>NC_092372.1:150099697-152851364 GCF_030028105.1 Mobula birostris | reverse complement strand
TTGTCATTTTCCAGTGGTCCAATATCCATTCGTGTCTCTTTTACTCTTTGCATATTTCAAAAAAAACTTTTGGTATCCTCCTTGATATTGTTGGCTAGCTTCCTTTCATGTTTCATCTTTTCTCTCTTTATGACTTTTTTATATGTCTTCCATTGGTTTTTAAAAGCTTCCCAACCTTCTAATTTCCCACTAATTTTTTGCTATATTGTAAGCTTTTTCCTTTGCTTTTATGCTGTCTTTGACTTTCTTTGTGAGGCATCATTGCCTCATTCCTCCCTTTAGAATACTTCTTCATCTTTGGGATGCAACTTTCTTGTACCATCCAAATTGTCCTCAGAAATTCCAGCCATTGTTGTTCTGCCAGCATCCCTGCTGGTGTTCCCTTCCAATCAACTTTGGCCAGCTCCTACTCTCATGCCTTTAATACTGTAATGCTGATAAATCCAATTTTAGCTTGTCTTTCTCAAATTGCAGGGTGAACACTGTCTCCTAAGGGTCCCTCTTTCTTAAGCTTTCTAATCATTACATAACACCGAATCCAAAATTGCCTTTTCCCTGTTGGGCTCCACAACAAGCTGCTCCAAAAAGCCATCCACAGATTCCCTCTCTTGGAATCCAGCACCACCTTGATTTTCACAAACTACCTGCATCTTGAAATCCCCCATGACATTTTTGCGTGCCTTTTCTATCTCCCACTGTAATTTGTATCCCATATCCTGACTACTATTTGGAGGTCTGTTTACAACTCCCAACAGGATCTTTTTACCCTTGCGGTTTCTTAAATCTACCCACTTGGATTCTACATCTTCCAGTGTCACCTTCTTCTTTGTAATTTAATTTTTTACCAACAGACCCACCCTATCTCCTCTACCTACCTGCCCGTCCTTTCAGTACAAAAGCTCCCAATTATGATCTTCTTTCAGCCATATCTAAGTGATGCCACAACATCGTACCTGCCAATTGCTAATTGTGCTACAAGATCATCTACTTTATTTCATATGCTGCATGCATTCAAATATAACATCTTCAGTTCTGCATTCATTGTCTTTTTCAATTGTACCTCCATGTTACACTTCAACGGATCCCACTGACTGCAAATTTTGCCCCATCTGCCTGTCCTTTCTCACTACACGCTGATTCCTCTTGTATACCAACTGCCCCATCTTCTGCCCTATCACTCTGGTTCCCACCGCCCGCCAACTTAGTTTAAACCCTCCCCAACAGTTCTGGCACACCTGCCTGCCATGAAATTGGTCCCTTCAGGTAACCCATCCTTTTTGTACATGTCATAAATTCCCTAGAAGAGATCCCAATGATTGAGAAATCAGAAATACTGCCCCCTACACCAATTCCACAGCCATTCATTTATCTGCTAAATTATCCGATTCTTACCCTCACTGATACATGACACAGGCAGAAATCCAGAGATTACTACCCTGGACGTCCTGTACTGTACACGACTTGTGTTGTGGTCGTGCTGTATTTTGCTATGACACCACGCCTCTATTGTCTTTGTCTGATATTTTGAATTCATTACAGAATCACTAGAATTGCGTTTACTTAATAAGTTCTGAAAATAGAAAATGTCTACCTGTTTGCTACTTACAGTGAGCTCTTCCAAATTTTTTAATTTGTTGAATAATTTTAGAATTCCAATTTAATCCTCTTTTTTTCAGGCAATTCATTGAGGAGTTTCTAATGCCTGGAATGACATGTACACTAAAAATTACAGCAAGGTCAGCAGATGGTGAGAACAATGTTTCAATCTACTTCCAAACAGATTGGAAGGTCAAGAATATTGTACAGTGCAGTTTTATATCAAGCAGCAGCCAATATTCATTAATGATAGTTATAAAGTACAATGTCGGAAATTACACTGTGATCCTCTGCAATCAGGTTGCCATTTATTAATACCCAAGAGGCAGAGTGATACCTTTTGTGATCCAGCTTTCATGTGGATATAATCCTTTATTCACGTCCTTGCCTATATTCATCCTGCTTAGTAAACACCACACCTGGGATATCGCTGCTGTTGAATTGTTCAGCCACCCCAGATACTGTAATATGGGCTATGTGAAGTTTACTGTGTGCAATCCTCATCATCTTTAGTCTTTTGAACATAATAGATTTTAACCCCAAATGAAAAATTTGACTCCAATATTTCACCCATTCACTTTTTCTGAGAAATTCTTCAAGTATTTGGAGGGACTTCTAAAATCACTATTAGATACAGAGAAGTTCAAAGTTCAAAATAAAAATTATTATCAGAGTACATACATGTCACCACATACAACCTCTTTTTCCTGCAGGCATACTCAGTAAATCTATAGAACAGTCACTGTAAACAGGATCATTGAAAGAGCAAGAGCATAGAAGACAAATATAAATAAATAGCAATAATGAGAGCATGAAATAATGAGATAAAGGTTCCTTAAAATGAGCCCTTCGGCTGTCGAAACACCAAAAATAGAATGAGTGCAATTATCCCCTTTTGTTCAAAAACCTGTTGGTTGAGGGGTAGTAACTGTTCTTGTACCTGGTTGTGCGAGTCCTAAGGCACCTGTACCTTCTACCTGATGGCAGCTGTGAGAAAAGAGCATGGCCTGGGTGGTGAGGATCTTTGATGATGGTTGCTGCTTTCCTACAACAGCCTTTCAGGTAGATGTGCCCAATGGTTGAGATAGTTTTACCTGGGCTGAATCCACTACCTTTTTCCATACCAGGCCATAATGCAGCCAGTCAGCACACTTTCCACCACACATCTATGGAAGTTTGCCAAGGTTTTTAATGACATGCCGAATCTCTGCAGACACCTGAGGAAGTAGAGGTGCTATCGTGCTTTCTTTGAAATTATATTTATATGATGAGTTCAGTACAGGTCCTCTGAGATAGTGACACCCAGGAATTTAAAGATACTGACCCTCTCCACCTCTGATCCTCCAATGATTACTGGCTCATGGACCTCCAGTTTCCCTCTCGTGAAGTCTACAATCAGTTCCTTGCTCTGATTATTATCACCACCTCTTTGTGCAGATGTGAACGTAAAGCTGCAGGACTCAATTTTCTAACTTCCAGCCATGTGTTAGCAATGAAAAGCCATTGGCAGGCAGAACTGCTACAGAAGAGCTGAACATGATGCAAAGGCAGCTTACATTTTTCTGACATTGATTTACTTTGATCAGAATAACACACATGCAAACTCTTCCTCATCATTGAGTGCATCTACAAGGAGCACAGTCAGGAATAGAACATCATCCATCAAGAAGGACCCCCACCATCCAGGCCATGCTCTCTTCTTGCTTCTCCCATCAGGAACGAGGTACAGAAGCATTAACTGTCACACCTCAAGATTCGGGCACAGTTATTACCCTGCAACCATCAGGCTCTTGGACCAGCTTCAACTTCCACAACCTATGGAATTACTTTCAAGGACTCCTAAACTCACCTTCTCAGTATTATTTATTTACTTTTTATTTATGCAATTTGTCTTCTTTGCAAATTGGTCAGTCTTCAGTTATTTTTTTTTCATATATGTTGTTGTATTTCTTTATTTTCCCACAATTGCCTGTAAGAAAATCAATCTGAAGGTGGTATATAGAGACATATACAGTAAATTTCCTTTGATTTGGACTTTGAAAATGCAGTAAGTTGCCTTTGGGCTGTGTGAAATTGTAGGAAAGGGATCTGGTGGTATAACTAATTGAAAATCATTATCCAGTCTGCAGCATCCGTTAAGAAATAGTACTTCATATTGTATAGCAATGGAATAAAACTACCAATGCATAACGTGCCCCCCCCCCAAAAGGTAGGATTTGCAGTTACATATGGTCTAGATGAGTGCATCTGCTGGTACAGAGGAGAGTAGCTAGAGCCACATTTTATAAGGAAGTCTCCTTTCCACATTCTAATCAGATCCATGAACCTTGAGAATTACGATCGGTCTGGCTGGTGAGCTCATTGTCTGCAAGCTGTAAAACTGGGCAAGCTATAAATAGCAACACGCACAAAGTGCTGAAGCTATTCAGCAGGTCAGACAGCACCTATGGAAATGAATAAACAGTTAATGTTTCAGGCCAAGACGCTTCTTCAGGACTGGAAAGGATGAGGGAAGATGCCAAAATGAAAAGACGGGGAGAGGGGAAGGAGGATAGCTAGAAGGTGACAGGTGAAGCAAGGTGGGTGAGAAAGGTAAAGGGCTGGAGAAGGAATCGGATAGGAGAGAGTGGACCGTGGGAGAAAAGGAAATAGGAGGGGTACTGTGGGAGGTGATGGGCAGCTGAGGAGAAGATGTAAGAGGCCAGAGTGAGGAATGGAAGAAGAGGAAAGGAGGGAACAAAAAAATTACTAGGAGGAGAAATTGATGCCATTAGGTTGGAGGCTACCTAGACAGAATATGAAGTTTCCTTGTCCACCCTGAGGGTGGCCTCAACATGGCAAAAGGACCAATATATCGGAACAAGAATGGGGATAGGAATTAAAATGGTCAGCCACCAGAAAGTTTGGTTTTTGGTGGTTGTGGCACTTGACAAAGTGGTCCCCCTGTTTACGTCAGGTCTCAGCAATGTACAGAAGGTCACATCGGGAGCACCAGATACAATAGATGGCATCAGAAGATTTGGAGGTGAAATGTTACCTCACCTGGAAGGACCATTGGAGGCCCTACATGGAGGTGATGGAAGAGGTAAATGGGCAGGTGTTGCATTTCTGTCACTTGCAGGGATAAGTGCCAGGAGGGATATTAGTGGGGAGGGGCAAATGGACAAGGGAATCACGGAGGGAACAATCCCTGCAGTAAGTGGAAAGTGGGAGGGGCCGGAAGGTAAAGATGGGCTTAGTGGTAGGACACTGTTGAAGGTGGCAGAAGTTGTGGAGGGTGATGTGTTAGATGCGAAGGCCCATGGGTGGTAGGGAGGACAAGAGGAAACGTATTCCTGTTAAGGTGGCAGGAAGATGGGATGAGCGCAGAAGTTTGGGAAATGCAGCAGATGCAGATGAGGGCAGCATCAATGATGGAGGAAGGGACAGCCTGTACTTTGAAGAAGGAGGAAAGGAAAGCCTTGCCCTGGGAACAGCTGTGGTGGAGACAAAGGAACTGAGAAAAGGCACTAGTCATTTCACAGGAGATAGAGTGGAAAGAGATAGATTCAAGATAGCCATGGGAATCGGTAGGTTTATAAAAGATGCTGGTAGATAGCTTGTACAGTTTGTCTCCGGAGATGGAGACGGAGAGATTGATGAAGGGGAGAAAGTGTCAGAAATGGACCAAGTGAATTTAAGGGCAGGGTGGAAGTTGGAGGTAAAGTTGAAGAGATTGATGAGCTCAGCATAGGTGCATGAAGCAGCACCAATGCAGTCATCAACATGGTGCAGGAAGAGTTGGGGAGCATTACCAGGGATGGCTTGGAACATGGACTGTTCTGTGTAGCTAACGAAAAGGAAGCATAGCTGTGGCCCATGTGGGTGCCCTTGAGTTTGGAGAAAGTAGGAGGAGCTGAACGAGAAATTGCTGAGACTGAGGACCATTCTGCCAGACAGAGGGGGGTGGTAGTGAAGGGGAACAGCTTGGATCTTTTGTTGAGAAAGAAGCTGAGAGCGTTAAGGCTTTCTTGAGGGGGAATAAAAGTGTATAGGGTCTGGACATCCATGGTGAAAATGAGGCAGTCAGGGCCAGGGAATGGAACATTTTTGAGGAGATTAGAGAACATGAAGTGTTGCGCATGTAGGTGGGAAGAGACTGAACCAAGGGGGGTATAGAATGATGTTGAGGTGTGCGGATGTGAGTTCAGAGGTCCAGGAACAGGCAGAGACAATGGGCCTACCCAAACAGTTGATCTTGGGTAGGAGGTAGAAGTGACAGAGCGGGGTAAGGGAACTATGAGTCTGGCGGCAGGGGATGGGAGTTCTCCAGAGCTGATGAGGTCAGTGATGGTGTTGGAAACAATTTTCTGATGGTATTGAGTCTGATGGTTCCAAGCAGTAAGAGGAGGTGTCTGAGTGTCACCGCCTGGCCTCAGTAAGATAGAGATCAGTCTGCCACATGACAACAGCACCCCATTTGTCTGTGAGTTTGATGGTAAGGTTGGGATTGATGTGGAGAGTGGAGGACAGTGCTTTCACAGAGGGTAAGATTTGAGGAGAAGAGAGGAGTGCAGAAGTTGAGCCGATTGATGTCTCATTGGCAGTTAGAGATGAGCAGATCCAGAGCAGGCAGAGAACCAGAATAGGGTGTCCAAGATGAGGAGGAGGGTTGGAGACAGGAGAAAGGTGCATCGGTGTAGGGTGGGGAATCCTTGCTAAAGAAGTGGCTCAGAAACGGAGGTGGTGGAAGAAGAGCTGGGTATTGTGGTGGGTGTGGAACTCACTAAGGTGCAGGTGAAGGGGACAGAGGTAAGGTCCTTGCTGAGGACAGACTGTTCTGCCTCAGAGAGGGGAAGCTTGGTGGGAATGGTAAAGACAAGGTGGGGATTAGAGCTGGTATGCAGGGGAGGGGATGCAAGGAGAGTTGGTGGCATCAGAGGAGGGTGGGGAGAGGAATAGAGTGTACAGGGAAGATAGAGTGAGGAAGATGGAGGCTCTGAGGACCCAAGAGGTGATGGGGGAGCTTGAGGAACCTGGGAACTGGAGAGGGATGTGGGGAAAGGGGAGACGGGTGCCCAGTGACGCCAGGAAAGGTCTCATTTTGGAGGTGATGGTGACTGTGGCCTGGGCTGGATCTGGAGCTAGAGGCCATGCAGTTCACAGTCTGAAGGGTTGTAGGAAGAGTTGGTGGTGGTGGGATCTGGGATCTGGAGCTGCCCAGGGTTGTTCAAACCAGAGTTGGCAAAAATTGTATCCATGGTCTGGAGGCATCCAGGGCCTGTGGTGAGGGATAGCAGGTCTGGAGGGCTTTTGATCAAATTGAGGTCCAAGCAGGAGATGGCAAGGTCTGTCGTCTGGAGGCACCCAGGGTTGCATTAAATCTGCAGTTGGAGACGGCAGGTTCCGTGGTTTGGAGGTGTTTGATCGAATCGAGATCCAAGCGGGAGGTGGCAGAGATTGCTGTCTGTTCTAAATGGCTTTGCTTATCACAGTACAGCACGTGAATTTAGAGGCCATTAATCAACACAGGGCAACAGGTTTCTTTCCGTGGATGAGTGATACTGATTTACTTTTGATTCCAAATGACTGAATTTAAAACTGAGAGCTGTAATAACAAATGTGTAGATCAACATGTTTTCCAAGGCATGTAAAAATAGAGTCCTATTTTTGTGTTTTTATTTATTTTTAGAAAAAAGTGTGGGATGATTTAAATGTGGTGTTACATGTTTTAAACAATGTACATGTGAATAGATTTATAAAACCTCAAAAACAGAGGTGAATATTTGAGTTTTTAACTATAGGATATTGCATTTGGTGTGCTCCTCTGTACCAGCACATGTTTATTGAGGCTATATATATGTAAGTGCAATTCCAACTTTCCTGGAATTCCAAAATAAATAGAGGGAATCAGGAATTGATTTTCCTAGGCACTCTATCAAACACTACATTTCATGCTTGAGCATCAATCTCTTCCTGAGTACTCAGCACCCAAGCAGGATATCATACACTTTGTAGATGCCCTCACCTATACTAGGCTTTCTGTAGGAGACCACAGACATGTTAGAGAAACGAGTGGCCAGAATTTTGAGAAAAAGAATACCTGTTTGACTGACAAGATCAGCAAAATGATTGGCTACACTGCCCTTTCACTTTCTGTGAATTAAGGGGAAGGAAAAGACAATAAGAATCATACAGAGCTCCATTTCTGCCAATCTGTAGTCCTAACACTGCTGGTTTTGGCAGCAGCAGAGCCTCCCCTTAGAGTTCAGCTAAAGCTTCATCAATAAATGCAAAATCTGTCAGACCTCCATTCTCAGCTCCACAATATGTCTTCTGCCAGTGGATTCCTGCTGGGAGCACATATCAGCCTATGGACAACCTGTCAGTCTGAAGTGCACTATGACCGTGGATTGTGATTGGTGACCTGTAGTTTTTAAAAAGGTGCAGCACATGGTACTTCAGAAAGGGAGAGAGACAGTCGAATTAAAAAAAGGCAGAAACCGAAAGAAATTCATGGGTTCATAAACAGTGATTACCAGATAATAATAATAATAAATTTAAAAAAGCAGAAATAGCTGGCCACATCAGAAAGATAGATGTGTTTGATTGCAACAACATATAACTGGCTGATGCATATTGAGCAAATTGAGCAGTATTTTGAAGCAAATGAAATAGCCAACTGCCAGTTTTGCTGAGTGTAATAGGTGAAAAAGCACACTTCGATGTTTGACTGCTCCAACCAAACCAACTGAAAAGAGCTTTGCTCATATTGTGAAAATAATGCAGGAACATTTAGAAATTAAACTATTGTTGATTGCAGAATGCTTTGGTTTCATAAGAGGAATTGGAAGGAAGGGGAGTCCATTTCACTGTACGTGGCTGAATTGAATAAATTGGTTAAGCATTGTCAGTTCAGCAATGGGCGTAATGATGCACTGAGAGATCATTTAGTATGTGGATTCTTATAGGAAAACATTCAAAAACATGAAGCACAACTCACATTTAAAAGAACAGCTGAAATTGCTGTATCAGTGGAAACATCAGTCAGAGACGCAATTGAGTTGCAGTCAGGAATGAAAGTGAGTGTGAACAAAATTGCAATTCTAAGCAGAAACCTGCCTGGCTTAAAAAATTGTGTTACTGTTGTGGCAGGGGCTTGCATACACCAGACCAATGCATGTTTAAAGGTGAAATTTGCAGAGAAGTACACCAAAGTAGGACACATATAGTACAAAGAGGATGTCGGGCTGACGAAAATAAATGAATTGCACAGGGAAGAGAAATAGATATAACATCACATTGCAGTTTCAAAAAGAGCAGTAGTCTACATGCTGTTGATGAAAAATCTGATAATGAGAGGATGAGAGTGAAACAGGACTGTTTAGCCTTGAGATTTAAATATGAAAAATAACAAGAAACAAGCAATATGGCTTTCATCAGAAGTGAACAGAAAATTAATTAAAATGGAATTGGACACTGGCTCAGCTGTTTCAGTCATTCCACAAGATGAATTTTAATGCCATTCAAATATATGAACTGAAGCCTGTAGATATCCAATTAAGAACTTACACTGGAGAAAAGATTACTGCTGTGGAAACGATTTTAGTAACAGTGAAATACAACAACCAACAAGCCACATTGGGCATGTACGTAGTAAAAACGGGAGGGCCAGCATTGTGGAGCATAGAGTGTCTGAGACATTTACAACTTGATTGGAGATCCATCCATCATTTGCAGGCCAAGTCTCCTGCAGTGGTCAACTGAAAGTGAATTAAGAAAGGTGGTACATGATGCCATAGCAGTGTTTAAGCATGGCAGTGGAAAACTCAAACATATCAAAGATAAAATAGTGTTAAATGAAAATGCCACACCCAAGTTTGTAAGCCTATCTGGTTCCTTATACCACCTGTAATAATATAGCCAGCGAGCTAGATCGCAAGGAGGCTGAAGGAACTCTTTCCAAGGTTGAGTGGTCCCATAAGGAGAGCCAGTGGTCCCAGTAGCCAAGAAGAATGTGTGTGTCATGATCTGTGCTGATTTTCAGCTCATTATCAACCCACTACTGAAAGTATGCAGATCAATACCCTCTGTCCAGGACAGAGGATATCTTTGCAAACCTTTCTGGAGGGAGACACTTCAGCAAAGTGGACTTAGCTGAGATCTTCCTACAAATGGAGATGGAAGAAGAGTCTGGAGCATTTCTCACCACAAACACTTACAAGGGGCTTTATTGCTATAATAGGCTTATTTTTGGAGTAGCATCTACACCTGCACTTTGGCAGAAAGCTATTAACCAGGTGCTGCAAAGTTGCCCAGGCACTCAGTGTTATCTGGATGACATCATTTTTACCATAACGGTTGACAAGGAATGTCTCCAAAATCTCAAGACAGCGTTAAAAAGAGGGGCTCAGAGCGTGACACAAGTGTGAATATTTTAAAACGAGCATCACTTTCTGTGGTCACACCATCAACGCATAAGGATTACACGTGTGCTGAGAAAATTCAAGCAGTGGTAGATTCCTCAAGGCCAAAGGACTGGTCACAGTTGTGGTCCTTTTTAGGATTTGTCAATCATTATAACCAGTTCTTGCCAAACCTGGCTGCTGTGCTCCACGCCTTGAACTCATTACTACAGATTGGGAAGAAATGGCAGGGGATAAAGCAGTGTGAGGTGGTTTTCCAAATAATAAAGGCAAGAATCGTGGTATAGGATCTGGTTCCTCAACACCAGTCTGGGCCGTTCTCTCAGTAATGGAGGCACCGCAGCGTGTTTCATCTTCTATCTGTAGTGATACACTGGAGTTTGGCCTCACTAAGCCTTTGGGAATAAGGTTTTTTGCTTCAGGGTGTTCCTTGATATATTGCTAGGAATGTGTTCCCCCTGATACGCCAGGCTGTCCCTGCGCTGGGTCTCTTTTAAGTTTTCCAACGTCTCTCTCTGCTTCGATACTTGGGGGCTCACTCTCCAGGGGGTTTCCCATCATTCACACTCCTGTCTGAAGTGTTCCACTTTACCACAGTTATAACAGACAATACCGGCCGTTCCCCTTCTCGCCGGAGCCTGGCTGCTAGCAGCCCTCTGCATAGTCTGTCCCCTTAGTGGATCTGCCTCCCTATCAGCTCCATCATATGGGGGTGGGAATCATACCCGCTGATAACAACAGGGACATCTCAGTTCTCAACTCTGCCACAATCTCCTCTACCACTCCCCGGGACAGGCTATCCGTGGTCACTTCACTGCAGGGGACCACTACCGAGGACTGTACCTTGCTGACGGAGGCCTCCCGCGCCTCCAATGCCTTCTCCTCCTCTCGTATTTCTCTGATCAGATCAACAAAAGAGGGAGGGGGGCACATCTTATGAGACAGTCGGAGACCCCAAGTAATCAGGTTCTGGGACTGGGCGCCTTTTGTTATTTGGTTCATCCTTAACTGATCCACCTCAGCCAACTGAATGGCCTCTCTGCGCCACAAACAATTTAGCTGCCTCCCTAGCCGAAAGATCTAGGCAGAAAGCTTCACCCCCTTCTCCTGACACATGTTCTGAAACCCCGTCATGAGCTCCATTGGGCTTCCTGTCGCACAAACACCTTTTCTAGTGCTTGCATGTAGGCCGCAGATGTGGCAAAGGGGTTCTGTCCCTTTATGGCTCTCACTACATCAGCAGCCCACCCGCTCAAACTTTCAACCATTCGCTGTTGTTTTACGTCATCAGAGCACTGCTACTCATATAACAACTGAGAGGCCTGCTCCACCCAAATTTCATACTCCTCTTCCCCTTTAGGAGTGGGCTTCGTTCCTGAGAAGAGGCTGGGACTTTGAACCTGGGCATTTTTCCATTTATTTGCCTGGGAGATAAGGGCTGCTACCAACTCTCTTCTCACTGGGGGGGCTAATCAGACATTCCAAATCAGACCACTCCTTCCCCTTGCTGTGCAAAAACACGAGCACCCTGTCATTGAAGTCTCCGCCCCCAGCTACGGGAGATTCGACTTGCGATTTGGCCCGCTCCCTTACACTCTCCTTCCCCAAAGTATGGACAGTCCACGGCGCCCCCCCCCCCCCGGGGCTCCAATAGTACCAGGCAGTTCCACCGTCATTATGTTAGTGCTAGTCTGAACTAAAACAAAGTCTGTGCCCGCCATTTTATCAAACCTCCGCCCCACAATTGTAACTTTCCCTACAGCTTTAACAGTACTTAAAAGTCGAATTAACAATTCATCAGGGGTACGAATATCTACCCCACTCAACACACATGCATTCATTACCAGTAACCCCATGGATTCACACCACCGCTCAACCCCGGCAGCCTCCATACCCACGTATTGTAATCACTTTGCTGGACAATAGTTTAGCACACAACCCACTGGATCAATGCTCGGGGCAATCACACAGCATCCAATGAAATCAATCCCGAACGATACCCAATAATTGTAACCCTCAGGTTCCGTCGGCTACGGAAGTGTAGGAAAGACAATCTCTGGCCCTGCCAAACGGCTGAGATTGAGATGCGAGTCCACCCCGAAACCGCCCCGTTTGCGTGGATGCTGCGTGATTTGTTCCCTGTTACAAATCAGTACCATGAGATAACAGAAAGTACACTGCATACAATTAAACAATTTAGCTTTATAATTCTTAATTTGACTACTGGGTTAGTGAAGAAAAGGTGAAAAAAGAAAAGGACCCATTTTAATGAAACAGTCCAATGTGAACAAGTTGGAGCTCGTGGTTTCCCCTTCGCCAATACTCCTCCAATCTCCTTGGCCTTCGTCAGATCATGGCTCCGCCCTGGGTTGAGTCCTAAGATCTCCACCCTCCAGTGTCTTCTCTCCTCTCCCGCCGAACAAAAGAGCCAGATCACCCTGGTGTCAGGCACACAGCAGGAAAACACCCTCCTGTCATTGGCTGGCTCACCTTCCAAAGCACCCGTTATCTCTAACCCTAACCCAAACACTGCTTCTACAGAAAGACCACTACATTAGCAGTGAAACCTTTCCCAGGGTGTTACACTTACGTAATACACTATGGGTTATGTTTAAGAGTACGTACATGACATACGTTATTACACCACAACATCATATGCACATACCTCACTTAAAGTAAAAACTAAGAATGTACAACAGTTATTCCCAGCTCCATGATTTTGCTTTTAATTAGTGTTTATATTTTGGAATTACAAAACATAACACGTGGCTACGTATTTTTATGCATTGAGTTGATTAGATATTTGCATTAACAAGCAGGTGTACAGGTGTACCTAATAAAGTGGCCACTGAGTGCATAGCACAGCAGTTACCCTAAATAATAATTTTTAAAATTATGCATATCTAATTATCAGCATAAATCAATGCCAACTGTTTCCATCATTTTCTCAGGGAGTCTGTTCACTGTTAACCATTCTTCATGCAGATCACAAATGATTTCATATATAGCAATGCTTTAATTTCATGGATGAGAAATTGTTTGTGATCTGTACTTCCTAGCAATATAAGTAATAATATGTATGGCGATTCAGGTTGTTTTGGCAGGCCTCGTAACATTTTGACTTACAATAACGAGCAAGGCATATGACTAATAAAGAAGCACTTCCTAAGGGTAGCATTTTGAAGGCCAGACTCATTCAATGCTTCATGAAGAAAACATTAAGTGATATCTTATTTAAATTTAGAGTGGAAAGCCAGAGTACATAATTATAAAGTGAAGAAACTGTCAGCAAAACTCAAATAAATAAAAAAGCTTAGTTATCGAATAAATGTTCAAGGCATTGTCATCACTGAGGGCATATCACAGCAGAGGTTCCATGTGATGATCCAATCCTTCCATGAATTTAATGGAACAATACAGGGAATGGGTAGATGGAGCCCGTCAGCCTGGGAAGGCAGTCCATCTAAGAGAGGGAAAGCTCTGATTTCAAACCTCTGCTGCCTTGCAGCCATACCCATGCGTGGGAAAGGCTTTGGGAGTAAACCCTGAGGATAAACCTGGAGCTGGAGTCCCTAAGGCAGTCTGACGTTGCCTTCAACCTTGTTCTGGCAACTCCTGTGATGACACTGGTGCCAAGCTGTATTGGCTCTTGCCCTTCCCTTGGACAATATCGGTGGCATGGAGAGTGGAGACTTGCAGCATGGGCAACTGCCGGTCCTCCATACGACCTTACCCAGGCCTGCGCCCTGGACAGGACACAGACTTTCCAGGCGCAGATCCATGGTCTCGTGAGACTAACGGATGCCACCACAGGGAATATCAGGTCCTTAAATTACGAAGACAGAGGGTTTCATTGCCTGATTCACTGTTCTTGTTCCGAGGACAGTAACGGTAACTTTTGCAAAGATGTATGTAGGAATAGGGAATTGGTGGCAGACCTCCCTGTACCTTATCTTTTTCTCTACCATCATGTTATTCCTGGATTTCAACTAAAATGACACAGGATGCTATAGTCCCAAGTCTGACACCTGGTGCACCATAACTAGAATAAAAAACTACATTTGCTCCAAATTCAAATCAAAGCCAGAAAATGCTGAAAGCCCACAACAGGTCAAGCAGCTTCCAGGCAGAGAGAAAGGGAAGCAGATGTTTTAGGTCAGTGATCAAGTTATCAGAACTGGTAAAGTTTAGAGAATCGAAAAGAATTTTCTTCACAACTCTGACATATGGGTCAATGAGCAACTCATCTCATTATGAAGCAACTAGCTAAACTCAGTAAACCCTAGCAGATTGATCTGATATTGAAACCGGTTATATTTTCGGTGTTTAGAAAGTTTCTTAAAATCAACAGATTGAAACTAACTGGCAACTCAAGCCACAGTTAACCTTTTTAGGTTTTCCTCTTGGTCAATAAAACATTCTAAAATAAATCAATGTGGGTTTTCAAACATAGGGTGTGGTGCCATACCAGTTCATGGTGCAGAATATAATAACGTATACTCTATATATAAAACACACTAAAAAGGCAAAATCTCCCAAATTTAGAAGTTGGTGAAAAGCAAATGAACTAAAAAAAACTTCTAGTTTTATTCCTTCAAGATTATGTATGTATTAAGTTATTTTTAATATACTGTATAATTTAATAAAGTCCTGGGTATGACTCTAAACTGCAACCGGTGATGAGGCTCTGATTGGGGACTTTCAGAGCTTTGGGGAAAGTGGAGTTACCCCTTAGTCATTCATTGCTCCCAGGGCCGCTCTGACCTGGAACGGTAGCACCTGCAAGGGTTCTTGCTCAGGATACGAGCCAAGGCCAACGGCAGATCCGGCAGGTTCAGTAACTGAACTTATGACGGAGAAGGCGGTTGAGATGTGACCTCAAATGACAACAGCTATAGTATAGACGGATTAACATTTGGGAAGGGAAATTGTGATTTCGTTAGTTTGCCCAATGGTAGGCATTAGCAAACCACCGTTGCTAGATACCAGATTTCCTAGAATCTATTTGCTAAGAAAACCAAACTCACAAAATGTATCACATAACAACAGCGTCGAGAGGATCTTCAAGACAATTCTGAAGATGCTTCGCTTGGTAGGGTTGATTCTGTTCAGCAGGGGATCCCCAACTGTCATCAAGCTACTGCTCATAAAATTCAAGTAACACAAAAGAAGATTATTGCCACTTGGAATGTAAGAACCCTATATCAAGCAGGAAGATTGGGCAATGTGATAAATGAAATGGAAAGACTAAAGATTAACATCATGGGAATTAGCAAAGTTCGTTGGATAGGTGCTGGAACATGTCAGAATAGAAATAAAACACTAGTTTATTCTTGTGGAACATCCCATACTAATGGAGTTGGAATTCTTATGGATGAAAACATGGCAAAAAGTGTTTTGGGACATTGGGCAATATCAGAAAGAGTGCTCCTGGTTAGATTCAGAGGACAACCATTTAATTTAGCAATTATACAGGTATATGCACCTACAACAGATGGAACAAATATAGATAAATTCTATGAAGAGCTTGAACAAGCCAAGAATGGATACAAATCTCAAGATACTGTTATTGTCATGGGAGATCTAAGTGCTAAAGTAGAACGAGGTGCTGGTGGAAATACCGTAGGAAAATTTGGACTAGGGGAAAGAAATGAAAGAGGTGAGAAATGGGTAGAATGGTGCAAGGTGAATAATCAGGTCATTATGAATACCTGCTTTAAAAACCATCCAAGACACTTGTGGACCTGGAAAAGTCCAGGTGATGACACTAGAAATCAAATTGACTTTATTACTATAAACCAAAGATTTAGAAACTCAGTGACTCAATGCAAAACATATCCAGATGCAGACTGTAATAGTGACCATAACCCAGTAGTATGTCATGTAAAAGTAAAACTTAAAAAACTAAAGAAGGAAAAACCTGACAATTCCTTGACTACTTGCAATTAATTAAAGAAGAAAACTTAAGACAAAAATTTACAATTGGAGTAAGGAATAGATTTCAAAGGCTAGAAATAGAATCTGTTGAAGATGATAGCACTCATGTAGAAATGAAATTTAACTCTCTAAAGGATGCCTTGGTAGAATCAGCAAAGTCAGTGATTCCTAAAAAAGAAAAAAGCACAAAGAATAAATGGATGACAGATGAAATCAAAAATCTAATGGAAGAAAGGAGATGGAAGAAAGCAAATCCTATAGAATACAAGTCTTTAGATAAAAAAGTTAAAAGCTGATGTCAAAAAGCCAAAGAAGAATGGTTAAACCAGGAATGTGAGCAAATAGAAAGAATCCCTATTACTGATCCAGAAAGGTTACATCAACAAATCAAGAATATCACTGGTAAAAAGCTCCTCTGTTCTTCAGGTGGATGTTTGAAAGCAAAGGACAGTACCATTGTTATGGAAAAAGACGAGATTATGAACAGATGGACTGAGTATATTCAGCAATTGTTTGAAGACGATTGAGGTGAAAAACCAGAAATTAAGAAAAACTTTGAAGGTCCAAGTATTTTAAAATCTGAAGTTTGTAATGCAATAAATAAGATGAAGAAAGGAAAGGCAACAGGTCCTGATGAATTAGTAATAGAACAAATTATCGCCCTTGAAGATTATGGAATTGAAAAACTTATTGATTTAATCAATGACATTTATGAGACTGGAATAATACCAGAAGAGATGAAAAAAATCAGTATTTATCACTCTTCCTAAAAAACCTGGAGCAATAGAATGTGAATTACTTAGGACCATAAGTTTAATGAGTCATATCACCAAGATACTTGTAAGAATTTTGATGACAAGAGCTAAAAGTAAGATACAAGCTGAAATAGGGATAGAACAAATGTGGTTTTGTGAAGGACAAAATAACAAGAAACGCAATATTGATGTTAAGGATACTATCAGAACGAGCTATTCAAGTGCAAAAAGATTTGTTTGTTTTATCGACTACACAAAAACATTTGATGAAGTGAAACACAATAAGTTATTTGAAATATTACAGAAAACTCTAGATCTAGATTCAAAAGACCTCCACCTAATCAGAATTCTGTACTGGGAACAAATTGCCACTGTAAGAATAGATGGAGAAGTGAGTCAGTTTACAAAAATCAAGAGAGGCGTTAGACCTGGGTGTGTTTTCTCCCCTGATTTATTTAATGTGTACAGTGAAACAATAGTACAAAAAAAAAGAGACATCAATAATTTCAGATATGCAGATGACACTGTGTTAATTGCAACTACGGAGGAAGAACTACAAAACTTAATTGATATAATTGTTGAAGAAAGTGCAAAAGTGGGTCTATCTATCACTTGCAAAAAGACAGAATGTATGGTGACATCCAAAAAGAAGGAGAATCCTATCTGCAGGCTGAGAATAAACGGGGAAGACATAAAACAAGTACAGAACTTTTGCTACTTAGGAAGCTGGGTGACATCAGATGGCAGGTGTGACATGGACATCAAAAGAAGAAGAGGGATGGCAAAAGACACCTTTACGAGAATGAAGAGTATACTGACCAATACTAAACTAGGCATGACAACCCGCCTCAGAGTACTGAAATGTTACGTTTATCCAGTTATGTTATATGGCTCAGAATGTTGGACAATATCTATTAACATGAGGAAATGAATTGAAGCAGCAGAGATACGGTTTTTGAGGAGGATGCAAGGAATACCATGGATGAAACGAATATCTAACGAGGATGTCATGAACAGAGCAAACACAAAAAGAGAAATAATGTATGAGATCATGAAAAGGCAAAATAACTTCATTGGACATGTGCCTAGGAAAGAGGAGCTAGAATGCACAGTAATTATGGGAAAGATCGAAGGGAAGAAAGCAAGAGGAGGACAAAGACAAATGATGATGCAGACAGCAGCCAGAGAACTGGAAACAAGTACCAGTGAATTGATCCACTTGACCGGAAACAGGAGTGTGTTGGCCATGGCAGTCAAAGCTCAAACTGGGCACGACACCTGATGATGATGATGATGATAATTTAATATTATTTACAGCAGAATATCTTTTCTTGATGCAGGCAACCTAGATATATATATCAGTTCCAACTCTTCTTAAAGCTTTTTAATTATAACATCTGTTACTCCAGTTCTTAAAACAGATGTCAACAAATGGATATTTAAAATAGAACAAAGACACTTCTGATCTTTAGAAAAGGTGACTTAAATAGCTTATATATTTATTTTACACATTGCTGTTGTGTTTCTAAATTGGAAATATTCTTCTCTGGCTTCCCCACACTTTCTGCACAAACATCTCGACACTTTCTTTTGTAGCCTACGACATTGCTGCAGTAATATTAAAGCCTACCTGTCCTCTTGGAACAGATCAGAAAGAAAGGCTGAGAAATTCAGCCACACTGGCTGAATATATTTCAATATTACATGTTATTGGTCCTGTTTCCTCATTTCCCCAAAAAGGGACAATGTGTTGTGGGCTCTGTGCAATGTGCTTGCAGTTTGCAGCCTCTGTACCTCCCTTTGCACATGGATCCATGACTTCCTCATGGGGAGACCACATTCAGTGTGCGTCAGAAATATCATCTCCTCCTCGCTGTCAATCAACACTGACACATCTCAAAGATGTGTGCTTAGCTCTTTGTACTACTCTCTCTACACCCATGATTGTGTGGCTAAGCACAGCTCAAACACCATCTTTAAATATGCTGATGACATGACTATTGTTGGCAGAATTTCAGATGATGTCAAGGAGGCGTACAGGAATGAGATAGTTCAGCTGGTTGAGTGGTGTTGCAGCAACAACCCTGAACTCAACGTCAGTAAGACCAAGGAGTTGATTATGGACTTCAAGAAGGGAAAGTCAAGGGAACATGCACCAACCCTCATTCAGTGGCAAGGTTGAGCAGTTTCAAGTTCCTGGTTGTCAACATCTCTGAAGATCTATTCTGGGTTCAACATATTGATACAATTGCAAAGAAGGCACAACAGTGGCTATATTACATTAGGAGTTTACGGAGATATGTCACCAGATACTCTCACAAATTACTACAGGTGTACTGTGGAGAGCATTCTAACTGGCTGCACCATTGTCTGGTATGGAAGGGCCACTGTAAGGGATTAGAAAAAGCTGCAAAAATTTGTAAACACAGCCAGTTCACTTGCATAGCCTCCCCAGCATTGAGGACATCTTCAAAAGATGTTGAGGGTTCTTAATAATGGGTGCCGCTTTCTTGAGGCTCCACAGTTTGAAGGTATCCTTAATAGCGAGGGGGTTGGTCCTCATGAATCTACAACCCTCTGCAGCCTCTTTTGTTGCTGTGGACCAGAACCTCTAGATCACATGATAAAACCAGTGAGAATCCAGTGTATTAGCGACTGTGTACTAGCCAGTGATGCAGCCAGTCAGAATGCTCTCCATATTACATCTGTAGAAATTTGCCAGTCTTTATGGTATATCAAATCTCTTCAGACTCCTAATGAAGCATAGCCATTGGCATGCCCTCATTGTGACTGCATCAATATGTTGGACCCAGGATAGATCCTCTGAGATGTTGACACCCAGGAACTTGAAACTGCTCACCCTTTTCACCACTGGCCCCTCAATGAGGACTTCATCTTCCTCGTCTGCAATCAATTCCTTCATTTTGCTGATGTTGAATGCAAAGTTGCTGTTGTGACACTACCTGACCAGTTGATTTAATCCCTGCAAACGGCCAAAGTGAAACACCTGGTCAATCAGCTCCTCCCTCACCTCCATTCAGGGCTCCAAACGTTCCTTCCGGGTGAGGCACCTACAAATCTGCTGGGGTTGTCTATTGTGTCCAGTGCTCCCGATGTGGCCTCCTCTACATTGGTGATGCCCGTCATAAATTGGGGGACCACTTCATCAAGCATCTCCACTCCATCTGCCAAAAGCGGAAAGTCCCAGTGACCAAACATTTAAATTCTGATTCCCATTATTGTTCTAACATATCAATCCATGGCCTCCTCTTGTGCCACAATGAGGCCATCTTCAGGGTGGAGGAGCATCACCTTATATTCTGTCTGGGTAGTCTCCAACTTGATGGCATGAATATTGATTTCCTTCCAGAAGTAAAAATTCCCTCCCTCTCCCTTTTTCTTCTATTGCTCGCTTTGGTCTCTCACTTCTTCTGTATAAGAGGATAGTGCAGTGGATGTGATCTATATGGATTTTAGTAAGGCATTTGACAAGGTTCCACACAGTAGGCTTATTCTGAAAGTCAGAAGGCATGGGATCCAGGGAAGTTTGGCCAGGTGGGTTCAGAATTGGCTTGCCTGCAGAAGGCAGAGGGTTGTGGTGGAGGGAGTACATTCAGATTGGAGGATTGTGACTAGTGGTGTCCCACAAGGATCTGTTCTGGGATCTCTACTTTTCGTGATTTTTATTAATGGCCTGGATGTGGGGGTAGAAGGGTGGGTTGGCAAGTTTGCAGACGACACAAAGTTTGGTGGTGTTGTAGATAGTGTAGAGGATTGTTGAAGATTGCAGAGAGACATTGATTGGTTGCAGAAGTGGGCTGAGAAGTGGCAGATGGAGTTCAACCCGAAGTGTGAGGTGGTACACTTTGGAAGGACAAACTCCAAGGCAGAGTACAAATTACATGGCAGGATACTTGGTAGTGTGGCGGAGCAGAGGGATCTGGGGGTACATGTCCATAGATCCCTGAAAGTTGCCTCACGGTGGATAGGATAGTTAAGAAAGCTTATGGGGTGTTAGCATTCATAAGTCGAGGAATAGAGTTTAAGAGTCGTGATGTAATGATGCAGCTCTATAAAACTCTGGTTAGGAAACACTTGGAGTACTGTGTCCAGTTCTGGTCACCTCGCTATAGGAAGGACGTGGAAGCACTGGAAGGGGTACAGAGGAGATTTACCAGGATGCTGCCTGGTTTAGAGAATATACATTATGATCAGAAATTAAGGGAGCTAGGGCTTTACTCTTTGGAGAGAAGGAGGATGAGAGGAGACATGATAGAGGTGTACAAGATAATAAGAGGAATAGATAGAGTGGACAGCCTGCGCCTCTTCCCCAGGGCACCACTGCTCAATACAAGAGGACATGGCTTTAAGGTAAGGGGTGGGAAGTTCAAGGGGGATATTAGAGGAAGGTTTTTTACTCAGGGAGTGGTTGGTGTGTGGAATGCACTGCCTGAGTCAGTGGTGGAGGCAGATACACTAGTGAAGTTTAAGAGATTACTAGACAGGTATATGGAGGAATTTAAGGTGGGGCTTATAAGGGAGACAGGGTTTGAGGGTCGGCACAACATTGTGGGCTGAAGGGCCTGTAATGTGCTGTACTATTCTATGTTCTATGTTCTCACCTGACTATCACTTCCCACTGGGAATCCTTCTCATTCCCTTTCTCCTGTGGTCCACTCTCCTCTCCAGTTCTTTACCTTTCCTACCCACCTGGCTTCACCTATCACCTTCCAGCTTGCCTCTTTCCCCTTCTCTCCACCTTTTTATTCTGGCATCCTTCCCCTTCCTTCTCAGTCCTGAAGGAGGTTCTCAGCCCGAATTTACTCATTTTCATATATACTGCCTGACCTGCTGAGTCCCTGCAGCACTTTGTGTATGTTGCTTTGGATTTCCAGCATCTGCAGAATTTCTTGTGTTTACAAGATAAGACTTTTAGATAGAGGAGCAGAATTGGGCCATTTGGAGCATCGAGTCTGCTCCGCCATTTCATCATGGTTGATCCAATTTTACACTCAGCCCCAGTGTCCTGCCTTCTCCCCACATCCCTTCATGCCCTGACCCAACAAGAATCTATCAACCTCTGCTTTAAATATACATAAAGACTTGGCCTCCACAGTTGCCTGTGGCAAAGAATTGCACAGATTCACCACTCTATGGCTAAAGAAATTCCTCCTCATCTCCGCTCCAAAAGGATGTTCCTTTATTCTGAGGCTGTGTTGTCTGGCCTTCGACTCTCCCACCAAAGGAAACATCCTCTCCACATCCACTCCACATCCACTCTATCAAGGCCTTTCACCATTCAATAGGTTTCAAATCTCTTCATATGGCAAGCCATTCAAATCTGGAATCATTTTTGTGAACTTCCTTTGAACCCTCTCCAGTTTCAGCACATCCCTTCTAAGATAAGGGTCCCAAAACTGCTCACAATACTGCAAGTGAGGCCTCACCAGTGCTTTATAAAGTCTCAGCATTACATCCTTGCTTTTATGTTCTAGTCCTCTTGAAATAAGTGCTAACATTGCATTTGCCTTCCTCACCAAAGACACCTGCAAATTAACCCTTAGGAAATCCTGCCCAAGGACTCTCAAGTCCCTTTACACCTCAGGTTTTTGTATTTTCTCTCCCATAAGAAAATAGTCAACTCTTTCATTTCTTCTACCAAAATACATGATCATACACTTTCCGACACTAAATTCCATTTGCCATTTCTTTGGCCATTCTCCTAATTTGCCTACGTCCTCCTGTAGCCTTCTACTCCCTCAAAACTATCTGCTCCCTAACTATCTTCATATCATCTGCAAACTTTGCAACAAAGCCATCAATTCCATCATCCAAATCATTGACATATAATGTAAAAAGAATCAGTCCCAGCAAAGGCCCCTGTGGTACATAACTAGTCATCGACAACCAACCAGAAAAGGCTCCCTTTATTCCCACTCTTTATCTCCTGTCAATCAACCACTGCTTTATTCATGCCAGAATCTTTGCTGTAATACCATGCACTCATAACACGTTAAGCAGCCTTATGTGTGGCACCTTATCAAAAACCTCTGAAAATCCAAAAACACAACATCAACCGATTCTCCTTTGCCTACCCTGCTTATTATTTCTTCAAAGAATTCCAACAGATTTGAGAGTCAAGATTTTCCCTTGAGGAAACCATGCTGGCTACAGCTTATTTTCTCATGTGGCTCCAAGTACTCTACGACCTCATCCTTAATAATCGACTCCAACATCTTCCCAACCACTGAGGTCAGACTAACTGGTCTATAGTTTCCTTTCTTCTGCCTCTCTCCCTTCTTGAAGAGTGGAGTGACATTTACAATTTTCCAGTCTTCTGAAGCCATTCCAGAACCTTGTGATTTTTGAAAGATCATTACTAATGCCTCCATGATCTTTTCACCTGCCACTTTCTGAACTCCAGGATATACACCAGGTGGCTTATCTATCTTCAGATCTTTCAGTTTCCCAAGAACCTTCTCTCTAGTTATGATAACTTCACACACTTCATACCCCCTGACACTCTAAAACTGCCAGCATACTGCTAGTGTCTTCCACAGTGAAGACTGATTCAAAATACTTATTCAGTTTGTTTGCCATTTTGTTGTCCCCCATTGCTAACTCTCTAGCATTGTTTTTCAGCAGACTGCTATCCACTCTCTCCTTTTACTCTTCAAGTATCTGAAGAAACTTTTGGTATCCTCTTTAATACTATTGGCTAGCTTACTTTTGTATTCCTTCTTTACCTTCTTAATGACTTTTTAATTTGGCCTTCTGTTGGTTTTTAAGAGCCTCCCAATCCTCTAACTTCTACCTATTTTTGCTCCACTATATGCCCCCTCTTTGCCTTTTATGCTGGCTTTGACTTCACTTGTGAGCCATGGTTGAGTCATCTTTCCTTTAGAATACTTCTTCCTCTTTGGGATGTATAAATCTTGTTCCTTCCGAATTGCTTCCGGAAATTCTAGCCAGTGCTGCCCTGCCATCATCCCCGCCAGTGTTCTTTTCCAATCAATTCTGGCCAACTTCCCTCTAATGCATCTGTAATTCCCTTTACTCCATTGTAATCTGACTTTTTCTCCTTCTCAAATTTCAGGGTGAATTCAATCATATTATGATCACTTTCCCCTAAGGGTTCTTTTACCTTAAACCTCTCTGATCAATCCTGGTTCATTGCACAACACCCAATCCAGAACAGCTGAGCCCATAGTGGGCTCAACCATGGGCTTCTCTAAAAAGTGATCTTGTCGGCACGCTAGAAATTCCCCGTCCTGGAACTCAGCAGCAATCTGAGTTTCCCAATCTACCTGCATATTGAAATCCCCATGACTATTGTTCATTGCCCTTTTGGCATGTATTTTCTATCTCCAATTGTAATTTGTAGGCAACATCCTTACTACTGTTTGGGGAGCTGTATACAACTCCTATCAGGGTCTTTCTACCTTTGCAGTTCCTTAGCCCTATGCACAATGATTCAACACCTTCCGGCTCTATGTCACCTCTTTCCAATGATTTACTTTCATTTTTTACCAACCGAGAAATGACACCCCCTCTGCCTTCCTACTTGTCTTTTTGATACAATGTGTATTACTGGCCACTAAGCTCCCAGCTATAATCTTCTTTCAGCCATGATTCAGTGACGCCTACGACATCCTAACTGCTAATGTGCAACTGTGCTGCAAGTTCATCTACCTTATTCGGTATACTGAGTGTATTCGAATATGATGCCTTCAGTCCTGTATTCACCCTTTTTCATTTTGTCTGACTTTTACATTTCAACTCATCCTGTTGACTGAAATTTTGCCCTATCTCCTCACTGCACATTGCTTCTGTTTGTAAGCCAACTACCTCATCTTCAGCACTATTATCTGCCTTTCCTATGATACTTCTTGCATTGAAATACAGGCAACTCAGGACACTAGTCACACTATGCTCAACCTTTTGATTCTCAACTTTGTCTGAAATGTTACCAACATCTGCCTCCACAACCTCTCCATTAACTGTTCTGGCACTCTGGTTCCCATTCCCCTGCAACTCTAGTTTAAACCGCACCAGGCAGCATTAACAAATCTTCCTACTAGGATATTAGTTCCCCTCCAGTTCAGGTGCAAACCATCCCTTCTGCATAGGTCCCAACTTCCATGGACGAGACCCCAGTGATCCAAAATCTTACACTCTCCCTCTTACACCAACTCCTTAACCACATATTAAACTATATAATCTTCCTAGTTCTGGACTCACTAGCACATGGCACGGGTAGCAATCCTGAGATCACAACCTTGGAGGTCCTGCCCTTTAACTTAGCAGCTAACTCCCTGAACTCCCTCTGCAGAATCTCGTCTTTCGTCCTACCCACGTCTTGGTACTTACTTGGACCACGACTTCTGGCTGTTCACCCTCCCACTTAAAAATGTTGAAGACTTGATCCAAGATATCCCGGACTCTGGCACCCGGGAGCAACATACCATCTGGGATTTATTTCATTCCTGTATGCCTCATTGCTGCCACCTGAGATTCTGCCAGTAACAGTGGGAACATGGTAAATTTATGGATGGCATTTGAGCTGTGCCTAGCCACACAGTCCTGAGAGTAGAGAGAGTAGAGCAGCGGGCCAGGCACACATCCTTGCGCTATGCCTGTGTTGGTTGTCAGCGAGGAGGAGATGTTATTTCCAATCCTCACCGACTGCGGTCTCCCAAACAGTAAGTCGAAGATCCAGTTGCAGAGGGAGGTACAGAGTCTCAGGTTTTTAAGATTGTTGATTAGTACTGAGGGGATGATGGTGTTCAATGTCGGATTCTAATCAATAAACAGCAGCCTGGTGTAGATATTGTCCAGCTGGTCCAAAGCCCATTGGAGAGCCATTGCGATTGCATCCGTTGGAGGCCTGTCATGATGGTATGCAAATTGTAGCAAATCCAGGTCCTTACTTAGACAGAATTCAAACCATCACTAACTAACCTCCGAAAACATTTCATCACAGTAGAAGTGTGTGCTATTGGGTGATAGTTGTTGAAGCAGCTCATTCTGCTTTTCTTGGGCACCGGTATGATGATTGCCTTTTTGAAGTATATGGGAACCTCTGATCGCAGCGTGAGAGTTTGATGTCGTTTAACACTACCGCCAGTTGGTTGGCACATTTTTTCAGTGTCCTGGCACGTGCACCGCCGGAGACTGACACCTTGCGAAGGCTCCTCTCAAAGAACCTTCTGACATCAGCCTTCGAGACAGAGATCATAGATAGAGTCACCAGTTACTGTGGGGATTCACACAGGTAGAGCTTTATTCTCCCTCTGAAAACATGCATAAAAAGTGTTGAGCTCATCACATATGATTGGGAAGCTGTTTACAACTTTGCTCATATTCCAAACATAACTATATTTTTAATGAAGTATTTAATCAACTGCAAAACTCATGGAACATTTGAAGTCATGAAAAGTATTTTATAATGGCAAGCTTCTCATCCATATTTTTTAAACTCCTACAAAACAGAAATGAATGTATTTTACAAGTGTTGTTTCAATCTATTTGGAAACAAACCAAAAATACAAGAAAGTGGAAATAATACAATATTCTTCCTTCTTTTAAACGCATTTATATGTGCTTCAAGTTCTACATCCACTGCAGTTACTTCAATTTTGAAAAGGCACTAGTATATGAGTAAGTTTAAAAGACAAACAAGTAAATAAATAAAACAAACAACAGGAATTCTGCAGATGCTGGAAATTCAAGCAACACACATCAAAGTTGCTGGTGAACGCAGCAGGCCAGGCAGCATCTCTAGGAAGAGGTGCAGTTGACGTTTCAGGCCGAGACCCTTCGTCAGGACTAACTGAAGGAAGAGTGAGTAAGGGATTCATTAGTTTGAATTTTTTTATTAGTTATGTTTTAATTAATATATTAACAAAATAATCATGAAGATGCAGAAGATGTCACCAGCAGACAATACAACTAAGGGTGAGATCCACTAGACGGTTCACGAAACTGTTTGTTTCACTTTATTTACACCTTCTTTTTCTTTCAGTTGTGGTTCTGCTGCTGTTGGAGCCTGTGATCTACATTTTGCTGGTGTGCTTTGAGCCCGTTGAGTGATCTGGTGTTTAAATGGTCTCTCTCTGTCACTTGATACTGTCGGAGGATGGAGCCGAGTTCTGGTCTTTGGTAAAGTTTAATTGACGTGGTTTGTGGATTGGACTCTGTAGTTCATGTTATGATGTGCTTCTGCTTTATGGTCACTCCTTTTTTGTTGCTGTTTTGGGTGATTTTGAATTGGGGTGGCCTACAGATAACGAACACTGAGCTGAACTGAATATATCTGTCTTTTACAATTTTGTGTTTTATACTCTGCACTTTTGACTCATTTTTTTGTTGCCTTTTGTTGCCATTTGTGCAATTTGTTTTTTTTTGCGTGTGTGTGTGTGTGTGTGTGTGTGTGTGTGTGTGTTGGTGGGGGGGGGCAGGGGGAATGCGGTTGATGTCTTTCTTTGAATGGGTTCCATGTTTTTTTTTTGTTTTGTGGCTGACCATGGGGAAGACAGATCTCAGGGTTGTATACTGCATACATACTTTGATAATAACTGTACTTTGAATCTTAAACAATCCACTATCTTTCGTTTGTCTGCTGAATTTTTGCCCTAAATCCCCATTAAAATCAGTGATGTATTAAATATTGGGATTTGGGTGTATGGGGTATAAATTTTAAATTTGCATTTTATACTGAACTTCAATGAGTAATGACTGTGCTGATGATAGTAATAGACCTCAAAGAGATATACGTAGGCTGATCAAATGGGTAGATTGGTGACATATGAAATCTACTGCTGAGAAATACGAGGAGTTACATTTTAATAGGAAGAATGAGAATTGGTGATAACAAGAGTGCAACATTCTGAAAAGGGTACAAGAGCAGCGATCTGGAATAAATGTTCATAGATTGTTGAAAATTGCAGGGCAATTTGAGAAAGTAGTTAAAAAGGAGCAGGGGAATCTCTATAAATAGAGACAAAGAATACAAGAGAAGGAAAGTAATGATGTAATTTCATTAAACAAGGGTTTGGCAAACTTTAGGAAAGAAATGAATCCTTCGAACAAGGTGCAGAAGAAATTTACCAAATGATGTAAGGCATAGACTGGAGAAGATGGGGTTGTTCTGCTTGAAAATAAAAAAAAGTTGTGAGTGTCATGTACCCCGTGACAAGTTAAAGACACCAGCAGAAATGGAAAGCACTTTGGAGTCCAGTATTGCTATTAACTAATGGTATTTATTAGTAACTATGCAATACAGTAATATAAATGCAGATAAATCAAACAGGTTAGCAATGATTATATATAAGTAAGTGTGGAAATATATAAAAACCAAGCTTCTTCAAGTCTAGGGGTAAATAGATAGTCTTACGATGATGAGTAAAGTTCAGTTCAGTTCATGGTATTGAGTTGAGTAGTGATGGAGAGAGAGAGAGAAGGAGAGATTTGAGTCTTCAGGTGAGCTGATGCTGTCGATCTTCCTGTTGTCCTCTGAAAATCCTTTAAAGGTCACTGACTGTGACCACAACAAAGGGAACCATTCTTCTGGGATGGAATTATCAACCCAGGCGAGGGTCAAATAACTCCCCACCAGTCACACCCTTTTCACACTACAAGAGCCACTGATTGATCTGTCTGATCGATTCTCCAAAACCCACCTTTTCTGTGGGCACAACAAAGCTCATTCAGTGTCCAAAACCATGTGTCTGAGGTCTAGCATCTGACCTTCTATTTATCTCACTGTGCTGACCACCAGCTGTCCATCAAGCAGCTCCTCCCTTCTCTCTCTGTAAGAACTTGGAAGCTGCCAATGTCCTTGCAGAGAATATAAACAAACTGTGAGCAGTCTTTGCCTCTCTCTCTCTTTCTTTCTCTCTCTTCTTAACAAGGTGTCTGTGTTGAACAACTCTCTCTTTTTCCATGGCAATCCAAAAGCTGACAGCAGTAGTCAGTGTCCTTGTAAAAGTGTAAACACGAGCTGAAAGGCAGACTCTGCCCCTCTCTCTCTCAGCAGAAATCCAAAAGTTAGTCTCAGTTCTTTCTTGTGCCTTAAAATGACAGTCCACGGCAAAAAAGTACCCCATGGCTACATAACTTGAGGAAATCTGATAAAAAAGCAAGGAAGCAATAAATATCAAGAGCATGAAAGTGAACCTATGGCCTTGAAAGTGAGACCATAGGTTGTGGAAACAGTTCCATGACGGGGTAGGTGAAGTTATCCCCTGTGGTTCAAGATCCTGATGGTTGAGGGATAATAACTGTTTCTGAAGCTGGTGGTGTGGGCCTTGAGGTTCCTGTACCTTCTTTCTAATGGCAGCAGCAAGAAGAGAGTATGGCCTGGATGGTGAGGGTCTTTGGTGATGGATGCTGCTTTCCTGCAGCAGTATTTCATGTAAATGTGCTCGATGGTGGGGAGGACTTTATCTGTGATGGACTGGGCTGCATCCACTATATTTTTGTAGGCTTTTCCATTCAACGGCATTGGTGTTTCCATATCAGGCGATGATGCAACCAGTCAATATTCTCTCCACCGCACATTGAACCCATGATGAGAACTAGCTCATGGACCTGAAGTTAATAATCAGCTCCTTGGTCTTACTGACATTGGGTGGGAGATTGTTTATATGGCACCACTCAGCCAGATTTCCAATCTCCTTCCTATATGCTGATTCATTATCCCCTTTGATTCGGCCAATGACAGTGAGTAGAGCAGGGGTCCAAGTGCACAGCCTTGTGGTGCGCCAGTGCTGATGGAGATTGTGGAGGAGTTGCTTGTGAAGCATGAAACTTATCTTGTTTCATCAAATTAAGTGAAGTAAAAGTGTGTTGCAGTATTAATAGAAATAAAACCAATGCTACTGAAACTGTGCCTGGCCAGCACTGCCAAAAACCTGAACTGCATTGATGACTGTTCTTACAGATGGTGGAGATAATGCTGGTTAAGGTGAATGAATGTGAAATATTGTTTGGGCTAGTCATAGTAGAATGGGAAATATTCAGAGAATGAATGAATTGCCAGGCCTAGATGAAATATTATTGCAGTATTTTTCAAAGATAAAACACAGATATTATGGAGGCTTTGATTAGTTTTTTCTGTCATCGCTGACAACAGAAGTGTTGCCAAAGGATCAGAAATCTGCTAATAATGTATTGCTATTTATAAAGGAGGAACAGACTATATGATTACTAGCTGATTCATACAACTTCAGTAATAAGCAAATCATTGAAATTCATTCTATGGAACGATATAAGCTCTTGCTTACAAAGGCTCAGATTAATCAGGAATACTCAGCATGGATTTGTTAAGAGAGGGTTGTGCCAAACTAAATTGATGGAATTCTTCAAGGAGGTTAGTGAGGTCAGTAATATAGCCTGCATGAATTTTAACAAGGCTTCTGATGAGGTACCACCTGACAAGAAGGTTAAAAAAGTAAAATCCCATGGGATCCTAGAGAGGGAGGCAAATGAGATTAATGACAGCAAACAGGGAGCTGTGGTTAATTGTTGCTTTATGACTGGAATGCTGTAACCAATTGTTTTTCACGGGGGTCAGTACTCAGTCCCTTGCTTTATGTAATATGTTAATGACTTAGACTTAAATGTAAGGGTATGATAAACAAGTTTGTAGATGATACAAAAATTGGGGACCTGGTTGGTATTGGGGAAAACTTGAGATTGCAGTTAGGTTTAGGTTGTCTGGAGTAATAATTATATAAACATCAGATAGGATTTAATCCACGGAAGTGTGAGTTTATATATATCTCATGAATTGCAATAAATGTGTTATTTAATCGTGTGGAGGAATAGAGGGTGCTCTGAGCAAAGGTGCACAGATCCTTAGTGATAATAAAACAATTAAAAAGCATCAGATGTGCCCTCCTTAATAGACAAGAGATAGAATATAAGAGCAGGATGTTATGCTAAAGCTTAAAATAACACTAGTTATGGTCGAATTTGAGTACTGCACAAAGCTTTCTTCACAATGTTACAGGAAAGGAATGATCCCACTGGATTCAGTGCTGAGGCGATTTATGAAAATCTTTTGGAACTGTAAATTTGGAACTGCAATTGTTGTCTTTGTGATTGAGAGGATGAAGGAAGATGTTATTAAGCTATTCAAACAAGTAGCTGAGGTAGAATAAATACAAAGGACCCATATCTGTTTGTTGAGTGGTCAAAAATCAAGGGCCAAACATTTAAATTAACTGGTTAAAAAGATGAAAGGCAAAATAATGAGAAATCTTTTCATCCAGAGGAGTAGGAATCTGGAAGACACTGTACATATTCAAGAACTGGTTCAATATTTGCCAGAATGATTGACAGAGGTGGAAATTGAACTGGTACTTGAGTGTGTACAAATAGAGCTGTGACCTTCAGGGCTATGGATTTATTGGTGGAAGGTGACATTAAACTGGAGAGTTTGTTTTCAACTGATTGACGCAAGAGTTATCATCTCAACATAACACCAAGGAATTGCCACTTGGATCCTGTGCCAAATTATAGAATCAGAGAAAATCTATGAATCAGAAGAGGGCTATGCAGCTTACCATGTCCAACTCTCCAAACTAAACCCACCTTTCCGTACTTGATAGAGTATGTAGGTCAGCTTTTCAGATTTGTCTTTTGAGTCTGTTGGTTATTCCAGAATTCTACACTTCATAGTGTGTGGATGGAAGTTCAGTACTTGATACAGTTCCAACAACTGAATGCCAACATTTCTGATTAGAATAACCAGCAACAACCAAAATGATCCTTTCTGGCATTTATTGCTCAATAGAAACAATGTTTGCAAGAACACTCTGAACTTTATTGTAAGTTTAACAAACTGGGGAAATACAATACAGTACTGGGGATTGCACATGAATATACTTGTGATACACTTACCCATTTGATGCCACAGCATATTTATATTATGAGTTGTTATTTAAAATTATGTTTAATTTAATTAGATATAAGATAAATTGAAACAACTCTGTAAGTTTCAGTTAAGTATTCATCAATGTGTAATGAATTTACACATTACATATTATGGTTTTCAAGGGATATTGGAAACTTGGTTCGGAAAAAGAGAGATATGTACAATAAATATAGGCTTGGAGTAAATGAGGCGCTCGAGGAATATAAAGAATGTAAAAAGAATCTTAAGAAAGAAATTAGAAAAGCTGAAAGAAGATATAAGGCTACTTTGGCAAGTAAGGTGAAAATAAATCCAAAGGGTTTCTACAGTTATATTAATAGCAAAGGGACATTGAGGGATAAAATTGGTCCCTTAGAGAATCAGAGTGGATGGCTATATGCGGAGCCAAAAGAGATGGGGGAGATTTTGAACAATTTCTTTTCTTCAGTACTCACTAAGGAGAAGGATATTGAATTGTGTAAGGTAAAGGAAACAAGAAGGGTAGTTATGGAAAATACGATGATTAAAGAAAAAGAAGTACTGGTGCTTTTAAGGAATATAAAGGTGGATAAGTCTCCGGGTCTGGACAGGATATTCCCTAGGGCCTTGAGGGAAGTTAGTGTGGAAATAGCAGGGGCTCTGACAGAAATATTTCAGATGTCATTAGAAACGGGGATGGTGCCGGAGGATTGGCGTATTGCTCATGTGGTTCCATTGTTTAAAAAGGGTTCTAAGAGTAAACCTAGCAATTATCAGCCTGTGAGTTTGACGTCAGTAGTGGGTAAATTGATGGAAAGTATTCTTAGAGATGGTACATTTAATTATCTGGATAGATGGTCTGATCAGGAACAGTCAACATGGATTTGTGCGTGGAAGGTCATGTTTGACAAATCTTATTGAATTTTTTGATGAGGTTACTAGGAAAGTTGACGAGGGTAAAGCGGTGGATGTTGTCTATATGGACTTCAGTAGAGCCTTTGACAAGGTTCCACGTGGAAGGTTAGTTAGGGAGGTTCAATCGTTAGGTATTAATATTGAAGTAGTAAAATGGATTCAGCAGTGGCTGGACGGGAGATGCCAGAGAGTAGTGGTGGATAACTGTTTGTCAGGTTGGAAGCTGGGGACTAGTGGTGTGCCTCAGGAATCTGTACTGCGTCCAATGTTGTTTGTCATATACGTTAATGATCTGGATGGTAAATTGGATGAGTAAGTATGCAGATGATACTAAGATAGGTGGAGTTGTGGATAATGAAGTAGGTTTTCAAAGCTTGCAGAGAGATTTAGGCCAGTTAGAAGAGTGGGCTGAAAGATGGCAGATGGAGTTTAAAGCTGATAAATGTGAGGTGCTACATTTTGGTAGGACTAATCAAAATAGGACATACATGGTAAATGGTAGGGCATTGAAGAATGCAGTAGAACAGAGGGATCTAGGAATAATGGTGCATAGTTCCCTGAAGGTGGAATCTCATGTGGATAGGATAGTGAAGAAAGCTTTTGGTATGCTGGCCTTTATAAATCAGAGCATTGAGCATAGGAGTTGGGATGTAATGTTGAAATTGTAGAAGGCATTGGTGAGGCCAAATTTGGAGTATTGTGTACAGTTCTGGTCACCAAGTTATAGGAAAGATGTCAACAAAATAGAGAGAGTACAGAGGAGATTTACTAGAATGTTACCTGGGTTTCATCACCTAAGTTACAGAGAAATGTTGAATAAGTTGAGTCTTTATTCTTTGGAGCGTAGAAGGTTGAGGGGGGACTTGATAGAGGTATTTAAAATTATGAGGGGGATAGATAGAGTTGACGTGGATAGGCTTTTTCCATTGAGAGTAGGGGAGATTCAAGCAAGAGGACATGAGTTGAGAGTTAAAGGGCAAAAGTTAAGGGGTAATATGAGGGGGAACTTCTTTACTCAGAGAGTGGTAGCTGTGTGGAACAAGCTTCCAGCAGAAGTGGTTGAGGCAGTTTCGATATTGTCATTTAATGTTAAATTGGATAGCTATATGGACAGGAAAGGAATGGAGGGTTATGGGCCGAGTGCAGGTCGGTGGGACTAGGTGAGAGTAAGAGTTCGGCACAGACTAGAAGGGCCAAGATGGCCTGTTTCCGTGCTGTAATTGTTATATGGTTGTACGGTAATCCAAGCCTGGTGTGTTATGAAGGTAAATGTATGCCAGACCTCCATTAATAAGATTTAAAGAAAATTACTGGAACATTTTCAGTACATTTTAAGTCTAAATCCCCTTTCATTGTTTAGCACTATATTTTGATTGAAATACAAGACATGGATGTGGATAATTGTCAAAGGAATGTATTTTATACTTAGAGGATTCTGTATTGTCTTCAGTCAGCTGCTCCGGCACTAGGAGACGTACGGTAAGGCTTGGTATACAATGAAAAGATTGTCTTGTCAAATTTTATCAAGGATACCACATTCAAATCTATTGTTGGAAAAAATATGACTGAGGTGTGTTAACTAACTGTTGCTTGCTGCCTTTACATTGTGAAACAGAAGATTGCAGTGAGCAGACTAAAAGGTTTGGCTCTGAACTGTAACCTGAATGGTTCTTGTCAGATCCTTTCAGAATCTGAGACAATCAAAAGTCGAGCACTTTTTGATAGATTCAGCATTACAATAAGTATAAAAATGTATCAAAGCACTGTAGGCAATCTGGAGGGTTGAATCAGATGGAGGAAGACATTACAATCAAGGGTGGGCTAGAGAATACAGGACATAAAGAAGCTAGAGTCAAAAAGCAGTAGGTATAAATTAGGCATGCATTGCAGCATTTTAATTAATGAAGAAAATAAATAATGGAGGCTTCACAATGAGGAAAAGAATTGCTAATTCAGTAGTGGTTGGAAAGGATTTTGGCAAGGTAGCAAATTCACTGGGACAATCTCATGTCTGTAGGGGACCAATCTGGATATCACCAGCAGATTGAAAGCAATACAGGAAATGTGAACGTAGGCAAGTGGGCGATGAGCAGAAGGGATGCTGACAGTTGGGAAGGCAGCAGTATGATGACAATGAGCAAAGACTTTTGAATTTCCTAGAGTGAGATAGCAAAAATAAAATCAAAGTCTTAGTTATCCTAAAATATTCTTGAGCAGTACATACAAGGATCATCAGTTAGTTGTCTATTCCTTTCTTCAGACCTTGGGAATGCGCATGAGGTGAAGACATAAAATGTGGGGAATATAGAAAACAATGAACCATTAAATAATAAATTAAACATGTCAGATTATTTAGGCAGAGAACATAAAATAATTTTAACCATTAAGGACATATGAGTAAAATTGCAGGGAAGTAAAGTGGCAAAATATAAGCACAATAGGTCACCTACTCTTGCTGTGTTTAACTGAGTGCATTAAGCTGCCTGAGCACAAACCCTGTGGGAGAAGCAGATTATCAAGTTGCATTTGGTAACTGTCAAATTGTAATATTGCTTGAAAAGTTTAAAAATTAATGCCGCATTATGAAACCAAGCCATGAAGGAAACACAAGAATACAATGGTAACTAAGGTGGATGATTTTCACAGGTGAAACTGAAATAAAAGCTCAGTACTTGCAAATATTTTAAAATTTGTATGCAAACAACATCTTCAATCTGCTTCTGCTGAAATTGCACACAAATAACATTGGGATTTGAGGTGCTTTCCTACAAGTGATTTGATTCAGATCAGGACTGAAGTTGCATTCAGTGGCAGCAGGACATTATTGAGAGGCTTGGAGGTGAATATTAGGGAAGGAAGATATATTTGTGTGAGAAGCAGAGTTTTTCTTTATTTGCTGGAAAAGTCATAACTTAGGGAGATGAGTTGGATGATGGAAGGTAATTGCAGGCTCTCAGGAGGAAACCAGCTCTCTGTTGGTCCTAAAGGCCAGAGGTTACAATGGCTGGTAAATAAAACATTACTCCATGTCCTTCCAGATGCAAGTCAAGGATTTTCCAGTCAGTAGCCACAAAGACACAAGGTAGGTTCTGATGAAGGTCTTTAACCTGAAATGTTAACTCTGTTTCTCTTTCCACAGATGCTGCCTGACCTGCGGAGTGTTTCTAGTATTTTCTATTTTCATTTCAGAATTCCAGCACTTGCTACTTTTGGATCTTTGTACGACAAGTTATTTGCTAGGTGAACAGTTATGTGAACTTTTCTTTAAATAACATCAATAGGAAAGAATAGGTGTTCAGATTTCCAGGTCCTTATTTATTTGTTCAGGGGATATTAAAGTTATGGGAATGCCAGCATTTATTTTTCATCCGCAATTGCTCCTGAACTGAGGATAAGAGTCAGCATATTTTTGAGTCTGGAATCATGTAAGCACCAAACTAGGTAAGGATGACAGATTCCCTTCCTTCAGGAGCATTAAATTAGGAGTGTTTTATGATCACCACGGTCATCATCGCAGATACCAGTTTTCTTTCAAAATTCCATATTGACCTAAATATGTAAATTTAAATTCTCCAGCTGTTTTGCTGGGATTCAATCTACTATACAGTCACTCTACTATATAATAGTCTGGTAATAAAAGTGGTACCATACCCCTGTGACTTCTCACAAGTGCAGGGTGCTGTTGACCAGACACACATACACGAACATATGCACACGCACAGACCTTGCATGCTCCAGATCAGCCAGAATATTTATCCTGGTTCCATTGCATTCCATTCCTTCCCATCAATATTTAGTTGACATGCAAACACTAAATTCCCACATGCTTGCATCTGCATCTCTTTGAACTTGAAAGCAAGGGATATCTGGATATCTACTTCAAACTTGGCCCACAACATCCCTCAGAAACTTGATAATGATTACCACTGCCTCATTGAATACCATGTGACCATCAGATCTATAATTAAATAAGCCACTAGCATACATAAGGTGGATTTCAGATGATTCTACCTATCTAACAGGTCTTTCTTCATGCACCTTCTAGGAAGTGATGTAATTTTCAACCACAGGATCTGAAATTGCAGGATAGGAAAGGCCAGTGTGAAGTTTCTTCTTGGGCAACTCTAAGGAAAGAGAGGAGCATGAAAATAATGAACAGTGCGATGGGGCAAAATATGTCAACAGGTTCAATATTATTTCCTGCCCCTCCCCATGCTATTGACACAAAGTAATACTGGAAATGGCCAACATTTCCCATTCACCAACATGCCCACTCATGGCACCATTCCTAGAGACTGTCAATTCAGGACTTCCCAGTGAGAACAAAACAAACTACAAGATGACATGTTGCTCAGCATTCACAGCACAATCACATTGGAGGTGAAAGAGTAGCAATTTCAAGTGCTCTTCAATCATGCTCTTGGCAAATAAGAATCATTTGTTTTTGTTTTTTTTTGTACCAGATAGTAACTTTTATCCTTGTTTCCCTCTTTCTTAATTTCTTTGTCATCCTTTACCATAGCTTTGGAGAGGGATAGGAGCAGATGGTATGGTAAAATATTTAATTTGGAAAGGGGGAATTCTGATGCTTTTAGAAAGGAACTTGGGAGCATACATTGGGACAGATGTACTCAGGGAAATATAATACAGAAATATGGAGGCTGTTCAGGGAGCACCTGTGGTGCATGTGGTTCTGGATAGGTTTGCCCCAATGTGGCAGGAAAAGAATGGTAGGGTGAAGGAATTACGGTCGACAGTAGATATGGAACATTTTGTTTAGAGGAAGACAGAAGCTCACTTAAGGTTTAGAAAGCAAGGATCAGAAGAGCAACAGAGTAGCCAGGAAGGAGCTGAAGGATGGAAATAGGAGAGCTAGAAGGGGGCTTGGGAAGGCCTTGGTGAATAAGATTAAGGAAAACCCCAAGGCATTCTACACATATGTAAAGAACACCAAAATGACTAGAGTGAGGTTAGAACGGATCAGGGATAGAAAAGGAAATGTGTGCCTGGAGTTAGAGGAGGTAAGGGAGGTGATTAATAAATACTTCACTTCAGTATTCACCAGTGAGAGGGACATTGACTATTGTGAGGAGAGCGTAAAACAGGCTGATATGCTGGAACCTGTTGACGTTAAGAAAGAGGATGTATTGGAACTTTTGAAAAACATTAGGATAGATAATTCCCTGGGGTGGGAAGGGATATACCCCAGGTTACTATGGGAAGTGAGGGAAGGAATTGCTGCACCTTTGGCAATGATCTTTGCATCCTCACTGGCCACAGGAGTATTACCAAGTGACTAGAGGGTGGTAAATATTACTTTTGTTCAAGAAAGGGAATAGGGATAACCCTGAGAATTATAGACTTGTGAGCCTTACTTCAGTGGTGGGCAAATTACTAGAGAAGATTCTTAGAGACAGAATTTATGAGCATTTGTAGAAACATAGTCTGATTAGTGATAATCAGCATGGCTTTGTGAGGGGTAAATTATGCCTCAAGAGCCTATTTAAATTATTTGAGGATGTGTTAAAGTACATTGATGAAGGTTGAGCAGTGGATGTGGTGTACAGTATATAGATTTTAGTAAGGCATTTGATAAGGTTCCCCATGGTAAGATCATTCAGAAAGTCAATTGGTTGTGTAGGTTCAGAATTAGTTTGCTATAGAAGGCAGAGGGTGGTTGTAGATGGAATGCATTCTGCCTGGAAGTCCAGGATCAGTGGTGTTCTACAGGGATCTGTTCTGGGACTCTTGCTCTTTGTGACTTTTATCTTTGATGAAGAAATGGAAGGGTGGGTTAGTATGTTTATAGACAACACGAAGGCTGGTGGAGCTGTGGATAGTGTAGACGGTTGTCATCGGTTACAATGGGACATGGACAGGATGCAGAGCTGGGCTGAGAAGTGGCAGATGAAAAAGAGTCAAGTGATTCACTTCGGAAGATCAAATTTGAAGACAGAATACAGGGCCATTGGTAGGGTTCTCAACAGTGTGGAGAAACAGACTGATCCTGGGGTCCATGTCCATATATCTATCAAAGGTGCTGTGCAAGTTGATAGAGTTCTACGATGCGAATGGTGTGTTGGTCTTGATTAGTCTGGGCGCTGAGTTCAAGAGCTGTGAGGTACTGTTCAAGAACCTATAAAACCATAAAACCACACTGTGTTCAGTTCTGGTCACCTCATCTTAGGGAGGATGTGGAAGCTTCAGAAAGACTAGAGAAGATTTACCAGGATGCCACCCAGATGAGACAGCATGTCTTATGAGAATAGGTTGAGTAAGCTAGGGTTTCCTCTTTGGAGTGAAGGAGAAGGAGAGGTGACTTGATAGAGGTGTACAGGATGATAAGAGGCATAGACTGAGTGGTTAGCCAGAGACTTTTTCCCAGGGTGGAAGATGGCTAATATGAGGCAGTATAAATTTCAGGTGATTGGAGGGGGATGCCAGAGGTAAGCTTTTTACACAGAGAGTGGTGGGTGTGTAGACCCAGATGTGTTAGGGGCATTTAAGAAATTCGTAGATGGTATACAGGTGATAGAAAAAATGGAGGACTATGTAGGAGGGAAGGATTAGATTGATTATAGAGGTTAAAAGGTCAACACAATATCATGGCCAAAGGGCCTGTACTGTGCTGTATTGTTCTATGTTCGATGCTCTTTGCTGAATTATAAAATAATCACAGTCCTCAAACCTATTACTTCTTTGGCAATATTATATGGACCCTTCCTTTATCTAAATTATTTTTAAAATCTTTAATGCGGCTGGAGATGATCATGATCAAGAAGGCACAATATGACGTGTAGGATCTTGTAAAGGTCTATGCTAGGGTCACAGCCATCCATTTTATTTATAGATGATAGAAAGCTTGGTTTATCACTTGTAAAAGATAAACACTGCAAACAATGTAGATGGTGGCACTAAATTAGAAATTAGAAAGAGACATTGATTAAATGAATTGGCCAAACTCTAGCAAATGGATTTCAATTTGGGCAAATACAAGGTCATCCACTTTGAAGCTAAAAAGGAAATAAAAAGCAGGATGCTATCTAAATGGTGTAAAGCTGGAAGCACGGAATGTCCAACAAGGCTATAGATCATAGTCAGGTTCACAAAACAATTACTGAAGAGTGCAATGTTAATTTCCCTGAATAATACCTGAACTCCTTGGGTAAAGCTATAAGGACGGAATATACAAGTAAAGTCATATTCTCTTGAATTTATAAGGGGCTACTTGAAATAAATTTCAAATTGTTAAGGAAATTTATTGCAAAAAAGAAAGAAAAACGACTTCCACTGGTTAAGTCTAGAATTAGGGGCATTGTCCAAAGACTTTTAAGGGTGAAGCCAGGAGATGTTTCTGCACATAGAGGGTAGTAAAAGTTTGAAACACTCATCTAGAAATGGCAATCAATTCTAGGCTAATTGTTAAATTTAAATCTGATAATGGTGGAAATTTATAAAGTAAAAATGTTGAAGCAGCTGGACCGTGAGGTTAGATCACAAATCAGACATAATCTCATCAATTCGTGGAAATAGCTTGGGTTAAATGGCCTACTGCCATTCTCACATTCCCATGTTATAGTAGATTTGTTTTTTTCAATCTATAGAAATATATTAGTTCATCACGCACATTTTATGTTCTTTGATTTACATAGAACAGTAAAGCATTGGATAAACTATTCAGCCCATGATGTGCCAGTTCTGATGCCAACTTATACTAAATGTCCCCTTCCTGTGTGTTATCCATATCTCTCCATTCACTTCATATTCATGTCTATATCTAAAAGCCTCTTAACCTCCACCAGGCTGCTAGCTTCCATTATTGTCCCCAGCAACCTATACAAGGCACCATCCACTCTCTGCCTAACAAACTTGCTACTCACATCACCTTTAAACTTACACCCTCTAACCTTAAAAACATGTTTTCTTGTGGCTGTCAATTCTATTCTGGGAAAAGATTCTGACAGTCTACCCTATCTATACCTCTCAATATTTAAAAAAAAACCCTGTCAGGTCTCCCTTCAGCCACCAATGCCCTAGAGAGAACTGTCCAAGTTCTTCTAACCTTTCCTTATAGCTTACACCTTCTAATGCAGGCAGCATCCTAATAAACCTCTTCTGCATCCACTCCATAGTCTCCATGTCCTTCCTATAATGGGGTGAGTAGACCTGCATGCGGTGCTTCAAGCTCAGTCTGATTAAAGTTTTATATCGCTGCAGCGTGCCTTCCCCACTCTTGTACTCAGCACCCCGCCAATGAAGGCAAGTGTGCCATACGCCTCCTGGACTACCTTATTCACTTGCGTAGCTGCATTCAGTAAACTATGGACCTGGACCTCAAGATCCCTCTGTTCCTCAATGGTGTTAAAGGCTCTACCCTTAACTGTATACTTCCTTCTTTCATTTGACCACCCCAAGTGCAACACCTCACACTTGCCTAGATTAAAATCTGCCGCTCCTATGACCATACCTGTAACTGATCTACATTCTTCTGTATTCTTTGATAGTCATTAAGAAGCCTTTTGCAGTACTTGAAGATGGGGCCTCATGATACCCAGCCTGAATCTACTTGTAGCTTGGAGTCCATTCTGCCTTGTGGGGAGCCTGTCCAGTGTGGAGAATCAGCATGTAGACAGAGAGGAATGAGGGCGGTGGAAGAATCTGGGTAATCCATTCCAATTAAATAGCTAATTAAAATATAACTGTCAGTTCAGGCAATAGCAAATTTTATCCTGAAAGCAACATTTTCTCAAGTTAACAATGTGTCCAGAGAGTTCAGTAATTAGATAGAAAAGGAGAAGAATTGATTAATGCAAGAATGTACTTCATCAGCAGTATAATGTATTTCAAACATAAACTGGAAAGTAGTATACTTTAAAATTAAACATCACAACGAGACTTGGTGCATGGTGAATAAGCTAACAAGAAACAAAACTGTTTCCAGGATGCCTTTATTAAACCTGAATACATCTTCCATATGCATAAAGTTACGACAGTCTTGAGATTGTTAATTCTAATCCCTCTTGCCTTGCAGGATTCATTATCTTGTAGATTTCTTGGGATGTTGCAAAATCCATGTATTAAAAAAAAAGATAAGATTGATTAATAGGAATTCATTTTCAATTGATACACTTGCTGGTACCAGTAAATGTGAATCAGGAAATGGATGGCATCTTTACTTCAAATGATTTCAGATCCCCTTGGTCATCATTTTCACAGAGAAACAAAAAAGGTATTCCATAAACATCAAACATGTAAATATATTCCAAGGTATTCCAAGATTTCTCTATCTTAGTCACATTAACAAACTAATCAATTAAAGCATTTAGTAATTTGAATTCAAAACTCTTGCATGGATGGAATTTAAAGAAGTGAGAATGTAAGGTATCAGAAAATATGAACCAAAAAAAGATTGTAAAATTATCTTTATTTATAAACTTGAAATGTTGTCAATGGTTTTATGGACATATTTAAGGAAATTAATAATAATATGTAGGAATCAGATGAATAACATAAATAGCTTCTATTTATCTAGCTATTTTAAGTGAAACATACCTTCAACGGGACTATGCAATAATGGGATCAAACACAGCCGCACTCTTTGCCCATAGAAAGATGTACCCCAAAAGACAGGTTTCCAGGGATGTTGCAAAATCCAGGTATAATAAAAAGAAATAGAAAAAAGAATAATTAATGGCAATTTGTTCCCAAACCTATACCAGTGGAAGTTCAGAGACAGACAGAGTGTAAGTTGGGAAATATTTGTTACCTTTAGTTCATATCGGTTTATGGTCCCTCAAATTATGTAGAAAAATATACTTCACATTTATCATTGGCTGTAAATGAAGCACCTATCTAATATTAAGCAACAAACTACTGATAGAGCTTGATGCATGAAAGTTCATTACCACAGTCAGCTGGGAAGCCACTGGCAAGGTGGCCCTTGCTCTGCTCTGGTCAGGTAGCACAACTCACAAAGGATATCACTAAACATGTAATATATTGCAGAGAACATTTCTCCTCTTCCTTCTCATTTCCAGCACGCTGCTCTGCTTTGTGTGCAGTCAGTTCATTCACTTCTTGCCCACCAATGCAAAGATTTCAACGAACTGTGAAATCAGGGCAAAATCCTTTGGCATCTGTTACACACTTGCCGCAGATTTTAGCAAATTGAAGAAGCCTGGAAAACACCGAACACTTGCAGAAAAGTAGTAGCCGCCAGTATAGATCAACCAAGAACCTGTGAGTACCTCATAATCCCTTTAACCAGCACTGGTGTTGTATCGGTTGGCACAGTTTTTCTTCTTGCTGAATATGTACTGAGCTGGGTGAGTCAGTTGGTGTCTGGATGTCAAAAGTGGCAGTGACTAATCTAAGTATTAAGTATAAATGATAGCAAAGGAAGAATTGGTCCTCTTGAAGATCAGCATGCTCATCTACTCAGGCAGCCGAAAGAGATGGGGAGACCTTAAAAGATTTTTTTTGTGTCTGTACTTAACGTGGGAAACAGAGAGAGTCTATTGAAGTGAGGCAAATGAGCAGTGAGGTCATGGACCATATCCAGATTACGGAAGAGGAAGTGCTTGTTGTCCTAAGGTGAATTAGCGCAAATAAATCTCCAGGGCCTGATGAGGTGCCCCCGTGGACCTTGTGGAAGACTAGTACAGAAATTACAGGTGACTTAACAGAGATATCTGAAATGTCCTTCGACTTGGGTGAGGTGCCGGATGAATGGAGAATAGCTCATGATGTTCTGTTGTTTAAGACTCTAAGAATAAGTTAGGAAAGTATAGGCTGGTGAGCCTACCATCAGTTGTGGGTAACTTGCTGGAAGGTATCCTAAAGGACAGGATGCACAGTGGATTCCGGTTAACTGGGGCAGCCACATATTTGGGACAACTCTTAAAGAAAATAAGCAAATCAAGAAACTAGCTGGGATTCCCGTCATTTATTTGGGACACTATGCTGCTTAATTGGGACAGAAGACTCTGGCCAAAATCCCTAACTACCGTAGGTCCAGTGCGCCTGTGCGACAATGAAACACTACACCGTGCTTAGAGTGAACCGTTTTAAAATAGTGTTAGTTGTATGTGTTTGTGTTACAAAAGCTATGATTTTTGTCACTGACAGTTGGTGAGAAATTAGCATTAAGACAACTCAGAACAGTCTTGCTCACTGCTGTTTCAAGCATTCAGGCTTGGAGAGGTCAGAAACGGATGGGAGTGAAAATGAAACAATTTCACTACTTCAACAAGGTAGGATTAATGACAAATTTGAAGGTAGTGACAATCATTTTTAATGTTACAATGAAAATGAAGATTTGGAGGATGTAATTGTCAAAAACGTTTAATGAAGGCAGTCCATTATCTGCACTAGCAGTCTACATTGATTTTGTTCATTTACAGTCAATCAAATGAACAGGACAGCATACACTGTGTGAATTTCTCCATCGCTAGCTATTAGGAACTAATACACAGTTTTATAGTACTGTAGGGTAATGTTAGTGTTCTAATTTGAACATTATTTGTTACTGATTTAATTGGTAGTTTGTCTTTTTTATACTTTTTTACCTATTTCCAGGAAACCACTTAATTGGGCCAAAATATATTGGTCCCTATGAATCCCAATTAACTGGAATCCACTGTATAAGTATTTGGCTAGACTGGGCCTGATTAAGAATAGTCATAAAAAATGCTGGTGAACACAGCAGGCCAGGCAGCATCTATAGGAAGAGGTACAGTCGACATTTTGGGCCAAGACCCTTCGTCAGGACTAAATAAAAGAAGAGATAGTAAGAGATTTGAAAGTAGGAGGGAGAGGGGAAGGGGGAGATCCAAAATGATAGAAGAAGACAGGAGGTGGTGGGACAGAGCTAAGAGCTGGAAAGTTGATTGACAAAAGGGATACAAGGCCGGAGAAGGGAGAGGATCATGGGACGGGAGGCCTAGGGAGAAAGAAAGGTGGGGAGGGGGAGCCCAGAGGATGGACAAGGAGTTGTAGTGAGAGGGACAGAGGGAGAAAAAAGAGAGAAAAAAAGGGAAAAGAAAAACAAATAAATAAATAAATAAATAAGGGATGGGGTACAAAGGGGAGGTGGGGCATTAACAGAAGTTAGAGAAGTTAATGTTCATGCCAACACGTTGGAGACTACCCAGACAGATTATAAGGTGTTGTTCCTGCAACCTGAGTGTGACTTCATTTTGACAGTAGAGGAGGTTGTAGATAGACATATCAGAATGGGAATGGGACGTGGAATTAAAATGTGTGGCCACTGGAAGATCCTGCTTTCTCTGGCAGACAGAGCATAGGTGTTCAGCAAAAAGGTCTCCCAGCTTGCGTCGGGTCTCGCCAATATATAGAGGGCCGCATCGGGAGCACTGGACGCAGTACGTCACCCCAGCTGACTCACAGGTGAAGTGTCGCCTCACCTGGAAGGACTGTCTGGGGCCCTGAATGGTGGTGAGGGAGGAAATGTAAAGGCATGTGTAGCAATTGTTTCACTTACAAGGATAAGTGCCAGGAGGGAGATAGGTGGGGAGGGATGGGGGGGGGAACGAATGAAGGGAGTCGTGTAGGGAGCGATCCCTGCAGAAAGCAGAGGGAGGGAGGGAAAGATGTGCTTTGTGGTAGGATCCCGTTGGAGGTGGCGGAAGTTACAGAGAATTATATGTTGGACCTGGAGGCTGGTGGGGTGGTAGGTGAGGACAAGGGGAACCCTATTCCTAGTGGGGTGGCGGGAGGATGGGGTGAGAGTAGATGTGCGTGAAATGGGAGAAATGGCGTCCTGCGTTCAGCAGCATTTTTCATGTGTGTTGCTTGAATTTCCAGCATTTGCAGATTTCCTTGTGTTCAAGAATAGTCATTATGACTTATGTGTGGTAGGCTATGTCTAAGCAGTCTTAAAGAATTTTTCGAGGAGGTTACCAAGAAGATTGATGAAGGAAAGGCAGTTGACTCTGTCTACATGGACTTCAGCAAGTCCTTTGGCTAAGTCCCACATGGGAGGCTGGTCTAGAAGGTTAAGTCTCTTGGCATTTAGTATGAATTAGTCAATTAGATTCAATGTTGGGTTACTATGAGAAGCCAGAAAATGGTAGTGGATGATTGCTTCTCTGACTGGACACCTGTGACTGTGACTGTGACTGTGACCTGTGCGCCACAGGGATCAGTGCTGGGTCCATTGTTGTTTTTCATCTGGATGATAATATGGTAAACTGGATCAGCAAATTTGCAGATTACACCAAGTTTGGGGACACAGTGGAAGGCTATCAAAGCTTGCAAAGTGATTGGACCAACTGGAAAAACGGGCTCTAAAATGACGGATGGAATTTAATGTAGACAGGTGTGAAGTGTTGCACTTTGGGAAGACAAACAAGGATGGGACTTTTACAGTGAATGGTAGGGCACTGAGGTGTACATAGAGCAAAGGGATCTGGGAATAGAGATTCATAATTGTTTGAAAGCAGCATCACAGGTAGATAGGGATGGCAAATTCGTTTGTTATGTGTTGTATCATTGGCACATCAGCCTTCATAAATCAGGACTTGAGTTCAGGAGTTGGATGTTATGTTGAAGTTGTATGGTGAGGTGAGGCTAAATTAAAAGTGTTGTGTGCAGTTGTGCTCACCTACTCACAGGAAAGATATTAATAAGATTGAAAGAGTGCAGAGAAACTTCGCATGGATGTTGCTGGGGCTTGAGGATCTAAGTTATAGGGATAGGTTTAATATGTTAGAACTTCATTCCCTGGAGTTCAAGGGATTCAGGGGAGATCTTAGAGAGGTATAAAAATTATGAGGGGTGAATTATAGGATGAATGCATGCAAGCTTTTCCCATCAGGTTGGGAAAGACTAGAGTGGGAGGGCATAGATTTAGGGTGAAATGTGAAATATTTAAGGGGAATCTGAGGGGGAACTACTTCACTCAGAGGATGGTGCAAGTGTGGAATGAGCTGAGAAGTGGAATTGGTAGATGTGAGTTCAAATATAACGTTTAAGAGAAGTTTGGATAGGTACATGGATGACAGAGGTATGGATGGATATAGTCTAGTCTGGGTGCAGGTAGATGGGACTAGGCAGAAAACTGGCATGGACTCAATGGGCAAAAGGACCTGTTTCTGAGCTCTTGTGCTCCATGACTCTACAACTGCATTGATGTTCACTGTTGTGCTACGGGGGGGGGGGGGGGGTGGAATCTGCTCCTCTTACATTATTTGCCCTTTCCATTATCCCATACCTATCAATGTGGTTGATTCTGAGATGTTATGTGAAATGGCCTAATGAGTCACTCGGTTGCATCATTGAAACAAATAAATAATAAAACCAAGCAGACCACAAAGCATTGACCTTGGCACTGAATTTGGATACAGCTAAGTTCAGCCTGTGAATCTATCCTACCCCTCCTATTTATCTAGTGACTGAATGGGAAAAGCTGACCTAAAGATAAGTCAAGCAACAACCTGAGTTTGCCATTGTTGTAGAATCATGCCTTACAGATAATGTGCATGCCTTTTCCATTGTAATCCCCAGTTATGACCCATTTCACAGAAGGACAAGAAGGGAGGACATAGTTCTGAATGTCCTCCATATTGGCTCTGGACCCAATAAAGCCTCATGGCAAAGAGATCTCCTCCTGATTATTACCAACGATCTTCCTTCAAATGATGAATCTGTACTCTCATGCTGAAAAACACTTGAAAGAAGCACTGAGGGTGGTGAGGGTATAAATGTACACCGGGGGAAAGATCTGTTGCTCATCATTAAAGATACTTCAGGTCTATCTCCACTTTCAGGACTCTAAAAGACCTGCAAGTGTGCTAAAGACAAGGCTGAGGTACTTGTAACCATATTCACCGAAGAAGTGCTGAGTGGGTGATCTATCTTGGCTTCTTCCTGAGTTCTCCATCATCACAGGAGCCAATTTTCAGCCAGTTCAATTTACTCCATGTGATATCAAGAAACTGCTGATAACAAGGCTGTAGGAGAAACAAATCAGGTGTTCCACTATTACCTGTGTTACCAACCAAGTTATACTTCCTGTCAAAATAATGGCATCTATCATCAATATGAAAAATTTCCCAGGTACGTTAGCCACAAAAAGCAGGGCAAATCTAATCAGGTTCATTATCACCCAGCCTCCTGTCAATCATCAGCAGACACTGCTATCAAGTGGCACTTAATTGCTAGTAACCTGATTATCAATGTCCATTTTAAGTTATGCCTGGACCACATGGCTACAGACCTCAGCGTAGTGTTTGTCCAATATGTCATTGGGCATCAAAGGGACAATGCTATGTTTTACCCTATTTATGTAAATAAAAGCATAAACTACAAAGATGGGAAATTAACCTCAGTCTTTGCTTATGGGGGCATGTCCATTGTGATATGGCTCTCCAGGGATATTGGAGAACCCATGTATAAAAACACGTGAAAATATGAATGATTACTGTTAATTGATTTCCAAACTAATTCACATTCTAATGCAAGTTTAAAGAAGCACACAATTTGATGAAGTATAAGGAAAATAAATCTTCACAGAAGTTCAGATTCCTAAAATCATCATTTTGTATTCCATCAACATTAACATAGTCCTTTTTAATGCAGTTGCATTGAAATGTTTTACCAGAACAAGAAAAATGCCAATTTTAAACATCTTTGATTGCTATAAAACATATCAATGGATGAATGCCTTGGTAGGTCTAGAGATAATTGTTTCTCCTCCTGTCTGATTACTGGGATGGAGGGATTTAGTCTGCAACGGAAAATTAAGCAGGCAAGGCCTGTACTCCTGAGTTTAAAAGAATGAAAAGTGATCTGATTGAAAAATATACAATCTTATGGGATTTAACAGAGCTGAAGAGGAATATCTTTTCCTTTGGCTGTTTGTCGAGATCAAGGGTCACAGTGTCAAAATAAGGAATTGACTATTTAGGACTGAGATGAGAAGGAATTTAGTAATCTAATGGGTAGCGAATATTTGGAATTCTCTATTCTAGAGGGCTGTGTATTCAATGACTGAATACACAGACTGCGATTGATGCATTTTAGATATCGAGGACATGAAGGGATATGGGGATAGTGCAGGAAAGTGGTGCTGAGGAAAAGGATTGGTTATAATCTTATTTAATACTGGACCTCTCAGTGCTATTATGTACTTAAGACTTAAATCACTTTATGTAAGTCTGAGGCAATGAAGCACTCTTCTCTCAGTTGACTTTGCTGTCAAAGTGAAATGAGTTCAGGTAATTATCAGCAAGATTCTGTAAGTGCAAAGCTGCTTAAAACGGCATTTAAATGGCACTCTCTGAGAGCTCTTGCACTGCTTCTATGGAAATTGGAGCTGTCACTGAAGTATGTTAAAGGATGATATTTGAGGCTGGGTTTGGAACATACTAGATAGAGTGGAAGAAAATATTCTCATACCCAAGAATGATGTTGAGCTTCTGGAACTTCGTGCAAACAATCAGAACTTCAGTAGCTTGAAGGTGAACAGCAGATCCCACTTGACTTCTTTGAGAGATCTCCTGAATGCTACTTTTAACCAGTCAAAGCATCAGTCACTAGTCATCGAGGACCCTAAACTCAAAGGAATCAAGAAGGGCGAAAGATCCAGATTTTGCTCTCAAATATTTGGTAAGTTCAAAACACATGATTTTAATTTGTTTTCATTTTGTGGTTTATGCAATTTACTGAAGAAAAATGGGTTAAAATGTAAGCAGAATAATGGATTAAAAGTTTAGACCATTAGATCACAACTATTGTGCATGAACAAAGTATTTTTTCTTCTCAAGCCTTTAGTATTTTTTACATTAAGTTTTATGGACCTTCTGGTCCTTGAACCTTGGGAAAAACTTTTCTCAATTTACCCTGTCTAAACAAGTCACAACCTCGTTATCCTCTGTCAAATCTCCTCATCACTTTAGTTCTGAGGAGGACAATCCTAGCCTCCACAGTCTGTGTTTGATACAACCACAGCTGGTGCTATCATATGCTGGTGATATAACTGAAAACGGTCTTGTTTTGGCTTTAAGCCAGTGAAGGTGTTACATAATAGAAACTGTATGTATAATAATAAAAATCAGAAAAAAACAGAGTCAATGTTTTAGGTCAGAAACTGTTTGCCAGAAATGGGAAAGGTTGCATTTGTAGTAACTGGAACATGGACTATTTATAACACAGACATGAACATATTAGTTTCTTTTCTATGTCATTGATATAAACCCATTAAACAAAGAAACACACCAAAGAGATTTCATGGATGCTTGCTGGTCTGCAGAATCAGAATCAGGTTGATTATCACTGACATATGTCACAGAATTTGTTGTTTTGTGGCAGCAGTACAGTGCAAGACATAAATAAATACAAAATAAATAACAAAAGAGTGACAGCTAGGTAGTGTTAATGGACCTTTCAGAATCTGATGTCAGAGAGGAAGAAGCTGTTTCTAAAATATTGTGTGGGTCCTCAGGCCCCTGCACCTCCTCCGTTAACGTAGTAATGAGAAGAGGGCATGTCTCAGATGTTGAGGGTCTTTAATGATGGAAGCTGCCTTCTAGAGGCATCACATTTTGAAGATGGCCGCAATGTGTGAAGGCCTGTGCCCATTATGGAGTGAGCTGAATCTACAACCCTCTGCAGCTTCTTTCGATGCTGTGGACCAGAATCTCCATGACCACATGATGAAACCAGTGAGAATACTCTCCGAGGTAAACCTTAAGAAATTTGCTAGACTCTCCTCAAACTCCTAATGAAGTGTAGCCCCAGGAGTGCCTGCTTCCTGACTGTATCACTATATGGGCCCAGGATCGATCCTCTGAAACAATGGTGCCCAATGGACTCATTGCACCAAAGAGCATGTTTCTTTGCTTAGTCTCTACATATTTTTGACTTTGCAACATTTATATTCACTTTTTTAAAAACTATAACTTCTCAATATAGAGTCCATTTCAGCTGGAATATAAGAAACGCTTCCCAATGGGATAGCTGAAATGAAATCTGGTGTAAGCAAGGAAGACCTTGAAAGGTTGTCACCTTTCTGCTTATTAATCTGCAGGACGGCAAAGGTGCGAGTGCATCAAAATACTACTTGATGAATTATTTTGTATTATTAAAAAAATCAACCTTATGTGTAGACTGTGTGAATTGAGTGTATTCTAATTGTACAACTGGTCACATACAGCACATTCAAAATGACTCTTTGTTTACGAATGCCGAATATAAAGTATGATCTGGAATGCTACATGTTGGAACTTATTATATTTGCCGATCCTAAGCTTCTGAGTGAACATTTCCAAGCGGCCGCGTTGTCGTCTCGAAAGAAAACGCGGCAGTTCCGGAGCACACGCGCCTCGTGGCAGCGATGGCATTGGCTCGCGCTTCCCCGCGAGGCTTGTCGTCTCGTTGGTGACGTAACTCTTTCCCCCATTGCCGGGCAACGGCAGTTAGAAGCCCCAGACGACGCGAGCCTTTCCTGTCACGCTCGCGCTCGCTCCTTTCCCGCGGGAAACACCGGGTCGCCATTCGCATTGTCGTTTAGAGCCCTCGCTCACTGAAGAAAGCCGGTCTTAATCATCACCTTCATTTAAATTAGTCCCTTCCCATCGCCAGTCAAGATTTCTAAATGACAGTATCGTGCAACTGAAAATTACTTCTGATTAAAGGTCTTGGACATGAAAAGTTAACTTTGTTTTCCTCTCTGCAAAGATATTGCCTGTTTTTTTCAGTGTTCCCAACATTTACTGTTTTTCTTTAGTTAGTTTACTAAGAAAATACGATAGAGTGAATTCAAGTTCAAATTTATCGTCATCTGATTATGTATATACAACCAAACGAAACAAAGTTTTTCCGGACTATGGCGCACCCACACAACATATATCACCTACAGCACATAAGCCAACATATTATACTATACATATGTTTATAGTTCAAAATGCACATAGTAAAGCGCAGCACAGGTAAATAGTAAATAGTACAGTAAACGGTGTCCTAGTTTCGAGAGCTGGGTGGTGGCAGGGTCTCACAGACGGAGGAAGAAGTAAAGGATGCGAGTGATGGATGGAGGACACCCATCGCAGCAGACGTGATTCTGACAGAATTACCTCCTCTTTTAGCATCCCGAGGAGTGATTTCATATAATTAAATAATTATTCCCGCTCCGAGACGGCCAATTCGTCCATTGAGACCTTGCGGAGTTGAAACCTCGTGGAGCAATTCCGTCAGTGGCAAACCCCGCTTTTTGTAAATATCCCTGCTAAATAAACTTTTTCAGACACCTGTCTAATACTGTTTCCATTAGCCCTGCAGGTGGTAAATTCCAGATCGCAACTCTCTTAGTAAAACATTTTTCTTGCATTCACCTGGTATCTTTAGTCCGAAACTTTATATTTGTATTACCAAGTATTGAATCATATCCTAATAGCACCAACTTCTATCTATTAACCCACTTCAAACCAAATATGATCGTATTAACCTCTATTAAACCATCTCTCAAAATTTTGCTCAAGGGGAACTGCAGCTTCCCCAGACTCACCGCAAAGAAGAGAAAATCTGCAGATGCTGGAAATCCAAGCATCACACACAAAATGCTGGAGGAACTCAGCAGCCCAGACAGCATCTGGAGGGAAGAGAGTACAGTCAAAGTTTCGGGCCGAGATTCTTCAAGGGTCTCGGCCTGAAACATCGACTGTACTCTTTTCCATAGATGCTGCCTGGCCTGCTGAGTTTCTTCAGCATTTTGTGTGCGTTCCCCAGAGTTATCTCCTAGATATCATAAAACTATTCCTGAAAATATTTCTTTGCAACGTTAAAACTTTCATATTTACCGACACATCACAAATGAACATCAAACGCAAACTCTGATAACAAGATTGCCAATGTAGAAAAAGAAAGTCGAAGAGTTATTTGTAGTTAACTTTTGGAAAGTTATGAAACATGCTGAAGAACATTGTTTCATCTGCTCTTTTAATACTAGTAATTTCAATACTAATACTAATGGGCGTATAACCCTTTGAGTGCAATCGTTACGATAACAGTTTTCAATTAGGGTATCCAAAATACAATTAAAAAAATGTTAATTTCCCAACAAAGCAAAAAAAATCCAGTACTTTAATTGCAATTATATGCCTATTTTTTCACTTTCAACAGTATTACAATATCATCATTGAGAAGTTTAGCTTTAAAATTATTAAAAGTACTTTCCTAGTTGAGTATAGTTTGAATAAGTATACCTGTGCAAACTGCTGATTTAGGCTGGGACCGAGCTCTGCCACGTCTCAGAGCCCGCAAACTGCTGGAATGTGCTAACTCTAGTACAGGGGGCTCTGTCGTCTCTCACGGGAAAGAGGCGTTAATAACGAGGCAACCATATCAATTTCGCAGCATGGATTGTAATTAATTACGGAAAGTTACAAGTCATTTTCTGGATATAAGCGGCGCCGGCAATGTAAATAGGGAGACTTTGATGTATGCCGTGAAAGACTCCCCTTTTTGAGACGGCACCATTCAATAGGCTCCTTCTTACAACAGGACTGGCAGGAGAGAGGAGAGGAGCAGTGAGATTCAGAGCGTAAGGCGCAGTGCATGGAGTCACTTCAACTAACCAAAACTCTGAAGCAAGTTTTAACTCCGGAGTTTGCTTGTATTGCATTCCAATAAATAGATGCGTTTGGGAACCTGGAGTATTTACTCGGTGAGTCGAAGACGTGAGTATTTAATGCTACTATATATAGATACATTATTTTGCGAAAGGGGCTTTGAAATGCTTGTATAGTGCGAGGAATTTTTACAAACAATAATACAAGTCTCCGCGTGGACATGCGGAATCTGTTCACAGTTATGAATAAACTGCGTTCGGTGGCTGGATGATATGTTATTTATAGAGAAATGTACACTAAAATAGAACTGATGTTGTATTGGAAATTTATAACAATATCCACATATTATGAAATTTTGAAATCTAAACAACGCCACACTTAGAAAAGTAGTACTCATTTAGGTATCGTTTTCTTTTGTTGATCCACTTTAGGCTCATCGTTTTAATTTTGAAACGGACATATAAACGTATTACTTCAGAGCACCAGTGGAAGGTACTATTCACTGCAAAGTGTGGATATATTGAACATATTACCAGTTTGTAGAAATCAATTTCCTGCGGAATATGAAGAGTAGTGTAAAAGTTATCTGAAATAACTTCAATATTTTCTATAAGGAATTATATTTCCAAAGAAAACGCATTGTAATGTTTCAAACGTTAATATGCTTTCATAACATGTGTGTGGGTAGGAGGTGAGTGTTGTACTTTAACCCCCTTATACTTCTCTGCGCTGAATTTTTAAATAGGATGCACTCTTGCGTGAAATCAGCGAAAAGGTCGCTTCCGTGCAATTGTTTGATCATAGCAATCTGCTGTTCTGGGAATGGGTTTCGGCAAATTTGTGAGCTCCATGGTGAGATCAATTATCACTGCCATTAAAAGTAGCAATATTAAATGCATTATATGGAATTTTTTTTACAGTTTGATATTAATGGTCATACATATGTAATATTCGGATATCAAATTGTACAATTTAAAGCGAAATGCATTTTTCTTACCGACGTATTAACTACACTTGTGGAGTAACAGTGCTCTGTAGTATTCGGAATTTGGTAGTGCAAACGACAGGTTTAGCAGAGGCAGCTGAAATCTTTCGTTTTCACGGCTTGGGGGCGCTGTTGAATATAACAAGAAAGGGCCAGGTAACGTCAGGACTCTTCCCCAACAAAAAACAAAACCAATTCGATTTGTAAGACACTGATACAGCAGCATCGAACCTGTCATTGAAACACCATTAATTTATATTGATCAGTAATTTAAATTGCTTTAAAGCAAGTTTGTTTATGTTTAATGAGATTCAAGTGTTGGGTTTAATGTGGCATGTGTGTGATTGATTTAAGTTAATGGAGTGGTTGTTGGAATACATTCGTTCGAATTTTAAACTTAGAGTGCAAATCCACTATTAGAGTATTTTGATTTCGTTTCAAATGTTTGAAATAAAAAGAAACAACGGATTATTACGGAAAAGAGTGAGATAATGTATAATTTGTTTTAGAATCCAGATCGTTCCAGTCTAAAAGCAGGGGCGTTGAAGTATTAGTTTTCACCAGTACTTTTCTCGTTTTCCTAACATTGGTTTTGTACCAACCATGTTTTCTTATTTTGTTATTCTAAGGAGCTCAAAGCTGTTCTGGAAATTATTAGAACTGAAACATTTACGTATTTGTAAATGTTTGGGGTATTTTCCAAACATTTATATGATAGATAATTTATGATGAAGTATGTTGAATTCTTAAGGAATATTGACATACAGCATAATTTCTGTAGCTCGACACCACATGTTACATCTTAGATAGACAATTTTGTATTTTAAGTCAGCACTGAATAAAGTTGCTTTGGAACATTCTAAAATGCCTTGGTTTACCACCTCAACAAAGCTCCTTTATCAGAAGTAATCAGATTAGTGGCCCTGAATTGCAAGAAGCCAATTGTTCAAAATGTTCTGGCAGCATTATTGTATGGGTTGAATGCCCTGAGGCACCAAGACACAATTTTGTACTGAAACAGGTTAAAGTAGGGATCAGTTTGTACACCATGTTATCCCTGTTTATCTTTTTCATGCATCTGCATGTGTAGTGGAATGAATGTCACAGCTATGCTTTTGAAATATCTGTTAACCATTGCTTAACGTAACAACTTCATCAAGAAGACAGTTGACTTGTTCATTAAATTGAGGCTTCTGAGAACATTTTAGCTTTGATTTTACTGTGATAATGGCTATATTACTTTTCCTGATATCCATTTTCATACTTCTATATATTTGATAACCTTGAAAGTGAATGTAATTGATTTTTATTATTTGGTGTGTATTTTCAAATTATTTTTTAGGATGTAGGCATCAGTAGGAAGTTTAGTTTCTCAGAATCAGGTTTAATATCTGGAGGAGGGAAGAAGCTACTTTGGTGTGTGTCTTCAGGTTTGTGATGGTGGTAATAAGAACAGATCATGTCCTGGGTGATAGAGGTCCTCAATGATGGATGCTGCCTTTTTGAGGCATCGCCTTTTGAAGATGTCCTCGATGCTAAGGAGGTTAGAGTCCACGATGGCTGAGTTTGCAGCCCTCTGCAGATTTTTCCACTCCTGTGCAATGCCCCTTCCATACCAGATGGTGATGCAACCAGTTAGCATGCTCTCCAGAGTACATCTGTAGAAATTTGCTAGAGGATTTGGTAGCAAATTTTAATAGTATTTCTTAGCAAATCTCCTTGAACTATTGGTGTTGATGAGCCTTCTTCATAATTGTATCAATATATTGCCCAGGATAGATTTTCAAGAGATTTTGACACCCAGGAACTTGAAACTGCTCACCCTTTCCACTGTGACCACTCGATGAGGACTGTTGTGTGTTCCCTCGACTTCCCTTTCCTCAAGTCCACAACCAATTCCTTGTCTTTAATGACATTGAGTGCAAGGTTGTTGTTGTGACACCACTCAACAAGCTGATCTATCTCACTCTTGTACGCCTCCTCATCACCATCTCAGATTCTGCTATCAACAGTTATGTCATCAGCAAATTTATAGACCGTGTTTGTGCTGTGCCCAGCCTCACGGTCATGGGTGTAGAGAGAGTAGAGCAGTGGGCTAAGCACGTATCCTTGAGATGCACCAGTGTTGATTGTCCACAAGGAGGAGGTGTTATTTCCGATCTCCACTGACTGTGGTCTCCCAGTGAGGAAGCCAAGAATCCAGTTGCAGAGGGAGGTACACAAGTCCAGGCTTTGAAGCTTGTTGATTAGTACTGAGGGGTTGGTAGTTTTGAATGCTGATCTGTAATCAATAAAGAGCAGGATGATGTCGGTGTTGCTGTTGTCCAGATGATCCAAAGCAGCGTGCAGAGCCAGTGAGATTGCATCCACTACAGATCTATTATGGCAGTGGGTCCAGGTCCTTGCTTAGGCAGGAGTTGATCCTGGGCACAATCAATCTCTCAAAGCACATCATCACAGTACATGTGAGTGCACCTGGGTGATAGTCATTGAGGCAGTTCACCCTGTTCTTCTTGGGCACCGGCATGATTGTCATCCTTTTGAAGCTGTTGAAAACCTCCAACCACAGCAGTGAGAGATTGAAAATTGCCTTGAGCACACCCACCAATTAGTTGGCACAGGTTTTCATTGCTCTGTCAGGTACACCAGTGGGACCTGATGCTGTGTGAGGTTTCACTCTCTTGAAGAATGTTCTGACTTTGACTTCTGAGGCAGAGGTCACAGGGTCACCTGAAGCTACAGGGATTCACACATGTGTAGTTTTATTCTCCCTTTCAAACCATGCAGAAAATGTGTTGAGCTTATCTGGGAGAGCAGCATCACAGCTATTTATGATGTTATGTTTTGCTTTGAGGAACTAATGACCTGCAAATCCTGCCAGAGCTGACATGCATCCAACTCTGTCTTTAACTTCAATCAGAATTGTATTTTCACTTTTAAAACACATCCGTAGGTCATATCTGGACTTCTTGTAGAGCTCTTAAAAGCCATAGATGTAGCCCTCAGCAGACTATGAATCTCCTGGTTCATCCATGGATATGTTCTCGAAGGAACACAATCACAGGTCTGTGCAAAGTCAGTGCCAGCTGTGGCATATTCAGTCAAATTCAAAGCCGAATCTGTGAATATTGTCCAGTCCACCAGTTCAAAGCATTTCTGTAAACTCTCCTCTGCTCCCTTGACCATGCCCACCACTGGTGCTTCAGGATTGAGTTGTTCATAATTTAAAGCCTTTTTAAATACAGATTTGTTCATATTTTAGAAATTAATGTGTACATCATCTTTATAATTAGTACAATTTGGTAAGAGTGACGTATGCTTTTTTGTTTGCATAGTTTAAAACCACATGCCCTAATGTTTTGCTGTATATTCTAAAAAGTATATATTTTCAATAGGTAAATAATAATGATCCTGTTAATGGAGTCAAACAGTTTTTCCAGTAACAATTATATAAGCATTGTTTATGGAATTATTTTATCAAAGCATTCGAAACTGAAAGGAAAAAAATTCTTAGGTACATTTTTAGTATGAATTTTTAAATATTATTAATTATAAAGTTATGTATTTTAACAAATATTGCAAAAAATTCAGAGTGAAAAACATTTAATAGTTTGGTGAATAAAAGAATAATGTTAGAACTTTGCTTTATCAATATCCACTTGGATAGGAGTAAAATTGTAAACAAATTATGTGTATCAAGATACCTACACTAACAATAACTTTTCATGTGTGAAGTTATAGATCATGAGCCAAAGTGTTGATATTTTGAGAAGCACGTATTATGTAGGATGTATTATTCATTTGTCACATACTTCCTAGATGAAACACAACAAGATTCATGGAATCATGACTTATTTTCCTTCCTGCACCATAAAATATAATATTTGCTATAATCTGCCATAACATATTTCATCAAATTAAATCAAATTATTGATGTCTGGCTTTGTCAATTTGCATTATTATCTGCCGCCTTAAAGATCTCCTATCAGCAGGTACTAGCTGTAAAATGCTGCAGCTTAAATGCTAAGTAATGTGTAGCATACAGATTTTGTTAACTTCAAAATTTGTTGTGGATGACTGATAGCTCTGCTGCCTTTTAAAATATACTCCAAAGTTTCAGTGAAAGGAAAATGGAAAAGGTAAACTAATTCTCTAAAGACATGAGTCAATCCAGTCAACCCATTCATCTCTATCTTTCTGTGTTATGATTCATATATGAGTCAGTTGATATTTTCAAAGATCAAGGCATGACTATGTGCACAGAAAAATGATTGAAATAATATATTTTTAAAATATGTCACGTTTGTTAATTTTTTTAAAGTAGTATGGCTAAGTTGTTGCTTTTCAAAATCTGTATTTTGAAACAGTTCATAAGAAAGTAACACTTTGGTAATCTGAAACAAAACTTTATTACAACCAGTATTCAAAGTATAACATGGGAAAAAACAGCAGGAAACAAGCGATTGAATTGCTGTGAACTTTCAATTCTGTAATATTCGGGTTAGGGGAAGACCAGAAAAGTGCTTACATTTTGAAGGAAGCCATGCTTTGCCATAATTTCGAAGTTGTTGTGACTTTGCTCCCTGCCATGCACTATGTGACCTAATGTATTAAATGCCAATGTTGTGATCATACTAACTCATGCAGTACTTCTTCCTCCTTTGCTCAGAGAGAGGAGCCTATCTTATTCTTACTCCTGATACTAGCTGTAAAGTTTTCAGCATATTAATGCTAAGTTGAAAAGCCATATTGGTGCATCCATTTCAATTTGTCTTATTTGTTCAAGGGATATTGAAATTTATTGCTGCTCCCATTGTACCTGAACTGAGGAGATAATAAAGAGGCAAACACACTGTTGGGCTAGACTGTCCTTTAGAAAGTTAGTAAGCTACTTAGGTTTTTAATGAGAATCTACTGGAAGTATCAGTCGTATTAGTAAAATTTGTTTTCTTTAGAGATAAAAGGTCCTTACGGCCCTAAGAGCCTGTGCCATCCAATTACACCCATATGGCCAATTAACCTCCTAACCCATCTTTGGAATGGTGATGAAACTGGAGCACTGAATAAAACCCTGGTGATCACAGGCAGAAGGTACAAGCTTCTTACAGGTAGCGGCAGGATCAACCTGGGTCACTAGCCCTGTAAAAGCACTGTGCTAACCCCTTATTAGTTCCATATAAATTCAGCTGTCATGGTAGGAGTGTTTCCTGACCAAACGGATCTCAGGATAATTATCCATTCTGCTATTGTACACTTGATCTATCAGCAGTTGCAATCACCAAGGGTTCATTGTTTTAAACTTGTGCTGCAGGATGACATTTGCAATTCAGAAAGCTAAAACTCCAACTATCTGAGACATTGACATTCTTCTGTTCCAAGGAATTCATCCTTATAGAAAGTTCTAGCAGATGAAATTGACAAAGTCCAAGTGGTTTTGTAGTGTTACAGTTCACTGCTATTCAAAATCTAGCCATTTGCCTCAATTATATTAGCAATGAAATTTGATAACCATCTGTGTTACAGTATATAATCTATATATGTTAGATCATTATTGTCCTAGCTCTTCTTTTCATTTTAGATATTATTCTGTGCCAGAAATCCAGTCTTGGGCGTTCAAAAAAACTGAGATATGATCAGCAAAAATCTAAAGTTAAAAAAAAAACAGTAATTTTGAAAGTCATGTTATCCAAGCTATGTAATGAAGTAGATATTTGTATAGTTTTCATTGTAGATGTTGCAAAAAGAGGCATGGTGAATAAATGAAAAGCAAGAATTATGGACCATGTTGAGTAGACTGCCATGAATATTTTGTGTAGTATGGTTGTCACATTACTAGAAAGAATGGAGGCTTTGGAGAGGAGATGGTGCTGGAAAGGTTCACCAGAATGTTGGCTGGGTAAAGGCTGACTTATACTTGTGCCGTGGGGTGACATGCACCTCCCCAAAAATGTGACTCGTGCGTTGCGGCGACACTGACTGCAACAACTGTGATTGGTCCGCTTGGTAGCATAGCATTTCCTCATATGCAATTCCAGTTGCTTTTCTCCGCCACGTCTGTACACTGATGCGAAATAAACTTTTGGAGACGATGAACCAAATCGCCAAATCTACCTGCCGACATCCAAAAATATTTGAAATGCATTTCCTCGTCCATGTCTCTCACGAAGAAACTCAACACAGTGGCATAGAAACCCCACTGCCAACTAGCGTTTTGGCAGTGAATTGCAGAGCAATGTAGACACAACTATGCATGCTCGCTACGGCATAGGGCTACACAAAAGTATAAATCAGGCCTACGGCATAGGCTATGGTGTAGCCAGTACGGACAAGTATGAATCAGCCTTTAGGGAATCTTAACTATAAGGAGAGGGTCTTAGATGGGTTTCTCTGGAGTGTTGGAAGTTGAGGGTCAACTTGATAAAAGTTTGTAAAAATGATGAGAGTTATAGATAAGGTAGATGTGGTGGAAATGTCAAATGCTAGAAGATGTATTTTTAAAGTAAGAGGGGGAATATTCAGAGTAGGATTGTGAAGAAAGCTTTTTACAGAGAATGATATGTGCCTGAAATGCGCTGCTGGGGAGATAGTCGAAGCATTTAGACAGGCTTGTGAACAGGCTGGGAATAGGGATATGGATCATGTACATACAGATAGGATTAGCTTTAGATTGGCATCAAGGTTGGTGCAGACATGGTGGGCCCGGGGGCCTGTTCCGATGTTGTTCTGTTCTATGCTCTATATTTTAAACAAGGGTTTAGTATTTCTGTTATGTGACCCTTTTCATGAGTATTTACAAGAAAATGGGCATTGTGACATGACTCAAGGAAATCACCAATAGCACTGGTGATTTATGTTTGGCATAATAGGGTCTATAAAGCACCAGTATTGTTGTAAAGACAGGTTATTTTTCATGTAATATGTGAATACATTTCAGCATATTGATATAGACAACATGTAGGTTCTGAACAGCAATGAGTGTAGTAAAGGCCACTAATTATTTAATATTGTGGAGTAATTATTATTATCTTAATTAGGCATTAAAATTCAGATAAGTTCAGTTTTAAAAACGAATGCCATCTGTATTAAAGCGAATGAAATCAATCCTTGCTTTCAATCATATGGTACTATGCCTCTTTATTTCTTTAATGTGAAACTTCCACAACTCGACCAGGATTTATATACAATGTTGGTATCTCAAGTTTGGTCTTCTCTTTATCCCTAAAGTGTCCTCTACATGAATGATGAAAGCCTTACAGGCAATATATATTGTACAGCCTCACCTAAAATTATCCGTATTGTTACATTGAACAAATTTTGCCGGTTATACAGTATATTCTGATAGTCTTAAAATATTGCAATTTCAGATAGATTTAATTCATTTATTACTTTGTGCTAATTTTTTTATAATATGTAAATTGTGTAAATTTAGCAATGAAGATTAATTGGAATGAACATTATGTCAGAATTGGAAGTGCAAAACCTAACTAAAGTTCTGCATCACAAATGCTTAAAACATTGATCTTGCATTATATTCCAAAGTTTACATCTTTTCATACGATTTGAGATGGAGATTTAAAGACATGCCAGTTGTGGGAAGAAAATCCTTAAGTGAATGAAGAAGTAAAATACCTCCACTGATATCTAAAACAAAGATAAATTATGATAGGAATAACACTTTACAATTTTCAGGAGAATATTAAAAACAAGTACCCATGTGAGATGAAATTTTAAACTGTGCACAATAGTTCAGTACAGTAAACCTGAGGTGATTTTTGCATATGACATTAATTAAGAAGCAGCCTGTGAAAATTGTGCTTTCATATCATCCTTTTCCCTGTGTTTCATAAAGCTTACAAGCTCAAAGTGCTATTTTTGTATATTAATAAAAAAATTTGCATGTTAAATCTTTGTAATAAAATTTCTGCTCAGCTCAGTTGGAGGAAAAAAGAAGCAGATGAATTAATTGCATTGCTGATATGTTTTGCTGGGTATAAGTTTAACTAACAATTTTGACTTTATAGTTCATGTTTGTGAGAATTTTAACTAATTTATGTCATGCTTATAAACTACGGAAGGCTGTTTTGTATTTAATTAATATAACTTAAAATTATATAAGTAAGAAAATATTTTCTGTTAACAAAGCCTGTGTGTGAGGCATATTAGTCATTGTACAGAATGTGGGTGCCTTTGGCAAGGCTGCCATTTGTTGAGATTGATGGTCTGGTGAATTACTGATGGGTGTTTTTGGAGCAAAGATGTGGTTTAGTGACTTGGTAAACTTCAGGGCAAACAAGATGCATCACATTTTCTCTTAAAATCATTGGGTTGAGAACTCACAGAGCTATTTGGCTGCCAAGCTTGCTTTGCCATATTTTTTTTTTTAAAAAAGCCCCACCTCTGATTTGATTGCAACCTTAAATCTGCATTCCTATGTATCCATAATAAGCTTGCACCCTCTTGCTTATCAAGTATCAACCTTTAAAATATTGGCTTTCTTCCACTGACCTTTTAAGAAGGGAGTTCCAAAGGTTGTGACAGAAAAATGTCTCATTATCTCTGTCTTAAGTAAGTGGCTCCCTAGCTATGACCCCATAGCTCTAGATTTTCCTTTGATCGTATGTCCACTATGTCAAGGTCCTTCAGGATCTTGTATGTTTCGATCAAGATGCCTCTCTCACTTCTAAACTCCAGCCAATGAATGCCTATTGTGCCTCATCTTACTTTATAAGAATATTTGCTTAATCCATGTATTAGTCTAATATTCTATTTATGAATGCTTCCAATGCATTAATATTCTTCTTTAAGCAAGAGACCATTACTCTGACCAGTAGCACAATCTCATTCAAAAGAACTTTCATATTCACTATATATTAGGTGAAATGTTTAATGGGAAAATGAGGAGGAACTTCTTCATTTAGAAGGTGGTGAGAGTGTGGAACGAGGTGTCAGCCGAAGTGGTGGATGAAGGTTGGATTTTAACATTTCAGAGAAATTTGGATAGGTTCATGGATGGGACAGGTATGGAAGCAATGGTCCGGGTGTAGATCAATGGGACTAGGCAGATTAAAATTTTGGCATGGACTAGAAGAGTTAAAGGGTCTTTTTCTGTGCTGTTGTGTTTTTGTTACTTTTCCTAATTGGACTTGCATGCTATCCTTTTGTAAACCAAGTATTAGAATGCCCAGTTCCCTTTGCATATTGGAGCTCTTCAATTTTCATTGTTTAGATAATAAAGTCTACCATTTTCCTTGCCACGATGTATAATTTCCCACATTTTACTTCATTTGCTCAACTTATGTTGCACTTCCTCATCTTGCCTTCACAACTTGCTTTCCTACTTTTCTTTATGCCATCAGCAAATTTAGCAATCGTACCTTAATGCCCTTATTTATGTAATTTATATAAATTGTAGTTTGACACTCCTTCTGCTACACCCCCGCCCCCCCCCCCCCCCGGTTCAGACATTCAACCAGACAAAAACCATTCATGCCTATTCTTGATTTTTGCTAGCTGTCCAATCTTCTATCCATACCAATATATTACCTCCACATCAGGAGGGTTTACTTTTTATAATAACCTTTAATGCAGTATCTTACTAAATGCCTTCTGGAAATCCAAGTATAATGCTTTCGCCAGTTCCCCATTATCTGCAATACATGTGTTTTCTTCAAAGAGCTCCATAAATTGGTAGCTCTACAAATTACTGAATTCCATTTCACAAAACAAGGTTGACTTTGTCTGATCAGCTTGAATTTTTCTAAGTGCTCAGCTATAATGTCTTTAGTAATAGCTTCTAACATTTTCCCTATGCCGTTAAGCTAGTTGGCCTGTAGCTTCCCACTTTCTGTTCTCCTGTTTGAATAAAGGTATCACGTTATTTTCCAGGCTAGTGGAACCTTCTGAAAATCCAGTGAATTTTAGAAATTTCACACCAATGCATTAACTATCCCTGACAGAGAGACTTGTTAAAGTTTTATTTATAATTTTACTTTTTAAAGTTTTTAATTATAAAATTGAAGCAATATATTAATTTTCTACTGCCTGTTTGCAAATTTCAAACTGCTTCATTGGTTCATGTTTAAGCTAATTATTAAATCTCAACAAATGACTGATTTAAAAAATAGATTAACTTTTAGAAAGGATTTATGAATGTAATTTCCTTAGAAATCACAGAAAAGTTTAGATTGGTGAATTGAAAGGAAACCACTGTATCTTGTGTAAACATTTCTCTTTATTACTCCTTACTCTCGTAACTCATTCCATTTGCTTCCTCACCTCTGCTTTGGTTTGAAGTTGGTGGTTCACAATCTTGGTGTGGTTTTTGAATCCAACTCCATATTCTTCACCACAGACTGTGTCCCTGACCTCTGCTCCATTGCTTGTTTAAACTTTTGATAAAGCCTTGTTAACACTCTTGCCCGCTCATTGCACTCTATAAAGAAGCGTATCCAAATTCTGCAGACTAAATTCAAACTTCATCCATCTCTCTCTCACATATTCACTGTCTCACACTATATTTTGTTGGCATACATGAGCTCTACTATTGCTTCAGCTATAAGTTTTCATCCCTTAGTTCAAATTGCTTCAAGCCTCGTCCTCTCATTTTTTTGTATGAACTTCTCCACATCTATCAAACTCCAAGAATGTTGCCCTTTCTTTTATTCTTCACTTTCTTCATCCTACCTACCACTGGGGTCTCACCTTTCAATCAGTGAAGCTTTAAGCTCTGACTTTCCTTGGTGAAACCTCTGTTCACATTGATGGGCCTCCTAAGACTTTTCACTGCCTGGATCCATTTATTTGTTCTTTTGTCTGATTAAGTTTCTGCGAAGTGCCTTTGTTAAACAAATACAATAATCTTAATTTTTTAAATTCTAAGTCTTTGTTTCAAGATTCTGCAACTTTTGAATCACACTTGCGCCTTCATCTCTCTGAACTTGTACTCACTTTGGAACTGCATTCTTTGTATTATATTACTTTTTCTGTTAAAATGTATCACTTCACTCATCTGTGTTCAAATTCATCTACAATGTTTCTTCCACCTATCAATGCCATATTCATGTGAAATCTCTTAGCATGCTGCTCTTACAAAGCTTGCCATGCTTCCAAGTATTATGTCATTAGACAATACTCTTATAAGTGCAGCATTATTGGTTTGGATTTTGTGAGGAAATGTGGATGCTCGGGTCATAATTGCTTGCTTTAAGAGCCAAAATTGCTGACATCCAAGCCCTGATGTTGAAATTCTCATGGAGTCCAGTATGTTCCCACATTCCTGTGAAATTCTGAACTTTACTGAAAAAATGCCTGGTATGTATGTCTATATTTACTTATTTAATGCAATAGGAATACTGAGGACCTGATTTTGCTTAATTTAATAATCACATCACTGCAATTAGAATAGCTGCTGATCTTGGTGATCAGACAATTCTGCAAAGACAGACTTTCAGAAAGGATTAATATATAATTCACTTTATCATGAGATGTGGTCTTTGCAGGCTAGGGCAGCCATCATAATGTTTTGAATATTTTAAAATTTTTCAATGTTTCTGAATACCAGCAATGTTATTGATGCCATGGAACTGTTGTAAATAGGATTTCTAAAAATCCCTGTAATTGCAATGTGTACTAATCTCAATCAATCTCACTCCAACTGCCTCCAAACACTCACACTTTAATTATTGCTGACTTTTAAATAGTTACAGTGACATGCAAAAGTTTGGGGTACACCGGTCAAAATTTCTGCTACTGTGAATAGATTACTTGATTTCCAAAAGGCATAAAGTTAAAGGTGACACACTTCTTTAATATTTTAAGGGTGATTACTTTTTTATTTCCATCTTTTACAGTTTCAAAATAACAAAAAAGGAAAAGGGCCCGAAGCAAAAGTTTGGGCACCCTGCATGTTCAGTATTTAGTAACACCCCCTTTGGCAAGTATCACAGCTTGTAAACGCTTTCTGTCACCAGCTAAGAGTATTTCAATTTTTGTTTGGGGATTTTCGCCCATTCTTCCTTGCAAAAGGCTCCTAGTTCTGTGAGATTCTTGGGCCGTATTGCATGCACTGCTCTTTTGAGGTCCATCCACAGATTTTCTATGATGTTTAGGTCAGGGGACTTTGAGGGCCATGGCAAAACCTTCAGCTTGCGCCTCTTGAGATAGTCCATTGCGGATTTTGACGTTTGTTTAGGTTCATTATCCTGTTGTAGAAGCCATCCTCTTTTCATCTTCGGCTTTTTTACAGTGGTGTGATGTTTGCTTCCAGAATTTGCTAGTATTTAATTGAATTCATTCTTCCCTCTACCAATGAAATGTTCCCCGTGCCACTGGCTGCAACACAAGCCCAAAGCATGATCGATCCACCCCTGTGCTTAACAGTTGGAGCAGTGTTCTTTTTATGAAATTCTGCACCCTTTTTTCTCCAAACATACCTTTGCTCATTGCCACCAAAAAGTTCTATTTTCACTTCATCAGTCCACAGGACTTGTTTCCAAAATGCATCAGGCTTGTTTAGATGTTCCTTTGCAAACTTCTGATGCTGAATTTTGTGGTGAGGATGCAGGAAAGGTTTTCTTCTGATGACTCTTCCATGAAGATCATATTTGTGCAAGTGTCGCTGCACAGTAGAACAGTGCACCACCACTCCAGAGTCTGCTAAATCTTCCTGAAGGTCTTTTGCAGTCAAACTGGGGTTTTGATTTGCCTTTCTCGCAATCCTACAAGCAGTTCTCTCGGAAAGTTTTCTTGGTCTTCCAGACCTCAACTTGACCTCCACCATTCCTGTTAACTGCCATTTCTTAATTACATTACAAACTGAGGAAACGGCTACCTGAAAACACCTTGCTATCTTCCTATAGCCTTCTCCTACTTTGTAGGCATCATTTATTTTAATTTTCAGAGTGCTAGGTAGCTGCTTAGAGGAGCCCATGGTTGCTGATTGTTGGGACAAGGTTTGAGGAGTCATGGTATTTATAAGGCTTTGAAATTTGCATCACCTGGCCTTTCCTAATGATGACTGTGAACAAGTTATAGCCCTAACAAGCCAATTAAGGTCTGAGACCTTGGTGAAAGTTATCTGAGAGCTCAAATCCCTTGGGGTGCCCAAACTTTTGCATGGTGCTCCTTTCCTCCCCCCCCACTCTAAAATTGTACAAAACAAAAATAATACACTAATCTTGCTTAAAATGTTGAAAAGAATGTTTCATCTTAAACTTTATGACTTTTGGAGATCAGTTCATCTTCTGCTCACTTAACTATTCACAGTAACAGAAATTTTGACCAGGGGTGCCCAAACTTTTGCATGCCACTGTATGTACCAACCAGTCAATTGCTGGTAATTTTACTCATAATATTCTTCCCTAAATGCCACAATGAAAACAATACTGTATATCCAAACTAACCACATAAAAGCACTTTAGATTTTGATTCTAGCGACAGCCACCATTTTGAGAATCCCCTCTCTGGAGGGTCAGCGTGCCCCCAAAACTTCTGCACTAATTATTAACAAATTACCTCTGCTGCCATTCATGGGCTTGTAGGCAAGCCAGTAAAGCAAATGTGTTATTAATTTTGGCTGCTGGTCTACAGATGCTAATCTAAATCTAATTTTCAAAAAGTTTCTGTTATAAATCATTGTTTTTTATCTGAACAGCCGACTATAGGTTTTGCCACATAGTTTGTAAGATTATTTTATGCCAGTAACTTAGGCTGAAAGTTAAACTTTGTGTTTGTTCAGTTTAATAATATATTGATTGTCAGAGAGAACAGTAGATATGTAAAAACAAAGTTCAATTAGGCTGCAGTGGTTATGCTTTGGTTGTGGAATTGGGTCTCTTGCCTCAGCTTCTATCTTTTTTCATTGATAGTTGCCGTCAGTATTATTCTCCTCTTACTGGCCAGTCCATTCCTCTCTGTGTCCACAGTCCTACATTGTTTTGCGTCTAACTCTGATACCTTTATCAAACCTCCTGACAACGGGCAGTTTGGCAGTTTGATGATTTGGGTCTTCCTGGATGCAATTACCTCCATTTCTCCACGTATATTGTGTATTATGTCTTTAGATCTTCACGCCACCCTTCACTGGGCTGAATCCTCTAACTGCACTGGGTTTCCTCCGGCTGCTCCTGTTTCCAGCCACGCACGGGTTAAGGTTAGCAAGCCGTGGGCATGCTATGTTGGTGCCGGAAGTGTGGTGACACTAGCGGGCTGCGGCAGCTCAGCTTGGACTGTGTTGGTTGTTGGCACAAGCACCGCATTTCACTATGTTCCGATATACTGTACAGGTGTCCCCCACTTTTTGAATGTTTGCTTTATGAAACCTCACTGTTATGAAAGACCTACATTAGTTCCTTATTTTCGCTAACAGAAGGTGTTTTCACTGTTACGAAGAAAGGCAGCGCGCGATAAAAAAATCAGCGCACGCCCCGAGCAGCCGCTCTCCCCCGGATATGGAACTGCATTCTCGCCGGCATTGCTTAAACATGTGCCTGTGAGCAGCCGTTTGCAAGATGAGTTCTAAGGTATCGGAAGAGCCTAAAAGAGCTCGTAAGGGTGTTACACTTAACGTAAAACTAGACATAATTAAGCGTTTCGATCGTGGTGAATGAAGTAAGGACAAAGTGAGTTTGGCTTGTGGAAGTTGATGAAGATGATGTTGAAGAGGTTTTGGCATCCCATGACCAAGAACTGATAGATGAAGAGCTGATGCAATTGGAAGAGGAAAGCATAACAATCGAAACCGAATTCAGTAGCGAAAGTGAAGTCGTCCAGGAACTGAACGTGAAGCAACTACGTGAGATTTTCGCTGCAATGATAAAGTATGACTTTAATTATGAAAGGGTACATCGGTTTAGGGCATATTTGCAAGATGGTTTGAGTGCTTACTTGCAACTGTATGATAGAAAAATGCGCGAGGCTCAGCAGTCAAGCGAGCCTTCCACATCAGCGACAGCAGACGACGAACCTCGACCTTCAACATCGAGGCAGGCAGTCATAGGAGAAGATGACCTGCCTGCCCTAATGGGAACAGACGACGATGAGATGACACCTCAGTGTCCCACCACTCCAACCCCCGGGCCGTGGACAGATGCCGATTCGCGGAGAATGCAGTGGTAGCCGGGAGGCACACAGCACATCTTTAAGAAAAAAGCCCAAATAAACAAGCTAATTAATTAGGTGCTGCACGGCACATAAATGTCAGCCCAGATCAGAGGTGATTGCTGATTCCGTCGCCTCTGATCTGGGCCGACAATTACGTGCCGGGCGGCACCTAATTAATTAGCTTGTTTATTTTGGCTTTTTTCTTAAAGATGTGCTGTGTGCCTCCGGGCTACCACTGCACCCCTGCATGCTTCGTGGATCGGTATTGGGTCGCTGTCTGGAGGGTGGGGGCCACTGCACCACCCAAACTCTGACGACTCAGTCTAACACACCGTCATCAGTGTGCTCAGCAAGCTGTCTTCTTGGTTCCCATAAGTGATACTACAATGTACATACATTACTTCTACTTTATATCGGCTGTGTATTTTTATGTGTTATTTGGTATGATTTGGCAGCTTCATAGCTTAAAGGTTACTGGAGAGAGTGTTTTTGTCAACAGAGCTTGCGTGAGATTTTCTGCCGAGAGCGCTTGTGTGAGATTTCCGCTATGGAGAACAGTGCCGGCAATGATTGTGGAGAAGTATTTCTACTTTATGTAGGCTGTGTATTTATCATATCATTCCTGCTTTTACTATATGCTACTGTTATTTCAGGTTTTATGTGTTACTTGGCATGATTTGGTAGGTTATTTTTGGGTCTGCGAATGCTCACAAAATTTTCCCATATAAATAAAAGGTAATTGCTTCTTTGCTTTACGACATTCTGGGCTTACGAACCATTTCATAGGAACGCTGTACCTTCGGATGGTGGGGGAAACTTGTATAAGTGACAAAATAAAGCTGATCTTGTTTTATCAATAAAGTCTTCATTTATCAACATTCTGCTGTGCCTGACTGAAATTCTGGTCATTCTAAACAACATGTCCTGGAATTTTATGTCCATATACTTGATTTCATTTTCCTTGGAGAAGTTGCCACTCTAGGAATCTGTTCCAGAAATGTCTTTATATGGAATATGTGGAGCTTGCTTTCTCCTGTTCAATATGAACATAATTCATTGCTCTGGTCATTCAAGCTTCTCACTCAATTACTGCTGTGACAAAGGTAATATTATGACTCAAAAACAGTTACCTTCCCCAAGCAGTAAGGCTGATCGACAGCTCCACTGACTGACCCATCCCTCACACCACCAACCACCTCTACTTTATTATTTACTGTCGGTCACCTTATATACAGACTCTCCAGTGCCTGGCATCACTTTATGGGCATACAATCAATCTCTGTACAGTATATAAACTACCTTATGTATTTATATTTATTGTGTTTTATTATTGTTTTCTTTACCTTACTGTGTTTTTTGTGTTGTATTAACAATTATTTCATTCTCCTTTACACTTGTGTACTGAAAATGACATTAAACAATCCTTGAAACTTGACTAACATGTCTGTCTCTTCTCATACACTCTCTTGCTCTCTGTTAGAAAATAGATATTTGGATTCCTGTTATATCCCCAGTCTTAGTTTTCCTTTCTGTTATGTTTTGTAACTTCAAAACATTAAATTAATTCAATGGAAGGCACCAGAGTCCAAGAGTACATATTTGCTTTCTTCCACTTAACACATGGTAGCATGATGACGTAGGCAATTCATGTATTTGTACATATAACCCATAATGAATTATTGAAATAAACAAGAATGTTTAATCAGGATATATATTTCGACAATGAAATCAGGCACATAGTTGAACTTGTCACAGTCTAAGGGAAAAGAAAGAGAGATTTACTCTTATATAGCTCCTGTCACAACCTCAAATTGTTTCAAAACTCTTTAAAAATGATAAAGGAGAGAGAAGAAAAGGCAGTGAGGTCATGGTAACCAGTTTGTGCAAAACAGTTGCCCAATGACAGTGCGATACATAGTAGATTATTACTTACTTGAGTTGATTGATAGGCTTGAACATTAGAAGTTGATCCCTCCCTTTCTTCAATACCATGTTGTACTTTTACATCCACTTGGGATACCAGCAGGGTTATAGCTTAATGTATCATTTGAAGGACAGTAGAGCACTTCCTCAACTGAAGTTAGGCCAATTTCAGTCATTACTTTCTGCTGAAGACTTGGAAGTAGGTATTAATCTCACTTATCTTCTGAATCAAAGGCAAAAGTTGATGCAAAATATTATCATTTTGGTACATTTTTAAAAACCTCTTCTTCATCTTGTATTTGTGATTTCAATATTTCCATTATTTTAGCAGTGTGTGTGTGTATATATATATATGATGTGATTACCTTCCCACTTTCAGAACATGCTGGAAACATGTAGCAAATCACAGGATCTGTGGAAAGGGAGGCAGAGTTAACATTTTGGGTCAATGACTCTTCATCAGAACTGGAGAGATGAACTAGCAAGACTCTTTCAAGAGGCAGAGGGGGTGAGGGGTGGAGGGAACAGAGGACTAGACCAGTAGATAAAATACTTCTCCAGGTGACAGAACTGTTTTGAAGTTATCTAGTTAGTAGATTAATTAAATAATGTATTTAAATGTATATTCAGCTTGTGTGTGGGCGGGAGTGGGGTTAAATAACAGAGAGATATGTGGAGATGGAAAGAGAAAGAGCTGAATTTTGTATCCATCAAAATAATCACCTAACTGCTGAGAAGTGGGTCACTATTTCACATGTTGCACCCAGTGTCGGTATCAAATGTTCCCTGGTTGGGTGTGAAACATATGGGTTTTTATTGTGCACATAATTATATCCTCTAACCACTGAACACAGTAGAAGTGATCAGTCCCTGTTGTGTAGTAACACAATATAAACAATATATATTTGTTCTGGAAATATGAAATTCAATGCATAATGATTATGTTTTCCTACTGTGGTGAACATTAATGGTACTTGTGGAACATAGTCTAGAGAGCACCACTCAGCTCCAAAACTAATGCATCCTGATCAGGAACTCAGAAATACATTACCAAAATCGCATGCTTTATTTTATTGTCTATTCATAAATTATCAGTAACTCTCTTAGTTGATTCATAACTATTTTATTTACAAAATGAAAGAAGGGTTGGTTGGAAAAAGAGATGTTATGGCCAGTGCTTATAATTACATCATTAAATAATACTTTAAATTGAAACAGTCACCTGATCTAAACTGATAATAGGACCAACAACCGTGACAGAAAAGATTTGATGAAGAAATTTCCTAACTTTTGTAAATTTTGGAACTTGTTCAAATATTAAAGAATTGGTTTCAGTAGGGAGTGCTTCTTGCCATTAACTGTCCAAGGTTGCTTTCCTGAGCTGCAGGCCATTTATAATTTTGAGTCTGTGATGCAGCCAACCATGGAGGATTGCTGCTAGCAGTGCCTGCAGGAAATCCTCATGTAGTGCATAGGTGTTGTTTTATATCAGGTAGGCAGGGATAATCACTCATTATGACCTCCACATTTCCTTTCACAAATCTTCCATTTTGGACACCAACTGTATTAAAAATAGTTTTCAGCAGAAGCTTGTGAGAGGCAGTTGGCTGATTGAAGCTAAACTTTCAAACTACTGGCAGTCAGATAGCATTTTGCTCTTACCTCTTACCCTTAATCAATTACTGGCATTTCAACAAATTCTCTATTTACAGACTTTTGAAAGGAACATTTCCCTTTTCATTGTCTGAAGAATTGTTTCCTGAATAAACACATTCAAATTTTAAGATATTTCTTTGTAATCTGAGATTTTAAAGCTTGGGTTTCCAAGGCACATGTGTGACTGAAAGTATTACATGACTTCTATCAGTGTTGGTATCCTGTATGTTTTGACTGCCATGTCTGTATGTTGATTATGAACTGAACGGAGTTGATTATGAATTGCCTAGTTTAACCTGATCTGTCATTACAGAGATCTAAAGGAGCCCTTGGGGCTTGATGAGTCCAGATCACAGTGGACTTTCATCTCTATATTCCCTGATCGTTCAGTCTTGTTAACAAAGACAATGTGAATCAGTTTCTTTGTATTAAAAAAAATGACAAATATGCTCAAAGGAGTAACGGCCACCTGATTGACTAACTCATAGATCCAACAGTGCGTTAGAATGGAATGTGCTGGAAGCTTCTACTAAATGCTACTAGCGTGATTCGTATCACTGTCTACGTGGTACTCATTAGTATGCATCTGATAATTATATTTAAATAAGCTATCATAGTACTTGTTTGAGTGTATAAAGTAAAATTTCAAGATTACTAATATCTGTTATGGTCCTACCACCTAATACTGATTTCACTTGCTAAATCTGGTTAACTTTAGTTTGAATTACTCAGCTCTACGCTGAACTGAGTCTGAGGCTGTTGCCTGCTTTAGCTCCTCTGGGTTTCGTGTGTGAGGACTCACTTTTGTTCTGAATGCAATTTGCTTACTTTTATTGTTTGCATGATTTGTTCTTTTTTTCTCTCTGCATGTTGGATGTTTGACAATATTCTTTTTTTATGGATTCTTTTGGGTTTCTTTTGTTTTGTGGCTGCCGTAAGGAGACAAATCTCAAGGTTGTATAGTGTATACATGCTTTGATAATAAATATACTTTGAAATGGTGGCTCAAGAGGGAATGAATGGTCTACAATGAAATGAATTGATTGTTGTGAGCATGTATCATGACTTTCATCTGTGAGAGGTGTGAGTTAGTAATGCCATGGTACTGGTGAGAGGGACTGAGGTTTATTAAATGTGCGAATGGGTTCTGTGCACATTGCACTAGTGCCATGCACTGCTTTTTTGTAAAAGAAGTGTATTTAGATGGAATTCTTTTGCCTAGCAATGCCACAGTGCTAACAGACTGAATAGAAGCCAGAAATGATAGAACTTTGCTTGCCTAGGCCATATCAAAATGTCCTGAAGTTCCTCTCACATCTCTGTAGTAACAAACTGCCCTGGAAGGCGTAGAGTATGTCAGGGCAGTGGGACATGAAGAAAAGAAATCTATAACATAGAAGTGACTGTTTTCTCTTGCCTTCCATTGCGCAAATTATGCAGGTTTGAAAGCTGCCATGGTAACGAGAGTGGTATGTAAATGGTAGTTTTGTCTGTCGGAGCTCATTGTTTCATAAATAATCATGAAGGCAGCCAACTTAACACAGAATGGAAACTTATAGGCTCTATCAGTTGGAGATGCATTATTTTGATAGGAAAAGGAGAAATTAAAAGCTCAAAATCATTGTATAGTGAAATTTGTTTCAGAAAAACCATTAATCATTTATTCATTAGCATAAACCCATTTGAAAGAGTGTCAACATTTAATCAAAATTCTGCTGCTCTTCAATATGAATGTCATAGTTTTGGAGTTTATAAATATTGATGTCCCTGAGTTTAATATTGCTGAAATAATCATTTCACCTTTGTTTGTTGCTGTTTGTTTTTTATGTTCTAAGGGAAAGAATGAGTTCTGTTTCGGTAAGGACACTAAGCATAAATTTAATATTTGCCTTCATTACCATTTAAATAAAGAAGCCTGCAGGAGCTGGAGGCGATTCAGCATTGTAGACAAAGGTCAGCGCTGGATCATTCAGCACACAAACCTCTTGGGTCAAAAGGTCGTGCATTATGAACTCCTCAGCTCCGTCAGTGGTAATAAGCCTCCAGGTGGTGTATCTGGCCCAGCCACTAAATTTCTACTGAGCCCCATGCTGAGGATTCTCTGGGAAAATTAGTATTCAGTAGCCATTCCATCTAATAGTTACAAAGTGATTTTTGAATTAAATATTGTATTTTACTTTAAAGCTACTGTGTCTTAACCATGGAGTGGAATCATAGAATCAGAGAAAAATGTATATGGAAAGAAGATATGGACAGGGAATGAACATTTCTGCTAAATTATAGCATTTATATAAAATAGTCAAGAGTGCAGATGTGCCACACCTTTTTGTGGTTGAATTGCATTCATTTTGGTGGGCATATCTGTGTTACAATTTTTTAATATTGAGATACGGTGCAGAATAGGCTGTCTGGCCCTTCAAACCACGCCGCCCAGCAATCCCCCGATTTAATCCTAGCCCAACCACAGGACAATTTACAATGGTAAGTTATCCTACCAACTGGTACATCTTTGGATGGCGGAAGGAAACAAGAGTGGGGAAGGAAATCCATGTGGTCACAGGGAGAAAGTACAAACACCTTACATAAAAACATAGAAAACCTACAGCACAATACAGGCCATTCGGCCCACAAAGCTGTGCTGAACATGTCCTTACCTTAGAACTACCTAGGCTTACCCATAGCCCTCTATTTTTCTAAGCTCCATGTACCTATCCAGGGGGCTCTTAAAAGACCCTATTATATCCGCTTCCACCACCACTGCCAGCAACCCACTCCACACACTCACCACTCTCTGTGTTTAAAAAAACTTACCCCTGACTCCTCCTCTGTACCTACTTCCAAGCACCTTAAAACTGTGCCCTCATGTGTTAGCCATTTCAGCCCTGGGAAAAGGCCTCTGACTATCCACACGATCAATGCCTCTCGTTACCTTGTTCACCTCTCATCCTCTGTTGCTCCAAGGAGAAAGGCCGAATTCACCAAATCTTACAGACAGCGGTGGGGTTGCAGCACTTATGACACTAGGAAAGGTGCTAGTATGCAGTACCTTGGATGTCCTGGAGTATGGGATAGACAATTATTGTGTTATGTTGATTTGAAATGATCACACTCAAAGTGAACCTCAATAAAGCAGCTTATGCCAGGTTCAGTTAACGGGTCAGATCCAGTGGCTGGCAGCACTTACTGCATCTCCTGTGCTTGTTAAAGGATCCTTACTGGTAGATGTTTACTACACTTTAGACTCTGAAGCCCTGAGAAAGAAGATGGCAGCGCGCGTGGCCTCTCCGGTGATGAATATCTGTAATCTGTCAAGTAGGGGACCGTGCACAATTCTGATTTGATGGAGACGGACGTGGGAGTACAGAGGAACATCTGGAAAACTTCTGAAATGCCCACTTCGCTGCCGCTGCTACTGTGTGGTAACCAGAATCTCTGGAGCAGAAGGCCCCGAAATCCTCGGCGTTGCTTGTTTCAGTGTTTGGGGCTAGGTCAAAGGCGCTTGGCAGAGGATTGCGCTCGGGAGGCTGTATTGGAGGGACTGGTCGGAGGCTTGAAGTTTTTGGATGGATGGACTCGGTGTTGGCTGTGGTCGTCTGCTTCCAAGGCATCAGCAAGTTGACGGTGCCTGGAGGTTTATGGCAGGGAGTTTCTCCCTTTTGCCGCCTGCTATCGGGGACTCGGGAGTCGATCGACTCAGGGACTTGGAGAGTTTTTTTACCGTGCCCATGGTTTGTTCTTCATCAAATTATGGTATTGCTTTGCACTGCTGTAACTATATGTTATAATTATGTGGTTCTGTCAGTGTTAGTCTTTGGTTTGTCCTGTTTTCTGTGATATTACTCCAGAGAAACATTGTATCATTTCTTAATGCATGTATGCATTTCTAAATGACAATAAAAGAGGACTGAGTTTTCTCATAATCTAATCTAAATGGTGTGGGTAAAGCAAGGATTCTTGTCACTCTTTTGAAACAATACACAGTTGCTCAGAAATATTTATGCTTTAGTTGCTATTTCTGTCAAAGGTCAACACATCAGGACATGTAAGGAGAGAATACTTGGAACAGGGCAAACTGCTGGAGGAATGAGCACGACCAGGACCATATCCTCAGGGATCTTCTGGGGATAATTCTCAGTAAGCAGTTAAGAGCAAGCAGATCTGACTGAAGAAGAACATTCTCACAGACTAAGGGCCACATTGCAGCCTTTGTGCAGGGCAATCTCCTTTGCTAGGACTTTCAAAGTTTCATTGACCAATTTTTACGCATTTTGATTCTTGCCAGACTGGCCAGGTATCCTACTCATTTCCAGCACATTACTGAATTGAGGATGTCAAGCAGCACCCTCTTCCAGTTCCGACACTCTGAATCCTTATTTAGCACTGGGATAGAGCCGTGAGATTTCCAGGAATTCTCCATCTTGACCACTCATTCTCTTTACCACAGATAGTGTGTACTGTTTGTACAGCACACCAATGATTTTCTAACAGTTCTGTTCAAATTTACAACCTCTACCTCCTAGAAGGACAAATATATTAGGATCTTTAGATAACAGTGTCTGTAATGTATATTTTTGTCTGAGTGAAAGACAGCACTGATTTTGGAAATACATTATTGTTCATTGTACAAAATCCTGAAACTTAATACTGACGTAGTTATAAAGAAGGCAAGACAGCGGCTGTACTTTATTAGGAGTTTGAAGAGATTTGGCATGTCAACAAATACACTCAAAAACTTCTATAGTTGTACCATGGAGACCATTCTGACAGGCTGCATCACTGATCACTGTCTGGTATGGAGGGGGGGGGGCTACTGCACAGGACTGAAAGAAGCTGCAGAGGGTTGTAAATTTAGTCAGCTCCATCTTGGGCACTAGCCTACAAAGTACCCAGGACATCTTCAGGAAGCGGTGTCTTAGAAAGGCAGCGTCCATTGTTAAAGACCTCCAGCACCCAGGGCATGGCCTTTTCTCACTGTTACCATCAGACAGGAGATACAGAAGCCTAAAGGCACACACTCGGTGATTCAGGAACAGCTTCTTCCCCTCTGCCATCCGATTTCTAAATGGACTTTGAAGCTTTGGACACTACCTCATTTTTTTAATATACAGTATTTCTGTTGTGCACATTTTTTAATAATCTATTCATATACATAATTGATTTACTTGTTCATTTATTATGTTTTATTTATTATTTTTTCTCTCTCTGCTAGATTATGTATTGCGTTGAACTGCTGCTGCTGAGTTAGAACATAGAAACATAGAAAACCTACAGCACAATACTGGCCCTTCGGCCCACAGAGTTGTGCTGAACATGTCCCTATCTTAGAAATTACTTGGCTTACCTATAGCCCTCTATTTTACTAAGCTCCATGTACCTATCCAAAAGTGTCTTAAAAGACCCTGTCGTATCCGCCTCCACCACCGTTGCCGGCAGCCCATTCCACGCACTCACCACTCTCTGAGTCAAAAACTTACCCCTGACATCTCCTCTGTACCTACTCCCCAGCACCTTAAACCCATGTCCTCTTGTGACAACTATTTCAGCCCTGGAAAAAAAGCCTCTGACTATCCACACGATCAATGCCTCTCGTCATCTTATACACCTCTATCAGGTCACCTCTCATCCTCCGTCGCTCCAAGGAGAAAAGGCTGAGTTCAATCAACCTATTCTCATAAGGCATGCTCCCCAATCCAGGCAACATCCTTGTAAATCTCCTCTGCACCCTTTCTCTGGCTTCCACATCCTTCCTGTAGTGAGGCGACCAGAAATGAGTACAGTACTCCAAGTGGGGTCTGACCAGGGTCCTACATAGCTGCAACATTACCTCTCGGCTCCTAAATTCAATTCCACAATTGACGAAGGCCAATACGCCGTACACCTTCTTAACCACAGAGTCAACCTGCGCAGCTGCTTTGAGTGTCTTATGGTCTCGGACCCCAAGATTGTCCACACTGCCAAGAGTCTTACCATTAATACTATACTCTGCCATCATATTTGACCTACCAAAATGAACCACTTCACACGTATCTGGGTTGAACTCCATCTGCCACTCCTCAGCCCAGTTTTGCATCCTATCGATGTCCTGCTGTAACCTCTGACAGCCCTCCACACTATCCACAACACCTCTAACCTTTGTGTCATCAGCAAACTTACTAACCCATCCCTCCACTTCCTCATCGAGGTCATTTATAAAAATCACTAAGAGTAAGGTTCCCAGAGCAGATCCCTGAGGCACTCCACTGGTGACTGACCTCTATGCAGAATATGACCTGTCTACAACCACTTTTTGCCTTCTGTGGGCAAACCAGTTCTGGATCCACAAAGCCTTGGATCCCATGCCTCCTTACTTTCTCAATAAGCCTTGCATGGGGTACCTTATCAAATGCCTTGCTGAAATCCATATACACTACATTTACTGCTCTTCCTTCATCAATGTATTTAGTCACATCCTCAAAAAGTTCAATCAGGCTCATAAGGCACGACCTGCCCTGGACAAAGCCATGTTGACTACTCCTTATCATATTATACCTCTACAAATGTTCATAAATCCTGCCTCTCAGGATCTTCTCCATCAACTGACCAATCACTGAGGTAGGACTCACTGGTCTATAATTTCCTGGGCTATCTCTACTCCCTTTTTTGAATAAAGGAACAACATCCGCAACCCTCCAATCCTCTGGCACCTCTCCCGTCCCCATTGATGATGCAAAGATCATTGCCAGAGGTTCAGCAATCTCCTTCCTCGCCTCCCACAGTAGCCTGGGGTACATCTCATCCGGTCCCAGTGACTTATCCAACTTGATGCTTTCCAAAAGCTCCAGCACATCCTCTTCCTTAATATCTACATGCTCAAGCTTTTCAGTCTGCTGCAAGTCATCACTACAATCACCAAGATCCTTTTCCATAGTGAATACTGAAGTAAAGTATTCATTAAGTACCTCTGCTGTTTCCTCCAGTTCCATACATACTTTCCCACTGTCACACTTAATAGGTCCTATTCTTTCACGTCTTATCCTCTTGCTGTTCACATACTTGTAGAATGTTGTGGGGTTTTCCTTAATCCTGCCCACCAAGGCCTTCTCATGGCCCCTTCTGGCTCTCCTAATTTCCTTCTTAAGCTCCTTCCTATTATCCTTATAATCTTCTAGATCTCTAACATTATCTCGCTCTCTGAACCTTCTGTAAGCTTTTCTTCTTGACTAGATTTATTACAGCCTTTGTACACCACGGTTCCTTTACCCTACCATAACTTCCCTGTTTCATTGGAACGTACCTGTGCAGAACTCCACACAAATATCCCTTGAACATTTGCCACATTTCTTCCGTACTTTTCTCTGAGAACATCTGTTTCCAATTTAAGCCTCCAATTTCCTGCCTGATAGCCTCATAATTCCCCTTACTCCAATTAAATGCTTTTCTAACTTGTCTGTTCCTATCTTTCTCCAATGTTATTGTAAAGGAGATAGAATTATGATCACTATCTCCAAAATGCTCTCCCACTGAGAGATCTGACACCTGACCAGGTTCATTTCCCAATACCAAATCAAGTACAGCCTCTCCTCTTGTAGGCTTATCTACATATTGTGTCAAGTAACCTTCCTGAACACACATAACAAACTCCACCCCATCTAAACCCCTTGCTGTAGGGAGATGCCAATCGATATTTGGGAAATCAAAATCTCCCATCACGACAACTCTGTTATTATTACACCTTTCCAGGATCTGTTTCCCTACCTGCTCCTCGATATCCCTGTTAGTATTGGACGGCCTATAAAAAACACCCAGTAAAGTTATTGACCCCTTCCTGTTCCTAACCTCCACCCACAGAGACTCCGTAGACAATCCCTCCATGGCGTCCACCTTTTCCGCAGCTGTAACACTATCTCTGATCAACAGTGCCATGCCCCACCTCTTTTGCCTCCCTCCCTGTCCTTTCTGAAACATCTAAAACCTGGCACTTGAAGTAACCATTCCTGTCCCTGAGCCATCCAAGTCTCTGTAATGGCTACCACATTATATCTCCAAGTACTGATCCACACTCTAAGCTCATCCGCTTTGTTCACAACACTCCTTGTGTTAAAATAGACACATCTCAAGCCTTTGGTCTGATCATGTCCCTTCTCTATCACCTGCCTATTTTCCCTCTTGCACTGTCTACAAGCTTTCTCTGTTTGTGTGCCAACCTCCTCTTCCTCAGTCTCTTCAGTTCGGTTCCCGCCCCCCAACAATTCTAGTTTAAACTCTCCCCGGTAGTCTTAGCAAACCTCTCCACCAGGGTATTGATCCCCCTGGGATTCAAGTGCAACCCGTCCTTTTTGTACAAGTCACACCTACCCCAAAAGAGGTCCCGATGATCCAGAAATCTGAATCCCTACCCCCTGCGCCAATCCCTCAGCCACACATTTATCCTCCACCTCATTCTATTCCTATTCTCACTGTCACATGGCACAGGCAGTAATCCTGAGATTACTACCTTTACGGTCCTGCTTCTCAACTTCCTTTCTAACTCCCTGTAGCCTTTTTTCAGGACCTCTTCCCTTTTCCCTACCTATGTCATTGGTACCAGTATGTACTAGGACCTCTGGCTGTTCTCCCTCGCACTGCAGGATCTCTTGGACGCGATCTGAAATAACCCCCACCCTGGCACCTGGGAGGTAAACTACCATCTGAGTTTCTTTCCTGCATCCACAGAATCACCTGTCTGACCCCCTAACTATAGAGTCCCCTATCATTGCTGCCATCCTCTTCCTTTCCCTACCATTCTGAGCCATGGCCAGACACTATGCCAGAGGCACGGCCACTGTTGCTTCCCCCTGGTAGGCTGTCCTCCCCCAGCAGTACTCAAACAACAGTACTTATTGTTCAGGGGGACAGCCACATGGGTACTCTCTAGTACCTGACTCTTCCCCTTGCTTCTCCTGACTGTGACCCACTTGTCTGTCTCCCGTGGCCTGGGGGTGTGACCACCTGCCTATAACTCCTTTCTATCACCTCCTCGCTCTCCCTGACCAGGCAAAGGTCATTGAGCTGCATCTCCAGTTCCTTAACTCAGTCCCTTAGGAGCTGCAGCTCAACACGCCGAGTGCATATATGGCCGTCTGGGAGGCTGGGAGACTCCAGGATCTCCCACATCGGACACTGAGCACAGAAAACCGGCCTCACACACATACTTCCTCCTTTCCGCAAATAACACCAATAAACCTACCTCACCTCATCCTATTACCGCCTAAGCCCGTTGAGCCAAAGCCCTATCACTTTGCTGCCTCACACTCTGCTGCTGGCTCCAAACACTGCCTGCTGGATATGGTGGTCTTTTTAAACCTTTCACGATCTACTGGCTGACATCACGCGCCTGCGCAGTCTCACCTCTTTTTTACCCCGAGTAGTAAAAAACTCCCTTCGATCCGAAAAATCAGCCGTTCACTCGCAGTGTTCTTGCTCCGAATCAAAAACAAGTTAACAAATTTCACGTCACGTGCCAGTGATAATAAACCTGATTCTGATTCTGTTTCTGATTCTAAGCAATACATGGGAAGTATTTTCACCTAGAACTACAGCAGGTCAAGAAGAACCTCACTTCCTCCTGGGCATTTAGAAGGTTCTGTCGTTGACATGCTGCGCTTGAATGAAACTACATAAATCAGTACTATACAGAAGAATTTTGATGGAGTCTCTAGTTTGCCTCCAGTGGAAATGTTGTGGTAACTCCGGACAAATTGCTCTCATGCCACTCAGCACTGACCCTTGCAGCACAAATTGTTACTCTAATGTATGCAGCAACCAATTTATGCAAAGAGCAATCTCATAAATAGCACTGGTTATTTCATATTTAGATAGTGAAATTTTGTCTTTGACATAAGGAAAGCTTTTGGTTCTTCTTCAGAATGAAACCCTGATAACATTCTCTCAATAATGAAAAAATTGCACCAGTTTCTTTCAGAACAATTGTAACAACACTTAAATCTTGCTTCAGTTCCCTTATGCACAAGGTTACACTTCTCTGTATGCTTTAGCAAGCCAATTAATAGGCTTCTGTGAGGAGTGTTCTAACTTAAAGGAGTTGTAATTTTATTTATTTTTGAGCACAGAGGAAATTAAACAGAATGGTGTTATGTTAAGAACCAAGTGCCAGTCAGCAATGTTCAAAGAGCAATTTAGTCTTTTATGATGTGTTATTTTAAGAGTGAGAGACCTTTCAGACTTGAAAGAGGATTAAACTGGTTGGTTACATTAAAGAGTAAGTAACTCAGCTTGGGTCAGGATTCTCAGCTTGATACTGTTTTTTAAACTCTCTGCTAATTTTGCAATTTTCAAAGGTTTTTACTGGGGGAAAATTGCACAAGATTCCAAAGTATTCAGTGATTTTCTTGTTCCCCAAAGTACCCAGAGATCACTTTTTAGGAAGCAGGTGTATTAAATGAGAGCTGTCACGCTAAACAGCTGTGGCAGTTTTCTTATTGAAGCTTTAATTGCACAGCTGCACCTTTTAATTTTGCTTCAAAGGAAACTGAGGGAGGAGAAATGGCTTGAATGAATAGTTAAGTTGTGGCTCTCCAGAGAGGTCCCTGAGTGTAAACTTCAAAAAGAATGAGGAATGGGTGGAATTGTGTCTGTACATGCTGTGACAAAACCTAATGCAGAAATGAAGAATCCCAAATGAGCAAGAGTGAGAGGAGATCTGTATTGAGACAACTGCAAAGCATAGAAATGAGATTAGATTAATATTTGTAGCTTTTGCAAGTAAATCAAAAAGCCAAGTAAGTAAATTTTCCTATGTTTGTTTTTGTAATCGAGAGGATACCTTTCATGTATGTGGGTTTTCCCGCTTCAGAACTTCTTTGCTTAATTAGTGAATAAAGAATGTGGATCCTTTGTCCACTGATACCTAGAGATGGCTACTGGAAGTATTGCTATGCAAACAGATAACTCAAATCCTTAGGCATCTTATCATTTCTTTGCCCTTTTAGTAAAATACAACAGAGGCAATGTATGAATACGTATAAAAACTGTGAGCTGAACTGAGGGAATGGGAGATGTAGTTTCCACAGAGCATTTACAATTCTGATTTTAATCAGTTATGATTATTCACAGGGCAGTATTACGGGCAAATAATAGTGTTGAACATAGTTGAGTAAATCTAATTAAAACTAACACCTTTTGGCTTTGCTGCATATAAATTATGCACCTTGTGGAAATATTAACATAAATATAGCATTAAAGTTGTTGATTGACAACTATGCTCAACCTGAATTTTAAAAATCTTTATAGTTTATATCACATGCATGCCCCAAAAACAAACGGACAAAAAATATTTCTCCTTTTTGATTAGTTTGGGAGGGGAGAGTTCATATGGTTATAGAGAAATAGAACCATAGAAACTACAGCACAGAAACAGGCCTTTTGGCCCTTCTTGGTTGTGCCGAACCATTTTCTGCCTAGTCCCACAGACCTGCACACGGATCATATCCCTCCATACACCTCCCATCCATGTATCTGTCCAATTTATTCTTAAATGTTAAAAAAGAACCCACATTTACCACCTTGTCTGGCAGCTCATTCCATACTCCCACCACTCTCTGTGTGAAGAAGCCCCCCCCAATGTTCCCTTTAAACTTTTCCCCCCTCACCCTTAACCCATGTCCTCTAGTTTTTTTTTTCTCCCCTTGCCTCAGTGGAAAAAGCCTGATGATGGGGAGGGACAGGGAATACTTAGAATTTTGCTGCACCAAAACTGAAAAATCTCCAGTGCATCTAAAGTAAGTACACTGGCCAATTAAAATTACATGTCTACTGAATATCAATCAGTTTGCCACTTAAAAACACTTGAACTTGTTATTGTGAGCCTGAGTTTAAAATGATCAACTCAGAATAAATGTTGGCTTTTGGCTGATAGGCATGTATAAGCTGGAGAATGAATTTGGTTTTGTGTGTAATGGAAGTCAATTATGAGACGGACGAACACAGTGTTTTATAATCTGTATCAGGCAGTGAGTCACCAGCTATTAACTCCAGTCAGTGATCAGTCCTGCATAGAGTGCCTGTTGTTGCTTTTGTAAAGGCATTTATTTTATGCCAAAATACTGCAGAAACATCTTAATGAGCTATTGATGTATCTTATTAGATTGGTGGGCTGTTATTATGTTTCAGCTGAAAAATTTATCTCAATAAATAAATAAAATGTGTGGTATCAGACACATTGCTTTACAATTATGATTATGTGGCTATGCACTGCTCCAATGCCTTATTCAGGTTTGCTGATGATACTAAAGCCAAATCAAAGGTGGTGATGATCAGCTTAAAGGAGGGAGACTGAAAATCTGGCTGAGTGGTGCCATAACAACAACCTCTCTCTCAGTGTCAGCAAGAGCAGGGAGCTAGTTATTGACTTGGGGAGGAGGAAACCAGAAACCCATGATTCCATCTTCATCGGAGGATCAGAGGGTCAGCAACTTTGAAATCCTCGTTGTTTCCATTTCAGAGGCTCAGCACATGATATGTGCGTGCCTTGCTTTAAAGTGAACTCGAACTAGACCCATATTCCCCGACTCCCATGTCTTCCTTGAGTTAATTTAATATTTTGAGGTAACAAAACATAATATTGGCAATGAGGTATTTTAAAATGAACTGGAGAAGGCTACCGACCTGTAAAAGCTGAGCGAGATGTTCGAAATTAAAATAAAATGCAGTGGGATCATTCGGCGAGTAAAATAGGCACCCCAGCACGTGGAGAGATGATTGTGTTTTTCTTAAAGCAGCAAATGGAAGAATTTAGGATTCATTAATTGTGAGTACTGGGTGATACTAATCTTTAAAAAATAGCAGAAATGGCTGGATATATTGGAAAGACTGATGAATTTGATTATAGTATGGATAATTGGCTCATGTATACTGAGCTATTGGAACAGTATTTTGAGGCAAATGAAATAACCAATAAGAAGCAAGTGCTGATTTTGCTGAGTTCATTGGGTTTCAAGGCATTCAGTTTGCTTCAAAGTTTGGCTGCTCCAATCGAACCTTCCCAAATGCTTTTCACTATAATTGTAAAAGTGATGCAGGAATTCTTAGAACGAAAGCCATTGTTGATTGCAGAATGCTTTAGGTTTCATAAGTGGAATCAAAAGGAAAGGGAGTCCTTTTCAGGGTACATGGCTGAATTGAAGAGCTTGTCTGTGCGTTGTCAGTTCAGTAATGGTTTCAATGATACACTGAGAGATTGTTTAGTTTGTTGAATCTTCAAAAACAGCTCCTAACTGAAGCACAATTCTCATTTAAATCAGCAGTGGGAATGGCTATATCAATGGAAACTGCAGAGAGATGCAATTGAGTTGCAGTCTGGAATAAAATTGCAGCGTCTGAACAGAAACAGGCCTGGCTGAACAAATTGTCTTACCATCGTGGCATGGGCTCGTATACACGAAACAAATGCGGTTTTAATGGTGAAACTTGCAGAAAATGCAACAAAGTAGGACACATGCAACAAACATGTTGGGCAGACAAATAAATAAATGGTCTGCTCAGGGAAGAGAAAATGCTAAAAAGTCAAGTTGCAGTTTCAAAAAGAGCACTAATCTGCAAGTTGTTGATGAAAAATCTGATAATGATGAGAGAGACACAGGATTGTGCAACCTTGAGTGTTACAGTGTGAAAATTAACAACAGACAAGCCAGAAGTGAATGGTAAATTAACTAAAATGGAACTGGATACTCTTTCAGCTTTTTCAATCATTCCACAAAATGAGTTTGAACAGCATTTCAAAGATACCAGATTGAAGCCTGCAGATACCTTTTTTTCTCCAGTACAAGTTGGATAACTCCTGTGGGAATGACTTTCTTGACTGTGAAATACAAGTCACTTTCAGCTTGTATGTGGTAAAAACAAAAGGAACAGCATCATGGGAATGTGATTGGCTGAGGCAACTACAACTAAGTTGGAGATCGATCCACCAATTACACATCTCCTGCAATGAAACTATCTGAAAGCAAATTAAGAAACGTACTGGGTGATGCCCCAACTGTCTCCGTGCTGTACCCCATGAAACATTGTCAAATAAATGGAAAACAGGTGTTGATGCCAACCCCTGTGCCTCTGGTTGGAAAGCATATTGGGCCAAGGAAGGACCATGCTGCTCAGAGGGAGCAGTAGTTTGACTACAACAGTTCTTGTAGGCAACGTATCTGAGAAAGCTTCCTATATGTTAATCTGACAGTTACTTGCAAAATGTGGCTATGTTTAAGCTGGAAGAGAGTTTAAGGAGCTTCAGGAAAGTTGCAAGCATTTGGCTTTTGTGAGTATAAAGAACCAGGATCTACTCTGCGTGCATAACGGTTATTGCATGAACTTCAAGTGGGAGACAAAAAGCTGCTTCTAAAAGTAGATGCAAAGACTGCCCAGCTGGATGAATGCAAAGCCAAAAAGAAAGCAGTCAGTGGAGATATGAAAACAGAGGATTTGTCAAGTGATGTTGTGGATGCAGAAGCCAAGAGATCAGATCGTAAAGGGAGCAATACAGGATTAATAAGAGAGTACTCCGATGAACTGAATGGATCTTACCAAGATCAAAATGCATAAACGAGAAGAAGAAAAAGTGGGGAAGAGTTGGAGAGAACGATTGTGAACTAGAGCGCGAAAGGTGTGAAGGAGACAAGGAATGTGAGAATCAAGAAGAAAGGGATCAAGGGAGATCCAGAGGAGAAAAGGAAGAAGAAGGGTGGCTACCACTGTCAGAACCACTTCCTGAAATCTCAGCGTCAAATCCTAAAATGACCAGATAAGAACATAGAACATAGAATAGTATGGCACAGTACAGGCCCTTTGGCCCACAATGTTGTGCCGACCCTTAAACCCTGCCTCCCATATAACCCCCCACCTTAAATTCCTCCATATACCTGTCTAGTAGTCTCTTAAATTTCACTAATGTATCTGCCTCCACCACTGACTCAGGCAGTGCATTCCACGCACCAACCACTCTCTGAGTAAAAAACCTTCCTCTAATACCCCCTTGACCTTCCCACCCCTTACCTTAAAGCCATGTCCTCTTGTATTGAGCAGTGGTGCCCTGGGGAAGAGGCGCTGTTCCTCTTAATATCTTGTATACCTCCTTCTTCTCTCCAAAGAGTAAAGCCCTAGCTCTCTTAATCTCTGGTCATAATGCATACTCTCTAAACCAGGCAGCATCCTGGTAGATCTCCTCTGTACCCTTTCCAATGCTTCCACATCTTTCCTATAGTGAGGCGACCAGAACTGGACACCTCAGAATAAGTATGAAGTGGTTCATTTCAGAAGGCCAAATTTGAAGACAGAATATAATATTAATGGTAAGACTTGTTGCAGTGTGGAGGATCAGCGAGATCTTGGGATCCATGTCCATTGGACACTCAAAGCTGCTGCACAGGTTGACAGTAATGTTAAGAAGGTATATGGTGTGTTGGCATTCATCAACTATGGGATTGAGTTCAAGAGCCGTGAGGTAATGTTAAAGCTATATAAGACCTTAGTTAGACCCTACTTGGAGAACTGTGTCCAGTTCTGGTCACCTCACTACAGGAAGGATGTGGATACTATAGAGAGAGTGCAGTGGAGATTTACAAGGATGTTGCCTGGATTGGGAAGCATGTCTTATGAGAATAGGTTGAGTGAACTTGGCCTTTTCTTCTTGGAGTGACAGAGGATGAGAGGTGACTTGATAAAGGTATGTAAGATGATGAGAGGCATTGATCGTGTGGATAGCCAGAGATTTTTCCCCCCAGGGCTGAAATGGTTAACATGAGGGGATGTAGTTTTAAGGTGCTTGGAAGTAGATACAAGGGGGATGTCAGAGGTAAGTTTTTTACACAGAGAGTGGTGGGTGTGTGGAATGCACTGCCGGTGAAAGTGATAGAGGTGGATACACAATAGAGTCTTTTAAGAGGCTGTTAGGTACATGGAGCTTAGAAAAATAGAGGGCTATGCAGTAGGGAAATTCTAGGCAGTTTCTAGAGTAGGTTACATGGTCAGCACAACATTGTGGGCCGAAAAATCTGTAATGTGCTGTGGATTTCTATGATGCTATGAATGACCTGGGAGGAGGGCCCAGTACGCAAGATTGTTTCCACAGCCACATGTTTCACCTGCCAAGCAGATTGACCTCCTGCCCTCACGCCCCCAGGCAAGAGAAGATGTTTTCCCACAAGAGTAAGAAATCCCCCGCAGTGATTAAATCATCTTAATGGTACAGTTAAAAAAATCTACGTTGTGGGTGTCTGTATATGTAGTTCTATTATACAAGATACTGTGTATATAGTTGAGATGCATTCTATATTGAGTTGAAATGTCAAACAAGAGAAAATCTGCAGATGCTGGAAATCCAAGCACCACACACAAAATGCTGGAGGAACTCAGCAGACCAGGCACCATCTATGGAAAAGACCGCATTTCAGACCACGTCCCTTCAGGACTGAAGAAATAAAAATGAGGATTAGAGTTAAAAGGTGAGGGGCAAGGAGGGAGAAACACAAGGTGATGGGTGAATCTGGGAGGAGGAGGGATGAAGTAAAGAGCTGGGAAGTTGGTTGGTGAAAGAGGTACAGAGCTGGAGAAGGGGGAGTCTGATAGGAGAGGACAGAAGGCCATGGAAGAACACCAGAGGGAGGCGATGGGCAGGCAAGGCAAGGAGGAAAGAGGATGGGGAATGGTGAAGGGGGGTGGGGGACCTGTTACCGGAAGTTTGAGAAATTGATGTTCATGCCATCAGGTTGGAGGCTACCCAGACATAATATAAGGTGTTGTTCTGTCAGCCTGAGTGTGGCCTCATCACGACAGTGGAGGAGACCATGAATAGACATATCGAAATGGGAAGTGGATTCAAATGGGTGGCCAATGGGAGATCCCACTTTTTCTGAGTTGAAATTTGTAGCTTGGCTGGGAGCAGTGTTGTGTATTCAATATTTCAACAATATTTCCGTAATCTTATATTGCTTGATTATGCATTCTTGTTCTTTAAATAATTAATTACAGGTTATACTGTATGTGAAAATACATCAATTGCATATGTCATCACACGACCACATAATACGTAAACACCTCGCTTAAAGTAAAAGATGGACTCCTGTGAATCCCTTTGAATTAGTTTAATGTTTCAAAGTTACAAAACATAGCAGAGATAGTCAGCAATTTTAAATTTCTCGGTGTTATTATTTTGGAGGATCTGCCCTGGGCCCAGCACGTAAGTGTAATTACAAAGAAAAAACAGCAGCTCCTCTACTTTCTTCGGAGTTTGTGAAGATTTGGTATGTCATCTAAAACAGTGACAAACTTCTATTGGGGCGTAGTGGATAATATATTAACTGGCTATACCACAGCCTGGTGTGGGCATACTTATGCCCTTGAACAGCAAATCACACAAAGAGTAGTGGAAACGCCCAGTCCATCATTGGTAAAGCCCTCGCCACCGTTCAGCACATCTTCATGAAATGTTGTTGTAGGAAAGCCGTATCCATCATCAAGGACCTCCACCACCCAGGAGATGCTCTCTTCTCGCTATGAACAGGAAGGTACAGGAGCCTCAGGACTCGCACCACCAGGTTCAGGAGCGGTTATTACCCCTCAGACATCAGGCTCTTGAACCAAAGGGGATAATTTCACTCAACTTTACTTGCCCTATCATTGAAATGTTCCCACAGCCTATGGATTCATTTTCAAGGACTCTTCATCTCATGTTCTCGATATTTATTGCTTACTTATTTATTATTATTATTTCTTTCTTTTTGTATTTGCACAGTTTTTTGTCTTTTGCATACCAGTAGAAATCTTGAGCTGGTGTGGTCTATCATTGATCCTATTATTCTATTATGGATTTATTGACTATGCAGTCAAGAAAATGTGATATAGAAACATAGAAAACCTACAGCACAATACAGGCCCTTTGGGCCACAAAGCTGTGCCGAACATGTCTCTACCTTAGAAATTACCTAGGGTTACCCTTAGCCCTCAGTTTTTCTAAGCTCCAAGTACCTGTCCAGGAGTCTCTTAAAAGACCCTATCAGATCCACCTCCACCACCGTCTCCAGCAGCCCATTCCACGCACTCATCACCCTCTGCGTAAAAAAAAAACAAACTAACTTACCCTTGACATCTCCTCTGTATCTACTTCCAAGCACCTTAAAACTGTGCCCTCATGTGTTAGCCATTTCAGCCCTGGGAAAAAGCTTCTGACTATCCACACGATCAATGCCTCTCATCATCTTATACACCTCTATCAGGTCACCTCTCATCCTCCATTGCTCCAAGGAGAAAAGGCCAAGTTCACTCAACCTATCTTCATAAAGCATGCTCTCCAATCCAGGCAACATCCTTGTAAGTATCCTCTGCACCCTTTCTGTGGTTTCCACATCCTTCCTGTAGTGAGGTGACCAGAATTGAGCACAGTACTTCAAGTGGGGTCTGACCAGGGTCCTATATAACTGCAACATTACCACTTGGCTCTTAAATTCAGTCCCACAGTGGATGAAGGCCAATGCACCGTATGCCTTCTTAACCACAGAGTCAACCTGTGCAGCAGCTTTGAGTGTTTGACCTACCTGAATGAGCCACCTCACACTTATCTGGGCTGAACTCCATCTGCCACTTCTTAGCCCAGTTTTGCCTCTATCGATGTTCCGCTGTAACCTCTGACAGCCCTCCACACTATCCACAACATCCCCAACCTTTGTGTCATCAGCAAATTTACTAACCCATCCTTCCACTTCCTCATCCAGGTCATTTATAAAATTCACAAAGAGAAGGGGTCCCAGAACAGATCCCTGAGGTGCACCACTGGTCACCGGCCTCCATGCAGAATATGACCCATCTACAACCACTCTTTGCCTTCTGTGGGTAAGCCAGTTCTGGATCCACAAGACAATGTCTCCTTGGATCCCATGCCTCCTTACTTTCTCAATAAGCCTGGCAAGGGGTACCTTATCAAATGCCTTGCTGAAATCCATATACACTACGTCTACTGCTCTACTTTCATCAACTTTTTTAGTCACATCCTCAAAAAATTCAATCAGGCTCGTAAGGCACGACCTGTCTTTGACAAAGCCATGTTGACTATTCCTAATCGTATTATACCTCTCCAAATGTTCGTAAAATCTGCCTCTCAGGATCTTCTCCAGCAACTTACCAACCACTGAAGTAAGACTCACTGGTCTACAATTTCCTGGGCTATCCCTACTCCCTTACTTGAATAAGGGAACAACATCTGCAACCCTCCAATCCTCCGGAACCTCTCCCGTCCCCATTGATGATGCAAAGATCATTTCCAGAGGCTCAGCAATCTCCTCCCTTGCCTCCCATAGTAGCCTGGGGTACGTCTTGTCTGGTTCCGGAGACTTATCCAACTTGGTGCTTTCCAAAAGCTCCAGCACGTCCTCTTTCTTAATTGTCTGTAGGCTCAAGTTTTTCAATCTGCTGTAAATCATCCCTACAATTGCCAAGTTCCTTTTCCATAGTAGATAATACTGAAGCAAAGTATTCATTAAGTACCTCTGCCATCTCCTTTGGTTCCATATACATTTTTCCACTGTCACACTTGATTGGTCCTATTCTCTCACGTCTTATCCTCTTGCTCTTCATAAACTTGCAGAATGCCTTGGGGTTTTCTTTAATCCTGCTTGCCAAGGCCTTCTCATGGCCCCTTCTGGCTCTCCTAATTTCATTCTTAAATTCCTTCCTGCTAGCCTTATAATCTTCTAGATCTCTATCATTACCTAATTTTCTGAAAAATATACATATATATCTTTGATAATAAATTAATTTTAAACTTGAACATCAGTATAGCTTAATGGCTTTAATATTTTCAAACACATTTCTCTTTGAATATATGTGACTTTAGGCTAATTCCTGACTAGATTATTCGAAGCCTATGTTAAATTAACATCTGAGAAAACAATTCTATTGGGTTTGTGTTAAGTATCTGTGCCTGGAGTTTCAATGATATCTCCAGCAGATCAGCATCTCACTAAAATGCAAGCTTTTCAACTATGTGAAAAACAATGAAAATTGCCTTCAAAATTCAAATGCATTATCCCTTTTTAAGCATTTGCAATTATTTTCTTCCATGAGTAAAACACGAAAATGACCTCTTGCAAGTTGGAGCACTGTTGTAGATAATGGATCATGTTGCCAGTTGTTTAGGCAAATCAATGTAGTCTTTCTCTCGTAATGCTATCTCCATCCTTGCTCTTCTCACCCCTTCACCTACGAGTCTGTGACTTCCAAGTTGGAAATTTCCCCTACCCTACCCACTACTCGCCCTCAAAGAGTGTGTTCCATTGGGTCAGCGGCTGATCTCCCAGGCCGTATCTTGAGTAACAAGGACCGCTAACACAACTTCAAATGTGAAAATGTGCAATGTCTGGCTTGTTGCAACTGAATTGTTATTGGTCCTCTCTATCTCTGCTTTACAGCTTCTGTCTTCACAATATGAATCATTCTGCAACCAAAGCATTATTTAGTCCAAGTGAGCATTTTGTTTATGTTGGCTTTGACAGTGAGCACAATATTCAACCATTGCAGAATCAATAAGGTATTCAGCTCTATCTTATCGCAGTTGTGGTTTCAACCAGCCCTCATTCAATACGTACTTTCACAATAAGGTAACGGTGGCTAGGAAATAATTTGACAGGAGATTGATTTCCTTTCTCATATGCCCAGAGGCATAGATGTCATTCTGTTGCTTCCTTATAAGATGTACTGGATTTGAGCCAGAGCTGACCCTGTTTTTATTTGTGGTTTGCATAGTTCAGGATGATGGTAGGCATTGTAATTAAATCCTTTGCATTTCATTCCATGGTCTTATCTGTATACTACTAAAACTCTCATGCTCTGTCTGTCTGTTTGTGACCTCCAATTAGCGCAAACCGTGCATTACAGCGGCACTTTTTTTTGGCTAAACCGAATTAAAATGTGCTAAATTACAGAATGCAGGCAAAGTTCAGGGTTAAATATTTGTATAAAATTGCTCATTCGCCGAAATCAACAGGCTTGCTTTCACCTGAGAGCCGATCTGCCATCATAGAAATCGGGACGTGACAGCCTGATGCATGCTCACGGCCAGCCTCAGCAGCGACAGCTACCGGAGCAAAAGGGCAGGGCAGCTCTATTTCGAGGGGTCACATTCTGCTAATCACCATCAGCATGTGCAGGATTGGGACAGATCTAACTGCCACCCATCAATAAGAGATAATTAAATCTTATTGTAATGATATACTTCGAGACACCCATAAAACCCTTTGCTGCAGTCAAAAGACAGCGGTGACTATATCACGCCCATTTAGGAGAGCGCCAGCCACATCATTAAGAATAATCAGCATCCTTTGGTTTACTGCTTCGTATCTTCTATCCAGCATCAGGGTAAAAAAAAAATGCTCAGCCTAATTAAGCCGCGTGGAAAGGGAAGGGGGACATTATGGTCAAGAGATTACACCAAACATCGTCAAGAAGCGGCAAGGAGAGGGAGAGAACAAGAATCGGATGACGCCAGGGGCGCATGACTCCAGGATCAAAGGTTCAGGACAAAAAAAGATGAGAGAAGAAGAGACAGAGGAGGAGAGGCATGCACGTCTCCAGGATCAGAGACAAACAACAAACAGCAGAAGAGATGAAGAGACAAGGGATGAAAGGGCTGCACGTCTCCGGAATGACAAAAACAGGCACAGAAGGAGGAGAGAGGAAGAGACAAAGGAGCTGAGAAATGCACGTCTTCAGGATCAGAGACAAAGAACAGACAGAAGAGATGGGTGATGAAAGGACTGCACGTCTCCAGAATGACAACAAGAGGCACAAAGGTGGCAGATAAACCAGAAATGATTCCATCAAAAGTGTCCTTCGTTAAATGAGGAGGAGCTATATTTGCTTTGCTATGCGTCGTTCTTCTTTAATAAACTGAGGTTTTCTACTTCAGTTTCCAAAGCAAAGCGATACCAATAGCATTCAGGAAAATTTAATGTTCATTCTGGTCACATCAGACTGCACTACCCTTCTCACAAAGGGTGCCCCAATGGGTCACTCCATTGTCTAGTTCATTTCTATTTTGGGAGATTATTGCTTTAACTTTTTAGCTTTTATTTGTAGGGGTTTCTCTCCTTTCATGTAACACAATATTTCACTGGCTGATGTGCATGCACAAGACTGATTTGCATTTCAAGATTTCCTTCCTCTACCAAGTGATCTTTTCTTGGCTTGACCTTTGATTGAATGGTTAAAACCGGGAGGAAAATCATATACTTAACTTTGATATACCACCTTGTCCTTGCACGGTGCTGCCCAATCTTTGTAAATTAATAGTGTTACGTACTTCAAATTTCCACATTTATTTGCATGTGTGAATATTTCAAATTAAGGAATGGAAACAATTACATGAACTAATGAAAAGTTAAACAGCCCTAATGGAGGCTATGTATTTGACATTAGAAATCTGTACACTGATTAGAGAAAAATTTGATGGATTTATTTTCTTGCTGAGATACTTTGTTAATTCATAAGTTTTATTGCTACATCCTAAATGTAGAATTAGTCAGAAGGCGGCGGCTTTTTCTATATTTTGAATTGGTTGCTGCCTAGTCCCGGAGTGCTTGCAAAGTTTATCCACCTTAGAGTCATAGAGAAGTACAGCCTGGAAACAGGCCACTTGGCCCATCAATTCTGTGCTGACAACCATTTAAACTGCCTACTCCCTTCGACCTGCACTGGGACCATATCCCTACTATCCACCTTGTCTCAGATAATTGAAATAGTTTGTGAGGTGATTGCTCTGTCACAATAAAACTGCCAGTTATGTATAAGAATCCAGGACCTAGTAAGAATGAGGAACTGAAAGAAGTAAGTATTAGGCAAAAATAAATGGTGCTTATAAGGATTGGTAATCTTACTAATACTAATATCCTAGTATTAGTCGATGATACATCGGGCACAACTGCATGGACTTGATAGTAGTAGTAGGCAGCTGTCAATCCCAGGGGATCATGGGTTTGTGCCTCTGGTGGACTCTGTCCTCTCCAGGGCGCAAGCCTGGGTGGGAAGATTTGAAGAACTGGCTGTTGCCCATGCAGTGGGCTCTCCCTCTCCACGTCACTGATGTAGTCCAAGGGAAGGGCAAGCGCCCATACAGCTTGGCACCAGTGTCGTCGCAGAGGTTGTCAGGGTGAAGCTGTAAATAATATCAAACTGCCTTAGGGACCCTGGCTCCGGATTTCTTCCTTGGGGTTTACTCCTGAAAGCTTTCCCGTGGGTGGGTATGGCTGCAAGGCAGCGGAGGTCTAAAATCAGAGCTTTCCTAAGGCCGACAAGCCCCACTTGCCCGAAGCAACTGGTTTTGAGGGGCCAGTGGTCTGCCTTTGCCCCTTCTCTTGTCAGTAGAAACAGTTCCACTGCCCCTAGTAGCTAAGCCACATGTGAAGGCCTAGAGTTGGACTTGGTTGTCAGGGACTGTTAGAGACACACGCCACTTGGAGCACTTCATAGGTAGTGGGAGCTTATCCCCACTACCACCCCCGGCCATGACAACCTGAGGAACCACTGTATATCCTAGTTCTGAAAAAGTGGTGGAACTATGCAGTGTAGAAATGGACCCTTCAGCTTGCTACATGCATGTGATCTTTCTGCCCATTAACACTAATCCTATTTGCCTACACTAAGCCAATATCCTTCTATACCTTGCTTATTTAAGTACTTGTCTAAATGTTCATTAAAAATATTGATTGTGTCTGACTCCATCACTCTTCTGGCACCAAGTCCCAGAAATAAACCACTCTGTGTTTATATTTAAAAAAAAGACAAAATCTCTTTAATTCACCTGTCACCTTTCCTGTCACTTTTAAACCTATGTAATCTTGATTTTTGATACCCGCTACTACGGGAATCAGATTTTGACTGTCTACCCTCATCATGCTATTTAATGTTATGTATTATACCTCTATCAGATCATCACTCTGCCTTGTTCGTTCCAGAGAAAACAAACCCATTTCGGATCTCTCCCCTTCAAGTAGTCCTCTGATTCAGGCAACATCCTAACGAATCTCCTCTGCACTCTCTCCAGCACAATCAGTGCCTTCCTGTGATGGGTTAATCACAACGGCATGGAGCACCCCATGTGCTGATAACCCGGGTTTTGTGAGATCACAATATAAAGCCCCAACCTTTATATTCTGTGCCCCAACCTTCTTCACCACCCTTTCTACCTATGTTGGTACTTTCAGGAAACTTTAAACTTAAAACCAAAGGTCCTCCTGTTCCTGAATATTCCTTGGTATCCTACCCTTTTACTGTATTTGTCCTATCCATACATCTCTTCCCAAACTTTAGACTTCTGCACTTTATCACTCTGCCTAACTTTCTGTCTGAGTTAAGTCCCCCTGTAGCCTTAGCCAACTTTTCTCATCATCCACAAGACTGGTTTTGAGTCAGCTACAAGCTTACTAATCAACCTCCTACCTTCACATCTAAGTCATTAATATATATCACAAACAACGGAAGTCCCTGCAATACACCACTGGTCTCAGACTTACAATCAGAAAATAATTTTTTTTTTACTTATCTTCTGCCTCTAAACTCAAGCCAATTTTTGAACATATTAGTCAATTTGCTTTGGAATCTTATGTGCCTTAATCTTCTTCGCCAACTTGCCATGCCTTATTAAAGTCCTCATAGACAGTGTCTACTATCCTACCTTCATCAACCTTCTGAGTTACATCCTTAAAAAATTCAGTCAAATCAGTGAGGCAGGATTGTCTTCTCACAAAATCATTTCCAACTATCCCAAATTATCTCCTGCCTTTCCAAATGTGCACAAATCCTTATGATTTTCTTTTCTCTGCCTTTTGGACTTTCTCCGATAATTTCACTACCACTGACAAAAGCTCACTGAGTTATTATCTGGCTGTTGCCCTCAGTCAAAAAAGGAATAACATTAACTTTTCTCCAGTATTTTCTCCTTTGGCTAAAGAAGATGCAAAATCTGCATTAGGACCTCAGCTAGCTGGTACTTTGCTTCCTACAAAAAGCTGGGAGAGATTTTATTTAGTCCTGGAGATTTATCAATTCTTATACATTCCACATAATCTAAAATTTCTTCTTCCTTAATACGGCTATGCTTTAGATTTAAAAAAAATTTATTGAGGTACAGCATGGAATGGGCCATTCTGGCTTTTTGAGCTGCTCTGCCCACCAACCCCTGATTTAAACCTAGCCTAATCACGGGACAATTTATAATGACCAATTAACCTACCAATGGTACATCTTTGGAATATGGGAGGAAACCAGGACATCTGGAGGAAACCTAAGGGAAGAACATATAAAATCCTTGCAGTCGGTGGCAGGAATTGAACCTGGGTTGCTGGTACTGTAAAGTGTTGTGCTAACCAATACACTACCAGTGCCTGGATCTGTAATAGCGTTGCGCTAACCACTATGCTGCTGTAGCGCCATCCTTTTGCACCTTATGGGAATCCACTCCTTCCCTAGTTACCTTCTTTTTGTACTTTTACAATGTCTTTAGATTTGTCTTAATCTTATTTTCCAAGGATATTCCATGGGTACCTTTTGCCGTCTTAAAGTTGCCATTGTTGCCTCTCATCCTTATTTGAAGCTCTAAGCTCTTACTAACTCTCTTTCAAAAGACTCCCACTTGTCAGCTGTTATTTCATCCCCAAGCGTTCCAATCGACAGGTATCAGGAACTAATGATGGGAGAGGCTTGTCCAGTGTATATAAAATGTATGGAAGTGCTTAGAAAGGAAATTGGGAAGGATCAGACGAGGTCATGAGAAATCACTGACAGACAAGATTAGGATAAATCTGAAGGTATTCTATATGTAGGGTTGCCAACTTTCTCACTCCCAAATAAGGGACAGAAGTAGCAGTCAAATACAGGGCACTTATGTTTACCCTGAGAAGGACTACCACGACCATGAAACCTTGCGCGGGCACCTGTGTGCGCAAGCATGACATGCGTGTACGTGCCAATTTTTTTTTTCTTCTACAAATCGGTTTTGGCTTAATCTTCCTGATTCTGATACACTGTACATACATTATTTCTACTTTATATAGGTTGCGTATTTATCATATCATTCCTGCTTTTACTATATGTTAGTGTTATCTTAGGTTTTATGTGTTATTGGTAGATTATTTTTTGGGTCTGGGAACGCTCAAAAATTTTTCCCATATAAATTAATGGTAATTGCTTCTGCGCTTTACACCATTTCGGCTTACAAATGGTTTCATAGGAACGCTCTACCTTAGCGAGGGAAATACGGGGCAAGGGCGGTCCCGTATGGGACAAACAAATTTAGCCCAATATACGGGATGTCCCGGCTAATACGGGACAGTTGGCAACCCTATCTTTATGTATCACAAGGACAATATTAATAACCAAGGAAGAAATGTAAGACCTATAGAGGCAATCTATGCATGGAATCAGAACGCATTGGTGAGGTCCTAAATTAATACTTTTCATTGGTATTTACATAGAAAACCAACTTTATAGTTGGAGAATTCATTGAAGGGGTGGGTGAATGTCTTGTGCAAATCTCCATAAATAAAGAGGGGTTAGTTGATGCCTTGGTAGTCTTGAGACAGTTAAAGAGTAGATGAAGAGTTATCTCAGGCTGCTGTGGGAGGTAAGGGAATTGATTACTGGGGCTGTGGTTGAGATTTTTAAATCTTCACTGGACGCAAGTGAGGCACTAGAGGACCGCAAATGTAGTCATCCTCTTCAGGAAAGGCAGCAAGAAAAAGCCTGATGTAACATCAGTAATAGGGAAGATCCTGGAAAAAGAATTCTGAGGGAGATAATTCATGATCACTTGGAAAAGCAGGGACTAGTCAGACGCGACCAATGTGGCATTGTCATGAGCAGATTCTCTCTGAGCAATTTGATTGAATTCTATGAAGGAGTAACAAAGTATATCGATGAGGGTAGAGCGGTAGATGTGATTTTTAGTAAAGCCTTTTATAAGATGCCATGTGAGAGATCGTTTCAAGAGGTTTGGGCCTATGGGATCTGGGGCAAGTTGGATCTAAAATTGGCTTGACAATAGGAGATAGATGGTGCTAGTGAAGGGTTGATTCTGCACTTGACTGCCAAAGAAGGATTGGTGGTGGTGGTGGTGGGACCTTTGTTGTTTTTTAAAAAGTTATGCAAATATAAATAAATAAAAACTTGGATATGGATATTGGAGACAAGATCGGTAAGTTTACGAATAACATAATGATTGGTGGAGTTGATAGTGTGAAAGGTTGTCTTGAGCTACAGTGATATCAATATGTTTGTGAAATGGGCTGAAAAATGCAAGTGGCATTCAATCCAGACAAATGTGCAGTTTAACCACATGCTCATCTGCTCTCCTTCTATTTCTATCCTCACTAGCATGTGGCAAAAGGAATACTAGGGATCTTGCTTTGTAACCTTCTGCCTCAACACTAAATTTAAATTTGCAGGGCCCCTGCGTTGTCTGCTCATGCCATTAGTACCATTAATACCTGTGGGCTGTTTTTCTCTCTCTCTTTCTCTCTTTCTCTCTCTCTCTCTCTTTTTCAGAATGTCTGTATCAAGACATCTCACCTTGGCTCTCACAAGACAATGTGCCATTCTGGAGTATTACTTTCTGCCACAGAAATACCCTTTGGTTCCCCTCACTAATGAATGCCCTACCTCTCCTGCTTGCCTGGAATTTTCCCTCTCCTGCTGTGCATCCGAACCAACCTTGCTGCGGCTGCTTTCCTCTGAGAGGTGATCCCTCTCCTAATGGCAGCCAAAGCCTGTTTGAGTGGTGCATTGATTAAAAATTGGTAAGGGTTGACAGAGACAAGCCAAATTTCTTTATCCTGCTGAGGGAGTAGAAGCGTTGTGCTTTCTTCGGCATGACATCAGTGTGATTGGACCAGGACAAGTTATTGGTGATGTTCACACCTAGGGAACTGGAAGGTCTCCGCCCTCTCAACCGCAACACCTTTGATGTAGACAGGAGCATGTGCACCACCCTGCTTTTTGAAGTCAATGTTCTTGTTTGTTGACATTGACGGGAAGGTTGTTGGCATGACACCTATTCGCTAAACTCTCTATGCTAAGGGTAGGCAAGTTGGAGTGGATCCAGGTCACCTCTGAGGCAGGAGCTAATTTATGCCATAGCCAACCTTTCAAAGCAAGAACTTCATTATGGTTGATGTAAGCGTTATTGGGTGGTATATTGGGACTGTTAAATAAAGACCAGGGCTATTGGAATGACAACTTCTCTCACCTGGCTAATTGATAACCAGCAAACAGTTTGTGATTGGGTTACAATGAAGTCATTAGGTCTTGACATAGATCCAGAAAGAAGCTTTTACTCCTGGTGGCTGGCGGACTCTGTTACTGTTTAATCGGGGCAGCACTTAAAGCAAGTGGAATATCCCTAGCACAAGTCAGACATGTGGATAATTATGGTAAATCTGACTGAAAGCAGACATAACATCACTTCTATACTGTAGCCACTTCTAATGAGTGGGCTGCAAGGAACGCTATCTGAAGATGATGGACCCAGTGCTTTCTCTCCCAGTTATAAAGGCAACTACCAGCAGAAAGCATGAAAAATGTATTTTCTCCATCAGAGGCCAGGAAGAATGGGAATCCCTTGGAACTCTCTAAGCTAGCTTTGGCCTCCTGTACACAAAGCATGACTGGCATGTGCCTTATGTCTTGTGGATTGTTGGCTTGGAATCATTAAACTTGAATTAATTCCATCCTTAACACCAGCTTCAGGCAAATGCCTGGGGTTTACCTGATCCTATATAACACCAGATGCTATTCTGATACCAGATGGAGGCGGAGTTTTGCAAACTGCAGTGTGGTGCTGTTTGCACCACAGAAATGGGACAAGTTTATGGGGAAAATATTGTTCTTTACAGCCCACTAATTTTCAGTAATTTGAATTACATACACAAATCTTGAAGAGGGTTATGTTTTGACTGAGGTTATCTGCCGGCACTCTACCAAAAATGACACCTTTGTGCCATTTTATGTAGTCCAAATCATGGAGTTGGCTGATGCCACACCAAAGCTGCATATAGCTTACAGGAACCACACCTTGTTGATTGTATGCTGCAGAGTTAAAGCAATATTTTTAACTACAGGGAAAGGTTAGAAAATATAATTTTCAGCAGTGTGAGTCATTCATTTAGGGTATTTAAGGCAGTAATTTACTTGAGGAATACAAGTTTAAGCCAAAATATTTTGACATGAGTACAGGTAAATGAAAGGGAAACTCTTATTGTGCAAGAGGTGATCTCTCACAGATAGAATGCAGCTCTCTTGTTTGTGTGTGATAATTATGGAATTAAGAAAAGGCTATGTGAAAATGTAGTTGTTTTCTTGGAGGGTCAGTTGGTTTAGAGTTCCATCTACATCAATTTTGTGAACCCTAAAATAATAAAGTAAATCTTTGAAATATTGATCCATCACCTGTAACTGTCCCTTGTGGCATAATTGTCATCTGTGCTGTTTGATAAATCACTAAGTTTTGCTCTTAATGTGCCAATGATATTTCCAGAAGTTAATGAAACTGGGAGTTGGATAATTCTCAGAAGTAAGTAATTCATAATCTTCACAAATTTACTACGATTTCCACAAATTTGTTTTTGTGGTTTCTTGACTGAAGAGAACTGGAAAAATAATCAGAGAGTGACTCTTAGTGGAATTGACAGCATCCCAACATGCTGCATCACTGTACGGTGCAGAGATTGCACTGTGGCGGACAGGAAGGCTCCACGACGGGTAGTCAAAACTGCCTAACGTATCACTGGCACCAGCTTAACTGTCATCAAGGGCATACAGTACAGAACAGTGCAGGAAAAGGCTAGAAATACCATGAAGGATCTCACCCACCCTGCTCATGGACTGTTTGTCCTTCTCCCATCAGGGAGGAGGCTATGTAGCATCCATGCCAGGACCACCGGACTCAAAAATAGTAACTTTCCCCAAGCAGTAAGGCTGATCAATGCCTCCCCCCCCCCCACTAATCCACCTCACTACCAATACTTTATCATTTCTTGTTGGTTATCTATGTACAGACACTCCTGTACCTAGCATCACTTTATGTACATTCAATCAATCTATGTATACAAGCTATCTTATTTATTCATATTTATTATTTTTTGTTGTGTTCTCTGTCTTGTTTTTTCATTCATTTTCCTTTACACTTCTGTACTGGAAATGACATTAAAGAATCTTGAATGAGTGGAAATGAGGGAAGAGGGATGAAATAAGAAGCATGTTGGTACAATCACACTGAACCACCAAGACCCAGCAGAATTGCCTGGAATTGGTCACACGGGTGAGCAGTGAGTTAGGCCTGTTACCATACTGTACCTACAAATAAATGAATAAATAAGTAAATATGTTATCAAGCTATTTTGCTTTTAGCATTTTGCTACATAAACTTAAATCTTCAGTATGCTATCCCTGTATAGATCTGTAAATTAGATTAGATTAGATTCAACTTTATACCCTATTACCATCTGTCAGTGTCCAAGGGCAAGTTTTCTATGTTTGGACTGACTTCACCTAATAGATTACAGCACTGATTTGTGTTCTTTATAATCACTATTGTTTTCTTTCATAATTTATTTTCTTAAGAGGATGAAAAATGCAACTGTCTAGTAATTCCATGTATTGAGTGTTAAGTTGCTCTTTAAATGGGGGCCTTGTTTATTTCCTAATGTTTTTCTCCCTAACAAATTAGAATAGTTTTAAGACTTAACAAGTCACCACGCTGATGTGAGATCCCATAAGTATTGAAATTAATTTGCCCTTTGGTCTTCAAATTGATTATCAAGCTTGCCTATCGAGTTTTTAAGGATTTCGGTGTCTTGTGAAGCCTAGATGTGCCAAAGTTGTGCTAGAGAGATGTTGGTAGGACGGTAGTGATCAATGGCCATGTTGTGGAATCAGAAGAAGTGAACTTGCTTCATTGAAATCAGAAAACAATTTCCTAGTTTTCGTAGCTTCTTTGATTGCTTCCCCAGTAGTCCACAAAATGTTATTCCAAACCTAGAATGTTGGATTAGATTTTGATAGTATTGTAAGTTTTTAAGCTTTAGAATCCGGATATGAAATGAGTATTGAAAAGAAAATTCATCACTGTTTTGCACACTCCCAAGCCCCTTTTGTAAAGCGAAGTAGTGCCAGTTGTTGTAGCAGTAACTCCAACTATCTGTTTTAGATCTAGTACTTGCCCTGTGCTGAATTCGTTACCGTTGTATTAAATTTGACACTGTCACACTTGATTTATGATCATACTTGCCTCAATGTTGCTAATTTTAGATCCCACTTATTTCTAATAGGCTGGTTATGGTCTCATTCTGGAGCTCCAGTACATCAGTGCAGTATACTTACTATCCTGTTAAATGTGCACCGATTTCAAAGGTTAGGTTGGTGGATCTTTGTGATATTCCGTTCAACGTCAGCTGTTTATGTTCTTTTGAGAACCTGATGGAGAAATGAGGCACTTTCATTGTGTGTTGCAGATGTAACACTAAAGGTTGATTCAAAGTTGTTCCTTGGGGGTCGCATTGTAATAACTGTAGTCAGTCACCAGGACCTGTTCTGTCTCTAGTGATAGCTCCAGCATTTCAGAACGACAAATTTAGTGCAATTTGGTGACAAGGTGGTGCCCAATGGAAAGACGATCAATTGTATTTTCTATAAACTGCGTCAAGGAGTCAGGAGGACCACTTTTCAATCCTCTTGAGGCTGCAGCCCTTGAAAGAACCAGAAGGATTAGGCCATGTCAGATTCAAGATAGATTTTATTAGTTGCTTTAGAGCTGAACCAACTGGAAAAGGCCTTCGAATGGAGGGTATCACTTGAGTACTATCTGGCCACTTTATTTAAGTGGCTCATTACCTCTCTGAGACGACCACATGACGTCTGGCATTTCCTCAGCATTAGCATTTGTTTTTCTTTTTTGTTCAGAATTAGGTTATCACTGACTTGTGTCATGAAATCTGTTGTTTTGCTTCATCAGTAGAGTGCAAGGCAAAAAATTATATAAGTTATAAAAATAAATAATTCAAAAGATGAATAATGAGTTACTGTTCATGGGCCATTGAGAAATCCGATGGCAGAGGGGAAAGAAGTTGTTCAATCTTTGAGTGTGGGTCTTCAGACTCCTGGACTTTCTCCCTGATGGTAGTTAATCTCCCTGGAGCAAAGCATTCTTTGTTGAGGTGCCCCAGACTGCATTGATCGCCTTGATCAAACAGTTCAAAAATAGTGGAGAAAAAAGAGTAACCAGAGTCCAGGGGCAGATGCAACATGAACCCAAAGTCCCCCAAAATGAGTCACCGGCCTCTCCGATCAATCCTTGCAACATGGATCCCAAGACTCCTGCACTTTACTTCGACAGCAGCTAGCAGTAGGGAGAGGAAGATCGATCAAATGCAGGCAGACGCTGCCGAACACCTGCCTGTCTTCCATTCTCATCTTCATTGACTTCACCCTTGCTTGACACCTCAATCAGAGTGAAGCAATGGAATCGTTCGTAGGCTCGCACCCTCAACATTTCAAACAGAGAAGCAATGGAGTCGATCAAGGGCTTGCGCCCCCCATCTCCAGGCCTCCAGCTGCTCCAAACCTCACCAGACTCCCTCGGAAACAGCAAAGCACCATATCATTCAATCAGTCCAAAAACACACCATCAAATTGAGAATTGCAGGTTCCCATCGCACGCAGTTTAGTAGTAGAATCATATTTGAAAGAACTGTTTGCAGGACATTGCTGTTGGTCATGTTGTTCACTGACAGCATCTTGAAGATGTGCGCAGGCACCCTGTCTGGCTGGGGACCAGGTGAGGAAGATCCTAGCCAGGGTAAACCCGTGCAAAGCTGCAGGTCCAGACGACATACTTGGTCAGGTGCTAAGGGATTGTGCAGCCCAGTTAACAGACATCTTTACTATCTCTTTGAAACAGTCTACTCTCCCATTCCCAGTGGTACTGACTTCAACAACCATGAAGTGCTTTGAGCAGCTGGTAGTGGGCTGTATGAAATCCCACCTTCCAGCTACTTTGGACTCTTTCCAGTTCACCTACTGCTCAAAGCAGTCCACTGACGTTGCCATAGCCTCAGCCCTCCACTTCATCCGACCTAGAAAATGCCTCTTTGCCAGGAAGTTGTACATCATCTTTAACTCAGTGCTTAACACAGTCATTCCTGAGAGACTGGTGGGTGAACTGTCCTCATTGGGACTCAACAGCCCTCTCTGTAACTGTACAGATCTTGGACCGATGGGGGTATTTTGGTCAAGAAGTTAGAGTTGGCAGGAACATCTCAAGTTCCATTATGCTGAGCACTGGTGTCCTGTAGGGCCATGTGCTCAGTCCACCGCTGTTCATTCTGCTGACTCACAACTGCACTGCCAGGTTCAGCTCAACCCGATTCATCAAGTTCACTGATGATACCGCAGTGGTTGGTCTCATCAGCAACAATGACGAGTCAGCATACAGAGAGGAGGTAGAGGGGCTTGTCAAATGGTGTGAGTCTCAACGTGGACAAGATTAAATAGATGACTGCGGAGTTCAAGAAGGCACAGGTTGACCATTCTCCATCACACACCAATGGTTCTGCCACGGAGAGAGTGAAGAGCACAAAGTTCCTTGGTGTACATATAATGGACGATCTAACCTGGACCCACAACACCAGCTCATTACTCCAGAAGGCACAGCAGTGTCTACACTTCCTGAGGCGATCGAGGTGTGCAAGGCTTCCCACTCCCATTCTAACAACTTTCCACAGGATTGTGTCCTGTCTGGTTGTATCATTGTGTGGTATAGAAGCTGCAAGGCATCCGATCACAAGATCCTACAGAGGATAGTAAAACAGTTGGGAGGATCAGCGGGGTCTCCCTCACTCCCTATGTCTGATATATACCAGGAGTGATATAGACAAAGGACCCAAAGCGTTGTTGAAGACCCCTACCACTCATCCCACAATCTCTTTGACCCACCACTGTCAGGAAGGAGGTACAGGAGGATCAGGACTAGGATTGCCAGACCGGGTAATAACATCTTCCCTCAGGCTGTGAGACTAATGAATACCCTGCCACCACTGAGTCTTGTTACTAGGGCAGCAAGCTGTTTACTGTACTGTTTATTGTTTACCTGTGCTGCCCACTATATGCATCTTGAATTGTATTTAGTTGACTTGTTTGTGGTAATATTTTGTTTTGTGTGTTGGTGCTCCGTGGTCTTGATGAACGCTGTTTTGCTTGGTAGTATATATGTACAGACATATGACAATACATTTCAATTTGAAGTTTTCATCACTGGCACTTCAATGAAGACTAGTATGTCTTCTCCAACTTCTCCTTCCTGATGTCCACAATTAGGTTCTTGGTCTTGCTGAGTGTGAGGTAGATGTTGCAATCCCACTCAACTTCTTTCTTTCTTTCTTTCTTTCTTTCTCTCTTTCTCTCTTTCTCTCTTTCTCTCTCTCTCTCTCTCTCATTTACAGCTCATCGCCATTTGAGGTTTTGTCAACAATAGTGGTGTCATTGGCGAATTTATAGATGGCACGAGCGGTGCCTACCCATGCAGTCATGATTGTAGAGCGAGTAGATCATCCTTGAGTTTCATCTATGTTAATAGTCAGCAAGGAGAAGATGTGATTACTGAACTGCACTGGTCACAATCTCCTGACTTCGTTCGAGGATCCAGTTACAGAGGGAGGTACAGAGGCTTGGGTTTCGAAGCTTGATTAAGGATGATGGTGTTGAACACTGGGCTGTCATCAATCGCTGGCAGCCTGATGTATGTTTTGCTGTTGTCTCGGTGTTCCAAAGCTGAGCGGAGAGCCAATGAGATTGCGTCCACTGTAGACCCGTAATGGTGATAGGCTAATTGCAGCGGTTCCAGGTCCTTGCTCAGAGTTACTTGTTTGAGTTCAATTGCAACAATTTTTTTTTCAATAAATTTCTGGCTGTACTTAGGTAGGAATGCTTGCTGGATGCACCCGAAATGTAAAACGTCTGTCACCGTTTGGCATAATCAATAACAGAAAAATTGTACCACATGGCTGTGAGGAGCATAATGGGGAAAAAAAAGCCTGTCACATTTGTATCTCAGCCGCAACAGCTGCCCGGCGTGGTGAGGCTGCAATCTGTTCGCAAGCGGCAGGGGTTCTGAAAGCATTCTCTTGACATGTGCAGCTTGTTACCTTTGGACAGTGCAGGTGGCATTTTGTATCACCAATAAAGTCGGAGTGTTCTTGCCTCCTTTGTTCAAGCTGAGAAATGGAGTTAAAATGCTTAAGTTTTTACTCAAGCAGCAGACCAAAGATTCTGTGCAAAGGGTGAAAAGTTAAGCAGATTGTATACAGCAAGTTATGGAATATATTTGTTGCATTCAAACAAGTATAGATATCACATATTGCAAATTTGAATGTTGTGATTGATGACTAAAGGATCAGAAGAAATTCAGCCGTAATATCTATATTAAAAGTATGCATGAGCGCTCAATGATTTCAGTACAGCTGAGGTAATGCTAGTGACAAAATAAGAATTTCTGCTCTGGTAAATCTCTAACTCTTGCAAGTTCAGATGAAGTTTAGCAACCTGCAATTTTTATTTGAAGTTCTTTCTCTTGTTGTTGTTAAACCTGTTGTGCATCTCAAGCACTTTGTTTCTTTTAGCTCAGTTTCCCAGTATCTGCAGTATTTCCCCTCTCGTTTGTTATGTCTTTCCTCTCGCTGTGAAATGGGGATGCTTCTTTTTCCCTTATTAGGGAGAGAGAGAGCCTGTGTTGTGTCAAATTGTCGGTGAACAAGTAGTTTTTGGGGTACTGCAAGTCTGTGACTTTATTGATGCTTTACTGCACGCTTGAGTGCTTGGAGGGTGCTGATGTTTTTTTTTGCTGGTGGGGAGGGGATGTGGGGTTGTTGCTTTGCTGCTTCTGCATTGGGGGGAGCTGGGGGGCTTTGGGGTTCTAACATTTTCACTGTTATTCATTCTTTGGGGTACTTGTTTTTGTGGATGTCTATGAAGAAAAGAATTTCAGGATGTATATTGTATACATTTCTCTGATACTAAATGCACCTACCTATTGATTTTGACTTTGCCACTTCTTGGGGATGGGTACTTTTTTCAACCATTTGATTTTATTCTTTTTAATAGTTATCTGCTTGTTTGGGTGTAGTTTGCTAGAGCTGATGAATTTATGACCAAATATTACCTGTGTGTACTGGGTCCCATATTTTTGTAGGAGGGCCACAAGAAATTTATGCCTTTCAACATTTGAATGCATCAGTTTAAAATTAGTTTGGGTATGCATGCAATTTGGGAAGACTTTGAGTTTAGACTAGCAATGGCTGCATGAGAAATTTGTGCGTTTCTGCAGGTACAGTTTGTATGGGAATTAGAATGAGTTACTTTCAACCTGAGCTACTGTTTCTCATTGCTGTTACATTTGTAAATCACTAATATGCTGAAGGAACATTTGGGACAGAGATAAATATATTTGGCCTTTGAGGACTCATTCCACTTACTGTGTGATTTATTGAATTTTAGACTGAATTCCATAGACACCTGGACATGAGCTCCGTTAAAAAAATCTCTTCAGTCCTGTCTTTGTCGACTGAGCACCTACCTGTTCTTGGTGCTGCTTCATTCATCTATCTGTCATGTAGCATATAGTGTTCTATAACACTAGCAGCACATACTCAGAAAATTCCTTTAAGAAATCTATCCACAACCATTGCCCCAAGTGCCTTAGTTTTCCTTTTACATTTTCTTGAAGAGAGCTGCATTCCAACAAATCACATCTTTCTAATGGGTTATTGAATTTAAACACAAGGTGCTGAATTTGTGCTGGATTTGGAGAGGTCACGGTTGAACTGTTGTCTATAATTCCTGCTGTCATTGTTTGGAGGATGAAGATTACACCGCTTGTGAAGCAAGCAAGCTGATCAAATGTTGAAGGGCAGGGATTAATTTTATACTTGGGCTGGTGAGTGACGAATGCTGTTTAATGTGGGTAGGTACAATATTATGTGATTGGGCAAGGTTGATGAATATGAATCATGTAATGCACATATTCTCAGTGACGTGACTAAAGAAAGATTTGTGAAAAATTTGAAACATTTGAAAGATTTCAAATGTCATTAGTACATTTCTACAGAAGCAGTAGAAAGAACAAGTAAGAGAGTGTGCTGTTCAGCCAGAGGAATATATCACAGATACCTGAAGGTGATTATTCAATTTGTAAAGTACAACAGAATTCTGTGCAATAATTGAATTGCTGAGTTATAAAACTAATTCAGGTTACAGTGAACAATTAACGAGAAATACTTGAATTGAATTTAACCATTTGAATTATGAACAAGGGTGAAGATGTTGGGACAGCTTGGTATGAATTTAGTGACTTGAACAGAACTCGAGATGGATAATTAACTCAAAGCGTCAGTATATTCCATGTTATTGCAGCTTGGGTAATAGAAACACACCCTTAGAGAATTCACAGATCACTTTGGGGGAGTGACGCGGTTAGTGTGAGGCTATTACTGTGCCAGAGAAGCAGGAATAATTCCACCACCCTCTGTAAGGACTTTGTATATTCTTATCGTGACCACGTGGGTTTCCTCCAGGTGCTCCAGTTTCCTTCCGCATTCCAAAGACATGCTGGTTAGTAGCCCAATTGGTCACGTGGCTGTAATTGTTAGGCCAGATTTACTGCGGTGTATCTCTAAATAAAATAAAAATAAACATTTGAAGTATGGAATAAAAATGTGCTCTTACAGAGCAGCCCACCAGCTTAATGCTAGCCTTATCACAGGACGTTTTACACTGACCAATTAACCAACTAACTGGTACGTCTTTGGACTGTGGGTTGAAACCAGAGCACCTGGAGGAAACCCATGTGGTACAAACTCCATACAGACAATGTTGGAATTGGACTCCAGACTCTGATCCCTCCCCCAAGCTGCTGTTGTGTCGCACAAGCCACTACGCTACTGTGGCACCGTATGTAAGAAAAAAAATATAAACTATGAAACATGACAAATTATATCAATTTTTGTCGACTGTTTGCATTATGTGTCATGATAATGTATGTTTTCTTTGGGAATACAACTCTGTAATTCAGGAGTGTACAGTATTGTTTATTTTGCTGCTGGTTTTATGATTGTGGGGCATAAAATCAAACGTAGAAAGGGAGCATTTAAAATGCTGTTTATATTTCATGACCTTGCATGGAAATTGGAATGACATGAAAGACCTAGTTGTCTTTGGATATAGATTGAATCACAAAATTAAAAAGAGTGTTGGAGAGATAGTTGGATAAATGATGGTAGAAAATAAAAGAAAAGGCATAACTTGTTTTCACACAGTTTTCTTTACAACTTCAAGTTATCCCAAAGGTCTCTCAAATATCAATGTGTGTGTATCATATGATTGCTAAACAGTTTCTGGAACCCTTTTGTATGCTGAAAGCATATACACTTAAATTAGATTTGAATCCCTTGTGCACAGTGACATTACTTGTTTGAAACCGTACAATGAACACTTATGCAGGTTAAAACCAAAGAGTTCAATCTTGTTTCAGCACTAGTTGCCTGGCTGCTGTTAGGGAGTCTAAGGCATGAATTGTCTTCCACATTAGTACATTCTTTAAGTTTTCATATTTTACTGATGGTCTCCACCTAGCCCATAATGCCTATATTTTGGAAACCCTACTTTACCCCCTTGCACCAGTTTCAAATTTGCCCTCATAGCATTCTTGCAGCTGAACCATCTAATTTCCCATCATCCTGCCCTACCTTCAGACCATCAGCTGCCCACTTTGTCTTGCCTTGCCTCTCTTTGCCCAATCCCTGGAAATAGTCACCGCATCCAGTTTCAAACATATCTCGATCCCTATCTCCATTCTTCACAAATACCTCTGAGGAGAAAAAGCACGGCACTGCATGAATTTAGTTGTGCAAGGCCTGTTCTTCTGCTTGTGTTGCTCAGGCCTTATGTAATGGCCAGTGATCTGCAAGGATCAAAGCTGTAACCCCAGTTTAGATTATATATGGATGAAAATATAGGTGGGCAGATTAGTAAGTTTGTAGATGGCACAAAAATAGGCAGGGTTATGGATAGTGAGGAAGGTTATCAGAGGATTCAGCAGAACATTGACCCCCTGGAAATTTATTTATTTGTTGACATACAGCACGGTGTAGGCCTTCTGGCCCTTCGAGTCACACCACCCAGCAATCCCCCAATTTAATCCTAGCCTAATCACAGGACAGTTTACAAAGACCAATTAGTGTACCGACCAGTACGTCTTTGGACTGTGGGGGAAACCCACACCGTCACCAGGAGAACGTACAATCTTACAGGCAGCGGTGGGAATTGAACCCGGGTGGCTGTTACTGTAAAGCATCGTACTAACCACTGTGCTACTGTGCTGCCCCAAATGTGAGCAGAAATGGAGTTCAAGTGTGAAGTGTTGCACCTTGACAAGTCAAATATAGGCTGAAAGTATACAGTAAATAACAGGACCTTAGGAGCATTAGTATGTAGAAGGATCTTGTGGTACAAATTGCTGGCTCCCTATAAATAGCAATACAAGTAGTTAGAATGGTAAAGAAGATGTAAACCATACTTGTCTCCATTGGTTCAGTGTTGCGTATTTAAGCTGTGAAATAATGTTGGAGTTGCATAGAATTTTGGTTAGGTCTTATCTGGAGTATTGTGTACAATTCTAATCACCTTGGTTGCAGGAAGGATACAACAAATAGCATGGAGAAGTACAGTACTGGGCAGGCCATTAGCGCAACACTGTGGGCCGAATCTTGATGTCAATTTATACTCAATGTCATCATCCTACCCCTGAGTATCATTCATATGCCTTCATCACTTCATATTCATGTGTTATCTAAAAGCCTCAAACTACATCAAACTACCCTGAGTAACCTGTTCCAGACCCCTACCATTCTGTTTCAAATAAAAACTTGCTTCTCATGCTGCTTTTAAACTTTTTGCACCCTTTAAAAGCATATCCTTTGGTGTTTGACTACCCTAGCAATGTCTCTGAGAATTTTATAAACCTCTTTTAGGTCTCCCAGCAGCCTCCAAAGCTCTAGGAAAAGCAACCCAAATTTGTCCAACCATTCCTGACAGCTCATGCCCTCTAATCTAGACAGTATCCTGGTAAAACAAAACTCTGTGCCCGGCCTTGCTGTCTTCACGTCCTTCCTATAATGGGGTGAGTAGAACCGCATGCGGTGCTTCAAGCTCGGTCTGATTAAAGTTTTATATCGCTGCAGCGTGCCTTCCCCACTCTTGTACTCAGCACCCTGCCAATGAAGGCAAGTGTGCCATACGCCTCCTGGACCACCTTATTCACTTGTGTAGCTGCATTCAGTAAACTATGGACCTGGACCACAAGATCCCTCTGTTTCTCAATGGTGTTAAAGGCTCTACCCTTAACTGTATACCTCCTTCTTTCATTTGACCACCCAAAGTGCAACACCTCACACTTGGCTAGATTAAAATCTGCCGCTCCTATGACCATACCTGTAACTGATCTATATTTCGCTGTATTTTTTGGTTGCCTTTACACTGCCCACAACTCCAACTATCTTGGTGTTATCTGTTAAGTTTGCTAATCCACCCACCTACATTTTCATCCAAGTCATTGATATACCATATATGACAAAACAAACGTCCCTGAGCAGATCCTTGTGGAATGTAACCGGTCACAGACCTCCGGCCAGAATAACAGCTTTCCACCCCCAAAGCCTGTCCTCAATGGGTAGCCAGTCCTGAATCCAAACTTGCAATTTACCCTGGATCCCATCCATCATTATCTTCTGAACCAACTACCATGAGGGATCTTATCAAATGTCTTACTAAAGCCAATGTAGATAATATCCACTGCCTTGCCCTCATCAAGTTATTTTGTAACCTCAAAAACAAAAGCCCCTATGTTTGTAAGGCATGACCTGCCTGCAACAAAGCCATGTTGACTTTGCTGAGCAAGTCATCCCTTTCAAAATGTGCCTTTCAAAAAAAAAATCAATTCCTCAATGTTCTCTCCAGTAGCTTTCATATCACTGATAGGAGGCTTACTGGCCTATAATTACCTGAATTATCTTGTTTTCTTTTTCTGAACAAAGGCACATCACTTGCTACTCCCAAGTCCTCTAGGACCCGGTCTGTTGCTAGTGAGGACAAAAAGATCTTTGTCAAAGCCCCAGCAATCTCCACACGTGCTTCCTTAAGTATTGTCAGATATACAGTATGTAGCCGGCTGGTGGTGTAGTGGCATCAGCGCTGGACTCCAGAGCGAGAGATCCTGAGTTCAAATCCAACCGGCACCCTTTCACGCTCTCCATCCGTGCAGGGTTAAGAGCTGGTGATCTCTTTAAAAAAAACACCCGGCAGGAGGCAATGGCAAACCACTGCTGTATATGATTTCCCAATATATCAGAGCTGTGTGGAAGGAAATCGCCCACTAACTGATGCGACATACCTTTCCTATCCAGTACGCACCAGGCTCTGGGAACTTATCCACTGTAATGCTTTTCAGAAGACTCAGTCCTACCTTTTCAATTTTAAAAAAGTCCCTGCACATTAGCATTTCCCACTCTGGCTTCACTATCCTCCAACTCTTTTCTCTCGGTAAATAATGACAGAAAGTACTCATTTAGTGCCTTAACCTTTTGTTCAGACTCCTGAATTATCCTCTTTATCTTAATTTAAGTATAAAATGCCTGGGATTATCCTTGATCCTGCTCACTGAGGGCACTTCACAGTCAAAATGTAAATGGATGTGGAGGATTCGGGAAGGGTGCAGAAAGTATTTACCAGAATGTCGCCTGGATTGGAGGGCACTAATTATAAAGAGAGGTTGCCAGTGAAGATCGCACTAGTAAGACATGGCAACACTTTACTGGCAGCAAACAAAGCTAACTACTCTATTAATTGTACTTTTTCTGGACTATCATCACTGCAATTCACAGCCTGTAACTTCTCTTAGGGAGTTGTGCTTTCGAACCGTCTGTACTACTTGGCATTTTTTGAAGAATCCTCAGGGATTCAGCGATGTGGACTCTTGAACATGCAGCTATGGCCATTGCTGGAGCTGACCTGGGGCTGGATCAAAGTGGAGGCACCCAGGCCTTAGAGGAGAAACGAACCGATATTTAGCTGATTTGAGCAGTGCGTCAGTTTAAAAAGATCAAGGCATTGAGGCCCAAGGTGGAGGTCAAACCCTGTTCAGCTCACTAATCCATGCGGTTCACTAGCTTCAGCGCTAAACTGGCTCTGTTGCTGTAGCCTGCAGCCATCGGTGTTTGTCTCAGCACTGGCTGAACTTGGCTCTGTGACTGTAGCCTGCAGCCATCGGTGTTGTCTCAGCACTGGCTGAACTTGGCTCTGTGACTGTAGCCTGCAGCCATCGGTGTTGTCTCAGCACTGGCTGAACTTGGCTCTGTGACTGTAGCCTGCAGCCATCAGTGTTTGTCTCAGCACTGGCTGAACTTGGCTCTGTGACTGTAGCCTGCAGCCATCGGTGTTGTCTCAGCACTGGCTGAACTTGGCTCTGTGACTGTAGCCTGCAGCCATCAGTGTTTGTCTCAGCACTGGCTGAACTTGGCTCTGTGACTGTAGCCTGCAGCCATCGGTGTTTGTCTCAGCACTGGCTGAACTTGGCTCTGTGACTGTAGTCTGCAGCGATCGGGCTCCTGTACTGGTTTCACTCAGCCTCAGTGATGAACTGGCTCCATAGCGGAGATTCACGTCCTACGTATTATTTGTTTTCTTTTTTACATTGTTTACACAATTTGTTCTTTTTTTTGCACATTGGGTCTTTGTTGTATTGTTTGTTTTTATGGGTTCTATAGTGGCTGTTGCAAGTAGACAAATCTCAAGGTTGTATACAGTATACAAAGTTCGATAATAAATGTACTTTGAACTTTGATGAATTGGATTATTTTATCTGAGCATTGAAGTCTGAAGAGCAGACTATAATAGAAGTAAATAAACCAATAAAAAATATAGATATGGTAGATATTCAGAGTCTTTCTCCCACAGTAAAAATACCAAATGCTAGAGGACATTGCTTTATGGTGTGAGGGAGAAAGTTTAAAGGAGGCGTGCAAGGGAAGTTTTTTACACAGTGAGTGTTAATTGCCTGGAATGTGTTATTATTGGAAGTGGTGGAAGTAGATAAAATCTTTTGAGTTTAAGATTTATTTAGACAAGCACTTCAACAGGCTGTCAGGGAATGGAGGGATAAGGACTATATGCAGGCAGATGTGATTAGTTTGGATTGGCATCATTGTTGGCACACATATCACGGACTTGAAAGGTTTGTTCCTGTATTGTACTGTTCTATGTTCAAATCTGGAGGCTTTTGTGCAAATCCCTGAGATAAAGCTCCTTGATTGCCCTCATAACGTGGACCAGTCTCGGTGACCGCTTTTGAGTTGGTTGACTGGTTCCTGTTCAAAGACTCATCAGCCAGCCTAGATGAGTATACCACCACTGCCAGACATCTTTCAGCAAATGTGTACCAAAGAGGACAATCCGGGTGTTTCCAAACCAAAAACCATGGATGAAATGGGCAAGCCACTCAGGACTGAAGTCTAGAACTGCAGCATTCAAACTCTGGCCTTTACAGGAAATTGAGGTATCACCTACATAAAGTTCTCATGGATGCCAAGATACAACACCAGTCCAGATAAAGTCCCAGACCAGCCGTCAGTTGTGGCAGGGCTCACATGTGCTACAAAATTAGGTCATTCAGGACTACCAACAGTGCGTCTCTTCCCAATGTGCTTAATGCATTCTATGCACATTTTGTGATTGGAATGTCATCGCCCACCTGAACAGCCTTTGATATACCTGAACTCACAGTCACCTTTGTGGATGTAAGACCAGCCTGCTGGAGAGTGAGCCCACAGAAGCTGTCTGGTCTGGGTGGAGTTGCTGTCCATGTCTTTAAATTCTATGCTGATCAGCTGGTGGGGATGTTTGCAGATGTTTCTTACCTTCCCAGGCTTCAGTCTGAGGATCCCACCTGCTTTATGAAGACTGTCATAGTCCCAGTACCTAAGAGGGGGAAAAGGATAATGTGCCTTAATGACTATACCTGGTGGCTCTGACATCCGCCATCATGAAATGTTCTGAGAAACTGGTCATGGCACATGTCACTCCAATCTCTCATGCAACCACAACCCAGTACAATTCACCTACCACCGAAATAACTCTGCAGCGGACGTAATCTTCCTGACCCTACACTTGTCTCTGGAGCATCTGGATGGTAAAGACATTTCTGTTAGACAATTATTTATTGATTACAGCTCCACCCTCAGTACTATAGTTCCAAGCAAACTCATGTCTGAACTCCTAGACCTGACACTTAACAGCTCCCTTTTTAACTGGATCCTTGTCTTACTGACCAATAGACTGCATTCAGTCCAGACAGGCAGCAACACCTCTGCCTCGATTATCATCAAAACTCATTCCCCGCAAGACTGCATCATCAGACCCCCTGTTCTACGTGTAAATTGTGGCCAGATTCTGCTCTAACTCCATCTGTAAGTTTCAAGTTCAAATTCAAGTTTATTGTCATCTGACTGTACATATATAAAACCAAATGAAACAACATTCCTCCAGAACACGGTGCATCCACAAAACATATGTCACACACAGCACATAAAACAAAATATTACCACAGATAAGTTAATAAGTAAAATTCAAAATACATGTAATGCGCAGCTTAGGTGAACAGTAAACAGCTTGCTGTCCCAGTAACGAGACCTCAGTGGTGGCAGGATATTCATTAGTCTCACAGTTGTCACCCAGTCTGACAGTCCTAGTCCTGATGTTCCTGCACCTCCTTCCTGGTGGGTCAAAGAGATTGTGGGATGGGTGGTAGGGATGCTTTAGGCCCTTCGTATACAACACTTCCAGTAATTGTCACAAATGGGGGAGACCCTATTGTTCCTCACGGTGGTTTTGTGGTCTGATGCTTTGCAGCTTCACACAATGATACTGCCATACAGATGGTACTCCTGTAGAAAGTTGTTAGATGGGGTTGGGGAGGCTGGCATGCTTCAATCTCCTCAGAAGGACTAGATGCTACTATGCCGCGTTGACTACTGAGGTGTTGTGGGTCCATGTAATGTGCACACCAAGAAACTTTATGCTCTTCACTCTCTCCACGGCAGAGTCATTGTCATGCAAGGGAGAGTAGTTGACCTGCGCCTTCTTGAAGGCTACAATCATCTCTTCTGTCTTGTACATGCTGAGACTCAGGTTGCTGTTCTCACACCATCTGACAAGCCTCTCTACCTCCTGTCTGTATGCTGACTCATCATTGTTGCTGATGAGACCAACCACTGCGGTAGCATCAGTGAACTTGATGATGCAGCCCTGGGGGTCGGGGAGGGGGGCACCAGTGCTCAGCATGATGAAGCTTGAGATGTTGCTCAATGATTTTGAGCTATTTGCAGAGGATACCATATCTCAAACAATGACTTGGAGTATATGAAGGAGATAGAGTCTAGTGACATGATGTCATGACAACAACCTTTCCCTCAATGTCAGGAATAAAAAGAGCTGGTCATTGACTTACCTTGTATGACCTCAGTGCATAATTATAACAAATTGATCTGCATGAATGATAGGCGAGATGAGTTTTGCACTGTACCTCCGTACATATGATAATAAACTAATTTACAGTTTAATTATGACTATATCTTTTAGCTAAATAAAATCATGATGTATTTTTTAATTTTATGCAAATATTGTAATCTGACAAAATTAACTTTGTGAGCAGTTACTCTGACTAAGCCATTATTGAACTGTACATGCTTGACAATGAATACACAAACATAATCTGCACCGTTGTATTTGTTAAGAAGTCTCACCAGCCAGCTTTTGAAATATGAATATTTGAACCAATTAATTTATTGATTTTAAATTTCTAATTAATACTAAAGTGCCCCAATTTGAGTCATGATTCAGCAGAGAAACAGTCTGTTTAACCCACTGTGTCCATACTGGCTTTCAAGTCCCCATTTAACCCCATTTTCAGCATTTGTCCCACTATCTTCTCGGCTTTAGCGATTAAAGTATTCATGTCAATAGTTCTGAAATATTGTGGGAATATCTACCTTCTCAACAACTACCCCCCCCTCCCCAAACCGTACACACATGCACGCATGCATGCACATACGCGCGCGCACACACACGCGCACACACACACGCACACACGCACACACACACAGACACCTTATATAGAGCATTCCAGAATCCAACCATCTTTAGTTTGAAAGAATTCTTCCTTTTATTATTTCGGAAGACCAAACGGGTTTTATTAAAGGTCGTTACTCTTTTTATAACATTTGCACACTGTTAAATATTGTTTATACCCCCTCACAAAATGTTCCTGAGTGTGTTATCTCCTTAGATGCTGAGAAAGCTTTTGGTAGAGTAGAATGGCCTTACTTATTTAAGGTACTTGAAATGTTTAATTTTAGCTCGAAATTTATATCCTGGATCAAACTGTTATATCATTCTCCTGTGGCCTCGGTCCGTACTAACTCTCTAAGCTCACCTTTTTTCCCTCTTTTTCGAGGTACTCGACAAGGTTGTCCTCTTAGTCCTTTATTATTTGATATCGCATTAGAACCTCTTGCAATTGCCATTTGAGAATCTCCAAATATTACTGGGATAACTCGGGGCTTAAAGTCCCATAAAATATCACTCTATGCTGATGACTTACTTTTATATATTTCTAATCCTCAAAAATCTATCCCTGCTGCTTTAGATTTAATAGCACAATTTAGTCTCTTTTCAGGTTAAAAATTAAGTCTTAGTAACAGTGAACTTTTCCCGATTAATAAACAACTTCCCTTATATCATAACTTTCCGTTTAAATTGATTAATAATTATTTTTCATATCTTGGGATTAAAATTACTTGTAAACACAAAGATTTATTTAAGATTAACTTTCTACCCTTAATTGACCATATTATTCAACTTTCATCTAAATGGTTTCCTTTATATTTGACTTTGATTGGTCGTATTAATGCAGTTAAGATGTTTTCTCTGCCAAAATTTCTATATATATCTCAGACATTACCGATTTTTGTTCCAAAATCTTTTTTTGATAAAGTTGACTCAAAAATTTCTTCATTTATTTGGCAAAATAAAAACCTGAGACTGGGTAAAATACATTTACAGAAAGCTAAGAGAGATGGAGGTTTAGCATTACCTAACTTTAGATTCTATTATTGGGCAATTAATATTGGACATATGAAATTTTGGTTACTTGACCAGGATATACTATCCATTCCTAAATGGGTAGCATTGGAATTACAATCTGTTCAGGGCTATACACGTGGATCTATTTTAGGTTCCTCTCTTCCTTTTGATTTGAAACGCCTTAAACAGGTATCTAACCCGATAGTTAAATATACCTTGCGTATTTGGTTTCAATTCAGAAAATTTTTTCATCTTAACCAATTTGGGCTAGCGATTCCTATTTTAGGTAACATATTTTTTCCTCCCTCTTTTACGGATCGTGCTTTTTAAATTTGGAAGACTAAGGGTATTTCACGGTTTTTGGATTTTTTTTAGATGGTTCCCTTATGTCTTTTGAACAATTATCTAATAAATATAATTTATCAAGAATACATTTTTTTAGATATCTACAAGTTAGAAATTTCCTAAGTACTATATTTTCTTCCTTTCCAATGCTTCCTCCTACATACATTTTAGATACTATAATTAACCTTAATCCATGTCATAAAGGTGCATCAGCTATGATTTATAATATTATTATGAAACTTAGGAAAGCTCCATTTGATAAGATTAGGGTAGATTGGGAACAGGAATTGGGGTCTATCATTTCCGTGGATGACTGGGGGCAGATTTTACAATTAGTCAATACTTCCTCTATCTGTGCTAAACATTCCCTAATTCAATTTAAAGTTGTTCATAGAGCACATATGTACAAAGATAAATTAGCTCGCTTTTATTCTTATATTAATCCTTTTTGTGATAGATGTCCGGGGCAGATAGCCTCTTTAACTCATATGTTTTGGTCTTGTCCTACTCTGGAAACTTTTTGGAGAGACATTTTTAATATTATCTCAAAGGTATTGAATATAGATATCTCTCCTCACCCTATTACTGCTATCTTTGGACTACCTAAAATTTCCAGTAATCTTTCTCCTTCAGCCCATAGAATGATTGCATTTCTTACTTTAATGGTGAAAAGATGTACCTTACAACATTGGAAAGAGCTTAATGCTCCAACCACCTTTTTTTGGTTTTCTCAGACAATATTATGCTTGAATTTGGAGAAAATTAGAAGCAATCTTTATGATTCCTCACTTAAATTTGAACAGACCTGGAGATCTTTTATTCAATATTTTCATTTAATGTAATTTTTTTTCTTCTCTTTTTTGCTCCATATTTATATACCCTTCTTGTTTTTTTTTACTGTTTTTAATGGAGGTCAGGTTTGAGGACGTGATTTTAAGTTCTTTAACTCTACTTGGTTCCAAGTTAGCCCATCGCTTTGCTTTGCTTTTAGTTTAGTTGCACGGTGGGTTTTTTTTGGGTTTTTTTTTCCTTTTCTCTATTGATATATATATATATATATATATATATATATATATATATATATATATAAATTAGTATACTATTATGTTACCTTAGTATGTTATGTTTAAATTACATTGTTTGTATCACTTTTATTTTCTGTATTAATATCTCCTCTAATTTTATTATATTCTAACAGTGTATTAGTGCCTATATGGCTTACCTTTTTGTATATTTATTCAATAAAAAGATTTAAAAAGAAAGAAAGAAAGAAAGAAAGAATTCTTTCTCTGATTCCCCCTGAGCCTCCTATCCCTTGTGTTATACCTATGCTCTTCGGTTTTATATACAATATCTCTGCAATGAGAAAAAGCTTCCTGCTATTCAAGCTACCAATGCCCCTCATAATGTTTCATACTTCTGTCACATCCCTCTCAGCATAGTTTACTCTAGAGGGGAAAAAAAAGCAGTCTACCCCATCTCTTAACTGCTTGAGCTTAGGTAATATCCTATGTATACTGCACAGCTCAGTCTCTTCCTTTCGATAGTGTGTTTATCAATATTGCATGCAGTACTCTAGCTGTGGTCTAACTAATATGTTATAAAGTTGTGGCATAATCACTCTGCTTTTGTACTGTATTCCCTCAGCTAATGAGGGCAAGTATCCTGTATGCTACCTTTGCCACAATACCTACCATTGATGTTGCTTCAGTAATCTGTAAACTTGTACACCAAGATCTCTCTGTTCCTTATACTCTCTATGGCCCTGATATTGAATGTGCATGTCCTAGATTCATGAGCCCAATGTTCATAATATTATAGTTTTATGATTAAATTCCACACTGATTTTATCGAATTATCAATATCATACCAATTGATGAAATATAGTATCCTATCGTGAGCAGCTAAAGGAATCCGATCACTATACTTTGGAGTTGTGGAGAATGAGGAGTAATATTTTTGAAAGGTACAAAATCCTAAGGGACATAACAGGACAGATGTTGAAGTGTTTCAATGTGGTGAGAGACTCTTGAATGAGGTGACATCGTTTCAAGTTAAGGAGGTAATTTTTAAAAACTGAGATGTGAAGGAACATCTTCTCACAGAGGATGGTGAAGCTTTGGAATTTTCTACCCTGAAGGGTTATGGAGACTGGATCATTGAGGGTTTTAAAGAGGAAATAGACATTTTTTTTTGAAAGATGGAGAGTTCTGGGGAACTGACAAGAAGAGGAAATGAAGCCTGGAACAGATCAGCCATCATCAGAAGAATGGTGGAATAGACTTGAGGAGCCGAGGGCTGATTTCTTCTATCTGATTCATATTTCAACAATTTGGTTTCCTTTGATTTCCTGTGCCTCGAAATATCCCACCAAAGATTAACCTTCAAGGTCACCAAATGCAACTAATATTTAAAGCAAAATATTCCTTGTAAACAGGAGGCTTAGAGTGAATCCCTCAGTTGCCAAGTTGCAAACAGGCCTTCCAAATTGACAGTTGCAATGCGCCCATGCAACTTACAGAAGGAATTCTACTGGCAAGGCAGGCAGCCTGACATTGATGTCTTTGCTCTGGCAAACTGCCTTCTTATATCAAGGATGGTAATGAAGTGTGAGGAGCAACTTCCATCGAGCTCTTGGTTCAACTTGCTGGTTGTACAGCATTGATATTTGGACCTGCAATTTTTTTCCAGGCTTATCTCTAGATCAAAACCTTTGAATCATATGATGTCAGAATTTTAAAATGTTAAAACTTAAAAACCTGTATTTATTGGACAAAGGTAGTGTGTATGATGATTGTTTTGAGAGTGCACCATAATTGGCTACACAATAATTTACATAAGGTCATATACAGTTGTACTTAGCACTACAATAAAATATTCTTCCTTTCCATATGGTCCCTTCTGGCAAGGTGATGCTACAAGTTAGTTTTGCAGCAGGATGCAGGTCCTTTCAAAGGTCTTTGTGATCAGTGATTAGTCTTGGTATTTTTCCAGTTGAGCCATCATGGGGTTGGCTTTTGTCGGCTGTAATACTGAATTCACTAAGCTGTGTTTTGGTACAGGCATTAATGCATACAGTTGTTAAATCTGGAGATATTAATAATTGTTCCCTAGCCTTTCAAGAGTTTGTGGCTAATATTGCTACAAGACTAAACAGAAAATACCATTCAGCCACCAGTAATCTCATACATCAACTGTGTTAAAATATGTAAGGAGGCATAAATATTTGACTGTAGTATAAAATTACATTTTAAATTGAAATAAGCGGAGTGTATGAGCATAGATTACAAGAGATCCATGCTTAACAAAAATAAGCTACAATCTTACTCAATACATCAATTTGTTGTTTGATGTTACTGTTATTTTTGGCCCAGCTGAGTATTTCATTGCATAATACTGTAGTTAGTATAAATAATAAGCATTTCTTCCATAGATGTTCTATCCTTGAAAATCCAGTCTGCAATTCAACATTCCCAAATTCCTCTTTCCTGACATTTCCTCTTACTTGCGGATTTGATCAAATTTTTCTCTTGGCCGGCATCGCTAGTTGTGTGTCAACCTGGTACCAATTATGTGAATCCAGCCTAGAATTTTTTTAGTGACTTTACATTATACACTAATTGTTAAATGCGGTTTTGAATTTTACCTACTTGATTAATTCTTCAACTGCAAATGATTTTTTTTAGTAAGCCGACGTTTATCCCCTAGTTCCAACAATAAAAACTTGCATTCTTTTATAGAGAGGAATCAGAGAAAATGGAAGATAATTTTAAAAACTAAGCATCACTGCAAGAATTTGCTTGAATACAGCTAAGGAAGATGAAAGAGAAAATACATTTTTTTAATAGTAAGTGAATAAACAAATGGAGGAAGCTGTAGTTGAGAATGGCATCTTCTGAATTAATTATATTTTGGACAGAAAGCATAAAGAGTGTTCAGAACCAAACAAGAAGAGACAGCAAAGTAGAAATAAAGAATTAAGATGACAAGAAGGACAGAAAGAATTGGGTAATGATTTACATGGACAGCGAAGACCTAATGGTCATTGCCCACAAAGAACTCTGAAGATTTACTATATTCAAGACAGTGCAAAAACTTTAAATACCTTTCTTCTTCTTTTATCAGATTTTCTCCTGAACTCATTGCCACTTTATATTAGATTTCCATTTTTGATATCTCTTAGCAATATTGCCTGGAAATTATTGCCAATGTAATGTTTGTTGTGCATTGCAATTGAGTCTCATCAGAACTTCCAAGCACACAAGCTCCATTTCAGTAGATACTGCATGGGCGAGGGAGACTCCTGAACGTATGTAATGATATTTTATAGCATACAAGCCACAGTTGATGTCATTAAAGCAATTTTGTACTGTGCATGCATGAAGGACTTGTTTGTGATTCTTCTGTGCATTTATTCTAATGAACTCTAGCTACTCTAGTCATCTTCCTGAACTTATTTCATTCTCCTCCTTAATCATCACTGCAGTACCAACATTCTCAGCAGCTTCCCTCAAGCCTTTTGCTTCATCGTTTCTCCTACCCCAATGTGCTATCTTTACCCCATTATTGAGATAGGAGAAGCGTTATTTTACGTACCCTGCACCCACAGTCTTTTCTCCAAATCAATGTTTATGATTTCCCTCTGCTTCCCCTCCCTCCCGTCGGCATGGCTGGAGATCAGAGAGGAATGGTCTTGTGCATAATTACACATTAATGGAATCAAAATGCAAGGTTGATTGCAGGCACTGAGCATATAATTTCTCCCCTCCCCCCCCCCAATCCCGTCTAAAGGACATTGTTACTAGACGGATAATCTGTTTGGGGTTATTTGTGTCATTGACAAAGTTACTAGAACAGAGTGGTATATTGTCAGGTCAGGTCACTTTTTATTGTCATTTCGACCATAACTGCTGGTACAGTACACAGTAAAAACGAGACAACATTTTCCAGGACCATGGTGCTACATGAAACAATACAAAAACTACACTGAACTACGTAAAACAACACAAAAACTACACTAGACTACAGACCTACCCAGGACTGCATAAAGTGCACAAAACAGTGCAGGCATTACAATAAATAATAAACAAGACAATAGGCACAGTAGAGGGCAGTAGGTTGGTGCCAGTCCAGGCTCTGGGTATTGAGGAGTCTGATGGCTTGGGGAAAGAAACTGTTACATAGTCTGGTCGTGAGAGCCTGAATACTTCTGGGATTTCTTTGCTATGGAGCTGGTGTTGAGGCACCGGGTGAACACCAAGAAATTTGGTGCTCTTAACGATCTCTAAGGAGGAGTCATTGATGTTCAGCAGAGGGTGGTTGATCCGTGTCCTCCTGAGGTCAACAACCATCTCTTTCATTTTGTTCACATTCAGAAAGAGGTTGTTGGCTCTGCACCAGTCTGTTAGCCGCTGCACCTCCTCTCTGTATGCTGACTCATCGTTCTTGCTGATGAGACCCACCACGGTTGTGGCATCGGCGAACTTGATGATGTGGTTCGAGCTGTGTGTTGCAGCACAGTCGTGGGTCAGCAGAGTGAACAGTAGTGAACTGAGCACACAGCCCGGGGGGGCCCCCATGCTCAGTGTGATGGTGTTGGAGATGCTGCTCCCGATCCGGACTGACTGAGGTCTCCCGGTCAGAAACTCTAGGATCCAGTTGCAGAGGGAGGTGTTCAGGCCCAGTAGGCTCAGCTTTCTAATCAGGTACTGAGGAATGATTGTGTTGAATGCTGAACTGAAGTCTATGAACAGTATTCGAACGTACGTGTCTTTTTTGTCCAGGTGGAGGGTGATGGCAATGGCGTCGTCTGTTGAATGGTTTGGACGATATGCGAACTGCAGGGGGTCCACTGAGGGGGGCAGCAGGATCTTGATGTGCCTCATGACGAGCCTCTCGAATTGGTTAACTAGATTCAATAGTTCTCAAAACTGGAGCATTTGGAAAATATGCAGCTATCTCCACACCTAGCCATTGAATCACTTTTACTTAGTAACATTTCAAAAGGTTGGTAAAGAAACTGTTAAATAATCACTGCTGGTGAAAGTGTATGCCTTGTGCAGAAGAATTTCGAGTCTATTGTGAATACTTGTAAATGGGTATCCTTTAAATGCATGATTGCCATTGTTAACTCGAAGCAGCAGATGTTTAATGGCTATCAATCTAAGCAATACATTTTATACTCCACTGTTTCTTGTTGAGTGACCTGTGATGAGTCTACATACTATATTGCCTGAGGGAAAAGAAATGTTATTCTTGCAGGTCACATTTATAATTGATTAGCTGAAGCATCTTGCATATTTTGTAGGATAGGGAAGGAAGAGAAAAGTCAAATTTCTTGCAATTTGAAACGGTGGGCAGGAGTATTTATACAATTTTGTAACAATTTCCTCTGATCTGTGTGTCAGACAGAAAAGTTTATTAGAGCTTCTCATCTTCCATCACGTCTATAGCACTGAAACAGGCTGCAACGCCTAATGAGCTTTTCCATTTGCTGCTTCTCATCTAACTCATTCGTATACTTTTCCGTTCCCTCTCATGGACTATCGAGTTTCCCCTTTTAGTACCATTTGCTATTTGATTTGTTAATTTGCATTCCTACTTTTTGTCAGGAAACAAGCAGAACAGAGAAATGGAGTTAATGTTTCGGCTAAATGGCCTTTCATTAAACCCGGCTATGATTAATGATTCCATATCCATGGATCTCTGATCTACCCCATTTTAGTTATTATTGTCTCTGGTGTATGTGATTTGTTTGTACTTCCTGTCAAAATGTATCAATATTGGAAGTTTTATTTTATTGAAACATTCTGCGGGTTTAATAACACCTTATATTTTGTTGCATTCATCATGTTTATTCAGTGCAACTCCTAATATTTTATTGTCTGCTAAGTTAGAGGTTTTTTCTCCCAATTCACATTGTTCGTGAAAATTGTAACCAGGCATGCCCTCTACATCATTTTCTACAGAGCACCATTTAATGGAGGCAAGAGACTGCAGAAGCCGAAACAAAGATACAAATCAAGTATTAATGGTACTCAAAACAACCAACTGGGTTCCTTAGCATTTTGTTTTGAGCAGCCTTAATATCTTTTCCAGTGTGAAGAACTTAATCATATTCTGCTTTCTGTTTTGTAGCCTGCACTTAATTCAACTATTTGGCCCCTTGCTTCGTGTGCTAACCCTAGTTGTGAATGTTCAATACGATCCCTTGTCAAAGGCCTTAAATCCAAATGTATTTTATATAATGCTCTTATCTATTCTCCCTGTTCAGTATGATTGATTAAGCACAGCTTTTCTGGTTTTTTCAAATCTGTACTGGGATGACTCATTTTTTTGGTTTCTGTGATATCTAAACTTTTATCTTTTCTGTCAGCAATGTTAAGTCTGCAGTTTTCTACACTTTATCTTTCTAAAGAAAAAGCACTTGAGCTGTTGTCTTACTGTTATCTGTTTAATAGTTCCTTTCGCTACTCTAAATTCTTTTGTTCATGGATCCAATTCACGTGGACTGAAGCTTTACTAATTCCCTCAAACTGGACAAAACCATAGAAATACAGGGGAAAATGTGTCTTTATAAATGAACATGGGTGTAATAGGTGTGAATAGTGTTTGGATCTGGACTTGGAGAGAAAACCTTCAAGTATTTTCCTTTTTTAAAAAAAAGCCTCCAACTTGCTGAAAAGGCAAGTTGTGAACAAACCATGTTAGAAATATTCACTGGGCAGTTAGAATCTGCAGAGACCAGCAAAGATGGTGTTTTAGGTTCAGATTCATTGTCAGAACCGGAAGATGTTGCAGATGAACAATATTTAAGAAGAAATAGAACAAAGGAAAGGGGAAGGGACAAATGCAAAGAAATATAATTATCTATCAAATTAGTCATAGTCATACTTTATTAATCCCAGGGGAAACTGGTTTTCGTTACAGTTGCTCCATAAATAATAACTAGTAATAGAACCATAAATAGTTAAATAGTAATATGTAAATTACGCCAGGACTTCAATTGAATTAATTAAATACCTGATGTGACATTCATATTAAATAACGGGAGAGTGCTTTGTATAATAATGTGAAGCAAGTGAGAGCAAGTAGACAGCTATTGTTTCTTTTTCAACTTTATGGAAGTAAAAATCACATTTTTTGGAGTGATGCATGATAATTGTTATTCTGTGTGACCTGAAAAGTTTGACTGGGCACTTGTTCTTCCTGTCCAAATGTATCAATTTTGCCTCCCCATGATTTCTGTGATAGGGCAGATGGCATGGGATCATTCCACTGTCCAACATTCCCATTAGAACTGGAGGGCTGAAATATGTGAGTGAATTACTTACATCTTTGGGCGTTTTTTGACTAGCGCTAAAGTGACCGCCATCAACACTTCCCAATTTCTGTCCAGTTCCTGTGCTTCCCTCTCCTTATTGTCCATTTTGAGCCCCCCCCCCCCGCCACTTCTGATTTCCCTAAAATGTCCAGAACTATTTCCTGGCATCTTCGTTTCCATCACTATCCCTTCCTTCTCAGACAAACGATCCTCCCCCCCAGTCCTGACTGATCCACCCCCATCTCCCAGATGATGATCTCCATGTGTTCAAAGGGCCTGTGACAAACCACCTTCTCCAAACTTATGGAGAAGAAGGTTGGGGAACATAGTTTTATCCAGTGAGCCAGTGACCAAAGCAATTGTTGACCCATTACACCTATGCCATATTAAAATTCCCAAACCTGAATTTCATAGATATATTGTTGTTGAGTACAGAAACAGGCACTCTGCCAATCATGTCCATGCCAACCACCTTGTTTATCTGTACTTGCCCACAGTAATTCCCTCTAGGCCTGGCTCATTCAAGTACTTGTCTGTATGCCTCTTTGAATATTGTTACTGTTCTTGCCTCTACCTCCTTCTGTGCCAGATACCTCAGTTTCCCTTTAACCATCTCCCCCTCACCTTAAACCTATGCCCTCTCATTTTAGACACCCCACCCATAGACTACAGACTCTATTTTCCCCTATCATATTGCCTCTCTGCCTCCTTTCTACCAGGGAAAACAGACCTAATCTATCCACTTTCTCCTTGTATCTCAAGCCCCTCCCAATCTGGGCAACTGATTTTTATTTTATTTACCTAATGACTAGGAAGCTTTATAAGAGAAACCTTGATTTCTGAGCTCAACATTGTTCCACAATTTGCCCTGGGGATTTTCTCTTCTCCCTAACCCTTTGCTCCTTCTGACCTTCTTGCTTGAATGAAATTTAGGTCAACCTGGCAATGCCACAAGAGTGAAGGAAATGCATAATCAGGATCTCTTCAGTAACAAAGCAAAAATACATAGTATAAAAGACGTAGTATGGTGCAATGTATATTTTGCAGATTATTTACTGAAGAAAAAGGTTCTCAAATTTCAGTTACCATTTTAGAATGGACGTTGATTTTAAAGCTTCCATGAGTTTTTCTTGTGCGGAGGTTTTATGCTAGGTAATTGAAATGAAAGTACATTGAAATACTCCGTTGTTTAATATGGTGAATTGAATACATCGATTCAGTAAATATTAGCTACATGACTTTGGATCAATGTTTTATCTGATTTGTACTCTTGTGTTTGCAGCACTAAATTGAAAACTGATTGTCATTTCAAAGACTTTGATTAGTGAGTCTCCAAGATTGTGTTAACCACAGAGGAGCTGAACTTGAAACAAAGGCTTTTGAGGGAGATTCATTTTGCAGAGCATAGTCACTGAGACCTAGGAAATTCAGCAACTTGTAAGTAGGTCGGTGTATTTCAAGCAACACACACAGAATGCTGGTGGAACGCAGCAGGCCAGGCAGCATCTATAGTAAGAGATTTGAAAGTGGGAGGGGGAGGGGAAGATCCGAAATGATAGGAGAAGACAGGAGGGGGAGGGATGGAGCTAAGAGCTGGAAAGTTGATTGGCAAAAGGGATACAAGGCCAGAGAAGGGAGAGGATCATGGGATGGGAGGCCTAGGGAGAAAGAAAGGGGGAGGGGAGCATCAGAGGAAGATACAGTGAGAGGGACAGAGGGAGAAAAAAGAGAGAGAAAGAAAGGGGAAATAAATAAATAAATAAATGAATGAATAAATGAGGGATTGGGTAAGAAGGGGAGGAGGGGCATCAACAGAAGTTAGAGAAGTCGATGTTCATGCCATCAGGTTGGAGGCTACCCAGACGGAATATAAGGTGTTGTTCCTCCAACCTGAGTGTGGCTTCATCTTGACAGTAGGGGAGGCTGTGGATAGACATATCAGAATGGGAATGGGATGTGGAATTAAAATGTGTGGCCACTGGGAGATCCTGCTTTCTCTGGCGGACAGAGCGTAGATGTTCAGCAAAGTGGTCTCCCGGTCTGCGTTGGTCTCGCCAATATATAGAAGGCCACATCGGGAGCACCGGATGCAGCATAATGCCAATATATAAAAGGCCGCACCTTCAATATCTTTATAGTGTCAGCAACTGACAATGATTTAAAAAAAAATCATGTCAGAAAAGTTGGGTGGAAATGCATCTTGTGTAAACTTCAAGCATCTCCTAAGGGATCCTACCATTAAACACATCTTTATCCCTGCCCCCCCCACCTCCGCTTTCTGCAAGGATCGCACCCTCTATGATTCCCTTATCCATTCGTCTCCCTCCCCCCCGGAACTTATCCCTGCAAGTGGCCTAAGTGCCACACCTGCCCATACGCTGCCTCCCTCACGTCCATTCAATGTCCTAAACAGTCCTTCCAGGTGAGGCAACACTTCACCTGTAGGGTCACCTATTGTGTCCGGTGCTCCTGGTGCAGCCTCCTATTGTAAATTTGGGGACCGCTTCGTCAAGCACCTCTGCACCGTCTGCCACAAGCAGAATTCCCAATGGCCAAGCATTTTAATTACAGTTCCCATTCCCGTTCTGATGTGTCCATGGCCTCCTCTTCTGCTGAGATGAGGCCACCCTCAGGGTGGTGGAGTAACAACCTGTATTCTGCCTGGGTACCCTCTATTTTTCTGTCCAGTAAACAAATTTCCTCCTCTTCCCCCCCCCCCCCATTCTCCACTCTGACCTTTTACTTCCTCCCACCTGCTTATTACTTCCCCCTGGGTCCCCTCCTCCTTCCCTGTCTTCTATGGTCCACTCTCCTCTCCTATCAGAATCCTTCTGCAGCCCATGACCTTTCCCACCTTCTTGGCTTCAGCTATCACCATTCCAATTAGCCTCTTTCCCCTCCCCCACCATTTTATTCTGGCATCTTCCCCTTCATTCTCAGTCCTGAGGAAGGGTCTTGGCCCAAAATTTTTCCATGGATGCTGCCTGACCTGCTGAGTTCCTCCAGCATTTTGCGGGTGTTGATTTGGATTTCCAGCATCTTCAGACTTTCTAGTGCTTGTGTAAAATAAAATGTGTCAAAATCAAGTCGGCTCCAGCTGCAGCTGCCATATTAAAAATGACAACTTCACCAGGAGTGCTAGCCTGATTAATTTTGTTCAAACTTTCTGCACTTGTAAGTTTTACAAACAAAAGTAGAAAGTACAAAGAACAGTGGAGCAAACAAGCCTGTCTAAAGATAGACTCGCATGGAAACTTTGGAGGTACAGCTGAAGAACAGTTACTGTTGGTTCCACATTATTGAGAGGATAAGTGAAATTGTCATTTCTGTGTAAAAGGAGACAATTTATTTCAAAGCTATCAGAGGAAACTTATATAACAAATATAGCTGTATTGTTCAGAATCTGACACAAAACTTTATTCAGTAGAACAGCTTGTATGTGAAATGACTTGGATCTCATTATTGTTTACATTTTATTATAGGTCTGTCCAGATGCACACAGAAAAGGAGTAAAGCGAGTGGGGAGAGACCATTGCCAGGCATACCATGGCTCCTGTAAAGAGCAATCGATTCTGGATACTTGTGGTTGGCATTCAAGGTCTCCTTGAGCTTGTGGGGGGAGTTAGGAGCAGTAGGTTATCTGCTTCAGTGGAACATGTGGACTGTCAGCGAGCAGAGCATCCTGTTATAACGCACAGAGGTAAGTACACAATAGAATTAATTATGCTGTTTACAACGTTGGAACTTTTTATATGTCATTTGTCATTTGTTTGCTAATTGATGGAACTAAACCATTTAATGAACTGAAGAGGCAGAATTTATGACTTAAGCCATCTGAGCAGTAATTCTTTCACCATGGATGTCTGGAATTGTTGCTTGATATACATAACTAGACAGGGATGGATTTCTGGACTATCATCTCTCCTTGCATTTGACTTCAGTTGGGTTCAGTAGGATGCTTTGGCTGTAAGACTCTGCTGCAAACTTCAGTTTCACATTTTCGTGAACTACACTGTGATTCCAAAGCTTGGATGCCAGAACTAAGGCAGAATTTGGATGGTTGGTGGTCATGGGTCTAATTGGGACGTGCAATTTTAGGGTAGGAATGTGGGGTGAAGGGGGCAGGGAAGAAGATCTGGTTCTATACTGTGGTCTTTTGGGTAAACGTGATTATCAAAACCTCAATATTGGTGGGTTGGGGTGTGGAAGAGGATCAGAGACCAGGTTGTGGATGGGTGTTGGAGGATGGGACCTGACAGGGTTTTGAGGGTTAAGTAACAAGGATCAGGTCATGTAAGAGTTGAACTTTAAGAGTTTGGGATGGGAAAGAGGATCATGCTCTGTACTGTGGTGGGTTTGGGTCAATCTAGGGGAGGATTAAGGATTATATAGTAGTGCTGTTGGGTGGGGAGGTGCAGTTGAATGGAATTGGAACCCATGTAATGTCCAAGCTTTGTAGTGAGGTGGGATAGGAAGGCGATCACGACCCATATTGTGATTTGGTTGCAAGGGATGAGGAAAAGGGATGAGGGTCAATGCTGTGGTTTGGTGGGAATGGATAGAAGGATCAGACTGTGATGAGGTCAGGAAAGTCCAGAGTACTTAGATGACTTTCCAGAATGACTGGAAACCTGGTAACAAAGCTCAATCCAAAAGTGAAAGTATTTAATTTTTAATTTTTAAATTTTTTATTATTTAATGAGATAATACATGGTAGATGTTTGTTATATAGCACAGAGACAGAGAACATTATCCCATAGTTAAAGTTTTCCTGTATACCTCCTCTTTCATGTTGCCTTGTTCTATTTTCCCTGCAACATTTCCTTGATATTTCCGTATTCAAAGATGTGAATTACTGAGAGAATATGTGAAAATGATTAAGAAGACACCTCAGATCCATATGTGTAAAGAATTAATATGTAAAAGTTTTTGATATACAGGTCTTCATTTTAAAAAAACCCATTCCTTTTTATTGCTAAGCTACATCAATGATCAACCCTCTAATTCTGACATTTTATAAATCTTCCTGGGATGTAAATCCTGTGTAAGATTTTGAGTACAAGCTAGGTAGATCAGACCTGTAGTCTCTTCAATGTAGAAGAATAATGGGCGATCCAACTAAAAGCTTTATCAAAGTATGTAATAGATTATAGAGAAAGAATCTGCTTCCTTTGATGAAGGTGTCAAAAACAACTTTAAAGGTAGGTATTCTGTGACGATTTCAGCATGGAGGTAGTCTGGAACTCTTAAAACACTCTTGAGGTCAATTTAAAGCTGAAATGAATAGCTTTCAATTAAGGGAGTGGTCTGAATAGATCAGCTGTGCTCTGATTGAATGATGGAACAGACAGTTCCTGTTCTTGTCCACCTTTTCATATCGGATGTCAGGCCGCTGGAAAATGACGCTGGAGAGGTAAGAATGGAGAACAAAAAAAAGTCGGACAAACTTAAGAAGTATTTCTGTGTCAGTCTTCACAGTGGAAGACGGCAGCAGCAGTCAAAAAATTTAGAGTGTTTGGGGGGCAGAAGTGAGTGTAGTTGCTACTATTAAGGAGAAGGTACTGGGGAAGCTGAAAGGTCAAAAGGTGGATAAGTCACTTGGACCAGGTGAAAGGCACTCCAAGGTTCTGAAAAAGGTAGCTGAAGATGAGGATGCATTAGTAGTGATCTTTCAAGAATCAATAGAAATGGAACCCATGTAATGTCCAAGCCTTGTAGTGCGGTGGGATAGGAAGAAGATCATGACCCATATTGAGATGGGGTTGCAAGGGATGAGGAAGGAGAATTCTGGAATGGTCTGGAGGACAGAAAATTGCAAATGTTACTCCACTTTTGTCTCCTTCCCTACTTAAAAAGACAGGAAATTATGTGCCAGTTAGCCTGAATTCAGGGGTTGGCAAGTATGAGATTTCAGGATTCTTGGAGATGCATGATAAAATAGGCCGAAGTCAGCACAGTTTCCAAAAAGGGAACTCTTGCTTGATAAATATGTTGGGACTCTTTGAAGAAATAACAGGCTGTATAGACGAGGCAAAGTTAGTGGAGGTTGTTTACTTAGATTTTTGAAGGCCTTTGACAAGGTGCCACACTTGAGGCTGCTAAACAAGGTAGGAGCCCATGGTAATTACAAGAAAGATACTAGTCTGGACAAAAGATTGGTTGACTGGCAGAAGACAAAGAGTGGGAATAAAAGGGACCTTTTCTGGTTAGCTGCCAGTGATTATTGGTGTTCACAAGTGTGATGTTGGGACCACTCCTTTCCACATTGTATGTCAATGAATCGAATGACAGAATTGATCAGTGGTAAAGAAGGAAAATAGAATGTTAGCCTTCATTTTGAGAGGACTAGAAAAAAAAGCAGCGATGTAATGCTGAGGCTTTATAAGGTATTCGTCAGACTGCAATTGGTGTATTGTGAGCAGTTTTGGACCATTTATCTGAGAAAGAATGTGCTGGCTTGGGGGAGTGTCCAGAGGAGGTTTATGAGAATGATTCTGGGAAAGAATGAGTTTTATGTATGAGGAGCGATTGGCACTGGGCCAGTCCTCACTGGAGTTTAGAAGAATGAGGGAAGAATCTCATTGAAACAGAATACTGCAAGGCCTAGATAGAGTGGATGTGGAGTGGATATTTCCAATAGTGAGGAAGGTGTTAGGACCAGGGGCACACCTTCTGAATAGAAGGACTTCTTGTTAGAACAGAGATGAGGAATTTCCTTAGTTAGAGATGGTAAATGACTAGAGATCATTGTCAAAGATGCCTGTGGGAATGCTTAAAGTGGAGGTTGGTTTCTTGATTAGTAAGGACATTAACGGTAACAGGGAGAAGGCAGGTGAATGGGGTAGAGAGGGAAAATAAATTGGCCATGATCGAATGGTGGAGTAAGCCTGAAGGATTGAATGGCCTTATTCTTCCTATATCGTGTGGTCGTTTGTAACCGCTTCAGTGCCATCAGCTTTGTTGACCTCGGGGTTATTGTGCTCCTCAATCCAACCCATCCCCCAACATCCTCCTGCTCAATTTATTCAGTTGTTGATACCTATGCCTTTTCGTTCTTTAGTCAGTTCAAAGTTCAAAATAAATTTATTATCAATGTACGTATATGTCACCATATACTACCCTGTGATTCATTTTCTGGTGGGCATACTCAATAAATCCATAATAGAATATTAACTATAAAAGAATCAATTAAATACATCATAAACTGAGCATTCACCCAAACTGTGCAAGTACAAAAAGAAAGAAATAATAATAAAATATCAAGAACATGAGATGAAGAGTCCTTGAAAGTGAGCCCATAGGAACATTATAATGATGAGGCAAGTGAAGTTGAGTTAAGTTATCCCTTTTGGTTCAAGAGCCTGATGGCTGACAGGTAATAACTATTTCCGAGCCTGCTGATGTGATTCCTGAGGCTCCTGTCCTTCCTGCCTGATGGCAGCATTGAGAATAAAGCGTGACCTGGGTGGTGGGGGTCCCTGATGATGGAAGCTGCTTTCCTGCGACAATGCTTTATGTAGATGTGCTCGGTGATGGGGAGGGTTTTACTTTTGATGCACTGGGCCTTATCCATTATGTCTTGTAGGATTTAATGTTCAAGGGCACTGGTGTTTCCATACCAGTCTATGATGCAGTCAGTTGATATACTCTCAAGCGTAGAAACATAGAAAACTTACTGTACAATACAGGCCCTTTGGCCCACAATGCTGTGCCGAACATGTACTTACTTTCGAAATTACCTATGGTTACCCATAGCCCTCTATTTTTCTAAGTTCCATGTATCTATCCAGGAGTCTCTTAAAAGACCTTATTGTATTAGCCTCCACCACAGTCACCGGCAGCCCATTCCACTCACTCACCACTCTCTGCATAAAAAAACTTACCCCTGACATCTCCTCTGTACCTGCTTCCAAACACCTTAAAACTTGTGCTGTCTCGTGTTAGCTATTTCAGCTCTGGGGAAGAAGCCTCTGACTATCTGCATGATCAATGTCTCTCATCATCTTATACACCTAATCTCATCATCTTATGCATCCATGTAAGACTGTCAAAGTTTTAGATGTCATGCCAAAACATTGCAAACTTCTAAGGAAGTAGAGGCACTGCTGTGCTTTCTTCATAATTGCACTTATGTGCTGTTCAGGACAGGTCCTCAGAAATGATGACACTGAAACTGCTGACCCTCCTCACCTCTGATCCTCCAATGAGGACTGGCTCGTGGACGTCCGGTTTCCTTCTCATGAAGTCACTAATCAGCTCCTTGGTATTGGTGACATTGAGTGAGAGATAGTTGTTGTGGCACCAATCAGCCAGATTTTCAATCTCCCTCCTATATGCTGATTCATCACCACCATTGATCTGGCTAGTGACAGTGGTGTCGTCAGCAACTTGTATATGGCATTGGAGCTGTGCTTAGCCACACAGGCATAAGTGTAAAGCGGGTAGAGAATGGGACTAATCACACAGTCTTGTGGTGCACCTATGCTGATGGAGATTGTGGAGGAGATGTTGTCGCCAGTCTAAACTGACTGGAGTCTGTGAGTTAGGAAACTGAGGATCCAATTAAACAAGAAGGTATTGAGGCCAAGTCTTGAAGCTTATTGATTAGTTTTGAGGGGATGATAGTATTGAATGCCAAGCTGTAGTCGATGAAGAGCATCCTGATGTATGTATCTTTGCCACCCAGATGTTCTAGGGTGGAGTGAAGAGCCAATGAGATGGCATCTGCTGTGAATCTGTTGCGCTGGTAGGAAAATTGGAGCAGATTCAAGTTATTTCTCAGGCTGGAGTTGATATGTTTTATCACCAACATCTCAAAAAAAACTTCTCACTGTGGATGTAAGTGCTACTGGATGATAGTCATTGAAGCAGGCAACCATGTTCTTTTTAGGCACCGGTATAACTGAAGTCTGCTTGAAACAGGTGGGTACTTCAGAATGCCGAAGCGGGAGGTAAAAGATCTCAGTGAACACTCAAGCCAGTTGTTCAGCAAAGGTGTTTAGTACTGGGCCAGATGCTTCTCGTGGGTTCAGCCTCCTGAAGGCTGCTTGCACATTTGTCTCAGAGACTGAAATCAGATTATCATCAGGGACCGATGGAGGAAGCATCACAGAATCATTCATGATGGTTCCTCCATGTTTTGATGGTCAAAGCAAGCATAGAAGGCATTGAGCTCATCTGGAAACAAAGCCCTGGTGTCAACTATATTGCTTGATTTTACTTTATAATAGGTGATAGTATTCAAGGCCTGCCAAAAGTGATGAGCATCCTTCATTGTTTCATGTTTAGTCTGGAATTGCCACTCCGCCCATGAGATGGCTTTCTGGAGATCGTAGGTGGACCCCTTGTAACTTCCTTGGTCACCAAACTTGAATGCCTCTGACTTGGCCCTCAGCAGATTGCGGATCTCATGGTTCATCCAGAGCTTCTGATTGGGGAAGAGTGAATGATTTTGTGGGGACACACTCATCTACAACTGTTTTAATAAAGTCTATGACAACAATGTTGTATTAACTTAAATCCAAAGATGAGTCTTTAAATGCGGCCCAGTCTACCATCACTAGGCAATCCCGTAGCCACTCCTTTGCCTCCCGTGACCACCTCCTTGTTGTTCTTATTTCTGGAGCTTTGCTCTTTAGCCTCTGCCTGTGTGCAGGTAGGAGTAGGTCAGCCAAGTGATCAGATTTACCAAATGCAGTCAGGACATGGAATGCAAGGCATTCCCTATCTTAGTATAATGTAATCTAGTGTGTTGTGCCACCTCTGGTTATATGCTAATGGTAATTGGGCAGGGTTGGATGAAATCTCTGATTATGATCTGAAATGCATTGGGATGGACTGTTTCTTGGTTAGAGATGCTTCATGCAATTTCTCAAGTGCTTGATTATAGTTGGCCACTAGTGTTATGTGAACTGCAGTCAGGATCATGAAGGACAGGTCCCTAGGTAGGTAGAATAGCATTTGATTGTTAGTTGTTTAAGGTTGGAGGAGCACGGTTGTTTTGTTAGTCTATCTTGTCGCTGATTTTTGCCACAATATTTTTCCATTACTGTTCTGTGAAGTACCTCTGTCCATCTTCTTTTAAGAAAGAGTTTCAAATATTGTATTTTATTTTAATACTCAATCATATTATTTCTTTTTATTGTTTCTCTGCCTTTTCCATCTGCTTCTCTTTCTTAATTTCTGTTTCTGCCTGCATATCCTTTCAGTATTGATTGCCTTGTGTTTTCTTCTTTTCATTTCCTGCAGCAATCTGATCCTTTTCTGTTTTCAATTTTTGATTTATTGGATATCAGCTTAGCTTTGTTATACTGTAGTCTTGATGTTTGAGATCTTAAAATTTACAACTGTGCCTTGCAGTGTACCTATCACAAATGCTGCATGGTATTCATTGAATTACAGAAATAAAAAAAGACTAGTGAAAGTGTTCAAAGGTTCAAAGGTCAAATTTAATATCAGAGAAATGTATACAATATACATCCTGAAATGCTTTTTCTTTGCAAACATCTACGAAAACGGAGAAGTGCCCCAAAGAATGAACGACAGATCAATGTGAGAACCCCAAAGTCACCCCCCCAGCTCCCCCTGTGAGTAAGCTGCAGCAAGCAACGATCCCCACTCCCCCCACCACTAAAAAAAGGCTCATCGATACCGTCACCAAGCCCAAGCGTATGCTGAGCAATAGCAAAGACACAGACCAAAGTTACCCCAAAGGCTTCGTATTTCATCCGCATTCGACAAACCAGAGGTTCTTTCTCTCCCTGGCAAGGGAGAGGGAGGTGTCCCCCATTTTCACAGCTGTTTTAACATCGTTTTTCACATGATGTTAAAAGTCCATTTCGTTGCTTTTTTCAATCTCTGTGTCCGAAGATCACAAAGACCTCGGGCCTTTGGGCCCACAGTGAAAGATTTACCGGCCTCCCTGACGACACACGAGTCTCCTGCCGTGACACTGACCCTCGATCCGACTGTTTCCAGAGCCCCGAGATCTTAGGCTTCCGGACACGATTGAGACTCTCAGGCCGACCCCTTGACATGTTGAATAACGGCCAGTCATGGAACCCCTAGAATGGGGCCCATTCCCGCAAAGAACCAAAGCCTGTGTGTAACTTCAGAACCCTGAAAGGGAAAAATATTAAAGGTGGAAATAGAGCTGTTTCTGAAGATGCAAGCAAAGGAATCGCCTTTAGACACCATTACCTTCCTAAACTCCGTTTAATTCTAGACCTCTCAGTCCCCCTGTTATTTCCTGTTGCCAGTACTACATTTCTCCTTTTAAATGCGTATCCATTACAATTGTTTATACAAAGGCATGGACACAGGCTGATAAGTGGCAAGAAGACTTGCTAGTGACATTTCCACCGTGAGACTCTAATCACCTACCACCATTGTTCCCTCTAATTTTCAGTAGTAAGTGTGAGCAAAAATCTTATGTTGTGCAAATTTTTTTCCTGCAACAAAAGTATGTGTGCACTGAATGCACACATGGCAGAGTTTATTAGGTTTACAAAATATTTGACATAAAACTGCACAGAATAACAACAAAATAACATTCATATTTAAGTCACTTAGTTATTTTTTCTCTCTCCTATCTTTGGCATTTACCCATTCTTTGTAAACACTGTCTAGACTAATAGAACTTCCATTCAATTGATAGCTTTTGATTCTCATTAACATATCCAAATGGCATTCACCTAAACAGTTTCTCAGCTTGTTTTTGAGTTGATTCATTAGGCTAAAACCTCGCTCACAGTCTGCACTAGAAGCAAGAAAGGATCCCTCAATGTCCATCAACTGTGCAAGGTCGCAAAGCTGTCATTTTGAAGTCCAAATGCCACCATTTGAGCAAAGTTTGAAATCAGTTTGGATTTAATTTTTTCTTGCATGGTAAATTTGAAATCATTAAACTGTTTAACTATTACAGTATTTTCAGCTAGAAAATCATGATATTTTGGAAATAAGGCATTAACTTTTTCATCGCCAATTGTGAAGTTGCAATCTGCAATTGCAGAGAAATCAAAAGCTGACCATTCTTGTACCTCATCTTCAGGAAACGTTTCTTCTAAATGAACACAAAGACTAGTTATAAAAGTCAACAGCAAACTTGTATCTACTGTGACGTTTTCTTCACGTTGTTGGCTTAGCAAAACTTTAACTTTGTCACTCCACGAAACATTGTCTCCTATATACTGCTTTCTTGTTAATTTTGCCTCGCGCAAAATGAAGTGAATCATTTGGTGTCAGGTCACTCTTTTGCAGAACCTTGCACAGTACAGCCAGTTCACCAAAGATATCACTCAAAATCTGTAAAGCTACTTTGTATGTGATGTTTATCAATTTCTTGTGACAGTATTCAGCCACAGGGTCATTTGACTGATCTTCTATAAAGTATGTGATCAGTGCCTCACAATTTTTTATTATTGCCTGCAATGCAAAGTGTCTAGGTAACCATCTGACTTCATTAAGTGGTCTGAAAGCAACAGTTTCATTTTCAGAGGCCTCTGCAATTTCTTTAAATTCGCATCTTTTAACTGCTTCTTTTGAATTCGACATAATGAATCAATACTTTTCTCAATAAAAACTTAGTAAGCTATCTACAGGATTTGAAACAGATCTTTGTAAACTTTACGATATGAGTACTGCCCGCCAAAGATGGCTGCTGCCGTGTACAAACTGGAACAGGAAAGGTGAGGTGACGTAAATTAGTTACGTACATTGTGGTTTTTGAAAAACTGACTAACTAGTTAACAGAAACATTTAGTTAAAAGATTATTTTCAATAAGTATAATTATTAATTACATTATTTTAGGTGATTAACCTTTTGTGCACACATTAATTTCCTTTGTGCGCTGGTTGAAAAACGTATGTACGCGCGCACAGCTTAGAGGGAACATAGCCTACCACTGATGTACAATGGCATTGCCATCATTGAGTCCTGCATCATCAATATCCAAGGGTTGCTATTGACGGGAAACTCAATGGGGCAAACCGCATTAATACAGTGACTACAAGAGCAGGCCTGAGCATAGAGGTTCTGCACCAAGCAACTCCTGTACTGACAGCCAAAAATTGTTTTTACTGTTTACATGACACATGTCAGGAACAGGGCAGAACATTCTCTACTTGCCTGGATGAACGCATCTCTGACAACTCTCAAAGGATTTGATGAAACAGTCTGCTTGATTGGTGCCCCATCTTAATTCATTCCCACCCCACTTGTGCCATATGTGAGAACCATTGTAGTTATTTGCTCAGCTTCGAGAATCATCACCTCTGACATGATTGACCTTTATCTTCTTATTATAATGGCAACATCGTCACGAGGAGTCTCTCCAAAATGCACATCCCACCTGAGATGGAAATGCATCACTGATGCTTCATTGTCATTGGGTCTAAATCCTGCCCAATGACATTGGGATTATTTTTAGCAGTAGGACAGCATCATCTTCCAAATTCGTGCATTAAATTCTTTAAGTTTCAGGATTGATTGATTTATCACCTTGTATTTGATTTATCAGCTTCTGGGGATGTATTTCTTGTTCTAATAGTTTCTTACAGGGAGGAGCATCAGTATTAGTGTTTACCCCCTTTAAATTTTAATCCTGATCCCAAATTTGTATTTCTCATGGAAACCATTTCACTATTTGACCCTTCCGGATGTTATGACAGTTCTCAGGATAGCGGGTCTGGTTGGGCCAGTCAGCCTGCTCCTGACTTCTTTGTTCTTTACTGGGAGGAGAGAAATAGGATTGCATTTGATCAAGCAAAATGTAATCCATTGCAAAAACTCCACCAAGACAGTGGAAACAGTCTTCCACTGACTGGACTCTAGAGCAGGGGTTCCGAACTTGGGGTCCTCAGATGCCTCGGTTAATGATAGGGCCCATGTGCAAAGAATGGCTGGGAACCCCTGCTCTGGAGGCTGAGGCATACTGGAGATCGAAAGGCACCTGCCATTTGAGCACTTTCCTTGCCTTATGATCTCTGGTAAGAACTAAAACTGTGAAGTTGCTTCCCAGTTGATAAGCTTCTAGTGTCGTGGAGACTCTCTGCTATCTGGATTGTTTTGATGGTTGGTAAGTTCCCACCCCCAAGATATCCAGCTATCAAAAATCATCGATGAAAATTGAATACTGAAAAACACCCAGGAAATAAAATTTAATGATTTTTAAATTATTAAAACGAAGATCTAGTAACTGAAATTATCTGAAGGTTGCTTGAAGTTCAAAAAGTTAATTTGTGAGATTGATAGGACACCATTTTTGGATTTTTCCCCTGTGTGTCACTGTGCTGTTTCTAACATTGTCTGGTTCAGCATTGGTTTTCCTGAGGTTCTCACAGCCGCTGGCATTTATCCCTCCCTGTGCCTGTGATTGGGCAGCTGGAATATACCATGACACAAGAAAACACTGTTATCTGGGGTGTGGGTGATGCTTCTGAAAGAATGGATGTTGCAGTGTTGGGAGGTGACATTTCAAGTCATGATAAGCTATATGCTACTCAGTGCAGATCTATCTTCATCCAAGACTTTCAGCAGAGGTCACTGGGAAAAACATTCCGATGTCTTTTTTTCTTCCTTCCTTCAAACTAGGGACAGTGAGATTAGTTTATTTTTCCAGTAGAATCAACAAACTCTGTGCAGGCAACTGATTTGAACCTCAGACCTCCTGCTGATTTAGGGCCATGCTGCCCAACTAATTTACCCATGACACAAGCAGAGCGTTCAAAATCAGAGCTTTTCCGTAAAACAAAGCAAAATTCTTTGGTCTTATAAAATGAAGATAAAATCATTCATTCAGAGTTGCTTTTATCATAAATACACAATGAATTCCTCTGTCATATTTTATGCCTATAAGAATTATGGTCACCTCATTATCTTAATTAGTTTTGTTCTCGTGGTGCCTTGCAAAGTACTTCAAAGAAGCAGCACACATAAAAGTTGCTGGTGAACGCAGCAGGCCAGGCAGCATCTCTAGGAAGAGGTACAGCCAACAATAGGAAGAAGCAGCTGAGTCCTTGATTTTTGTCTGATTCCCTGAACGCAAATAGGGCAGTAACAGGGACATTACACTGAATTCTCATATCCCTGTGATTAAAAACAACAATGTCAAGGTAAGTAGGTATTCCTACTTTTAACTGTAATTGCTGATATGTCTGAAGTGTGAGTTGGTTATGGTTTCCTAAGCACAGAAGGCGGGGCTGTACTTACCGGCAAAGCTCACAACTTGCTGGCTGTGTGAAACACCAAGCAATGACCACCAGATGGGAAACTAATTTGGCATGCCATTACTGCCTTAGCAAAGGAGGATCAGGTCATAAATAAGTATAATGTACTTAAAATGCTTCATTTTATTTCTTTTTGTCAACTTTTCTGTACTTTTCTTATCTCCCATTTGTCACAAGCTAATCCCAAATATTTAGGCTTGACTACCAGATAAGGAAATCAATTAATTAATGGCAAGTGTTAATGCACTTGGGTTATAAGAGATAAAAGCATTTGTAAAGTAACTGAGGTTTGAAAGTTGAATTAATTTTCAATTTTAGTCCAAATATAATTGATCTAATGTTCAACTGCAAATATTAATAATGAAATAGGCTTAAAAAAATTTACAGCTATATGTAATTGTATATCTGCAAAATTGCCCACGAACCATTTTGGAGGAGGAGAATTTACCAGCATTGTTTTAGTGTGTAGTGGTAGTCATGAGGTGCTTAGCAGGCCAGGCAGCATCTCTAATCTCTAGGAAGAGGTACAGTCGACTTTTCAGGCTGAGACCCTTCGTCAGGACTAACTGAAAGAAGAGCTAGTAAGAGATTTGAAAGTGGGAGGGCGAGGGGGAGATCCAAAATGATAGGAGAAGACAGGAAGGAGAGGGATGGAGCCAAGAACTGGACAGTTGATTGGCAAAAGGGATATGAGAGGATCATGGGACAGGAAGCCTAGGGAGAAAGAAAAGGGGGAGGGGGGGAAAACCCAGAGGATGGGCAAGGGGTATAGTGAGGGGGACAGAGGGAAAAAAAGGAGAGAGAGAAAAAGAATGTGTGTATATAAATAAATAATAGATGGGGTGCGAGGGGGAGGTGGGGCATTAGCAGAAGTTTGTGAAGTCAATGTTCATGCCATCAGGTTATTTATTTATATACACACATTCTTTTTCTCCCTCTGTCCTTCTCACTATACCCTTTGCCCATCCTCTGGGTTTTCCCCCCCCTCCCCCTTTTCTTTCTCCCTGGGCCTCCTGTCCCATGATCCTCTCATATCCTTTTTGCCAATCACCTGTCCAGCTCTTGGCTCCATCCCTCCCCCTCCTGTCTTCTCCTATCATTTTGGATCTCCCCCTCGCCCTCCCACTTTCAAATCTCTTACTAGGTCTTCCTTCAGTTAGTCCTGACGAAGGGTCTCGGCCCGAAACGTCGACTGTACCTCTTCCTAGAGATGCTGCCTGGGCAAATTTGATGTGCGTTGCTTGAAATTCCAGCATCTGCAGATTTCCTCGTGTTTGCATCATGAGGTTCTTCACTGATCTTCATTGTAATTGGGTTTTATTTGAACTTTAGATCGCAGAAGTACCTGCAGATACTAATTCAGACCTTCCTAGATTCAATTTTTTCAGGCAATTAATCTGTCCATAAAACTACTCTGGTAGTGTAGCGGTTGGCATGGTACAATTACCGCTTTGGACATTGGAGTTTGGAGTTCAATCTGGCATCCTCTGTAAGGAGTCTCTGTGCATCCTCACCGTGGAATGCGTGGGTTTTCTCTGGGGGCCCTGGTTTCCTCCCACAGTCCAAAGAGATACTGGTTAGCAGGTTAATTGATCAATGTAGATTGCTCCATGTTTAGAATAGGGTGAATCGTGTTATCGCTGGGTGGCACGGCTTGAAGGGCTGGAAGGGCCTATTCCGTGCTGTATCTCTAAATAAACAGATATACTGTATCTATTTCTCTAGATAAATAGATATTTTATAGGCTGAGGTCCTGCAAAACAGTCTTTTGATGTAATTTTCATACCATAATGGTGTATTTGGGGTTAGCGTGCTCTCAGATTGACTCATCTCCTCTGTGAAGACCATGCACTAAAAGTACAGTGTTAGCTTTGCCATTTGTTTTTTAATTTGCTCCTGTCATTTGATCCCTGCGGTTGAAAGATTGATTGAAGCAGGGTTTGGAGTTCTTCCTTTATTCCTGTTTCTTTGAACTGCAAATACCATTTTTGAAAAGGTGAAATATTGAAAAATTTTTTTCTTCTGATAGTCTATTCTGTATTCAGTTACAATGACGCTTTTCCAGCTTTTGAGTTACGTGACTTCTCAGAAGTTCTTGTTCTTTTGGTATTTTAACAAATGCCAAATAAGAAAGTTAATTCAAGCCAGTGCAGGAACTGGTGGAACTGAAAGAAACAATTCAAGTGTTGTCCAGAGATTCAAGTATGAACAATGCACTAAATTACTAGTGTCAGCTACTGGGGAGAAGAAAAGGTGGTAGACCCCTGGGATGAGAGCGAAAGCTTCCTTTTCAAAAGAGAATGTTAATGAACCTGGTGAAGCGAATTCCACAGGGAAGCTTGGGAGGGTGAAACTTGGAACCTCCATTTATTTATAAAAATATGTCATGACAGAGAGAGAAGTCAGTTTTGTTTCCAGCAATTCAATTGAGGTATAGAAAGTATGATGTTTAAAGTGACAGGCCGCAGCTACTGCTTAAGGAGTAGGGGGAACTCTGCTGCACTTGCATCAGTTGTACTATTGCAGAAGTGTCTACTTATTAATAATTCAGACAAAGAGTAATGCATGAATTTAAATTTTTGCAAATTTTGCAAAAAAAAATTCCAAAATGTATTGTTAATTCTTTGCAAATTTAGTGTTATTTTCAGCAGGTAATTTGAGATTTGAACAATTCTTACAACTAGACTTGGCCTGAGAATAGTTTTTTTTTAATGCACCTGTGTTTATTTAAAGCAAGTTTGTTTTGTGTAACAAAGTAAAAACATCAAAGTAAAATTTTTATGCTGTCAAGCATTTCAGTTCCCTGTCAGGGCCGGTGATGGCCAAAGTCCTTGAATCCCAGCAGACAATGTATACTGTCCTTGTACAGTAACCTAAGCAATCGGGATGAATAGTCCTCTCAGTGCCTGGACTTGTGAATAACTACCTTGGCCAAGCTCATGAGCAAAGAGGTCCTGCTGCTCTCTGTACTCAAAGAACCATTGCAACTTGCCTATCGCCACAATAGGCCGACAGAGGATGCAAACTCACTGGCTCTCCACTTGGCCTTGGATCACCTGGACAACCATAATACCTACATCAAGCTGCTGTTTATTGATTATAGCTCAGCATTCAATATAATCTGACCCTCAGTTCAAATCAACAAGCTCCAAAACCTAGGCCTCTGTACCTCCCTCTGCAACTGGATCCTTGACATCCTCACCAGGAGACCACAGTCAGTGGGGATTGGAAGTACCATCTCCTCCTTGCTGGTAATCAACACTGGCTTACCTCAGGGATGTATGCTTATCCCACTGCTCTCCACACCCACAATTCTGCAGCTAGGCACAGCTTGAATGCTATTTATAAATTTGTTGATGACACAACTATTGTCAGAATTTCAGATGGTGATGAGGAGGTGTATAGAGGTCAGTTAGATGGGCTGCTTGAGTGGTGTTGCAACAACAACATTACACCCAATGTCAGTAAGATCAAGGAAGGGGAAGTCAAGGGAATGCATACCAGTCCTCATCAAGTGATTGATTGGCAGTGGAAAGAGTGAGCAATTTCAAGTTCCTGGGTGTCAACATCTCTGAAGATCTGTCCTGGGCCCAACATGATGCAATTACACAGAAGGCATGACAAAGGCTATATTTCATTATGAATGTGAGGAGAATTGGTATGTCACCAAAGACACACAAATTTCTACAGATATACCATGGAGAGATTCTAACTAGTTGCATCACCTCCTGATATGGAGGGGTCACTGCACAGGATCAGAGGAAGCTGCAGAATTGTAAACTCAGGCAACTCCATCATAGGTAGTAGCCTCCCCAGCACTGAGGACACATTCAAAAGGCGATGCCTCAAAAAGGCAGCATCCGTAATTCAGGACCCCCATCACCCAGGACGTGGCCTCTTCTCATTGCCATTTTCTCATCAAGGTGAGGTACAGGAACCTGAAGACACACACTCAACTTTTCAGGAACTGCTTCTTCCCCTCTGCCATTAGGTTTCTGAATGGACAACAACTCCATGAACACGACCTCACTTTTTTGCCCTCTCTTTTTGCGCTACTTGTTTTATATATGTATATATTAGTTTTTATTATTATATATTGCAATGTACTGCTACTGCAAAACAACAGATTTCATAATGTGTGCCAGTGATACTAAACCTTATTCTGATTCTGACCCAAAAAGATGAGGGGAAAACCCCAAGAAGCACGTATTTTATTTGTTGATTCTAAATTCAGAATTTTGGAAAAGAAAGGACTTTTAATCTTGTCAGTTATATTTTTGGGAAACTGTAGTATATCTGGAAGTTTATTTTCTTCTGTTCCACTGATGCTTTAATTTAGTCCCTATAGGCCTCACAGAGGTGGCACTTGTTCGCTGCTGTAATTCTGTCAAGACAAACGCTTCAGTGACAGATTGAAATAAACCTCGGGCATAATTCTGGCAGACTTAACGATGAGGCGTGATTTCAAGGGCTTTGTGTCAGATTTAATTGATCTAACTCAGTGCATTTCGATTACAGATATTGACACAAGTCTATTGATCACCACCTTTGTAACGTTGGCAGCTATAGGTTACGGATGTTTCTACTTTCTTCTCAGACATTGTGCCATGGCTGCACATATTTAAAGCTGCAAATGTAATGGACTACTCACAGTTGACCTTTGACCCTTCTCAAAAAGAGCTCATCGTTGGAGCAAAGTAAGGAATATTTTTCTTTTTGTATTTATTGCAGCCCTTAATGGGTTTGGAAGCTGTAATTTTTACATGCTTTGTAATGTTCCAACATGAACGGATATTTCTTTTAATCCCCAAGACAATCAGTTTTGCTTTATTTACTTGACTGCTCTCATCTGCTCAGTTCAGTCTTGATTACCCTTTAAGATGTTATAAAAAAGATAATCTGTGCTGTAAGATGTTTTGTATTGATTTTTATCTTTGGAGAAACTATTGTTTAATAGTAATTTCCCACTAATAGCATTGATGTAGCTTCTAAATGAAAGATATGAATATAACAGCCTCACAGGACTTGCTGTGTGTTAATTTGTCTGGGAAGTTGTGCTCGCTCAGTTTCTGAGGATATAGTTTATGTTGTGGCCAACTTGGAAGATTTGTGCAGCTTTAGGAGCAGCCCAAAGAAAAATTCCAAATTGACCAAAACTGATGATTATGTTTCATATCTGTTGTGTTTTCTGACAAATTGAGTGATAATTTTCCTCAGCATGTTGTGCTATTAATGTCTAACTAGATAGCTGTATAGCAGCAGTGTCGGTCAAACTTTTTAAAGGAAAAAGTATGAAGAAAACAAAAGAATATGTGCCATCTTTTATTTTAAACAACTAGGTACCTTAACTGGCCAATACATGTAGCGCTGTTTAAATTATGGCAACAGCATTGCTTCAGAATAATGTTGTTATAATCAAAGACTGTCTGCAACATGATCAAAATATAGTTCAGAATCTGTAATTAAGTTACACATAACAAAACATTACCAAAAATATGTTAATTAAGATTACATAAACAGCAGAGTTCCCATGCCTTTTAATTTATATGTTTCAGTTTTGTGCAGCTGTTTGAACATCTTGAATCTAGTGTCAAATAATTAGGAGAGGGCTGGATGAGACTGAAAATAATCAAACATCTCAAGTACTTGGGACTATGGAGATCTGCTGATCTTAACACCAGAACCTCAATAGAATATTGTCAGTCCTTCTCCCATGTGCAACTGGCAAGGTACTTGCCTACTGAAAAAGGAAGTTAGCCATAAAAATCATTGCTAGGTCCTTGGGGATAGTCCCAAGAGATCAGGAAGATGAGAAAAGTGGCTTTTTTTGTGTGTGGGAAGCTGAGGAAGTCAAGTGAACATTCAGGGAAGGGCATGAATTGGAGCTGGGAACCATCAAATGAATCGGAGTGAAAGTGTTTGGCGCTGAGGAGAGATTGTCACAAGGAGAGCCTGATGTCAAAATGTTAATTAATACATCAGTTCTTTATAATGAACCTCATGGATTTCTGTTCTGCACTGTGGAAACAAAAATTGCTTTTGATATATATGAAGAAATCAGACTGTTTTCCATATCTTATTTCTGGTACCACCCTCCTGCCTATTGAGAGGTTGCTGATATTGAGCTATAGGATTTATGTGATAGGACAGTGTTGTACTGTTGCTAGCTCCCTATTTGGAGTAATCAACTCAAAAGGGAACAGCTTTTCATTAAGTTCCTCAATATCCTTTCATTATTTTGAAATCTCTACTTGACGCTTCTTAATTTTCTTTGTTCTAATGAAAATTATCGATTCTTAGAGCTTTTCATCACATCTATATATATTCATTCTTAGTAACTCTTTAGGAGTCCTGATTTAGACATTGTAGGATGTTAATATCCTTTCTGGAATGAATTTAGATGTACATGTTATGCTAATTATGGAAGCTACTTTGTGTAAGATGAAGGATGTGCTTTAGTGTTCAATTCGGATGAACTTTTCTGTGATCCTTGCTCAGAAAAGACTGACAACACATTTCCATGGAGGCAGAATGAGTTGGAATCTGTAGTGTTGATTGCTCTGATCACATTGAGCATCAAATAGGTCACAATCACATAAATCCATTTTTCTTTCAGGAACTACCTCTTTAGGCTGAAGCAGGAAGATCTGACTTTAATCCAGGTGAGTGAATTCATTTTGTACTTGTTCCAATGGAGATAACTCTTGAAAGAACGCAGAGAAAACTTACAAAGATTTTGCTGGTTCTTGAGAACCTGAGTAATAGGGCAAGGTTGAAGAGATTATGGCTTTATTACCCAGAAAGCAGGAGAATGAGGGGGCTGGGGATCTGACAGAGCTATACAAAATTATGAGGGGTACAGATAGTGTGAATACTTGTACGTTTTATCCTCATGGGTTTGGTGAGACTAGAACCCAGAGGTCATAAGTTTAGGGTGAAAGGTGAAATATTTAAGGAGATTCTGATGGAGAACTACTTCACTGAGGGTTTTGCGAGTCTGAAATGAACTGCCAGCGGAATTGGTAGATCCAAGGTAAGCTGTGACATTTACAGACATCCCACCTCTCCCAGAAGTTCTGGGAGTCTCCCGCACGTTAATAGTGGCTCCCTGATGCCCGCAAATTATATACAATGTCCCGGAAATCAATTTTTTTGAGAGCGAGTGAGCGCGAGAGAGAGAGACCACGAGAGCGAGAGAGAGCGCAAGAGCGACCACGAGAGAGAGAGCATGAGAGAGAGCAAGCGAGAGAGACCATGAGATTGAGCGCAAGAGTGACCATGAGAGAGAGAGACCGAGCGCAAGAGAGATCACGAGAGAGAGAGAGCGCACGCCATGGCAGAGTGTTCCAAAAAAGAAAATATAAAACGTACGTCACCCCAGACTACACTAAAGTGTACCCCTGCCTAATAGGGGTCAAAAATAATGACGGTGTTGCTCGCTGCGCTGTTTGCAACAGTGATTTTTCTATTGCCCATGGTGGGTTAAGATTGTAAAAGACATGTTGAGGTGAGTGTAACAGGTGTCATTCATTCATTAGCATAGCTAACGTTATTTAAACTAGATGGCTAGCTGCTAAGGAGCTACTCTATTGCAGACATCCCACCTCTCCCCGAAGTTCTGGGAGTCTCCCGCAAATTAATGGTGCTACCTCCCTGAAATGAGTTTTTGCAGGGTGGGATGTCTGCATTTAAGAGAGGTTACATGGATGAAAAGGGTGTGGAGGGCTATGGTCAGGATGTAGGTGGATGGGACTGGGAGAAGACCAGGATGGTATTAAATAGGCCAAAAGGCCTATTCTGTGATATAGTGCATAATGACTGTATGGGATTGGTTACATTACCAGACCAATCCAAATAGTTTAGAACAACAGAATGTTTGATTAACATGCAATTTTGAGACTTGATTGAGGCTGTTCAGTCTTATTGCTGTGACTCTAATGGTTGCTGTAAAGAAGACTATTTCTTTTTGTTTTGTGGGAGAAACAAGTCTAAGGACTTGTGTACAAGAATATAGATAGGCAATATCCCCTTCTATCAGGCAGAAGATACAAAAGCCTGAAAAGTATCTAACACCAGACTCAAGGACAGTTTCTATCCTGCTGTTAAAAGACTATTAATTGGCTCCCAAAGATGACCTCATAATCTATCTTATCTTGACCTTGCATCTTATTGTCTGTCTGCAGTGCTCTTTCTCTGTATCTGTAGCACATTATTCTGCATTCTGTTATTGCTTTTCCTTGGTACTATCTCAATGTACTGATGAAATTATCTGTATGCATGGCATGCAAAATGAAGCTTATATTGTACCTTGGTACATGTGACAATAACACAACAATTTATAGATCCTTGAGTCTGCTCCATAACTTAGGAAGATTATAGAGTCATAGAGAGATGCTGCTTAGAAACTGGCGTTTTGGCTCACCAGGAGCTCACCGACTATCAATCACCTATTAAGACTGATTGGATCTTGACTCTTCTTTTCCTTTCAGTCCACCATAACCATTGACTCCTCTGTGCCCTAAAGATCTGTATCAGTCTTAAACATTTTCATTGGTTGGCCTCTATAGCTCTCTGTGGTGGAGACTCCAAGAATTTTGAACTTTTGGAAAGGGAAATTCCTGCTTATTTGCTTCTTAAGTAGATGATCTCTTATTCTGAAACTGTTCCTCAGTCCTAGATGCTGCTACAAGTAGAGACATTATCTTGGCATATATCTTGTTCTAGCCTTTGAGTATGGTTCAAACTTGTTCAATCTTTTCTCATGAAACAGGTCTTTCATTTCTCAAGGTTCTTGGAGTACTTTAGCATGACTTTAGCATTGTCCGTAGCAATGGCAATGTTTTTAAAAATCTTTTTCCATCGTTTTAAATCTTCTTTCAGAATTAAAGGGAGTGGCACATCAGCGAAGATATTTATTGTAGTTAATGGCAATGCTTCTAAAGCTCCTATCCAAAAGGTGGCAGAGTTCTTTTCACAAACGTTTCTTTACCTAGAGCAATACAGACAAAATTGCAGAAAAATTCCATACCAATGACTATATTATGATACATCAGTATTATATCAATTGCATTATTGACAGAAGCAATTGTTTTAAAGTGAAGAAAAATATACAAAATTTAATATTCTTCTACATGACCACAGGCCAAAATGATGTACTTCATAAAAAATGCAAAGAACAGGAATTCTGCAGATGCTGGAAATTCAAGCAACACACATAAAAGTTGCTGGTGAACGCAGCAGGCCAGGCAGCATCTCTAGGAAGAGGTGCAGTCGACGTTTCAGGCCGAGACCCTTCTAGTCCTGACGAAGGGACTCGGCCTGAAACGTCGACTGCGCCTCTTCCTAGAGCTGCTGCCTGGTCTGCTGTGTTCACCAGCAACTTTGATGTGTGTTACTTCATAAAAAATGTTTTAGGATGAGTGAACACAGACTAAATTAAACTTGGAAATATTCTCACCCATATGACTAAATACAGCACAAAATAAAACTTATTCATCAAAGGTACAGAGGAGACAAATGCCTATTTTCTACAATCAGAGCTAGTAAGGAATTCAATTTGTAACATTTAGTGCAGTTTAATAGAGTTTGAATTTTATATTTGCTTACATAAATCAATATTTGATACATTGAAATAATTTTCTATGGGTCACTGATTGCACAAAAGCGCTGTTCCTTTATTTCGGTTTTATAACTACAGAAACCTTGAAAGCCCAGGGAAGAATAGTTAAAGGAGCAAGAGTAAGGGAGCTGATAATTCTCCGGAGGTTATTGGTTTGAAAGGAGAAAGCCTGAGAGGTTTCCTGCATACCTCTTCATCCACCACTGCTTCTGAAACTGGATTGCTGAAGTCCAGATGAATCAGGACAGAACTAATAGTTGGAGTTGTGTAATAGTAACATAAGATTGAATAGAATATCTGTTTAATGCATTAAAGCTAACCTTCAATCTAATCTCCTTTAGGAGTGATTTTTAAATAATAATTGTGCTTGTCTGGTAGGACTAGGGCAGTGAAAATCAGTGTGGAGGACCTTTTTCCATTTTAGTTGTTTTATTTTCCTCACCTGAGATAAGGGATTCACAAATGAATGTAAAAATTGGGTCCAGCAATAACATTCCGATTTCAACATTATTTTAATAAAAAAGCTTGGAAATCCTACCTTTGCAGTAGAGCTAAGCCAGACGGTTCTCTAAGAATCAGTTAAGCAATAATTAAAGGAGAGTGTAATTGATATCTTTTACCTTGCTTATCCAAAGAAAGGTTTCTCTGTTTATGTAGTGTATATGGATTTCAGCAAGGCATTTGATAAGGTACCCCATACAAGGCTTATTGAGAAAGCAGGGAGGCATGGGATCCAAGGGGACATTGCTTTATGGATCCAGAACTGGCTGGCCTACAGAAGGCAAAGAGTGATCCAAAGACTAACACTGACAGAACCACATAATTATAACATATAGTTACAGCAGTGCAAAGCAATACCATAATTTGATGAAGAACAGACCATGGGCACAGTTAAAAAAAGTCTCAAAGTCCCGAGTCGATCAACTCCCGAGTCCCCGATAGCAGACGGCAAAAGGAAGAAACTCCCTGCCATAAACCTCCAGGCACCGTCAACTTGCCAAAACCTTGGAAGCAGCTGACCACAGCCGACACTGAGTCCATCCGTCCGAAAACTTCGAGCTTCCGACCAGCCCCTCCGATACAGCCTCCTGAGCGCCATCCTCTGCCGAGCACCTTCGACCTCTCCCTGGCCGCTGAAACATGCAAAGCCGAGGATTTCGGGACCTTCAGCTCCGGAGATTCCGGTTACCACACAGTAGCAGCGGCAGCGAAGCGGGTGTAGGTTAATAAATTTGCTGATGACACAAAGGTTGGGGCTGTTGTGGATAGTGTGGAAAGTTGTCAGAGGTTACAGTGGGACATCAATAGGATGCAAAACTGGGTTGAGAGGTGGCAGATGGAGTCCAACCCAGATAAGTGTGAGGTGGTTCATTTTGGTAGGTCAAATATGATGGCAGAATATTGTTTAATGGTAAGACTCTTGGCAATGTGGATGATCAGAGGGATCATGGGGTCCGAATCCATAGGACACTCAAAGCTGCTGCGCTGGTTGACTCTGTGGTTAAGAAGGCATACGGTGCATTGGCCTTCATCAATCATCGGATTGAGTTTAAGAGCTGAGAGGTAATGTTACAACTATATAGGACCCTGGTCAGACCACACTTGGAGTACTGTGCTCAGTTCTGGTTACCTTACTACAGGAAGGATGTGGAAACCATAGAAAGGGTGCTGAGGAGATTTACAAGGATGTGGCCTGGATTGGGGAGCATACCTTATGAGGATAGGTTGAGTAAACTTGGCTTTTTCTCCTCGGAGCGATGGAGGATGAGAGGTGACCTGATAGAGGTGTATAAGATGATGAGAGGCAGTGATTGGGTGGATAGTCAGAAGCTTTTTCACAGGGCTGAAATGGCTAGCATAAGAGGGCACAATTTTAAGATGCTTGGAAGTAGGTACAGAGGAGATGTCAGGCGTAAGTTTTTTACGCAGAGAGTGGTGAGTGCGTGGAATGGGCAGCTGGTGACAGTGGTGGAGGCGGATATGATAGGGTCTTTTAAGAGACTCCTGGATAGGTACTTGGAGCTTTGAAAAATAGAGAGCTATGGGTAACCCTAGGTAATTTCTGAGGTAAGGACATGTTCTGCACAACTTTGTGGGTTGAAAGGCTGGTATTGTGCTGTAGGTTTTCTATGTTTCTATGCTTTTCATGGATGCTTTATTGCTATTTGCTCCTGAATGGAAGAAGCAGAGTATCAACTTTGGTCTTAGTAAGCAGTAAGTTATTTTGTAGTGAGTAGGTGCTAAGCCCTAACCTTCCCTTGAGTTTCATCAGTCCTGATGAAGGGTCTCAGCCCGAAACGTTGACTGTTTACTCTTTACCATCGATGTGGCCTGGCCTGCTGAGTTCCTTCAGCCATTATGCTCTTCATTTTCAACAATGGAAAATGTCAATGGATTCACAGTATTAGCCTTGGATTGCTTATTTTGGTTAACGTTATTTCGTTGAAAATTGGCCACCTTTCTGTGTGCTCTTACTGCTGGTCTGCATGATGGAGTTTCTAGTCTGCACTCTCCATTTTTCTAGTCATGCTCTTACACTCAGTGCAGTTACACTTACCTATGTTCTTATAGAAATTGAACATGGTCTTGGTCTCAAAATTCCCTTTTGAATCTAAAGGGTTTGTTTGTTCTGGCCTAAAGTAAAAGCTACTACTGACTTTGAAGGCAAGTTCGTGAGATTTAGAACTTGTCAGTAATGCAATAGATAGTGTCACTTTCTATGAGTTAGTGTACAGAAAATCAAGATTGTCTGGAATTTTATTATTTTGGATAATAAAATAATTTTAAGTAACATAAGAAGACAGCTTGGATAGAGTCTCTACAGTATTTTAGTAACTGATAATTAGACTGATAGCTGCAATGCTTAATGATAGCATTGAATACAGGAGCAAGATGTTTATGGATCAACTTCACAAAATATTTGTCTGACCTCAGTCAGAGTATTGTATATCGTTATGATCATACTATAGAAAGGATGTGATCGCATTGGAGAGCGTACCGAAGTGATTTGCCAGGATGTTTTCTGGGATGGAGTGTTTCAGTTATGAGAAGAGGCTGGAGTGGTTAGGTCTGTTTTCCCTGGAGTTTACTTGGTTGGGGGAAGATGAATGAGGTAGATAAGATTACAAGGTATAGAAGTAGTGGATTGTAGAAATTATCCACCATTATTAGTGGTAGATAAAAGTGGAGGGCATACATTTAAGTTAGGAGGTAAAAGGTGTAGTGGGACCTTCTTCACCCAGAGGATAATGAATACCTAGAATGCACTGTGTGAGAGAGTGGTGGAAGCAGAGTTGCTGACGGCATTTTCTGAAGTGTCCAGGTATGTATATGGTCACACAGGCATTGAAGGTTGTGGGCCAACTGTTGGAGCTGGGATTAACACTTCTGTGTGCTCACAGGTCTTCCTCATCCTGATGGGCCAATTGGCCTGCTTTCATGTTAGAAACCTAGGAACATAGGAAACCTACAGCACAATACAGGTCCTTCGGCCCACAAAGCAGTGCGGAACATGTCCTTACCTTAGAAATTATCTATAGTTACCCATAGCCCTCTATTTTTCTGAGCTCCATGTACCTGTCCATGAGTCTGTTAAAAGACCCTGTTGTATCCACCGCCACCACTGTCGCCGGCAGCCCATTCCACGCTCTCACCACTCTCTGTGTGAAAAAAAAACTTACCCCGATATCTCCTCTGTACCTACTTCCAAGCACCTTAAAACTGTGCCCACTGGTGCTAGCCATTTCAGCCCTGGGAAAAAGCTTCTGACAATCCACACAATCACTGCCTCTCATCATCTTATACATCTCTATCAGGTCACCTCTCATCCTCCGTTGCTCCAAGGAGAAAAGGCCAAGTTCACTCAACCTATCCTCATAAGGCATGCTCCTCAATCCAGGCAACATCCTTGTAAATCGCTTCTGCACCCTTTCTATGGTTTCCACATCCTTCCTGTAGTGCGATGACCAGAACCAAGCACAGTACTTCAAGTGGGGTCTGACCAGGGTCCTATGTAGCTGCAACATTACCTCTCGGCTCCTAAACTCAATTCCACGATTGATGAAGGCCAATGCACCGTATGCTTTCTTAACCACAGAGTCAACCTGTGTAGCAGCTTTGAGTGTCCTATGGACTCGGACCCCAAATTCCCTCTGATCCTCCACACTGCCAAGAGTCTTACCATTAATACTATAATCTGCCATCATATTTGACCTACCAAAATGAACCACTTCACACTTATCTGGGTTGAACTCCATCTGCCATTTCTCAACCCAGTTTTGCATCCTATCAATGTCCAGCTGTAACTTCTGACAGCCCTGCACATTATCCACAACACCCCTAATGTTTGTGTCATCAGCAGATTTACTTACCCATCCCTCCACTTCCTCATCCAGGTCATTTATAAAAATCACGAAGAGCAGGGGTCCCAGAACAGATCCCTGAGGCACACCACTGGTGACCGACCTCCATGCAGAAAATGACCCGTCTACAACCACTCTTTGCCTTCTGTGGGTCAGCCAGTTCTGGATCCACAAAGCAATGTCCCCTTGGATTCCAACCCTCCTTACTTTCTCAATAAGCCTTGTATGGGATACCTTGTCAAATGCCTAGCTGAAGTCTACATACGCTATGTCTACTGCACTACCTTCATCAATGTGTTTAGTCACATCCTCAAAAAATACAACCTGGCTCATAAGGCACGACCTGCCTTTGACAAAGCCATACTGACTATTCCTAATCATATTATGCCTCTCCAAATATTCATAAATCCTACCTGTCAGGATCTTCTCCATCAGCTTATCAACCACTGAAGTAAGGCTCGCTGGTCTGTAAATTTCCTGGGCTATCTCTACTTCCTTTCTTAAGTAATGGAACAACATCCGCAACCCTCCAATCCTCTGGAACCTCTCCCTTCCTCATTGATGATGCAAAGATCATCGCCAGAGGCCCAGCAGTCTCCTCCCTCACCTCCCACAGTAGCCTGGGGTACATCTTGTCCTTTCCCAGTGACCTATCCAACCTGATGCTTTTCAAAAGCTTCAGCACATCCTCTTTCTTAATATCTACGTGCTCAAGCTTTTCAGTCTGCTGTAAGTCATCCCTACAATCACCAAGATCCTTTTCCGTAGTGAATACTGAAGTACTCATTAAGTACCTCTGCTATCTCCTCCGGTTCCATACACACTTTTCCACTGTCACATGACTCTAACTCTGTAACACTATTAATTAGACTTTAGCCAGATGCATCGTTTAAAAGACGGATAAATATAATTCGATAGTTACTAATTTTTAAAGTAAAATTAAATATTACTCTAATAAAGTTCCATAGTTCCTTAAAATGTGAAACCTCCTGTTTGTATATTTGTGTGTTTTCTCATTTAAAGCTAGTGTGGAGGAGGAAAATGTAGTTAAAGCATGTGACTTAAAGCATTATGTGGAAAGGATAGGTAGTTATTCCTTGAGTATTTGAAAATCAAGTCTGAAAATGCCATCTCTGAAATATTAGAATGATCTGTCTATTCCAACTATGTTGAAGGGAGTCAGCTTTAGAGTAGGCATGCAGTCAGTCTTGATTTGTGCAAACAGCGCTGTATGTGCTACAAGTAAAATACTATATCCAGAATATGGATTATTCCAGCATGTCCTCTGCAACAGTATAGGAAGCCATTTGGTTCAAGGGAATTGGTGATAGTCAACAATTGCTGTTTTGCTAATGGAATGCAATATCCATGAATTAATTAAAAATAATACACAGTTAGTGTACATAGTGCACCTTCACGGCATTTCAGAAGGTTTAATATCTGCTCTTGAGTTGAAGTTATCACCTAAGAACTGTTACTTGGTTGAGTTGCTCGTGGAGAAATTTACATGAAGAATTAAATTAAATTAAATCCTTAGAATGAGATTAGCACTATCATACTTGTAGAGCATGAAAGTGCTGTAAGTGATATTAAACAAATGTTTATTGTGTGAACATCTAGCACACTGAGAGGATGAAAATAGAAATGAATTACCATTTCTATATTGAAGTTATTTATATTGCATTTTAGATGCTTCTACAACAAAACTAATGAAGTCTTTCCCATAGAGACACTTGGCTACATTCTGTACAAAACTACTGCAGTTCCAATGGCATAAGAAATTACATTGGATAATAGATGGATTAGAAGTAATAAAATGTCTGCACTTTTGCTGCCAACTTTCAACCCTTTCAAGTTCAATTAGACTATTTGTTTTACTTCATGGCCTTTTCTAGATCTCACTGTCTCCATTTCAGGAGGCAGAACTGTCATTTTCTGCAAACCTACTGCACTTCTTCCCACCTTGTAAATATACTATTACTTTCTCCCAATTTATTCATCTCTGAAGCATATTCCCTCAATTCCTGGACATCTGAAACGTCCTCCTCCTTCAGTAAACGTGCCTTCCGTTTTGCTGTGGTTGATGGAGCTCTGTCTTGCATTTCATCCACTTCTCACCCATTTTCTGTCCCTACAGGATAGAGATCAAGTTCCCTTAGTCCTCACCTTTCACCTCATAGTCTCCACATCCATCACATCAACCTTCATCCTTTCCTTCCGCTGCAATGAAATCCCACACTTTCCCTTCCCCACTCCTTTCTGCAGTGAAATCCCACACGTTCTCTTCCCCACTCCTTTCCGCAGTGAAATCCCACACTTTCTTTTCCCCACTCCTCTGTGACTCACTGGTCTGCTCATCCTTTCCCACCTGTCCCTCCTTGACACCTGGTTCCTGCCCCTGCACGGCAGGAGGTGTGGCACTTCTCCCTACGCCGTCTCTCTCACGACCATCTGAGACACCTGTGTACTTACTGTGCTCTTCGTCCAACCCCTCTGCTGCACCTGGTATGGCATCCTCTACAGTGGCGAGACTAAGCACAGACTAGGGACTGGTCATCCTGAACTCCCAGTTTAATGACATTTCAGTTCCCTTTCCAACTCCAACATTTGCCTGCCCTCTGGCCTCCTCCACTGCCACAGAGAGGCACAATGTAAACTAGTGGAACAATGTCTCACGTTCTATCAATAGTATGACTCATGAATTTTTCAATTTCAGGTAACCTTCACCTCTGGTGTTGCACCCCCCCCCCACTCCCCCATCACTCTCTGTGCCTTTTTGTCCAATCTATTTCTGGCCCCCCTAACTTTGTTCCCTTTCCCACAACCCTCGACCTTCACCCGTTGGTTCTTCCCTCCACCCCATCCCCTCCCCAGTCTCGTACTGGTTCCACCTGGCTTTCACCTTCCTTACTGCGCAGATTCCAGCAGCAGTCCCACCTTCACCTTTTTTTCCCCTGTCTGTCTCCATTTATCATGTCTCCCAACTCCACCCATCACCCTCCGAACCTGGCTTGACCTGCTCATTATCCTGTCACCTCTGGTCCTTGTTGCACCATGGCACCATGCCCCCTCCTCTTTATACTGGCCATTTCCCCTCCCCATTTTGTAGCTTTGCATCGAAATGGCATTTGAAATGTAGTAAATTAAGAAATGCATCAATTTCTGATTCTTGTAAATAATAATCATTGTAAATGAAGTACATAAGTGGTAAAATTAAATTACTTAGTGTACAGTTGTATCTATTCCATAAGACATTGGAACAGAATTAGGCCATATGGCCCATTGAATACGCTGTGCTTCTCAATCATGGCTGATTTATTATCCCTCTCAATCCCATTCTCCTGCCTTCACCCAGTAACCTTTGACACCATTATTAATCAAAAACTTCTCAACCTCTACTTTAAAGACACCCAGTAACCTAGACGTTATAGCCATCTGTGGCAATGAATTTCACAGATTCACCACCCTCTAGGTAAAGAAATCCCTTCTCATCTTTGTTCAATGTCCCTACATTCTGAGGCTGTGTCCTGTGGTCCTTGACTCCCCCACTATGGGAAATAACCATTCCACATTCACTTTTCAATATTTGATAGGTTTCAATTGGATCCTCCTCCCCTGCCCATTTTTCTAAACTGTAGTGAGTACAGGCCTAGAGCCATGAAACACTTCTCATTCATTAACCCTTTCATTCCTGGAACCATTCTCTTGAATCTCCTCTGAATTCTATCCAGTGCCAGTATATCTCCTAGATCAGGGTTCCCAATCTTTTTTTAATGTCATGAACCCCTACCATTAAGACTTGGAGGCTAACTCTTTATGTATATTTAAGGAAGAGGTTGATAGATTCTTTATTGGTCATGGCATGAAGGGATACGGGGAGATGGCAGGAGATTGGGGCTGAGGGAAAATTGGATCAGCCATGATGAAATGGCAGAGCAGAATTGATGGGCCAAATAGCCTAATTCTGCTCCTGTACCTTATGGTTATTAACAAAGGAGTCCATGGACCCCTGGTTGGGAACTCATATCTTTGATAAAGGGCCCAAAACTGCTCACAATACTCCAATTGCAGTCTCAACAATGCTTTATAAAGCCTCAGCACTATATCATTGCTTCTATATTCTTGCAATAAATGCTAACATTGCATTTGCCTTTATCACTACTGACAGAATCTATAAGTTAATTTTTAGTGAATCCTGCAGGTGGACTCGCAAGTTCCTTAGCACATCTGATTTCTGAATTTTCTCCGTTTAGAAAATAGTTTATATCTTTATTTCTTCTACCAAAGTGCATGATCATGCATTGCCCTACACTATATTCCATCTTCCACTTCTTTGCCAGTCCAAATCCTTCTGCAGACTTCCTGTTTCTTCAACACTACGTCCCTCCACTTACCTTCATATCATCTGCAAACTTGGTCTAAAAGCCATCAATTCTGACATCCAAATCATTGACATATAATGTGAAAAGAAGTGGTCCCAACATTAACCTCTGTGGAACAGCACTAGTCATTGGCCGCAAACCAGAAAATGCCTCTTTATTTTCACTCTTTAACTCCTGCCAGTCAGCCAATCCTCTAATATGCTAATATCTTCCCTGTAATACTATGGGCTGTTATCCTGTTTCGCTGCCTCACGTGGCACCTTGTTAAAGGCCATTCAAATGTATTCTTGGTTATAATTGGTCTGGTCTACATTCATGAATGAGTACCTGAGCAGGAGGTTGAATTGAAACCCATATTGCACAAACCTCAGACATGGTTTGAACTGAAGAGCAACAAGGTGTTAGATGGAATATATTAGGTCCATCATTGTTTCTATCCTGTCAGTAATCTTAAATATTGACAAAGCATTATACATGGGCAAGTACAGTTGCATACTCATACTGAACTTGTATTTCTTTGACAAAGAAGAGAAAGAGGTTCCCTACTGGAAGACTTGCACAGAAAAATATAGAAATCTGAAAGTGATTATGATCAGCTTCAGCTTTAGAAATGTTGCTGTACTCTTGTGGTATTCCATCGCGTAAGTGAATTGTCAGCACGCTATTGAAAGGTAATTTCTGCTGTCAGTTACTTTCTACGTATTCAGTAATTCAAACAGCTGCTGAGTCCACAGGGCAGCCACTTCCAGCAGTCACTGGAGTGCTGCCATTTCAATTTGTACAGAATACTTTGTATCACAGCAATCTTTTCATAAGACCCTGTACGTGGTAGCTGCAGTAAATCTACCCTGTCAGATTGGGACCAAGCTGTAGTACGAAATCTGGTCAGCTCATAATGCTTCAGCAAAAAAAGAAACCTTACAGCTGAGGTATTTGTAATCATCACAATAAACTTATCACAGAAATATTTGCTGTTTTTTTGTAAGCCTCACAGCCATTTTAACAAGTAGTCTATGCATTTTTGTTCTCATTCTGCAAAATGTGAAGAATCTGTTTTTAAAATTTTTACTGCAGGTTGATTAGTGCATTTAAAGATGGTAGTCAATTGCCATCCACTGAAACCATTACAGGTGTCCCCCGCTTTTCGAACATTCGCTTTATGAAACCTCGCTGTTACGAAAGACCTACATTAGTTACCTGTTTTCGCTAACAGAAGGTGTTTTCACTGTTACGAAAAAGGCAGTGTGCGCCCTGAGCAGCCAAGCTCCTCCCCCGGAACTGCATTCTAGCCGGCATTGCTTAAACACGTGCCTATGCGCATCTGTGCTATATCTCGATTTACTTTGAGCATCCATTAGCAAGATGAGTTCTAAGGTATCAGAAAAGCCTAAAAGAGCTTGTAAAGGTGTTTCACTTAGAGTGTAACTAGATATAATTAAGTGTTTCGATCGTGGTGAATGAAGTAAGGACAAAGTGAGTTTGGCTTGTGGAAGTTGACAAAGATGATGTTGAAGAGGTTTTGGCATCCCATGAGCAAGAACTGGTAGATGAAGAGCTGATGCAATTGGAAGAGGAAAGGATAACAATCAAAACCGAATACAGTAGCGAACGGACCGCAAGTGAAATCATCCAGGAACTGAACGTGAAGCAACTGCGTGAGGTTTTCGCTGCAATGATTGCAGAAAAGTACGACTTTAATTTTGAAAGGGTACGTAGCTTTAGGGCATATTTGCAGGATGGTTTGAGTGCTTACAAAGAACTGTATGATAGAAAAATGCGCGAGGTTAAGCAGTCAAGCGTATTGTCGTTTTTCGAGCCTTCCACATCAGCCACAGCAGACGACGAACCTTGACCTTCGACATCGAGGCAGGCAGATATAGGAGAAGATAACCTGCCTGCCCTGATGGAAACAGATGATGATGAGATGACACCCCAGTGTCCCACCACCCCAACATCCGGGCCGTGGACCGATACCGGGCTGCGAAGAATGCAGCGGTAGCCGGGGTGCACCCAGCACATCTTTAAGAAAAAAACCGAAATAAACAAGCTAATTAATTAGGTGTTGCCCGGCATGTAAATGTCAGCCTAGATCAGAGGCGATTTGGACTGGGCCGACATTTATGTGCTGGGTGGCACCTAATTAATTAGCTTGTTTATTTTAGCTTTTTTCTTAAAGATGTGCTAGGTGCGTCCTGGCCACCGCTGTACCGCTGCATTCTTTGTGAATCGGTATCGGTCGGTGGCCTGGAGGGTGGGAACCACTGCGTCACCCCAACCTCTGACGACTCAGCCTAACACACCATCATCAGTGTGCTCGGCGTTGTCCCGATTCCAGTAAGTGATACTACACTGTACATACATTATTTCTACTTTATATCAGCTGTGTATTTTATGTGTTATTTGGTATGATTTGGCAGCTTCATAGCTTAAAGGTTACTGGAGAGAGTGTTTCTGCCGTCGGCGCTTGCGTGAGATTTTTGCTACTGTGGACAGTGCGGCAATGATTGTAGAAAAGTACTTCTACTTTATATAGGCTGTGTATTTATCATATCATTCCTGCATTTACTATATGTTACTGTTATTTTAGGTTTTATGTGTTATTTGGCATGATTTGGTAGGTTTTTTTTGGGTCTGTGAGTGCTCACAAATTTTTTCCATTTACATAAATGGTAATTGCTTCTTCACTTTATGACGTTCTGGCTTACAAACCGTTTCATAGGAACGCTCTACCTTCGGATGGCGGGGGAAACCTGTATTCCTACAAAAGTTATGACTTCAAATAAAGAAAGCAAGAGTTATACTTTTGAACTTCTGAAAGATGACTTCTCCCCTCCTGTTGAGAAGTGGTTGTCTGAGGCAGCAGGCAATCTCCACACTGTTTGCAAATAGCTATTCTTGTGCAAACCCAGAGAGTAAATGTCGTAGAATTAGAGGTGACATCCATTGAAAATCCTTCTGGTTGGACTTTCTAGTAGCGGGTTGTCATTGAGTGGTGTTTTTGAAGTTCAATTAAACAGCTTCAAAAATGGCAACATTGTTTTCCAAGAAGAAGTATTTCTGCAGTTCTTATTGTGATTTGATCTTCAACTAGGAGATCACCACAATGCATGAAGAATAATGTTAATAACCATGTATGCCCCGTATGCTTTTTTTCAGGCATTGATGCATTTTGCTTGTAAACATCTGTTGGGGTATTAGGTGATAGTCACAGAGACTCAAAACCAACATGTCTTGTATTGAGATCTGGGTATAGAGTCATAGAAAAGTACCAGACCCTTTGGCCAATCTGGTCTCTACCAAACCATTTAAACCACCTAGTCCCATTGAGCTGTTCTCGGACCATAGCCCTCCATACCCCTCCCATCTAAGTACCCACCCAAACTTCTTTTAAACGTTGAAATCTAGCTCGCATGCACCACTTGCGCTGGCAACTTGTTCCTCACTCTCACCACCCTCTGAGTGAGAAATTTCCCCTCATGTTTTCCCCTTAAGCATTTCAATTAACCCATGACCTGTAGTTGTAGTCTTACCCAACCTCAGTGGAAAAAGCCTGCTTGCATTTACCCTATCTATACCCCTCATCATTTTGTATACCTCTATCAAATCTCCCCCCAATCTTCTACATTCCAAGGAATAAAGCCCTAACCTATTGAATCTTTCCGAATAACTCAAGTCCTCCTGTCCTGGCAACGTCCTTGTAAATTTTCTCTGCACTCTTTCAGCCTTATTTACACCTTTCCTGGAGGTAGGTAACCAAAACTGCACACAATACTCCATATTAAGCCTCACCAAACTTCTTATACAACTTCAATATAACATCTCATTCGCTGTACTCAATACTTTATCAAGGCCAATGTGCCAGGAGCTTTCTTTACAACCCTATCTACCTGTACCAGCACTTTCAAGGAACTAATGGTCCTGTATTCGCAGATAACTTTGTTCTACCGCAGTCCTCAGTGCCAAACCATTCACTGTGTAAGACCCACCCTAGCTGGTCCTACAGAATTGCAACACCTTGCACTTGTCTGCATTAAAGTCCATCTGCCATTTTTCAGCCCATTTTTCCAGCTGGTCCAGATCCTGCTACAAGATTTGATAGTCTTCCTTGTTGTCCATAATACTGCTGAATCATCTAGGTAAGGTTTCTTTAAGAATTGTAATCACTACCTTTATACTAACTCAAATATTATATGACACAAAATGTCTGATGCCCAGATATTCCTTTGTACAGCTCCAAAAGAAATAGTACGCTACCCCTGTCACGGTGCTTGTTCCTGGGTGCTTATTAGGAAATTCAATACTTTATTTTTTGATTTTCATTTGCACAAATTGATTTTTCTAAAGTAAAGCTCCTTGAAATGACTCCAGCTGTAGTGTAATAACCACAGTTGATTTCCAGTGTGATTTTTCTTTCTGGCATCACTGCCTGAAACAACTCAGTAATGGAATAACTGGGTGTTAGTGATTCTATTTCTTCTGAAACTCTGCTATTTTGAAGGGTTAACTCTCCACTGTGAGATTTGAGACCTTTTGGAAGCAGTGCGGAGGAGGTTTACCAAGTTGATTCTGGAGATAACAGGGTTTGCCTATTACGAGAGATTGAACTGTCTGGGAATTTGCTTACTGCAATTCAAAAGGATGAGAGGAGATCTTACAGAAACATATAAAATTGTAAAAGAGCATTGAGAGGCAGGAAAGATGCTTCCACTGGTGAGTGAGATAAGAATTAGGGGACATAGTCAGTAGATTTAGGATGGAGATGAAGAGAAACTAGGGAGTAGTGAATCCACAGAATTTTCTGCCCTGGGAAGCAATAGAGACAACCCCATTAAATTTTTCGTGTAACAGGAATGGAAGGTTCTGCGGAAAAGGCAGGGAGGTGGAGCTGAGTCCACGGCCAGGTCAGTCATGATTTTGATAATTGGCGGAGCAGGCTCAACGGGCCAGAAAGGCCGGCTCCTGCTCCTCCTCCCTTGTGTTCTCATGTAAATGTAGCTTGCGTGTGCCTAGCCTGTCTTGCCCATAAACATTGAAGCGGAAGTCATTCTTAACTTCCAGACCTAGGGACTCCATTCTGTTGCTGCCTAATCTCGTAGGAGAAGGAGACCGAAGCCTTTGGGATTTCCCGCCTTGCAGGATTTCCCACTGATAGACTGCATTAATGGAATCTCCTCACAGAGATATGCCAGTCTGTAACCTTGCGGACTTTCCCTGGCCCTTGCACAAAACAGTTTCTCCTGCATCACTTGTTCTTCACAAGCCTATCTGAGATGTCTGATCTTGTAGGAACACTCTCTGATCTCCTTTGCACTATGGTAGCACCCACCCAGATATTACGACCATAAGACATAGGCGCAGAATTAGGCCATCTGGCCCATGCATTCAGCCTCAAAATATTAAGCAGCAATACTTGCCTGGAACTGGATGGGTGCTGTTTACGTTGTGGTATTTCCCTTTGAGGAATGGCTGCCCAGATCACAGCTGCTAAGCTAAACAGTTGAAAGTTTGCATATTACTATCCATCACTGACAATCTCACCAGGTCATGTGGGGTCAGTAGGACAGTAATTTGTTACGAACGTGACAGTAAAGGTGAGGTTGGAATTCCTTTGTAGGAAATGGACGGTCGATGTTTCAGATCGATACTTGAAATGTTGACTGTCTAATTCCCTTCACAGATGATACCTGACCCACTGAGTTCTTTCAGCAGGTCCTTTTTAAATGCTTGCTTCAGATTCCAGCAACTGTAGTCTATTGTATTGCCAGGCATCTCTTTAGTGTTTATTTGACACTTGGTAGAAGGAATGTTCCAGGCCAGGCTTTAACCCTATCTATACTCTGGTTCCTGAAGTGGAAACATAGTCATTGAGAATATTTTTTGAAAGAGGATGTTTTCCTTCATAGCTTTAGCCTACTTGGTTTTTAGTGTGAATATTCTGATGTCCAAAAGACCTCAAAACAAAAGTTGGGTAAACAGAGATGTCAGGTAATCTCTCCATGCAATACCTAACTGCAGTGGGAACAATAGAAAAAATTCTTGTAATATATGTTTATTAAAACGAATCAATGAAACTCGTCTCAACACAATATTGTGCCAATAAACTGTATTTTCTGCATATATCAGAACTTGAAATCAATGGAATTATTCTTCACAAGGACAATGGTGCAGTTTGTGATGAGAATTTTTTTCCTTGGGTCAGGATATATTTTATGCAGTCTCTGAGGAATGTTGTAAACAACAGAAGGTTTGCAGAAGCTGGAACTCCAAAGCAACACGCACAAAATGCTGGAAGAACTCACCACGTCAGGCAATGAATAAACGGTTAATGTTTTGGGCTGAGCCCCTTCTTCAGGACTGGAAAGAAAGGGGGGAGATGCCAGAATAAAAGGTGGGGGTGGAGGGGAAGGAGGATAATTGGAAGGTGATAGGGGAAGCCAAGCAGGTAGGAAAGGTAAAGGGCTGTAGAGGAAGGAATTTGATAGGAGAGGAGAGTGGACCATGGGAGAAAGGGACGGGGGACTGGACTCGGGGTGGGGGGGGGGGTTGGGGGGAGTGATAGGTAGGTGAGAAAGAGGTAAGAAACCAGAGTAGGGAATAGAAGTAGAGAGGAGGGGGAGGCTTTTTTTCACCAGAAGGAGAAATCAATATACATGCCATCAGGTTGGAGGCTACCCAGATGGAATATAAGGTGTTGCTCCTCCACCCTGAGGGTGGCTTCATCTTGGTGCAAAAGGAGGCCATGGACTGAAATGTTGGAAAGGGAATGGGAATCAGAATTAAAATGTTTGGCCTCTGGGATGTTCCACTTTTGGCAGATGGAGTGGAGCCCCCCAGTTTACGATGGGTTTCACCAGTGTGGAGGAGGCACATGGGAAACACCAGACACAGCAGACAACCCCAACAAGATTTGCAGGCGAAGTGTTACCTCACCTGGAAGAATCCTTTGTGGCCCTGAATGGAGGTGAGGGAGGGGGTGAATGGGCAGGTGTAGAACTTTGGCCACTTGCAGGGATAGGTGCTGGGAGGGAGATTAGTGGTGAGGGACAAAGAAATGTTGTACTTCTCAGGCCGTGCCAAGTACCCACCAACTCTGGGTTCTGAGATCGTTGATGCCAAGGAACACTGCAGTCTGCTGCAGCCTGAGGCAGAGAGTACCGGGTTGAATGGTGAGTGAATAGTTTGTGAGATGACGTGCTCCTTTTGCCAGCTCAGCTTTTGAGAGTGACTATGCTTGGGCATTGTACAACTGTAAACTGAACAGTGTCATTGCATTAGAGATCTTGTTGTAGTATTGTGATGAGCAAACTTTTAAAAAAAAAACTTCTTGTGGCCATGATCCAGCCTTTTGCTTGACATCGGAGTCTTCAATAAGATTGGAAGAGTTGTAGACCCATTGGTTTGTATTATGACATGCATTAAATCATGAAACGAGAGATTTTGTTGATTTTTGAGATGTTTCTTTTGCAGGCTTGGGGAAGGTTCTCAACAGTAACACATAAATGCATTTTATTTTTGCATGTGGTCTTAATTGTAACTTCATAATATATTTTTTCCCTTCTTCAGAAAGTGGAATGGTCATCGGACAAGATGACAAAACAAAGCTGCTTCAGCAAAGGCAAAACTGAGGTAGGTGGCAATTGGTCTCCAACAAATAAGTCATTCTTCTGCTTCACTAGGTGAGGTGGAATTGGACTACACCCTTGCTTAGTTTTTTTTTCTCTAGCAGTGATGCAAGCAAATGCTATCAGCAGAGCTCTTATAGAAAATGTAATCATATAAAGTAGAACATAGAATAGATTAGTACAGCACAAGAACAGACCAAATGGCCCAAGGTATCAATGCTGGCCACGATGCTAATTGAAACTCATCCTGACTGTACATGGTCTAGATCTCTCCAATCCCTGTCTATTCATATGGCTGTCTAAATGCCTCAGATAGAGCTGATGAGGCATTGAAATCAATAAATACCAACCATTTTGTGCCTGTAACTGGATCCACAGTTCACATTCTGCATGGCTTTTTAATATACAAGCATGATAATTAGGTTAAAAGATAAGACAGTGACTATTTCTGATAAAATCAATATTGCGATATAATAATCTTTTACTGGGTAAGTATTTTAGCATTAATTCATTATAATTAAATAGTTTTCTATATAATGGACAGTGATATTATTCTTGTGCATCTTCCCACTTTTAATTTCTTTATAATTTGGGATGATGGCGCTTGATTTATTATTTTGTGATGGAATTTTTCTGATATAAAATGATTTAATACTGAATAAGCCAGGCTTACTGTAGTGGTGTGATCCTGCATATACTTATTTTATATTAAAAACTACTTATTTAAATTCAGCACTTCTCAGATTTAAATACATTTGTAGTGGGGAGCACTAATCCTGACTTGGGTGAAGAATAGCTTTTATTTTGGGAAGAAAAGCTACTGTTTATTTCAGGAAAAGCACATAACTGAATACCTGACCTGTGTGAGTCCTTTCTCTTCTTTTGAGTCGGTCTTATTATTGTCCTAAATTACTTGTGGGAATTGGAATGAGCACTGGTCACTGTCCATCCACTTCCATTATATAAAGCACCACAGAAAGCTCAGTACAACCCAGGACATTCACTGAACAACATCAAGATTGCGTGAATGTGCCGGCTATCTCACAATAGGCTTGTTAAGATTCACTCAGTACCAATAATTGAGGTGTAATTCTTTCAGCAGATTAAATTGCTTTGTGATGACATTTTGTTTTTGGCTGAATCCGTTATTGAGACAATTGGAATGAAATTGCATTGAGAAGTTTCCCAATTATAATTTTGCTGAGGCTATGGTGTCATTGCAGGAGGAATGTCAAAATTACATTCGGGTCCTGCTTATCAACGGAAACACCATCTTCACCTGTGGAACAAATGCATTTACTCCCATATGTACCAGTCGGATGGTAATTACAATCAATTCATTTTTGCATGTTTAATTAGATATAATTGGACTCGACTAAGGGGTCTCTGATGCAAAATTTGGACTAGTTTTGTCTTAGAACTGCAGCTGTTGGTTCTGTTCTTTGTGAGCTTCAAGCAAACATGTGATTTTGTTGCACCCTGGTGTATATGACAGTAATCTGAAATGAGATCCAATGTTCATCATTGACCAGGGTCAAGCTAGACACTATTTTAATGATTGCATATATGTTACAGTCAGCATTGCACAAGTACTTTTCCTTTTGGTATACAGCATGACTGGGAGAGTAAGAGAAGCTATTGAATGAAGGAAGATTAGGGGTTTTAGCAAGAGCATATGTGTATTCTGTACCTTCAGGGATTAGTTCTTCTCCAAGGAATCCTGGCCAGGAAATTCCTCGGCACCCGATATAGTGTATTAGCAGTTGCTTTGCAGCAGGCCCATGAATGTTTTAGGCACAAAGCTGTTGTGTGGACATTCAATGGAGCTTGAGGTCCATGACATAGGGTCACGTCAGGCCTTTCCTTTGTGCATTTCATTCTGCATCGAAAATCCAATGAGTCTGGGTCACAGCTGGGGTGGGGGTGGGGTCACAGGTTAAAATGATGAAGGGATAATTTATGATTATTTGGTCAAAGGCATGAGTTGACGAGTCAGAGTGCCACTGATTGGAGAGGTAATTAATTGTTGGGTGTGTGACATGAGTGTCATGAGGTGGAAGGGCTAAAACAGATCGTAAATCTAGTAAATAATTTCAGTAATCTAGGACAGATTCCTAGTGATAGCCTGGGACTTGCTCTGGAGCTTGGGAGGAGCTGAACTAATAGCAGGCATGGCTGCTCCATAAAGATGTCAGAAATGGTATCCAGATAAGAATTGCATGGAGTTGTACAGCATGGAAACAGATTCTTTGGTCTAGCTTCTCCAAATTGACCATTCTGCCCACCAAGCTAGTCATATTTGCCCCTGTTTGGTCCATATCTCTCTAATTCCCTCCTATCCAGGTACTTATTCAAATGGCTCAAATATGCCTCAACCACTTCCTCTGGCAGTTCATTCCATACACAATCAACCTCTGGGTAAAGAAGTTGCCCCTCAGGTGCCTTTTAAAGCATCCCTTCTCACCTTAAACTTGTGCTATCTACATTTTAATTCTCCTACTCAGGGTAAAAATCGAAACACATGCATTCAGCTGGTCTATACTGTTCAAAATTATATATGTTTCTCTAAGGTCACCTTTCAATTTCCTACATATGTTCCAAGGAATAAATTCCTAGCTTGCTCAACTTCTCCGTATAACTCAGGCCCTCAAGTCCTGGTAGCATCCTTGCAAATTTTCTCTGTATTTTCAGTTTAAAATAGCAGGTTGACAGAAACTGTACATAATACTCAAAGTGAGGTCTCACCAACACCTTGTACAACCCCAACATAACATCTGAACTGGTATACTCAATGCCATGACGAAAACCCCAAGCATGTCAAATGCCTTCTTCACCAGCCCCTCTAACTGTGATACCTTTTTTAGTGAATTATGTACTTGAGCTCGAAGGTCCCTCTGTTCTAGTCATAGTCATACTTCATTGATCCCGGGTGAAATTGGTTTTCGTTACAGTTGCACCATAAATAATAAATAGTAATAGAACCATAAATAGTAATATGTAAATTATGCCAGTAAATTATGAAAAAAGTCCAGGACCAGCCTATTGGCTCAGGGTGTCTGACTGTCCAAGGGAGGAGTTGTAAAGTTTGATGGCCACAGGCAGGAATGACTTCCTATGACGCTCTGTGTTGCATCTTGGAGGAATGAGTCTCTGGCTGAATGCACTCCTGTGCCCACCCAATACATTATGTAGTGGATGGGAGACATTGACCAAGATGGCATGCAACTTGGACAGCATCCTCTTTTCAGACACCACTGTCAGAGAGAGTCCAGTTCCGTCCCCACAACATCACTGGCCTTACGAATGAGTTTGTTGATTCTGTTGGTGTCTGCTACCCTCAGCCTGCTGCCCCAGCACACAACAGCAAACATGATAGCACTGGCCACCACAGACTCGTAGAACATCCTCAGCATCGTCCGGCAGATGTTAAAGGACCTCAGTTTCCTCAGGAAATAGAGACGGCTCTGATCCTTCTTGTAGACAGCCTCAGTGTTCTTTGACCAGTCCAGTTTATTGTCAATTTGTATCCCCAGGTATTTGTAATCCTCCACCATGTCCACACTGATCCCCTGGATGGAAATAGGGGTCACCGGTACCTTAGCTCTCCTCAGGTCTACCACCAGCTCCTTAGTCTTTTTCACATTAAGCTGCAGATAATTCTGTTCACACCATGTGACAAAGTTTCCTACCGTAGCCCTGTACTCAGCCTCATCTCCCTTGCTGATGCATCCAACTAGGGCAGAGTCATCCGAAAACTTCTGAAGATGACAAGACTCTGTGCAGTAGTTGAAGTCCGATGTGTAAATGGTGAAGAGAAAGGGAAACAAGACAGTCCCCTGTGGAGCCCCAGTGCTGCTGATCACTCTGTCTGACACACAGTGTTGCAAGCACACATACTGTGATCTGCCAGTCAGGTAATCAAGAATCCATGACACCAGGGAAGCATCCACCTGCATCGCTGTCAGCTTCTCCCCCAGCAGAGCAGGGCAGATGGTGTTGAACGCACTGGAGAAGTCAAAAAACATGACCCTCACAGTGCTCGCTGGCTTGTCCAGGTGGGCGTAGACACGGTTCAGCAGGTAGACGATGGCATCCTCAACTCCTAGTCGGGGCTGGTAGGCGAACTGGAGGGGATCTAAGTGTGGCCTGACCATAGGCCGGAGCAGCTCCAGAACAAGTCTCTCCAAGGTATTCATGATGTGGGAGGTCAATGCCACCGGTCTGTAGTCACTGAGGCTGCTGGGGCGCGGCGTCTTCGGCACAGGGACGAGGCAGGACGTCTTCCACAGTACAGGAACCCTCCGGAGCCTCAGGCTCTCCCCCAGGGTCCTACCGTTGACTGTACAAGTCTTACCTTGGTTTGACTTTCCAAAATGCAACAAGTCACTTAATCAAATTGAAAGCCATTTTCCAACCTTGGCCCACTTACCATGAACATTTTTGATGATTTTCTTCATTGCCTATGATGTCACCTATTTTAGTATTGTGTGCAGATTTACATCCAAATCATTTATATAAATAATGAATAACCAAGGTCCTGGCACCAACTTCAGTCTGAGAAACACCCTTCAACCACCAGTGTCTGTTTCTTACTGTCCAGCCCATTAGAAATCCGAACAGGAATCTCCTATGTGATCTGATCTTCTGGACTAGACTGCCATGCAGAACATTGTCAAAGGTCTTGCTGAAATTCATATAGGCAATGTCTTCTGCCTTTTCCTCATCTGTCCTCTGGAAAAACTCCAAAGAATTTGTCAGACATGATTTCCCGTGCAATTTTTTAGGTACTATTGGACATGTGCAGGTTCCTTCATGCAATACATTCTGGGCGTGTGCACAGAGGACCGGAGAGCAAAAATAATCTAAGAAGTCTTAATTTTTATTCATATTTTATTTTCACATAAATTGGCTAAAGAGTACACAGTGTAAGTGCGCTTGTGAGAAACTTGATGTTCAAGAAACCACTTTTTCTTCCACTAGTGAAGTTTAATGGCAGTGGGCAGACCAACGTAAGGTGCATTACCGCCACCTACTGAGCATCGTTCATGCACACCAAATACTTCTCTTCAGAAAGTTTTCCTCCACCATCCCTTTCACATTTGTGTCACTACAACCCTCCCCCCATAGTACTGAGCATTTAAATCCCCTGGCCATTAGCTAACAAACTTCTAGCATTCCATTGTAGGATTTGAAGAAAAAAAGATGGAAAAAAACAAAAAAGAAAAATTGGAAAAAAGCATTAACAAATCTTCTCTGATCATTAGCTAACAAACTTCTAGCATTCCATTGAAGGATTTGGAAAAAAAAGAGGAAAAAAAAGAGAAAAAACACAAAAAAGAAAAAAAACATTAACAATCCTTCTCTGACTATTAGCTAATAAACATTCTAGCATTCCATTGTAAGATTTGAACAAAAAATGATGAAAAAAAAACAAAAAAAGGCATTACAATACTTCTTTGACCATTAGCTAACAAACTTCTAGCATTTCATTATAGGATTTGAAAACAAAATGATAAAAAAAATAAAAAAAAAGCATTAACAATACTTCCCTGACCATTAGCTAACAAACTTCTAGCATCACAATACCTTCAAATGCTTTAGTTAGTCTAAGTGGATTGATAACAGAGACAGTTCCACATTCAAAACTCAGCAATATCTTAAAGTCTTTCTCCTTGCTTTTATTTAAATCCTGTCTACTGCCTTCATCATTGGTTGATAAACCACTGCACTCCTCATTTTGCCATTTCGCAGAAACCTGCCATTCGCCTTCCTCCATACAACTCCAATCAGCCAATACCACCTCCCGTTCCCTGCCTCCATCTTCTCCATCACTTCCTGATATCTCTAACCAACAACCCAAGCTCAATAACTGCCAACTCCTGAATCCACTGTGTCGAATCGGCGACTCCGACAATTGCTACCTTAGACTGATGGCAAGCTTTCTATTCACAATGGTAGACTCCTAACACACAGAGCTGCTGAGCGTTGTGTTAATTGCTGCCTTGATTCTGCAATCAGTTAACAGCTGGTAGAAATTGGACAGGGTTGCAAATTTTGGAGATTAGAATCTCCATTTTTCTCTTTCAACCTTCATGATATTTAGTTAACACTTAATTGAGCTAAATGTATTCAATACTATTTTTATTTTATATTAATTTTAACAGGCTTCAAAAGTACAGAGAACAGCAATTTAGATGACACCCTTTGTTTTGATTCAGTAACAGTCTAGAAGGGAAGCTGTAGTGATAAATGGATGTCTAGAACTACTTTAATTCAGTTCTTATCTGTGTGTGTTATGGAGTCATAGTCATAGATCACTACAGCATCGGAAAAGGCTATTGGGCCCACCTAGGCTGTGCCAAACTATTGATCTGCTTAGTCCCATCGACCTGCATCCTTACCATTGCTCTCCATAACCCTTCCATCCATCTACCTATCCAAATTTCTGCTAAATATTGAAATCAAACCTGCATCCACCACTTCCGCTGGCAGCTTGTCCCACACTCTCACCTCCCTCTGAGTGAAGAAGTTCCCCCTCATGTTCCCCTTAAACATTTCACCTTTTACCCTTAACCCATGACCTCTAGTTCTAGTCTAACCCAACCTCAGCAGAAAAAGCCTTCTAGCATCTATATCACAATCTGTACCCCTCATAATTTTGTGTACCTCTATTAAATCCACCTCCCCCCATTCTGTTGTCCTCTAGGAAACCAAGTCCTAAACTATTCAACCTTTCTCCATAACTCAAGGTCCTCAAGTCCTGACAGCTTTCTTGTAAATTCTTTCTGCAGTCTTTCACCATTATTGATATCTTTCCAGTAGCTAGGTGACCAGAACTGCATACAATCCTTCAAATTAGGCCTCACCAACTTCTTATATGACTTCCACATAACATCCCAACTCCTGTGCTCAATACATTGAATTATGAAGGCCAATGCACTCCTTTTTACCCTATCTACTTGTGATACCACTTTCAAGAAATTATGCATCTGTATTCCCGAGTCCCTCTGTTCTACCGCACTCCTCAGTGCCCTACTGCTCACTGTGTGAGTCCTACCCAGGTTTGTCCTCCCAAAGTGTAACACCTCACACATGTCTGCATTAAATTCCATTTGCCATCCTGAATGCCAGGCGACTGAACCTTCTTGACCAACTTCCCATGTGGGACCTTGTCAAAGACCTTGCAAAAGTCCATGGAGATAACATCCACTGCCTTGCCTTCATCAAATTTCCTGGTAACTTCATTGGAAAAACTCTATAAGAGTGGTTAGACGTGACCTACCACACACAAAACCATAATAGCTACCCCTAATCAGGTTCTGTCTATCCTAATACTTATCTATATTCAGCCTCTTGGGATACCTTCTAATAACTTGCCTGCTACTGACGTCAGGCTCACCAGCGTATAATTTCCCACTGTTGCTAACTTGCCTCAAGACAGCAAACACCTCCTCCTCCTCTATAAGCTGTACAAGGTCCATGACTTCACTGCTGTTTTGCCTCATTTCTATAGATTCTGTTTCCATCTCCCAAGTAAATACAGATGTAAAAAAGTCTATTTAAGATCTCCTGCATCTCTTTTGGCTCCATGCACAGATGACCACTCTGATCTTCAAGAGGACCAATTTTGTCCCTTGCAATCCTTTTGCTTTTAACCTGTCAGCAGAAGCCCTTGGGATTCTCCTTCAGCTTGTCACCTTGTAATTGAAAAATTCATGAAATATAAGAGAAAGTAGAATATCCCTAACATTCTTACAACTGAAGAGTTTGGAAAACAAGATTTTCCATGATGCGGGCTAGGAATACAAGGAAGAAGTCAGTTAGACTGGAATCAGCCCCATTTATAATGTCCTTACAAATTCTACTACTGGCACCATGGGTGAATCATTGTCCAGACTTGGTGGCTTGTGTTATGTTTCTCTTTAGGAAGTGCTGCATGTTGTACCTTGTTTCTGAAATTTAGTTCTATTGTTTTCAATGAATGCACCTTTCAAAAAGGGAGCACAATATGCAGCTGCTATTGTGTATGGATGTTTAGTGCTTGCAGTCAAGGAGGAAATCCTGCAGAGTGAGTTCCCAGCTTCTACAGTATAGATGTGCTGCTCTTTTTTCACAGAATGCGTATTACTTTCAGAAAGAAGAAGAGATAGCAGTGAATTTATTACACAAAGCTTTGTTGTATTCTCACCTTCTGTGTGCTTGATGAAACTGCTATTCTGGGGTTATACTTGCTTTAGACACTGAATGTTAAACACACCTTCTGGTAGAGTTTCACATTGAGACAGCTAACCACTCCATTGGGAAGATATGAAAATTTCTTTCATTCATATTGTCTAGCAATTAGTACTGCAATATAATTTCTGAGAACCATTAATTTAGTGGATAATTTTTTTTCCCGTAAATAGTTTTGTTATTTTTTACTAGGTCTACTAAAGATCAAAATGAGACCAAAGGATTGGTTAAGGAACTTCTTTCTTCTGCATGCTGGGTTCACCATCAGATTGAAAGCAATGATGACTTGCTTTCCTTGTCACACATATAGAACAACATAAAATTAATATGAATTATTTCATTGGCTAAAATGTTTTAAATTATGACGAAACTGCACTTTAACTCACAGTGCCAATTAGCCTAGATAGCTTGGAAGATGAGCTGCAACGCTGATGCATTAATGTATTTTTTATTCATTTGGGTTAAGTGGTCTCTGGTACCTCCGACACATAATGACACCTTCCTCATCAGAAGTAGTTTCACGTAATAGAAATTGCAGCTCCAGATTGAAACACTGATACAATAAATCAAATTAGGTCTGCACCTTTCACATACTGTAGGTAAGATAATGGTATTTTAAAACATCCACACATACAATCTACTGGGTCACTCCAGAATGAGCATGTAAAAGCCTCTATCTGAGATAACAAAACAACGTGGGGGTGTTCAGGAGCATTTTTTTGGCAGTGATATTTTGCTTGGGATTAAGAATGTGAAATGTCTCCAATTTTTATTAAGTTTGACAAGTCTGAAAGATCTTTTTTTAAAAATATTTTTCTCCTTTGCAGCTAACTAATCTGACAGAAGTCCACGATCGCATCAGTGGGATGGCTCGGTGTCCATACAATCCACAGCACAATTCCACTGCTCTGATTACATCTACTGGAGAACTTTATGCTGCCACTGCTATGGACTTCCCAGGGAGAGACCCTGCCATCTACCGCAGTCTAGGAGGGCTTCCTCCGCTACGCACTGCTCAGTACAACTCTAAATGGCTGAATGGTGAGTACGAGTGAGATCAGGGACAGGAATCATTGTGGACATTAATTTATGTAACAAAGCATCTTTAATTATTTTAAATATGATTGTAATAATGTTGGCCCTTATTTAACGCAGTGTACAGAGTGGTAGAATGTCAGGTTTACTCTAAAATATAGATACAGATGTTCTTACCTGGCATAATGTTCTGTGTCAAGAGTAATGAAGAATATGTAATATCCAAAAGATAAGATAACTGATTTTTATTACATTTTTGACATTTTGTTTTGTAGAACCAAATTTTGTGTCATCCTATGATATTGGAAACTTCACCTATTTCTTTTTTCGGGAAAATGCAGTGGAACATGACTGTGGCAAAACTATTTTCTCCAGAGTAGCTAGAGTATGCAAAAATGATGTTGGAGGAAGATTTCTCCTGGAGGACACCTGGACAACTTTCATGAAAGCCCGATTAAACTGTTCTCGACCTGGTGAAATTCCGTTTTATTACAATGAGCTCCTAAGGACATTCTTCTTACCTGAGCAAGACATGCTTTATGGAATCTTCACTACAAATGTGTAGGTATCCATTTGAGCTTTTCCCATTCTATGAAGACACGATTATAAGATAAGAACAGAAAATGCTTGCAGTATTCACCTGGAAAGAGAAGGTGCAACTTAAAATGATTTTATTTGTTTTCTCCCTCGTTCTGAGGAAGAGCCCTTAATCTGAAACACTAACTCCATTTATCTTTCCATAATTATTGCCTAGCCGAGATTTTCCAGTGTTTTCCCTTTTTATTTCAGAACTTGAAAGTCTGCAGATTTCTTTTGCTATTTTCATCAACTGTAGGTGTACTCTTGTTCATGTAATTCTTTACTCTTCAGATGTATTTATTAATATAGTGCAAGATGAAATTACACTTCTCAAGATTGTTTAACTATACATGGGTATGTTTCCTGCAGGAACAGTATTGCGGCTTCAGCTGTCTGCATGTTTAATCTGAGTGCCATTACTCAAGTTTTTGCGGGGCCGTTTAAATTCCAAGAGAATTCCCGTTCAGCGTGGCTACCATTTATAAATCCTAACCCTAATTTTCAGGTATTTGTATCTCAGTAATTCTTAACTTTGTATAACTGAAGTATGAAATTATCATCACATTGCTTTGTCAAAAGAAAACAAGAATCCTAGAAAACAACAGGACAGGCCTTTCAGCCCATATTGTCGTGCTGATCTAATTAAATACCTAACTAAACTAACCCCTTCTGCCAACTCTTCCTTCTTTTCCATTCTCTGAAGATTCACGTATCTAGCTAGGAGCCTCTTAAATGCCTCTGTTGCACTTGCCTCCACAACGACTCCAGGCAGTGCATTCCACTTGTTGTGTCTAAAAGAAAACTTATTCTGCACCGTCATCTTTGAACTTAACTCCTCCCACCTTAAATGCATGTCTTGTAGTATTAGACATTTTGACCCTGGGGAAAAAGCTACCTGCTGTCCATGCTTTCCATAACCATATAAACTTCTATAAGGTTTCCCCTCAAATTCTGCCACTTCAGAGTAAACAACTGAAGTTTCTCTAAACTCTCTTACTAAAACACGTCTTCTAATCCAGGTAGCATCCTGATAAACCTCTTCTACACTCTCAACAAAGCCTTCCCATCTTTCTTATATAGGGCAAAGAGAATTTAATGTTATACTCCAGATGTGACTTAATTAGAGTTTTATAAAGCTGCGGCATTAACTTCCCAACTCTTAAACCTGGTGCTTTGACTAAAAAAGGCAAGCTTGTTGTATAGCTTATTTACCTGTGCCATGGTGCTATGGATTTGGACCCAAGATTCCACCATATATCAACATTGTTAAGGGTTTTGCTATTAACAATGTACTTCCTCTTTACATTTGATCTTTCAAATTGCAAGACCTCACATTTGGTCAGATTAAATTCCACCTGCCATTTTCTATCTATATCTGCAACTGATCTATATCCCATTTATCTTTGGGAAATCTTCCACAACACTTCTAATCTTTGTATCATCTGTGCACTTATTAACTAATCCATTTACATTTTACAGACACACACAGATGCACACAGACGCACACACATACATACACAAATATATATATATTAATTACAAAAAACACAAGTTGCAGTACAGAACTCTAAGGAATGCCACTAGTCACAGACCTCCAGTCAACATAAGTCCCATTGACCACTACCCTCTGTCTTCTATGGGCAAGCCCATTCTGAATCCAAGTTGTCAAGTCACCACTGATGCCTGCATTTCATACTGTATTCTGTATGCACTGACCTTGACAAACACTTTACTAAAATCCATGTAAACAACATCCACAGCTCTACCTTCATCACCTCCTCAAAAATCCCAATTAGGTCAGTAAAACATGATTTACCTTGCACAAGTCCATGTTGATGGTTTCTAATTAGGCCATGGTTTTCCAAAAGCTCATAAATCCTATTCATAAGAAGCCCCTCCAATAGCTTTCCTGTCATTGACCTGGGATTCACCAATTTATAGTTTTCAAGATTATCCCTAATTCCCTTCTGGAACAATGGAACACCATTAACTACTCACAAGTCCTCTGGAACCTTAAAAAAGGTAAATTCACACAGAGAATGGTGGGTGCGTGGAATGCACAGCCAGCAACAGTGGTGGAGGCGGATACAATAGGGTCTTTTAAAAGACTCTTAGATAGGTACATGGAGCTTAGAAAAATAGAGGATTATGCGGTAGGGACATTCTAGGCAGTTTCTAGAGTAGGTTACATGGTCAGCACACTATTGTGGGCTGAAAGGCCTGTAATGTGTTGTAGATTTCTACGTTCTATGTTATGGCTGGAGAGGACATGGAGATCTTGGTCAAAGACTAGGTGGGGTGGGATACTTTTTCCCTCCTTTATCCTTGAGTGGTCCTATCTGCTCACTAATTTTGCACTTGATATATTTACAGCATGCCTTGAGATTTTCTTTAATTATACTTGCCAAGGACTTTTCATGACCCCCTCCTGGCTTTCCTTATTCACCCCATGATTTCTAGCTTTATCACCCTCATGGGCTCCAGCTGATTTTTGTTTCCTAAACCTTACATATGGTTCTTTTTTCTTCTCAACTAAGTTCACCACCTCTCAACATCCTTGTCACCCTTCCTTCTTACTAGAACAAATTTGTCATGTACTCTGTAAAAACACATACAAAATGCTGGAGGAACTCAGTAGGCCAGGCAGCATCTATGGAAAAGAGTATAGTCGACATTTTGGGCTGAAACCCTTCAGCAGGACACCTCTTTTCCCTAGATGCTGCTGAGTTCCTCCAGCATTTTGTGTGTGTGTTGCTCGGATTTCCAGCATCTGCAGATTTTCTCTTGTTTGTGATTGGATGTATTCTGTAGAGTTGGTCTTTAAACACCCTCCACATATCAGATGTGGGCTTCCTAAAATCAGGTGTTTCCAATGAACTCTCCCTAGTCTCTGCCTAATACTCTCATAATTTACTCTGCTCCACTTTAGTACACTTCTGCAACGTCCATACTTACGGTATCTACAATTTATCTTAGAACTGAAGGAGTTATGATCATTTTTCCCTGCCTGTTTTTCCATTGAAAGATTGGTCACCTGGCCAGGCTCACTTCCCAGCATGAGGGCCACTCTGACCCCTTGTTAGATGAGCTGAATCCTGATTTAAGGGATCCTCTGAACAAATTCTGCCTTATCTAGCACTAGAGGTCCCAGTTTGTATTGGGGGATGTTGATATCATGACAACAACCCTACTGGTTTTACACTTTTCCATAATTTGCCTGCATTCCAGTTCCTCAATGTCCATATGGTTATTGGTGGATCTGTAGTATAATCCCATCAGAGTGATTGTATTTTCTTATTTTTGAGTTCTACCTGTATAGACTCATTGGATGGGCCCTCTGTTATGTCCCCTCTGAGAGCAGCTGTGATATTGTCTTGACTAATAGTGCAACCTCCATCCTTCTCCCCTTCACCTCCTTCTCTATCTTTTCTAAAATGTCAAAACCCAGAAGATTAACCATCTTAATTGTAAAATGTGTTCTGCAATGTTCCATGATAATTATTCCAACATGTGTTCATTACTTTGTTTTACTTTGTAAGTTCCATCTGAAACTTACCTTTCTGTTATTTTTGCTTTATTAGTGTGGTACTGTCGATTATGGTCCTTACATGAATCTCACAGAGAGGAACCTCCAGGATGCTCAAAGATTTATTCTTATGCATGAAGTGGTGCAGCCGATATTTCCAATCCCTTTCTTTATGGAGGACAATAGTCGATTTTCCCACATAGCAGTGGATGTAGTGCAGGGAAAGGATATGCTCTTCCATGTTATGTACTTGGCTACAGGTACCACAGATTAATTCACCATATAAAATTGTAATGTTTTGACCTGATTGCACATTGTTATGGCAATGATCGGCATTAAAGAGTTTAGTAACAATTTATTAATGTTAGGCTCATATTTATTACATACTGTATGTGATTGCAAATTTATGTGATTACTTATCAGATTGATAGAAATACATTCATTTACATCCCAAACATTATTATAGTAAGAACCCGAGCAAGTCGCCTGTCTTGCACTTATATTTTTTGTACTTAAGATCTCTAAACCATTTGAATATGCAGCTGGACAGATTTTTAAAGTTATACAATTGCATTGTCGGATCATGACTTGCATTACAGGGTGTCAGTGGAATACATTGTTTCAATTTATTTCATTGCATTTCTTGTCGGCTGACCTCATTCGTAGATAGTCATCGGCTCCAGGTCATATTGTAGTAAGTTGTATATTGCAGAAACAATAGCAGTGCACTGTACATCTTCAACCCAGTTTCTTTTTATGGTGAATTTATGACTACTTCATTGCATTCAAAAGTCCCATTAATTCATCATTGATTGACTCTGAGAGATTGACCAAGGTGAGTTATGTGATGCACACTGTCAGACTTCCTGAATGGAAGAGCCTGTCACATTGCTATTTGACAAAGGGATTTGGGGAATAGCTTGTATCAGAGATCATTTATATTTTGAAAATTTGTGGAAAGGAGGTATTGATCAAGCTGTTATGTATCTTTCCCAGTCATACTGATTGACTGAATTGACGCTTGTTATATTATTGTTAAAAGTTAGCATTTACCCTTATTCTTTTTGGTTTATTCAGAGCGATTAACACTTCACTTTTTAATAAATTACACATTCTATTTATGACAGCTACCTCAGCATAAAACCTATTTATTGTTAACAAGCTATGCATCCTGGATATAACAAAACATTACATCATCATATAACACTGTTCAATATAGAATTAAACAGTTCAATAAGAGATTGATATTCTTGAGGTTTTCAGTTTAATGCAAAAAAGATGTTTATTTTAGAAACTGAATTCAAAACCTTGTCATGTTTTGTCAAAATGATTTTGACAATATAATTTAGTTAAAACAGAGGAAAAAAATGAAATAAATACACATTCTGTGTAGAAAGCTGAGTTTGGCCATGTGCTTCTTGACATCGTGCCAAAATAGTGAAAGTTTCAGGATGTCCTAAAGCACTTTCAAGTCAATGAAGCACTTTTGATGAGTTGTCAGTGAGGAAATGTGCAAGCCAGCTGCTGCAGAGCATGTTCCACAAATAGTTCTATGTGAGTGATGAGTAATTTAAAAAAAAAAATAATATTGACCAGAACAGCTGGGGAAACTCTCCTGTTGTTTGACAAAATGATACTATGGGAACATGCATCTCATGAAAGGGCAGAAGGGGTGTGCGCTCAACCTTGTATCTAAAAAGTGCACTCATCTCTGTGCTGCACTGGAGGTTCAACCTAGATTTCTGAGATCACTATTTTCAATTGACTGAAGCCCATTCAGAAAGACCACATATGAAACTCCAGCTGTGTGCCACTATCATGATGTCAGAGACTGTCCATCATCGTCTCTGCCGTTGCTCACCCTTGCACATTGCCAGTTTTGTAAGTGGTCAGCATGAGTCCAAGCTATGTTGCCCTGCCTACGGCAGCATGCCCATTTAGAAGGGTAAATAATTTTTGTTTGCAGTTGGCAAGTCATTCCAAACATTATTTGATCCACCTGGAAGCAATAATAAAGGAGAGGATGCACTCTGAATTTCTCAGTCTTTGGCTATGAATTGCAGAATCGTAGCGATCAGGAGTACACAGTGAAATAGCATTGAGAGAGGGCAGCTGTGGAGATGAATGTTTTGGACACGGATGCAAAGCCATATTAAACTTGGTAAACTCCGCAAATTTGGTAAAGTCAGTAATTTTTCAACTAATGTGCAGTAGTTTTATGCACAGCAGAGGTGTGCCCTACATCTCCACTGTTTACCAAGCAACAGCATGAATCAATCAGGACTGGGTTATAATAATCAAAGGCTCACCTCAGTCTGCTTTTACTTTACCACATCTAGTTTACATCCACTTCGTAGTCTCCAAATACTGCCAGGAATTCAACACAACAGTCACATCAATCAAATGCAGTGTGATTCTCACATTTCTTCTTTTCAATTCCTCTGGTTTTGTGGTTTCTGAGATGGTTAACAAGACCAGTGTGGGACCGTAGACATCTTCCACAGATGAAATAGATGCAGACAGCATGTGTATGAGCAGCTTGTACTAAGGTGATACCCTCCTTCTGTTTTGAGAAAATTCTCAAATCATTTCTTCTGCCTTCTTGGTAATCTCATCCAGTGACCTAGCTTGGAATAGTGCATGTGTTGAATTGTGACAGACAAGACCTGGCCTGTCTATGTAGATGGTGAACGACCTGGCCTGAATATGTAGATGGTGAACGACCTGGCCTGAATATGTAGATGGTGAACGACCTGGCCTGTCTATATAGATGGTGAATGACCTGGCCTGTCTCTATATAGATGGTGAATGACCTGGCCTGTCTCTATATAGATGGTGAATGACCTGGCCTGTCTCTATATAGATGGTGAATGACCTGGCCTGTCTATGTAGATGGTGAACGACCTGGCCTGTCTATGTAGATGGTGAATGATCTGGCCTGTCTCTATATAGATGGTGAACGACCTGGCCTGTCTCTATATAGATGGTGAATGACCTGGCCTGTCTATGTAGATGGTGAATGATCTGACCTGTCTCTATATAGATGGTGAACGACCTGGCCTGTCTCTATATAGATGGTGAACGACCTGGCCTGTCTATGTAGATGGTGAATGACCTGGCCTGTCTATATAGATGGTGAATGACCTGGCCTGTCTCTATATAGATGGTGAACGACCTGGCCTGTCTATGTAGATGGTGAATGACCTGGCCTGTCTATGTAGATGGTGAACGACCTGGCCTGTCTATGTAGATCAGGGGTCCCCAACCTTTTTTGCGCTGTGGACCGGTTTCATACTGACAATACTGACAATATTCTTGCGGACCGGCTGACCTGGGTCGGGGGGGGTGGCGGGGGTAGAGTTGCCAGCGGACAAGAGTAGAGCCAAATACGTTGTTTACACAGAAAGACTACAATGACCAGTGCGCATGCGTGCTTTGCGCATACGTGTACATGCCCATTTTTTCTACAAATCGTTTTTGGCGATTCTGTTCGGGGGGGGAGGTGGTGTTAATCAGACCGGAATATAGATGATAAGTGGCTAATACACTCAATTTCATTTCTAAAAGGGTTTATCTAACGAATTTAATATTAAACACACACCGCATATTTTCCTTGCATGAATATAGCGATAAGTCAATTATCAGGGAAGGACAGGGGAGCTTGAAGTATGTGTTGAACGAACTTCCAGTAGAAGTGGTAGAGGCAGGTTCGATATTATCAATTGAAGAAAAATTGGATAGGTATGTGGACAGGAAAGGAATGGAGCGTTGTGGGCTGAGTGCAGGTCGGTTGAACTAGGTGAGAGTAGCGTTCGGCACGGACTAGAAGGGCAGTGACGGCCTGTTTCCGTGCTGTAATTGTTATATGGTTATATAAGTAAGTCAATAGCATCATAACATTTTAAGTAACGCTTGGATATTAAACACACAGCACATATTTTCCCCGTATGAACATATAAAATCATTGCAACACACCAATATCGCTGAATCAGTGGGAGCCCTGGGCTGAATGCTTGTTTCCCTGCAACAAGATGGTCCCATCGAAGGGTGATGGGAGATAGCGATACTCGAAGGGGGTTCCTTATGTCCAGTCTATTACGCAATTTGGTTTTCGTTGCATTCATTGCAGAGATATGTTGGAAATGGAAGCCACGTTTTCAGTGCTTTTGTGGCTATCTCAGGATATTTAGCCTTGACTTTGATCCAGAATGCCGGCAGAGCTGTTATGTCAAACATACTTTTCAGCTCGCCGTCATTTGCAAGCTCAGGAGGTTGATCTCCTTCCCGCGCTGACATGGATGATGCGCAGGTAATGACCTCGCATGCGTAGTGGCTGAACAGTGGGCATGACAAGGAATGAGGAAAGGTGCAGCTGACTCCTATCGCCAAACCATATCCTTTACTCGCGGCCCAATAGCATATGCTTTGCGGCCCGGTACTGGTCCGCGGCCTGGTGGTTGGGGACCGCTGATGTAGATGGTGAAAGACCTAGCCTGTCTCTATATAGATGGTGAATGACCTGGCCTATCTATGTAGGTGGTGAACGACCTGGCCTGTCTATATAGATGGTGAATGACCTGGCCTGTCTATGTAGATGGTGAACGACCTGGCCTGTCTCTATATAGATGGTGAATGACCTGGCCTGTCTATGTAGATGGTGAATGACCTGGCCTGTCAATGTAGATGGTGAATGACCTGGCCTGTATATGTAGATGGTGAATGACCTGGCCTGTCTATGTAGATGGTGAACGACCTGGCCTGTCTCTATATAGATGGTGAATGACCTGGCCTGTCTATGTAGATGGTGAATGACCTGGCCTGTCAATGTAGATGGTGAATGACCTGGCCTGTATATGTAGATGGTGAACGACCTGGCCTGTCTACATATATATAGATGGTGAACGAGCTGGCCTGTCTATATAGATGGTGAATGACCTGGCCTGTCTCTATATAGATGGTGAACGACCTGGTCTGTCTATGTAGATGGTGAATGACCTGGCCTGTCTATATATATAGATGGTGAACGAGCTGGCCTGTCTATATAGATGGTGAATGACCTGGCCTGTCTCTATATAGATGGTGAACGACCTGGTCTGTCTATGTAGATGGTGAATGACCTGGCCTGTCTATATAGATGGTGAAAGACCTGGCCTGTCCATGTGTGTTGCAGAATGGTGAAAGTCCTGGCCTGTCCATGTAGATGGTGAATGACCTGGCCTGTCTCTATGTAGATGGTGAATGACCTGGCCTGTCTATATAGATGGTGAATGACCTGGCCTGTCTATGTAGATGGTGAATGACCTGGCCTGTCTATGTAGATGGTGAATGACCTGGCCTGTCTCTATGTAGATGGTGAACGACCTGGCCTGTCCATGTAGATGGTGAATGACCTGGCCTGTCCATGTGTGTTGCAGAATGGTGGAAGACCTGACCTGTCCATGTGTGTTGCAGAATGGTGGAAGACCTGACCTGTCCATGTGTGTTGCAGAATGGTGGAAGACCTGCCCTGACTATAGAGCCATCAGTGTATAAAACTAGGCCAACGCTTGGGGCTGATGACCTGGGAGAAGGCAGTGAAGGTGGTTTACTTATCCTTCCAGGAGGACTTTACAGAGGTGGCATTGGTGGACAGAGTTGTGGCAAAGGATTGCAGACTAGAAATGTTAACTGTTTTTTGTTCTACAGATGCTGCCTAACCTGAGGGTTTTTTAAAAAACATTTTCAGGTTTTCTTTCATATTGGTGGTGTTTTGCCTGTTATTTCAATTGCTGACTGTAGAAGCATATGGGAGGGCAGGGATCACAGGGAGAGAGAGCACGGTGAATACTGCATGACTACAGGCCCTTTGGTCTAATGAATGCATGCCAACCATGATGCCCACACGGCTCTACCCAACTTTCCGTGTTCAGTCCATATCTCTCCACACTCCCTCCCCTCTATATACCTATTCAGGTAATGATGTGGCAAGGGTGATTGATGGTAAAGGCAAAGAAAAATTTTAATTACCTGAGGTGAGAGACTTTGGAAATGTCAGGAGTTAGGGAAGTGCCAGGCAGATCCAGCACATATGGACTGCATCGTCTGCCAACTACACAAATTTCTGGTCTGCTCGAGTTGTCCTTGCTAGCAAAGTACTTGCACAAACAATGTATATTATGATCTACTCCTGAACAATTCTAAAGACCTTAAGTGGAGTTTGCCATGTCAAAATGTGTCTGCAGGTTCACTACAATTAATTACGTTATAATATAAAACCTGCAATCGTAAACAACCAACATGATCAAATATCTTACTAAGATAGTGTCAGCTGGTTTTGCTTGGACTTCATATTTCATAACAAAGATACTTATTTCATCATAGTGGCTGTACCTCTGCTAAATATTGAGTTCAGCTTATACCTGTGTTCTTATTTAAAACTTTCACACGAAATATACACCAGTGGGGGGAAAATTCATTTGCTGAATGTAATACCCATATGGCATTTGGTAGGGTGAGAATTTTTAAAGTTATAGATCGCTTGACATGGATTCACCTAACTTGTCACAAATTTTGAAGCTTTTTAGAGAGGTACATGGTCTGTTACTACAATGATTTTTGGAATACAATTTCTTAATATTTTGGGCATGTATTAATTGAGAATTTATTGGAGAAAAATGTAAAATCAACCCACAGGTTACAAAACTCTGCAAAGCACCTCAGTTTTGTTTTCAAGTTAAATCGTCATTCAACTATACATGAGTGCTAATGAATACGGTCAAATGAAACAGTGCTTCTTAAATGAATTATGATTTATTGGATAGTTCTTTAAATTAATAATCTACATACTCTGGAAATGTAGGAACAGGTAGGGCAGATTTTATAAGAACACAGATTAAGACCTTGATCCCAGTTCTAGATGAGGTGAGCCTATCCACATTTTGACTGAGGTTAATGGCTTCCCTCAAGTCTATGGATTTATACCTTCTTGCAATTATTTCCATTAAATACTTGTACAAAAACATAGTTGCTCGTAGCGCCTGTGTGTTCTAAATACCCCTGTTAGAGGAAGCATCCTGTCAGCATTGACCCTGGTAAACCCCCTTGGAATCTTATGCATTTTAATAAGATCATCTTTCATTCTCCTAATCCCCATCAATATAGGCACAAACTGCTCAGCCTCTCTCTACAATGCCTTGTAAAAATACTCAGCTCCCAACCCTTCGTTAACAAAAATGAGTATTACAGCAGGGATTCTGATCAATTGAACTGAGAATGTTTATTTGTGAATCACATGCTCCTTCTTTTCACAGTTTAGCCCAAAAAAAGACAGGGAAAATTGTAAAGCACCAAAAACTGAAAGTTCAAAAATTGAAATGTCAACAGTTCAAAATTATTCACCCCCTTTGCTCAGTACTTGGTTGAACCAGCTCTTACAGCTATTACGGTGTGGTAAACCACGTATATATGTTGTAATGGATCAACTGTCTGGACACGCCCCTCTGCTGACTGCCCCTGTGGCTCATCCCACAGAGTCCTGTATAAAGGTGTTTCGCCGTGCCCCTCCCCCTCAGTCCGGGGGCAGACACTCACTGTGGAGGTTGTGGAGGTCGTATTGTATAGCGAATTTTACCAAACCTCAGTCTTTTGGAGTTATTGAAGGTGCTTCAATTTTATTCGCTGTACATTTTAAAGCATGGAACACGCTCTGAGACCGGACAAATTAGACCTCGATCCGCAAACACCTGAAGCTGGAAACGCTTTCGAACTCTGGCTGGCCTGCTTCGAAGCGTACCTAGAGGATATTAAAGCGACCGACCCCACAGCGAAGCACAGAGTTCTACTCTCCAGGGTCAGTCCACGGGTCTATTCGCTGATCAGAGACCAGCTGTGCTACGACGGCACGATGAGCGCACTCAAAGGACAATACCTGCGGCCAGTAAACACTGTCTACGCGCGGCATCGCTTAGCGACTCGGCACCCGCGGCCCGGGGAATCAAGTGCTGAGTTTGTCCGGGCCCTACAGACACTCGTGCGAGCCTGTAATTGCCAGGAGCTGACGGCGGCGCAGCATGCAGAACTCCTAGTGAGAGACGCCTGCGTCACGGGACCACGTCAGTGTACGCGCGCCAGCGGCTGCTGGAAAAAGCTGATCTGACCCTAAGTTCGGCGATCGAGCTGGCTGATACGCTGGAGACTGCTCTGCACAACTCTGAGGCTCTCCAGGCACGCGATAGCCCGATGGCCTTGTGGGCGCCGCAGACCCCACAACCCACTAGCGAATTGACCTCGGCTGCCGCCAGTCGTGAGTCCACGAAGTGCTACTTCTGCGGACTGGAGAAGCACCCCCGGAAACGCTGCCCGGCCCGACAAGCTACCTGCTCCAGCTGCGGAAAGAAGGGCCACTTCGCCAAGGTCTGTAAGTCAAAACCGCGAGCGGATCGAGAAGCGCTGCATGCGAGATGTGGGGGTCGCCATCTTGCCTGCCGCCATCTTCCCTGCATGCCGCCACCACGTGCGAGACATGGGGGCAGCCATCTTGGTCGGCGCCACCTCCCACTGCCTACGACCAACGGGTGCTCACGGGGCACCCCACCGCGCTGGACCGAGACAGCGACCCCACCCTGGCTTCCATGACCCTTGACCAAAGCGCTCCCCACCACCTCTCAAGGTCAATGATGGACATCCTGGTGGAGGGGCGCAGGACGAGCTGCCTGTTTGACACAGGCAGCATGGAGAGTTTTATCCACCCGGACACGGTGCAGCATTGCGGACTCGGCCGGTAAGTCAGAGGGTCGCCATGGCCTCCGGGTCGCATACAACAGACATCCGGGGGGGTTGTGTAGCGACGCTAGTGGTGCAGGGCACAGAATATCGAGACTTTATGTTACTGGTCATGCCTCAACTGTGTGCCCCTGTGCTATTGGGGCTCGACTTCCAGAGCCACCTGAAAAGCGTGACAATGAAGTATGATGGGCCCCTCCCGCCAATTACTGTCGTTAATCCCCAGTTTTGTAGGGATACGTCACATACCCAGCTACTGACCACACACACACACCGACCAGCACATCCCACCCAACACCATGCCAGATCCCGCACTACTGACGCCACTTGCGGCCTCTCCACCCTCAAGATCCCTCCCCCACCACTGTTCACCAACCTGACCCCCGACTGTAAACCTGTGGCAACTAAAAGCAGGAGGTACAGCACGGGGGACAGAGCCTTCATTAAGTCGGAGGTGCAGCGGCTGCTCAGGGAGGGGGTCATTGAAGCAAGCACAAGTCCTTGGAGGGCGCAGGTGGCCGTTGTTCGGAACGGGGAGGAAAATAGGATGGTCGTGGACTATAGCAGATCATCAATAGGTTCACGCAGCTCGACGCGTACCCCCTACCCCGCATCGCGGATATGGTCAATCAGATAGCACAGTACAAGGTGTACTCGACCATAGACCTATAATCCGCTTACCATCAGCTCCCCATCTGCCGGGAGGACTGCCGTTACACTGCCTTCGAGGCGGACGGCAGGCTTTATCAATTCCTGCGCGTCCCCTTCGATGTCATGAATGGTGTATCTGTCTTCCAGAGGGCAATGGACCGGATGGTGGACCAGTGCCAACTGAAGGCCACGTTCCCATATCTGGATAACATCACCATCTGCGGTCACGACCGGCAGGATCACAACAACAACCTCCAAAAATTTCTCCAAGTAGACAAAGCTTTCAATCTCACCCATAACAAGGACAAGTGTGTATTCGGGACCACCTGACTTGCTATCCTTGGGTGTGTCGTGAAGAATGGAGTTATTGGCCCTGACCCTGACCGTATGTGCCCCCTGTTGGAACTCCCTCTTCCCAACACCCTCAGAGCCCTCAAAAGGTGCCCGGGCTTCTTTTCATATTACGCCCAATGGGTCTCTAACTACGCAGACAAGGCCCACCCCCAGTCAAGTCCACCACATTCCCCCTCTCAGCTGAGGCCTGCACGGCCTTCAGCCACATAAAAGGGGACATTGCCAAAGCAGCAATGCATGCGGTGGACGAGGCCATTCCCTTCCAAGTAGAGAGTGACGCCTCCGACTTTGCGCTGGCTGCTACCCTCAACCAGGCAGGAAGACCAGTGGCGTTCTTCTCCCGTACTCTTCAAGGCCCTGAAATTCGGCACTCTGCGGTAGAGAAAGAGGCCCAGGCCATAGTGGAAGCTATTAGGCACTGGAGGCACTATCTTGTCGGCAAAAGGTTCACCCTACTAACTGACCAGCGCTCAGTCGCGTTGATGTTTAATAACCAACAGCGGGGCAAAATCAAAAATGATAAAATTCTGAGGTGGAGAATCGAACTCTCCACCTACAATTATGACATCATGTACAGGCCTGGGAAGCTCAACAAGCCCTCTGACGCCTTATCCCAGGGAACGTGCGCCAGCGCGCTGATCGACCGGCTATACGCCCTACATGTAGACCTTTGCCACCCGGGGGTCACCCAGCTTTTCCACTTCGTGAAAGCCCGGAACCTGCCCTACTCCCTTGAGGAGATCAGGATGATGACCAGGGACTGCCAAGTCTGCGCAGAGTGCAAACTGCACTTCTACTGACCCAAAAAGGCACAACTCATCAAGGCCACCCACCCCTTTGAGCGACTTTAAGGGCCCCCTTCCCTCCACCGACCACAATGTGTACTTTCTTAACGTTATCGACGAGTACTCGCGGTTCCCCTTTGCCACCCCCCTGTCCCGACACCACTACCACGTCAGTTATAAAAGCCCTGCGCAAGCTCTTCACTCTGTTCGGATACCCATGCTATATCCACAGTGACAGAGGGTCCTCGTTTATGAGAGACGAACTGCACCAATACCTGCTGGCTAGGGGAATTGCAACTAGTAGGACCACGAGCTATAATCCCCGGGGGAATGGACAGGTAGAGAAGGAGAATGGCACAGTGTGGAAAGGCACAGTCTTAGCCCTCAGGTCAAAGGGACTGCTGGTCTCCCGCTGGCAGGAGGTCCTTCCCGAGGCACTCCACTCCATCCGCTCCCTGTTATGCACAGCCACCAATGCCAGCCCTCATGAGCGGCTCTTTTCTTTTCCCAGAAAGTCGATCACTGGAACCACCCTACCAACTTGACTGACGTCCCTGGGACCAGTGCTGCTCCGGAAACATGCGAGGAGCAATAAATACTCCCCGATGGTCGAGAGGGTTCACTTACTTCACGCGAACCCCCAGTATGCCTATGTGGTTTTACCTGATGGGCGGGAGGACACGGTCTCCATCCGCGACCTGGCGCCCGCAGGAGCACCAGGCCCCTACCCTGAACACTCCATGGTGACTATTAACCTCGTACCCACCGATATATATACCCACCAGACACCGCGCACTCCAAGCCCTACACAGACACCACACGACACTCCCATACCGGGCGCGACGCACACGCACGAGGGATTAACAACGCCTAATGTGCTGACACCTCAAGTCAGGCCGGAGCCAGCACAACCGCCATCGCCGATGCAATCACTGCCGGTGCTATGTAGATCACAGTGACGGACTCGACCGCCTGATGGACTTGACCTGTAAATATACTTGTTTTAAATATTGTCAGTCACTTCACCCTGCGGGACTCTTTTTAAAAAAAAAAAGGAGGGGTGAATGTGGTAAAATATATATATGTTGTAACTGGGTTAACTGTCTGGACACGCCCCTCTGCTGACTGCCCCTGTATAAAGGTGTTTCGCCTTGCCCCTCCCCCTCAGTCCGGGGGCAGACACTCACCGTGGAGGTCATACAGCGAATAAAAGCCTTTCAGTATTTTACCAAACCTCAGTCTTTTGGAGTTATTGAAGGTGCTTCATACGGTCTTTTTGGATAAGTCTCTATTAGCTTTGCGCAATGTGATGGAGCAAGATTTGCTCACTCCTCTTTGCAAATTTGGTCAAGCTGTGCCAGGTTAGTTGGGGAGTGCTGGTGGACAGCAATCTTGAGGTCTTGCCTGTGATGTACCTCAGGATTGCTGTCCACTGCTGCTATTACAGCTCGGGGTGATCTGGAGTTTGGAGTTTCTGGCGCCGTTCTGTAAGGAGTCTCTGTATGTCTTCCCAGTGGAATGTGTGGGCTTTTCCCCCGAGTGCTCTGGTTTTCTCCCACAGTCTAAAGACGTACAGGATAGGTTGGTTGGTTATTGCAAATGATCTTGTTCGTATTGGGGTTGTGGGGTTGCTGGGTGGCATAGATCGAAGGGTCTACTGCACGCTTTATTGCTAAGTAAATAAGTATATCCTTCCTTAAGTGTACCAAAGCCACAGACAGTACTCCAGGTGGAGTTTCTTTAGAGCCATGTGATGTTGCATTAAACCTTAACTTTATTCATACCCCACAACCTTTGTAAAAAAAAAGGCCAATGTTCCAGTAGCCTTTCTATTTACTTTGTGTATCTGCATACTTACAGTATTGTCTTAGGCGCATGTAAAAATAGTCTGTAAAATGAAGATGCTTTCAAAAATGAAAAGTTTCTAAATATTGAAAACTTTGCTGTAAAGAATACTAAGCAGTAAAAACTAAATCAAATCAATATTTAGTGTGACCACCCTTTGCTTTAAAACTGCATCAGTTCTCTTAGGTAGACAGTTGTGCAGTTTTATAAGAAAATCGGCTGATAGGTTGTTCCAAGCACTTTGGAGAACTTGCCACAGTTCTTCTGCAGACTTTGGTGCCTCGCTTGCTTCTGTCACTCCAGGTAATCCCAGACAGCCCTGATGATGTTGCGATCAGGGCTCTGTGGAGGCCACAGTATCTGAAAGCATATTAAAAAATGCAAGTACTGTATGTTTTATTTCATGCCCCAAGATCCCCAGGTCCCTTTGTACTGCAAGCTATTTTGTAAACTTGATCCATTTTAATAATAGGTTGCTTTTTCATTCCTCTAATATTGTGGGTACCTTCACAATCCCAGCGTTAATTTCTGTGGCATCCAAACTTACTGATTGCTGAGAATAATCCTACTTATCTTGTCTCTGTTTTCTGTTAATTATTTACATCTCATTAAATGTATTGTCGCAGCTCTGTTCTCTCATATCTCAGACTTGAACCTTTCTAGTGGCACCTTATTGAATGTTTTCTGACAGTCTAGATACACCAGTAAAAGTTCCCCTTATACACCCTGTTACATCCTTGAAGAACTAACGCCAAACATGATTTCCCTTTCATGAAACCATGTTGACTCTGCCTACTGTCTTGTGATATTCTAAATGCAATCTCCCATGAGGAACAATTTTCCATTCTTTCCTTAATAATACTTTCCCAATGAAAGACCAAAGATTAACTGACCTGTAGACCATAAGACATAGGGGCAGAATTAGGCTATTCAGCCCATTGAGTCTTCTCCGCCATTCCATCATGGCTGATCCCGGATTCCACTCAGCCCCATACACCCGCCTTCTTGCCATATCCTTCGATGGCCTGACCAATCAGGGAACGATCAACTTCCGCCTTAAATATACCCACAGACTTGGCCTTCACTGCAGTCTGTGGCAGAGCATTCCACAGATTCATCACTCTCTAGCTGAAAAAAATCCCTCCTTACCTCTGTTCTAAAGGGTTGCTCCCTCAGTTTTGAGGCTGTGCTCGCTACTTCTCAATACCCCCACCAGAGGAAACACCCTCTCCACATTCACCCTATCTAGTCCTTTCAACATTCAGTAGGTTTCAATGAGATCCCCCCGCGTTCTTCTAAATTCCAGTGAATACAGGACCACAGCTGCCAAATGCTCCTTATATGTTAACCCAAAGGGACAGGAGAAGATGGCGGCACGACATAGCGCACAGCGACCACTCTGGTGATGAATATCTGATATCTGTCAAGCAGGGTGCCATGCACAATCCTGATTTGATGGAGGCAGACGTGAGAGTGCGGAGGAACATCTGGTGAAAATTCTGAAATGCCTGTTCTGCTGCCGCTGCTACTGTGTGATTCAGAATCTCCGGAGGGGAAGGCCCCGAGTCCTCGGCTTTGATTGTTGCTCGGCGGCCGGGGCAGGGTTGAAGTGCTTGGCAGAGATAGTGCTCGGTGCTCGGTGCTCGATGTCGGACGGCTGGTCGGAAGCTCGAAGTTTTCAGACAGACACAGAGTCGGCTGTGGTCGGGTGCTTCCAGGGTGCTGCATCGGCAAGTTTGCGGCACTGGAGGTTCATGGCAAGGAGAGTTTCTCCCTTCTATTGTCTGTGTGTGATGATGGGCTATCGGGACTTTGAGGCTTATTTTTACCGTGCCCATGGTCTGCTCTTTTTCAAATTATGGTATTGCTTTGCACTGTTGTAACTTTATGTTATAATTATGTGGTTTTTGTCAGTTTTAGTCTTGGTCTGTCCTGTGTTTCTGTGATATCATACCGGAGGAACACTGTATCATTTCTTAATGCATGCATTTCTAAATGACAATAAACGAGGACTGAGTGTCCTCATAATCTAATCTAACCCCATCGATTCCATTATCCAAATCATTGACAAACAATGTGAAAAGTAGTGGTCCCGATATCGACCCCTGAGGAACACCAGCCAAACTGAAAAGGCCCCCTTTATTCCCACTGATTGCCTCCTACCTGTCAGCTATTCCTCTATCATTCCTGTAACACCATAGGATTTTATCTTGTTAGCAGCCTCATGTGTGACACCTTATCATATACCTTCTGAAAATCCAAGTAAATGAGATCCACTGCCTCTCCTTTGTCCACCCTGCTTGTTATGTCCTCGAAGAACAGTTTGTCAGGCAAGATTTCCCTTACAGAAACCATGCTGACTTTGACTTATTTTATCATTAGTCTGCAAATACCCTGAAACCTCATCCTTAATAATAGACTCCAACACTTTCCCAACCATTGAAGTTAGGGTAACTGACATATAATTTCCTTTCTTTTGCCTTCTTCCCTTCTTAAAGAGTTGAATAACGTTTGCAATCTTCCAGTCTTCCAAGACCATGCCAGAATCAAGTGATCCTTGAAAGATCATGACCAATGCATCTGTTATCTCTTCAGCAACCTCTCTCAGGACTCTGGGATGCAGTCCATCTGGTCCAGGTGACTTATCCACTTTAAGACTTTTCAGTTTGTCTAGCACCTTTTCCTTTGTAATAGCAATGGTACTCACTCATGCTCCCTGACACCTACGGACCCCTGGCGCATTGCTAGTGTCTTCCACAGTGAAGACAGATGCAAAGTACTTATTAAGTTATTCTGCCATTTCTTTGTTCCCATTACTTCCTCACCAGCATCATTTTCCAGTGGTCCAATATCAATATCAACTCCTTTTTAACTCTTTAGTTTAGAGTAGTTTCCCGTTTTCTGTCTCCCTCTTCAATAGTGATGCTACATTTGCAGTTTTCCTATCCTCTGAAACTTCTCAGTGTCCAGGGAATTGTGAAATTTACAACCAACACATCCTCTGTAGTGATTCTTTTGTTGAAGCGATGCCTCATGGATTAGGTCCTTCTGGCCCTTTGAGCAGTGCCGCCCCAGTAGCGCCTGACATTCCCAATTTACCCGAACCTAATCGTGGGACAATTTACAATGACTAATTTGGTATGCCTTTGGACTGTGGGGAGAAAAACTCACACGTTCATACAGACTCCTTATAAAGGATGTCAGGATTGAACGCAGAACTCTGACAACCCCAAGACGTAAAGCATGGTGCTAACTGCTACGCTACCTGGCGACTTTTAATACCTTGGGTTGCAGGCTATCAGATTTAAATGGCTTGTCAGTTTCAGCATTCCAGTTCCCTGGCATGTTTTCTCTAGTAACTCACACAAAATGCTGGAAGAACTCAGCAGGCCAGGCAGCATATATGGAAAAGAGTAAACAGTCGATGTTTCGGGCTGAGACTTTTCATTAGGACTGTAAAAACAAATGAGAAGTATGACCAAGAAGTTGGGAGGAGGGGAAGAAGAAGTACAAGGCATAGGTGATGGGTAAAATGGGGGAGAAGGGGAGGGGTGAAGTAAAGAGCTGGGAAGTTAATTGGTGAACGAGATTCAATGACTTCTCCCTCACCTCCTCCCACTTCCTTCAACCAAAGGTGTAGCTATGGGCACTGGCACAGGTCCCAGCTATGCCTGCCCTTTTGTCAGCTACGTGGAACAGTCTATGTTCCAAGCCTACACTGGTATCACTCCCCAACCTTTCCTACATAGAGAATTACATTGGTGCTGCTTCCTGCACCCATGAGCTCGTCGACTTCATCAACTTTGCCTTCAAACTTACCTGGTCCATTTATGACATCTCCGTCCCCTTTCTCGATCTCTCTGTCTCGTATCTACTGATATCTTTAATAAACCTGCTGATTCTCACAGCTACCTGGACTATACCTCTTCCCACCCTGTTAATTGTAAAAGTGCCATCCTCATCTCTCAGTTCCTTTGTCGTTGCTGCATCTGTGAGACTGCCCTTGGCTGATGTGCTTGGTGTCTGTGAACTTTGCAGCAATTTGCTTCGCTAGTATGATGAACTGAATACCGAAGGTTTGGCAAACACGAGGAAATCTGCAGATGCTGGAAATTCTAGCAACACACCCAAAATGCTGGTGAATGCAGCAGGACAAGCAGCATCTATTGGAAGAGGTACGGTCGACGTTTCGGGCAGAGACCCTTCGTCAGGACTAATGCAGGGTTTCGGCCCGACATGTCGACTGTACCTCTTCCAATAGATGCTGCCTGGCCTGCTGCGTCCACCAGCATTTTAGGTGTGTTTACCGAGGCTTTGGGCCTACTCTGCGCTGCTCCAGGGATTTGGATCTAAGGACTCAATTTGCTTCAGAATGCTGTTGTTGTTGCTCACCTCTTATTTATATGATTTGATTTGTTTTCTTTCTTTTTCTCTGTGTGCACTGGGGGTTGGTCTTATTTTTAAATTGGGTTCTGTTGGTTTCTTTGCTTTGTGACTGCCTGTAAGCAAACAAATCTCAAGGTTGTATGATTTTTCCATTCTTTGATAATAAATGAGCTTTGAAACTTTAAAACTTGAAACTTTGAAAGCGGCTTTCCTTCCTCCACCATCAACACTGCCCTCACCCACATCGCTTCTATTTTGTGCACATCTGCCCTCACCCCATCCTCCCGCCACCCACCAGGAATAGGATTCCTCTTGTCCTTACCTACCATCCCACTAGCCTCTGCGTCCAGGACATAATTCTCTGTAACTTCCGCCACATCCAACGGGATCTCACCATCAAACACATCTTTCTCTTCTCCCCCCACCTCCCGCTTTCTGCAGCGATTGTTCCCTACGTGACTTGCTTGTCCACTTTTCCCTCCCCACGAGCTCCCTCCTGGTATTTATCCTTGCAAGCGAAACAAGTGCCAGACTGTCCCTACACTATCTCCCCCACTATGATTCTGGGCCCTAAACAGTCCTTCTGGGTGAGGCGACACTTCACCTGCAGGTCTGTTGGGGTCATCTATTATATCCGGTGCTCCCGGTGTGTTCTCCTGTGAGACCAGACATTGATTGGGAGACACCTTCGCTGAGCACCTACACTCCGTCTGCCAGAAAACAGTGGAATCTCCTGGTGGCCACACATTTCAATTCTACTTCACATTCCCATTCTGACATGTTAGTCCATGGCCTCTTCTACTGTCGGAATGAGGCCACACCTAGATTGGAGGAGCAACACCTTATATTCAGTCTGGCTAGCTTCCAACCTGACGGTATGAACATCGGTTTCTCGAGCTTACGGTAATTGTTCCCCCCACTCTTCACCATTCCCCATTCCCATTTCCTTCCCTCACCTTCTCTCCTTACCTGCCCATCTCCTCCCTCTAGTGCTCCTCCCCTTCCCTTTCTTCCACGGTCTTCTACCCTCTTCTATCAGACTCCCCCTTCTCCAGCCCTTTTTCTCTTTCACCAATCAACTTCCCATCTCTTTCCTTCACCCCTCACCCATCACCTGTCACCTTGTACTTCTTCCTCTCCTACCCCACCTTCTTTGTTTGACTTTCATCCTTCTCCCCAGTCCCGATGAAGGGTCTCAGCCCAAAACGTCTCTTCCACAGATGCTGCCTGATCTGCTGAGTTCCTTCAGCATTTTGTGTGTGTTGCTTGGATTACCAGCATTTGCAGATTTTCTTGTGTTTTTTTTTGAGTGATGGTTTTAAGTTCCTCCCTTCCTGTAGCCCCTTGATTATTTACATTGCAAACTCCATCACGTGAGGGATAGGGGACAAATTTTGTACCGGTGTTGTAAATTAAACTAATATTGAAGTGTGCACCCAACCAGATAATTTGAACAGGTTTCAATGAACTGCAACACTCCCTCTATTTAATCTCTTTTGCTGTACCCCGCATCTACCATTTGAAGAACTGTTCCTCCGTGTTGATTGCCTGTCCTTTTCCAGCTTTCTGTTGTTGCCAGAGGGAGTTTCACAAACAAAAGCCTGTTTCGTTCTGCTGGGAATATCGTCGCCTCTGTGACCCTGCAGTAAAATGGCACAGTCCCAGAGGACATGATAATATCTGTGGTTGCATCCAAAACTGTGACATAATGAGGGACATTATATTGAGTTTGCACTTTATTGTTATTGATTTAAAAAAATGCAACTCATTCTCTGGCTTCTGCTCCACACATACTACTCTCCCCACTTTTTCCTTGGGCATCTAACTGTCCTGTAGCCTCTAACAATAACTTATTTGACCTCCTCTCATCTCGTTTGATCTGAGTAAACCATTTACTACACAGAAGAACTTGGGAAAATAGAAGCAGCAGTTGGGTATTCACTCCTTCAAGGCTGCTGTACCATTCAATATCACAGTGTTAATTCAGATTCCATATCCCGAATCAGTTTCCCCCACGTATTCCTCAGCTTTTCCGATTCTGTATCCTCCAAGCTGTTCTGATTCTGTTACCCCTATTCAGTTTTCCCCACATCTCTCCAGCTGTCATTCCGATCTTGTACCCCTATTCAGTTTTCCCCACATCCCTCCAGCTGTCATTCCGATCCTGTACCCCTATTCAGTTTTCCCCACATCCCTCCAGCTGTCATTCCGATCCTGTACCCCTATTCAGTTTTCCCCACATCCCTCCAGCTGTCATTCCGATCCTGTGTCCCTATTCAGTTTTCCCCACATCTTTCCAGCTGTCATTCCGATCCTGTACCCCTATTCAGTTTTCCCCACATCCCTCCAGCTGTCATTCCGATCCTGTACCCCTATTCAGTTTTCCCCACATCCCTCCAGCTGTCATTCCGATCCTGTGTCCCTATTCAGTTTTCCCCACATCTTTCCAGCTGTCATTCCGATCCTGTACCCCTATTCAGTTTTCCCCACATCTGCCTCCGGCTGTATCAACAATATCTAACTCCTTGATGAACACATTTATTGATTTGGTTTCAACTGCTCACTGCAAAAGTGAATTCCTGAGGTTCACACTCTTTGAGAGAAGAATGTTCATCTCATTCTTGATGGCTTACATCTTATCCTGTGACTGCTAGTCCTGGACTCTGTGCCATTAGGAACATCATTCAGAAATTTATAGGTTTTATGTTGACTGCTCTTGTGTAGTGCCTTCAGATCAATTGTAAACAAACTATATGACAGCCATCAAAAAGCATGTATTATACTTTCATTTGTGAAGCTGGCATGTGTCTACTTGTGACTGATGTCATCTATAAATTATCTGATCCAATAGTGTTGTTGAGATAAATGTTCATTATTCTACATTGTCAACGGTTACATGTGTTTAATATCTTCTTCCTTCTGTTTGTTTGCTTGTTAAAGGATGGTTCTGCAGACAATGATTGTTTCATTTCAGCAAATGAGTTTGAAGATCATGATATTCCCTACCTGTATGAATGTGCAAAGGAAATTATGCTTGATAATTGGGAATCCTTAAATAAAAAAGCACTCATCAGAAAATAGATTTTGTGTTGTCCAAATACCTCCCTTCATTGTAAGGATGTTATTGACCACCTGTGTTAGCAAAATCATTCTGAGAACTTTCATTAGACACAGTATTTAATCTAAAGTTAACAGGGTCAAGTCTTTAATTCCAGCTATTTAACCTTAATGCATGATAAATCTCTTGCACAAAATGTCTGAATCCATTCTTTTCAATGGTGGCAGTGGAGTTTGTTTTATTTATTTTCATTGCGGCAGCTGCCTTCCCTTTTGCGAATTCAAAATTGAAGACGGGCCGCTGAGGACTTGGTGACACCATTTTATCTTCTGGTTATCTCCACAAGTGTAACTGATATGACTGAGCTTCAAAAATCAGCACAGGTGAAATGCTCAGTTTCTTGACAGGTGATGTTTAACATGGCTTACTGCTGGCACCTCATAAAGTAAGGTGCAATGTTGAACATCTTTTTACAGGAAAATGCAAATAAATTTAACAGATAAAGAACCAAGTCAAAACTGTAGAAATATATATTTTACTCAACTTGATATTAAGTAATATGAATTCAGATTCTACTGAGACACAGGGCAGTATTTCTCTCTGCTTTCCTTTTCAGTGATGATAGTGTCTGAATTTTCCAGGTCATTGCCAATTTCTGGAATTGCCAAAAGGAGAATAAAAGGGTTCAGTTAGCTCTTTTGTTTCCTACCCCACCCAACATTAAGAACGGATTCAGATAATTTACCAAGCGAGCGGTCATGTTTTGGCTCTATGCTTCACTCACGTGTTGCATTGATAGATTTGTTGCAAAACCAGTGGCATTTTCGCTCATCTTTCTTGGTGCCCCTCCAGGAGATGCTCCATGTATCTGACTGGCTCTAGATGGACTGAAGTTATTGCATAGAACCACAGAACAAACAGCATAAAAGCAAGTTACTTGGCTTGACCTCTTCATGCTTTCTTCATGTTGTACTCCTACCCTTCTGTCCTTCCTCTTCCAAGTTTCCCAGCATAACAGACGATTTCCTTCTCTCCCATTTGCTATGACATCCCTCTTGAAGCATTTACACTATTTGCCTCAGCTACTTCTAATGAAAATTTCCCTAGTCTTTTACTAAATAAGTTTCTTTTGAGTTTATTGATAAAACAGGTGAAAATGATGAGGCCTAAAGTTTTGGCTTTAAGTCTGACTCAAGAGATTCAACCAAAAAATGTGGACAAACTAGTGAAACAAAGAAAGTCTGTTGCATTGTTGGAAGCACTACATGAGACTTCGTCTTTCAAGCACATATAGAAAGTGTAATGCATTCTTTTTGAGGAATGGGAAGATATTCTTGCTATCTATATTTATGCTTCAGTCAACAACTTGTGCACAAATAACATTACAACAGTGACAACACATGCATAATATATCACAGCTCCAAAGTTCTGCAACGTCCTTAAAAAGACGATGAAGAGTACTATATAAATGCAACTCATTCTTTTTTTTTGTAGTTATTTTTTTTTGGACTACCGTTATTAATGTGACCACAGCTTCTCTTGCCATCACTAAACTCATGGTCATCTATCCTCCTCTGTACTGCCAGTGGGGAAAAATGTGCTCATCAACCTGTATTCTCTCCTGGATATGAGGATTAACTACATCCGGCTCTGGAGCATTTGCTTTGGGTAATGAGGTTACCATTAACCACAGCTACCTCCAGGTCACCCTTAGGAAAGGGTGACCTGTTAGCCTCCCTACTTGGGTTACAGTGAAGCCACGGAGCGCAGGTGGTGGATGAAGCAGAAGGCAAGTTGTGAGTAACACAATCGGTGGTTCCTGCTTCTCAGACGCTGAGCAGTAGATCCTTTTAATAGGACAATGTTCAGGGTCACCCGTGTTGTAAAGACACTGCATCAGAAGTAAGCAAGGGGAAGCTACTTCTTGTATTTTATCCCTCATACAACCATGGTTAATACATACACAAATGTAAAAGACAACAGCGTAAATGGGAGCCCACTTCCAAACAGTGCGGACACCTCGCTCGGTACGGGATATCATGTAAACAGACAGGTGAGCCCGGATCGTCATATCACTACTGTCTGCAAGAACAAGAGACTGCGAATTGCCACTTGGAATGTTCGAACCCTGCACCAAGTTGCTAAACTGGAAAACGTAACATTAGAAAGGAAGAGGCTAGAAGTCACCATCCTAGGCCTAAGTGAAATAAGATGGAAAGGCACTGGAGTATTCCAATCAGATGACTACAGATGATATACTCTGGTGGAGATAAACATGAAAAGGGTGTTGCAATCATCTTAGACAAAGAAACATCCAAGAGCCTGCTAGGATACTGGCATATCTCAGACAGAATGATGCTAATCAAACTAAAAGGACAACAAAACAGCATCTCTATCATCCAAGTATATGCACCCACAATGGCAAGCTCAGAGGAGGAAATTGATGCCTTCTCCCACTCCCTAGACAAAGCACTAGAAGAATGCAAATCACAAAAAGCCGTCCTAGTCATGGGCGACTTCAATGCAAAAGTTGGTGAGGGAAGAGAAGACCATATTGTTGCAGACCAGGGATTGGGAGAAAGAAATGAAAGAGCTTATATCATGGTGTAAAACAAACAATCAGATAATCACCAACACTTGGTTTAATTAACATCCAAGAAGGAAATGGACATGGAGAATCCCAGATGGGAACAACAAAAATCAAATTGACTACATAACAATGAATAACAGATTCAAAAACTCGACAACTCAATCTAAAAGCTACCCTGGAGCAGACTGTGGAAGCAACCACACACCAGTCATTTGCAAAATGAAAATAAAGATGAGAAAATTAAAGAAACCAAAAAGATCAGAACCACTGGATTATCAACAACTACAAAACAACCCTCATCTGAAAACAGAATACACAATCAAGGTGAAAAACTGTTTTCAATTGCTGCAGGATGAAGGAGGCAAATCTTCCTGGGACATACTGAGGAATCCATGGTTGTAGCTGCAAAAGAAACCATCCCACGAAAAGAACGGAAAAGTAAGAAGAAATGGATAACTGAAGATTTAATACAATTGATGCAACAAAAACAGACCATCACGCTAAGAGACAGCAAAGAATACAAACAACTTGATCAGACAATAAAAAGAAAATGCAGAGAAGCTAAAGACAGATGGCTAAATGAGAAATGCTCAGAGATAGAAATGCTACAAACCCATAACCCTGGAACAAAGTTGATGCACAGTAAGATTAAAGAACTAACGGGGAAATTACCTTGCTCAGCAAGTGGATGCATCAAGGCAAAAGATGGCAGGTTAATTATGAACAAAGAGGAAATCCTAAACAGATGGACAGAATATATAAAGAACTTCTTGAAGACCAAAGAGGAGAAAAACTGAACATAAAGAAGAAACTTGAAGGACCTAGCATTCTAAAATCAGAAATTCGAGCAGCTGTAAATAAAACAAAACATAACAGAGCAACTGGTCCAGACAACATTGCTGTTGAAATGATACTGGTCTTAGAAGATTTTGAAATAGAGAAAATAACAGAAATAACAAATAAAATCTATGATCAAGGGGAGATCATGATGATTTAAGTAAATCAGTGTTCATCACACTTCCAAAGAAAGAGGGAGCAGCAGAATGTGAGTTACATCGTACAATAAGCCTGATGAGCCACGTGGCAAAGATTCTCAGAGTAATCATGATGAGAGCAAGACGCTGTATAAAACCAGAAATCAGTAAAGAACAATGCGGCTTTGTGGAAAACACTGGAACCAGAAATGCAATTTTCATGCTACGGATGATCTGTGAACGAGCCATCCAGGTACAAAAAGACATCTACCTATGTTTCATTGACTATACAGAAGTTTTGACACTGTCAGACAGCAAGATCTTCTGGAAATGCTTCAAGTTCTTGACATAGATGGGAAAGATATACGTTTCTTAAGAAACTTATACTGGGACCAGACAGCATCTATTAGAATAGAAGGAGAAGTGAGTGAGTATGTGAATATCATGAGAGGAGTCAGGCAAGGTTGTGTCTTTTTGCCAGACTCATTCAACCTCTATAGTGAAAATATCTTGAGAAGTATCAAAGACATCAAAGGATTCACAATTGGAGGCCATAATATAAATAACATCAGGTATGCTGATGACATTGTACTAATAGCTGACTGAGAAACAAAACTTCAAGAACTACTCACTATAGTGGCAGCAGAAAGTAATCACAGAGGCCTCTCAATCAACACCAAGAAGACAGAAAGCATGGTCATCTCCAGAAAGACAAACATCCCACAATGTGTGATCAAGATCGGAAATACAAACATCAAACAAGTCAACAAATTCAAATATCTTGGCAGCCTAATAACAAGTAATGGCAGGTGCGACACAGATATCAAATACAGAATAGCAATAGCGAAAGAAGCTTTCCAAAAAAAAAATGAGGACCATATGAACAGACAGAAAGATGAGCACTTACGCTAAAAACAGAATACTGCAGTGCTACACTTATTTTACCCTGACTTATGGAAGTGAATGCTGGACCATTTCCCCAGCAATGGAAAAGAGACTAGAAGCAGCTGAATTATGGTTCTACAGGAGAATGTTAAAAATATCATGGACCACACACACATCAAATGAAGAAGTTCTCAGAAGAGCCCAAGCAGTTCGATCACTCATACCAACAATAAGAGAAAGACAACTCAGATTCCTGGGACACATCATGCGGAAAGATGAACTAGAAAAACTCATACTCTCTGGAAAGATTGAGGGGAGTAAACCTAGAGGAAGACCTCGGCTTATATACATCAAAAGCATAGCCAGGTGGCTGCACATCGAGGAAATGGAAGTCATCCAAAAAATGAAGGATAGATCTATGTGAAAAATCATGGTCACCAAGGTCTGCATCGGATATGGTACCTAGACAGACAGACCATTATTAAGTTGTCTGGTCTTTAGAAAGCCATGTTTTATCTCCCTTCTTAAATAAAGCTGTAATGCTATGTATCTGGCTGACTATATTTTGCCCTATTGAATTATTAAACATGTCTAGCAAGGTTTCTGTTATCTGCTTCCTTGAATGTGCTATTGCTGTTGATCCAGACCAATGATTTTGCCTCTTATACTGGATTAGTTTTTGACAAGGTCAAAGCAAAAAGCAAAATACTTGCCTCCTGCTGTTACTGTAACAGAAGAAAACAGAAACATAAAAGATAATACATGATGCAGTCCATTTGGTTTATTTTGTCTATTTTGTTTACTCTGCACATAAGCAGAGTGTTCTATATCATATTTACTTGCAAATCACTTACGTAATCTTAAATGTTAATAATGTTTCTGCCTCGACAACTAAACGTATGCTGTTCTAGCCTCTGAATCTACTGCTAAGTCTTCCTTTTATTTTAACTGCTGATGCATAGTTGCCTTCTCTTGATCTTTTCAACTGGGATCCTTCTATCTATTGACATAGTGAGTAGTTCTATCTATTAAGAAAGTTCTTGTAATAATTTTAAGTGGCTCTGCCTTGTTCTGTAATCTGAATTTTTCTAATAAAAAATCTCCAGTTCTTAAGATGTCTGTGTTTGCATTTCCTAACACCAGATGGTATCCTTAGTGTTCTAACTACTTACCAATGAGAAAAATGTTATTAAATTTAATTTTTATAATATCTTGATGTGTATTTTACTGGTTCATTCTCAATTTTCAATTAATAATTTTTGCTTCTCAAAATGAACACTTATGAATACATAATATAAATTATACATAACACAAATTAATACATAATATTTAATATTATGTATTCATTTTGGGAAACAAAAAATAAGTGAATAGTGTGTGTTATTGGCCATTATTCCACCAATTCTTTTGATTAGAATCTCTTTTGCATTTGCCTTACAGACTATGGGACCATTAAGAAAGTTCTTGTCCCTGTGAACCAAAGTGGGAGTGGCTGCTTGTTGGAAGAAATAGAACTTTTTCCAGCTGATCGACGAGAACCCATAAAGAACCTCCAGATCCTACACAGTCAAAGTGTTCTGTTTGTTGGTCTTCAGGAACATGTGATAAGATTACCCCTCAAACGTTGCACCTTTTACAGGAGCCAAAGGTAACATCTTTGAACAATTGTAACACTTTAGAATGTGTGAAGAATATTTCAGCTATGTTGTCAAAAGGTTGCATTCTGCTTTCATATTTGAAAAGCCTCAAATGGCATTTAGAAAGACAGGAAAACCACTATTAGCTTATTCTTTTCATGTATACTAACACCGAAATGTCAGCTTTGCAGTTTTTATCTGTACAGATTGAACAGTGTCCTTTCTGGTTATGCCTGGTGAGGAATTTTCAAATACAATTTAATTATATCGGAGAAAGACCAGAGCCTCTAAAGTGTAGGAAGCCATCAAATTTGTGTATAAAAGCTTAAAAGAGCACAAGTCAAAGAAGCATGTTACGAGATGTATTGTCATAAAAGGCTGCAGATTCTGCAATCTGAAGCAAAAATTTAACTGCTGAAGGGATTCGATGGCTCAGGCAGTGTTTGTAGAGGCACGTGCACACAAAATGCTGGAGGAACCCAGCAAGCCAAGCAGCACCTGTGGAGAGGAATAAACTGTCAGCGTTTCGGGCTAAGATCCTTCATCAGGACTGGAAAGGAAGGGGTGAGAAACCAGAATGAGCAGGTGGGGGAGGGGAAGGAGTACAAGCTGGAAGGTGACAGGTGAAAGCAGGTGAGGGGGTGGGTGGGTGGTTGAGGGAGGTGGGGGGGAATGAAGTGAGAAGCCAGGAGGTGATAGGTGGAAGAGGCAAAGGACTGAAGAAGGAATCTGATAGGAGAGGACAGCTGGCAATAGGAGAAAGGAAGGAGGAAGGGCACTACAGGGAGATGATGGCCTGGTGAGGGAATAGCACAAGTAAGTTGGGAGCTAGGATGGGAATGGAAAAGGAAAGGGGGGGAAGGAGAAATCATCAGAAGTTAGAGAAATCGATGTTAATGCCATCAGGTTGGAGGCTATCCAGGTGGAATATGAATGTTCCCCCAACAATCTGAGGCTAGTGACATTGTCACTATAGAGAAGGCTGTGGAATGACGAGTGGAATGGGAAGTAGAATTAAAATGGGTGGCCACTAGGAAACCAAGCTTTCTGTGGCAGAGAAAGTGGTTCCCAATTTATGTTAGATCTCCCTGATGTACAGGAGGCCATCCTGGGAGCAATATAAATAGCAGATGGCCCTGAAAGACTCGCAGTTGAATGTCACCTCACCTGGAAGAACTGTTTGAGGTCCAGAATGCTAGTGAGGGAAGAGCTGCAGAGCCAGGTATGGCACTTGACCCGTTTGCAGGGACAAGCACGAGAGGGGAGATCATGGGAGTGGACAAGGGAGGCACATAGAAAATGATACCTGTAGAGAGTAGGGGGGAGGGAAAGATGTATTTAGTAGAAGGATCCTGTTGAAGGTGGTGGAAGTTATGGAGGTGATATGCTGGATACAGAGGCTTGTGAGGTGGTAGGTAAGAACAAGGGGACCTCTGTTCCTGTTATGTTGATGACAAGATGGAGTGAGGGCAGATGTCCAGAAAATAGAGGAGATGTGGGAGAGGGTAACATTGATGGTAGAGGAAGGGAAACCAATCCTTTGAAGAAGGAAGACATCTCAGATGATTAGAATTGAAAGTCTCATCCTGAGAACAGATGTGGTGGAGATGGAGGTATAGAGAAATGGGAGTAGCATTTTTACAAGTGACATGGTGGGAAGAGGTATAATCAAGATAGCTGTGAGAGTCACTAGGTTTATAAAAGTTATCAGTAGACAGTCTGTCTCCAGAGATGGAAATGGAAAGATTGAGAAGGGGAGAGAAGTGTCTGAGATAATTTGAGAGCAAGGTGGAAGCTGGAAGGAAAGTTAATGAAATTAATGAACTCAGCCTAGGTGCAGGAAGCAGTACCAATGCAGTTGTTGATATAGCGTAGATAAGGCTGGAGAGCACTACCAGTGTAGGCTTGAAACACGGAAGATTCCATGTAGCCGGCAAAAAGGCAGGCATAACTGGGGCCTGTGTGGGTGCCCATGGCTATACCTTGTATTTGGCCTGAGTGGGAGAAGCTAAAAGAAAAATAGTTGAAACCTGTGGAAGTTGGGAAGTTGTTGGGAGTGGATTGTCAAGAATGAGGTTACGGGGTACCTGGAGGCATATGACAAGATAGGTAGAACTCAGAATGGTTTCCTTAAAGGAAAATCCTGCCTGACAAACCTATTGCAATTTTTTGAGGAAATTACAAGTAGGCTAGACAAGGGAGATGCAATGGATGTTGTGTATTTGGATTTTTCAGAAGGCCTTTGACAAGGTGCTGCACATGAGGCTGCTAAACAAGATAAGAGCCCATGGAATTATGGGAAAATTTCATATGTGGATAGACCGTTGGCTGATTGGCAGGAAACAAAGAGTGGGAATAAAGGGATCCCATTCTGGTTGGCTGCTGGTTACCTGTGGTGTTCCACAGGGGTCCGTGTTGTGGCTGCTTCTTTTTACATTGTACATCAACGATTTGGATTATGGAATAGATGGCTTTGTGGCTAAGTTCGCTGATGATACAAAGATAGGTGGAGGGGCTGGTAGTGCTGAGGAAACAGAGTCTGCAGAGAGACTTGGATAGATTGGGAGAATGGGCAAAGAAGTGGCAAATGAAATACAATGTTGGAAAGTGCATGGTTATGCACTTTGGTAGAAGAAATAAACGGGCAGACTATTATTTAAATGGGGAGAGAATTCAAAGTTCTGAGAAGCAACGGGACTTGGGAGTCCTCGTGCAGGATAACTTTAAGGTTAGCCTCCAGGTTGAGTCAGTGGTGAATAAGGCGAATGCAATGTTGGCATTCATTTCTAGAGGAATAGAGTATAGGAGCAGGGATGTGATGTTGAGGCTCTATAGGGCACTGGTAAGACCTCATTTGGAGTGCTGTGTGTAGTTTTGGGCTCCTTATTTAAGAAAGGATGTGCTGATGTTGGAGAGGATTCAGAGAAGATTCACCAGAGTGATTCTGGGAATGAGAGGGTTAACATATGAGGAACGTTTGACCACTCTTGGACTGTACTCTTTGGAGTTTAGAAGAATGAAGGGGACCTCTTAGAAACATTTTGAATGTTGAAAGGCATGAACAGAGTGGATGTGGCAAAGTTGTTTCCCATGATGGGGGAGTCTAGTACGAGAGGGCATGACTTAAGGATTGAAGGGCGCCCATTCAGAACAGAGATGCAAAGAAATTTTTTAGCCAGGGGATGGTGAATCTGTGGAATTTGTTGCCATGGGTGGCAGTGAAGGTCAAGTCATTGGGTGTATTTAAGGCAGAGATTGATAGGTATCTGAGTAGCCAGAGCATCAAAGGTTATGGTGAGGAGGCGGGGGAGTGGGACTAAATGGGAGAATGGATCAGCTCATGATAAAATGGCGGAGCAGACTCGATGGGCCGAATGGCCAACTTCTGGTCCTTTGTCTTATGGTCTTATGGCCTAAAGAGAAGGTCGATACTTCGGGTCAACACCTTGCAACATGGCTAAGAGTGCAGAAGGAAGATAGCCAGTTGAAAGAGGTGAGAGAGAATCTGGGAGGTGATAGATGGCATCTATTGAAGTGGAATAGTGATAGGCAGATGGAGCCAGGAAAGTGGAATGGGAAGTTACAGAGAGTTTGAAGGTAGTTAAGTGAATTTAGATACGGTAGGAATGATGGGTGGATGAAATCTGGCTGAGTAGATGAGAAAGTTGGTGAAGAGGAGGGATTAGTTTAGAGATGGAGGCTTTGTAGGTGATGGGTGGAAACAGATATGGAAAAAAAAAGTAGTGTGAATTTTGGAGTTTAAAAGCATAACAGATTGTAAGAGAGACACTGGTATTATGCATTCTGAAACTTCATTATGGGAGAGAGTGAGAAGAAGGAGAGATGGGGCAATTAAGTCTTGATCTTTAACAGTGAATCTAAATCTCACCTGTATCCTCAACTTTGTTTTCAGACTCTTTTGTCCCTTCATTCCAGTTTGTCCAGTTGAACCCAACCCAACCCTGCTGAATCTCTTGACAATATTTCCTGCCAATACTCATCATCTGTGAGCAGGAATGCTGGATCTGTGTAGTGGCTGCAATACTGTGGAACAAAGGATAACACACCCTAGCACAAAAATGAATGCCTTTGGTCTCCAGCCCGGATACGTTGCCCGGATAACTGGCGATAGCACTTGGTTTGGATAGAACTGGACTGACCCCCAAACTATATATTTCACATCACTAGCTTTCCTGAAAACTATTCATCAAGAGGCAAAAGAGTCCAGAAGCTCTTGTATGCTGCTGAATCAGTGATGGAAAGATAAGTCACTCACAGAAAAAACGGTACCATTCTAGCTAACGCTATCAGGAGAATGCAGGTTTTTGTAGATATTACATTAATCATAGTCAGTGCTGGCATCTTGCAATTTGTTGTGCAGTGTAAGTAGAACAATTGTGGTCAGTACACAAAGGAATATTGAAGAGACTAGGGTTCTGATAATAGGGGAGTTTATTTTATTTGCTTTCATTGTCTGGAGTGCATAGTGCTGACAGCCACTGTTCACTTCAGTTTACTCTGGGGATTGTGGGCATTGAGTGGTGAGCACTAAAACCATGGGTTGATGATTCCAGTTACTCCCTTTTCAATTTTCTTGTCTATTTAGAAGCTGAAGGCAGAAACCACTCAACAGTACATTCTGGCTGAGCCAGCATACAGAGGTACTTAATGATGTATTGATAGTCATAGGCTTTTCATCTCCTATCTTCCATCAAGCCAGCTTCTCATCAAAGCAGCTTTGGGGGGTTTTTTATTGCAGTTCACATTTTGTCTCTTCGTCGGCATTAAGCTTCATTTGGATTAGTTTTCAAAGCAGAGATCACAAAAGTTATGTCTAGGCTGCTTTGGCAATGTTAATCAGCAGAAATATTCGGCCATGGATTAACTAGGAGAATTATGAAAAATAAACTTTTCGTGGTTGAAATTATAATGGAAGTGCTTGACATGTTTATGAATACAAAAGCAATCAGGGCAGTGTCTGAGCTATTTGCTGACTTTTGTATTTTTTACATTTTAGAAACTAGGCATATTGTAATTATCTGTAGATGATCTTTGCAGTTCCTTTATTATAACTTTAATGGACACTTGTCTCTTTTATTTCAATGTACTCTCTACTTTTCTGGTGCAGGATTTTATTAAAGCTTATAAGATGTTGTTCTGGTTATGTGTCAGTAAGTGGTGAGTTCATTATGTTTATTAAGTTAATAATGATAGCTGACTTCAGGTGCTTACATAAATGTTACTGTGATGATGCTATAATAACTATTTATACCACATTGATATAAATGTCAGTGCAAGTGATGTCAAATGCTGAGAAAATTTAAGGGTTCCTTTAGTCTACCTTTGATGAAATTTGGCAGGGGCAGGATATCAAACCATTCACACAATGAAAGGAACCCAATCTGAATAAGTGCAGAGGGGAAACCATTCCTTTTTTTGCATGATTATTTTGGGAGGATGTCCAGTAATTGGGAATTCTGTTTCATTGGTTACTGATAAACAAAGAGGGAACCATTCCTGCTTGGGGAAGGCAAGAAGGGACTGACATGTTAAGCTGGATGCTTTTGAGCTGTGTGGTTGGGTGTGTCAAAGCTAGCCCTTGGTCACCTTGATGGGAGGTTACTGCTTTATTTATGCTGTTTGACGGGTTCTCCTATTATGTTCTTAGAACTATGGTGGCTCGACACGTTATTTTTAAAAAATGCTGACCTTCAAATTTACACAAACAAAATGCTGGAGCAGCAGCTATGGAAATGAATAAACAGTGGATGATTTGTGCAGATACCCTGGGCTGGGATCTGAGGGAGAAAGTTTTGTACATAGAGAGAGCCTAATATTTGTACTCTCTGTCAGAGGAGGTGGTGCAATCTGATGTGATCACATTTAGACAAGGAATTCAGTAGGCAAAGCATTGCAGGATACAGGCCTAATATGGGCAAATCTGATTAGTGTAGATGGGCAAAGAAAAAGATCTGCTTGGATGTGAGAGGCCAAAGATTTTTGGTGCTGTATAACTCTGATTCAATAAGTCTTAAATTTCCAGCCTGTACTTTTTCCTAAATGTGCTTTAGGAGGGTTGAAAAAGAATTGTGCATACCCTCCCCACCCGATCTTCCAGTTTTTATCTTTGAATCTTATCCATTGTGAAGCGAAGTCTCCAACTGACGATGTTCAGTGGTAGAGCTCTCACAGACCATGGTCCCGCTGTAATTGTTGGGACACAGTCTTCATAGGTTCTCTGCATCAAGTTGTTTAATCACATACACAGCCACCAATAAAAGGGACACAGAGCCACAAGTAAATATTTGCAGTCTGTGTCCCTCTTGCCAGTCATTAATCCCATTTATAGGCTTTTCAAATGTGTTGATAGCTGTGAAAATAGATTAAGCTCTACTACAGATTCACAAGGACTGCTTTTGTCTCAAATTGCTGGCCTTTTGACTTTCAGACAGAAAACAAAAGACACAAGTCTAGCTGGCCCAAATATGCGCACATGCATACACCTGGAAGTTGCACATTGCATTGATGTTTTTCATACGGTGCTTTGCAATTTTATGAGCAGGTTAAAGCCAAACATTTAAAAGATGATGCCTTTATCCTACAGTTCATGTGTGGGAGCTCGAGACCCTTATTGTGGCTGGGACTTGGTCCTGAAGAAATGCACAACATTGGAAGAGAGCATGAGTATGACCCAGTGGGAACAAAACATCAGCTTGTGCCCAGTGAGTATGAAGATGGTAAATTACATTAACTGACGAATTCCCTTTCAACTTGCAAAGTGTAGGGTATTTGAAATAAAATAAAATGTTGAAATGGTCAAAGCAAAAACTAACTGTATTACTTTCCCCCACCCCCATCTTCAGGTCTGTATCTGCTGAACTCATATTTACAATTTCTCCTTTCTTTAGCATAGTGTGAACATAATTCTGCACCACATTTGATCAAGCACCCATTCTGTCATGTATGCTTAAAAAAACTAATTTTCAGCCACAGGCTCTTAGGCATAAGAGATTTATAGCTGAGTGTATCCTCAGCCACCACTGCCATCTTTTCTCCAGTTGAATTTGGGCTGTGTAGTGTGAATTCCCTCTGGTGAAGGGATGTGGTATGTTTTCTGTCCATTACCACAGCCTCACTCTGAGACTGGTCAGAACTGCAAGACAGTCTTCAGTGCAGTTCCGCCACATAAAAGGAGTTTCTGGTTGAGAGGATGAATGAAAGCGGCTGCTATAGTGTCGGGGGGGGGGGGCTGGCACACCCCAGTGATCGCCTTCAAGGTCTTCTCAGGAGGCCGAAATATGGGGATCAATTGAAACAGAAGAGAAAAGCAGGATGCCCACCATTAGGTCAACTGCCTTCAAGCTATTCTCAGTCAATTTGCTGTTTCTCTCCCAGGATGCCATGAGTTACGTTCCACTAACTAGGGTGGTGGTCATACCTTAAAATAGGAAATTCAGTTGGCTTCTTGGCCTTTGCATCTCCACTGAGATTTGAAAGCAGGGTGAGTGTGGGGGTGGGGCTTCCACATTCCATGAGGGGAGAGAAAGAAGAAAAATTCTCAGTGGTGCTTGCCTGATATCACAGAGTGGTGTGTTCATTCAATAATCATTTGGTTGCAAGTTACTGAACATAACATCTGAACAAAATAAATCGGCATGCCTTTTCATCAACATCCTTGTATTACAATCAATATTTGAAACGGGATCTATCTAGCCTTGGTTAAAATTTGTGCAATGGTTCTTTCTTGATTTCATGGTTTTGATTATCTCTAGCAAGTGATAGTTATCAATTCTTCCTTAATGCAATTGCTGCCATAAATTTTGTTTATGTCATAGAATTACTGAAAAGGTATCATCGGAAAAGGATTGGGTATTTTGTGAACAACAGGAATTTGTTGGGTATTTTGTGATGTCTCCTTCCTGATTCTGGAAATGAAGATAACACATTTAATATTATGATTCCTTGTTTTTCTAAGCAGCAGGGGGATTAAGTACCACCCATAGATTATATGGGACTTGATCCAAAATTCATGGGTCACTCCTCAAATGGGAAGTAGATAGTAATTAGGGAGGAAATCCATGCATGGGCTTTCATGTAGACAGAAAGATTGATACTTTATTGAATGATCAAACTAAGTTATGAAGAGTAAAAGAAAAAGTGGGATTATGGCAGAAAGAACATTACTCCTCCAGCTGTTCTGTGCACTCTATTGATGTAAGAGAAGTCGAATGTTTCTACTTTATTACAAATGACATCCAGGAAATATACACTGCCAGAAATGTTAACGGCTTTGCCTTATGCCTCTTACAACCGTTTCTCAAGTCCAGTGGCCTGCAGGGTTAATACAAAGTATTCAGAAGCAAAGAAGGATACCTGCCAAGTTTACTAATTAATTTCCTACATAATTTTGTGTTCACTTTTGAACGATGTCATTTCAGCATCATGCCTTGGCGTACCTAGCACTACATAACCCCTCTTCCTTCAACCCCCACACTCTGATGGGACTTACTATATGGCTAATTATGAGAAAATTTGTTTTGGAGTCAAGGAATTGGATTACATCAGGCAGCGTTTGCAGAGAGAGAAGCAGATAACATTTCATCAGAACTAGATCGTTGCAGATTTCTGATCTTTGATTTCAGGAACTACTTTAAGCCTTCCTAGTTCATTGTCATTTAATAAAACTTGGTCATCAATGTTCAGTAGTGCAACTCAGCAGTGGAAGTCCTGAAACATGCTATTGCAGAAAACGATTCTGTTTATGTGAGATGTTGAATACTATATGGTATTGGGTAAAGAATTGTGAAGAGGCTGGACAAGGAGAGTTCAATTCTGAACAAGACGGTCAATGTCTTTAAACTTTGAATTTTGTTTTGGTAAAATAATGCTTAGTTTGACAATAGACATATAATTAGGATGTACTGTTAGGAAGACAATGCTATGAAGTTCTTCTTCAAGCATGGAGTGTCTCTGAGTAGAGGCATGGGTTACAGTGACAGACATGGAATTTATAAACCCAGTTAGAAGCAATTGTGTTGATAGCTTTTCTATTTCAGGCCATCCTTGCTTCATCATGGAAGTCTCCTTGTACAGACATCCTGAGGGGATGGAGAGTAAATTTTCACAATGATCATGGCTCTCGGATACTATATTTACTGCATTACAGTAAACCAGACTTGCAGCAATTTAAAATAATCTCGTAAAGACGATGTATAAGATGATGAGAGGCATTGATTGTGTGGATAGTCAGAGGCTTTTCCCAAGGCTGAAATGGCTAGCACGAGAGGGCACAGTTTTAAAGTGCTTGGAAATAGGTACAGAGGAGATATCAGGGGTAAGTTTTTTAACACAGAGAGTGGTGAATGCATGGAATGGGCTGCCGGCGACAGTGGTGGAGGCGGATATGATAGGATCTTTTAAGAGACTCTTGGACAGGTACATGGAGCTCAGAAAAATAGAGGGCTAAGGGTAACCCTAGGTAATTTCTAAGGTAAGGACATGTTCGGCACAGCTTTGTGGGCCGAAGGGCCTGTATTGTACTGTAGGTTTTCTATGTTTCTGTGTTTCATAAAGCTGAGCTATTAGTGCTTTTTCAGGCTCTGGAGATTCTGTTCTCTTTTGTATGATAGAATGAGCTGAGAAGGAGAAAGAAGAGATGGATACTAGAGGTACCAGATGACTCTCTGTAAGGAATGACCATGACAAGCAATTTAGCACTAACTGTGATTCTCAGTTACTGGACAGTGACTGAATGGCACCAACTTGGATTACTCAGGAAACAGACTGGATCAGGTCCCATATAATCTATGAGTGGTGCTTAACCTTCCTGACTCTTAGAACTACAAGGAACCACAATATTAAATGTGTTATCTTCAATTCCTGAATCAGAAGGGGGATATCAAAAATACCTAATCCTTTTCCAATGATACCTTTTCAGCAATTATCATTGGCCATTGACCACAGCCTTAACTTGAATGCTTTTGGCTTTCCATGTAGCCCTGGATCAGTCAGGTTATTTTACTGACTTTGGTGATTGTAGCTCCAAAGATGTGCCAGGTGCACATTTCAGGTTCTACTCCTTCTCTTCACAGCTTGTCAATGACCAACAACACTGTATGAAGCAAATCCAAAGAGCAGACAGCAATGTATTTGATTTAAGATTATTATCCTCGCTAGAGATACTTGAAGGCCAACTCAAGCTGGAAGCCATGTTGGGTCTCTCAGTTCTCACTAATGATGTTCTTGTAGAAGTGAAGCCTATATAAGTAACTTAATTACCAGTGACATTTTGAAGTAGTGCTTCAGACATTTCACTGGATCAGAAGCTCCTTATTGTGCCTGCTGTGCAAATTAAATGAAGAACTCCCTGTTTGGCATATGCTTCACATACCTCCATTTAAAAGTTTAACTGAGGAAGCAGAAGATTACAATTTGCAATGTAGTCACCTGGAAGGTGCCAGGAAGCATAAGTCACAGATGCTGGAAATCAGAAGTAAAAGTAGAATATGTTGTATGTTAGACAGCATCTGTGGTGCAAGATCTAGGGGTAACCTTTCAGATCAACACCACTTTTAAAGAACGCAGGAGTTAGCAATTGATCAGGAGGCTAGAGCTGGTTATGGCAATTGCAAAAACAATCGATATCTGGAAAAGTGCCAGTTTCCGTAGGCAACTGATGAACGACCAATAGGTCTAATTTATTCTGTAATTATATTGTCTATAATCAGAAATCAGCCCTCTAACTACATTCATGTATATAGCTTAGATTCCTTTTGTGTTCAATATGAGTGATGCCAATTCATTTTACTCCTTTATCTGGTATAAAATGCACAGTTTCCAAACGGAGTGTTATTTAAATGTTACCCTATGTAGAAGTTGTGGATTAACTGTGCAGTTTTGGAAAGATGATGAGAATACCCTGTATTCTGGCCAGTATGGTCAATGATTAGAGCAAGTTGGACCTTCAATGGCACATATCATAAAGTCTGCTTGTGCCACGATATGCTTACCGACAGAACCACTCTATGACAGATTCCATTTCATTTGTCCTACATCTGGCCCTGGCACACCTAGAAAACAAGGATACAATATTTCAGTTTGGCATTCAACACTATTGTCCCACAGACCTTGGTGAACAAATTCCTCCTGCGCAACTTGGTGTTGGACTTCCAAATGAACAGACCTCAGATAGTCGGGATGCAAAACAGCTGCCCTCTCCCGTCATTCTCAGCATGGGAGGCCCCAGGGCTGTGTGCTGAGCCCACTACTGTTCACTCTGCTCATTCATGATTGCGCGGCCAAACACCCGAATAACCACATTGTCAAGTTTGCCGATGGCACGACAGTGGTGGCGCTCATCAGAGACAACGATGAGACAGTTTACGGAGAGGAGATGAAAGAACTCTAGTCCTGCTGTTAGGCAAATAGCATCTTCTTTAATGTCATCAAGATAAGGGAGATGGTCGTTGACTGCAGGGGAACTCACCACTCACACCTGTCTTTACATTGGTGGCACAGCAGCATTACACACAAACTCTCACAGTCCCAGAACACACCCTACGCTGTTAAGAAAGCTCATTAATGCCCCTCGAGGAAACCTGCAGATGCTGGAATTCCAAGCAAGACACACAAAAAATGCTGGTGACGCAGCAGGCCAGGCAGTTTCTATAGGAAGAGGTACAGCCAACGTTTCGAGCCGAGACCCTTCATCCTGACGAAGGGTCTTGGCCTGAAACGTCGACTGTACCTCTTCCTATAGATGCTACCTGGCCTGCTGCGTCACCAGCATTTTTTGTGTGTGTTTCATTAATGCCCCTACCTTCTGAGGAAGCTGAAGAGAGCTGGACTTTGCACATCTGTACTTATGTCATTATACAGATGTGCAGTTGAGAACATCTTAACAAGCTGCATCACTGCTTGGTACGGAAATTGCACTGCGACTGACAGGAAGGCTTTACAACAGGTAGTCAAAGCTGCCCAGTGCATCTCCAGCACCAGCCTACCAGCCATTAAGGAAATGTTTACAGAAAGGTACCAATAAAGGACCTGTAATGTCATGAAGGATCCCACTCATCCTACTGTTGGACTGTTTGTCTCACTCCCATCAGGGAGAAGGGTACGCAACATCCACGCCAAGACCAGCGGACTCAAAAATACTTACTTCCCCCAAGCAGTGAGGCTGATCAACAGCTCCTCCCTTGAGCACCACCACTACTTTATTATTTTCTGTTGGTCACATTAAGTACAGCCGAGCATCAATCTATGGACACACGAACAATCTATATGTATAAGCCATCTGATGTATTTTATTTTTATTCTGTTCTTTATCCTGTGTATTTTTTGTGCTGCATTGGATCTGAAGTAACAATTATTTCATTCCCCTTTACACCTGTGTACGAGAAATGACATTAAACAATATTGAATGACTGAATGTTGAAGAAAATGTAAAGATCCACAGAAAAGCGTAATTCGACATGATAAAAGATAACCAATAAAAATAAGATAGAAGGGTAACAAAACTTTTAATTTTGAGATTTTTGTTCAGTGAGGGGAGTAGAACGTGTACAATGTTGGTTATAGGCAGCAGTTCATGAAGAATGAGCAGCACTTCAACCTCCGAGTCCATCAGGAGAGCAATGTAAGAGTAATAAAAAGTATGGAATAGGGTTTCAGCAGCTGGTATGTCAGACTGGATTAGAAACCAGAGCTGGAGCCCAGTCATGAATCCTTAAATGATATTGCCAGGAGTGTGGGTGGATAAAGGAATGGAGAGAACAGGGATGAATTGGAGGAGAAATTCAGGGTGAACTTCACAGTCTGTGAATGGCAAAGTAATTTTGTTGGCCATTATTTTCTAGGTTAGAATCGAACTACAGAACTTTAGACCCACTAAGCTAGATACTGGTGGAGGATGGTTGTTTGTCAGTTGAAGCAATTGAGAATTCCAAGGATAATGCATCACAGCCACTGTCATGTGATTTTTCAGTAACTTTGCTATTGATATGTGCTTCTAAAACACGCATTAAAAATTTTGAGACCAAGTATGATTAATTTGAGAATACTTGTCACTTTGCAAGACAAAAATAAATGTACAGATTTCTCTAACTCATTCACTGATTCAATCATTATATAATCCTCATTACCCAACAAGATGTCTATTGAAAAACATTTCCTGTTGAAGCCATTTTGCTAGTTTATGTCACATTTTAAGAAAGAAGCATCGTGACGTTCACTAAATGAATACCAGTCAATCTAATAATACAGAAGATTGAAGGGGGACAATGAAAGGTTACAGGAAGTATTCAAGGTTGTGAAATGCCCAGGGAAGAGGCAAATGGAAATATCTCTTAATATATTTCATGCTTAAGGATGAATAATGTTAACAGGATGCTGAATTGTATCGCCTTGTCAGCAGAGTATAGACCTGAGATATTCTGATGAACTGTTGAGTGCTGTGTTCACACCCAGGATAAATTTATTCAGCTGCAGTTCACCAGGTGGCACTGCTGAGAAGGTCACCAGGTTGAGATGTCTTGTGAACATTGGAAAGAAATATGAGTAATGAAAGGAGGTGAATGAGATCTCATAGCAGCATGACCATAATAAATTAAGCAGAACAGAAAGGTAATCCAATACCCCATGCAGCAATTAACAAAAGAAGAATATTTAGGTAGTAATCGCAAGAGTTTGTGCAGATATTGGAAACCCAGAGTGTAACACACAAAATGCTGGAGGAACTCAACAGGTCAGGTGGCACCCATGGAAATGATAAATGGTCAAAGATTTGGGCCACTCCTCCTTCCCATGGGAGAAAGGGAAGGAGAAGGGGGCACCAGTGGGAGATGATAGGCAGGTGAGGAGAAAAAGAGCAAGTGAGAGTCAGAATGGGGAATGGGAAAGGGGGGGGGAATAAATTAGCGGAAGTTAGAGAAACTGATTTTCATGCCATAAGTTTGGAGGCTACCCAAATGGAAGATGAGGTGTTTCTCTTCCAATCTGAGAGTGGCCTCATCATGGCAATAGAGGAAGCCATGCACTGACATGTCATAATGGGAATGGGCAGTGGAATTCAAATAGGTGGAAATCCTGTTTGTGACAGACAGAGTGAAGGTTCTCACCAAAACGGTCCCCAAATCTATGTCAGGTCTCACCAATGGAGAGGAGGCCGCACTTGGGTACAGTAGATGACCCTGACGTGCCTATAGGTGAAGTGTTGCTTCACCTGGAAGGTCCGTTTGGAGCCCTGAATGGTGTTGAGGGAGGATGTGTAGGGGCAGGTGTCGAACAACTTCTGCTTCCAGGAATAAGTGCCAGGAGGGAGATTGGTGGGGAAGGACAAATGGACAAATGAATCATGGAGCAAGCAATCCCTGTGGAAAGCAGAGTGTGGAGGGCTGGTAAAGGTGTGCGAAACACCCTGGTTCCATCGGCTGCGTAAGTCTAGGGAAGACAACTTCCAGCCCCGTCAAACATGGGAGATTGAAATGCAAACCTCCCCCTGCCCGCCGTTTGTGTGGATGCTGTGTGATTTGCTACGCTGTTACAAATCAGTACCACAAAATAACAGATAGTACACTGCATACAATTAAATAATTTAGCTTTATAGTTCTTAATTTGACTAAAAAAGCGAAAAAAGAAAAGAGCCCACTTTAATGAAACAGTCTAATGTGCACAGGGTGTTGCATGTGTTTGGTGGTTGGATCCCATTGTAGATAGTGGATGTTGAAGACAATGATGTGCTGGATCCAGAGGCTTATTGATGGTAGGCAAAGACAGGAGGAACTCTATTCCCATTAAGGCACTGGGAAGATGGGGTGAGGGCAGATGTCCAGAAAATGGTGAGTGAGGGCAACATCAATGGTAGAGGAAGGGAAATCCCATTCTTTGAAGAAGGAGGTAACCTCCAATATATTGGAAAGGAAAGACACATCCTGGGAACAGATGAAGTGGAGATGGAAGAACAGAGAAAAGGGCATGACATTTTTAAAGTGACAGGGTGGGAAGAAATGTAGCCAAGATAGTTGTAAGAGTCAGTAGGTTTATAAAAGATAGCAGCTGAGTTGGGGAGCATTACCAGTAATGGTGTGGAACATGGACTGTTCTGCCTAGCCAATGAAAAGGCAGGCAAAGCTGGGGCTCACCTGGGTCCCCATGGCTACACCTTGGTTATGGAGAAAGTGGGAGGAGTTGAAAGAGGAATTGTTGAGTGTGAGGACCAGTTCCACCAGACAGAGGAGAGAGGTGGTGAAGGGGAACTAATTAGTTCTGTTATCTGTAAAGAAGCAGATAGCTTTCTTGATGGGGGCGGGGGTAGTAGAAATGCATAGGGACTGGATATCCATAATAAAAATGAGGCAATCAAGGCCAGGGTGCTGAAGGTTGTTGACCAGATCGAGAGCATGAGAAGTGTTGCGGATATAGCTGGGAAGTGACTGAATCAAGGAGATAAAACGGAGTATTTAAATGAAGTTAGTGAGAGGGTTGCAGTATTTTAGCACTATTTCTATTACTGAAAGTTCCAATGTACAGTGTTGCCATTAACTTGTTCAGCTGTTTAAACACATGAACAGATATAGTCCACTTAGGTTCATGAGTTTGTTTCACCATTCACTACGATCACAGTGAATCTTTATTTATCTGCAAGAATATTGAAAACCAGTTGGGGAGAAGAAGTCATATCAAGAGTGTATCTGACAATTATCTAAGCACAACCATTCACTCACTCCACCACCGATGTTTAGTAGGACCGTCTGCAGGATTTTCTGCTGCAACTCACCAAAACTCCTTAGACAGCACCTTCCAAACTCACGATCTCTACCTGCTAGATGGACAAGGGCAGCAAAAAGATGGGAACACGATCATCTGGCAATTGCTTTCCTAGCCACACAGCAACTTGGAAACGTATTCCTTCACCGTCACTGGATCAGACTCCTGGAGTACTTACCCAACATCACTGTGGGTATTCCTATTCCTGAAGGACTGCAGTGGGTCAAGAAGGCAGGTCATCACCACCTTCTCAAGGACAATTAAATACTGGTTCAGCCCTTGAAAGCCATGTTCCCTGAATAGTATGTAATGTAAAAATCCATTAAATAGCTTCAAAAGCTGGTTGTCATTGACTGCAGGATTATAGGAGCAGAATTTGGCCCATTGAGTCTGTTGTACCATTCATTTTTAAAAATATTTTCAATCCATTATCTTGCCTTCTGTCCAGATCCTTTAACGTCCTTACCATTGGTACCTCCTGGGTAAATGTGTAGTGGTTAATGCTCAGTAATGTAAAGAATGGATTATACATTACCACATTTGTAGTTGTACAATTCTTTCATTTGCCTTTTGCAAAGGGGACAACTGTGCTTGGTTCAGCTTATTCCATTACTTTTTGTGCACATCGATATATGACCTAATTCCATTGTTCTATTTCCCTTCATGTGCTTAGTTCACAAAAAAAATCTCAGTTTCAGAAGCATTTAAGGCAGCTGTCTCTACCCCATCCCTAAATTTGGTGGCTATTTGGGCATTGAAGGGTAAGGCTTCCTCACTGCATTACAGTTGCTGTTGGGCTCCAAATACATGGTAGGTTTCCCACATCTGGACAAGGTGTGTGGGTAGGAGGATTGTTATGGTTGACAATTCTAGGTACATGGAACCATGCCAAAAAGATTGGCCCCGTGAGTTTTAAAAAGCTTCTTTTTAAAATAATGAGTGTGCTTTGTTTATGTTGTTTGAGCCTGTAGCTGCTCATGTAAACTCCACCTTCATTTTTCATTCTGTAGGATAGATAAAAGAATGTCTGTCTTCCTCAGCAGCATACACATGCTGCCTGGTCTGCCGAGTTCCTTCAGCATTTTGTGTGTGTGCTCTGGATTTCCAACATCTGCAGAATCTCTTGTGTTTCATCTGTTTTCTGTGAGAATGTGAAAGCTGGCTTAAAAGTGTCATAGTCACTTGATATCTGCATGTTCCCTAGATCTGATACATGACAGCAACTGCCATTGGGAAAAGAGAAATGCATGCCCTATGAACAATAGATTTTGTTGGTCAGCTTTCTTGAACATCAGTTGGTCAATGTAGTGAAGCATTTATATACAGAAAGGTTTCAGTGCTTTATTTTTCTTGTTAAAATATTGGAAAGTATTAATAGAAGAATGAGGTAATTGGATCAAATTCTTTGTCTCAACTGCACTTTGTAATCTTTATGCCAAGAACAGGTAAGTATCCAGTAACTGGATAACATTGGTATTAGCTTGATTTCTCCATTAACTTCAGTGTCAGTGAGACCAAGGAATTGATTATGGACTTAAGGAAAAGGATATTGGGAGAACTCCAGTCCTCTTTGAGGGGTTAGAAATGGAAAGGCAGACCAATTTTAGGTTCCTGGATGTCACCATCTCCAAGAATCCGTCCTGGCCTAACATACACAATCACAAAGAAGCTCTACTTCATTAGTTTGAAGAGATTTGGTATGTCACCAAAGACTCTTGCAGATTTCTGAAGACATACGGTGGAGAGCATTCGGAGGGGTTGCATCACAACCTGGAATGGAAGTTCCAAGACATAGAATCAGAAGCGGCTGCAGAAAGCTGTTGACTCAGCCAAATTCATCAAGGTCACAACCCTTCTCACCATCAAGGATATCTCCAAGAGGTGATGACTCAGGAAGGCAGCAGCCATCACTGAAGACCATTGCCATCTGGGACTTGCCTATTCTCACTGCCCCAATCAGGTAATGGAGTCTGAAGACTTGCACTCAATAACTCAGAAAGAGCTTCTACCCCTCTGTCATCAGTTTTCTGAAGGGTGTATGAACTCATGTATACGTACTACTTCATTGTTTCTTTTTTGCACTATTTATTTTGAGCTTACAGTAATTTTATATTTTTGCACTGTATTACTGCTGTAAAACAACAGATTTCACATCATGTGATAATAAAACTGATTCTGATACTAACTTGTTGTGTCTGGTGCATGGTGGGGTTTAATGGGAATCAGCAGAAGTGGTGAGATTCCTAAAACACATTTTCTGCATGGTTTGTCAATCTCCAATAGAATGCAGGCCTCAGTGCATTACAGCCTCAATTATTAGTCCACATTCTGAGTTATCTATCAAGCTGTTTGCAGGTAATTGGAAATCGGCTGTCTTGCGGATTGGCACACAATTCTAGCTGCAAGCCTTGCTGTATTCCCAAAGGGGACCAAGAAGGCACTCGTCTGCATCCACTATGGATCCGTGACAGTGGAGGTGTTAAAGGCACTGAGCACTCCTTTTTCAGTGATCTTGTTTACAGCTCCACTGAGTGAACAGAACAGAACTGTTGACCTTACAACTGTTGCTAATTGTGTTACTTTAAAGGTGAATCTCTGGAGGTCTGTGGCTGGTCTGAGACTCCAGCTCATGAATAAATGAGTAATGGAGCTCCATGCAGACAGTCAGTTAATCCAGCAACACTCCTGGTAGCAGATCATTAAACAACAACAGTAACTTCAGAGGGAGCTGCAGGAGTCGGAGAGTAAACAATATCTTGTGAGGGAGAAAAGTGTCTGAGTTCTCATCATGCTACCTGAATACCCAGTTAAGCAGAGCCAGGCTCGGTTATTTCTTGGAATTGAGACCACATGGAACACCAGGTCCAGGCAAGGGGAGAACAGGTGATCCAAACAACAGGCTGGAGTCATGAAACCCAGTTACATTCCATATTCCAGAGGAACAGTGTGGAATCTCCATATTCTGCCAGTTCCCATTGGAGGCATCCGTTAGTCTTGCGAGACCATGGATCTGCGCCTGGGAAGTCTTCAGTCTCCAAGGCACAGGCCTGGGCAAGGTTGTGTGGAAGACCAGCAGTTGCCCATGCTGCAAGTCTCCCCTCTCCACGACACCAATGTTGTCCAAGCGAAGGGCATTAGGACCCATACAGCTTGGCACCAGTGTCATCGCAGAGCAATGTGTGATTAAGTGCCTTGCTCAAGGACACAACACGTTCTCTTGGCTGGGGCTCGAACTCATGAGCTTCAGATTGCTAGTCCAATGCCTTATCCACTTGGGCACGTGCCCACAGTTCCCATTATTAGACAGAAATTCTTTCCAAAGAACAGGAAATCGAAGCTTGAATATATCTGGGAGAATTCCCCTTCCAGGAAACTCCCTAATATGAATTCTAGCCCACTGACACATAAAATGGTCTTTGTTAATTTGCCTCTCTAATCCAGTCCACACATTTCTTTGCAGTGTTTACTAATATGCTTTTATTTTGGGCAATTTAATTACTTTGTCCTTTTCACTCTCTCCAAATTTAACCCCTTGTGTAATGCATAATTAAACAGACACTTAGTTTTAGAAATAAACTGAAATATTGTGAAAGGATTAAATCAAATACTTTACCTGATTTTACAGATCTCCACAGTAATGTGTTAATAGACTATTCTTCAAAAACTCCATAAATTCTACAACTTTTAAAAGCAGTAGGTCAGAAAATATTAGCAGTAAACACACAAAATGCTAGAGGAACTCAGCAGGTCAGGCAGCATCTACAAAAATGAATAAACAGTCAATGTTTCGGGCCAAGACACGACTTCAGCACTGAAAAGAAAGGGAGAAGATGCCGGAATAAAAAGGTGGGCAAAAAGGAGGTTAGCTGGAAGGTGATACGTGAAGCCATTTAGGTAGAAAAAGTAAAGGGCTGGAGAACAAGGAATCTGATAGGAGAGGAACGTGGAACATAGGAGGAAGTGAAGGAGGAGAGGACTTGGGAATTAATAGGAAGGTGAGAAGAGGTAAAAGGCCAGAGTGTGGATTGGAAGGGGAGGGAAATTTTTTTAACTGGAAGGTGAAATTAATGTTTCTGCTATCAGGTTGGCGGTTACCTGACGGAATATAATGTGTTGCTCCTCCACCCTGAGGGTGGCTTCATTTTGGCACAAGAGGAGGCCATCAACAGACATGTCGGAATGGAATGGGAATCGGAATTAAAATGTTTGGCCACTGGGAAGTACGTTTTCTTAGGTAGCAGCGGGAATAGAAGGGTTGACTGTGCCAATTTCAAGTGAGACCAAGAGTATCTCAAAATGAGTGATAGAAGCAGGAAAATCCTGTTCTTGTGCACTAGGTTCTTTTCAATGTCCCATCATGGCTGGGTAAGGGTTAAATGGAGAGAGAAACTGGGCAGGTGGTGATATTCTGAAGCAAAATGATCATTTGGGATAAGGATCATGGTGGGAAGAGTAGCAGAAGGACAGGGCAGAAAGAATGTTAGAATGACAGGAGGAAATGGTGGATCCAGAGCAATGCTATAAAGCAGGATTGGTGTTTGGAGACCCAGGAGTCAAAGGAGAATTTGGGAGAGGATACTTGAATGAACGTTTGGAAATATAATCCTTGCGATCATTGAGCTGGAGTCAGATGGAGATCACTGGAGATGGGGACAATTTCTCAAATAATTAAGAAGGAAACTGAAGGTGAATGATCCATTTTCAGAGATTCTTGATTGTTGGATGGTCTTGTAGGAAGCTAGGTAAAGATGTGCCAAGTACGACCTGTTTATGCACCCAGTTGTGCATTGTTTGCTAGCCCATAACTACAGAGAATTGCACTCCAATTTGTAAAAATGTTCATAACGCACTCTTGTTGAGATTAATGATTAGATTCTGGATAAAGTTCTTTTCTGCAGTCTATAAGAATGATATCCCTACCTTTAAAGTATGTTGTCCAATTTTTTTCTAGATAAATGTGGTTTGATTGGACCAGTATGCTATTTCTTTGACTGTATTTTGCAAGTGAATGATTCAACCCAGATGGTCAGCACATTGTGTTTAATGGACTTATGCATTCCAATGACAGCACAAAATGGATTACAATTTTAAGAACCCATAGATTTGAATAAAATTATGACATAAACAGAAGCACATTGGGCATTGCATGAAATAACTTCTGCCTGTTTTTGTTATATAAACAATCTGTTCAAAAGTAAACTGTTTCCTTTGAACGCTATTGTGTATCCTGATATTACTGAATGTTTGCATTTTAGATGAGAAATATGACAATGGATGGTGGTTTTGGACCTTGGTCACCATGGGGACCCTGCAGCCATTCTGATGGCAATGCCATTGGCCTATGCCTCTGTAGAACCCGCTCGTGTAACAGTCCAATTCCACAGTGTGGAGGACGACAGTGTGAGGGTCTCAGGATGGAGGTTGCAAACTGTTCCAGGTAAGCAAAAAAGATTGGAGTACCAGGTGTAAAAATTATGAAAAATTAATTTTATTTAACCTCTTTTACATCTGTTAATAATCATACCCTGGTGTTTGCACCAAATATTTTGATCAGTTGAGAAATTAAAACATTTTCAATTTATCCTTGAAATGTGGGTCGTGGGTCAAGAGGCAAAAGTGATTTGAATTTTTATCCACTCTCGTTTCTTTCAGTTGTTGAAATGAAATTTTTTCACAGGAATGGTGGCTGGACTCCTTGGACATTGTGGTCTCCTTGCAGTACAAGTTGTGGGATTGGATTTCAGGTTCGACAGCGGTCTTGTAGCAACCCCACTCCTCGACATGGAGGGCGTGTTTGTGTTGGACAAAATCGTGAAGAGCGGTATGTCCAAGCCTTTTATGTGTGATTCATTTTAACGAGTGTTTCTTTTGTGACTACAATACTTGTGTTCTGAGTTGTCGCCAGGACTTCCAGGTTATGGTTGTTTCAGTGAGAGCTCGGTTACAAACTAGATTTCACATTTAACTGAATCCTCTATCAGCAGTGGAGCCGGCAAATGAATTTTGCTGAGCTCACAAGCTCAACATCTGCTTCCAGACTTATTAAAAGGCTTTTATTCAGAAATTTACTGTCATTAGACATCAGTTCCTATTGGTCAAAGTACCTTTGTGTTCAAAGTTATATACATGGTAACAGACCCTCCATACCACCCTGTCTGTACTTGCCATCAACACTCATCCTATTTATCTCCTCAGATCCCTTTCAGCTTTCTCTCCCTGCCACCCATCTGTACCAGGTGCCAATTACAGCAACCATTTAATGTACCAAGGCCATGGTTTTGGCATGTTGGAGGAAACTAGAGTGCCCAGGGAGAATGTGCAAGCTGTGCACACTAAGGTCAGGAATTAACCCGATTCTCTAGTGTTGTGAGATAGCAGCACTAATTTACCTAGGATAGTACAGATTGACTTAGCCCCATAACATCCCTCCCCGTAACTGAACAGTAACCTACTGTTTACCATTTTGCTTTTGCCTAACTAATTTAGCAAACTTGAGGGTTTGAACAAAAGAAAGGAAGAAATGTCACAAACTCTCAAAATTAAAAAAAAAATCTGGATTATTTTTCTTTTTAGAAACAGTTATAGAGTGTTTGAATCATTAAAATGTCAGGATCACCTTCCTCTCCTGATGATTTTATTTCATACTGTTTTAATGTGGGAAGGGACTCGTCTGGGGAAAATCAGCTGAGTGGAAAGATGTTACAAGGTGCAGAAAGGACTGCATATCAATCCTGAAAAGCAGGAGTTAGCAGGAATTCTGAGTGCAAAGGGTTTCTACTACATTATCCATTATATTGGTTCCTGGCATTACTTTTTACATAATGATGAAATAAATGAGAGTTGTGCTGATTTTTTCTGTGAAGAAGACACTGGTTAATGTAGCAGAAAATGAATGATTTGAAGGCCTTGCATTTGACATGGAACAGTATTTGAATCTGCTGCTGTCTTACACCATAAGACCATATTTATAGGAGGAGAATTAGGCCATTTAGCCCATCAGGTCTGCTCTATGGCTGATCTGTTTCCCTCTCAGCCCAACTCTGCTGCCTTCTCCCATTATCTCTTCATGCCCTTATCAATTAAGAATCTATCAACCTCTGCATTAGATATACCCAAAGAGTTGGCCTCCACAGTCACCCGTGGAAATGAATTCCACAGATTCAGCAGTCTCTGACTAACAAAATTCAAAGGTTCAAAGGTCAAATTTAATGTCAGAGAAATGTATACAATACACATCCTGAAATGCTTTTTCTTCACAAACATCCATGAAAACAGAGGAGTGCCCCAAAGAATGAACAACAGTTAAAAGTGAGAACCTCAAAGTCTGCCTCCAGCTCCCCAGCTCCCCAGCTCCCGCATGTAAGCGGCAGCAAGCAACGATTCCCCCTGCCCCACAGGTTCTCTCCCTAATAAGGGAGAGGGAGGTGTTCCCCATTTTCACAGCGAGAGGGAGACATAACAACCTGCTGATTTACGATGTTAAAAAGTCTGTTTCATCACTTTTTTCGAGCTCTGTGCCTGAAGACTGCAAAGATCTTGGGTCTTTGGGACCAAAGGAAAAGATTTTCTGGGCTCCCCAATGACACATGAATCTCCTGCCATGACACCAACTCTCAATCCGCCCATCTCTAGAGCCCCAAGATCTTAGGCGTTCGCATTCAAGCAGGACTCTCAGACCCTTGGCGTGCCGAACAACAACGGCCGGTCCTGAAACCCCAAGAACAGGTCCCATTCCCGCGAAGAACCGAAGTCTGCGCGCAACGCCAAGTCAGGGTCTTCAAAAGAACCCTGAAAGAGAAAAATAAAGATATTAAAGATGGAACCTTCCTCTTGGGCTGTGTATCGTCAACAAATGTGGGTATATTATTGATATGTTTTTCAACTGCAAACATTAACTCAAATGAAGACATGGGAGTGTGAAATGTACGTCTAACTTTGAGTTTACTTTAACTGAGGCGCACACATACCACGGGGTAGTGCAATGACATATGCAATTCACCTATTTATACAAAATGAATAATTTAAACAAGGAAGAATGCTTAATCAACCAATACATACAATGCCCATAAAATCTTCACCACCCCTCCCCTTGGATGTTTTCATGTTTTATCGTTTTACAACATTGAATCACAGTAGATTTAATTTGGCTTTTTTTGACTGATCAACAGGAAAAGACTCTTTCACCTCAAAGTGAAAACAGATCTCTACAAAGCGATCTTACTAAGACAAAACACAAAATAATTGATTGCATAAGTATCCACCCCTTTAATATGACACACCAAATCATCACTGGTGCAGCCAATTGGTTTTAGAAGTCACGTAATTAGTTAAAAAGAGAGCATCAGTGTGCAGTCAAGGTGTTTCAATTGATTGTAGTAAAAATCCACCCGAATCTGGAAGGTCCAACTGCTGGCAAGTCAGTATCCTGGCAAAAACTACACCATATACACAAAAGAACACTCCAAGCAACTCTGTGAAGAAGTTATTGAAAAGCACAAGTCAGGAGATGAATACAAGAACATTTCCAAGTACCTGAATATCCCTTGGAGTACAGTTAAGTCAATCATCAAGAAATGGAAAGAATATGGCACAGCTGTAAATCAGCCTAGAGCAGACCATCCTCAAAAACTGAGTGACCGTGCAAGAAGGGGACTAGTGAGGGAGGCCACCAAGAGACCTCTGACAACTCTGGAGTTTACAAGTTTCAGTGGCTGAGATAGGAGAGGCTTTGCATACGATTGTTGCCCAGGTGCTTCACCAGTGACAGCTTTATGGGAGAGTGGCAAAGAGAAAGCCACTGGTGAAAAAAACTCACGTGAAATCTCAGCTAGAATTTGCCAGAGGGCATGATGGAGACTCTGAGGTCAGCTGTAAGAAGGTTCGATGGTCTGATGAAACCAAAATTGAGCTTTTTGGCCATCAGACTAAACACTGTACATTGTCAAAAACACACCAGACCTACTGTCAAGTATGGCGGTGGCTTCACCACGCTGTGGGGATACTTCACTGTTGTGAGGACGTGAAGGTAGAGGATAAAATGAATGCACCAAAATATAGCGAAATCTTAGAGGAAAACCTGATGCAGTCTGTGAGAGAACTGCAACTTGGGAGAAGATTTGTTTTCTAGCAAGACAACGACCCAAAGCATAAAGCCAAAGCTACACAGAAATGGCTTAAAAACCAGAAAGTTAATGTCCTGGAATGGCCAAGTCAAAGTCCAAACCTCAATCCAGTTGAGAATCTGTAGCTGGATTTGAAAAGGGTTGTTCATTCATGATTCCCATGCAGTCTCTGAGTTTGAACAGTTTTGTAAAGAAGAATGGGGAAAAATTGCAGTGTCCAGATGTGGAAGGCTTATGCAGACCTATCCAGACAGACTTAAGGCTGTAATTGCTGCCAAGGATGCATCTATTAAATACTGACTTGAAAGGGGGGGGGGTGGTGAGCAATTATACAATCAATTATTTTGTGTTTAATATTTATAATAAATTTAGACCAATTTGTAGAAATTTGTTGTCACTTTGATGTATTTTCTGTTGATCAGTGACAAAAAAAGCCAAATTAAATCCACTGTAACTCAATGTTGTAAAACAATAAAACATGAAAACTTCCGGGGAGGGGGTTAATACCTTTTATAGGCACTGTGTGTGTGTGTGTGTGTGCATGCACACACATAAATATATATATATAAATGTGTATGTATGTGTATATATACATACAAGATTTCTGAACAGCTCTGGACACCTTCTTTTCTCTCTCTGGGTCTACTTTGATCCTTTTTCTTTCTCTCTCATGTTTCTTCTTTCTTTCACATCATTTTCTTTCATATTCACATTCTTTCTCTCCATCTCTTCCCTCCTTTTTCTTCTAGTTTGTGGATCTTGACCTTCAGAAGGTGCGTCTAGTTCACTGGAGTATTCTCTTATTAACGTTACTGTTGTTCCCTTTCTGATCTGGTCTCTCCTCTTGGTTTCCTCATCCACAACATCATCTGATGAATCCTTTGTTTTCGTATCTCTGTTGACCCCTTTCTTTTTGGCCTTCCATTCAGACATCTAGGCTTTCGTTTACCGTATTCTTTTATAAGCAGCTTTTTGTCTCCCTCGCGAAGTTCTTAATACACACAGAGTAGATTCTGGTTCTTTATACTCACAATGCTTGCAACCTTCCTGAAGCTCCTTGAACTCTATTTCAGCTTCAAACCAAGCCACATTTTGCAAGTGACTGCCTGATTAACATATCAGAAGTTCTCTCAGAAAACTGTTGTCGTTAGACCACTGCTTTCATCACTTTCACATTTCCTCTGGGCAGTGTGGTCCTTGGTCCAATATGCTTTCCAACCAGAGGCACGGAGGCTGGCACCAGCACCTGTTCATCCTCTGTTGTGGAATGGTTCATGGTGTTTGGCATGAAGACATTTGTGGTATCATCCTGTGCTTTTCTTAATTCACTTTCAGTTGGCACATTGCAGGGATTATGGCATGCAAATAGTCAATGGATCTCCAATCAGGTTGTTGTTGTCTCAGCCAATCATATCCCCACAATGCTGGTCCTCCTGTTTTTACCACATACAAGCTCAATGTGGCCTGTTGGTTGTTGTATTTCACAGTTATGAAAGTCATCCCACAAGAGTTATCTTTTCTTCAGGCTTCAGTTTGAACTGCCACTTAAACTCATTTTGTGGAATGACTGAAATAGCTGAACCAGTATCCAATTCCATTTTAATTAAGTTGCTGTTCACTTCTGGTGTAAGACATATTGCTTATCGATTGTTAGCTTTCACACTGTAAAACTCAAGGCTACACAGTCCTGTGTCACTCTCAATCCCAGACCTAATCAGTTCCCCTCTACCACCACTCTGCTCCGTCTAGCGGAATTAGTCCTTACTCAATAATTTCTCCTTTGGGTCCTCCCACTTCCTCCAAACTAAAGGTGTAGCCATGGGCACCCGTATGGGTCCCAGCTATGCCTGCCTTTTTGTTGGCTTTGTGGAACAATCCATATTCCAAACCTATACTGGTACCTGTCCCCCACTTTTCCTTCACTACATCGATGACTGCATTGGTGCTGCTTCCTGCATGCATGCTGAGCTCGTTGACTTCATTAACTTTGCCTCCAACTTTCACCCTGCCCTCAAGTTTATCTGGTCCATTTCCGACACCTCCCTCCCCTTTCTTGATCTTTCTGTCTTTATCTCTGGAGACAGTTTATCTGCTGATGTCTACTATAAGCCTACGGACTCTCACAGCTACCTGGACTATTCCTCTTCTCACCCTGTCTCTTGCAAAAATGCCATCCCCTTCTTGCAATTCCTCCGTCTCCACCACATCTGCTCTCAGGATGAGGCTTTTCATTCCAGGACAAAGGAGATGTCCTTTTTTAAAGAAAGGGGCTTCCCTTCCTCCGCCATCAACTCTGCTCTCAAACGCATCTCCCCCATTTCACGCACATCTGCTCTCACCCCATCCTCCCACCACCCCACTAGGAATAGGGTTCCCCTTGTCCTCACCTACCACCCCACCAGCCTCTGGGTCCGACATATAATTCTCCGTAACTTCCACCACCTCCAATGGGATCCCACCACTAAGCACATCGTTCCCTCCCCCCCCCCCCCGCTTTCCACAGGGATCACTCCCTACGCGACTCCCTTGTCCATTCGTCCCCCCCATCCCTTCCCACTGATCTCCCTCCCGGCACTTATCCGTGTAAGCGGAACAAGTGCTACACATGCCCTTACACTTCCTCCCTCACCACCATTCAGGGCCCCAGACAGTCCTTCCAGGTGAGGCAACACTTCACCTGTGAGTCGGCTGGGGTGATATACTGCGTCCGGTGCTCCCAATGTGGACTTCTATATATTGGTGAGACCCGACGCAGCCTGGGAGACCGTTTCGCTGAACACCTATGCTCTGTCCGCCAGAGAAAGCAGGATCTCCCAGTGGCCACACATTTTAATTCCACATCCCATTCCTATTCTGATATGTCTATCCACGACCTCCTCTACTGTAAGGATGAAGCCACACTCAGGTTGGAGGAACAACACCTTATATTCCGTCTGGGTAGCCTCCAACGTGATGGCATGAATATTGACTTCTCTAACTTCTGTTAATGCCCCACCTCCCCTTCGTACCCCATCCATTATTTATTTATTTATTTATTTATCTCTTTCCTTTTTCTCCCACTGTCCCTCTCACTATACTCCTTGCCCATCCTCTGGGCTTCCCCCCTCCCCCTTTCTTTCTCCATAGGCCTCCCGTCCCATGATCCTCTCATATACCCTTTGCCAATCAACTTCCCAGCTCTTAGATCCATCCTTCCCTCTCCTGTCTTCTCCTATCATTTTGGATCTCCCCCTCCCCCTCCCACTTTCAAATCTCTTACTATCTCTTCTTTCAGTTTGTCCTGATGAAGGGTCTCGGCCCGAAACGTCGACTGTACCTCTTCCTAGAGATGCTGCCTGGCCTGCTGTGTTCACCAGCAATTTTTATGTGTGTCACTCTCAATATCATCAGATTTTTTATCAACTGCTCTTAGATTAGTGCTCTTTTTGAAACTGCAACTTGACTTTTTATCTTTTTCTCTTCTCTGTGCAGACCATTTATTTTTGGCTGTCCAATAATCTCTTTGTATGGGATCGCCTTTGTTGCATTTTCTGCAAGGTTCACTTTTAAATCTACACTTGTTTGGTGTACATAAGCTCCTGCTACAACTGTAACATAACTTGTTTGTCCAGGCTGTTTTTGGACGCTGCAGTTTTGTTCACACTCACTTTCATTCCTGACTGCAACTCAATTGCATTTCTGTCTGCAGTTTCCATTGAAGCAGTCATTTCAACTGCTCTTTTCAATGTGAGCTGTGCTTCAGTTAGGAGCCATTTCTGAACACTTTCTTGTAAGATTCCACAAACTAAACAATCTGTTAGTGTATCATAAGCCCATTACTGAACTGTCAGTGCCCAGACAATCTCTTCAATCCTGCCACATAAATTGAAATGGACTCCCTCTCCTTTTGATTCCACTTGTGAAATCTAAAGCATCCTGCAGTCAACAATAGCTTTGGTTCCAAGTGTTCCTGCATCACTTTTGTAATATCAGCAAGGCTCAGTTCGGATCGTTTGGTTTGAACAGTTAATTTTTGAAGCAAAAGATATGCCTTTAACCAAATAAACTTAGCAAAATTAGTACTCATTTCTCATTGGCTATTTAATTTGCTTCCAAATGTTGCTGAATTAACTCAGTATGCATGAGTCAGTTACCTGCTGTGTAGTTAAACTCATCAATCTTTCTGATGTAGTCAGCCATTTCTTCTCTTTTTTAATAATTATATTCACATGCTACTCACTGTTTATGAACCCTAAATTTTTCCATTTACTGCCTTTTTTTTTTATTAAACTTGATTGTGTTTTCCCTTCCAAAGAACACGTTATAGGCTGCTTTTCTTTTATCCTTCCCTGCAATTTTCTTTGAACAAGAACATCTTGCTGTGCTTGAGTGGGTTGGTAGCCGTCTCAGGTTCATTTTAAAATTACCTCGTTGCCAATTTTATATTTTGTAACTTCAAAATATTAAACTAATTCAACAAAGACACGAGAGTCCAAGATGAGGGTCTAACTTTGAGTTTACTTTAAGTGATGTGCATTTAAGTAAATGCGAGTAGGCTCTTTCTACTTAGATTGGGAGAGATAAACACGAGAGGACATGGCTATAGGGTGAAAGGGGAAAGATTTAGGGGGAACATTAGGGGAAACTTCTTCACTCAGAGAGTGGTGGGAATGTGGAACAAGCTGCCATCTGATGTGGTAAGTGCGGGCTCACAAGTTTTAAGAACAAATTGGATAGATACATGGATGGGTGAGGTCTGGAGGGTTATGGACTGGGTGCGGGTCAGTGGGACTAGCGGAATAAAGTTTCGGCACAGATTAGAAGGGCTGAGGGGCTTGTTTTCTGTGCTGTAGTGTTCTGTGGTTCTACGTATTGGGTGGTAGCTTGATACTGTTTGCAATTGACATATTTAACATATAACCTGTAGTGAATTATTTAAATGAACAAGAATGCTTAATCAACTGAAATATATATACACATACAAGATTACTCAAATATTATTGAAAGATTAAATACACAAAAATTAAGTTTTTCTTTTCATTTAAATCTTTATTATAGATTACAGATAGTTAGGCAAGCAGCATTGATCCGCATTGAGCCTTCGTGACAAAGAACTGTTTGCTCCACTTCTGTCCTTTAACCTGTCTTTTCTGCTAATGCAATGCCTCGATCCTGTGAGCTCTTATTTTTGTGAAGGTCTTAAAAAATGCATAAATCTTTAGAACCAATTAATGGAAAGCTGTCAAAAATGTATTAAGTTGCATATCCTTTTACAATCACAGGTAATAAAATTTTCAGTTTCTTTTGATGTCATGAATTTTACTTGCAGTCCAGATTCAGCAGTTTTGTAATTTCAATAGTATGTTACCCTACAAGGCGTAAATCACAGCAGTCAGCCTGACCTGAATTCAGTTCAAATATTATATCTTTACTGCGTAAATGTTATTTTCTTTGCACATAATATTTGTGTTCTGTGGATAGCAGGGCCATATTAAAGATAGTTTTGTTATCTACTATCATATCATTTATTTTGAATTTCTGAGGGGTTGATAAATTTGCATAAGTCATTGGTCAAGCTATGATAACTGAACTATTCTACTCGAGAGGTTCTAAAATTGCAAATTTATTCCAGCCACAGAAAAGGTAGAAAACGAGTTCACTAGAATAATGCTGGGATTGAGTGATTCTGCATTTTTGTTCTACTACAGTAGCTACTTTCATTGCAAACATGTCAGAAATAGGCCCACAACATGATTCACTAGGCTCTGAAAGATAAAGTCTCTGCTGGAAGTTCAGCAACATCCAAAATGATATGGTGGAGGAATAGAATTCTGAAGCTGTAAGGTGGAGCAGGTGGCCTGGTGTGTTGGCTTTGGTGCCAGGCCAAGGAGAGAGAAGTTAACTTGGGTAGTGTGTTTCCAAAGGATTTCAAGAGTTGGTAGTGAAAGTTTATTTAAGTTAAATGAAAACATAAACATAGAATAGGATTAGTTTTGAAAGAACAATAAGAAGGTTGGTTAGATTTTATCCCCTTAAAATAAGTTACTGGAAATAACTTGGAATGGGTGTTGACACAAGCTAATATCAGACAATCAGAGAAAATCTTAACTGCATAGTTCTGCATTCACTTTACTTTGATATAGCGGTTTGGACAGGTTGAACACTGAACAAGATTATCTTTAGGTGGACTATTTTGGTTCATCCATGGAGCTGTGATATGTAGTTTCTTCAATTGGTGGTTGCATCTATCAGTATGTAATTTCACATGGCACCACTTTATCAACTTGCACATGATTCATTTGGTGGTGCACTTCATTCCCTTGTTGTGTTTAATCCTGTGTACTAATATGAGCATTCTTTTGCATTTCTGAATTAAAACAATTTATATAAAATAATATGCTCTGTGGTTGGATTTTTTTGTCAAAATTATTTTGCAGTTAAATCACATTTTTGTTATCTACAGTAACAATGAGCCTGAGCTGCCAAATTACACCCTGTAATCAATTAACCTAGATGTCTTTGGAATGTGGGAATTTAGCTCAAATGTTTTAAAATATCAGTGATATTATGTTTAAGAATCTAGTTCTCTACAATTTAGTATCAGATTTATTAGGAATACCATGCAATATCTAATAATAATCTGCATGTCGTACAAGGGATATTTGGAGCTAAGCAACAGAGCTGCGATAATATTTATGTTTTAATCAAAACTAAACTCAAAGCAGGTACTGGCAAAGGAAAGAACTGAGCTAATTTAGTAATTTGTTTTTCAGTCAACAATGACATTATAATCCTCTGTTTGTGCTGCTGTTCCTATCTGTACCTTGCAGCTTGACAAGGCTGTATTCTTTTTTTAAAAAAGTTCCAGAGATAACATTTGAAATCTTTAAACCTTTTCATGTTACTTAATGAAGCGTATTGTTCTGAAAATGTGTCCTTGATTTTCCTTTCACACATGGGCGGGCCCCAGAATTTTCTGAAAGTTGTTGTGTGTGAGTGATGTACCTTGTTAGTCAAGTGCAGATTGACAAGGAAGATACCCAAAACCACAGAACATCTGACAACTCCACTCATCCTTAAATAATCACTTCTTTTTAACCAGACTCTGGTCAACCCGTCCATTCACCTTATTTTCTTCTCTTAGGCCCCGATAATAACTCTGTCTCACTGACAACTGCACTCCCTCCTGATAACCCTCACACTCCCTGCCAATAACCCATATATCAATCAGACTTTGACAGCGGTCATTTCCTCAGTCTGTAATTCAGCAGTACACAGAGAGAAGTGTGGAAAGCCATTTCAGGAGTACCAAATGCCTTTGGCACGAGAGAACCTATCTTAAACCACAAATTTGGTGCTGTGCTATGACAGTTTACTGCACTTCCCCAGGCCTGCATCAATTTTTTAATCAATATATCAAACAAATATGGGCCATATAACCTATTTTTAAGTTAATCCCAAAGCGAAATAGAGGTATTACTAATCGAGAACAATTATTGGTTATTACATAATCTAGTTTAAAAACAGTTTTTCAGTTACACCTCAACGTGCTGTAAGCACAAGTGCAAGTGATGAGATAGGTTCTTTAAGTCCCAATGACATCAAATAGCTGCTGAGTAAAGATGGTCAAAATTAGACATGAAGCCATCTTCAGTGAATGGTTTGCTTCCTCTTGTTGCCTATACTTACACTTGAAGAATCATTAAATTAAGTGTATGAATATAAAATCACCATATATTCTCTTCTTTTTCTTGCTATCTGCCCCCTAGTTGATTTCACTTTTTACATTTCTCAAATCAGCATTAACTTTACTTTGAGAAAGGTTATGAAAGCTGACTTGACTACATTAAGTTTCTATGTCTCCTCAGTTAAACGATAAGTTAACATAAAATAGTTACTACATATTCCTGAATTACTTTGCTGAAAGAATTACAGGCCAAATTTGGAGTATTGTGTACAGTTCTGGTCATCGAATTATAGGAAAAATGTCAATAAAATTGAGAGAGTACAGAGGAGATTTACTAGAATGTTGCCCGGGTTTCATCCCCTAAGTTACAGAGAAAGGTTGAACAAGTTGGGTCTTTATTCTTTGGAGTATAGAAGGTTGAGGGGGGACTTGATAGAGGTATTTAAAATTTTGAGGGGGATAGATAGAGATGACGTGGATAGGCTTTTTCCATTGAGAGTGGGGGAGATTCAAACACGAGGACATGAGTTGAGAGTTAAAGAGCAAAAGTTTAGGGGTAACATGAGGGGGACTTCCTTTACTCAGAGAGTGGTAGCTGTGTGAAACGAGTTTCCAGCAGAAGTGGTTGAGGCAGGTTCGATGTTGTCATTTAAAGTTAAATTGGATAGATATATGGACAGGAAAGGAATGGAGGGTTATGGGCTGAGTGCAGGTTGGTGGGACTAGGTGAGAGTAAGAGTTTGGCATGGACTAGAAGGGCCGAGATGGCCTGTTTCTGTGCTGTAATTGTTATATGGTTATGGTTATTAAAGCATTAAAGACACCAGAATCCATAGATTGATATTTCAGCTAGATTCAGTGATTTTGGGAAGCACAGACAAAAGATAATAGTCACAATGAAAGTGGTAAATAATGCAGAGTAACGATTTTGTGAATTTTTTTTAGAATTGTATACTAACATGCTGCTATGTATTTAAATGTGTTGAACATAACTATCAAAAAAATCTTTCTAAATGCCAAGGTTAAATATTTGTTGATTAGACTATAGCCAATTCTACACATTGGAGACAGATTGGCAATTAAAAAATGGTCCCAGGTGGGAGATATAATTTAAATGATGTAGCTGTAGTGTTTTAGTTATTTTAGTCTGGAGATCTTCTTTTAACTGGAAGACATGTTACTAATTGCATTGGCAAGGAACCACACAAAATAGGTGATGATAAATGATGGTCCAGGTGGTTTTCTTCATAACACAGCTATATGCCAGTAGAGTTCCAGGTGTAGAAATCTTGCCTGATTAATTACTTCTGAGACTTGTCCTTGCCTTTTCATTAAAAATAGTAACATGCAGAGAGTTCCCTGATATCTTTTAAGACAAAAATTATTTTCCACACATGAAGTTTTTAAAAAAATGTTTGTATATTATCCCTTGTTTGATTGCAATTTGTCCACTGTTTGCAAGATGGAATCTTGTTCTATTGTGTACATCCAGTTTGTTTGCATGTCTTTCCAATTAGTGTGAAAGGAAACTCACTTTATAACCAAAATTTATTAGTTTAACCCCATACGTAACTTTCAAGGATGTGAATAACTTGTATTAGTTCATCGAGGAAGGAGTAGTAGAGATTTAGTCTTCTGAACAATAGACTGCAGTCTCTCTTGAAGTGCTGCTGATAGAAGCAGGAAACTTGGCTGCAACTTTTAATTTAGAGCAGTGCTCTGATTTATTCTCTAATAGATTCTCAGTGAAAAAAATATACCTAATGTTTTTAGAAATAATGTAGCTATTTTAGAAATGAATCTGACTTTGTTTAAATGGTTAATTCAGCACCTTAGGAAACAGGTCTTTGAAGACAATATTGTTTTTGGTTTTTAATTTGTCTGGTATCCCCGATAAGATTTCATTTTGTACAGTTTGAACATGATTTGCAAGGAGTTGTTTTCTTCTGTGAAAGGCTGTGTTCATATCATGTGATCATTCTGTATTAAAAGCTCTTTGCTATTTGCGTTTCTACATGTCAGATGGCTGTGATTAGCTGAATGAAGGCAGCCTTTGCGTGCAGCTGCTTGGCAAGTTCACAAAACCTGAGCAGTCAGCAGAGTTTTCACAGTGCTGAGGCCCCATGCACTGCTCTGAGCCGCGGGGTTTGCCAAGGTCTGGGAGGATTAGTTCTTGTTCTACGTCACTTATGCCTTTCACCTGCTAGAAATCAGCTTTTGCATTTATGTTCCTGTGAGCTATGCTTACTTCTTTATTTTCCTTACATGGATATTATAAATGTCTTTAAGAAACAACGGAATTTTAATTGTCGGCATGCAAGCATCTCAGCACAGAAGATAAAGAATAAAAGGTAGATAGACATGCATCAGGATGCTGAAGATATCAGATACGTTTGTGTTTATTACATCAAGTATGATTCCCTGAAGCAAGTGGGAGCAGTAAGAGAGCAATGAGATGCTATTTTGCACACCTGAATAATGTTCTCGGTTGAATAAAGCTAGATCAAATTATCCACCTGGCCACATTTACATGGGCTGGAGATGGAGGGTAGATCAAACTGACTGGATCCAGGAGGTAATTATCTGGCAAGATCTGGCGAGATGGCGACTGGCTCTGGTTAACATATAGCTAAAGCCCTGCCCACTGAATGCCCTGACAGGCTTTTTCTGGGATAAGCTATGCCTTATCAAAGCTGGTAAGTTTTTTTTTGTTTACAGATTTTTTAAATTAAAAATTTAAATAATAAAATAGGTAAATTCCAAACCTAAGAAATGGTTGAAAACACCAACCTTTTTTCACCTCATCTCCGGGTCATGAATTCCTATTCAACTGAAGGGGGTTTCTGATCTTCTGAAGTGTTTCACACCTGTAGAACCTGAAAGGCAGTTTCTCCAGCATGACAGTCTCAGCACATTATTCAGTGTAATTTGCCTTGCACAGGAGCGTAACGCAGGAATTTAAATTTGACCGCTTTTGGGGGAGCATATTAAACATGCACCTTATCCACATCCACACACATCCCGAAAACATAACAATTACGGAGGGGCTTCTCTTTCTGATCTGGACGTGATATGTAAATACAGTGCTGTGCAAAAGTCTTGGGCACATTTGTAGCTAGGATGCCTAAGACTTGCACAGTACTGTACTTATCAACATGGAGCAGAAAGTGAGTTTGTAAATCTGGCAGCAGCGAAGGATGATGAGAGTGGAGTGCTGCGGTAGGGGTATAGGATAGGCGGTAGTGAAGGAGTGCCGGGGATGGAGGGTAGCACGCATGCAGACACACCCAGGCCTGAGACACCAGGCAAGGTCATTTGATTCCAAACAATTGGGTTATTGACCATTACAGAATGTCACTCTGGTGCTTCCTGCTCCCTCCCCCCTCCCTTCCCCTTTTCCCAACCTTGATTCCTCTCTCCCTGTCCCCTTCAAACTCTCAGTCCATAATAGAGACCCATATCAGAATCAGGTTTATCATCACTCACGTATGTCATGAAATTTGTTTAATCTTGCAGCATCATTACAGTGCAATACATAATATTACTCCAGTACTGTGCAAAAGTCTTAGGCACCCTAGCTATATACAAGTGCCTAAAACTTTTGCACAGAAATTTGGGAGAAATGCCACAGTACAAGGGATAAGGTTGTAAAACAATAGAGACAATATTTCCTTGTGGCGAGGAGGTAAATTCTGTTTACTTCTGTATTGCTTCTCAGGAGATTGTTCAACCAAGTTTGTTTGAGCTGGTATTTCTTAAGAACAATTCCATGCTTCATTTTATCCATGGAATCTCTATTTGTTTTTAGATTCTAATATAGAGTCAGACCTGTATTCATCAGCTTGGCTAGCAATGCATTCCAAATCTGAACAGCTTGTTGGGACAAAGCTAATGACCACCACTTTGCTTCACCTTTTAAGCATGACTTTTCTTCCAGTCTTTGAACCAATCTTTCAACTGCCCGTCAGCAGAGAGTGAGACCGTTCTCAGTGCACAGTCCTTCTCAATTGCATATGGCCAACTCCACCTCAAATGTCCTCGGCAGTTTCTGATCCCTGTTGTCCAGGTGCACTGAGTAAGATTGCTAATGCTTGTCATGTTGAACCTTGAGCAAAGCAGGGATTGCAGCTCTTGGGCACGACTCTATATGGTGAAGAGCACTCTGGCACTGGAATGTGAGGTCTGGCATGGCATTGGAAAACTCTGCTGTTGCTTTAGGTTATTATTCCTTATTTTGCGTTTGGTTCTTTATGCCAGCCATATTGGAGATTGCCTCTTCCCATAGTTTTAAGAACCTGTGTCAAATCCATTGTTGCTTTAAGGTATAAAACATGATGGTAGGAAGACCCTGGAGGGATAGAGAAAAACAGATAAACTTTTGGAAATATTTAGAAGTCTGAAGTCTGAATATCTTTATTGTCATTGTTGTGGAGCAATGAAACACAGTTTAGCAGCTCAACATTTTGCAGCATGACAAAGAATATATACATAAAATAAACTCTAAAACCTCAGAAGTGCAGTCCAAAATTAATAATATATGGATGGGGTGTAGGACTATTGCACACCTGCCATTCCTGGAAGTGTGATGCATTTAGCTGCCGCCGTCTTAGGAGGGGGGCAGGAGAAGGGAAGGGGGTGTTTCACTCAAGTTTCACTCGTACTAAAATTCTGGCAGAAGCATGGTCATGTGATCAGTGTACAAAAGGTTTGCTAATTCAGGAGCATGTACAACTCGGTAGTATAATTGCATTTGAAAAAGCTTACCTTAATGATGTCGCTAGGTTCAGCAAAACTTCCATTCAGTGAAGGTTTGATTATCATGCCACCTTTGTGTTGAATCAGATATTATGAATTAGAGCTGCATCATTCAGAGCAGCTTGCAAAGGTCTAAGCACAGTCAGCTGCTCAATACATTACAAGTTATGAGAGAGAGTATGAAGATATTCTTTATTACTCATAGTGATGTCCTTTGTTCATTTAAAAACATTAATCTTTTCTCATTAAACAGTTTTACTGCTGTATTTAATTCCAGTGTAATATAATTTTAATCTTATTTTGTTTGATTTTCATTAAAGTGGCACACTTGTGCCTGCAGATTTTTTTCCAACTTGCATAAAACTGGTAATGTCCTTTAAACTGTCCTCCTTACCTTAAATTATTATTTGTGGGAAAAGGCAGTGGGAAGTTATATCAAAGGGAAAGAAAGGCAAAAATAAAACTAATTCATGCTTTGTTTGCTACGATGGACACAACAATGAATGATCTTTTTTGTTTCCTTTCTAGGTATTGCAATGAGCATCTTCATTGTCCTCCACACACATTCTGGACTCCGTGGGGTCCTTGGGAACGCTGCACTGCGCAATGCGGAGGAGGGGTACAGGCTCGAAGAAGAACATGTCAGAATGGTGATGATTGTCCAGGTTGCAATGTGGTAAGTTCATCATCATGACAAAGGTTAACAAAAATATATCGGCATCCTCTTCAATGGTGGACTTGATCCAAATTGTTTCAGGTCACAACTATTCCTCTGAATGCTGACCACCCTGAACTGCCTTGAATATGATCTTAATTTAAACAAACATTGTGCAGCAGATTGAGTGCAAATCAATTTCACTCCAACATCCTTCAATAAAGTATATAGAATATATTCTATATAGTAGAGTATACAGAAAATGTCATGGTGTGAAAAATTGTCAGCTGAGCTAATTCTAAGCATATAAAAATTATAGTGATTAGAAACATTTTCATTCAACAGGAAGAACTAGTAACCTTTTAAGACTCTTAATTCTTTTGAAGTAGGAACATTTATTGAAATTTACTAGTTCAGTTTGATTTGCTTTTGCTCATCCCACAGTAGGTGACAGAGTGACTTGGATACTTGAACAGACTTTGAGTATTTCAGTCCTGGTTTGGGCTGTGATTCATCTTCTGAGTTTTAGCAATACACTACAGGCCATTGGTCAAACACACCATAAAGCCCATCTGTCTGCTCATTTGGGGTGGGGTATGTAGGGAATGGGCTGTGCTAACTGACACTTCAAACAAGTGTGTAAAAAGCATGTTGTGTATGAGAGTTATGGACACACCCATTGTTAAGTTAAAGCAGTCTGAATGGATTAAAAACTGATGTATGTTGTGTTGAAATCTATGGGCATTTATTAAAAGCTGGGAAGCAATCTTGATCTCAAACTGCAGTTGTTCATGTTAAATAAAGCTGTTCCACTGACTCTGCAGATCCCCAGAGCTGGCTTGTGCTGACTTTTCATTAGGTAGGTCTAGTAACAAAATCCTCAAAGATGTGCATCAACTGACTGGTACTGAAGGGGAGTGGAAATTCATGGCATTTTATTTTTACCAGGGATGGAATGGGGTCACAAGACAAGGCAGAAGTTGAAATCCGCTGTGAAAAACAGACTGCTGGAGGCACTCAGCAGGATTGAGCAGAGTATGTGGAGGCAAAGGGAAGGTTGACATTTCAGTTCATGATCATGACTGAGTGTAGAGTGAAGATAACTCAGTATAAAGGGTGATGGGCAGATGGAAATGAGAAAAGTGAGCAAAGGGTATGATAATCAGGATGCAGCAGTAAGGGTGGGGAAGGAAAACGTGTGTGGGTTATCTGAAAGTGAGAAATTCAGTATTCGGTTGATGGCAGTTATCCAAGTGAAATATGTTCTTATAGTGGCTGTGAGGAAAGAGAAGTCAGCAGAGAAAATGGGAAGAGAGCGTGAAGATCAGGATGGCCATGTGCTGTAATACAGTTTCCTAGTCTGCAAATGGCCTCACTGATGGAGAGCACCAAAGGCAGTGTGCAAGGTTGGTGGATATGTACATAAATCTCTGCCTCATCTGGAAGGGCCTAGAATAAGAAGTTATCGTTTCTGTCACTCCTCCATTTACTATCAAAGCTAAAAACAACTTGAGAGGAAAGCTGAATTTCAATTATAGCATTTTTTAACATAATCTAAGCTAGGAAAGAGTTGGTTCTCTTACTGGGGAGATCTTTGGGTGGAGCTAGGACATGAATGGGGTCTTAAATTAATTCTTCAGTATTCACCAGGGAGAAGGATGTGGTGGGTAGTGTTAGGGAAAGGGTATGCTGATATTTTGGAACATGTTTATGTTAGGAAGGTAGTGTTAAAAATACAGGTTGAGCACCCCTTATCCAAAATTCCAAAATCCGAAAACCTCCGAAACCCAAATTTTTTGTGCACTAACATGACGTCACAATGTACAATTTCACAAAGCACTGGGAAGGTTCCCAGGTGCCGTGCAGGTCTCTGCATGTTACACACTACTCTGAGAAGTCACCTCACATATGTAATGAACAGGTTAATGAAAAACAGAGTTTTTAGCTGAATAGAATGTGTTGGCACGTGGTCAAGTGGTTAAGGCGTTTGTCTAGTAATCTGAAGGTCACTAGTTCGAGCCTTGGCTGAGGCAGCGTGTTGTGTCCTTGAGCAAGGCACTTAACCACACATTGCTCTGTGACGACACCGGTGCCAAGCTGTATGGGTCCTAATACCCTTCCCTTGGACAACATTGGTGGTGTGGAGAGGGGAGACTTGCAGCATGGGCGACTGCCAGTCTTTCATACAACCTGCGCCCTGGAAACCTTCCAAGGCGCAAATCCATGGTCTCACGAGACTAACAGATGCCTATAAAAAGTGAAAAATGAAGATCTTGAATGTGTATTGAAAGAGTGGATTTGTCAGTGTCGGAGTGAACATACGCTCCTTATTGGTATGCTGATCATGAAACGAGCAAAGATCTATCATGACAAATGGAAAATTGAAGGTAATTGTCCATATTCAGCAGGCTGGTTGCAGAAATTTAAGAAAGGCACGGCATAAAATTTTTAAAGATTAGTGGTGATAATGCGTCTGCTGATTATGAAGCAGCGTTGATGAGTTTGCCAAGATTGTCGCTGATGAAAATCTAACATGCTGAATGGCTACATCAATATGTATGCATGACGAACAAGAATGTCGAGAATGGGATGAACTAGAATGTCACTGATAAAACTCTGATGTGCTGAACAGCTGCATCAGTACAAATGTGTGATGAACAAGTGTAAGACAAAGACTTCTTACTGCTATCATATAAGTTCAGAGTCAGAAATGATGGTGATGCCAAACAACCACAATTTGTTCATTTGGGTGGCCAAGGAAGTAATGGCTATTAAAAATAATGTATAAAACTACCTTTGAGGTATATGTATAAGCTGTGTGTGTAATGAAAATGGATTTTGTATATAGATTTGGGTCCTATTCTCAAGATATCTCATATAGATGCAAATATTTCAAAATCCAAAACACATCCAGCCCCAGTTATTTTGGATAAGGTGTGCTCAACCTGTGTTAACACGTAAGATATAGAAAGTCAGCAGGTTGAGCAGCATCTGTGTTGGGGGAAGGAATTCTTGATCAGTGCAAGATCCTGCTTACCTGTTTTCTTTCTTGCCAAGAACACTAATAATCCTCTTGCAAAAGAGAGTATTTGTAGAATGTCTTTTTAGAGCAGCTAGTGGTTGAGCTCACTAGGGAAAAGGCAATTCTGGATTGGGTGCTGTGTAATGAACAATATCTGATTAGGGAGGTTAAGGTAGTGGAACCCTTAGGAGGTAGTGATCATAATATATAATGGAATTCATCCTGCAGTTTGAGAGGGACAAGCTAAAGTCAGATGTATCAGCATTACAATGGAGTAAAGGGAATTACAGATGTGTGAGAGGGGAGCTGCCCAAAGTTGATTGGAGGGGACATTAGCAGGGATCATAGCAGAACAACAATGGCTGAAGATTCTGGGAGCAATTTAGAAGGCACAGGATAGATACATCGCACAGATGAAGGGAAGATGATACAACTGTTGCTGATGTGGAAAGTCAAAGACAGCAATAAAGCAAAAGAGAGGGCATATAATACAGCAAAAATTAGTGGGAAGATAGAGGATTGGGAAACTTTAAAAACCAACAGAAGGCAAATAATAGTCATAAAGAGAGAAAAGATGAAATATGAAGGTAAGCTAGTCAGTAATATCAAAGAGGATACCAAAAAATTTTCAGATATATAAAGGGCACAAGAGAGTTGAGAGTAGATATGAGACCTTTGGAAAATTATGCTGGAGAGGTAGTAATGTAGACAAAGAAATGGAGGACGAACTTAGTAAGTATTTTGCGTCAGTCGTCACTGTGGAAGACTCTAATAGTATGCTAGACATTTGAGAGCGTCAGAGGACAGAAAAGAACGTAGTTGTTATTATGTAGGAGAAGGCGCTTGGAAAGCTGAAAGGTCTGCAGGTCAATAAGTCACCTGGATGAGATGGACTACATGCCAAGATTCTGGAAGAAGTAGCTGAAGAGATAGTGGAGGCATTTTTTTTAAATTGCGAAAGGGGTCCTGGGTCCCTCTTTTATAATATGATTAATTCCACAAGGAACAAAACCTGAGGCCAGGGCAGAAAAGGAAGCCTTTATCATACTTCGTCATTGCCATTTCCTGAAGTACTCCTGAGATCCTTCACTACAGCAAAAAAAAATCATCACTAGTACTCACTAGGACAGACACTATAGATGGTAGAACAATGGTACAGGCACTGAATGCATTTGTAATAAATTCTCTTTCTACAATCCTCATGACTTTAATTTTAATAATCTTTGCAATAACATCGACAACAGCTTTTAGTTCCAATAAAATGACGGGTTTCAATTTCTGAAAGAAAAACTGGCAAAGTGGGCACTTTCCGGCCACCCCAGCAGGCAGTATTGTAGGTCTACTTTATACACAAGCAATTACAGTGGGTTCACAGGCTGGAAACCAAAAGGGTAGTTGTTCTGCTGTAATACTGACTTTGCATCAATTAGACACAACTGACCCCGGTACTGGGATACTGAAATCTACCCTGCAAATCTTAAAACGTTGGCAGATACTAAAGAGAAATTACAGCAGAACATTACTCTTGAAGTAACCAAGAAAGTTTAAGCAGCTTTTATCCAATGAAAATTATTTAACAAACTCTTATAATAAAAATAAACATATACACTTGTAGAGCTATTTAAATAGTATTAGTTTTGCCACAAGAAAGATACTGATTCAGTTCTTGGAAAGACAGCTGGAAAACATCTGTGTAAACCAGGCTCCCAATTCAGTGCCATAGAGATTAACTAATGGGCAATTATTTAAAGGTTTTTTTGGGGGGGGGGCAGAAATTGCTATTGTTTGACAGGAATACAGATCATTTTGTATTGAGGTGGGGGCACACTGTATCTGGTTGGTGTGGGTGGTGGCCCCACTACTAAACTGAGTAGTTCTTGTTTTAGATGTTTCTAGTGTTAAATGTTGAATGAGTAAACCAGAGGTCCAGTAAATATTCAGAATCTTCTTGATGTTCGTAATTGCAAGACTGCGACGTGAGTTGGAGCTTTAGATCACTTTTATCTGGTCAACAACGAAAGTACTCAGTGGAGGGGCAACAGACAGGGGGACGGTTAGCAGGATGGGGTAGATAATTTCTTCTGCTTTCCTTCTCCAACCTCCCCCCCCCCCACACTAATCTGAGGTGCGACTTGCCTGAGTTTCTGAATAAGTATCCTTTGCAAAGGCGGCCATAGCTACAGGAACCAGACACCGGTGCTATTCTTGCTAGTGTGAAGGTGACAAGGATAGAAAAATTGCAACCAGTTGATTCCCAATTTGATTCTGGAATCTGGCAGTGAGGAATTGAGGAATGTTGGAGTTGTTTATCTCATTGCCTGACAGCTGAAGGTCTCACTTTAACAGAATGGGCAGGTGGATGCGGTTACCTCAAAAACAGAAGTTGCAACCTTGAATATTTCATGAATTCAGAAACTATATAAAATTTCTATAAATCAGATTCTTCCTCCTGGAACCTAGCCGCAAAAGGATGCAGATCTGTGGATTTCACGTCTGGTTTTCTGATATAGTCTGACACTTAAAATCTGAAGGAACAACACGGTTTTAAGTGATAAGATGGTAAACAAAAAGTGTTAGAGTCTATCAGACAGAGAACTTCCAAAATCTATGGACAGGAAAAACTGGGATGGGAATGGGATAGTGAATGAAGGTATGGCTCTGGCAAAAAAGCATTTTGAACTTCGGATGACAATGAAGCTATGTGGTCCATTAAACCCTATCTGGCTCCCAAGGAATCAATTCCATTCCCCTTCCTTATTTCCCTGTATCGCTGCAACTTGCTCTCGCACATACCATCAAATTTCCTTTGATTATTTAGACACTTACCTAATTTGCAAGGCAAGAGGAACCCGGAGAACTGACTCTGTTCCAGAGAGAATGTGCAAACTCCATACATCCGTGGTCAGAATCACACTTAGGTTCATGGAGCTTCAAGGCAGCTGACAATTCCTTATGCAAAAATATTAGGGACCTAATATTCAAAAAGGTAATTGACCAGCAGATATCAGTTCCATGTTTGGGTAGTGATGTTTTCCCCACATGTTGTGGCAAGCAGAAACATCATTTGTTTCTATCTGCTTCACAATATTGGTTACATGGCAACCTATCCAATTGAAATATATCCTAATATTTCACTGCCTTATCTTTCAATTAAGCTGTCAGAGCCATTTACTGCTAGATTCCCAGTAGGGCAATTTTTATGGGCTATGAGAAGTTATGACAATAGTAGTGAAGAGTTGCTAACCATCTCTAGTCAAGCTGTTTCAGGACAGTAGAAAATTTCCCAGATAAATCCAGTCAAGCTAATTGTGTCTATTTAGTTTGTTACTGTGAACATCTACCTGGATACAGTGAAAACCTTGTCTTGCATAATCTTTATACAGATCAAACCATTACACACAGTGCATTGAGCTCGAATAAGGCAACACAATAACAATGGAGTATAAAATGGTAACAGCTACTGAAAGGTAGACAATGAAGTGCAAGATCACAACGAGGTAGATTTAGGAGGCCAAGAGTCCAGTTTATTGTACAAGGGGCCTGTTGAAGGATCTGGTAACAGTGGGGTAGAAGCTGTCCTTGAGCCTGATGGTATGCACTTTCAGGGTTTTGTATCCTCTGCCCAATGGGAGAGGGGTGAAGAGAGAGTGTTCAGGGTAAGTTCCTTTACGGAGGCAGCTTGAGAAGTGTAGACAGACTCCATAGAGAGGAGGCTGATTCCTAGGATACACTAAACTGTGTCTCAACTCTGCACTTTCTTGCAGTCACATGCAAAGCAGTTGCTGTACCAAGCTGTTATGTGATTAGATGAATGCATTTGTGATGCATCGATTAAAAAATTGGTAAGGATTGACAGGGACGTGCTAGGTTTCTTTAGCCTCCTGAGGAGGCAGAGGTGTTGGTGAGCTTTCTTGGCTGTGTTGTCTACGTGGTTGGATTAGCACGAGCTATTGGTGATGTTCACTACTAGGGACTTGAAGCTTGCAACCTGAACATTGTTGATATAGACAGGAGCATGTATTCCATCCCTCTTTCTGAAGTCAATGACCAGCTCTTTTGATTTGTTGACATTGAGGGAAAGTTTGTTGTCATAACACCTTGTCACTAAGCTCTCTATCTCCTTCCTCTACCTCGGCTTGTTGTATTTGAGGTGCAGCCCATTACAGTGGTATCATCTGCAAACTTATAGATAGACTGACCACCTAGTCATGGATGAACAGGAAGTAGAGTAGGGAGCTGAGGACACAACTTTGTGGGGCCAGGGAGAAGCCATCCACCGTAGACGTGTTTCTGTGCTAGGCAAATTGCAGTCAGTTGCTTGGAAAGCTGGACTTGATACGTGCCAGACCAGCCTCTCAAAGCACTTTGTGATGGTAGATGTTAGAGCCACTGGACAGTAGTCATTAAGGAATGTTATCTTGTTTTTTCTTGGGTACTGGGTTGATTGTGGTCTTCTTAAGGCAGGAAGTAACCACATCCTGAAGCTAGGTTAAAATTGTCTGTAAATAAATGTGCGGGGTAAAGCACACAGGATCTAAGGACATCATCTGAGCCCTGTGCTTTCCACAGGTTCACTCTCAAGAAAACTGATCTTGCAACTGTGGCATTGACTGTAGACTTAAGGTGCACTGGAAACTGTCAGGGTGCGCAGTGACATATCTGTTATCTTCTGTTCAATACACTTACTGAATGTGTTCAACTCATTGGGAAGGGATGTGCTGTCATTGGTGATGCTGCCCGACTTCATTTTGTAAACCATTATAGAATGTAATGACAGCTGGACTGAAACTCAATTTTGGACTGGTACTGTCTGAGCATCTCTGATGACTTTTTGGAGGCCATATCTTGATTTTTTTATAAAGGGCAGGGTCACCTGATTTGAAAGCAGATCTAGACTTCAGAAGGGACTCGATCTTCTGGTTCAGTTTGGGAACATCCAGCTTTTCACTGACTATGGCTTCAGGAAGCCCTAGTAAAGGTGAAGTTAGTGGCAAAGATAAAAACTACTCCAAAGATTGAAATCATATTTTGCCACCACTAACTGCTGCACCATCAATATCCCAGATGTCACATTTGACCAGAAGCTCAACCATGTAAGTACTGAGTACAAGATCAAGTCAGGGGTTGGGTTTCATGTGGTGATTAATTGGCTTCCAGAAATACCAGAGCCTTTCCATCAGTTACAATGGACAAGTTAGGTGCTTGACGAAGTACCCTTCATGTGCCTGGATCAGTGCAGCTCCAACAACTTGATGTTTGATCGTGTCTGAGAAAAGGGAGCTCACTTGATTGGCACCCAGTCCACAGAAGTAAATGTTCCTTTTCCCACTGGTACACAGAAACTGCAGTATGTACTATTTCCAAAATGTACTGTAGTTACATACCTATTGCCAACATCAAAAAGGCAAGAGGGCAGGAGCTACATGGGAATACTACTAATTGTATACTCTGCCCAAGTTAAACAGCTTAGTGTCTTGGAAGCGTATTGCTGTTCATTTATTGTTAATGAGTATAAATCCTGGAATTTCTACCCAGTCGGACCATAGCTGATAGGATTACAATGATTCACGATGGTGGCTCATCACCTCTTTCGCGAGTGTTTAAGAATGGACAGTAAATGCATTGCCAGCAATGACCAGATCCCCAAAAAATGAATGAAAATGAATTGAATTTCAGAGACAGAATAGTCGACTACTGTGTAGCTTCTTTTGTGTTAAATAGATCATGGACAGTTTTTTTTCTGGTCATTCATGTTTTCCAAGGGGAAAAGAAAAACTTCTTTAATGAGATAGTGAGTAACAGATTACCTAGAGCGACAGTAACGTTTAGCATAATGTGGTAAACCATATATATATGTTGTAACTGGGTTACCTGTCTGGACTCGCCCCTCTGCTGACTGCTCCCGTGGCTCCTCCCACAGGCCCCTGAATAAAGGCGATTGTGCCACTGCTCCTCCCTCAGTCCAGGACAGATACTCAGCATGGACGTTTGACCACTTACTGTTAATAAAAGCCTTTCAGTATTTACTCTACTTCCAGTCTTTTGGAGTAATTGATAGTGCATCACATAATATAATAATAGGAGTAATAAGTCCACTTGACCATCAAACCTGCTCTGCTTTTCAACATGATTACAATTGATCTGTCCCAAGCCTCATCTCCTCATTGCCAGATCCTAAATGATCCAGCCTCCACAAGCCTCTGGGATAGAGAGATCCCATGATTCACCACTCTATATAATTGTTCCTACAAAGTTTAGGATATATTTATTATAAAATGTGCGGGAAACAAGTCCTGCAGACAATATGAGTAAGCAAATAACATTCAGAACTGAAATTCACAAAAGTGAGTCCACAGCCACGAAGTCAGTCATCACTGCAACTGATCCAGGAGTCTGTTAATTTCAGGCCCCAGCCTCAGTTCAGCACAGAGATGTGTAAACCTTGCACAGCAGCAAGCTGAACACCAGCCCTGACACCCTAACCTTTTCAATCTGGCCTGGTATTTAAATCAGCCAAGCCTTGAACCATTTCTCGCTCTCGGCCCAGGCCTGGGCCCTACCACTTTGATATGCTCTTGGGCCTCGGCCCTGCCAAACACCCTGTAATGTTGCCACTTTGTTCCTTGATTTGAGATTCTCCCATTGGTGCAAATAGTGTCAGAGCGTACAGCATGGGTGCAGACACATCAACCCAACGATTCCATGATGATCACATTGTTCAGCTAGTTAGTCCCAATTTCCTGCTTTCAGCCCATATCCCTCCAGGCCCCTCCCCTTCATGTACATACCCAAGTTCTTAAATGACAATATCTTACTTGCTCTTGCAGCTCATTCCATATACTCACCACCTTCTGCATGAAAAACTTGTCTTCTTGGGTCCCTTTAGTCTTTCCCCTCTCACCCCAAATCTATGTCTCCAAGTTTTGGACTCCCCCATTTTATCCATGCCTCTCATAACTTGAAAGACTTCTGTAAGGTCACTCCTCATTCTACACCCCAAAGAATAAAGACCCAGCCTACGCATCCTTTCCCTATAACTCTGTCCCTCCAGTCCTGGCAAGATCCTCAAATATTTTCTGGGCTCTTTCCAGTTTAACCACATCTTTCCTGTAACAGGCTGATCAAAAACAGTAGAAGTATTCCAGGTGCCCCCTCACCAATAACTTCTATAGCTGCGACTTAATACTTCATCTCCTATATTTAATGCCCTGACTGATGAAGGCTTGTGTGTTAAATGCCTCCCACTTTCCTGTCCACCTGTGACACTGCACTCATACTTCTCAGTCCCTTTATTATGTGCCCTAGTACTCTACCTACAGTGGGTTAACTTTCCAAAATACGTCACGTGTTTAACATGCTGTAAAATTACATGGAAGTTCAACTTGTGAGATGGAATCTAGATTTTTTGGTTTACTTGAATTACTTTTTCATTACCTAACACAAAAAAAATTAACACAATGTGTTAAATTTTCAGATAAAGATTTCTGTAGAGAACAAATGCCATATATAATAATTATGGTTTAAGACCAAAAATAAATTGTTCTTCAGATTTTTATCTTCTAATAGGTAGAAATTACCTGAAGCTGGGATCATGATCGCAAATTTATGTGAGGTAGAGCACAGCAGTATACTGTTAGAGAATTATTTTTTTCTCAGCTCAAGCTGGTAAAACATGAGGTACAGGCATAACAAAACACGTTCATTTCTCAATCGCTAGGAATTTTCAAACTATTCTAGTGGCGTTTAGTATTGTGGTTTTCTGAAGACTTATGTAGATATTTTTGTGTAGGGCTAATTATTTAATGCTATTGCATAGTGACTTTGGGATGATACCAGTTGTAGATATTGATATTAGGACAACATATTATTATTACAACCTTTCATTAGGTTCTATTACTCACCTAAAGTTCCACGGTAATATTATTCACAGTACATAATATTACTTCCTTATGTCCTACAATTGGAAAGCAGCCCATCCTCTTGTTTAAATTTGCTGAATAAAATCAGATATATTACATTTTTTCTACATTGAAAGTGAACAATGTTCACCACATCAGTGTTTTCCTTTTGTATCCTGAGATATGAAAGTATTTAAGCCAGTCGCTAGCCCACCAATGCATTAATTTCTATTGTGCTAAAATATTAATTTTGTTCATTTTGTTTTTATAAATGTGTAGGAATATCAACTTTGTAACACCAACTTGTGTCCAGAACTGAAGAAGACCACTCCTTGGACTCCATGGACACCTGTTAACATTTCTGACAATGGAGGTCATTATGAGCAGAGATTTAGGTACACGTGCAAGGCACGCTTGGCTGACCCAAACCTATTAGATGTTGGCCGTCAAAGGATAGAGATGCGGTACTGTTCCAGTGATGGATCGACAGGTTGTTCTGCAGGCGGTGAGTGGATAGCAGAATCTTGAGTTTTGGAATTATGTAGCTTCCCTCAGACATGAACAATTAAGAACTTTGATTTAGTGTACTTAAGATCATAGAAAATTACCTTCAAATGTTTCCCCCGCAGCCCATGGATCCGTAAGCAGCCCAAATAGATGGTTAAGATGTGGTTGCAGACATCATAACAAGCTATGGACTGTATCAACATTTCTCAGTCTTTTATTTTGAAAGGTTGAGCCTATCTATGAATTTTTAAAATAAGGGACAGTTGTATTATGCTCAAGCATAATAATTAATTGCTAATAAGGCCCTATTATTTTTGGCACATAGGTTTAAAAACTTGACACACAATATTGACATGAAGATGTTTGCAAAAAGATGTCTTCATGATGTAAATCACAAACATGAAGAAAAACTGCAGATGCTGGAAATCCTGATGAAGGGTCTCGAGCTCAAACAATGATTGTTCATTCTTTCCCATGGATGAGCTCCTCCAGCATTTTGTGTGTGTGTGTGTTGCTTTACATGATGTAATTCTGCTTCCAACCATTCGCACTCTTCATTTTCATGATTTACAGAAAGCAATTTGAGCCTCTTGTGCAGTAGAGACTCCAGTAAAAACGCAGTTCATTCGTTTTAGGGTATGGCAAATTATTAAAATACTAATTAGCAAGCAAGTTTCCTTCATCTAATGGGCTATTCTGTGTATGTGAAAACCAAAACCAAAGTACAACCCAGGAAGCAACATAACTCTTCGAGTCCTAGGTTGGTTTATATTTGGCAGGAACAAATGGATAGAAATTAAAAGTGAAAATATTTCTGGTTTTCTTCCTTAGTACAGAGTTCACAAGCCCTGAAGACAATCTTCTACCAATCTGGCTAAGCTCGGCTAACTCAGCACAGGCTTGGGACTGAGCTTGGAACCAGATTTGCACCTACAAATATGGTCTCCACAAAATTAACTACACCAACTCTTAATGCACTGATTTGTATGCTTACCCTTGATAGCAGAAACTTCAGATGTACCAAATTAGATGCTAAATGCAATAGCTGCCTGAAGGGAGTTTTAAGAGAATGTTGATTTTGGAAAAATTGATTTGCGGTGTGTGTAGTGAAAAAAAACGGTAAACCGTATAAGGAATAGATTGTAAAAGTAACTTTACAAAAGTGAGGAACAACCTTTTGCAGATGTAATGTAAGAAAGTTATCCATTAGGATCTGGAATATACTGCTAGAGATAGAAGTGAAAACAGGTTTATTTGTAAAATTCAGGAAGAAGATGCTGAAGTATCAGAAATGAAGGGATTTGTGGGGCTTTTTAGAGTGGTTACGGGTAGAGACTAGCGATTGCATACATTTTAAAAATCATAACTGTGTTCTCTGAGCTTTACTGTGCATGCATCCTGGCACAAGTAAATGAACAGCTCATATTAGAGAGATTAGTTGAGAGAAATAGCCCAATAATTTCAGTACACAATTCATTCTATCTATCTCTGTTTCCAACATATAGGCTTGTGCTGCCTACTAGCCTAAAGTTCCATGAAGGATTGTTGGCTGGTCTGTCATTGCAGTTGCATATTCTATTCTTTGCACCTACACACAGAAATACTAAAGTTGGGAACATGGAGGACATCAGGTGCATGCATCTAACCTTGTACTCTACCCCTGCACTCACATCAATCCAGTGGTGGTGTGTATATTGCAGAGCCTGTGGGCCAGATATACCAGCCACATCAGCACATTCAGCACAGCCCATTCATTGGAGCAGGCTTGGCAATTTTCATGGAATAAAATAATTCAATTTTTTTTCATTTTGCTGTATACTTTAATGGAGGATTTGAATTATAGAAAGTTTACAATGTGGAAAATTATTTGCCTATTGAGTTTGTGTCAGAGGAATAAAAGCTTTTGACCTCATCTCTCACTTTGCAGTACTTGGCTTAGCATGCCACAATTTTTGAAATGCAGGTTCAAATTCAGACATATTTATTTATCACATGTACATTGAAATGTACAGAGAAATGTGTCATTTGTGTTGACCACCAGCACAACATAAGTGTCCCCGCACATTCTGGCGCCTACATAGCATACCCACAATGTTCACAGAGCACCAACAACAACAGGACAGCAACGAAACAATACAGGTGAAACAAGTCTCCCTCTCCTTCTCCCTTGCCCTTGCCCTCTCCATCTCTCTCTGTCTCAGTTACACAGATATACCCCTCTAGTGGACTTGGAAATTGGGCCTTCAACCTCCCCAGTGCATTTGCAGACTCGTAAAATCAAGGATTTGGACATTAGGCCTCAACTTTCAGAATTCCAATTGACCTTCAGGTTTTGATCTTTGACATTGACACCAGGACTTGCTAATGATAAAGAATGAGGGCCCCAACAGCCAGGCTTCAAACTCCAGACTTGCTGATGATAGGGCCATGAACACTAGGCCTTGAACTCTGTTCTTCTGGCCAGGCAGAACCTGATCTTGGAACTCACAAATGACTTGCTGACCTGGTGGGGGCACCAGACCTCATCCTCACTGGTCTGTCAGTCCAACATCTTTCCACAGGTGCCCTTTGTCACATATCCATGTCATTGGCTTTTGAACACAGAGCAGAGACCCAGACTCCAGCCAGGCCTCTAACTCCCCCATATTCCTGTCCCTAACCAGATCCCTAATTCCCCTCCTCTCCCCAAAACCATCCCTACAAACATAAAAAAACTGAGCCATGACCTCATTAGAGTTTGAGCTTTGTTTAAATGTGGTTATGGTTTCTGTATCTTCAGTAACTGAGCTGTAGACTCCTACCATAATCATTTCCCCTCTCATTCTTCTTCCTTATTTTAAATATATGGCTCCTGATTTTGATCCATCAGTAAAGGGAAATCGTTTCTTCCTATTTGTCTATGGCCTTCATATTTTTATACATCTCAATTAATCTCAGCTACTTCTTTTCCAAAGTTGGCTCTCAATATTTTCCAATTTGCCAATTTTGGCAAGATTGGAATGCTACAATCTTTGGCGACCAGAACTCTGCACATAACTCACTGTGTGGCCTGACAAGTGTTCTACATAGCACCGTTTCCCTGCTCGCTTATTCTGTGCAGTGGCTAATAAGGGAAAGTATCTTGTAAGTCTATAACCACATTATCTACCTGGTCGGTTTCCTTCCATGTTTTTGAGGATGCAAATTACAATTGTCTCCGTTCCCTCACGCTTTGTAATCCCTTCACATTCATTGTACAATCTTTTGTCTTGTTGCATCTCCCCAAATGCATCAATGTTACAATATTGCTTCCTAGGATTAAATTCATCTGCCCTGTTTCTGCATGATAAGTCAGACTTTTGTTCTCCTGATATCCGAAGTTTTCCTTCCCGCTGTCGACAGCCATGTTTTGTATCATCTGAAAATGTATTTCTTGTGTCCTCTATATTTATATAAAAATCATGAATACGAATGTGAAAATACAAATGGATTCTTTGTTTGGAGCCTAATGGAGTCCCACTGGTAAGAGCCTTTGAATTACAATACCAGCAGCCATTGCCTTTTGTCATTGACTCAGTTTGATCTTCCATTCTCCTTTGATCCCAAATTCTTTATGCTTTTTTGAGCAGCCTGCTATGTTGGAACTTGTCAAAAGCTTTGCTAAAATCAATGTAGACTATATCAAACACACTGCCTTCTTTATTACCTCCTCAAAAAATTCAATCAATGTGGTTCACACAAGACTTTTGCTTAACAAATACACGCTGACTGCTCTTGATTAATCTGTGCCTTTTGAAATAAAGTTCTGCACTGACCCTCAACATTATGGGTGAAATCGATTAAATTGCTCCCGAAAGATCAATTTCTTGAGCAGCATGCACATAATGCTGGAGGATCACAGCAGGTCGTTCAGCATCTATGGAGGGAAACAAACTGTTGATGTTTTGGGCAGAGGTATTTCACCAGATCAATTTCTGGATTTTTTTTTAGTAAGGACAATGTGAGAATTATAAGGTATTTTGAAACATGATTAGGATAAATCTTTGTAAATGAGTTGGTAATGTGAGCCCTTGCAGTTAAGGTCAATTCCAAAAATGTAGACAGGCAGATAGAGATAGTATTATATGGAATACCCAGAAAAATACACCAGTGGAGTCCTTGAAATAAAACCACTAATTATTTAAACAATAAAAAGGAGAAACTGGTAAATGGGTGGGGGAATAAGTCAGTTAACAAGTCTCACGACATATGCTGGTGATATTAGATCTGACTCTAATAACCCTTCCAGAAAGCTGGCAGGCCCTTTCATCGAAGAAAGATGATATCTGTTTCTGTTTAATTTGTTTCTGTCTCTTTTTAGTCATCTTCAAGGACAGACTAGGCAAAGGCCTTGACCAGGAAAGCTGTTAAAGATTTCAGAAAACCCCACTGAAATAGTTTTTTGTTGCACCTATATCATAAGAGGGTAAAACATAGGAGCAGAATTAGGCTATTCAACCTGTTGAGTCTTCTCCCACATTCCATCATGGCTGATTTATTATCCCTCTCATCCCCATTCTTCTGCCTTCTCCCCGTAACCCTGACTAATCAAGAACCTGTCAACCCACTTTAAATGTACCCGATGACTTGGCCACCACAGCCACCCACAGATTCACTAACCTCTGGCTAATAAAATTCCTCCTCATCTCTGTTCTAAATGGACATCCCTCTATTATGAGGCTGTGCCCTCTGGTTCTAGACTCCCTCACTATAGGAAACACCCTCTCAACGTGCACTCTATCTCGGCCTTTCAATATTTAGCAGGTTCCAATGAGATTACCACCCCCCCACACCCCACCACCAATTCTTTTAAACTCCAGCATGTCTAGGTCCAAAGCCATAAAACTCACCTAATATGTTAACCCTCTCATGTTTGGAATCATTCTCATGAACCTCCTCTGGACTCTCATCAAAGCCAGCACATCCTTTCTTACATAAAGGGCCCAAAGCTGCTCACAATCCTCCAAGTGTGGTCTGGTCAATGCCTTATTACATCCTTGTTTTTATATTCTGGTCCTCTTGAAATGAATGGTAACATTGCAAATTGCCTTCATTACCACAGACTCAACCTGCAAGTTAACCTTTAGGGAATCCTTCTCAAGGGCTCCCAAGTCCTTTTGCACCTCTCACTTTTACCCTTTCTCCCCATTTAAAAAATAGTGTACGTCTTAAATCCTTCTACTTATGTGCACGGCTATACACTTACCTATATCTGCCATTTTCTTGCTTATTCTCCCGATTGTCTACGTTCTTCTGCTGACTCCCTGTTTCCTCAACACTACCTGCCCCTTCACCTCTCTTCTATCCTCTGCAAACATGCCCACAGTGTCATCAATTCCATCATCCAAATTATTGATATATACAGTAATATGAAAAGAAGTGGTACCAATACCAACCCCTGCAGAACACCACTAATCACCAGGAGTCAACCAGAAAAAGCCCCCGTTATTCCCACACTTCACCTCCTGTCAATCAGCTAATTTTCTGTCCATACTTGTATCGTTCCTGTGATACCATGAGCTCTAATCTTGTTAAGCAGCTTCATGTGTGGCACCTTGTTAAAGGCCATCTGAAAGTCTATCATGAGATGTTATTTGTTTTGTGCTCCTGTATAGGGTCAATGCACTTCCAAAACTAATGGATTGGTACAGTAATGAATAATAACGAGCTTTTGGTTCAGAATGTGATAGCATATCTCAGGAAAGTTATATTGGTCTTGAGAGGCTTGGAGTGTTATATCCGTTCTTAAAATTTATGGCTTTTTCCAGACGCCAACCTCGGTGACTTGTAAGAGTTTCCCCTACTTGTTCCACTTGTTAAAGTGCAAGGCCTGTTCTATTATAGTCATCACGTGCTTATGCTCCTACCAACAGAGGTATTTTTAGACTGTGGTCTAGAAACTTCCTGTTAAGGGTATTTTAATCTTACTCTCATTTTTCTTCTATTCTTTGACTTCAGTGGGTTGATCTCCCATCTCAGCACCATCACTTTGGCTGCACTTGACTCTGTTTCTACATAAAGTCCCATTAATCCAGCAGTTCTGTGAGCTTCAGCCATCAATGGCTGTCTGATAGCCTTCTTGTGAAGTCTATCGCCCTGGTCTGCAAGTTTTCGCAGATTTGGGAAACTGCCTGCTGGTCCTGTGACAGGTTAACCTAGGCACAATTATAGCAGTTTTATTGATATCAGTGGGGAAAAGCAGCCAGGGATTGGTAAATAGACCTTGTTGTTTGAACTAATTCAATTTGCTTTGCATTTAATGTTCTCTTTTAAGTTTAATATTATTTATATTTTTAAATATTTTAATACTTCCATGATGATATTGAATATTTATGAAACTGTGCTTCGATACACTGCCACCATTTGCTTTTCTCAGTAGATAAAGAATTTATATTTTTAGTTCCAAGTTTAAGACTTTGATTCTATGACTTTATCCCCTTTTTTCTTAAAGGGTTTTCTGGAAGCATCTTACGATATGGGAGGTTTTCTGTTTACACAGTCAATGGGGCTTGGTCTGCCTGGCTGCCGTGGACACAGTGTAGCAGAGACTGCAGTCGAGGAATTCGAAGTCGTAAACGATTGTGCAATAATCCTGAGCCAAGGAATGGAGGAATTCCCTGCCTAGGGCAATCAGTTGAATACCAGGAATGTAATATCATGCCTTGTCCAGGTATGTGCTGCTGCTCTGTGCCTGAAAATGACCTGTATAAAGGTGACAGGCTAAAACTGAGGATTCCAAATAAAATGAATGTTTCAAGTCTTAGCAATTATATTCTTTCCCCCCTGTATATTATGCATGAAGAGAAGGAAAGGTGGGGAAAAGTAGAAATACGCACATATCAACATTGTCAAATATGAATATGAATTGATATTAACCTTTCCCATTGCCAGGAACACCTAAAGACTGTACCTAAGATTTATGTGGTATATTCTCTTCATATCTTTCTATATCTACCTCTAATATCCTACAAGGCCATACTGTTTTATCTACCGTAAGTTGTGTGAAGTGGTACATGATCTCTACTGGGATTCTAATCCTGAGCATTTATTTTAACCTACAGGCAGCTGAATTACTTACTGTCTGTTCATATTATGCAAAGGTAGAATTAGTAAAAACGTTATTTCATTGGTCTGTATATAGTCTAATATTAAAATAATTTCTAAATCCAAATAACACATAGTTTTGGATCTATTAAAGCACTTGTAGAAATAAACGAAGTTTCTGTTTATTTTGATAAATTAGAGGAGATTGGTATCATAGTTAATATCTATTCAGGTTCATTTCTGCATTTGCCTGTTAATAGTTTGATTTATGACTGATGTTACTGTTGCTTTTCCCATGCCTTAAAATAATCTATTCTAGACTGGCTACCTACAGTAACAAGAATTGTTCCTGGACATTGATCTATATATAAGAGGAGTTTACAAATATTGGATATTTTTAAAGAAATTTTTGGCTCAAGAGAAAAGGTGTTAAGGTAGAACTCCTGTGGTTGCCAGTGGCAAGAATGGAAGGTAAAAACAATTTCAAACCAAATTGTTATTGAGACATTTTTAGAGAATGGAACATAATTTAATTTAATTCAGGATAAACCTTTGGACCTTCGTGTATTATAAAACCTGTCATAGACCATCAGAGAATTTGGGACTCATGTTTATCCAAAATTTTTTTTTCATATGCCCAAGCTAATAATAAATAAACTGAATCTCAAATGTTGCAATCTTCAAATTTTGACATCAATACTGTGATTGAAACAGATTCTCAGATCTGCCGTAGTATGTGATGAAAATACACCTAGGTATCAGCTGCAGCGCCACAGGAATAATTGAAAACTTATCAGTGGCTGAAATGAAAAATATCTACAAAGAGCTTAGCAGCCCCCAGTTGCTGCTGTGCTGTGAGCTTCACCGTCACTGCATTTGGTGTTTGATTAAATGCAGAATCTGCAGATTGATTTATGTTGTTCATAGCCTGGCAGAGCCCAGAAACATTAATGAAGAGGAGACAAAGTTGTATTCCTGATTTACATATGCACATAAAGAGGGTTCCTATTTTCTTTATACACCAATCACTGGGTTCTGAATAAAAGATTATATATGTTGAAAATTATCATGTCATCTGTCATAAATAGGTCAATTTCAGAGACAAAATCCACATCTTCCTGCCACTTTGTAAGGAGTTACCAATGCCTTTATCCCTTCACTTCCAATCTTTTATTGTTTTTTAAAAAAATTCCTGTTTGTCACTTCAAAAATTTTGCTGCTGTGTTGGAGCTGTTAACCATTCCACTGAATGCATCCTCGTATTGGAGAGGATATTATGGAGATGTCTTGGCAATGAGATCAGGCTGTTGGCACTTCATGTTTTTGCCCACTTTAATTGAAGAATTCTGAGAATGGGTGGCAGACAGCCCCCTGGATGTTGTGATTGCAGAAATTAAAGTGCATGTGCAGATGGACTTCTGAAGTTTAGGAAATGAAACTTCCTCTAAGGTTAGGGAAAGATTCTTTGAGTTCTACCAGTAACAGCAGCACTACATGTGTGTGTGTTTTATAAAGTACATGATACATTTAAAGCAGCAGGTCACTTGTGTGTAATTTTTTTGCCTGACCAGATGCCGCATAGAACTGTGCCTGAGCTGAATGACCATAAGGAGAAAGCTTTAAAGTTGTGCAACAATTCTGATAAAATTGTGAAACCTGACACAAATATAACAAGTCCCTCTGGGTCACTTGCTTTGTATTAATTTCCAAAAAATATATTCTTTTAAGTAGGAAAGTGATTTCAGATATGTCTGAATAGAACATAAGCACGTAAGATATAGGACCAGGAGCTGGCCATCTATCCCTTTGAGCCTTTACGATTGATCAAGATCAAGACTCGTCTTCAATCCGTGCATTTTCTAGCATTACCCTTAATGTCATTGATACTCTTCATAGCTGAAATCTATTGAGCTCTTTTTTGAATGATGTCAATGCCTGAGAATTCCAGGTGTTCCAATATCTCCTCTTCATCATAGTTGCAAATGTTCTTAAACTTGTTCTATAGTTTAAACTTCTCATGCTGGGGAAGGATATTGTCTGGATGAAGCCTGTGAACCCTTTCAGAATTTTGTAGGTTTTGCTGAGATCTCCTCTCATTCTTCTTAACATTAGAGTTCACATCCCCATTATGCTCAAAATGTCCTCAAATGGCAAACCCATTATACCTTGAGCCAGTTGAATGAATCTTTGCTATGGCAAATACATCCTTTCTTAGGCAAGGTGACTGGAACTGTACACAGTACTCAAGGCATGGTCTCATTAATGTCCTATATAATTGCAAAAAGTCTTTATTAGTCCTGAATTCAAATTTTCTTTATTATATTATACTGTCATTTGTCTTCTTAATTGATTGAAGCTTTGATCCCCTTTGTCGGTTGCATTTAACCTCAACGTCACTCAAGCTCTCAGCATTTATCAAATGCTGTTTTCTATCATGTTTACCAAGTTACATTTTTCCCCACTCACTCAGCTTGTCCATAGCCCCTTGGAGCCTCCTTACATCCTTCACCATATTTACAATCCAAATTTAATTCACTTTGCTAGATTGTTGTATCATCCTTATTACCTTAAATTGGTCTTATTGAAAATGAAGACAATAAAAACATATAACCCAGCAATGTAATTTGCATTGCTGGATATCTTTAAAAAAATAGAAAAGTAAAAAATAAAAAATAAAAAAGGAAGACAAATTATTATAATGTTTCAGGTCACATACTATTCATCAAAATGGTTACTGTTTGTTTATTTTTAAAGTGGATGGTGGTTGGTCATGTTGGTCTTCATGGTCCAAGTGCTCAGTTACTTGTGGAGGTGGACATTACATGAGGACACGGTCGTGCAACAATCCTGCACCTGCCTATGGTGGAGACATCTGTCTGGGTCTGCACACTGAAGAAGCTCTGTGTAACACACATCCTTGTCCAGGTAGGGAATATAGAATATATCAGGGGTCCTTTAAATATCCTTACTGAATAATTACTCTGCTGTTTTCAAAATGATTTTTGTGCAAATGTGTTGATGAATGTAAGAGATGGCTATACGTTAGAGAAATGTGCAGAAAGTCAAATAATGTTTCCATTTTTTCCCTTCAAGATGGAAGAGTTATATGCAGAGAGGAGTGATATCTTACAAGTTAGAAGGCCAAACCAGGGTAGAACTTAGTGAATGGTAGAGCACTGAGAAGTGTGGTAGAACAAAGAGATCTGGGAATACAGATCCATAATTCCTTGAAAATGGTGTCACAGGTAGATAGAGTTGTAAAGAGAGCTTTTAGCACATTGGACTTTATAGATCAGAGAACTGAATACAAATATTGGGAAGTTACGTTGGTGAGGCCAAAACTGGAATATTGTGTGTAGTTCTGGTCACCTATGAACAGGAAAGGTATCAATAAGATTGAAAGAGTACAGAGAAAAGATTATAATGTTAATGCCGGTTTGAGAATCTGAGTTATATTTAAAGACTGAATAGGCTTGGCTGTATTCCCAGGAATGCAGGAGAATAAGGAGAGATTTGATAGAGGTATAAAAATATATATATAGATATGCCAGCAGGCTTTTTCCACTGAGCATGGATGAGACAAGAAATAGAGGTTAAAGATTAAAGATTAAAGATTAACGCAAACAACTCTTCCTTCAGTTAGTCCTGACGAAGGGTCTCGGCCTGAAACGTCGACTGTACCTCTTCCTACAGATGCTGCCTGGCCTGCTGCGTTCACCAGCAACTTTGATGTGTGTTGCTTGAAGATTAAAGATGAACTTTATTTGTCTCATGTATTTTGAAACACGCAGTGAAATGTGTTGTTTGCATCAAATCAAAGCAGTGAGGGTTGTGCTGTCCAGTCTGTAAGTGTTGCCACATTTCTGGTGCATGCCCACAACTCAGAACATGGGAGGAAATTGGAGCACATGGAGGAAACCCACGATGGTGGGGATTGAACCCTGGTCTTACAGCTGGTGCTGTGGAAGGCGTAATATTTAAGGGGACTTGAGGGGGAGCAACTTCACTCAGAAGTTGGTGAACACGTGGAACGCGCTGCCAGTGGAAGGGGTAGTTGCAGGTTTGATTGCAACAGTTAAGGGAAGTTTGGATGCCTACATGGATAGGAAAGGCACAGAGGGCTATAGTCCCAGCGTGGGTCGATGGGACGAGGCTGAATAACAGTTGGCCATCTAACAGGATAGCCTGTTTCTGATCTCTAGTGCTCCATGACTCTATATAAATTATATTCTGCAAAGTTCCAGTTGGTGTTAAGACATTCACTAATGTAGTTATGGTTATGAAATGTAGTTCAGATAAATACATGACGGAAGAAAATGTATCACAACATAATAACACAAATTATGATGGATTTGATATTTTAGGACAGCACTGTGGTAGAAGTATTTCACTGGTGTCCCTCGTACTCCCCAGGAGAATTGGGCATTCACTTGAGTATCATTATGATTTACAATTGAAACCCAAAAGTCAGCACAGGGCAAACATTCAGTTAATTTGGATACTAAGTTCATACATTGAGGTTTATAATTTGAATATTCCTTGCTGATCAAAATGGTTAGACAGTATTATGTCATCCATTACCACTTATTCAATATTAAAAGAGATGAAGCGCTTGAAAACTATCAGTAACGTATTTCAGAATGGTACATTACTTATTTATTGCTCACTTTATGCTGAGAGTATGTTTATGATTTTACCTTCCAATGTAGATAACTGGTCAGAGTGGTCATCATGGTCAGAGTGTGGGGTATCGGGTTCACAACGACGTACTCGCCACTGCAAAATATTATTTCCAGTGGGTTATCAGTGTTCTGAGAACAGCAGTGAGAGCCGAGCCTGTACCTATGACTCCAATTTCATCCCGGGTAAGTAGTCTGTCACGAGGAGGTGTGTTCCTAAAGTTAACCCAAACTTTATAGTTAAATATGAATTAGTGTTTTTGTAACTACTCATATTTATCTTACTACTTCTAAAAAATTGTGGGCAATGTTCAGATTTGGTAATGGTGTAAAGCAAGCCTACTCGTGCACACACTTGAATTCCCACTCCAATGCAGCAGTACGACATAAAAAGCAGCAGTAACATTCAGGATGATCAATTCTGACCTAGCAAATCAGCTGCAAAAAAAAACCTAACTTTTCAATGTTGTGCAAATGAAAATTGATTTTTTTTTCCCGAGTGGAATGCAATTATAATGCTTCTCGGGTTGGGTCACCAGGATCTTCCTATTATGCATCATTTTGAACAGGTCAGCAGTTTTCTGTGCCAGGAGCTTGCGTCGTGGTGTCATTCCGTATGCATTACTCATTTCAAACACCACCATGAGTAATGAGTTCATGTTGTTCTGTAGCATTCGGCACTTAGGTCACCTGAGAGGGCCAGCAACTTACCACTGTATTACCCACCCCGCCTGATTCATCACTCGCTCCTCTAACTGTCCATCGCAGGCCTCCAGTTCACTGCTCAGTCCCTTGACAACTCGCTTCATCACCCCAGTCTGAATTGCAGGACCCCAACACGCCGTCCTCCCACCCTCACTGCCAAAGCACATCTCTTCATGGGGGTTCAACTGCAGCAATTAAGAGAAGTTTGGATATGTACATGGATGGGTGAGGTTTGAGGGGGTGGGTTGTACTACTAATCGGGGACAATAACAGCTGCACTCAGAGAGGACATAATGGAGGGCTTGTCTGCTGAGTCTATATGGGCAGAACGCATAAATAAGAAGGATACAATCCCTTTGATAGCATTATACTACAGACCCCCAGACACCCCCCACCCCCACCACAAAAGCAACTGGGACATTGAGGAACGGATATGCAGGGTGATTAAGGAAAGGTATAAAAACAGTAGGATTGTTGTCATGGGGACTTCAACTTCCCTAATATAAATTGGGACCTTCCTAGTGCAAGCTGGGGCAGAGGTTGTTAGGTGCATCCAGGAGGGTTCCGTAATTCAAAAAGTAGATAGTCCAACAAGAGGAGGGGCTATTATGGACCTGGTGCTGGGTAATGAGCCTGGCCAGGTAACTGATCTTTCAGTGGGTCAGCAATTAGGCAACAGTGACCACAACTGCTTAATTTTTAACATAGATATAGATGTGGATAAGTATGGACCTTGTGGGAGAATATTAAATTGGAACAGGGCAAATTTCAAGGGTATTAGGCAGAAACTAGGGAGAGTTAATTGGGAACAGCTGTTTTTGGGCAAATTCACATCCAACATGTGGAGGATGTTTAAAGACCAACTGCACTGAGTACAGGACAGGTATGTTCCGGTCTGAAGGAAGGATGGGAATGGCAAAGTAAGAGATCCTTGGATGTCCAGAGAGGTGATGAATTTTGTCAAGAAGAAAAAGGAAAGGTATGTAAAGTTTAGGAAACTAGAATCAAACAGAGCATTTGAGGATTAAAAAGAAGCCAGAAAATAACTCAAGGAGGAAATTAGGAAAGCCAGGGGAAGCCACGATGGGACCTTTGCAGGTAGGATTAACGAAAAATCCAAGGTATTCGGTACATATATCAAGAGTAAGAGGTTAACTAGGGAACAGGTATGATTACTCAAGTATAAAGTAGGGAACATTTGCTTGGAATGTGGAGGATGTGCGTGAAGCCCTTAATGAGTACTTTACACCAGTATTTACTGAGGAGTAGGACATGGAGGATAAGAAGATCAGTGCTGAGAGTATTAATATGAAAGGGCATTTCGAAGTAATGGAGGAGGTAGTGTTATGTCTCTTAAAGAATATTAAGGTGGAGAAGTCTCCAGGTCCTAATGGGATATACCCCAGGTTATTGAGAGCATCAAGAGAAGAGATTGCTGGGGCCTTGACTAATATCTTCATGTACTCTCTAGCAGCAGGTGAGGTCCTGGAGGACTGTTGAGTAGCTAATGTTGCTCCATTGTTCAAGAAGTGAAATAGGAATAATCCTGGAAATTATAGACTGGCGAGTCTCACATCAATGGTAGAAAAACCATTATTGGATTACAATTCTTAGGGATAGTATTTATGAGTATTTGGAAAGCCATGGCCTAATTAGGGAGAGCCAGCATTGCTTTGTGTGGGGCAAGTCATGTCTTAGTAACTTGATTGAGTTTCATAATGAGATGACAAGGGCTATTGTTGAAGGTAGAGCTGTGGATATTGTCTACATGGATTTTAGTAAGATGTTTGACAAGGTCTCTCATGGGATGCTCATCTAGAAGATTAAGGTGCATGAGATTGGTGAATTGCCCATTTGAATTCAAAACTGCCTGTCCATAAGAAGCAGGGTAGTAGCTGAAGGGCTTATTGTAGCTAGAGTCTCTGATTAGTGGTGTTCCAGAGCAACCTGTACTGGGACCTCTGCTGTTTGTGACGTATATAAATGATGTGAATGAAAATTTAGATGGGTTGGTTAGTAAGTTTGCAGATGATATGAAGGTTGGTGGTGTTGTGGATTGCAGAGAAGACTGGCAAAGAATATGAGATATAGATCAGGTGCAGATATGGGCAGAGAAGTAGCAGATGGAGCTTAACCTGGCCAAACGTGAAATTTTGCACCTTGGTAGGTTGAATGTAAAGAGGCAATATACTGCTGATGAGCAGAGGGATCTTGGGGTCCAAGTTCATATCTCCCTGTAAGTGGCTGCACAGGTTGATAGGATGCTTAAGAAGACATATAGCATTCTTGCCTTTATTATTTGAGGCATAGAGTTCAAACGTCAGGAAGTTATGTTACTTTATAAAACTCTAGTTAAGTTGCATCTGGAGTATTGCAAATAGTTCTGGTTGCTCCATTATGGGAAGGATGTTGAGGCTTTGCAGAGGCTGCAGTGCAGTTTTACCAAGATACTGCCTGGATTAGAGAGCGTGTGCTATAATGTGAGGTTGTGGGGTTGTTTTCTCTAGGGAGGTGGAGGCTGAGGAGAGATCTGATAGAAGTTTATAAGATTATGAAAGGCATAGACAGAGTAGACAGACTGTTTATTTTTCCTAGGGTTGAAATATCTAATACCAGAGGACATGCATTGAAGTAAGAAGGGGTAATTTCAAAGGAGATGTGAGGGGCAAGTTATTTTACACACAGTGGTAGGTATCTGGGGTGCTGGTAGAGGCAGATACATTAGAAAATTTTAAGAGACATTTAGATAGGCACATGAATGTGAGGAAAATGGAAGGATGTGGACAGAGGGGATTAGCTTAGTTGGCAGGACATTGTGAGATTGAGGGCCTGTTCATGTTCTATGTGCATTTGCTCCACTTCTTCATCAAGTCTTGGATGCCAAGCACCACATGGATAGCATGAAAGGACATGATTGAACCTGGATTTCTGGTGCTGTGAGGCCTGCATTACTGAAAGTGACATTACTCAAAGGGGATATATGTCCAAATTACTGTTTTTTTTTCAATGGACATTTCAGCCTAGTTTCAAGGTGAGCAAATTTTCATGGTGACATTTACATAGCTGTAACTCAGAAATCTCATTACTGTTTGTCAGACATTTTATGTATTTGTTTACTTTGCATTGTTTCAATGTTGACAAAGTTGCTTTTGTTCCTCTTCTCACATTTTCCTAAGTAGATGGTAGAGGGTTTTCTTCCTACAGTAACGACAGGAGTGACGATTATTGTAGTGTTATTAAGTAGGTAAATTCATGTATTCAACCCTGGTCTAATGCAGAGGTTCCCTACCATTAATCGAGGTGTCTGTGGGCTCCAGGTTAGGAACCCTGGTCTAAAGCGACATTTGAGTAGGTGAACATTACATCACACTCTTTATGCTGACCCTTGTAGATGGAGAGGTGTATTTAGCGTCTGCCGGATTCTTGTAGCTATGGTGCTGAGTTATGTTTGGTGCTGTTCAGCTTGCAAGTAGTGATGAAGGATGCCAGGAAAGTAGAGTTAAGATGTGATGATTGGGTCATATCTTTTTCAAGATGGTCATTGCCTTCCACTGTTTGCTCAAAACTCTTAAGTTATCATTTATTAGTCCAACCTGCATATTTCTTGGAGTTCCATGAGATGACTATAACTTAAAGTCCAGGAGTTGATCAGTATTCAACCTCCTAACCACTCTTATTAATATGCTACTGAACACCCAATTTAAACCATGCTACTCTGGAGAGAAGTTGAGTGGTGGCCTAGAATTGCCGCATAGGAGATTGGAAGAAGAAATTGTAAGCTTGTCCAGGTACTAGTTCATACCTCTTGTGAGTTGTCTTTCTATGAGCTACAAATAGAACCATTCTGTTGTATGTTTTGTGTTCAAATTACTCAGACAACAATGACATAGGTCAGATGGACAATAAGAAGCAAAAGGTTTCACATTGCCCTTTTGAATAATGTGTCTGGAGGTTATTCACATGAAATGCTCCAACCCATTGGTTTATGGAAGATGTTGAGCGAATAACATTTTAATTTGAAATCTGGTAGGTAAAAATTACTTAGAATGAAGGAGAAAGCAAACACACACAAAAGCGGAACATATATTTTAGTCATTCTCATTTTCCAATATGTGGGAACATGTCTGATAACTCTGACAAGCTTCCACTGCAGATTCAAATCAGACAATTAGCTGAGCAGAGCTATCTCTGTAACAAATGGAGTCAACTGCACAATTCGTAACTAATCATAAATCAAAGCTGCCGTGACTGAAATGGAACGGTCATCTGTTCAAACATGATACAAGCACATTCTTGGTGTAAGCAGGTTCCAGTTTAGTTCCTTGCTAAGTAATCCTTGGCTGATCACAGTTTTGCAAACATTAGTTCAACAAGCCCGAATATAAACAACTACTTTTCAAGTTTAGCTTTTGAACTACATTCATGATTCCATTGTATTTTGAAATGTTTATTATAAGTCTTGGCTGTGCAGTTGCATAATACGATTTTACAAATAAATATACTGTACACAATATTAGCTTAGTTAAGATGTGATTTTGAGTTTTAAAATTATAATTTATTGGAATAAAGATCACTGGAGTAAAATTTACTCCGTTTTGTGTTTTTCATTCCCTGATATTCAATGGTATTATCAGCACTGAATCCCCAATTATCGATATCCTGGGAGATGCGATTTTGCAGAAACTGAACTGTGATAGGTGTGTGCAGTTTCAGGTCAGAGGCAAGGAATCCTGCAGCAAGTAACTTGCTACCTAACTATCCAAAATTTGTCCATTATACACAAGGCTCAAGTCACAATTGTGATGGAATACACTCCACTTGCCAACATCCAAGAGGCTTGACACCATGCAGGACATGGTAGCCTCCTTGAAAGACACCCCATACGCAATATTCACCCATTCCACTGGTGCCATAGAGTAGCAGCAATTTGTACCATCCACAGCATGCACAGCACCATGTCACGAATACACTTTAGACAACATCCTTCAAACACATAACCGCTACCCACTAGAAGGAGAAGGGCAGAAAAGGCATAGGAACACCATTGCCTAAAGTTGTCCTTTAAGCCGCAGACTGACTTGGAAACGAGTCACCGTTCCTTTACCATTGTCAGGTTAAAATCCTGGAACACTCTCCTTAATAGCATAGCAGGCATTCCTACACCTCAAGTTCAAAGTAAATTTGTTATCAAAGTACATATATATCAACGTATACAACCCTGAGATTCCTTTTATAGCAAGCATACTCAGTAAATCCAAAAACACAGTGGAATCTTTGAAAGACTGCATGCAACATGATGGACAAATAACCATGTGCAAAAGACAAAAGAAATAAAATAAGCAATAAATATCGCGAACATGAGATGAGAAGTCCTTGAAAGTGAGCCCATAGGTTGCGGGAACAGTTCAGTGATGGGGCAAATGAAGTTGAGTGAAGTTATACCCACTGGTTCTAGAGCCTGATGGTTGAGGGGTAATAACTGTTCTTGAATCTGACGATGTGGGCCCTGAGGCTCCAGTACCACCTCCATGATGGCAGCAGCGAGAAGAGAGCATGGGCTGGGTTGTAGGGGTCCCTGATGATGGATGCTGCTTTCCTGAGACAGTGCTCTGTATAGATGTGCTCAGTGGTGGGGAGGGCTTTACCTGTGATGGACTGGACCATATCCACTACTTCTTGTAGGATTTTCCATTCAAGAGCATTGAGATTACCACACCAGATTGTAATGCACCAAACAATATACTTTCCACCACATATGTGTAGATGTTTGTCAAAGTTTTAGATGTCACGCCAAATCTTCGCAAACTTCTAAGGAAGTAGAGGCGCTGTCGTGCTTTCTTCATAATGGCACTTATGTGCAGGGCCCAGGACAGGTCCTCAGAAATGATAACACTGAAGAAGTTACTGTTGCTGACTCTCTCCACCTCTGATACCTCAGTGAGGATTGGCTCATGGACCTCTGGTTTCCTCCCTCAGAAGTAAATAGTCAGCTCCTTTTTCTCACTGACATTGAGTAAGAGGTTGTTATTGTGGCACCACTCATCCAGATTCTCAATCTCCCTCCTAAATGCTGATTCACACCACCTTTGATTTGGCCTATGACAGTGATGTTGCCAGCAAACTTCATTATGGCATTGGAGCTGTGCTTAGCCACACAGTCATAAGTATAAAGGAGTAGAACAGGGGGCTAAGCACACAGCCTTGTGGTGTATCTGCACTGATGGAGATTGTGGAGGAGATGTTGTTGCCAATCTGAACCGACTGGGGTCTACAAGGGAGGAAATTAAAGATCCGGTTGCACAAGGAGGTGTTGAGGCCAAGGTCCTAAAGATTATTGATTAGTTTTGAGGGAATGATGGTATTGAATGTTGAACTGTAGTTGATAAAGAGCACCTTTGTTATTCAGATGTTCCAGGGTTGAGTGAAGAGCCAAAGCTATGGACCTGTTGTGCTGGTAGGCAAATTGGAGTGAATCCAAGTAGCTTCTCAGGCAGGAGTTTATATGTTTCATCACCGACTTCTCAAAGCATGTCATTTCAGTGAATGTAAGTGGTCCTGGACGATAGTCATTGAGGCGGGTTACTACTTTCTTCTTAGACACCGGTATAATTGAAGCCTGCTTGAAGCAGGCGGGTACATCAGCCTGCCAAAGCAAGAGGTTAAAGATCTCAGTGAACACTCCAGTCAGTTGATCAGCACAGTTCTTTGGTACTCAGCCAGGTACAGTACCCTATCTGGACCAGATACTTTGTGTGAGTTCACTCCCCTGAAGGATGCTCTCATGTTGACCTCAGAGACTGAAGTCACAGGGTCATCAGGGGCTGTGTGAGTTCGTGAAGGTTCCTTCATGTTTTGATGGTCAAAGCAAATAGACAGTAGACAATAGGTGCAGAAGTAGACCACTCGGCCCTTCGAGCCTGCACCGCCATTCTGAGATCATGGCTGATCATCTACTGTCAATACCCGGTTCCTGCCTTGTCCCCATTGATTCCCCTATCCATAAGATACCTATCTAGCTCCTTCTTGAAAGCATCCAGAGAATTGGCCTCCACTGCCTTCTGAGGCAGCGTGTTCCATACCTCCACAACTCTCAGGGAGAAGAAGTTCCTCCTCAACTCTGTCCTAAATAACCTACCCCTTATTCTTAAACCATGCCCTCTGGTACTGGACTCTCCCAGCATCTGGAACATATTTCCTGCCTCTATCTTGTCCAATCCCTTAATAATCTTATATGTCTCAATCAGATCCCCCCTCAATCTCCTTAATTCCAGCGTGTACAAGCCCAGTCTCTCTAACCTCTCTGCGTAAGACAGTCCGGACATCCCAGGAATTAACCTAGTGAACCTACGCTGCACCTCCTCCACAGCCAGGATGTCCTTCCTTAACCCTGGAGACCAAAACTGCACACAATACTCCAGGTTTGGTCTCACCAGGGCCCTGTACAAATGCAAAAGGATTTCCTTGCTCTTGTACTCAATTCCCTTTGTGATAAAGGCCAACATTCCATTAGCCTTCTTCACTGCCTGCTGCACTTGCTCATTCACCTTCAGAGACTGATGAACAAGTACTCCTAGATCTCTTTGTATTTCTCCCTTATCTAACTCCACACTGTTCAGATAATAATCTGCCTTCCTGTTCTTGCTCCCAAAGTGAATAACCTCACACTTATTCACATTAAATGCCATCTGCCACGTTTCTGCCCATTCACCCAGCCTATCCAAGTCATCTTGAATTCTCCTAACATCCTCATCAGATGTCAGACTGCCACCCAGCTTAGTATCATCAGCAAACTTGCTGATGTTATTCACAATGCCTTCCTCTAAATCATTGACGTAAATCGTAAACAGCTGTGGTCCCAATACCAAGCCCTGTGGCACCCCACTAGTCACCACCTGCCATTCTGAGAAACACCCATTCACTGCTACCCTTTGCTTTCTATCTGCCAACCAGCTTTCCGTCCATGTCAATATCCTCCCTCCTATGCCATGAGCTCTGATTTTACCCACCAATCTCCTATGTGGTACCTTATCAAATGCCTTCTGAAAGTCAAGGTACACCACATCCACTGGATCTCCCGCGACTATCTTCCTGGTTACATCCTCGAAAAACTCCAATAGGTTAGTCAAGCATGATTTGCCCTTGGTAAATCCATACTGGCTCGGCCCAATCTTATCACTGCTATCAAGATATGCCGCTATTTCATCTTTAATAGTGGACTCTAGCATCTTCCCCACTACTGATGTTAGGCTAACAGGGCGATAGTTTTCTGTTTTCTCCCTCCCTCCTTTCTTAAAAAGTGGGATAACATTAGCCATTCGCCAATCCTCAAGAACTGATCCTGAATCTAAGGAACATTGGAAAATGATCACCAATGCATCCGCAATTTCCAGAGCCACCTCCTTTAGTACCCTAGGATGCAGACCATCTGGACCTGGGGATTTGTTAGCCTTCAGTCCCATCAGTTTACTCATCACCATTTCCTTCCTAATGTCAATGTGTTTCAGTTCTTCTGTTACCCTATGTCCTTGGCCCATCCATACATCTGGGAGATTGCTTGTGTCTTCCCTAGTGAAGACAGATCCAAAGTACTTAGTAAATTCGTCTGCCATTTCTCTGTTTCCCATAACAATTTCTCCCAATTCATTCTTCAAGGGCCCAACATTGTTCTTAACTATCTTCCTTCTCTTCACATACCTAAGAAAACTTTTACTATCCTCCTTTATATTCCTAGCTAGCTTGCGTTCATACCTCATTTTTTCTCCCCGTATTGCCTTTTTAGTTAAGTTCTGTTGCTCCTTAAAAATTTCCCAATCATCCATCTTCCCACTCACCTTAGCTCTGTTATACTTCTTTTTTAATGCTCTGCTATCTCTGACTTCCTTTGTCAACCACTGTGGCCACTTTCCCCCCTTTGAATCCTTCCTTCTCTGGGGGATGAACTGATTTTGCACCTTGTGTATTATTCCCAAGAATACCTGCCATTGCTGTTCTACTGTCTTTTCTGCTAGGATATCCGACCAGTCAACTTCGGCCAGCTCCTCCCTCATGGCTCCATAATCTCCTTTGTTCAACTGCAATACTGACACTTCTGATCTGCCCTTATCCCTCTCAACTTGCAGATAAAAACTTATCATATTATGGTCACTACCTCCTAATGGCTCCTTTACTTCAAGATCACTTATCAAATCCTGTTCATTGCACAACACTAAATCCAGAATAGCCTTATCCCTGGTTGGCTCTCGTACAGGCTGCTCCAAAAATGCATCCCGTAGGCACTCTACAAACTCCCTATCCTCGGGTCCAGTACCAACCTGATTTTCCCAGTTCACCTGCATGTTGAAATCCCCCATAACTACTGCGACATTTCCTTTGCCACATGCCATTGTTAACTCCCTATTCAACTTGCACCCAATATCCATGCTACTGTTTGGAGGCCTGTAGATAACACCTATTAGGGTCTTTTTGCCCTTACTGTTCCTCAGTTCTATCCACACTGACTCTACTTCTGATTCTATGTCCCCCCTTGCAAGGGCGTGAATCTCATTCCTCACCAACAGGGCCACCCCACCCCCTCTGCCCACCTTTCTGTCCCTTCGATAGCACGTATACCCTTGTACATTCAATTCCCAGGTCTGATCCCCCTTCAAATATAGAAGGCATTGAGCTCATCTGGAAGCAAAGCCTTATTGTCACCTATGTTGCTTGGTTTCACATTTTAAGCCCTGCCACAGCTGTCAGGTGTCCTTCAGTGATCCAAGATTAATTCAAAATTGTCACTTCACCCATGAGATGCCTTTCCGGAGATCATACCTGTTCCTCTGGTATTTTACTCGTCACCAGATTTGAATGCCTCTGATCTGGCCATCAGCAGATTGTGGCTCTCATGGTTCATCCAGGGCTTCTAGATGGGGAAGATTCTGAATGATTTTGTTGGGACACACTCATCTATGACTGTGTTTATAAAGTTCGTGAGAACAGTGGTGTATTCATTCAGTTCCTCAGATGAGCCCTTGAGCAAGGCCCAGTTCACCAACTCGAAGTAATCCCACATCCACTGCTCTGCCTCCTGTGACCACCTCTTCAATGTACTTATCTCTGGAGTCTTGCTCTTTAGCCTCTGCTGATAAGCAGGTAGGACAAGGATAGGCAAATGATTAGATTTCCCAAGATGTTGTGGTCTGGCATGGAATGTTAGGCCTCCATCTGTTCAAGAAATCAGCTCACCATCACCTTCTCAAGGGCAATTAAGTGTATGCTATTAAATTCTGGCTCAGCCTACATTCTTTGAATGAATAATTTTGTAAAAAAGTTTCATTTTCTCAGCAGCTTCACTCTACCTGTTCTCACTCTCCCTTTGTTGGTGTTCTTCCTTTGACGGAATGTAATCTTGCATAATTGTGTGGCTTCACCAACCTCGTCCAAATGGAGAATGTGATAGGATATATTCACCTTGCGAACAGGTATCTAACTTGCTACACGACCGTACTCAAGCTCGCTCCTCCATCCATTCAAAGAGCAAGGAATTCCCCAATACTTATGCCTTAAACTACATAACTAAAAACAGATGTTGTCATTGTCTCATTGTAGTAATTTTGTTGTGTGTTATCTGCTGCCTTCTTCTGTAAACGCTAACAGTGAATGTGCTACAAATCATTAGCTTTAAGGTGCTTTAGGAATTTTAAAGTTGTGAAAGGAATTACCTCAGCATGTTCTTCCATTCTGGGAGTGTCACCGATTCATGCAGTGGGTAATAGTGATATCAATGTCCTACTCTCCTATTACTACAAGCAGGGTCAGGTAACTCAAATGACTACATAGACAGAAGTTCCTTGATCTGTGGCTCAATTGAATAAACTCATTGGCCCTCTGGAGAATTTTTTGAGACTTGCACTTCAAATATGCATTTTTATTAATGTAAGCAACTCTATAACATTTTAAAATTATTTCCTCAGAAGTATATATTGCCAAGTCCAGTTCAGTGGAGAGAAGATGTGGTGGTAAGTACTGAATTCCTAGTCAGCAATTTGAAGAAAAGTTGCAAACCATTCCATACTTCACTTAAAGAATACTTAAATGATTTTTTAAAAATTGTTTGCAGAATTCAACATGTTCCATATGATTGCTGTGGGACTCAGTTGTTCCATCTTAGGCTGTCTGCTGACATTACTCGTATATACTTACTGCCAGCGGTATCAACGGCAATCCCACGACGCCACTGTCATCCATCCGGTTTCTGCAGTTCCCCTCAACACCAGCATTACAAACCACGTCAATAAACTTGATAAATATGATTCTGTAGAAGCCATTAAGGTAAGATATTCCAACTCTGAATTTCATCCTTTCATTTCTTACTGTATAATTTACAGTTAGTTGATAGAATACCATGCAAATAATATTCCAATTTGAAGTTACCAGACCCTGATGGTCTACTGTGAAGGTAAGATAACAAAAGAAACGTAGTTTACTTGCAGTGTGCATATTTTTCATAAAACCTTTGGGGATAGAAATCTCGTTAATATTAGAGATATTATTTTCTGCTATGAACAACCACTAATGAATTGTACTTAAGAAATTACTGTACTGAAGGCATTTGCTTAAACTAAAGGAGCATTGTGCACCAAGAAAACTTTATCCGAATTATGAAAATTATTTAACTGGAAATTGAATAATTTTTGCATAATTTGATGTTCTCTAATAATTTTGTCCTTTTATAATGCAGAGAAAGCAACATTAGACTTGGTAGGTGGAATGAAGGAGCTGATTATGTAACATTCCATGAAATTTTCAATCTTAAATTGGTGGGACAGAAATCAGTTTGTTCATTCTACTCTTTTATCTCTTAGTCACTAAAGTTGAAAATTGCCATGATCCTATTCAGGAAAAAATGCAGTTAAGCCTTTACATTTTAAGGAGTACTTGTAGGAGCTTTTGAAAAGGGTCTCAATCTTTTTCTGGGGATTATATTCAAAATTTTGATTGGGGTATGTATTAATCGGCTGGATTGAGGTATGTGAATTATGCAACTGTTTAATAATATGCCGTGAAGTTTTGGAGAACATTGTGGTATCAGATTTATTTCTAAATTGCAAAATTTATAGATTGCCAAAGCCATCCAAACATGATCAGGATTGAATTCAGTAACTCTGTGCACCTTGCACCAATAGTCATAGTTGCTGCCTTTAAGAAAAGCTTTTGAGATGGAGGTTGAAAGTAATTTCTAGTTTTAAACATAAGATTTAAAAGGTGAAACCCTTCAAAGTGGTATGTGTGTACATTATAAGTCATACTGTGCATAAAATAGTAATAAGCAATATCTTTATTCTCTAGGCCTACAACAAAAATAACTTGATCCTTGAAGAACGAAATAAATACTTCAACCCACATCTGCATCCAAAGTCTTTCTCCAACACTTATTTCACAGACTTAAATATGTATGATGACTATTAGAATGGACAATATCTAATACAGACTGGACTACTAACTAAAGGTCCCCTTTGAATCTGGAATGAAGATGAGACCCATAATTCTATTCTTGCCATTTACTCGTCTATAACATAAGCATCAGCAGCTACAGTAGAAATGATCCAGAAGATGATGAATTCCCAGACAAAGTAGAACTAACTAGTTCTGTTCTGCAGTGGATAAAAATAAGGATGGCTCACCTTCCATGAAAATGAAGAATACTATAAGGTATAAAAAACAAAATGAAAAATGGCGCCTGTGAACACAACATTGATAGTTAATGAACAATGTATTTTTAGGAAGTTCTTTGATGTAGCAGCAAGAACCAGAATTAATTCATTGACTTTTTGGAAGAGTGCTGTAACAAATAGAATAAGATTCCGTGGTGCTTCTATGAGATCGTTGCAGTCTGTTTTGTAATGATAGCAATGTTCATTTGTATTAAGTGTACTTCATGCCATTCCAAAGGCCCTGCCAGCTGCAAAGTTCAATGTCTGTTCTTATTCAGTTTTTCAAAAACGGTGAAAAAACAGATTGTAGCTGTGTTGCTATCTCATTTTATATAATCTATTGTCCGTCTCGTTATTGGCCAGTTTAAATATAGTGCTTAAGAATGCAGACAATCATGAAAATATTTCCCATGTGAAACTCACACAACTGCAAATAACTACCTAATGTATGGATAGTGTGAATGGTTAAGTATGTAGTTTAACAAAATGCTCAGCTGACCCACTGATTTCATATAACTGTAATGCTGAATCTAAAAGTGACTTTTGTACAGTCCATCTGCTGTAAATACATGCAATTTTGCTGTATTTAGGCTAATTATATATCCTATTTCTTGTTTGTCTGGAGAATCCTACGGCTGCAAATTCAGATTGCTTCTCACAGCCACCATCTTCTGCATGAAATGTATTATGGTAGTCGCAGAGTCATTTTCTGCCTGATTATTGTGGTTTATGGGACTTCTGTCAGCTCTATCAGATGCGAGTTTTGTGTTTATCATTATATTCAGTAGTATGCTAATTTTTAGCAGATGTACAGCTATTTGATTCAGTTAACAAATGATTATTTGTTTTTAATAAGCTTATAATAGAGAATCAAGATAACATCAAAAACTATATTGAACCCTTGACAGATTGAGAATGTAATAAGAGCAAAAGGGGGTTCATTTCCTCTATTGCAACCTGAAGCATTCTCATTAGATTCCTTTGTGTACTATTTAGTGTAATATGTGATCTCATTAGTATAATTGGGTTAACAAGTTTGTATTTCTCATAGAACATGTTACCAGTTAGCAAACTCAAAGATATTCATTGCAACTTGAGCTGGTAACTGTCAACTTAATACTTCCAGATCAGATCAGCAATTGAAACAATGAAGGCTAGAAATTGTCTTGAGTAGCAAAATCAGATATGCACTGAATGAATTAATCTAAAACCTGATTATTGCACATGATCAGTGATTAGTATGTGCATAGCACATTTTCACAATTTTGTCCTAGGTTGCCCATGTGGATGAAGTGCATGCATGTGGAGTGGTGTCCATTAGGTGCTTCGGACAAATTCATTTACATTGACAAGGACTTCAAAATGACACAGGTTAATTATACCAGTCAGGCCTTATTTGTAAATTTAAAAGGGACCAATGCTTGCACGCATCTTTTGAATGAAGAATTTCTAGTTCTTTAATTTTTTGGTCACTATTAAAGAAACACACAAGGAAGACATTTGTGGAAGTCCTGAGAATAATTATTTTCCTCTCCATAATCAACAATCTGCCAAAAAAAATACATTTTGAGTTGAAAAAGATTGATAAACAAAATTTTTTAAAAAGAGAATGATGGCAAAATGAAATAAACTTGTAGAGTACTGGAATTACTCAGATGAGGCAATATCTATGGAGAGAAAAGTTTAACATTTCAGGTCAAAAAGAAATCTGTAACACCCATTAATTCCAGACGTCATCTCACGTTTACATAGAATTTCATTGACCTCAACTATTATCTCTGTTCCTCTAACTACAGATCTCACCCGTGTATTTCCAGCAGTTTCTGATTTTTTTCCACCATTTTTATAATTTCTATTAGACTGAATGAAGTGTATTTAAAATAAAACATTAGATGTTTTAACATTTTATATAGTGATAGTTTATACACCATCATTAAACAGCATCATATAAAACAAAAAAATCCCTGTTAATTGTAAATTTTACAGAGTAGGATTCATGCCTGATTTTGTGTGATATGGATATTTATCAGAGGTGACCACTGAGTTTAATGTAACCTGCTCAATTTATTTGTTAATGGTGGTTAATTGTGCAGTGTGCAATGACTCTTTACTTTAATTCTCAGTATCTTCAGGCCTATGTAGACAAACGTTAGATGCTTGTCATTCGAGTGTGAACAATGGTAGCAGCATCTTTATGGAAAGTAACATTTGACTTAAATGTGAATGCTGGCTTTCACCATTGCTGTAGTAACTGGAATGCAGTATCAATGTGAGCAGAAACGATAACTGAGTGAATTTTGTAACGGATGGCTAATCTGTCACTGCCAGCTCAGTTTTCAGTGACAAGCTTCAACACTTACCCCAGTACTTCCATGTTGTATTTATTAATGTCTGTGATTTTTAACATTTAACTAGAGCAAAATGAAACACATTCAGCACTTCATTTGAGCATTACAGTTACAGATCCTGCAACCCACATGGGTGGTAGGGGCCCTGTACAGAGAGTGCTGCACCAGTTGCCTCCGTCTCTCAGGTTTGTGGGCGAGTGTCTGGGTTGTGGCAAAGCTCTCTCCGGTCCCCTCTGCAATGTTGTCTGTCCATTTCTTCCTCTGTCTGCCCCTTTTTCTTTTCCCCTGCACTGTTCCCTGAAGAATGGTCGCTGAGAGACCACTTGATCTTGTTATGTGGCCATACCATCCCAGTTTCCTCTTCTTTGCTGTGGACGGTAGATCTTTGTAGTGTCTTGTGTGCTGGGTGATGATTCTCTGTACTTTGTTGTTTGAAACGTGGTCTGTATAGGAGATGCCAAGGAGTCTTCTGAAGCATCTCATTTCTATGCCTGGATCTTCCTTTGCATTTCTGCCGTCAAAGTCCATGACTTGCATGCATACAAGAAGATGGAGAGCACAAGTGCATGCAGGAGTTTCAAATTGGATCTGAGAGTAATGTTGTTGCCTCTCCAGACTGGTTTTAGTTCAGGCAGTGTTGCTGTTGTTTGAGCTGTTCTTGCATGATGGTGCCAAGATTTAACAGTCTCTAGTTCCTGTCAGATTGTCTCTTCACTATTTCTCATCAGCTTGGTTTTCTCTGCACTGGTCTCCATGCCGTATCTGGTAGGTATATCATCCAGACGGTTCACAAGGCAGACCAATTCATCTTTACTTCCTGCCAGCCCGTCAATGTCATTCGTGACCCTGAAGTTGGTTATGATCTGTCCTCCGATGCTGACTGTACTGATATGGTCTTCCAGGGTATCTGTCATTATTTGCTCCAGGAAAATGTTGAACAGCGTGGGTGAAAGGAGGCAGCCTTGTTGGACTGCAGCTGATGTGTGAAACCACTCTCCAACTGTGCCTTGAACAAGTAGTGCACTGCTAGGTTTGGTTAGAGCTGCTTTATAGTTTGGACCAGCCTCTGGCCCAGGTTGTATCTCTTCATTGTGCCCCAGAGTGCATTGTACCACACCCTATCAAATGCCTTCTTGAAGTGTATGATCACCTGGAAGATGTCCTGTTGATGTTGGTTGTGTTTTTCGCAAAATACTTGGAGGTTGAATATCTGTCCTGTTGTCCTGCTTCCACTTCTGAATCCGGCTTGCTTGTTGGTGATTAGTTCTTCTGCCTGTGGTTTCAGTCTGTTCAAGATGACTTTCAACATCACTGCTTGCATGGCTGACAAGACTTATGGTTCTATAATTCTGGCACTGCTGTAAGTTGGCTTTCTTTGGGAGAGTGATGATGAGTGATTTTGTCCAGGGTGTTGACCATTCTCCAGTCTGCCAGATTTTGTTGCAGATATTATTGAAGATGTCTATCACTGTCTCTCCTCCATGTTTTATCAGCTCAGCCAGGATGTTGGCTATTTCTGCAGCTTTCCTATTCTTCAGCGATCTAATGGCTCCTTCTACTTCTTCCCACAGAATTGGAAAGTCATCGTGGTTTGATGATTCCTGGTTTGCAAGTATGCTGGGGTCTCCTTGGGTCTGTTGGTTTTAAAGGTCTGAATAATTCTCAGTCCATCTGTTGAGAATGTCTTCATCTTCTGTGAGAGAGCTTCCTTCTTCGTCCTGGATGGTGCTGATTCGTGACTGTCTCTGCTTAGTAAGGTCCTTCACAATTTGGAATGCTCACCTGCAGTTGTTCTTGTTCAGGTTATCTTCTATCTCTGTACACTGTCTCTCGATCCATTCATCCTTGGTCTTGATGATATTTTTCCTGATCTTGCCAACCTCTCTGCATGCTACAGCTCCTGTTGTTGTCTTAGTTTTCTTCAGGTCTCTTCTAGTGTCACACATTTCCAGGATCTCCTCTCTTACCCAGGGTTGAGTTTTCTGGTGGTGTTTTCCTATTATCTCATTGTCATCACTTCATTGAACTTAGCTGTCAATGCCTCAGCATCTTTGTCAAGCGTTAGCAGTGGTGCAAATGTTCCACCAACTGTAACTGAAGGATTCCTTCAGTCTCTTCAAGTTGAATTTTATTCTGATATTCTTGGGCTTCTTGTCTTCCTTCAGTCTGATACAAAAGTTCATTATCACCAAGTCATGGTTTCTTCCAATATCAGCACCTGGGAACATCCTTGTTGTGGCTCTCTTGACCCCACATTGACACCAGTTCTGTCTCAGTATGTAACCGATCTGGCTGTAATGTATTCCATTGGGTGCCTGCCAGGTCCAGTGTTCTCTGTTCTGTTCTCCAAGATGTGTTCTCCAACACATCTGCTGTAGCTGGTGAACTCATGCAGGTATAATCCTCGCTCATTTATTATCGCATTACAGGAGAGGCTGCAGAATTCCTTCCTGTCTTACAGTGCGTCTGCATCCACCTTGGCATTCCAGTCCCCCTGGGTGATTAGAATATGAGCATTGACTATACAAAATAGCCATATTTTGGTGGTACATTACTAACCAACCCATCCATATTTTCATCAAGGTCACTTACATATATCAAGAAACAGCCGAGGTGACAAACTGAATCCCTGCAGAGCATCACTAGTCACAGACCTCCAGCCAGAAGAATTCCCATTGACCACTGAAAAGGCAGTCTTCTATGGGCAAGTCAGTTCCCAACTTAAATGGCCAATTCTCCGTGGATCCTATGTACTGTAATTTTCCAGATGAGCCTACCATGACAAACACCTCACTAAAATCTATGTAGACAACATCCACAGCTCTACCTTCATCAGCCACCTTCATCATCTACTTGACAAAATTCAATCAAGTTAGTAAGACACAACTTGCTCATACAAATCCAGCCTGACTGTCCCTAATTAAGCCTTTTCCAAATGCTCAGAAATTCTATTCCTCAGAATCGAGTGCTTTCTGTACCACCAACATGGGACTGACTGGTCTGTAATTTCCAGGATTATCCCTAGTTCCCATTTTGAATAAATGTTAGCATTAGCTACTTGTCAGGTCCTCTGGGACCTCACCTGTGGTTGGAAAGTAATTTTTGGTCGAGCCCCAGCAATTTCATCTCTTGCCTCTCCAATAATCTGGGGTATATCCCGGCAGGCCCTGTGGATTTATCCAGCTTTTTTTTAAAAAGAGATTGAACACCACCTCTTCCTTTGTCTCAAAAATGTATTGGCATATTAGTTTGCACTTCAGCTTCAGATGGTCCTGTTTCTCAGATGCAAAATGAGTTGTCATCTTCTCAGACTGCTATAAAGGCAATCTGCGAACAGACAGTAATGTAAAATGAAAACCATTCATTAAAAGAAAATTGGAGAGCAAAAATATAGAGAAGTAAATACAAAAGATCACTGCACCTTTTTTTTCCAGGTCATAAATAGAAATACCTAACACCCCTGAACAAAACATTTAATTTCAGTCATGTAGATAGTTTTCTGTGGCAGCCTGGCAGTGCAATTTTAGAGCACCCTATAATGCTTTTCATGGAATAAGTCTTTGATTGAAGTGATGTTTGTTTTTAATACAATGTGCATGAAAAAAGTTTGCAAATTGATGTGATGGCCTTGCATTGATCACTACTAGTTTGGAGAAAGACCATGCATAGCTATGCATTATACCACAGTCCCACCTACCTGAAGGAGATTTTGCAGGGTATTAAAGCAGGGAAAACTGGGTAAATGAAACTTTGCAATATACAAATGCCCACTGGAACTTGTAAAGAATGCTCCTTGGGGTGAGAGAACTTCTATTGAAAACTGTTAAATGGACTGCCCAATGGAGTGTGATTTGTTGCTGTGTATTATGTAATATGTACGCAATGTATTTCAGCACAATCTCAGTGTAAAATAATTGTACTATATTTTTGTATTTTAGCTAAATGTAAATAATGTATCTTGAACAAACTGTGTGTGACCATCAGAAATAAAAGTGTAAATATGTGTCTCTTAAACAAGAATCAGAGAGAATAATATGAAAGCGAATTATGTAATGATAAGTGGCAACGGATATAAAAAACTGAAGTTTAATTTTCACTACAAATAATAATCTTCCATTTTGATTAATGTTCTCTGCTTGTTCAAATAAAAGCACACGGCACGTTCTTAAAGAGTTGACCGAGATTCAAAATTTGAGAGCATGAAGTTGGTGAGAAACTAGTGGCATGGTCAGTAATTGGTTGGAATAGAGATGAAAGGTTTCCTTCTCTGACAGTGAGTTCATAACAAGTAAACGTTTGCAGATACTGGAAATCTGAAATAAAATGGAAAAATGCAGGAGGTATTATGTCAATGAGGCAGCAGTTTGGAGAGAGGAACAGCTTCATTGTCAGTAACCTTTCACTGGAGTTAGAAAAGTGAGAAGTAAAGTTAGTTTTGAATTGCCAAGAGCAGAAGGGTGGAGAGCACAAATTCTTGATAATGATAGCTCATCTGTTGGGAATGCACTAACATGAGGCAGTTTTAACAGCCTGCAGAGGGGCAAGGAAAGGATCCAAATCTGGAGATTTGGAAAAATGGGATTTCTGGTTCTGATATAAATTTAAATTGTCCCAGTTCTCAAGAACTGGTACAAACAAGTGGTTTGTTGCATTTCTAGCTGCCTCTCTGCTGTTTATCTATATTATTTCACCTCAGTTATACAAGAAGAAATATTGACCACTGGTTCTTTCAGAACTGAACAAGGCCTCTGTTTACTAGCCAATGGCACTGTTTTTACATTCAGATGAAATAATAAAATAGTTGAAGACAGAAATAATGAACTTGAGGACTTCCAACTCTGGTTCATCATGTCGTCTCGTGCCCAATCAAAAATAGATTTACAACAGAAAGGTGAACAAAAATAAGTGTTTTCTCATGTAGGTTATTTTAACAATGTCCAGGAAATTAATCTACACTTCCTAGTGATTCCAGAATGATCTGGAGAGGTCAGTAACCTTATTATCTATAGCAATCTCTCTCAACGGTTAACCACTAATTGTTTCAGATCACAGATCCCCTGTCCTCAAATAAGTTTCAAAATATTTATGAGAATGGACCCAACTGCAGAATTCCAGAGGTGGCAGTGGCCACCCTTGTCATCAAAATAGCCTCTGACTGACATCAGCAAGGGAGTAAGTACAGTAATCTGAAGTCAATGGTAACTAAAGGGCAAGCACTTCAGAACGGGAGTTGCACCCGATCCAAAAGAATGTCAGAAACCCCTCAGAACACTGTCCTAGGTCCAAACACCTATAGCTACTTTATCAAAAGCTTTCTCAAGAGTACGAACGTTTGCTAACGATGGCACAATGTTTTATTCTATTGTCCATTCCTCAAAAAATAAAGCAGTTCATACTTATATGCAGTAAAAGAAATGTTACACTGGGGTAAGGGGTAATAATCAGCAAGAAGCATTGATTTCATGCCAGTCACATGCATGACAAGCACCCACAAGGGTGAGTCTGCATTTTGTATTAGTTTAAGTCACTCCACAGTCAATATTACGGGGATCACCATAGACAGAAACTCCTGGATAAAAATGCAAGTCAGAGGCTGGGTGTCCTTTACTCAGTGACATCACCTGATAAACCATTTAGAAGTCATTATCCTGGCTGAAGCAATTATACCCGCTTATCCACCACTCTAAACATTTACAACAGGTGCACTGTTGTTGCAGATATTCGCCTTTGATAGCGCTTCTCAATTACATAAGATCTACCACAAAGGTTGTCGGACAACAATCTGTTGGAAACAGGAGGGTCACATGCCACCCTGATCTGAAAACATCTCACCATTGCTTCTTTCGAATCTGGGTCGAAATATTCCCAACAGAAGGGCCAAAGCAACAGGCCATGAATGTGACTTGAAATAATCATAACAGCAACAACTTCTGATCAATAGACGTTGGTCTTGCCATTGGTTCACAAATGTACACACAAGGCTCCTCAATATATTTAACAATTCTGGGCTAACTCGAAATCCTAGCCTCCTCCATCATTCTCTGTTTTCTTGAACTTCACTCAAATAAAAAACTTTGAGACAAAGGTACAGTCTTTCATTGATTCTATTATGGTTCTTGGATTTATTGAGTACTGTATGCCTGCAAGAAAATAAATCTCAGGGTTTATATCATGGCATATGCACCTGTACTTTGAAAATATATTTACTCTGAACTTCAAAGTTTTAAAATCAGAGAGCCAGATCTCCCTATAAAACAGCTTACAGTCTGCTCCAGTAGGCAGCTTTCTGCTTCCTTCAGCTAAGAAGTAAACATCTGGTGCTGTAATTTGCTTGAAGTGGGAAGCTGTTAACAGTGAATGCTGGGAACCACAGTGTAGACGTTCAACCAATGAGTTTTGGATGAGTAAGAAACATGGACTAAAGTCATAACATGTACAGATGAAGGTATAAAGAGAGAGAGAGAAGAAAAACTTGAAATGTAGAAAGGAGACACAAACAAAAAATATATAAAATATATAAAACCTAACTAAGGATAACACTCTACATATTAATGACATGATGGAGGGATTGCACAAACATTGCACTGTTAATATTTAGTTGCACAATTAACTACATGATTGAACTAGCTATAGCAAATTTAATAGACAATTAATGTGTAAATCCAACTAGTTGTTAAAAATAAAGAGAGAAACAGGATAAGGTTTGATTTCTATTTGGAAAGCAGCAGGTGGTGTAAAATGAACAGCAAGTTCAGTAGATTTACACTGCATCGTCTATCTCTTTACATCCCAAACTCGCTGGCTGATAGCACATTAGTGACAGCATGCAGAATTAACAAAATACAGTGGTAACTACATCATGCCCAAGGAAATAAAGGTGAAAATGAAATAAATCAATGCTTTGGCTATGTGCAAAGCTCCAAAATTTCAACCAATATTGTAAGTTGATCCATAAATAAGATTAACTCAGTGAATATACATAATTTTAATTAATTAATTAAAAATATATTAATGTTTTAAACGTGCCCACGGTAATCAATTTTATCGAAGTGACTCCTTGAGATGAGCAGCCACCTTAAAGCTGCAGAATACAAAAGCAATTGTGATGGGGAAATGAGATTTAGTTTGGATGATTCCCACTAAATCACACTTTACAATCCTCCTTAACCTCTGGCCAGCGGGGTCAAATAAACAATATGAAGCAGAATAGCACTCAGTCCAGACAGCCCCACACTCTGCCAGCAGTACAGTATTATTTGCAGTCATGTGATTTACAGCATCAAATATTATTTACTTCATGTTGCTGAAAATGTATATTGATGGAGGAAGAGCTTAAAACAGACCATCCTTTACTGAAAGGTATAACTCCCAAAAACAAGTAGAATCTGATGCAATGCACATTTCTTCCCCCTTAAAAAGAAACTGAACCTATACAATTAATTCAGCTATTTTGCACATGGGAAGTTACCCTAGTTAACTATTTGCATTAATATAGATTTCTCATACTTCAAGTATATTTCATATTTCCCCCTTTAAGTTTATGCTGCCTCTCAGAACAATTCCATTCCCCTCTCATTTTCAAATACCTTAGGGGGAATTTACAGTAGTCGGTTATCTTAACAGTCTGCACACCATTGTGATCGGGAAGAAAAGCGTATGGACAAAACCCAAATGGGAGAACACATAACCTTCACACCACGAACAGCAGAGGTCATAGAAAGAGCCTCAGGTTGTTGCAGCTGTGAGACAGCCGGAGTCCCCGCAGCACTGCTGCGCTACAGTTTAAATTCAATCAGTTTTTAAGGCAAACTATCAAGTAGCATCCTGTCACTCATCTCCTCACTGCAAGGTGAAATTCACATCTCTGAAATATCCACTCAGTCCAATATCCACTTTCCCCTGAAGTTTACAGTTCTCATATTCAATTTGCTCTCTCAACTGCCCTCCTTTCTTGAGCAAGATGCATTGCAGATTCTGGATTAACATTTTTCTTAGTGTGATCTATATGTATTAGATCATCAGCATAATATTGGTGTAAGTTTCCAATATTTCTTACTGATAACCACAATAGCTACAATTATACACTCAATGCCCACTTTAGTAGCTATCTCCTGTACCTAATAAAGTGGCCACTGAGTGTATGTTCATGGTCTTCTGCTGCTGTAGCCCATCCACTTCAGGGTTTGATGTGTTGTGTGTTCAGAGATGCTCTTCTGCACACCACTGTTGTAACACATGGTTATTTCAGTTACTATAACCTTCCAGTAATTCTGAATGAGTCCGGCCATTTGCCTCTGACCTCTGTCAATAACAAGGCATTTTTGCCCACAGAACTGCCGTTCACTAGACATTTTTATTTTTTTACACCATTCTCTGCAAACTCCAGAGACTGTTGTGCATGAAAATCTGAGTGTACAGATCAGCAGTTTCTGAGATACTCATTCCATCCTGTCTGGAACCAACAATCATTCCACAGTCAAAGTCACTTAGATCACATTTCTTTCCCATTCTGATGTTTGGTCTGAACAACAACTGAACCTCTTGACCATGTCTGCATTGTGTTATGCATTGAGTTGTTGCCACATGATTGGCTGTTTAAATATTTGAATTAACAAGCAGGCTTACAGGTGTACCTAATAAAGTGGCCACTAAGTGTATATTATGCATGGTGCATTACTCGATACTAAGAACCTAACATAACACATCAAACAATTCCTACTTTGGTTGCTTCTTAAGGATTTCCATAATTGAGCTTCTAATTTCAAACTATCTGGGATCCTGACTCCCACTCTGATTCACAGGAAACACTTCTCCTCACTTCTGCTGTCACTTTGAGCCACGAGTCTTCTGTTCTGGACTGTGTACAAAGCTTTCAACTCTCATGGGAATTTTTAGTCTGACCTGTTGCATTAGAGCTGTGCTACGTTGGGCTGACAATAATTGGTAAATTGGTTTATTACTGTCACATGTACCGTAATACAATGAAAAATCCTGTGTTACATACTGTTCATACAGGTCAGTTCATTACAGCAGTACATGGTAAAACAACAGTGTTAGCTACACAGAGAAAGTGGAGTTGCAAGGCCATAGCGAGGTAGACTGTGAGATCTGTAGTAGGGAACCAGTCAGTAGTCTTCTGACAGCAGGATTGAAGTTGTCTTGGTGCTTGGTGGTACATGCTTTCAGGCTTTTCATCGTCTGCCCAGTGGGATGAGGGGTTAGAGAGAATGTAATGTCCAGGATGAGTGGGGTCTTTGATTATCTAGTTTTTTTCAGTGCCCTAACCGCTTTCTGCAACCACTTCTTTCATGTAGCACAAATAGATCATAAGCTTTTTTTTCCCTGAACAGTGTGCTCCGGGGTCTGGTGGGTGGCTCCATTGTTCTAAAATTCCAAAGGCAGTATCAAAATGATTCCCTTCACATGGGTTTCTCAGAATGGATTGTCTTTCAGTGACACTGGACTTCAAATATCGTTTCCCATGGGACACCCTCTCTGGATCCCAGATCCCGGATCCCGACCTTAGATGCAGCTGATTGCTTTGTTTTGCAGATCTGTTTTTCATCATCTTGACTTCCTTTGCAGGAACTTCTTTAATGTGCAATTGCATCTTGACCTAATACCTCCTGTCCAGTTACAAAATATACATGTGTCTAGCATTTATTGTCTTTCACAGGAACAATAGAACAGAGAACAGTACAACACAGTACAGGCCCCTGGCCCATGATGTTGTTTTAACCTTTTAACCTACTCCTTTTAACAGTCTAACCCTTTCCTCCTACATAGTCCATAGCCCTCCATTTCCCTGCCATCCATGTGCCTATCTAAGAGTCTTTTAAACGTTCCTAATACCTCAGCCTCTAACACTCCCCTGATACTGTGTTCCAGGCAGTTACCACTCTGTGTATAAAAACCTACCACCAACATCTCCCCTAAGCTTTCCTCCACTTACTTTGAATGGATATCCTCTGGTATTGATCATTGCAGCTCTGGGAAAAAGGCATTGGCTGTTCATTCTATCCATGCCTCTTATAATCAAACGTTTCTAACAAGTCACCTTTCATCCACCTTCGCTTCAAAGCTCACTTAAACTTTCCTCATAAGACATATTCTCCAATCCAAGAGTCATGCTGATAAGTCTCCTCTGTACCTTCTTTAAAGCTTGCACGTTCTTCCTATAATGAAATAACCGGAACTTATCACAATACTTCCAGTGTAGTCTAGCCTGTTTTATAGAGCTGCGACATTACCTCATAATTCAAACTTAGTCTCCTGACTAATAAAGGTCAACAAACTATATGGCTTCCTAGCCACCTGTTGTGTCTGTACACTACATATCAAATAAGTAAAGGCACTCACTTGGAAAAGTTAACACGTATACTCACTTTGCAGGAAGAGCAACAAATCAATATGCATCTGTAAGCTATCAGTCAATGATTAGTGCTAAGGTGAGACACTGCACTAAAAGAAATAGATCCATATCTTACACTTCCTTCCCCTTTAGATTAATGTAACATAAAACTGTATATGTATCAAAATATTCAATTTCCCTTTCACAAACCATATTCAAATAAACATGCTTTCTCAATAAGTGCTTCATTGATTTTTCTCTTTTTGAATAAGAGTCCATATCTAACTTTGCTATACTAAAGATTCAGTCTTTTGGGTGGCACTCTGTTACTTTCAGGATAGTGCCCCTGGACCTGTGGAGTGGCATCAGGTTGGCAGGTGTCTTGTCAAAGACAACTTTCTCTGTTGCAGGTGTTATGTTGCTGTTGGTTACATGATCATCATTGGGAGGCAAGTCTAAGTCTGGTGGCTGTAATGCGTCCATCTTGTTAGATGCAGTGGGTTCAGGTGTACATATAGTATCTGGTCCACATGATGTCTCCATGTCTGATCTCCAACATCCTCTATGTACATCAGTGGTCCAGTTCTTGTAGTTACCCTACCTGATGTCCATTTTTCTTCTTCGTAGTTACGCACTAGGTCTTCCTGTCCAATCTTGAAACTTCTTGCTGATTTACTTACTTGGCAACTGGCTGAACAGTTTATTCTGCACTCCCCTTTGTAGATCTGGTTTCAGGAGGTTTATGCGAGATCTCAGATTCCAGTTCATGAACAGCATTGCAGGTGTTTGATTTGTTGTCGCAAGAACAGAGGTCCGATACACAAAAAGGAAGTTGTCTACCTTGTATGTACAGAAATGTCCTCCTTGTCCATAGCTTTAATGGACTTCTTGAAGGTTTGGGTAAACCTTTCAGCTAACCCGTTTATTGCTGGGTGGTGAGGAGCTGACTTGAAATATTCAATGCCAATTTTCTTCATGAACAGTTGGAACTTTTCTGATGTGTATTGTGGTCCTTTGTCATGCACAATTTGTTTAGGTAAGCTATTTCTGGAGAAGATAGTTCTCAGAGTGGAAAAAGGCCACTTTGAATGACCATACACTGTAGTCAGAAACACGGAGTTCATGAATAGCCTGGCAAAGTCAGTATGTACTCTTTGTTATGATGAAGACGACCATTCCCATGGGTGTAATGATGCCTCTGAGGGTGAATTCGAATCTTGTGTCATCCTGAGCTTTTGGTCAAATCTTCAATCTGTCTATCTATTCCCGGCCACCACATGCAGCTCTGGGTGAGACCCTTCATCTTGACTGTACCCAGGTGTCCTTCATGCAGATTTTCAAACACCCTGGTGTGCAGTTTAGAGAAAACCAAAACATGAGATCCACACATCAGCATTCTTAGACATACAGACAGTTGGTCTCATCTCACTGAGAACTCTGGAAACGTAGGATTACCCTGAGATGGTCATCCTTGCATGGAGATGTCATAGACTTTTGACAATGCTGGTCTTTCCTTCTTTCTCTTTGTATTTCAGAATTTGTTAACCAGCAACTGGTCCACCAACGCTGTGTGGAACATTTCTGCTGGGTCACAGAATGAAGAATTTTTTTCTTCTTTTGTCAATAGTGGAAGGAGTGACAAGCTGTCAGCATTGCTGTGTTGTTTGGTACCTTTGAACTCTCTGTTATAAGAGTGGGCTCCTAGGAAAACATTTCAACCAGTTATTGGACATCACTGTGATTCCCTCCCTGGGATTGAAAATGAACAAAAGAGGATGGTGGTCTGTTACTAGAGTAAACTTTTGTCCATAGAGGTTGTGGTGGAACTTCTTTATTCCCCATACTAGACTAAGGGCCTCTCAGTTGATCTGTGTGTAATTATGTTCAGTGCTCATCAGAGATCTTGAAGCAAATGCAATCAGAGGTTCAGATCCCTGTTCCATAGTGTGTGACAAAACGGCTCCAATGTCATAAGGGGATGCATCGCACGCCAGTCTGATGGGTAGAGGTGGATCATAATGGGTGAGCAGTTCATCTGCTGCTATTCGTCTCTTTGTTTCCATGAATGCTCTTTCGCATCTTTCTGACCATTCCCACCCTGCTCCTGTCTGTAACAGTGCATTCAATGGGTGCAGCACTGTGGTAAGATTTGGGAGAAACCAGTGGTAATAGCTTACAAGGCCCACGTATGACCTGAGTTGTGACACATTTTCTGGTTTGGGTGCCTGCAGCACTGATTCAATCTTCTGTTGTGACTTATGTAAGCTGTACTTGTCAATGTCATGCCAAAATATGAGATTTAATTCTTGAAAAACTCAAATTTCTCTCTCTTTGCACACAGACCATACTCAATCAGCCTGGTACGCACTTTAATTAGGTGCTCTTCATCATTCTTGTCCATCACTATGTTGTCATCAAGGTAACATTATGCTCCTAGATATCCTGGAGCACTTGGTCCATTGCTCTTTGCCAAATTGCTGGAGCTGATGCGACACCAAAGACAAAATGATTATATTGGAATATATGAGTTTTGATGGTGAGGAACTTCCTGCTTGATTCCTCAATGTCCATTTGTGGATAGGCTTGTGACAAGCCAGTCTTTGAAAACCTCTCCCCACCTGCCAAAGATGCAAAAATGTCTTCTCTTCATGGCAGGGAGTGCTGCACAGTACACAGCACAGGGTTGATGCCCACTTTGAAGTTTCTGCACATGCAAACAGCTCCAGCCTTCCCTTTCTTGATCACAGGGACATTGGGCACGGCCCAGTCACTCCACTCAACTTTGGGAAGAACGTCAGATGCCTCCAAGCTCTGAAGTTCAGCATCCGTTTTAGGACTTGGTTCATAAGGTTCTGAACGCACTTTACGGAATCTTGATGTTGTTGCTTCATCCAGTTCGTTTCTGGCCTTCATGCCTTTGAGTTTACCAATATCCTTTTCAAACACCTTCTCATTAGCATTAAGCAGCTGTGACATTCTTGGGTTAGTGCTACCATTTGGGCTGTAGTTGCCTGTTGATGGCACATTGAGAGCTTTGATTCTGTGCCAGTCTAGTTGGATTTTTCTCAACTATTCATGCCTGAAAAGTGCTGCCCCTCCACTTTTTAATTATAAAGCTCTAATTGCTATGCTTTGCCTCTGTACATCACATTCACGTTCAGTTTGCCTTTGAGAGACACATTTTTGCCTGTGTACGTCTTTAGCATTACTGAGGTCTTCGGTAATGGTATCTTAGAAAACAAGCTGTTGTAGTCAGCCTCTGAAATTATAGATAGAGCAGGCCCTGTATCCAGCTCCATTTCCAGTTTCATAACCACATCTATTGTGACCCAGATGATTTTGAGATCTGCTTCAGTAATACTATGCAGTTCTAGGCATGACAACTCACCTTTGTCAGACTCTGTGTTGTCTGATTCAGTCTCACATTTAGTCACTATATGCATTTGTTTAGTTTTGTGTTTGAAATGTTTCCCTCTGTGTGGTTTTTCTCTTTAGTTGTGCTTTTTGTCTGACTTGTACACTCATCACGTGAACTTGCCTGTAACACTTTCTGCAAACTTTTTCTTCGAACCAACAGTCATTTGCATCATGGGAGGATTTGGCGCATTGATAACATTTTTGGCTTTTTCCACCATTCAGGGACATTTTGTGCATTTCACATTCTAAACTCTTTTTCTGTAGTTCTGCTGCGTCCTTTGCTGCAGTCTCCAATGATATTGCAATGGTCAATGCCCATTCTGTTAGTTCTCTTTCTGACAGTACCTTTTTTTGAGTGCTTTGACTATGCATGCTACATACAAATCTGTCTCTTAATGCATCAGAAAGTCCATCTCTAAATTTAGAGTATTTGGGAAAGTTTGCACAGTTCTGCAACATATTCAGAAATGCTTTCATCCTTTGACTGGTTCCTTTTGTGAAATTTATATCTCTCAACTATTACTAGTAGTTTTGGGCTCAAGTGATTTTGCAAAATGTCAACAACTTTGTTGAATGTCTTGCTTGCTGGCTTTTCAGGAGTTACTAAGTTGTGTAAGAGACTGTATGTTCTCGCATCCATTAAACTAAGAAGCGTGGAGACATTCTTTTCCTCATCCACGTTGTTAGCATTACAATACAGTTCAACCCTCTCAATATACGATTCCCAGTCCTCATCAGCACTATCAATTTCGTCAACTTTCTTGACTAAGGCCATTGTCACGTTATTTTTACTTTAGCTTTGCCAGTTGTGTGTCTCTCACCGTGTACCATGAACTGCCATTCACACGCCCTTTTCTAGCATCCATGACTGCCTTCTCGGTATTGGTTCTTTCTTCCCTCTCGCTGTCTCTCTGTTCCTCCAAATTCTGTCATCTCATAACTGTTGATACAGTTGATGATATTCGCTGACATTCGGGTTTGTACTCGTCGCCAATTTGTTGTGTCTGTTCAACTACATATCAATTAAATAAAGGCATGCACTCAGAGGAAAAGTTAATGTGTAAGTTCATTTTGCAGTGAAAGCAACGAAGCAAAGCACATGCGTCAGTCAATTATTAGTGCTAAGAGGAGTCATTGCACTAAAAGAAGTAGATCCATACATTACACTGTCTTGCACAGTATCTTTAAGGGATCTTTGGACTTGGATCCCCAGATTCTCCTGTTCTTCCACACTGCTAAGAATCCTGCCATTAAACTTGTACCCTGCCTTGAGGTTCAACCTTCCAACGTATATCACTTCACACTTCTCCAGATTGAACTCCACCTGCCACTTCTCAGCCAGTGCTGGATCCTACCGATGTCCTCTTGTAACTTCTGTTGACCTTCTAGCCTGTCTACAACTCCATCAGCCTTTGTGCCATCTGCAAACTTACTATCACATCCTCCCACTACCTCATCGAAGTCAGTTAAAAATCACAGCAAGTAGTGGTCCCAGATCAGAACCCTGTGGAACACCACTGGTCACCAAACTCCAGACAGAATATTTTCCATCTGCCAGCAGGTTTCCGAGTTTCCATGGCTTATGACTTCCTGGATGATCCTTCTATGGGGAACAACATCAGATTTCTTAATAATATCCATATACATCACATCCACAATCTTACCTTCACTAGACTATGCTGATTATCACTAATAAGACTATGTTTCTACAAAAGCTCATAAAGCCAGTCCCTAAGAATTCTCTCCTTCAGTTTGTTTCCCACTGACAAAAGATTCATTGGTCTATAATTCACATTAAATAGGTAGTATGAATCCAAGAACTCACTGAAGGTCTTTTTAATGTCTCATAAGGTATACACATTACTAATACTATCCATTTTTACATCAGGGTGTATTGACTCCTATTTACCAAAATGTCACTTTGACACTTTCTTTGTTTCTATGTTATACAGCTTTAGGACATAGAACAGTATTGTAGAGGAACAGGCCTTTGGCTCACAGTGTTGAGCCAAACTAATTAAACCAGTAATTGAATACATAACTAAACTAATCCCTTCTGCCTACACAATGTCAATATCACTTCATTCTCTGCACATTTATGTGTCTATCTAAGAGTCCCTTGAACACCCTCTATTGTACTTGTCTCCACCACCATCCTGGAGGATATTCTAGGCATCCATCATCTTGTAAAAAAACCTGTCTCGCACATCTTCTCTGATCTTCTCCCATCTCAGCTTAAATGCACACCCTCTTCTATTAGACATTTTGACCCTAGAGAATAGATACTGGCTGACAGTTATTTCTATGCCTCCCCTTAAACACGAAATTCTGTAAGGTCTCCCTCAGCCTCTACTATTGCAGAGAAAAGAAGCCAAGTTTGTCCAAACTCTCCTAATGGCAAATGCTCTCAAGTCCAGGCAGCGTTCTGATAAACCTCTTCTTTGCCCTCTCCAAAGCCATCGCATCCGTCCTCAAATAAGGGTGATCAGAACGTAATACAATATTCCAAATGTGAATTAACTAGTTTTATAAAACTGCATCATAACTACACAACCCTTGAATTCAATTTCTTGTCCAATAAAGGCAAGCATGCCATATGTCCTCTTTACCCCTGCCTCCATGAACCTGTGCAGTCATTTTCAAGGAAAAAAGGACATGGGCCCCAAGTTCTCTCTGTACATCAACATTGTTAAGGGTAATACCATTAACAACATATTACTGTCCCTTTATATTTGATCACCCAGAGTATAAGACTTCACATTTGGTCAGGTTAAACTCTATCTGCCATTTCTGCACCCTAACCTTAACACTCTTAGCATTAAAATAAACACACTTCAACCTGTCCTCCAATTTTGTCTATTTCTTTGCTCCTGCCTGTCCTTCCTTACAGACTTGTTGGTTATGATATCCACTTTCCTCTTGAAGCACCTTCAATAACTCCAAAAGACTGAAGTTGGGTAAAATACTGAAAGGCTTTTATTAGCTGTACAACACGACCTCCATGCTGAGTGTCTGCCCCTGGACTGAGGGGGAGGGGCAAGGTGAAACACCTTTATACAGGACTCTGTGGGAGGAGCCACAGGGGCAGTCAGCAGAGGGGCGTGTCCAGACAGTTAACCCAGTTACAACCTGTATATGGTTTACCACACCTCTCAAATCCTTCCACTTTCTGTCCTTTTGCTCTGGTTCCCATCCCCCAACCAAATTAGTTTAATCCCTCCCTTAAACTCTTATTCAGTTCTCCTGGGGCAAAGCGTAGTTTGTATGCTTTTATTAAACTTTCATTTGACCTGTTCCCAGGAAGGCCGTGTAGTCAGCAGCCTGGTATTTTCCTCAGCCCAGGCTTCAAGTTCCTATTACATGGATTATTGTCAATTTCACTTGTGTTAATGCCACATGCATCATGACTACCACACTTCCCCTCATGGATAACCCTACTTGTTTTCATATTGAACTATAATAAAGTAGAATTTCCTACAGTTTGCCCACTCGAGCTGCAGTCAGTCACTCTTATCTGCCGTTTTCTACAAACTAGGGACATCCCGGCTCCTTACAAGCCCATGTGAATATTGTCTATTTGTTCTGGGCTGAGCTAGCTTGAAGTGAGATCAATTCTTGCCAGAGTTACAATCTCCTCTAAAGTACAGTCTCTCGACTAAATTCAGCCTACTACTGTGATCACTGTCGTGAGCTCACAGTTCATGACTGTGAAATACAACTGCACCTATCTGCCTCATCCAGGAATCTGATAGCTCATTCACTCCTTCAAGGTGGCATCTGGGATGAATGCCGAATAACATCTGGTTCTTCCTTTCTGTCAAAAGTGGTGGAATTATGGCCTGGAGCACAGCACAATGAACAACATTGCTATTAGGAGAGGGGTGCTAGGAAACAGTTAAGTGCTTTACACCCACATAAACTGCAGCCTTTCTGCCTTTTTCACTTACATGACCTACTGGTCACACGCGCGGCAGACAGGAGGGTTCTTCAATAGCCCATTGCATCTCCTGCACCAGCCTCCCCACAATCAAGGACATAGTGTATATATGCAGAAAGGTGACAGGATAAAGCCAACAATAACATGAAGGATCCCACCAGCTCTGCTCATGGACTGTTTGTCCCACTCCCATCAAGGACGAGGCTAAACAGCATCCATGCCAGGACCACCAGACTCACAAACAGTTACTTTCCCCGAACTGTCTGGTTAATCAACACCTCCAGCCGTTAACTCACCATACCACACTCCCCAACATCACTACTTAGTCACCTTACGTACAGATACTCCTGTACGTAATCATGTTGTTCTCCTTTATATTTGTACACTAATGAATGACAAGAAACAGTCTTGAATCTTGATGCAAACAAGAGCGTTCTGCTGAAGGGTCTCGGCCCGAACTCTCTTCCACAGATGCTGCCTGACCTGCTGAGTTTCTCCAGCATTCTATATGTGTTACTTGAATCTTGAATCTTGGTTCCTAGCCCAACCTGTTTGCTGCAACTGCACAATGACTATAAAAAGTCAGCCAGATTGCCTTTTCAGCTCTGCGGGGTTTTTCTCTGTTTCCATCTTGGATTTTTGTCCTGAGGGAACCACCTCACACTTATTAATGACCATTTCCAGACTGGGATCAATCCCACCTACTGCTCTGAATGTCATAAATAAATACTGCCTGAGTTCTCTCATGAGCCAATCTGCACACGAAGCAATAGTGTTACCCCAGATCTTAAAAAAAACCTCTGAAAATAGCACATTTTGCTAAGTGTTTTTACCTTGGTTAATTAATATATTTGTTAACTCTTTCCTTTGGCCCTGGTTGCATGTGCTGTACCTGAAGCTCTCCATGCTTTCATTCTTCACCAGATCCAGTTAAAGTAAATTCTATAAATCACTCCAAAGATGTCCTATGCACATCCTTTCCAATCTTTATTCAGCTTTAATTTAAGCCCTTGAAAATCTCAATCGCCATCTCACCATGTCTTCCAAACCCAGAGATTCAACCCAAAATATTGACAATCCCCCTGCTTCCACAAATGTGGCCTGATAGCTGAGGTCCTCCAACAGTGTGTTTTCATCCAGATCCCAGCGTCTGCAGTTTCCAATACCTCCACGTGGATGATAGTCTTTAACACACCAACATATGAAGTTAGAAGGTCCATAGCCTTCCAAGAGTCTATCTAGATACTTAGTAGATGGTGTGAGGGTACTCAGTTTCATCAAGCTCTCAGACAATGTAATCCACATTCCAACTACCCTCTGGATCTCCCCTCTAAATCTTTCCTCACCCTAAAGTAATGTGCTCTAGATGTGAGCTTCATGCTCACGTGTGTTTCAACCACATGCCCAGATGTGGTATTTTTGTATAGGCATAGCTAAATACAGATCTACATCAATAAGGCTAAAACCTCCTGCATTAGTGACAAAATTTCCCCGGATTCTCTGGTTCTCCAAGTATTCTGTCAGGGCTCACTATTTTAAAGAATAACTTTAAAATAATCACCAATAAGGAACATTTCTAAATGAAACAATGTGGATTTTTCTGTAATGCATCTGTCACAGATATGCAAAGATTTCCTTCGCAGATTTTAATTGCAATTATTCAACAACAGTTCGGAAATAACTCAGCCTTGAGACATGTAAGCATCTGCTGCTTTATACAGTGCAATCGAAGTACTAAATATTCCTGCAAAGCATTTCAGCAGGACCACCAGAGAAAACAGTTTGTTCCTTTTGTTTCGGAAATGTCTCTGATCACACTTATGGAATTGCTCTTCTGAGAGTTTGTAACTCTGTGTGGTAAATTTGTCATAGTGGAATAAAACTTCAAAAAAAATCTGAAGTAAACTGCACAGAGGTCCTATTCATGAATGTATTTTCAATGTCAACCTGATCAATTTTTTTCATTAATATTAATGACATTAAAGGAATCATATGAAAAGACACCCAGGGGAAGATGAAGAAATGAAGAGAGTCTCTCTCTTCAGGAAGGTTGAATTTCTAATAATTTTCAAATGGAATGGTACAGACAAGTGTGTCCTCTACTGAAATTTGCAGATGTAAGTCATTATAAACTTCACCAATAGAAGTGAAATCCGACTTCTGGATTGTTGTTAAGTTCATTGGAAACACAGCATTTCCTACACAACATTTGTTCCTAGTGGCAGATGGAATTTAACTCAGGCAAGTGTGAGGTGATCCACTTTGGGAAGTTAAATCAGGGCAGGACATGCACAGCGAATGGTAGGCCTACGCAGAGTGTTGTAGAACAGTGAGAACTAGAAGTGAAGTACATAATGCCTTGAAAGCGACAACACAGTTTGCAAGGTTGGTCAAAGGCACACTTTCTTTCATCGGTTGGAGCACTGAGTACAAGAGTTGGGATGTCATGTAACTGTTGTACAAATACTTTGGTAAGATCGTGCTTGGAGTTTTCATGCTTTAGGAAGAATGTGGTTAAGCTATTGAGGGTGCAGAAAAGGATCACAAGAATGTTACGGGGATTGGAGGATTTGAGCTACAAGGAGAGACTCTGTAATCTGGGTCTGTTGTTCCTGGAGTGAAGGAGGTTGAGGGGTGATGTTACAGAGAATTATAAAATACTGAGGGGCATAGATGGGACAAATAGTCACGGTCTTATTCCCAGGGTAAAGGTATCTAAAGGTAGGGGACATAGATTGGAAATGTGAGGGGAAAAATTTCATAGTCATAGTCATAGTCATAGTCATACTTTATTGATCCCGGGGGAAATTGGTTTTTGTTACAGTTGCACCATAACTAATTAAATAGTAATAAAACCATAAATAGTTAAATAGTAATATGTAAATTATGCCAGGAAATAAGTCCAGGACCAGCCTATTGGCTCAGGGTGTCTGATCCTCCAAGGGAGGAGTTGTAAAGTTTGATGGCCACAGGCAGGAAGTCATATGACGCTCTGTGTTGCATCTCGGTGGAATGAGTCTCTGACTAAATATACTCCTGTGCCCAACCAGTACATTATGTAGTGGATGGGAGACATTGACCAAGATGGCATGCAACTTGGACAGCGTTCTCTTTTCAGGCACCACCATCAGAAAGTCCAGTTCCGTCCCCACAACATCACTGGCCTTACGAATGAGTTTGTTGACCCTGTTGGTGTCTGCTACCCTCAGCCTGCTGCCCCAGCACACAACACCAAATATGATCGCACTGGCCACCACAAACTTGTAGAACATTCTCAGCATCGTCCGGCAGATGTTAAAGGACCTCAGTCTCCTCAGGAAATAGAGACGGCTCTCACCCTTCTTGTAGACAGCCTCAGTGTTCTTTGACCAGTCCAGTTTATTGTCAATTCGTATCCCCTGGTATTTGTAATCCTCCACCATGTCCACACTGACCCCCTGGATGGAAACAGGGGTCGCCAGTACCTTAGCTCTCCTCAGGTCTACCACCAGCTCCTTAGTCTTTTTCACATTAAGCTGCAGATAATTCTGCTCACACCATGTGACAAAGTTTCCTTCCGTAGCCCTGTACTCAGCCTCATTTCCCTTGCTGATGCATCCAGCTATGGCAGAGTCATCAGAAAACTTCTGAAGATGACAAGACTCTGTGCAGTAGTTGAAGTCTGAGGTGTAACTGGTGAAGAGAAAGGGAGACAAGACAGTTCCCTGTGGAGCCCCAGTGCTGCTGATCATTCTGTTGGACGCACAGTGTTGCAAGCACATGTACTGTGGTCTGCCAGTCAGGTAATCAAGAATCCATGACACCAGGAAAGCATCCACCTGCATCGCTGTCAGTTTCTCCCCCAGCAGAGCAGGGCGGATGGTGCTGAACGCACTGGAGAAGTCAAAAAACATGACCCTCATAGTGCTGGCTGGCTTGTCCAGGTGGGCGTAGACACGGTTCAGCAGGCAGACGATGGCATCCTCAACTCCTAGTCGGTGCTGGTAGGCGAACTGGAGGGGATCTAATTGTGGCCTGACCATAGGCTGGAGCAGCTCCAGAGCAAGTCTCTCCAGGGTCTTCACGATGAGGGAGGTCAATGCCACCGGTCTATAGTCATTAAGGCCGCTGGGTCATGGCGTCTTCGGCACAGGGACGAGGCAGGACGTCTTCCACAGTACAGGAACCCTCTGGAGCCTCAGGCTCAGGTTGAATACATGGCGAAGTACTCCACATAGCTGAGGGGCACAGGCTTTGAGCACCCTGGTACTAACACCATCCGGTCCTGCAGCCTTGCTTGGGTTGAGACGTTTCAGCTGTCTTTTCACCTGTTCAGCTGTAAAGCCCACCATGGTGGTTTCGTGTGGAGAGGGGGTATATTCATGAGAGCAGGGTGGGGGAACCATGAGGAGGGGTAGGAGAAGAGAGTGGAATATGTGTTGGTTGGGGCCAACAACAGATGGCTCATGTGGGGGATGGGCAGGGGCCACAATGTCAATTATGTTAAAGAACAGGTTAAGTTCGTTGGCCCTGTCCACACTGCCTTCAGCTCCTCTGTTGCTAGTTTGCCGGAATCCAGTGATGGTCCTCATCCCACTCCAGACCTCTCTCATGTTGTTCTGCTGGAGTTTCCACTCAAACTTCCTCCTGTACCTGTCTTTAGCCTCCCTGATCTCTAAAAGCCCTCTTTTTAGCATTCAGGACGTCCTTAATGTCCTTTGTTACCCATGGCTTATTATTTGAATAACAAAGGAGAGTTCTTGTCGGAACATTGCAGTCCACACAGAAGTTGATGAAATCAGTGATGCACTCTGTGAGCCCAACAATATCCTCTCCATGTGGCTCACAGAGTGCCTGCCAGTCTGTCACCTCAAAACAACCCTGGAGCGCCTCATAAGCCTCCTCCGACCATTTTCTCACTGTCCTCGAGGTTGCAGGTTTACTCTTCACCAGAGGCACTTAGCAGGGTTTTAGATGCACCAGGTTGTGATCTGACCTTCCCAGTGGGGGGAGGGGAGAGGAGCTGTATGCATCCTTAACGTTAGCGTACATCAAATCCAGAGTCCTCTCCCCTCTGGTTGTACAGCTCACATACTGCATGAAGTTGGGCAGTGTTCTAGCCATGGTAACATGGTTGAAGTCACCAGAGATGGTAATGAGGGCACTCGGGTGCTGGGTTTGTAATCTGGCTATGACGATGTAAATGATGTTACACGCCAATGTCGGGTTGGCAGAGGGAGGGATGTACACAACAACCACAATTGCATGCGAGATTTCCCTTGGTAAATAATATGGCTGGAGTCCAACAGCAAAAAGTTCAATATCCGGGCTACAAACACGTTCCTTGATCGTAATATGACCAGGATTGCACCATCTGTTGTCTATCAGAACCGCGAGCCCCTCCCTCCTTTATGCTCACTGCTCTCCGTGCAATTCCGGTCAGCCAGAACGGTCTGGAAGCCCTCTATGGAAACGCTTTGATCGAGTATGTCCTCGTGCAGCCACGTTTCAGTAAAACACATGACACTGCTCTCCGGAAATGTTCTCTGACTCCTGACAAGCGCCGTCAATTCGTCTATTTTATTACCCAACGATCTCACATTGCCCATGATGAGAGAGGGGGGACACGGCTTATAACTTCTCTTTTCCGTAAGCCTCTGTTGTCTCGACCTGGTTCTCCTCCCTCACCTTTTTGATCCCCCTCTGCATCCTCTGTGTATTTTCCTCCAGATTTCATTTGGAGTTCATGGGGACTAGAGGGGTGACCTTGCCAAACAGAGGATGGTGAGTATATGGAATGAGCTTCCAGTGGGAGTAGTGGGGTGGGGGAGTAAAACTACAACTTTTAAAAGACATTTTGGCGAGTGCAAGGACAGGAAAGGTTTAGAGGGATACGGTACTGACTTCAGCAGGCATCTTGATCTGAATGGATGATTTGGACCAAAAGCCCTTTTCCAGCTGCATGAGTCTGTAAGAATGTTCAAGATGATAACATTCATGCCCAAAATAACTATTTTCAGTAAAGTCGGTCGATGCCTCTCCAACAGGACTTCTACTGTCTAAAAGATCTGCAACACTTGCTAGCTCATTGAAATTGCTTCAGGTCAGTGGCATGAAAATGACTACTCAGTGCCACTTACGTGGCTATGTAGAATGTTACACCGGCTCAGTTATTGTTAAGATTTTCCTCACAGTCACTGCTTCTTTCTTTCCAGCTTCACTATGGCTGCTGATGACTTGCTCCGGTGCCCCAGCTGATATCAACATTCAAAACGTTTTGTAACCTTGGTTGACAGGAACAAGAGGTGACAAAGCAAATTAGGAGGTACATAAATGCCAAGATGCAAAAGACATCAGGAAGCATGGGGAGAGAGTGGGAATTGGTTGTATTAAATGGTGGGAGAGGCTGGAAGGATCATCATCATTATTAGGTGCCGTGCCCAGTTTGAGCTTTGACTGCCATGGCCCACACAATCCTGTTTCGGGTCAAGTGGATCAATTCATTGGTATTCATTTCCGATTCTCTGGCTGCTGTCTCCATCATCATTTGTCTTTGTCTTCCTCTTGCTTTCTTCCCTTCAATCTTACCCATAATTACCGTGCATTCTAACTCCTCTTTCCTAACTACATGTCCAATGAAGTTACGTTGCCTTTTCATGATCTCATACATTATTTCTCTTTTTGTGTTTGCTCTGTTCATGACATCCTCGTTAGATATTCGTTTCGTCCATGATATTCTTTACATCCTCCTCAAAAACCACATCCCTGCTGCTACAGTTCATTTCCTCATGTTACTAGATATTGTCCAACGTTCTGAGCCATATAACATAACTGGATAAACGTAACATTTCAGTACTCTGAGGCGGGTTGTCATACCTAGTTTAGTATTGGTCAGTATACTCTTCATTCTCATAGAGGTGTCTTTTGCCATCCCTATTCTTCTTTTGATGTCCAAGTCACACCTGCCATCTGATGTCACCCAGCTTCCTAAGCAGCAAAAGTTCTGTACTTGTTTTATGTCTTCCCCATTTATTCTCAGCCTGCAGATAGGATTCTCCTTCTTTTTGGATATCACCATACATTCTGTCTTTTTGCAATTGATAGATAGACCCATTTTTGCACTTTCTTCAACAATTATATCAATTGAGTTTTGTAGTTCTTCCTCCGTACTTGCAATTAACACAGTGTCATCTGCATATCTGAAATTATTGATGTTTTCCCACCAACTTTGATTCCTAAGATGTCTCTTATCTTTTGTAATATTGTTTCACTGTACACATTAAATAAATCAGGGGAGAAAACACACCCAGGTCTAAAACCTCTCTTGATTTTCGTAAACTGACTCACTTCTCCATCTATTCTTACAGCGGCAGTTTGTTTCCAGTACAGAATTCTGATTAGGCAGAGGTCTTTCGAATCTAGGTCTAGAGTTTTCTGTAATATTTCAAATAACTTATTGTGCTTCACTTTATCAAATGCTTTTGTGTAGTCAATAAAACAAACAAACAAATCTTTTTGCACTTGAGTAGCTCATTCTGATAGTATCCTTAACATCAATATCGCGTTTCTTGTACCTTTGTCTTTCACAAAACCACATTGTTCTTTGCCTATTTCAGCTTGTATCTTACTTTTCATTCTTGTCATCAAAATCCTTAGAAGTATCTTGGTGATATGACTCATTAAACTTATGGTCCAATGTAATTCACATTCTATTGCTCCAGTTTTCTTAGGAAGAGTGATAAATACTGATTTTTTCATCTCTTCTGGTATTATTCCAGTCTCATAAATGTCATTGATTAAATCAGTAAGTTTTTCAATTCCATAATCTTCAAAGACAATAATTTGTTCTATTACTAATTCATCAGGACCTGCTGCCTTTCCTTTCTTCATCTTATTTATTCCATTACGAAGTTCAGATTTTAAAATACTTGGACCTTCAACGTTTTTCTTAATTTCTGGTTTTTCACCTCGATCATCTTCAAACAATTCCTGAATATACTCACTCCATCTGTTCATAATCTCATCTTTTTCCATGATAATGGTACCGTCCTTCGCTTCCAAACATCCACCTGAAGAACAGAGGAGCTTTTTACCAGTGATATTCTTGATTTGTTGGTGTAACCTTTTTGGATCAGTAATAGGGATTCTTTCTATTTGCTCACATTCCTAGTTTAACCATTCTCCTTTGGCTTTTTGACATAAGCTTTTAACTTTTTTGTCTAAGGTCTTATATTCTATAGGATTTCCTTTCTTCCGTCTCCTTTCTTCCATTAGATTTTTGATTTCATCTGTCATCCATTTATTCTTTGTCCTTTTTTCTTTTATAGGAATCACTGACTTTGCTGATTCTACCAAGGCATCCTTTAGAGAGTTAAATTTCATTTCTACATGAGTGCTATCATCTTCAACAGATTCTATTTCTAGACTTTGAAATCTATTCCTTACTTCAATTGTAAATTTTTGTCTTAAGTTTTCTTCTTTAATTAATTGCAAGTAGTCAGGTTTTTGCTTCTTTAGTTTTTTAAGTTTTACTTTTACATGACATACTACTGAGTTATGGTCACTATTACAATCTGCACCTGGATATGTTTTGCATTGAGTCACTGAGTTTCTAAATCTTTGGTTTATAGTAATAAAGTCAATTTGATTTCTAGTGTCATCACCTGGACTTTTCCAGGTCCACAAGTGTCTTGGATGGTTTTTAAAGTCGGTATTCATAATGACCTGATTATTCACCTTGCACCATTCTACCCATTTCTCACATCTTTCATTTCTTTCCTCTGAAGGGATCACAGTGGTCTAATCCTGTTCCTATTTTCCATTTTTCTGAAAGAACTGGGAGATTCTCTTTACTTACAATTTAAAGTATCTTCAACAAAAAAACATGTATTGCAGAATGTGTCAGAAGCCATAATGATGGGTGCACTAATTACCAGTTCTATGAATAATATGAGAGTGTTTTTAGTTCAGTCTACAGCCCGATTTGTTAAACTACCAGTTCACTCCTTCCCATTCTTGGCTCTAACAGCCTAAATCTTTATATCTGGCTGCCAAATGTAGAAGCGTGGTATTCTGTTCCAGATTCAATATGCATTGGCAATTAAAGCTGAATCTGGCCATACTACGTTGTGTCCATTCCACTATTCAATGAAGATGGTGGCTGATCCTATACTTCAAGTTCACTTATACCCCCAATCCCCATCTTGTCCAAAATTCTCACATGCTCAGCCTCCATTCACTGGGATAGAGAATTCCAAAATGGCCACCACTGGGATACTCACCACTCAGGATATGCTGTCTTCTGGCTGCTGCCATCAGGATGAAGGTTCAGGAACCTCAGAACTTACACCACCAGGTTAAGGAAGTTATTACCCCTCAACCATCAGGCTTTTCAACCAAAGGGAATAATTTTACTCAACTTCACTTGCCCCATCATTGAAATGGACTCACTTTCAGGGACTCTGCATCGCATATTCTCGATATTTATTGCTTGTTTATTATTATTATTTATTTCTTTTTGTTGTTTTTTGCACACATTGAATGCTCTTACATTGATTTTATTATGGTCATTATTCTATGGATTTATTGAGTATGCCCTCAAGATAATGAATCTCAGGGTTGTATATGGTGACATATACATACTTTGATAATGAATTTATGTGGAACTTTGAACAAGACTACCCTGAAATTATGCTTCCTGTTTCTAGTAGGTTTTTTACCCTGAGGCAGCAGTTTCTCTGGATCAATGCATTTTTTACTCTTGAGATCACCCATCATTTTACTCAACTCCAGGAAGTATGGGCCAATTGTTTTTTCTTTCTTACTTACTTTCTCTCTCTGTCTCTGTCTCCACTCACAGAGGATCTTCCGCAGCCCAGGAATGAAGTTGCTGAGTCTTTGCTGCGCCATCTGGGGAAAATATGTACTTCCTTTGGGACAGAGATCAACACTGCCTCTGTGTGATGGGATTAGCCTTAATATTAGTCTAATTGCAGAAGGACTGTGTTGACTGAAAAACTGGAGTGTGAAGTTTCATATTTTGGATCACCATGCAAACTAACTTTAAAGAAAAATTAAGGAAAATTGAAAATTACTGAAAGGAGAAATTTGCAAGATCTACTGAGCTGTGTGTTCGCCAACATTAAATTTTGTGTCAGGGTCAATACTGGTTGCTCTGTTGAGTTTCAGGAATCATGGAGGTGTAGGCCCTCTCTGCATCTGACTTGTTAAGACATAGAGCATAGTGGACATAGACAATGGCATCCAATAGCGTGTAACAGCCACCTGGAAACACTTGGGCACTCATGAATGAAAAGGTGAGTGAGGGAGATGTCAGACCAGGTGTTGAGTTGTAGTCAAGTGCATTTCTGCTGTTGCTGATGGGCTGAGCCTGCTTTGGATGCCCAGTTTTGAACTTCATGATCTGTTCAGAGTCCGTCCCATTTAGTAAGATTGAGGTGGCCCACAACATGATGAAGGAGGTCATAGATGCAAAGATAGGATGTTGGTTCCACAAGGAATGGATTTGGTCATGTTTATATCAAAGGAAGGCTGCTGAATTGAGGGTTAATTTGATTTATCCTTTGTATTGGTTCATTCACTGTCAACCCCAGACCCAATCCTCAGAGATCCTGCGCACCCAAGCCTCTCTTAATGATGAAAGTTGAAGCCCCCCCCCATCCAGAGTATATATTGTACTCACATTGCCGTTAGTGTTTCATCACCAAGTGTTGTTTGATTGTACAAAGCTGAAGGAGATGATGATTGGGAGAGACTTCCTTGTCCAGCAGGCCAGGCAGCATCTCTAGGAAGAGGTACAGTCGACGTTTCGGGCCAAGACCCTTCGTCAGGATGAAGGGTCTCGGCCCGAAACGTCGACTGTACCTCTTCCTAGAGATGCTGCCTGGTCTGCTGCGTTCACCAGCAACTTTGATGTGTGTTGCTTGAATTTTCAGCATCTGCAGAATTCCTCGTGTTTCCTTGTCCAGGTTGGGCCTAAAGCGATGAGTCTGGAGTAAAGACAGGTGCTCTTGCCACTCTGCTGGATTGATTCTGCCACTAGTTCAGGTTGTACCCCAGGACTATGACAGAGAAGACTGGCACAAATTCATTCTCGTGTAATCATGCCTTGCATATTACGTCAGCTTATTGATGTTTATCAAGTCTGGGGTACTGCTCCCACAACTTAGATGCAAGTCGCAGCAGCAAAAGGAGAAATTTGTAAGATCAACTGGGCTGTAAGTGGATTTGCCATGTCTGAATTTTATGTCAAGGTCAATGCTGCTGAGTTTCAGGAATTAGGGAGGTGTAGGCAATCAAAGGCTGATAAGGCTTTCAGAGAAAAGTGAGGAAGATTTGTTAGGATGGATGAAATTAAACCAGAATAGCACAGAGTGGAGTAGAGCTGATTTTCAAGGATGAGGCCATGAAGATGACTGGGTATTGGACAAGGAAAGAAAGTATTACTGATAGGGATGGGAGGAGAACCTACCTGATATATAAGGAGATATATGCTCCAAATTCTCATGCTGAGGCTGAAGTAGATTCTAATACTAAACTCTGTGTTGGTATGGCAAGTCTTGCTTACAGAGAAAAATCTTGTGAAATTGATATCGAAATATTAATTGATTGTTACTTTATGTCTTGTGTCGTGCAGAGTTGGGAGGACTACATATACTGCCACTGTACTAAATGGACAACTGCTTCAAGCAAATGATTATTGATATATGGCCTACAAACCATTATGCAATACAGCAGGGTTACTGGATTACCACCTCCAACAATTTCCCATCACCCTTATCTTCCAAAAGTCATGAAAGATTTGCTATTGTTTTGATCTTATAGGGCTATTATTTTATTATGTTTTTATTGCTGCAGCATTGTCAATAAGGTTATGTAATTTCTCGATTCTTCACTGAACTTATGCCTTTGGGACACCTCTGGCTCAGGGAGAAAAGCTACCACTAAGTGATTTCCAGCATTTAACCCTCACTACTATGCCACTGATGTTTAGCTTCTGAATAACAAAGTAAGAACGTTTCACTAAAGTATCTATAACAATACTTTTAGCACAAAAGGCTCATCAGAGAGAATATGAGAAAGTCAGGAAACAGAGAGCTGCTGGGTCACAGTCTGACTTGGATGTTCTTTTTCATACATCTCCCCATCCTATGAACAATAAAGGCACAACCATACATTATAATTTCTCCCATGGCTACAAATTAAAAATGGAGTCTGGGCCCTATGTGCAAGCCATCTTCCACTGGATTGGTCCAAGAACAAAAGTACCTGCTGATGCCACCTCAACAACAACAAAAAGAAAAGTTCCGTACTATAACAATCAGGCAGATCCCTCACATGGGGACAGTGCCAGACATGAATGGAGTTAAAATGCTTACTGAGAACTAACAGATTTCAACTTGCACGTGGTGGTAGGGTTGATAACTCCCATCCTGGAAGCAAAATTGAAAATAGGCTAGGGTCCCTTTTGTATTTTGTTTATATTCCCACATATTTCAGCAGCAGATTAGAAATCTGTGAAGAAGCCAACCTTCAATAGGTCCTTATTGTACATCAATTGGTTCTCCCCTATTCAGGGTACTTTTTAATTCTTCAGAGAACCCTGAACAACTTCATTAATCAAACGAGTCAACATGGTTCTGCAAAAAGGATATTGCATTTGACCAATTTATCAAAGGGTGTGCGATGGCATCTTTAATAATAGACTTAACAATTTTCCATTGACAGAAGTTAAGCCTACAATTTCCAGCTTCCTGCCTCCATCTTCCTCTGAATAAGGGAGCTACATTTGTTATTTTCCATCATCGACAGAATTTTGGAAAAATTAGTACTGGTGCTCCTCACTATATTTTTTCCCAGATAAACCCCAATAGGACTTGAAGACCTGTCAGCTTGCAGGTCCAACAATTTGCTCATTGTTTCCTGGAAATTTATCCCAAGTTGTTCCCTCCCTTCCTGATTTACAGTTATTTCTGGGATATTGCTAGCATAGTCTATAGTGAAGATAGAACTAAATAACTCATTTAATTTATGTGTCAGATCTTTTTTCCCCTCCATTGATTCTCCAGCACTACTTTTTACCGGACCAAAGGTTGCTTAAATATCCAAAAACAGTCTTACGACTAATTTACATTTCTATCCACCTTTACTTTGTATTTATTGCACTTTTTCTTGTGATCCTTTTAGTCATTCTTTGCTGATTTCTATTAGATTGTAACCTCTTGACTTGCCATTTGTCTTTGTTATTTTTATGTCTGGTAATTATATTTAACATTTTTAGTTAAGCACATAAAGGATCTTCTTCTATTATTTTCTTCTTATTAGAAGGCATCTGTTCTGTAAATTCTGAAACATCCACATAAACATGCACTATTGCACTTCAAGCAAATGATCAGTTGATCTAACTTGCCAGTTCACTTTAGCTAGCTCTGGTTTCATGCCTTCACAATTGCCCATATTTAAGAATAAAAGATTTGTTTGGGACCCATTCTTCTCTCCATCAAACAAAGTGCAAAATTCAATCATATTACGGCAGTTGCTACCCAACTGTGGCCTCATAATGATGTCATTAAATAATCTGGTTTCATGGCAGAACACCAGATCCATTATTGTTGTAACTTCTGGTCTTATCAACTGATTTGCTTTTGGTTTTGTGTACTCTTATCACATATTGTCATACCCTGTTTACCCATTTTCCATCTTAATACCTATATAGTCCTCTATAATTATTCATTTATCACATCTTCAAACTTTTCTGTATCAGTTGAATGCCTCACAGACCCAGCATTAGGTCACTTCCAAAATGGAGTCACTTTATTATCAGTGACGTGAATCTTCTGCCCTTATCTTAAACCGATAACCATACTGTTATTGTCAGGCTTAGATATTCAAAAATCCTTCTCTACTACTTGGATGAATTAACAAATATTTTCTAATCCTTCAGAAACGAGCTGGATCAAAGGTTCATTCTCAGAAATTTTATTACATACGTGTAGGGCTCCCTGGGGATTTGGATACTGAACAAAGCAACTTGGTAGATCCAACCAACAATGTTTGCTGTCTTGAAATGAAATATTGCTTTAACCTATGACAAACTGACAAAGTGGTTTAGCAAATAGATCTATCAGATTATTCCTCCTTCAAAGAAAGGTGCTTTCCTTCCTCCACCATCAATGCTACCCTCACCCGCATCTCTTCCAGTTCACGCACATTTGCCTTCACCCCATCCTCCTGCCACCCCACCAGGGATAGGGTTCCTCTTTTCCTCACCTACCACTCCAGTAGCCTCCATGTCCAGCACATAACTCTCTGTAATATCCGTCACCTCCAAGCATATCTTTCCCTTCCACCTCCCCCACTTTCCGCTTTCCACAGGGATCACACCCTACATGACTCCCTTGTCCATTCATCTCTCCTCACTGATCTTCTTTCTGATATATTATCCTTGCAAACAGAACAAGTACTACACCTGCCCCTATGCCTCCTCCCTCACTCCTATTCGGGAGCACCCAACAGTCCTCCCGGGTGAGGCGACATTTCACCTGTGAGTCTATTGGGGTCACCTACTGTATCCGGTGCTCTTGGTGTTGCCTGCAGTATGTCAGTGAGACTTGATGTAGGTTGGGAGACTGCTTCACAGAGCACCAACGCTCCATCCGGCAGAAAAAAACTGGATCTCCTGGTGGACACCCGTTTCAATTCTGCTTCCCATTCCCATTCCGACATATCAGCCCACAGCCTTCTCTACTACTGCAATGAAGCCACACTCGGGTTGGAGGAGCAATACCTTATATCCCATCTGGGTAGCCTCCAACCTGATGGCATGAACATCGATTTCTTGAACTTCCGGTAATTGCCACCCCCCCCCTGCCAACCTATCAGATTCCCCCTTCTCCAGCCCTTTATCTCTTTCACCTATCAGCTTCTAAGAATTTTACTCCACCCCTTTCCATCTCCTGGTTTCACCTATCACCTACCACCTTGTACTTTTTCCTCCCCTCCCCACCTTCTTGCTCTAACTTCTCATCTCTTTTTCCAGTCCTGGTGAAGGGTCTCCACTTGAAATGTTGACTGTTTACTCTTTTCCGTAGATGCTGCCTGGCCTGCAGTGTTCCTCCAGGTTATGTATAATTTCTGTTAATTTAAGTGTATCTAATTTATTTGTCACGTGTATAATGTACTGTGCTTTTGATAATGGTTTCATGGTATTTATACACTGGATATGCATGTCATGACAATAATCTTGAACTTGAATGGATCTTCAAGGGCTCATCCAGTGGTGATTTCTAGAACTCCGCAAGTCATAGAGTCTTAGAACACTACAGCACAGAAACAAGCCCTTTGGCCCATCTAGGCCATGCCAAACTATTAATCAGCTTAGTCCTATCAACCTACACCCGGACCATAGCCATCTATACTCCTCGCAGTTCTATACCTATCCAAATTTATCTTAAATGTTGGAATCAAACCCACCACTTCCGCTGGCAGCTCAATGCACACTCTCACCTCCCCCTGAGTGAAGACGTTCCCTTTCATGTTCCCCTAGAACGTTTCACCTTTCACCTTTAACCCATGACCTTTAGTTCTAGTCTTATCCAACCTCAGTGGAAAACACCTGCTTGCATTTACCCAATCTAAACTTCTCATAATTTTGTATACCTCTATCAAATCTCCCTTCATCTCCTTCACTCTTGGGAATAAAATCCTAACCTATTTAGTCTTTTGCTATAACTCAGGTCCTTGAGTCTTGGCAATATCCTTGTAAATTTTCTCTGCACCCCTTCAATGTTATTGATATCTTTCTTGTGGGTAGGTGACCAGAACTGGACAGAATACTCCATATCAGGCCTCACCAACGTCCTATACAACTTCAGCATAACATCCCAACTCCTGTACTCAATATTTTTATTTATAAAGGCCAATGTGCCAAAATCTCTCTATGCGGCCCTACCTGTGATGCCACTTTCAAGAAATTATAGAAACATAGAAAAATAGAAAATAGGTGCAGGAGTAGGCCATTCGGCCCTTCGAGCCTGCACCGCCATTTATTCTGATCATGGCTGATCATCCAACTCAGAACCCCGCCCCAGCCTTCCCTTCATACCCCCTGACCCCCGTAGCCACAAGGGCCATATCTAACTCCCTCTTAAATATAGCCAATGAACTGGCCTCAACTGTTTCCTGTGGCAGAGAATTCCACAGATTCACCACTCTCTGTGTGAAGAAGTTTTTCCTAATCTCGGTCCTAAAAGGCTTCCCCTCTATCCTCAAACTGTGGCCCCTCGTTCTGGACTTCCCCAACATCGGGAACAATCTTCCTGCATCTAGCCTGTCCAATCCCTTTAGGATCTTATACGTTTCAATCAGATCCCCCCTCAATCTTCTAAATTCCAACGAGTACAAGCCCAGTTCATCCAGTCTTTCTTCATATGAAAGTCCTGCCATCCCAGGAATCAATCTGGTGAACCTTCTTTGTACTCCCTCTATGGCAAGGATGTCTTTCCTCAGATTAGGGGACCAAAACTGCACACAATACTTCAGGTGTGGTCTCACCAAGGCCTTGTACAACTGCAGTAGTACCTCCCTGCTCCTGTACTCGAATCCTCTCGCCATAAATGCCAGCATACCATTCGCCTTTTTCACCGCCTGCTGTACCTGCATGCCCACTTTCAATGACTGGTGTATAATGACACCCAGGTCTCGTTGCACCTCCCCTTTTCCTAATTGGCCACCATTCAGATAATAATCTGTTTTCCTATGTTTGCCACCAAAGTGGATAACTTCACATTTATCCACATTAAATTGCATCTGCCATGAATTTGCCCACTCACCCAACCTATCCAAGTCACCCTGCATCCTCTTAGCATCCTCCTCACAGCTAACACTGCCGCCCAGCTTCGTGTCATCCGCAAACTTGGAGATGCTGCATTTAATTCCCTCATCCAAGTCATTAATATATATTGTAAACAACTGAGGTCCCAGCACTGAGCCTTGCGGTACCCCACTAGTCACCGCCTGCCGTTCTGAAAAGGTCCCGTTTATTCCCACTCTTTGCTTCCTGTCTGCTAACCAACTCTCCACCCACACCAATACCTTACCCCCAATACCGTGTGCTTTAAGTTTGTACACTAATCTCCTGTGTGGGACCTTGTCAAAAGCCTTCTGAAAATCCAAATATACCACATCCACTGGTTCTCCCCTATCCACTCTACTAGTTACATCCTCAAAAAATTCTATGAGATTCGTCAGACATGATTTTCCTTTCACAAATCCATGCTGACTTTGTCCGATCATTTCACCACTTTCCAAATGTGCTGTTATCACATCCTTGATAACTGACTCCAGCAGTTTCCCCACCACCGACGTTAGGCTAACCGGTCTATAATTCCCCGGTTTCTCTCTCCCTCCTTTTTTAAAAAGTGGAGTTACATTAGCCACCCTCCAATCCTCAGGAACTAGTCCAGAATCTAACGAGTTTTGAAAAATTATCACTAATGCATCCACTATTTCTTGGGCTACTTCCTTAAGCACCCTGGGATGCAGACCATCTGGCCCTAGGGATTTATCTGTCTTCAATCCCTTCAATTTACCTAACACCACTTCCCTACTAACATGTATTTCGCTCAGTTCCTCCATCTCACTGGACCCTCTGTCCCCTACTATTTCTGGAAGATTATTTATGTCCTCCTTAGTGAAGACAGAATCAAAGTAATTATTCAATTGGTCTGCCATGTCCTTGCTCCCCATAATCAATTCACCTGTTTCTGTCTGCAGGGGACCTACATTTGTCTTTACCAGTCTTTTCCTTTTCACATATCTATAAAAGCTTTTACAGTCCGTTTTTATGTTTCCTGCCAGTTTTCTCTCATAATCTTTTTTCCCCTTCCTAATTAAGCCCTTTGTCCTCCTCTGCTGAACTCTGAATTTCTCCCAGTCCTCAGGTGATCCACTTTCTCTGGCTAATTTGTATGCTTCTTCTTTGGAATTGATATTATCCCTAATTTCTCTTGTCAGCCACGGGTGCACTACCTTCCTTGATTTATTCTTTTGCCAAACTGGGATGAACAATTGTTGCAGTTCATCCATGCAACCTTTAAATGCTTGCCATTGCATATCCACCGTCAATCCTTTAAGTGTCATTTGCCAGTCTATCTTAGCTAATTCACGTCTCATACCTTCAAAGTTACACCTCTTTAAGTTCAGAACCTTTGTTTCTGAATTAACTATGTCACTCTCCATCTTAATGAAGAATTCCACCATATTATGGTCACTCTTACCCAAGGGCCCTCTCACGACAAGATCGCTAATTAACCCTTCCTCATTGCTCAAAACCCAGTCCAGAATAGCCTGCTCTCTAGTCGGTTCCTCGACATGTTGGTTCAAAAAACCATCCCGCATACATTCCAAGAAATCCTCTTCCTCAGCACCTTTACCAATTTGGTTCACCCAATCTACATGTAGATTATGGATCTGTATTCCCAGATCCCTCTATCCACCACACTCCACAATGCTCTACTACTCACCATTTAAGTCCTACCCTGGTTTGTCCTCCCAAAATACAACACCTCACACTTGTCTGCATTGTTCCATTTTTTCCAGCTGGTCCAGATCCCACTGCAAGCTTTGATGGCCTTCCTCGTTGTCCATTATGTGCCCAATCTTGGTATCAACTGGAAATTTGCTGATCCAGTTTACTACATTATCATCCAGATGACAAAGGACAATGGACTCAGTACCGATCCCTGCGGCAAATCACTGGTCGCAGGCCTCTAGACAGAGAGGCAGCCATGTACTATCTCTCTTTGGCTTCTCCAGTTAAGCCAATGCCTTATCCAATTTACCTACCTCAGAGAGCAAACCCTTCCTCCTCTGTAATCTGAATATGGTGCATGGCCTCACTACTGTTTTACTTCAAAATAAAAAGAAGCTCTTCTTTGACCTTTTACCCTTGACCCCTTGCTTGTGTCATTATTAATTATGATCTGTTTGACCATATGATAATGTGATAGTAGTGGCAAGCAAAATTGTGCGGTAATGGGACAAGTGAAGATACAATAGAATAGAATGGAAGAAGCAGTAATGTATGGATGTTCTAAAATCACTAGGCTCCTTGTAGTGTCTAGAAAGCATTTGCATTCGTCGTTGGAAGACAAGATGAAGTATATCAGCAATTTATCTTCATCACAGAGCATAGAATACCAAGACTACATAAAAAAAACAAATGATCCGAAGCAGTTGCAAACCATTTGGGCTCATGAGCCTTCTCTGTCTTCTATAAGATTTTGGGCTTCAATCACTTTCTCCCCCTCTCCCTACTGCACGTCCTTTACAAGGCACAAATCACAGAATGTCATATCTCTGAGAAAGCTGACAAAGTTAGGAATGGGATTGGATGAAGGATTAAAATTATATTCCAGAATCACTGTTGGCATTAACAGAATAAATGAGATGGAGGTACTGGAACAAACAGAATGGAATATGAGGTTGTGGGGATCACTACCTGACAATCACTTCCTCTGGCAGGCCCTTCCATATACCCAGCATGCTCTGTGTGAGAAACTTCCCCTTTACATCTTTCTTTCCCCTCTCACCTTAAACCCATGCCCTCTAGAACACACAGCATAGAACAAGACGGCACAGTGCAGGCCCTTCGGCCCACAGTGTTGTGCTGACCATTTAAACTACTCCAAGATTAATCCAACGCTTTCCACCATTTTTCTTTCACCCATGTGCCTATTTGAGCTTCTTAAATTCCCCTAGTATATCTGCCTCCACCAGCACCCCTGGCAGTACACACCACAACTGTGCGAAAGACCGAGATCTGTCATCTCCCCTGTACTTTTCTCCAATCACCTTAAAATTATGACTCTCATATTAGCCATTTCTGTGCTGGGAAAAAAGTGTTAGCTGTCTATCTATGTATGCCTCTTGTCAAACACCTCAATCAAATCAACTCTGATCCTCCTTCGCTCCAAACAGAAAAGCTCTAGCTTGCTCAACCTTTCTGCATAACACGTGCTCTCTGAACCAAAGAGCATCCTGATAAGTCTCCTCTGCACTCTCCAAAGCTTTCACATCCCTCCTATAATGACACGTTGTAGACTTCCGATCCTGCAAAAGAGGCTACGACAATCTGTCCTATCTATGCACCTCATGATTTTATAATCCTCTGTAATACCATCAGACTACTTTGCTCCAAGGAAAGCTGCCCTAGCTGATCCAGATCTCTCCTTATAATTCAAGCCCTCCAGTTCTGTGAACCTTTTCTGTACCCTGGCTTAGTCACATCCTTCCCATTGCTTAGCAACCAGAAAACATAATTCAGCTAACTGGGAGAAGTAATTGGGTTTATAATAGATACCTGCCCTTCTGTCAGTGTTGTTGATCATACTTTATCATCATCATTATGTGCCGTGTCATATGACATCATCATTATGTGCTGTGTCGTATGACATCACCATTATGTGCTGTGTCGTATGACACAGGCGATCATGGTCTATAATTATTCTGCAGAAGTGCAGGCTAGCAGAGGGAAGGAGCACTTTATACCTCCTTTGGTAGAGATGGATCCCTACCCCGGTACCCAGACTTAAGTTTGTAGCAGTGTCTCTGGAGTCAGCGCAGGGAGTTAGGGTCAGATTAGGGTTGAGGGACAGTTAGATGTAGGGGCAGGAGGAGGTATTTAGAGTAAAGGTCATAGGTCAGCAATCCCAGAGATCAGGTCAGCAGGCACTGAGGAGACCAATGGTCCCCACCAGGGCAGAGGTCTGTATGGGCAGGAGTCACGAGAGCTGGTGACCCCGACTGTTCGCCAGGGTTGGAGATCTATGCAAGTCTGGGAGTCGTGGCCTAAAGGTCAAAACCCTGATTGGTGAGTCTTGAAGTTGAGACCTGGAAGTCAAAGCTGTGATCAGTGAGTCCTGGAGTTGATACCTACAGGTCGGTAAAGTCTGGAGGGCGAAGCTGAAGGCTGAAGTCCAGCGCTCAGCGAGTGCAGAGGTAGAAGCCTGAAGCCCACGGGTCAGCTGGTCTGGAGGTCAGAGGCCGGATGTTTGCATCCAGGCCATGGGTTGGAGTTTGGAAGCCCAATGTCTGCAAATCTGCAGCCAAGGACTGGAGGCCCAGTGGTAACCTGCCCTGCAGTTAGAGGACAGTCTGTATGTGCAAGTGGGTGGGTTGGGTTGTGTGTCATATCAGATTGATTGGGAGCATTTGGCAGGTGTGCATGCGGCTGTTTGATAATGTGGTGAATTGATGGGGCCTCCTGCTCCAGGCAAATGTAGCAGGTGGGCAGGGGAAGGGGCTTGTTCTGCTCTTGCTTTGTTTTGTTTTGTTGTTGTTGCTGCTGCTTGTGCATTGTTGGAATGCTATATTGGTACCGGAATGTTTGGCAACACTTGCAGGCTTCCCCAGCACATCCTTCGGTGTTTTATTGACACATTTTCCTGTATGTTTCGATGTTGGTGTGATAAGTTTGAATCTGAATCGGGATCTGGTTGATACTCACCTCCTGAAATGCAGATGTAGATGTAAGGGTTCAGAGCTGGTCCGTGTGGAGGTGACAGCAAAGTGCAAATTGGCAGCAAAATTGATGACATTTTCAGTTTTTGGATTAATACATTGTAGGAAGTGGCATCATTTATACAGCATTGATACACTGGAAGATAGGATAAATAATTTTGATCACATAACCAAGAGACTGGAATATTTTGTTTGAAGAATATGAAATCTTTACCAAGAAAGTTCTTTCTTTTTGATACTCCCTGGGCTGACATTACAGCGTTTCTTCAGGACGTGTCTGAGACCTAGGCTGTTGACTGGTCAAGGTGAAGCTTATCATTTTAAAGGATTCCAACTAACTACAAAATCAATACTGTGCTCTGAGGATGGATATTCCTGATTATCATACATTTACTTCTCATACATCATAATGTGCATTATTTATTAAGTGAACTTCAAACAAATTCTATGCTAACAGTGCAGAAATAAAGCTTAGTGAAGAACTGCTTCATCAAAAAAACATTATTTTATCATGCTTTGTACTTACTGTTGTGAATCATAATTCTCATATGATTGTTGGGTAAGAATTTAATAATTATTCTAGATAATTCTCGTATGATTGTTGGATAAGAATTTAATAATCATGGCAATAAGATAATTACACAAACATGAGGAAATCTGCAGATGCTGGAAGTTCAAGCAACACACAGAAAAGTTGCTGGTGAACGTAGCAGGCCAGGCAGCATCTCTAGGAAGAGGTACAGTCGACGTTTCGGGCCGACACCCTTCGTCAGGACTAACTGAAGGAAGAGCTAGTAAGAGATTTGAAAGTGGGAGGGGGAGGGGGAGATCCAAAATGATAGGAGAAGACAGGAGGGGGAGGGATGGAGCCGAGAGCTGGACAGTTGATTGGCAAAAGGGATATGAGAGGATAGTGGGACAGGAGGCCTAGGAAGAAAGAAAAGGGGGAGGGGGGAAGCCCAGAGGATGGGCAAGGGGTATAGTGAGCGGGACAGAGGGAGAAAAAGGAGAGAGAGAAAAAGAATGTGTGTATATAAATAAATAAATAACGGATGGGGTACGAAGGGGAGGTGGGGCACTAGCGGAAGTTTGAGATGTCAATGTTCATACCATCAGGTTGGAGGCTACCCAGATGGAATATAAGGTGTTGTTCCTCCAACCTGAGTGTGGTTTCATCTTTACAGTGGAGGAGGCCGTGGATAGACATGTCAGAATGGGAATGGAATAAGATAATTTGCTGGTATCTGGAAGTCATCATTAAGAAACTGCATAAAGCTTAAATATTGTGCTTAGAAACTCAGTTGTAGATGTGAATTCACAGATGTTTACCTTCGTTTAGTACCTCGTCAATGCATAAGCAAAGGAGTTGCTTGTACCAACAACATTATTGTTTCTGAACCTGCTTTTTGCCGTATATGTGATAGGGCTTATCACCAGCAACCAGGTGCACATCCTTCTAATCACCACAGTATTTACTACGTGACTAGGATATGAATGAAATGGTTTAATAGTGAAGCCATTGTTAAGAAAAGCAAATTAATTCTATCCATTAGCTAGTAAAGCTCACACTTACATAGATTATCTGCAGCTGGAAATATGGATACACATGCCGTTGGGTTGCACGTAGGCTTGGGTCCCAGTCATACCAGAATCATGTGAAGGAACTCCTAGGAAACTTAATGTTGAACAGAAATCTTGCTGAGCAAACGAAGGAAGGAATGCTGGGAAAGAGACAGAGAGCCAGGAAGGCCAGACATAAGAGGCAGGTAAGTGATTTATTGAACTGGACAGGAAGGAGAAAGCCACTTACAGGATGGTGCCAAAAATCATACTTAACATTTGTAGAAATGCACTTTCCACATTTGAGAAGTGGGAACATCTAAAGAAGCAAAAGAAAATTAAGCATTAATTCTTCTGAAGGAAGTCAATCAAAAATGTTACTCTTTCTCTTTAAGTTACTCATTTGTTCCACTCTGTTTTCCAATTATATTTTATCATTTTAAGTTTTATTATTTATATTAAATAACAAAATATGAGCACCATATTTATCTTAAAACACAAACTGCTAAATGCATGCTGGCGATCTGTGGTTTTGCCCAGAACAACTGGATCCTGTCATCTCTTTATGTCAGGTTAGGTCTCTGATGATTTTCAGATTGAATCATTTTGATAAGATTTTTTTTATCATTTCCATTGGTTTTCATGTAAGGACATTTGTGCACCTTCCATCGGTAATGTCAACATTCCTCATATTTAGAATGCACCTCTACGTAGATAGATGATAGAGACAGAACAAAGGAGCGTCAGGAAACCTGATCTTTCCAATGAAGCGCTCCTGTTTTCAACACTTGGAGCAATTATTGAAGTTAAAGGAAACTTTACTTAATAATCAGTTGATAGGCTCTGGAAACTGACTGGCATTTACTCAAATGGCTACATGGTTTTGCATTTGAGGTGGCAAATAAGCTTCCATCAGTACTAAACTGAATAAGATATACTGGTTTCAATGAAAGGATAACTTTTTACTGCTGTCAGTTTGCATGCTTTAACACATTCTATGTTGGATCACTGAACTGCAGTGTGTTTTACTGTATAAATAGAGATACAAATCAATCCTGGAATTGGTGATACTGACAGGAAAGAATAAGTAACTATCATCTGATTGTTAGTACTAAATGACTGGTCCACATTCTGTTATACAAGTTTACTTAGTGTCGTGATTTCAATCATACAATGCTGGAACAGAATTAAAAGCCCGATTTACAAATGCAGGTCTTTTTTGCAGAGATGAATTTATAGAATCAATTATCATTTCACCAAAAAGGTGATCCATAACAGTCTTGTAGAAAGATTACAAACTTGTTTCAAACTGCAGCCATAAAAAATGAATTTTGCTCTGAATGGCTGAATGCATTCAAGATAACGAGAATAGTTTAAATTTAACTATGAAAGGTGGGACTACACGCCAGTAGCCTTTTAACCATGCTGATATCAAATCCTCTTGTAATTTCTAGATTGTTCTTTTTGTTCATAGAAATTGTTGATTTTCTCACAATCAACAACCCATGCTATGGCCCAGCTGCAGGGCTGAAAGGGTGATGGAAACAGAATTGATTTCCTTGTTGGAAAAATAATGCATAGCAGAGAATGGGGCCTTTAGGCCCACAATGTCTGCACTGAGCACAATGCCAAATTAAACGAAGTCTCTTCTGCCTGAACATAATCCATAGGTTGCTTGTTCATGTGCTTATCTATCAGTCCCTTAAGACCCATTATCATATCTGTTCCACCACTCCCTTAGCAGCTCACTTCACGTACCTGTCAGTCTCTGTATAAGATCCTGTCTTGGACAACCTCTTTTAACTGTCCCCCTCTCACCTTACATGCAAGTCCTCTAGTACTTGATATATCTATCCTGGGAGAAAGATATTGGCTGTCAACTTTGTCTATGCTTCTCATAATTTTATCAGGTATTCCCTCAGTTTCCAACATTCAAGAGGAAACTACCCAAGTCCGTCCAACCTAAAAGGGACATTTGGAAAGGAGAAAATTTACATGGTTACGAGGAAAGAACTGGCGGATGGTATTTAGTGGCTTGTTCCTTCAAGAAGCTGGTAAAGGTGTGTTTATCTGAATGGACTTTTTGCTCCATCATGGATTCCATGCATTGCATTGTAATTGTTTATTTCACGGTGAAGCTGTGTCTTTTCTACATCCTGTATCAAGGTTGAAATGCTCACGCCAAGGTTGCAGCCAGTGTCAAACTGCCACAGTGAGGTTCCTGAAAACTTAAAAAAGATACAATTTAAAACCCTTCGCAGTGGACGAAAGGAACTCACTTTGTGAGAGTCCTTGTCTCTAAAACTGGAGCTCCATCAGCCAGTCTGAGTGAGACAGGTACCTGAATAATTCAGTGTTATTGATGTTTATTCAAGTTGGCTGATTCAATGAAGAGGCGCGAAGCAGCGCAATGTTGATGCAAACAATAGTAATTCTGCAGATGCTGGAAATTCAAGCAACACACATCAAAGTTGCTGGTGAACTCAGCAGGCCAGGTAGCATCTGTAGGAAGAGGTGCAGTCGACGTTTCAGGCCGAGACCCTTCGTCAGGACTAACTGAAGGAAGAGTGAGTAAGAGATTTGAAAGTTGGAGGGGGAGGGGGAGATCAAAAATGATGGGAGAAGACAGGAGGGGGAGGGATGGAGCCAAGAGCTGGACAGGTGATTGGCAAAAGGGGATACGAGAGGATCATGGGACAGGAGGTCCGGGAAGAAAGACAAGGGGGGGGGGAACCCAGAGGATGGGCAAGAGGTATATTCAGAGGGACAGAGGGAGAAAAAGGAGAGTGAGAGAAAGAATGTGTGCATAAAAATAAGTAACAGATGGGGTACGAGGGGGAGGTGGGGCCTTAGCGGAAGTTAGAGAAGTCGATGTTCATGCCATCAGGTTGGAGGCTACCCAGACGGAATATAAGGTGTTGTTCCTCCAACCTGAGTGTGGCTTCATCTTTACAGTAGAGGAGGCCGTGGATAGACATGTCAGAATGGGAATGGGATGTGGAATTAAAATGTGTGGTCACTGGGAGATCCTGCTTTCTCTGGCGGACAGAGCGTAGATGTTCAGCAAAGCGGTCTCCCAGTCTGCGTCGGGTCTCGCCAATATATAAAAGGCCACATCGGGAGCACCGGACGCAGTATATCACCCCAGTCGACTCACAGGTGAAGTGTTGCCTCACCTGGAAGGACTGTTTGGGGCCCTGAATGGTGGTAAGGGAGGAAGTGTAAGGGCATGTGTAGCACTTGTTCCGCTTACACAGATAAGTGCCAGGAGGGAGATCAGTGGAGAGGGATGGGAGGGACGAATGGACAAGGGAGTTGCGCAGGGAGCGATCCCTGTGGAATGCAGAGGGGGGGGAGGGAAAGATGTGCTTAGTGGTGGGATCCCGTTGGAGGTGGCGGAAGTTACGGAGAATAATATGTTGTACCCGGAGGCTGGTGGGGTGGTAGGTGAGGACCAGGGGAACCCTATTCCTAGTGGGGTGGCGGGAGGATGGAGTGAGAGCAGATGTACGTGAAATGGGGGAGATGCGTTTAAGAGCAGAGTTGATAGTGGAGGAAGGGAAGCCCCTTTCTTTAAAAAATGAAGACATCTCCCTCGTCCTAGAATGAAAAGCCTCATCCTGAGAGCAGATGCGGCGGAGACATGCAGAGTAGGTTAATTATTGTCAGTTTTATTTTAGTGCTACAGTTGAAGGCAAATGTCTGTGGGATTTAAAAAAAGATAAATTGGTACCTTGGCTGCCAGGCAGACAATACGTGTCTCGTGTTTTCATTTTGACAAGATATCTATTATGTGGAAAAATGTTGGCACTCATCTATGTCCAATGACTGAGAAATGGTAAAGTTTAAAGGAATCTACTTTAGCTGCCTTGGCCTGGCATTATTGCTCTCAGAAATGAGGTTGCGAGCTTTGCTACTAATGTTAATACTGATAAGCTAGGATTCATTTTGAAAGAGGTTGATTTCTTGAGACCTGAGCAACCAAGTACTTCAGTCAAAATGTCTCTATCGAATCTCTGTCCCTTTGGGTGGGAGCACCTAATCTTATTAAGCAATGTTGGTGACAACAGTGAAATCCCAGAGAAGCTGCAGTGTTTGTCAATACTTACTCCTCAGACAACATCACTGAAAAAAGCCCAGATAATCAATGGATTATTAAAAGTACTTTCAAAGCATTTTTACTGGTAATAATATTTCAATGTTATGAGAGATTCTATATAAATTGAAATATTTTTCATTAGCTTCTTATGATGTAAAATGGGACTTTGATTGCAATCAACCAATGCCACAAATGAGGAGTTGAAAAAGTAAGTGTCATATTCATTCTAAACTGTAGTTGGTCACAGGTCTTCTCTGGGTTTGTGAATATAATCTGAGCTTTAGCCATTGAAATGGTAGCCCCGTCACCTCTGAAGTCAGACCCCAACCTCAGCGAAGTATCTTGTTACTGACTCTCCACCTCAGCGTTAAGAACCCAATCTAACTAATTGAGGCTTCAAAATACTCAGAAAGTTAAACAGGCCCATAAAAACATTGAATTTTCTTTGCCATCAGAGCAGACTAATCAACATCCACCAGCCACCCAAAACTTGAAACGTGACCCCACAAATCTTTCAATTTGCGCATTAATTTCTAGTTAAAAAATAAACTGCATGTCCCTCAAAATATTTTAAAACCAGCTATTGTATTGAGTATTTCATAAATTCACAGAACCATTGTGTTTCAACACACATCTCCCAGTAGTTATTTTCATTTAGTATTGAAGGGGCATTTTCCTGTTCTGCCACAGCCTTCCGCAGGTTACAAATGCCTAACTCATGGAGATCCATGCATATAAATGAGTATTTGGCAGTCTAGCAGGATGGATTTGTGCACTGCTGTTGTGCTGCAGACTCCTGGTTTGGCACAATTTGAATGTACAAGGATGTGTGAAGCTATGAAGAGCAGTGGACTCGGCCCAAAACATCTTGGGCACCATTGGTAGTATCTACAAGAGGCACATCTATCACCAAAGATCCCAACAGTATTGCCATACCATCTTCTCTTTGCAATCAGGAGTTAGTTTATGAGGAAAAATTGAGTCGCTTGGGACTATACTCTACCCAGGGAAGCAGTGGAGTTTAAATCATTAAATATATTTCAGACAAAGTTAGATAGATTTTTGCATGAAAGGGGAATTAAAGGGTTATGGAGAAATGGCAGGTTGGTGGAGCTGGGTCCACGGCCAGATCAGCCAAGATCTTATTGAATGGCAGAGCTGGCTTGATAGGCCAAATGGCCTACACCTACTCCTATCTCTAATGTTCTTATCTCAGCTAGATGTTGCAGAAGCGAGAAGTCCCACTCAACCAGATTCAAGAACAGATACTTCCCTTCAACCATTCAGTTCTTGAACTAACCTGCACAACCCTAACAACTATCCAAGTATAGCAACACTATGACCACCTTCATGGATTTTTTTGTTCTTATTCTGTTTTTTCTTGTATAATTTACGTTTTTTTCTTGTGAATGCTGTGCCACTAGGCCATGTACTTGAGACGCTGATGCAAGTTGGTTTTTCATTGTAGCTGTGTGGGTACATTTAGCTGTGAAGCTACATTTAGCTGTTCTTATGATAATAAACTCAACTTTGATTTTGCTCACTCACTGAGTCAGTGAGGCTTATCTTCTCATGCTTGCTTGCTTTCCCATCACAGCTGCTTCTGTGATCGTCTCCCACACACAATTTCTGTTCTTTTTAGGAATGGTACCCTGTTGTAAACTGGGGATTGCCTACAATCACAATTTTACCAGCACTTCACTCAATAAAATTGAAGTCTGGTGAATTGACATTTTAACAAGCAGTAGATTGTTCCCAACATTAGATTTGCTACCCAGAAAGTTCAAAGTAAGTTTATTATCAAAGTACATATTTGTCACCATATACAACCCTGAGATTTGTTTTCTTGCGGGCATACTCAATAAATCCAATTACTGTAATAGAATCACTGATAGACTGCACCATCAGGGTGGACAACCAATGTGCCAAAGACAACAAATTGTGCAAATACAAAAGAAAAAAAAGGAAATAATAATAAATAAACAAGCAATAACTATCAAGAACATGAGATGAAGAACCCCTGAAAGTGAGTCCGTAGTCTGTGGGGACAGTTCAGTGATGGGACGTGAAGTTGAGTGAAGTTATCCCTTTTGGTTCAAGAGCCTGATGGTTGAGGTATAATGACTGCTTCAGAACCTGGTGGTGTGAGTCCCAAGGCTCCTGTGCCTTCTTCCTGCTGGCAGAAGTGAGAAGAGATCACATCCTGGGTGGTGGGGGTCCCTGATGATGGACGCTGCTTTCCTGTGACAACACTCCATGTAGATGTTCCCAATGGTGGGGAGGACTTTACCCGTGATGGACTGGGCCGCATCCATTACTTAGGATTTTCTGTTCAAGGGTCTTACTGTTCACGCCAGGCTGTGACGCAGCAGCCAGTCAATATCCTTTCCACCAAACATCTATAGAAGTTTGTCAAAGTGTTAGATGTCGTGCCAAATCATCACAAAATTCTAAGGAAGTAGAGGCACTGCCGTGCTTTCTTCATAATTGTATTTATGTGCTGGCCTGGGACAGTTCCTCCGAAATGAGAACCATCAAATTTAAAGCTGCTGACCATCTCTGATTCCAATGAGGACTGGCTCATAGGCCTCTGGTTTCCTCCTCTTGAAGTCAATAATCAGCTCCTTGGTCTTGCTGACATTGAGTATAAGGTTGTTGTTATGACACCACTCAGCCTTATTTTCAATCTCCCTCCTATATGCTGATTTGTCACCACCTTTTGACTTGGCCTACAACAGTGGTGTCATCAGGAAATATGAATATAGCATTGAAGCTCTGCTCTGTTTAGTGATACAGGCATAAGTGTAAAGCAAGTAGAGCAGGGGGCCAGGCACACAGCCTTGTGGTGCACCTGTGCTGATGGAGATTGTGGAGGAGATGTTGTTGCCAATCTGAACTGACTGGGGTGTACAAGTGAGGGTATTGAGGATCCAATTGCACAAGGAGGTATTGAGGCCAAGGTCTTGAAGCTTCTTGATTAGTTTTGTGAGGATTGTGGTATTGAATGACAATCTGTAGTCGATAGAGAGCATCCTGATGCATGCATCTTTGCTGTCCAGATATTGCAGTGTAGAGTGAAGAGCCAATGAAATGGCATCTGCTGTGGACCTGTTGCTCCACTAGGCAAATTGGAGTGGATCCAAGTTGCTTCTCAGGCAGGAGTTGATATGTTTCATCACCGACCTCTCAACATCTCACCTCTGCGGTTGTAAGTGGTGCTGGATGATAGTCATTGAGGCAGGTTACCACATTTTTCTTAGGCACCAGTATGATTGAAGCCTGCTTGAAGCAGGTGAGTACCTCAGACTGCCAAAGTGAGAGGCTAAGAATCTCAGTAAACACTCCAGACAGTTGATCAGCACAGATCTTTAGTACTTGGCCAGGTACTCTGGAAGTAAACCCCTGTTGTCACCTACGCTGCTTGAATTCACTTTGTAAGAGGTGATAGCATTCAATCCCTGCCACAGCAGTCGAGCTTCCTTCATTGTTTCAAGTTTAGTCCGGAATTTTCACTTCTTCTGTGAGAGGACTTTGTACCTGGACCTCTAGTAACTTTCTTGGTTACCAGACTTGAATGCCTCTGATCTGGTTCTCGGCAGGATGCGGATCTCGTGGTTCATCCAGGACTTCTGGTTGGAGAAGACTCTGAATGATTTTGTGGGGACACGCTTGTCTACGACTATTTTTCTAAAGTCCGTGACAACCATGGTTTAAACATTCAAATCCACAGATGAGTCCTCGAACGCAGTCACAAACCTTGTGACCAAAGTTGATGCAGTATCAAAAATCTATTTTTTATTCTGTTTGTAGATATTTAAATTCTTGTATCTGGAGCAACACTCAGGCAAAAAATAGGCTGTAATGATTGAGTGAATTTTCTTTTTTTACAGTAGTGCTACTAACCTGACTTTGTATTATTTGTTATTGTTCAACATACTGACATCTAGTATAACTACATACTGTATTCTGGATATTTTTTTTAAATCAAATACATTTCACAGCACAAATGTGTGCACTCACATTGTTAAACATCAACCTTAAGATACTGTTTATATAGGTTTGTATTATAATAATATCTTATTATACACCTCAGAAATATCAAGTATTTGTAGGTTTTAAATGAAAAATATCCTTATTTTAACTTTCTGTCATGCATGAATTGTTATTAATCTAAAACCCAGCAGTGATTGAAATTAATATTTTAAAAATGTTCTTTTTGAAATAGCTATTTTAATGGGTTCTTCATACAGAATTTAATTTAATGCTAATGTATTGAGGCAAAATTATGTTCTGCACTTTTTAAAAAATTCAAAATGGCTTGCATGATCCATGTATACAGAGTTGATGTGAAATTTAGATGCCCAAGAATGCAGAAAGCTCACACAGAGCAAAAAGTCCTCTAGAACAGGTGGCATGGGTGTTCTGTGGCGGGGTTGGCTTGTTGGGCCAGAAGGGCCTGTTAGAAGCTCTATCTGTAAATAAACAAAAACTAAGATTACCGAAAACCATGAAATGCAACAGGCAGAACTCTCTAAACTCCAGAAATATGTTACCTGCTGTTGTCAAAGCAAACATTTCCATGAATCCATAAACTTCCAGGATTCTGCATAATATACAAGCAATATAACCGAGCCACACTATTGCACACAATCTCTCTATACAAAGGGAGATAATTTCCTCTCCTTACTCTTTGCCACCAAGCAACAAGTGGACTGATTAGGAAGCTTTGCCAGGACTGCAGACTTCTCCATGGCACAGGGTATTATTTGCAACAAGTCTTTGCTTCCCACATGCTGCATGCAAACAGGAGAATGCGTTGGAATTGTAAGTGACTGTGCTCCCTCAGTACCCAACTTGTGCGTGATAATAGGCCAGTCTATCCTAAGTCAGAGCTTGGTGCCCGCTCATCAGAGCAGTAATGATGCCTTACTCACCTGGTTCAAGCAGCTTTGATCATACCAGTACCCAAGAAGAACGTGGTAACCTGCTTCAATGCCTATCATCCAGGTGCACTTTTATCCACTGTGATGAAGTGTTTAAGAGAAGTTATTCATGAAATATATCAACTCTGGTCTGAGCAGTGAATTGGAGCCGCTCTAATTTTTCTCCTGTCGTGGCATGTCAATTGCAGGTGCCATTTCTTTGGCTCTGCACTCAGCTCTGGAACATCTGGACAATGGAGATGCATACATCAGGATGCTCTTCATTGACTACAGCTCAACATGTAACTCTATAATTCCCTCAAAACTAACCAATAAGCTCCAAGACCTAGGCCTCGATACCTCCTTGTGCACCTAGATCCTCGCTTTCCTCATTTGCAGACCCCAGTCAATTTGAATCAATTTGAATAAGGAAAGTAGACTAACTTTCAAGGAGCGTACAACTCATGCCTTTAGCATTATTTATTTATTTATAGAACAGAGAAATCTACAGCACATTACAGGCCCTTTGGCCCACAATGTTGTGCAGACCATGTAACCTACTCTAGAAACTGCCTAGACTTTCCTTATCAAATAGCCCTCTATTTTCCAAAGCTCCATGTGCCTATCTAAGAGTCTCTTAAAAGACTCTATTGCACCTGTCTCACATCACTGCCGCTGGCAGTGCATTCCACACACCTACCACTCTCTGTGTGAAAAACTTACCCCTGACATCCCCTCGGTACCTACTTCCAAGCACCTTAAAACTATGCTCCCTCATGTTAGCCACTTCAGCCCTGGGAAAAAGCCTCTGGCTATCCACATGTCCATAAATTTATTTACTTATTTATTGTATTTGCATCTCCTCCACAATCACCATCAGCACAGATACACCATAAGACTGTGTGCTTAGCCCCCTGATTTACTCACTTTACACTTATGACAGTGAGGCTAAGCAGAGCTCAGGAGATTGAAAATCAGGCTGAATGGTGCCATAATAACAACCTCTCCTTCAGTGCCTGCAAAATCAAAGTGCTGATTATGGACTACAGGGGCAGAACCTAGGGTCCATGAGCCTGTCCTCATTAGGAAATGGAGGCAGAGAGGGTCCTTGGCAGAAAGAATCTGTCCTGGGACCAACATGTAAGTGCTATTTCAAGGAAGGTGCAGCAATGCCTCTACTCTGTTAGACGTTTGCACAGATTTGCAATGTCATCTAAAATTTTGGCAGACTTCTGTAGATGCACAGTGGAGGGTATTCTAACTGGTTGCATCATGGCCTAATATGCCAATATCAATGCCCAGGAATGGACAAGCCTACAAAAGGTGGTAGATAGCCAGCGCCTCTCCCCCAGGGCACCACTGCTCAATACAAGAGGATATGGCTTTAAAGTAAGGGGTGGGAAGTTCAAGGGGGATATTAGAGGAAGGTTTTTTACTCAGAGAGTGGTTGGTGCATGGAATGCACTGCCTGAGTCAGTGGTGGAGGCAGGTACACTAGTGAAGTTTAAGAGACTACTAGACAGGTATATGGAGGAATCTAAGGTGGGGGCTTATGTGGGAGGCAGGGTTTGAGAGTCGGCACAACATTGTGGGCCGAAGGGCCTGTACTGTGCTGTACTATTCTATGTTCTATGTTCTATGTTCTAAAAGTGGTTAAGAAAGCATAGGGTGCATTGGCCTTCATCAATCGTGGGATTAAGTTTAGGAGCTGAGAGGTAATGTTGCAGCTATATAGGACCCTGGTCAGACCTCACTTGGAGTACTGTGCTCAGTTCTGGTCGTCTCACTACAGGAAGGATGTGGAAACCATAGAAAGGGTGCAGAGGAGATTTACAAGGATGTTGCCTGGATTGGGGAGCATGCCTTATAAGAATAGGTTGAGTGAACTTGACCTTTTCTCCTTGGAGCAATGGAGGATGAGAGGTGACCTGATAGAGGTGTATAAGATGATGAGAGGCATTGATCGTGTAGATAGTCGGATGCTTTTTCCCAGAGCTGAAATGGCTAGCATGAAAGTTTTAAGATGCTTGGAAGTAGGTACAGAGGAGTTGTCAGGGGTAGGTTTTTTACACAGAGAGTGGTGAGTGCGTGGAATGGGCTGCCGGCGATGGTGGTGGAGGTGGATAGGGTCTTTTAAGAGACTCCTGGACAGATACATGGAGCTCAGAAAAATAGAGGGCTATGGGTAACCCAAGGTAATTTCTAAGGTAAGGACATGTTCAGCACAGCTTTGTGGGCTGAAGGGCCTGTATTGTGCTGTAGGTTGTCTATGTTTCTATACAGTCCAGTCCATCACAGGAAAAGCCCTCCACAACATTGAGCACATCTGCAAGGGGCACTGCCACAAGAAAGCAGCATCCATCATCAAGGACCCCCACCATCCAGGCCATGCTCTCTTCACACTGCTGTTATTGGGAAGGATGTACAGGAGCCTTTGGTCCCACACCACCAGTTAAATACCCCTCAACCACCAGGCTCCTCAACCAGAGTGGATAACTTCATTCACCTCAGCACAGAACTGAATCCATAAATTAAGTTCCTGTAAATTGTATCAAATTCTCTGTTAGCTCTTTAAAAATTCTATCAAATTAGTCGGACAGGAACTCCCCAACAGAGCCTTGGTGTCTGCCTTTGATTAGATCCTACCTTTCCAAAATAAAATTAAACCTTTTATTCAATAGTTTCCAATTACTTACTGCATCTCATACCTATCATATCCCTACTCCCTTCTTAGGCTACATTAGCTGCCTTCCAGACCTAAGACCATAACTCGTAGGAGCAGAGAAAGGCCATTTGGCCCATCGAGTCTGCTCCCCCATTCAATCATGGCCGATTCTTTTTCTCCCCCTCCTCAGCCCCACTCCCTGGCCTTCTCCCTGTAACCTTTGATGCTGTGTCCAATCAAGAACCTAACACGTTCTGTGTTAAATACACCTAACGATCTGGCCTCCACAGCTGCTTGTGGTAATAGATTTCACAAATTCAGCACCCTCTGGCTAAGGAAATTTCTCTTCATCTCTGTTTAAAATGGACGCCCCTCTATTCTGGCACACTCCTGTGAATTTTTGTTCCCATAGTGTCTTTTCATTGTCTTAGTACTTCAAGGAGGCGTCTCACCTGTAGTTACAGTGTGGCTGGTATGTTGATTTTCAGAAGAGGCAGCAAGTTAATCTCAAACAGCCCAGGCTCTAGGGAGCTACCACTTGTAGATACCACCATCTTCACATGGTCTCAAGCAGACAGGGCTTGCTGGCTGGCACGACCAATAACACAGACAAAATGCTGGAGGAACTCAGTAAAGTCTGTCAGCATCTACAGAGGGGAATGAACATGTTTTGCAGCAAGACTCCTGAAACATTGACTGTTTACCTCCTTTCATAGATGCTGCCTGACTTGCTGAGTTCCTCCAGCATTGCCCAAGATTTCCAGCATCAGCAGTGTCTCTTGTGTCCATGACAGGGGTAATAGCAAGGTGGGACTAAAAAAGCCGTATTCTTGAAAGAAGAAAGCCGATCAGTACCACTGCCACTCTCTGTTTCAAGCTGAGGTGTTTTGGAAAAGTTTACTGGGTTGCATTGATGGTCTGTAAGTAGTTTTGAATGTTGGTACTCAGGTACACAATAGCAGCGGACTAAAATTACCGAATACATTGAGATTGGATCACAATATCCTATATTTTCACCATAGCCTCAAAAACAATGCTGCCTTTGTAACAGTGTAACGTGAGACACTGGTCCTCAGAAGTCTGGCCCTTAGGGATGCTGGCAGAGGAATTTATGCAGCCCATTTGAAACAGATCAGCTTGAAGCTCTGTGCCAAGTAATACTAGATTCTTCTTAACAGTGGATGTAGTTTCTGATGAAGCAGCCAACACTTCTCCTGTAGCAAGACACACTGAGATCCTATCCTGCATCCTCTGAGAATTTCTGAGCTTTCATCCTCCAGGAATTTTCCTCCTACGCTTTCTCCCTCCTGCTTTGCTACAGCATCTTTCTACCTGGTGTCTGACCATATTTCCATTCCACCTCCGTGTAATTTCTTCTAAATTAATTGGAGCTGGTGGCCATGTGAAAACATGTGACATCAACCTAGAAACTAGATCACAAAGTATTTTTCAGTGCCAAGTGACCAAATTTCAAGATTTTTGGATGTAGTTATGGAAACTCAATTATTCAGCACAAATCAAAATTTATGAAATTTAAGTAGGCACCTTAGGACATGGTACACATTAGCGTAATGTACCACTGTTAGGCAAGTAAGATCTATGCGGAGTTGCATTACCTGAATAGCTTGAATTTGGTCAGTGGCAGTGCAGCCTTTCATAGGAACTTCTAGGAAGGAGGGAAATAAGGACTGGCATTTGCAGCTGAGTTCAAGAGGTTAAAAAGGCATTGACGAGTGTCCCAGCAACAGAGGTGCTGAGGCAGGGGAGGGGGCATGATTAAAGGTGAAAGAGACCATCTTGTTGATGAGGAAGATAGTGGATTGCAAGTTTAGCCAAGTGTAATTCAGATGTTTCTTTGATACAAAACACTTCTAGCACTTTTTGTGTATTGTATGTGAATTAGACTTTTAGTGGTATTAATGTGTGTGTGTGTGCACGCACTTTGCCTGTTCTACTGCAATGATTCTGATGGAAAGTGCATCCTGCTCCAGGACAGTAACCGACAAATAAATAAGGCTACTTTCATCACTTGCACCAGTTTTTTTGCAGCCTTCCCCACTGCCTGATGCAAGCACTAATGTACCACGTGTAAGAATTTTACTGAGCAGGTGATTGTATAAATGAGGCTCAACTTTAAGGAGATAGTTCAAAGATCTACTGAAAGCATACAGGTATATTTAAAAAATGTGCAGGAATTTGGCTGGCAGATGGAGGACACTGAAAATGTCACTGTCTTTTGCAAGAATGGGCTATGCACCAGTAAAAGTTGGTGTTGGTGCATCTTAATGTGCTGCTTCATGAATTGCAGGAAGAATCAAAGTAAGTAATTAAGGAGACAAATATTATTTTCACATTTACTGAGAAAATGTTCATATAAACAATTATTAAGATTGTACGGTGCTTTGGTGACATCTCATTAGCGGCAGAGTGTGCGGATTCAATCTCTGTACCCGAGGGGATGAGATTTTTGAAACTAAGATATTGTCTCCCATTTGAACAGTGTAATTTAATAAACACAGAGCTTGGGTAAATGTGAATGAGGTAAAAAGGCAGAGAGCAGACAAGGATGTATAAGGGCAGAGAAAAAGAATGTATGCAACTCCTCACACTTCCCCTCTGTACTGGGACAGATTATGAATGGTGAATTTTAATACTTCCCATGTTTCCAAATGACGCAAGAGGAGGAGGCCCATTGATTCTTTGCCAGCTGACAGAGAAATCATATTCCTTTACTAAATTTACCATGTAATCAGTTCTCCCTATACTCCCGTCAACTCTCTATAGATTCTGTTGATCATCTACGCTTTTGGGGAAATTGTAAAAAGGACAGTTAGCCTCCTAACTTGTACATGTTTGGGATTTGAGAGGAAACCGGCGCATCCGGAGGGAGCTGGCACAGTCATTGGGAGAACATGCAAATTCTACACATAGAGCTCCGAAGGTCGGGAATGAACTGGGGTTGCTGGAGTCATGAGCCAACTGCTCTGTTGGGAGAACAACTGGACTACCTTGAATATTTTTGTATTTCTCAAAGATCACAGTTTTCTGTTTTCACATTTACTTAAGGCTGTTATTGTCAAAACATTAGATATCCCTGTCTCAGGTTATTTAAATAAAGTGAACATTCTGCAGGTTCAATAATGGATAGGCCATCCACTTCCTTGGTTTCTAATCAGATGATGTCGACAAAATTCACCTTGCTTCGATGATGTCCCGTTTACAACATCATTTACTGTATCATTATTTCTAAAGAACTATGAGCCTTGATAATTGGTTAATTGGTTGAGGAAGCAGTCAAGCTCTAGATGTTAATAAGGATTGCACCACAATTTCTGAAATGTTTGGTGCAATACTTTATGTCATGCCCATTAACTTTAATGAATCCATAATGGGAAGATCAGATTCTTGACCATATTAATAGTGGCAACCATGTGAATGAGTATTTGTTAAACAATGGACTCTTAATTACATGCTATATTTAAGCCAATATAGGATTTTTAACACTTACATTCAGGTTGGTGTTATGGACCCTAGTCAAGTTAAACAAAAAAATCAACAAAAGTTCTCAGATCACAAACAAGAGAAAATCTGCAGATGCTGGAAATCTGAGCAAAACACACAAAATGCTGGAGGAACTCAGCAGGCCAGGCAGCATCTATGGAAAAAAGTACAGTCAACGTTTTGGGCTGAAACCCTTCGGCAGGACTGGAGAGGAAAAGCTGAGGTGTAGATTTAAAAGGTGGGAAGAAGGGAGAGAGAAACACCAGGTGACAGGTGAAACCTGGAGGGGGAGGGATGAAATAAAGAGCTGTGAAGTTGTTTGGTGAAAGAGACAGAATGCCATGGAAAAAAGAAAAAAGGGGAAAAGCGCATCAAAGGAAGGTGATGGATGGGCAAAGAGATAAGGTGAGAGAGGGTAAGGGGGATATGAAATGGAGGGGGTGGTTTGGGAAGCATTACCGGAAGTCTGAAAAGTCGATGCCCATGCCATCAGGTTGGAGGCTACCCAAACGGAATATAAGGTGTTGTTCCTCCAACCTAAGTATGGCCTCATCACAACAATGGAGGAGGCTAAGGATAGACATATCGGAATGGGAATGGGAATGGGAAGTGGAAGTAAAATGGGTGACCACTGGGAGATCCCACTTTTTCTGGCAAACGGAGGATAGATGCTCGGCAAAGTAGACTCCCAATGTACAAACCGTTGGTACATCGGGTCTCACCGATGTACAGTAGGCCACACCAGGAACACTAAAACACAGTAAATGACTCACAGGTGAAGTGTTGCCTCAGCTGGAAGGACTGTTTAGGGCCCTGGATGGTAGTGAGGGAGGAAGTGTAGGGGTAGGTATAGCACTTGTTCCACTTGCAAGGATAAGTGCCAGGAAGAAGATCAGCAGGGAGGGACAAATGGACAAGGGAGTCGTGTAGGGAGCAATCCCTCCATAAAGCAGAAAGTGGTGGGATTCCGTTGGAAGTTGCAGAAGTCTCAGAGAATTAGGTGCTGGACGCGGAGGCTGGTGGGGTGGTAGGTGAGGAAAGGAGGAACCCTATCCCTGGTAAGGTGGCAGGAGGATGGGGTAAGAGGAGATGTGCATGAAATGGAGAGATGCGGTTGAGGGCAGCATTAATGGTGGAGGAAGGGAAGCCCCTTTCTTTGAAAAAGGAGGACATCTCCTTCATTGTAGAATGCAAAGCCTCATCCTGAGAGCAAATCCGGTGGACACGGAGGAATTCAGAAAAGGGGATGGTGTTTTTAGAAGTAGTAGAGTGGGAAGAGGTATAGTCCAGCTGTGAAAGTCAATGGGTTTGTAACAGACATTGGTGGATAAGCTCTCTCCGGAGACAGAGACAGTGAGATCGAGAAAGGGGAGGGAGGTGTTGGAAATGGACCAGATAAATTTGAGGGCAGGGTGGAAATTGGAGACAAAGTGGATGAAGTCAATGAGTTCAGCACAGGTGCAGGAAGCAACACCAATGCAGTCGTTGATGTAGCGTACGAAAAGTGCGGGACGGTCCCCAGTGTAGGCTTGGATCATAGACTGTTCTACATAGCAAACAAACAGACAGGCACTGCTGGGACCCACGCGAGTGCCCACGGCTACATCTTTTGTTTGAAGGAAATGGGAGAAGCCAAAGGAGAAATTATTGAGTGTGAAGACAAGCTCTGCTAGGTGGAGGAGAGTGGTGGTGGAGGGGAGCTGGTTAGGCCTGGTGATTTTTAGATGAACTGGTGATAAATAGTTTTATTTTCTGCATCTTGTAATATTTAGCTCTGTGAACGTTCAGAATCATGTTTTTTTTTTGTGGCAGGACACTTAGCATTACCATAAATTATAAAATAGCCCCAGAGATCTAATCTGACTCTAATAAAAAAAACAAGACTATTCTGTCATTTGAAACCACATAGTGTGTTATGGAAAACATGTGGCCTTGAAGTTCTGTGAATTTCAATCCAAATGACAATTAGTGTAGAGGTGATGTGATGGGAAGATTCTACACTGAAGGGAGTTTCTCAAACTATTGTGTGTATCTCAGTCAGTGAAAAAATTGTATTACTAACAAAATTGTAAGCACACTCTGCAAGAAATGCTGTGAGGAAAGAAATTTCTTAAAGATATTTATCTCACAATTAATCTCTGATCATTTCCAAAACTACTTGTTCTTTAGTTTTTTTATTTGGGATAGAAGTGTGCTCATGGAAGGAACCTCACCAGCCAAGAGTTTATATTGAGACATTCTGGCAACAACCCCCATGATTTTAAAGCCATTACTTCAATGTTAATTATAATGAATGGAATTTTGTGGGAAATAAGCCCAACATTTCCCAGTGTGTGTTCTTTGTTGGAAGTCCATAGCTGTAAAACTAACAGAGCAATTTCAATGTAATGGCAGTTTGAGATGCGGCTTGGATGTGAGAAGTAATTATCTGCCAACCACATCAATAAGCAAGCTGCAAACTTCAAAGAAGAATCTTTGACTTGGCTTTGTAATTGTTAAAAGAACACTCTTTCTGCACAGATGTTACTTTAATTTTTTTTGAAAGTTGCTAGTATCAGATCTTCATTGGATCAATAACAAAGTCCAAGACCCTAGATTTTTGACCACCAGAAATGAAAAAGAGACAAGATTGACTCAGGCAACGTAACAGTGGCAATAATCAATGAATGGGTCAAGGTTTGCCATTTAAAGAGTTGTTTAGAATTGCGAAGGCCCACATCATTGTACCCATCTGGTGTACAGGACCTTTGTTCCACAAAGAAAGCTAAAGGTGTTAACATCAGAACTGAAGGCATGGCTTGCTATTTTTTATGTGCAGGCAAAACTGAGTATTAAGATCAGCGGTTCATGGAGATAGCGCAAATACTCCAATCACTTGATGAACCAAGTGGCCTAATTCGACTTCTAAGTAGTCTTATTTTCTGGAAAAAAAATCGCACAGGGATTATGAGGAAATGAGTGAAAAGAGAAAACAAAAATAACTTTTACTTAAAATAGAGGATTGTGTACAAACATTTCTTTCCATTCCTAAGTGCATATAGCTGCCTTACGATGACACTTCAGTATGTCACTTGGCTTGTCAGAATGATCCTTTAATAAACACAAGCCACACAATTCAGATGTTGCTCTCCAAGGGATTCAGATGCAAAAGAAGACATTAAAAAAGAGGTGATGTGCTTTCAAAACATCTTGTGAATTAAAACAAGTGACAAACAAAAAATCATAACCAATTTTTATTTGCATTGGTTTCATTTGCTACCTTCAGTTTTTAATCTAGTCCCCATAGCAAAAATTACCCTTGGATTTCAGACCAAAGCTTGAGAAATGTTGCGAGAGATGCCTGCTTTGATTTAAGGTGATGGCTCTTCCTTGGTGTCTCGAAACAACCGAGGTTTGTTCACTGATTCATTGGAATGGAAGATGCAATTGAACTATACAAGTGAATTGGCAACAAGACAGATTGATTCTGTTCCCATTTTTATTGATCCTGAGATTGCGAATGGTGTATAAAGAGAATCAGAAAACATCTGGGCTGAGGGAGCTCATCATATAAATTTATATAGATATTTCTCCAAAAAATAGTGGTGAAAAAGCGGTAAAAAGGACCTACACAAAATGCGGGAGGAACTCAGCAGGTTAGGCAGCATCTTTAGAAAAGAGTAAACAGTTGATGTTTTGGGCTGAGACCGTTCATCTGGACCTACACTCCTCCAGTTTCTTTTGGTAAATGTTATACTCACTAAGCTTAAAGCCTTCATCCAAAGGGACGAGGATACATGACTAATCTGAACTCCCAGGTTAGGTCTAGTGTACATTAATGTAATCATTCTCTTTGGACAATGCAGTGATACGGTAACTTTGCAAACCTGTTACTGAGTCCTTCCTCCCATCAAAATTTCAACCAAAATGATAATGCTGAATATCAAATTTAAAATACCTCTGCAAATAATGAAATAAGTAAGTAGATAACTTTATTATCAAAGTGTATATATATGTCACCATATACAACCCTGGGATTCATTTTCTCGCAGGCGCAAGCAATAAATCAATAATAGAATAATAACCATAACAGAACCAATAAAAGACCACACCAAATTGGGCTTTCAACCAGTATGCAAAAGACAATAAACTGTGCAAATAAAAAAAAAGAATAAATAAATAAATAAGCAATCAATATTGAGAACATGAGATGACGAGTCCCTGAAAGTGAATCTATAGGTTCTAGGAACATTTCAATGATGGGGCAAGTGAAATTGAGAGAAGTTATCCCCTTTGGTTCAAGATCCTGTTGGTTGAGGGGTAATAACTGTTCTTGAACTTGGTGGTGAAAGTCTTGAGGCTCCTCTACCTTCTGGAGTTTCGTTGTGTAGATGTGCTCAGTGTTGGAGAGTGCTTTACACAGGATGGACTGGGCTGTAGCCATGACTTTTCATAAGATGTTCTGTTCATGGGCATTAATGCTTCCATACCAGACGGTGATGCAGCCAGACGAACTACTCACCACAATACATCTACGGATATTTGTCAGTTTTAGATGTTATGCTGAATCTTCATAAACTCCTAAGGAAGTAGAGGTGCTGCTGTGCTTTCTTGGTAATTGCTGTTGTGTGCTGGGTCCCGGACAGGTCCTCCGAAATGATAACAAGGAGGAATTTAAAATTGCTGACCCTCTCCACCTCTGAAGATCCAATGAGAACTGACTTATGGACCTCTGGTTTCTGCCTCCTGAAGTCAATAATCAGCTTCTTGGACCTGCTGACATTGAGTAAGGTGTCCAATCATAAACAAGAGAAAATTTGCTGATGCTGGAAATCTAAGCAACACACACGAAATTCCGGAGGAACTTAGCAGGCCAGGAAGCATCTATGGAAAAGAGTAAACAGTCGATGTTTCAGAACGAGACCCTTCATCAGGAGTGGAAAAAGTGCTGGGAAGTTAGAGCAAGATGGTGGGGAGAGGGGAGGATGAAATGCAAGGTGGCAGGTGATAGGTGAAACCGAGAGAAGGGAGAGGTGAAGTAAAGAGATGGGAAGTTGATTGGTGAAAGAGATAAAGAACTGGGGAAGTAGGAATCTGATAGGAGACGACAGAAGGCCATGGAAGAAAGGGAAGGGGGAAGGGCACCAGAGGGGGTTTCGGCAGGTGAGGAAATAAGGTCAGAGAGGGAAATGGGAATGGGAATAGGGAATAGTGAAGTGGGGGGGGGGGGAGAGATATTACCAGAAGTTTGAGAAATCAATGGTCATGGCTAACCAGACGGAATATAAAGTGGTGCTTCTCCAACCTGAATGTGATCTCACTGTGGCAGGGAGGTGGCCATAGACTGGTGTCATTAGTAAACTTGAGTATGACATTGGAGCTGTGCTTAGCCACACAGTCATAAGTGAAAAATGAGTAGAGCAGGGGACTGAGCACACAGCCTCATGGTGCACCTGTGCTGATGGAGATTGTGGAGGAGATGTTGTTGCCAATCTGAACTGACTGTGGACTGCAAGTGAGGAAACTGAAGATTCAATTGCTCAAAGAGGCATTGACGGTAAGGCCTTGGAACTTACTGTTTAGTTTTGAGGGATATTGAATACTGAGATGTGGTTGATAAAGAACATCCTGATGTATGCATCTTTGCTGTCTAGGTGATCCAGATTTGAATGAGGTGCCAATAAGATAGTATCTGCTGTGGACCTGTTATTCTGGTAGGCAATGTAGAGTGGATCCAAGTCACTTCTCAAGCTGGAGTTGATATGTTTTATCACCAGCCTCTGAAAACACTTCATTACAGTGGATGTAAGTGCCGCCGGACGATAGGTATTGAAGCAGGTTACCACATTTTTAAGAACCAGTATAATTGAATCCTGCTCGAAGTAGGCGGGTATTTCAGACTGCTGAAGAGAGAAGTTGAAGTTCTCAATGAACTCTCCAGCCAGTTGATCAGCACAGATTTTTAGTATTGGCCAGACACCCCACCTAAGCTGGATGCTTCTCATGGGTTCATCCTCCTGAAGACTGCTCACACAGCGGCCTCAGAGACTGAAATCACAGGTTCCTCAGGGGCTGTGGAAGTTCGTGATGGTTCCTCCATGTTTTGATGGTCAAAGTGAGCACGGAAGGCATTGAGCTCATCTGGAAGCGAAGCTCTGCTGTCCCCTTTGTCACTTGATTTCACTTTATAAGAGGTGATAGTATTCAAGCCCTGCCACAACTTTGTTGATTCAAGTTTAGTCTAGAATTGCCGCTTTGCACATGAGATGGCTTTCTGAAGATCATACGTTTCGGGATCAATAAAGTATCTTTCTATCTATACCTGGACCTCTTGTTATTTTCTTGGTCACCAGGCTTGAATGCCTCTGACCTGGCCCTCAGCAGACTGTGAATCTCATGGTTCATCTAAAGCTTCTGTTTGGGGAGGAGTAAATGATTTTGTGGGAACACACTTGTTTACAACTGTTTTAATAAAGTCTGTTATAACTATGGTTTATTAATTAGGATCCCTAGATGAGTCCTTGAACATGGCCCAGTCCACTGACTCGAAGCAGTCCCATAGCTGCTCCTGTGACCACCTCTAAGTTGTCCTAATCTCTGGAGTTTAACTCTTAGCCTCTGCTTATATGCATTTAGGAGGGGGATGGCTAAGTGACCAGAGAAAACAAAATATGGTATGACATGGGATGGTAGACATTTCTTATCTTAGTATTACAGTGGTCTGGCATGTTGGGATCTCTGGTGCCAAAGGTTATATGCTCTTGGTAATTGGGCAGGGTTGTCTTCAAATAAATCTGGTTGAGGTACCCAACCAAGGTTTGAAATGCATCAGGATGGATTGTTTCTTGTTTGGAGACGGCATCATGCAATACCTCAAGCACTTGATTATAGTCAGTTGGTGGTACATAAAGTGTGAACATGAGTTCGATAAAACTGCCACATTGGAACGTCACCAAGAATTTATCATGTATCTTACTCCTCTAAATCAGCAGTTCAGTCCATTCTGTAAATGAAAAAGCCTTCTAGTCTGATTGTTGTATCTGGCAGACTGGAAGAAAGCCACGTCTCACTCAGGCATAGAACACGACAATATCAGTAGGACTCTCTATCTCTGGAGACAGCTTATCTACTGATGTCTACTATAAGCCTACTGACTCTCACAGCTATCTGGACTATTCCTGTTCTCACCCTGTCTCTTGCAAAAATGCCATCCCCTTCTCACAATCCCCCTGTCTCCGCCGCATCTGCTCTCAGGATGAGGCTTTTCATTCCAGGACGAGGAAGGTGCCCTCCTTTTTTAAAGAAAGGGGCTTCCCTTCCTCCACCATCAACTCTGCTCTCAAATACGTCTCCCCCATTTCACGCACATCTGCTCTCACTCCATCCTCCCGCCACCCCACTAGGAATAAGGTTCCCCTGGTCCTCACTTACCACCCCACCAGCCTCCGGGTCCAACATATTACTCTCCGTAACTTCCGCCACCTCCAACGGGATCCCACCACTAAGCACATCTTTCCCTCCCCCCCCCTCTGCTTTCCGCAGGGATCGCTCCCTACATGACTCCCTTGTCCATTCGTCCCCCCCATCCCTCCCCACTGATCTCCCCCCTGGCACTTATCCTTGTAAGCAGAACAAGTGCTACACATGCCCTTACACTTCCTCCCTTACCACCATTCAGGGCCCCAGACAGTCCTTCCAGGTGAGGTGACACTTCACCTGTAAGTCGGCTGGGGTGATATACTGCGTCCGGTGCTCCCGATGTGGCCTTCTATATATTGGCGAGACCCGACGCAGACCGGGAGATCGTTTTGCTGAACACCTACGCTCTGTCCGCCAAAGAAAGTAGGATCTCCCAGTGGCCACACATTTTAATTCCACATCCCATTCCCATTGTGACATGTCTATCCACGGTCTCCTCTACTGTAAAGATGAAGCCACACTCAGGTTGGAGGAACAACACCTTATATTCCGTCTGGGTAGCCTCCAACCTGATGGCATGAACGTTGACTTCTCTAACTTCTGCTAATGCCCCACCTCCCCCTCGTACCCCATCCGTTATTTATTTTTATACACACATTCTTTCTCTCACTCTCCTTTTTCTCCCTCTGTCCCTCTCACTATACCCCTTGCCCATCCTCTGGGTTTTTCCCCCTCTCCCCCTTTTCCTTCTCCCTGGGCCTCCTGTCCCATGATCCTCTCGTATCCCCTTTGCCAATCACCTGTCCAGCTCTTGGCTCCATCCCTCCCCCTCCTGTCTTCTCCTATCATTTTGGATCTCCCCCTCCCACTCCCACTTTCAAATCTCTTACTAGCTCTTCCTTCAGTTAGTCCTGACGAAGGGTCTCGGCCTGAAACGTCGACTGTACCTCTTCGTAGAGATGCTGGCTGGCCTGCTGCGTTCACCAGCAACTTTGATGTGTGTTACTTGAATTTCCAGCAACTGCAGAATTCCTCACGTTTGCGTCAACCAAAATATATTTCGTGTTTCTGAACTTAACATAGGAAGAATGTAGAACACAGAACACAGAACAGTAGATCACATAAATTAGTCCTTCAGCTCAAAATGTTGCACTGAATTAACTATAATGGTATCTGTAATGCCCTGGTTCATCTTTTTTTTTACTGTTATGCTGTATGTATTTCATTTCATTTCGGCAGATCTGTGCAAGGTGGTTGTTTTCAGCTTGTTTTGATTATTGTGGAAGATAAGAGAGAGGAGAAATGTGTGCCATCCAGTTAGGATGGTCAGATTAAGGGGAGGTTTCTCTGGGGAGGGAAGCGAAGGATGTGCTTGGGCCTTTTTTGTTTGAGAGGAGATGAAGACAGAACTGGTCGTAGCATACAATCTGGTGGGAGACCCATTTGTTCGAGATGGATTATGATTGACATTTGAAAAATGGTGTGTGCTTTCACGTTTTTGGAGGACCCAGTGAGTGAGTGACTGAGAAGTTCAAGATGAGCTCCAACTGTGTATATTTGACTGTTTAATTAGAATGGGCTCTTTTCTTTTTGTTATTCTTTACTAACTCTTTAGTTAAGATTCATAAATATAATTCCTTTAATCATAAGCAGTGTATTTTCTGTTATTTTGTGGCATTAATTTGTAACAGGGTAGCAAATGACACAGCATTCACACAAACCGGGGTTTGGGGTGGGATAGAACGCACCTCAATCTCATGAATTTGACGGGACCGGAGGTTGTCTTCCCTAGACTTACGTAGCCAAGGAAACCAGCGTGTTTCATTGGTGGGGGCTCAACCGGGATTGATTTCATTTCCCTTTATCCTTGAGTGGTCCTACCCATTCCTTAGTTATTCTCTTACTCTGAATATATGTATCAAATGCCTTGGGATTCTCTTTAATCCCACCTACCAAGGCCTTCTCATAGCTTATCCTGGCAATCCTAATTTCCATCTTCAATTCTTTTCTGGCATCTTTATAATCCTTAAAGGCTCTCTTTGATTTTAGCTTCCTCAACCTTACGTATGTTTCCTTTTCTTCTTGATTGAATTGAATTCCTTGAGGAAGTGACAAAACATATTGATGAGGACAGAGCCATAGAGGTGGTGTATATGGATTTTAGTAAGGCATTTGACAAGGTAGGTTCATTCAGGAAGTCAGGAGGCATGGGATCCAGGGAAATTGGCTGTGCGGATACAGAATTTGCTTGCCTACAGAAGTCAGAGGGTTCTAGTAGATGTAGAGTATTCTGCTTGGAGGTCGGTGAACAGTGGTTTTCCACAGTGTAGAAGGTTGTCATAGGTTATAAAGAGACATTGATAGGAGCAGGGCTGGGCTGAGAAGTGGCAGATGGTGTTCAATCCAGAAAAGTGTGAAGTGATTCACTTTAGAAGGTGGAAATTGAAGTCAGAATACAGGGTTAATGACAAAATTTTCAAAGTGTGGAGGACAGATGGATCTTGGAGTTCGTGTTCACAGATCTATTAAAGTTGCAGTGCAAGCTGATAGGGTGGCTTAGAAGGTATATGGTGTGTTAGCCTTCGTTTGAGTTCTAAGCCATATAGACTCAGTGAATGAGCCCACCATATACTCCCTCTGAGTATAGCTGTGATAATGTACTAAAATAATAGTATAACTGCTCCCTCCCCAATCTTCTACCTCCTTTTCTACCTTCTCTAAAACATCAGAAACTGGAACATTAAGCAACTATTCCTGTCTCTCTCTCAATCATGTTTCTACAGTTATGCTGCAGCATCATATTTCCATGTATTGATGCATGCTCTGAGTTCACCACCCTTACCCATCATACTCCTAGTATTAAAATACACTTCAACCCATCCTATTGTGCCTATTACCTTGCTCCTGTCCGTCCTTACTGGTCATGACATGTACCTTCCTCTCAATCCTCTCACTTTCTGATCTGGTACCTATTCCTCTCCCAAACCACCTCGAGTAGCACTAGTGAACCTCCCAGCCAGGATATTGGTTCCTCAATGGAAGAATCAAAGGAATTCTTTGAACTCCATCCCAGATCACATAGTTCTTACAGCCAGTCATTCTTACAGCCATTAATTGATTTTAAATTATGGGCTGTTTGTACTATGGCCATCCACCAACTTGGAACAGAGTTCAGACTGACCACACATCTCTCAACAATATTGAAGTGCTTTGAGCAACTGGTTATGGAGCATATAAAATCCATTCTTCTTGCTACATTGGACCCTTTCCGGTTCATTTATCGGTCAAATTGATCCATTGACGGTGCCATAGCCTCTGTACATCACTCCGTCCTGTCCCACACGGAAAACTGTGTCTCATATGCCAGGATGCACTTAATTGAGTTCAGCTCTATGTTTAATATGATCGTCGCAGAGAAGCTGGTGGATAAACTGCTGTTTTTGGGTCTCAACACCTTTCTCTGTAACTGGATGTTGGACTTCTCGACAGGAAGTCAACAGTCAGTCTGTGTTGGCAGCAACGTCTGTAGCTCCATCTTACTGAGCACTGGCATCCCCTAGGGCTGCATGCTGGGCCTGCTGCTGTACACACTGTTGATGCATGACTGCACTGCCAGATCCTGCTCAAACTGACTCAGCAAGTTCACTGATGACACGACAGTGTCAGCACTGATTGTAGCAGCTTTAGTTCTGAGAATGCTTGGTCTGCTTTACTTGTCCATAGAAATCCTGCAGATGTTTTCTCCTGCACCTATCTCATGGTGGGTCCCTACGCTCAGACCACACTGGAAGGCAGTGGTGAGGGATGTCTTGTTCCACCATGTCTCAACCACAAGCGTGTGGAATTTTATTACGCTGTCCCTCACTGACCCTTCCCCTGGGTTCAAGTGCAGGGTTAGGAGTCTGCCCACTGATCCTCTCCTGGAAGATCAAACATTCTCTGGAAATCGACTACAAATTGTAGGAAAGACTGGGCTGCGGGTGAACTTTGTTCCTGTTGAGCATTGAACAGGTTGAGGGGGATCTCCGTCTAGGAGATTCACCATGTAAGCTAATGCATCATCACTGGACTGACCTGGCTGGGCTTGGAAAGTCAGCTCACATTGGGTAATGAAACTCCTGCAGTCCTTTGGGGTGATAGGTGTATCTGCCTGGTGGAGGAGTACCAGGTTCTGGTCTGGACGTTGCATTAGTGGCTGAGGCTGGTGATTAGATTAGATTATGAGGACATGCAGTCCTCTTGTATTGTCGTTTAGTAATGCATACATTAAGATATGATACAATGTTTTTCCAGAATGATATCACAGAAACACATGACAAACCGACTTAAAAACTGACAAAAACCACATAATTGTAACATATAGTTACAACAGTGCAAAGCAATACCGTAATTTGATAAGAACAGACCATGGGCACGGTAAAAGTCTCAAAGTCTCTCGAAAGTCCCATCATCTCACGCAGACAGTGAACCTCCAGCGCCGCAAACTTGCCAATACAGCACCCTGGAAGCATCTGACCACAGTCCGACTCCGAGTCCATCCGAAAACTCTGAGCCTCTGACCAGCTCTCCGACACCGAACACCGAGCTCCATCTCTGCCGAGTGCTTTGACCCTGGTCCTGGCAACAGGCAATAGGCAAACCCGAGGATTTGGGGCCTTCCCTTCCGGAGATTCTCGATTGCACAGTAGCAGCGGCAACGAAGCAGGCATTTCAGAAGTTACTCCAGGTGTTCCTCTGTGCTTCTCACGGCTGTCTCCATCAAATCGGGATTGTGCACGGCCCCCTAGTTAACACATATCGATATCAATTTGGAATGGCTGCATACGCTGCGATCTTCTCCTCTTTGAGACTGTCAAAGAGAGTCTCAAATGCTGGGAGTGGGACTGACTTGTCTACAGGCTGCTGAACTGATGCAGTGAGACTGGTCATTGGCTGCCACCCGATTATGGCTGTCGGTAGTGAGCCGCTGAACTGCAGCCTGCAGAGCAGTAATAGCTGCAGCCTGACCCTGCCTGTCTGTGGAGAGTTGCAGAACTGTTGCTGTGAGGGATGACACATGTTTTTTCCTGCTTTAACTGGGCTTGCCGCCCTGAGATTAGCTGTCACACTGTGTGAGACCCTTCTGCCAACCAGTCTCTACTGACTTCAGCTTCTCCTCCACGAGCTTCGGTTTGGGATGGGCTTGTTATTCTACGAGTTGCTGTTCTGCTGTGTGAGACACCTCTGCTAACACAGACTACATTGACTTTAACCTCCCTCCTACCTGACCAATAAATGTCAGGGCCATGGTCAGCTGTTCCCTCTCCGCTGGGTAAATTCTGGTGACAATGTGTGCGGTTATGGCTCAAGTGAAAAGAGAGTGACACTGAAGCAGACTGAACGATTCACTGAGTTTTAATAAGAACTCTGCTGAACAAAAGGAAAATAATAAATGTTAGGCCAACAGGGCTGTAAACTAAAACTCTCAAACTGAAAGCCACAGCCGACACTGCGGCTTGGAAGCAGTAACTCAACACTAAATAAATTCCACTCTTTTACAGCATTGATCTAAATGGTATTTTTCTTTTCTGGAAAAAACAAGGACAAGACTGAAGCAAGAGGAAGGGAGTTAAGTACAAACACAATGAAACACTAATTGGCTGGAATGTGCATGCTCACAAGCATGATTGTTGACCCCCTTCAGCTGCCCACCAGCAAAGGCCCCCAGACTCCCCAGCAGTGTCCATGGTTGTGTCACTTGCAGAACACTGCAAGCACAACAACTTGCGTCTCAATGTGGACCACACTAAAGAGATGATTGCGGACTTTAGGAAGGTGTGGCTGAACACTCCTCAGTGTACATAAACAGCTCCTCCGTTGAGAGAGTTAGGAGCACCAAGTTTCTGGGAGTGCACATAACAGGTGATCTCACCCGGGCCCTCAGCATCACCTCTTTGGTCAAGAAACACAGTAGTGTTTCCATTTCCTGAGGAACCTGAGGCAAATGAGGCTTTCCCCACCCCACCATTCTGAACTTTTTTTACAGGAGCATCATTCAGAGTTGTCCTGACCAGATACATCACCATCTGGTACTGGAATTGTAAGGCATTTGACTGCAAGATCTTACAAAGGATTGTGAGGACTGCAGGGAGGATCATTGTGGTCTCTCTTCCATCCATCTCTGATATTTATCAAGAGCACCGCATGCACAGAGCCCTTAGCATTGTCAACGATCACTCAGATCTGTCCCATAATTTCCTCCATCAAGCTGTTTCCTCCATCATGCAGGAGGAACCATAGCATTAGGACAAGGACTGTCAGGATGGGAAACAGCTTCTTCCTCCAGGCCATGAGATTACTGAACTCCCTCCCACCATCCAAGTCTCATTTTGTATGAAGCGGCAGTAGTGTTATGCTGCTTACTTTTCAGTTTGTGTTGTAAAAACACCTTATTCTAAATGTCAATCTTCTGCAATATATTTTATTAACTTATTTGTGGTAATATTACTTTATGTGCTGTGTGTGAGTTACGTGCACAGGTTTGTGCCCTTGGTCCGGAGGAAGATTGTTTCGTTTGGCGGTATACATGTTCAGTTGATTGACGATAAGATTGAACTTTACACCTTACAGCTTGGAAGGAAGGTAAGGTTCTACCTGATTATTCTAACAATTCTGAGAAGTGGTGAAAGGTCAGATTTTACCAAGTGGTGAAAGTTCAGACTTAAACTTGGTTGATATTTGATGACAAGCCTGGAATACTGTAAAGTGTTTGTATTTAAACAAATAGAATTTAGAATACATTTCGAGCTCTTTTATTTGCTTCTATCCTGTGTTGCTGTTGTTCTACTTCATTAGGCAATGCAGTTAAAATATGAATGCTAAATCCCTTATGCTTCCTCTGTAGGGCGAATATTGTGAGAACATAAAGAGCAAGGCAAAACAACTCAGTGAATGTTACAAAATATAGTTGACTGTGACAATGTGCATTATGTGGAAAATGATTCATTAACAGGTGTATTTCCATGAAGAAAATGTTGCTATGTGCAAGAATCAACTTTTAAACTAATCTAGTTTCTTTAATTTGTATTCCCTACAATAACACATAGCAAGATTTATCTATCAAGATTTCTTCTGTATGAAAGGATCCTTTAAATACAATTTCTATGATAGGTGAATTAATTAATCCTATCAAACCTGTTTTCAAATGCAGGTAGAATGATAAAAACTAGCAACACACATCAAAGTTCCTGGTGAATGCAGCAGGCCAGACAGCATCTCTAGGAAGAGGTACAGTCGACGTTTCAGGCTGAGACCCTTCGTCAGGACTAACTGAAGTAAGAGTGAGTAAGGGATTTGAAAGTTGGAGGGGGAGGGGAGATCCAAAATGATAGGAGAAGACAGGAGGGGGAGGGATGGAGCCAAGAGCTGGACAGGTGATAGGCAAAAGGGGATACGAGAGGATCATGGGACAGGAGGTCCGGGAAGAAAGACGGGGGGGGGGGACCCAGAGGATGGGCAAGAGGTATATTCAGAGGGACAGAGGGAGAAAAAGGAGAGTGAGAGAAAGAATGTGTGCATAAAAATAAGTAACAGATGGGGTACAAGAGGGAGGTGGGGCCTTAGCGGTAGCTAGAGAAGTCGATGTTCATGCCATCAAGCCGGAGGCTAACCAGACGGAGTATAAGGTGCTGTTCCTCCAACCTGAGTGTGGCCCCATCTTTACAGCAGAGGAGGCCGTGGATAGACATGCCAGAATGGGAATGGGATGCGGAATTAAAATGTGTGGCCACTGGGAGATCCTGCCCTCCCCGGCGGACTTTCCAAAATGATAGGAGAAGACAGGAGGGGGAGGGATAGAGCCAAGAGCTGGACAGGTGATTGGCAAAAGGGGATACGAGAGGATCATTTCCAAAATGATAAAAACTATATAACATTGAGAAACAATAACCACATTTTTCCCGGATATCTTTATGATGGCTTCATTGGATTATTAACTGTGCCTTTGTATTCTTCACTGAGTTATTGAGGTTCTCAGGTCTGCCCTTCACAAAAGGGCACATATATTTATTCAGTCTGCATAATAAGTTCCATTTTAATACAGTGTTGCACTAACTGCAAACCTTCATGTATTCATTCATAGTAGAATTTATTACCGGGGGAAAAAAGAAACTGAAAGAAAGACAATTTTATAAAATGCAGTCCTGACATTAGCTTCTGCTTCTGTTAACTAATGCATGCCTGTGTGTTGGCTTCTGCACTAGGACAGTGGTGTAGAGTATGTGGAATGTCATTGTAGCCAAACAAATACATGCTGATTACTAAACAATATTCTCATGTAATTGGATCTTCGATCTTAAAGGATTATAGATTTACTGGAGTAATTGTCGTGAAATGTAGTGAACCTCTGACATTTTTATTGGCCATTCTGCAAAATGCTGCAATAAAGCTTTGTAACACAATTGCCAAAGAAATAATACTGCAGTATATATTAAGCACATGAAAACATATAACACAAAGACATACTCAAGTATGCCCCTCAGTATAATCAACATATCATCTGATGATTATTTTGTCCAGACTGGCTATGCTTGTCATAGTTTATACTTCATTATGGAAGCATTTAAATGGGACAGTCAGAAATGGCACAAAGGAAGAGAGTGGTGCTGACAAAGTGAAAACGGACTGTTCACACTTCTGAAAAAAATTGATTAGAGCTGTCTGCAAAGATCTCACTGCACCATGATAACTCCCTCCATCTCTGCAGATTTTGGAAACTCAGCTCTTTAATACTTTTCAGATGCTGTAGCATATGCTCTGAGACTTTGTTCTAATTTGGTTATGAACGTAATCGCATACATGATAAAAGGTCTGTACTCTGCAGCTGTTTTTAACATCACAGCTGTATTCACACAATAAAGGCATAAGGTGAAAATTTTGTGCCTCTATGACTTTATGAAATACCAAATGTTGCAAGGACTATGTCAAAGGGTCAAGGTCAGGACTCTTAAGAGGAAGAGGAGGAAGATGCAGAAGAAGACAGTCAGGAGGAATACCAGAGAGCTTCAGACAGATAGCTGATGTCTATTTACATGAAGACCACTATGAAGAGGGGGCCTTCATATAGAAGGACTATGAAGTTCTTCTGCATGAACATCAAAGCACCCAGGTTACATACTTTCCTTTCCACGACTGAGGATCTAATCAAATATTTCCCGTCTATGGTTAATCTTTATAACCCACTTCCTGCAAAAAAATCATTAGTTTCCCACACCTTCCAATTATCACAATTACTATTCACCTCAAGCAAGCATGAGTCATGAAAGTAAATCACTACTTAGAACATTTACAGATAATTATCCCTAATAGCTGACTGATAAGTGCACTTGTCTACTTCAAAGTTCAAAGTAAATTTATTATCAAAGTATGTATATTTCACCTATAGCACTCTGAGATTCATTTTCTTGCAGATACTCACATGCAATAGAATCAATGAAAAGCTACATATAAACAAAAATTGACAAAGTCAATATGCGAGAGAAGACACACTATGCAAATACAAAAAATATATATAATAATAATTAAGTAAATGAATAACACTGAGAACATAAGTTGAAGAGTCCTTGAAACTGAGTCCATAGATTATGGAATCAGTTCAATGTTGAGGTGAGTGAAGTTATCTACGCTGGTTCAAGAGTCTCATTGTTGAAGGGTAATAACTGTTCTTGAACCTGGTCATGTGGGATCACAGGCTTCTGTACCACCTTCCTGATGTTAGCAGCGAATAGACAGCATGGTCTGGATGATGGGGGTCGTTGCTGTTGGATGCTGCTTTCTTATGGCAGTGCTCTTTGTAGACGTGCTCAGCAGTGGAAGCTTTCAAGCCCTATGCAAAGCTCATTCAGAAAGTAAGGAGGCATGGGATCCAAGGAGATCTTGCTTTGTGGATCCAGAATTGGCTTGCCCACAGAAGGCAAAGGGTGGCTGTAGATGGTTCGTATTTTGTATGGAGGTCGGTGTTCTGCAGGGATCTGTTCTGGGACCCCTTCTCTTTGTGGTTTTTATACATGATGTGGATGAAGAAGTAAAAGGATAGGTTAGTAAGTTTGCTGATGACACTAAGGTTGGGGGTGTTGTGGATAGTCTGGAGGATTGCCAGAAGTTACAGTGGGACATTGATAGGATGCCAAACTGGGATGAGAAGTGGCAAATGCAGTTCAACCCAGATAATTGTGAAGTGGTTCATTTTGGTAGGTCAGATTTGAAGATAGAATATAGTATTAATGGTAAGACTTCTGGCAGTGTGGCGGATCAGCGAGATCTTGGGATCCGTGTCCATAGGATACTCAAAGCTGCTGCGCAGGTTGACAGTGTTGTTAAGAAGGCGAATGGTGTGTTGGTCTTCATCAACTGTGGGATTGAGTCAAAGACCCATGAGGTAATTTTACAGCCATATAAGACCTTGGTCAGACCCCACTTGGAGTACCGTGTTCAGTTTTGGTCACCTCACTACAGGAAGGATGTGGATACTATAGAAATAGTGCAGAAGAGATTTACAAGGATGTTGCCTGGATTGGAGAGTGTGCCTTATAAGAATAGGTTGAGTGAACTTGGCTTTTTCTCCCTGGAGAGGTGACCTGATAGAGGTGTGAAGCTTTGATCATGTGGATAGCCAAAGGCTTTGTCCCAGGGCGGAAATGGCTAATACACGTGTACATAGCTTTAAGGTGCATGGAAGTAGGTACAGAAGGGATGTCACGGGTAAGTTTTTCACACAGAAAGCAGTGGCTGAGTGGAATGAACTGCCGGCAATGGTGGTGGAGGCAGATACAATAGGGTCTTTCAAGCGACTCTTAGATAGGTACATGGAGCTTAGAAAAATAGAAGGCTATGAGGTAGGGTAATTCTAGGCAACTTGTAGAGTAGGTTACATGGTCGGCACACCAATATGTGCCGAAGGGCCTGTAACATGCTGTAATGTTCTTTGTGTGGGCACCTGTCGAAATTTTGAAGGGGACAATTCAGATATCTTCCCAGAATATTCTCAAGTGGCAATAAGAGGCAAGGATTACCAAGAGTTTTACATTAAGAATGACCGATGCAAAGCAGAAGTATCTTTGGTACAATACTCGTTTCTAAAGTAAGTATCCCAAAAACACATCAGGATTAAATGATTCTGCTGTTAGATTGATATCATTATATTTGCATGTAGGATGTGGACACTAGCAGCAATGCTGGAGCTTACTGTAGAAATAGAATCCTGAGAGAACTCGGCAGATGCAGGCTGAGCAATTTCCATGAAGGAAAAGCGTATAAGTTGACACCCTGTATCTGGGTCCTGACACACGATCTCCTACACACCTTTTACCACCATAGTTGCTGCTTGACCCTTAGGGTCTTCCAGCATTCTGTTGTTCTGGATTCCATTATTTGTGGCCTCTTTTGTCTCCTGACAATTATTATCCTGAAATCAGTAACACTTAAGAGTCAAGCACGTAAGTCACGTATGGGCCAGAATGATAGATTCCTTCCAGGAACATTAGGAAACCAGACTGATTTTTACAGCAATGTGGTGATGTCATAATCACTGTCCTTGAAATTAAACTTTTTTTATTAAATGCATGATTTAATTTGTTGGAATCAAGTTCCTCACCCGCTACAATGGGATACACTTCAAGTCTCTAGATCAGCGATCCATACCACCAGGGACTCTGATGATTTATTAGTGTTTAGTTTTGTTCATCCTGCCATGGGAAGGGTGCCAACAAGATGAAAAGAGTGCAGAAAAAATGAAAGAATTCTGCAAGGGAAGTGCCTCTTTCACCACTGTATGACTGTTTGACTTTTCCAGTAACTTACCCAATGGGCCACTGTTGACAACTTCCTTTTCATACAATATGGCAAAGCTTTAAAGTACAATAGCTTTCACTTGTTCAGACTAAGTCTTGGCAAAAAGCATAATATTAATATTTGTGTTTTTTTTTAAAAACGGAACCATTGTGTTTGGCACTGACAAAGAACTATGAACTGTCAATTTACAGCACAGGCATCCATACTCATAGAAGGACAATGAATAAATAGAAGATTGTTCCACTTGAGAACCATATTATTCAAGTGCAACATTTATTGTATATCATTATTCACAGGATGGAACATTCTTCTGTCTTAAGTTTTTAACATAGAACCACTCTGGATGTTTATTCCAAACTAATTTGTAACTGTTGGCTTTCGTTACAGATTCTAATACAACATTGCAATAGGAATGTCATGTATTAAATAAGCAAGTAATAATAACGGATTAACAGACAGGATACTTTTCTGATGTGGTTTGGCTATAGGAGCAGCTATAGGTCACAAATGCCAAATGTTTGAAATGGCAGAGATGATTTTGAGTGCACTCGATGTTACGAATTGTCTGTGCGAAAGAGGATAGCATCGAAGTGCCCTGTCACTTGTGATTGACAATTGACCCTTGGTCATTTTGATTGTTAACTGACACTTGCCTAATGGTATTTTTTTCTTATTGAAGCTGGCAGGAGCCAGAATCAGCCTATCTCAGAGAAGCCATTTTATTGGTTCAATGCTGTGTGCATGAACAGTAACACACAATTTGGCTATAGGCAGACGAGACTGACGCAGTTTGTACTATACCCTGTTAATATTTTATTTACTCCTAGCAGATAGAATATGTAACTTTCACTTTGGCTAGCAGCCTAATATAAGGGGTGATAGCCCCTGGCCCGGCCAAACTTAAGAAACCTTGTTTGGGTGGATGCTGCGCAATGTGTCCCCTGTTACAAATCAGTACCCCAAAATAACAAACAGTACACAGTATGCAATTAAATGATTGAGCTTTATAATTCTTAATTTGACTATATGGTTGATAAAGAAACCAAAAAAAAAAGAAAAAGGGCCCATTCTTATGAAATGGTCTATTGCGCAACGTTGGAGCTCACTGATAAGCCGGTTGTCCACCATTGACCTCCTCCGATCGTCGCTGCCCTTCGGACCCTCGCTCCAAGCCCACTCCATCTGGCGGTCTACCAACTCTCTCCATTCGCGTCTTCTCTCCTCATCTCTCCCCGGCAGGAGACCACGAAAATCTCTCTTCCAAACTCACAAGAAAGAACAACATTTCTCTCAATGGATAGTTCCAGCATTCCAAACCCTGTTATCTCTAGTCATAACCCAAACATTGTAGCTACAGAGAAACCATTACATTAGCAGTGAAACCTTACAGCATGTTACAAATATATAAACTAGAAATGGGCTAATTTACAGTTCTATGTCAGTATTAATACTTTGTACATCCCCCTCCCCTCTCGTGTATCCTATGTGTTCTTTGTAAACACAAAATAATCTGCAGATGTTATTGTCAAAGGAACACTCACAATGCACTGGAGGAACTCAACAGGTCAGTCAGCATCAGTTGAAAAGATTAGTTGACGTTTCGGACTGAAACCCTTCGTCAGGACTGAAGGAAGAACTTTGGGGAGGGTTTGAAGAATGCTGGTAGTTGAAAAAAACAGTAATTTGAAAGACAAAGGGGTGGGGGAGGGGAAGCAGGGAGGTGATTGGCAGGAGAACAATGCGCAGTAGTAGAAGGAGGCAGAACTATGAGGGAGGTGATGTGAAATAGGGATAGAGGAAGGGAGGGGGAGGGAATTACCCGGAAGTTGGAGAATTCTATGTTCATACCAAGGGGCTGGAGACTACCTAGATGGTATATGAAGTGTTGCTCCTCCAACCTGAGTTTAGCCTCATCATGGCAGTAGAGGAGGCCATGTATGGACATACCTAAATGGGAGTGGGAAGCAGAGTTGAAGTGGGTGGCTACCGGGAGATCCTGTCTGTTGTGGCGGACAGAGTGGAGGTGCTCGACGAAGCGGTTCCCCAATCTGTGTCAGGTTTCACCGATGTAGAGGAGGCCACACCGGGAGCACCGGATGCAATAGATGACCCCGACAGATTTGCAAGTGAAGTGTTGCCTCACCTGAAAGGACTGTTTGGGGCCCTGAATGGTGGCAAGAGAGGAGGTGTAGGGACAGGTGTAGCACTTACGCTTACAGGGATAAGTGCCGGGTGGGAGATCCGTGGGGATGGACATGTGGATAAGTGAGTCTCAGAGGGATCGATCCCTGCGGAAAGCGGAGAGGGATGGAGAGGGAAAGATGTGCTTAGTGGTGGGGTCCTGTTGAAGGTGGTGGAAGTTGCGGAGGATAATGTGCTGGATCCGGAGGCTGGTGGGGTGGTAGGTGAGGACAAGGGGAACTCTGTCCCTGTTGTGGTGGCGGGAAGACGAGGTGAGGGCCGAAATGTGGGAAATGGAGGAGATGCGGGTGAGGGCATCATTGATGACTGTAGAAGGGAAACCACGATCCTTAAAGAAAGAGGACATTTGAGATGTCCTGGAACGGAAAGCCTCATCCTGGGAGCAGATGTGGCGGAGACGGAGGAACTGGGAATAGGGAACGGCATTTTTGCATGTGGCGGGGTGGGAGGAGGTATAGTCGAGGTAGTTATGAGAGTCAGTGGGCTTGTAGAAGATGTCAGTGGACAGTCTGTCTCCAGAGATGGAGACCGAGAGATCGAGAAAGGGGAGAGAAGTGTCAGAGATAGAGCAAGTGAATTTGAGGGCTGGGTGGAAGTTTGAAGTAAACTCGATGAAATTGACGAGCTCAGCATGGGTGCAGAAAGCAGCACCAATGTAGTCATCAATGTACCGAAGGAAAAATTGGGGAGCAGTACCAGAATAGGTTTGGAGCACAGACTGTTCCACATAACCAATGAAGAGGCAGGCGTAGCTGGGTCCCATGTGAGTTCCCATAGCTACACCCTCAGTCTGAAGAAAGTGGGAAGAGCCAAGAGAGAAGTTATTACGTGTGAGAACCAGTTCCGCCAACCGGAGGGGGTAGTGGTGGTAGGGAACTGGTGAGGTCTATTATCCAGGAAGTAGCGGAGGGCTTTGAGGCCTTCTTAATGGGGAATGGAGGTGTATAAGGATTGGACATCCATAGTAAAAATGAAGCGGTTGGGACTGGGGAACTGGAAGTTATTGAAGAGGTGGAGGGCATGGGATGTATCACGGATGTAGGTGGGGAGGCACTGAACTATGGGTGACAAAATAGAGTCCAGGTAGGCGGATACAAGTTCGGTGGGACAGGAGCAGGCAGAAACTATGGGTCTACCGGGACAGTCAGGCTTGTGTATCTTTGGGAGGAGGTAAAACCGAGCGGTACGGGGTGTGGGAATAATGAGATTAGCGGCTGAGGAACACAAAATAATCTGCAGATGCTGTTGTCAAAGGAACAACAAATGTGTTCTTCGATTCCTTTCCTCTTATGTAATTACACAATGTCCCCTTTAATGTAGTTCTGCTATTTGTCTCTATTGTGTATTTAATATTTCAGTAATATTCCATTAAACTATAGTTTGATTAAGCATCCTTGTATATTTAAATAATTCATTACGGGTTATATTACATACGTCATCACGCTACCATGTACACATGCCTTGCTTAAAGTAAACTTGAAGTTAAACTCGCATTTCGGACTCCCATGTATTCCTTTGAATTAGTTTGATGTCTTGAAGTCACAAAGTGTAACAATCTCAACCCCAACTTGCGCACTGGTCCGACATTATAACATGGGGTCAGAGTAAGCCATTTTCTCCTGAATTCCTCATTGGATTTATCATTCACTATTTCATATAATAATCCTTAGTTTTGGACATCTCAGATGTGAGACCATTTTCTCTTTGCCCTATCTATCGAGTCACTTATTAGCTTTCTTTTTTTTTGAGAGAGAGAAAAAGCTTTCGGGTTGTTCAGTGTTTTCTGGTGTAGAATTGTAGAAAATTTAAGATACTGGGCTGATCATGACCTTGCAGATCAAATAAAAGCTAGACAGCTGATGTCACCTCTCAGCCCTGGATATGTAGCCCCGCAGATTACGGCTCTTCAAGGTGCACTTAAATTAAAGGCTGAGGGATGTTTGATGCTTTCAATCTCTTGGGCAGCGAGCGTCAGACATCATTCTCTGGGTGAAAAAAAGTGTTCATCCATCTCCACTCACACTCTTTTTGCAATTATTTTAAATCTGTGCCACCCTTTCCCTTCCTCCCCAATAAATTATTTCTTTCCATTAAAGAAATGGCTCATTTGCTCGGTCCCAGCCTCTTGTAATTTTATTTACCTCAGTTAAGTCTCCCTTCAGGCTCACAGTTCCAACAAAAATAACTGTAGCTTATCTGATATCTAATATTTCTTTACAGCTACAATTTACCAGGCCAGCAATAGCCTCATAAATCTTCTCTGAACTCTGTGCAGTGCAATCACATCTTGGGTCCAGAAATTGTGTGCAGTTCTCAAGATATGATAATCTCACTGTTATTGGAGTCTTTGACTTTGCTACTAAGACAAAGAATTCTTTCAGCCTTTTTACTTTACTGACAATTCTTGCTACCCTTTTGTAGTATATGTGACACCTCCCAAAATGCTTTACCTCATTGTCCCTTCGATTAGATTCTCTTTCTGCCTCATGGACTGGGCCATTTAATACCTTCCTTCAGTCCAGAGTGTTACTCTTCACTGTCAGCCATGTGGCTGGTATTTCCTCCATCCGAAAGTACAGTCAGACCTGGCTGGCTGTCCCGAAGTCTTGCCATTAGCAATAAGTAACAGACAGACATTGTAATCACCCTAACTACCCCCATTAACCCACTTGATCTGACCTCACTCTGTTTGTATTTCCTTTGCTCCATCTATCTCTCCCGTCATCTTTTCTGCAACTTCAACCCAATTTTTAAATCTCTCCCTATTTTGACAAAGCAACTCTAACCTGAAACAATACCTGAACTACTTTCCACAGATGCTGCCTGACCTGCTGAGAGTTTCCTGCATTTCTATTTTTATTTGAAATTTTCAGCATTTGCAGTTTTTTTTATCTTCATGTTTTTTCTTGCAATACTTATCACCTTTGTTATGTTCCCTATATTTAAGTCAACTTATTACAGGAAGCCAGAGTTAATAGGTTGAGCTTTGCAGAACCTCATTGTGCCTTCCATTTGCAAGAAGATAAGTCAACCATTACCCTTTATTTCTTGTCACTGGCTTGACTTCCTTGAATTTTGTGTTATGCAGAAAATACCAAATGCATTCCCTCATTAATTTGCGTTGTTACCTTCTCAGAAAATTCAAGTTAGGCCTTTCCTTAACAAGTCCATACTAACTATCCCTGATTAACTGTTAAAAGATAAGTCTGTAATCTCTTAATTCTGATGTCTTCCTTGCAAAACTTGTTTGCAGTTTTGTCTGCAATTTCCCATTAGTAATATGGAGGCTAGAAGAGAGCACCGTACTCAGCTATAAGGTAGCTTACTTAGTACCACAAACAGAGTGTGTGCCTGGATGTGAATTGCCTTCATCAAGACAACACGATTGTTAAGGTCCAGACAATCTAAGTATCTAAGCTCTTCAGCTTTTATATTATTTCAATCCTGTATTTCAGTTTCTTGAAGCCCCAAATTTCTGGGGTTGTGCATGGTTGTTCTGGATTGCCAATTGCTTCTCCTGTACCTGTAGCAAGTCCCGACAAGTCACATGACAGCTTAACGATGATAACAATGGAATTGAAGGGAAGGAACATTGATGAATCCCCTCTCTTCCATATCCCATATCACCATCTTCACTCAATTCCCTGCTGGCAATGAATGGAAAACAAACAAATAACAAGTGACAACACAAAAGCAACGGACAGTCTTTCAAATATTGTCTGATTTATTCCCACTGGAAGCCCTACTTCCAGTGCATTAGGGTATTTGCTTGATTCAATGACTCCAAAATGTTTCCTGGGTAAAGATAATTTGATGTCTCAGGGGCAGGAATGGCTGCTGAGTGTGCCAGGCTTTAGATGTTTCAAGAAGGACAGGGAAGGAGGCAAAAGAGGTGGGGGTGTGGCATTGCTAATCAGGGATAGTGTCACGGCTGCAGAAAAGGAGGAAGTCATGGATGGATTATCTACTGAGTCAGTGTGGGTGGAAGGCAGAAACAGGAAGGGGGTAATAACTCTACTGTGTGCTTTTTATAGACCACCCAATAGTAACAGGGATATCAAGGAGCAGATAGGGAGACAGATTCTGGAACAGCGCAATAATAATAGTGTTGCTATGATGGGAGATTCTAACTTTCCTAATATTGATTGACATCTCTTTAGTGCAAGGGATTTAGATGGGATGGCGTTTGTTAGGTGTGTGCAGGAAGGTTTCCAATATGTAGATAAACCAACTAAAGGAGAGGCTGTACTTGATCTGGTATTAGGAAATGAACCTGGTCAGGTGTCAGATCTCTTGGTGGGGGAGCATTTTGAAGGTAGTGATCACAACTTTGTCTCCTTTTCCATAGCACTGGAAAGGGATAGGAGCAGACAATTTGGGAAAGCATTTAAGTGGGGTATGGAAAAATATGATGCTATTAAGCAGGAACACACATCAAAGTTGCTGGTGAACGCAGCAGGCCAAGCAGCATCTGTAGGAAGAGGTGCAGTCGACGTTTCAGGCCGAGACCCTTCGTCAGGACTAACTGAAGGAAGAGTGAGTAAGGAATTTGAAAGTTGGAGGGGGAGGGGGAGATCCAAAATGATAGGAGAAGACAGGAGGGGGAGGGATGGAGCCAAGAGCTGGACAGGTGATTGGCAAAAGGGGATACGAGAGGATCATGGGACAGGAGGTCCGGGAAGAAAGACAAGGGGGTGGGGGGACCCAGAGGATGGGCAAGAGGTATATTCAGAGGGACAGAGGGAGAAAAAGGAGAGTGAGAGAAAGAATGTGTGCATAAAAATGAGTAACAGATGGGGTACGAGGGGGAGGTGGGGCCTTAGCGGAAGTTAGAGAAGTCGATGTTCTCCCTCTGTCCCTCTGAATATACCTCTTGCCCATCCTCTGGGTCACCCCCCCTTGTCTTTCTTCCCGGACCTCCTGTCCCATGATCCTCTCGTATCCCCTTTTGCCTATCACCTGTCCAGCTCTTGGCTCTATCCCTCCCCCTCCTGTCTTCTCCTATCATTTTGGATCTCCCCCTCCCCCTCCAACTTTCAAATCCCTTACTCACTCTTCCTTCAGTTAGTCCTGACGAAGGGTCTCGGCCTGAAACGTCGACTGCACCTCTTCCTACAGATGCTGCCTGGCCTGCTGCGTTCACCAGCAACTTTGATGTGTGTTGCTTGAATTTCCAGCATCTGCAGAATTCCTGTTGTTTGCTATTAAGCAGGAACTTGGGAGCATAAACTGGGAGCAGATGTTCTCAGGGAAATGCATGGCAGAAATGTGGCAAGTGTTCAGGGGGCATTTACATGGCATTCTGCATAGGTATGTTCCATTGAGGCAGGGAAAGGGTGGTAGGGTAAAAGAACCACGGTGTACAAAAATGTGGAAAATCTCATTAAGGAGGAAAGAAAAGTTTATGAAAGGTTCAAGAAACTAGGTACTGATAGAGTTCTAGAAAATCACAAGGTTGCCAGAAAGGATCTTAAGAGTGAAATTACGAGAGCTAGAAAGGGCCATGAGAAGGCCTTGGTGAGCAGGGTTAAGGAAAACCCCAAGGCATTCTACAAGTATGTGAAGAGCAAGAGGATGAGCCGTGTGAGAATAGGATCAGTCAGGTTCGACAGTGGAAACTTGTGCGTGGAGTTGGAGGATGTAGCGGAGGTACTTAATGAATACTTTGCTTCAGTATACACCAAGGAAAAGGACCTTGGCGATTGTAGGGATGACTTACAGTGGACTGAAACCCTTGAGCATATGGATATTAAGAAAAAGGATGTGCTGGGACTTTTGGAAAATATTAAGTTAAGGGTTGCCTGCACCGGATGAAATATACCCCAGGCTATTGTCGGAAGCAAAGGAGGATAATCCTGAGCCTCTGGTGGTGATCTTTGCATCACCAATAGGGACAGAAGTACCACCAGAGGGTTGCAAATGATGCTCCCTTGTTGAAGGAAGGGAGTAGAGATAACTCAGGAAATTATAGACCAGTGAGTTTTACTTCAGTGGTGGGCAAGTTGCTGGAGAAGATCCTGAGAGACAGGATTTACAAGCATTTGGAGAGACATAATCTGATTAGGGATAGTCAGCATGGTTTTGTCAAGGCCTTGTCACGCATTATGAGCCTGATTGAATTCTTTAAGAAAGTAACAAAACATATTGATGAAGGTAGAGCAGTGGATATAGTGTATATGGATCTTAAAATGGCATTTGATAAGTTCTCCATGCAAGGCTTATTCAGGAAGTAAGGAGACATGGGATCCAAGGAGACTTTGCTTTGTGGATCCAGAAATGCCTTGCCCACAGGAGGCAAAGGGTGGTAGTAGATGCAGACATCCCACCTCTCCCGGAAGTTCCGGGAGTCTCCTGCATATTAATAGTGGCTCCCTGATGCCCACAATTTGTATACAATATCATGGAAATCAATTTTTTTGAGAGCGAGCGAGAGAAAGCAAGTGAGAGCGCCCACGAGAGCGAGAGTGCATGTGAGAGAGAGCGAGAGCAAGCAAGCGAGAAAGCAAGCAAGAGCGCGAGAGAGCACACGAGCGAGAGAGAGAGAGAGCGCGAGAGCGCGCCATGGCAGAGTGTTCCAAAAAAAGAAAATATAAAACGTACGTCACCCCAGACTACACTAAAGTGTACCCCTGCCTAATAGGGGTCAAAATAATGACAGTGTTGCTCGCTGCACTGTTTGCAACAGTGACTTTTCTATTGCCCATGGTGGGTTAAGACTGTAAAAGACATGTTGAGGTGAGTTTAACAGATGTCATTCATTCATTAACATAGCTAATGTTATTTAAACTAGCTGACTAGCTGGCTAGCTGCTAAGGAGCTGCTCTATGCAGACATCCCACCTCTCCCAAAAGTTCCGGGAGTCTCCCGCAATTTGATGGTGCTACCTCCCTGAAATGAGTTTTTGCAGGGTGGGATGCCTGTAGATGGTTTGTATTCTGCATGGAGGTCGATGACCAATGGTGTTCTGCAGGGATCTGTTCTGGGACACCTCGTCTTTGTGATTTTTATAAATGACCAGGATGAAGAAGTAGAAGGATGTGTTAGTAAGTTTGCTGATGACACAAAGGTTAGGGGTGTTGTGGATAGTGTGGAGGATTGTCGGAGGTTACAGTGGGACATCGATAGGATGCTGAACTGAGCTGGGAAACTATAGAAAGGGTGCAGAAGAGATTTACAAGGATGTTGCCTGGATTGGGGAGCATGCCTTATGAGATTAGATGGAATGAACCTATTCTCCTTGGAGCGACAGAGGACGAGAGGTGTCCTGATAGAAGTGTATAAGGTGATGAGAGGCATTGATAATGTGGATAGTCAGAGGCTTTTTCCCAGGGCTGAAGTGGCTAACATGAGGGGGCATAGTTTTAAAGTGCTTAGAAGTAGGTACAGAGGAGATGTCAAGGGTACCTTTTTTACACAGAGAGTGCTGGGTGTGTGTGGAATGTACTGTTGGCGGCTGATACAATCGGGTCTTTTAAGAGACTCTTGGATAGGTACAAGGAGCTTAGGAAAATAGAGAGCTATGTGGTAGGGAAATTCTAGGCGATTTCTAGTGTAGGTTATATCGTTGGCATAACATTGTGGGCCGAAGGGCCTGTAATGTGCTGTAGATTTCTATGCTCGATGTTCTAAGGCCTCTTTTCAATGTGTACTGTACATAAAGGATCAATGTGCACCAAGAGCAGACAAAACCTGTGAATGCTAAGGCTTGCTGAGTGCTGTGCTGCACAGTTTTCCAACAGAATACAGCAGTACAAGGTTCCAGGGGCAGCACATTAATGCAGTCTTTAGGCACCGGTGGTGTGCAACATGACAACCCCATGTTGCTTCAATTGTTCATCCACATGGGTTCCTCTTTTGCAAGGGATGGTCTGGTTAACAGGTCGCGCTTGATGCCCTGGTGCTGAAAACAGAGGGGAGAGTGTCAAGCATCTCAGAATAAGCACAAGGAAGAAACTTCCAGTGAAATGCCAGACAAGTGCAGCCTCGCATTCTTCTGCTTCATGTACTGCCCTGGTTTAAAACCTTGAAGAAAATGTTTGTGTGGTGAACAAGCCAGCAATCAAATGTCTGAAAGAAGAGTTCTTTTCAGGCTGTAGTTTATCGGGGGGGGGGGGGGCAATAACCATATTGAAATCTGCTTTAACCTGACTTCTAGAAAGCATCCAGCAAAGGACCAGCTGCACACTACCACCAGAGACAGTGATGTTCCTGCTGTCCTGTACAATTTTCACTGGCTATTGACTGAGGCTGCAATTACTCCCAACTATAAATTTAAAGTAGCTAGAACCAAAAATATTGAGGAAAACAGGAATCTCACTGTCAACAGTTCTGCTGCTCCTGTAGCAGGCACTCACAGTTAAAGTAGATGGTACAACACTATAATTGCCCCCTGGTAAACCATAACCTGGAAAGATCCTCCTTTCAGACTTTCCCAGGCACATGCAATTGGAAAAAGACCATGGTGATGGAAATTGCAAGTGTAAGTCAGGGAAACATGCTTTTAGTGCACTTCTTCCATTTCAGAGAGGGGAGGACATATCAAAAGAGCATTTTAGCTTCCATCTTCTGTCTGCTAACAGTTTTTCAGGTTTGAGGTACATATATTTCAAATCTGTGAAATGGACCCTGTCCTGAGCGTTATCGTTTATCATCATCCTGAACCCAACACCCGCTTTCTCTAGGAATCCTTAGAGTTCTTCTCCTCTTCGATATTGAACTATTATCGCTGGTGATTTCAATATTCATATTAATGATCTCTCAAATGTGGACTCTATGGCAGCTGAATTCATGAGCTTACTAGACAGTCCAGCATGCCACTGACCCCACCCATTGAGCTGGAAATACACTTGATTTAATAATGACAAAGGGTCAAATACTATTATTGTCTCTGTCTGATACCACTACCTCTGATCACTCTTGCATACTTTTTGAAGCCCTCCTCCCTGTAACCAAGAATATGAAAGAAATTGCAATTAAAAACCAGCTTATTGATGCTGCAACACAACTTAAATTCTCTGAGCTGGCTAGCTTATTTGACCTGTGTGACCTAAACTGCTCAGTAAATGGAATGCAAGCAACAGGAATTCTGCAGATGCTGGAAATTCAAGCAACACACATCAAAGTTGCTGGTGAACGCAGCAGGCCAGGCAGCATCTCTAGGAAGAGGTACAGTCGACGTTTCAGGCTGAGACCCTTCATCAGGACTAACTGAAGGAAGAGTTAGTAAGAGATTTGAAAGTGTGAGGGGGAGAGGGAGATCCAAAATGATAGGAGAAAACTGGAGGGGGAGGGATGGAGCCAAGAGCTGGGCAGGTGATTGGCAAAGGGGATACGAGAGGATCATGGGACAGGAGGCCCAGGGAGAAAGACAAAGGGGGAGGGGGGGAAACCCAGAGGATGGGCAAGGGGTATAGTCAGAGGGACAGAGGGAGAAAAAGGAGAGTGAGAGAAAGAATGTGTGTATAAAAATAAATAACGGATGGGGTACGAGGGGGAGGTGGGGCATTAGCAGAAGTCAGAGAAGTCGATGTTCATGCCATCAGGTTGGAGGCTATCCAGGTGGAATATAAGGTGTTGTTCCTCCAACCTGAGTGTGGCTTCATCTTTACAGTAGAGGAGACCGTGGATAGACATGTCAGAATGGAAATGGGATGTGGAATTAAAATGTGTGGCCAATGGGAGATCCTGCTTTCCGTGGCGGACAGAGCATAGGTGTTCAGCAAAGCAGTCTCTCAGTCTGCGTCGGGTCTCGCCAATATATAGAAGGCCACATTGGGAGCACCGGCCGCAGTATATCACCCCAGCCGACTCACAGGTGAAGTGTCGCCTCACCTGGAAGGACTGTCTGGGGCCCTGAATGGTGGTAAGGGAGGAAGTGTAAGGGCATGTGTAGCACTTGTTCTGCTTACAAGGATAAGTGCCAGGAGGGAGATCAGTGGGGAGGGATGGGGGGGACGAATGGACCAGGTTCCCCTGGTCCTCACCTACCACCCCACCAGCCTCCGGGTCCAACATATTATTCTCCGTAACTTCCGCCACCTCCAACGGGATCCCACCACTAAGCACATCTTTCCTTCCATCCCTTCTCTGCTTTCTGCAGGGATCGCTTCCTACGCAACTCCCTTGTCCATTCGTCCCCCCCATCCCTCCCCACTGCTCCCTGGGACATGCAGAGTAGCTGAGAGAAAATAGAGGAACACTGGGCTGGAAGTCCACTGTAATATTTTCAAAAAAAGCTATGTTCCTGTAATGGCTCTATACGCTCTACAAGAAGAACCCATTTTCCAAGATTATTACGAGGAATAATGGCGATTCAAGGATATTGTTTTCAATTTTAAACCAACTGTTGAACCCTGACCCAATCTATAATGTCCTCTGTCAAGCATCTGCCACAAAATGTGAGGAATTCACAATACTTTTATTAACAAAATTGCTTCCATTAGAGAAAGTATTGCTACAGATACTAATAGCCTCCATAGTTAAAAGACAGCAACCATGTCAAAACTTGCAAAAATTGCCAATGCAGTTCTCTATAATATTGTAACAAAGAGTAAACTATCTATTTGCTGCCTCGACCCTGTCCCTACTACATTTTTAAGAAACCTTTTAATAGTGTTTTCAATTCTTTTAGAAAAATTATTAACACATTCCTTGAAACTTGAGTTCTTCAAGATGCCTTCAAAATTGAGGCTGTCAAAGCCCTACTTAAAAACCCAAACCTTGATAGTGAGACACTAGCTGACTACAGGCCTATATCAAATCTTCTCGTCCTGGGCAAGATTCTTGAGAAACTTATTTATAACCATCTCAACAACTTTCGGAATGAGAACAATATTCTAGAAAAGCTTCAGTCAGGCTTTAGACCAAAGCACAGCATGGAGGCAGTCCTTACCCAAAATTGTCAGTGTCTTCAGGCTCAACAGGGAATCAGTTTTAATTCTCCTAGATCTATGTGTTCCCTTCAATATGATTGACCACAACATTCTCCTAGATCACCTTGAGAACTGGATTGGTCTCTCTGGTAGTGCCCTTGGTTGGCTTTGCTCATATGTCTCAGGGAGAGTTCTTCTGTTTGCCTTGAAGACCATTTTTCTAAGAGATACGATGTACCTTTTGGTGTTGCTCAGGGAAGTTTGGTGTCCCCTATTCTTCTCCTTATACATGCTTTCCTTAGGAGACATCATTAGAGAGCATAACTTGATTTTCGCAATTATGCAGATTGTATCTCTCAGTTCAGTCTGATGATGAAAATGCCCCATCTTCTCTAATGTCTGGTATGGCTGCAATAAGTGAATGGTTGGGGAATAATTTCCTAGAATTAAATGAAAATAAAACTGAAATACTTTTATTTGATCCCGAAGTCAAAAGAGATAAACTTCTAAATAAACTTGGGAACTTGGATCTCCTTGTAAATGTAAAAAGCCTGGGTGTTGTCCTTGATTGAGATTTGAATTTTAAATCCCACCTAAAAAAAGTGACCAGAGGACCATTTCTACATTTAAGAAATATTGCAAAGGTACATGCATTTCTTTCAAGTAATGATGCTGAAAATCTAATCCATGCCTTTATATTGAATAGACTAGATTACTGCATTGCACATTTTACTGGCTTTCCAAAGCAATCTATTGACAAACTTCAAGCCGTGCTAGACTTTTAATTAAAACCAGGATGAGGGAGCATATCACTCCTGTCTTAATTACCCTGCATTGGCTTCCTATACCTTTTAGAATTGATTTAAAAAGTTCTGTTACTCATTTTTAAAGCTCTCAATAGTCTGGAACTGAGTACATCACAAAATCGTTTTTATTTTATAATCCTGCTTGAGCCCTCCTTCCGCCCATCTCTTAAATTCAAACAATCACCCCCAGAAGAAAACTGGCGGGTCAGCTTTTTTTGATTGTGCTCCTAAACTGTGGAGCTCAATATCTAAAACTATACGGGATGCAGACTCAGTTGACGCTTCCACATGCCTGCTCAAAACCTAGTTATTTAATGTTGCTTTTAATTAACGTCTTTTGTCTTTTATTTTCATGTTTTCACTTTATCCCATTGGAAAGCACTTTGAACTACATTATTTGTATGAAAGTGCTCTATAAGTTAATATTAATTAAACATTAATTAATGTTCAATTAATTAAACATTTCTAGAATATTTTGCCATAGCAGCTAAAAATACATCAGGTTCGACCTTAGTACGTGAATTGTGGAATAGAGGACAATTCTCTGAATGGTTCTTTTGTCTGTTAACATCTGATAATTGCTGCTTTAATATTGCCAGTCTGTGCACAAAATATCACACAGCTATAAATGTAAGAGGAAAATAAAATCAAGAAGAAATGCAAAGAAGGGTTAAAGCAGCCTGAAATTTCTGCATCTAATAGTGCAGTAGGAGGCTTAAATGCATAGTAAGTCAGTAGCTGGCAGTTACACAAAGCCAAAATTCATGTGTGAAAATATCTAAAATACCAGAGATAGGTTGGGGGTTGTTAGAGGATGGTGTTGAAGATGTTACAGTCTCCTTAAAAACCATAACTCAAGTCCATGCATTAATCAGAGTACGACAGTCTTCAAATCAAACACTCAATTTAAAATGAAACAACAGATTAATTGCTAGACAGTGATTATGATTTAGCATCAGGGTAAACAAGAAATAAGTTCAATGGTTTAATGGATCAATTTAATATCAGAGAACGTATACAGTATACAACCTGGAATTCTTAGTCTTTGCAGACATCCATGAAACAGAAGAAAGCCCCAAAGAATGAATGACAGCAAACATTAGAACTTCAGAGACCCCCTCATCCTCCTCCCATGCACAAGCTGCAGCAAGGCATCATCCCTCCCCCTTACCTTCTCCCCACCCATTCCAGCAGGAAGCATCAGCATCCACCACCCACCAAGCAAGCAACAGCAGAGCCCCAAAGAGAGACCATGATCTGCAGTCCAACAAAGAACAATATGTAGTCCATGATCCAGCACTTCAGCAACCACAGGCTCACCCTCTCACTAATAAGGCACAAAGAACTGTCACCCTTTCCACAGCGAGAGGGAAACCAACAGATCGCTGTTTTGATGTTACAATCTGAAGCGACGCTTATTCGAGGTTACCCAACATGAGAATAGCCCGACTTTTCCTTCCAATCCCATTCAGAGAGAGGGAGAGAGAGCGACTGCCCGAGTGCAGAGGCCTCTGACAGCTGCACCTGCTGTCTTGATGTTCCAATCTCTGCGACGTTCCAGTTGGTGACATTGGCGAGGAATTGAACTGTCCACAAGGATCTCCTGAGGCTGCACCCCTGAAGGCCCCAAAGACACATATCTTCCAGGCCAGTCCTGGAGATAGTGAGAAAACTAGGCTGCTCGGCAAGCCCTGGAAGTGGGAACCGGCCGTCGTGTGGAAGTGCGGTTTGAGTGCAACTGTAGGCCACAAGCTCTGACAGGACCCCAGCCACATTGATAAGGGAAAAAAGGAATTAAAGGGAAGACTTTAAGCTGTTTCAAAGCCAAATAAACCATTGGAATAATAAATTTATCAAGTGAGGATTATGGAAATTCAGTTCAGAGTATTGTACAAGAAAATACAAATAACTCTTTTAAAATCTCAGAAGAAGCAGTCTTCTGATATGTAATACTGTTGTCAGACTTATTTGCAGGCTTTGTCAACGAAGTTCCTCCATTTTAACCCTCACCCAGCTCCTCTTTGCTGGTTTACTGGATAGATTAAAAAATATGAGATGTAACTGTTAGCTTTGTCCACTGATCTAGGCAGGGGCAAGAATTTAGTCACTTTTGGGAAAAAAAGTCAGTTATGACTCATAAAATATCAGACCTCACCTCAAATTCTGTATGCAATTCTTGTCAAAACACTATGGAAAAGATGTGATGGAGCTGGAGAGAGTGTAGAGGAGATTCACCAGGATGTTGCCTGGGATGCAGTATTTCAGTTATGAGGTGAGACTGGAAAGACTAAATCTGTTTTTGTTCGAGTAGAGGAGGTTAAGAGGGGCTATGCTTGAGATATATAAAATTATGAGGGGAATGGTCAGAGTAGATTGGAGAAAACCTTTCTATATGTCAGAGCTGGATAAAGCTAAAGGCCACAAGTTTAAGGAAAGGGGAAGAGAGCTATGGAGGATCTGCGAGACCCTTTCTCACCCTGAGAATTGTGAGTACTTGGAATGCATTGCCTGACAGAGGAATTAAGATGGGTCACACACAGCCTTAAGAGTTGTCTGGGCATAAAAGGCAATGGGCTGAGTGCTGGAAGATGGGATTAACATGGATGGGTACCCAATGATCAGTGTGGATATGATAGGCCAAATGGTGTGTTTTCATACTTTATGATTTTATGACTATATGATTTGGAAGTGTGTTTCCAATAATTGCAACAGGGCTGACTTATGAAATAAATCTCGAGCCATATTCATCTGTTCAAGCTGTAGCTTGGGCACTCTTTGCCAACTAATTATATAGGGTATGGAACAAATGGCAAAAAACTTACATTTGTGCAACAAAGCAATGCACAGGAGGAGCTGAGCAGGTGCAGTAGTATCTATGGGGAGGAATAAACAGTCAGTGTTTTGGGCTGAGACTCTTCATCAGAACTGAGTCAACAGAATTATATCTGTTTTGTTTGTTCGTGGGTAAAAACGCTAACACATATTTATTTACAGGACACTCCAGTCATGCTTTCAGCTCAACCTGAGAGCAAGCAAAATGCTCCTCAATGTCACTTCTGGTTCCCACATTGCACAACGGAAAATGAAGTTCTTTATTATGTACACATATTAACACATCTTCCCCCTTTTAAGAAAACAAACACAATACTATGTCCTCAAAAACCTGCAAGAAAAAATAATGCTCTCCAGCAAAGATATTTACATTAACTTCAATTGTAATGAGCAAATTCAGTCCTTAATTCAGGGGTCCTCAACTTTTTTGCACTGTGAACTGGTTTAATATTGACAATATTCTTGCAGACCGGCCTACCTGGCGGGTGGGGGGGGGGGTAGGGTTGCCACGAACAACAGTAGCAGTCAATATGTTGTGTTTACACAGAGAAAGACTACAATGACCATGAAGCCTTACGTGGGCACCAGTGCGCATGCGTGACCTGCCCGTGCGTGTACATGCAGATGTTTTTTTCTGCAAATCGTTATTGGCGATTCTGTGGGGGGGGGGAGGGTTGTTAATCACGACTGGAATATAGGTGATAAGTGGCTAATACACTCAATTGCGTTTCTAAAAGGGTTTATCTAACGAATTTAATATTAAACTCACAGCACATATTTTCCTCGCATGAATATAGAGATAAGCCAATTATCGGGGAGACAGGGGAGCTTGAAGTAAGTGTTGAACGAACTTCCAGTAGAAGTGGCAGAAGCAGGTTCGATATTATCATTTAAAGAAAAATTGGATAGATATATGGACAGGAAAGGAATGGAGGGTTATGGGCTGAGTGCAGGTCGGTGGGACTAGGTGAGAGTAGCGTTCGGCATGGACTAGAAGGGTAGAGATCGCCTGTTTCCGTGCTGTAATTGTTATATGGTTATATAAGTAAGTCAATAGCATCATAACATCTTAAGTAACATTTGGATATTAAACACACAGCACATATTTTCCCCGTATGAACATATAAAATCATTGCAACACACCAATATCGCTGAATCAGTGGGAACCCTGGGCTTGTTTTCCTGCAACAAGACAGGTCCTATCAAAGGCTGATGGGAGACACCAATACTCGAAGGGGGTTCCTTATGTCCAGTCTATTCCGCAATTTAGTTTTCGTTGCAGTTATTGCAGAAAACTCCGCTTCGCAGAAAAATGTTGGAAATGGAAGCAACGTTTTCAGTGTTTTCGTGGCTATCTCAGGATACTTAGCCTTGACTTTGATCCGGAATGCCAGCAGAGATGTTATGTCAAACATAGTTTTAAGCCCGCCGTCATTTGCATGCTCGAGGAGTTGATCTCCTTCCTGCGCTGACATGGATGACGCGTGGATAATGATCTCGCGTGCGTTCAAGCTCAACAGTGGGCGTGAAAGGGAATGAGGAAAGGTGCAGCTGACTCCTATCATCAAATCATATCGTTTCCTCGCGGTCTGGTAGTACATGCTTTGCGGCCCGGTAGTACATGCTTTGCAGCCCGGCACCGGTCTGCGGCCTGGTGGTTGGGGACTGCTGCCTTAATTCACTCAACTACTTTCAATCTTCTTCTGTGGTGGTTTAATGATCCCTTTTGGTCTGCTATTTGTTTCCACTAATATCTTGTTTTCATTTGCTGTGTTAATTAAGTACACACATAATAACACAATATTCTTCATGATTTTGTCACCGAGGAAAGGTTCGGGAGGTGTTTGCTCCAGAAAACTGCAATATTAGGGTAACATTTACTCTTTGCCTGCAGCTGCATAGAATATTCTGAGAAATCTCTTTGTTACTTTAGTGTACATGGACACCACAGCTCAGTATTTTGCTATCTTATTTGTATAAAAGGAGATATTTCCTTAAAGCATTATTTAAACAACCATTGATCTTTGTTCCAACATGGTTAAAATATGCATTAAGTTAAGTTCCCCCTTTCCTGGGAGAGTTATCTTGGTGAATAACAGAACAAAGTTTACTTTAATGCAATGAAGAGAAATGGTAAACAATCAAAAGAAATATGAGCAAGAGTAAGCCAATGGCTCCTCAAAACTGTTCTCTTCAATATAGTCATAGTTGGTTTGACCTCGACTTCAACTTCACTTTCTGCCCATTCCCACTTCTCTTCAACTCACCTGCAGTTCAACATTCTCTGAACCTTCCATATATTCATCGACACAGCACTCACATTCTTCTGGAGCAGTTAATTGCAAAGATTCACAAACTTCCAGGCATTAAGCTTAAATAAACTAAGACTGTACTCCAGATACGATCACCCAGCTCCTCATTAAAACAAGACTTGCTTATTTTATACTCCTTCTCCTTTGCAGTAAGGGCTGACCTTCCTAATTACTTACAGTATTTATATGCTAAGTTTGTGCTTCGAGTACAAGGATACCCAAATTCCTCTCTACTATCTCTCTCTATTTAAACATTACCCTGCTTTACTGGGAAGAGAAAATCTGCAGATGCTGGAAATCCAAGCAACACATACAAAATGCTGGAGGAACTCAGAAGGCCAGGTAGCACCTATGGAAAAGAGTAAACAGTCGACGTTTCGGGTTGAGACCTCTCATCAAAGATGAGAAGTTAGAGCAAGATGGTGGGGGGAGGGGAGGAAGAACAACAAGCTGGCAAGTGATAGGTGAAACCAGGAGATGGGGAGTGGGTGAAGTAAAGAGCTGGGAAGTTGGTTGGTGAAAGAGATAAAGGGCTGGAGAAAGGGGAATCTGACAGGAGAGGACAGAGGACCATGGAAGAAAAGGGGGAAGGAGCACCCGAGGGAGGTAAGGAGGTAAGGTGAAAGAGGGAAACGGAAATGGAGAATGGTGAAGGTTGTGGGAGGTGGGGGGCAATTACCAGAAGTTCAGAAATCTATGTTCACCCTGCTTTACTGTTTTCCTCAAAGTGGATGATTTCATATCTCCCATGTCATACTTCATTTACCCAATATTCATTCACTCACTTAATCTATCTTAATCCATTCCAGACGCTAACTTCTTCATAATTTACTTTCCCTTCCTCTTTTGTGTTGTCAGCAAATTGGTCCTCTTCATTTGTCAATGGTATGAATTATAGATAGTTCAGAACCAGCATTGATCTCTGTAGCATCCCACAAGTTACAAGACGCTGAGCTGAAAATAATATATTTATTTAGAATCTGATTTCCTCTTTCAATCATTCCTCTATACATGCTCTCATAATATCCCAATGCCACAAGCTCATACATACCTTGTGCAAAAGCCTTTTATGCAGCACCTTATCGACTGCCTTTTGGAGTGGTATAATCCGAGGTAAACTAATAAGAATTTGGGGAGAATCAAACATAGGATTAATGTAAGATTTGTGGAAATGGGTGATTAATGTGTGGATTTTGATAGGTCAAATTCTGTGCTGTACCTCTCTAGGATTCTTCCTCTGGGAGTAGTTTGATAGCAAGAGCAATGTAAATTTTCTGCTTGTGTAAAACCTTAGCAAATGCTTTGAATTATGAGGTACTCCAATATTACATGGAGGTGTCAGATAGAAATGACATTATGTTAAATATTGAAACAACTTCTCATCATTATAGGTTCTCATTATAATTTTGCCCTTTCCAATGGGTAGTTGTGCATGAATCAGAATCAGGTTTAATATCATAGGCATATGTTGTGAAATTTGCTGTTTTCAGCAACCAATACATTATAACACATAATAGTTAATAAAACTATCAATTACAATAAAACATTTTTAAAAGTTAAATGAAATAAGCAGCGCAAAATGAGAGCAAAAGAAAATAATTGAGGGAGTGTTTTTGGGTTCATCGTCCATTCAGAAATCTGATGGCAGAGGGGAAGAATCTGTTCCTAAACCATTGAATGTGTGCCTTCAGGCTCCTGTACCTCCTCCTTGAGTTTTTTGATGACTGCCCCAGTCAGATTAGGACAGCGTGGATTGATTAATGCTTTTAACTCTAGGTTACTTTGTCTGTTCGCATAACTTGGAAGGAGGTGGGCCAGGTTTGAGATTTACTGTTACAGGCAATGACAGGCGGTGTCTACATAATAATTAAGGATTTGGGGGAAAAGGCAGGTGGAGGAGCCGACTCCATGGCAAGGTTAGCCATGATCTTATTGAATGGCGGAGGGGGTTCAATGGGCCAGGTAGCCTACCCCTGCTCCTATTTCTATTATTAATATAGCTGTGAATCTTGGCTATCCCACTAATCCTTTTGATTCTGGACTTCCCTCCAACCTCATTCACTCCTATTTTTGCTCAGACGGTGCTTAAAATCAACCTTAATATTATTTGGCAGCTTAGCCGCAATATTTTCTTTGCTAATATTCCAATGGGGTGCCTCAGAACATTTTTGGTATATCACACATGTCATGGAAAAGATTGTTGCATGAGATTCCAAAAACGAGAATGTAATAAATTGAAACGGACCCTTTCCTCATTCTTCTTTGAACTGCTGATTATTTCCAGCATTTTCTGTCTTAGCTTCAACATATTCTTATGCAAAAAAAGGAAATGTAATCCATTAATGTTTTTGTTGATGGGAAAGCACTGTTGTCCAACTTGTTCACATCTCCACCTTAATCAATGTACTGTTTTATTATCAATTAAGAAACTAACATTTCAACTCTAGTCGAAATATATAAGCAGGTTGAGGTTCAAATTACACAATTGGCAGTTCTTTTATAAATATGAGTCACAGGATATTTCAATGTCACTAAGATTTTACAGGAATTTTTACTTTGAAGAAAAATGAGTACCTCAACTCTTCAGTGCAACTTAATTAGGATCTAATGGTCAGAAAAGTTAACAACATTTAAGGATTCAAATAAAGGCAGGAACATGGAAGTAAATCTAGTTCTCCTTAAAAGCATACTTCCTTTGCTTCAGATTTCCATACTGTCACCATTTTTAAATAATTTCAAAGGAAACTTTAGAAGAACCTAATTTAAATTAAATGCAAAAAGAAATCATTTCCATGAAACACCACCTTAAATCATTGCCCCTTTAGTTGCAAGTCTCATTTCACACAAAAGAAGCCGCTATCCTGTCAAAATAGGAATTTTTAAAAATTTTCTGATTTGAATCTTCCACAAAGGTTTGAATGTTTTTTCTTGTTCCAAAACAACAGAGTAAGTTTTTAACTTAGAAATAAATCTGGCACAAAATTGGCAACACATTGCCCTTATCTCATCATCGTAGTTCTGTTTTAAAATAAGTATTGGATATATCCCAAGTGATAATATCCACTGGGGCTATGGCCTAAGATTTATATACTAGGGGCGGTTGTCTCAGGTCAGCAAATTATGTAGAATTTTACTTGATCTGTAGATTAAGTTATGGATTGTACTGCTCCAAGAAAATACGCATTGGACAATAGAAATTACTGAGATGACTCATCTCAGCAGGAAATGGAAGGCAGTTAGTTTGCTCTTAGTATTAGGTGAGAAAGCTTTAATTGATCTGCAATAGAGATGAAAGCCTAGGGATAGCTGATTTTATCAAATATTTAAGGGATTATCTGTCCAGCATAACTTATATGAAGTCTAAGCATCTAGACTGGCAGCAGTGCCAGATTTAGGAATTATTGCAATGGTATTGGTGTGGATATTCATATTGGTTTATTATTGTTACATACCAAGACCCAGTGAAAAACTTGTCTTGCATACTGCTCATACAGATCAAATCATTACACAGTGCACTGAGGTAGAAAAAGGTAAAGTACTAACAATGCAGGCCTGTTCTCATCTGTTAGGTGGGAAAAAAGGATCTTTATACAACAAAATAAAGCATAATAACTTGTTAAGAACTTGTTAATATTTTCATGCCTTGCATGTGATGCCCAGGTTCCAAGAAGTGAATATAACAACTCTTTATCTAGTACTTTGTCTCTTTGCAATAAAGATCATCTTTTTATTTGTTTTAAATCATCTGTAGCACATATATACCAGCTTTGTGCTTCCTGCACAAAACACAGAGATCTCTGAACAACAAAATCATTAATACTCACATCCTATTTTTCACATCACCATAATTTGGAAGAGGCGACTGAGATTAAGATATTTAAGTATGCTGATGAAACTAAACTGAGTGGAAAAGAAAAATGTGCGGAGGATGTGCAGAGTCTCCAGAGAGATGTAGATAGGTTATGTAAGTGAGAAAGAGTCTGGCAGATGGAGTACAATGATAATAAATGCGAGATCATCCAGTTTGGAAAGAAAAATAATGATCAGATTATTACTTAAATGGTGAAAGAGTGCAGCGCGATGTTATGCAGAGGGACCTGTGGGTGCATGAATCACAAAAGATTGACTAGCAGGTGCAACAGGACCTGCTAGAAAACTATCAAGAGAACTAATGGAATGTAGGCCCTCATTAAATTTAAGCACAGAAAGGTTATGCTGCAACTGTACAGGATACAATTTTCATTCTCACTTTCAGCGGAGTTGATATCGGACCGAGTTGAGGGGGAACAGCTTTTCCCAGAGACTAGTGAGTTATGGAATTCTTTATCCAGAGAACCAGGAGCTACCTCATTAAATATGCTCAATACACAGTTGAAAAGACTTTTGCATAGCAAGGGAATTAAGGATTTTGGGGAAAAGGCAAGTGGAGGATCGGATTCCATGGCTAGATTAGCCATGATCTTATTGAATGGCAGAGCGGGTTCAATGGGCCAGGTAGCCTACCCCTGCTCCTATTTCTAATATTAATGTTCTGCTTTTCTATTCTTCCTGCCACTTTGGAAAATTTCACCTTCTATTTAATTTAACACCTTTTTGCCCTTTTATATCCCTCCTTACAGCCAACTTCCCCACATAGCTCAGTTCCCACAAAACCAATCAAATTCTACTTTTGAACACTCAACTTGTTCCTTAATGTCCAGTAATATTTATTGATCAATTTTGCTATCAATCTGACATTCGCATCTTTTCTGACTGCATTGTAGCCAGAAATATTAAATTTGAATCCTATTTTTCTTAATGCTTCTTTTATTACGATTATATCAAAGTCCAAACATGGGACTTGCCTGAAGCTCACCAACCTTATATCAAATGGTTCAAATGTTTCAATTTAATATCAGAGAATGTATACAGTATACAGCCTGAAATTCTTAATCTTCACAGACATCCACAAAACAAAAAAACTCCAAAGAATGAATGACAGAAATATCAGTTCCCCTTCCTCCTCCCACGCCCAAGCAGCAGCAGATGCTTTGTCCCTCTCCCCACTTGCACCAGGAAAAACACCAAGCTCCTCCCTCCACCATGCAAGCAATAGCAAAAGCCTCCAAAGAAACCTTGAACTAGAGTCCATCAAAAACTACAGTCCATCCCAACACTTTGGTATCTCAGAGAGGGTCTCTCTCACAAGCAAGGGAGAGACAGACCACTCCTGCAAAAACGAGGGCAGGAGACTAGCAGCTGGCTGTTCTGATTTTACAATCTTCTGCACCACTTCCTCGAGCCCCTGGACTCAAGGACTGACAGGTTTTCATTCATCATCAAAAAGTGAGAGAGAGAGAGAGAGAGAGAGAGAGAGAGAGAGAGAGAGAGAGTGTGTGTGTGTGTGTGTGTGTGTGTGTGTGTGTGATGGTCTGGTCCGTGAAATCTGCATTCCGGTTCACGGTCCAGTCCATGTTCCTTATTCCAGGTTTTCTGGTTTTCCCCAGTTTCTGTTGAGGCAGCTGATTCTCATTTAGACTGGCTTCATAAATAGCTTCAGGATGCAGCCTCTGGCTGCTGGATTGTTCCTGTCCATACCCCCTTCCCTTCCCCTTCCTTCTGTTGCCTCGCCTGTAACCCTTGCCTGCACTGCTGTCAAGTTCAATTGCTGGAGCAAGATAAGGAACTGTCTTTTGTTGTTTTGAACTGTCTCTGTGTCCATGCCTTCACTAAGTAGGTCTTGCCGTTTGCCACTACCTAGTGTTGGGATCTGTCTTTGTGTCCTTGCCTTCGCTAGGTAGGTCCGGCCATTTGCTGCTACCTAGTGTTGAGAACTGTCTGTGCCCATGCCTTTGCTAGGTAGGTCTGGCCGTTTGCCACTACCTTGAGTGGAGAACTGTCTCTGTGTTCTGTGTATGAGTCCCAGTCCTACGTCCTGTTTCCAAGGAGGGGTCCCAGCTCTGTGTTCCATGTTCCTGTCTCTCCCTTGACCAAGGCTCTGCGTTCCTGTCTCTCCCTCGGCCTAGTCAAGGCTTTGGGGTCTCGTCCAGTCCTAGCAATGATCCAAGAACCTTGTCCTGTCCAAGCCATGGCTTTGTGTTCTCGTCTTGTCCATGTGCCTCACTTAGCCCAGGAGTACCATGCCCAGCCTGGTGCTGGGGGTTCCCTCGTCCTGTGCTGGGATTCCCTTGTCCCGTCCAGGAGTCTCACGTCCAGTCCTGTTGCCTCTCCTTGTCCTGTAGCCATGTCTTGTCCAAGCCTAGTTCTGGAGCCCGAGTCAAGTCCCAGGTTCTGGGTCCTTGCCCAGTCTCTGGCTCGGAGTCCATACCCAAGCCTCGAGGTACCCTAGCCTCAAAGAACCAAAGCCTCGTCATGTCTTCGCCTAGATCCGAGATCCGAGCCTGAGTCAAGACCCGGGTTTCAGGTCCTTGTCCAGTCTCTGGCTCAGAGTCCAAGCCCAGGCTCCTAGTTCCAAATTCCATGTCCTGATTCCGCTATCCTAGTCAAGTCCTAGCCCAGGCCCTGTATCCTTGTCTCATCCAGGGCCTGTGTCATGTCCAGCGTCCTTTCTTCCCCTCTCCCTTGCTCCCTTGTCATGCCTAGTCCTGTTCCTAGTACTTCAGTGTCTGTGTCTTGCATTTGGGTCCACTCCCAGCACTCCCTCTATGACAGAGAGAGTGCATTTATGCATAAGATCACCATCTACTGTAGCACTAGATCGAGTTTCCCTGTTTCTGCATTTTTCTTTGTTGTAGAATGACTTGCTCTTTCCTTTGGCCTTCTGAGTCTATGGCAACCATAAAGCAAGCATGTACACTCAGTGACCACTTTTCTAGGGACAGGAGTGGAGCGCAGTTGGGTTTCTCCTGCTGTAGCCCATGTGTATCAAGGATCAACATGCTGTACGTTCAGAGATGCTCTTCTGCACATTGCTGTTGTAACAAGTGGCTATTTGAGTTACTGTCAAAATAACCTTCCTGTCAGCTTGAACCAGTCTGGGTATTATCCTCTGGCTTCTCGCATTAACAAGGCATTTTTGCCCACAGAACTGCCTCTCACTGGATTTTTTTTTGCACCATTCTCTGTAAATCCTAGAGACTTCTGTGTGTGGAAATCTGACGAGACCAGCAGTTTCTGAGATACGCAAACCACCCTGTCTGGCACCATCAATTATTTGGTGGTCAAAGTCACTGAGATCACACTTCTTCCTCATTCTAATGTTTGGTCTGAACAACAACTGAATATCTTGACCATGTTTGCATGCTTTTAAGCATTGAGTTGCTGCTACATGATTGGCTGACTAGATATTTGCATTAACGAGCAGGTGTTCAGGTGTACCTAATCAAATATTCACTGAACATATGCAGGTTGCAGCACAATAATTGTGCAGTAAAAGTTACAAGATTCATAAATATTGATACTTAATTTAACTTAGTGAATTACCATTACCAACTTGATAATTTTGAATTAATTTATTTTGTTGAGATCATTTAATGATGTAATATAAACTTAACATAAAAGTTGTCCAATGCTTTGGAACAGATATTGAAAAGCAGATCATTTTAGTTTTTAAACCCTTAGGATGAAAATTAAAGGTAACACTTAAAAAGTATTTGCTATAAATCGCTAAATTAGTAATACAGGTCGACCTTCTATAATCTGGCACCATTGGGACCTGAGGAGTGCCGGATTAGTGAAAATGCCGAATTACAGAAGGATCACATTAAGCAATAGCTAATCGCCTCATCATACCTTTAAAGTATCATGTAAATCAGCACAAGCTAGATAATAATGAAACAGGAATAATAGATGAGTAAAGAGTGAAATTTTAATGAAGTAATATACTATACAGGCATAGATAAAATAAAGGGTACAGGTAAATGTACAGGAATTAACTTCCCTCTTCACTTGCATTTACTGGGGGAATCCTCGTTAGTTTCTTTTCCTCCGCTTAGTAATATGCTTAAATTCAGCGGGTCACCAGGTCTGATCTGAGGTCGGTAGGCAGAAGAGAACGGAGCACCAGCTGGGCGATGCTGGAGGGCAGTGCGCGACTGCCGGCAGGCGGGTGAGAAGGCAGACCGACCCAACGCGCGCCAGCTCCCCCGCCGCTGGCAGGTGAGACTGGCTGGTGCCGGGTGGCCGTGCCTCACGCATATGATATTAATAAATGCAGGAAAATAAGCAGGAATCACCTGTCTGTGCTTACAAGAGCACACCAACACGTGAACAGATCTAGCACAACCAAAACAATGTGCAGCAGATCGGTACAGTGGCCTGGGAAATTTGAAATTACAGTTGCGCGGAAAATTTGAAATCAGTGCCGGATTACTGAAGGAACCGGATTAGAGATAGTCGGATTAGTGAAGGTTGACCTGTATCTCAAAATCCGCTGTTGTGTCTCATCAATAATGAAGATGTTTGCAGTAAGCTAATTAATATAGTTCCAGAATAAAACATCATTGTAAAGTAAAATACCAGTCAGAACAAATATGGGAATAGGTAAAATAAGAGGCGTATTCAGGGTCACTGTGGTAATAGATTTGCCGATGACACAGCCATAGTTGGCAGAATCTCTGAGGGTGACAAGGAGGTGTAGAGGAGTGAGATAGATCAGCTGGTTGAGAGGTGTTGCAGTAGCAACCTTGCACCCAATATCGGTAAGACCAATGAATTGATTGAGGAGATACAGGAGCCTGTAAATACACACTCAACACTTCTGGAGCAGCTTCACCCCATCCACATTCAGATTGCTGAATGGACGATGAACCCACTACCTCACTATTTTTTGTTCTCTTTCTGCACAAATTATTTGAGTTAATTTTAATATATACTTATTATAATTTATAGATTTTTATTATTATGTATTGCAATGCACTGCTGCCACAAAATGACAAATGTCATGACAGACATATGAAAGTAATATTAAACCAGATTCTGATTCTAATACTTTTGGAGTGAGTCCATTCTATTCTGTGAAAACTTGGTGTAATCTTTACAACCAATCTGCATTTTCCACTAAACACAGCTACAAGTACTAATTTTGATTGGCAGCCTATTTTTCTCAGTCATTTGAAATACTAATGAAGGTAGAAAATAAGTCAATTGTGAATTATCCATGTGTGATTTTGACTCGTTTTTCTGGCAGAACTTACATCACGTTGAAAACTATGTAAACAAAAGATGAAAACTATAAAATCCTCAAAAAATATAGTCCCTACAATGTTAGCATTTGCTCAGTCCCAGGACCACTTTGCACCCATATTCTAGGTCAACTATAACAACAATAATTTTCACTTAAATAGCACCTTGAACAAAATAAAATTATTGCCCAGCCTCCAGACGAGATTTTACTGAAGATGACCAAATGCTAGGTCAGAAAGGTGGGCTTTAGAGAATCGGTTCATGGCAGAATGAACCATAGACATATAGGCTTCCCCCGCCATCCGAAGGTAGAGCGTTCCTATGAAACGGTTCATAAGCCGGAATGTTGTAGAGCGAAGAAGCAATTACCATTTATTTATATGGGAAAAATTTGTGAGCATTCGCAGACCCAAAAATAATCTACCAAATCATGCCAAATAACACATAAAACCTAAAATAACAGTAACGTATAGTAAATGCAGGAATGATATGATGAATACACAGCCTATATAGAGTATGAATACTTTTCCACAATAATTGCCTGCACTGTTCTCTGTAGCGAAATTCTCATGCAAGCGCTCTCGGCAGAAACACGGTGAAAGCGCTCTCCAGTAACCTTTAAGCTATGAAGCTGCCAAATCATACCAAGTAACACCTAAAAATACACAGCCGATAGAAAGTAGAAATAATGTGTGTACAGTGTAGTATCACTTATGGGAATCGGGAAGACAGCGAGCACACTGATGATGGTGTGTTAGGCTGGGTCGTCGCAAGTTGGGGTGGTGCAGTGGTCCCCACCCTCTGGGCAGCGACCCAATACCGATCTGCGAAGCATGCAGGGGTGCAGTGGTGCCTGGCGCATCCAGCACATCTTTAAAGAAAAAGCCGAAATAAACAAGCTAATTAATTAAGTGCCGGGTGGCACCTAATTAATTAGCTTGTTTATTTTGGCTTTTTTTCTTAAAGATGTGCTGGGTGCACCCCAGCTACCGCTGCATTCTTCGCGGATCGGTATCTGTCCGTAGCCCGGGGGTTGGGGTGGTGGGACACTGGGGTGTCATCTCATCGTTGTTCAGGGCAGGCAGGTCATCTTCTTCTATCTCTGCCTGCCTCGATGTCGAAGGTCGAGATCCATCGTCTGCTGTGGCTGATGTGGAAGGCTTGCTTGACTGCATAGTTTCGCGTATTTTTAGATCATACAGTTCTTTGTAAGCACTCAAACCATCTTGCAAATATGCCCTAAACCGAAGTACCCTTTCAAAATTAAAGTCGTACATTATCATTGCAGTGAAAATCTCACGTAGTTGCCTCATGTTCAGTTCCTGGATGACTTCACTTTCGCTACTGCTTTCGGTTTTGATTGTTATCCTTTCCTCTTGCAATTACATCAGCTCTTCATCTATCAATTCTTGGTCATGGGATGCCAAAATCTCTTCAACATTATCTTCGTCAACTTCCACAAGCCAAACTCACTTTGTCCTTACTTGGTTCACCACAATCGAAACGCTTAATTATGTCTAGTTTTACGCTAAGTGTAACACCCTTACGAGCTCTTTTAGGCTTTTCTGATACCTTAGAACTCATCTTGCTAACTGCTGCTCACAGGCACGTGTTTAAGCAATGCCGGCGAGAATGCCGTTCCGAATCCAGGGGACAGCGGCTGCTCGGGGTGTGCGCTGCTTTTTACCGCGCGCTGATTTTTTTCGCGTGCAATTTTTTCCGCGCGCTGCCTTTTTTTGTAACAGTGAAAACACCTTCTGTTAGCGAAAACAGGGAACTAATGTAGGTCTTTCGTAACAGTGAGGTTTTGTAAAGCAAACGTTCGAAAAACGAGGGACACCTGTACACACAAGTTTCAGGAGGAACTTTGTTGGCTTGGGCCTTGGCTGCTGATGGCAGGCATGTTTAGTTCAAGCATTGTCAGCTCTTCATATACCACTGTTTCTCTTCCCATAGATGCGGTCTGACTTGCTGAGTATTTCCATCACATTCTATGTTTATTTTGGATTTCCAGTGTCTGTAGCTTTTAATTTCACTGGGATGCTGCTGGAATTGGGGCATGCTAGCTGTATGGATAGACTGAATAGGTTGGGCTTCTTTTTCCTGGAGTGAAGGAGGTTGAGGAGTGACTTCAGAATCAGAATCAGGTTTATTATCACTTGCATGTGTTGGGAAATTAGTTAACTTAGCAGCAACAGTTCAATGCAATACATAATAGAGAAGAGAAAAAAAAAGTCAAAATAAATAAATAAATTTACAGTGTATGTACATTGAATAGATTAAACATTGTGCAAAAACAGAAATAATATATTAAAAAAGTGAGGTTGTGTTCACGGGTTCAATGTCCATTTATGAATCGGATGGCAGAGGAGAAGAAGCTGTTCCTGAATCACTGAGTGTGTGCCTTCAGGCTTCTGTACCTCCTACCTGATGGTAACAGTGAGAAAAGGGCATGCCCTGGGTGCTGGAGGTCCTTAATAACGGATGCTGCCTTTCTGAGACACCGCTCCTTGAAGATGTCCTGGGTACTTTGTAGGCTAGTGCCCAAGATGGAGCTGAATAGATTTACAAACCTCTGCAGCTTCTTATGGTCCTGTGCAGTAGCACCCCCCCCCGCCCCGCATACCAGACAGTGACCAGTGATGCAGCCTGTCAGAATGGTCTCCACGGTACATCTATAGAAGGTTTTGAACGTTGTTGTTGACATGCCAAATCTCTTCAAACCCTAAATGAAGTATAGTTGCTGTCTTGCCTTCTTTATAGCTGCATCGATATGTTGAGACCAGATTAGATCCTCCGAGATCTTGAATCCCAGGAACTTGAAACTGCTCACTCTCTCCACTTCTGAGCCCTCTATGAGGACTTGAGAGAAATATATAAAATTATAAGAGACATAGAGAGAATACATAGAGGCAAAACAGGGGTATCAAACACAAGAAGGTATAGGCCGAAGTTGTGAGGAAAGAATTTTCATGGGGATCTGAGGAATACAGTATGTTTCTCTACACCAGGGGTTCCCAACCTGGGGTCCACAGATCCCTTGCTTAATGACTTTAGTCCATGGCATAAAAAAGGTTGGAAACAGCTGCTCTCTACAGAGAGTGATTAATATTTGGGACACACTGTCAGAGGAAGTGATGGATTCGGATACCATCACTACATTTAAGAGACGTTTAGACAGATGCTTAAATAGGGAAGGTACAAAGGAATCTGGTGTCAATGCCAGGAAGTGGGATTAGTGCAGATGGACAGAAAGATCATTAAAGCTATAGTGGTCAAAGAGCATGTTCACTGCGATCCAATTCTGTGACTCCATATCCATCCATTATGCCAGTCTGTTTAAAAGACCATAAGACCGAGGAGCGGAATTAGACTATTTGGCCCATTGAGTCTGCTGCACCATTCCATCATGGCTGATTTATTATCCCTCTCAACCCCATTCACCTGCCTTCTCCCCAAAACTTTTGATGCCAGTTTAATTCAGAACCTATCAATCTCCACCTGAAATATATCCAATGATTTGGCCTGCACAACCATCTGTGATGATGAATTCCACTATTCATCACCTGCTGGCTAAAGAAATTTTTCCTTATTCCTGTTCTAAATTGACATCCCTCTGGTCTTAGACTTCACCCCATAGAAAACATTCTCTCTACCTCACTCTATCCAGACCTTTCAATATTCGATAGGCTTCAATGAGATCCTCTCCTCATTCTTCTAAACTTCAATGACTACAGGCACAGAAGCATGAAACGCTCCTCAGCTGTTAACCCTTTCAATCCTGGGATCATTCTCGTGAACCTCCTCTGGACTTTCTCAAATACCAGCATAACCTTTCTTAGATAAGCCTGAAACTGCTAACAATACTCCAAGTGTGGTCTGAGGGAACCTTATAAAGCCTCAGCATTACAACCTTGCTTTTGTATTCTACTCCTTGAAATGAATGTTAACATTTCGTTTGCCTTCCTTACCACCAACTCAACCTGCAAGTTAACTTTTAGGGAATCATGCGCGAGGACTCACAAATCCCTCTGTTGTTCTGACTTTTGTATCTTCTCCCCACTTACAAAATATGTCGTCCACACCTTAATTCCTTCTGCAAAGGTGCATGACCATGCAATTCTCTATATTATATTCCATCTGCCACTTCCTTTCCCATTCCGCTAATCTGTCTAAATCCTTCTGAAGACACCCTGCTTCCTCAACACTACCTGATCTTGCATCTATATTCGTGTCGTTCACAAACTTGGCTACAAAGCCATCAATTCCATCATCAAACCATTAACATATAAAGTGAAATGAAGCAGTGTCACCACTGAACCCTGTGGCACACCACTATTCACTGGCAGCCAACCAGAAAAGGACTCTTTTGCCACTCTTTGCCTCCTACCAGTCAGCCAATCTTTCAGCAATGCTAGTTCCTCTCCCCTAGTACTAAGGGCTCTTATTTTGTTAAGCAGCCTCATATGTGGCACCTTGTCAAAGGCCTTCTGAAAATCCAAATAAATAACATCCATTCACTCGCCTTCATCTGTCCTGCCTATTATTTTCTCAAAGAATTCCATCTGATTTGTCAGGCAAGATTTCCCCTTTAGAAAACCATGTCTGTTTTATCATGTGTCTCCAAGTACCCAAAAATCTCATCCTCAATAATAGACTCCAACATCTTTCCAATCACTGAAGTCAGCCTAACTGGCCTATAGTTTCCTTTCTTCTGCCTCTCTCCCTTCTTAAAGAGTAGAGTGACATTTGCAACTTTCCAGTCCTCAGGAATCTTTCCAGAATCTAGTGATTCTTGCAAGATTATTACTAATGCCTCCACAATCTCTTCAGCTACCGCTTTCAGAACCCCGAAGTGTAGTACATCCGGTTGAGGTGACTTACCAACCTTCAGCCCTTTTCTGCTTCCCAAGCACCTTCTCCGTAGTAATAGCAATGACACTCACTTCTGCCCTCTGACGCTCTCACATTTCTGGCATCTTCTACAGTGAAGACTGACAGTGTAATTTGCCAGAGGTCCAATATCCACTCCCGTCTCTCTTTTACTCATTATATATCTGAAATAAACTACTTGTTCTTTTATATTATCTTAACTTACCTTCATATTTCATCTTTTATCTATTTATGACTGTTAGTTTTCTTCATTTGGTTTTTAAAAGCTTAACAATCCTCTATCATCCCACTAATTGTTGCTATATTATATGCCATCCCTTTAGCTTTTATGCTGTCTCTGACTTCCCTTGTCAGCCATGGTTGCCTCATCCTCTCTTTAGAATACTTCATCTTTGTGATGTATCTTTCCTGCATCTTCTGAATTTCCCATAGAAACACCAGCTGTTGCTGTTCTGCTGTCATCCTTGCTGGTGTCCCCTCTCAATCAATTTTGGCCACTTTCTGATGCCTCTGCAATTTGCTTTACTCCACTGTAATACTGATACATCTGATTTTAGCTTTTCTTTATCAAACTGCAAGGTGAATTCAATCATATTATGATCACTGCCTTCTAAGGATTCCTTTACCTTAAGCTTCCTAATCAAATCTGAGTCATTGCATTACAGCCAATCTAGAATTGTCTTTCCCCTAGTGGGTTCAACCACAAGCTGCTCTAAAAATCCATCTTGTAAGCATTCTACAAATTCCCTCTCCTGGGATCCAACACCAGCCAGATTTTTCCAATCTACCTGCATACTGACATCCCCATTTCCCTTTTTACATGCCTTTTCTATTTCCTGTTGTAATTTATATCCCATATACCAGCTGCAGTACAGAGGCCTGTCTATAACCCATCAGGGTCTTTTTAACCTTCCTGTTTCCTAACTCCACCCACAAGGATTCTACATCTTCTGATCCTATGTCACCTCTTTCTAAGGATTTTAGTTTAATTTTTTTACCCATAAAGCCTCCGCACTCTCTCTGCTTACCTGCCTATCTTTTGGATACAAGGTGTATCCTTGGATGTTGAGCTCCCAAATGTGATTTTCTTTCAGCTATGACGCGGGGATGCACTCAGCATCATACCTGCCAATCTCGAGCTGCGCTAAAGATCATCTACCTTATTCCGTACACTTCATGCATTCAGATATAACACCTTCAGTTCTGTATTCATCACCGTTTTTGACTTTGGACCCCTGTTACATTGCAAGTCATCCCCCGACTACAGTTTTGCCCTATCACCTGACAATCCTTCCTTACACTTTCACTACATGCTGCATCTAGTTGTATAGCAACTGCCCCATCTCAGCCCTATCACTCTGGCAATTTACAATTTTGCCATTGCTTTGACAGAAACTTTGTGGCATTGGAAATTTAGAAATTAAAAATAAAGCAAGAATTCTGCCACCAATCCATTGAGAACATCACAATTCACCTCCCTACTTCTATCCAAACAACCATTGACCATTAACTCTGCATTTCTGTTTCTTAGCCAACTTCTTCCTCATACTGTCTGTGTCTTTTTTATAGCGTGTGTTGAAGAACCTGTAATGCTAATCAAAACCCTTCTGCAGCCCATATACTCTACACTGACTGCATGGTTCTCAACAATCCTATTCATCAACTCAGCAGCAAATTCTATCAAATTGGTCAGATCCAATTTTCCCCTAACAAATCCATGTTGGATTGCCTTAATTAAGCCATTTTCCTCTGTTGACCCTGACCCAGATCAATATTTCTAGAAGCATTTCCTAAGGTGAAATCAACTGACCAATCATTGCTAGGCTTAGCCTCACTGCTTCTTGCTTGAGCATAGGAAGAATATTTACAGCTCTCTAGTCATCTAGCTCCATCTCTTAGTCAAAAAGCCAAGATTTTCTTCCATACTGCTCTCATAATTTTAAGCTCCTTTCCACCCTGGCCTGCTGACCCCTACTTTCTTCAAATGCATCTATCAGACCTGGCCAGTTCAGTTGCAAATTACACTAGACCACAAAGATTTTGCTTCCTGAATACTTTTGGGCGTATCTTATGAATTGTGGGCTGCTGATCATGAAAATCACCATGAAATTTTCCTGTCACGCGTCATTTTTTGAAATTGCCCATACTTGTTATTTCAATTGATAATTCAGGTCAGTATAACTGATGCCAAGATTAAAGAAGGCATTTTTGTTGGTCCATAAATCAAACAGATCATCAATGACAGGCAGTTTGAAGAAGTCCAAAGTGGAACAGAGAAAATCGCATGGAAAGCTTTCAAGGATGTTGTTGAAAATTTTCTTGGCATCTATAGAGCACCAAACTACATGCAGCTGGTTGACAATATGCATCCAGCATACAAAATAGTGCAATGTGTCACTAAAGATTAATTTTCTGCTTTCCCATTTAGTCTTCTTCCCTGCAAATCTTGGCATTGTCGGTGACGAGCGTGGTAAAAGGTTTCACCAGGACACTGGTCATGGAGAAACAGCATTAGGGCAACTAGAATCCATCAATGCTGGCTGATTATTGTTTGACACAAGAGAGAAGCCTCAGACACTGAGTACAAAGAAAAATCATCAACAAAACATTTGTGGCTTAGTTGAACTATTGCAAAGTGCCAGCACTGTTATGAATTAAATGCATTATATTGAACAAGAGTTAATTTATTGTTTTCTCAATTCTTGCATGGTACAAGTAGTCTGAAATTATATTTGTGTTTAGCTTCAAATGGTCTATCATAATCCAAAAAAAAATTCTGAAGAAGCAACATTTTTGAAAAAAAAAGTTGTCCAGTGATCCATCTATGGTCTTATTTCTGTTTTTCAAACTCCATTAGCATGGAGTATTTTGCTGGGTATTCTGAACAGTCCAGCATTTGCAATGTTCATATTTGTATTGTTTTTCTCACACGACAACTGCCCTTGCCTCATACCTTTCATCCATTCTACGTAGATCTCTAGGAGCTGGAGGCAACACATGCTGCAAGGGCATCAGTTATTCTGGTGTTCTTGTTATAGGCCTTGCATCAGTAAGTTTTGGCTGTTAGAGGCAACAATACCTCTGGTGTGTTGATCTTGTACCACATGGTTCCCGGATGGTACTCCTTGTTGCATCTTTCCTGCCTGCAAAATGCGATGGAAAGTAACTTCTTGTGTCCTAACACCTCAGAAGTCTTTAATTTGGATTATGTCCGGAACACTTCAGCCGTTTGATATTGTGCAGCTCTCCCCCATGACGCTATCTTTGCAGACTGGCGCACCCGCACTCTGTCTTCTGGCTCACAGGATGAACCTGGGCAATATGGGGCTTGCTAATTGTAGTCAATTGCTAGAGACTCTGGGTCATATTGTCTTCCCCTTTGTCTCTCATACTGGCCTTTGCAGGAATGCATATCTTGATTTATTAACCAGAAAACAATTTTATTGGAAAGGTGGACGTTGCTAGAAAAATGTATGCCCTGTTTTATATTGATATTGACTGTGTTGTTAAGAAGACTTGACAGTCTAACAGTCAATGGTAGCAAGCAGAGAATGCTGATTTTTTATTTATTTAGGGGTACAGTTCAGAATAGGCTCTTCTGGCCCTTTGAACAGTGCCACCCCAGCAACCCCTGCCAACCCTGATGTTACCCTAATCTAATCAGGGGACAATTTACAATGACCAGTCTTTGGACTGGGGGCGGAAGCCAGAGCACCCAGGGAAAACCCATGCATTCCAAAAGGAGGATGTACAGAGATTCCTCACAGAGGTCACCAGAATTGAACTCCGACATCCTGAGCTGAAATAGCATTACGTTAGCGGCTACGCTACCATAGCTGAACCCAGGATTAAGGGATTAAGTACTGCTGTCCAAATGACCTTCACTGAAATACAATGTATTAAATCCTTTGGGTAGATTAGAAAAAAATCTGAGTCACATATCGTGTCAAGACCTGTGAAAGAACTGAACATCTCTGTTGGCTCCATTGTGTCGTTTGTAGCAACTAATGTGACTCTGAGTATCAGTTTTATGTTACTAATGTGGAAGAATTTGAATGAATGCACTTTACTGTTTCCTCGCAAAGAAGAAATTCATGAGCTCCTTCTCACCAGAGTTCTGATGATCATATTTCTTCTGTAATTCCCCTAATCCTACTCAGAGCTATATTTATCCCTTTTAATATTAGCTTTTAAACTTCTTGGTTAATTTATCCTTTTATTACTTTTGAGGTTTTTGTAATAATTTAGATGGCCTTAGGTGAGGAAACGCAGTAATCTTGGCTTCATTTTTGGATTTACATATTGTTTTACTATGCTTTGAATGTTACCAACATGAATACAGAAAATTAAACTCATTCATACCTGTTTCTTGTGCATAATAACTATCCTGTGCATATTTTAATACAATACCATCAGCCCATTGGAAAATGGACAGGTGGGGCTTTCCCTTCGAATGACCGTCATTTTCTCTCAAGAATGTGCATCCTACCATTTGCGCTTTTCCTTCTGTCTATACAGTTGCTTAGGCTGCCAAGGAGACGGCATGTCCACAGTAACTGAAATTCAGTTTCTTGTCACAAGATTTCAATCTGGTTTTCTAATCTTTTACGATCATTTTCCCTTTCTTCATTTTCTAGTTCTCTCTAATGATTGCTAAAGAAAAGACACATGAAGTTTATTTGGATGGTCACTGCATTCGTTTTCAGATTTTGATTGCATATTCATAGAACTATCAAACAGTAACTTTTGTACTTTAATGAGATGTCTGCCTGCAAGGGAATTTGCGAAGAGAAAAGGTCAAAGAAATAGATATTTGGGTGCAATTGGAGCAGCTGGAGCTCACGGACGTCTTGGCTAAAAGGGCAGACTTTGAAAAGTTTGCAAAGGTGGGGTCAGAACCAGTGATGAGAATAATTTCGGGGAGAGGGTCCAGAAATAGAAATGCAAGGGAGTAAAGCCGATGGATGCCCCACTGCAGTGGGCATTTGTACACGCCTGCTTGTCACTGACTAATTTGACAAGGCTTGCAATAGCTTTGTAGCCTTAACAATTAGTTCTCAATCAATTCCTCTCTCCTCTTGTCATTCTCAGGCCTCCAGAGAAATAAATTATGAGGTTGACCTCTTAAAGTGAACTAGTCTTTCAATCAGTAATAGATTATCCTTCCCTTAAGATACATAACAATTAACACAAGTATGTAGTATGCACAGACACCCTAATGTGCATAACATTCCACCTAGTGTGAAAGAGTGAGATTAATTGAATGGATGAGAAAAGAAAATGCATAGCAAAAGGTACTATTTACATTTGCTGCATGGTGTGGTAATAACAATCTCAGGGCCATGTATATATATAATGAGACTGCTGGTAAAACACTGAAAACTGAACTGCTGATGTGACACATTGTCGGTTGAGTTCTAGATGTCCACATAAACCTAAAATTACAAAGCATGCTGGAAACATTCCAACAGCTCGGAGATGTGTTAAAAATAGAGTGAAGTGAAACACACCGGGTGTACCAAGACTATCGATATCTAGAATTACAAAATGACCATGGGTCTACAATATTACATGTTTCAGTTCCTAACTATCAGTGTAGGTAGTCAGCTCGTTCTCTGAGCTAAGAAATTGTCATGACTACTACAGCTGTCGGCAATGAATTCACAGCATTTTATTAGCCAGTCTAGTTGGATCATTGTAAGCTAGACTCAGTTCTTTTCAAAACACATACCTGCTGTATCAGTGGAAATATTTCTCCCATACTTAAATCCTTACTGCTCCTCTTTTTGTTTGACTTTTTTTTCCCCACACTTTCTCTGATTACGGGGCCACATGAAGAACGAACTCAGATCATTTGTAAAAGCAAAATAAGGACACTCATGGTATTGTCTCCCAGATGCTGACAATTTGTTCCTGCATTCACAGCTGCACAGATATAAATTTGGTAGAGGAATCATATGACACCAGAGTATAAACACATGTGCCCACACTCTATTTCTCATCAGATCTTTAAATAACAAGGGCTCAGGGTACATTCATGTTTTGCCAACACCCAGAGGCAAAACTGAATTCTCTATAGTCACTCTCGATTTCAAATCCCTCCATGGTTGCACAGAAAATTGAACATCAAACAGTAAATCATAGGAACAAGCCCATTTGCCAATGGTGTCTCTGCCAACCATGAACAGTTGAAAGTGATCCCATCTGCCTGCAGATGATGTATCTCCCTCCTGTCTCTGCCTGTCTGTGTGTCTGGCTGAATGCCTCTTAAATATTGCTATCATATTCCTTCCATCACCAGCCCTGGAAGTGTGTTCCAGCTTTCTACCTATCTTGCTTAGGGGTAAACCTCCTTTAAACATTCTCTCTCTCACTTGAAAGCTTTGCTGTCTACCATTTGGCATTTCCACTTTGGGAAGAAGACTTTGACTACCTATCCTATCTATACCTCTCTTCATTTTATGTACTTCAGTCAAGTTTGCCCTCAGCTTCCAACACTCCGGAGAAAATAATCCAAGTTTGTCCATCCTCTCCTCATAGCCAAGGCACTCTAATCTAGAGAGCAATGCTCTCTCAGATACCAGCACAGCCTTTCTTAGATAAGGGACCTAAAACTGCCTACAATATTCCAAGTGTGGTCTGACCAGTGCCTTATAAAGCCTCAGCATTACATCCTTGGTTCTCAAAAAGAACGCAAATGTTGCAATTGCCTTCCTTACCACCGACCCAACCTGTAAATTAGCCTTTAGAAAATCCTGTATGAGGACTCACAAGTCCCTCTGCACCTGTGATTTTTGAATTTTCTGTCCTTGTTTGGAAAGCAGTCCACACCTTGATTCCTTATGCCAAAGTGCATGACCATACACTTCCCTACATTATATTCCATCTGCCACTTCTTTGCCCATTCCCCCAATCTAAGTCCTTCTGTAGAACCCCGCTTCCTCAGCATTACCTGACCTCCCACCTATCTTCGTGTTGTCTGTAAACCTGGCCACAAAGCTATCAATTCCTTCTTCCAAATCATTGACGGGTAATGTGAAAAGCTGCAGTCCCAATGCTGATCCTTGTGGCACACCACTAGTCATCAGCAGTCAACCAGATAGGCCCCCTCTTATTCCTACTCCTTGCCTCCTGCCAGTCAGCCAACCTTCTATCCACGCTAGTACCTTTCCCATAATACAATGGACTCTTATCTCAACTCCACTATTCTCCAACATCTCCCCAACCACTGAAGTCAGGCTAGTTGGCTTATAATTTTCTTTCTTCTTCCTCCCTCCCTTCTTAAAGAGTGGAGTGACATTTTCAATTTTCCAGTCTTTAAGGACCTTTCCAGAATCTAGTGATTCTTAGAAACATAGAAACATAGAAAATAGGTGCAGGAGTAGGCCATTCGGCCCTTCGAGCCTGCACCGCCATTTATTATGATCATGGCTGATCATCCAACTCAGAACACCGCCCCAGCCTTCCCTCCATACCCCCTGACCCCCGTAGCCACAAGGGCCATATCTAACTCCCTCTTAAATATAGCCAATGAACTGGCCTCAACTGTTTCCTGTGGCAGAGAATTCCACAGATTCACCACTCTCTGTGTGAAGAAGTTTTTCCTAATCTCGGTCCTAAAAGGCTTCCCCTCTATCCTCAAACTGTGACCCCTCGTTCTGGACTTCCCCAGCATCGGGAACAATCTTCCTACATCTAGCCTGTCCAATCCCTTAAGGATTTTATACGTTTCAATCAGATCCCCCCTCAATCTTCTAAATTCCAACGAGTACAAGCCCAGTTCATCCATTCTTTCTTCATATCAAAGTCCTGCCATCCCAGGAATCAATCTGGTGAACCTTCTCTGTACTCCCTCTATGGCAAGGATGTCTTTTCTCAGATTAGGGGACCAAAACTGCACACAATACTCCAGGTGCGGTCTCACCAAGGCCTTGTACAACTGCAGTAGTACCTCCCTGCTCCTGTACTCAAATCCTCTCGCTATAAATGCCAGCATACCATTCGCCTTTTTCCCCGCCTGCTGTACCTGCATGCCCACTTTCAATGACTGGTGTATAATGACACCCAGGTCACCTTGCACCTCCCCTTTTCCTAATCGGCCACCATTCAGATAATAATCTGTTTTCCTATTTTTGCCACCAAAGTGGATAACTTCACATTTATCCACATTAAATTGCATCTGCCATGAATTTGCCCACTCACCCAACCTATCCAAGTCACCCTGCATCCTCTTAGCATCCTCCTCACAGCTAACACTGCCGCCCAGCTTCGTGTCATCCGCAAACTTGGAGATGCTGCATTTAATTCCCTCATCCAAGTCATTAATATATATTGTAAACAACTGGGGTCCCAGCACTGAGCCTTGCTGTACCCCACTAGTCACCGCCTGCCATTCTGAAAAGGTCCCGTTTATTCCCACTCTTTGCTTCCTGTCTGCTAACCAACTCTCCACCCACACCAATACCTTACCCCCAATACCGTGTGCTTTAAGTTTGCACACTAATCTCCTGTGTGGGACCTTGTCAAAAGCCTTCTGAAAATCCAAATATACCACATCCACTGGTTCTCCCCTATCCACTCTACTAGTTACATCCTCAAAAAATTCTATGAGATTCGTCAGACATGATTTTCCTTTCACAAATCCATGCTGACTTTGTCCGATCATTTCACCACTTTCCAAATGTGCTGTTATCACATCCTTGATAACTGACTCCAGCAGTTTCCCCACCACCGATGTTAGGCTAACCGGTCTATAATTCCCCGGTTTCTCTCTCCCTCCTTTTTTAAAAAGTGGAGTTACATTAGCCACCCTCCAATCCTCAGGAACTAGTCCAGAATCTAACGAGTTTTGAAAAATTATCACTAATGCATCCACTATTTCTTGGGCTACTTCCTTAAGCACCCTGGGATGCAGACCATCTGGCCCTAGGGATTTATCTGCCTTCAATCCCTTCAATTTACCTAACACCACTTCCCTACTAACATGTATTTCGCTCAGTTCCTCCATCTCACTGGACCCTCTGTCCCCTACTATTTCTGGAAGATTATTTATGTCCTCCTTAGTGAAGACAGAACCAAAGTAATTATTCAATTGGTCTGCCATGTCCTTGCTCCCCATAATCAACTCACCTGTTTCTGTCTGCAGGGGACCTACATTTGTCTTTACCAGTCTTTTCCTTTTTACATACCTATAAAAGCTTTTACAGTCCGTTTTTATGTTTCCTGCCAGTTTTCTCTCATAATCTTTTTTCCCCTTCCTAATTAAGCCCTTTGTCCTCCTCTGCTGAACTCTGAATTTCTCCCAGTCCTCAGGTGAGCCACTTTCTCTGGCTAATTTGTATACTGCTTCTTTGGAATTGATACTATCCCTAATTTCTCTTGTCAGCCACGGGTGCAGTACCTTCCTTGATTTATTCTTTTGCCAAACTGGGATGAACAATTGTTGTAGTTCATCCATGCAACCTTTAAATGCTTGCCATTGCATATCCACCGTCAATCCTTTAAGTGTCATTTGCCAGTCTATCTTACCTAATTCACATCTCATACCTTCAAAGTTACCCCTCTTTAAGTTCAGAACCTTTGTTTCTGAATTAACTCTGTCACTCTCCATCTTAATGAAGAATTCCACCATATTATGGTCACTCTTACCCAAGGGGCCTCTCACGACAAGATTGCTAATTAACCCTTCCTCATTGCTCAAAACCCAGTCCAGAATAGCCTGATCTCTAGTCGGTTCCTCGACATGTTGGTTCAAAAAACCATCCCGCATACATTCCAAGAAATCCTCTTCCTCAGCACCTTTACCAATTTGGTTCACCCAATCTACATGTAGATTGAAGTCACCCATTATAACTGCTGTTCCTTTATTGCACACATTTCTAATTTCCTGTTTAATACCATCTCCGACCTCACTACTACTGTTAGGTGGCCTGTACACAACTCCCACCAGCGTCTTCTGCCCCTTAGAGTTACGCAGCTCTACCCATATCGATTCCACATCTTCCCGGCTTATGTCCTTCCTTTCTATTGCGTTAATCTCTTCTTTAACCAGCAACGCCACCCCACCTCCCCTTCCTTCATGTCTATCCCCCCTGAATATTGAATATCCCTGAACGTTGAGCTCCCATCCCTGGTCACCCTGGAGCCATGTCTCTGTGATCCCAACTATATCATAATCATTAATAACAATCTGCACTTTCAATTCATCCACCTTATTACGAATGCTCCTTGCATTGACACACAAAGCCTTCAGGCGCTCTTTTACAACTCTCTTAGCCCTTATACAATTATGCTGAAAAGTGGCCCTTTTTAATGCTTGCCCTGGATTTGTCGGCCTGCCACTTTTACTTTTCTCCATAGTACTTTTTGTTTCTACCCTCCCCTTACACCCCTCTGCCTCTCTGCACTGGTTCCCATCCCCCTGTAGTGAACTAACCTCCTCACGCCTAGCCTCTTTAATTTGATTCCCACCCCCCAACCATTCTAGTTTAAAGTCACCTCAGTAGCCCCTGCTAATCTCCCTGCCAGGATATTGGTCCCCCTAGGATTCAAGTGCAACCCGTCCTTTTTGTACAGGTCACGCCTGCGCCAAAAGAGGTCCCAATGATCCAAAAACTTGAATCCCTGCCCCCTGCTCCAATCCCTCAGCCACGCATTTATCCTCCACCTCATCGCATTCCTACTCTCACTGTCGCGTGGCACAGGCAGTAATCCCGAGATTACTACCTTTGCGGTCCTTTTTCTCAACTCCCTTCCTAGCTCCCTATATTCTCCTTTCAGGACCTCATCCCTTTTCCTACCTATGTCATTGGTACCTATATGTACCACAACCTCTGGCTCCTCACCCTCCCACTTCAGGATATCTTGGACACGATCAGAAATATCCCGGACCCTAGCACCAGGGAGGCAAACTACCATCCGGGTCTCTGGACTGCGTCCACAGAATCGCCTATCTGACCCCCTTACTATCGAGTCCCCTATCACAACTGCCCTCCTCTTCCTTGCCCTACCCTTCTGAGCTACAGGGCCGGACTCTGTGCCGGAGGCACGGCCACTGTCGCTTCTCCCGGGTAAGCTGTCCCCCCCAACAGTACTCAAACAGGAGTACCTGTTGTTAAGGGGCACAGCCACCGGGGTACTCCCTATTACCTGACCTTTCCCCTTCCCCCTCCTAACCGTGACCCACTTGTCTGCCTCCCGTGGCCCCGGCGTGACCACCTGCCTGCAGCTCCTCTCTATCACCTCCTCACTCTCCCTGACCAGACGAAGGTCATCGAGCTGCAGCTCCAGTTCCGTAACGCGGTCCCTAAGGAGCTGCATCTCGATGCACTTGGCGCAGATGTAGACGTCTGGGAGGCTTGTAGACTCCAGGGCCTCCCACATCCGGCACTGAGAACAGCAAACTGCCCTCACACTCATACTGCCCCTCTCCTCAAATAACAACAGAAAATGAATGCCAAACCTCCCTCGCCTCGCCTGTTTCTGCCTAAGCCTGTTGAGCCGAAGCCCTTAAGTCTTCACTCTGCTCCCGGCTCACTCCGCTGCCCGCTCTTGAAAGATCATTACTAATTCCTGCACAATCTCTTCAGTTACCTCTTTCAGAACCCTGGGGTGTAGCCCATCTAGTCCAGGTGACTTATCTACATTCAGACTTCATCTTCCCTAGCACCTTCTCCTTAGTAACAGCAACTACACTCACTTCTGCTCCCTGACACTCTCACATTACTGGCATTCTGCTAGAGTGTTCCACAGTGAAGACTGATGCAAAATACTTAATATGTTTGCCCACCATTTCTTTGCCCTGCCCCTTTTACCTCTCCAGCATCATTTTCCAGCAATCCAATATTCTCTCTCACTTCTCTTTTACTTCTATATGTCAGAAAAAAACATATTATTACCTTCATATATTATTTTTTTCTCTATTTATGGCTTTTTATGTTGTTGGTTTTTAAAAGCTTTCCAATCCTCTATCTTCCCACTATTTTTTTCTATATTATATTCCTTCTGTATTGCTTGTATAGTGTCTTTGACTTCCTTTATTACTCCTGGTTGCTTCACCCTTCCTTGAGAATACTTCTTCATCTTTAGGATGTATCTATTCTGTGACTTCTAAATTTCCCCCCGAAACACCAGCCATTGCTGTTCTGCTGTCATCCATGCTAGTGTCCCCTTCCAATCAACTTTGGCCAGCTCCTCTCTCATGTCTCTGTAATCCTCTTCATTGCACAGTAATTTGTAGCCCATATCCAGGCTACTGTTCGGAGGCCACTGTATAACTCCCATCAGGGTCTCTTTACTCTTTCAGTAGTAGCTGTACCTGTAACGAATTTATATCTTCCTATCTTCTGTCACCTTTTTCTAAAGATTTTATTTTATTTATTACTAGCAGGGCCACCCGCTCTGCCTACCTGCCTGTTCATACAACACAAGGTGTATCCTCAGATGTTAAACTCCCAACTATGATCTTCTTTTATAGGTGACTCAGAGATGTCCAGAACAATATACCTGCCAATCTCTAACTGAGCTACAACATCATCTACCTTATTCCGTATACTGTGTGCATTCAAATATAACACCTTCAGTCCTGTATTCATCACCCTTTTTGATTTTGGCCTCCTGTTGCACTTTAGCTCATGTCATTGACTGCAATTATACTCTATCACCTACCTGTCCTTCCTCACACTCTCACTACAGACTGTACCTGGTTGTATGTCAACTGCCCCATCCTCTGCCCTATCACTCTGGTTCCCATCCGCCCGCCAAATCCTTTCCAACAGCTCTAACAAACCTGCCCGCAAGGATATTGGTCCCTCTTGGGTTCAGGAGTAACCCATCCTTTTTGTACAAGTCATATCTTCCCCAGAAGAGATCCCTAGGATTCAGAAATCCGAAATCCTGCCCCATGCACTGTCTTCAGCAATGCATTCATCTGCCAAATCATCCTATTCCTACCTTCACTGGAGTGTGGCATAGGCAGAAAACCAGAGATTACTATGCTGGAAGTCCTGCTTTTCAGCTTTCTGCCTAATTCCCTATATTTTTTCTTCAGGATCTCCTCTCTTTTCCTACCTATGCTGTGCTTACCAATATGTACCATGACTTCCAGTTGATCACCCACCCCCTTTAGAATGTCATGGACCTGATCCGAGACATCCCTGACCCTGGCACCTGGGGGGCAACATACCTTCCGGGAGTCTCTTTCACATCCACAGAATTTGACTTCTGCTCTCCTGTCAGAACCAGAATCAGGCTTATTATCACCGGCATGCGACGTGAAATTTGTCGGTGATAATAAATCTGATTCTGATCGGAGAGCAGAAATCAGATTCTGTGGATGTGAAAGAAACTTCTGGAAGCTATGTTGCCTTCCAGGTGTCAAAGTCAGGGATGTCTCGGATCAGGTCTGCAACTACTGCACTCCTCTTCTCCCACTTTCCCTTCTGAGCCACAGAGCCTGGTCACTGAGGCTTTAGTGAAAGTCGTACCCCCCACCCCCCCAACAGTATCCAAAGTGGTATACTTATTATTGAGGGGAACAGCCACAGGGTTACTCTGCACTGGTAGCCTGTTCCCTTTTCTTCTTCTAACAGTCACCTATATACCCGCCCCTTGCAACCTAGGGGTACCTACCACTCTGAAGCTCCTATCTGTCACCTCCTCATTTTCCTGTACAAGTCAATGGTCATCCAGCTGCAGCTCCAGTTCCTTAACTCAGTCTTTAAGGAGCTGCAGCTCATTGCACTTCATGCAGATGTAATTATCAGGGAACTGGAGGCCTCCCAAAGTTCCCATACCTCACATAAGGAACATACTGCTATCTCTGGACCCATTCTCAGCACACTAGCGATGTATTAACAGAAAATAAATACTTATTAGAAACTTACATAGAACCTATGCCTGTGCTTGCCCAAGTCTGTTGAACCAAATCCTAACCACACTAACACTAGCCCGCTCACCCAATGGCTGCACTGCTTACAATTCCCTTCTTTTTATTGGCCACGTACTGACTGCAGTCTGCAGAAAAGAGCCAATAGCACCCAAGCTCTTTTTAAACCTTGCGCTGCATCACCAACAAACAACTTCTCGTGCTGTTTGCAACCCACTGAGACATATGAGGTGGTAGGTGGTGGACTGTTGAGCTGGAGGAACTTGGCAGGTCAGGCAGCATTCGTGGAGGCAAATGGACAGTCAATGTTTCGGGTTGAGCTTCTAGTGGAAGCTGAGGGGTAATCCGGTCTAGGTGAAGAGTCTCAACTTGAAACGTCGGCTGTTCATTTCCTTCCATAGATGTCACCTGAGTTCTTCCAGCATTTTGTGCATGCCGTTCTAAACTTTCAGCATGTGTAGAATCTTATACGCCTCCCTTCCTGCCTATATCATTGAAACCATTGTCAACCATGACCTCTGACTGCTCACACTCCCCATCAGAATGCCTTATGCCTTCTCATAGACGTCTTTGACTCCACCACCAGGAAAGCAACCTTGTTTAGGAGATTTGCTTACAGCTACAGAAATACCTGTCAGTGCTCTTGATTATGAACTCCTCTATAACCATAACTTGCCTAGATTTTGCCCTACTGTGCTGTACAATGGAATCAGTCATGGTGCGATGGTAGGTAGGCAGTTATAGCTGGTAGGGTGAATTATCCTATCAGTCCACATCTACTCTTTCATCTTGAATACTAATCTGTTCTTTCAACTAGGAAACTTGAGCTTATTCGGGGCCAGCTAAGTTGATTCTAAATACATATGTGCTTGAGTCACTTTTACTCCTTTGGGCAAAAATAATGGGAAGGAGATCCAAAGCAAAAGCCTAGCCATATGTTTTAATCTTACCTTCTTTGCTTCTGGGACCAGGGACCCGGATATGATCTTGTGTTCTTGAATCATACACAGACCATCTCAGCCCATATTTACCGTATTTCAGAGTTATGAACGCTTCCTGAAATCCTCTTCCAATTTTTCACTTCTAGGATGAGATAGTTCATTTAGGAAGAGTATTAAATACATCATCTCATTCAGTACCCTGTTCATTCAGTAGACACCTAAGTATTCATTACCTCTCAATGTGGTAACATAAGACACTGGTGGCCAAAATGTTGTTAACAGAAGTAACCTATTATTTTCTTATTTATAGTTTTTCCCCTTCTTAATGAAGGTCTCAAGCAAGCTGTTCAGAAGAAATTCAATTCCAGTCCATCCTAATTAAAATGCATCATGGCAAAATGATACAACTTGTTTGGCCTGATATATACAAATAAAATGCGATGACTCGCATTAGAAACAGGAGTAGGCTATTTAGCCCTCATATGGCACTTCTGCAAACAATAAGATCAGGGCTATAGTTTAGACCTCAGTGCCAATCTCCTGCATTTATCCCTTAATTCCTTAATGTTCATAAATCTATTCACCTCTGTCCTGAATGTATCTGGTGGTTTAGCTGCCGTCGCCTTCCTGAGTAAAAAAATCTGAAGATTCACTATCTTCTGCATGAAAAAATCTCTTCTTATCTCTGTCCTCGATGGCAGGCCTCTTATTCTGAGTATGTGACCACTGGTTCTAGATTCCCCATCCAGAGGAATCATTAACTCTACAATTGCCCTATCAAGTATCTTAAGAATTTTGTACATTTCAATTATACTATCTTTTATTCTTCTAAATTCCACAGAAGATAGGCCCAGTCTGCTTAATCTCTTGCCACATGACAAATCTGCTATCACTGGGGACAATCTGGTGAGTTTTTGCTACACTTTTTAATGCAGTTGTAACCTTCCTTTGGTTCAGAGACCAGACCTGTACAAACATTCCAGATGCTGTCTCACCAAGACTGCATTTAAATGGAGCAAATTATTTCTAAACTAATACTCAAATCATCTAACAATAATGATCTGCACATCATTTGTCTTCCTAATTGCTTTCTGAACCTGCATGTTATGGGCATGGAAGTGACACAGCAATTGAGTTACCAGACGAGAAATGCAAGAATTTGAGACTAATGATCCAAAAACGCAATTTCAAATCCCACTACGGCACATGGAATTTAAGTACCGTTAGTAGTTTGGAATGTGGAAGGAAAGCACCGACTACTCCAAATAATGATTGTCATAAAAACTAATGTTCTACAAGTGAGGAAATCTGCCATCTTTACCCAATCTGTTTTCCTTGTCCATCCAGATCCAATACTAGATTTTGTTCCCCAGATTGATGCCCTTAAAATCTATAAGCCTATTGACCACTGCAGTGAATATACGCAGTGAATGAGTTGCTCCAGCCCTCCTGGGTAGAGAATTCCAAAGATTTATTTCTTATTCCTGTTCTAGATGGCCAATCCCTTACGTTGAATATGTGACCAATGGTTCTAGATGTTCCTCTGAATTGACTATGGAAGCCCCTCAGTTGTACTAGTATTGCTAAATTCAAATAGAGAAGGTCTAAAACTGGACAAACCACCGGCATTGACTTTGACACCAAATTCAGATGGAACAAAATTGCTCTCTGTCTGGTTGACCTTACAATTTTTTCCCAATGAATGTCTGGTTCAGGTTGTCTAGAGTGGGAGTGAGGTCTTGTAGTTTCTTACTATCCTGGCTTGGCAGGTTAATGGCCCCTTTCTAAAGTTAAATGGGGGATGAAGGTTTTATTTGGGGAAAAAAGTTGCTACTGGCAATAAATAACCTTTAAGCTGCTTCCTTTTATCTCTCTTTGCAAGAGATGAGTACTAACTGTTCACAGAGTACAAACAGTGGATGAACCAACATCTGATCTTTGGAGAAAGCAAGGAGGAAATGGGGCAGAACCTAGCGATACAGCCAGATGACAATGGAAGAGTGAAACAGCAGGATATGTGGAAGCTGTAGGTGCCAGAGTTTTTCATTGCTTTGATTTAGGGACAGTTTTCATTTTCATTTCAGATCTTTTCCCTTGGGAAGTTACAGCTCCTCCCCAGGTTCTGTTCCTGTGAGCTGATCATTACCCATTTAAGTTGTAAATGAACAAAGGCAGCATGTGGGAGAGGATCAGGGAAAAAAGCTGTGATGGGAGGGTGGCCGCCAGCCAGCCAGCCTTATCGTCTCAGTGTGTGAGCAGAATGTGCTGCAGATTCATCGGCATCCATCTCGCTAGTCTCCCAAATACACACTCGAACATATTGGGTGTCCATAAGTCAGGTATTTATAAACTGGGACAGACCAGTATTGGCCTTTGGGTTGGATATTAAACTACACTGCTCCTCTTGTGGAAGAGAAGGCCAATGGCATTAGAAGGTTAATAATTAAAACTTACCCTGCTCCATTAATTAACTTGTGCCCAGGTTTCCATTGATTTATTTATTGATTCCCTGTTGCTCTGTTAATTACTGATTCAGTTTGCTCACTGGTCTGTGAAAGAAACAAAGCTGCAAACTGAGTACCTGTTGTTTGACTGATGACACCCAGCCTTGCTTCCACAATCTTTCCTTGGGCAAGTTTTTAAACTGTTTGAAGAGCAGTATCTAATGTTCCAACCAGGCCAGAACAGCCCCAAAATTTAACATGCAATTTAATAATTTCTGAAAACTTGCCCGTCCTGAGTGTATCATTATAGAAAGGTGGCCTACTTGACATTTGTTTCTCTCTTTAGATGCTGCCAGACTTCAAATTCAATTTAACAATACATGAATACCCTTGAATACAGCCAAACGACACAGCATTTCTCCAAGGCCAAGGTGCAAGATACAGTACTAACAGTTATATAGAGCACAAGGCACTTATAACACATATAGGATAGCAATAAACATACAGTCACACGGAAAAATATAATATAGCCCAAGTCCCTGAGTGTCATATCCTGTGGATTGATGATGCATGGATTGGCAAGAACAAGCCCGCAGCCGCCTGCTGATGAATGCAATCCAGCTTGTCTTTCAATGAGCGAACACTGGAGGGCAGCACTGATGGGAGGAGCCAGAGTTGTTGAGTATTTCCAGCATTCTCCATTTTCATTGTCAGATTGATTATTAGAAGATAAAACATACTGTAGAACAGTACAGCGGTCCATTCATGAACACTAATGAGTTTCCTCCAGTTAAATAATGGGAAAAATCAAAGCTATTTTCTTCAATGCCTTTCTATTCCCTACTCATTGATTCCATTCTTTGGACTCGAAACTATCTAAAACAGTACCAGATTATGTACAATTGTACTATATTCATTTTTAAGTTAGCTACAGGCCACGTCTTTACCCACCTTCAAAATATGATCCAACTACCGACCTGCCTCACCTCACCTGTTGCTGAAACCCTCATCCATGCCCTTACTACATCAAGGCTTCACTATCCCAATGTACCTTTTGGTCATCCTTTATCATTATAACTTGCATAAGGTTAACAGCATGCATGGTACGTGTACCATTGAACACTAAATGGACCTTAGGAACAGATACTGTGCCAAACACAACGCTGAATTAAACTAAATTGCTTCCATCTCTACGTGGTTTTGTCACTCAATTCCCTGCATATTCATGTATCTAATAGAATCTGAAACTTGCTAGTATTGCTGCCTTCACCACTCCCCATGGCAGCTGGGTCTAGCACTGACCACTCTAGTAAAAAAATGCCCATCCCCTTTGAACTTTCCCCCTTTACCTTAAATGCATGTCTTCTAGTGCTTGACATTTCTATCATGGGACAAAGATTCTGACTACCTACCCTATCTATGCCTATCATAATTTCATAAATTTCTAACAGGTCTGCCCTCAGCCCCTGATGCTTCAGAAAAGACAACCCAAGTTTGTTCAACCTCTCATTACAGCTCATATCCCCTGATCCAGGCAGCGCCCTAGCAAACCTCTTCTGTACCCTTTCCAAGACCTCCATATATTTCCCTTATTGGGGGTGACCAGAATTGCACGGATACTCCAAGTCTGACCAAACAAATTTGTATATAGCTGCGATGTGACTTACTTACTGTTATACTCAATGTCCCAGCCAATGAAGGCAAGTGTGCCATATGTCTTCTTTACCGCACTATCTACTTATGACCAAAATTCTTGTGCATGTATCTCAAGTTCCATTTCATACTTCAATGTACTTATCACTGATCATGTTGGATACTGGCCAGATTTTTATTTTAAAGTGCTCATCCTTGTCAACAGATCACCCTATAGCCTATCTCTAATATGTTCTAACCTTGTAACTCTTTGAGATAATTTTAGTGTATTATTCTATCAGTCTCTTGGGATTGAGAAAGTCTTACTTTCACTGTAAGATTTTGGGTTCTAATGAGATGGTTAATAAGGCCAATTTGGGTACTGAAGACTATCTCAGAGGAAGTGGGGGTGGGGGACTGATGGGGCGGGTGGCTGTGTAGATGGTGAAGTGGTATGCTCCTTCCATGCACAGAGTTTCTGCATACTCCCAATGTTATTGCCGTGAGGATCCAAAGAGTGCACGTCTTCAAGAAAATTTCAAGCACACCCATGAATCTTTGTCTTTGTTTGCTTAGTAACCTCCTCCCTTGATGGAATTTGAGGTGGAATGCCCACTTTGGGAGACAGGTGTCAGGCACACAAACGATGTGGCAAGCCCAATAGCTAATAGGGAGTAACAAAGGTCTCAGTGTTGGTCTAGGATAAGATGCTGGTTCACTTTTCTTTCCAGTGAATTTGCAAGGATTTGCCCCTAACATATCTGTAGAAGCCCTTTGGTCTTTCCTGCTCCTTGTCTGCTAGAGTAAACTCATACCTTTTTTTTAGCCCTCCTGATTTATTTCTTATGTGTTCTCTTGCATTTCTTATACTCCTCAAGATCTTATTTGTTCCTAGCTGTCTATACCTGCTATGCACCTCCTTCTTTTTCTTAACCAGAGCCTTAATTTTTGAAAATCAAAGTTCCCTAAACCTGTTATCCTTCCCTTTTATTCTGACAGGAACATACAAACTCTATGATTTCAAAATTTCACTTTTGAATGTCTTCCACTTACCAAGTAGATCTTTGCCAGAAAACAACCTGTCCCAATCCACACTTTCCAGATAATTTCTGATACCATCAAAATTGTCCTTTCTTCAATTTGGAATCTCAACCCAAGGACCAGATCTGTCCTTTGCCATAATTACCTTGAAATTAATGGCATTATGATCACTAGATGCAAACTGTTCCTCTACATAAACTTCTGTCACCTGTCCTGTCTGTGTCATTCCCTAATAGGAGATTTAGTATTACCCTCTTTCTAGTTGGGACTTCTGTGTACTGATTAAGGAAACTTTCCTGAACGCATATGACAAACTTTATCCCATCCAGTCCTTTTACAGTATGGGAGTCCCAGTTAATATCTGGAAAGTTAAAATAACCTATTATCACAACCTTATGTTTCTTGCAAAAATCTGCAATCCCTATACATTTTCTCCTCTAAATTCTGCAGACTGTTGGTGGTCTATAATATAATCCCATAAATGTGACCATACTTTTCTTATTCCACAGTTCTACCCAAAGCCTCACTAGATGAGCTCTCCCGTCTGCCCTGTCTGAGCACTGCTATGATGTTTGCACTGACTAGCGATGTCATCTCCTCCCTTTTAATCCCTCCTGCTCTAACATGACTAGAACAGCGGAACCACAGAGCACTGAGCTGCTAATCCTGCCCCTCTTGCAACCAAGTCTCACTAATGGCTAAAGGCCATAATTCCACATGGTGATCCCTGCCCTAAGGTCTTCTGCCATTCCTACCGTATCCTTGCATTGAAATATACGTGACTTAGATCATTAGTCCTACCATGCTTGACCTTTTGATTCCTGACTTTGTCTGCAGGTTTAACATCTTTCTCCACGACCGCTCCACTATCTGTTCTGCACACTGGTTCCCATCCCCTTGCAACTCTAGTTTAACCCCCCCCCCCCCCACCATGCAGCATGAGCAAACTTTCCTGCTAGGGTATTAGCCCCCTCCAATTCAAGGTCAAACTGTCCTTTCTGTGCAGGTCCTGTCTTCCCTGGAAGAGAGCCCAATGACCTGAAGATATGAAGCCCTCCCTCCTGCACCATCTCCTTAGCCACGTGTTGAGCTGTATGATCTTCCTACTTTTGGCCTCACTAGTATATGGCACGTGTAGCAATCCTAAGTTCACAACCCTGAGGTCCTGTCCTATAACATAACACCTAACTCCCTAAGCTCATTTTGCAGGACCTCATCACCCCTCCGACCCATGTCACTGGGACCGATGTGGACCACGATCTTTGACTGCTCGCCCTCTCGCTTAGAATGGTGTGGACTCGATCGCGATGTCCTTGACTCTAGCACCCAGGAGGCAACATACCATCTGGAATGCTATTCTCATCCACGGAACATTCTTTCTGTTCCACTAACTAGCAAATCTCCTGTCATTACAGCTCGTCTTTTCTCCCCCCCCCCCCCCCCGCCCCACTTCACTTCTGAGCTACAGAGCCAGACTCATTGCCAGAGATCTGTCCACTGTGGCTTTCCACTGCTAGGTCATCCCTCCAGCAGTATCCAAAGCAGGATACCTGTTCTGGATAGCTACTCCCAAACTCTGCAGTGGTCATAGGAGTACTCTGCACTGGCTGCCAACCCTCTTTCCCCCTCCTGACAATCACCCAGTTACCTGTGTCCTGCTCCTTGGGTATAATAATATCATGGGAGCTCATTTGTACATAGGGATATCCATAAATTGGGGATTGTTAACCTGAGGATAGTCTTTATTCACCTTTATAAATAAGATAAACGTGACATAAAATTTGAAACTTAATTTACGTTAAATTACATTGTTTTTCTTGTTTTGCAAATCTAGGGATTGTACTGGTGAGGATGTCCACTACATACAAATTGTATACAGGTTGTAATTACAAAACCTGTGTCGTTTTCATAGTAAGTTTCAAATGAGTTGGAAACTAATATAATTTATAAATAAAATTTTAAAAACTGCAATGAATCTGAAATAATTGTTAAGGCATTTCATTCTTTCTACATAAAAACTGGTTATTTCTACTTGTTATCATTTTGGCTCAGTTTATGTTTTCTCTTTCCATTTGTATAGTGTGGCCTGATATTCATGTTCCACTCTTCATATGGACAGGGGATTATAAATTGATCTTGATATACTCACTTGGTTTTTACTACTGTCCTTTCTCATCTTCTCTGCTCCCTGAAAACTCACTTGCTTTCCCTCTTTTCCAATTCTGATGATGGGTCAATTGTGAAATACAAACTGTCTCTCTTTCAACAGATGCTGACTAACCTGCTAATCATTTCCAGCATTTCTGTGTTTATTTAAGTTTTATGTCCTTTAATCAGAAAGTGTTTGTTCCATTATGAACAATGTTAGGAGGTGTAGAGAGCTGTGTAATCAGTTGCATCATTAATAGAAGCCATAAATAATAATTAACCAACAACAGCCTTCAACCTACATCTATTATAAGCATTCTGAGAATTTAATAGACTCCAGTTCACCTTTAGTGATATTATAAGTAATAAATGAAAAATAACAATTGAAATAACACCTGTAGCTGTGTCAATAAGATCACTATTCAGTAGGTTGACAGATGTGCTTTGTTGACACATTTGCCTTGAAATCATAGACCACTACCACTTGCCATAGAGATTTCCATTTCATACAATTAGTCCCTGTAACCAATAAAAGTATTTAGACAAATTTTTTTGGAAAAAGGCTGCAACAAGGAAATAGCTCACCATAGAGTGTAGTAGAAAAAGAGCAGGAGAAATCGCAATCTCCTGGGAATGGAAATAGACTTCCAATGGTTGTAGCAGAAAAATGCCCTCGGAAGTGCAGCATTGCTGTGAAGTACAGATGTTTGATAATGGACTTCATCATTGTTCAAGCGTTACGGATGAAACTTCATCAGATTCTTTACATAATTAACAACAAAGCTCTTTAACGTTGCACATTTTGACTCTCTGTACGTGACGCCACTGGAGGTTGACGAAATTACAGGCCATAAAATTCTATATTTTCAGACCTGTCCTTGGGCCAGACTCGTAACTTATGACTGGAATTTCTCTAGAATCGCCAATTGCTGGTGTGGCACTTTCACCATACATCCAGTGAAGAGCATGCAGCTGAATGGCAGTAGTTCTGAAAATTTATTGTGAAGGCTATTATATAAAATTGCAACAATTTATAGCAGACTTTGGAAATCCAGTGAGCTTTGCTGCTTCAAGTAAAGGAAACTGGTTTCCTCCTTACTATACAATGTATTTTCAGTAGCTCTAAGGCTTAATGAAATGCTTCAAAATATGTTGGTGTTTATTTACAATGATGTCAAATGGACTCCAGATTTTCTGAGTTTGATTTAAACACATTTTGTTTGTTTATCAAAAAAAAGAGATTAAAGGTCAATGCTCATGAAGCTGAAAATGGTATTGGAAAGATGTTGTTACTGCATGGCAGTCATGAGTTTTGAAAGCTGGAGAAAGGTTAGACTAAGGCAATTAACAGGCAACCAAGTTCTGTGGGCCAGACATAATTATGTATTAGGCAACGCACAATTGAAATGTATACTTTTGGATAGATGTGCTAACATTCAACGGAATATTAATTGGGGCTGAGGTGATACTTCATGAAAGGCATTATGTCTTAATGCTCATTCCAGAATTGTTACTGATAACGCTATCAATATATAATGAAGACAATAAAGATAATGAATTCTAATGGGGAAAATACTGCTTCATGAGTCATGGAGAGATACGGCATGGAAATACGCCCTTCAGCCCATCGAGTGCGTGCCAACTTCCCAATTACACGAACCCTACATTAATAGTGTAGTAATTAGTAACATTATCATCCTACATTACTAATCCTGATCATTTCATTCTTCCCACATTTTCAATAACACCTCCCAGAGTGAAAGGAGCACTGAAATTCTCTTAGATTAATCTGGTTTTCTACCATAAATATGAGGATCCAAGGATTTCTTGAGCTCTTGTGCAGAGGTTAAATAATTTCTTTCGATTTTCCTATTCTGCCTTACTAGCTTACTGTCAGACTTTTCTTTTAACAATTGGTCTCACAGGGCCTCAAGGGAAAAGATCAGTTTGGGTGCTCTCTCCTGATTGTCATTGACTTCTAACTGGCAGGTTGTTTATGCAGAAGGGGAACAGAGACAGACACCATATAGTTAGGATATCACCATGTTAGATAACGCACTCAGGAAGAAAGTCTACTTGAACAAGCTGTTGGAAGTTCCCATGTAACTTGACCACAGCAAAAATCAGTGTCCAGAACATGAGCTGAAAGAAAGGGCAAGATATTTCAGAGATGCAAAGGTGATAAATATCAGGTGCATTCATTGATTGACCTTCAAATGATTAAGGATGTGTATCAGTTTATAGTGTTAAAAATATCTTCCCAACACTGTAGGAATTAAATTAATTACCTTGTTTAGGAAACACTATAAAGAAGTTGTTTTTGAGTCTTATTACAGATGGTAAGTATGGAACTTTAATGAAAAGAAGGTATTTATGTATCTCATTTGAAAGCCAGCTGTGGTCCTCTTACATTTAAAAGGAGTGAATCAGCTTTGCCAGAATCCTGGATGCTTTGTATGTTCATTGCAGAGAATGATATGGGAGGTCTGTAGGATATGATCTAACCATGTTTGGAAATAATTAAGTTAAATTATGCCAAAGTTTAAACAGGCCTCGTCATTTCTCACTGTTTTAGACAGCCTAGCCTAGCACTGGGAATGCATTCTGTAAGGGGTTTCTCCTATTATGTTACTGCGTATGCCAATCAAAATGACTTCTTTGTTATGTTATAATTAAAATGGTTTCTCTGTGATGTTAACTGCTGAGACAGTGATTCTTTTTCTAGCTGCTAGTTTGGGTTACTAATAACGATAAGGAGGGAATGAACCAATGGGTGTCCATGTTATTCTTTTTTTGGGGTGATATTCTGTTTCATATGGCTGGGAACCGGTGTGCTTGGCGGCCTTTTCAGGAGAGACCGGGAGAAGACGGACGTGCTGGAAGTGTTCTGGTTGATCACCTTGGGTGGTCCTGAGCGGCGAGTCGAGGGGGTCGGAGTGAAGAGAGAAGACCCCGGGTATTTGAGCTCCAACTGTGTGCACGAAGAAATTGAACGTTGATAAGTCTGGTGTCTTTTTCTTTCCCTTTTATATTGTATCTCTATTAGTCTCATAGTCCCAGTAAGATTTATAAAGTGTAATCTGTAAAGGGTACATTGTGTACATTGGTGTGAGGTCATACCAGGTGGCATTGCACAGCAACCGATGCAACCGGGAGACACGGTTGGGCGGCGGACGGGGTTTCTCCTAGATAAATACGAGCCGATATAGCTGAGCGTTACAATTGTGTGGAGATGTTACTGATCTGGGGTCTGGAAGTTTGTGCAGCAGTGTGATAGCAACACTATCAATCCCTGGGAATGCTACTCAAAGCTAGAATCTAGAAAACTTCCACTAAAAACAGAAAAACATCAAATTTTTTCACAAAAATTGCTGGTGAACACAGCGGGCCAGGCAGCATCTATAGGAAGAGGTACAGTCGACGTTTTGGGCCAAGACTCTTCATCAGAACTAACTGAAAGAAGAGAATTCAAATCTCTTACTATCTCTTCTTTCAGTTAGTCCTGATGAAGGGTCTCGGCCCGAAATGTCGACTGTACCTCTTCCTAGAGATGCTGCCTGGCCTGCTGTGTTCACCAGCATTTTTTGTGTGTGTTGCTTGAATTTCCAGCATCTGCAGATTTCCCCGTATTTACATTTTTTCATACAAGCATTTTATGTAATTAGAGATTCAACTTACTGCTATTGAGCTGCTTAAAAATTACAATAGTCCTTTACTCACATTTCTATTTTGTGTTCTATTAAATTAATATTTCATTGAATATAATCTGTATAATCGCACCCACCCTCCACCACCTGCTTCTCTACTCTTTCAAAATGGGCACAGCATGAAGTGTGCAGTAGGTTCAGCATTAGCTGAGAAATAAACAGGGGCATTGTTGATTTAACAGAAGCATTACAGTGTGTTCAAAGATTCAAAAGTTCATTTATTTTCAAATTATGGAACTCTGAAATTCTTCTTCTCCAGGTAGCCACAAAACCAAGAGAGAAACTCTCAAATCTCTCCTCCCTGCACAAAAAATGAACAAAAATGGAACAGGCACATTAACGCCTAAATCTCCTCCCCTGCACCCAAAAAGAATGAAGAAAGATCAGGTGAAAAACACAGAATATAAAAAACTATAAGACTGAAAAAAAGTCTGTAGCCTAAGTCCGTATCCAAAATGCAGAGAACCTGGGTAAGATTATCTGAGGACAGAGGTGGGCCTCTCCCGTTCCATCGCAGAGATGTCCAACCGGGGTCAAAAGGCAGGCAGCTGGCACTCACCTTTCCCATTTGCCTCGATGATTCAAACTCCCTCGTTGTTCTAATCAGTGAACAATGGAAGCTTTAATTGGCGAAATGGAGTTGAACACTGGCTCACTGCCTTCTTGCCATGAGGTTCTCTGCCTCCCGGAATCCTCTCAGAGACTGCAAAATGCTGGAACACCCAAACGATCTCCAAACTGCAAATCACAGGCTCCAACAGTTCCAGAATCACATTCAAGATGAAAAACAAACATAAAGGACATAACATAAGTGAAATATATGGTTTTACAATCTATCCAGAAGATGTTGACCAAAGGAGCGTTGTACACAGGTGTCATCTGTAAGTGTACAGCTTATATTCATACAGTTATTGAAGTCAGAGTTGGGGAATGGTGGGGTTGTTAGTAGGTGCTGCTACTGAGCTGCATAAAAATTCTCTCCCAAGCCTTGGTGATTGCAACCTCATGGATCGGATTTGATCATGTGATGGATATTCACTTCTTGGCCAGTAGCCCGCTTTCTCTTTCTAGGTTGTTTGCTAATCTTGCTTTCTAAACACAGCATCTGCCACTTGTAAGATCAAAAACAGATCTAAGTAAACTAACAGTTATTTGTCTTCTGGTCATACAGGAAATTTATTCTTCAGTTCTTGAAATGCAAATAACAAGCACTTATCAGCTTGAGGTTAAAACAAGTGTTGTCTAAAGACCATTTCTGCAAACAAGCTTTGTGGATTCTAGTGATTCTGCCTGGGAGAAGTAAGTTTTAGCTCTCTACACTTGCTTTACTACTGCCCAAGATGTAGTATAAGACAATGGGTTATTTAATTTGGGTTGTTTCAAACAGACAAGCTGACTCTTAAGTTGCTTGGTTCAAGGAAGCTTGCAGAATAGATGGATAATGTTATTTAGCATATCAATGGCTATGATGTGTTTACATTTGGGAGGTTTTTTGTGCTCAAGAAAGTTAGCTTCACAGCTTTCAGCACTAATGGTCAGTAACTGAAGAAAAATGTCTCCAAAATGCTTTTAGATCGTTAGCGCTGAAAGGATATCTGAGAAAATATCATATGTGTGTGAAGTCACTCAAGTGGTAGAAAAATGTAGAGGCAGTTTAGGCTTACTAGAAATGGTTGAAGAACTTCACGAAGAATGACAGGAAGATGGGGTGAATAGAATCCATTCCTCTAGCTTCAGTTTCTGTGATAGATGACTTGCTCGTCCACACTATGGTATGTCCTTTTAGTTTATAAGAATTATACCTGTGTTTTGGCGAACTTTTGAGTTTAATAAATGCTTTGTTTTTTAGAAACAGTTGTAATTGGGAAATAAATGTTTCAGATAGAAATCCTCTGTGAGTTTCAAATGTGTTTTAAGAATATACGGGTTCGAACCTGTATCACTGCAAATAAATGAACTATGTTTTAAACTATTTTGTTAGCTGGAAGTATTTTCTCCTTGGTAGGGAGGAAGGACCTACAATACAAAGTGGGTATTGCCAGCTAAAACTTGCCATGGAGAACATACAGGGAAGTAAACTAGTCTTTAAAGATTGGGTAGTTATAGTATAACCTCCCTTTAGTGAGGCTAGTTGTGGCTATTTGTATCCGAGATCTTTGAGTTTAGGACCCAATACCAACACAAGCATAAGTATAATTTTTATTCTTTGCTTCCTTACAGATGATAGGTAAAATGTGCTTTCTACAGTTAGATATTGGAAGAGTGCAAAATTGTATTTGCATTTTGCTGGCAAATAAATCTTTCATCTGTAAATGCACACACACTTGAATTCTTTGCAATTGTACCCCCACCCCTACTCAAAAGGAACAACAAGGTGGAAAATCTCAGATAGCTGTCACCCATGGATCTACTTTCCTACAAAAATAAAATGGCTTGAGCATCCCATGGAGTTTGAATCCAGAGAAAATGTTCAGCATCTGCTGCTGACCTTGCAGGAACCCCCTGAATAATGGAAGCTTGCCAACGAGCAGCATTCTGATGAGTGTTCACTTCAAAATGCTAGCGTAGAGGAGGGTCAGAAGTGATGGCTCTCACTGTCAAAGTGAATCCAGGGACAGTGAACAGATGGAACATGGTGAGCTTTGGTTGAATAATAGTTTATAGCAGTTTCCTGTAAATTGCAGAATTAGCTCATTACTATTAACAAAACAAGTCCCCACTGAACCACTATGAAAGTGGTATTTGTGAGTGAAAGAGGAGGGATGGATGGATTTCTGTGTGATAAAGATAAAGTTGTTCTATAGTTAGAGTTAGGAAACATTCTTTAGTCTGAGTGGATGTGGACCTGTCTGAAATTACCTCCACAGGCTCTCACTGAATAAGACACATGCTGAAACTCTCTAAGCATCACAAGTCACTACAGCTCTGACATTTCAAATGTTTGGTATGCTGGTCTGTTAATGCAGAGACACTGAGAATGACATTGTCTCATTTGTCCTCTACAAATTCATGCTTGTTATCTGTCTTGTGCACTACAGAATTAAATTTTCTGTATGCAAGTAAACAGAGCTGGCAGTTCTTTCATACGCTTCCCCTTCTAGGATCACACCTCAAGAATACTCTATTGGTGACAGGAATAGCAATGATTCTTACACAAATTCTTTTCATTTGAACTGAACCATTGAGGTTGAAGGTGAAAATGAATCTAACTGTAAGCAAAAAAAAACCTGACTATTATGTTCAGACTAAGATGAATGCTTAGGATTTACTAATGGGCGACTTTAAACCACCGCGATCTAGAAATGGGGGCTGACGTGAGTCAATGAGTGTCTGCCACCTTTGAACTCTACGAAGTAAATTTTGTCTCTCACTCTGGGAATTCCTTTAACAGTGCAGGCTGGGGATATGAATGTTTATTAAGACTGCTTTGCTAATATACCTCACAATATTAGAAATTTACTGGAATCTCTCAGCTTGTAGAAGGATTTTGTTTCTTTGCTCACTAAAATAAGTTGCATTCTTGGTTTTGTCTCTGAAACCTTTAAGTTGCAGAAGGAGAAGGAGACAGTTGGGGGATAGGTAAGGGAGCACTGAGGTCCTGGGAATGAAACAAGAACAGGCTGTACATTCAGCTTTAATCCTTATTCAACAATGGGGGGAGGGAGGGCAAGTGAAAAGCTCAGAAGAGCAATTAGGAGAATACATGATATAATGTAAAGAGACATGACTAGAATTTGAATTGTTGCTAAATAGGGATCTTCACAGGAATCATTGTATGATTAACCTGTGTCCATTTATAGTGGAGCAACTCTGCTGAATAAAGATGCTGCTTTCCTGCGACAGCGCTCCATGGAAATGTGCTCAGTAGTGGGGAGGGCTTTACCTGTGATGGACAGAGCTGTATCTACTACTTTTTGTAGGATTTTCTCTTTAAGGGCACTAGCATTTCCTACCAGGCTGAGGCAAAGCAATATTGAAAACCATAAGACCATAAGAGCAGAAGTAGGGCATTCCATCCATTGAGTCTGTTCCAACATTCAATCATGGCTGACTTATTTTCCCTCTCAAAACCATTCTTTAACCTTCACCCATAACCTTTGATAATCTTACTAATCAAGAAGCATGGGCAAGATCCTGCAGGCAGATTTTCAGAAGATAGGAAAGGAGTAATAAAATGAAGATGCTCGGAGGAAGTAACCTTGAAGTGCTCTGTATAGAAACAGAAAGATAGCATGAATGAATGTATGGCTGAAAAGATGGTGCCGTAAGGAAGTGTTTATGTTCCTGGTAAATTGGGGCTAGTTCACAGGGAAGTGGAACTTGTAAAGCCAAACACCTCAACAGAACTGGACCAATGACTTCGCAGGTACGTTACTTGGTGCTGTGAAGGAGACTAGAATGGAATGGAAGGTATAACTGAGAGGGAGGGAAAAAAAGATGCATAAAGGATTGGGAGAGATAAGTTACACCAGCAGAAGAAATGGAAAGTTTTTAGAGAGGACCCGATCAAAAAGGGGTATAAGAATGTCTGAAATATGTTTAGAGTGCATCAATAAAACACAAGAAATACAGTCAACAAGGCTGGAGAGCTATAAATGCAATTATGATGATGTGGCTATATTTGAAATCCGGAAAAGAAAAGGGCAGGAATGGGTTCTAAATATTCCATGGTATAAGAACAGGGAGAGAAGACAAGAGGGGGAATGGCAGTATTGATTAAGTAGAACAAACAAGGATGGAAGTTAAGAAACAATTAAAATGCATTTTTCCTATTTTGATTGTTCTATTGCCTGTTAACTATCATGAACCAAGCTCTAAGAAGTTCTGAATGGCAATGACCTTTATGATAATGTTGTAGCTCTTCCGCAGAGGTTGTCAGATCTGTCAGTATTGCCTTGAAAACTCTGGACTTCATAGGAAATGCTCTGTGGAGATTTGCAAGTAGGAATGTGGCTCACTATAGATTCAAAAGCAAAGGGTCTGTGTCATGTATATATATAAAAATATGCCACAGCTATATTATCTTATTGGAAGAAACTCATTGTTTTTGAGTCATAACACAGGATGTTGCTATTTAGTAACATTGTGGGAGTAACTTCACATGAGTTTAAAACGCAGCTCACTAGCACCTTTACAAAGGGTTTTTGGGATGAGAATTTAAAAGCTATCCTGACAGTGATGCCCACATTACTAATCAAAATAAATGGTTCAAGAGGAAGTACTCACAAAGATTCTGTTATTAACTTTCCTTCACAAGTGTATAAGAACTGGGATGTTAAAAAAACTCAGATTTAAATATAGCGGAACATTTCAGAATAATACAAGGAAGGATTTTCATGCATTATCTTACTATAGTTAGTCTAAAATTATATGCCTTAAAACAAGCAAGGTTTTCTTTTCTAGTGTTTAAAAATGTTGTGTATGCAGCTTCCAGACTCATACATTAATAATATCCTTCTGACATTCATTATGCTACATTCTTAATTTGCCGTCAACATAAAAAAAATTTATTGTGCATTAACCTCAAATAATATCATAGGTGGAAGATTGTAATCTACACATTAGCTGTTTAATTATTAAAAGGCAAACTGTCCTTCGAGGAAACTTATGAACTGAATTGAAGATTAATGTCAATGAAAAAAGTACAGTATATGTTTACAATTTATTATATGTGTCAAATGAGGGAATGATAGTGGAGTATCAGTCATCAGGGAGGTGAAACTCTATTCTGTCAGAGGCAGGTAGGAGATTGTGGTTGGAGAGTACGTGGTAGCAGGTTGTCTGAAGGTTAAAATCTCTGACAAAGTTTGCTTTTTAATTCAATGTATAATAAAGAAAGGCTAAACAGGGTTATAAATTAAACCATAGACCTTCTGATAGTCAGTGGGTGATAGGGAAATATGGATGGACTATGGGAAGATGTGAAAACAACACGACGGTGGTGAGTGACATTCATTTCCCCAGTATTGACTGGGCCTTCTTTACAGACAGAGGCTTAGATGAGGCAGAATTTGATAGGTGCATCCTGAAGAATTCGTGGAAGCATTATGTAGATAGTTCAACCAGGGAAGGACCATACTTACATGGATTAATGGTGAGCTGATAGATTTGGATTCAAACTTGGCTTGACCATACTGTAGTAACAGAAGGGGGTTATTCTGACTGGGTATTCATGAGCAGTGGTGTTTCACAGGATTCAACACTAGGACCACACACATTTGTATGAAAATGTAACTCCATAGACAACACAATTAGTAGAATTGTGGATAGTGAGGAAGGTTGTCAAAGGATTCAGCAGGATATAGTGTAGATTAGTCTTTCTCAACCTTTTTGCCTTGGAGGAACCCTTGAAATAATTTTCCAGGTTTCAGGGAATCCCTGTGTAAAAATGATTACGTCTACAGCTCACAATATGTTAGCGGGATCAGTAGTTATAGATATAATAATCCAAAGATAATTGTCAATGCTTTTTCGAGTCAAGAATGAATTTTTAGCCAACCTGCCTTGAAAAAAAAAGCAGGTAGTTAAGCTTGGCTTACCTTTTTTGAAATTAATCTCTTTCTTTCCCCTTCATAAATTTTTAAAACTCATAAGGCAAACATAATAGTTTTCTAATAAGTAACTGGCTTAAGCTAAAATAGCATTTGATTTTTCTAAAGGTAGGCTCAGTAGATTTAATTTAAATAAAGGTTGTAAGTTGATTTTAATTAATGCTATTTACAACATGAAAATTTACTGACAATGTTGAATAGTAAAGTTAATAAAACCATAAGCTAAAGCAATATGAATAAAAATATGGGATAAGATACAATTTTATACAAGACTTCGAAAAGACATTTCTTGCTAAATGACATGATCAGGCTCAAATATAGGCCTAGCATATGAAACCTGTGCTTTTTTTTGCTGCACAAATGCTAAATTCTGGGTCAAATGAGATAAGACTTGGATTTCACCTTCAACTGAAATGAGACAATTTCTATCCTTGCTCTTGATGCTTGCTAAATAAGAAAAAGCTTGCTCACACATGTAAGAAGTTGAAAACTGCAGCAGTGTTCATTGCTTTCCTATGAATGGCAGGATACTCTGCTTTCACAGAAATCCAGAACTTGTTCAGGGGCAGGTCAGTAAATCTCATCCTAAGTGCACGATCAGATTGCAACTCACAAGTTCTTCCTCTTCTCTCTACTACACCGGTAGAGTCTGTTACTCCCATTAGTCAGTCGGTGGTGCGTAGGGGGAAGTTGGGGGAGGTAATCCATGAGGGAGAGCCTAATGTCACAGCCCGAGTTGAGCGAGTCAATTCTTTGCTTGGAAAACTCCTTCATGCTCCTCATTAGTCTATTGTCCTCCCTCATGCAATACAGCACTCACTAATGATCAGCCTACCGTCCTCTCCTCCGTGCAATACAGCACTCACTAATGATCAGCCTACCGTCCTACCCTCCGTGCAATACAGCACTCACTAATGATCAGCCTACCGTCCTACCCTCCGTGCAATACAGCACTCACTAATGATCAGCCTACCGTCCTACCCTCCGTGCAATACAGCACTCACTAATGATCAGCCTACCGTCCTACCCTCCGTGCAATACAGCACTCACCAATGATCCCTACCGTCCTCTCCTCCGTGCAATACAGCACTCACTAATGATCAGCCTACCGTCCTACCCTCCGTGCAATACAGCACTCACTAATGATCAGCCTACCGTCCTACCCTCCGTGCAATACAGCACTCACTAATGATCAGCCTACCGTCCTACCCTCCGTGCAATACAGCACTCACCAATGATCCCTACCGTCCTCTCCTCCGTGCAATACAGCACTCACTAATGATCAGCCTACCGTCCTACCCTCCGTGCAATACAGCACTCACTAATGATCAGCCTACCGTCCTACGCTCCGTGCAATACAGCACTCACTAATCATCAGCCTACCGTCCTACCCTCCGTGCAATACAGCACACACCAATGATCAGCCTACCGTCCTACGCTCCGTGCAATACAGCACACACCAATTATCAGCTTACTGTCCTCCCCTCCATGCAATACTGCGTTCAACAATTATCAATAGTGGATTCAACTAAATAAACATGGTCCTATTGTGCACTGCCATACTGGACTGAGAGACCTCTAATGAGATTGCTAACAGGGGTGCTCGGTCACTGCCACCACTGCGAGCATGAGCATCGTGCGTTGTGTGAAGTTCAAAAAACAATGCTTTTTTAAAAAAAAAATCATGATCTCTCACAGAACTCCTAGTGATCTCTCACAGAACCCTGGTTCAGAAGCCTCGAAGTAGATCATTTGGAAATGTGAGTGAAGAAATGGCAGATCGAATTTAATCTGGGCAAGTATGAAGTATCGCACTTCAGGAGGTCAAATGTAAGGGTGAATGGTTGTTTCCTCTTAAGCACTGATGTACAGAGGAACCTTGAGGTACAAGTCCTCAGTTTCCCAAAGGTGACATGACACATGGATTGGTATGTGAGGTAGACATGTGATAGTTGGAGTGTGAGTATAAAAGTTGGGAACTCATGCAGCAACATCAGAAAACATTGTTAAGGCCACATTTGGGTTATTGTGTGTAGTTTCAGTCACTGCATTACAGTGAGTCAGCGGAGGCTTTGGAGAGGGTGCAGAAGAACTTCAGCAAGATGTTGCCTGTAGAGCAAAGTACAGTGGATCCCGGATAACTGGGGCACATTAGGACCAGTACATTTTGATGCAATTAAGCAGCTGCCCCATTTAGCCAAAGTTTCATGGAAATAGTTAAACAGGTATGAAAAGGAACAAAGTGCCGTTCAAATGAGTAACAAACTATGTACTTAAATGAAATACAGAACAAGTCAAAACAGTACCAACAGTACTATAAAACTGTATAACTTCCTAAAAGTTATCCACTCAGGAATTTATCCAGTGTACGCTGACGTGTTATTTTGATTGACTGTAAAGGAACAAAATCAGTGCAGACATCAAGTGCATAGACTGCTTTCATACTATATTTTCGATGATTACGTCCTCCAAATCATCATTTTCATTGTAAAATTCAAGATGATTGTCCATACCTTCAAATTCTTCATAGTTCCTAACTTGTTGAAGTAGTAAAGTTGTTTCATTTTCACTCCCAGCCACTTCTGGCTTTTCCAAGCATGAATGTTTGAAAATGTAGTGAGCAAAACAATTCTGAATTGTCCTTAACATAAAAAATTCTGCTGATGCCAGAAATCCAAAGCCACACACATAAAATGCTGGAGGAACTCAGCAGGTCAGGCAACATCTATGGAGGGGAGTACAGAGCTGACAGTTCAGGCTGAAACTCTTCATCAGGACTCCTGATCTGACCATTCATCAGAATTTAAATTCCTCAATGGGTTGCACTTAATCAGTCCTTATCAAGTTAAATATTGTTACATCTGAAATTAATTCATTCTAGTTCTCTGTTTTGGTTTTGTCTAATACTAGAGGGTATAGGTTTAAGGTGATCAGGGAAAAGTTCAAAGGAGACTTACAATGCAAGTTTGCTTACACAATACATGATAGATGCGTGGAATGTATTCCAAGGAGATGTGGTGGATGCAGATACAACAGCGATATTTAAGGGCTATTTATATAGGCAGGAGTTGAAAGGACATCAATCATAGTGTTAGCTTAAATTGGTATCATGGTCAGTATGTGCACTGTGTGCCGAATTTTCTCTTCCTGTGCAGTGTTGTTCTATGCTCCATGTTCTATGATCTCTGTTAAGTACCATCCCAGAACCCAGCCAGTTCTCTGAAAAAGTAACTGAAGATTTCATGAAGGGTGATACAAAGTGACTCCTCATCATCAATAATCTATTCATCAGCACTGACCTTGTTACACCTTTGATCAAAAAATGTATATAAGAACTGACTGCCAGAGGAGCGTTTGTGAATACCTGCTCTGAACATTCAGGCAAGTTGATACCAAGGAGACGTTATGAAAGGGAAAATCGTCCAATAATAGAAGTCTTGCCACTTATTGGAAAATGTCTGATATTACTACATTCATGATGATAGATACCATAGGTATCATTCTTGATTGTGTTGCTGCCCAACCATTCTGAACTACTTCATTAATAACTCCCTTTAGTAGCATTTTAAAGGGAGGAAAGGGCAACTGTGGCTGATAAGCAAAATTAAAAACAGTATGAAAGCAAAAAAGACAGCATACAAAATAGCAAAAATTAGTGGGAAGCTAGAGGATTTGGAAGCTTTTCAAAACCAACAGAAGGCAATAAAAAAAAAGAGCAGAGAAATGATGAAATATGAAGGTAAGGAAGCCAATAAAAAAAAAGGTATCAAAAGTTTTTCAGATATGTAAAAATATAAAAGAGAGGCAAGGGTGGATATCAGCCCATTGGAAAATGAATCTGGAGAGGTAGTGAAGGAAAACAAAGAAATGGGAGACAAACTGAATAAGAATTTTTCATCAGTCTTCACTCTGGAAGACAGCATCAGCATGCCAGCAATTCAAGAGTGTCAGGGGCCAAAACTGAGTGCAGTTCTGATTACTAAGGAGAAAGTGCTTGGGAAGCTGAAAGATCTGAAGGTAGATAAAATGGCTGAACTAGATAGACTACACACAAGTAGATAGAAGAGCTTGTGGCGGCATTAGTAATGATCTTTCAAGAATGACTAGATTCTGCAATTGTTCTAGAGGACTGAAAAATCACAAATGTCACTTCAATTTTTAAGAAGTGAGGGAGGCAAAAGACAGAAAGTTATATCCCTGTTTGCCTTACTTCAGTGATTGGGAAAATGTTAGAGTTCATTATTAAGGATGAGTTTTTGAGGTACTTAGGGGCACATGACAAAATAGGCTGAAGTCAGCATGGTTTCCTTAAGGAAAAATGTTGCCCAACAGATCTGTGGAATTTTTTGAGAAAATAACAAACAAGGTAGACAAAGGAGAGTCATATTACATTGTTAACTTTGATTTTCAGATGGCCTTTGATAAGGTGCCGCACCTGAGCATGCTAAACAAGATAGGAGACATTGGTATTGCAGGAAAGATACTAGGATGGACAGAAGATTGCCTGACTGGCAGGAGGCAAAGATTTGGAATAAAGCAGACCTTTACTGGTTAGCTGCCATTGACTATTAATGTTCTGCAAAGGTTGGTGTTGGGCCCACTACTTTTCCTTTTATATGTTAATGATAGGGATGATGGAATTGATGACTTGTGGCCTAGTTTTCAGATAGTATATAGATAAGTGGAGGAGCAGGTAATGATGAGAAAGCAAGGGATCTGCAGAAGGACTTGGACAGATTAGGAGATTGGCCAAAGAAGTGGCAGATGAAACACAGTTTGGAGGAGTGTATGGTGTATTCAAGAGGTTCAAAGGAACATCTAAACAAGCCTGATGCATTTTGGAAACAAGTCTTGTGGACTGATGAAGTTAAAATAGAACTTTTTGGCCACAATGAGCAAAGGTATGTTTGAAGAAGCAAGGGTGGAGAATTTCATGAAAAAAACCTCTCTCCAATTGTTAAGCACAGGGCTGGATCAATTTTGCTTTGGGCTTGTGTTGCAGCCAGTGGCACCGGGAACATTTACTGGTAGAGGGAAGAATGAATCCAATTAAATACCAGCAAATTCTGGAAGCAAACATCACACTGTCTGTAAAAAAGCCGAAGATGAAAAGAGGGTGGCTTCTACAACAGGATAATGAACCTAAACACACCTCAAAATCCACAATGGACTACCTCAAGAGGCGCAAGCTGATGGTTTTGCCATGGCCCTCACAGTCCCCTGACCTAAACATCATCGAGAATCTGTGGATAGACCTCAAAAGAGCAGTGCATGCAAGACAGCCCAAGAATCTCACAGAACTAGAAGCCTTTTGCAAGGAAGAATGGGTGAAAATCCCCCAAACAAGAATTGAAAGACTCTTAGCTGGCTACAAAAAGTGTTCACAAGCTGTGATACTTGCAAAGGGGGTGTTATTAAGTACTGCCATGCAGGGTGCCCAAACTTTTGCTTCGGGCCCTTTTCCGTTTTTGTTATTTTGAAACTGTAAAAGATGGAAATAAAAAAGTTTTCTTGCTTAAAATATTAAAGAAATGTGTCATCTTTAACTTTATGCCTTTTGGAAATCAGGTCATCTTTTACTCGCTTATCTATTCACAGTAACAGAAATTTTGACCAGGGATGCCCAAACTTTTGCATACCACTGTAGATGTGTAGTGCGGAGTATATTGACTGGCTGTATGATAACCTGTTATGAAAACATCAATGCCTTTGAATGGTAAATACAACTAAAAGTAGTGGATACAACACAGTCCATCACAGGTAAGGCCCTCACCACCATTGAGCATATCTACACAGGTCATTGTTTCAGAAAAGCAACATCTATCACCAGGGACTCCCAACACCAGGTATCTTTCCTGCAATACCAATGGCTCTTATCTTTTCACTGCTGCCATCAGGAAGAAGGTACAGGAGCCTCAGGACTCATACCTCCAGGTTCAGGAACAGTTACTACCCCTCAACCATTCGTCTCTTGAACCAGAGAAATAACTTTACTCAACTTCACTTAGTCCATCACTGAACTGTTCCAAAAACCCATGGACTCAGTTTCAAGCTCTTCATCTCATATCCTCGATATTTATTACTTATTCAATAATAATAATAATAATTATTATTATTTCTATTTTTTCTTTCATCTTGTATTTGCAATTTGTCAACTTTTCTCACTGGCTTTCTGTTCAGTCTATGTAGTCTTTTACTGATTCTATTCTGGTTATTGAATATTCCCACAAGAAAATGAATCTCAGGGTTGTATATGGTGACATATATGCACTTTGATAATAAATTTACTTTGAATTTTGAAGTGCCATAGTACATGAAACACGAACAGTTAGAAATTAAGGGGGCCAATAGAATGTTGTCCTGTATTTCAAGAGTACGGAGTCTGACAGTAGAGAAGTTTTGAGGCAAGTTTCCAAGACACCAGTTAGACAACCCTGAAGAACTTTGTATAGTTTTGGTTTCTATAGTCCCTGCATTGGAAGTAGTGCAGAGAATATTCTTGGCAATTCATGGAATAAAAGGTTTGACTATGAAGAACAGTTGAGCAGATTGGGCCTCTGCTCTTTGGAGTTTACCAGATTGAGAGGTGATCTGATTGTAATATATAAGACTCTGGGGGTTGGGGGTGGGTGGGGTGATAATGGACAGGTGGTGAGAGGATGTTTGCTCTAGCAGGGCTATCTAGAACTAGGAGGCGTAACTTCAGAATAAAATGTCGCTCATTTCAAATGGGGATGGAGAGGAGTTCCGATGTGAGAGCTGTGAATTTTTGAGATTGTTTATCCTAAGGTGTTGCAGAGGTGGAGTAATTGAATGTATTCAAGACTGAAATTGACAGAATAAGAGCGTTATATCACGGTGAGTGGGATTGAGATGCTATTGGATTAGATGTGATTTTATTGAATGATGCAGCAGACCTGAAGTGTTGATTTGTCTGACCTTGCTCCTGTTCCATACGATTAACAGACCCAACCACCATCTTTGAACCACAGTGATTCCTTCAGCAATTCCTTATCCCATTTATGACCTGGTTATAAATTTATTAAGTTCAATTACAATTACAACATTGACTGTTTCATTTCCATGCTGTTTTTGGAGATGTTATGAATTGGTGCTCCTAGAACATGCCTCCAAAAGGTAAGATCCCATACCAGGAAATCAGGTGAGGAAAGCACCTCACTCTGTATGAGTTAAAATTCAGCTTTGATATGTAAGTAATAGATTTATACACCGATACATTTTTTGAGCAAAAAAAAGGTCCAATGACTCACACAAAATGCTGGTGGAACGCAACAGGCCAGGCAGCATCTGGTCGAGACCCTTCGTTAGGACTGACAGAAAAAAGATAGTAAGAGATTTGAAAGTGGGAAGGGGAGGGAGAGACCCAAAATGATAAGAGAAGACAGGAGGGGGAGGGATGGAGCCAAGAGCTGGGAAGTTGATTGGCAAAGGGATACAAGGCTGGAGAAGGGGGAGTATGGATTTACATGAAGTCCAATGACTCATCCTCGTTATATCCAAATTCGCATTAAATCGGGGCACAAGAAAATCAAGGTTTCAGTGTATTTTGTTTCAATTAATATTGATTATGTTGGTACAACATGAAAAATCTCTCTCTATTAATTACCGTAGTCACCATCACTGCTTTTCTACCATGCAACAGGACTTTCTGTAGAGAGAAAATGTGGTGTGTTTTAAGGGAATCCTGCAAAAACATTTTTAATTTAAAAAATATTCCTTTTCTATACTACTTGTCTGCAAAAAGCTACTTAAGTATAAAGGGAGCTGTAAGGGTCAGTGCTGCATGATATTTTCATATGTAATCGCACTCACCACTGACAGAATTGCAGAGCCACGCATACAAATTACCAAATGGGGGTGGGGGGGAATCTACCAATAAATATGGAATACTTTGTAAAAAGCACTTAGTATATGTACTTATACTAAATCATTTATGGCTAGAAAACCATCACAGCTCAGCTTCTTCTGATTGTTTTCAAGTCAGCATTTAGATAAATGATAGAAGGAGAACTATTTCAGTTAAAGTTAACATTAAGCAGTTAACCAGTCAAGTTTTGTCTTTCCTGGGTTATATTTGGTTGTCCTATCGTTACCTGTAAAGAAGGCAAAACAGTGGCTGTAGTTCATTAGGAGCTTGAGGAGATTTGGTAAATCACCCAAACCACATAGCAATTTTTACGGATGTGCCCTGAAGAGCATTCTAACTGGCTGCATTACTGTCTGTATGGAAAAGGCTAGAATCAGAGAGGACAGGAAAATTTTTAATTGGGGAAGGGCAACTTATGAGGCTATAAGGCTAGAACTTACGGGTGTGAATTGGGATGATGTTTTTGCAGGGAAATATACTATGGACATGTGGTCGATGTTTAGAGATCTCTTGCAGGGTGTTAGGGATAAATTTGTCCCGGTGAGGAAGATGAAGAATGGTAGGGTGAAGGAACCATGGGTGACAATTGAGGTGGAAAATCTAGTCAGGTGGAAGAAGGCAGCATACATGAGGTTTAGGAAGCAGGGATCAGATGGGTCTATTGAGGAATATAGGAAAGCAACAAAGGAGCTTAAGGAGGGGGCTGAGAAGAGCAAGAAGGGGGCATAAGAAGGCCTTGGCGAGTAGGGTAAAAGAAAACCCCAAGGCGTTCTTCAATTATGTGAAGACAAAAAGGATGACAGGAGTGAAGGTAGGACCAATTAGAGATAAAGGTGGGGAGATGTGCCTGGAGGCTGTGGAAGTGAGCAAGGTCCTCAATGAAAACTTCTCTTTGGTATTCACCAATGAGAAGGAACTTGATGATGGTGAGGACAATATGACTGAGGTTGATGTTCTGGAGCATATTGCTATTAAGGGAGAGGAGGTATTGGAGTTGTTAAAATACATTAGGACGAATAAGACCCCGGGGCCTGATGGGATATTCCCCAGGCTGCTCCATGAGGCGAGGGTAGAGATTGCTGAGCCTCTGGCTAGGATCTTTATGTCCTCGTTGTCCACGGGAATGGTACCGGAGGACTGGAGGGAGGCGAATGTGGTCCCCTTGTTCAAAAAAGGTAGTAGGGTTAGTCCGGATAATTATAGACCAGTAAGCCTTACGTCTGTGGTGGGAAAGCTGTTGGAAAAGATTGTTAGAGATAGGATCTATGGGTATTTAGAGAACCATGGTCTGATCAGGGACAGTCAGCATGGCTTTGTGAAGGGTAGATTGTGTCTAACAAGCCTGATAGAGTTCTTTGAGGAGGTGACCAGGCATATAGATGAGGGTAGTGCAGTGGATGTGTTCTATATGGATTTTAGTAAGACATTTGACAAGGTTCCACATGGTAGGCTTATTCAGAAAGTTAGAAGGCATGGGATCCAGAGAAGTTTGGCCAGGTGGATTCAGAATTGGCTTGCCTGCCGAAGGCAGAGGGTGGTGGTGGAGGGAGTGCATTCAGATTGGAGGATTGTGACTAGCGGTGTCCCACAAGGATCTGTTCTGGGACCTCTACTTTTCGTGATTTTTATTAATGACCTGGATGTGGGGGTAGAAGGGTGGGTTGGCAAGTTTGCAGACGACACAAAGGTTGGTGGTGTTGTAGATAGTGTAGAGAATTGTCAAAAATTGCAGAGAGACATTGATAGGATGCAGAAGTCAGCTGAGAAGTGGCAGATGGAGTTCAACCTGGAGAAGTGTGAGGTGATATACTTTGGAAGGACAAACTCCAAGGGAGAGTACAAAGTAAATGGCAGGATACTTGGTAGTGTGGAGGAGCAGAGGGATCTGAGGGGTACATGTCCACAGATCCCTGAAAGTTGCCTCACAGGTGGATAGGGTAGCTATGAAAGCTTATGGGGTGTTAGCTTTCCTAAGTCGAGGGGTAGAGTTTAAGAGTTGCGATGTAATGATGCAGCTCTATAAAACTCTGGTTAGGCTACACTTGGAGCATTGTGTCCAGTTCTGGTCGCCTCACTATAGGAAGGATGTGGAAGCATTGGAAAGGGTACAGAGGTGATTTACCAGGATGCTGCCTGGTTTAGAGAGTATGCATTATGATCAGAGATTAAGGGAGCTAGGGCTTTAGTCTTTGGAGAGAAGGAGGATGAGAGGAGACATGATAGAGGTGTTCAAGATAATAAGAGGAATAGATAGAGTGGATAGCCAGCGCCTCTTCCCCAGGGCACCACTGCTCAATACAAGAGGACATGGCTTTAAGGTAAGGGGTGGGAAGTTCAAGGGGGATATTAGAGGAAGGTTTTTTACTCAGAGAGTGGTTTGTGCGTGGAATGCACTGCCTGAGTCAGTGGTGGAGGCAGATACACTAGTGAAGTTTAAGAGACTACTAGACAGGTATATGGAGGAATTTAAGGTGGGGGCTTATATGGGAGGTAGGGTTTGAGGGTCGGCACAACATTGTGGGCCGAAGGGCCTGTACTGTGCTGTGCTTTTCTATGTTCTATGTTCTATGTATTGGGGAAGGGGGCTCTGCACAGGATCGAAGTAAGCTACAGAGAGATGTAAACTTAGGCAGCTCTATCATGGGACCTAGCCTCTATAGTATCCACGTCGTCTTCAAGGAGCGGTGTCTCAGAAAGGCCGTCCATCAATTAAGGACCTCCACCACCCAGGATGTGCCTTCTTTTCACTGCTGTCATCAGGAGAGAGGTACAGAAGCCTGAAGGCACACACTCAATCATTCAGGAACAGCTTCTTCCCCGCTGACATCCAATTTCTGAATGGACTTTGAACCCATGAACTACTTTTTTTATTTCCTATTTTTCACGCTACTTATTGAATTTAACTATTTTATATATATATATATATATATACTTACTGTAATTCACCGTTGTCTTTTTCTCTCTATTGCCATGTATTGCATTGTACTTCTGCCGCAAAGTTAACAGATTTCACGATATATGCTGATGATATTTATTAAACTTCATACTGATTCTGATTCTGACCTGCCTTATCTTTGGGCAAAAGTCAAAACTGGCCCTTATTTCCACATTACATACCGATACAGAATTCTAGCTTAACACTTCACTCTGTCCACTTTTTCAAGGGTAGCTTTTGAAAAGAAAAGTGACAATTTTTCAGGCCAGGAATCAGAGAGTTGAGTTCTAACTAAACATGTGCTGGTACCCCACAGCATAATTTCAGAACTGTTGATGTTAACTGGTAACAATTGCCTCCCAAAGCAAAGAGGAATACTGTACTTACTGCATGTTCATCTTTCAGTCTCATCCAATGGCTTCACGTGGTGTCATTTAAAACAGAAAGAGACGATAATACCAACCACTTTAAAAATGGACTGATTTATTGGACAATATCTTGAGTGTGTTCCAAAGAAAATGTAACATCCTTAAAACTTGAATAGTGCTGTTCATGTTAGTAGAGTTTTCCAGTTAGGAGCTTCATTGGTGCCTTCAAAATAAAATGGCCATAGGCAGGAACAACTCAAAGCCGCTCTCGCATGGGAAGACTTCATGTCCTTGCTGGTCCAGGAGAAGAAGGACCTTTTTAAATCACTTAGTTTTTCCTTATTAGTGTCTTGGAAGCTCAGAGGTAAATCATGCCTACTAACCTGGACTCAGATTTTCTAAGGGAAGGTATCAGGGCAGAGTGGGGAAGAGGGAGAGGCGGGAAACGAGCAGCCTTTATTTTGAGTCCCTGTGGATTCACCAAGCATCTGCTAGGACAGAAGCATAGTGGACACCTGGCATGCTCCAAGCAAGAGATAGATCTATACCTTCAGAACTCTCTCAGCAACTCAGACAGGGAGTGGGAGCGAGGATGTCAGAACACCCTAGTAAATCCTCTCCTGCAGTTGAGTTTAATGCAAGGAACCCTGCTGGGAGGATATCCAGGAAGTAGTCAGACCAGCCAGAGCTCGTTCTCCCTCTGGTCCCAGCGGAGTACCTACAAGGTGTACTAGTTCCTCCAGCTACCTAGGAAATTCCTTAGGGTTCTCTGGTGTTGGGGAAAGGATGCAGAACAGTGGAGGTGTGCAGAGGGAGTCTGGAGGAGAACTCCAAGGACGTTGAGCAGTTTAGTTTAATCTTGCTGCTCAGTTTGGAAGGGAAGATATTTTACAGTATCATTTCCCATTGGCTGACTGAGTGTTTTCCTCAAGTATGGTGACATTGATGCATCTGTACAGAAAGGAGGGATTCCCAGAGCTCCTGGAACACATGGGAGTGGTTTCCCAGCTGATCAGGGAAATGTGCAAAGGAAAGGAAGACCTAGATATGGCTTAATTTTGCCAACGGGTCATTGCCACATAAGCTGGTGGAGATCGCACTGAGTAGACATCACATTCCAAGGAAGACAAAGGATCTCATCCTGGACTACTATTGGATCTTCAATGACCCCAGGTTACAGCTCTGATGATGTGTCCCAAGCACACTCTAGGATGTATCTCAGCATCTATAGATCTTCTATAAACATACCCCTTTCTGTTCATAGTATGGAACTGGGCAATGGGGACAGGCAGTAACAGGTCAGCTCATCGACTCTTTACTCAACCCTAGAACATCTGGACAGCAAAGGTGCATACACCAGGATGCTCTTTATTGACTACAACTCAGCATTCAATACCATCATCCCCTCAAAACTAATCAATAGGCTCCAAGACCTTAGACTCAATACCTCCTTGTGCAATTGGATCCTCAATTTCCTCACTTGCAGATCCCAGTCAGTTTGGATTGGCAACAGCATCTCCTCCACAATCACCAACAGCACCGGTGTACCACCAGGCTGCGTGCTTAGCCCCCGATCTACTCGCTTTCCAATAATGTCTGTGCAGCTAAGCACTGCTTCTGATGCCGTATTCAAGTTTGCTGAAGACACCGCTGTTGTAGGCTGAATCAAAGATGGTGATGAATCAGCATATAGGAGGGAGATTGAAAATCTGGCAGAGGGATACCTTTTAATCAGTGTCAGCAAGACCGATGAGCTGATTATTGACTTCAGGAGGAAGAAAGCAGATGCCCATATGCCAGTCCTCATCGGAGGATCAGAGATGGAGTGGATCAGCAACTTTAAGTTCTTTGGTATTATTTTATTCCAGAGGACCTGTCCTGGCCCAACACGTTAGTACAATTACAAAGAAAGCATGACAGCACCTCTACTTCCTCAGGAGTTTGTGACATCTATATTTTTAACAGACTCCTACGGATGTGTCATGGAGCATATATTGTTGACTGTAACACAGCCTGGTATGAAAACTCCAATACCGTTGAATGGAAAATCCTACAAAAAGTTGTGGCTTTAGCCCAATACATCATGGGTAAGCCCCTCCCCACCATTGAGCACGTTGACATGAAACGTTGTCACAGGAAAACAGCATCTATCATCAGGGACCCCAGCACCCAGGACATGCTCTCTTCTTGTTGTTGCCATCAGGAAGGAGATACAGGAGCCTCAGGCCCCTCACCACCAGGTGAGGAACAGTTATTATCCCTCAACTTTCAGGCTATTAAACCAAACGGGATAACTGTTATGGTTGTTATTCTGTTATGGGTTAATTGAGTATGCCCACAAGAAAATAAATCCCAGTGTCGTATGTGGTGATACATATGTCCTTCGATAATAAGTTTAGTTTGAACTTTGAATATTGCCTGTGGTTTCCAGTACTAGAATTTGTTGGAGCAAGTGAAAAGTGTTAAATGCCTGGGCAAGCAATTCCCACCTCAGGCAGAATCTTGCTACTGTCATTTGACTCTTCAAATATTGGGCAATGAACTTCTTATTTATTTTATGTGGATTTCTAATATAAGTTTTAGCATAAGTAAGCGAAAAGAAGCAATCCGATATATCAGCTCTTCTTGAAAAACTACAAGAATAATCAATCCTGCATACCTCGACACGGTTTTATCCCCCCTTGTGAAATCCCTTCCGACCTATGTTCGTGACACTTCTCACTCACGCTCTTAAATTTTTCGATGATTTGAAGTTCCCTGGCCCCCACCGCTTTATTTTCACCATGAATGTCCAGTCCCTATATACTTCCATCCCCCATCAGGAAGGTCTCAAAGCTCTACGCTTCTTTTTGGATTCCAGACCTAATCAGTTCCCCTCTACCACCACTCTGCTCCGTCTAGCGGAATTAGTCCTTACTCTTAATAATTTCTCCTTTGGCTCCTCCCACTTCCTCCAAACTAAAGGTGTAGCTATGGGCACCCGGATGGGTCCTAGCTATGCCTGCCTTTTTGTTGGCTTTGTGGAACAATCTATGTTCTAAGCCTATTCTGGTATCTGTCCCCCACTTTTCCTTCACTACATCGACGACTGCATTGGCGCTGCTTCCTGCACGCATGCTGAGCTCGTTGACTTTATTAACTTTGCCTCCAACTTTCACCCTGCCCTCAAGTTTACCTGGTCCATTTCCGACACCTCCCTCCCCTTTCTAGATCTTTCTGTCTCTATCTCTGGAGACAGCTTATCCACTGATGTCTACTATAAGCCTACTGACTCTCACAGCTATCTGAACTATTCCTCTTCTCACCCTGTCTCTTGCAAAAACACCATCCCCTTCTCGCAATTCCTCCATCACCACCGCATCTGCTCTCAGGATGAGGCTTTTCATTCTAGGACGAGGGAGATGTCTTCCTTTTTTAAAGAAAGGGGCTTCCCTTCCTCCACTATCAACTCTGCTCTTAAACGCATCTCCCCCATTTCACGTACATCTGCTCTCACTCCATCCTCCCGCCACCCCACTAGGAATAGGGTTCCCTGGTCCTCACCTACCACCCCACCAGCCTCCGGGTCCAACATATTATTCTCCGTAACTTCCGCCACCTCCAACGGGATCCCACCACTAAGCACAACTTTCCTTCCCCCCCCCCCCCGCATTCCGCAGGGATCGCTCCCTACGCAACTCCCTTGTCCATTCGTCCCCCCCATCCCTCTCCACTGATCTCCCTCCTGGCACTTATCCGTGTAAGCGGAACAAGTGCTACACATGCCCTTACACTTCCTCCCTTACCACTATTCAGGGCCCCAAACAGTTCTTCCAGGTGAGGCGACACTTCACCTGTGAGTCGACTGGGGTGATATACTGCGTCCGGTGCTCCCGATGTGGCCTTTTATATATTGGCGAGACCCGACGCAGACTGGGAGAGCGCTTTGCTGAACACCTACGCTCTGTCCGCCAGAGAAAGCAGGATCGCCCAGTGGCCACACATTTTAATTCCACATCCCATTCCCATTCTGACATGTCTATCCACGGCCTCCTCTACTGTAAAGATGAAGCCACACTCAGGTTGGAGGAACAACACCTTATATTCCGTCTGGGTAGCCTCCAACATGATGGCATGAACATCGACTTCTCTAACTTCCACTAAGGCCCCACCTCCCCCTCGTACCCCATCTGTTACTTATTTTTATGCACACATTCTTTCTCTCACTCTCCTTTTTCTCCCTCTGTCCCTCTGAATATACCTCTTGCCCATCCTCTGGGTCCCCCCCCTTGTCTTTCTTCCCGGACCTCCTGTCCCATGATCCTCTCGTATCCCCTTTTGCCTATCACCTGTCCAGCTCTTGGCTCCATCCCTCCCCCTCCTGTCTTCTCCTATCATTTTGGATCTCCCCCTCCCCCTCCAACTTTCAAATCCCTTACTCACTCTTCCTTCAGTTAGTCCTGACGAAGGGTCTCGGCCTGAAACGTCGACTGCACCTCTTCCTACAGATGCTGCCTGGCCTGCTGCGTTCACCAGCAACTTTGATGTGTGTTGCTTGAATTTCCAGCATCTGCAGAATTACTGTTGTTTGAGAATAATCAAATCTTTCTGTTTTAAATTATCACGGTCACACCACATAAAGCCAATGGATGGGAGTGAAAGAGAAACAAGAGAATCCATAAGTGGCCTTGGGATGAAATTATTACCAGTTAATGTCAAGCATTCTGAAATTATGCTGTAGGATACCAGCATATAATCATTTGAATCTCAGATCTCTGATTTCAGGCTCCCTGAATTGTCACCTTTCATAATGAGCATTCTTTCACTAATATCCCATATTGTCTAATCAGTGAGGAATGGTCCAAAATGGATGTAAAGTTGGGACAACCAAAGGTAACTCAGGAGACCCAGAATATTTTCAGGATGAGATTCTACTTGATGCAATGGAGAGGTGAAAATATCAAATGAGCACTTTAATTTCATGTGCTACTCCAGGTTCATAGAAACACAGAAAACCTACAGCACAATACAGGCCCTTCGGCCCACAAAGCTGTGCCGAACATGTCCTCACCTTAGAAATTACCTGGAAATTCCCAAGGTTTTTGTTTTGATTTTCTGCTGCCTTACCACCTCACCAAATATTCCCCCTTGTTACCTCCACAGTCCATTGCCATCAGTCTAAGCGCGCTGGAAACCATTCACTCAGGTTCACCCTATATAAATGTTATACAACAGTTGAACATAAGAACATTAGAAATAGAAGCAGGAGTAGGCCATCTGGCCCATCAAGCCTGTTCCACTATTCAATAAGATCATGGCTGATCACCATGGACTCATCTCCATCTACCTGTCTTTTCCCCATAGCCCTTAATTCCCCTACAATGAAAAAATATATCCAACCTTGTCTTAAATATATTTACTGAGATAGCCCCCACTGCTTCATTGGGCACAGAATTCCACAGATTCACCATTCTTTGGGATAAGCAGTGCCTCCTAATCTCCATCCTAAATCTACTCCCCTGAATCTTGAGGCTATGTCCCCTAGTTCTTACCAGTGAAACAACTTTCCTGTTGCTATCTTACCTATCCCTTTCATAATTTTATATGTTTCTATAAGATCCCCTCTCATCCTTCTGAATTCCAGTGAGTACAGTCCCAGGTGACTCAATCTCTCCTCATAGTCTAACCCCTCACCTCTGGAATCAACCTGGTGAACCTCCTCTGCATTGCCTCCAAAGCCAGTATATCCTTCCTCGACTAAGAAGACCAGAACTGCACACAGTACTCCAGGTGCGGCCTCACCAGTATCCTGTACAGTTACAGCCCTGCTCTTGAATTCAATCCCTCTAGCAATGAAGGCCAACATTCCATTTGCCTTCTTGATAGCTTCCTGAACCTGCAAACCAACCTTTTGTGATTCATGCACAAGTACTCCTAAACCCTTCTGTACAGGAGCATGCTGCAACCTTTTACTATTTAAATAATAATCTGATCTTCCACTTTTCCTTCCAAAGTGGATGACCTCGTATTTATCAACATTGTACCCCATCTGCCGAACCCTTGCCCACTCACTTAACCTATCTATATCTCTTTGCAGACTCTCTGTATCCTTTGCACAATTTGCTTTTCCACCCAATTTAGTGTCATCTTCAAACTTAGATACATTATATATGTTCCCCTCTTCCAGATTGTTAATGTATATTGTGAACAGTTGCAGGCCCAGCACCGACCCCTACGGCACACCAGTCACCACTGATTGCCAACCAGAGAAGCACCCATGTATCCCAACTCTCTGCTTTCTATTAGTTAACCAATTCTCTATCCGTACTAATACATCACCCCAAACTCTATGCATCCTTATCTTACAGATAAGTCTTTTATGTGGCACCTCATCAAACACCTTCTGGGGATCCAAGTAAATAATATCCAGCTGTTCCCTATATCCACTGCGCTTTTCGTATCCTCAAAGAACTCCAGTGGGTTTGCCAAACAGGACAAACTCCAGGACTCATCTCTAAAGAGACCTGGACAATTGATTCACATCCCAACACTGTAGCTCGTGAAGTTATGTAATTAACTAAATCTAGAACTAAATCTGGTCTTAGTAAATGGAACCATAAAGCTGCTGAATGGTTGCAAAAACTCATTTAAGGGTGATAGAGTCATAGAGTCATGGAGCAGTAGCACACACAAACAGGTCCTTTGGCCCATGCTGAAATATTATGCTGCCAAGTCCCGTCAACTGCACCAGTACCATTGCTCTCCATACCCCTCCCATCCATGCACCCACCCAACTTTCTTTTAAATGTTGAAATTAAACCTGCATCCACCACTTCCGCTGGCAGCTCATTCCATACTCTCAGCTCTGATTGAAGAAGTTCCCCTAACACTCCCCTTAAATATTTCACCCTTCACCCTTAACCTATGATGCCTAGTTCTATTCTCTCTAGTCAGTGAGAAAAGTCTGCTTACATTTACCCTATCTATGCCCCTCATAATTTTTTATACCTCTATCAAACCCCTCCTCATTCTCCTATGCTCCAGGGAATTGAGCACTACTCTATTCATCCTTTCCCTAGAACTCAGATCTTCAAGTCCCAGCAACATCCTTGTAAATTTACTTTCACAAAATAGTAATTTTGTTTTCCCTAATATCATGAATTCTCCCATCCTTCCAGAGTCCAGCCTTCAAATGACTTCGATCCATGCACAATATCGAATATGAATATCCTCCTTTATTCAGGGAGTGGTTGGCAGCTAGTGTGTATTTCTTACCATGGCAATTCTTTCCCTTTGTTTTACTCCTTTCCTGATTTTGGCTCCCTTGCTTCTTTTTGGCCTTTCTAGTAAATATCAACAATTTTGTGACTTCAGCACATGCATATCTGAACACGAAAGCTTTTAATTTACTGACATATTCTTGCTGGACTATCTTTGACCAGCTCTGCACAATTCAGTTCCAGCGTTTGAATGTACTGGTTTCCTTAGCACATGCACTGGGAAAATCTCCTGGTGTATCCTGCATCTAACTAGAATTCATCCACCCCCCAAAAGGCCTCAGCTTTTTGCAACTATCATGTGATTATTTACCTTGATAGAAACATTGTGTCAAAATTACAGATGTTTTTCCTCAGAATATGACAGTCAAGCTCATTTCTTTTAAAGTGCTGACATGAAGCTGAATGAACTGCAGCAAATGATTGGGCAATACCCAGAAAAAAAACATATTTGGCACACTTTATAGAAGATAAAATTTAAACAATTGACATAATGGAAAGGATGTCACCAGTGTTAGCAAGGAAAACAATTTGTCAATGATTGCACCAGTTGACATCTTTGAAAAATAGTACGCAATCTATTGGCCTTTGGTTGCAGTGGGAGGAAGTGGGTGTTTTTTGTACCGTCAATGGCATGTGAAAAAACTGCAGGATAGCAGTGGGTGGAACAGTAAAAAGCAACAAAACTCCATGTCAACAGGGTTCAAGTAATGTCTCCCATATTAACACCCTGAAAATATCAGCATCGTGTGTGTTGTGCCATTTGGGTGATAGTACACGCAATAACCCTTGTCTATTTATTCAAGAAAGTAATTATATTATTTACTGGAAGCAAAAATCTGTATCCTTTCAGGTAAAACTAAAACTGGGAAGAAGAGGTCCACGCTGCTTCTTTAAAAGAAGGTGGCAAAAATCTACTATGCATAGTACAATGCTGAAATAGATTGGAAAAAAATCTAGGATATAGACTTTTTGAATAATTCAATCACATTTTAGATTCAATCAAGATAATTGAACAAGGCAAAAAAAAAAGCATGAATCCAAAGTACCTGGCTTAAAATTGTCTTTGCTCTGATAATGAGGCTTTCAAAATTTCATACATGACACAACATACAGTAGAAGAAAACATCTCAAGTGGTAAGAAAAGGCTGTCTAGAGTCAATGCTGTCTCACTATCCCCATATTTTAGTGTTCGTCTACATCATTAATAATAACTGCTAGTCCTAATGAAGAGTCTTTAACCTGAAGCTGCTGTTCTGTCTAAAGATGATGCCTGGTCTGCAGAGTGTTTCCAACATTTGCTGTTTTCTATTCAGGTTGATATGCTGACATTACAAAAGAGGATGTGCTGGAACTTTAAAACCCTTTACGATAGGTAGGTCCCCAGATCCAGATGGGATTTACTCAGGGTTACTATGGGAAATAAGGGAAGGGATTTTGCCTTTGGCAATGAACTTTATGTCCTTATTGGCCACAGGTGTAGTGTCAGAAGACTGGAGGATTGCAAATGTTATGCCTTTGTTCAAGAAAGGTAAAAGGGATATTGGGTGGTGGGATGGAGATCTGTCTCTATCTAAGGAGGTGTAAGGAGCTTCTTCCCTTCACTAGTCTGCAGGTCACCTTGGACAATGTGTAGCACCTCCACCCCTCTGATCAGGGTCATGTGAAACCATGGGGTGGATGGTAGATCGTCATATGAACAGTTGGTACATATCACAAGTCCTGCTTATATGACCATTGATGTCAGGCAGACAATCTCTGAGGAGTATTGTTAATAGCTGGAGTCAACTCTCTTGTAAAGGCACTGCCCAGAAGAAGGCAATGACAAACCACTTCTGTAGGAAAATTTGCCAAGAACAATCATGTTAAAAGACCATGATTGCCCACGTCATACAACACAGCACATAAGGATGATGAATAGGGATAATCTTGGAAATTATAGACAATAAATCAGTAATGGACAACTTATTAGAGACATGATTTGGAGAAGCATGGTCTAATTATGGATAGTCAGCATTATTTTGTGCCTCATGATCCTGACTGAATTCTTTGAGGGAGTGACAAAACATATTGATGAAGGTAGAGCGTTGGATGCGGTGTATACGGATTTTAGTAAGGTGTTCAATAAGGATCCTTCGTTATTCAGCAAGTCAGGGGGCATGGGATCCAGGGAAACTTGGCTGTGTTGATTCAGAGATGGCTTGGCCATAGAAGGTAGAGAGTGGTAGTAGATGGAGCATATTCTGCCTGGAGGTTGGTAACCATGGTGTTCCATAAGGATCTGCTCTGGAACACCTGCATTATGTGATTTTTATAAAATGGAAGGGTGGGTTAGTAAGCTTGCAGATGCCGCAAAGGTTGGTAGCATTGTGGACAGTGGACAAGGTTGTCATAGCTTACAATGGGACATTGACAGGATACAGAACAGGGTTGAGAAGTGGCTGATGGAGTTCAATCTGAAAAAGAGTGTTACATTTTGTAAGATTGATCTTGAAGACAGAGTACAAGGTGAATGGAAAGATACTTAATGGTGTATAGGAACAAAGAGACCTTGGGGTCCTTGTCCATGATTCCTCAAAGCTGCCGCACAAATTGATAGGGTGGTTAGGGTGGATAAGAAGATGTATGGTGTGTTGGTCTTCATTGGTTGTGGGGATGGAGTTCAACAGCTGTGAGGTAATGCTGTGACTATAAAGTTCTGATGAGACCACACTTGGAGTATTGTGTTCAGTTCTGGTTATAGGAAGGATGTGGAAGCTTTAGAGAGGGTGCAGATAAGATTTATTGGGATGCTGCCTGGATTAGAGAGAATATCTTATAAGGATGGATTGAGTGAGCTAGGACTTTTCTCTTTGGGGCGATGGAGAATGAGAGGTGACTTGATAGAACTGCACAAGATGATAAGAGACAAAGACTGAGTGGATAGCCAGCTCCTTTCTTCCTTGAGTGGAACTGGCTAATAAGGGATGGTGTAAATTTAAGGTGCTTGAGGGAAAGTATAGGGGGAGAGGTAGGTTTTTTACACAGACAGTGGTAGGTGCATGGAACGTGGTGCTTGAAGCAGATGCACTAGGGACATTTAAAGAACTCTTAGATAGACATCTGTATGAAAGAAAAATGGAGGGCTATGTGGGAGGGAGATGTTAGCTTGATCTTGGACTAGGTTGATAGGTCTGCACAATATCATGAGCTGAAGTGCCTGTACTGTGTTGTACTCTTTATGTTCTATGAAATTTAATGTTATTCTGAAAGGTTAATGAGTGCAAACTATGATAAAAAAATCCACAAAAATTGAGATAGCCACAAAATTCCTCATGTGTTAGTTTAGTTCTGAGGTTTTTAGTAGATCCCCACAGTTACCAATTTGCTCAACACTTTTCTGGAAGGCTGCCTTTTGGGGTAAAATAAATCAGCCAGTGTTGCAACATTGCAAGTAGCATACAGTAATAGGAGCACATTGAATCTCCCTTCTGAAATGCAGCTCAGTTGACATACGAGCATATGAGTCCATCACTTGGTGGCACCTTAGACCTTCTCCAGCAGTTATGGCTGATATTTCGACCTCAACTCTGCACTCCTGTATACCTGCAGCAACCTTCCATCCTCTTTCTTATCAAGTGTCGCCATCTGTTTAAAGGAATTGGAAGACTCTTCTTCCTTTTCTCTTTCAAGAGGAGAGTTCCAAAGACTTATGAACCTTTGAAAGAATTTTGTGTTTATCTAGCTTTAATTTCATTTTAGCCCGATTAAGTCTGATTTTACAGAGAAAGTTGACAGGAAAGAAATAAGAAATGGTCGGTGATAAAGAGAAAGAAAGGGATAAAAAGGATAAAAGGGATGATGAATGGTCAAAGAGGTGGTATAATGGGACAAGCAAAGAGCAAAGAATGGAACTCAAGAAGATTGAAAGAGGAATAGCAGAATCATTATCTAATTGTTGACCTCAGAGTTGGGTTGGGCTGTGAAGCTTCCATTCAGAGGAAGAGATGCAGTTTAAGCTCACGTTGAGCTTTCAACTAAACTGATTAGGAGGCTAGAACAAGAGGTAGGATGAGCTGGAGAATTAAAATGAGTTTTCCATGTCCATTTCTTTCTTTGAACAATAAAAAGCCATAATTGGTAAGTAAAGATCAGTCAAGGCTTAAGAGCGCCCCTCTTAGACCATAAGATCATAAGACATAGAGGCAGATTGGGCCGATTTATTATCCCTCTCAACCCATTCTCCTGAGTTCTCCCCATAACTTTTAGTGCCCTTACTAATCAATTTTGAATATACTTAATGATTTGGCCTCCATAGCCACCTATGGCAATGAATTCTACGGATTCGCCATTCTCTCCCTAAAGAAATTCTTTGTCATCTCTATTACAAAGGGATTTCCTTCTATTCAGAAACTGTGCCCTACGGTCATACACTCTCCCACTACAAGAAACATCCTCTCAACAGCTATATCTAGGCCTTCTCAATATTTGATAGGTTTCAATGACGTTTCTTCATTTGAAGAACAGGACATGAATATGGTAGGGAAGGACAGATAATGATCTTGAGGACTATTAATATTTAATCTTCTTCAACATTCATTCAATTCATTCACTACTTCTGAGGCTTATCTTGAAGGACAGAGAGGTACAAATTCTCATGAAACTGAAAACAAATGTGATTCAGTTATAAAAAGATTTCTTCTCTATATGTAGTAGAAAAACGATTTCATCACTCATTGCCTTAGATCTTCTACATATGCCATACAATCAGTTTATGCATTTCTATCCATCTAAGCAGCAGGATAGAATCATGAACTACCTTCAGTGGTAATAAAAAGATTAAGCTAGGCACTCCACAGAGCATAAGTAAGAAAGGGGAAATTGTGGAGGGAAAGGAGGGCCAGAGAACAATTGTTCTACCCACCCTTTCTTTCAGTAGAATGGCACGAAGAGCTTTGTCACATCAACTACTTAAAAATGAAAATGGTTTTATAAGCACAGAACAGCAGACATAAGAACCATCTCCTGCACCAGTGAAAGGCTGGATTTAAATTCATTGCGGCTCATTGCACAGTATGTAATGAATCACAAAACTTTTGGTTCAGTCTGCAAATTGTGCCCCTCTGGAATCTGAACAGGGGCAGAATAGAGTACTTAAAGCTTAAACCAAGGTTTCAAAGATCTCATATTGCTGACTCTCGGGTGAGTGGATCTGCTGAACCTGACTCCAGTAGCTGAGGTATGATTGGAGTTAACATGGATGAGGAGTTTGTTTCTCTGGGCACTTTCACATCTGAATTCTCAGCAAATGATTGCACATGGGCCAGAAAACATCCCCTCCAACAGCCCTGGCAGACTGTCATTGAAAGCTTCAGGTCAAGATACTGTATCTGAATTTCTTCTTCAATCTCAATTTATATTCGGCACACAGACATATTACTTTCATCTGGCAGCTCTATTAAATCCTCAAAAACATCAATAAATATGCTTGTCTGGACCCTTGTTTCATAAAATCTTGTTTTCTGGGATTTATTGTCTTCACTTTTCGAATGCACCAAAGACCCACAAGGCTAATACTGCTTTTCAGCCTATGGAGTTTCTGTCTGTCCTGTAAAGATACTGATTGGTTTGAGTCTAATTAAAGCGTGAGTGTCACGGAGGGCAGGCCTAGCTGTCAGCTGCTCAGACCATATCTAAAAGCTCTAATCTCCTTATAATGTAAGTGAGTAAATGCCCGTCATTTCTCTGTTCACCGCGATGACCTGATGCCATGTTTTTTTCCCATAGAATACCCAATTTACACCTCACAATTTACCTATCTGAATCTTTCCCAGAATTTAATTACCTTGAAAGCCATTGAGAATTTCACAATTTTCCCAATAACTTTGGTGGGAGATGATGTAAACCCCTGGAGAACTGATGTGCATGACTACACGTGTCCTTTGCTGGGCAACAGCGGGGTGCTAGAAGAATAGTGTAGAAACCTTATCCTAATATGTTTTTATTTTGTGGCTATTTATGTTTTAGTACCACATTACTGTTAATGTTTTGAAACCTATCACGTTGGGAAAATGGAATATCATTCTGTTTCTTCAAAATTGTCTTTTATTGCTCACAAACTGACAACTGCTGGAGTCCTTTCCCTAAGGGTTCTCTGGGGGAATTTATGACTCTTCAGCAGTACATTGTGTATGCAGATATCCTTTTTTGGTTATCAATTTGTATCCTGATATCTAAACTTAGTACCATTTTACAAACATACTGATTCCCACAGTTTTGGAATTTCCAGCTATTTTCATCAGGGACATATCAAGGAATCGTTGACATATTACCATTTATTTCCCTTTCCTGCTCTTTAACCTCTTTGCTTCTTATTGTTTCCTTTCTAATTCATCCGTTGATGTGTTCATTACAAGTCGTTCTCTGCTCACTTGTCTACTGTTATCTCATCTATGTTAGAGTACTTTTACATTGCTTTCTATTTACCCAATTTCACCATCATATCTGCCATTTCCTAAGATGTAATGCTCAATTCTATTTCGCACTTCACCGAGCCTATGTACAGAAATAAAAATGGCTAATGCGAAAAAAACACCCAGCAGGTCAGGCATCATTGATGGAGAATGAACTAGTGCTCACATTTCCGGTTGATAATCTCGTATCAGAAATTGGAAAAGTAAAGAGAGGTTAATAATCAAAATAGCTGAATTATGTTTTCCTCTTACTATTTTCACCTTTCTAAAAATAGATTGATAGCTCGTTCTTCAGAGAGGCTGTGCATTTTAGTTCTCTCACAGGGACACTTTAAATTTATTAAATTTTCCTCACAATATCACATGATTTTGCAAGACTGACATGTTAAAAGCTGTTAATTCACACTGGCAATAATAAGTAATTAGATGTTATGAAAAATATAGGTACTTATTGCCAGAGGAAACATTATGCATGAAAATCTATATCAAAATCACATTATTTTACTACAAATCAAAAGTCCTCAAGCTTGTTCTTTATTAGATTTAGCATTAGTATTTCCCACATTTTATTATTATTTATATTTTTTCCTGTTCCCAGATGACACATTTTGTTTAGCTCCTTTTCATTAAGCTGGTAGAAATACAATGTGATGTTTCAGACTCACAGAATGTTGCCTGGGCTGGAGGACTTTGGTTATGGGGAGAGAGACTGGATAGGCTGGGTTTGTTTTCTGTGCAGTGATAAAGACCGTGGGATGATCTGGTAGACGTATATAAAATTATATGGGGCATCGGAGGGATAGGTTGTTGAATCTTTTCCCTGTGTAATGGTATAAAAAGCAAGAGGGTATAGGATTAAGATGTGAGAGAAGGAATTTTAAAAGGTTATTTGAAGTGAATGTTTTTGATATTTGGAGACGTGGTCAGATGCAATTCCTCATTTCAAGCAAAGCTTGGAAGGAGACAAACCTAATGCTGGCAAATGGAATTAGTGTAGTTGGGTAAGAAGATTGGCCTCAGGTGGCATGAGATGGTGGGCACAGCTTTATGACTCTGAAGTTCTTCAGCAGCTGTTGTAATAGAAACCACTTTGCTCCTTCATTACAAGAATTAAGAGGGTCTGGAAATGTATTTACTTCTTTCAGTATTTTTCATAAACCACTACAATTTAGGTTTGTGATTTTGTGACAGGAGCTTTATCAGAATCAGAATCAGGTTTAATATCAACTAGACAACCGGGTGACCCGTTGGGGCACCCTTTGAGAGAAAGGCTGTGCAGTCTGATGTGATGTGCTTTGGAAATTAAAGAAGAAAATCTCATTTATTAAAGAAGAAAACGTGTAGCAAGACAAGTATAGCTCCTCCTCGCTTAACGAAGGACACTTTTGATGACAACATTTCTGGTTGATCTGCCACCCTTCAGGAATACTCTAATGTTTTCATTTCTTTTTCCCCGGCTTAAAGCCACATACAGCTGACCATGCTGGAATACCAGTTTCTCCAGATAAATCAGCACATTCTCCATGGATTGGCCTTGCATCTTATGTCTAGTCATAGCAAAGCATGACTGTATCGGGGACTGGCTCCGCTGAAGAGGGACATCTTCCCCTTCTGATAAATTGAGAGTAATTCTTGGGATCATGACAATGTCATTTTTGAACTCACCAATGTTTATCTTTGCTACGATGAGATGTTGTGCAGTTCTTCCACCATCATTCGCGATCCATTGCAAAGCCTTGGTGGATCCAAGTGCCTCATTGAAATGATGGGAGATCTCCTCTTCAATTCCAGTTTATGTGGTGGCAATCCAGAGAGTTCGACCAAATCAAGGAATTCTGTTGGAAAATGAATGGTGTTAGCTCCTTCACTTACGGCATTGAAGGAATAGTATTCTTTCATGATTCCAGGGAAGCATCTAATGCATGTGAAGTTTATTTTTTGCATCATTTCATTGAGGGAAACCAAGATAGAATTCCTCGAGAACAGTTCTGCAAGAGTGTCGAATGTTGGGTGGATGAAATCAATGCACTCTTTCATAGTTTTTACTGGCAGAATCATATCTTCAGGTAATTCGATTTCATCGTTTTCATTTTTCTCAATCTTGTCTTCTCCAACATATAATAAGAACTCAGAATATCGTCCTTCTTCCTCACTCAATCGCATGTTTCCCTTCAATTGAAACTTGATGAAACTTCTCCATAAGTAGGATTTTTTTATGCATGAATTCTCCACATCAGCATAATTTCCGCATTTCACAACTGCTAGAAGCTGACGGAAATTGCCACAGCAAATGGTTAAAATACCCCCCGAAGGCCTCATTCTTGCCACATACATCACGAAGAGTCTGGTCCACTGCTTCGAAGCTCTCCCTCCTAATCATGGGGCATTCATCTGAGACAATAAGCCTCACATTTTGGAGTAAATTTGCAGTATTGGTGTTTTTATCGATGTTACAATGAGCATCCTCATTGACTTTGAGGGGTATTTTGAATCTTGAATGTGCTGTCCTACCACCAGGCATCAATGTCGCTGCAATACCTGATGATGCTACAGCAATAGCAACATCTCCATCTATATACTACTAAAATTCTCATGCTCTGTTTGTCTGTTTAGTCTCCAGGATGCTGATTTTTCTTGATGATGTGGTTGGCATTCTCCTAAATGGATGTGATAACCCTGCCCTTTTGCTGCGGTTGGTGTCGCTGCTGTGAGCATCGCGAGGTTCTGCTGAGGCTGGCCGTACGTATGCATCGTGGTGTCATGTCGCAGTTTCCATGAAAGCTGGAATTGGCTTGGGTTGTTGATTGACAAGTGAGCAATTTTATACAAATATATAACCCTGAACTTTGCATACATTCTGTACGTTAGCGCATTTTAAGTCGATTTAGTCAAAAAAAGTGCTGCTGTAATTCACCGTTTGGGCTAATTGGAGGTCACAAACAGACAAACAAAGCATGAGAATTTTAGTAGTATATAGGTAGCACATGTCGCGGAATTTGTTGTTTTGCAGCAGCAGTACAGAATAAAAAACTATAAATTATAATGGAAAAATATATAAAATTAAATTAAATAATTAATGCAAAAATAAAGCAAAAACAGAAAAAAGTGAAGTAATGTACATTGTCCATTCAGAAATCTAATGGTAGAGGGGAAGAAGCTGTTCCTAAAATATTGAATGTGTGTATTCAGGCTCTTGTACTTCTTCCTTGATGGTGGCAATGAGAAGAGGGCACGCCCTGGGTGATGTGTAAAGTAAAAAATATAAAATACCTAATAAAATGACTGGGCCCAGAACACACGCATTCTAACGACTCAAACATATTTTATTTACTTGTGCACATGGAGAACAGCTTGGCTCCTGTCACCCAAACTGTTCTAAAGGCTGAACAGAAAACCATTATTTTTATACGGAATAGCTTACCATACTCAGATATTGACTGTTTGGTAAATTGTACATGTTTGAATTCCTTACTTGCAACATCAATCACGATTCACAATAGAGGTGTTAAATTCAATAGAAATTACAAGCTGCCAACTGGTGATACTTTGATGTTAGTAAAAAAATTTTTCCTTAGTTGCTGGGTGTGTTTCACATCCTTCCATTAGTCGTATCTCGATGTCTCCAGCACCCCATATTGTGTAAAGGGAAGCAATGTTCTTCTAGGTTGTTACATACCACCACAGTCAGTCTCACTTCAAACGTCTCCCTTGTCTGGATTTGACTACACACCACCGCAATCATCTTCATCTGGATGCTATCTTTAACCCTTGCCTTACTGCAAATTCCACAAAATGTTGCAGCCTTTTTGTAGCATCACCTTTTGAAGATGTCCTCGATGCTGGTGAGGCTATTGCCCAAGATGAAGCTGGCTGAGTATGCAAGTTTCTGCAACTCTTCTGATCCTGTGCAGTGGCCCCTCAGTACCAGGTGGTGACCCAACCAGTTAGAATGCTCTCTGCAGTACATCTGTAGAAATTTACAAGAATCTTCGGTGCTGTACCAAGTCTCCTGAAACTCCTAATGAAATATGGCCACTGTCATGCCTTCCTTGTAATTGCATCAATATGTTGGGCCCAGGGTAGATCTTAGAGACATTAACACCTAAGAACTTGAAACTGCTCTTCCTTTCCTTGATGAGGACTGGTGTGTTTTCTCTCAGATTCCCCTTCCTGAAGTCCACAATCACCTTCTTGGTCCTACTGATGTTGAGTGCAAGGTTGTTGGTGTGACACCACTCAAACATCTGATCTTGCTCCTGTACATCCCCTCGTCGCCATCTGAAAGTCTGCCAACAATACTTGGGCCATTGGCAAATTTACAGATGGTGTTTGAGCTGTGCCTGGCCACACAATCATGGGTATAGAGAAAGTAGAGAAATGGGCTAAGCACGCATCATTGAGGTACCCATTGTCAGTGAGGAGGAAATGTTAGTTCTGATCTGCACTAGCTGTGGTCTCCTGATGAGGAAGTCAAGGATTCAGTTGCAGAGAGGTACAGAGGCCCAGGATTTGGAGCTTGTTGATTAGTACTGAGGGTATGATGGTGTTGAATACTGAGATGTAATCAATAAAAATAAGCCTGATGTAGTTATTGCTATTGTCCAGGGAATCCAAGGCCGAGTGGAGAACCAGTGAGACTGCATCTGCTGCAGACCTATTGTGGTGATAGGCAAACTGCAGCAGGTCCACATTCTTGCTGAGGCAAGAGTTGACTCTGGCCACGACCAACCTCTGAAAGCACTTTACCACAGCATATGTGAGTGTGACTGGATGACAGTCATTGAGATAGCTCACCCTGCTCTTCTTGGGCACTGGTGTGCTTGTCGCCCTTTTGAAGCAGGCATGATACTTTGACTGCAGCAATGAGAGACTGAAGATGTCCTTGAGCACACCCACAAGTTGTTTGGCACAGGTTTTCATTGCCCTACCAGGTGAACCATCAATGATTTTGTAAGTTATTATATCTCATAGGTCCAGTTTCCACATGATTTTGTGTTGGACAGGTTTAGAATGAATTCATTTTCATTATTGTCTAATTTACAATAGCGGCTGTCAACATCTCACTGTAGCCAACAGTTACTTCACCTCTAGTTCTTTGCTCCAAAATCTGTGGACTACAGTTAGAGGAAATTTTGTTAAATCTTTCTAAATACCTGCTGGAGCTGCATCTAGAGTGTGCCATTCAATTTCAAATATCAAAATTAAACAAGATTGTGAAAGCCTTGATGTGAATATAGAGGTTTTCTAGAGTGATATCTAAGAGATGAGGGAATTTGATGATACATAGAAAGTAGAGAAGCTGGATGAGTTAGGGAAGAGTAAGAGAAAGGGTTGGCAAGGTCTCCTCTATGCCCATGAATTGTATAACTCATTTTCAAGGACTCTACAACTTATGTTCTGAGTGTTATATATTTATTTTTTATTTGCACCGTTTGTCTTATATTTGCACATTGCTTCTTTGTCAGTCTTTGTTTAAGGATGGTTTTTCATAAATTATATTATATTTCTTTATTTGTATACATTTCCTGTGAGTGCCTGCAAGAAAATGACTCTCAGGATTGTATATGGTGACATATATGTACTTTGATAAAATATTTACTTTGACTTTGACTCTGATTTTTATCATAAATAACCTTCAATTTACTTCATTAACTTAGTTCTGAAGTTCATGCTATTTTGCTTTAGTCTTTCGGATGTCCCCTTTCTGGGTTATGAAGCTAATGCTTTCCCAGTCTTTCTTCTAGTGAGAGCCCCTCATTTTTAAAAGAGTTTTCTGTCAATTTTTATTTTTAGTATTTATTTTCCAAGCAATAACATTGCGTTGATGCAACAGCGAAAGTGGACGAATATGGAAGGGAAAATATCATTTCAATTCGGTAAACAGTAAAATTGTTGTAGATTAAAGCATAGAAATTTCCATAGTGTTTATTGTGACATTAAAACAACAGTGAGTTTAAATTAATGCTGATCAATAAAAATGCATAATGAATGTAAAATTCATTTATGAGGTTTAAAAGGCAGTGCCATTGGGTTTTCTTGATAATGCCATACAGAACCTAAAACAGCTGTAGCTATCCTACACTTCTGTGCAAGGCCTTCCTTGTTGTTTTTACTAAATAGAAAAGTAAATTGTAACTTCAAAAGTATATACATCAATTCAAATTAAATTAGATTCCCTCCAGCTTCAGATGGCTATTACTGCATAAATTGATTCTGCAATAATGGAAGAGGTTGGGATAGTGTTCCTAAGAAGTCAGCCTGGATAGGCTGCCAAAAAATTTTACATAGCATGATGCTCTTGACAGAAACTTGTCAAAGAGGTCCCTGGAAAGATGGGAATACAGCCTTTGAGTGTCTGCTCCTTGGGGATGGTTGCGTTACAGGGAACCTCTGACTCCTGTTCCTCCTCTAGGCTGAAGGAAAAGTAGATGATATTTCCTCAAATTGGGTATGGTGGATCCCTTGGGCAGCAATGAGCAGCAAATTGTGAGGTGTGGAAGCAATGGGTAGCAGAGATCCTGAGTTTGGGAAAATGTCTCTGATTTCCATGGCCAGTGTAGTCCAGGCACAAGGAACTCATGGGCTGGCACAGTGGTTCAGCTACCCCCGCTATGCTCCAACACAAAGAAGCAACACTGAGATTACTTACCAGCTTGATGTTCACCCCTTTCATCTCGAACTGCCTTAAGCTGTGAGATGATCAACAAAACTGTGCAAACCAAATAAGCTTCAAGCTTGCAGACATACCATTGTGTCTCCAGTTGACTCTCAAGTTCTTAAACTCATACAAGGCTTTTCACATCCACCTGGCCAAACTGGAAGCACCCACTGCAGACGTTGTCATTCATACTGCGTGGTACGTCTCAGAATTCCCACAGAGTACAAGTCATTCAACATACTTGATTCGGCTCACTTGCTGAACTCCTAATTTAGAAAGAGCCAGTTAGAATAGATGAGATTATTTGTCACATGTACTTCAATACAGTGAACTGCATCATTAGCATCAAATCAAATCAGCCAAGATTGTGCTGGGCAGCCTGCGAGTGTTGCCATGTTTCTCTTGCCAACAACTCACTAACCCTTACTGTATATCTTTGGAAGGCGGGAGGGAACCAGGGCACCCAGATGAAATTCACACTTTTATAGGGAGAATGTACAAACCCTTACAGAGAGCAGAGGGAATTGAACATCAGTCTTGGCGGTAACTGTTACACTACTGTCCCAACCCTTAGTAGAGAATGCAATCCAATTTTCTCCCACACTTGATCTGAACTACCCAGATACTGACCAATCATCTGCCTTCAGGCCACAGTGTCACACTGTCCGATCTAAGGCCAATGTCGAGGAGATTCCACGGGATGTGCTCCTTAAACCCCCTCACATTCTGAAGCACCCATTCAGAGACCATTTCACTCAGCAAAATGCTGTGTAACACCACAATGGATAAGGCTCAAAATCTCCCTTCTTGATTAATTTTTCAAATAATTACTAGTTACTAAAAGTGCTTTTCGTGCCAAATATTAGCAACCAAGTCTCGTTCATTGTCTCAATTTTTATATTTCTTCTTATAGGCAATATATTTTGACAGTTATCAGGTGAAAATATAATCTTCCAGTCAAACATAAGCATTCACTTTGTACATTCACTTTGGAACACTTTGTATGATTTTAGTACATAGATGACATACAGCTGAATTATCTCTTTGACAGCTGTCACATGGGTAAGAAAATTGGGGTGGAACAATAGCACAGCAGTTAGTGCGATGTTTACACTGCCAACCGTGGAGCGGGTTCATTTCCTGCTGCTGTCTGTACCTTCTCCCCTGGACCACATGGTTTTTCTCTGAGTGCTCGGGTTTCCTCCACATTCCACGGACCTATGGATTTAGGTTAGCAAGTTATAGGCATGTTATTTTGGCACCAGAAGCATGGTGACACTTTGGGTTTCCCAGCACAATCCTCGCTGATTTGATTTGATGCAAATGACGTGTTTCACTATATATTTCAAAGTACCTGTGACAAATAAAGTTAATCTTTTAAATCTATAAAACATAATAGTTAAGATCAGTTCTGTTATGATCAAACCATTGAAATGAGACAAGAGGACAAAGCTTGTCCCAAACTAATGGACAACAAATCTTCATAGTAATGGTACAATAATGGACAGCAGCTAGAACTGTTGCAGTTAAAAAGGTAAAACTTTCACTCATTAATTTTCTGTTTGTCCTTGTGCTTTAGTGATAATTACTGTTTGGTGCTTACTTGTGTTAGGCCTCAATAATTATAGATGCATGCCATTATTTGCTGAAGGAAGCAATTCATGCTTAATTGGAATATTAATTCACTGTCCCATTGAATTGTAAACTTCCAGAAATGAAAATTTCTCTTGCTATTTTGTTGTTTGATAATTATTCTATTTGCAACTAATGCTGGAAAGCAATTTCCCTAGTGTGGGCTCTGAAGCTTTATAATCATTGGCACTTCAGAAAATTGCTGCTTGTTTGCTTTTAAATGGACTAAATAAAGTAGCAATTGATAAGGTATTAATTAGAAAGGAGGATGTGCACCAAATAATTCCGATGGATCTTTGGGGAAATATCTCCAAATTAATTCATTGTCTTCAGAATTATTGTGAGCTGTGCATGAAGTCAAGGTGGATTATCTTTCATGAAAACTGATTACATTGGAAATACTTAGCAGGTCAGGCAACATCTGTGAAGAGAGAAATAGATTTAATGTTTCAGATTGATGGTGATGGATTTATGGTTTATCTGAATCTGAAACAACGATCTGGATCTTACTTAGCTCTGACTGGCTAACTGCTTGTTCAGTTCATTTTCAACTTCTGTACTTCCATACTGAAACACAAAAGTCAGAAACGATTTGGAGGTCAAGGGTCACAGAGCACAATGTAGGGAAGAGTTGTGTCAATATATACAGTATTTCTCAGTTACTGGAGGATGATTTATAATGGTGGACCTATATCAATCCTACTGGCAAACGCACCACTGTACTGCTCCTAAAAATCGGTGCAACATCTTTCCTCTCTGAATGTGAAGTACAGAGCATGCCTCTTTTAATTCTCTGGGGTCACCAGAAAGCGCCTTTCAAGATGTTTCCGCATGATCTTATGCAGATCTATATCAAGTGACTCACTAGTTTTAACTGCACTACCATGAAACTGACGGCTTGCATCAGGAGGGCACCACATATTGCTGCTGCTGATTCATATTCAAATATTCCTGCGTACCATTGCCCGACATCTTGGCATTATGAACCCCGATGATCCTGTTATATCAGTCTCTGAGGCTGACATGCGAGCATCCTTCAGGAGGCTGAACCCATGAAAAGCATCTGGCCTTGATAGGGTGACAGACCAAGTACTAATGACCTGTACCGATCTAATCTAATCTAATCAACTGTCTGGAGTGTTCACTGAGACCCTTAACCTCTTGCTTCAGCAATCTGAGGTAACCACCCGTTTCAATCAGGCTTCGACTATACCAGTGCCTAAGAAGAATGTGGTAACTTGCCTCAATGACTATCATCCAGTGGCACTTAAATCACAGTGATGAAGTGGTTTGAGAGGTTGGTGATGAGACATATCAACTCCTGCTTGAGAAGCAACTTGGATCCACTCCAATTTGCTAACTGGAGAATCAGGTCTTCAGCAGACTCTTCACTCAACCCTGGAACAGCTGCACAGCAAATATGCATATATCAGGATGCTGCTTATCAACTACAGCTCAGCATCCAATACCTTCATCCCTCGAAACTAATCAATTATCTTCAAGACCTTGACCTCAACACTGTACCTCTGGTGCAAAGGGATCCTCAACTTCCTCACTTACAGACCCCATGCAGTTTGGATTGACAACAACATCTCTTCCATGATCTCCATTAACACAGGTGCACCACAAGGCTGTGTGCTCAGTCCCCTGCTCTACTCTTTTACACTTAGGACTGTTGTAGCCCAAATCAAAGGTGGTGACGAACTAACATATAGGAGATTGAAAATCTGGCTGAATGGTACACCAACAACAACAACCTCTCACTCAATATCAGCAAGACCAAGGAGCTGAATACTGACTTTAGGAGGAAGAAACCAGAGGTCCATAAGCCAGTTCACATCAGAGGATCAGAGATGGAGAGGATCAACAACTTTAAATTCCTTGGTGTTATCACTTCAGAGGACTTGTCCTGGGCCCAGCACGTGTGTGTAATTACGAAGAAAGTACGGCAGCTCGTCTACTTCCTTCATTGTTTGTGAAGATTTGGTATGACATCTAAAACTTGGGCAAACTTCTACAGATGTGTGGTGGAGAGTGTATTGACTGGCTGCATCACAGCCTGATGTGGAAACACCAATGCATTTGAATGGAAAATCCTACAAAATGTAATGGATGCAGCCCAGTCCATCATGGATAAAACCCATAAGACCATAAGACAAAGGAGCAGAAGTCGGCCATTTGGCCCATCGAGTCTGCTCCGCCATTTTATCATGAGCTGATCCATTCTCCCATTTAGTCCCACTCCCCCACCTTCTCACCATAACCTTTGATACCCTGGCTACTCAGATACCTATCAATCTCTGCCTTAAATACACCCAATGAATTGGCCTCCACTGCCGCCCGTGGCAACAAATTCCATAGATTCACCACCCTCTGGCTAAAAAAATTTCTTCGCATCTCTGTTCTGAATGGGCGCCCTTCAATCCTTAAGTCATGCTCTCTCGTACTAGACTCCCCCAACATGGGAAACAACTTTGCCACATCCACTCTGTCCATGCCTTTCAATATTCGAAACGTTTCTATAAAGTCCCCCCACATTCTTCAAAACCCCAAGGAATACAGTCCAAGAGCGGACAAATGTTCCTCATATGTTAACCCTCTCATTCCCAGAATCACTCTGGTGAATCTTCTCTGAACCCTCTCCAACGTCAGCACATCCTACACACAGTACTCCAAGTGAGGTCTCACCAGCGCCTTATAGAGCCTCAACATCCCATCCCTGCTCCTATACTCTATTCCTCTAGAAATGAATGCCAACATTGCACTCTTCTTATTCACCGCCGACTCAACCTGGAGGTTAACCTTAAGAGTATCCTGCACGAGGACTCCCAAGTCCCATTGCATCTCAGAACTTTGAATTCTCTCCCCATTTAAATAATAGTCTGCCCATTTATTTCTTCTGCCAAAGTGCATAAACATACACTTTCCAACTTTGTATTTCATTTGCTACTTCTCTGCCCATTCTTCCAATCTATCCAAGTCTCTCTGCAGACTCTCTGTTTCCTCAGCACTACCTGCCCCTCCACCTATCTTTGTATCATCAGCAAACTTAGCCACAAAGCCATCTATTCCATAATCCAAATCGTTGATGTACAATGTAAAAAGAAGCAGCCCCAACACGGACCCCTGTGAAACACCACTGGTAACCAGCAGCCAACCAGAATAGGATCCCTTTATTCCCACTTTCTGTTTCCTGCCAATCAGCCAATGTATGTAACTTTCCCGTAATTCCATAGGCTCTTATCTTGTTAAGCAGCCTCATGTGTGGCACCTTGTCAAAGGCCACCTGAAAATCCAAATATACAACATCCACTGCATCTCCCTTGTCTAGCCTACTTGTAATTTCCTCAAAAAATTGTAATAGGTTTGTCAGGCAGGATCTTCCTTTAAAGAAACCATGCTGAGTTCTGCCTATCTTGTCATATTCCTCCAGGTACTCTGTAACCTCATCCTTGACAATCGACTCCAACAACTTCCTAGCCACCGATGTCAAGCTAACAGGTCTATAATTTCCTTTTTGCTTCCTTGCCCCCTTCTTAAATAGCGGAGTGACATTTGCAATCTTCCAGTCCTCCGGAACCATGCCAGAATCTATTGACTTTTGAAAGATCAGTGCTAATACCTCTGCAATCTCCACAGCTACTTCCTTCAGAACATGAGGGTGCATTCCATCTGGTCCCGGAGAGATACCTACCCTTAGACTATTCAGCTTCTTGAGTACTTTCTCTGTCGTAATTGTAACTGCGCACACTTCTCTTCCCTGCCACCCTTGAGTGTCTGGTATACTGCTGATATCTTCCTCAGTGAAGACTGATGCAAAATACTCATTCAGTTCCTCCACCATCTCCATATCTCCCATTACAATTTCTCCACCATTGAGCACATCTACACAAAACGTTATCACAGGAAAGCAGCATCCATTATCAGGAACTCCCACCACGCAGGTCATGCTCTCTTCCGGTTGCTTCCATCAGGAAGCAGGTATAGGAGCCTCAGGACTCACACCACCAGGTTCAGGAGGAGTTATTACACCTCAACCATCAGGTTCTTGAATCAAAGAGAATAACTTCACTTGCCCCATCACTGAAATGTTTCCACAACCTATGGAATCACTTTCAAGGACTCTCCATCATCTCCATGTTGAAATTGTATAAGGCATTGGTAAGGCTAAATCTGGAGTATTGTGTACAGTTCTGGTCACCGAATTATAGGAAAGATGTCAATAAAATTGAGAGAGTACAGAGGAGGTTTACTAAAATGTTGCCTGGGTTTCATCTCCTAAGTTACAGAGAAAGGTTGAACAAGTTAGGTTTTTGTTCTTTGGAAGGTTGAGGAGGGACTTGATAGAGGTATTTAAAATTATGAGGGGGGTTGATAGAGTTGATGTGGTTAGACTTTTTCCATTGAGAGTGGGGAAGATTTGAACAAGAGGGCATGGGTTGAGAACTAGAGGACAAAAGTTTAGGAGTAACATGAGGGGGAACTTCTTTACTCAGAGAGTGGTAACTGTGTGGAATGAGCTTCCAGCAGAAGTGGTTGAGGCAGGTTCAACGTTGTCGTTTAAAGTTAAGTTGGACAGTTATATGGACAGGAAAGGAATGGAGGGTTATGGGCTGAGTGCAGGTCAGTGGGAATAGGATAGGGTAAGAGTTCAGCACGGACTAGAAGGGCCGAGATGGGCTGTTTCCGTGCTGTAATTGTTATCTGGTTATATGGTTATCATCTCATGTTCTTAATATTTATTGCTTATTTATTTATTATTATTCTTTCTTTCATTTTATATTTGCACAGCTTGGTGTCTTTTGCACATGGGTTGAACACCCTGTTAGTGCAGTTTTTCATTGATTCTATTATGGTTATTATTATTATGGTTATAATTATATTATGGATTTATAGAGTATGTCGACAAGAAAATGAATTCTAGAGTCGTATATGTACTTTGATAATAAATTTACCTTGAACTTTTAAATACATCGAGTAGATGTTCCTTCTGCAGAATTAGGCACTCAATACAGCACGCTGTGTTCAAAACGTACTCTGAATCAGATTCTTTATCTGACCTTACTTGGTACATTTCATTTGTTCCTCATTTTTAATATTTTACTTCATATATCTCCTTCAATGCTGTAGAACTAGACACTAGACAATAGAATACTACAGCACAGTACAGGCCCTTTGGCCCTCGATGTTGTGCTGACCCATATATTCCTAAAAAAAAGTACAAAACCCACACTACCCCGTCACCCTCTATTTTTCTTTCATCCATGTGCCTGTCCAAGAGGCTCTTAAATACCCCTAATGTTTTAGCCTCCACCACCATCCTTGGCAAGTCATTCCAGGCACCCACAACCCTCTGTGTAAAGAACTTACCCCTGATGTCTCCCCTAAATTCCCCTCCCTTAACTTTGTACATATGCCCTCTGGTGTTTGCAATTTGTGCCCTGGGAAACAGGTACTGGCTATCCATCCTATCTATGCCTCTCATAATCTTGTAGACCTCTATCAAGTCCCCTCTCATCCTTCTACGCTCCAAAGAGAAAAGTCCCAGCTCTGCTAACCTTGCCTCATAAGACTTGTTTTCCAATCCAGGCAACATCCTGGTAAATCTCCTCTGCACTCTCCTACAATATTTTTAAAGTACTGAACTGTATTCAGCCTAGTATTTCTGAGTTTAAATCTTTGGAATGGATCTTGATTTCACAAATTCTCCAACTCAAGAATTAGAGTCACATCAATTGATCCACAGAAATGTCAGAGGGTAGATTTTGGAATTGACTTTACGTAGATCTGACCTAATCATTGTAAGCCTTGTAGACCCAAATATAGTTTAATGCAGGCGTTGCTGTGGTTTTACTTTAGGAGATGAATAGAATTTGAAATGATGTTTATTGCCCCAGAAAACAACAACATCCAATGAAAAGCTTCGTCACACCTTCAAGGACATAACTAATTTGGATTTAAACTAATTTGACAGAGGGACAGAATGAAAGTGATAGGGCTGAGGATCAGGCAGTTGGGATACAAGTAGATGTAGTGTGTAATGAAATTGTGAGGAAGGACAAGCAGATGACAGGGCAAAATTGTAGTAAGTGGGAAGAGTTGAAGTGCAACATGTGGGCAAAGTTGAAAAGGGAAACAAGACTGAAGATGTTCTATTTGAATGCACCAGTACATGGAATAAGGTCGATGATCTTGTATCACAGTTAGAGATTGGCAGGTTTGGTGTTGTGGGCATCACAGAGCCATAGATGGAAGAAAGTCAAGGATACACATTGTACAGAAAGTACAGGCAGGTAGGCAGGGGGGTGGCTCTGTTGGTAAAAAATAAAATCAAATCCTTAGAGAGAGATGACATAGGATTGGAAGGTGTACAATCCTTGTAAGTAGAGCTAAAAAACTGCAAGGGTGAAAAGACCCGATAAGAGTTACATACATGCCTCTGAACAGTACCCAGGATGTGGGGTACAAATTACAATTGGGATAGAAAAGGCTTGTTAAAAGGGCAATGTTATGGGGGATTTCAATATATAGGTAGATTGGGAAAATCAGGTTGGTGATGGATTCCAAGAGAAGAAATTTATAGAAAGCCTTAAAGATGATTTTTTAGAGCAGCTTGTGGTTGAGCCCACGAGGAAAAAAAGGAATTCTGGATTGGTTGTTGTGTAATGAACCAGATTTGATCTAGGAGCTTAAGACAAAGGAATGCTTAAATGGTAGTGATCATAATATGATAGAATTCACCCTGCAAATTGAAATGCAGAAACTAAAGTCAGTATTACAGTGGAGTAAAGGGAATTACAGAGGCATGAGAAGGACCTGGCCAAAGTTGAAGGGTACGCTTTATATTCTGTTTTTCGCCTGAACTTTCTCTTCTTTTGTGTGTACAGAGAAGGGGCGTTTGGAGGTCGATGTGCCTGTTCAGTTTCTGTGTGTGGAGGAGGGATTTGGAGGTCGATGTGCCCGTTAAGTTTCTGTGTGTGGAGGAGGGATTTGGGGGTCGATGTGCCTGTTCAGTTTCTGTGTGTGGAGGAGGGATTTGGGGGTCGATGTGCCTGTTCAGTTTCTGTGTGTGGAGGAGGGATTTGGATGTCGATGTGCCTGTTCAGTTTCTGTGTGTGGAGGAGGGATTTGGATGTCGATGTGCCTGTTCAGTTTCTGTGTGTGGAGGAGGGATTTGGGGGTCGATGTGCCTGTTCAGTTTCTGTGTGTGGAGGAGGGATTTGGGGGTCGATGTGCCTGTTCAGTTTCTGTGTGTGGAGGAGGGATTTGGAGGTCGATGTGCCTGTTCAGTTTCTGTGTGTGGAGGAGGGATTTGGGGTTCGATGTGCCTGTTCAGTTTCTGTGTGTGGAGGAGGGATTTGGAGGTCGATGTGCCTGTTCAGTTTCTGTGTGTGGAGGAGGGATTTGGGGGTCGATGTGCCTGTTCAGTTTCTGTGTGTGGAGGAGGGATTTGGGGGTCGATGTGCCTGTTCAGTTTCTGTGTGTGGAGGAGGGATTTGGAGGTCGATGTGCCTGTTCAGTTTCTGTGTGTGGAGGAGGGATTTGGAGGTCGATGTGCCTGTTCAGTTTCTGTGTGTGGAGGAGGGATTTGGGGTTCGATGTGCCTGTTCAGTTTCTGTGTGTGGAGGAGGGATTTGGAGGTCGATGTGCCTGTTCAGTTTCTGTGTGTGGAGGAGGGATTTGGGGGTCGATGTGCCTGTTCAGTTTCTGCGTGTGGAGGAGGGATTTGGGGGTCGATGTGCCTGTTCAGTTTCTGTGTGTGGAGGAGGGATTTGGAGGTCGATGTGCCTGTTCAGTTTCTGTGTGTGGAGGAGGGATTTGGGGGTTGATGTGCCTGTTCAGTTTCTGTGTGTGGAGGAGGGATTTGGGGGTGGATGTGCCTGTTCAGTTTCTGTGTGTGGAGGAGGGATTTGGGGGTCGATGCGCCTGTTCAGTTTCTGTGTGTGGAGGAGGGATTTGGAGGTCGATGTGCCTGTTCAGTTTCTGTGTGTGGAGGAGGGATTTGGGGGTCAATGTGCCTGTTCAGTTTCTGTGTGTGGAGGAGGGATTTGGGGGTTGATGTGCCTGTTCAGTTTCTGTGTGTGGAGGAGGGATTTGGAGGTCGATGTGCCTGTTCAGTTTCTGTGTGTGGAGGAGGGATTTGGGGGTCGATGTGCCTGTTCAGTTTCTGTGTGTGGAGGTGGGATTTGGGGGTTGATGTGCCTGTTCAGTTTCTGTGTGTGGAGGAGGGATTTGGGGGTTGATGTGCCTGTTCAGTTTCTGTGTGTGGAGGAGGGATTTGGAGGTCGATGATCGTGCTGCATTCTTTTCTTGGTTTCACGCCTATCTGGAGAAGAAGAATTTCAAAGTTGTATACTTTGATAATAAATGAACCTTTGAATCTTTGCAACAACAGAAGGCAACTAAAAAGCAATAAGGAGAAAAAAGATGAAATATGAATGTAAGCTAGACAATAATATAAAAGATACAAAAATATTTTTTTCATATATGCTGTCACTTGTCCATCAACAATGGATATGAAACTGAGTCAGGTTTTATAAACAAACAATGATATTTATTAACCTCTACTCAAAAACATAGAAAAATAAACAAACTAGCTTAACTGGAAGTTAACCGTTACGCGGCTATATCGAACAAACAGTCTGTTACGTAAACGGCAACAATGAATATCAATCGAGACAGGTTATATAGAAACAATCAAACATTTATTAAACACGGATAAACGATAAGGAAAAAACAAACGAAAACTTTAACCGGAAGTTAACCGATATGCAGCCGTTCAACAACTCGTCACTCGGCACTGGTTTCTTAAAGCGTTAAATGCAAAAACAGTTCTTAAAGCGATAAAGTCAGATATAGTTCTTAAAATGGTAAATTCGAAAGTCCAACAGTTTTATACATCCAATTGGGAGAGACTTCTCTGCAGAAGGACTTCTTTATAGACGCGACTTTCCTGCTGGTTCTGTCCGAAGGATTCACGATGATGAAAATAAACAGTTTAAAACAACTGACCTTAAATTCTTTTAGAGAGAGCAAACCTTTGCATGAACTCTTTTCCCTTTTGGCAAGAGTTATCTCGATGCAGGTCGCTACTCCTCCAATGAAAACTCAATAAGGCCGATCCTTTGTTAAACTGCCAAACGATGCTGACTCCTCTCGATCCTTCGATCCTGTACTTCGATAAAGTCTTCACTCCCCCACTACTGTTGTAATTGAGTAAATCAGCACATCTAGCCAAAAATTTCCAGTTCAATAAGATTGTATCTTGCAATAGAACACAACACTCCATTTTAAAAAAGAAACTGCGTCACATAAACAAACACGCAACAGAAATGGAGACACAGCACGTTCTACCTGGAAATCTACAAACTCAAATCTAACTGCGTCATCTGGGGTCGACCCTTATATACCCATGGTGCACATGTCATCATGTGACCTCACATTGGCGGGAAAATTACATCAGGTGACCTCCAAAAGACCATTACATCATTCTCACAAAAAAAACACAGATCTCCTTGAGCATGTAACAACTTGAACTTAGAAATAGGTCTTAAAGTGGTAAATTCGAACACAGTCTTAAAGTAATCAGTTGAAAAGTCCTAGTGATTTTTAAGGAGAGACTTTACTGCAGCGACAATTCCTCCAAAGGAAATGATGAATCTGCCAATCACAGTTGAGCGATGCCTTGTTGAAGCAATCACGAAGAAATAAAGGAACTGACCTTCTCTCTCGGGAGGGTGGACACTGCACAAACCATCCTGACTTTGCAAGGGTTTATCTCAAACGTACATGCCACAATTTCCTGGACGATTCCGATTCCAAACAGTTGATCACTTCCAAAACACTGAACGTCGTTAACTTTACCCAATCCTTTGGGTTCCTGTACATTGGTAAGGTCTTCACTCTCCAATACTAGACTGTAAAAGTAAAACAAATGTGCAACAAACAAAAACTGGCAGTGATTGGTGAAACTGCCGGCAATAACATGTTCGCACCCTAAAATAAAAAGTAAAAACTGTGTCACACTTTGGCGGGCTTCCTTAAGTACCACAGGGAACATGCCGTCACGTGACATAACATCACCCCACGGTCATGAGACATTTACATCATTCCACTGTCCCATGATCAAACTGTGGGCATGTAACAATGCAAAGAATAGAAGTGAGGTGAGAGTGGATGTTGGATCACTGGAAAATGACGCTGGAGAGGTAGTAATGGGGGCCAAAGAAATTGTGGATGAACTTAATAATTATTTTGCATCTATCTTCACTGTGGAAGACACTAACAGTATTCAAGAAATTCGAGTGCCGGGGCAGAAGCACGTGTACTGCTAATACTAAAGAGAAGGTGCTTGGGAAGCTGAAAGGTCTGAAAGTAGATAAATCATCTGGAGCAGATGGACTACACCACAGGGTTCTGAAAGTGATAGCTGAAAAGATTGTGGAGGTATCAATAGAAATCTTTCAAGAATCACGAGATTCTGGAATGGTTCCGGAGGAACGGAAAATTGCAAATGTTACTCTACTCTTTAGGACACGAGGGGCACAGAAAATAGGAAGTTATGTGCCAGCTAGCCTAATTTCAATGATTGAAGTGGTGTTGCAGTCCATTAATAAGATGAAGTTTCAAGATACTTGGAAGCATGTGATAAAATAGGTCAAAGTAAGCATGTTTTCCTTAAAGGAAAATCTTATCTGACATATCTGTTAGAAATCTTTGAGGAAATAACAGGCAGGATAGACAAATGCGAATCAGTGGATGTAGCTTGCTTGGATTTTCTGAAGTTCTTTGACAAGGTACCACACCTAAAGCTGCTAAGCAAGATTATAGCCCAGGGGTTCTCAACATTTTTTGCATTGCAGACTGGTTTAATATTGACAATATTCTTGCATACCGGCCGACCCGGGGGTTGGGGGGGGGGTAGGGTTGCTAACAGAGAAGAGTAGCAGTCAAATACGTTGTGTTTACCTCAGGATAGACTACAATAACCATGACGCCTTGTGCGGGCACTAGTGCGTATGCGTAACTTGCGCATACGTACACATCCCGATGTTTTTCTACAAATGCTTTTCCGTGATTCTGTACGGGGGGGAAGGGGGGGGAAGTGGGGGGGAAGGGGGGAAGGGGGGAAGTGGGGGGAAGGGGGAAGGGGGAAGGGGGGAGAAGGGGGAGGGGGGAAAGGGGGGGAGAAGAGTGGGGGAGGCTTGTTAATCACGACCGGAACATAGGTGATAAGTGGCTAATACACTCAATTTCATTTCTAAAAAGGTTTATCTAACGAATTTAATATTAAACACACAGCACATATTTTCCTCACATGAATATAGTGATGTCAATTATCAGGGGAGCTTGAAGAAAGTGCTGAAGGAACTTTCAGTAGAAGTGGTAGAGGCAGGTTCAATATTACCATTTAAAGAAAAATTGGATAGGTATATGACAGGAAAGGAATGGAGGGTTATGGGCTTTGTGCAGGTCCATGGGACTACGTGATATAGCGTTCGGCACGAACTAGAAGGGCAGAGATGGCCCGTTTCTGTGCTGTAGTTGTTATGTGGTTATATAAGTCAATAGCATCATAACATTTCAAGTAACGTTTGGATATTAAACACACAGCACTTATTTTCCCTGTATGAACATATAAAATCATTGCAACACACCAATATCGCAATGGGAGCCCTGGGCTTGTTTCCCTGCAACGAGACGGCCCTATCGAGGGCTGATGGGAGACAGCGATGCTTGAAGGGGGTTCCTTATGTCTAGTCTATCCGCAATTTAGTTTTCTGCATTCATTGCAGAGATACGTTGGAAATGGAAGCAACGTTTTCAGTGCTTTCGTGGCTATCTCAGGATATTTAGCCTTGACTTTGATCCAGAATACCGGCAGAGATGTTATGTCAAACATACTTTTCAGTCCACCGACATTTGCAAGCTTGAGGAGTTGATCTCCTTCCCGCGCTGACATGGATGATGCGCTGTTAATGACCTCGCATGCGTAATGGCTCAACAGTGGGCGTGACGGGGAATGAGGAAAGGTGCAGCTGACTCCTATGGTTTCCTCGCGGCCCGGTGGTTGGGGACCACTGTTATAGCCCATAGTATTACAGGAAACATGCTAGCATGGATAGAAGATTGGCTGACTGGCAGGAGGCAAAGAATGGAATGATGGGAGAATTTTCTGGTTGGCTACTAGTGACTAATGGTGTGCCACAGGAGTCAGTGTTGGTTCTGTCTCTTTTGTTATATGTCAATGATTTGGAAGACCGTATTGATGGCTTTGTGGCCAAGTTCATGGGTGATATGAAGATAGGTGAAAGGGTAGGTAGTGTTGAGGTAGAAGGGAGTCTGCAGATGGCCTTAGATAGATTAGAAGTATGAGCAAAGATGTAGCAGATGGAATATTGTGTAGGGAAGTGTATGGTCAAGCACTTTAGTTGAAGGAATAAAGGTGTAGACTATTTTCTAAATGGGAGAAATTTCAAAAATAGGAGTTGCAAAGGGACTTGGGCATCCTTGTGCAGCATTCCCTAAAGGTTAGCTTGTGGGTTGAGTTGGTGGTAAAGAAGACAAATGCAAAGTTAGCATTAATTTTGAAAGGACTAGAATATAAAAGCAAAGATGCAATGCTGAGGCTTTGTAAGGCATTAGTCAGATTGCACTTGGAGTATTGCAAGCTGTTTTGAGATACTTATCAAAGGAAAGACGAGCTGGCATTGGAGAGGGTCGAGAGGAGCTTCACGAGAATAATTCTGGGAATGAAAGAGTTAATGTATGAGGAGCACTTGATGGCTCTGGCCCTGTACTTGCTGGAGTTTAGAAGAATGAGGGGGGGAGGGGGACCTCACTGAAACCTATCAGATATTGAAAGGGCAAGATAGCATGGATGTGAAAAGAATGTTTCCTACAGTTGGGGAGTCTAGGAGCAGAGGTCACAGCCTTGGAATAGACAGATCTCAATTTAGAGCAGATTTGAGAAAAAATTTCTTCAGCTAGAGGTTTGTGAATTTGTAGAATTCATTGCCACAGTCCGCTGTGGAGACAAGTCATTGGATATATTTAAAGCAGAGCTGGATAGTCAGGCATCAAATGTTATGGCAGAAGGCAGGAGAATTGGGTTGAGATGGATAATATTATAAATCAGCCATAATGGAGTGGTGGAACAGATTACTTGATGGGCCAAATGGCCTAATTCTGCTCCTATGTCTGTCTTATGGTCTTATGTCTTATGCACCATCATCATCTCCTCAAAGTGAGCAAAGAATGCTGATAAATAATTGTAAATAAGAAGGTAAATTTAGTAACCTACTGTTGACAAGCTCATCATCTGCAGCCAATTTAAGCCTTGTTCACTCATATAAACCAGACAGCCTCAACCAGTTGCTTCTTGCCTCAGTTACCTTGTTGCCTGTGAGCTTAGTATCTGTTCTCTCTTGTTTTGTGGCTCCTCGTGGCGTGTTATTTTGCAGTTGATTATTGAAGTTATCGCCCACTGCTAAATCATCTCTGCTGCTCTGTGTTTGGGTCAAGCCTCCTTTACACTTCCTGACAGGATGAGTGACTCATTGATTGACCCAGCAGAGCACAAGTGCCTAAAGGAAGTCCTCCATTGACATGAGCACACAATCCAGAAGCAGCAGGAAACCACTGGCATCTGCTCACCACTCTCAACCAGCTCTCCATCTCGATACAGCAACCCTGCACCAATCAGCATCCTCCCTTGGAGCCCTGGATTCTGGTGCCCAGATGCTTTGACAGATCTCAAACCCGAAGCTTCAGCTTCCTGTCCCGCTGTGCCTTACACTTCGAGCTCCAGCCATCTCTGTATTCTACGGACCGAGCCAAGGTTGCCTTTGGCTTCTTGCTCTTGGCAGGGGAAGTTCTGACCTGGACCATTACTAAATGGGACAATAAAACCACCTTTTGCAATATTTATGAGGAATTCACTGCTGAGATGCACCGGGTTTTCAACTGGCTAGGAAGTGGAAGGGGTGGGGGGGGGGGGGGGGGCGGGTGGTCATGGCTTACACCTGGTGTTGGATTTCACTGTGGAATTCAGGACTCTCATGGCAGGGTGCAACTAGAATCTGGAAGTACCGTTTGCCCATTACCATCACGGCCTCACAGGGCACTTGAAAGATGAGCTGGATTTTCTGTGATCCATGATGTACCAGCCCACTTCCTCCAACTAGGGGTCCCCTGGACTCTGGACTCAGCACCCATGGTCACATATCGCAAAGGGTTTCATCACTTGCTTGACACTTTTTTATGAGGCCACAGTGATCGTGACAGTGGCGGACCAGTTCTCCGTGGCTACCCACTTCATTGCTCCCCCAGACCCCCGTCACTCGCTGAGACAGCGGACTTGGTTCTTCAACATGTAGTTCAGCTCCATGGTTCCCCCCAGGACATGGTGTCAGACAAGGGCCCACAATTCATCTCCTGCTTCTAGTGAGCCTTCTGCTTCCTCATCTGCACCTCAGTGAGTCTGCCCTCTGGCTGTCATCAGCAGACCAGTGGACAGTCAGAAAGGGTCAATCAGCAAGTAGGAACTTTCTGTGATGCTTAGCAGACACTAAACCTTCCACATGTAAGAAGTATCTGCTCTGGGCCGAGCTGTCCCACAATCTACACGCTTCCTCTGCCATGGTATTCCATACTTATAGTGCTTCATTACTACCAGCTCCCCGTTGTTCCCTACGGAGGAGCCAGCTCTGAAGGTCCCATCCATCAGGGCCCAGCTTTGTTGTTGCCGGAAGGCTTCTAGGAGGGCATGGAGGGACACTCTAGCTGCCAATCATGCCTACTGCTGCCAGACCAACCATCAGTGCCCAGCTAGACTACTCTGTCCTGTGGACCGTGTCTAGCTCTCCACCTGAGATTTGCCCCTGCTTATAGACTCCCGCGAAGTCTCAAGAATCAACTGCCACTTGTTTCCAACTCATCACCTGCAGCCTATTTAAACCCAGCTTTCATCCACAATCCTCTTTCACTCATACAAACCAGCCGGTCTCAGTCAGTTGCTCCTAGCTTTCATTTACCTTGTTGCCTGAGAGCTTAGTATCTGTTCTCTCTTGTTTAGTGATCCCTCGTGGCTTGTTATTTTGCAGTTGATTATTGAAGTTATCGCTCACCGCTAAATCGTCTCCGCTGCTCTGCTTTTGGGTCAAGCCTCCTCTCTATTTCCTGACAGCTTTGTATGGGAAGTCACTCATGTAGTGCTGTTGCAGAGAGAATTTGAAAACAATGACAGAGCAACAACATCCAAATCAGGTGATTGTTTAACTCTGAGCAGTAGTATTGTTTCCAAGTGATTCTGTCCTTGAACTTCTAATTGGTAGAGGTTGCGGACTTGGATGATAGAACCTGATAAGTAGTTATCATGTCTCTTTGAAACAGTTCACATTGATATAATGGGTGACGGAGGGATAGCAGTTGCTATAGTGCTAATAAGCTGGCTGCTTTGCTCTGACAGTGCTGATCTTACTGAGTGTTATTAAACTTTTCAGGCAAGTGGAGAGTATTCGCTCATGTTCTGAGGCATTTGAAGATGGAGTACCAGGGCATAAGCTGCTTTTGACCCACTGTTACTTGTCCAGTTAAACTTCTTGTCTTACAGTTATTTCTAAGATCTTAATTTGGAGTTCTTGACATCAAGGAAAGATGTTGCTGCAGATGGTCATTGCCTCACTTTTCTGTTGTCCATATCAATTTTACTTGAGCTTCTCAATGTTGCTGTCTGTGTTGCTTCTCACTTTGCTGGAATTCAGCTCTTTTATCCACACTTAGACTTGGAGTATGATGAAATTGACTGTGGTAGGAGACAGTGGGAGAGTCACTTGATAGAATATGGTCCTAGGGCTTGTATTAATGTGGGAGGGTAATGGGATAGCATGGATATAGTGGGTCAAAAGGTCAATTTCTGTATTGTTCAACTCTTTGACTACAGCTGCTGAAAGGCTTTGGTCAGTCCAGACAGAGTAAAATTGAAGAGCTTATTGGTGAGTGGCACGGATCTTTGGAATCCTTCAACAGTCGGACTAATATATTTAATGATTTGTGGCATGATAATAACAAATATGCTGCATAATAACTAGGCTTAGATTGGTAAATTGAATTATAATTATATCTGAGTGATGTAGACTAGATACTGCAATTATGTGTAATCAGAAAATACTGAAGTAAACTTGGGAAGTACATTATCAAAAACAAATCAATATGTTCAGTGACAGCTAAACCTATACATGCTACCGGAATGGGATGGCTTACAATGATTCATAGAAATACCTTTAGATTTTCTTACCTGATAATCTTAAAGTTGTCATCAGACCATAAATATATTTTATATACCTTCTGCAGAGTGAGGTCAAGCTCAGAACGGAGCACAGGGCCACTGCTCAGCTGCTCAGGTGCAGACAGTACCTTCTCCGTTACAGAGTCCAGGTTCGTTTTAATCCCAGCCAGTTCCAAGTGGATTTTCCTGCATTGACCTGGATGAGGAAGTGGAGGGATGGGTTAGTAAGTTTGCCAATGACACAAAGGTTGGAGGTGTTGTGGATAGTGTGGAGGGCTGTCAGAGGTTACAGCAGGACATTGATAGGATGCAAATTTGGGCTGAGAAGTGGCAGGTGGAGTTCAGCCCAGATAAGTGTGAAGTGGTTCATTTTGGTAGGTCAAATATGATGGCAGAATATAGTATTAATGGTAAGACTCTTGGCAGTGTGGAGGATCAGAGGGATCTTGGGGTCCGAGTCCATAGGACACTCAAAGCAGCTGCACAGGTTGACTCTGTGGTTAAGAAGGCATATGGTGTATTGGCCTTTATCAATTGTGGAATTGAATTTAGGAGCCGAGAGGTAATGTTGCAGCTATATAGGACCCTGGTCAGACCCCACTTGGAGTTCTGTGCTCAGTTCTGATTGCCTCACTACAGGAAGGATGTGGAAACCATAGAAAGGGTGCAGAGGAGATTTACAAGGATGTTGCCTGGATTGGGGAGCATGACTTATGAAAACAGGTTGAGTGAACTCGGCCTTTTCTCCTTGGAGCAACAGAGGATGAGAGGTGACCTGATAGAGGTGTATAAGATGATGAGAGGCATTGATCGTGAGGATAGTCAGAGGCTTTTTCCCAGGGCTGAAATGGTCGCCACAAATTTAAGGTGCTGGGGAGTAGGTACAGAGGGGATGCCAGGGGTAAGTATTTTACGCAGAGAGTGGTGAGTGCGTGGAATGGGCTGCCAGCAACGATGGTGGATGCAGATACAATAGGGTCTTTTAAGGAATTTTTGGATAGGTACATGGAGCTTCGAAAAATAGAGGGCTATGGGTAACCCTAGTAATTTCTAAGGTAGGGACATGTTTGGCACAACTTTGTGGGCCGAAGGGCCTGTATTGTGCTGTAGGTTTTCTATGTTTCTATATTATCAATCTATAGTGCATTTTTGGGAAATCTCCCTTAAGCGATAAACAAGGGAAAGTCATACACTTATACCAAGATTCACAATGGTCCTCAGTACAAGTGGACACCAGACCTTGGAATTGGGTGTGCAACAGGCCCTTCCTATCCAACAAGTCTATGCCACCCACGTGGCCAATTAACCTACCTTTGGAATGTGGGAGGAAACCAGAGCACCTGGAGGAAACCTAGTCAGTCATGGGGAGAACATACAAGCTCCTTACGGACAGTGGTGGAATTGAACCTGAGTCACTGAGGCTTTAACAGCATTAAACTAACTGCGTTAACCTTAAGGAATGGTTTAAAATATTTATGGTTTATTGATTTATTTTGCTGAGGAAAAGCATTTTTCTGTTATCAACAACCTTCAATCATTTGTTTTGCCAGTGAAATAAATGGAATTGGGATATTTTATTTAATGAGAGTTCTAACAACCTATACAAAATGAAAATTGTTGTTGGTGCTATTTAATGTTGTGATTCACCTGTTTTAAATGGGCCGGCTAACAATTTTGCCTAAATGGTGTATAAAGGAATTTGCTCAAATATTTCTACCACTGACAAGGATTATGGATTTGAGTTGTTTAATTTACCAATCTGGCCATTTGTTCAGTCATGGTCTTTTTTTGTTCTGGAGATTCCAGAAAATAAGAATTAACCTGAACATCCTTAACAACAAAGCTAATCATATTTTTGGGACATGGGGATGTGGGACCAGTTGTCTGGCAGAAATACAATGCACAAATTTACCATTTTACAAATTAGGCGCAGAGCAGGTTATTGGGTTTCTCATTCAAAATGATCATATTTATCCCTGCTAACCATTAATCTGCTTGTTTGTCAAGTTTCTGACTACTTACGCCTGATAAAAAATTCAAGGACTCTGCTTCCACTATCCTTTGAAGAAGAGATTTCCAAAGACTTATAGCCTGCTGAGAAAATAAATTTACCCTGTTGCTCTCTTCAGTGAGTGACCCCTTAATTCTAATTAATGATGTCGAATCCTAGATTCTAAAAAAGGAACATCCTTTCCAAACCAATCAGTTAGGGCTTCTCTGGATGTTTCAATCAAATTGCCTCTTGCTCTTCTAAATTAGCTCAGATTTCAGGTATCTGCTCTGAACTGAGTGATACCAGGCACAGCACTCCTCCAATGTCCTATATAAATGAACCGGAATGTAGCACTTTGTATTCAATTCTCCTACCAATAAATAGTATTTTATAGGCTTTCTAATTTCATGCTATGCATGTACACTGGCCTTTGGTGATTCATGCATGAGGGCACTCAGATCCCTTAGCATCCCAGAGTTCTGCAACCTTTCAGTATTTGCATAATGGGCTTTATTTTTATTTTTCTACATTATCTTACACTGTACTCCATTTGCCAGATCCTTGTCTATTCATTTAACCTATCTGTATCCCTGTTTCTGTGTCTCTTTGTCACCTCCTTATCTCCTCTTCACAACTCAGTTTCTCAACTATCAACATGTCATCTACAAACATCGCAGCAGTACCTGTATTACTTTGGACAGAGGGCTCAGAGAAAAAGTCCTTCAGCCCATCATCTCCATGCTAACCATTAAGTATCCATCTTTACTAATTCTAGCAATACATGCAAAATGCTGGAGGAACTCAGCAGGCCAGGCAGCATCTCTGGAAAAGAGAGATCAGGACTTCTCAACCTGGAACTTTAACTGTTTACATTTTTCCATAGATGCCACCTGCCCTGCTGAGTTCCTCCAGCATTTTGTGTGTGCTGTTCAGATTTCCAGCATCTGCAGATTTTCTCTTGTTTTTATTCATTCTATTTATCTCTTTAATTTCCTTAAACCTTTGCCCCCTAGTTTTATAGATCTTTGTTATGGAACAGAGCTTCGTGCTATCGAACTTACCGAGGATCCTCTGATTTTGTATATTTCTTTCAAGTCTCTCCCAGCTCCAAGAAAAACAAATTCAATCTATCTTGTCTCTCCCAATAATGTTCCATCCTGATCAATATCCTCTGCACCCTCTCCAGAGCAATCGTGTCATTCTTATTTGTATGGTAACCAGAACTGTGTTCAATACTCCTTCTGTAACTGAATCAATGCTTTAAAGAATTGTATCACAATCTCCATGGTTTTATGTTTGATGTCCTGAATAATGAAGGCAAACTAGTCACAAAATAACCCACCACCGTGATGTCAGTGCCTGTTGATTCCCCAGATGACTGATCCTCCTATCACAATTAGCCACGGACACAGGCTCTCTCGACTTCTGCAGTTGAGTCACCTACAGGTCCCTGCTCTTAGATTTGGCTGGATTCTCCAGATATGCGTTCAATATTCTCCCTTCCCACACCCGACCCCCAGCAACCCCCACCGAGTTTCAACATGCAGAAATGATCTTCATCATTGGTATAAATCATTTAAAAAAAAAGAGCCTGCAACATTGATTCATCTGGCACACCAGCCAGAAAAGGAGCATTTATGCCTACTCTACTTTCTATTTCTGGTTTGCTAGCCGATCTTCAATTCATGCCAACGTGTAACACTCCACTCCGTGAGGTTTCAGTAAAGGCGATAACTTTGCATGAGGCATCATCTTAAATACTTCCTGATTTTGAAGTACAGTACATCCACCCATTCCTCTTTAGTCTATGCTACTTCTTTAAAGATCTCCAATAAATTAGTCCAATATGATTTTCTTTTGCAAGACCACACTGACTTTGCATGATTATCTTATGCTATAGAAAATTGCCCTATCAGGAGAAACTAAATAGTTTGTATATGTCATCATTGGAATTTAGAAGACCGAGGTGTGGTGCTATTGAAAGCATGTAAGGGTAGATGTTAAGGGGATGTTTACTAGTGGGGGAATTTTAAACAAAAGGACAAAGTTTTAAGATAAAGGAGCCAGTCATTTAAATCCAAAGTATGCAGAAATTTCTTTTCACAGCAGGAAGTGAATCTCTGCAATCCGTTGCCTTAGATAATTGTGAAGGCTACCTTATTAGGAGTATTTAAAGTGGAGTTAGATACTTTTTTAAAGAATAGAAGAGTGAGGACTTTTGGAATCTGGCACGGAGTAGGAGTTAAGTCTGAAGGTAGATCAGCCATGTTCATGGTGAATGGAGGAGCAGGCTTAAAGGGCCAGGTGGTCTACTCCTGTTTCATCTTTATTGTATTTTTGTGAACTATGAATTACCTTTATAACAGCTTCAAATGGTTTGCTTATATCAGCTTTCTACTCCATCACTCTATTTTGAATAAAAAAAGGAGTAACATCCAATATTTTCCAATCCAATGGAAACTTCCCAGCATCTATGGAATTCTGTAAAGTTAAAACCATCTCATAACCATCTCTCGTAAGATGTCAGGGTGAAGTCTAAAGGCTTGATAGCCCACTTTTCCAATAACTCGCTCTGCATCATTTTCCTGGTTAATTCCCCAGACCCAATTTCTGCACAACTGGTGCATGCCTTGTTGATGTTTTCTTTCTTTTTAAAATATGTTTAAAAACCATTATGAACTGGTTTTACTTTTCTTTTAGCTTTGATATGTGCTCTAATTTTTACTTTCTGCACTATCATTTTGTGCAGTTTCTTTTGCTTTGTCTAATCTTCTGAAATGATTTTGGCGCAACCGGAAGCTTTTCTTTAAGTTTTTTATTTAATCATAAATCCTTCCCTTGGAATGGTTCTTTCTTATTGCAATGTACCTAAGCTATGTATTCTGAAAGATCTGCTCGAGTGTTTTCCACTGTATATCTCAAGTGACTGACTTAACCTAATTTGTCAGTTCATTTTAGCTAGCTCTGACCTCTTAGCTACCCTTATTTAAGTATAAAATACTAGTCTTGGACCTAATCTTTCTCTCAAATGAAATGTAAAATTCAATCATATAATGTTCATTCTTTCCTGTGTCTGTCTCAACTGTGAGACAATTAATTAACCCTCTCTTGTTGCACAATACCAAATCTAATTCAGCTTTCATCCCACTCTCAAGAACACTTGGACCATTTCTAACACTTGCCCCTTTTCTAAAACTCAAGAGATGAACTATACTCTAATATTTACCTTAAACTTGCTGAATCCAACAGTACCTATACCACGCCTCCTCCCACTCTATCTCTTCTAAGGATATCATTCATTTTTCCCACTCTATCTGCTCTCAAAGTGAGGCTTTCTGTTTCAGGACATTTGAAATGTCCTCATTTTTCTGGAAATGTGTCTTCCCTTCTGCTGTGGTTGATGGAGCACTGTCATATTTCCCCATATGTTGGACTTCTGCTCTGATTCCACCTCCCTCCAGACAGAATAGAAATAGTTCATTTAATCCTCACATTTCACCCTAACAGCCTCTGTATCCAACACATCATCCTTCATCATTTCCACTATCTGCAACAGGACCCCACCTTCTTCTCTTCCTGACAGCTTTAAACCTTCTGCAGAGATGACTCCCTCCACGACTCCCTGATTCCTGACACTTTTCCTCCCAACCACTAGAGATGCAAAACCTTTACCTTCTCCCTTGTCACCATCCAGGGAACAACAGCTCCTTTTCCACCTGAGTAGCATACAACCCAATGGTAAGGGCATCAAATTTTCTAATTTCAAGTAACCCTCACATCTGGCTTCCCTCTGGTCCTCTGCCTCTCTCATCCCCTTGTTTCGTTCCCCATCATTCTGCCCCATCACCCATTTCCATCCCCTCTCAGTCCCTTCCATCTACTATCAACATATTTCACTGTATGGTCCTCCTCTTCTCATGGTTCCATCTGCCTTTCACTCCTTTGTTCCTTCCTGCTGGTTCACTTTGTCACCTTCCTTACATATTAGATATTTATCAAATTCACCCTCCCTACACTCTTTCAATAACGAGGTGGCCTACAGGGAAGAAGTCATCACCCTGACACAGTAGTGTCAAGAAAACAACCTCTCCCTCAATGCTGCAAAAACAAGGGAGTTGGTTGTGGACTACAGGAGGAATGGAGACAGGCTAACCCCTATTGACATCAATGGATCTAGGGTTGAGATGGTGAACAGCTGTACAATCCTCAGCATCCACATTCCTCAGCATTCACGTGGTCTGTACACACCAGCTGTGTGGTGAAAAAGGCACAACAGCACCTCTTTCACCTCAGATGGTTGAGGAAGTTTGGCGTGGGGCCCCAAATCCTAAGAACTTTCTACAGGGGCACAATTGGGAGCATCCTGACTGGCTGAATCACCGCCTGGTATGGGAACTGTACCTCCCTTAATCGCAGGATTCTGCAGAGAGTGGTGCAGACAGCCCAGCGCATCTGCAGTTGTGAACTTCCCATGATTCAGGACGTTTACAAAGACAGGTATGAAAAAAGGGCCTGAAGGATCACTGGGGACCCAAGTCACACCAACCACAAACTGTTCCAGCTGCTACCATCTGGGAAACAGTACTGCAGCATAAAAGCCAGGACCAACAGGCTCCAGGACAGCTTCTTCCACCAGGCCATCAGACTGATTAACTCATGCTGATTTGAGTGTATTTCTATGTTACATTGACAGTTCTATTTATTATAAATTATTATAAATTACTATGATTGCACATTGCACATTTAAATAGAGACATAATGGAATGATCTTTACTCCTCATGTATGTGAAGGATGTATTCAATTCAATTCATGTTCCTTCATTCTTTTTCACTGTCTATATCGCAACTCCACTGCTTCCCTTCCCCAAGCTGGCTCCATCTGCCATTCCTCTCCCCCAGTCCCCCATTGCCTCCCGGATCCTGTCACACCGCTCCCCTTCTCCTGCATATTCCAGGTATCACCCCCTCTGAGTCCTGATGCAGTGTTCCTACCCAAAATGTCAACAATGTCTATCTCCAGCAATGCTGTTCAACTGACAGAGTTTCTCCATCAAATTGTTTGTTGATCCAAATACCAGCCTCTGCAGTATATTCTGTCTTCCAAATAGCTTTTTTTGTTGGATTAGTTCCAGAAAAAGCTTTTCTGAGAAACACGATGAAGTCCTCATCCAGGCTGTGTTAGCTTTGAAAATGACAATTTTTTTTATGTGAGGAAGGACAGCAGCATCCTACAGAAAGAAAAGTATTTCAGGAGTCTGCTACACCGGATTCCAACCTCCTACTTCTTCCTCCACAGACATCACAAATTCTCAGCTCTGACGCTGGAGAACTCCTTTTACTCTCTGCCCCACTGGGGCAAGTTGCCTTGCTGCTTGTTTTCCACTGGTATCCTGGGTAACCTTGAAGGTGGGTCCTTCCTGGAGTTCTTCTTGACTCAGAAAGGGATAGACTGGACAAGTGCGGGAAAGGAGGGATTACTGTCAGTAGTCAATGGCTATGGTGAGCTGAAGAGCTAGTTTCTGTGCTCTGGGTCTTTATGACCACAGGAACACAAGTCCTATAAATACTCTATATTTAATCATTATTGCCAGCTTGAGCACAGATACAACTCAGCTAGCTCTGATGCAGAGTGCAGTTGAGTGTACTTGTACAGCTGGCAGTCAATAGAAAATTTGAGTATTTGAAGAGTATAAAGTGGAGGCAAGATGATTGATTGCTCCATAGCATTACGTGTTTAAGGCACACCACCTTGCGAGTAAGTGCTGTTGTACTATAAATAGTGGAAGAAAGCAATGACAATTTAGATAATTGTCACAGTGATTCACAGTTTGAATAATACCTGCAGTAACACTGAATGATGAAGCAATGTAGTACACAGGCAGGTTGTGTATTTCATGGTTTCTGTGTCCAGATCACGAATGGCTATGGTCTCTGGTCAGAACTGATAGTTGGATGATCATGTCTATCTGTCAGAACAACATCACTATTCATTTACATAATAACTTTAAGTGCAAAGAGAAAAAAATTCTGATTCCATTAGCTTGACTCCAAATTTAATATTCTGCATTGAACAGACAAATGAGATTACTAAATTATCATTGGTTTATGATAGTATTTGGTCATCTATCCTTAATTTTATGCATTAATTGAATATAGTCCTTGCAGAGTTGCAGCTCTTATTGAATATTGACCAGATAACCAAATTAACTTCTTTCAATTGCTTCTAACCTGAAGAAAGGACTATTTGTCTCCTCTTTGAAAAATTTAGTAATAATGAATCTGTAACAATGCCATCAATTTAATTTATCTACCACTTTTTTTACTGAAAAGCAATTTCCAGAAAGGCGCATATCATCTTTAAAACTGTGGCTGTAAGTAAATCTGATAAATTATGCCTAGATAGTACAATGCCCATCATTATAAAGTCCAAGTATTTTAACTACACATAAAACTAGATTACAGTGGCCCACAATTCTTGTTTTTAGAAAAAGCATTGCCTACTTCCAAGACCTTTTTCTGAATAGCACCTACAATTAGAAAACCTTTTTGCCTATTTTCCACTTGTCAGCTACATGATTAATGAAGTGCTTAGATGTGGCAGTGGCATGTTGCCAGCCAGAGTTCAGCTCTTGCTTGACCTGCTCACAATTCTCAGGTTGCTAAATAAACCACTTAAGCAGCAGTAAGGTCAATTCTTGCAAAATCATTGCTGTATTTAGCAACATGCAAAAAAAATCCGGCAGGAAATGTTTGAATTGGATGACTGCACAGGATGAGTATGCTTTCTGCCAGGTGAATGCATCGTTCACTTGGACTCTGTTCTCAAAGCACTGTTCATCAGCTCAATTTTACTGTCAACCTTCAACTCAAACATATGGCAGACATCCCACCTCTCCCGGAAGTTCCGGGAGTCTCCCGCATATCAATAGTGGCTCCCTGACGCCCGGAAATTATATACAATTTCCCGGAAATAGATTTTTTTGAGAAAGAAAGGGAGAGGGAGAGCAAGCATCCTGATTGGTCTCTCTACATGCTAAGAGTGGTCCCCAGCCACCGGGCCGTGAGGAAACAATATGATTTGGCGATATGAAACAATGTGAGTCAGCAGCACCTTTCCTCATTCCCTGTCATGCACTGTTGAACTTGAACGCACGTGAGGTCATTACCCACGCGTCATCCATGTCAGCGCGAGAAGAAGATCAACTCCTCGAGCTTGCAAATGACGGCGGGCTGAAAAGTATGTTTGACATAACATCTTTGCCGACATTCTGGGATCAAAGTCAAGGCTAAGTATCCTGAGATAGCCATGGAAGCACTGAAAAAGTTGCTTCCATTTCCAACATATCTCTGCGAATCGAGGTTTTCTGCAATGAATGCAACGAAGACAAAATTGCGGAATAGACTGGACATAAGGAACCCCCTTCGAGTATCGCTGTCTCCCATCACCCCTCTATGGGACCGTCTTGTTGCAGGGAAACAAGTCCAGGGCTCCCACTGATGCAGCGATATTGGTGTGTTGCAATGATTTTATATGTTCATACGAGGAAAATATGCGCTGTGTGTTTAATATTAAATTTGTTAGATAAACCCTTTTAGAAATGAAATTGAGTGTATTAGCCACTTATAAGTGACTCATAGTTGACTTATCACTTATTTCCGGTTGTGATTAACATCCCGCCCCCGGGTCGGCTGGTCTGCAAGAATATTGTCAATATTAAATAAGTCCACGGTGCAAAAAAGGTTGAGGACCCCTTCAAAGTAGACCTATCAGTTTCCTCTGTGGATGGGCTTTACAGTCAACCTCAAAAATAATGACAGTGTTGCTCGCTGCACTGTTTGCCACAGTGAACTTTTCTATTGTCCATGGTGGGTTAAAATGTAAAAGACATGTTGAGGTGAGTTTAACAGGTGTCATTCATTCATTAGCATAGCTAACGTTATTTAAACTAGCTGGCTGGCTGCTAAGGAGCTACGCTATTGATATCCTACGTGATGAGGCCAAACTCCCTGTAGACTTGCTTAAAGTTGTAATAGAATAAACACGATAATATAATATAAGTACATATTTTAATGTCACAGTTTCTGCATATTGGTTTACAGATTAGACAAAATCACTAAACAAGGTATTACATACGCCCTTGGAGGTCGACCGGGGGATGGGGGGAATATGGGGTTGCGGGGGACGGGGGTGCTACCTCCCTGAAGTGGTGGTGCTACCTCCCTGAAATGAGTTTTTGCAGGGTGGGGTGTCTGCACATAGGCTGAGCTTTCCTACTTTGGGTCCACTGTGCAACGCTGGTCTTGAAGTCACAACTTGCCCAAGACTCATAACTGAATCGGGAAGGCCACTTTTGCTTACCTATACAGTCCTGAAGTTAAGTCCTGATTGAAGCCTTCAGTGACAATAGGCTCAACCAGTGCAATGGAGTGATGCAGAGCGGCCAGAACATTTCCTCCCCATGGAACATCTGCACCAGTCTTTGGTAACTGGTTCCAACTTTGCTGACTGTCAAAGGTGTGAAAGTTTCTGGCAGTATTTGAATACCTTCGATAATCAGAAACATAGGCCATTGAAAATGAAGTTCAGGTTAACTTTTTAAAAAGTTATTAAAAAGCATGAAAAAAATATTAACTGAGTTTTGCACAGCAGATCCCAGATTTCAGCTTAGTCTCAGGATGGGTGTTTTGGTGAGTGAGGGACTTTAGGGAGGAGAGTGATTGGTGAGTATTTCTTCCTTTTCATGCCACTTGCACTCACTAAGTAAAAGCAAGTGCATCCAGAACAGTAGATAGGACTAACTGGTGAGTATTAATCAGATAACTATTTTCTACCTTTCCTGACTCTTTCAGGAACATTAGAATGCAGTAGATAGTGTTTAAGGCAGAAGGCCCACAGTGTAGATAGTCTAGGGTAAAAGGTGCAGCTACTGTAAGAGCTGAGAACACCATGGAATGCTTTTCTGCGATATGTAGAAAATCAGGGAGACTTCCTGTTTCCTTGACAACCATGTGCTCTGGAGGTGTGTCCAATGGCAACCCCTGAATTAACACATTGCACAGCTGGGGCTATGTGTGAGCTCACTTAGGAGCATCTGTGATGCTGGGGGTTTTGTAGGCAATGCGCTTAGTGATCTGGTCACACTACAAGCAATGGCTGCACAGTGGAAAAGTAGAGCAGGATACCAGGAAAGAGTGGTAGGTGTAAAGAGGCAGTGCAGAGAGCTCAAGCACATTCTCAAACACGTATCCTGCAGTGGATAATATTGAGAGGAGATGGCCTCTTAGGGGAAAGCAACAGTGGCCAAGTTTGTGGAACAATAGTTGAATCTGCCACACAGAAGATGAGGAAATATAGTGGGGGAATTATTTTAATAGGAAATTATAGTATGAACCCTCCCTAACAGCTCTTGCAAACCTGCCCACAAGGATACTGGTCCCTTTCGCGCTCAGGTGTAACCTGTCCCATTTGTCTTCCTGAGAAGAGATATCAATGATCCACAAATCTGAATCCTGTGCCTTATACCAGTTCCTCAGTCACACATTCATCTGCCGTATCTTCCTATCCTTCCCCTCACCGACACATGGCACAGGCAGCAATCCAGAGTGCTACCCCCTGAGGTCCAGCTTTTTGCTTTCCTATCTAGCTCTCTATATTTGCTCTTTAGGACCTCATCCCTTTTCATACTTATGTCGTTGGAACCAATACGTACCATAACTTCTGGTTGCTCACTCTTCTCTTGAGGAATGCTGTGGACCCAATCTGAGATCTCCCTGACCTTGACGCCTGGGAGGCACCATACCGTAGGAGTCACTTTCACCTCCACAGTACCTCCTGTCTATTCCCCTCAATATTCAGTCCCCTATCACAACTGTTTTCCTCTTCTCCCCCTTCCCTTCTGAGCCACAGAGCCAGATTCACTGCTAGAGACCTAATTGTTGCAGTTTTCCTGGGATAAGTCAACCCTTTAACAATATCCAAAGCAGTATACTTGACATTGAGGGGAGCAGATAGATGATTCTCTGCACTGTCTGCCTATTCCCTTTCCCTGTCCTGACAATCATTCAGCTTCCTGCTTCCTGTAGTTTACAGCAGGTGTGACTGCCTCCCTGTAGCTCCTATCTATCAACTCCTCATTCTTCCAAATGTTCCAGAAGTCATTCAGCTCCAGCCCCAGTTCCCTAACATGGTCTGTAAGGAGCTCCATCTAAATGCACTTTTCACAGATGTGGCAGTATGTCTCCCAGGTCTCCCACATTTTGCTGGAGGAGCACCTGTGCATTGAATTTTCCATTTTCAGGTACCCCAGGCATCTTATGTTCCTTTCTCTCTCCTTCTGATCCACACAGGTTCTCTCACTCATTCCCCTCCTTTCTTTCCATTTCCCAGCTCCACCCCATTGCCCAGTTTCCCTCTTCTCTTCCACATTGTTCCATTTGCCCATCACCCACATATTTAAATCATCGGAGTTTCTATTCCCTCCTGCAATGTTTCCAACTGTCTATCATCCCTCTTCTAGCTGGTTCCTTCTGACGCCTCCCAGGCTCTGTATCTACCTCCATCCTCCCTTGTCCTGACCTGGCTCCACCCATCTATCACTCCTTCCTCATCTGGTTCCATCTACTGCCTGCCAACTCCTGCTTTACTTTTCGCCCTCACCTCATTACACTGGCTGTCTCCTCTCCGCACTCTGTCATGAAGCAGGGAGTCATCCTGAAATCCTCCTGCCTTTACAAATGCTGCCTGACCTGCTTAACTCCTCTAATAGTTGTTGGTTTTTGCTGCCAGTCAAATTAGACTCTAAAATCAGGCGTTTCCAGACTTGTTATTTATACCACTACACGTTCACTGTGCTGGGCAAGAACAAGTGTGTCCATTATCTCTGGCCGAATCCAGAATCAGACACTAAACTTGTTAACGTGAGGGCTCTGAAGTCGGTTTGTGTCCTTTGCGAGGCTGGCGTGACCTGAAGCGTTACTACTCTTATCAATTGTTCTTATGGGAAACCAGTCCTATTGATTGTCCGATAGCTAAAAGTTAGAAATTAGTTTAGAGTATTGCCCTTCTCAACCCTACACTGATAAACCAATGACTGTTGCTGCATTGCCCCACCTCCAATGTGCATCCGCTGCTCCTGCTATAATTTTCTCTGTCCTCAGCCCTGCTCCCAAATCTTCCCTCATAGACTGAAACTCACATCACTTCCTCACCACCCCTGATGCCCTGGCTCAGCAAACCCCAGCCCCTCATTTTCCAGGACACACTTTCCCTTGACAACCTCATTCTCAGCTTCACATTTCATAGTCCTTGACTCCCAGATACATATCCTCTGGCTCTACAAATCCAATAGACCTTTTTAGTGGTCACGTTTTGCACTTCTGAGCGTGATGTGTGAGACCCTTAGCTCTCACCATCAAGCCACAAGGAACATGCTCTTTTCCCACTGTAGCACAGAATTTCTGACCTTGCCACTCTAACTCAGCAAAATGGTCAACATCGAACAAAGACCTTCACAGTACCGTCCAGATCCTTCAGCCCACGATGCTGTGCCGACCTTTAAACCTACTCTAAAGTCAATCTAACTCTTTCCTCCTACATAGCTCTCCATTTTTCTATCATCCACATGCCTATATAAGAGCTTCTTAAATGCCCCTAACGTATCTACCTCTACAACCACCCCATACACTCACCATTCTCTGTGTAAAAACTTACCTCTGACATCCTGTCAAGAGATATTCTCTATTCTTTCAATGGAGAAATAATGCCTTCAGCACTTTTCTTAGGATTTTATATGTGAGGTTGAAGTTTGTAATTGTTCAGGCCATATATGAATATTGGTTTCTATTCTGTATATCTCATTGTAAGGACTAGAATAATCGTTCTGATTCAATAAAATTGTATCATGGCTGAGCGCTTATATTTGAAACTGACAGAGGAGAGAAGGACATAAACGAGAAGGAAATTTTACAGGGTGATGGAGTGTGATTGGAGAAGTTGATAACATTAGGCTCAGCAGGTCAAGTTTCATTCTTGTGTGCTGCTAGATTTATTAGTTTGTGTCACAGAGTCACACGGCACTGAGAAAGGTCCTTTAGCCCATCATGTCATGCCAACCATTAAGTAGCCATCCATACTAATCCCATTTACTATCACTTGGTCTGTCGTCTACTAAACCTTGGAGACTCATGTCCTTGACCAGCTGCATCTTAAATGTTATGAGAGTAGCTGCCTCTACCATCTTCTCAGGCAGTAGGCTCCAAGACGCAACTATCCTCTGGTAAAAAAAAATCCTTCAGATCCTCTATAAACCTCTTACTTCTCACCCTAAACCTATAACCTATTTATAGACACCTGTGCCAGCAGAGAGAAGTTTCTTATAAGTATCACCTCACCTTCTTCTTCTCCAAGGAAAGTAACTGCAGCTTATCTTGTCTCTTCTTTTAACTGAAACATGCCACCCCCAGCAACAACCAACTAAACATCCTCCGCACTCTCTTTGGCAAACAGAAAAGCACACAATGCACCAATTGTAGAGAAAACGATGTTTTATGAAGTGTACCAAGCACTCTTTAATTTATATTCAATGTCTAGCTAATAACGGCAAGCATCTTGTTTGTCTTCTTCACCACCTAATCTACTCTGCTCTTTTACCTTCCGAGGTATGGGAGTACACCAACACAACACCAATACACTCTCAGGTTCTGCTACTCATTGCATATATCCCATCCTAATTAGATCTTTCCTCTTCCCGAAATACATCACCTTGGATCATTGCCCTGCCCAACTAACTAGTTGATCAATATCATTCTGTAGCTCCAGAGTACCCTCCTCACAATCAGTTATGACTCTCGCCAAATTTTATAGATGCATGCTAGGAAGCTTCCTTTGCAAATGCATTACAGCTTGATATAGGCAAGTGCTCTGTCCATGACCACAATAAACCGGACAGAGTTGTGGATACAGCTCAGCATATCACAGAAATCAAGCCTCCCCTCCTTGGACTCTGCCAACACTCCTCACTGCCTTGGTAAAGCAGCTAACATGATCAATGAGCCCACCCTGGAGATTCTCTCCTCGCCCTCCTCCCACTGGGCAAACGCTTCAGAAGCCTGAAAGGACAGCTCTGTTACAGGACAATTGAATGGTCTGCAGTCAATAAATGGACTCTTGACCTTGCAACTTACCTCATGGCCTTACACCTGCACTGCATTTTCTCTGTAGCTGTAACACTTTATTCTGCATTGTTATTGTTTTTCCTTGTGTGATCTGTATGGATGGCACGCAAAACAAAGATCTTCACAGAACCCTGGTACATATGACAATAATAAAACAATTTAACTACATCACCTACTTTCTTGTCATCTACAAACTTACTAACCATATGTTACTACATTCATATCTAAGTTAGTTACTCCAAAGTTACTAATGTATATGGCAAGAGTCCCAGCACCAGTCCCTATGGTATGTCATTCAGTCAAGGCTTCCAATCACAAAAACAACTCTCCATCCTTGTTACTATTACCAGGATAATTGTGTGTCCTGTTTGCCAACTTGCCCTGCATCTCATGGGCTTTAACTTTCTGAATTGAGTCTCCTGTGTGGGACATTGTCAAAATCCTTACTGACATCCATGAAAATCTCATCAACTTGCATTAACTTCATCATTTAAAAAAAAATTATTTTGAGATAGAGCACAGTAAGCCCACATCACCCAAATACACCCAACTGACCAATTAACCTATTAACCGGTTCATCTTTGGACATGGGAGGAGACCGGAGCACCTGGAGGAAACCCACACGGTCATGGGGAGAATGTACAGGCACCCCACAGACAGCAACAGGGATGAACCTGGGTCACTAGTGCTGTAAAGCACTAGCTACCATGCCATCCCAATAAACAAGAGAAGGGTCCTGCTGAAGGTTTTCGGCCTGACACATCGACTGTACTCTTTTCCATAGATACTGCCTGGCCTGCTGAGTTCTTCCAGCACTTTGTGTGTTTTGCATACCATCCAATGTTTAGCCACCCCTTCAAAACAAAAATCAGGATAGACAGACAGAATCTCCTCCCAACAAATCTATGCTCCCCATCTGTTATCAGTCCTTGCCTTTGAACCTTTACATGTCTACATTAATGATCCCCCCTCAAAATTATTCAAATTACCATGCTACTGATATAGTATTAAACGAACTGGTCTATGATTACCTTGCTTATCCCTGCTGCCCTCCCTAAATAATGGGACTACACTTTCTGTCTTTCAGTCATTTGAACATCATCTGAGACCAGCAAAATTTTAAAATTCCCAGCAATCTCTTCTTTGCCTCCCATGGCAGCAGGATATATCTCATGAAATCCTGGGGATTTATCCAAATCTATGCACGATGTGGCATCTAGTATCATTTCTATTGTAAGCGTAACTTACTTCAGAATTTCAGTCTTCCAACGTGAAATCCCCAACTGCAATGCCTATTCCCCTTAGAATACAGGTGAAAAGTATTTATTTAAGACCTTGCTCATATTCTCTACTTCCACGCATACATTTCCTCTTGGTCCATAATGGACACCACTCTTTCCCTGGTTACTCTCTTGCTCTTAATATATAGTATTCACAAATTATATTGACATTTTCCTTAACCATATCTACCAGATAGACAAAGGAGAATCGGCGGATGTTGTGTACTTGGATTTTCAGAAGGCCTTTGACAAGTATGTGCATGCATACATCTTTTACTATTGGCGCACAAAGGAATTTAAACTACACACAAAATGTTGTCACGCTTTACCTCGTTGGCATGTTAAGTATATTTCACGATAGTACACAATCATATTTCCTTTTCTGGTTTCTGATGTGGATGGTGTTGACAATGTGGAGTTTGCAATGATGGGGTCTGCAAATTTTAGAACTAGCTTATTTATGCTGTTTTTATTGAAGAAATTATTGATTCACTATGTCGAATTCCAAAGAAGCAAAGTGCGTGAAGCACAAAAGAACTGCTAGTTCATTTAAAGTGGAATGGCTTAATTAAACAGTAGAAACGGCTACACCAAAAGCTCATGAATGTGCAGAAACGAGAAATATTTATGTACAGTACAGAAACTGGTGTTACCTGCACATATTGTCATGATGTAAAAGTTGCTGGAGAATTTGCAAGTGGGAAGAAGTGGAGTGATATTTGGAAACTTGATTTTTCAAAGCTTGATTTAGCAAGCAAATCACATATGGACAATATGTGAAAGCTCTGGTGAGAAAATTTTTCATTACCCACTACTGGCCTGATATATAAGGTTTGTGAAAGTGCAGATGAACGAGAGCAAAAATGATAAAACCCTGACGAGATCAAAGTTCTTATTGACAGTGTCTTGCTAGCTGATAAAATAAATGACTCTACGTATATAAAATTCAGTATGCACATGTTGTTGATACTGGGCAAAAAATTGCACAGCACAGGATTTGTAACTGTCATTACAAATTAGAGGGAACATTGTTGATAAGGTGCTGTACATGAGGCTGCTGAACAAGATAAAAGCCCATGGTATAAATAGATAGAGGATTGGCTGACTAGTAGGAGGTAAAGATTAGAAATAAAGGGAAACTTTTCTGGTTGGCTGCTAGTGACTCATGGTGTTCCACAGGGGTCAGTGTTCGGATCGCTTCTATATTATATATCAATGATTTTAATGACGGAATTGATGGCTTTGTGGCCAGATTTGCAGATGATACAAAGATAGGTGGAGAGTCAGGTAATGTTGAGGAAACAGAGAGTTTGCAGAAGGATTTAGACAGATTAGGAGAACAGACAAAGAAGTGGCAGATGGAGTACAGTGTTGGGAAGTGTATGGCCATATACTTTGACAGAAGGAACAAGAGCAAGGCTATTTTCTAAATGGGCTGAAAATTCAAATATCCAAGCTGCAAGGGGACTTGGGAGACCTCGTGCGGGAGTTCCTTAAGGTTAGCTTGCAGGTTGAGTCTGTGGTGAGGGCAGCAAATGTAATGTTAGCATTCATTTTGAGAGGACTAGAATATAAAAGCAAGGTTGTAATGCTGAGGCTTTGTAAGGCTGTACTTGGAGAATTGTGAGCAGCTCGGGGCCCCTTAACTAAGAGAGGATGTGTTGATATTGGAGATGGTTCAGAGGAGGTTCATGAGAATAATTCCAAGAATGGAAGTATTATCGTATGAGGAGCATCTGATGGCTCTGTGCCTGTACTTGCTGGAATTTAGAAGAACAGAGGAACATACATTTAGAACAGAGGTGAGGAGTAATTTCTTAAGCCTGAGGGTGGTGAATCGGTGAAACTCATTTCCACAGACAGCAGTGGAGCCCGGGTCATTGAGTGTACTTAAGGTGGAGGTATATATGCTGTTGATTAGTCAGGGCATGAAAGGTTATGTGGAGGAAGGCAAAAAATAGGGCTGAGAGGGAAAATGGATCAGCCATGATGAAATGATGGAGCAGACTCAATGGGCTGAATGGCCTAATTCTGCTCCTACCTCTCATCATATTTGCTAGTAACAATACTGTAGTTCCTCTTTGCCCTCCTAATTTATTTTTTCTAAGCACTCTCTTGAGCTCTCAGAATTCCTGAAATGCCTCTTTCATATTTAATGATGTTGTCCTACCACATGTGTTAGGACAAGCACCCACCTGCGCCAGCTTCTGAGGTTTAGATGCTCTAACTCCCGGAGTATGGCTAGCTGATTCAGCCCCTTTAAAGATTCAGGACAGTCCCGCCAATTGGCAATCATGTTTTGGACGCCAGGGATTGAGCATTTAAGGAGCATCTGAAATGAGGTTTGGTGCTCAATAGTAAGCTTACTTGTAATTTTGTCCCGTGTTTGTTTAGTGATCAGATTCTCAATCCAGGTTGAAACCGTGTCTCGATCCTTAGCCTCGGATACTCCAGCATTTGGGTCCAAGCCATCCTCACCAAGGACTCTCATCACTGTATGACCGAGCCATTATGGACCCATTGGGGTATCAGAGTCTTTCATCCACTGTGACCAGCCACAGCAAAGATATTTCCAGACAGACCTTGGAGATACATGAAGTCCAGGCAGCCATGGGTCAACTTTTGCAAGGAGGAGGCCGGAGATACCTGGGAGAACCAGTTGGTTCTGCTCTGGAGCCAGTGCATCTTCCAACCCTGGAGAGATTTAATGGTGACCCAGGTTCGTGCCGTGGCTTCCTCATCCAGTGCTTGTAGGTGTTTGAGATCTAGCGGTCCCAGGTTCCTTTGGAGCACGGAAAGGAGGCCTTCATTATTTCCCTTCTGACTGGGAGAGCCCTGGCCTGGGCCACCGCACATTGGGAATGCTGGTCAGGGATTTTCTTGAACTCAGAGGAATTCATGGCTGCCTTGAGGGAGGTGTTTCATCACCCAACCAGAGCCAGCTGAGCCTCAGGATGCCTGATGAGGGTTTGACAGGAGGACAGTCAGCGGGCAACTACGTGATCGAATTTCTAGGCAGGAACTGGGGAGTGTAAATTGGGAACAGATGTACTGGGGAAATGCACAACAAAAATGTAGAGGCTATTTAAGGAGTAATTGCATGAAGTTCTGGATAGGTTTGTCCCAATTAGGCAGGGAAAGGACGCATGGATGACAATAGATATGGAATGCCTCGTCAAGGGGAAGAAAGAAGCTTACCTAAGGTTTAGGAAATAAGGATCAGGCAAGGCTCTTGAGAATAATAAGGTTGCCAGAGAGAAAGAACTTGGGAGAGCTAGAAGGGGACACAAGAAGGCCTTGTTGAGTAGCATTAAAGAATACTACATGGCATTTTACATGTGAAGAACAGGTGGATCACTAGAGTGAGAGTAGGACTAATCAGAGTAAAGGAAGAAACATATGCCCAGAGTTGGAGGAAGTAGGGGAAACCCTTAATGAATAGTTTGCTTCAGTATTCACCAATGAAAAGGGCCTTGACAAAAAGTGAGGACAGTGTAAAACAGGTTAATATGCTGGAATATGTTGACATTAAGAATGAGGATGTGCTGGAATTTTTGAAAAGCATTAGGATAGTTAAGTCCCTGGGACCAGACGAGATATACTCAGGTTACAAGGTAAGATACACAAAAAATGCTGGTGAACGCAGCAGGCCAGGCAGCATCTATAGGAAGAGGTACAGTCGATGATTCGGGCCAAGACCCTTCATCAGGACTAACTGAAAGAAGAGATAGTAAGAGATCTCTTACTATTTAGTCCTGGCGAAGGGTCTCGGCCCGAAACGTCAACTGTACCTCTTCCTATAGATGCTGCCTGGCCTGCTGCGTTCACCAGCATTTTTTGTGTGTGTTGCTTGAATTTCCAGCATCTGCAGATTTCCTTGTGTTTGCGTTACAAGGCAAGCGATTGCTTTGGCAAAAATCTTTGCATCCTCACTAGCCACAAGAGTAGTACCAGAAAATTGGATGGTGGCAAGCATTATTCTTTTGTTAAAGAAAGGCAATAGAAATAACCCTGGAAATTATAGCCCAGTGAGTCGTATGTCAGTGGTGGGGGTGGGGGTCAAACCATTGAAGAGGATTCTCAGAGACAGGATCTCCAAGCATTTGGAGGACCAGAAATTTCAATCTTCCACTATTCGCAGCACAGGCCCTCCATAAATTCATCCATAAAATTACTTCTCCCTTGCATAAAATCTACCATATAGATCAAGCATTAAATGTTAAAAGGCACCTAATTAAGTTGTTGCTGTTGTTCTTTGGTAGTCTGAGTGAAGAACAATGACTGGATACTAGGTGAATTAATTTCTCTACCACCTTGCCTTCTTGAGATTACCCTGCCAGGCGTAAAAGAGGGGAAATCAAATAGTGTGCATAGCAAAGAGGGGTGGTGAGGACACCTGGAGGAACATAATGTTTTTGTCATGAAGTAAAAGGGAATTATCTATTCACAAGTGCCTACTGACTGCCCATTGGTTGCAGCTTGCATTAGGTACACTGTGCAAGTACAGTTAAACGAATTAAACTTCATGCTTTCATTACTGCCTAAATGGTGTAATGTGTTCTAAGTTGTACAGCTGATGGATCCAAATACTATTTTCTACATTGCAGAAATCCCAATTTCTTTACCTCAATGCTGCTACAACAAATTTCTTAATTGATGTGAAAGAGCTTTATTTTTATTTTGCGATAACATTGCTTGCATGAAGGAGCCAAGTTCTATCCCCATATGCTTAAGCAGTAACCATGTCGCTGTCAAAATTCCATCCCTAGGGTCTTTGAGAATGTGTAAGCTACTTTGAAGACTGATTTGAGCCAAATAGATTTACCCTTCATTCTTTTACATTTCCAAAGTGGAATGCTGTGCTTACTGAATTCTCACCAGATGTTATTACTTGGCTTTAAACCAAATTAACACCAATTATAAGAAGTCAATTTGATTCCATAAATGAGTCTGAGTGATGCACTGTGTGGAATTCTTCAGAAGATGTCCTACACTGTTTCCCAGCACTGGGGTGGGAGAGTAGCACAAAGGTCTAGAGTTCAGGACCCATTATACAGGAAAGATTGGTTTCTCAAGCAATACATAAACATTAGAGCTGTCAAGCTCTGAGAGAATTTTAAGACAGAGTTGAATCAAGGGTGAGATACAGTTCTGCTGATGGCAATAGTTTTAATTTAGGAAACAAAGTATTACAAATATCAAAGATAAGGATTTAATTTGAAGGAAAGACAACTCCAGTGGATGGATTTATAGGAAAGCATATGATTAGGAAGCTTGCTTCCCGCTAAGGTCTCCTACATTATTTTCTTCTTACGACTTTTCTTCCTCCTTCCACTCAGTGAGTGCTTAGAACAGGCACTCTGGTCCCAGCCAGCACATACAAGAGCATAAACAAGAGAAAATCTGAAGATGCTGGAAATCTGAGCAAAACACACACAAAAAGCTGAAGGAACTCAGTAGGTCAGGCAGCATCTATGGAAAAGAGTTACAGTCGACGTTTCAAGTCAAGACCCTTCGAAGGGTGGACCTGAATCCTCTACTGAGGAAAAACAAGATACAGTGGAGGGTGGGATTGAAAAAACTGGAGAAAATAGGAGAACGAGATGGAGTCAGTACAGGAAATGTGCTGGGAAGAAGTAAAGTGGGAGAAGCAGTGGAAACCAGTGTGTTCATGGCAGATATTGAAGGAATTGTACAGCCTTTTTTAATGCACTTGACTCCTCTCTCAATTTCAACTGCAGGTCATGCTTAGTAAAGGGAATAATCTTCCATTCTTGAATCCTTTTCTCTCCACTGTCCATAAATAATGAACCAGGGAATAAAATCCCTGTATCACACTTATGAATGGGAATATGGGTAACCGGGAATGCCATTAAGCCACAACCTGTAACAAAGCCCTTGGCATCGTTAGCTTCAGACTATACAAGCCAGATAAATGTTTTCCGATACCAAATTCAGCACTGTTATTTGTCAAATGCCGCACGGCATCCTGAAAAGTGCATCATAATGTAAGAGTTCTTGAAATGTGCACTTGCTCACTGATCTGTGAATGGCTGTGGGAAATGGAAAACCACTGTGTAATGCCGAGGTAAACAGCACGTCAGACTTGGTGAGTGGAAAGACTTTGGAAATTGGAAAGACAAAAGAACGTCCATTAATTATCACTCACTGGTGGCCAGGGTCTTGCTAACTTCCAGTTGCACTATTTTAGTACACAAAAAAATAAATTCTCCTGCGCATTTAATCTGAACAGAGAAAGGAATGTCAGACATTCTACAGCCCCTGACTTTTTCAAGTAATATCAGTACAAACAAAATGAACAATATAAAAAGTTGATTTTGGCTGCAGGCAGACTTCTGCTAGGATTTAGCTGCCTACTGAATGCCAGTTGTCTGCACTAAATTTAGTTGGCAAACTGCCCACACATTTCTACTGATAACAGCTGCTTGCCCGTTTGGAAGTGGGTATTTCTGACAGGCTAACAAATCATTTATGGAAGGGAAAAGCATGCGTAATTATATAATGCTGTTCATGACTCGTGGCTGTCCCAAAGAAAGCTTTGGAGCCAATGGGCTGGATTATGCTGGTGGCAGGCCAATTGAAGTGCAGTTGAGTGGAGTGTGGACTTGGAGCTCGAATCCATAGGGACCAGAGCTTAGTTTCAGTGTCCATGTTTGTTAAGGCATTTGACTTCTTGTTTAGATCCAGCTGAGGGGCTGGATACAGTTCACGTGTGGACCTTTAGCTGTTTTACTGCCATGGCTGCCATATTTAGCACAGCCTCATTCATTTGATTCTTCATTCAAAATTGTATGTGAAGGCAAACAGTTTGGCTTTGTTCTTTATTTTAATTAATACCAGCCTTTTCTTCAATTTGTTTCAATTTTTAGGTTGTACAGGGTGTCTGCGGATGTGAGGCCTGTTGGTGTTTGGGAGTGCTGGCTCAAGTTAGCTCCAGGATTAGGTGCAACGACAAAAGTAATTCAGAATGTTAATATTATAACAATGCAGGAAACATGGCATCCAGAATCCTGCACAGCAAACTCCCATAGGCAGGAAGATAAGAATGAACAGAATTTGCTTTCAGTGATATTGAGCTAGAAACAATCGCAACATTCCTGCTCTTCTTGCAAATAGTGGTGTGAGATTTTCAGCGGGCACCTCAGTGAGCAGACATGACCTTAGTTTAATGTCTCATCCTAAAGAGAGCTCATTGTCACTCAATACATATCAAGGTTGCTCCTTTACCTACACAATATATTTTAAATGATCAATAACTGATGTTGTATCTTACAGCTTTTGCTTCAATGTGAAGCAAACAGAATGGCTAAACAATCGATGAGTGACCCTCGGCATTGTTAAAATATTTCAAATATCTATGCTGGGGAACAGTACAACAATCTACCAGCATCACTGCAAAAGACTGTTGCAAGATCTGTGAAACATATCTTGTTATATCCTCCTGTGCCTTAGAATTATATGATGAAAGTATTTGTGTACATGTATTTAATAATTCTATTATATGCTGTTTTAATTCAAGGGTTAATATCTCTTTTGTAAAAGAACACTTCCTCTTCAAAAAGTGCATAAACCCATAGTTTGCACGAACTTATACATTTAAATCAGACAATTATATTTATTAAGTTTTGAAGTTTACAGAAACTTTATTTTTAACAGCAACATTGGAATTAAGTTCAAGATTGAAATAACCTTGGAGCTCTTGTCTTTTTACTTTGAGTGGAGGGTGATATGTTAGATAAAAGCTTTCAGATGCAGACTTCACCACGGACAACTGGAATTCTGTGTCTATCACCTGGTGATTTTTTTTTAATATTTGTTCATCAATTGTAACAGTTCTCTACCAGATTGCTTAAATGGGTTGGATTAAAATTAATTTCTGTGGCTTTATTTCATAGTTAAAAGATGGAGAAGAACAAATGGTATCCTATAATTTCATATAATCTGGCATTTTTATTAATTTTTGATAAGTTTTGTTCAGAAACAGTTACTAGCCTCAACCATCAGGCTCTTGAACCAGAGGGCAAAGCCTCACTCAACTTCACCTGCCGTATCACTGAAATGTGCCCACCAACCTATGGACTCACTTTCAATGATTCTTCATCTCATCGTCTCAATATTTATTGCTTATTTATTTACTATTATTTATTTTCTTTTGTATTTGCAAAGTTTGTTGTCTTTTGCACATTGGTTGGTTCTCCGTCCTGATGGGTGTAGACCTTCATTTATTCTATTGTGTTGGCGTGTGGCCAAGTGGTTAAGGCGTCAGTCTAGTGATTTGAAGGTCGCTAGTTCGAACCTCAGCTGAGGCAGCGTGTTGTGTCCTTGAACAAGGCACTTAACCACACATTGCTCTGCGACGACACAAGTGCCAAGCTGTATCGGCCCTAGTGCCCTTCCCTTGGACAACATCAGTGGCGTGGAGAGGGGAGACTTGCAGCATGGGCAACTGCTGGTCTTCCATACAACCTTGCCCAGCGCTGCGCCCCGGAAACTTTCCAAGGCGCAAATCCATGGTCTCACGAGACTAAAAGATGCCTATTTATTGTGTTTCTTGGATTTACTGTGTTCTGTAGGCCTACAAGAAAATGAATCTCAGGGTTGTATATGGTGACATGTATGTACTTTGATAATAAATTTTCTTTGAACTTTAATCTGGACCAAGCTGAAATTAAATGGAAAACAGTTAGAAGTAAGTAAGTTTCTTACGTGAAATAAAAACAAAAATGTTGGAAATATTCAGCAGGTCAAGCAGCATTTGTAGAGAGAAAAATGCTTCAGACTGATGGCATTTTATCCGATTTCTTGATGAAGTATGATCAACAAGTATTTTATCATGTTCTCTGTAGCTCTCCTGAGATGCTGCTTGACTTGTTCAACATGTTTTCTGTTTTTATTTCAAGTTTCTAACATCTATAGCTGTTATTTATTGGTTGTAATATAACTCTTTCCCCCATCTCCAAGACTGACATAAAGGCAGAAGTCTGTTTAAGTGATCGAATGTTACTCCACTCTTTAAGAAGGGAGGTTGGCAAAAACAGGAAATTATAGGCCAGTTAGCTTTACTTCAGTGGTAGGATGTTAGAGTCCATTATTAAGGATGAGGTTTTGGGGTATTTGGAGGCACATGATAAAATAGGCCAAAGTCTGGAAAGATTTCCTCAAGGGGGAATCATGCCTGACAAATCTATTGGAATTCTTTGAGGAAATAACAGGCAAGGCAGACGAAGAGAAGTCGGTGGATGTTATCTACTGGTATGTTCAGAAGGCCTTTGACAAGATACTGCACATGATACTGCTAAACAAAATTAGAGCCCATGATATTCTTCTTCTTCTTGGGCCCTAAGCTCCCAGTAGAGCATAGGCCATTAATGACTTCCCATGTTCATCATCACCTGTTCTCAGCCAGTTTCTCAGGGGTGGGTCAGGAGTGTACCCATGGTCTAATTTCGGCCTAGATGTCTCCCTTCCATCTGTTCTTTGGACGCACCTTTTTTCTTTTTCCTTGGGGATTCCATTTTAATGCCTGCCTGCTAATGTTGTTGGCTAGCCTCCTCAGGGTGTGGCCAATCCATCTCCATTTCCGTTTGTGCATGTGTATCTCCATGGATTCCTGGTTGGTGTTTTCCCACAGTGGTCTGGTTGGTTACCTTGTCAGTCCATTTAATGTTTGAGATTCTTCTCACTGGTTCAGTGGATCCATTTAATATTAGAGAATGTGTACAATATATAACCTGAAATTCTTACTCTCTGCAGAAGAAAAGCCCCAAAGGATGAATGATAGAAAAAAGCCCAAAGCCCCCTAACCCCTCCCACACACAATCAGCAGCAAGCAGCATCAACCTCCTCCCTCCCCCACTTATTCTCGCATAAAGCAACAGCATTCCCACCACCCACCGTGCCAGCAGCAGCAAAGCCCCCAAAGAGAGACCATGGCCTACAGTACATCAACAACAAGCTGCTCACTCCAATGCTTTGACATCCCACAAGCTCTCTCTCATTAACAAGGGAGAGAAAAGTATCACTCCTTCCACAGCGAGCAGGGAGACAAACAGTTGCTGTTTTGATGTTGCAGTCAGTTTGAAACGTTGCTTTTATTTCAAGTTGCCCGCAAGTATTAGCAGCAACCTCTCACTGACCATCAGGAGAGCGAGCAATTGATCACTGGGTGCAGAGGCCTCTGAAAGCTGCTCTCGCTGTCTTCAATGTTCCAGCTCCCGCTAAGCTTCAGTTAGTGACACTGGCATGAATTCCTGTCCACAGGGCCATACAAAGCCACACTCCGAAGGCGCCCAACTTTAGACCAAATCTGGACATATTGAAAACATGGCCGATTGGCAAGCTCCAAGAATGGGAACACACCGCCGTGTAGAACCGCAGTTTGAATGCCACTGTAGATCAAAGAACCTGACAGAACCCCAGCCACCCTGAAAAGGATGAAAACCTGCAGTTTTTGTAGTGTGTTCTTTGTTGTTCTCCAGGTTTCAGAACAATATAGGAGCACTGTTTTACCATTTGAGTTGAAGATTCTGATTTTGGTCTTTCTAGGTATGACTGGATATCCACCCTTTCTTCAAGATGTTGAAAACTACTCTGGCCTTGTTGATCCTGACTTTGATTCCCTCATCCATTCTACCATGTATACTCACAATGCCTCCAAGATAGACAAAGGAAGTCACTTCTTCCAGGGTTGTACCTCTTATCACTACAGACCTATTGATTTCTCTTATATCTGCTGGCTGGAGGTGCACAGTAGGGCAATGTCATCTACAAACTCTAGCTCATCAGGTTGCTGCCATATAGTCCACTAAGTTCTATTTTGATTTCACTTGTTGTCTGTTTCATAATTTGGTCTGTTGCCAACAGGAACAGGAAAGAAGCCGTCAAATATCCCTGCTTCCCCCCAGTGTAGACATTGAAGCTCTCTGACAGTTTCCCCCATGTATGACTTTACAAGACATGTTGTTGTAGGAGTTCCTGATGATATTGATAAATTTCTGTGGTATTCCGTAATGTTTGATACGTTTCCATAGGGTATTTCTGTCTAAGCTGGTGAAGGCTTTCTCGTAGTCAATGAAGTTGACGTACAGAGAAGTATTCCTTTCGATTGACTGTTCCATGATTATTCTTAAGACAGCTATCTGTTCTGTGTAGGACTGGTCTTTCCAAAGCCTGCTTGCTGGTCCCTTAATGCTGTGTCAACAGCTGTTGAAGGTGTTACAAAATAATTCTGTTGAGCACCTTTCCAATCACAGACATTACAGATATACCTCTGTAGTTTTACACCCTTACAGGTCGCATTTCTTTGGAAACTTCATTCTTTCTTTCTTTCTTTTTTAATCTTTTTATTAATTTTCAAGTTCATAAACATAATAACAATAGTGATACAAAGAGATTGGAATTACCTTATTGTTAATAAACGTATACAAAAAAAGACTTCAAATAGTACGAGTGTAATAGACTTCCAAACTCTTGATGTAGTTAAAGAAATAAAAGAAAAGGATATTGCGAAGAAAAGCCCCAAAAAAACAGAAAAAAAACTAAAAATAAATAGAACTTGTCACAAATAGGATTTATATGGGAGTAAAAACGAGCTAGGTTATCTTTAGACATATGGGCCCTATGCACTACCTTAAATTGTATCAGCATATGTTTAGCACATATAGAGGAAAAGCTAACTAATTGAAAGATTTTTCCAATTTCTCTATAGGTAGGCAAAGTTGAAGTTCCCTTTCCCATTCATTTTTAATTTTATCGGATATACCTGGCTGTATTTTCATAATTGTATCATAAATAGTTGCTATTAATCCCTTCTGATAAGGATTTAAACCTAAAATTTTGTCTATTTTATTAGCAGAGTGTGAAATCGGAAAGGTAGGCAACGTGGTATTTTAAAAGTTTCTTATTTGTAAATACCCAAAAAAAATGGGATCTGGGCAAGTTATATTTATTAGATAACTGTTCAAAAGACATGAAACAGTTATTCAGAAATAAATCACAGAAACATTATATACCCTTCATTTTCCATATCAAAAATGCTTGATCCATTACCGAGGGTTGGAAAAAAAATTAGATATAATAGGGCTTGATAATCTGAATCTGTTCAAACCAAAAAATTTACGAAATTGGAACCATATTCGTAATGAATGTTTAATTATTGGATTTTCCAATTGTTTATTCAATTTAGAAAATACAAAGGGAAGTGAAGTTCCTAAAATAGCAACCAATGAAAACCCTTGTACAGAGTATCCTTCAAGGTTCACCCATCGTGGACTTGGAATTATATCCCAATCTTGTGTCCAAAATATTAAACATCGAATATTAATTGCCCAGTGATAGAACCTTAAATTCCGCAATGCTAAACCACCATCTTTCTTGGACTTCTGTAAATATTTTTTACTTAACCTGGGATTTTTATTCTGCCATATATAAGAGGAAATCTTAGAATCAATAGTATCAAAAAAGGATTTAGGAATAAAAATTGGTACTGCTTGAAATAAATATAAAAATTTAGGTAAATAATCATTTTAATAGCATTGATTTGGCCAATCAGTGATAGAGACAATGGGGATCATTTAGTAAGCGATTGTTTAACTTGAGTAATTAATGGTGAAAAATTGAGCTTGAATAGGTCCTTACGTCTATTAGCAATTTTAACTCCCAAATAAGTAAAATGGTCAGTAGTTAATCTGAATGGTGAACATCTATAAATGGGAACCTGCATACTTAATGAAAAAGTTCGCTCTTACCAAGATTCAATTTGTAACCAGCCAAACAACTATACTGAGCAAGCAAAGATAATACTGCCGGAATGGATTTCTCAGGGTTAGAAATATATAATAGTAAATCATCTGCATATAGTGATAACTTATGTATCTCATTCCCACGGGTAATACCAAATATATTAGGAGAGTCACGAATAGCAATAGCTAACAGTTCCAGGGCAATATCAAATAATAATGGACTAAGAGGGCAACCCTGCCTAATGCCACGGAATAACTGAAAAAAGGGAGAACTTTGATTATTGGTAAGTACCGAAGCCAAAGGAGTAAGGTATATCAATTTAATCCAAGATATAGATATCTGACTAAAATTAAATTTTTCAAGCGTATTAAACAAATATGTCCATTCGACTCTATCAAAAGCTTTCTCAGCATCCAATGAGATGATGCATTCTGGAGTTCTAGGTAAAGAAGTATAAACAATATTCATTAATCTCCTAATATTGAAGAAGGAGTAAGGATTTTTAATAAATCCAGTCTGATCAACAGAAACAATTTGAGGTAATACATTCTCCAATCTCATTGCCAATATTTTAGAAAAAAATCTTAGAATCCACATTCAGCAAAGATATAGGCCTATTAAGATGCACATTCAGTAGGATCCTTATCTTTTTTAAGAATTAGGGAGGTAGAAGCTCGATAAAAAGATTGAGGTAATTTACCTATAGATACTGCATCCCTAAAGGTTCTACATAACCAAGGAGAAAGTATAGTAGAGAAGGTCTGGGACCAGGTGCTTTACTTGAATTCGTCAAAGAACTAGCATTTTTTATTTCTTCTATCGTAAGAGGAGGCACATGTAGTTTTAAACGTTAATTGGGTGGTAATTTTGGAATACAGGTTTTCCCCGCTATCTGAAGGTAGAGCGTTCCTATGAAATGGTTCGTAAGCTGAAATGTCGTACAGCGAAGAAGCAATTACCATTTATTTATATGGGAAAATTTTGTGAGCATTCGCAGACCCAAAAATAACCTACCAAATCATGCCAAATAACACATAAAACTTAAACAACAGTAACATATAGTAAAAGCAGGAATGATATGATAAATGCACAGCCTATATAAAGTAGAAATACTTTTCCACAATCATTACTGCACTGTTCTCCGTAGCGAAAATCTCACGCAAGCGCCGTCGGCAGAAAATCTCATGCAAGTGCTGTTGGCAAAAACATGGCACGAGCGCTCTCCAGTAACTTTTAAGCTATGAAGCTGCCAAATCATACCAAATAACACATAAAAATACACAGCCGATATAAAGTAGAAATAATGTATGTACAGTGTAGTATCACTTACCGGAATCAGGACAGCGCCGAGCACACTGATGATGGTGTGTTAGACTGAGTCGTCGCAGGTTGGGGTGGTGCAGTGGCCCCCACCCTCCAGGCCGCCAAGCGATACATTGCTGCGAAGCACACAGGGGTCCAGCAGTAGCCAGGAGGCACACAGCACATCTTTAAGAAAAAAGCCGAAACAAACATGCTAATTAATTAGGTGCCTCTGATTGCGATTGCATCGTCTCTGATTTGGGCCGACAATTACGTGTCGGGAGGCACCTAATTAATTAGCATGTTTATTTCGGCTTTTTTCTTAAAGATGTGCTGAGTGCCTCCCAGCTACCGCTGCATTCTCCGCAAATTGGCATCTGTCCGTGGCTTGGGGGTTGTGGTGGTGGGACACTGGGGTGTCATCTCATCATTGTCTGTTTCCATTAGGGCAAGCAGGTCATCTTCTCCTATCTCTGCCCGCCTCGATGTCAAAGGTCGAGGTTCATCGTCTGCTGTGGCTGATGTGGAAGGCTTGCTTGACTGCTGAGCCTTGCGCATTTTTCTATCACACAGTTCTTTGTAAGCACTCAAACTATCTTGCAAATATCCCCTAAACCTATGCACCCTTTCAAAATTAAAGTCGTACTTTATCATTGCAGCAAAAATCTCACGCAGTTGCTTCACGTTCAGTTTGCTATTGCATTCGGTTTCGATTGTTATCTTTTTTTCTTCCAATTGCATCAGCTCTTCATCTATCAGATCTTGGTCATGGGATGCCAAAACCTCTTCAACATCATCTTCGTCAGCTTCCACAAGCCAAACTCACTTTGTCCTTGCTTTGTTCACCATGATCGAAACGCTTAATTATGTCTAGTTTTACGTTAAGTGTAACACCCTTACGAGCTCTTTTAGGCTTTTCCGATACCATAGAACTCATCTTGCAAACGGCTGCTCACAGAGACATGTTTAAGCAATGCTGGCGAGAATGCAGGTCTGAATCCAGGGAAAGCAGCCGCTCGGGGCGTGCGCTGCCTTTTATCGCGCGCGCCTTTTTTTTCGTAACAGTGAAAACACCTTCTGAAAGCAAAAACAGGGTACTAATGTAGGTCTTTCATAACAGTGAGGTTTCGTAAAGTGAACGTTCGAAAGGCGGGGGACACCTGTATTCAATTTCTTTAAAAAGTCGTGCATTAAAGTGGAGTCATCAGGAAATTCTGATTGGTATAGAGAGGTATAAAATTCTTGAAAGGATTTGTTTATTTCATCATGATCAACCATCAGAGTACCATCTTTTTCAGGAATCTTAACAATCTGGCATTTAACCGAAGCCCATTTCAGTTGATTAGCCAGTAGTTTCCCAGTTTTATCACCATGTATATAGAATTAGCTCCTAGTTTTAATTAATTGATTTTCAATCGAAGATGATAGTAATAGACTATGTTCCATTTGAAGTTCGACTCTGTTTTTAAAAGGCTCCTGATTAGGAGTAATAGAGTATTTCTTGTCGATTTCTTTGATCTTGTCAACCAGCTTAAGTATTTCATCATTAGTTCATTTTTTCAGTCCAGCAGGATATGAAATAATTTGTCCATGAATACATGCTTTAAAAGTGTCCCATAGTACCCCGCTGGAAATTCCCTCTGCAAAATTTGTTGTGAAAAAAAATGAATCTGTCCTCAATAAAATTAACAAAGACCGAGTTCTGGAGCAGAGTGGTATTAACTCACCATTTTCTAGTACTAGAAGATGTATGCATTGACTTAATAAATAGTTTCAATGGTTCATGATCGGAGACAGCAATGGAGTCATATTTGCAGTCAATCACTGGTGGAATTAATCGAGAATCAATATGAAAGTAATCAATTCTAGAATAATGATGATATACATGTGAAAAGAATGAAAACTCTTTATTGTTGGTGTGTAGAAATCTCCAAATTTCTGAAATTCCAGAGTCAACCATAAAAGAGTTAATAAGAGTAGCTGATTTGTTCAGACGTGCCTGATTAGACATAGATCTATCCATCAAAGGATTTAAAGAACAGTTAAAATCTCCACCCATAATCAGCATATAATTGTTTAAGTTAGGAAGGGATGTAAAGAGATGCTTAAAAAATTCAGGACAATCAATATTTGGAGCATAAACATTAACCATAGCAACTTTTCTGTTAAATAACAAACCAGTAATTAACAAAAATCTACCATTCGGATCTGAAATAGTCCCATACTGCACAAATGAAATTGAAGGATCTATAAAAATAGAAACACCTTTCACTTTGGCCTCTGAATTCGAATGGTACTGTTATTCCTTCCAAAACCTAAAAAAAACGCTGATTATCCTCTTTCCGCATGAGTTGCTTGTACGAAAATAATATGAGCATTCATCCTATGGAATACTTTAAAAATTTTCTTCTGCTTAATTGGGTGGTTTAAACAATTTGTATTTCAAGAAACCAAATTAGTAATCTTATCCATAGTACTGAAATTGAGCAGAAGGTTTGTAACGGGATAACCAGAATACAAACATATGACCCGGAAGAGGAAGAAAAGTTCAAAGAGGAACCAGAAGTCATGACATTTCAGACATTTTGGTAGTTTCAAGTCAGCCTGTTTAAAGAAAAAATCTAAATTAAAAATAAGAACAAAAATACCACCCCCTCCCACAAAATCCCAGAAAAAAGCCAGAAAGTGGCCAATGCTAAATCTAATGCTAAATTTACCCCCATCTCTCCAGAAGGCAACCTAAAAGAAATATGTTTTTCTTAAAAAACTCCACCTGTGGTCAAGAAAATAAAAAAGCAATTACTATAAATGTAAAGAAAAGATTACAACAAATACAAACATAAAATAGTTTCTCCTTACTCATATTTCAAAAAAAAGAGACCAAGTGCCAATTTATATTATTCGTTTTTCATATATAAATGATCGGAAATGACGCAGCAAGAAAAAATAAATTCTGAGAAGAAGGAAAGCAATCCGCCATCTTAAGATGTAATACTTGTCCAATTAAGTTTCAAAGAAAAGGAAAATCAAACACTGAATCTACTACTTAATTACTCACAAAAGCAAAACAATTGGAAACTTCATTATTTCACTTTCTTTCCACTCTTGTGGCATCTCTTCTTTCTCCTAGATGTTGCAGAACGAAGTGTATAGGGTACCTGCCAAAAGTTTAGTGTCTGTCTTCAGTGCCTCTGTTGGTACACTGTCTGGGCCAGATGATTTTCCTGACTTTAGCCTCTTGGTTGCCTGTATGATTTCCTTCTTTGATGGCTTCGCACAGTTGACATTCAAGTCTGATGATGTTTCTGGAATTAAAGGAGATTCCGGAGGAGGTATCTGTTCAGAAGCTCATTGAAGTACTGTGCCCAACATTGGAGCTGTTTGTCTTCTTTAGTTAGGACATTTCCATCTTTATCCTTCACTTGGATATTGATCTGGTTGAATTTGCCAGCTAGTTTTATGGTAGTATTGTATAGTTCTTTCATATTCCAATTTGCTGAGGCTTGTTCTGTTTGGGATGCAGGGTGTTGACGTACTCTCCCCTGTTCCTCTTGATGTTTCTCCTTACTTCCTTGATATATATTCTTCTGTTATATTTTCTCTGTGCCTCCGCTTTCTCATTCCTAGTTCTGCCTCTATTGCATTTTTCTTTTAATGTCATCTCTTGTTGATTATTTCCATCGTTCCTGATATAATCCACTCCTTATGTTCAAATGCCATTTTCCCAACACTACCTCACAAGTTTCATTTATGCCTCTTTGACAGCCTCCATTTGTATCTGATATCAAAGTCCTCAAGTGCCTGGAACCTGTTGGAAAGTGTGAGAGCAAATATCTGAGCTGTTTCTTTGTCTTTCAGGTAGCTCACATTGTACTTCAGTCGCTGACTGGGTGGTGCTTTGCTTCTTTTTAGCTGCATCTGTAGTTTGGCAATCAGAAGATGGTGTTCTGATCCTGCATCTGCACTACATTTCACTCTCACACATGGAGTGGTCTTCAAAACGTCATTGAAATGCATATTGGCGATCTGGTTATCTGTTACCTTGCTTGGTGATGTACATATTGCCTTGTGTATTTACTTCTGTGTGCATAAACTTCCACCAATAACTAGCCTGAGGTTAGCACAAGTTTCAGCAAATCATTCCCCAACACATCTCTGAGTGTGTTTTTCCCTCACCTGTTTGTATCCTGCATTATCCCTGCCTACTTTAGCATTAATATCCCCCATGACAATGGTCTGGTCTTCTACCTTCCCTCTGCTGATGACTCCACTGAGTGTGTTGTAGAACTTGTCTTTGTCTTCTTCATTAGTGTTGCTTATTGGGGCATAACATTGGACAACTCAAGCTCTTGTCTTCTTGGGCTTGGTTTTAAAGCTAGCAGTGTTGGTTCTGGAACTCACATCAAGGTTGCTGGTGAACGCAGCAGTCCAGGCAGCATCTCTAGGAAGAGGTACAGTCGAGGTTTTGGGCTGAGACCCTTTGTCAGGACTAACTGAAGGAAGAGCTAGTAAGAGATTTGAAAGGGGGAGGGGGAGGGGGAGATCCAAAATGATAGGAGAAGACAGGAGAGGGAGGGATGGAGCCAAGAGCTGGACAGGTGATTGGCAAAAGGGATATGAGAGGATCATGGGACAGGAGGCCCAGGGAGAAGGAAAAGGTGGGGGAGGGGGAACCCAGAGGATGGGCAAGGGGTATAGTCAGAGGGACAGAGGGAGAAAAAGGAGAGAGAGAGAAAGAATGTGTGCATATAAATAAATAACGGATGGGATACGAGGGGGAGGTGGGGCATTAGCGGAAGTTAGAGAAGTCAATATTCATGCCATCAGGTTGGAGGCTACCCAGACGGAATATAAGGTGTTGTTCCTCCAACCTGAGTGTGGCTTCATCTTTACAGTAGAGGAGGCCGTGGATAGACATATCAGAATGGGAATGGGATGTGGAATTAAAATGTGTGGCCACTGGGAGATCCTGCTTTCTCTGGTGGACAGAGCGTAGGTGTTCAGCAAAACAATCTCCCAGGATGCCTCAGGTCTTGCCAATATATAGAAGACCACATTGGGAGCACCGGACGCAGTATATCACCCCAGCCGACTCACAGGTGAAGTGTTGCCTCACCTGGAAGGACTGTCTGGGGCCCTGAATGGTGGTAAGGAAGGAAGTGTAAGGGCATGTGTAGCACTTGTTCCGCTTACAAGGATAAGTGTCAGGAGGGAGATCAGTGGGGAGGGATGGGGGGGACGAATGGACAAGGGAACGAGGAGTTGCGTAGGGATCGATCCCTGCGGAAAGCGGGGGGGGGGAGGGAAAGATGTGCTTAGTGGTGGGATCCCATTGGAGGTGGCGGAAGTTACGGAGAATAACATGGTGGGCCCGGAGGCTGGTGGGGTGGTAGGTGAGGACCAGGGGAACCCTATTCCTAGTGGGGTGGCGGGAGGATGGAGTGAAAGCAGATGTACGTGAAATGGGGGAGATGCATTTGAGAGCAGAGTTGATGGTGGAGGAAGGGAAGCCCCTTTCCTTAAAAAAGGAGGACATCTCCCTCATCCTGGAATGAAAAGCCTCATCCTGAGAGCAGATGCGACAGAGATGGAGGAATTGCGAGAAGGGGATGGCATTTTTATAAGAGACAGGGTGAGAAGAGGAATAGTTCAGATAGCTGTGAGAGTCAGTAGGCTTATAGTAGACATCAGTAGATAAGCTGTTTCCAGAGATAGAGACAGAAAGATCTAGAAAAGGGAGGGAGGTGTCGGAAATGGACCAGGTAAACTTGAAGGCAGGGTGAAAGTTGGAGGCAAAGTTAACGAAGTCAACGAGCTCTGCATGCGTGCAGGAAGCAGCGCCAATGCAGTCATCAATGTAGTGAAGGAAAAGTGGGGGACAGATACCAGAATAGGCATGGAACATAGATTGTTCCACAAAGCCAACAAAAAGGCAGACATACAGACCCATACAGACTCCCATAGCTACACCTTTAGTTTGGAGGAAGTGGGAGGAGCCAAAGGACAAATTATTAAGAGTAAGGACTAATTCTGCTAGACGGAGCAGAGTGGTGGTAGAGGGGAACTGATTAGATCTGGAATCCAAAAAGAAGTGGAGAGCTTTGAGACCTTCCTGATGGGGGATGGAAGTATATAGGGACTGGACATCCATGGTGAAAATAAAGCGGTGGGGGCCAGGGAACTTCAAATCATAGAAAAGCTTAAGAGCGTGAGAAGTGTCATGAACATAGGTAAGAAGAGATTGAACAAGGGGGGGATAAAACCATGTCGAGGTATGCAGAAACGAGTTCAGTGGGGCAGGAGCAAGCTGAGACAATGGGTCTGCCAGAACAGGCAGGTTTGTGGATCTTGGGTAGGAGGTAGAAATGGGAAGTGCGAGGTGTGGGAACTATAAGGTTGGTAGCAGTGGATGGGAGATCCCCTGAGTGGATAAAGTTGCTGATGGTGTGGGAGACAATGGCCTGGTGCTCTTTAGTGGGGTCACGATCGAGGGGTAAATAAGAGGAGGTATCCGCGAGTTGTCGCTGTGCCTCGGCAAGGTAGAGGTCAGTACGCCAGACTACAACAGCACCTCCCCTATCAGCGGGTTTAATAGTAAGGTTAGGATTAGTGCGGAGGGAGTGGAGAGCAGAGCATTCCGAAGGAGTAAGATTGGAATGGGAACAAGATGCAGTGAAGTCGAGACAGTTGATGTCCCGTCAGCAGTTAGCAATAAAGAGATCCAGAACCTGCAGAAGACCAGAGCGGGGTGTCCATGAAGAGGAGGAGGGTTGAAGACGGGAGAAGGGGTCATCGGTGGGGGTGGAAGAGTCCTTGCCGAAGAAGTAGGCTCGGAGACGGAGACGGCGGAAAAAGAGTTCTGCATCATGGCGAACGCGGAACTCGCTGAGGTGTGGGCGAAGGGGGACAAAGGTGAGCCTTCTATATATTGGCGAGACCCGACGCAGACTGGGAGATCGTTTTGCTGAACACCTACGCTCTGTCCGCCAGAGAAAGCAGGATCTCCCGGTGGCCACACATTTTAATTCCACCTCCCATTCCCATTCTGATATATCTATCCATGGCCTCCTCTACTGTAAAGATGAAACCACACTCAGGTTGGAGGAGCAACACCTTATATTCCATCTGGGTAACCTCCAACCTGATGGCATGAACATTGACTTCTCTAACTCCCGCCAATGCTCCACCTCCCCCTCGTACCCCATCCATTATTTATTTATATACACACATTCTTTCTCTCTCTCTCCTTTTTCTCCCTCTGTCCCTCTGACTATACCCCTTGCCCATCCTCTGGGTTTCCCCCCCTCCCTCTTTTCCTTCTCCCTGGGCCTCCTGTCCTATGATCCTCTCATATCCCTTTTGCCAATCACCTGTCCAGCTCTTGGCTCCATCCCTCCCCCTCCTGTCTTCTCCTATCATTTTGGATCTCCCCCTCCCCCTCCCACTTTCAAATCTCTTACTAGCTCTTCCTTCAGTTAGTCCTGACGAAGGGTCTCGGTCTGAAATGTCGACTGTACCTCTTCCTAGAGATGCTGCCTGGCCTGCTGCATTCACCAGCAACTTTGATGTGTGTTGCTTGAATTTCCAGCATCTGCAGAATTCCTTATGTTTTGGTTCTGGAACTGATGACTTCCCATGCGATCGTGGCTGTAAGTGCTTCTGATGTCATCATGAAGGCTGCACCCTCACAATGTGATACATTATTGCTCTGAGGCCTGGGTAGATGACACTTATCCCATGTCAATCAAGTGTCATGGAGGAGGAGGAGAAGATGGCAGCACGACGCAGCGCGCAGTGGCCACTCCGGTGGTGATGTCTGTTATCTGTCAAGTAGGGTGCTGTGCACAATCCTGATTTGGTGGAGACAGATGTGAGAGCACGGCAGAACATCTGGAGGAACTTCTGAAATACCTTCTTCGCTGCCGCTGCTACTGTGTGATCCAGAATCTCCGGAGGAGAAGGCCCCGAGTCCTTGGCTTTGCTTGTTGCTCGGCAGCCGGGGCAGGGTCGAAGCACTTGGCAGAGATGGTGCTCGGTGCTCAGTGTCGGAGGGCTGGTCGGAGGCTCGAAGTTTTCGGACAGACTCAGAGTTGGCTGTGGTCGGGTGCTTCCAATGCATCAGCAGTTGGTGGCGCCTGGAGGTTTATGGCAGGGAGAGTTTCTCCCTTTTGCCGCCTGCTATCGGGACTATCGGGAGCCGATCGGAACTTTGAGAGTTATTTTACCATGCTCATGGTCTGCTCCTTATCAAATTATGGTATTGCTTTTCACTGCTGTAATTATATGTTATAATTATGTGGTCTTGTCAGTGTCAGTCTTTGGTTTGTCCTGTTTTTTTTGTGATATCACTCTGGAGGAACATTGTATCATTTCTTAATGTATGCATTTCTAAATGACAATAAATGAGGACTGAGTGTCCTCATAATCTAATCTAATCTCTAAATGACATCCATTTTGTCCCACTCAGTCCAAGAATGGACAGTTTGTACATTTTCATCTCATTTCTTGTGGCGCTGGATTTTCCTGCCTGGTTCATGGTTCTCACATCCCAGGTACCCAAGGTCGATATGGATTTTGCTGACAAAAGAGTTGTCGGCTGTGCAGAATCCTGACAACTTACCCAGTGCTGTGTCATGTGCTCGCTCGATGGTGAGCCTCTTCTCACAAAGTCCATGGCATGGTGGGAGTTCATCAATGCTTGTCATCCGTTGTATCCACTGTACAGGGGATTGGCTGATACAGCTTCACCAGAGCCCTGTTGGCCGGCCTTCCCCCTTTCCTCCCCTCACGACGGGGACATTGGGTTGGACTTTGAGGAGTATTACATGAAAGATACTAGCATGGATAGAAGATTAGCGGACTGGCAAGAGGCATAGAGTGGGAACAAAGGGGCATTTTCTGATTGGCAGCTGGTGACGAGTGGTGTCCTGCAGGAGTTGATGTTCGGACTGCTTCTTTTCACTGACGTTATATGTCAATGATTTGGATAATGGAATTGATGACTTTGTGGCCAAGTTTTCAGATGATATGACGATAAATGGAGAGGCAGGTTGTGTTGAGGAAGCAGGGAGTCAGCAGGACTCAGACAGATAGGGAGAATATGCAAAGAAATAGCAGATGGAAAATAGCATATGGAAATGTATTTTGGTAGATGGAATGAAGGTGTAGACTATTTTCTAAGCAGGGAGAAAATTCAGAAATCAGAGGTATAATGGAACTTGTGCAGGATTTTCTGAAGGTTAACTTGTATGTTAAGGTGGTGATAAAGAAGTCATATAAATGAATATTAGCATTCATTTCGAGAGGACTAGAATATAAAAGCAAGAATGTAATACTGAGGCTTTGTAAGTCCTCATTTGGTGTCAGACCACATTTGGACTAGTGCAATGCACACAAAATGCTGGAGGAACTCAGCAAGCCAGCCAGAATCTATGGAATAGAGTACAGTCGACGTTTCGGGCCGAGACTCTTCATCAGAACGCTGTCAGACCTGTTCAGGACGCTGCCTGATCTGCTGAGTTCCTCCAGCATTTTGTGCGTGCTGCTTGGATTTCCAGCATCTGCAGATTTTCTCTTGTTTAGAGTATTGTGAGCTATTTTGGGCTACTTATCTAAAAAAAAATGCTGGCGTTGGAGAGGATCCAGAGAAGTTTCACAAGAATTATCCTGGCAATGACAGGGCTGACATATGAAGAGCATGTTATAGCTCTGGGCCTGAACTTACTGGAGTTTAGAAAAATGAAGGGGAATCTCATTGAAACCTATCGAATGTTGAAAGGCCGAGATAGAGTTTAAGTGAAGAGGATGTTTCCTATAGTGACGACACAATCTCAGAATAGAAGGACATCCATTTAGAACAGAGATGAGGAGGGACTTCTTTAGCTAGAGAGTGGTAAATCTGTGGAATTCATTGCCACAGACAGCTGCGGAAGCTGGGTACATTTAAAGTGGAGGTTAATAGATTTTTAATGAAAAAGGATGTTAAAGGTTACAGGGAGAAGAATGGGGTTGAGAGAGATAATAAATCAGCCATAATGGAATGTCAGGCAGACATAATGGGCCAAATGGCCTAATCATTCTCCTACATCTTATGGTCTAAGAGCTGGCTTCTTCAGGTAGACAAGTACATTGTGCATTAATGCAACTTAGATATTGATGCATCGTTAAGACTACAGCAAAATTCTAGCTAGCACTAACGCAAGGAAGTCATTAGACAGTCCTACCAGGCCAGGGGGTAGGGTTGTCAGGGATCAAAGTGCTTAGAGGTCACCCAGTCAAATATTTAATGGGGCCAGAAGGAGCAGAAATGTTTCAAACACAAAAAAATTGCAGCCTTGTCTGAAGAGAATACAATCTATGTCAAAACCTTACATCATGAAAGGTGACAGAAATCACTTGAGAAGCACCTTAGCCTTAGTATTTTTCACTATAACAGCATATAGGAACAGGTCAGGGGCTTCATTTTGTACCTAGTTACTGACTAGTAACAGTGATAAACGAGAAGGAATCAAACATGAACAATGTTACATAGCTTCACTTCATAGCAGCTTCCTTTTCAGAAGTATTTCTCCAATTCTGTGTGTTATGTCTTCTTGGTGCAGGTTAATAGCTTCTTGCACAAATTCAGCCCCAGGAAATTACAAGTGGATGGTGAAACTGGGCTTCCTGTTACCGAAGCCATAATCATAGACGCTAACTTTCAGTCATTTCAATTTACTCATGTCACGAAATGTTTGTGTTCACTGGATCCAGCAAGAGTAGTGGGTCCTGACAACATCCCATTTGTGGTGCTGCAGACCTCTTTGATGCTGAAGCAGATGGGGCTGGTGTGATGTCCCAGATGACGGATGGATTTTGTAATGGCCAGAAGTGGGTGGGTTACTCAGTCAAGGCATCCACCCGGTCTGCAGTGCATCAAACCTGTTTTCACTTCTTGGTATTGTTTACAAGATCAGTTTGCTACTAGGAAGTAGAACTTCTTCATAACTGAATGCTGCTTGCAGGCTGTAAGCTCACAAAAATTTCTGATGAACAGATGGATTTGTTCTGGCGTGTTGAAGACCTTGCTTTTTACTTTTAAGTCTTTGCCAGGGGTTGAAAGTGGTGCAGGTGGCAGATGATTTGTACAATGTGCATGGCCCCAGGAACGTGGTAATGAATACTTGAACCATGTGGTCTCTGGACCTACACCAGCAGTTCCCTGGACTCCCCAAGCACAGTCCAGGAGACAGCTGGATAAAAAGAAGAGCTTGAATAAGGACTGACACAAGATGCATTCTTTTGCTTCTCTGTTTGTTTCAACGAACCACAAAAAAATGTTAGAATTAGGATCAAAAGAAAATATTAAATTTTCCCAATTTATTTGAGACCAGAGTGAACTTCTGAAGCAATAGTTAGTGCGCACGCACCGGTCGTGCGTGCAGCCTGGTACAGCCGTTCCAATCTATTCTTATTTTCTTCTTCTTACTTTTTAATTTACGTTTTTTTTTGTATTTTTTTTTCTCACGGTAACACGTTGAAGCTGCACCCTCTCTAACATGCTGGTAGACAGAGTTTTATTTGGGGTTTTTTTAGCGCTGGAAATGGTTACATCCCGACACGTGGGACTGAAGCAAGGTCGCATTGTGTATTCCAGGGACCAGCTAATGCTGGCCGGTTTAGCGAGCAGAGTGGCGGACACCCCTACTGAAATCCGGAGGAAAACACACAGAGGGTGCAGAGCGGGATCACAAAGTCGAGGAAAGAGGACCAGGTCGAGACAACAGAGACTTATGGAGAAGGGGAGTTCGGTGGGTAATACCATTCGGGCTGACCGGAAGTGCACTGAGAGCGGTAAGCGTAAAGGAGCTGGGTGCTTACTGTTCTGGCTAACAACAGATGGTGCAATCCGGGTCATATTACAATCGAGGAACGTGTTTGTAGACCGGATATTGAACTTTTTACTGTTGGACTTCAGCCACATTCCACCGAGATACAACACTGGGCAGCACGGGACGTCGTTCCTGCCTGTGGCCATCAAACGTGCAGCTCCTCCCGTGGAGGGTCAGACACCCTGAGCCAATAGACTGGTCCTGGACTTATCTTCCATCTGGCATAGTTTGCATTTTGTTGTTTGATTGTTTGTGGTTTTTGTATTGCTATATTTATGCTCTATTCTTGGTTGGTGAGGCTGTAACGAAACCAAATTTCCCTCGGGATTAATAAAGTATATCTATCTATCTATATGGAGAGGATGGAGAAACTAGCTAGTTTTGCACCAACAGTTTCAAGGGATGTTAAGCTAATTCAAACTGCACCTAGCCTCACCTGCAGCTGACGCAGGCATTCATATTTAACTGGATGATCAAATGGAGACCTTTACCCAGTCTAGGGATGTCATGGTCCAGTCCGTGAATTTCGCATTCTGGTTCACGGTCCGGTCCGTGGACTCAGGACTCCGGGTCTTGCAGCTGTCCCTCGTTTGATTGAGTTAAGCCTAGACACCTGATTCCCATCTTGGGGCTTGGAATATAAGTAGCCTTGTGGTTGAGTGTGAGCTGGTGGTTTGTCTTGTCAAGATCCCTGGGAGTAACCTGCTGGTGGAAGGCTAGAGTGGCAATTTGTCATCTTTTGGCTGTGTTGGAGAACCATTGCTTCATGGAGCCTTGCTGTTGGTAGTCAGAGCTGTGTTTGTGGTATGGATTTGGCTGTTTCCTGGGCCAGCTGAGTGGCTGCCAGCCACTCTGAGCTAGGTAGGGATCTGGCTGTTTCTATAGCCAGCTGAGGTTGCTGGCTGAACTGAGACATGGAGCTTCCCTGGAGCAGAGATAGAACTATCTGTTCTTTGGTATTTGTCTCTTGTCCTTGCCTCTGGGGTAAGCCAGGCTGTTTTGCCATTGCCCTGTGGGGGGATCTGTCTTGTCCTTGCCTCTGTGGGGTAAGCCAGGCCATTCTGCTGTTACCTGATGGAAGGACCAGTCCCACCTTGGTGTGGAGATGAAGTTGAGTCCTGTTCTCTATGTCTATGTTCTGTCCTGTCTTATGTTAGTGTTATGTTAAAGATGAGTCCTGGCTTGTTGAAGGATAAGTCCTGGCTCTATGTTGATGTTTGGTTCCCAGTCTGTCTCTGAGATCCAAGAACCCAAGCCTCAATGGTCCTGCAGCTAAGCTCCAAGAACCAAGACCCCCAGCCTGTCTCCAAGCTCAGGCCTCTAGACCCCAGCCATGTCCTGTCCTGAAGTCATATCATGTCCTTGCCTGGTCCTGGGGTCTGAGCCTGAGGCAAGACCCAGGTTCTGGGTCCTTGTCCAGTCTTGGGCTTGGAGCCCAAGCCTTGTCTCCTAGTCCATGGTTCCTCGTTCTGGTCCTGCTTTCCCTAGCCCAATTCTGTGTTCTTGTCCCTGCTCCTGGTCTGAATCCTGTCACATCCCTTCTCCAGTCAAGTCCTGTTCCTTGTACTTCAGGGTCTGTGTCTTGCATTTGGGTCTGTTCCCAATGCCCCACTGTGACAAGGGAGGCACCAAACACCTCAGTAGCAAGCAGGCCTTTGGTGGTGTAGTCCCCCCATAAGGTCTGTAGTGTATTTAATATTTCAGTAGCATTATAAATATATTGTTTGATTAAGCATTCTTTGCTTACATCATTCATTATGGGTTATATGTAAAAGTATGTGAATAGCATATGTCAGCATGCCACCAAGTCATTTGTGAGCACCTTTCTAAAGTAAACCTAAATGCACGAGTTATCCCTGGCTCCAGTGTTTTCCTTTCAATCAGGTTTATGTTCTGGAGTTACAAAACACAACAAGGTCCTGACAGCCTTTGACTGGAATCAAAACAGCAGCAGAGCTTCATTTGTTCTCAAAGCCAGGGTTGTAAGTTAAAACTGTTTTAAAAGTCTCTGATATCTAGGAATGTTTAAAAATTACCATAATGAATATAAAATGATTAAAAATATTGAAGAAATACAATCTTTAGAATGAAATTAAAGGTTTTTGAAAACTAAAATCACAAAAATAAATTACTTCTAATTATTCTCCTAATTTCTTGGCATGGTTCCCCACTCAGCTGAATGAGGACTCTAATCCTGTGCCAAGTCTAAGTGACGCAGATCACGTAGTGTCAGTAACAGAGTGCTGAGACAGGTGCACTGACAACTATCTCTCAGAACTATGTAGAGTTAGAACAGTCCATGTAAGGGGAAGGTTCACACTGGTGATTCACTCCTGAAGTGCTTCCCACTGCTGGCATGATTCAACTCAGTTCTGAGCAATACATACATTGGACACTCAGTGAAATAGCTTTCTTTTAATTTTGCATACAAGGAAAGGAAATGGGGAAATCCCTCTAACAAGTTTCTAATTAACACCAGTATCTTCTTACTTTGGTAATATGTTAAAGATTGCCTTCATTAGATTTGCAGGAAGTGGAAACGTGTTTGATAAAGTATCAGTGCTTAGTGGCTTTGCTGTCTGGAAATGAGTGCAAAATGGTGAACAGAAGCTGGGGAATATAAATTTGGTTTAATTAATAAATCTGGAATTAAAAAGCTGTTATCAGCAATGATTACTGCAAAACTAATGGATTACCAATAAAATTCATCTTTTTCATTGATGTACTTCAGGGAATGAAATCTATTATCCCTTGCCAGTTTGACCTTAAAGTGACTCTAATCACAAAATCATGGCTCAGTCTTGGTACTCTGAATCTAAAATGGCCTAGCAAACCACTTAGTTCAAGGCCTTTTGCCACTGATGGTGGGTGAGACTAGAACTAGAGGTGATGGACTCAGAGTAAAAGGTGAAATGTTTAAGGGGAGCACAAGTGGGAACTGCTTCACTGAGAGGGAGGTGAGAGTGTGGGACATGCTGTCAGCACAAGTGGTAGGTGTGGGTTTGATTCCAACATTTAAGAGTAATTTTGGTAGGAACATGGATGAGAGGTGTCTGGGTGCAGGTTGATGGAAGTAGGCAACATAATAGGGGGCAAACTAGCCAATATTATAAAGCAGGATACTAACAGTTTTTTTCAGTTATATATAGAGTAAAAGGGATGTGAGGGTTGATATTGGACCATGGGATAATGATGCTGATGAGGAAGCAAAGGGGAACAAAGAAATGGCAGATGAACTTAATAGGTACTTTGCATCAGTCTTCACGGTGGAAGACACTAGCAGTGTGCTAGAGGTCTGTGGGTGTTAGGGAGCAGGAGTGAGTGCCATTGCTATTACAAGTTAAGTGTGGCAGGCAAACTGAAAGGTCTTAAGATGGATAAGTCACCTAGACCAGATGGACTACATCCCAGAGTTCTGACAGAGGTTGCTGAAGAGATAGCAGTTGTATTGGTTATGATCTTTCAAGAATCACTTGATTCTGGCATAAGTCAGGAGGACTAGAAAATTGCAAATCTCACTCCACTCTTTAAGAAGGAAGGAAGACAAAAGGAAGGAAATAATAGGCTGGTTAGCCTAACCTCAGTTTGGGAAAGTACTGGAGTCCATTATTAAGGATGAGGTTTCAGGGTATTTGTAGACTAATGATAAAATACGTCAAAGTCAGCATGGTTTCTGTAAAGGGAAATCTTGCCTGACAAATCTGTTAGTTCTTTCAGGAAATAGCAAGCAATGTGGACAAAGGAGAGGCAGTGAATGTCATTTACTTGGAAGCAATTTGATAACAATTTTGGGCCCCATATCTCAGAAAGGATGTGGCCTGAAGTGGGGGGGGGGGGGGGGATCACAAGGATGATTCTGGGAATGAAGGGGTTAATATATGAGAAATGTTCAGCAGCTTTGGGTCTGTACTCACTGGAATTTAGAAAAATGTTGGGGGTGGGGATCTTATTGAAAGCTACCAAATGTTGAAAGGACTAGATAGGCTGGATGTGGAGAGGATGTTTCCTGTGGTAGGGGCGTCCAGAACTAGAGGGCACAGCCTCAAAACTGAGGGGCGACCCTTTAGAACAGAGATAGAGGATTTTTTTTTAGCCAGAGAGTAGTGAATCTGTGGAATGCTCTGCCACAGACAGCTGTGGAGGCCAAGACCATGGGTATATTTAAAGTGAAAATTCATCGTTTCCTGATTGGTCAGGGCATCAAAGGTTATGGCGAGAAGGCAGGCGTATGGGGTTGAGTGGGATCCGGGATCAGCCACGATGAAATGGTGGAGCAGACTTGATGGGCTGAATTGCCTAATTCTGTTCTTGTGTTTTATGGTCTAGATGGGCTGAAAAGTCTGCTTCCATGCTGCAGTGCTCAATGACTTTATGGCTGGTAGCAATGGGAATATTGTCCTCAAGAGCAGCACCAATGTCCTATGAATGAATGAATGAATAAATAAAAATATACTGAACACAGACATTACTTGTCAGACACAATAAGCAAGGAATGTTGTAGGAGATGCCATTCCATATACTAGGAAAAAAATTCTATGCAAGTGGGCATGAAAGTTCAATTATAGCTAACCGACCAAAACCGATGTTTAATCCTGGTATAACTTTTATCCAAGCATGAAATTACCATGCCACTTTACATTTACATGGCATACAAAATGTAAGAGCACATTAAAAATGAGATGCTAATACAAATGTAGATTTCTCAAATCAAGCCTGAGATGTGGTTGATCACATTTACATACATAGTGCACATATTAAGTCAACATTACTAGATGAAATACTTTGGTTTTGGCTGAGAGATCTATATGCTCCCCTATCAGTACAAACTCACAATTTTTTTTTCATTAATCCAGAATATGTTGTGAGCAATGCAATAGCACAAAAGGCTTTTCCTTTTCTGTGAAAGGATGTTCATTTTGTGTCTGAACATCACGAGGTTGATTATACCTTGGCTCATTTCTTGCAGGATGGGTGCAAGTAACAGGGAGAAGGCTTCCATCTCGTGTCTGTGTTGGATTCAAGCTCAGATAATGAACTTATTCCTTTCTAGTCACACTATCAGTTTTCTGCCCTCATAAAAATTAACCCTGTGCTTTGAGAGACACTGTCAGACCTGCAATGAGTGCCCAATGGTATTGAGCAATGTGTAAATTATGTGATTGCCAGCAATAATCTTTGACAGTTTACCCACCCTCTTAGCACACTTTCTAGACAGTGATCTGGAGCAGAAATGTACTCTGCACCTCTGAATACACTCTATCCATAACACCTAATGCATCACAAACTGGAAATCACACTGAAGGTTATTAATCTGGTGAAGAAATTAAGAAACACATTCAAACTCACTATTCCATTCACTCTCCCAAGGCTGTATTTCTCTGATGGCAGACCAGCAGATTTTACATACTTGGATTGCATATTTGCATTTAGATTACATTTCACAAATATTTATAGCCTTTGGGTATTCTGTCGTGCTTTGCCAATCCAAAAGCAAAACACTTCAGCTTCTGGAAATCTGAAATGAGAACAGACTACTAGAAATACTCATCAGGTCAGGCTATATCTGTGGAGAATGAAACAGTTAATACTTCAGGTTGCAAACCTTCCACCATAGTTAAATTACTGGATTAACAGCCAGAGTTCTGGAATATATGCATATGTATCAAAAATATGAATGGAATTTAAATTCAAGCAACTTCATAATCTGGAATGAAGCTACCTGGATTATCATAAAATCAATCTTGAACCTCTTCAGAGAAATAAATTGACTACCTGCCTGGTCTATATGGGACTGGATGTGGTTGACAGTTCAGATATAGCCAGTAAATGCTACTATTGTAAATAACATCCTAATTCTGTAGATGCAGCTGGCTACTAGGAAGCAGATTCACACAGGAAGTAAACTGTGATGTACACTTTGAGCTCGCTGGATTTAGTTCTTGCTAAGCAGATAAAAGATCATTAGAACAATTTTCCAGACACCCTTTTCTGTTGATAATTCTTAAATTTCATTCAAAAATATGGAAACTTATCATCTGTGCTAGAATTTGACTGGTTATTCCAATTCATGATTGTTAATTAAATTAAACCAGAGAGGAAATGAACCTTTGGATTGCGCTATAGTTTTTGATGTTTCTATTTGTTAAGCACCTGATTAGTTTTACCTTTCAATTACAGGCATCTCTTATTTGGATTTGGAATTGGTTTTGTGCCCTAAGCAGAACTGCAGAGGTAAGGTAAGGGTGGCTGTCTTAACGCTAAGGCAGCTTTTGACAGAGTGTGGTATCGAGGCACCCTCATTAAGTGGTCATTTAGATCAGAGGGGAAAAAGTCCAGTGTTTGGAGTCAGATGTCAGAGAAAGGAACATAGCTGCACTTTTCGGAGTTTAATTATGCCAGCCCCAGGACAATACTGCTCAAATTGAGCAGAAGAGTAACTTTGGCCCAACTATTTTCTGTTCCTTCCTTCCATCATAAGTTCAGAACTGGGAATGTTCATTGATGATTGTTCAATTCTGTCAGTAAATGAAACAGTTCACGTCTGCATGCAGCAAGTTCTAGACAACATTCAGACAAAGGCTGATAACACTGGATAACAATTTTTTCAAAAATGTTGCTTCCACAGATTTTTTTTTGGTTTATGATAGACAGCTTGAAGCTGAACACAAATATAATTTTAGACTACTCGTTTCACTTAGGAATTTAGAGGAAGAAAAAATTAACTTTTTTTAAAATATAATGCTTTTAATTGCAAAATGGTGCTTTGATGCTTTGCAGTAGCTTAACTAAGCTAAAACTGTTTTGTTGATTATTTTTATTTGTACTCAGTATTTAAGTCTCCTCACTTGTGTCCAACTATAATCAGCCAGCATTGATGGATTCCAATTGCCCTGATACCATTTCTCCATGACATGTTCTAGTGAAAATGAATCTTTAGTGACATGTTGCACTTCATTATTTTGTATGCTGGACACAGACTGTCAACCAGCTGCACATAGTTTGGTGCTCTGCAGTTGCCAAGAAAATTTTCAACAACATCCTTGAATGGCTTCCATGCAATTTTCTCCAGTTCCACTAGAAGTTCTTCGAATTGCCTGTCATTGATGACCTGTTTGATTTGTGGACCAACAAAAATGCCTTCCTTAATCTTGGCATCAGTTATTCTGGGAAACATCTGACTCAGCTATCGAAATCCTTCCCAGAAATTTATAGCCTTTCTAAAACCTGTCCTGTCATGTAGCATCAGCCGTGCCTAAGCATGCCCAAGCAAGCCTGGAGAAAATAGAAAACTTTTCAGTTTACATCATGGGCAACATTGCCTCACTACTTTTTTTAGTACTACTTACCTTAATTAAACTATTTAATATGTGTTTGTATATATATACTTACTGTAATTCAGTTTTTCTATATTTATCATGTACTGCTGCAAAGGTAATATATTTCATGACACATAATAATATTAAACCTGATTCTGATTCAGAAATATTTTAATTGACTTAACTTATGAATTGAAATAACAGATATAGGTGATTTCATTAAAAATGGTGCAAGATAGGGAAATTTCGTGATAATTTTCATGATCACCACCCCAAAGTCCATAAGATGCCCAAAGTAATCAGGAAGTAAAATATTTGTTGTCCAGTGTAAATTGCATTTGTGCCACAAAAATGGTGGTCAGTGACCACTTCTATCAAGAGAGAGTTGAACAATTCACCCTTGACATTCAATAGAACATGGAACATGGAAGAGTAGAGTACAGAAAGCTGCCCATGACACCAAATTCAACTGCTGCATGTCGTCTCTATCCCTCCATTCCTTGCCTGTTCATGTGCCTGTCTATGTGACTCTTTGATGTTGCTGCTGCATCTGTTTCCACCACATCCCCGGCAGGGGTTCCAACACTTACAGCACAATATTCCACGTGTGACCTTATCATATTCTGCCATTTTTTTGCATCACCTGCAAACCTACTAATCACCCACCTATATTTTTGTCCAAATCATTTATACATACTATATATCACGTACAATAGAAAACTCAGCCCTGATACTTGAGAAACACCACTGGACACTGACCTCTATATCAGAATATCTCCCCTTCACCCCTGCTCCCTGTCTTCTAAGGCCAAACCAGTTTTGAATCCAATCTACCAAGCATCCATGGATCCCTTGAGCCATAACCTTCTGGACAGCCTACCACAAGGTACTTTTTAAAAGTCCATTTATACAACATCCTCTGTTCCACTCTCATCAATCATCTTTGTCACCTCCTCGAAACTCAGTTGAGCTTATAAGACATAGCTTCCCCTGCAGAAATCCATTCTGGCCTTCCACAGTAGTCTATGCTGTTCAAGATGTGAGTAAATCCAATCCCTAAGAATCTTCCCCAATAATTTCCCCACCACTAACGCGGAGCTTTCTAGCCCATAATTTCTCAGTTTGTCTCTGTTTCCCTTCTTAAGCAGAGGCACAACACTGGCTATTCTCCGGTCCTCCAGGGCCTCACCTGTACCTAAAGAGGATACAAAGATTTCTGTTAAGGCCCCAGCAATTTCCCCTCTTGCCTCTCTTATTTACCTGGGATACATTACAACAGACCCTGAGGAATTATCCACTTTAATGTTCTTCTGGCATTTCAGAAGAACTGGGGATCATAACTGACCAGATGTTCAACTGGACCAGGAATATATTATTACAAGTTTAGGTCCAAGACTGGGTATCCTGCAGTGAGTGATTCATTACTTGATACCCCAATCCTTTCCACATGGAACAAGTGTATGGAATATGTTGGAATAATTTGTTTTCACTGCAGCTCCAACCACTCGCAAAAGACACCATCCAAGAAAAAGCAGCCCATTGACTGACAGCTCAACAAATGTCCCTACTCATTCATTTCCTCCATCAGAGAGCTGTGTGTGCAACCTACAAAATACAGTGCAGTTACTCACTGAAGCTACACTGTCAACACCTCCACCAGCACGGAGGACACAGGCAACAGGCACGTGCATTACCATATCCTGCAGGTTCTCCTCCAAGGCACACGCCCTCTGGCTGAGACTCAAAGGGGTGTGTGACTTGGAGGGCAACCTACAGGCATTTCCTTCATAAACAAGAGAAAATGTGCAGATGCTGGAAATCTGAGCAACACACATAAAATGCTGGAGGAACCCTTCAGCAGGCCCGAAACTTTGACTGTACTTTTTTCCATAGATGCTACCTGGCCTGCTGAGTTCCTCCAGCATTTTGTGATTGTTGCACAGCAGTTCCTTCATTGTCACTGGCCAGCTGTGCTCTGTCTTCAATAGCTCCCAGATACATATCATTTCAATTGCCCATAATTATCAGATTCCAATACTACTAGCCTTTGCGTTCCTGCCTATAAACTTCCCAGCTGTCTCCACCTTTACCTTCCCCCTGCCAAACCTGGCTCCATCTACCATTTTTGTCTGCCTCCTTTGATCAACCAGCTGCTTCTGCCTCCCACTCCACCCCTCCTCCTCCCCTATGTCTTGATCATCCTCTACCCCTCCATCACCTTAGGCCCCTGACTCCATACTCTTCATCTCCTCTTTATACTGGTGTCTATCCTCCCCCTTGTCCTAAAGCAACATTTCATCAACTCCTTACTCCCTGAAGATGTTCCTCCAGCAGATTGTTTGATGCACTTCTGGGTGACACTTTGTTGAGGCTAATGGATGAAATCTGAACCCTGCCTCATCAAGCCACTAAGGCCTGAACCTTCGAGGAATTCAAGTATTAAAGTCCAGTGGTGTAGGAACCTGATTCATTTAACAAGTTATCTGATTTCTTCCCAACTCTTCTAAATTCAACGGATTTCTGTACTGCTGTTATCAGATCATCAGTCTGACTTGGTTGAAAATGGAATAACTCTGAGACTGATGAAAGACATTCAAAATGATTTTCTGCACTGGAACTAATCCAAAACTTTTCTTCTTAGGATAGAGTTCTGAATAACAAGATCATATTTTTGGAATTAATCAGATATTAACATGGCATCAAAGCCAAAAGCTAGGATGCATAGCATCAAAGAACTTCACGCTGTTTGTGCTCAGAAATGGATAAGAATCACATGAGCTCCTGAAGTTTAGTCCATGTGATTTGTACCATGAATAAACTAGTTTTATAGCAAATTTGTGTTTGCATGATTAAAAATGTTTTTACAAATGCTGATAATAAAGTTCAACATCTACTCCTTTAATGCTCGGAAGATCACGATTAGGTTAAATATTGCAGCCCTGTGTATGCCAGATGCAGGTGGTTGTCATCACATCTTGTGCACTGTAAATGCAAACACATTGTTCTATTTTGAAAATGAGGTTCAGGTGTTCAGATTTGGTGACAAGTATTGCTGTTTGCATCTATAGATTTGTTGATGGGAGTTGCAAAAACCAAAGCCAAGGTTTGCAATCCAGAACCTTGCTTATAAGAATGTTCTGAATTTGGCTGAGTGGCACCAGCTGTTTTCCAGGCAGCAGGAGGTAGAATAGATTCTCTCTGTAAGTTTCAAGGTGATCTATATGTAAGTTACAGTTGGAGTTACTTGTCTCATCAATGCTTGGGATAAAAATACCTGAGTCTCACCCTAAAATGTATCTTATTCCAATACACTATTGATATTCCCATCAGAAGTAGCTCCAGAGGAAGCTTGCTAAAGAAACAACTGTGGCTTTGTAGGTAAGGATAGTGGTAATATCCCTGTGGATCTCTCTGCTACAGAGAGGGGAGACTGCCTTTTGATCTCTGGTGGAATCCCTCTGCTATGCAGAGGAAAGGTCTGCCCCTGTGCCAAGAGAATGTTACCCAGGTTTTCTGCATTTTGGTTGTGGACTTGGACTATAGACTTTCTAAAAGACTTGTAGTTTTTATATTCTGTGTTTTTTGCCTGATCTGTGTGTGGGGGAGGGGAGCTTGGGGGTGGTTGATGTCCCTGTTTTGTTTTTATTCTGTTTTTGTGCAGGGAGGAGGGAATTGGGGGGTTGATGATCCTGCTGCTATTCTTACCTTTCTTGGTTTCAGTGCTATCTGGAGAGGAAGAATGTCAGAGTTGTATACTTTGATAATAAGTGAACCTTAGAACCTTTGAAATAGGAATATTACCCTTACTCCTCCTAGCCCCATTCAAACTCCGGAGGATTTTGAGATTTTCTTTTTGCAGATATTGGCTACATTCACAACTTAAAAAAAACTGGAAAGGGGAGTAGACCAGCTCAGGAGACTCATTTTGATAAAGGACACTAATGGTTAGAGTCAGCTCCATCAGATGAAGATTTGTTTTAGGAAAGTATACTTTAAAAAGTAATCAGATGGAACAGGTGTAAGATTGCTCTAGGCACCTTTGGAATTTGAAACATACTTATTGGGCTATATTTTAGATCAAGTGTTCCCAATCTAGGTCCATAGACTCCTCGGTTAATGGTAGGGGGTCCACGGTATAAAAATGATGGGAATCCCTGTTTTAGATAGTCATTGAGAAAATAAATTTAATATTTAATTATTCTTGATGTATAGCAACTTATTGAAATGGGTGGTTCAAGAGAAAACTGACATCAAACTGGCCAATCTAATGGCTTATGCGCCTATGGGTTTGGATATTCCTAGTTCATTTCCCGACTAAATTCTCAAAATCCTTTCTTCCTTTAACAATTTGATCTTTTCCTCGACATAGTGTTACTTTTGCTTTCAAGCTTCAAATTCGTGGCCCGTGTGATATAGGAAGCATTTTTTGAACCATTTTGTTTGGATTTTTCCTTGTATATTTTTGAGCATTGTCTTGATTCATTCTCAGCACTTCTTCCACTGAAGAGAAGAATTGTGAGTGTAAGACCCATCCGAGACTTGAGCAGCAAATCCTTGCTGACACATGAATGTAATATGAGTGAGGATGCTGCTTTGTTGGAGGTGCTATGGTTCAGATGAACTCTCATGTTGAGACAACAGTACACTTTAGAATTTGGAACAGAGTAGGAAAGTTCTCATGTCCTGCGTTAGGTCTGCTGTTACACAGACAACCGGAGTCCAGTGGTAGAAATTTCGAAGGACTTAGTCAGCGTTGAAAAGTGCACTTCAAGCCCTACCAACTCAAAAAACTGACAACTAAAAAATGTCATTTACTATATTTAATCAACACTCCTCTTTTGTCTCCTTGGTTTTCAGCATGGAGCTGTCACCCTGGGATTGGTCCCTGCAGCGGCAACTCAAACAAACCAATGCCGTTACTGGCAACCCCACAGTTTGTTATCCTTGTATGATGTGCCTTCCAATCAATTCAATAATAATGTTGTAAGAAGTTGAAGACATGTATTTGATCCTTTATTAGCACCTATCAAAACATACAATCTTGTAATTAAGCGGTCAACAAAAGATATGACACCCTAGCGGTCCCCAGAACCAAACGACCCAGAACAAAGCATAAATATATAACTTATTCCCTTCGCTTTTATCACGCCCCACCCATGTGACTAGTTACCATAATAAACGAGCAAATGGAGAACAAATGCATGGCTCCTACAGCCCCATTATGTGACACCTGATCGGTTTGGTGTCTTTAAGTGAACGTCCCTATGTGTAGCTGACCTCCAACTTACTCCTACATGCTCCCTTAATACTACAAGGTAGGTTAATAGTGCAAGATCCAACATTCATTAGGTGGACAACAGCTCTGAGTCACGCGATCAATTAATATTAATCCTATTACCCTGATGAATTTTATTCTTCACTGGGCATCAAATAAACAAATAAATAAATAATAAATAGATAGATTAACAAACAAATAGAAAGACAGGTTGATGGATAAATAAACAAATAGATAAATAAATGTCCTCATTACTTAATTTGTTTCTGTAAATGGAATCTTTCTGAGTGCTGTGTTTGCCTATAGTATGACAGAGTAATCTTCAAAATTACTCAAATGGCTCTGAAACAACTAAGATCATGAAAGGTGGTAAATGAAAGCATGAACAACAGGAATTCTGCAGATGCTGGAAATTCAAACAACACACATCAAAGTTGCTGGTGAACGCAGCAGGCCAGGCAGCATCTGTAGGAAGAGATGCAGTCGACGTTTCAGGCCGAGACCCTTCGTCAGGAAATAATGAAAGCATGCATTATTTTCTGTATCAATCCTGAGGAATTAAGTTTTTGTATCTTATTTTGAGGCATTGCCTGGTCACTTGGAGGACACCTTTGATGTAGAAGAACCTTGCTACAAGAAAAATAATGCTGGAACCTACATTTTACAATTCTGCACCACAGTTTTGTTGCCCTTTCTTGACTGAGTAAAAGGAAAAGGTTATCATTCCATTTAATCAGAGAGAGAGAGATAAGCACTTTTCATGCCAGACCTGTACAGAATGAAATCACACCGAATGCAGTGTTCCTTTGGAGCACTGTTTGGAGAAGTTAGGTTACTTTGATGCAAGCTGCATCTGTTGTTAATTTTTACCAACCCAACCAGATTTTCAGTGTGTTGCTTATTCTGCAGCTGTGTGATTTAAAAGCAGCCTCCTTGAGCAGATTATGATGACTGCTCCCCATTCATATCTACATCTACATTTCAAACTCACCCCCACCTGACCCTCAACTCATCACATAAACATCATGAAGAGAATGTGGTGGCACTGTTTTGTGGTTTACAGTCAGGCTCAGTAAAGGAGTTATGACAATTCAGAGCAGGGCCTGTGGAAGTGTCTAGGCCCTTGCATAGCTAGTTCACTGCCTTTTGGTTACTGGAGTAAGGTCCTGGAGCTGATGAAACATAGTTTCACACTTGTTCTGTAGGAAGCCTGTTGGAAGAGTAGTATAGCAGAGAAAAGAGTGAAAAACGTATTGGGATCATGGTGCAATGATACCATGGTACATTGAGATTGGGTCCATGGAGGACCCATTGATTATGATTATAGCTTGAACACCATCATGGAGGAGAAGTGCCTGCCAATTAATGGGGACTTCATGAGGTCACAAAAGGTGCACTTGTTGATGCTGTTTCTCAATTCTCTTGTTGCACAGTGAAGATCATGTCCACTGTGCCTCTGGATGAACACAATCCACTGTCTGATTCAGAGATCAGCTTTTCATTGGTGGTCATCAAAGATGGATGGCTTTTCAAGAGCCAGGAAACGATTAAGTCCTTTCTTGTGAAAATAAGGATGATTCTGGGTATGAATAAGGTTAACATATGAGGAACATTTGGCAGCTTTGGGCCTGTAGTCACTGGAATTTAGAAGAATGTGGGGAGGTCTCATTGAAACCTACTGAATGTTGATGGATTACTTAGGGTGGATGTGGAGAGGATGTCTCCTATAGTAGGGGTATCCAGAACTAGAGGGCACAACCTCAAAATTGAGGGGTGACCTTCTAGAACAGATGTAAAGAGGAATTTTTTTAGCCCGAGAGTAGTGAATCTGTGGAATGCTCTGCTACAGACTGTGGCAGAGGCCAGATCCATGGGTATATTTAAGGCGAAAGTTAATCAGTCAGGGCATCAAAGGATATGGCAAGAAGGCAGGTGTATGCGGTTGAGTGGAATCTGGGATCAGCCAAGATGGAATGGTGGGGCAGACTCGATGGGCTGAATGGCCTAATTCTGCTCCTATGTCTTATAGTCTTATGGGCTTAAGGAAGTTTTTCATCACATCCTTGCATAGATGTACTTGGACATGAGACCATAAACTCTACTTTAAGACATTGCGAAGTCACCTTTGATGTTACAGTGTCTCTGAGGTCTCCTAGTATCAATTCCTCCTCCCTGATGTGGGAAATGAAGATGGTGCCAGTGAACAACGCTACCAAAGGCAACATCCTCAAGACGGTTCATGAAGCAATTCATTTCATCTCCTTTGCATCTTTTTGTTTCAGAGATGGTTCTGTTACTGTTAGAGCCCATTATCTACATTCTGGCAGTGTGATTTCAGGCTGATTGGTCGATCTGGCACTTTGCTGTCCCCCAGAGTGTTCCACGAGGCTGAGACCAAAACGTGCCTCGTTGTTGCCAGAGAAGGTGTCTGCATACGGCAGTCTCTCACTCCCTCTCTCGCTCACTGCTCCTGAGGGAAGGTCCTTGCATTTGAGTGATCTCTCTCTCCCTCAATGCTGTTGAGGGATGGGGCTGAAGCAAGGTTTAATCAATGCGGATTGTAGATTTGGACTCTAATTCAAGTTTATGATGTGTTCTAGTTTCTAGTTCTAGTTCTGTTTGCTCTTTCTTGTTATTACTTCTGGATGATTTTTGAATCGGGTCAACCTGCAGATAATGAACACTGGGCTGAACTGAAATATGCTTTTTGACTTTGGTTTATACTCTGAGTTTTCACTGTTTTTCTATTGCCAATTGCACAATTTTTTTGCACATGAGGGGAGGGGAGTTTGATGTTTTCCTTTGAATGGGTTGGTTCCATGGTGTTTCTTTGTTTTGTCACTGTCTGTGGGGAAGCCAAATTTTAGGCTTGTGTACTGTACATATACTTTGATAATAAATGTACTTGGAATCTTTGGAAGGAGGCTGTGAACTTTTGAACTAATTTCCTCTCTGCCAAGATTAGTAAGGTTAACAAACATGAGAATTTTGTCAACTTTGTCTCCAACTTCCACTCTCCCCTCAAGTTTACCTGATCCATTTCCGACATCTGCCTTCCCCTTTTCGATCTCTGTCTCTATCTCTGAAGACAGTTTATCGAATGATATACTTTATAAACCCACTAATTCTCACAGCTACCTGGACTATACCTATTCCCACCTTCCCTTCCCTTTCTATCAGTTCCTCCATCTCTGCTGCATCTGCTCTTAGGATGAGGCTTTTTCATTCCAGAACTAATGTGATGTCCTCCTTCTTCAAAGAAAGGGGCTTTCCTTCCTCCACCATCAACACTGCCCTCACATGCATCTCTTCCTTTTTGCGCACATCTGCCCTCACACTATCCTCCTACTACCCTGCCATCCCACCAGGGATAGGGTTCCTCTTGTTCTCACCTACTTCCCCAGTGGCCTCCGCGTCCAGCACATAATTCTCTGTAACTTCCACCATCTCTAATGGGATCCCACCATCTTTCCCTCCTCCCCACTTCCCGCTTTCCACAGGGATCACTCCCTACGTGTGTTCCTTCTTCATTCGTCCCTCCCCACTGATCTTCATTCTGATATTTATCCTTGCAGGAGGAACAAGTGACACACCTGCCCCTACACCTCCTCCATCACTGTCATTCAGAGCCCCAAACAGCTCTTCCAGGTGAGGTGACACTTTACCTGTGAGTCTGTTGGCATCATCTACTGTATCTGGTGCTCCCAGTGTGGTCTCCTGTATATTGATGAGACCTGACGTAGATTGGAAGACCACTTCACCAAGCACCTACCAGTCTGGCAGAAAAAGCAGGCTCTCCTAGTGACCACCCATTTCAATTCTACTTCCCATTCCCATTCCGACATGTCAGTCCATGGCCTCCTCTACTGCTGTGATGAAGCTACAGTCAGGTTGGAGGAGCAACACCTTATAGTCCATTTGGGTAGCCTCCAACCTGATGATATGAACATTGATTTCTTGAACTTCTTGTAATTGTCCCCCACCCTTCTTCACCATTTCCCATTCCTGTTTCCCTTTCTCACCTTATCTCCTTACCTCCCCATCACCTCCCTCTGGTGCTTCTCTCCCTTCTCTTTCTTCCATGGTCTTCCACCTTCTCCTATCAGGTCCCTACCTCCAACCCTTTATCTCTTTCACCAATCAGCCTCCCAGCTCTTTGCTTCACCACCCACCGCCCGACCCCCAGTTTCACTTAACTACCACTGGTACTTCTTCCTCCCCTCCCCTACCTTCTTACTCTAACTTCTCATCTTTTTTTCCAGTCCTAATGAAGGACCTTAACCCAAAATGTTGACTGTTTACACTTTCCCATAGATTCTGCCTGGCCTGGTTTGTTCCTCCAGCATTTTGTGTGTTTTGCTTAGCAGGGATAACATCTGCTCCTGATGACTTGTTGCTTCTTAGTTAACATAAGACTTGAACATTTCTTCCATTCCCTCTCGATTTCCTGATTCTCTCTCCACCATACCATTTTTTGATATATAACCTTCCCCAAGATTTTTCTGATTATTTTCACCAGGTATCCTTCACTCCCCCTTCTATGGTGCAGTCTGTGAAGAAAGGGTCTTAAATGGCATGAAGCATTCAACTATTGGTGCTTTAGCGACCATTATGGGGCGGGGGGTGCTTATAATGAAACCAGTTATTGGTCAAACTTGCAGCAAATGCCTTACAAGTACTTAATTAATTTTAGGCATCCTCGTTTTCCATTTTGGTTTTTAATGGTTGGTTAAGTATTCAGGGAAGATGAATGTGCAGAAATTTTCAGGCATTAGATTCAGAGTATTTCCTGACAATATTTTATCGGCAGTTAAATGTTCCCACTTTCATTTCACCAACATTACATGCACCATTTGTTTAGTGCTCATTTACATTGGACCATTGTAAGTAAGAACTGCCTTCTCACATTATTGATTATACTAGACCATAATCTGCCAGCAATGTTGTCCATCTGTCTCCTTTCAGTTCTGGATCAAATGGTAAGGCTGTAGGGTGAAGTTTGACTTACCAAGGTTTTTGTAAGAGCTACATACCAAGAGGCATTTCATGCATAGATTCCAAATTTTTGAATTAAATTTTCACAGTGGAAAATAATTTTTCTCATTTAATTCTCTTCCACAGAGGACATTGCAGTTCTTTACTTCACCCCTCTCCCCCCATGCTCCCTGGCCCTGCACTCGTCTTCGAGCATCTAGATAATAAATAGGCAGACATCTATTTATTGTCTACAGCTCTGGCTCCATTACCACAATTCCAAACAAAACCATTTCTGAAATCCTAGACTTCAGATGATGCACCCCACTGCAGCTGGATCTGCAATTTTTTGACAAACAGACCGCAATTAGTAGGGATAGGAGGCAACTCTTCCAGCACAATTATCCTCTTCACCAGTGCCCCACAAGGCTGCATTCTCAGCTCCAGGTACACTTGTGACTGTGTGGCCAAATTTATTCTAACTCCATTTACTCTAACTCCATTAGATGACGTGCCTGTAGTGTTAAATGTAGGTCTGAAGGTGCTCACAATATTCCAAATGTTGTCTGGTCCTCTTGAAATGAATGCTAACATTGCATTTGTCTTCCTTACAGTGGACTCAACCTGCAAATTAACATTTAGTGAATCCTGCACTAGGATTCTCAAGTTCCAATGCGCCTCCGATTTCTGAATTCATCAGTGCAGAGTACCCCTGTGGCCACTGTTACGTACCCCGTAACTGGGTTGCCAAACCAGCAGAAATGGAACACTCATTGGAGTCTGGATTACTAGGAACTAATGAAGTTTTATTAAAGACGTGAGTAATACAGTACTCTAATCGTAAAGATATCAATGTAACAGGTTAGCAATGATAATACACACCTATACACAGAACTAGGGTAATAGGAATCAACCAAGCTCTATCGCAGTCTAGGGGTAAAATGATCAGTCTTTCACTGACACAGGGTTCATTTCAGCTTAGTGCAGTTCACAGTAATCGCTGTTATACCGTTGGAGAGGGGGGGGGGAATGCAATTTGGTTCAGGCAGACCTTTGATGTCTTCGCAGTTGGTTTCAGGCAGACCCTTTTTGATGTCTTCTATCCCGCTGTGGTCACCGACTGTGACCCCTCCGTTCCGGATACGATCGTTTTTCCGCTGTGAACCCGGCACCCAGGCAAGGGCGGACACACACCCCAGGTTCCCACCAATTGTACCTTTACACCCTGTGAGTTTATGGTCGGTTCCTGCGAACCGGTCCTCCAAACTCCTACCAACTTGCGGGGGCACACCGCTCTTTCCAGGGTCTCGTTATCTCATGATCTTGTGGTGTGTGTTGTGCCTTAGCGAACCTGCTCTTTTTATCCCCATGCTGGGGTATCACCTGTCCATCAAACTTCAAACAGTTCAGGTTCAAAGCAACTGGTCTGTCAATATTCTGAATTGTGTTTCTTTTCCGTTAATCCTTCTCTCCTCTCTTATTAGCATTTTGAATGTTTCTCCATTGTCTCTCTTGTATCTCTCATTAGCATCAATCGTCCGATAACTTGGTTTGGCGTCACACCACCCAGTGCAGAAAACCCCTGTAGCCGCTCCCCTCAACAACAGGTATACTGCTTCAGATACTGTTGGGTGAGGATGACCTAGCGGAGGAGAACCACAGCAGACAATTCTGCCACTGTGGCCCAGAAGGAAAGGGGGAGAGAAGAGGTGAGCTGTAGTGATAGAGAATTCATTGGTCAGGGGAACAGATCTTGTTCTATGGACAAGAATGAGTTTCTCCAATGATAGGTTGCCCCTTGGGTGTCAGGGTCAAGGACATCTTAAGTGGGAGGGTGAACAGCCAGAGATAATAGTTCACATCGGAACCAATAACTCAGGAAGGAAGGGTGACAAGGTCCAGCAAAATGAGTTCAGGGAGTTAGGTACTAAGTTAGAGGATAGGACCTCCAGGGCTGCGATCTCAGGGTTGCTACCCGTGCAACACGCTTGTGAGGTCAGAACTAGGAAGATCATACAGCTTAACATGTGGCTAAGGAGTTGATGCAGGAGAGAGGGCTACAGAATTTTGGATCATTGGGCTCTCCACCAGGAAGGTTGTGGTCTGTACAGAAGGAAAGGTTTGCACTTGAACAGGAGGGGCAGAATATCCTTGCGCGAATGTTTGCTACTGCTGCCCGGAGTTTGGGGGGTGGGGCGCGGTTAGACTAGAATTGCAGGGGGATAGCAACCAGATTGCCAGAACAGATAGCAGAGTGGTTGTGGACAAAGATGCCTATATACATGTCAGGAATCAACAGTCTGAGCATGGTGAAAGTGGTGTTCTCAGATGTTATACTTCAACGCAAAGAGTATTGTAGGAAAGGTGGATGAGTTCGAGGCATAGGTCAGCACGTGGAATTATGACTTTGTAGCCATTAGTGAGACGGTTGCAGGAGGGGCAAGATGGACAGCTCAATGTGCCTGGATTCTACTGTTTTAGACATAATGGAGCAGGAGAGCTTAAAGAGCGAAGGGTGGCATTATTAGTCCGGGAAAATATCACGGCAGTGCGCAGACAGGACAGACTGGAGAACTTGTCTACTGAGGCTATATGGATGGAACTGAAGGATAAAGAAGGGATGACCACATTAATGGGATTATATTATAGACCACCCAACAGTCTGCCAGATTTAGAAGAGCAAATTTGGAGAGAGAATGCAGATGTTGCAAGAAAAATAAAGTTGTGATAATAGGTTATTTTAACTTTTCAGTTATTGACTGGAACTCCCATACTGTAAAAGGACTGGAGGTGATAGATTTTGTCATATGTGTTCAGGAAAGTTTCCTTAATCAGTACGTAGAGGTCCCAACTAAAGCAAATGTGATACGAGATCTCCTATGAGAGAAGGCAGGGGAACACTGTGCATCTAGTGTTCATAATAGCATGAGTTTCAATATATTTATGGAGAAGGATAGATCTGACCCTCCAGATGTAATTCTAAATTAGAGAAAGGCCAATTTTGACGGTATCAGAAAGGATCTGGCAAGTGTGGATTGGGGCGGGTTCTTTTCTGGGAAAGATGTACTTGGTAAGTGGAAGGGTTTCAAAAATGAAATCTTGGGAGTACAGTGTTTGTATATTCCTGTTAGAATAGAAGACAAGGATAACAAGTTTAGGGAACCTCGGTTTTTGAAAAATATTGAGGCCTTGGTTAGGAAAATGAAGGAGGTGCATAGCAGGTATAGGGAGGTAGGAACAAATGAGGAGTGAATGAAATGCAAGGGAACACTTCAGAATCAGAATCAGAATCAGAATCACTGGCACGTGACATGAAATTTGTTAACTTAGCAGCAGTTCAATGCAATACATAATCTAGCAGCGAGAAACAAATAAAAAAATAAAATAAAACATAATAATAAACAAGTAAATCAATTACATATATTGAATAGATTATTTAAAAATGTGCAAAAGCAGAAATACTGTATATTAAAAAAAGTGAGGTAGTGTCCAAAGATTCAATGTCCATTTAGGAATCAGGTGGCAGAGGGGAAGAAGCTGTTCCTGAATCATTGAGTGTGTGCCTTCAGGCTTCTATATCTCCTACCTGATGGTAACAGTGAGAAAAGTGCATGCCCTAGGTGCTGGAGGTCCTTAATAATGGATGCTGCCTTTCTGAGACACTGCTCCCTAAAGATGTCTTGGGTATTTTGTAGGCTGGTGCCCAAGATGGAGCTGACTAGATTTACAACCTTCTGCAGCTTCTTTTGGTCCTGTGCAGTAGCCCCTCCATACCAGACAGTGAGGCAGCCCATCAGAATACTCTCCATGATACAACTATAGAAGTTTTTGAGTGTATTTGTTGATATGCTAAATTGCTACAAACTCCTCATAAAGTAGAGCCGCTGTCTTGCCTTCTTTATAACTACATCAATATGTTGAGTCCAGGTTAGATCTTCAGAGAGCTTGACACCCAGGAACTTGAAGCTGCTCACTCTCTCCACTTCCAATCTCTCTATGAGGATTGGTATGTGTTCCTTCGTCTTACCCTTCCTGAAGTCCACAATCAGCTCTTTCGTCTTACTAACGTTGCCTGCCAGGTTGTTGCTGTGGCACCATTCCACTAGTTGGCATATCTCACTCCCGTATGCCCTCTCGTCACCACCTGAGATTCTACCAACAATGGTTGTATCGTCAGCGAATTTGTAGATGGTATTTGAGCTATGCCTCGCCACACAGTCATGTGTATATAGAGAGTAGAGCAGTGGGCTAAGCACACACACCCTGAGGTGCGCCAGTGTTGATCATCAGCGAGATGGAGATGTTATCACCAATCCGCACCGACTGTTGTCTTCCGATTAGGAAGTCGAGGATCCAATTGCAGAGGGAGGTACAGAGGTCCAGGTTCTGCAACTTCTCAATCAGGATTGTGGGAATGATGGTATTAAATGCTGAGCTATAGTCGATGAACAGCATCCTGACATAGGTGTTTGTGTTGTCTAGGTCAGTGGTCCCCAACTTTTTTGCACCGTGGACCGGTTTAATATTGACAATATTCTTGCGGACCGGCTGACCGGGTGGGGGGGGTGGGGGCGCGGTGTTCAAGTAGGGTTAAGCTCACCTCAACATGTCTTTTACAGTTAGGGTTGCCAACTTTCTCACTCCCAATTAAGGGACAAAAGTAGCAGTCAAATCCTGACAAAGGGTCCTGGCCCAAAACGTCGACTGTACCTCTTCCTATAGATGCTGCCTGGCCTGCTGCATTCACCAGCATTTTCTGTGTGTGTTGACGAGACACTTGTGTTTACCCCGAGAAAGACTACCATGACCATGAAACCGTGCACGGGCTCTTGTGTGCGTATGCGTGACATTCGCATATGTGACATGCGCATGCGCGTAAGTGCTGATTTTTTCCCCCACAAATCAGTTTTGCCTTAATCTTCCCGACTACACTGCACATACATTATTTCTACTTTATATAGGGTGTGTATTTATTCATATCATTAATGCTTTTACTATATGTTAGAATTATTTTAGGTTTTATGTGTTATTTGGTATGATTTGGTAGATTATTTTTTGGGTCTGGGAACGCTCAAAAATTTTTCCAATATAAATTAATGGTAATTGCTTCTTCGCTTTACACCATTTCGGCACGAAAGGTTTCATAGGAACGCTCTACCTTAGCGGGGGAAATATGGGACAAAGGCGGTCCCACATGGGACAAACCAATTTCGCCTAATATATGGGATGTCCCGGCAAATACTGGACAGTTGGCAACCCTATGTTCAAGTTCAACAGTGCGTGACAGGGAATGAGGAAAGGTGCAGCTGACTCGTATTGTTTCCTCCCGGCCCGGTAGCACATGCTTTGCGGCCCGGTACCGGTCCGCGGCCTGGTGGTTGGGGTCCGCTGGTCTAGGTAGACTAAAGCCATGTGGAGAGCCATTGAGATTGTGTCTGCCATTGACCTATTGTGGTGATAGGTGAATAGCAATGGGTCCAGGTCCTTGCTGAGGCACACACTCATCCACACAGGTTTTAATGAAGTCGGTAACAACTGCAGCATTCTAGTCCAGATTCAAAGATGAATCCCCGAATACAGTCCAGTCCACTGATTCAAAGCAGTCCTGTAGGCTGTAGAAGGAAATCAGGAGGGCTAAAAGAATGCATGAGGTTGTTCTGGCAGACATGGTGAAGGAAAATCTCAAGAGTTTCTGCAGATATATTAAGAGCCAAAGGATAGCAACGTACAAAGTTGTTCCTCTGGAAGATCAGAGTGGTCATCTATGCATGGAGCCAAAAAAGATGGGCAGGATCTCAAATGGATTGTTTTGCATCTGTGTTTACTTGGGAAATGGACACAGAGTTGACAGAAGAGAAGCCAGTAGCAGTGATGTCATGAACTGTATACAGTTACAGAGGAAGAGGAAGTGGTGTTTGGTACATTCGTCATTTATTTATTTAGAGTTACAGCATGGAACAGGCCCTTCCGGCCTAACGAGCCACGCAGCCCAGCAACCCACCTATTTAACACTAGCCCAATCACAGGACAATTTACAATGAACAATTAACCAACTAACTGGTATGTCTTTGGATTGCAGAAGAAAACCAGAGCATCCAGAGGAAACCCCCACATGTTCACAGGGAGGACATACAAACTCCTTACATGGGAAGCCGGAATTGAACGCTGAACTCTGACGCCCTGAGCTGTAATAGTTTGGCATTAACTGCTATGTTATCATGGTGGATAACTCCCCAGGGCCTGACAAAGTTTTCCCTCAGAACCTGTGGCAGTCTAGTGCAGAAGATGTAGAGATATTTAAAATGCCCTTAACCATGGATGAGATGCCAGAGGATTGAAGGATAGTTAATGTTTAAAAAAGGCTCTAAGAATAAGCCAGGAAATTATAGGCCAGTGAGGCTGACATCAACATTGGGTAAATTATTGGAAGGTATTCTAAAGGACCAGATATTTAAGTATTTAGATAGATAGGAACAGGTTAAGGATAGTCAACATGGATTTATGCGTGGTACATCAAGTCTAACCAACATTATAGAGTATTTTGAGGAAGTTACAAGGAAAGTTGATATAGGCAAGTCAGTGGATATTGTCTACATGGCCTTTAGCAAGGCTTTTGAAAAGGTCCCACACGGGAAGTTGGTCAAGAAGGTTCAATCACATGGCATACAAAGTTCAAAGTAAATTTATTATCAAAGTATATATCTGTCACTATATACAACCTTGAGTTTCATTTTCTTCTGGGCATACTCAATAAATCCATGATAGAATAATAACCATTATAGAATCAATAACTTGGGTGTTCAATCAGTGTGCAAAAGTCAACAAGTTGAGCAAGTACAAAAAATAAATAATAATAATCAATAAATAAGCAATAAATATCAAGAACATGAGATGAAGAGTCCTCGAAAGCAAGTCCATACGTTGTGGAAACATCTCAATGATGGGTCAAGTGATGCTGAGTGAAGTTCTTCCCTTTGGTTCAAGAGCCTGATGGTTGAGAGGTAATGACTGTTCCTGAACCTGGTGTTATGAGTCCTGAGGCTCCTGTGCCTTCTTCCTGATGGCAGCAGTGAGAAGAGAGCATGACTTGAGTGTTGGGGGACCCTGATTATGGATGTTGCTTTCCTGTGACAATGCTCCATATAGATGAGCTCAATGGTGGGGAGGGTTTTACCTGTGAGGGACTGGTCACAGGTAAAACCCTCCCCACTACCTTTTTATACGATTTCCCATTCAAGGGCATTGGTACCAGGCTGCGATGCATCCAGTCAAGATACTCTCCACTGCACATCTATAGAAGTTTGTCAAAGTTCTCAATGTCATGCTGTATCTTTGCAAACTCCTAAAGAAACAGATAGGGCCCAGGGCAAGTCATCCAAAATAATAAAGTTGAGCAATTTAAGGTTGCTGACTCTCTCAGCCTCTGATCCTCCAACGAGGACTGGCTCATGGTCCTCTAGTAAACAATTAGCTTCTTTATCTTGCTGAGATTGAGTAAGAGGTAAAGGAAAATTTGAAACTGTTGGAAATCCAAGTGTAATGCACTGGTTAAGATTTTTACTGCTATGTTTTAGGTCATTCCTTTTAGCAGTTCCGTAAGAGCAGTCTGTTCTGCTTTCAGCTTGCTTGGGTTTGAGCTAAGATAAGAAGCTTTGTTGTTCAACTTAGGAATGTGGTGTCAGCCAATCAGGATGGTGGGATTGGGAGAAGGTTCTAGAGAATTCTGGGCAGAGAGGTTTTTGTGATGGACAGTGGTGTGGGTCGAGGTCTGTTTGGCGGGAGGTGGGAGAAAAAATGAGGGAAGGTGGTTAGGATGCAATCCCTGTTGCGCAAGGTGCTTTATGCAGATGAATGGCTTCAAGGAGGAAGGGCCAATACTCCTGTGGAAGAGCCCGTTTGTTCAAAATGGATTTTGAGTGACATCTGGAAGGTGGTGTGTGCTTCCATGCAGACTGTGGGTCCAACATGTGAGTTAAGGACAACTTCAAGATGAACTCCAACTTATGTGCACATTTGAATATTTAATTATGATGGGCACTTTTGTTTTATGAAGTAAAGAGCTGAGAAGTTGATTGGTGAAAGAGATACAGGGCTGAAAAAGATAGAATCTCATAGGAGAGGACAGAAGAAAGAAAATAGAGAGGAGCACCAGAGGGAGGTGATGGGCAAGTAAGGAGATAAGGTGAGAGAGGGAAAGGGGAATGAAGTGAATGGTGAAGGAAGGGGACATTACAGGAAGTTTGAGAAATCAATGTTCATGCTAACAGGTTGCAGGCTACATAGACAGAATATAAGGTGTTGCTCCTCCAACCTGAGTGTGGCCTCATCACAACAGTAGAGGAGGGCAAGGACTGACATATTGGAATGGGAATGGGAAGTGGAATTAAAATGTATGGCAACTGGGCGCCCCCGCCTTTTCTCTTTCCTCCAGAAAAATGGCAGATGGAACTTAATACAGCCAAGAGTGAGGTGTGGTGTATTGGGAAGACAAACCGGGTAGGACTTACAAGGTGAGTGGTAGGAAACTGAGGAGCTAGTGGACAGACATACATATCCATAATTCCTTGAAATTTGCATCACAGCTAGATAGGGCTGTAAAGAAAGATATTGACCTTCATATATCAAAGAATTGAGTTCAGGAGTTTGAGGTGTTATGTTGAAATTGTATAAGACATAGTTGAAGCCTAACGGAGTATTGCATGCATTTTTGGTCACCTCCCTATAGGAAAGATGTCAATAAAATTGAAAGAGTGTAGAGAAAATTTACAAGGATGTTACCAGAACTTGAGAAACTGAGTTATACAGAAAAGTTGAATAGGTAAGGATTTTATTCCCTATAACACAGAGGAATGGGGGGAGATTTGACAGAAGTATACAGAATTATGAGGGAGGGGTATAGATTTGGAAAATGCAAGCAGACTTTTTCCACTGAGGTTGAGTGAGTCTAGAATGAGACTTCATGGGTTAAGGGTGAAAGGTGAAATGTTTAAGAGGAACTTGAGGGGGAACATACTCACTTAGAGGGTGGTGAGTACGTGAAATATGCTGACAGCGGAAGTGGAGGCTGTGGGTTCAATTTCAATATTTAAGAGAAATCTGGAGAGATACGTGGATGAGAGGTGTATGGAGGGCTATGGTTTGGGTTCAAGTTGATGGCACTAGGCTAATAGTTCAGCACTGATTAGATGGGCCAACAGGCCGCTTTCTGTGTTGTAGTGTTATATGACTCTGTGACTGTTCAGAAAAAAATCTACATATTTACTCCTTCTATCAAAGTGCATGATCACAGTCTTTCCGTGAGGATCACTAGCGAACTTAAGTGCAGGAATCACAGACACTTTGGCAAATCAACAAAGCTAAAGATTTAGTACAGAAATTAACTAGAAAAATGAACAAGCATTCAGGTGAACTCTTGATGAACAGAAATTGCTCATGAGACACAGAAGAACTCGGTCTGAGTTTCACTAGACAAGGGACCAAAGTGACCCAACAAAGAAGGGGTTGGCATACCCTGCTGAAATATTCCCTAGAGCACATAGGAATTCTGGGGCAATCCAACAACACAAATGTCCAGATGAAACAATAAACCCCAAAGCCAACAACTACAATACAAGACGTTGACAATACTGTGCTAATTAAATCATCCCAAATTGAATAATAGTGATAAATACAGAGAGAGTTTAACAATCCCCGTGATACCAAATGTTACACCTACAACACAAACTGAAAAACTAGAGCAACACACATCAAAGTTGCTGGTGAACGCAACAGGCCAGGCAGCATCTCTAGGAAGAGGTACAGTCAACGTTTCAGGCCAAGACCCTTCGTCAGGACTAGAGTCAGCCCAAAGGCAAACAATTGGACACAAAAGGTAAACAGCACAAGGAACAATGCATGCCTGTGAGGTGACACTGAGAAAATACAGTCCACATACTAACTGACACAAAAAAATCTCTTTTCTTTTTTAAGGACAACCCCAGGTTGTGACACCCTATTCTATTTGCCACTTTCCTGTATTCCATTCTATTTACCACTTCTTCTCCCATTCTCCTAATCTGTCTAAATCCTTCTGCAGACTCCCTGTTTCCTCAACACTACCTTCCCCTCCACCTATCTTTGTATCACCACAAGCCCGGCCAAAAAGCTATCAATTCTGTCATCAAATCATTAACATATAACATGGAAAATACTCGATCCAACACCAACCCCTGTGGAATACTACTAGTCACCAGCAGCCAAACCAAAAAGACCCCCTTTTTTTCAATTCTTTGCCTTCTGCCAGTCATCCACTCTCCTGACCATGCTAATATCTTTTCAGTTATACCATGGGCTATTATCTTCTCTAGCAGCCTCATGTGTGGCACCTTGCCAAAGGTCCTCTAAAAATCTAAGTCAGCACCATCCACTGACTCTCCTTTGTTTATCCTGCCTGTTATTTCTTCAAAGAATTCCAATAGACTTGTCAGGCCTGACTTCCCCTTAAAGAAACCATGCTGACTTTGGCCTAATTTATCATGTGCCTCCAAGTACACTGAAACCTCACCCTTATTAATAGATTTTACCATCTTATCTATCACTGAAGTCAGGCCAACTGGCCTATAATTTCCTCTCTTTTGCCTCTGTCCCTTCTTAAAAAGTGGAGTGACATTTGTGATTTTCCAGTCATCTGGAACCATTCCAGAATTTAGTAATTACTAATACCTCTACAATCTCTTCAGAACCCTGGTCTGTAGTCCATTTTGTCCAGGTGACTTATCTACTTCAAACCATTCAGCTTTCCAAGCACCATCTTCTTAGTAATAGTGACTATACTCATTTCTGCCCTTTGACTCTCTTGAATTTTTGGCATATGACTGATGTCTTCCAGTGAAGACTGGTACAAAATACTTATTCTGATCACCTGCCATACCTTTGTTCCCCATTACTATCTCTCCAGCATTATTTTCCACCAGTCCAATGAATTGCCTCTTTTTTCTTTACATATCTAAAACCTTCTGGTATCCTCTTTTATATTATTGGCAAAATTGCCTTCGTATTTCATTTTTTTCATTGTTTTTCCAGATGCCTTCTGGTTCATTGCGTTTCATCCAATCTGGAATTGCCTTTTCCCTAGTGGGCTTGGTCACAGGCTTCTTTTAAAAGCTATCTCACAGGAATTCCACAAATTCTTTTTCTTAGGATCCTGTACCACCCTGCTTTCCTCTATCTACCCCCATATTGAAATTCTCCTTGACCAACATAACATTCACATTTTTACATGCCTTTTCTGTCTCCCGTTGTAATCTGTACCCCACATCCTGGCTACTATTTGCAAGCCTTTCTTACCCTTGCAATTTCTTAACTCTACCAAGATGATTCTATTTCTTCAGATCCTTTGTCACTTCTTTCTAAGGATGTGATTTCATTGTTTACCAACTGAACTACCACACCCCTCTGCCCACCTGCCCATCTTTTCAATAGAACGTGTATCCGTGGATTTTAAGCTCCCTGCTGTGATATTACCTTTCAGCCATGAATCTGATGCCCACAACATCATACCTGCCAATTTTGAATTGTGCTATAAGCCCATCTACCTTATTTCATATACTGTGTGCATTCAAACATAGCACCATCAATCCTTTACACATCACCTATCATCTCAAATTTCTCTCCATGTTGCCTGAAGTTACATTCTCATGCCTTTCTAAACTTTGCTTTTTTTTAATTCTAGAAACTTCCATACCTTCTCCTGCAGCCTCTTTTCCTTTCAATTTATCCATACTTTTCCAAGCTGTTGAACCAAACACCCTTACTATTTAGTTTGACACTGTTGTATACTTAATATTTGAATGATATTGTAAATATACTGTATCGTTTGATTAAGCATTCTTTGTTGTTTACATAACTCACTATGGGTTTTATGTAAAAGTACGTGAATGGCGTACATGCTCACACCACTATGTCATACATGCACTTGCCTCACTAAAGTAAAAATGAAGCAAACTCGTTTACCCTGGTCCCCTGTGATTTTCTTTCAATTACTTCCCAGTTTTGAAGTTACAAGACGTAAGAATGGTGACGAGTAAGTTTCAAGTTTGAGTTTAAGAGCCGAAAGGTAATGTTGCAGCTATATAGGCACCTGGTCAGACCTCACTTGGAGTACTGTGCTCAGTTCTGGTCACCTCACTACAGGAAGGACATGGAAACCATAGAAAGGGTGCAGAGGAGATTTACAAGGATGTTGCCTGGATTGGGGAGAATGCCTTATGAGAATAGGTTGAGTAAACTCGACCTTTTCTCCTTGGAGCGATAGAGGATGAGAGGTGACCTTATAGAGGTGTACACATAATGAGAGGCACTGATTATGTGGATAGTCAGAGGCTTTTCCCCAGGCTGAAATGGCCAGCACGAGAGGGCATAGTTTTAAGGAGCTTGGAAGTAGGTACAGAGGAGATGTCAGGGGTAAGTTTTTTATGCAGAGAGTGGTGAGTGCATGGAATGGGCTGCCAGCGGCCGTGGTAGAGGCAGAAATGATAGGGTCTTTTAAGAGATTCCTGGATGGCTATCTGGAGCTTAGAAAAATAAAGGGTTATGTGTAAAGCCTAGATAGTTCTAAGGTAGGAACATGCTTGGTACAGCTTTGTGGGCCGAAGGGCCTGTATTGTGCAGTAGGTTTTTCTATGTTTCTATGTTTCTTTCTAAAATGATCTTGAGACAACTACCTATCTGTTGAAGTACAGTGAGATTTCTTTTTCTTTGGAAGAAGAAGAGAAAGATAGTTGAATTTTTTAAAAAAGTGCAACACATGTCTTGTTGGTTGAGTTAAAAAAATGGCAGAAAACAAATGAAGTTCACAGGTTTGTAAACAACAAGTGCCGGGTTATAATAATAATAAAGTTTTAAAAAGCAGAATTGTCTTAGTATTGTCAGTTCAGTGATGGGCTTAATGGTGCACTGAGAGACAGTTTAGTTTGTGGAATCTCACAAGAAAGCACTTAAAAATGGCTCCTAACTGAAGCACAACTCACATTTAAAAGAACAGTTGAAATCGCTGTATCAATGGGAACAGCAGACAGAGAAGCAATTGAGTTGCAATCATGAATGAAATTGTAACATGTAAGCAGAAACCAGCCTGGCTGAACAAATTGTGTTACCATTGTGGCAGGAGATCACATTCACTAGACCAATGCAGATTTAAATTGAAACTTGCAGAAAATGCAACAAAGTAGGACACATACAAAGAGAATATCAGGTAGACAGAAAATGAAAGGACTGCATAAAGAAGAGAAACAGAAAAAAACGTCAATGTTCCAGGTTCAAAAAGAGCACTAATCTGCAAGCGGTGGATGAAAAATCTAATAATGCTGAGAGTGGTGCAGAATTGGGTAGCTTTGAGATTTAAAATGTGAAAACTAACAATAAACAAGCAATGTAGCTTGCACCAAAAGGGAACAGCAAATTAATTAAAATTGAATTGGACACTGGCTCAGCTGTTTCAGTCATTCCACAAATGAGTTTGAACAGCATTTCAAAGATACTGAACTGAAGCCTGCTGGTGTCCAGCTAAGTACTTATACTGGAGAAAAGATAACTCCTGTGGAAATGTTGCTTATACCAGTGAAATGCAACCACCAACAAGCCACACTAGGCTGTATGTGGTAAAAACAGGAGGGTCAGCATTGTGGGGCCGTGATTGGACTACAACTAAAACTTGATTGGAAATCTATCCTACCATTTTTCATGCCACATGTCACAACCACAGATTCGGCAGCGCAGTAGATACGGCAAATGTACTTGTGAATTTGCACATGTCTGCTAATTATTATTTAATTGAAATAGTATTTAACTCTATACTTGTCATCGCAGTGCTTATTGAGACTTGGACAGAGCACAGCAACACATCATTGTCTGCTTACATCGGCCTTGCCAGAGAAATTGGATTGTCCAGTCAACTCACTCTGAAGACTAGCAGTATTCATATAATATTTAGATGTTCTTTTCAGCAGCAGTGTCAGCTTCGTTTCCCATTTGAAAGTTTTCGTTAATGGCCCTGTTTGGCCTAGAGTTTATTGTTTTCTTTTCCCTTTAACATTGTTCGCATTTAAGTTTTGTGAACTATCGACCCGCTTCAGTGTCTCTCACTCTGCACTTGGGCCATATCTGAACCCAGAAGCCTCATATTTCCCCTTGCTCCAATTAAACACTTTCCTAACTTATCTGTTCCTATCCCTCTCCAATGCTATAGTAAAGGAGATAGAATTGTGATCACTGTCTCCAAAATGCTCTCCCACTCAGAGATCTGACACCTGACCAGGTTCATTTCCCAATACCAGATCAAATACAGCCTCTCCTCTTGTAGGTTTATCTACCTATTGTGTCAGGAAACTTTCCTGAGCACACCTAACAAACTCTACCCCATCTAAACTCCTTGCTCTAGTGAGATGGCAATCAAATTTGGGGAAATTAAAATCTCCCACCATGACAACCCTGTTATTAGTGCACCATTCCAGAATCTGTCTCCCTATCTGCTCATCGATGCCCCTGTTACTATTGGGTGGTCTAGAAAAAACACCCAGTAGAGTTATTGACCCCTTCCTGTTCCTAACATCCACCCACAGAGACTCCGTAGCCAATCCCTCCATGGCTTCCTCCTTTTCTGCAGCCGTGACACTATCTCTGATCATATTTCTCTGAAGATAACCTTCAAGATTACAAAGATGCAGCTAAGTGTGAGCAACTTGTCTCTAAACATCAGTTCCAAAGTAAAAAAAAAAGTATGACATTTTGTCAGTAATTTTTAAAATCCCTGCTGTTTGGGCAGGTGGGATAAAACAAGTTCTTAGAATTCTCTTCCAGATTCTGTAGACGCCCCAATGTCAGTAATGTTTCTTGATTGCAAGAGCCAAACCGTTCAGGATTACAGATGGCCAATAAAGTCAATTGGGAATGTGAATATTGGAGTCTCCATACTGGTGGGAGGCACGTTTTTGTGGCTGGGTCATTGAATACTTCGCCCTTTTCTTGGTTGCACGTAGGTAGCTGAAGTTAATTCATGCTTTTGCTAGGTTAATGTGTTGGCTCTACACACAAAATATTGGATGAACTTTATGGAGGGGAATAAAGTCCATGCAGTTTCGGACTGAGACCCTTCATCAGGACTGTAAAGGAAGGGGAAAGACGTCAGAAAAACAAACTGCTGTAAGAACACACCATTAATGCCTCTCCTGACTGGAGTTCCTCCAACACTTTGAGTCTGTTCCAGCATCTTGTATTTATAACAAGTTAGCTGTGTGGAAAATCTGTAAAGAGGGTTTAAACTCAATGTGCAGCAAATGGATGAGAGATTGACTTGGGAATGGTCAAGAATTGGAATTGCTTCAAACTTGGGCAGCTAAAATATTTAACATGCGGGAAGAGAGAACAGTTTGTGGATCAGCTGCTGGCTGAATTTGTGGGAATTGATAGGGTGGAAGATGTGCTGTTGCGACTTTTACAGGCACCCAGGAAAACAATCCAGTGTCCTACTGAAGAAAGTTTGAGTTTCAACCAGGCAGTTGTGATGCAGCTCAGCAACTAACCCTTTCAGTGTAATGGTTTGAGAAGAATTCATTCAGAATGGTTACGTCCTGTTGCAGTGTTCAAGATAAGTAACGCTTTTCATTTCTGTTGAGTATGTGGCAGAGTGGGACAGTGACTGATAACTCATTATTGCACTGAATGTAAAATTTTCAGTCTGAACAAAAGTGATTCGGGCCAATGGATTTTATCTTGTACAGCATTACAAGTTTAAATTCCAGTCCTGTTGTTTCTCTAGGAAATTATTGAGTATTGTAGCTTTAGCAAACACGTTTGTATACAGTATTTTGCACATGAACACTCCGCTTTGAAAGACTGCTTCCTGAAGTGGGAATAGGTGATAGGAAAAGTTGTCACAAGATTTTATTTTCCAGGTATGCTCCTAAAGAGCTTTATTCTGCTATGAAAACTGTTGAAGATGACCTTTAAAGCTGTCTACAATCACAGCAAATAAACCTTCAGAATATATTAAACACCCATCATTTCAGAACATGCTAAACCAGCAATTTCAGACTTGCATGGGAGAGAGTTTACCCTCATTACTGATCATCAACAACATTTTCAGTCCACAGAAGGGTGTTCCACTCAGAGCAGCAGCATAAATGCAGAGATGGGCTCTGTTTCTTGGAGGATGCAATTACAAGATTGAATTCAACTAATTATAGAAATTCTGATATATTATCCCGTTTACCCTTGGAAAAGGAAATACCTGAATATTTTACAAGGGGGATGCTCTTCTTGGCATACTCTCCCCAGTACAAATTGGAAATCTCCCTACTTTGGCAGAAAATACCCCACAGTGTCTCAGGTCAACATGGCAACTCAAAACGGCTGAAATATGCAGCAGTATCTCCATTTCTGCCAGCGCCGGGATGAACTTGCCCTTGACAGATGTTACTTTATGTGGTGACTGAAAGTTGTTGTACCATCCAAGCTAAGAGCTAAAGTGTTTGAGAAGCTACATGCTGGTCACCTAGGCATTGTCAAAATGAAAGCATTGGTTCAAAGCTTTGTCTGGTGGCCTGGGATAGATCAGCAGATCGAGCAGCTTGCCATGCACTGTTCAAGGGGCCAACATGTCTAGAAGATGCCAAGGGCAGCACCCCTCTATCCCTGATAACAGCCTGGCAGAGGATTCATGTAGATTTTACTGGACTATTCATGGGCAAAAATTTCTTGTTAGTAGTGGATGCAGCTATAAGGTGGCCAGAAGTGTTTCCAATAACAACAGTCCTGACGAAGGGTCTCGGCCTGAAACGTCAACTGTACCTCTTCCTAGAGACGTTGCCTGGCCTGCTGTGTTCACCAGCAACTTTGATGTGTGTTGCAGTGTTTCCAATAGCCTCCACTAAAGCCTCACACACTGTTGGTGTGTCACAAAGCCTTTTCTCAAGGGCTGACGTTCCAGAACATTTAGTCAGTAACAATAGTTTATTGCAGAGCAGTTTCAGTCATTCTTGGAAATGGATGGAATAAGCCCTGTTACATCTGCTCCGTACCATCCAGATACACAGCTACAAATGGTCTGGTGGAAAGCTCTATCCAGAGTCGAAAGAGTGCACTGCGAGGAATGTTAGCAGTACACTATACTGACACTGAATGAGAAGCTTGCTAATTTCCTCCTTGCATTTTCAAATGCAGCTCACTCCACAACAAACAACTCATGGGGGTTCCTAAACTTTTTTATGCCATGGACCAATACCATTAAGCAGGGAGTCGGTGGACCCCAGTATGGGAACCCCTGATTACCGTTCCTGGGTTGTCTCTTGGATCTCCTGAAAGGCAGTTTCAGAAGGCGTATACAGGACAAACAGTTGAGGCTTATCAAACAAGGAGGTTAGATGTTCCTCTCCAGGACTAGCAGCTCTGACAAGGGTCTACAGTAGGGATCAAAAGTGGGTACTTGAAAAGAATAAGGACAGAATTGGACCTCTCTCCTAGATAGTGGAGATGTCATCTGGAGACAACACATTAATCAGCTGAGGAAAGCAGAGTCAATTGTTGGAGAAGAACAGTGTCCAGAGCTGTTAGAACCAACTTCTGCGGTCTCAGAGTCAACACCTACTTGCTGCCTTTCCCTTTCAGACGTCAAAGATTAGATCACAAGCAAGAGAAAAACCTGTAGATGCCGAAACACCAGGTAAAACACACACAAAGCTGGAGAAACTCAGCAGGCCAGGCAGCATCTGTGGAAAAGAGTACAGTCGACGTTTCGGGCTGAGACCCTTCAGCAGGGCTGGAGTAAAAAGGATGAGGAGTAAGAATTAGAGGGTGGGGATGAGCTCCTTGCTTTTGTTAACATGAACTATATGGTGGTTATTGTGGCATCATTCATTCAGTGTTCATTCCTGTATGCTGGCTATTATTTAGTTCTTTATTGATTTACTGCGTGGAGTAGGCCCTACCAGCTCTTTGAACTACACCGCCCAGCGACCCTCGATTTAACCCCAGCCTAATCACAGGACAATTTACAATAACCAATTAAACTATTAACCGGTACATCCTTGGGCTGTGGGAGGAAACCGGAGCACCTGGAGAAAACCCATGCATTCCACAAGGAGGATGTACAGACCTTTTACAGGTGACTTTGGAATTGAACCCCATACTCTGACAGCCCGAGCTGTAATAGCTTCGAACTAACCACTATGCGACCATGGTGCCAAAAACATTCTATGTTCAGAATGGACATTTCCTTTCCAAAATATTCTTGCAAAAATTTACCCACAGTGTTGACTGAACTCATATTTCTATTAAATTTGTTTACAATGTGTACCATGCTAAATAAATAATCAAGGCAATTAGGCAGAATATTAGTACTGTGCTATTGTATGTGCAGATTCAACACGTCATCTAAAACTTTGACAAACCTCTATAGACGTGCAGTGGGGAATATCCTGACTGATTCCAGCATGGCCTGGTATGGAAACACCAATGGCCAAGAATGGAAAAGTGTACAAAAGTAGGTGATACAGCCCAATCCTTCACAGGAAAAGCTCTCCCCACCACTGAGCACATCTACAAAGAGCGCTGCAACAAGTAAGCGGCAACTATCATATTGGACCCCCACCATCTAGGCCATGCTCTCTTCTTGCTGGTGCTGTACAGGAGCCTTAGGTCCCACAGTTATTACCCTTCAACCATCAGGCTCCTGAACCAGTGTGAATAACTTCACTTACCCCAACAGTGAACTGATTCCACAACCTATGGGCTCACCTGCAAGGACTCATGTTCTCAGTATAACTTATTTACTTATTTATTTGTTACTATCATTTGTTTTTTTTACATCTGCATAGTCTTTCTTCTTTTGCACATTGGTTGTCTGTCAGCCTTTGTGTGTAGTATTCCATTGTGTATTGTATTTCTTTGCTCTGCTGTGAATGCTGAAAGAAAATGAATGTGTGTAGTATATGATGACATATATGCATTTTGATAATAAATTTACTTTGAACTTTGAACCTCTTAAATACTTTGAAATCCACTTAGTGTCTTGTTATTCCTAACGTCTAAGGACATTTACAAATCCAAACCACAATTAAAATGTTCTTGTTTATTGAACACAGTGAGAAACAAAATGGTATAGTTAAACAGCTTCTAATTTATGAGATACTATGGATTCTGGTCAATTGGGACACATCAGGTCTAGTACATTTTGACCCTATTAAGTGGCTGCCCCAACTAGCTAAGGTTTCATGATACTAGTTAAAAATGTATAAAAAAGATAAAACTGAGTAACAAATTATTTAAATATTGTAAGAGAAATAAAGAAGAAATTAGAACAGAACTACAGTATTGTAGAACTGTGTGTTAGTTCCTAATAGTTATCAACGGAGGAATTCATACAGTACGCAAATGTCAAAATCAAAATCAGTTCAGACACCTAGAGCAGATAATGGATTGCCTTCTTACGTTGCTATCAATGAAAGCGTCCTCCAAATTTTCATTTTCATTGTAACATTCAAAATGATTGCTGGACCTTCAAACTCTTCATAATTCCTAATTTGTTGAAGTAGTGAAATCATTTCATTTTCACTCCCGGCTGTTTCCGGCATCTCCAAGCCTGAATGCTTGAAACCACAGTCAGCAAGTTTCAAATTGTCTTGCTGCTTATTTCATGCCAACTATCCATGCCAAAAATCACTGCTTTTTGCAAACAAACACATACAACTGCCTTTATTTGAAAACTTCACTCTAAGCATGGTGTGGCGACTAATGGTCACATAAGAGTGTGAGACAGACGCTAGTTAGAACTTGTTTGAAAACAGTCTCCTACCCTAATTAAGTGACATGTTGTCCCAAATAAATGAAGGGAATCCCATCAGTTTTCTCAATTAATTTTTGTTCTTTAAGATTTGTCCCAAATAAGCAGCTGCCCTGATTAACTGGAATCCATTGTACATAATTTACTAAATGGCTACCTGAGTATTAGTACTTAATGTCTGCTAAATGCAAATCAGTTTAATAATAATCACTAGAGGTAATGGCACACGTCAATAAAGTGATGAAAAAGACTTGCGGAATACTTGCCTTCATTACCTGAGATATCAAAAATAAGAGCAGAAAAGTTATGTTAGCGCTTCATAGAACATTGGTAAGGCTGCAGTTAGGGGATGTGATTATGCTGGAAAGGTTAAAGGCGTTCCCAAATGTTTTTTATGCCATGGACCAATGCTATTAAACAAGGGGTCAATGGACACCAGGTTGGGAACCCCTGCTTGAAGAGATTCCCAATGATGTTGCCTGGGGTGTATCTTTTCAGTTATGAGGAAAGACAAAATAGACATGGCTCAGTTTAATAGAAACATAAAAACATAGAAATCCTACAGAACAATATAGGCCCTTCAGCCCACTAAGTTGTGCCCAACATGTTCTTACCTTAAAAATTACCTAAGGTTACCCATGGCCCTCTATTTTTCTAAGCTCCATGTACCTATCCAGGAATTTCTTAAAAGACCCTATCGTATCCACCTCCACCACAGTCGCCGGCAGCCCATTCCACGCAATCACCATTCTCTGCATAAAAAACTTACATCTCCTCTGTACCTACTTCAAGCACCTTAAAACTGTGCCCTTTCGTGCTAGCCATTTCAGCCCTGGGAAGAAGCCTCTGACTACCCACACGATCAATGCCTCTCATCTTCTGAAACACCTCTATCAGGTCACCTTTCATCCTCCGTCTCTCCAAGGAGAAAAGGCCAAGTTCACTCAACCTATTCCCATAAGGCATGCTTCCCAATCCAGGCAGCATCCATGTAAATCTCCTCTGCACCCTGTCTATGGTTTCCACATCCTTCCTGTAGTGCAGTGGTCCCCAACTACCGGGCCGCGGACCGGTAGCGGCCCGCAGAGCATGCGCTACCGGGCTGCGAGGAAATGATATGATTTGGTGATATGAGTCAGCTGCACCTTTCCTCATTCCCTGTCACGCCCACTGTTGAGCCACTACACATGCGAGGTCATTACCCGCACGTCATCCATGTTAGCGCGGGAAGAGGATCAACTCCTCGAGCTTGCAAATGTCGGTGGGCTGAAAAGTATGTTTGACATAACATCTCTGCCGGCATTCTGGATCAAAGTCAAGGCTAAATATCCTGAGATAGCCACGAAAGCACTGAAAATGTTGCTTCCATTTCTAACATATCTTTGCGATGAATGCAACGAAAACTAAATTGTGGAATAGATTGAACATAAGGAACCCCCTTCGAGTATCACTGTCTCCCATCACCCCTCGATAGGACCGTCTTGTTGCAGGAAAACCATCCCAGGGCTCCCACTGATTCAGCGATATTGCTGTGTTGCAATGATTTTATATGTTCATACGGGGAAAATATGTGCTGCGTGTTTAATATCCAAATGATACTTAAAATGTTATGATGCTATTGACTTATATAACTATATAACAATTACAGCACGGAAACAGGCCATCTCTGCCCTTCTAGTCCGTGCTGAACGCTACTCTCACCTAGTCCAACCGACCCGCACTCAGCCCACAACCCTCCATTTCTATCCTGTCCACATACCTGTCCAATTTTTCTTTAAATGATAATATCGAAGCTGCCTCTACCACTTCTACTGGAAGTTCGTTCAATACTTACTTCAAACTCCCCTGTTCTCCCCTGATAATTGACTTATCACTATATTCATGCGAGGAAAATATGTGTTTAATATTAAATTCGTTAGATAAATCATTTTAGAAATAAAATTGAGTGTATTAGCTAATTATCATCTATATTCCGGTCGTGATTAACACTGCCCTCCCCTCCCCCAGAACAGAATCGCCAAAAACGATCTGTAGAAAAAATCGTACACGCATGCGCACTGGTGCCCGCGCAAGGCTTCATGGTCATTGTAATCTTTCTCGGGGTAAACCCAGCATATTTGACTGCTACTCTTGTCCGTTGGCAATCTGCACCCCCCCCTCCCCCGGGGTCGGCCGGTCCGCAAGAATATTGTCAATATGAAACCGATCCGCAGTGCGAAAAAGGTTGGGGACCCCTACTGTAGTGAGGCGACCAGAACAGAGCACAGTATTCCAGGTGGGGTCTGACCAGGGTCCTATATAGCTGCAACATTACTTCTTGGCTCCTAAACTCAATCCCATGATTGATGAAGGCCAATGCACCATATGTTTTCTTAACTACAGAGTCAACCAGTGTAGCAGCTTTGAGTGTCCTATGGACTCGGACCCCAGGAACCCTCTAATCCTCCATACTGCCAAGAGTATTAACATTAATACTATATTCTGCCATCATATTTCACCTACCAAAATGAACCACCTCACACTTATCTAGGTTGAACTCCATCTGCCACTTCTCAGCCCAGTTTTGCATCCTATCAATGTCCCGCTGTAACCTCTGACAGCCCTCCATAATATCCACAACACCTCCAACCTTTGCGTCATCAGCAAATTTACTAACCCATCCCTCCACTACCGCATGCAGGTCATTTATAAGAATCACGAAGAGAAGGGGTCCCAGAACAGATCCCTGAGGCACACCACTGGTCACCGACCTTCATGCAGAATATGACCCGACTACAACCACTCTTTGCCTTCTGTGGGCAAGCCAGTTCTGGATCCACAAAGCAATGTCCCCTTGGATCCCATGTCTCCTTACTTTCTCAATAAGCCTTGCATGAGGTACCTTATCAAATGCCTTGCTGAAATCCATATACACTACATCTACTGCTCTACCTTCATCATTTTATTCAGTCACATCCTCAAAAAATTCAATCAGGCTCGTAAGGCACAACCTGCACTTGACTATTGCATGAGGCATGACCTGCACTTGACCATGCTGACTATTCCTAATCATATTATGCCTCTCCAATCATTCATAAATCCAGAACGAGGGGTCACAGTTTGAGGATAGAGGGGAAGCCTTTTAGGACCGAGATTAGGAAAAACTTCTTCACACAGAGAGTGGTGAATCTGTGGAATTCTCTGCCACAGGAAACAGTTGAGGCCAGTTCATTGGCTATATTTAAGAGGGAGTTAGATATGGCCCTTGTGGCTGGGGGGGGTCAGGGGGTATGGAGGGAAGGCTGGGGCGGTGTTCTGAGTTGGATGATCAGCCATGATCATAATAAATGGCGGTGCAGGCTCGAAGGGCCGAATGGCCTACTCCTGCACCTATTTTCTATGTTTCTATGTTTCTATGCCTCTCAGGATCTTCTTCGTCAACTTACCAACCACTAAAGTAAGACTCGTTGGTCTATGATTTCCTGGGCTATGTCCTTGGAGTGGAGAACACTGAGGAGCATATGGGGACTGAGCAGGTAAACAAAATGATGAGAGGGATAGATAGAGCACACAGTAAGAAATCATCGAAGTATAGACAGCAATGGGCCAAATTTTGTAGAGTAATTTAGAGATATAGTGTGGAACTGGCCCTTCCAGCCCAACGAGCCGCATTGCACAGCAACCCTCCTATTTAACACTCGCCGATCCACAGGAAAATTCACTTAAATTATTTTAATTAATTTAATTAGAATGCAATTAGTATGGATGGATATGATAGGCTGATTTCAATGCTTCATGAACCTATTACAGTATTTGAATTAATTGAAAAATCACAAGATATGTTTTCGAACAGAACACTGTTGAATATGACTCAATCCCAGCTGGGATTTTTCACTCATTAGCTACGTTTGATAATTCCATAATCTTCCAAGTATTGAGATAATTTTGATTTATTTAGAGATACAGCACAGAATAGGCCCTTTGAGCTCTACCACTCAGCAACCCTCAACTTAACCCTTGCCCTAATAGCAGGACAATTTACAATGACCAATTAACCTACTAACCAGTGCATCTTTGGACTGTGGGAAGAAAACAGCACACCCAGAGAAAACTCTTGCACTTCACAGGGAGAACGTACAAACTCCTAAAAGAGGAGCCCAGGATTGCACTCTGAACTCCAATGCCCCGAGCTGTATTAGTGCCGCGCTAACTGCTAATTTAATAAAGCTTGCTTCTTTAATGATTTAATATTTACTTTTAAAAAAAGCAACCAAAAAAGTACACAGATGAAAATCTTAAACTTCAAATCTAATATTTCAGAATTATCCTTTTGTTATGGCTGCATTCCTTTCATCCTTTGACTCAGATGAATGGCATAATCCTTGGATATTAGTGCAATTCAGCAATATTAATCATAATCCGGTTTACATTTGTTGAAAGATTTACAGATCAATGTCAGAGCTTTTCTCATTTCAGACATTAACAGACAGCCAATGCAGTAACTGCCTGAAATCAGTCTGCAAGTAAATGACCTCCTGTCAAAAGACGTTAGAAACATTCTTCTAATGCTTTTCTTGGAGAGATAACAAACAGATAGTAATCAATCAAATAATCAAATATGCTCAGTGTTAAGCATATTTCAATAAACAGCATTATCCTGCAGCTGATGACTTCCTGTAGTTTGAGCTTCCGTCAGAGACCATCTCAAATATTATGTTTATCCTTAGGGTTGAACTCAATACAAAACATTTGCATTTGAATTGAATTTACTACTTCAATGTCATTATCACTTCCATACACAGCCCTAGCGTAATTAAAGGGCCAGAAGAGCAAGCAATATAACTAGGTCCTCTTTCCATTAAAGTAGCATGTGGTTCAGGTTTGTCCTTATTCCTTAATTCTGGAACTTCATTTACTTTGGTCTAGTGTTTACATGTTGGCTTTCCATGTCGAAGATCTAGCAGGAGTCCATTAGCATCTGCATTTAAACAGTAAAGCATAGATCCATTAACCAAGAGAAATATGGCACAGAAGGCCAGTCAGTTACTTTATCAGTGAAAATTTTAGATCTTCTTTTAGAACTGCTTAATTTAGTACCATTTGTCTATCAATTTTGTACATTTTACTGGAGTTCATTTTGAAATGCATATCCAATATAAATTTAAATAGTAAACACACAAGAGATTCTGCAGAAGCTGGAAGTCTTGAGCAACGCACACAAAATACTGGAGGAACCTGACAACACAGGCCATATCTATGGAGGGAAATAAACGGACGATTTGGGCTGAGACCTTTCATCAAGACTAGAATTTAAATAACATTCTTGTCTGCCTCAGTAACCATTTTGTTCCTCATTATGAGTTACAATTTGTTTTTTTTTCTTTTTTATATGGGACAAGGCCAGCATTTCAAACCAACCGTTATTTTCTTTTAGATCACGGAGTGCCAGCTTGCTGACCCGTCTCATGAAGGAATTTGCCTGGTGCTGTTTGTTAGTGTGTGCCAGGAGTATGACAACACATACTGAAACGTTAATAAATATCTGTCCAAGTGGAGGGGAATTTGGAACTGATGGTGCTTTAAAAGGTGTGATGACCTGTCCTTCTTGGTGTTAGGATATACTTAGTTGGCAGCTAGGTTAATCCACTCACATCATTACTCAAATCTCCAATCCAACTTCAGTCCATTCACACTGGTACAGCAGGCATATTGCCTCCAGGGGTATAACAGACAACTCCATTAGCATTCTGAGCATGCTTCTGCTGTCAGATTACTCTAAGGAGTTCACTGTTAGATTTCAGAGAGCCTGGAAATAAGCTTTTGATTCATGGTGTGCAGCCTGAGAATTATGAAGCAAAGCAATGTGAGATGGAGGAGGAAGAGAAAGGAAAATAAACGGGAATGAAGTCACAAACATGGATACCCATTTGCTGTTCATCTATATTATGAAGTATTTAGAATTACTGTAATCTTAATCATATTTGCTCACTCATCAACAGTTCCACCATCCTTACATTTCCTCAGTGACTGACCAGCACAACATTCTGTTTCTGACAACATAAAAATAAAAAAATAAGCTTTTAGGTTTGATATGCACAAAATAACATCTTTGTGTTTCCCATTGTTTTCCATATGCTCTTACAAGGTGCCTTCACAAGGCTGCTGTATGGGTGTAGAGCACTGTTGATCTTCAACTGAGGAAACTGCAATTGATCTTGGAGGAGGATTTCAGAAGTTCCTCCAAGAGCTATAGGCCCAGTTTCTGTGGGCTACCGGCAGCCTTGATTCACTGCTGGGCAGGCAACCACAAGTGTGTTATCGGAGGAGCTGGGCTATCAGCCTTAGGGGAGAAAAAGGCCGATTCATGCTCCATGGAATCATTGTTCATTATGGGGATGGTCCTGTTGATCTGTTGGAGAAAAGATGATGCTCTGATTACTTGGAAGACTTTACACACAATTGGCATTCAGAAGTATGAAGCTAGTAGCCTGAACTTCCTTTCCACAATTGTTGACCTTTGAAAGGAGCTGCCTATGCAACTGGTTTGCCCTTATGCCCTGATTCTGGAACTTGATCTACCTTGAACTAGTGTTTACATGTTAGCCTTCCATGTCAAAGATCTAGCAAGAGCCATTTAGCATCTGCATTTAAATGGTAAGACTCTACGAAAAATTATGGTTCCATTAACAAATTGAAATAAGGCAGAGAAGACAAATCAGTTACTTTAGCAGTGAAAACCTTAGATCTTCCAATGCCTAATTTAGTCACAATGAGGCAAGGGGAATATGCAAGAAATAAGCTTCTTCAGAACCAGCTTCAGGATCGACCTGGAACACTGACTACCTCTCTGGCTCCACAAATGTAGCCTCACCCACTGAGTTCCTCCAGCAGCTTGATTTTTCCAAAGATCCCAGCACCTACAGTTCTTTATGTTTCCAGGAAAGCAAAATGTGTTTTTCTGACAGATTTTCACAGCCTCTGTCCCAAAGCTTGTTATAGCAAGGAGCTCTTCCAAAAAATGGTCTCTCGTCAAGTGCAAGAAATATATGACAGTGATCATCTGCGTTTAATGTAGATGATTGATGGACAAATATTGGACACGACACCTGAGGTAACACTGTTGCAATTTTTCCAAAGTATATTTGTCATTCATGAGCCCAGGTAGGCCCTTAGTTTAATTGCTATGCAAAGGGATGAATGACAGTGCAGTGTTCTCTTATTATGTCCCTGAAGTGACAGCCTAGATCTTTATGCTCCAGACACCAGTGTGGGATTTGAACCCACCACTTTGTAACTGAAAGAGAGTGATATCCATTAAACTGGTGTAGGTGCTGCATTTTGGCAAGTTCCATGGTGTACTAGCGTACAAGAAATGACCAATTGTTCTCAATGTGGTCTCCTCCACACTTGGTGAATCCAATTTCAAACTGGAAGACTAATTTACAAAGTACCATCATTTGGTCTGCACAGGTGACCCTTGACCTCTAGTTTCCTGACACTTTAGTTCTCTGTCTGACTCCCTCTGTGACATTTTTAGTTTTAGACCCCTACACGGTTCCAATGAAGCTCAATATAGTCTCAAAAAATCTTCTGGCTAGCCACATCACAATTCCCAAGGTTCAATATTAGAATTAACATTTTCAGTTTCTCAGTTGATACTAGAACCAGCCTGTTTTAATGAAAAGTCATTGATATAACTCCAAACTGAAATTTTGTTTTTGTTTCATTTCCTACAGATGTTGTTTATCCTGAGAACTTCCAGTACTTGCTGTTTTTATTTCAGTTTTCAAAAATTTGTACCATTTCTTCCACCCACAATACACCTTCCTTTTAAGATGAGTATTTGCCTTTAAGCAGAGCAAAGCTTTCGTAATATTGCTGATTTGTGCAGTCATGATGGACAACATTCACATCGAACAATGTGTAGCTCCAGCTTATTAATTAATGACCGCTCTCCATTGCTTTTAGACTTAAAGGAAGAATTTGAAGAGGTTATGGAGGGAAGGATGAAAGCAAGAATAATCTAGCATCATGGATGCAAATGGCATCTTGACCCATGGTTATCTGTGCCGAAAGACTACAAATCAAAATGACACTCTATAAATATTTTCTTTTAAAAGTTAGACTGTGTGTAAGAAGGCTACAGTTTCTACCACAGTGGCTCATTAAGATGCCCTGAAGAGAGAGAATGGCCCCAGTTTTGCTGTAATGCCCTGAGCTATGGTGTTGTAAAGGAAGTTATGGATGCAGTTGTGGATGCCATTCTGCAAGCAGCAATTCTCAGAAAATTCCACCACGCTGCTCCCTACCCCACACCCTGACACCTATACAAGGCCAGAAACCCTTGGACTATTGCATGAAAAACAGTTTTCTGAAAACTCAAATTTTCTCTCACTCTGATTCAGATGCTTCAACCTAATTACTATTTCCATTGCCTGGGGGAAGACTACTTCTACTGCTGCTGTTCCCAGGTATAGATCTTTGAAGAATGACTCACCATAGCTAGATCTTTGGATTCTCAGCACAGAAGAATAACTTTTCCCTCCACTCCTCCAGAGAGGGATAGCTGATGTCCCCTCTTTCTGCTTATTGGTTTTCAGTTCTTTACTCATGCTATACCTCCTCTCATTATTTATGTCTTCCCAATGGTGTTCTCTGCTCTGTGTACAGAAACCCATTGATGCTGGATTTGCAAGGAAAATTAAAAATTAAAAAAAGCTACAGACAAATTGAATTTTTGGCTATCATTCAATTATGATCACACTTTCAATGTAATAATCTATTAGTTTTCATTCTCGTCCTACATCAGTGACTTCAGGAAGTGGGAGAGAAACAAGGGAATGGTAAATGGGGTATCACAGAATGACAGAATGATAGAAAGGCTACAGCACTGAAGGAGGCTGTTTGATAAGTTAGCCTACCCTAGCTTTATGGAAGAATAATAGAGCTGATCCCAATTCTCTACCCTTCCTCCTAAGCCCTGTAAATTCTTTCCTTTCAGATACGTATCCAGCTTCCTATCCACTGCTATAACTGAACATCTGGCAGTGTACTCCAGACTAAAAAAATCTTCATGTCACTTTCTCCTATGATCCCCATTCTAGTATCTTGATTACTGTTCTCTCAATGTGAACACTTTTTCTTTATCTAAAATATCTATGTTTTTCATGATTTTAATTTTTTCTATCAGATCTCCTTGCATCATTCTTGCAGAACAATTCTGGTTTCTCTGGTTGATGTGCGTAACTCCTTTATCCATGAAATCTTATCGGTAGATCCCCTTGTATCCTCTCCAAGATCTTCACTTCTTTCAAAAATCATGGTGTTCAGAAATAACAGACTATAGCCTAGCGGTCTAATTAAAAGGAGTTAATAGATTGGGTCCAGGTGACTGGTGAGGCATCTTGTGCATCTTAAACAAGCAATGAATTCCAATGATATTAAATGTACAGGAAAGAAATGTTTGAGCCCAGAGAAATAATGGTGGTATTTATACCCATTGTATGTCTTTCTCCACCCAGCTCCCACATCTTAGCTCTTTGTGGCTCTCTTCCCTTATCTAGATTTTCCTTAAATGTATCAGTGCAATTCACCTCAATCATTCTGTCGGGTAATAAGCTCAACATTGTCTTGTTTCCTGAGTAAAGAATTTTCTTTTTCGGTATCTTTTGCATTCTTGGTAATTATTTTATATTAATGGAGTCTATATTTTACTTTTTCTAATCAAAGCCTTTCTTTTCAAAAGATGAAAAAAATGTAGGCTGTTCATTGTTTCCTAAATGATATAATTTCACAGATATAGTACATTCTTGTAAATTTAATACGCGCCCTCGATAATGCCTCTGTATCCCTTCAAAATTCCTTAGAGGTTTTTAGGGCCCGTGTCACCAAGATTTGACTCACGTTTAACTGAACACCTCTGCAAGTTTTCTCTCTCTAGAAGTAATTCCTAATGTTAATTTTGTCTTGTCATTGCCCTATTGACTGGCATTGCTATGATTAGAATCTGTATTCCTAGAGTGTTTTACCTCTTGTCCACTTACATCCTTATTTTCTAAGCTTTAAATGGCTTCCTTTATGGACATGATTTCAGTGTTAAGCTTAGCTATCTACAAGTTCCTAAATGATGTAAGTTGACGCGGTTCTCCACAGCGTTGAGTATCCTTCCAATTACAAATTTAGAAATTGTCTTTGACTAAAGAATGTATAAATTATGGGAACAACAGTGACCTCAGTATTATGGGATCCAATTTCTTGCTTTCTGTTGTGTGAGAAGCTATCTTTTACCGTCCCTTCTGTATTTCAGCCAAACAGTAATTCAAGTTATGACTTGTCCCTGTTCTTGTTCATTATAATGTATCTTCCTCATTGAAACCCCATGGAAATCTAGATATTTTACATCAATAACATTACCCTGGTCTATTTCTTGATAACTAGTTCAATGAGGTTGATCAAACACAATACTTTCTTTTGAAAACCACACTGATTATGATATTACACTTTTGTTTTCTGGAACTTTTTTCTATTTTCTCCCTTGCTAATTTTGCTATTCCCTGTTACCAATGTTACACTGTTTGGTCAATAGCAAAATACACAGAATGCTGGAGGAGCTCAACAGGTCAGGCAGCATCTATGGATAATCGACGTTTTGGGTCGAGACCCTTCTTTGGGACCAGAATAAAGAGCTGGGGGGGGTGGAGGGGAGGGGGAAAGAGGCCAGCTGGAAGGTGATGGGTGGAGCTAGGTGGGAGGGAAAGGTCAAGGGCTGGAGAAAAAGGAACCTGATAGGACAGCAGAATGGACCATAAGAGAAAATGAAGGAGGAGGGGGCCCAGGGGAAGTATTGGCAGATGAGAAAAAAAAAATGGTCAGAGTGGGGATTAAAGGAAATTTTTGATCTGTCCCTGGCCCAGGCAGTTGTCCCCACAAGCTTCAAGGTTGCCACCATCGTGCCAGTGCTGAAGCATTCCACTGCCACAGGCCTGAATGACTTCCGTCCAGTTGCCCTCACCCCCATCATTGCAAAATGCTTTGAGAGACTGGTTCTATCACATCTGAAATCCTGTCTGCCCTCTACCCTGGACCCCCATCAATTTGCCTATTGCACCAACAGGTCAACAGAGGATGCCATCTCCACGGCTCTTCACTCTGCCCTGACCCACCTGGACAGCCCCAACTCTTACGTCAAAATGCTGTTCATTGACTTTAGTTTGGCATTCAATACTGTGATCCCCTCCAAGCTGATTGCCAAACCTTGCCAGCTTGGTATCAGCTCATCCCTCTGCAATTGGACCTTGGACTTTCTGTCTAACAGACCCCAATCAGTTAAGTTAGACAACCTCTCCTCCTCCACTCTCACCCTGAACACCAGCATGCCTCAGGGCTGTGTGCTGAGCCCTCTTCTGTACTCCCTTTTCACCTATGACTGCGTTACTGTACATGGTTCTAACTCCATAATCAAATTCGCAGACAGCACCATGGTGGTTGGCCTGATCAGAGGGGATGATGAGACGGCCTACAGGGACGAGATCCAGCACCTGGCTGCATGGTGTGCCGACAACAACTTGGCCCTTAACACCCAGGAGACCAAGGAGATCATTGTGGAATTCAGGCATGCTAGGAGCCACACTCATGTCCCCACCTACATCAATGGATCTGTAGTGGAGTGTGTATCAAGCTTCAAATTCCTTAGTGTCCACATTTCCGAGAATCTCACCTGGTCCCTGAACTCCTCCATCCTGATCAAAAAGGAGCAATAGCGCCTTTATTTCCTGCGGACCATCAAGAAAGCTCACCTCTGTCCCAGGATACTGATGGACTTTTACCTCTGTACCATTAAGAGCATACTCACCAACTGCATCTCAGTGTTGTATGGCAATTGTCCTGTATCGGAGAATTGTATCGGTCCTGTATCCTGTATCGGACCGCAAAGCACTCCAGCATGTGGTGAAAACTGCCCAGCAGATTATCTGCACCCAATTGCCCACCATTGAGAACATCTACCATAAACGCTGCCTGGGCAGGGTGAAAACCATTATCAGGGATGCATCTCACCCTAACCATGGACTTTTTAATCTTCTCCCATCTGGTAGGCGCTACAGGAGCCTCTGCTCCTGCACCAGCAGGCACAGGAAGAGCTTCTTCCCTAAGGCTGTGACCCTGCTGAACCTCTCATCACAGCGCTAAGCAGCATTGCACCCACATTGTACTGTCTCAGTACTTTTATATTTGTGTGCTGTAGAACGTACTTTTTATTCGCAGTTATTTTGTAAATAACACTATTCTTTGTATTTCTGGTCAGATGCTAACTGCATTTCATTGACTTTGTATCTGTACTTGGCACGTTGACAATAAAGTTGAATGTAATCTAATCGGGGGAAATTTGTTTAGTGGAAGGAGAAATTGTTATTCATGCCATCAGGTTGGAGGGTACCCAGATGGCATACAATGTGTTGCTCCTCCACCTTGGCTTCATCTTGACACAAGTGGCGGCCATGGACCAACACATTGGAATGGGAATGGGATTACTACTTGGTCAACAGTTCCCTGGAGTTTTTGACCTTGTGCCTTAAATAAGTCATCTGCTGTTGTGTGTCATTGAGGTTTTGTGCTTCAAAATTCACTTTTGGATCTGTTGAATGGATATTTTTGTGAAATCATTTCAATGTTCCCTGGTGCTGTATTGATATTCCTGAGCTGGTTGAGTTAACAGTTACCTCCTGTGTCACCACAAAAATAAAGTCTAAATCATAGGCTAGTTTCCCAAATCCTTCAGTGTGCCTAACCCATAGTTTCACCTGAAGCTTAGATCAGCAAGCTATTTCTCTGAAAGAAATGTTGCCATTGCCTGCAGTGAATTTTGCTGAGGGCCATTTCCACTCTGCTGGTGCAGATTTAAGGCATGTTCAATGGATGCAAGTTGAGCATCCCTTACCCGAAATGCTTGGGGCCGCAAGTGTTTCAGATTTTGGATTTTTCAAGATTTTTGCATCTATGTAGTGAGATACCTTGGGGATGGTTCCCAAGTATAAACATGACATCTATTTACATTACATGTACAACTTACACGTACACCCCGAAGATAGCTTTATATAATATTTTTAATAGCTATCAGTAATAGCTGTTTGCCATTGCCATTATTCCTAACTTTGAATTTATATAAGCAGCTTTTGTCTTGCTCTTACATATTGTGTGATTCGGCATCAGCGACAATCGTCATTGATTCACTGCTGCTTCATGATCAGCAGATGCTTCATCACCACAAATCTTTAAAAAATTAATACCATGCCTTTTCTTAAGTTTCTTTAACCAGCTTGCTGAATATTCACAATTACCTTTAATTTTCAGTTCATTGTGATAGAATCTTTCCTTGCTTCATGCTCAGCATACTGTTAAGTGGTATGGGTTCACTGACACTGACAAATCCACTCTTTCAGTACACAATCAGGATCTTTATTTTTCACTTTATGCCGTGTTGTTAACTTCTGTTCATTACATATGTGAGATCACTTCTCAGAACCATCTGTGGTGCGCAGGTACCTAGGAACCTTCCCAGTGCCTTGGTGAAGCTTTCCATTTGTGACATCATGTGAGCACTCAAAAAAACTTCAGATTTTGGAAGTTTTTGGATTTTAGAATTTTGGATAAGGAGTGCTCAACCTGTACTTCTATTTACACTGTGATAATAGTGGTCAAAGAGCAGAAAATAATTTTGCTATTGAATTGGGTTAAATATACGAGTTATGTTTGAAATAAACTGGGTCTTCCCCTATGAGTAGCATCAAGCCTGGCAGTTGTCTGATAGTTAAGCTCTTCTCCACAGTATTTATTTTGTAGGTCTTATATTAATTGGGGATTCAAATCTTACATCTATAAGAGACTGTAATGCATGGGTCATTTAAAGGTCAGCCAATTTTTTTTGGAACTTATAATTCCTAATATAATTCCTCATTTGCAATTGATTGGAAAGTTTCTCTGAGGCTATTCACTTTGATGAATAAAGTAACAATAATAAAGTCACAAAATATAATGCACAAATACAGAATTTCATATTTATGTATACTTTCCTACTCAAAATCTTAATTGTGACACTGGCACAGAGAATGGCCTAAAACGATTGTTCGAGTACTTGGAAATACAAATTAGAAGCAGGAGACGGCCACTTGTTTCCTCAAGCTGCTATTTCATTTATTAAACTCTTGTTTGATCTAACTATAACTTCAATTGTGAATTCCTGTCTACCTACGATCTTGTATTACCCTCTAGTCTGTCGAATATCTATTAAAGGTGTTCAAAGGCACTTCTTCCACTAACCTTTGAGGAAGAAGGTTCCAAAAAGAGTTCTCAAATGCCATGAATGAAAACAATGTCACTTCCGCTAGGTTATGTCTCATTAGTAGAGGATTTCCTAACAGCATCCTCAGAAAATGAACAGGTAGCCTTTCGATGATATAAAGGACTGACCAGCACATCTGCTCAGCTACCTGAAGCTGGTAGTATTTCTTGTTTCTAATATTGATTGAGTGAAATAAAATATGGTAGTTGCTTTGTAGGAGTTTCTTTTCTGGGGAAACCAATATCTTATAATGCATTGATCTTTCAATTAATGCCTTAAGATATTTTTCTGCTCTCTAAGTTAAAGTATTTAAGTGGTCCTGTTGTCAAGCCTTTCCTAGTAGTGCTTTAGTCCTCACCGAAAATGGTTCTGTTGTAAATTCTTAGCTAATCCCATTGCTTACACGCATTGAGACGGAGACAATTTTCAGTATGCAGATGAAGTTGAGGAGTTCCCATACCCCTATCTGATGATGTCAAAGGACTTAATGAGGTAGAAAGACCTATGTATTGTGGATTCCAGAACTCCCTCTTTTTTTCTTGGCATTGTCATTTGCTGAAGATTATATCCACTGTTTGGATGGGTGGGGTACGTCAGTGATTTGGTCAGCAGTTGAGAGGGATCTTGGTCATAATCTTCTTAGTGGTAGGCAGTGGGGAACTCAGTAGACAGGTAGCATTCTTCACCTGACACGTCTCAATTGTTTTCACTGGAGTGTTGCACCACACTTCCATCAAACTTCCCACGACAATGGAGCTAATCTTCAGAACTAGACCAAGACTAAGGTCCAGACAGATGCTAGTAAATTCAAGGTCAGTGCCCTTCAGCCACACCCATGCATAACTGCCAAACGAGACAATGTTCCTCCAGACCAAGATTCACAACACAATACATGTAATTCACACACATAACCCATAAAGTAATATTACCACAAATAAATTAACAAATGATATGGTGCATATACGATACAAGTTAAAAAGTAAACAGTATAGTTCTACTGGCGCTTCATACATGATGAGGCCTGACTGTGCCAGGGAGTTCAGTAATCCTGTGCCCTGGGGGAAGAAGCTATTTCCTATCCTAACAGTCTTGTCCTAATGCTACGGTATCTCCTCCCTGGGGGGCGGTGGGGGGGGGGGGGGTGGTGGTCAAAGAGATATCAACACTTCATTAAGCAACACACATAAAAGTTGCTGGTGAATGCAGCAGGCCAGGCAGCATCTCTAGGAAGAGTTACAGTTGACATTTCAGGCCGAGACCCGAAATGTCGACTGTACCTCTTCCTAGAGATGCTGCTTGGCCTGCTGCGGTCACCAGCAACTTTTATGTGTGTTGCTTGAAATTCCAGCATCTGCAGATTTCCTCGTGACTTCAATAAGCAGGCTGCATTTACATAAACTTGTTCACTGATGTGAATAAGAGGATGGGCCTTACACTCACCCTGAGCAAGACCAAGATCCATTACCAACGTGTCTCAGCTGAACCAGCCTATCCTTAGACAAGAAGGGCTTCTGACAAGACTCTGGAAATATAGAAAATCTCGCATGACCCGGGTTTCATGTTTTGGTGAAGGCAGACGTCAATAATGAAGTTCATGAACTCTTTCAATGCATCAGCACAGTCTTCAGTTGACTGAAGTAAAGGGTATTTGAAGGCCAAGATATCAGATCTGGTATAGAACTCACCAACAGTTTCTGCAAAATGTTTTAAATTCTCTGGAACTGTAAATGAACCAACATCAGTGCCATCTCTCAGGCCAACACATCCAATACTGAGGTCTTTTCAGTATTGCCCGGTGTTCACTGGAGGAGATTTTGTTGTACACCAGTTAAATTGGTAAAACAGTAAATTAGTTTATTATTGTCTGTTAGATACGTGGATTATGACCAAAGAAAAAAAATGGCTGGAGCCACTTAGCACTTTAGTACAAGGGTGTTTATCAGGTCCATCAAAGATCAAACTTACAAAAATTAGCGAAAATACTGAAAAGAAAACTGCCAATATTTACAAAAAGATAAAGACAGATAATTTATTGATCTCAAAGGAAATTGAAGTGTCACAGTAGCATTACAAGTACACAGATATAGAAAATTTCAAATATTAGAAGAGAAGTAAGAAAGGATACCTCAAACAGTCCAACAGGAGGGGTCATTACTCCTCTGGCTAGAGGTTGACGCATTATAGAGCCTAGTGGCTGAAGGTAAGAATGACCTCATATAGCGCTCTTTGGAGCAGCACAGTTATCTTAGTCTGTCACTAAAAGTGCTTCTTTGTTCAGCCAAGGTGGTATGCAGAGGGTGAGAAACATTGTCCAGAATTGCCAGGATTTTCCGTAGGGTCCTTTGTTCTACCACAGCCTCCAGTGTGTCCAGTTTGACTCCTGTAATGGATTCAGCTTTTCTAATCGATTTATTGAGATTGTTGGCATCACCCATCTTAATGCCATTGGCCCAGCACACCATCGCATAGAAGATTGTACTGGCGACAACAGACTAGTAGAACATGTGAAGGAGAGGCCTGCATACTCCAAAGCACCTCAGTCTCCTCAGGAAGTAGAGACAACTCTGGCCCTTCTCGTACACTGTCATAATAGGGGCGTTGATGACGGACCCGAATGAAAAACACAGACACTGAAGAACTAGGAACAGGACTTGACTAGAGAGCTGGAGCATTACTGGATGCAGACTAGGAGCACACAGACTTGGGCGAGGACTTGACTAGGAGAGCGGGACCTGGACTAGGAACTGGGAACTAGGAGCCCGGGCTTAGACTCTGAGCTGGAGCCTGAATCTTGACTCGGGCTCTGACCCTGGAACTAGGCAAGAACATGACGTGGCTACAGGACTGGACATGGTTTGGATTCCTCAAGGCTTGGGTTCCTCGAGACGAGGTCATGGCGAGACTTGGGGTCCTCGAGGCTTGGGTTCTTCGTGGCTTGGGGTCCTCGAGGCGAGGTCATGGTGAGGCTTGGGGTCCTCGAGGCGAGGTCATGGCGAGGCTTGGGGTCAGACTCTGAGCCACAGAATGGACAAGAACCCAGCACCCGGGTCTTGGGTCAGGCTCGGACTCCGGAACTAGCCGAGGACAAGATGTGGCTACAGAAAAGGGCGTGGAACTCCTGCACAGGACGAGGCACATGGACAGGACGAGAGCACAAGGCTTGGACAGGACGAGAGACTCCAGCACAGGATGAGGGAACTGCAGCACCGGGCTGGACAAGGTACTCCTGGGCTGGGCAAGAAGACGAAGCCTTGATTTGGTCGGGGGAGAGATGGGAATGCAGAGCCTTGGTGAAGGGAGAGGCGGGAACGCAGAGCCAGGACCCCTCCTTGGAAACAGGACGTGGGGCCAGGACTCATACACAGAACAGAGCCGGGACTCCTTCTTGGGAACAAGATATAGGGCCGGGACTCAAACACAGAACACTGAGACAGTTGGCCACTCAAGGTAGCAGCAAACAGCCGGACCTACCTAGCGAAGGCGTGGACACAGAGACGGATCCTAACACTAGGTAGTGGCAAACAGCCGGACCTATCTAGTGAAGGTGTGGACACAGAGAGACAGTTCTAAACAACAATTCCTTATCTTGCTCTGGCAGTTGAACTTGACAGCAGTGCAGGCAACGGTTACAGGCTAGGCAAGGCTTCAGACAAGGGGAGGCAAGGCTTCAGACAAGGGGAGGCAAGGCTTCAGACAAGGCTCTGGGAGGAAGGAGAAGGGAAGGGATTCAGACTGGTGGTTTTGACAGTAACAATCCAGCAACTGAAGCTAAACCAAGGAGCTATTTATGTAGCCAGCCCAAAATGTGAATCAGCTGCCTCAATTAGAGCACTGAACAGAAAAAAGAGAAAATCAGAAAACCTGGAATAAGGAACAATGGACCGGACCATAAACCGGAATTCGGACTTCATGGACCAGACCATGACAAACACAGCCTCTGTGTTTGTGCTTCACTCAAGTCTGTCATCCAGTTGCACCCCCAGATACTGGTAGGTCCTCACAACATCCATGTCCTCACCATCAATAGTAACAGAGAGCAATGTAGACTTAGTCTTCCTAAAGTCCATCACCATCTCTTTTGTCTCCTTTATCTCACTGATGTTAAACTGCAGATGATTGAGCTTACACCATTTGACAAAGTCCTCCACCATTTGATATTCATCCTCCCATCCTCCCCTTACACACCCAGCTATTGCTGAGTCAGAGAATTTCTGCAAATGACATGACTCAGTGTTGTGTCCAAAGTTTGACGTATACAGGGTACACAGGAAGGGCGACAATACAGTCCCCTGTGGGGCTCCAGTGCTGCTTATAGCCATGTCTGACACACTGCTCTGAAGCTGCAAAAACTGTGGTCTGCTATCTAGCAGAAAACACAATAACAGCTCCATACTATTTTAGTCATATGTGAATTCCTGGCAGCCCTGATCTCTCTCTCCTACTGAGACCGATGATTCCTCCCCCACACCCCCCTATTTAGTAGGCACCAGGACATACCATATTAAATTACCCACAAGGTCAAATTATGACTATACACGAATTAGAAAATGATGCACCCCACAATGTAGTTACAATCATTATACAATATAAACAGAAGTATCTACTGTAAATACAGTACACAAGCAATGTATACTCATTTACATATCCCCATTATTAAAGAAATGGAATACTTGACCCTGTATGGCAGGAAAGGCATCGTAGAGCCAACGTGGCGCATCAGCTCAGTTTTGGACCCATTATGAGAATATACCGGGGAAGACATTGAAGTGTGAACTCTCTGCGCAATGAGAGCAGAATGACAAGGCTGCCAGGTTCAATTCCTGTTGCTGTCTGTAAGGAGTTTGTGTTCTCCCTGTGACCATGTGAGATTCCTCCAGGTGCTCCAGCTGCCTCCCACGCTCAAAAGGCGCGGGTAAATTGGTCACAGGTGTAACTCGGAGGTATGGGCTTGTTGGCTGAAAGGGCCTGTTACAGTACTGTACCTCTAAAATCAATAAATATTTGACACATCCTTCACTTATCCAAATCTAGTTCCATTAGTGCTTTGTGTTCCTGCTTATCTGCCTTCAGAAGCTGTTCCCATCCTCTATCTGTTGTTCTCTCTCGCTGTCCCCTCTCTCTATCTGTTGTTCTCTCTCTCTCTCTCTGTCCCCTCTCTCTATCTGTTGTTCTCTGTCCCCATCCTCTGTCTGTTGTTCTCTCTCTCTCTGTCCCCTCTCTCTATCTGTTGTTCTCTCTCTCTCTCTCTCTCTGTCCCCTCTCTATCTGTTGTTCTCTCTGTCCCCATCCTCTGTCTGTTGTTCTCTCCCTCTGTCCCCTCTCTATCTGTTCTCTCTTTCCCCCCCTCTCTATCTGTTGTTCTCTCTCTTTCCCCTGTCTCTATCTGTTCTCTCTTCCCCTCTCTATCATTCCATCTATCATTCACCTGCCACAATCTTCCAGCTCCATCCCCTCTCATCTCCCCTACCTGGTGTTACTGTCATCACGTTACACCGCTCCTCAGTCCACCATTCACCTCTGAATTTGCCTCGACCTCCTCCCCAGATAATGCATAGCAGGCTCTCACTGCTCTCTGAGTTAAAAAAAAACTTGTCCTGCACTTCTCCTCTGAAATTCACCCCTCTCACCTTAAATGCATGCTCTCCAGTATTAGATATTTCAATCCTAAGGAAAAGATACTTGCTGGCTACTCGACCTATGCCTCTCATAATGTTATAACCCTCTGTCAGGTCTTCCCTTCGCCTCCCTTGGCCTGAAGAAAACAACCTAACTTTATCCAACCTCTCCTTATAGACATGCCTTCTAATCCATGCAGTATCCTGGTAAATCCCTTCCGCACTCTTTCTAAAGCCCTAAAATCCTCTTTATCATGGGGTGACCAGAATTAAATGCAGTACTCTAGATAAGCCTAATTAGAGTTTTATAGAGTTGCAAAATAACTTCCCAATTCTCGAACTCAGTTCCTTCACCAATAACAGCAAGAATGCCATACAGTATGCCCTCTTCACCAGCAGACTTCTTGTTACTCTATTCTGAGCTCTATCATGGGAAGAATTTGCCAGGCAGGCGAAGAGAAAGATTCAGGGATGATTTGAAGGTCCCCTTGAAGAAAAGCAACATCCCCGTGGATCTTTGGCACAGCTCTGCATCCTTGGTTCATGTCTGCTCAACATAGTTAAAGATTTGGAATGGTAATAGGAAGACTGTGGAAAAAGTGTACCACATTACAAGCCATCTCCTGCCCCTATGGTCTACAGTTCTCGCGTTAGTCTCATTGATCAGTTCTGGAGCCACAAAATCAGGATAAAAAGATAATGAAGAAATATAGTGCTACTTGGAAGTCCATAAGTTTAGGACTGCTGTCTTTTGCCAGCAGACCCACATTTACAAGGTTCAGTAATTGAATTACTAACGTTATGCAAATAGTGCTGATGGGGGGGGGGTGTATATAAATTGCAGAAGACTAGAATTATTTTTCTCTCTCTCTGCAAAAGGCTTCTACTTGAAGAGAACACTATCCTTATTGTAATAACTGACACTTGGGTGGGTTTTTCGCCTTGTCTTCCACTCTTTGCTACAAGCTGAACCTTGCAGAGTTTTGGAGTTGTTTTTGTTCTTGTAGTGGTCGATAAGGCCAAGGTGGAAACTGTAGATTCTACTACACTTGGGACAAGGTATACCTGACTGGGAAAATAGGCGAGTCGTTTTTCAGATGATGTACCCCTCCACCACCCTCACTCTGCGTGCTACGTTCAGGATCAGCTGCACACGATGACTTGAGTACAAAGATGGATGTCCTTGGTCCAGGAGTTAGTATCATTGCCTTCTTTAGACTTTCACATCTCCAAGGGAAATGATGGTAGCCGCATTATCCACTATGCGTGGTCTTCTTTGACCTCACTGCATGAAACTAAAGTAATTGTGGAACATTGCCTTATATTCTGCACATGGAAATCCAGGTCCTTCATTGTGTGCTCCATGACAGCGTGCAAGCCGTGATACCAACCAAAATTAGTGAAGCTCAACGTCAAACAAGGCTGACGCTGTCTGTCGCTGTTTTAATACTTCTCTCAATTTTTCTTACCACACCGCCTTTATCAGACTCCCCGTAGGAGTGGAGCCAATGTTCAGAATTAATGGGAACTGTTCAAACTATGTCAGATACTTTTAAGTTTAAACTCGATGGGTAATAGTCAATTATAATTACAGTTGCCCCCTTCATTTAAGATCAAGTTTCACACCACTCACTTCCTGAAAAAATTAGGCTTCTGTCCTTTACTTCTCTCCTGCCTGGTGGTTTGATAAAATATTAATGTTATAAAGTCATTATTTTTGAATTAGATTTCAGGGTGGTCAACCATAAATTCTATAATTACAGTAAGATTCCATAATATACCTCAGTGAAGTTTCAAGTGGAAAGTTAATTTCAATAGAAATACACAATTTCCATCAGGTATATTTTAGTTTCAGAATTATGAACTTTAACCAATTTCCAGCTCTTGATCTTCAGTGGTAGGGACGTTACAGGAAAAAATTCTTGGGGATAGGATTTATGAGCATTTGGAAAACCAAGCCCTAATTAGGGAGAGCCAGTGTGACGTTGTGTGGGGCAAGTCATGCCTTACTAACTTGATTGAGTTTTTTGATAAAGTGACAAAAACCTACAGCACAATACAGGCCCTTCAGCCCACAATGTTGTGCCAAACACCTACTTACTTTGGAAATTACCTAGGGTTACCCATAGCCCTCTATATTTCTAAGCTCCAAGTACCTATCCAGGAGTCTCTTAAAAGACCCTATTGTATCCGCCTACACCACAGTCGCTGGCTGCCCATTCCACGCACTCACCACTCTCTGCGTAAAAAACTTATCCCTGACATCTCCTCTGTACCTACTCCCCAGCATCTTAAAACTGTGTCCTCTCGTGTTAGCCATTTCAGCCCTGGGAAAAAACCTCTGACTATTCACACAATCAATGTCTCCCATTATCTTATACAGCTCTATCAGATCACCTCTCATCCTCCGTCGCTCCAAGGAGAAAAGGCCGAGTTCACTCAACCTATTCTCATAAGGCATGCACCCCAATCCAGGCAACATCCTTGTAAATCTCCTCTGCATCCTTTCTATAGTTTCCACATCCTTCCTGTAGTGAGGTGACCAGAACTGAACACAGTACTCCAAGTGGGGTCTGACCACGGTACTATATAACTGTAACATTACCTCTCAGATCTTGAACTCAATTCCACAGTTGATGAAGGCCAGTACACCGTATATCTTCTTAACCACACAGTAAACCTGCGCAGCAGCTTTGTGTGTCCTATGGACACGGACGCCAAGATCCCTCTGATCCTCCACACTGCCAAGAGTCTTACCATTAATATTATATTCTGCCATCATATTTGACCTACCAAAATGAACCACCTCACACTTATCTATGTTGAACTCCATCTGCCACTTCTCAGCCCAGTTTTGCGTCCTATCGATATCCCACTGTAACCTCTGACAGCCCTCCATACTATCCACAACACTCCCAACCTTTGTGTCTTCAGCGAATTTACTAACCCATCCCTGCACTTCCTCATCCAGGTCATTTATAAAAATCACAGAGAGTAGGGGTCCCAGAACACATCCCTGAGGCACACCACTGGTCACCAACCTCCATGCAGAATATGACCCATACTCTTTGCCTTCTGTGGGCAAGCCAATTCTGGATTCACAAAGCAATGTCCCATTGGATCCCATGCCTCCTTACTTTCTCAACAAGCCTGGCATGGGGTACCTTTTCAAATGCCTTGCTGAAATCTATATACACTACATCTACTGCACTACCTTCATCAATGTGTTTAGTCACATCCTCAAAAAATTCAATCAGGCTCGTAAGGCACGACCTGCCTTTGACAAAGCCTTGCTGACTAATCCTAATCATATTATGCCTCTCCAAATGTTCATAAATCCTGCATCTCAGGATCTTCTCCATCAACTTACCATCCACTGAAGTAAGACTCACTGGGCTATCTCTACTCCCTTTCTTGAATAAGGGAACAACATCCGCAACCCTCCAATCCTCTGGAACGTCAACCCGTCCCCTCTGATGATGCAAAGATCATTGCCAGAAGCTCAGCAATCTCCTCCCTCACCTCAGGTATATCTTGTACGGTCTGGTGATTTATCCAACTTGATGCTTTCCAAAAGCTCCAGCCCATCCTCTTCTTGATGTCTATATGCTCAAGATTTTCAGTCCACTGTAAGTCATCCTTACAATTGCCGAGGTCCTTTTCCGTAGTGAAATACTGAAGCAAAGTACTCATTAAGTACCTCTGCCAGTTCCATACACACTTTTCCACTGTTACACTTGATTGGTCCTATTCTCCTACGTCTTATCCTCTTGCTCTTCACACACTTGTAGAATGCCTTGGAGTTTTCCTTAATCCTGCTCGCAAAGGCTGCCTCATGACCCCTTCTGGCTCTCCTAATTACTTGAAGCTCCTTCCTGCTAGCCTTATAATTTTCTAGGTCTCTATCATTACCTAGTTTTTGGACCTTTTGTAAGCTTTTCTTCTCTTTTTGACAAGATTTTCAACAGCCGCTGTACACCATGGTTTCTGTACTCTACCATCCTTTCCCCATCTTATTGGAACATACCTATGCAGAACACCATGCAAATATTCCCTAAACATTTGCCAATTTTCTGATGTATATTGCCCTGAGAACATCTGCTCTCAATTTATGCTTCCAAGTTCCTGCTTTATAGCTTCATATTTCCCCTTACTCCAATTAAACATTTTCCTGACTTGTTTGCTCTATCCCTCTCCAACGTTATGGTAAAGGAGATAAAATTGTGATCACTATCTTCAAAATGCCCTCCCACTGAGTGATCTGACACCTGACCAGGTTCATTTCCCAATACCAGATCAAGTACAGCCGCTCCTCATGTAGGTTTATCTACATATTGTGCCAGGAAACCTTCCTGAACACACCTAACAAACTGCACCCCATCTAAACCCCTTGCTCTAGGGCGATGCCAATCGATATTTGGGAAATTAAAATCTCCCATCACGACAACCCTGTTATTAGTACACCGTTTCAGAATCTGTTTCCTTATCTGCTCCTCAATGTCCCTGTTACTATTGGGTGGTCTATGAAAAACACCCAGTAGAGTTATTGGCCCCTTCCTGTTTCTAACTTTCACCCACAGAGACTCAGTAGACAATCCCTCTATGACTTCCTCCTTTTCTACAGCTATCTCTATCTCTGATCTACACTCTTTCTGATCAGCAGTGCCATGTCCCCAACTCTTTTGCCTCCCTCCCTGTTCTTTCTGAAATATCTAAAGCCTGGCACTCTAAGTAGCCATTCCTGTCCCTGATCCATCCAAGTCTCTGTAATGGCCACAACATCATAGCTCCAAGTACTGATCCACTCTCTAAGCTCATCTGCTTTGTTCATGATACTCCTTGCACTAAAATAGACACATCGTAAACCATCAGTCTGAGTGCATCCCTCCTCTATCACCTGCCTATCCTCCCTCTCACACTGTCTACAAGCTTCGTCTATTTGTTAGCCAACCATCCCTTCCTCCGGCTCTTCAGTTCGGTTCCCACCCCCCAGCAATTCCAGTTTAAACTCTCCCCAATAGCCTTAGCAAACCTCCTCACCAGGATATTAGTCCCCCTTGGATTCAAGTACAACCCGTCCTTTTCGTACAGGTAACGCCTGCCCCAAAAGAGGTCCCAATGATCCAGAAATCTGAATCCCTGCCCCCTCATGGGAGGCTTATCCAGAGGATTAGGATGCATGGAATCAATGGTGAACTGGCCATTTCGATTCAGACGAACGACGACGGCCTGAAACGTCGACTGCACCTCTTCCTAGAGATGCTGCCTGGCCTGCTGCATTCACCAGCAACTTTTATGTGTGTTGCTTGAATTTCCAGCATCTGCAGAATTCCTGTTATTTGGATTCAGAGCTGGCTTGCCCATGGAAGACAGAAGGTGGTGGTCAAAGGAACTTATTTCATCTGGAGGTCTGTGATTACAGGTCGACCTTCTATAGTCCGGCACCATTGTGACCTGAGGAGTGCCGGATTAGTGAAAATGCCAAATTACAGAAGGACCACATTAAGCAATAGCTGATTGCCTCATCATACCTTTAAAATATCATGTAAATCAGCACAAGCTAGATAATAATGAAACAGAAATATTATTTGAGTAGCAAGTGAAATTTTAATAAAGTAATATACTGTACAGGCACAGATACAGATAAAATAAAGGGTACAGGTGAATGCACAGGAATTAACTTATACAGAACAGCTGAGCACTTCTGCTTCTAAAGTGAGCCATTTAATAAACCTACAGGCAAAGTTACATGTCTGCAAGTGTGGGATTGTCAGGATCATCAACATCTTCATCTTGAAAAATGAGTGAAGTATTAGGAACTGGTGCTGAAACTGGCACAGCAGTTTCTTCAAAAACTGTTGATGTTGCTGGCAGCACATCTGGGCGAGCGGAAGCAGAAGCCGGAGAAAGGAGGTCTTCTAGACGCCACATTTCATGCTACCGCCAGGCGGCCGGGGATTTGGCGCTGGGCTCTTCCCTCTTCACTTGCAGTTACTGAGGGAATCCACGTTAGTTTCTTTTCCTTCGCTTAGTAATATGCTTAAATTCAGCAGGTCACCACGTCTGATCTGAGGTCGTAGGCAGAAGAGAACGGGACACCAGCCGGGCAATGGCAGAGGGCAGTGCACAACTGCTGGCAGGCGGGCGAGAAGGCGGACCGGCCCAGTGCGTGTCAGCTCCCCCACCGCTGGCAGGTGAGACTGGCGGGTGCTGGGCAGCTGTGCCTCACACAAATGACATTAGTAAACGCAGGAAAACAAGCAGAAATCACTTGTCTGTGCTTCCAAGAGCGCGCCAACACGTGAACAGACCTAGCACAACCAAAACAATACGCAGCAGATTGGTACAGTGGCCCGGGAAATTTGAAATTATAGTTGCGCGGAAAATGTGAAATCAGTGCCAGATTGTCGAAGGAACCAGATTACAGGCAGTCAGATTAGTGAAAGTCGACTGTAGCAGTGTTCCGGAAAGATCTGTCCTGGAGCCTCTGCTCTTTTTGATGTACATAAATGACTTGGATGAACATGTAGTGGGTGGGTTGCTAAGTTTTCAGGTGACACAAAGGTTGGTGGTGTTGTGGATAGCGTAAGTGACTGGCAAAGAATAAAACAGAATATAGATCAGTTGCAGATATGGGCAAGATCCTTAGCGGTGCTGATGAGCAGAGGAATCTTGGGCTCCTAGTTCATAGCTCCCTGAAAATGGCTACACGGGTTGATAGGGTGCTTAAGAGGGCATATGGGATGCCTGCCTTTGTTAGTAGAGACATTGATTTGAAAGGTCAGGAAGTCATGTTGCACCTTTTTAAAGATCTAGCTTGGCTGCATCTGGAGTGCTGCATACGTTTCTGGGATGCCCCCTCATAGGAAGGATGTCATGGCTTTGGAGAGGCTACGGAAGAGGTTTATCAGGATGTTCCCTGGATTAGAAGGCATCTGTTGTAATGAGAGGCTGGACAAATTTAGCTTCTTTTCTCTGGAATGGTGAAGGCTGAGGGGAGATCTGATAGAGGTTTGTAAGATCATGAGATCATGTGGGGCATAGGTAGAGTAGACAAACAATAGCTTTTCCCAAGGGTTAGAACGTCTAATACGTATCAGAAGGTATGCATTTAAGGTGGGAGGGGGCAACTTCAAAGGAGATGTGAGGGGCAAGCATTTTTACACAGATAATGGTGTGTGCCTGGAATGTGCTGCTTGGGGTGGTGGTACAGGCAGAAACATTAGAGACTTTAAAGAGGAGTTTAGATAGACGCATGAATGTGAGGAAAATGGAAGGATATGGACATTATGCAGGCAGAAGAGATTAGTTTAGTTAGCCATTTGATTACTAATTTAACACAACATTGTGGGCTGAAAGGCCTGTTCCTGTGTTTTTCTGGTCTATGTTCTATATTCTGTGATCTCTGTGCAAGCTAACAACCTCACATAGAAACAAAGTGCTCTATTTACACAGACAATTCATACAACCATCTTTCTAAATGCATTTAAGTAACATTTTTGACAATTTGCATTTCTATAGCTCTGGGAGAGAACAAACCACTTTATAACTCAGAGTATTTTATGACAGCATTAGGAATATTATTCATTTATGTTAAATCAGAAATAATTGAGGGTTGGGGAAGAAAAAGCATGATTAAACTAGCAAACAGCTTCTCTCTTTCTTCCCTTTCATTCTCTCACTTTCTCTTGCTTTCACTCTGTCCTCACTGCTTGATTTTCACGGAATGCTGAAAATACTCATTAGGTTAGACAGCACCTGCGGAAAGAGTCAAATAAGCTAAACGATGGTGCAAACCCCACAGTAACATGGCGGTAAGCATGGCGTGATTACAGCTCAGAGTGTCAGAGTTTGGAGTTCATTTCCGGCATCCTTTGTACGTTCTTCCCGTGTGCATGTGGGTTTTCTCTCTGGGTGCTCTGATTTCTTCCCATAGTCCAAAGGCGTACTGAATGATAGGTTAATTGGCCATTGTAAATTACCCTGTGATTAAGCTAAAGTTAAATTGGTGGAGTTCAGGTCCCAGATGGGCTTGTTCTTTGCCGTATCTCTAAAAACAACGGGATCAAATGTACTCCACTTCCATATTTAGCTCCTTTGAAGTCCATGGATTTAAGACGCACAAGTAAATTATAAATGTATTTATTTATTTACAAAATATTAATTTATTTGCTGCATAAGCTACTAAATCACATATTTAGTTCATGTGGCATCAGTTAAGCTTCTACCCCGTGGAGTTGCAGTAAATGACTTTCTGTTAGAACCATAGTTTGGACTAGGAATTGGCTTGCCCACTGAAGACAGAGTAGGGCTAGAAGGCTATTGTTCAGGTCAGAGGTCCATAAGGAGTGGTGTTCCACAAGGATCATTGCTAGGACCTCTGTTGTTTGCAATACATAGTATATCAATGATTTCAGTAAAAATGTAGATGGGTAGATTAATAAGTTTGCAAATGACAACAGGATTGGTGGAATTGTGGACCATCAAAGAACACAGCAGGATATACATCTATTAAATATTTAGAAGTGGCTGATGGAGATTAATTCAGTCAAATTTGAGGTGTTGTACTTTCAGAGGTCAAATGAAAGGAGAAAGCATACAGCTAATAATAGGCTGCTTAATGGCATTGAGGTACAGAGAGATCTTGGCGTCTAATTCACTGGAAGCATCTATGTAAGTGGGTAAGGTGGTAAAGAAAGTGAATGGCATTCTTACCTTCATTGCTAGGGGTGTTGAGTGTAAGAATAAGAAAGTCACACTGCACTTGGAGTATCAAATGCAAATCTGGTCAGCCCATTGAGCAGATGATGTCTACCTGGATTAGAGGGTATCGCCCACAAGGAAAGATTGGATAAACTTTGGCTGTTCTTCGTAGAGCATCAGAGGGAAAACTGAGAGGTCTTTAAGATTATGAAATCATAGATAGGGCAGACATTCAGAATCTATACCTCAGGGTAGAAATGTCAAATAACAAAGACTATGTTTTCCACCTTAGAGGCCAACATTTCAAGGGCGATGTGAGAGACAAGTTTTTTGACACAGAGAGTGTCTGGAATGATTTACTAGGTGGAAGTAGGTAGTTTGGTGGAATTCAAGATGCTATTTAGATAGACATACGAAAATGAAGAGAACAGAGAGATATGGATGATATACAGAAGGCATTTAGTAGAAATTGGCATTTATATCAGCACAACATTGTGGGTCAAATGACCTGTCTGTTCTATATTCCCTGTTAGTTGGAAGACATTAAGGTGAACAGCCAATTACAGATTGACCAGCATAACTGTGGAAATAAGATGTCCAAGTCCTGAAGGTATGGTCATGGAAGATCACACTGATGAGGCTGAGTATATAGATGTCTGCAGTAAAATTTGAAATGAAATAAACTTCAATATTTTAATGTTTGAATGTATTTTTCTGATATAAGGTTAAAATAACATCCTTGAGAATTTCTTGATTTACTTTTGCTAGCAGAGTTTTCAGCAATTGCGTACTATTTCTTTGAGGATGGTTCAGATAGATAATTGAATGGAGCATATATGTCCTGTGGAAGAAGGAATTCGTTTAATGGGCCAAAAGGCATTCTTTCATTGCATGATTTCTTCTGAGGTAAATAATCTGAAAATCAGTATTCAGTTTGTCCCTTGTCTCCTTTGAGACTTGACACAAATCTCTATTGCTTAATAATTCATGCCACTTGCCCAATAGATTATCAAGCTTACACAACATATAAAGCTTATTTTTGTATAGCATCCTTTCAATCAAAGACTCATATCTGGCACCAGATGAAAATGGTAACAGGTATAATAAACTAGTTACTTTTTCCTCAACAACACACACAAAATGCTGGAGGAACTCAGTAGTTCAGGCTGCATCTATGGAAATGAACAAATGTTTGATGTTTTGGGTTGAGATCGTTGATCAGGACAGGAAAGGAAGGGGGAAAGTGCCAGAATAAAAAGGTGTGGGGGGGGAGGGGAAGGGAAAGAGGACAAGCCAGAAGGTGTTAGGCAAAACCAGTTGGGTAAAGGGCTGGAGAAGAAGTAGTTGTCACAGTGGGGGGCGTTGATGGCGGACCCAAATACAAGACACAGACACTGAAGTACAAGGAACAGGACTTGACTAGAGTAGGGACGTGACAGGATACAGACAAGGAGCAGGGACAAGAACGCAGACTTGGGCTAGGACATGGACTAGAAAGGGAACCCGGACAAGGAACTATGAACTAGGAGCCTGGGCTTGAACCCCAAGCCAGAGACTGGACAAGGACCCAGGATCTGGGTCTTGCCTCAGGCGTGGGCCCCAGAACCAGGCAAGGACATGACATGACTGCAGGACCAGAGGCTGAGGTCTTGAGGCTTGAGGCTTGGAGACAGACTTGGGGTCTTGAGGCTTGAGGCTTGAGGCTTGGAGACAGACTTGAGGTCTTGAGGCTTGAGGCTTGGAGACAGACTTGAGGTCTTGAGGCTTGAGGCTTGGAGACAGACTTGAGGTCTTGAGGCTTGAGGTCTGGAGGCATGGATCTAGGATACTTTGAGGCTTGGGTATGGACTCGGAGCCAGAGACTGGGCAAGGACCCAGAACCTGGGACTTGACTCAGGCTCAGACTCCAGAACTAGGCGAGGACAAGACAAGACTACAGGACTGGACATGGCTTGGGTGAGGAACTCCTGGGTAGGGCGAGACACAAGGACAGGTAAAGGCACATGAACAGGACATGGATAGGACTGGAATAGGCATGGACTGGACGAGGGCCTTCAGGAGCATGGAGCCTTCCACTAGAAGAGACAGGAGCACAGAACACAGAGCCAGGACTCCTCCTTGGGAACAGGACGTTGGGCCAGGACTCATACACAGAACGCTGAACATGAAGAGATGGATCCCAACACAAGGTGGTGGCAAACAGCCGGACCCACCTAGCAAAGGTGTGGACACAGAGAGACAATTCCACACAACAAAAGACAGTTCCTTACCTTGACCTAAAAAGGCTCCAGTCTTGCTCCGGCGGTAAAACTTCAGCGATACAGGCTGGGTATACAGGTGGGGTATCCAGGCTAGGTGAGCAGGCAGAGAGTCAGGTGAGGGGGAAAAGGCAAGGAGGAAAACAGGACAGTCCAGCAGGGAATCCCTGGTTTGCAGAGGTATTTATGTCTCAGCCGCAAAACGAGAATCATGTGCCTTCAACAGAAACTGGGGAAAACCAGAAACCCTGGAATAAGGCAATATGGACTGGACCGTGAACCGGAATATGGACTTCACGGACCAGACCATGACAGGAATGTGATAAGAGAGGAGAGTAGACCATAGAATAAAGGGAAGAAGGAGGGGCAACAGGGGAGGTGATAGGCAGGTGAGGAGAATAGTTAAGAGTGGGGAATAGAAAAAGATAGAAGGGGGAGGGAAAAAGAAAAAAAAAACGGAAAAATCCATGTACATGCCATCAGGTTGGAGGCTACCGAGACAGAGTATGAACTGTTGCTCCTCCACCCTAAAGATGGAAGAAGACGAGCTCATGGACCGACATGTCGGAATGGGAATGGGAATAGGAATTAAAATGGTTGTCCACCGGGAAATTTCATTGTTAGCAGATGAAGTGCAGATGCTTGACAAAGCAGTCCCCAGTTTACATTGAGTCTCACCAATGTAGAGGAGGCTGCTTTGAGAGCACAAGATACAATAGATGACCGCAACAGATTTGCAGATGAACTGTTGCCTCACTGGAAGTACTGTTTGGGGCCCTGAATGGAAGTGAGGGGAGAGGTGAATGGGCAGATGAGGCATATCTGTCACTTGCAAGGATAAGTGCCAGGAGGGAGATTAATGCACAGTGGCAAATGAATGAGGGAATCATGGAGGGGATTATCCCTGTGGAAAGCAGAGAGTTGGGGAGGGGGCAGGTAAAGATGTGATTAGTGGTAAGCTCTTGTTGAAGATGGCAGTAGTTAGAGAGACTGATGTGCTCGATGTGGAGGCTCATGGGGTGATAGGTGCAGACAAGAGGAACTCTATCACTGTTAAGGTGGTGGGAAGATGGGGTGAGCATGGATGTCTGGGAAACGGAGGAGATGCAGGTGATGGCAGCATCAATGGTGGAGGAAAGCAAACTCTGTTCTTTGACGGAGGACATCTCTGATGTCCTGGAAAGGAAAGCCTCATCCGGGGAACAGATGTGGCAGAGATGAAGGAACTGATAAAAGTCTCCTCCGGGAAACAGGGTGGAAGAGGGACAGTCAAGATAGCAGTGGGAATCAGTAGGTTTATAAAAGATGTCAGTAGACAGAGATGGAGACAGAGAGATTGAGAAAACGGAGAGCTGTGTCTGAAACAGACCAAGTGAATTGAAGGACAGGGTGGAAATTGGAGGCAAAGTTGATGAAATTGATGAGTTCAGCGTAGGTGCATGAAGCAGCACCAATGCAGTCATCAATGGAGTGCAAAAGGGGATCATTGCCATTTTATTACTTCATAGAATTGTCTGATGTATAAAAAATCTTTATCATCTGATATGAATAAGAAGCTATAATACTTATTGCAAATGAAATGTTGTCCCATATGTAATCTTTTATATTGATGCAGTATAGTGCTTTAATGACCATTTTCTGTAAGGTACAAATATGTTCTTAATACTGATGGCAATGTGCTCATAAAAATGACTACCTAATATGCATAATGTCACATGAAAAAGTATTTAATTACAATATCACTAAAATGGAAAGTTTGAAGAAAGGTGCAGGGAATTTGAGTTTACTGCAATAAAGAAAACCACAAAAGACGCTGAGAAGCGAGAGTGTTTGATGATGATTGCAGAGTGTTCGATGGCATTCTTACCCTGCAGATAAAGAAGCAATGTTCACTGTAACAACACCTAGATAACATTCAGCCTGTGGCTGATGAACGGCAGGTAACATTGCTGCCTCTTTCGCCAGATAACCATAGTCTTCAAAACAAGCCACCTCCTTGAGATAGTCAATGGCATTATTATCACTAAATCTCTGCCATAAACATTCTGGAGGAATCACAGTTCCCTGAAAATTATCTAGTCCAAGCCGCAAGAGTACTTCAGCAATAAGAGCAGATCAAAAACTGAGTATCCTGTAATGACTGACTCCAAAGCTGTTCCAACATTCACAATGATCAGATCATGTGTGTGATTGAAAGACTTCCCATCACCTGAATGAGTGCACCTCTAACATGCTCAAGTTACTTGGTGCCATCCAGGACAAGGCAGCCATTTACTTCCAGCCCAAATAACTATCCTAAAGTTCATTCTTTATATCTCCATTGTATCATGGCTGCCACATATGTCATCTTCAAAATCTAACATTGCAAATTACCAAGAGTTCTTTAACAGTATAACAACAGTCGTAGATGAGTGTGTTTCCACAAAATATTTCAGAGTCTTCCCCAACCAAAATCCCTGGATGAACCATGAGATCCACAATCTGCTGAGGGCCAAATCAGAGGCATTCAAGTCTGGTGAACAAGAAAGTTACAATAGGTCCATGTATGATCTCTGGAATGCCATTTCATGGGCAAAGTGGCAACCTTGGACTAAACCTGAATCAACAAAAGGTGCTCAACAGTTGTTGCAGGGTTTGAATGCTATCACCTCTTATAAAGTAAAATCAATTGATATAGGTTACAACAGAGCCTCGCTTTCAAATGAGTTCAGTGCCTTCTATACTTGCTTTGATCATCAAAGTATGGAGGAACCATCATGAACTCCCGCAGAGCACGATGATCCTGTGATTTCAGTCTCTGAGGCTGATGTGTGAGCAAACATCGGGAGAGTGAACCTGCGAAAATCATACAGGGTACCTGGTCAAGTATGAAAGACCTGTCTTAACCAGCTGGCTGGCTGGAGTGTTCACTGAGATCTCCAGCTTCAGCAGTCTGAGGTACCCACCTGCTTCAAGCAGACTTTTTTTATAACGGTTCCTAAGAATAACATGGTAACCTGCTTTAATGAGTATCATCCAGTAGCACTTAAATCCACAAGGATGAAGTGTTTTGAGAGGCTGCCTGAGAAGCGATTTAGATCTGCTCCATTATGCCTACTGCCGTAACAGATTCACAGCAGATGCCACCTCATTGACTCTTCAATCAAACCTGGAACAAACAGACAGCAAAGATGCATACATCAGGATAAGATTTATCAACTACAGCTCAGCATTCAATACCATCACTCTCACAAAACTAATCAATAAACTTTAAGACCTTGCCTCAAAGCATCCTTATGCAATTAAAACCTCGATTTCTTGACTTGCAGACCCCAGTCAGTTCAGATTGGCAACAACATCTCCTCCACAATCTCCATCAGCACCGGTACACCACAAGGCTGTCCTCGCTTTACACTTATGATGGTGTGGCTAAGCACAGTTCCAATGCCATTTGCAAGTTTGCTGAAGACACCACTGTCAAAGGCTGAATCAAAAGGGGTGATGAGTCAGTATATAGGAAGGAGATTGAAAATCTGGTTCAGTGATGCCACAACAACAAACTCTTACTCAATGTCAGCAAGACCAAGGAGCAGACTATTGACTTCAGAAGGAGGAAACCAGAGGTCCATGAGCCAGTCCATATCAGGGTATTAAAAGTGGAGAGGGTCAGCAACTTTAAATTCCTCGGTGTTATCATTCAGAACACCTGTCCCGGGCCCAGCGTGTAAGTGTAATTACAAGGAAAGCACAGCAGTGCCTTTACTTCCTTAGGGTTTGCGGAGATTTGGCATGATATCTAAAACCTTGACTAACTTTTATAGATGTGTGGTGGAGATTATATTGACTGACAGCATCACGGTATGGTAGGGAACACCAATGCTTTTGAATAGAAAGTCCCACAAAAAATCATGGATATGGCCCAGACCACCAACTCAGGTAAAGTCCTCCCACCAGCGTTGTTGCAGGAAAGCAGCATCTATCATCAGGACCCCCACTACCCAGGTCATGCTGCCATCAGGAAGAAGGTGCAGGAGCTGCAGGACCTATACCACCAGGTTCAGGAACAGTTATTAACCCTCAACCATCAGGCTTTTGAAATGCCCTATCATTGAAATGTTCCCACAACCTATGGACTCACTTTCAAGGACTCTTCATCTCATGTTTTTGATAGTTATTGCTTATTATTTGTTATTATAATTATAGCTTTCTTTTTGTATTTGCACAGTTTGACATCTTTTGCACACTGGTTGAACAGCCAGTTGGTCTAGTGTTTGATAGATTCTGTTACGGATTTATTGAGTATGCCCACAAGAAAACAAATGTCAGGGTTGCATGTGGTGATATATATGTAGTTCAATAATAAATTTACTTTGAAATTTGAACTTTGAACAGTATCTCACAAACCTCCAACTGCAAGAATAATGACTACAGGCTCAAGGGAAATCAACTATCTATAATTCCACTTCTAAATTACACACAATCTTGACTTGAAAATAAATTGACTTTCCTTCACTCTCCTCATTTGTAAATGTGGTACTCTCTACTCAACATCAACTTCATCACAGCTGAACGGATTTAGAGATGGCCAATAAATGATATCTACATTTTACAACTTTGCTGGTTGTTAATTTTTGATGCAGTGATTCAGAGGTGCACTTTAACCTCTCCATTATAAATGCCCGTGGCAGTATTATGGAATAAAAATTCTTCATGGCTCATTCACCATTCAATAATACAAATATAAAATACTGGAAGCTCAAGCATAATATGTGGAGAACGAAAGAGAATTAATGCATCAGGTTGATGAACTTTTATCACAACTGGGAAAATTTAAAAAGAAGGCATGTTTCAATGTGCAGAGAAAACTGACCATTAGATTGGGACTATTGCGACATGTTTGTTAAAAATACTAAATGAGGAATTATGGTGTAAAGAATGTATAACATTTGATGAGTGAATAGAATGATGGGGTAAAAATAACCATAATCCCAAACTATCAAATAGAGCTCAAAACCATATATTTCACATTTTATGAGTGAATATGAGTTTTATTAGCTTGCATTGGATTTTTCTTTGTATTTACCCTAAAGTGCAATAATGCTTTGAGAAAATATTGATTCTTTTCAAAAGCACCATTGTACTATTCTTTTTCACAATTTTTTTTACATTAGACCAAGATTTTTGAACTTTGCAAAACAGAAGTGAGGTAATCCAGCCAAAACCACTGGTGAAACATAAACAACACACATCAAAGTTGCTGGTGAACGCAGCAGGCCAGGCAGCATCTGTAGGAAGAGGTGCAGTCGACCTTTCAGGCCGAGGCCCTTCGTCAGGTCTAACTGAAGGAAGAGTTAGTAAGAGATTTGAAAGGGGGAGGGGGAGATCCAAAGTGATAGGAGAAGACAGGAGGGGGAGGGATGGAGCCAAGTGCTGGACAGGTGATTGGCAAAGGGGATATGAGAGGATCATGGGACAGGAGGCCTGGGGAGAAAGACAAGGGGGGGAGGAACCCAGAGGATGGGCAAGGGGTATAGTCAGAGGGACAAAGGGAGAAAAAAGAGAGTGAGAGAAAGAATGTGTGTATAAAAATAAATAACGGATGGGGTACGAGGGGGAGGTGGGGCATTAGCGGAAGTTTGAGAAGTCAATGCTCATGCCATCAGGTTGGAGGCTACCCAGACGGAATATAAGGTGTTGTTCCTCCAACCTGAGTGTGGCTTCATCTTTACAGTAGAGGAGGCCGTGGATAGACATGTCAGAATGGGAATGGGATGTGGAATTAAAATGTGTGGCCACTGGAAGATCCTGCTTTCTCTGGTGGACAGAGCGTAGATGTTCAGCAAAACGGTCTCCCAGTCTGCGTTGGGTCTCGCCAATATATAAAAGGCCACACCGGGAGCACCGGACGCAGTATGAGGCAACACTTCACCTGTGAGTCGACTGGGGTGATATACTGCGTCCAGTGCTCCCGATGTGGCCTTTTATATATTGGCGAGACCCGACGCAGACTGGGAGACCGCTTTGCTGAACATCTACGCTCTGTCCGCCAGAGAAAGCAGGATCTTCCAGTGGCCACACATTTTAATTCCACATCCCATTCCCATTCTGACATGTCTATCCACGGCCTCCTCTACTGTAAAGATGAAGCCACACTCAGGTTGGAGGAACAACACTTTATATTCCGTCTGGGTAGCCTCCAACCTGATGGCATGAACATCGACTTCTCTAAATTCTGCTAGGCCCCACCTCCCCCTCGTACCCCATCTGTTACTTATTTTTATGCACACATTCTTTCTCTCACTCTCCTTTTTCTCCCTCTGTCCCTCTGAATATACCTCTTGCCCATCCTCTGGGTTACCCCCCCCCCCATCTTTCTTCCCGGACCTCCTGTCCCATGATCCTCTCGTATCCCCTTTTGCCAATCACCTGTCCAGCTCTTGGCTCCATCCCTCCCCCTCCTGTCTTCTCCTATCATTTTCGATCTCCCCCTCCCCCTCCAACTTTCAAATCCCTTACTCACTCTTCCTTCAGTTAGTCCTGACGAAGGGTCTCGGCCTGAAACGTCGACTGCACCTCTTCCTACAGATGCTGCCTGGCCTGCTGCGTTCACCAGCAACTTTGATGTGTGTTGCTTGAATTTCCAGCATCTGCAGAATTCCTGTTGTTTGCGATGAAACATAAAGATTATTCAAAACTATTCAGAAATACTTTATAGATCCCTGCATAATACAGTGTTTACTTTAGGGGTGATTGTACTGACACATGCGTCCACTTTTTGAGCAAGTTTAATGTCTAATTTCCTCAGCAATTTCTTCTGTTTGTATTCTAGCATCAGGCTTTTACCTGAATCAATATTTCTGCTTAGATACTTTAAGCTGTTGTCTCTTTCTGCAACTTCAAAGCTTAACTTGGAACAATTTTTATCAACCAATTATACCTTCTCACATCAAGCAAACCTCAATTTTCCATTGATGTGTTATTTCAAAATATCACATTCTGAACTATTTCATTTGGCACACCTGCCACTCATTGCAGAATAGGAATCATTGGAGTCTTTTCTATTGGTTCTGTGGTCCATCATTACATTTTCAGACTGAAATGAAGTGACAGACTGAAATCTGTCAAACTTTGAGTCATAATACCTTTGGTTCTGTCCCCAGACAGCAGCATACATTTACTATCTGAGCTAAGAGATGATATGACATGTTTGATTAAAATAATGTTCTTTCATAGCTGATGCCTTGAACTTTAGTCACATTTGGTGATATTGAACTCCTTCTGTCTCCAAAAATAGATGACCATGGACCATCATGACCTAGTTCAGAGGAACTGGGTATAGAACTGTGCAAGGTTTAAACTATTATGGACTTATCATACAGAATGAAAGAAAGAATTAAGAATATGAAGATAACAATTCACACCAATAAAAAAAAGTCTTAAGACTCCTGATTTGTTTAAAGTAAAAGCATATTGAAGATCAGGGTATACCATGAAAATATCAAGAAGGAATGGTATCAGTGGTCATAAAGCTGATACAAATTAGCTACCAATAGAATTGTCAAATAAGTTAAAATAAGATAGCTGATATAAGGAAATAATACCAAGGTTAATGGTTGTTTGTATTTTTCCAGGCTTGGAGGCCATGGTGAATTTTTCAAATGATAATAATGTATGGCCTTTGAAACCTCTGGACATTATGAAGAAACAGAAGTAGAACAGCAATGCCCTTAAGTGTTATCTTCACATTTAGAATTGGTGAATTTCCTATGGATATCATTAGCCACAGGATAACTCACAAGACTGGAGAGGAAGTAAGACACCCTTGATCTTGAAGGATTGCTTAAGATTTTCCCGAGTACCATTTTTTGCCATTGAATGTGATAAAGACAACACCTTGATTTCACTGCCTTTACAACTTTGCAGAATGCTGCATCATTATCTCATATCAAAATTAATTGCGACATACCCCCACCTTGGCTCATCTCACATTTGTTTGCGGAAGGAGCTGTACATACAAAAAAAAGCAGACAGAAGGCTTTTTACGCCTTGCTGTCAACTGAGGAGAAGGCAACCTGGGTTAAATTTGGGGAGGGACAATACAGTAAATGGACTGCTGAAAATAAGGTCTTGAACCTCTGCCAGCTATGGATTAATCTCAACAAGATGTCAGCCACTTTTGGTCAGTAGGTTGTGCTCATTCCTATCTCTTTAATAACTTGTTCACTTGCTTAGCTACAGACAACATTAAACAAGAAAGCAGAAAATGCAGGGAAAACTCAACAGATCAGGTTGAAAGCTCACAAATATGAGAAAGTCAGGAAATGCTAGAAATCCAAAGCAACACATACAAAATGCTGGAGGAACTCAGCAGGTCATGCAACATCTATGAAAATGAATAAACTGTTGACATTTTGAACCAAGAGCCTTCTTCAGGACTGAAGTAGGGTCTCAGTCAAAAATGTCGACTGTTTATTCATTTCCGTTGTTGCTGCTTGACCTGCGGAGTTCCTTCAGCATTTTGTGTGTGCTACTGGGTATTTCTGACCGAGGGTACTGCTTGGCCTACTGGTGTCTGGGAACCACTAATCTACACTTATTAGTACACCTGCTCGCTAATGCAAATATCTAGACAGCTAATCAGGTGGCAGCAATTCAATGCATATAGGCATGCAAACATGGTCTAGAGCAGCGTTTCCAAATTTCGTTGGGTTACCATTCCTTGGCTCCCAGACCACATTCCCTGTGCCCCCCTTTCCCTTTATAGCCATTACATAAAAACTATAAAGAAAACTATTCATGATGCACAGTGAAAGAAAATAAGAAGTGCAGGTTCAGGGCAGTGAGAAATAGTTGCAAAAAATATTCAAATCTATTAAAAACTACAAATGAAGTTATTTATTTAATTACAGTAAAAACAATTTTCTTCAAAAATTTTAGAGCATACATTAGCCATCCAACCATTCACTACTTCATTGCTTTTTCACCTTTCTCGGATGGGCTTGTTGCAGTGATATCAGTTTCTCAACATCAGGCTGAATGTTACTCAGGAGTCTCAGATCCCCACGTTCAGTAACTTACAGTCTGTTGTATAACTTTGAAAGAAGTTGGGCAACTGCACTGAAACCACGCTCCACTAAATATGATATTCAGAAAGCAATCAAGAACATCTTGACTTTTTTCCACAGTGCTCAGAGATTTCTTTCTGCAACCAAAAATTTTGATATGATTTTCTGAACCTTGGCTTCAGCTCAAGGTCACTTTGTAGCGAGATCAGTTCTTCCTCTATCCTTCTGTAAATTCCTCATTATAAGTGTTCAGGAATGGATGTAATGCCTAATCTGGAACTTGAATCAAGAGCAGATCCTGTAAACTCTCTGACATGTCTTTGTACAGCTCACCCAGGTGGGCACAGCATACTTGAAGATCATCATCCGATATTCTTTCTTTCTCTTCCAACTGAGAGAAGCTTGGAAACTGGAAAAAATTGTGATGGCCAATGTTGCACTTAAATAAGGTTAACTTAGACAAAATGTAGAGACAACCGGTTTGACTTTGATATGATTCACATCATTTCTTTGCAATTGAAGACTGATATAATTAAACTTTACCGAATAATACTGACAATGTAATGTCATGCCTAATATGTATGAGTGAAGTAGACATATCTTCACAGCATTTTATCACAGTTTCAACAAATACATTAAAGTGCCTCAGGCATTTTCCTTTTGAGAACCATCTGACTTCTGTGTGCAACAGTAAGTGTTCAAACTGATCATCTTTCTCAATACAAAGCTTCAAAATTGATAGCATGGGACTTGATTTTATTTTCTGCTGTGATAACAATATTTGATGATTTGTGCAACCAGTCACTTAGGTTTTTTGTGACAAGGTGTTGTCTGTGAATTACACAGTGAATGGTAAATATGTTAGGTACAATTTTTTTCAAGAAAGTAATAACCTGCCCTGGTGTCCTGTCACTGTTGGTGCCCTATTTGCTGCACAAGCAAGATTGTTGGTGAGTGGAATGTCCTTCGTTTTAAAAAATAGCTCAATGACCCGAAATATTGACTCCCCCTTCGTAATTGTTTCTGGTTCCCTTGTAAGTAACAACTCTTGAACTGTGCTTTCATCTCTTATGAAGCGAACATAACCAGGGAGTAGAGATTCAATTCCTGGCAAAGGTGACTCATCGAACTGCAGAGCAAATTCTGGTGTCCTCAGTATGTTGCACAATGTCTCTTCCACACTCTCAGACATTTCATTCACTCACCTTCGAACAGACCTTTTGCTGGGTAGAATCACTTTAATTATTTGGTCAGGTGACTTATGCACAACTGTACTCAGAAACCCCCTTACTGCTGGCAGAATCAGTTCTTCTCCAATTGTATGGGTCTTTCCAGATTTAGATTTAGCAATGAGCAACGAAATGTTGTAAGAAAACATATGCACTGTTTTGTTGTGAAGTGCTGTTAAATATGTCTTGAAGTGTTTTCCATTTCTGAAAGTATTCACGGTGACTGAAAATACGCCGAGTTCTTGTTTGCTTTATCAGAGTGCATTCTCTTCAAATATTCAAAGACTCTGGATGGTTTCATTGCCCCATTTCAAAAGAACTTTTTCACACAACAGACACACTGGCTGCTGTTTGTTGCTTAGTGCTGGTACAAATCCATATTTCAGAAACTCCACACTGTACTGTCGGCACTGCTTTTTCATTTGGTCTTCTTCTGCCATTTTCGTTATGGATTAATGACCATGGGCAGTCTATTGTTTAAGTCCAACCTCAAGTGCTGTTATCAATAAAGGGGAAGGTTATGATGTCATCATAGCTCAGGCAAAACCTCACTCGTTGCCTGAAGGTACATAAAGTGGAGCAGCAATATCTTGTTGGGCCATATACTTGAGAAGTGCGGACAAGAATATTCAAAAGGACAGGTTCTAAACCTTACCCAAATGAGTGCCAAATGATAATTCACAGGAATTACATCACTGTGTCAAGGTGAGTTTTGAACAGAGATCAATCCAGACATCACAAGTTCTGAGAGCAGGGGACTTCAATCAGGACCACCGCCCGAGTACAAAAGGCAGGAGAAGTCGTGGTCCATGTAGGTACCAATGACATGGGTACGACAAGTGACGAGGTTCTGCATAGGGAGTTCAAAGACTTAGCTGCTAGGTTAAAGGGCACGACCTCCAGGGTTGTGATCTCTGGATTGCTATGCGTGCCAAGTGCTAGTGAGGCCAGAACTAGGGAGATTATACAATTTAATATGTGGCTACAGAGTTGGTGTAGGAGGGAGGGTGTAAGATTTTTGGATTATTGGGCTCTCTTCCAGGGAAGATGGGACATGTACGGAAGAGTTGATTTGTACCTGAACTGGAGGGGGAAGGTTTGTTAATGCTGTACAGTGAGGTTTAAACTAGAGTTGCAGGGGGATGGGAACTAGAGTGCCAGAACAGTTAGTGGAGAGGGTGTGGAGGTAGATGTTGGTAAGATCTCAGACAAAGTTAGGAATCAAAAGGTTGAGCATGGTGTGACTAGTGTCCTGAGCTGCCTATATCTCAATGCAAGAAATTTTGTAGGGATGGCGGATAATAGTGCTGAAGATGAGGTAGCTGATTTACAAAGGGAGGCAACATGTAGTGAGGAGGGGCTATGGATAGGGCAACATTGCAGTCAACAGGATGTGTTGCAATGTGAAAGGCATACAAAATCAAAAATGGTGAATACAGGACAGAAGGTGTTATAATTGAATGCACGCAGTGTATAAAATGAGACAGATGAACTTGCAGCACATTTGCAGATTGGCAGGTATGATGTTGTAGGCATCACTGAATCATGGCTGAAAGAAAATTACAACTGGGAGATTAATGTCCAAGGATACACATTGTATCGAAAGGGCAGGTGGGAAGTCAGAGGTGATGGTGTTGACCTGTTGGTGAAAAATGAAATCAAATCATTAGAAAGAGGTGACATAGGGTCAGAAGGTGTTGAATCATTGTGGATAGAGTGAAGGAACTACAGGGGTAAAAAGGCCCTAATGGGAGTTATATACAGATCCCCAAATAGTAGTAAAGGTGTGGTCTACAAATTACAATGGGAGATAGAAAATGCCTGCCAAAAGGACAACATTACAATAGTCATGAAGGCTTCCAATATGTAGGTAGATTGAGGAAATCAGATTGGTGCTGGATTCCAGGAGAGGGTATTTCTAGAATGCCTACAAGATGGCTTTTTAGAGCAGCTCATGGTTGAGCCCACTAGGGGATCAGCTATTCAGGATTGGGTGCTGTGCAATAAACCAGAATTGATTAGAGAGCTTAAGATAAAAGAACCCTTAGGGGACAGTGATCATAATAAGATTGAATTCACCCTAAAATTTGGGAAGGAGAAGCAAAATTCAGATGTATCAGTATTACAGTGGAGTACAGGGAATTACAGATACATGAGAGAGAAGTTGGCCAGAATTGATTGGAAAAGAACACTGGCAGGGATGATGGCAGAGCAGCAATTGCTAGAGTTTCTGGAAGCAATTTGGAAGAACAAGATCTATACATCCCAAAGAGGAAGAAGTATTCTAAAGGAAAGCTGAGGAGAGGGTATATTGTAGAGCAAAAATAGATGGAAGTTAGAGGATTGGGAGGTTTTTAAAAACCAACAGAAAGCAAATAAAAAATTCATTAAGAAAGTAAAGATGGAATACAAAAGTAAGCTAGCAAATAATATTAAAGAGGATACCAAAAGTTTCTTCAGATACTTAAATTGTAAAAGAGAGGAGAGAGTGGACATCAGTCTGCTGGAAAACAACACTGGGGAGTTAGTAATGGGGGCAACAAAATGGCAGACGAACTGAATAAGTATTTTGCATCAGTCTTCATTGTGGAAGACACTAGCAGTATGCTGGCAGTTCAAGAGTGTCAGGGGGCATGAAGTGTGTGAAGTTATCATAACTAGAGAGAAGGTTCTTGGGAAACTGAAAGATCTGAAGATAGATATGTCACCAGGATCAGATGGTGTATGTCCTGGAGTTCAGAAAGTGGCAGGTGAAAAGAACATGGAGGCATTAGTAATGATCTTTCAAAAATCACAAGATTCTGGAATGGTTCCAAAAGACTGGAAAATTGTTAATGTCACTCCACTCTTCAAGAAGGGAGAGAGGCAGAAAAAAGGAAACTATAGACCAGTTAGTCTGACCTCAGTGGTTGGGAAGATGTTGGAGTCGATTATTAAGGATGAGGTCGTAGAGTACTTGGAGCCGCATGAGAAAATAAGCTGTAGCCAGCATGGTTTCCTCAAGGGAAAATCTTGACTCTCAAATCTGTTAGAATTCTTTGAAGAAATAATAAGCAGGATAGACAAAGGAGAATCAGTTGATGTTGTGTTTTTGGATTTTCAGAGGTTTTTGACAAGGTGCCACACATAAGGCTGCTTAACGTGCTCTGAGTGCATGGTATTACAGCAAAGATTCTGGCATGAATAAAGCAGTGGCTGATTGACAGGAGATAAAGAGTAGGAATAAAAGGAGCCTTTTCTGGTTGGTTGTCGATGACTAGTGGTGTACCATAGGGGTCTCTTTTGGGACCGATTCTTTTTACATTATATGTCAATGATTTGGATGATGGAATTGATGGCTTTGTTGCAAAGTTTTCAGACAATATGCAGATAGTTGGCGTGGGCAGGTAGTTGAGTAAGTAGAGAGGCTAAAGAAGGACTTAGATTAGGAGAACGAGCAAATAAATGGCAAATGGAATTTAGTGTTGGGAAGTATATGGTCATGCACTTTGGTAGAAGAAATGAAAGGGTTGTCTATTTTCTAATTGGAGATAAAATACAAAAACCTGAGGTGTAAAGGGTCCTGAGAGTTCTTGTGCAGGATTCCCTAAGGGTTAATTTGCAGGTTGAGTCGGTGTGGAAAGCAAATGCAATGTTAGCACTCATTTCAAAAGGACTAGAATATAAAAGCAAAGATGTAATGTTGAGACTTTATAAAGCACTGGTGAGGCCTCACTTGCAGTATTGTGAGCAGTTTTGGGCGCCTTATCTTAGAAGGGATGTGCTGAAACTGGAGAGGGTTCAAAGGAAGTTCACAAAAATGATTCCAGGTTTGAATGGCTTGCCATATGAAGAGATCTGTATGGTAAAAGGCCTTGATAGAGTGGATGTGGAGAAGATGTTTCCTTTGGTGGGAGAGTCTAAGGCCAGACAACACAGCCTCAGAATAAAGGGACATCCTTTTGGAGCAGAGATGAGGAGGAATTTCTTTAGCCAGAGAGTGGTGAATCTGTGCAATTCTTTGCCACAGGCAACTGTGGAGGCCAAGTCTTTATGTATATTTAAAGCAGAGGTTGATAGATTCTTGTTGGGTCAGGGCATGAAGGGATATGGGGAGAAGGCAGGACACTGGGGCTGAGTGTAAAATTGGATCAACCATGATGAAATGGCGGAGCAGACTCGATGCTCCAAATGGCCCAATTCTGCTCCTCTATCTAAAAGTCTTATCTTGTAAACACAAGAAATTCTGCAGATGCTGGAAATCCAAAGCAACATACACAAAATGCTGCAGGGACTCAGCAGGTCAGGCAGTATATATGAAAATGAGTAAATGGTCGATATTTCGGGCTGAGAACCTCCTTCAGGACTGAGAGGGAAGGGGAAGGATGCCAGAATAAAAAGGTGGAGAGAAGGGGAAAGAGGCAAGCTGGAAGGTGATAGGTGAAGCCAGGTGGGTAGGAAAGGTAAAGGACTGGAGAGGAGAGTGGACCATAGGAGAAAGGGAATGAGGAGGATTCCCAGTGGGAGGTGATAGTCAGGTGAGAAGACGTGAGAGACCAAAGCGAGCAATAGAAGAAAAAGGGAGAGGGAGGGAATTTTTACTTCTGGAAGGAAATCAATATTCATGCCATCAAGTTGGAGACTACCCAGACAGAATATAAGGTGATGCTCCTCCACCCTGAAGATGGCCTCATTGTGGCACAAGAGGAGGTCATGGATTGATATGTTAGAACAATAATGGGAATCAGAATTAGAAAGTTTGTTCACTGGGACTTTCCACTTTTGGCAGATGGAGTGGAGATGCTTGATGAAGTGGTCCCCCAATTTATGACGAGCATCACCAATGTAGAGGAGGCTGCATCGGGAGCACCGGACACAATAGACAACCCCAGCAGATTTGTAGGTGCCTCACCTGGAAGGAACGTTTGGAGCCCTGAATGGAGGTGAGGGAGGAGCTGATTGACCAGGTGTTTCACTTTGGCCGTTTGCAGGGATTAAATCAACCGGTCAGGTAGTGTCACAACAGCAACTTTGCATTCAAAGAGGAAGAAGTGTTCTAAAGGAAAGGTGACACAACCATGGTTAACAAGAGAAGTCAACACCAACATAAACACCAAAGAGAAGGCATATAATGGAGCAAAAATTAGTGGGAAGTTAAAGTTTGGGAAGCTTCTAAAAACAAACAGAAGGCAACTAAAAATGTCATTGAAAAGGTAAAGATGGAAAACAAAAACAAGCTAGCCAGTAATATTAAAGAGGATACATAAAGTGTAAAAGAGGGATGAGAGTGGATATTGGACCACTGGAAAATGATGCTGGTGATGTAGTATTGAGGTACAACGAAATGATGGATGAACTGAATAAATAGTTTGCTTCAGTCTTCATTGTGGAAGACACTGGCAGTATGGTGGAAGTTCCAAGATTACGAAGTGTGTGAAGTTACCATAACTAGAGAGAAGGTTCCTGGGAAACCTTATGTACACCAGATGGTGTACACCCCAGGGTTCTGAAAGTGGTGGCTAAAGAGATTGTGGAGGCCTTAGTAATGATCTTTCAAGAATCACTAGATTCTGGAATGGTTCCAAAAGACTGGAAACTTGCAAACTTCAGTCCACTCTTCAAGAAGAGACTATAGGCCAGTTAGTCTGACCTCAGTGGTTGGGAAGATGTTAGAGTAGATTATTAAGGATGAGGATATTTGGAGGCACATGATAAAATAGGCCATAGTCAGCATGGTTTCCTCAAGGGGAAATCTTGCCTGACATATGTGTTGGAATTCTTTGAAGAAATAACTGCCAGGATAGACAAAGGAGAATCAGTTGATGTTGTGCACTTGGATCTTCAGAAGGCAAGTGCCACACATGAGACTGCGTAACAAGCTACAAGCCCATGGCATTACTGGGGAAGATTCTAGCATGGATAAAACAGTGGCTGATTGGCAGGAGGCAAAAGTGGGAATTAATGGAATCTTTTCTGGTTGGCAGCTGGTGACTAGTGGTGTTCCACAGGGGTCTGTGTTGGGGCTGATTCTTTTTATGTTATATGTCAATGATTTGAATGATGGAATTGATGGCTTTGTGGCAAAGTTTGCAGATGATATGATGCTAGGTGGAGTAACAGGTAGTTTTGAGGAAGGAGAGAGCCTACAGAAAGACAGACAGATTAGTAGAATGGACAAAGAATTGGCAGATGGAATACAGTGTTGGGAAGTGTATGGTCATGCACTTTGAAAGGGTTGACTATTTTCTAAATGAAGAGAAAATACAAAACAAAATGAGGCACAAAGGGACTTCAGAGCCCTTGTGCAGGTTTTCCTAAAGGTTAATTTGCAGATGGAATCTGTGGTGATGAAGGCAAATGCAATTATAGCATTCATTTCAAGAGGATTAGAATATAAAAGCAAGGGAAAAAATGTTGAGAATTTTAAAAGCACAGGTGAGGCCTCACTTGGAGTATTGTGAGCAGTCTTGGGCCCATTATCTTAGAAAGGATGTGCTGAAACTGGAGAGGGTTCAAAGGAGGTTCATGAAAATGAATCCAGGATTGAATAGCTTGTCGTATAAAGAGCATTTGATGGATCAATACAATTCAGAAGAATGAGGGGTGACCTCATTGAAACCTATTGAATGGTGAAAAGCCATGATAGAGTAGATGTGGAGAGGATGTTTCCTATAGTGTGTGAGTCTAAGACCAGAGGACACAGCCTCAGAATAGAGCGGTGTCCTTTTAGAATGGAGAGGAGGAGAAATTTCTTTAGCCAGAGAGAGGTGAATCTGTGAAATTCTTTGCCACAGGCAGCTGTGGAGGCCAAGTCTTCATAAATATTTAAGACAGAGGTTGATAGGTTCTTGATTGGACTAGGCATGAAGGGATACGGGTAGAAGGCAGGAGACTGGGTCTGAGAGGAAAATTAGATCAGCCGTAATGAAATGATGGAGCAGATTCAATGGGCCAAATGGCCTAATTCTGCTCTTATATCTTAATAGAATATGGGAATTGTACTAGGTAACAAAGTACTGCAGTAATGAACGGCAATAATGTGCAGTCTGGGCCTAGAAAGAACACAATTTCGTCAGCGTTTCTTGTGATATGCCAAATACAGAAATGCCACATTGCTTTTCAATAACTAGAATGTGCTTCAAGCAAAATCTAGGAGAACCACTGTTTAGCAAGAGATGAGGTGATTTCTTGATCATTATAATGAATTATGAGGCACTGAGGATCAAATACTTATAAGTAATTCATTTCTTAAACGAAGCCTGTAATCCCTCAACTGCTCCCCCCCCCTTGCAATCGAGCACAAACCTCACCCCTCCCCACTGTCCCTTTTATCTTCATTGCCACTTTCTGAAAGCTATTGACTTTCATCCCATGATCCTCTGTGCATCCAAGGTCCAGCTGCTTACTGTATATTTCTCTCTTGCATTTGACCTCTAAGATTGCATCACATCACACCTGTTTGGATTAAATTCCATCTGATTTTTTTCCACCTATATTTCCAACTGTTCTATTCTTTGGCAATCTTCCTCACCATTTAAAACTCCAACAATTTTCTAGTTTTCTGCAAACTTACTGATCATCCTACCTATATTTTCATCCATATGCATCCCAGATACTTCAAATATCTGCTGCTGAATGCTTACCTGACAATACCAGTGAGTCTTACTTCAGTGGTTGGTAAGTTGATGGAGAAGATCCTGAGAGGCAAGATTTATGAATATTTGGAGAGCCATAATATGATTAGGATTAGTCAACATGGCTTTGTCAAAAGCAGGTCGTGCCTTACGAGCCTGATTGAATTTTTTGAGGATGTGACTAAACACATTGATGAAGGTAGAGCAGTAGGTGTGGTGTATATAGATTTCAGCAAAGCATTTGATAAGGTACCCCATGCAAGGCTTATTGAGAAAGTAAGGAGGCATGGGATCCAAGGGGACCCTGCTTTGCGGATCCAGAACTGGTTTACCACAGAAGGCAAAGAGTGGTTGTAGACGGGTCATATTCTGCATGGAGGTTGATGACCCGTGGTGGGAATCAGAGATCTGTTTTGGGACCTCTTCTCTTTGTGATTATTATAAATGACCTGGATGAGGAAGTGGAGGGATGGGTTAGTAAATTTGCTGATGACACAAAGGTTGGAGGTGTTGTGGATAGTGTGGAGGGCTGTCAGAGGTTACAGCGGGACATTGATAGGATGCAAAACTGGGCTAAGAAGTGGCACATGTAGTTCAACCCAGATAGGTGTGATGTGGTTCATCTTGGTAGGTCAAATACGGTGGCAGAATATAGTATTAATGGTGAGACTCTTGGCAGTGTGGCGGATCAGAGGGATCTTGATGTCCACATCAATAGGACACTCAAAGCTGCTGCGTAGGTTGACTGTGATTAAGAAGGCATACGGTGCATTGGCCTTCATCAACCGTGGGACTGAGTTCAAGAGCCAAAAGATAATGTTACAGCTGTATAGGACTCTGGTCAGACCCCACTTGGAGTACTATGCTCGATCCTGGTCACCTCACTACAGGAAGGATGTGGAAACCATAGAAATGGTATAGAGGAGATTTACAAGGATGTTGTCTGGATTGGGGAGCATGCCTTATAAGAATAGGTTCTGTGAACTTGGCCTTTTCTCCTTGGAGCAACGAAGGATGAGAGGTGACCTGATAGTGGTGTATAAGATGATGAGAGACATAGATCGTGTGGATGGTCAGAGGCTTTTTCCCAGGGCTGAAATGGCTAACACACAGGAGCACAGTTTTAAGGTGCTTGGAAGCAGGTACAGAGGGGATGTCCGGGGTAAGTTTTTTATGCAGAGAGTGGTGAGTGTGTGGAATGGGCTGCTGGCGGCGGTGGTGGAGGTGGATACAATAGGGTCTTTTTAGGGACTCCTTCACAGGTACATGGAGCCGAGAAAAATAGAGGGCTATGGGTAACCCTTGGTGACTTCTAAAGTAAGTACATGTTCGGCTCAGCATTGTGGGCTGTAGAGCCTGTATTGTGCTTTAGGTTTTCTATGTTTCTATACCATATCCCCCCAGTATCTTGAATTGATCCAATCCAGGTCCATTCTTCCTTTTCTTTATAAATTATCCGTGAATGGTTAACTTCTTTCCTCCTGTGCATGCAATCTCTTTCCGGCTGTAAGGAGACCAGCCTCTCCACACAGATGATCTCCAGCTCAATCCAAAGCTCAGCAACTCCACAAGCCAACAAATCCACTTTCTTACCTGACCTTCATGGACATAGAATTTCCCCAGAGCTTCTCCTCACCCATCAATGTAACCTTGCCAGAAATAATGTGCTAATGTTTTTGATAAAAGCTGAAGTAACTTCAGGCAATTCCTAGACATGTTTTTCAGATCAGATTCTCCTATACAGTATATGCAAGTCCTACTCAACCCTAGTATTTATTGTCTTGTCAAAAATAAATTCATTTATTAAAAAAAAATCTCAGAAAATAACACAAATAATTTCAAATAAATATTCAACTTTTAGTGATATTAATAACTTCTCTTTTTCACACTGCGTCTCAGAATTGAGGATGTCTTCTTCCCACTCAGTTGTTGAGGTGTCTGAACTGTTAATGAGCCCAACATGAGATCCGCACACTCTAATACAGATGAAGCGGGTGGCTGAAGAGTTAGGTAATTTGTGTGGTGGTGTGCTCCATCCACCAGCCCTGAAGGCCTCAATGCCACACAAAATGTTTCCCCCTCCACTCTGAGTAGCCATGATTGAGAGGAGATTTGATAGGCGTATACAAAATTATGAGGGGCTTAATAGGGTAAACACAAACAGGCTTTTTCCACTGAGTTTGGGTGGGACAATAGCAAGAGGTCATGGGTTAAGGGTGAAAGGTGAAAGTTTTAAGGGGAACATGAGAGAAAACTTTTTCACTCAGAGGGCCATGAGAGTGCAGAACAAGCTGCCAGCAAAAGTGGTGCATAAACTTGATTTGAATGTTTAAGGGAAGTTTGGATAGGTCCAAATGAATGGTAGGGTTATGGAGGGCTATGGTCCCATTGCAAGTCGATGGGAGTAGGCAGTTTTAATGCTTTGGTACAGACTAGATGGGCTGAAGGGCCTGTTTCTATGAGTCAAAGGTTGTTGGGAATCAGCGGGGATGCTGCACTTCGAGGTAATGCATGCTCATACTCTATGCCTCTAACAACTTTCAAAATCCGCTGGCTTCTAATGTCCTGATGATGAAAGGTCACAGCATTGTCACAACATATTACATATGATAATTGTAGATTGAGGCATCTAAGAACGTGAATGAAGGATTAGTTCCACATGAAGAGCATGCTGAACAAATCCTGCAGCACTATGAACACTCCTGGCAGGTATGAACAGCCTTTTTAAGTCTGAGTAAGAATGACACTGCATACTGAGTTAACAATTAACAATAGATTCCCAGATCTTGTCTGATCTGGTTAGGCTATTAAACTTCTTCAATAGTCTATGTTGCACATAACATTTACAACTGAAGCTACATCGTGCTCGCTTTTCTTGGTATCATGAAGAATTTTTCCAGAACAAAGCCCTCCTCCTACATTTTGTAACTTGCAGCACCACATCTTTACACAAGCTGGTTTATGAGTGAGCAAGCTCTGTTCAGGCATTGTGCCACCATAATAGTCTGCATCTTTGTAATTTTGAAATCAGTCCTGAATGGTGAACAGGTTTCAAATGATTCAAAAAATCTAATTTCCTTCACATTTTTTGTCACGTATCTTGTTACTTTACAGATTTGGAATTGCTTCAAGATGTCAGGTCATCTCTCTTCAGCTCACTTGACTAACATCTGTCTGGAAAATTTAGGAGGTAAAGGCTGAATAACTCTATGTTAGTTACTCAACAATTGAAATTTGGTGTTTATGGAAACTCTCTAGATCAGCACCCTTGGGACCTGGCTAGTGCCAGACCACAGAAATTGCCTCTTGATCATTTTGCCCTGCGTTGGAGAACAGCTCACAGTCATTTTAAACACTCCCTGGGTTACATTAAGGTTCCAAGGACTGTCTGTAACTTGAAGTCTCCTTAAGTCAGAAGCACTTACAGACCACGGGAGATGGTGAACCATGTAATACTGCACGAGAGAGTTTCAATCTGTATTTCCTTTTCTTAAAGTCAGGCAAAAGAAGCATTAAATAATTACTGAATCCTAGCTGTTCTAGGTCATAATCCAAAATTCTTTATTTCTGGCTTGACAGAAATAAATTTATCATTCCAGGTTTTTATGGAACACTTTATAATTGACAATCAATCCTTAAACACAGAAGTGAAACTTTATTTTTGGTATCGAATTATCTAATGAAAATAAATCGGTGAGATAAATATTATAGCCAGTTCCACAAGTGTGTGAAATGATACCAACAGAATATTCTACAGAAATTATGACCTGCTTGTCTGTAATCACACATATTATTTACATTGATTCATCTGCTATGGTACAAAAAGCTGATGTCAAAAAGCCAAAGGAGAATGGTTAAACCAGGAACGTGAGCAACTAGAAAGAATCCCTATTACTGATCCAAAAAGGCTACATCAACAAATCAAGAATATCACTGGTAAAAAACTCCTCTGTTCATCAGGTGGATGTTTGAAAGCAAAGGATGGTACCATTATCATGGAAAAAGATGAGATTATGAATAGATGGACTGAGCATATTCTGGAATTGTTTGAAGACAATCGAGGCAAAAAAAACAGAAATTAAGAAGAATATTGAAGGTCCAAGTATTTTAAAATCTGAAGTTTGTAATGCTATAAATAAGATGAAGAAAGGAAAGACAGCAGGTCCTGATGAGTTAGTAATAGAACAAATTATCGCCCTTGAAGATTATGGAATTGAAAAGCTTACTGATTTAATCAACGACATTTATGAGACTGGAATAATACCAGGAGAGATGAAAAAATCAGTACTTATCACTCTTCCTAAGAAACCTGGAGCAATAGAATGTGAATTACATAGGACCATAAGTTCAATCATATCGCTAAGATACTTCTAAGAATTTTGATGACAAGAGCTAAAAGTAAGATACAAGCTGAGATAGGTAAAGAACAAATGTGGTTTTGTGAAAGATAAAGGTACAAAAAATGCGATATTGATGTTAAGGATACTATCAGAACGAGCTATTCAAGAGCAAAGAGATTTGTTTGTTTTATCGAGTACACAAAAGCATTTGATAAAGTGAAGCACAATAAGTTATTTGAAATATTACAGGAAACTCTAGACCTAGATTCGAAAGACCTCCGCCTAATCAGAAATCTGCACTGGGAACAAACTGCCGCTGTAAGAATAGGTGGAGAAGTGAGTCAGTTTACGAAAATCAAGAGAGGCGTTAGACAAGGGTGTGTTTTCTCCCCTGATTTATTTAATATGTACAGTGAAACAATATTACAAAAAATAAGAGACATCTTGGGAATCAAAGTTGGCGGTGAAAACATCAATAATTTTAGATATGCAGATGACATTTTGCTAATTGCAAGTACGGAGGAAGAACTACAAAACTTAATTGATATAGTTGTTGAAGAAAGTGCAAAACTGGGTCTATCTATCAATTACAAAAAGACAGAATGTATGGTGATATCCAAAAAGAAGGAGGATCCTATCTGCAGGCTGAGAATAAATGGGGAAGACATAAAACAAGTACAGAACTTCTACTACTTAGGAAGCTGGGTGACATCAGATGGCAGGTGTGACATGGACATCAAAAGAAGAATAGGGATGGCAAAAGACACCTTTACAAGAATGAAGAATATACTGACCAACACTAAACTAGGCATGACAACCCGCCTCAGAGTACTGAAATGTTATGTTTATCCAGTTATATGGCTCAGAATGTTGGACAATATCTAGTAACATGAGGAAACGAATTGAAGCAGCAGAGATGTGGTTTTTGAGGAGGATGCAAAGAATATCATGGATGAAACGAATATCTAATGAGGATTCCATGAACAGAGCAAGCACAAAAAGAGAAATAATGTATGAGATCATGAAAAGGCAACATAACTTCATTGGACATGTGATTGGGAAAGAGGAGTTAGAATGCACTGAAGGGAAGAAAGCAAGAGGAAGACAAAGACAAATGATGATGGAGACAGCAGCCAGAGAACTGGAAATGAATACCAATGAATTGATCCACTTGACCCAAAACAGGGGTGTGTGGGCCATGGCAGTCAAAGCTCAAACTGGGCATGGCACCTGATGATAATGATGATGATGGTGGTGGTGGTACATCAAGATCATGCCACTCTCGTTTCATCTAATAATATTTACAATGCCTTCAACTCTCTGATTTTAGAATATGAATGCAATGAGGGATAGAGTCTGCAGGGTTTTTGTATTTTCTGAGTGGCTCTTCTCAAGTCACATTTCCATTCACACCTTTTGTATTTCAGGGCTAGCATCAGCATACTCGGTAAACTGTATTCAGATGGATGTGAGCTGATTTTGCCAGCCGCTCTCGGGCATTTAACCAAAAATCTTGTTTGCTATCAAGAGGGAAGATCTCAGTGAGGAGTTCAAGGCTTGAAATGTTAACATTCACAATAATTTGTTGAGGGCACTACAGTAACTTAGTGTGATCACTTTACAGCACCAGTGATCACTGATCTGAGCTGCTGTCTGTAAGGGGTTTGTACGTTCTACCTGTTACGTATGGGGTTCCTCTGAGTGCTCCAGTTCCCTCCCACAATCCAAAGGTGTATGGTTGGGGCTAGTGGGCCGTCGGCATGTTCTGTCAGCGCTGAAAGTGTGCGATACTTGTGGGCTGTCCCAGCACAACCCTCCGACTGTGTAGGTTGCGGACATGCATTACACTGCACGTTTCGATGTCAGTGAGACAAATAAAGCCAATGCATTTTTCTTTTACTTCCCTCGTTCCTTCACTGCAGAGGTGACTGCTCAGTCATCTCAATGACTAGGCAGTTCATCAACTTATTGGGAAATGTGAAAAATATCAGTGCAGGATTATAATGATTGGTTGTCTCCTGCCAGGAGGGATTATTGAGTTCTGAGCCCCAGGTCCGACTGGGTAAAACTGATTTACCCATCAGTCTGACAGGCAGACACTACTCATGGGCAGAAGTGCACATATTAAAGGCTTTAAATCTAACTGTTTCTCAATAAATGATTCAAATATAATTTGTAGTGGGAATTTAATCACAATTATTCATCAGAATTTCCAATGTAACAATAGAGTTTTAGTTATAATTTAAAGGTTTGGCTTTTCATCAATTGTCTCTCCAAGGTAGAATTGGAACAATAAAAATCACTGCCTTGCCACAGCTGATACAGAGAGCGTCTCAATTCTTCTTAAAAAAGCAGAATTTTACAGATTTATATGGGGACAAGGGAAGCTAAATTTTATTAAGGTTGAAATTCTGCAGTGGCTAGAGAGAAAGAACAGGGACTAGAGAAACCAGAAGAGAGAGAAGCGAGAGAGGAATCATTCTCTCAGCAGGGGGCCACATCTCCTCAGCATGTTTCATCCTCCCATCACAACCTCAAGGGGAAACAAATTAGGATGCATATTTGCCCTTTAATAAGGACTACCACTCTGAAAATTCAACCACCCTGCAACTACTGCAGCAGCCTCAGAGCAGGACAAGGAGCTTCTTTCTAATGGTTATCATTAAATGTGGATTTTGAAGTGCATTTAGATCCATTCAAGACCGGATGAGGAGATAATTGCAATACTTAATGCTTTGTCATCAAGGGAGTTATTGAGTCTCTGTTAGACTGTTGTGTCAGCCAAAATTGAGTCAATGCCAATCCAAAGGTTAGCACTGGGTAGCAAGTGAATCTCCTGACAATGAATGCGAAGCTATCAATAGAAGAGTGAGAGAATAGATGACTAGGAATCTGAGGCTACGGCTACACTACGCCGGATAATTTTGAAAACGCCGGTTTTGAGTAAAAACAATAGGTGTCCACACTAAGTGTTTTTCAAAATACCTCTGTCCACATTAGACTGATATTTGGGCGAATCTCCTCCTACTGGGCATGCGCAGGACACACAGAAAACAAGCGAAGAGGAAACGGTATACTTGGTGCACGTTTGTCCAGTTACAGAGTAGAAAAACTTAAAAGCAATTGCTCTTGGCTCTCGAGCAAGAGGACTTAAAACTAAAAAAAAAACAAATACTGGAGCGTATGGAGGCAACCGACAGGGAGTTCATGGGACAGTATGACCCGGCTGACGACGAACATTGAAAAACTGACTAACTCTGTTGCATTAATAAAGTACCTTGTTAAATGTATGAAACATGTCTGCATCAGTGTTATCTTGTATTTCTGTACAATGTTACATTAGGCTGTTACACGTCTATTGTCAGAGAAGTACTTGCATAAATAGGTAAACCACTTTCATACAAGCAAGGACAAAAAACAGGGCAAAGTGAGTATACTTATTTATTCAGTAAGCTACGGGTCAAAGTATTTGGTGAGTACATTTCTAACTCTTCTGTCTTCAGTCTCGTTGCCGTCTGTTCTGAAATTGTTAGGTTCTGCGAAGCGCAGTATCAAAAATCACTGTGATGATTGTACGTTCTAGTATCAATTGTTTGGCGACAATAAAGTAGTAATAATCATAAGAATAATAATAAGAAAACAATGAAATGCCGCGCTGCCGCCATCTGTTGTGGCACGTCATGACAGCGGTTTTAAAAAGCTCCGGTTACCCCGTACACACTGCAATGGATATTAGGCGTTTTCAGATTTATTCACTCTGGAGACCGTTTCTGAAAATCTCCATTTTCGGGGGCTGAAAACTCTGTTTCAGTGTGGACGGAAGGTCAAAACGAAGAGAAAAAGCTTCATTTTCAAAATTATCCAGCCTAGTGTGGACGTAGCCTGAAATAGCTGTTCACTCAAGGAGTTTCGAGGACCCTTGCTGCTGGCTAACAAAGAGGGCAGCTAAAGATCAAGACATAATACTCCATTCAGTTTTCCCAAGGCCACTCTGTTCCAGATTATATAGCAGTGTTGGTCCAAATAGGAGTGAACGAGCAGACCTGCAGAAGCAGGGGTGTCTGACTGCTGCATCTGCCCTAATGGATGGTCAGATGTTGGCCATCCGATACAACACCATGGTTCTACAAAGGTGAAAGTGGACACAGCCGCCAACACACTGGGGAGGAATGGTTGCAGGGTAATGATTCTAAGCAAAGCACTCTGACTGTACTCTTTTCCGGAGATGCTGCCTGGCCTGGTGAGTTCCTCCAGCATTTTGCGTGTGTTGCTTGGATTTCCAGCATCTGCAGGTTTTCTCTTGTTTGCTGCCCAGCCGATACTATTTTACAAGTATTTTAAATATCTTCTTCTGTATCTTGAGTTCTCTCACGTAAGCTCCCTGTAAGAGATTCAATGCAGTGATGGATAAATGCATTTTGGCACCAAATCCACGATAAAAAGGTGATCAGTCTAAAGATTAGACTGTCGAAAGGTAGATGTGTTGGGGTTTCATCTGACCTGGTTTGACATTAGGACTGGACCTTCTAGTGGATGTGAAGAGCTGATAATCATACTGAGAAAATGGCGTAAGGGTGGGATGGGGGCAAAGTGCGGGCAGAAAAGCAGTGCAAATCCATTTAACATAGCAATCTCACATCAGAAAGGAGGCTGGAATTGGTTGCTTTTGGACAGACAAGTGTAAAATGCACACCTGTGAACAAACACTGCACACATAATGTACAAGTCCATAATATGCATGATATTTATTGAGAGCTGCTACCCTCTAGCCCTGCAATAAAAGCACCCCCAGCCCTGAACAGAAGAGACTTTTGTATTATGAGTCTGCTCACAATTCAAATACCTGGACCGTTGATAAAAGACTCCCAGGTTCCGACAGTTTTTTCACAAAATCTATGAGTCTCCATTAATCACAGGATACAGGAGTCAGTAAGTATTTTTCTGACTACAGTAGTTTTCAAAGTCATCAGTTTCCTCTGTTGTACCCACAAGAGATGCCACTGCTGCTGCAGACTGAAAAGCTTGTCCTCAACACCAGGCCAGTATTGTTCTGAAACCAGCTGTCTTGTTCCTGGGTCACCCAGGCTGTGATTTATTCGTTCTGTTTCTAGAAGTGCAAATAGACTTCAATTTATCACTTACCACTTGGCAACAAAGGATGAAACTCGGATGAATTCTTTACTATGTCATCATATATCTCCATGTCTTGTGCCCAACAAGATGTCAGACCGCATTAAACCCTCAATTCCCTTCAGATATTTTGGTTTGCCTTATTTTCAATTATCATGCCTATGACTTTATCAAGAAACACTTGTTAAATATTCTAAGGTAAAGAAAATGTGACATAAGTAGTATCAAATTTGGAGAAAGAAAGCACAACTCATTTCAGTGCTCCAAACTGAAATGATGGCCCAGATTTATCTGGGCTTCATGGTGAGCTGTCAGTATTTACTTGCATAAATATTAGCAAGATTGGGGCTTCAGTATGTCTATTTAAGAGCAGAAGTTCCAAGCTCACTGATAGATTCCTTCCAACAAATCCATAACCATTTAATTCCACTTGATTGTGGGCAGAGTAAGAAGTTAATGAAACTTTTTCAGCGTTATGACTGGGGAGTCTGCCTGGGGATGTTCTGTCTGATTAGAGCTGACTTGGGCACCACAAATCCATTGACAATTTGAGAATTTGGAAGTAAGTTAAGAATAAGTTATGTTACATTTTTAAAATTACATTCACTAACATCAGTACAAACACAAAGTGTGTTAGGTGTTCTACATGCTTTAGGAAATTTAAAAAAAACTAAAGAAGTAAAATGATATTCTAAAAGTTTAATTTTATCTAAAATATCTTTTGAATGTTAAGTACGTTTGGAAGCCAGAAAGATTTATGGTCTGGCAGTCAGAAAAAAAAATTGACAGCTTGGCTTTTCCATCAGTAGTTCGGCAATTTCATGATTGGAGCCTAGAATGATTTACTCAGCTAACCCCATTATATTGCACAAGGCATGCTGGGCCCCATCATTCGGCAGGTAGCTTCCATCCGACAAGTGGCCACTGAGAGATCCTGCTTTCTCTGGCGGACAGAGCGTAGGTGTTCAGCAAAGCGGTTTCCCAGTCTGCGTCGGGTCTCGCCAATATATAGAAGGCCACATCGAGAGCACCGGACGCAGTATATCACTCCAGCCGACTCACAGGTGAAGTGTCGCCTCACCTGGAAGGACTGTCTGGGGCCCTGAATGGTGGTAAGGGAGGAAGTGTAAGGGCATGTGCAGCAATTGCTCCGCTTACAAGAATAAGTGCCAGGAGGGAGATCAGTGGGGAGGGATGGGGGGGACGAATGGACAAGGGAGTCGCGTAGGGAGCGATCCCTGCGGAAAGCAGAGAGACGGGGGGGAGGGAAAGACGTGCTTAGTGGTGGGATCCCGTTGGAGGTGGCGGAAGTTATGGAGAATAATATGTTGGACCCGGAGGCTGGTGAGGTGGTAGGTGAGGACCTGGGGAACCCTATTCCTAGTGGAGTGGCGGGAGGATGGAGTGAGAGCAGATGTGCGTGAAATGGGGGAGATGCGTTTGAGAGCAGAGTTGATAGTGGAGGAAGGGAAGCCCCTTTCTTTAAAAAAGGAGGACACCTCCCTTTTTGGTGTGCTTTAGTATCCCCTACCGACATTTGTGGCCTGTTTGCCTATTCCGTACCTCAGTGATTAATGAGTGATTCTTCCCAGTTTTCTTTCCATGGCACTGACTCAGAGAGATGGAGTCATAGAGCAATACAGTGTGGATACAGGCCCTTTGGCCCAACCAGGCCGTGCTAACCACAGTGCCACTCAGCTAGTCCTAATTCCCTGTGCTCATCCCATATCTCTCTGAGCCCCTTCCCTCCATGTACTTATCAAAGTGCTTCTTAAATGATACTATTGTACCTGCCCAAACTACTTCCTTTGGTAGCTAATCCCATATACTTACCGCTGTCTGCATGAAAGAGTTGCTCTCGGTTTGCTTTCAAGTCATTTCCTTCTCACACTTAACCAATGTCCTTCAGCTTTGGACTCCCCCGCCATAGCGAAAAGACTTATTGTCCACTTGATCCATAACTTTTATCATTATAATGACTTATACAACTGAAAAATAATGTCCTTGCTCCCAATTTCAGTACCCTGACTGATGAAGGCCAGTGTGCTAAACGCGTTTTTCACCACCCTGTGAACCTGTGATGCCATTTTCAATGAACTATGCACTTGTACTCCAAGGTTCCGCTGGCAGATTACATTCCCTGGTGTACTAGCCACTAGAGCCAAAGTGATCTCAGACTGCCACTTCAGTTACCTGCCCTGCCTTATTCCTTCCCGAGTAGATCCCTCTATATATTGACTCAGGAAACCTTCTGAAACTCATTTCATAAATTCCACCCTATCCCAGCCCGCAACACTCTGGATGGTCCAGTCAATAACGTGGTCATTAAAATCTCCCTCTTGTACAACTCTGTTATTCTTACAACTATTGAAAACTTCTCTACACACCTGCGTCTCAAGTTCCTGCTGATTATTACAGAGTCTATAACACAACTCTACTACAATGACCCTACCCTTCTACCTCAATGTCTTCACAGGCCAATACCCTAAGAATGCCATTTTGAAATATTGCTGTTATGGCCTTCCTCATCAGAACGCCTACACCCCTCTGAGCATTCCTGTACCTCAGTCCTCCTCACATTTCTGTACCTCTGTCACACCTGTAGCATCTGTATCTTGAGCTGCCCTTCTCTCAGATGTGTTTCTGTCCTGCGTAATACATCCCAGTCCTCAGAGCCAATCCATGCTCTGAGCTTGTCCACCTTACCTGTTAAAACCCAAGCACCATGATGAATGCAATTTAGTTAGGTATTCCTTTCCCTGCCTTTTACTGTGGCCCTGATTATGAAATTTGCTCTCATTTGGCTGCTGTTTTATCTCATGACTCGCTCCTGCTCAGAGTACCAAGCCCTCTCCAATCTAGCTTAAACCCTCCCATGTCAATTAGCAAATTTCCCCGCAAGGATATTGGTCCCTCTCTGGGTCAAGTGCAACCCAACCTTCTTGTACAGGGTCTACAACAGGAGATTCAAATATTCCAAGAACGTGAAACCCTGCACCCTGCACCGCATCTTCAGCCACACATTCATCTGGCTTATCTTTCTATTTTTGACCTTTCTAGCACATGGCACTATGAGTAATCCAGACATCACTACCCTCAAGGTCCTGCTTCTTAATTTCTTACCTGACTCCCTCTCCGTATTCTGCAGGATTTAATCCCTTGTTCTGCAAGGTCATTGCACCAACATGTACAGCAATGTACTGGCATGTACAACCTGCAGCTGTCCATCCTTCCCAGAGTATTTCCTGCAGGTGTTCAGAGACTTCCTTGACCCTGGCACCTAGGAGGCAACACACCATTCTGGCATCGCTTCTGCAGCCACAAAATCTCACTATCAAGTCTCCTATCACGCACACCTTGACTGACTCACCCTTCCCTTCTGCATCTGAGAGCCAGTCACAGTGCCAGATCCCTGACTATTGCCGGTAGTTCCTGAGAGGCCATTCTCCAAAGAGGTACACAGTACCCGTAATTAAAGGAATGACCGTAGGAAAACCCTGCAGTGACTTCCTATTCTATTTGCCTTTCCTGGTAGTCAAAGCCTATCTACCATCTTCCATCTACCCAAAGCCTATATCTTGCATGTTACCACCTCCACAAAGGTTTCACCTATAATGTTCTCAAATTCCCATTTGATCCTGAGTACATCCAGCTCAGTTCCAGTCCCTAGATCCAATCTGTCATGAACTGCACCTGGTTACACTTCCTACAAACGTAGTCATCAGGAAGACAGTGGAATTCCCTGACTTTCCACAGTTTGCAGGAGAAGCAGTTCACCGTCCTAACACTGATTAACAACAATAAAATGGGTCTTTTCATTGAGGCATTTTTAAAGACCTGCTCGCACTCCTAACACATGGGCCACTTACTCAAGCCTCTTCACATCAAATGCTCAGCTTCGCACTCTTACACTGGCCCACCTTCACTATGGCTGCTCTGCCTACCCTGCATTTATTTGACTGGCTGCTGCAAATAGCCTGTTAGCCACTCAGCTGTTAACTAACAACTTACAAACTTGCCTCTTTTAGAGTGCTGTAAACTCACAGACAAGCCCCGAGACCCACCTCTCTTCAACTTCCCCACTCTCACTCCAAGTCTTAACTCATGACATAGAAAATTCTTATAGATACAGGCGGCAGTTCTGCCTGCCACTAGGTTGTGTACCTCACGTATCAGCCTACTGAGGACTGAAACTGATTCTATCCTCAAGCACAAATGATCACACTTGTACATTCCCTTTCTCTGAAAAATCCAAGGAAATCAGAGTCAGAATCGGGTTTATTATCACTGGCATGTGTCGTGAAATTTGTTAACTTAGCAGCAACAGTACAATGCAATGGATAAAAATTAAATACATTAAATTTTCCTTCAGGGGCAAAGTTGTCATGGGTCATGACCTCCTTAAAAGGATAAAATTGCTTTATAGAAAGGAGCTGCAACTGTTGTAAAACTTGGCAAAGGCTGATGCCTATATATATGCATGTATGTATATTGGGAAAAGTGGCCTCTAATGGGCTTCCTTTATTCATTGAACAAAATCAGAAAATATATCATCTCCTACCAGTGTATAGCTCCAGAGGACCAACTTCAATCCTGTTTGCCCTACACCATTCCAGCCACCATCGCCTTGCGCCGTTATATGAGTCATGCAGGGAAGGCTAAATCAGTTAGAGTACTTTCTGTAAGGAAACTGAGATAAGACCAGAGAAACAACACTGGATATTAATACTTCATTTTCTCTGTCTTTCTGCCATGATCAAACAAAGCTGGGGGGAAATAAACAGAAACTTCAGTGTTATCACACACCATCTACACCAACCCAACATAGAATCAGGATCAAAACCATGATCTATCAGACAAACTACAAATCATTCCCTAAACCCTTATCCAAATAACGTAGTAATGACGTAGTTTCAATATTAGGATGTTAAATCAAATTTCTATCATATTATTAAACATTTAATTTAAATTGTGAATAAATATTGGCATTAAGGGAAAATGGTTTAGAAGCATAATGGGAACTAGTGACCTATGGGTCAGTGTGAGAGAATCAGTAACACAGGTGTTTGGAGTTTTAAATGTTGCAAATGCTTGGTTCAATAACCATTCCAAATATCAATCAGAGAAACAGAAACTGCATAAAAAGACAAATATTTATCGTCATGATATTTTATTCCCATTTGATGATTTAAAATACGTTAAACCTTCATATTTGATATCAAGAAATGGAAACACAAAGATGACTTAGGATGCCAGTGCTGAACGTCACGAGGATTAGACTAATCACGTGGAGAAGGTGGAGAAGGCCCACCATGGTGGGCTTCACAGCTCTATAGGTGAGAAGACAGCTGAAACGTCTCAACCCATGCAAGGCTGCAGGACCGGATGGTGCTCAAAGCCTGTGCACCTCACTATGTGTTCAGCTATGTGGAGTACTTCGCCATGTATTCAACCTGAGCCTGAGGCTCCGGAGGGTTCCTGTGCTGTGGAAGACGTCCTGCCTCGTCCCTGTGCCGAAGATGCCGCGCCCCAGCGGCCTCAATGACTACAGACCGGTGGCATTGACCTCCCACATCATGAAGACCCTGGAGAGACTTGTTCTGGAGCTGCTCTGGCTTATGGTCAGGCCACACTTAGATCCCCTCCAGTTCGCCTACCAGCCCCGACTAGGAGTTGAGGATGCCATCGTCTTCCTGCTGAACCGTGTCTACGCCCACCTGGACAAGCCAGCGAGCACTGTGAGGGTCATGATTTTTTACTTCTCCAGTGCGTTCAACACCATCCGCCCTGCTCTGCTGGGGGAGAAGCTGGCAGCGATGCAGGTGGATGCTTTCCTGGTATCATGGATTCTTGATTATCTGACTGGCAGACCACAGTACATGTGCTTTGCAACACTGTGTGTCCGACAGAGTGATCAGCAGCACTGGGGCTCCACAGGGGACTGTCTTGTCTCCCTTTCTCTTCACCATTTACACCTCGGACTTCAACTACTGCACAGAGTCTTGTCATCTTCAGAAGTTTTCTGATGACTCTGCCATAGTTGGATGCATCAGCAAGGGAGATGAGGCTGAGTACAGGGCTACGATAGGAAACTTTGTCATATGGTGTAGGCAGAATTATCTGCAGCTTAATGTGAAAAAGACTAAGGAGCTGGTGGTAGACCTGAGGAGAGCTAAGGTACCGGTGACCCCTGTTTCCATCCAGGGGGTCGGTGTGGACATGGTGGAGGATTACAAATACCTGGGGATACGAATTGACAATAAACTGGACTGGTCAAAGAACACTGAGGCTGTCTACAAGAAGGGCCAGAGCCGTCTCTATTTCCTGAGGAGACTGAGGTCCTTTAACATCTGCCAGATGATGCTGAGGATGTTCTACGAGTCTGTGGTGACCAGTGCTATCATGTTTGCTGTTGTGTGCTGGGGCAGCAGGCTGAGGGTGGCAGACACCAACAGAATCAACAAACTCATTCGTAAGGCCAGTGATGTTGTGAAGATGGAACTGGACTCTCTCAGGGTGGTGTCTGAAAAGAGGATGCTGTCTAAGTTGTATGCCATCTTGGTCAATGTCTCCCATCCACTACATAATGTACTGGGTGGGCACAGGAGTTCATTCAGCCAGAGACTCATTCCACCGAGATGCAGCACAGAGCGTCATAGGAAGTCATTCCTGCCTGTGGCCATCAAACTTTACAACTCCTCCCTTGGAGGGTCAGACATCCTGAGCCAATAGGCTGGTCCTGGACTTACTTCATAATTTACTGGCATAATTTACATATTACTATTTAACTATTTATGGTTCTATTACTAGTTATTATTTATGGAGCAACTGTAACGAAAACCAATTTTCCCCGAGATCAATAAAGTATGACTATGACTATGACTATGACTATGACTATGACTATGAAATGAAAAGGAAGTGACAGAGGGTGAGTTGGATATGAAGAAAGCTCATGTAATTGACTCAGCTATGACCCTTCAGGCTTTAAGGGAGTGGTTGCAATGCAGGGCAGTGAGGATTGGGAGCCATGTGTACAGCATTGGAGGTTTGACTGAGCTGGATTCTACTGAAGACCCAGGAGAAGACTGAAGCAGACAAGAATCGTGATAAAGGTGAGGTTGTAGTCTCTGTGCAAATGCTCAGCATAGCTTTTGGGGATGGGGATGGTATGAGAGTGAAAGTAATTAGTCTCTGCAATTAAGAAAATTCAGGAATGCATCACAAGTTTAGCTTGTGTTAGTAAGGGCACTGAGAGCATGTGCCTAAGGCAATGGTGAGCAGGAGAGAGGAATCAACTGCAAGATGACTGGGTTTGTGCAGATGATGCCTTCTTATGAATGACTCATCTTTGGCCAAATATTCAGTCAGCATAGAGGCAGTGGAGGGTGATGAAGTGGTACATTGGCTTTTGGCGGAGTGCATGTGGACCTTAATCCCCTGATTACAGAATCTTTTTCAGGAGCACAGGAAATAGTGTGGGGGAAAGGCACTCAGTGTGTCCTTGAGATTTGTAAGGGCACTTGAAGGAAAATGAGAAGTCATTGCAAGGGATTTAATACCAGTTTAATTTCTGGAATTTGCCATGAAGGTGTGGAAACAAGACATTTGAAGCCTTTAAAAGTATTTGATTCATCCCCAGGCCATGTCAGTTTGGAGTCTGTTTTTAATGAAATGTTTTTAAAACTGGCACACGACCAAAGAAACTTGATTTGCACATTACAGTTCTGAAATCTGTTGCACCAGATATGCTATCACTTTTGCTACTATTGCTTCAGATGATCCAGCACAATTGATTTGAAATTTCAGGGTGCTAAATTAGTAGGTGCCACTAAGCTGTGCAGAGTTATCAGTTAAGGCAGAGCAAGGTACAAAGAGCCTAAAAAGCTAGATAAAATGTTCAAATAGATAGAAGTGACATTTAAGTAAATGCAGAAAAGTTAAAGCAATTTATATTGAACAGAAAAGTGTGTTTTCGCTCTGTCATAGGCTCTGAAGAAATAACTAAATGACTTATGAGAAATTAGGGTTGGAGCAGATTTTCATTAATCTGATTAATACTAGGGAGAAAGAATAAGCACATATGGAGAAAGGAAGCAGCTCTAACAAAATGTTGAAATAAAATGAGAAAGTACTGGGAGACCTCAGCAAGAGACACAGATGGTGAAATAACCTTGGCATTTCAAACTGATGTTGCTTCATTTAGACCTGAAGCTTAAATCTGACTTTTTCTCTCTCCTATCCAATGAGCACTGTTGAGAGCTTCCTGCATTTTTTTTCTGTTTTTCAGACTTTCAGAAGCTGCAGTATTTTATTTTGTTTTATTGCAATGTGGGATTATTTATCTAGAGCAGTATTATAAACATTGGAATGTGTAATATAATACAGTATTTTTTTCTAGAACACCACATCTGAACTAAATTTGGCTTTAAAACAAAAATAAAATTTTGAAACCATGGACATGGCATTAGGAGTATTGATGAGACTGATTCCTGCTATTGAAGAAATTATTTACAATAATTGTAGAAGAACAGTAACTAGCAGTCAACAATCAGTTTGTCTCATTTGTAGAAACCGCAGCTCTAAATGTTATTCATTGTTTAGAACTTGGAAACTCACAATTTCATTCTGATGGAGGGTCTCAACCTGAAACGCTTAACTGTCCATCTCCCTCCATAGATGCCGCCTGATCTTCTGAGTCTCTCCAACATTGTATATGCAATTTGCATTGATATTTAAGCTTCGTACTGAGGAAGTGCTACTCATTTGGAGGTACTATTTTTCAAATGAATTGATAATCTCAGGTGACATTTTGTTGGAGGTGGATGTAAAAGATCCTCCTGCACTATTTGAAAGTTACAGAGAGAGTTTTCCTGATGCTTCTCAACCTAAGAGTTCATTCATCTTGTTTTCCGATTATGACTCAACTTCAAAAGAAATGCATTGAATATAAAATCCATGGAAGGTTATGAAGTTTTGTTAATGCTTTGTAAAAAGGCAAATTCTGTCTTATGCCATTTGATAAACAGCATAGGTAAGATGATTCTGATGCTTTAACGTAAGGTGAAGAGGCGTGGACCAAAACAGATCAAAGCATAGCATTAACTTCTCTGTGCCAAGAACCAGTCAATACTTGGACTGGTACATCTGGGGTCAAAACAGAGGCTAACACTTTAGATTATTACAAGATATAGTTTGATTACATGAAGCGGAGGAATTAAAGTTTTCTTTCTGCAAGGATAAAATTGGTTGACTAATCATCTGTATCTATGCCTCAACTCTGTTAACGTAACAGTAAAAGCAACATCAAGGAATTAATCCATAATTGGCTTTTTTTTTTCAGATCAGGCCAAATTTTTCCACATTGTTTGTCTTCCCACCACTGTTGATTACTTCTTCTGCCAACTCATTTTTATTTCTTGTAACTAATTATGCTTCACTAATCAGTCCTGCTTAACTTTATGCTGTAAAACAACAGAAACAATGGTACATAAAGTTACAACATTTACATGATCATGTTCCGGGATCATTGTTTTGTTCTCTATCTTCCCATCATCACTTATTTTTACAGACACATTCTTGTAGTTCAGATTTATATTTTTTCAGTGCAGAGCACTTAACCCACTTTTGTCCTTCAACCAAAATATTGGGATAATTCTTGTAGTTAGAGAAGAACATTTTCGTGTTGGTCTACGGCACAGCCACTGGACCATTAAAAGACTGAATGCCCTGATAGCAGCTTGGATTCATTTCTGCACAGTTACCTGATTCTCTGAGTTGTTATTTGAAAGGCCATAGAGTATGCCATCACATATATGCCATTCTCCACCCACATGAAAGCAATAATTTTCTCAAGATTATTCAAAATTCATGGATTTCTTAAGTTAGTTTGCATTTGCAGATATTTTACTTTCATCTCTCATTTCTCTCTAAATGACAAAATCTGATTTTAAATCTTCTATTTTCCAAATTACTTCTTTTATTTTTGAATCACTCAATCTGAATCCTTTATAATTAAATTTAACTGGTATCTCTATCATTCTTTTGACCTTAATAACTCTCTAGTTTTCCAATCTATATTGTTAACAAAGTAAAATCTATCAGTTCCATTGCTCTCTCCAAAACAATTACAGTTTTCACTTCATTTAGTATTGATAATCTGTATATCCATTATTGGCTACCTTGTTTAATCTTTCAATGTCTTGAATTATTTTAAACAATTTATCAATCAATGATCATCCAATCTCCTATATCCCTGCCTCTCCTCCAATCTCACCTGCAACATTATCTGTCTTCATCATTATGTCTTTACCATTACCTACCATGTGGCTCTTGTCAATTCCCTTGCAGTAAATTAAATTCTGTTAAGTCCACTTCCTCATAAATGCAAGTCACTCAATTCAGCCTCCGAAAAGTATTTGCTGTTTTTCATTGAATCTCTTATTTATATACTTCTTACATTCCTGCTTTAGCTGTTAATTAGTGATATGCTAAACTTTTGAAGTTGAGTCTGAAAGAAATAAACTGGATAATTTCTGATTAAATATTGGAATTCAACTATAGCATGTCAACCATCTCATGGAGCAAAGTCACTGAAATATACAGTATCGAGGAAACCCCGGTGGCCCTTTGTGTCCTTTCTGTGAAAGATCGGCAATAGGGAAATAGCTGGATCTTTATTAAGGTAACAGTAACAGGCCACTTGGACTAGTATTTTCAGAAGGCCTTTGATAAGGTGCCACACATGAGGCTGCTTAACAAACTATGAGCCCATGGCATTACAGGAAAGGTTCTAGCATGGATAAGGCAGTGGCTGATTAGCAGGAAGCAAAGAGTGGGAATAAAGGGGGCCTTTTCTGATTGGCTGCCAGTGACAGGTGGTGTTCCACGGGGGTCTGTGTTGGGACTGATTCTTTTTACATCATGATGGAATTGATGGCTTTGTTGCAACATTTGCAGGTGATATGAAGATAGGTGGAGGAGCTGGTAGTTTTGAGGAAGTAGCAAGGCTACAGAAGGATTTAGACAGATTAGGAGAATGGCCAAAGAAATGTCAGATAGAATATAGTGTAGGGAAGTATATGGTCATGCACTTTGGTAGGAGAAATGAAAAGGTTAACTATTTTCTAAATGAAGAGAAAATACAGAAAAAACAAGGCACAAAGGAACTTGGGAGTTCTTGTAAAGGTTTCCCTAAAGGTTAATTTGCAGATGGAATCTGTGGTGATGAAGGCAAATGCAATGTTAGCATTCATTTCAAGAGGACTAGAATATAAAAGCAAGGATGTAGTGCTGAGCCTTTATAAAGCACTGGTGAGACCTCACTTGGAGTATTGAGAGCAGTTTTGGGCCCCTTATCTTAGAACAGATGTGCTGAAACTTGAGATGGTTCAAAGGAGGTTCACAAAAATGATTCCAGGATTGAATGGCTTGCTATATGAAGAGCATTTGATGGCTCTGGGCCTTTACTCACTAGGATTCAGAAGAATGAGGGATGACCTCAATGAAACCTATTGAGTAGTGAAAGACCTTGATAGAGTTGATGTGGAGAAGTTGTTTCCTATCGTGGGAGAGTCTAAGACCAGAGCACACAGCCTCAGAATGGAAGAGCATCCTTTTAGAAAGGAGATGGGGAGGAATTTCTTTAGCCAGAGAGTGGAGAATCTGTGGAAATCTTCGCCATGGGCAGCTGTCGAGGCCAAGTCCTTATGTATATTTAAGGCAGAGATTGATCGATTCTTGATTGATCAAGGCATGAAGAGATACGGGGAGAAGGCAGGAGATTGGGGCTGAGAGGAAAGTTTAATTAGTCATGATGGGGGAGCAGACTCGTTGGGCCAAATGGCCTAATTAAGCTCCTATATCTTATAATTTTATGGTCTAAAACGTCAGTATGTATTTATGAAAGGGAAACCATGTCTGAGAGGTACATTGAATGGGTAATATAATATATAAAAAATGTGTAGTCATCCATTTGGTTGAGAAAATAAAAAGGCTGATTATTTTTTAAATGGTGAGCAATTCAAAGGCATCGCTGTTCAAAGGGATCAGAGTGTCCTTGTAAAGGAATCATTGAAAGTTAACTTGTGGTCTCAATAAGGTATTAGGAAGCAAATGCTGGAAATAGCCAGCAGTTTTGACAGCTTTTCTGTAGAGAGATATAGGGTCAAAACTTCAGGTTGATGACCAGTTATCAGAACTGGGAATGTAGTAAACAGGTTAGTTTGAGTTTGAAGAGCGGGTGCGGAATGGATGGATAGTACAAAAAGAATAACTCTGGAAGTGTGAGGTCATACATTTATTGTTAGAGTATTTGAATATGAGAGAAAGGGTGTATTGCTCTCATTGTGTAGAACCCTGGTTAGACCACATCTGGAATACAGCATGCAGGTCTAAATCCCTAGCTAAAGAGGAAAATGCTTGAAATAGAATGACTTCAGCGAAAGATCATCAGGTTGATTTTTGGGATGGCAGGTTTATCATAAGATTAAACAGACTGGGATTTCATTCCTTGAGTTTAGGAGAATGCACCTTATTGCAACATATTGTGCAAAATTCTTTAGAGGCTCGGCTGTGTTGATGTGAAGATGATAATTTCACCTAGCTCAGGTAACGTGAACCAGGGTTACAGTCTCAAAAATTAGGGGTTGGCTGTTCAGGTCAGAGTTAAGGACAAATTTCATTATCCAGATGACACTTAGTCTATAGAATTCTTTAACCAAGAGGAGTATGGAGTTCATTTACTGTGTCGATTCAAAGCTGGGGTTGATATTAAAGAAATCAAAGGAAATGGGATTAGTGGAAGACCACGACACTGAGGCAAAAGATCAGCAGCAATTTTATTGAATGGCCTATTTCTGCTTTCATTTCTTTGTTCTTAATTCTGTCAACTCCCTCGCATTTTTCTGATGGTCCTGCCAGATATTTATCTTTTTTACTTTATATGAAATTTCTTCTTGAAAGCTGCATCCATCATTCTTTCAGGCAATGCACTCTAGACGACAGCATGAAACAATTCTTCCCGAACTCCTCTCTCTTCCTTTCAATAGTCATTTTGAATCTAAGTTCTCTGATTACTCACCCTCTCAGATTTGGAAACAGGGTCCCATGTCACCAAGGGTCTTGTAATGTGCTGCAATGCACTTAACTGGAGTTGAAAAACATGGATCATAACAATGGATTAAATTTTTATTTGATTGCTACTAAGACATTTTGCAGAGTTAACAATGTCATTTTGCAACCAGCTGATTTTAACAAAATGTAAATGCATCTCCAACAGGCCAAGTGCCCTTTGTTGCTCTTACCTGCTGTAAACTACAGATACGGGGCAGAGCCGTCTCTTCTCACAGCAGTGAGAGGCAGGTATTGTTGAAACTTAATCATCTTTAATAATTTATCTCAAGAACATATACTGTATCTCACTAAATTAAATCTTAAAGATCAGTTACCTGTCAAAATGGTCCCAGCAAAACACTACCTTAAAGGAGTTTTATATTTTTACGACAGCCTGAAGTTTTCATCTGGCAGGTAATCTTTCTTTAATACTTGCTAGCCTTTGATGAATCCCAATCTTATAATTATATTTTGTTATCTTATGACAAGGAGCTGGAGGACAAAAAGAACAATCTCTTTTACCACAGTAAGTATTAATGCAGAAATAAAAGATAGATCAATTCAGATTATAGACTGAAATTTGACTGAAAATCTTTGTGATGATCAGTATTTCTGCTTATTTTAATCTCTAACTTTTAATCACAAAGCATTATTTCAACTACTTTGACTAAATTCATTCTTTTTTTTCCCTCTCATAGTACAACGCAGTTTATGGATCACCAGCATGTCCTAAAACCAGGGAATGAATGCATAGATTCCCCTGCGTCCATTGAATATTCTTGAGCCTTTGCATGATAAATTGCTTCAGAGGATGTGGCAAGGCTTAAAGCAGTCTTTAGGAGCTACTGGGAACTAAGAGTACTATACTTCTCCCTAATCAATCAAATTCAAGGATTGTAAGTATACCGTGTGGAGTCTGTAAAAGAAAACATCAGTGGATTGTTGAATAATTCCATTTTATGAACTACAGAAACTCCCAATGCCAATCTTCCACTCCCAGGTCAACACATCTTGCTCATTTCTCCCCATCAAATCCAAATACCCGGTGCCAATCTCTAACTCCACTTCCCCACTCTGATCTAATCAGTATCAGTCTCTCCTCCTAAAGTCCTTGCCTCAGTGGAAGTCCTTTCCCCTTCCATCCCAATAACATCACAGTCTCTACTCCTCTGATCTACCTTTAATTGGCAGTGCCACTCCCCTTCCTCCCAACTCAACATCCATTTCAGTACTTCTCCCTCCAACCCCAAGAACCAGTTCTAAAAATCTTTCCCTTTTATCTCAATACCTAGATCCTGTCTCTCCCATCTGATGCCAATAAGATGCCTGTTCCTTCCTTTCCAACTCCAGCCTCTCCCTTTCTGATCCCCAACAATGTCTGGGACATGAGGCATCCTCACTCTCCCTGTCTTATTCTAACACTATCCCAGGGATTGACACCCTCTCGCTCTCATCTTGAGACCCCAGTGGCCTGAGTCCCTGATCAAATCTTGCTGTTGGAACTGGATAAAGAGAGCCAGGACTTGGTTTGAGGTGTTGGGTGGCAGGCGAGAGACTGTTGTGCTTAGCGATGAAAGGGCGGACTCTGGGAATTAGAGACGGGGAAGGGTCCTGCATGTGGTGATGTTGACAGAGTGGATCCATTTCTATCAACAAAGGAGAGAAAATCTGCAGATGCTGGAAATCCGAGCATCAATTTAGGTTTCAGAATGGGCGGTATGTCATAAAGAGGTCACTCCATCTGGTCCAGTAATATATCAGGGGTGATGCAGGAAAGTCTGGCGACCTGCTGCTCATTGGTGGACCAAGAGGGCGGTGTAGCTGCAGAACTCTCAATGTCGGGATCAGCCTGGGTGGTGCTGGCAGCTTCATTTTAGTGGAACGGGGAGGAGAGAGCCAAGTGTCTACCTATCGGGTCCAGTGCAATCCTGCAATCACCTAATGATGAGCATATCCCATACACGGACAAGTCCCACTGTTCCATCACATTTTCTTCTCATCTTCCATAAAACCCAGGAATTCTAGGCCATTCAATGGGACCAGATATTGTTTATGCAAGACTAATGAAGGCGTGAGGCATCCTGGATGGCAACTTCTACATCCTTGAACTTGTCCTCACCCAAAACTGCTGTGTAACTTGACTCAAATAATGGTGAGCATTATAACTTCAACTCTCACTTTGACTTTGAATTCTGGGACATAACATTGATAAAATTCCCATTAGTAGAAGCATTCATGTTGGTACAGTTTACTCAAGTACTTGACCAAGAATTGAAATGCTGCCATTAATAGGAATGTAGAAAGGAGGCTGGTGATAAAAAGTAATGATGCTGAACACAATAAGTGCTAAAACTTCCACATGCAGCAAGTGATTCAAAAATGGCAATTAAATATAAAAGTAAATGGGACACAAAAAATAGAATAAAGTACATCATACTAAATAATGTTTCAAGAAAAAGAAGGTAAGTGATAATGGAAGTTCAGTAGTGGAATAAGTTATAAAGCTAGGTTCAAGAATAAAATATTTCTGTTAATGGATATTTAATTGATTTTTACTTCACCTATACAGTTATAGAAAACGGTAGCAGTGAATTAGATAATGAAAATCTAGCCGTAGATTGAAAAATTAACCACTATCCCTGTTCCAGGAAGTGGGAAGAAATAACTTTTCATATAATGGCAACTGCTGTATGATTGCTTATATAAGAATCTGGCTGATAATTCACCTGCAATCCTTCTTCCACTGCTTGGAATTCATGTCCTCGCACTTCACTGCCTAAGGCTATGCATTCAAAATCAACTCACTGCATAAACCTGCATCCTCCAAGTCATAACAATACTGCTGCAGATTTTGTTATCCACTTTGGTGTTAAAACAGAGACTAAAAGAGATTTTCAACTCTTTACATATCAGTGCATAATTGCAAATACAAGAAGTAATTTTCAGTCAAATTAATGTTGATTAAAAATGATTAAAATAGTCTCTAGCATTAAAATGGAGGATGTACTTGGGAATCCAAGGGACAAGGAGAGCACTTCAATCTGAGGGTGTCAGAATATCTACTCTTTATCAATGTCAATCCTAAACCAGAATGCTGGAGTGCCGCAGATGGTAGAACATTCTCAACCCAGGGTTGCCTACATCAGCAATCTGAAGTCTTCTGAACCGGAGCCCACTGCCCTACGAACCATGGTATTACTAAGACAAGGCATCGTAAGAGCTCTAGATTAAGAAAGGAAGCACATAAAACAAGCATGGTCTTGCACAAGCCTAATTAATAACTAAGCCTATTAGATTCAGAGAGATGTAGACTCACTGGCTCTTCATTTGGCCTCTGATCACCTGGACAATATTAATAACTATATCAGGCTGCTGTTTTTATTGACTACAGCTCTGCATTCAACACAATCATGTGCTCAGTTCTAAGTAGCAAGCTCCAAATTCTAGGCCTCTGTACCTCCCTCTGTGACTTAATCCTTAATTTCCTCCCCAGGAGATCACAGTCAGTGCAGATCAGAAATAGCATCTCCTCCTTGCTGATACACAACACCAGCGCACCTCAATGATGTGTGCTTAGCCCATTCCTCTACTATCTCTATACCCATATGGCTAGGCACAGTTCAAACATCATATGCAAATTTGCCAAAGACAATACTACTATTGTTGGCAGAATTTCAGATGGTGATGAGGAGACGTACAAGAGTGAGATAGATCAGCTGGTTGAGTGGTGTTGCAACAATGACCTTGCACTGAACATGAGTAAAACCAGGGAACTGATTGTGGACTTCAGGAAGGATAAGATGGGTGAACACACATCAGTCCTCTGTGAGGGATCAGTATTGGAAAGGGTGAGCAGCTTCAATTTCCTTGGTGTCAACATCACTGAAGATCGATCCTGAACACAACATATTGATGCAATTACAAAAAAAAAGGCATGGCAGTAGCTATATTTCATTAGGAGTTTGAAGAGAATTGATATGCCACTAAAGACCCTCGCAAGTTTCTACAGACATACCATGATTTGCTCACGCTCGAGTGCTGGGCGATGGTGCCTGCTTTTTTTTGCCGGTGGGGGGAGAGGGGATTGTTGCTCACTGCCACTTCTGCGTGGAAGGGGGGAATTTGGGGTTCTTACGTTTATCTGTCATTCATTCTTCGGGGCACTTCTCTGTTTTTGTGGATGTTTGCGAAGAAAAAGCATTTCAGGCTGTATATTGTATACATTTCTCTGACATTACATTGGACCTTTCAACCTTTGATGTACTGCTGCTACAAAACAACAAATTTCACGACATGAAACCTGTTTCTGATCATGGTTGTTGTGAACCTTATTTTTGGCCAGAACTTAGTGCTGTTTTAATATTTGCAGTGAGACAAGGACAGATCACAAATGGTTGCAATGAAGGAAAGGGAAGAAGGTGGTACTGTTGGAATGGGGACGATAAAGATGTGTTGTACTGGGAAGGAGAGGAAGCTCTGCTAGGTATGCCAGTTACTCTCTTGCAATAGGAGCACAGGTGGGAGGTGTTACTTTTCCATGATCTTCTCCTCTTTCACCTCCCTTCTCCTATAATTTATGCCATGTATGTCTGGGCCTAGGTCGTTTACACACGATTGTAAAGATTTGGTGCACGACTCAGCTCTTTGTGACCAGTCCAAGTAACAGAGTTGTAGTTGTGAGTTTTCTTACTTGTGTAAGGGGCTTCTTTTTTTCATGTCACTGCGTAGTCTAATTAAAATGGCTTCTTTGTTATGTTATAATTAAAAGGGCTTCTTTGTTATGTCAACTGCTGAGAAAGTCCTTCCCGCTAGCAGTTTGTTTTGGATTACCTATTGATAGGAGGACAAATGAACCAATTGCGATCATTGTTATGCTTTTGGTGTGTCTGAAGATATTGTGTGCGCGGGGTTTTGGGGCAGAAGGCGGAAGAGAGAGACAGAGAATGGACCAGGTTCTGTGAGTCCGCTAACGGGGTCAGACCCCGATCGGGGTGTTCGGCAAGGAGGTGGAGATGGAGACGGACTCGTGTGGAGCGTCTGGTTGACCACTGTTGTTGGTCCCAGGCAGCCGGTCGAGGTGGTCCGAGGGGTCGCAGGGTGAAGAAGAAGGGTCCTGAGCTCCAACTGTTTGTGCACGAAGAGATTGAACTTTGATAAGTGTGGCGCCTTTTAGTTTCCTTTTATATTTTATTCTCTATTAATTATATAGTTCCAGTAATATCTATAAACTGTAAATCATTTAATCGTATCTGGTGTATTGTCTGTTATTTGGGCGGGGTGGGGTACATCACACAGCATCCACACAAACTATTACCCAGTTTGGTGGGGCGGAGGGCTGTTTCCCTAGATGACAGTGAGCCGAGCGACCCTGAGGCTGGCCAGGGGGGCTACACTTGCTTCAGGAACCAACTCTAAAGTAGTCAGCCCCTCCGGTTCAGGTTAAAATAGTAAGGCTGTGAATAACCTAAGTCTGGTATCCCACATATAAACCGTTACTTCTTTGAAAATACACAGTATATGTTGCATCTCAGTACCTTTGTGAAGGCTTCACAGGCAGTGCCACTAAATTTCTTCACCCATGAGGTATATGACCTGCGAGATATTCTGCATTTACCTCAAAGTAGACCTAACCAGAGATAGGTGTCATCTTTTCAGTCTGTGGAATATCAGATCAGAGATATTAAACTCAGGAATAATGAAATACTGTTACATGTATTTGCTGTGTATAATTCCTGATGAAGGAGATATAATTAATACCATCCATTCTATTGCAAGATTTGCAGTATCTTGCTGAAACCAGCACACCAATATCCATTCCACTGATAGATGGGCACACAGTCAAGGTCTACAACAGCAGGAGCAACTCTGCAGCTTCAGTAAATCACACCAATACAAAAAAAATCCATTTGAGAAGGCACAAAGAGACCAGAGACCACACAACTACAGTAACCTTTATGTGGTGTGATATAAACAGAATCAAATTACTGTCATCTTCCTTATTGCTAGTTTCTATCTGTCACTTTGCTGCACAAAGTACTCCTGTGGGTTTAGACTCCATAATCATTGCTTCTGTTGTCAGATCACTCTGCTATCCATGCTTGTTCAAGGCTTCAACTTCACAGTCAACTTCAAAGCTGCAGCAGTGAGCACAAATAAAATGTACCTGCCTGACTTTATTTAACAGGAATTTGGTGCAAGGCAATTAATCCTCAACAGATTGTGGTGGAAAAATCCAGAGTAGTGGATCTAGACCCCATTCCTTTAATTTCTTTTTTTAAGATTCTCTTTCTCACTATGTTTAATGCTGTATTTGTAGCATCCATTTATTGCAATAGTGACTTGCCAGTCATATTCCATGTACCAACACCTGCAAAAGGAGAGTAACAGAAAGAACGTTAAACTTTTTACCACACAGCAGTGCTTTCAGTTGACCACAAGAAAATAGATCAAATCAAATCAGTCTCTGAGTATCCCTAAGGATTGTTGTTAACCATTTGGGTCAAACATTGATTGGAGAGAATTTAAAACACTGTGTTGGAATATAAGAGAACAAAGAGGCCTAGAGATACAAATACATGGTTCCTAGAAAAGAGCAGTATGAGTAGAGAGGGTGGTGAGGAAGTATATCACAGCAATGAACTCAAGAGTTGGGTCGTCATATTTTAGACACAGGAATGGCTGGATAATCTACACAGAGTATTGTGTGCAGTTCTTGTCACAGCACTATAGGAAAGACGTGACTATGCTGGAGAGAGTATAGAAAAGCTTCGCAAGGATGCTACTTGGATTGGGAGGCTTGAGTTCCAAAGAGAGATTTGATAGGCTGGTCTATTTTCCTGGAGCAGAGGAGGCTGAGTAGAGACGTGATAGAAATATATAAAGTAATGACAGGGATAGATAGGATAGACATCCAGGGATAGATGGTAGTGGTGTCTATATCTAGTGGGCAGCTCAACAGAATCAACACAGGATGCGTGATTGACCCACAGCTCTACCCTCTCCACAGCTCAGACACCATCTGTTAATTTGCAGATGACACCAGTCCTGTTGGCAGCATCTCAGATGGTGACAAGGAGGTGTACAGAAGTGAAATAGATCAGTTGGTCGAGTGGTATTTTAATAACGACTTTGCGCTCAGGATCAACAAGAGAAAAATAATTGATTGTAAACTTCAAGAAGGGAAAGTTGGAAGAACAGGCACCAATCTTGATTGAGGGATCAGCAGTGGAAAGAGTGAGCAGCTTTGAGTTCCTGGAACTCAACTTCTCAGAGAATCCACCTCGGGCATGCCAGTGGCTATGCTTCATCACAAGTTTGTGGAGAGTTGGTATGTCACCAAAGACTCTAACAAATTTCTACAAGTGCACTGAGAAGAGCATTCTGACTGATTGTATCACCATCTGGCATGAAGACACCAATACACAAGATCATAAGAAACTTCTGGGGGTTCCAGGCTCAGCAAGCTGCATCACGGATGCAGACCTCCCCACTGGGATGGTTCATTGGCGAGACCAATGGCAGAGGAGTTGCACTCCCTTAGTTGCAGCCAGAAATAGGCCTATGCCATGGGGTAACTTGCGCAAGGGAGGAGATACCGAGGTGGTGTGGGATACAGCAGTGACCTCTGGATTCCATCAGTGCTGCTCTCCAGTATTCGCACAGTGCTGCCCTCAGTGTTCACTTGGTGCTGCCATCTGACGTTTGCTCAACGTTGCCCTCCAGTGTTGTCTAGTGAGTGAGTCCCCTCTGCTTGCCTTTGACCCTTAGACTTCTAAACCTCTCCTGTCCATGCACTTATCCAGATGAATTTTAAATATTGCTAATGTGCCCACCTCAGCCACTATTTCCAGCAGTCCATTCCAAATGTGCATCACAAAGCTGCCCCTGATGTCCATATGAATATTCTTGCCTCTGATCTTAAACCTATGGTCTCTTGTTTTTAGTATCTCTTCCCTGGGAAAGGACAATGTGCTTTCACGACATCTATTCCCCTCATGATCTTATGATACATCTCTATCAGGACACTCCTCAATTACCTACATTCCAAAGAATAAAGTCCTTGTCTACACAACCACTCCTTATGATTCAGGTCCCCAAATCCAGGCAACATCCTGGGAAATTTTCATTGCACTCTTCAAGTTTAATAACATCTTTCCTCTGACAGAGTGGCCAAAATTGTACATTATACACCATATAAGACATTTCAAAGATGTTAAATGATTGCACCAACTCCTAAACTGACCGATGAAGGCCAGCATGTCAAATGTATTCTTCACCACCCTGATTACCCATGACTCCACCTTCGGCAAACTCTGCACTTGCCCTTTGTTCCATATATGACTACATCCCTATCTCATTAGCTTCCATTGTTTACTCCACAGTAGAAACTGAAGAGAAACATTCATTAAAAATCTCTTCCATTTCCTTTGGTTCCACATACAGATTGCCACACTGACCTTTAAGGGGGCTCTTCTCTCGTCTGTCACCCTTTTACAGTTGTAGAAGAATGCGCCCCCACAAAATCATTCAGAGTCTTCCCCAAAAAGGAGCCCAGGATGAACTATGAGATCTACAATTAAGAAAGTTACAAGAGGTTGAGGTATGATCTCTGGAAAGCTATCTCACGTGTGGAGTGACGATTCCAGACTGAAAAGTAAAGGAAGTTCAACATTTGTGTAGGGTTTGAATACTATCACCTCTTACAAAGAAAAATCAAGCAACATATTCAACAGGACTTTACTTCCAGAAGAGTTCAATGCCTTCTATGCTTGCTTTGACTATCAAAACATGGAGGAATCATCACGAACACCCGCAGACATGATAATCCTGTGATTTCAGTCTCTGAGGCCGACGTGCGAGCAACCTTCAGGAGGTTGAACCCACTAAAAGCATCTGTCCCTCACAGACAGCGTACCTGGCCAAGTACTAAAGACCTGTGCTGATCACCTGGCTGGAGTGTTCACTGAGCGCTTTAACCTCTCCCTTCGGCAATCTGAGAGACCCACCCATTTTAATCAGATTTCACTTATACCAGTGCCTAAGAAGAAAGTGGTGACCTGCCCCAATGACTATTATTCAGTAGCATTTACATCCACAGTGATGAAGTGTTTTAAGAGGTTGTTTATAAAAAATATCAACTCCTACATGAGAAGCAATTTGGACGCACTCCAACTTGCCTACCGGCACAACAGGTCCACCACAGATGCTATCACATTGGCCTGTCACTCAACACATGGACAACAAAGATGCATATATCGATGATAGCTCAACATTTAATACCATTCTGGCCTCAATATCTCCTTATGTAGTTGGATCCTTGATTTCCTCACTTGCAGACCCCAGTCAGTTCTGATTAGCAACAACATCTCCACAATCTCCATCAGCACAGGTGCACCACTCGCTTTACACTTATTACTGTCTGGCTACACACTGCTCCAATGCCATATTCAAGTTTGCTGACAACACCACTGACATTGGCTGAATCGAAGGCAGTGATGAATCAGTATATAGGAGGGAGACTGAAAATCTGTCTGAGTGGTGCCGTAGCAATGACCTCTTACTCAATGTCAGCAAGATCAAGGAGTTGATTATTGACTTCATAAGGAGGAAACCCGAGATCAAATAGACAGTCCTCATCAGAGGAACAGAGTGGGAGAGGATCAGCAACAATAAATTCCTCAGTGTTATCATTTTGGAGGATCAGTCATGGACCCAGCACGTACCAGTAAGTGCAATTATAAAGAAAGCATGGCAGTGTCTCTACTTCTTGAAGAGTTTGTGAAGATTTGGCACGACGTCTAAAATTTTGGCGAACTTCTATAGATGTGTAGTGGAGAGTATGTTGACTGGCTGCATCACAGCCTGGTATGGAAACAGTAATGTCCTTGAACAGAAAATTCTACAAAATGCAGTGGATACGATGCAGTCCATCACAGGCAAAGCCCTCTCCACTATTGAGCACATCTACACGGAGCATTGTCACAGGATAGCAGCATCCATCATCAGGAAACCTCACAACCCAGGCCATCCTCTCTTCTCACTGCTGTCATCAGGAAGAAGGTACAGGAGCCTCAGGACTCACACCGCCAGGTTCAGGAACAGTGATTACCCCTCAACCATCAGGTTCATGAACCAAAGGGGATAACTTCACTGAACTTCACTTGTCCGATCAGTGAGATGTTCCCACCAACCATGGACTCACTTTCAAGGACTCTTCATCTCATGTTCTCAATATTTATTGCTTGCTTATTTATTTATTTATTTGTTTGTTTGTTTGTTTGTTTATTTATTTATTAATTATTGTTTCTTCTTTTTGTATTTGCACAGTTTGCTGTCTTTTGCACACTGATTGAATTCCCAAGTTGGTCAGTCTTTCATTGATTCTACTATGGTTATTATTCTCTTATGGGTTTATTGAGTATGCCCTGAAGGAAATGTATCTCAGGGTTGGTTATGGTGGCATATATGTACTTTATTAATAAATTTACTTTGAACTCTTAATATGCCTGTAGATTCACTTGGGATTTTGCCTCACCCTGGCAGCCAGATCACTCTCAAATGAAACACGCACGAAATGCTGGAGGAACTCAGCAAGTTAGGCAGCATCCATAGAAGGGAATAAACTGTTGGCGCTTTGGGCTGAATCCCTTCATTAGGTCTGGAAAGGAAAGAAGCAGAAACTAGAATAGAAAGGTGGGGGAGGGGGATGAAGTTAGAAGCTGGGAAGCGACAGGTGAGAGAGGTAAGGGGCTGAAGATGAAGGAATCTAGTAGGAGAAGACAGTGGACCAGAAAACAGAAGGAAGAAGGAGGGGCACCGGGGGAGGTGATGGGCAGGTGAAGAGTGAGGGAGGAACCAGAATGGGGAATGGAAAGAGAAAGAAGGGGAGTGGTGAGAAATTACCTTCTCATGTGCTCTTTTTGCTTTCTTATCTTCTCTCTGAACTGCAGTCTTAAATTTTCTGTAGTCATCAAGAGATTCACTCATTTATAATTGTTTATTGCTGTGTATGCCTCTCTTTTTCTAACGTGACCTCCAATTCTTTTGTCTACCAGGGATCTAAAACCTACCAGCCTTGCTCTTCCTTCACATGAACAGAACCATGCAGGCCCCAGCATGCTTTCAAAAACCTCCCACTTGGCAGACACTGCTACCCCTGCAAGCAATCTCATCAGATCAATCTCAGCAAGATCTTGCCTAATGGCTCCAAAATTTGCGCTGTCCCAGGTCAAGACCTTAACCTTCTCCATAATTGATGTATCCTTCTCCATAACTATTTTAAAACCATACAAATTATGGTCAATGGTTCCAAAGTACTAACAGACACTTCCATCACTTTCCTTACCTCACTCCCCAAGAGGAAAGCCAGTTCTGCACTGTTGATTGGGAAAATCAGGTTGGTTATGGATGTCAAGAGAGTGAGTTTGTTTGAATCGCTGTGAGATAGCTTTTTCTAGCTGTTTATTGTTGAGCCTACTAGGGGATCAGCTATACTGGATTGGGTTTTACGTAACGAACCAGAGGTAATTAGGGAGCTCAAGGTAAAAGAATCCTTAGGAGACAGTGATCATAGTATGATTGAGTTCAACTTGATATTTGATAGGGAGAAAGTAAAGTCTGACGTAGCAGTATTTCAGGGGATTAAAGGAAATTACCGTGATCTGAGAGAGGAATTGGCAAAGTAAATTGAAAGCAGAAGCTGGCAGGGACAACAGCAGATCAGGAATGGCGTGAGATTTTGGGGAAAATGAGGAAGGTGTAGGATAGCAACACACATCAAAGTTGCTGGTGAACACAGCAGGCCAGGCAGCATCTCTAGGAAGAGGTACAGTCGACGTTTCGGGCTGAGACCCTTTGTCAGGACTAACTGAAGGACGAGTGAGTAAGGGATTTGAAAGTTGGAGGGGGAAGGGGAGATCCAAAATGATAGGAGAAGACAGGAGGGGGAGGGACAGAGCCAAGAGCTGGACAGGTGATTGGCAAAAGGGATATGAGAGGATCATGGGACAGGAGGTCCGGGAAGAAAGACGGGGGGGGGGGGGGACACCCAGAGGATGGGCAAGAGGTATATTCAGAGGGACAGAGGGAGAAAAAGGAGAGTGAGAGAAAGAATGTGTGCATAAAAATGAGTAGCAGATGGGGTACGAGGGGGACGTGGGGCCTTAGCGGAAGTTAGAGAAGTCGATGTTCATGCCATCAGGTTGGAGGCTACCCAGACGGAATATAAGGTGTTGCTCCTCCAACCTGAGTGTGGCTTCATCTTTACAGTAGAGGAGGCCGTGGATGGACATGTCAGAATGGGAATGGGATGTGGAATTAAAATGTGTGGCCACTGGGAGATCCTGCTTTGTCTGGCAGACAGAGCGTAGATGTTCAGCAAAGCGGTCTCCCAGTCTGCGTCGGGTCTCGCCAATATATAAAAGGCCACATCGGGAGCACCGGACGCAGTATATCACCCCAGTCGACTCACAGGTGAAGTGTTGCCTCACCTGGAAGGACTGTTTGGGGCCCTGAATGGTGGTAAGGGAGGAAGTGTAAGGGCATGTGTAGCACTTGTTCCGCTTACACGGATAAGTGCCAGGAGGGAGATCAGTGGGGAGGGATGGGGGGGACGAATGGACAAGGGAGTTGTGTAGGGAGCGATCCCTGCGGAATGCAGAGAGGAGGGGGAGGGAAAGATGTGCTTAGTGGTGGGATCCCATTGGAGGTGGCGGAAGTTACGGAGAATAATATGTTGGACCCGGAGGCTGGTGGGGTGGTAGGTGAGGACCAGGGGAACCCTATTCCTAGTGGGGTGGCGAGAGGATGGAGTGAGAAGGTGTAGGATAGATGTATTCCAAAAATGAAGAAATACTCAAATGGCAAAATAGCACACCCATGGCTGAAAGGGAAGTCAAAGCTAATGTAAAAGCAAAAAAGTGGGCATTAAACAAAGCAAAAATTAGCAGGAGGATTAGGCCTTGGGAAAACCTACAGAAAGCAACTAAAAGAATCATTAGGAGGGAAAAGATGAAATATGAAAGCAAACTGGCAAACAATATTGAAGTGGACAGTAAAAGCTTTTTCAAGCATGCAAAAAATAAAAGAGAGATGAGAGTGGACATTGGACCGCAAGAAAATGAGGCTGGACAAGGAGGTGGCTGATGAACTAAATGAGTATTTTGCATCAGTTTTCACTGTGGAAGACACTAGCAGTGTGCCTGATGTTGAAAGGCATAAGGGAAGAGGAGTGAGTGCAGTTACTATTACAAGGGAGAAGGTGCTCAAAAAGCTGAAAGACCTAAGGGTTCATAAGTCACCTGGACCAGATGAACTGCACCCTGGGGTTCTGAAAGAGGTAGCGATAGAGATTGTGGAGGCATTAGTAATGATTTTTCAAAAATCGTTGGACTCTTGGCATGGTGTCAGAGGACTGGAAAATTGCAAATGTCACTCCACTGTTTAAGAAAGAATGAGGACAGCAGAAAGGAAGTTATAGACCTGTTAGCCTGACCTCAGTGGCTGGGAGGATGTTGGAGTCAATTGCTAAGGATGAGTTTGTGGAGTACTTGGTGACACATGATAAGATAGGACAAAGTCAGCATGGTTTCCTTTAGGGAAAAGTTTGCCTAACAAACCTGTTGGAATTCTATGAGGAGATTAAAAGTAGGATAGGTAAAGGGGATGCAGTAGATGTTGTATATCTGGATTTTCAGAAGGACTTTGACAAGGTGCCATACAAGAGACTTTTGATTGCACTGGGTCTACTCACTGGAATTTAGAAGGATGGAGGGCATCACATCGAAACCTTTCGAATGTTGAAAGGCCTAGACAGAGTAGATGTGGAAAGGATGTTTCCCATGCTGGGGGAGTCTAGGACAAGAGGGCACAGCCTCAGAATAGAGGGAAATCCATTTAAAAAACGGATGCAGAGAAATTTCTTTTGTCAGAGGGTGATGAATTTCTGGAATTCGTTACCACAGGCATCTATGGAGGTCAGGTCATTGGGTGTATTTAAGGCAGAGCTGGATAGGTTCTTGATCAGACGTGGCATCAAAAATTATGGGGAGACGGCTGGGGAGTCAGGCTGAGGAGGGGAGAAAAGATCAGCCACGATTGAAAGGCAGAGCAGACTTGATGGACCAAATGGCCTAATTCATTTCCTATGTCTTATGGTCTTATGGTCTTTAGAAACTTTCTTGCAAGCATTTCACAAATTCCGCAAACACAAGAGATTCTACAAATGTTAGAAATCAAGAGTAACACATACAAAATGCTGGAGGAACTCAGCAGGTCAGGCAGCATCTATGGAAAACAGGAAAGAGTCGACATTTCATGCTGAGACCCTTCATCAGGACTGATGGTATGTTGCAAGTTTCTCTCTGTCTGCTTAATACACCGTACTTGGTCCAATCGATATTAGGGAAGTTAAACTCTCCCACTCATACTTCCCTACTTGCTCACAGCTTACTACAATCTCTGCAAGTCTGCTCTTCCAATTCTAGCTGACTACTGGGGCGGGCATTCCCTTCAGAGTGACTGCCCACTTTTTATTTCTGCATTCTATCCATATAGCCTCACTGGATGTCCTCACTAAAGACTCTTGTTCTGTGCTCTTTCAACTTCCCCTGTACTCTTAACTGTGCTTCTATCACCCTGATATCCTCTGTATCCTGGAAAATTGAACAACCAGTCCTGGCCTTCATACGACTATTAAAAAGAAAATCAGAGAGAACATTTTGCATTTATTCAGCTCAGTTCGCATCCTTGAATTGGCAAACAATCTGACCATTACTTCCTGGGCATATAAAAATACTGCTGCTGCTGCAAAAAATGTTAATTTTCATAGCATTTATACCTGGCTATGTGTACTTATGATAATAAACTCAAAATTGAGCTTTCTACAACTTAAGTTTGCTAAGTTTTCAAAGATTTTCAATGCGTCTCTTAGGACTAATTGGAGGTTTTCATTCTGCTCTCCAAAATTTGCTTGCATTTGATGTAAAAAAATAGTGCCGAGTGTACCTCCTTTTGCAGAGGATCCACTCGGATCCTGGAAGTAAGTTGATTACAGTTTTGAAAAGATAGAAAAGCAACTAAACTTAAACAAAATAACATAGGAAATAGGAGCAGGAGTCAGTCATCCAACCTATCGAGCCTACTTGGCCATTCAGTAAGATCGTTGTTGTTCTGACCATGGAATCAGTCCAACTACTTGCTTTTTGCTCATAATCCTCAATAGCTCAGCTCTGCAAAACTCCATATACAGTCAATGTGTCTTAAATATGTTTAATGAGGTAACCTCCACTGCTCCCCTAGGCAGGGAATTTCACAGATTCACTACTCTCTGGGAAAAGCAGTTTTTCCTCATCTCCATCCTGAATTTATTCCCCCCAAATCTTGAAGCCATGTCCTCCAGCTAAGCTTCTAGAACAAGGATTTCCAACCTTTTTTATGCCACTGACCAATACCGTTAAGCAAGGGATCTGTGGACCATAGGTTGGGGACCCCCTGTTCTACCTTCCTGGCAACAGAAAATAGAAAGATGAAAGGTTATGTATTCTTGTCTGCTATGAAATCAGGTTCCAGTTTCTTCCCACAGTCCAAAGATGCTCCAGTTAGTAGCTTAATTGGTCATTGTAAGCTGCCTATGATGGGACTAGGCAGATTGCTGGGCAGTGCAGCTTGTTGGATCAAAAGGGCCTGTTCCACACTGTATCTCTAAATAACTAAATAAATAAAAAAGAATAACAACATTTGAAATAAATTATATATTTAACACATAGCATCTATAGAAATCTGGCATATTCAAAGTCAGTAGCCTGAAATAGATATATTCTTATTTAAATAGATGCCTAATCTTCCATAACTTAAAATTGAATCTTAATTGTAAATTTAACATTAACAACTAATATATTTTCTAATTCTGTAAGTAATTACAATCAAATATGCATAAAAGTTAGAATAAATTGTTTATCAGCAATTATATTGCAAAATAGATCCAAATAGCATTTTCTGTTGAAATAACTAAAGGCAATTTTCAAAACACAAAAACACAATCAGTCATCATCTAGCATGCTGGATGTTAATAATACTGCAGTGAGATGGCAATAAAATTGCACTTTGGTCAGTAGTTTATGATCAATGTGATTTCAATGTGAAAATAGAAACCATAGAAACTACAGCACAGAAACAGGCCTTTTGGCCCTTCTTGGCTGTGCCGAACCATTTTCTGCCTAGTCCCACTGACCAGCACACAGACCATATCCCTCCATACACCTCTCATTTATGTATCTGTCCAACTTATTCTTAAAAGTTAAAAAAGAACCCGCGTTTACCACCTCATCTGGCAGCTCATTCCATACTCCCACCACTCTCTGTGTGAAGAAGCCCCCCCTAATGTTCCCTTTAAACTTTTCCCCCCTCACTCTTAACCCATGTCCTCCTCTGGTTTTTTTCTCCCCTTGCCTCAGTGGAAAAAGCCTGCTTGCATTCACTCTATCTATACCCATCATAATTTTATATACCCCTATCAAATCTCCCCTCATTCTTCTACGCTCCAGGGAATAAAGTCCTAACCTATTCAACCTTTCTCTGTAACTGAGTTTCTCAAGTCCCGGCAACATCCTTGTAAACCTTCTCTGCACTCTTTCAACCTTATCTATATCCTTTCTGTAATTTGGTGACCAAAACTGAACACAATACTCCAGATTCAGCCTCACCTATGCCTTATACAACCTCATCATAACATTCCAGCTCTTACTCAATACTTTGATTAATAAAGGCCAATGTACCAAAAGCTCTCTTTACGACCCTATCTACTTGTAACACCACTTTTAGGGAATTTTGTATCTGTATTCCCAGATCCCTCTGTTCTGCTGCACTCCTGAGTGCCTTACCATTAACCCTGTATGTTCTACCTTGGTTTGTCCTTCCAACATGCAATACCTCACACTTGTCTGTATTAAACTCCATCTGCCATTTTTCAGCCCATTTTTCCAGCTGGTCCAAGTCCCTCTGCAGGCTCTGAGAACCTTCCTCACTGTCTACTACACCTCCAATCTTTGTATCATCAGCAAATTTGCTGATCCAATTTACCACTTTATCATCCAGATCATTGATATAGATGACAAATAACAATGGACCCAGCACTGATCCCTGTGGCACACCACTAGTCACAGGCCTCCACTCAGAGAAACAATTCTCTACCACCACTCTTTGGCTTCTTCCATTGAGCCAATGTCTAATCCAATTTACCACCTCTCCATGTATACCTAGTGACTGAATTTTCCTAACTAACCTCCCATGCGGGACCTTGTCAAAGGCCTTACTAAAATCCATGTAGACAATATCCACTGCCTTCCCTTCATCCACTTTCCTGGTAACCTCCTCGAAAAACTCCAAGAGATTGGTCAAACATGACCTACCACGCACAAAGCCATGTTGACTCTCCCTAATAAGTCCCTGTCTATTCAAATGCTTGTAGATTCTGTCTCTTAGTACTCCCTCCAATAACTTACCTACTACCGACGTTAAACTCACCGGCCTATAATTTCCCGGACTACTTTTCGATCCTTTTTTAAACAACGGAACAACATGAGCCACTCTCCAATCCTCTGGCACCTCACCCGTAGACAGCGACATTTTAAATATTTCTGCCAGGGCCCCCGCAATTTCAACACTAGTCTCCTTCAAGGTCTGAGGGAACATTCTGTCAGGTCCGGGGGATTTATCCACTTTAATTTTCCTCAAGACAGCAAGCACCTCCTCCTTTTCAATCTGTACAGTTTCCATGACCTCACTACTTGATTCCCTCAATTCCATAGACTTCATACCAGTTTTCTTAGTAAACACAGACGCAAAAAACCTATTTAAGATCTCCCCCATATCCTTTGGTTCCGCACATAGCCGACTACTCTGATCTTCAAGAGGACCAATTTTATCCCTTACAATCCTTTTGCTCTTAATATACTTGTAAAAGCTCTTTGGATTATCCTTCACCTTGACTGCCAAGGCAACCTCATGTCTTCTTTTAGCCCTCCTGATTACTTTCTTAAGTATTTTCTTGCACTTCTTATACTCCTCAAGCACCTGATTTACTCCCTGTTTCCTATACATTTCATACAACTCCCTCTTTATCAGAGTTGCAATATCCCTTGAGAACCAAGGTTCCTTATTCCTATTCACTTTGCCTTTAATCCTGACAGGAAAATACAAACTCTGCACTCTCAAAATTTCCCCTTTGAAGGCATCCCACCTACCAATCACATCTTTGCCAGAAAACAACCTCTCCCAATCCACGCTTTTTAGATCCTTTCTCACTTCTTCAAATTTGGCCTTCTTCCAGTTCAGAACCTCAACCCTAGGACCAGATCGATCCTTGTCCATAATCAAATTGAAACTAATGGTTTTATGATCACCGGAACCAAAGTGCTCCCCTACACAGACTTCCGTCACTTGTCCTAACTCGTTTCCTAACAGGAGATTCAATATTGCATCCCCTCTAGTCGGTCCCTCTATATATTGATTTAGAAAACTTTCCTGAACACATTTTACAAACTCTAAACCATCTAGACCCCTAACAGTAAGGGAGTCCCAATCAATGTATGGAAAATTAAAATCCCCTACCACCACAACTTTATGTTTCCTACAGTTGCCTTAGTAAAACATCATTTTACTAAATTATTAGAATAAAGCCTTAATGTTTATAAAAGTCCAGATAACTTTGCTGACTTAAACCTTGCCAATTCACAAAGCATATGTTTCACAGATATAATTATGAAATCTGAGATCAGATTATTAAATATATATCAAATTTAATCTGAATATTCTTAATTCGAAGAATATTGAAACAAATCATCATTCCAATTTTATATCTGAAAAAGCTAAATCTCATACGTGTTATATGATGATAACCCAATCTGAAGTATGAAATGTTGCTATTACTAACTAGCAATAGAATTCTCTAAATTGGGAAGAGAAGGTTTCAGTAAGTGTGTTATTGTATACAATAGAAATACTGTGTTGTGCAGTTTATTCTGTAAGTGGCCATTTCCCTATTTCGTTAGCTTCTATCGTTATCTCCAGAGAGAAACTGAATAGAAATACTCATTAAAACTTTCTTCAGTTCCACATACAGATAGCCACACTGGCATTTAAAGGGACTGTTACCTCCTTCACCACCCTTTTACTCTTCATGTACCTATAGGATCACTTTGGATTTTGCCTTGTCTTGCCAGCCGGATCCCTCTCATAAATAACCCACACAAAATTATCTACGGAAGGGAATAAACAGTTGACATGCATTTTTATGAAAATTTATTTCAAAATGTCCAGACTATTGCATTTCTTTCATAAATTTCAAAGGACATTATCTCACTAATGCTCAAACTCTTTAACCACATGGAAGAATCAGTGACAGAAGCTCGGAGATTTCCCATCAGGATACAATGTACTGCAACAATATTAATATTACGCTACTGTTTCTCCTCAGTCTGCATAAAAAACTGTTCCGATTTCTAATGGCTGTATTCCCATAACCAGGGAATGAGTCAGAGAGACTTGCCCTCTTTATTCTATCTATCATTTTAATCCATTTACATGTTTAACTTTCTTCTGCTTTAGTTTGTTATCTTTGCTGCCTAATTTACTACAGCTTCATTCCTCATTTAAAATTCAGTAAAACATTTTACTGAGAGATGCGTCTTTCATTTTGAATCAGCCTCATGAATAAAGTTTGCTGCAGAATATCGTGCCTGCTACTGAGATGGAGGCCATTGTGCCTGATTCTTTGCCTTCTGTATCTGCAGGTTAATATGACTAAGTCAAACCAAATTAATCACAGGAGGTATTAAATTTTTCAAATAATCCTGCATACTATTGCATAAGCATTTGTCATAGCTGTAGGATATGAATTTTGTAATAGCAGAAGCGAGAAAAGGATGGAACCAAGGAGACAATGAGGTAGGATGTTTTTACAGAGTGGATTGTTAGATCGAGAGATCTGTTAGGGGCAGGTGTAGTTCACAGAGACAGCTTAGAAAGGGATGGTTGGTGTTTTATATACAGTGAAAAAACAGCCTCTGATCTTTGCAATCACTGAATTGTATTAAAATCTCAATGATAAACGTCTCAGTCATAATTATGCACTCTAAACTATGCTAATCTATGAATGTAACTTAACCATAGAACGTTAGGGATATCATCAAAAGTAGTAAACTCCTCAAGCTAGTTGGAAGCAGCGAGATCAGCAGCTAACCCTGACTGTATTCGGCATAAGAATTGTAATCTACTTTAAAGATTGAGGATCAGGACCACAGGAAACTAGAGGATGAGGGGCCATAGATGAATGGGCTTTTTATAGGGGTGTGGATAGTCAAAGCGTGTGTGAAAGTGAGGGTATATGGTATCACTACAAAGGGTTGGGGTGGCCTTCTGTCTCAGACTCATGTGCAGGACAGTAGAATTGGGTAAATGGTTAGCTATCCACCAGGATAAAAATAAATGTTCTCATTGATGTTCAGCATGGCTTTATGCAAAGGGAATCGTGTGCTATGAAGTTAATCAAGTTTGTTTGAAGTGTGACCAAGGGGATTGACGAGGATAGGGCAATAGATATTCTCTACTTGGAGTATAGCAAGGCCTTTGACAAGGTCCCGTGTGGTAGGTTGGTGCAGAAAGTCAGGTTACGTGTAATTAGAATCAGAATCAGGTTTAATATCACCAGCATGTGTTGTGAAATTTGTTGTCTTTGCTGCAGCAGTACAATGCAATACGTAATAGAAAAAATGTGGGTTGCAGCAAATATATATAAAATAGTTAAATTAAATAAGTGGTGCAAAGAACTAAAAATAAACAAAGTAGTGAGGTAGTGTTCATGGGTTCAATGTCCATTCAAAAATCTGATGGCAGAGGAGAAGAAGCTCTTCCTAAATCGTTGAGTGCGTGCCTTCAGGTTCCTGTATGTCTTTCCTGATGGTAACAATGAAAGCAAGGCATGGCCTGGGTGATGAGCTAACCGATTGTAAACAAAATATGTTTATTGGAAAGAGTAGGAGGGTGGTATTGGAAGGTTGATTTTCATATTGGAAACCTGAGATCAGCTGTGTGCCACAGGGATCGGTGTTGGGCCCATCATTGTTCTTTATCTACGTTAACAATTTGGATGTGAATGTAGTGACTCTGCCATTGTCAGCCATTGTCTTCATTCCAGCTCATGCAGAGATTCTCATCAGAACTCATATTGATCAAAGGCTTGTTACATCTGTCTCCAGCTCCAAGTGGTATCCTATTCCTCAGCTAGATCTTTTGCACCAAATCATTGTTAAGATAGAACTCAAGTCAATTATTTAAAAGGAGAAGATTAGAAGTATTCAGACTGGAAGGAGTGGCAGGGGGAAGCACCCAGTCACTGGGGGTCTTCATTCCCTGAACTCTGTCCTTTTGGGAATCTGAGTCCAAGGAATGTTTTACAAACGTTAGAGCTGATCAGAACGTAGGATAAGAATGGCATAAGTGTGGCCTACAGATTTCTATGTACGCTCAAGGTTAACCAGAGATGATGTGTCCCCTGTTCAGGGGTCACTGGAGTAGCCATTCAGAGGGGAGAAGAAAGGAATTTTTTCACCCAGATTGAATTGTTGCAATTGTCTCCCTAGGAAGAGGCTGAGAGACTCAGTACATTGAAGGCAGAGATGGTTCGATAAAAGAGGGTTTAGTGCTGGCACTAAGGTAAAAGATCAGCCATGATTTAACTTAATGGTGCTGATTACAGGGCGTGGGTGTCCAAGAGAATTGCTTTTATTACAGAGTGAAATACTGGTGGTTCTTGCTAAATAGATTCCCCAAGAGATGAGGAAACATTTCATCTCTTTCTGCCCTACGAGTGATGCAACTGCACTTTTCTGTCACCTCCTGCAGCTCCCAGAGCCCTGAGGCATTTTGCAAACAGTGTTAATGGAATTGGCACTAGTTCATTATTGTCACATGTACAATTGTGATAAATTTCCCTTGCATACTGTTTGCACAGATTGGACCATTACTCAAGGCATTGAGGTAAAACAACGCAAAACAATAACAATGCAGAATAGATTTTTAAAGTCTGGAGATTTGTCACACTGAAACTTACAGTGAAATGTGGCATTTGTGTCAACAACTAACACAGTACAAATACGTGCTGGGAGCAGCCCGCAAGCATCACCACACTTCCGTTACCAACATACCATGCCCACAACTTACTGACCTTAACTTCTACGTTTTTGGAGTGTGGGAGGAAACTGCAGCACCCGGAAGAAACCCGTTCAATCACAGAGAGGACGTATAGACTTCTTTCAGGCAATGGCAGGAATTAAACTCTGATTGCCGGTGTTGTACAGTGTTACGCCAACCGTTATACTACAGCGCGACGAAAATGTAACACAGCTACAGAGATAGTGTAGTGCAGGTTAACAATATGGTGCAAGATTGTTAGTTCAAGACTCCAGCTTATTGTTCTGGTGAACAATTCAGTAGTCTCATAACAGCAGGGTAAAAGCTGCCATTGAACCTGTGACACCTACTTTTAGGCTTTTGTATCTCCTGACCAATGGAAGAGAGGATGTCCAGGGTTGGTAGGGCCTTTGACTATGCTAGCCGTTTTACTGAAGCAATGAGAAGAATAGGCAGACTATATGCAAGGGAGGCTGACTTCCATGATGTGCCAAGCTGTGACCACAACTCTCTGCAGCTTCGAGGTCACAGGCAGAACAGTTGCCATATTGAGCCATAAGACCACAAGACCATGCACTGGAGTACAATTATCCCATTGGTCCATCGAGCGTGCTCCTGCCTTCAATCGTGGCTGATTTATTTTCCCTTCCTTGCCTTCTCCCTGTAACCTTTGATGCCCTTAGTAATTAAGAACCTAGCAACTACCACTTGGCCCCCACAGCTGTCTGAGGTAATGAATTCCACAGATACGCCACCCTCTGGCTAAAGAAGTTTCTCTTAATCTCTGTTCTTAAGCAATATCCTTTTCAGATGTTGAAACCTCTGATCCTAGGCTCTCCCTTTACTGGAAACATCCTTCCATATCCACTCTATCTAGGCCTTTCAGTAGCTCTCAATGAGATACCCCCCTCATTTTTCTAAACTCCATAGCGCACTGGCCCAAACCTAGCAAATGCTCCCCATACTTTACGATCATTCTTGTAAACCTCTTCTATACTGCCTCCAATGCCAGCACATCCTTTCGTAGATATGGTACCCAAAACTGCTTAGAATATTCCGAATATGGTCAGCCCAATGCCTTATAATGCTTGAGCATTATATCCTTGATCTTATATTCTTGACCTCTGGAAGTGAGTGCTAACATTGCATTTGCCTTCCTTACTACTGGATCAACCTGCAAGTTATCCTTTAGAGAATCCTGCACAAGGGCTCCCAAGTCCCTTTGCTCCTGTGAGTTCTTAGTTCATTCCCTGTTAACACCTCTGATTTCTGAATTCACTTCATTTAGAATATAATCTACACCTTTATTATTTTACAGAAGTGCATGACTATACCCTTCCCGTACACAAACTGTCATCCTGATCATTAATATATAACGTGTAAAGTAGCAGGCCCAACACTGACCCTTGTGGAACACCACGAGTCTTCTGTGACCAATCAGAAACCACACGCCCCCCCTTAGTCACACTCTTTGCATTTTGCCCGTCAGCCAATATTCTGTCCATGCTGCTAACAAGGAAAGACCCTTATCTTGTTTTGCAGCCTCATATGCAGCACCTTGTCAAAGGCCTTCTGAAAATCCCTGTTACTTCCTCAAAGGGTTCCAACAGATTTATCAGGGAAGATTTCTCTTTAAGGAAACCATGGTGACTTTGGCCTATTTTATCATGTGCCTCCAGGTACCCCGAAACCACATCCGTAATAATGGACTCTAACATCTTGCCAACCACTGAAGTCAGGCTAACTGGCATATAATTTCCCGTATCTTGCCTCCCTCCCTTTTTTAAAGAGTGGAGTGAATTATTCAATTTTCCAGTGCTCTGAAAGAATTTCAGACTCTAGTGACTCTTGGAAGACCACTACTAATACTGTCACAATCTCTTCAGCCACCTCCTCCATAACTCTGGATTGTAGTCCATCTCGTCCAACTGACTTATTCACCTTCAGACCTTTCAGCTTCCCAAGTATCTTCACCTTTTTAATAGCAATTAATTTTACTTCTTCCCCCCGATACTCCTGAATTTCTGCCATGCTCCCAATGTAAAGACTGATGCAGAAGACCATAAGATATAGGAGCAGAATTAGGCCATTTGGCCCATCGAGTCTGCTCTGTCATTTCATCATGGCTGATCCATTTTCACTCTCAGCCCCATTCTCCATCCTTAACCCCATATCTCTTCATGCCCTGACAAATCAAGAATGTATTAAACTTCTGCCTTAAATATACATAAAGACTTGGCCTCCACAGCTGCCTGTGGCAAAGAATTCTACAGATTCACAACTCTCTGGCTAAAAAAATTCCTCCTATTCTCCATTTTGAAAGGAATAGCCCTCTATTCTGAGGCTGTCTCCTCTGGTCTTAGGCTTACCCACCATAGGAAACATCCTCTCCACATCCACTCTATGAAGGTCTTTCACTATTTGGTAGGTTTGAATTAGATCTCTTCTCATTCTTCTGAATTCCAGGGAAAACAGGCACAGAGCCAACAAACAACAGGAATTCTGCAGATGCTGGAAATTCAAGCAACACACATCAAAGTTGCTGGTGAACGCAGCAGGCCAGGCAGCATCTCTAGGAAGAGGTGCAGTCGACGTTTCAGGCCGAGACCCTTCGTCAGGACTCCATCAAACAGAGCCATCAAACTCTCTTCATATGACAAGCCATTCAATCCTGGAATCATCTTCAAGAACCTCCTTTGAGCCCTCTTCAGTTTCAGCACATCCTTTCTATGATAAGGGGCCCAAACCTGCTCACAATACTCCAAGTGAGGCCTCACCAGTGCTTTATAAAGTCTCATCATTACATTCTTGCTTTTATATTCCGGTCCTCTTGAAATGAATGGTAACATTGCATTTGCCATCCTCACCACAGACTCACCTGAAAATTAATCTTTAGGGAATCCTGTCCAAGGACTTCCAAATCCCTTTGCACTTCATTTTTTTGTTTTTTCTCTCCATTTAGAAAACAGTCTATCCTTTCATTTCTTCTACCAAAGTGCATGACCATACACTTCCCAACACTGTATTCCATCTTTGCCCATTCTCCTAATCTGTCTAAGAGCTGTTAGCATCCAGATAGGATGCTTTCTATGCTCCATCAATGAAAATTGGTAAGGGGACTTGTCAAATTCTTTAGCCTCCTGAGAAGTAGCTGCATTGGTGAGTTTTCTTGGCCATGGCATCGAGGTGGCTGGATCAGGACAGGGTATAGGTGACAATCATTTCGAGGAACTTAAAGCTCTCAACCTCATCACCATTGATGTAACAATGCGCAGGTTCAGTGGGCCCCTTCCTGAAGTCAATAACCAGCTCTTTCGTTTCACTGATACAGAGGGAAAGGTTGTTGTCATGATACCATGTTTCAAAACTCTCTACCTCTTTTCAGTATTCAGACCCAACATTATTTCTGATACAACCCACTAAGGCTGTGTATTTGTAGATGGAGTTCGAGATGAATCTGGCCATGCAGTCAAGAGAGGCACAGAGTTCTGGTTTAGTACTGTGATTACCATATGATCCTAAAGGCTTATTAAAATCAGAATTAGAATCAAAATTAGATTTAATATCACTAATATATGTCATGAAATTTGTTGTTTTGCAGCAGCAGTACTGTGTAACACTGCAAAAACTACAGTACAAAATATATAAATTAAGTAAGTATTGCAAAAATAGTGAGGCAGTGTTCATGGGCTGGTTAACTGTCCATTAAGAAATCTGATGCAGAGGGGAACAAGCTGTTACTAAAACTTTGAGTGTGTGTTCTCAGGCTCCTGTACCTCCTCGCTGATGGTAGCAGTGAGAAGAGAGAATGTCTTCGGTGATGGGGGGGGCCTTAATGATAAATGCTATCTTCTTGAGGGACCACCTTTTGAAGGTGTTCTCAGTGCTGGAGAGGCTAATGCCCAAGATGAGCTGAGTTTACAACCCTCTACAGCTTTTCCTGATCCTGTGCAGTGGCCCCTCCAAACCAGACAGTGATGTACCTGTTAGAATGCATGGTATATCTGTAGAAAATAGCTAGTCTTTGGTGATATACCAAATCTCCTCAAACTCCTAATGAAGTATAGTTACTGATGTGCCTTCTTTGTAATTAAATTAATACATTGAACTCAGGATAGATTTTCATTGATGTTGACACTCAGGAATTGAAACTGATCACCCTTTCCAATGCTGATCCTTCGATGAGGACTGATGTGTATTTCTTCAACTTACCTTTCCTGAAGTCCACAATCAGTTCCTTGGTCTTATTGGCATTGAGTGCAAGGTTATTGCTGTGCCACCACTTAACCAGCTGATCCATCTCTTTTTTGTTCGCCTCCTCATCTGAGGTTCTGCCATCAACAGTTGGGTCATTGGAAAATTTATAGATGGTGTCTGAACAGTGCCAAGCCACACAGTCGTGGGTATAGGGGGTAGAACAGTGGGCTCAGCACGCATTCGTGAGGTGCACCGGTGTTAATTGTCATGGAGGAGAATATGTTATTTCCGATTTGCACTGACTGTGCCCTCCCGATGAGGAAGTCAACAATCCAGTTGCAGCAGGAGGTACAGAGGCCCAAGTCCTGGTGTTCATTGATTTGTACTGAGGGTATGATCATGTTAAACGCTGAGTTAAAATCAATAAACAGCAGCCTGAAGTAGGTTTTGCTGTTGTCCACGTGGTCCAAGGCTGAGTGGAAAACCAGAGAAATTGCATCCACTGTAGATCTATTGTGGCAGTAAATAAATCGCATCTGGTTCAGGTCCTTTCTTAGGCAGGAGTTAGTTATGGCCATCACCAACCTCTCAAATTGATTTACCTCAAACCTATAAATTAAACTGGAAATGAGAGAGTTCACAAGAGCTTATTTCAAGCACTCCTCACTGTTCCTGTTCTTGGAATAGATTCAAGTTCATCCATTATTTCAGGAGATATGGGAGAAAATGAGGAAAATCTTTTTAACTTCCAGGTTTCCATCAAAGGTATTAATTTTCAATTAAACTTCTTAAGGGGTTTAGAGCTGACATGATTACAAAGTTTTAACTTTTCTAAAGTACTAAGTAATCTATAAACTGAATTACATTTTTGTTATTTAGCATGCATTCTATGCTACTTTCTCAATATTTTACAACTATTTCAAAAACACCATAATCCCAAAGTATGGATTTAGGATATCTAAAGGATGATAAATAATACTATAACTGAGGAATTATTAAAAAAAACTTCAGTGAAAGTATGGAAAACTATTAAAATTCATTTTTCAAGTCTTCTTGTAATGTTATTGCTTTACTCGATATGATAGTTTCTAGTAACCATGGATATGTTAATTAATCATCTTAGAGTGGAACACAGATGGAGTCTGAAAGGAATAATTTATCAACCTGAGGAAGATATCCTGAAACTCAGGTCATACCTCACAGTTTACATGAACTAATTTATAATAACAATAGATGAAAAGGTAGTTGAACTGATATACTAATTAACATAATGTAAATTGAAAAGAGTTCAAGTTTTAATTCTGTGCCAGAAGATTCTTTGCATTATTAATAACACAACGAAGAACCCTCTGACAGTAACATTTATTAGAACAGATTTGGTTATAACAAGGTGAAAAGGAACTGAAATCAGGTCTAGTTTTCTTATCTCCTGTGCAAAGAATTTCTTCACTTCAAAGCTGTCTCACAAATGGTGCAGCATATTAATTTCCTGATACCTGATCTACCCCACCTTTATTCAACTTGGTGGAGCCCAGGAGCATAACAATAGCATCCCCTTCTGATTGAAACAGGATATTAATGTCCCCACTTGAGCAAATTCATGATCGGATGGGGTCAAACTCAATCAGAAAGCCGCTTATAGATGTGACAAAACATCTTAAGTTCCAAGACATTTTATACCCTTCTGACAATCTTTCCATTATACAAACAATAACGGTAGTTTGTTACTCCCTCCTGTATAGTGAATAGAATGTTCACCTTGTTTTCTCAAGCCATCCCAGTTCCCAGACTCACCTCCTTACTAATTTGCAGCTTCCCATTACAACATATTGACTACCTTTGTGTTCTTTTCTGTTCCAAATAAGCTGATTCCCTTTTGTTTTGGCCAAAAAATTCCTTACTTGGCATAATGCAATAGTTAAGTGTACTTAACAATTCCATCTATGCAAAGTGTACTGTGCAGAATTGTAGGGCAGTCCACCATAAGAATGACACAATTAAGAACAGACAATGCTGTGTAATCAAAAGTGACATCAATGGAAAAGTATGTGCCTGGATCAGGGGCAAGTAATAATCAAAGGGTGAAGGTTTGCTCCAGTTTAGATTTAAAGACCAACATCAACCAAAATCACTGATAAAGAGTCTTGAAATTTTAAAGAATGGATTTACTGATGTCCATTCCCAAGCAAAGTCTTTGTTCTTTCTCCTCAAATACACTGATGCCATGTCCTGTTGGTCATCAGAAGCATACAGTACCTATCTCCACAACCCATCACCTGCCCCTCACAGATAAACCTAGCCAAAATAAGAACTAAAACTTAAAAAGATGGAAATTGTAAAGCAAAGTTATAGATTCCCAGACAAACTTCTGTGTTTCTCTGTGATTCTGCAGGAGGCAAAAAATGAAATACACGTTGGAATACAACTCGCCATGACTTAGAATGAATGCTACACACAGGAGAGTTTCGAAGCCTTTGTCAACTGCTCACTAAATCAGAAGGAAAGATCATCCTATCTCTATCAAGTTCACTGGACAAGAATAAGAAGATCACTGACGGCCAATATCTCACCAGCAGTACTACTGGCATCAGATAATTTTCAAATTATTCTATTCATTTCTAACTTTAAAAACAAGGTCAGACCTTTTACACATATACTTCAAGACACTCTCACTTCAACATGTCTATGCCCATACCTTGAGCTTCCACACACTGTCAACTATGCAGCTAGGACACCTAGGTCACTCAAACAGACTGTAGAGCAGTACCTTTCAGTACAAGGTGCAGTACAGCCAGAAACAGCATAAGGTGACTGCAAAGAAATCTGAATATGCAATAGTTTGTGGAACAGATATGGGTGGCTACGGCTTGAAAGGAATTTTTTTGAGATGTGGTAGCATCCATTATATGTTGTAAGAGAAATCAGATAAACTGTTAGGTTTAGGTAATTATTGTACCTCATCATGCATTGGTACACATTTGCTCTGTACAAACAATTTACACTATTCATCAAATCAGAGGGAATGAAGACAAATGGTAAACATCACAGATCTGAGGCAGGAAGTTCAATTAACAAACAGCAGCCGAGAAAACATACAAGATGTAATCCTTTACTTAATCCTCATTCTGCCTTCTCTACATCCCTCAATTTCTCCTGATGCATGGAAGGATTTTACATCACTTCCCTCGTGACAACTTTCACCTGGTGCTTTTCTCCTTTAGGTTACCCAGTCAATGCATTCTGGTCCAGCAGTGGAAGAGCAGAACGAAAATAGCAATGTTGAAGAATTATCACCTGTCCAGGCACCAGCATTTTGTGTAATCCATGGCAGAGCAGAGGGTTGGATTTGCAGCTGTTGAATTTCTAGGAAGAGGAAGTCAAGGGATAGGGTGCCGTAGCTGCTGAGTTGACAGGTGAGATCCCATGGGAGTTCAGCCACACAAAAATAAAATTCAGGTGAAGACTTTGATGAGGCAGTCTGTCTGCAGAAGAAGTATGTGCCCAATGAAGTACTTGATAGTGGGGAAGCTTGCCAGAGATTCAGGGTTCAATGTCAAAGGACATAGAGGGATCCTGCATCAACCTAGAATAGGACTTTGCACAAGGTAAGAGCCCATACTTTCTGGAGTAGATGTGGCCACTGGCTGATGAGGAAGATCCATTACAACCCAAGCAGGATGTGCTCAATAGCTGACCTCTGCAACGCAAGTTCATCTGGCTGTTGATGTTCAAGTCCGGAATTTATAGTCCAACGCTATTGCTTAGATTCTGCTAGGGCTTTTTATAACTTTGAAACAGTTGTTATTGTTATCTTTTCTCAGACACACCATCTCTTTATGGCCAAAGGTGAAGCCGTAACTGTCAGAAGCTTGAAGTAGCTTTAATATAGACCTGTTGTGTTGTCACTGTGTCACCAACAGTTATCTGTTGATCATTTTTCAAATGGCATGTAACATCCAACAGAGACTTATTTCCTCATCATTTAGCAATGCAAGGAGACAGTACACTGTTAAGGGCAAGACCATTAACAGTGTTGCTGAGCAGAGAGATCTTGTGGTTCCAGTTCATAGCTCCATGGAAGTAGCTACACAGGTCGATAGGGTGGTTAAGAAGGCTTATGGAATGCTTGTTTTTATGAGTCAAGGCATTGAGTTCAAAAGTGAAGAGATTATGTTGCAACTTTATAACACTCTGGTTACATCTGGAGTATAGCATACGTTTCTGGTTGCCCCATTATAGGAAGGATGTTAAGGTTTTGGAAAGGGTGCAGAAGAGGTCTACCAAGATGCTGCCTGGTTTAGAGGGTGTGTGCTATCATGAGAGGCTGGACAAACTTGGGTTGTTTTCTTTGGAGTTGCAGAGGCTGAGGGGAGATCTGATAGAGGTTTATGAGCATATGAGAGGCAGAGATAGAGTAGAAAGGGAGTATGTTTTTCCCAGGGTAGAGGTATCTAATACCACAGGGCATGCATTGCAGATGAGAGGGGGTAGGTTTTTTCACTCAGAGAGTGGTGGATGCCTGGAATGCACTGCCTGCTATGGTGGGAAAGGCAAATACATTCGAGGCTTTTGAGAGATGTTTGGACAGGCACATGGATGTGAGGAAGATAAAGGGATATGGACATCATGTAAGTAGGAGGGATTAGTTAACGGGTGTTTTTGATTTACATTTTAGCTGGTTCGGCACAACATTGTGGGTAGAAGAGGCTGTTACTGTGTTGTATTGTTCTATGTTCTACAATCTAATTCATCCCAAATAAGAGTTCTGAATCTCCTCATAATTATTTCTAGAAAGCCTCAATGAAAAACCATTGTCATTCCAGGCACTGTGCTGAATGAACTGATCTGAGCAGATGAACCCAATGGCCACAATAGAAAGTCTCGCAAGAAAAACTGAGAGCACAGACCCAGTTTAATCATCCACTCTATTCCATCAGATGAGACTCCAGATCAGGAAGAGCTTCAACTTTTAATAGGTAAGTATGAAAGGTGATTTTAAAATATTCCACAACTTAGTTTCCAATTTGGCAACAAGACAGTAATCCATCATACGGAGAGTAAAATTCTTTTAAACGTGTATTCGGGTTTCAAAGTAGGTAGTGGTTAGCATAACGTTATTACAGCGCCAGCGACCCGTCTTTGATTCCCGCTGCTGTCTGTGACGGAGGGTTTTATTTATGCGTGCTCTAGTTTCCACTCACGTTCCAAAGACGTAAGGGTTACATGGGCATAATTGGGTGGTGCAGGCTCATTGGGCCGGAAAGGCTTGTTACTGTGCTGTATCTTTAAATCAAATTAAGTAATAAATTAAGTTCATCTACGATCAAGAGTGTTATTCACATAAATATGTTTGCTTCAGTTACTTACGATTTCCTCCCTAAATCCTAAACCCAGTCATTCCGGAGTGCTCAGTATCTTCTTAAATTTTTTGTTTTTCTAATTCCTTCACATCTCCACTGATTGAGCAATTCATTTCTGAAACCCTGCACTATCTCAATGTTTCATTTCCGTCACCTGGGTCTTCTAAAGTCTTTTCTCTGTGTAGCGCAAGAACAGCCAGAGATGGCATGACAACTATTTATCCACTGTCAATCACCCTCACAGCAATCCTCTCATTATACTGTTCAAATCTGTGCCGCGCAGAGGTGAGTGCGCAAGGTTGTAATGCACAGTTAGCCTGGGCAATTTAAGCTAAGTGACATGTCTCTTTCTCTTACTGTCTATTTCAGTTGTAATTAAACCTTAGATATAAATTGCATTCATATAAATTTGTGATTAGTTTTCTTATTTGGGCATCTGACCAATGGTTTTGCCAAACAAATTCAATGACAAATTTGAGACTTAAGTGAGGAAATTGCAAATGCAATTATTATATTATTTGACTTATTCTTATATTTTGTGTGGCAGAGTGGAGATACATCTCTACCAAAGGAGGTGCAAGGCGCTCCTTCCCTCCACTAGCCAAGGTCAAGGTGTAGCATCTGCTTAGCAACTCCCCCCGACCCCCTCCGGATCAAGTTCAAAGGAAGTCATGGGAGCAGGTTGTGGATGGTCGTCCGAGCAGCTGGTGCATATCACAAGTTCTGGTCATACAACTGCTGATGCCAGGCAGATGATCTCTGAAGAGTATTGGTAATGGCTGGGATCACCCACCTTGTAAGGACACTGCCCAGAAGAAGGCAATGGCAAACCACTTCCGTAGAAAAATTTACCAAGAACAATCATTGTCATGTATAGACCATGATTACCTATGCCATACAACACGGCACACAATGATGAAGGTGATCATTCTTATCTTTAGGAATTATATTCGAAATATATAACTGTTTGAGGAAGATGTACTGTTTTTATAACAGCGATGAAGACCCTGATATACACTCACTTTTTAAATGATGTACTGTATATTTATGGTTTTATGCACGAATTTGAAGAAAGCAACTTAAAATATCAACAAAGAATGATGGTACCTACAAGAATGTTAACCTTCAGGAGACAGCAATAAGATATTAATACTGACGTACATTTAATAATATAGATTATGTGATGGCATGCCATTGAAGATTACTATTATTAAACTATGAATTGGATAGAGATACACAATTAGATATAGAGGTCAGGAAACTGCAGCCTAATTTCTGCCGTAGAGACTTTGCTATAACCAGAAGCTCTGCTGAAATGAAATACAAAAAGAGAGATGTTATTGCTGTACTTACATCAGAACTGTTTGATGGGTTTTAGAGTCCTGATCACTGATAATTAAGCTGGTACTGAAACTCAGCATTTACATGTATGGGGCATCATTCCTTCAGTGTTTCGATATTGGTGGTGATATCAAAACAATAGGGGAATTACAATTTCTTTTAATTTTTCCTTTATCTCTCCTTTTAAATGCTTATTTCTTTCCTACTTTTTCTTCCCTATTATACAATACCTGACTAAATATTCTAACTGTTCTGACAATATGCTGTGCATTAATGATTCTCCAGTCTGTTTGGTTAAGGAGGTATACAGACCCTTTTCTTGTTCAACAGATCCCAAATCATCATTGGAAGATACAACACCTCCTCCCCAAAATGAATCTGTACAACATTCCTGCACAGAATCTTACTAAACACCATTGGAAGTTTCAAGTATATAATACAGAGACTGCAGGAAGTATTCAACAGGGCAGGCAGCAACTGTTGAATGAGAAACGGAGTTAGCATGAAGATGCATTTGCTTTGGCATTGTGTCCTGCGATTCCTTGACCTGCGAGCATAAGATGCAAGCCCATAAGACACAGGAGCAGAATTAGGCCATTTGGCCCATCAAGGCTCAGCTATTCTTTTTGCAACTTTCAGCCACAGAGCCTCAGATTAGCCCATTAAGTTATTCCTTTCAGGGAAAGTGCATTACAACTGGGGAAAATTGAGGGGGCTTTGGGTAGGGGAAGCATGTAGCATACTAATCCATTATCAGAAGTAGGTGACTGGTCCTCCTATTTCCTTCCTTCAACTCGGCAACTTGCCACATGGCATAACAAAAACATCAAATCACCAAGTGGATAATGAAGGAACCATATGCACGGAGCAGGATTTTGGTGTGTCACTCTGTTAGCTGGCTCCTTCTATTTTCAATTAGGAACACCTCCATTGGCTTCATAAAAGAGATGTATTTGATTTGTTGTGTAAAATACTTGCTTATCCAACTAGGCTGTGACTGATACTTAAGGAGATATTATCTATTAATCTTCTTAGGGTCTATACTTTTCAGATTATTTAAATATAACCACTGGCTTCTTGTTTTTGTTTCCTCTTAGGAAAATCTCAGTTTCCTTCACTTAGTTTCACAATCCCCTTTCCACTTTGAATCTCCCCACTGACGCTTTCTCCCAAAATGAATAGATTAAGTATATATCTTCTTAATTGTCTTAAACACTGAACTCAGCCCTATTTTATTGTCATTTAGAAATGCATACATGCATTAAGAAATGATACAATGTTTCTCCGGAGTGATATCACAGAAAACAGGACAAACCAAAGACTAACACTGACAGAACCACATAATTATAACATATAGTTACAGCAGTGCAAAGCAATACCATAACTTGATCAAGAACAAACCATGGGCACGGTAAAAAAAAGTCTCAAAGTCCCCGATTCAATCGACTCCCGAGTCCCCGATAGCAGGGGACAAAAGGGAGAAACTCCTTGCCATAAACCTCCAGGCACCGTCAACTTGCCGATGCCTTGGAAGCAGCTGACCACAGCCGACACTGAATCCGTCCATCCGAAAACTTCGAGCCTCCAACCAGCCCCTCCGATACAGCCTCCTGAGTACCATCCTCTGCCGAGCACCTTCGACCTCGCCCTAGCCGCTGAAACAAGCAAAGCCAAGGATTTCAGGGGCCTTCTGCTCCGGAGATTCCGGTTACCACACAGTAGCAGCGGCAGTGAAGTGGGCATTTCAGAAGTTTCTCCAGATGTTCCTCCATACTCTCACGTCCTTCTCCATCATATCAGAATTGTGGGTCCCCCACTTGACAGATTAAAGGTATCATTCACCGGAGAGGCCGCGCGCGCTGCTGTCGCGCCATCTTCTCCTCCCATTATTTGGCTTATTTTGCTAGATTATGAGTTGGAGGATGCTGCACTGGATTCAGTCACACAAGTTGTCATGGAGGCATGTAGGCAAGGGTCGTGAGATCACTGGTATCAAAGGAAAAGAAGTGTCAAATCTGATACTGTGGACATTTAGGCTCATGGTTCTTAAGACCTGGGTGTTGATGTTTAGCTTCTCTTTGCAGAGGTGAAGGGATTGAGCATTTAGAGTGTGGTTAATTTTTTTGGCTGACTGGGTGGTTCCTTCATGGGTTCAAAACTGATTTTACCAAGGAGATCTTCACATTTGCCTTTGGCTCAGCTTGATTAGCCTAGTTTTACCAGCCTAGATTCACCAAACCTGTCACCAGTACCAATGCAGAGTTTCTACCTGAAACATTGACAATTCCTCTCCACCCCCACCCCTATCCTACAGATCCTGCTCAAACTGTTGAGTCCCTCCAGCAGATTGTGTCTTCAGAATCTAGCATCTGCAGCCTCTTGTGTCATCAGATATCCAGTACAACCTTCGAAGTTAATGGTGATCTCACTAGTACAGGAAGAGATACTTGTATTGAAGCCAGCTTGGAGGAGATTCATTCTATTGGTTCTTGAGATGAAGAGTCGATTATCTGAGAAAGGTTGAGCAGGCTGCACTTTACATGTTAATGCTCAGGTGAGCTTTGTTGAAAAATGTAAGATTCTATGGGTGGAAAGACAGGATGGATGCTGAGGACATGTTCTCTAAGTGTGAGTATCCAGAATTAGGATGAGTAGTTCTCGAATAAGGGGTCGTCCATTTTAGACAGCAATGAGGAGGAAGAAGCCTGTGTGATATGCAGACCTTCTGATATACACCAGATAACAGTTTAATAGATAAATATTAGAAACAGGTTTATTATCACTGACATATGTCATGAAATTTGTTATTGTATGGCAGCAGTATGGTGAAAGACATACAATATTACTATAAGTTACAATAAAAAAATATGGTTTGTAACTCCAAAACATTAGACTAATTAAAAGCAAAAGGCAGGATTCCAAAATGAGAATTTAACTTGTTTTTATTTTAATCGAGGCACACACATATCATGTAATAGCATCATGATGTATGCAATTTGCTTATTTTTACATATAACCCATAAGGAATTATTTAAATGGAAGATAATCAAACAATATATTTACAATATTACTCAAATACTACTGAAATACGAAGAACGTTTTTCCTGACCAGGGGAATCACTCTGCTTGGCTGGTGACACTTGTGGCTGTGAAACAATCTCAGGTTCTGAGGCTCTTTCAGGGTGGTTTTAGGAACTGAATCCGGGACTGACAGTGGTGGCCACCTTTCCTCTCCTTTTCTAGGCTCTTCTTTCTGGATCTACTTTGATCCTCATATTACTTTTCCTTTTTCTTCTTTCTAGTTTGTTATCTTGATCTTGGAAAGATCATTTAGTTAATTGGAGTTGTCCCTTATTAATCCTTCTATTGCTCCCTTTATAATCTGGTCTCTCCTCATGGTTTCCTCATCCACAACACCATCTGACCAATCCTCTGTTTTCGTGTCCCCATTGACTCCTTTCTTTCTGGCCTTCCATTCATCCAGCTGGACTTGGGTCTTTGCATCTACTTTTACAAGCAGCTTTTTGTCTCCCACTTGAAGTTCATGCAATAAATAATAATCTGAATGTGCCTCTTAAGATGGTGCCGGTAACTGGCGACTTTGCGTGCGCTCTCCCGAGCAAACTGCCCCCTCCACTATCCTATACCAAAGAAACCTTTCTAAACCTTCAATCTAGCAAGATCAAGATCAACAACACCCTGGCGAAGCTACTGACCCAGCTGGAGACCACCACGCCAGAACTGCTTCTTAAACTCCGGACTGCACCTGGACCCGACCATCGAGGCCCACCACGTTCCCGGAGACCCGAGGTCTGCTACCGTGCCAGAACGCTTGGAGACACGGCCCATTCCGACCAGCACCTCTCCGGAGCAGACGACCACACAGAAGTGACAGCAGAGACCTCAAGGTGCCCCAGACACTTCCCCGGAGCGACCACCGTAAAGCCCCGTTGGTGGACATCCACAGCTGCTGTAAGTGAGGCCTCTGCCACCGACCTCGGAAATTGAGCCTGAGGCTGGGCTGGAGCGGAGGCCTCCGCAACCATGACTCAGCTTACGGATTTGTTTCAGCCAGGAGCCCGGCCATCCGGGAATAAGTGTCGGCTTCAGGGCCCAACCCAATCCACAGCCCGGGTCCCCGGCAGCTGGAAGTGGCAGCGGAGCCTCCCCCATTGCTCAGCCTGACCCGGAGCGCCCGACGACGTGACCCGCCGATCGATCCCCGTGGGACGCATCCACCAATCTCAAAGAGCTGCCAACAACACACTGCATCGATGGAGACCTGGAAAGATGCACTATTTACCGAGGAAGCGTGGGAAAAGAGCTGGGCTGCTGGTCAGATTGAAGCTGAGGATCTTCAGGGTCCCTGTGCCCACCATCCTACTAGCTGATGTGCAAGCCATAGAGAACAAGGTGGATGATCTTAAAGAGAGACTCACCTACTGCAGGGAGATGCAGAACTGCTGTGTATTCTGTTCCACCGAGACCTGGCTCTCCCCTGCCACCCCCGACTGTGCCATCGACCGGAGGGATTTTCAATCCATCGGATGGACCGCACGGCGTCTACGGGCAAGACGAGGGGAGGTGGTGTCTGCCTACTGATCAACACTGCATGGTGCTCAGACACAGTGGCACTGACAAGCTCCTGCAGCCCGGACCTGGAACACCTGTTGGTGAAGTGTCGTCCCTACTATCTGCCATGGGAATTCACCTCGGTCATACTGACAGCGGTCTACATTCCCCCCCAGGCGGACGTGGAGTGTGCTCTGAACATACTGTATGCCAACATCAGTGAACTTGAGACCAGGTATCCAGAGGCTTTGCTCATTACAGCCGGGGACTTTAACCAGGCCAACCACAGAAAGGTGCTGCCAACGTTATACCAACATGCCTCCTGCCCCACTAGAGGCCCGAATATACTTGACTACTGCTACACAGCAGTCAAAGATGCCTACCATCCCGTCCCATGAACTCACTTCGGAAAATCAGACCATCAGGCCGTACTCCTCCTCCCGGCTTACAAACAGAAACTGAAGCAGGAGGTCACGGTGTCAAAAGTGGTGTCGCGTTGGATGGAGGAAACGGATGAGGTCCTCCGTGACTGCTTTGAATCGGCCTGGTTAGTATTCAAGGACTCGGCAGCTATCCTCGATCAGTATGCCTCAGCTGTCACGGACTTTATTTGGAAATGCACGGAGGACTGTGTGTCTCACAAGACAATCCGGGTACTTCCTAACCGGAAACCCTGGATGAATTATGAGGTCAAGTCCCTTTTAAAGGCTAGAGCTGCGGCTTTTAGGTCCGGGGATACCAGTCGCTACATGGAATCCAGGCGTGAACTCCGGAAAGCCATTAAGGGCGCCAAGAGGCAATATTGAGCCAAGTTGGAAGCCCACGTTAACCAAAGGGATGCCAGTAGACTATGGCAGGGTCTAAATGAGATCACTGGGCGCAAAGAAAAGGCTGGGAATATCAATAACTGTGACACTTCTCTTCCTGATGAACTTAACGTATTTTACGCAAGATTCGAACAGAAGAGGAGCGTCCCGCTCCCTCCGAATGAACCGGACGTGGTGGCATCGAGATTCATCATCACCGAGGAAGACGTTAAAAGGGCCTTCCTGAAGGTAAATCCAAGGAAGGTGACAGGCCCAGATGGCATCCCGGGACGGGTTCTCCGGGCCTGTGCAAGCGAGCTAGCTGAAATGTTTGCTGACATCTTCAGCTGCTCCTTGCTTCAATCTAAGATCCCCTCATGTTTTAAGAAGGCAACGATAATCCCAGTGCCGAAGAAGAGCCAGGTGGCATGTCTGAATGAATATCAACCTGTGGCTCTGACATCAATTGCTATGAAGTGCTTCGAGAGATTGGTTATGGCACATATCAACCACAGCCTACCGGTCAACCTCGACGCTTTGCAATTCGCCTACCAGAGCAACAGGTCAATGGCAGATGCCATGTCTCTCGCCCTACATTCCTCCTTAGAACACCTGGAGAATAAAGACACATACGTAAAGCTCCTTTTCATTGACTACAGCTCTGCCTTTAATACCATCATTCCAAATAAACTGATTCCTAAGCTCCGGAACCTGGGCCTTAGCACTCAGGTCTGCAGCTGGATCTTCAACTCCGTCACAGACAGGACCCAGGCTGTAAAAATATGGGACAAGCTCTCCTCTTCAATCACCCTGAGCACTGGTGCCCCACAAGGCTGTGTACTCAGGCCACTGCTGTACTCACTGATTGTGTAGCCAAGTTTTCATCAAACTCAATATATAAGTTTGCTGATGACACAACAATTGTAGGCCGTATCTCCGGTAATGATGAGTTTGAGTACAGAGAGGAAATTAAGAACCTGGTGGCATGGTGCAAAGACAATCCCTCAACGTCAGCAAGATGAAGGAATTGATTGTTGACTTCAGAAGGAGTAGCGGACCGCATGATCCAATTTACATCGGTGGTGCACAAGTGGAACAGGCCAAAAGCTTTAAGTTCCTAGGAGTCAATATCACAAATGACCTGACTTGGTCCAATCAAGCAGAGTTCACTGCCAAGAAGGCCCACCAGTGCCTTTACTTCCTGAGAAAACTAAAGAAATTTGGCCTGTCCCCTAAAACCCTCACTAATTTTTATAGATGCACTGTAGAAAGCATTCTTCTAGGGTGCATCACGACCTGGTATGGAAGTTGTCCTGTCCAAGACCAAAAGAAGCTGCAGAAGATCGTGAACACGGCGCAGCACATCACACAAACCAATCTTCTGTCCTTGGACTCACTTTACACCGCATGCTGTCAGAGCAGTGCTGCCAGGATAATTAAGGACACGACCCACCCAGCCAACAGACTTTTCGTCCCTCTTCCTTCTAGGAGAAGGTTCAGAAGCTTGAAGACTCGTACGGCCAGATTTGGGAACAGCTTCTTTCCTACTGTGATAAGACTGCTGAACGGATCCTGACCCGGATCTGGGCCATACCCTCCAAATATCCAGACCTGCCTCTCGGTTTTTTTGCACTACCTTACTTCCCATTTTTCTATTTTCTATTTATAATTTAAATGTTTAATATTTACTGATTTTAACTATTTTTAATATTTTTAATATTTAATATTTGTAATCCAGGGAATGTGAAGTGCAGAATCAAATATCGCTGTGATGATTGTACGTTCTAGTACCAATTGTTTGGCGACAATAAAGTATAAAGTATAACTTTAATGCATGCAGAGTAGATTCTGGTTCTTTATACTCACAAAAGCTGAATGCTTGCAGCTTTCTTGAACTCTCTTTCAGCTTAAAACCAAGCCATGTTTCACAAGTAACTGCCTGATTAACCTATCCGAAACCTTCTCAGATACATTGCCTATGAAAACTGTTGTAGTTGGACCTCTGCCTTTGTCACTTCCATGCTTCCACTGAGCAGCATGGTCCTTGGTCCAATATGCTTTCCAACCAGAGGCACAGAGGTTGACACCAGCACCTGTTTGTCCTCTGTTGGGCAACAGTTCATGGTTTCCAGCATAGAGACAGTTATAGCATCATCCAGTAGCTTTCTTAATTCACTTCCATTTGACCCATTTACAAAGGATGGGGTACCCAAATGGTGGATGGATCTCCAATCAAGTTGTAGTTGTCTCAGCCACTCACATCTGCACACCGCTGGCCCTCCTGTTTTCACCACATACAAGCTCAACGTGGCTTTTTGGCTGTTGTATTTCACTGTTACGAATGTCATTCTTTTCTCCAGTATAAGTTCTTTATTGGATATCTGCAGGCTTCAGTTCAGTATCTTTGAAATGTCATTCAAACTCATTTTGTGGAATGACAAATGACTGAGTCAGTGTTTAATTCCATTTTAACTAATTTGCTTTTCTCGTTGGTGAAGCCATATTGCTTGTCTATTGCTAGTTTTCACATTGTAAATCTCAAGACTACTCAATCCTGTATCACTCTCATCACTATCAAGTTTCTCATCCACAGCCTGCAGATTAGTGCTCTTTTTGAAACTGCAACTTGACATTTTAGCTTTTTCTCTTTCCTGTGCAGTCCATTTATTTGTGTCTGCCTACCATGTTGCTTTTATGTGTCCTACTTTGTTACATCTTCTACAAATTTCACCTTTAAACCTGTATTGGTCTGGTGTATGTGAGCCCCTGCCACAATGGTAACAGAATTTGTTTGGCCAGGTAAGTTTATGTTTAGATGTTGCAATTTTGTTCATGCTTACTTTCATTCATAGAACATAGAAATTTACAGCACTTCACAGATCTTTTGCCCCACAATGTTGTGCCAACCTTGTAACCTACTCTAGAAACTGCCTAGAATTTCCCTAGCGCATAGCCCTCTGTTTTTTGAAGCTCTATGTACCTATCTAAGAGGCTCCTAAAAGACCCTATTGTATCTGCTTCCACCACCACCACCGCTGGCAGTACATTCCACACACCCACCACTCTCTGTGTGAAAAACTTAACCCTGACATTCCCTCTGTACCTACTTCCAAGCACCTTAAAGCTATGCCCCCTTGTATTGGCCATTTCAGCCCTGGGAAAAAGCCTCTGGCTATCCACACGACCAATGCCCCTCATCATCTTGTACACCTCTATCTGGTCACCCCTCATCCTCCGTCGCTCCAAGGAGAAAAGGCCGAGTCCTAGAAGTGCTTTAAGTCAGTTCATAAATTTTGCTGGAAAAGTATCCAGCTTAATGTGTGGGGCTAGATCAAAGCTAGCAGACACTGCAAATGGATAGAATAGAAAGTCAACTCTCACCCTTCGTCACTCCAAGGAGAAAAGGCCAAGTACACTCAACCTATTCTCATAAGGTACACCCTCAAATCCAGGCAACATCCTTGTAAATCTCTTCTGCACTCTTTCTATAGTATCTACATCCTTCCTGGTCATGAGGTGACCAGAACTGAACACAATACTCCAATTGGGGTCTGACCAAGGTCTTATATAGCTGTAACATTACCTCATGGCTCTTGAACTCAATCCTATGGTTGATGAGCGCCAATACACCATATGCCTTCTTAAAACATTGTCAACCTGCGCAACAGCGTTGAGTGTCCCATGGACATGGATCCCAAGATGTCTCAGATCCTCCACACTACCAAGAGTCTTACCATTTATATTATACTCTGTCTTCAAATTGGACCTACCAAAATGAACCACTTCACACTTATCTTGGTTGATGTCCATCTGTCACTTCACAACCCAGTTCTGCATCCTAACAATGTCCCACTGTAACCTCTGACAATCCTCCAGACGTTTCCTGACTGCAACTCAATTGTGTCTCTGTGTACTGTTTCTATTGATACAGCAAGTTCAACTGCTCTTTTAAATGTTAGCTCCTCTTCAATTGAGAGCTTTTTTTGATTGCTTTCTTGTAAGATTCCACAAACTAACCAATCTCTCTGTGCATCATTCAGCTCAACATTGAATGGACAATGCTCAGATAATCTCATCAATTCACCCACATATGCTGAAATGGACTTCCTTTCCTTTTGATTCTGTTTATGAAACCTAAAGTGTTCTGCAATCAACAATGGTTTTGGTTCTAAATGCTTCTACATTACTTTCACGATATCAGCAAAGCTCACCTTGGCTGGTTTGGTTGGAGCAGTTGAAATACATTAATCTTTTCAATGTACCCAGCAATTTCTTCTCTCTCTTTTTTTAATTTACAATATTATCTCCTGGTTCTCACTCTTTGTGAACCCATGAATACTTCTGTTTTTTGTCTTTTTTTAAAAAAACTTTAAAAAGTCTCTGCACTTGCTGTGTTGTTTTTTTTTCACTTGACTGTTTCTCGCTGAACTTTTTAAAAATTGAAGAGGGCATGTCCTGGAAGGTGAGGGTCCTTCATGATGGAGACAGCGCCTTCTGAAAATGCCATCAACAGCAGGGAAGTGCACGTGCTAGAGCTGCTAGGTCTATAGCAGTGTTACATACCTCATGAATATCTTGTGACTGTCTTATGAGAAGGATGTAATGGTCTCACAGAGGTCACATGATGTAAATTTTCCCACCGATGTGAGGTCACGTGATGACCTGTTCTCAACAGGTGTATATATAAGGGTAGACCCCTGGTGGAGCAGTTAGTTTTCCCAGTTGAGTTTTAAGTTTAGTTCGTCAGTTACTCCGTATTGCTGTGTATTTTTTTTTATGACGCAGTTTCATTTTAAAACGAAGTTTGGGACTGTTAGATATTTTGATGGCTGTGGGGGGAATGCTCTCCGTCGAAGAGGGGAGTATCTTCTTACTTTGTGTCGACAGTATTGTTTGAATTGCTTGAATAGGGGGGTTTGAAAGTCTGCTGTGTTGGAAACCAAAGAGAAAAAGAGAGTGGGGAAGGAGAGGAATTGCTAGTAGGGGGTCGCGTGGGTCCGGTAATGGTGGTAATGGGGGGGGAGGGGTTGAGGGAAAGAGAGTGGAGAAGGAGCCGGATAGGGATTTGGGATCAGAGGTAGGCAGCTGGGGAGAAATGGAATATTGTGAAGGGAGAAATGGATTATTGTGAAGGGAGAAATAAAGGAAATGAGGAGATAGTGAGGGGATGGATGATTGAAAACCGAGACAAAGGGAATGAAAGAATAAGAAATGGCAGTGGAGAGAGCTCTGAAAGTGAGGAAGATAAACAAGTTCAGAAACAAGATGTTGTCATAATTAGGTTTAATGAGAAGACTCAAGGAAACGGGAAGAAAATTAACCTGTTTGTGCTAACAACAACTCTGGCAAATAAGATAGGGGAAATAGTATTTTCAAAAGTCCTTAATGATGGCAACCTATTGGTAAAATGTGTGAATGAGGAACAACTTGAGAAAGCACTCAAGCTAAAAGAGATAAGAAAATGCAAGGTGGAATACTCAAGGAGGGTAGGGGCACGAAATGGAGGTGGATATAAAGGAGTGATCACGGGGGTACCAATAAGTACAAATATGGAGCAGTTAAAGAGGAATATCAAAGGAGGAAAAGTAATAAATTTTCAAAGACTGAAAACAACAAAGAAGGAAGTGAAAAAGGAAAGTGAAACAGTATTGATTGAATTTGAAGAAGAAAGAGTGCCAAGGAAGGTGTTCCTGGGTTTCATGAGTTACCCAGTAAGGGTGTATGTGCCAAAGCCATTGAGGTGCTATAATTGTCAAAGGTTTGGACACATAGCTAAAAACTGTAAAAGGCAGAGGAGATGTGCTAGATGTGGGGGTGATCATGAATATGGAAAGAGCGGAACAGGAGTGTAACCAAAATGCTGCAATTGTGGAGGAGCTCATAATGTTGCATATAGTGGGTGTGAGGTTATGAGACGGGAGAACAAAATTCAAGAAATAAGAGTGAAAAGAAAGATCACTTATGCAGAAGCTGTAAGAATGTCAAGAGAGCAGAATAATGCTCCTAATGAACAGGGAGCAATAGGGATGTGAGAGTTGCAACAAAGAACAAATGACAGGATTTATGTAGACAAAAAGGCTCTAGTAGCATTCATTGCAGGAGTGATTAATAGTACAGCTGAGGTAAAGTCATAAAGTGATAACATTCAACGAGTGGTCAAAGCAGCAGTAAACCGTTTAGGGTTAGTAGGACTGACATGGGAAGAAGTGAGGGAGAACCTCACTAATCAGTCAAGCAAGGAAGTGTCATGTGTTGGTTAATACTAATTATGGTGATTCTTTTGCAATGGAATGCAAGGAGCTTACTGGCCAATAGCCAAGAATTCAAGCACTTTATTAAAGAAATGGTTGTAAAACCGGATGTAGTATGTATTCAGGAAACTTGGTTGAAACCAACTTCAGACTTTGTGGTGTATGGGTATACAATGATAAGGAAAGGTAGAATTCTAGGGGAAGGAGGGGTTGTGCAATGTTAATCAAACAAGGTATACCATATAGGATATTGGAAAAAGGAGATGATCAGGAATATATAGTGGTGGAAGTGTGGGAGAGAGGGGAGGGAGTGGTTATAATTAACTACTACAATCCATGTAAAAGGTTGGATTTGGACAGCCTATTAAGGATACAAGGACAAAACAGACATAAAGTAGTGTAGTGTGCAGATTTCAATGCTCACAGCACAATACGGGAGGGATACGATTACAGATTCAGATGGAAAGGTAATCGAAGATTTGATGGAAGAAAGGGATTTGATGTGTATGAATGATGGTAGAGGAACAAGGATAAATTTAACAACAGGAACTGAATCAGTATTAGAAACATAGAAACATAGAAACATAGAAAATAGGTGCAGGAGTAGGCTATTCGGCCCTTCGATTCTGCACCGCCATTCAATATGATCATGGCTGATCATCCAACTCAGAACCCTGTACCTGCCTTCTGTCCATACCCCCGATCCCTTTAGCCACAAGGGCCATATCTAACTCCCTCTTAAATATAGCCAATGAACTGGCCTCAACTGTTTCCTGTGGCAGAGAATTCCACAGATTCATCACTCTCCGTGTGAAGAAGTTTTTCCTCATCTCAGTCCTAAAAGGCTTTCCCTTTATCCTCAAACAGTGACCCCTCGTTCTGGACTTCCCCAACATCGGGAACAATCTTCCTACATCTAGCCTGTCCAATCCCTTTAGAATTTTATATGTTTCAATAAGATCCCCCCTCAATCTTCTAAATTCCAGAGAGTATAAGCCTAGCTGATCCAGTCTTTCATCATATGAAAGTCCTGCCATCCCAGGAATCAATCTGGTGTACCCTCTTTGTGCTCCCTCTATGGCAAGAATGTCTTTCCTCAGACTAGGGGACCAAAACTGCACACAATACTCCAGGTGTGGTCTCACAAGGCCTTGTACAACTGCAGTAGTACCTCCCTGCTCCTGTACTCGAATCCTCTTGCTATGAATGCCAGCATACCATTCGCCTTTTTCACCGCCTGCTGTACCTGCATGCCCACTTTCAATGACTGGTGTACAATGACACCCAGGTCTCGTTGCACCTCCCATTTTCCTAATCGGCCACCATTCAGATAATAATCTGTTTTCCTGTTTTTGCCACCAAAGTGGATAACTTTACATTTATCCACATTAAATTGCATCTGCCATGAATTTGCCCACTCACCCAACCTATCCAAGTCATCCTGCATCCTCTTAGCATCCTCCTCTCAGCTAACACTGCCGCCCAGCTTCGCGTCATCCGCAAACTTGGAGATGCTGCATTTGATTCCTTCGTCTAAGTCATTAATATATATTGTAAACAACTGGGGTCCCAGCACTGAGCCTTGCGGTACCCCACTAGTCACTGCTTGCCATTCTGAAAAGGTCCCGATTATTCCCACTCTTTGCTTCCTGTCTGCCAACCAATTCTCTATCCACATCAATACCTTACCCCCAATACCGTGTGCTTTAAGTTTGCACACTAATCTCCTGTGTGGGACCTTGTCAAAAGCCTTTTGAAAATCCAAATATACCACATCCACTTGTTCTCCCCTATCCACTCTACTAGTTACATCCTCAAAAAATTCTATGAGATTCGCCAGACATGATTTTCCTTTCACAAATCCATGCTGACTTTGTCTGATGATTTCACCGTTTTCCAAATGTGCTGTTATCACATCTTTGATAACTGACTCTAGCGTTTTCCCCACCACCGGTGTCAGGCTAACCGGTCTATAATTCCCCGGTTTCTCTCTCCCTCCTTTTTTAAAAAGTGGAGTTACATTAGCCACCCTCCAATCCTCAGGAACTAGTCCAGAATCTAACGAGTTTTGAAAAATTATCACTAATGCATCCACTATTTCTTGGGCTACTTCCTTAAGCACTCTGGGATGCAGACCATCTGGCCCTGGGGATTTATCTGCCTTTAATCCCATCAATTTACCTAACACCACTTCCCTATTAACATATATTTCCCTCAGTTCCTCCATCTCACTAGACCCTCGGTCACCTACTATTTCTGGAAGATTATTTATGTCCTCCCTAGTGAAGACAGAACCAAAGTAGTTATTCAATTGGTCTGCCATGTCCTTGTTCCCCATGATCAATTCACCTGTTTCTGACTGTAAGGATCCTACATTTGTCTTAACTAATCTTTTTCTTTTCACATAAAAGCTTTTACAGTCAGTTTTTATGTTCCCTGCCAGCTTCCTCTCATAATCTATTACGTTATTAGATATTACTAGATATCTATTAGATATTACATTAGTGTCTAATACTTTGGCTGGTGTTAGTAATTGGGGAGTTTGGACTGCTTCAGCAGTAGGCAGCGATCACTGCCCAGTTTTATGTCCAATGGGTGAAATAACTGAAGTAAGACCAGGTGGTGGCATCCCAAAGCGGGTGTTTGGAAAAGCAGATTGGGATAAGTTCCAGAAGTTGAGTGAAGAGGCATTAACAAAGATTGACATTTCCGGAAATATAGATGAATTAAACAGTCAGGTGACTTCAGCAATTACTATGGCAGCAGAAGGATCTATACCTAGGAGTAAAAATAGGATGAATAGAAAACTGGTACCATGGTGGACAGGGGAATGTTGTCAGGCTGTAAAAAACAGAAATAGAGCATTCAGGCTAGTTAAAAGAACCCATAATATGCAGCATTTGATTCAATATAAGAAAGCATAGGCAGTGGTGAAAAGAACTATATGTCAAGCTAAGAGGGCAAGTTGGAGGAGTTTTTCCACAAAATAGGAAGAACAACACCTGTGGGAGAGATATGGGGAATGATTAAGAGGATGGGAGGAGATAGAAGGGAATGGGAATATCCAGTAATGATATCTGAGGAGGAAACTGCAGTCTCCAGTAGGGATAAGGCTGAGATCATGGCCAAGTCATTTGTACTGATACACAGTTCAGAAAATTTGTCTGAGGAAGGGAGAAGAAGAAGGGAAAGAACAATGAATCAACACCTAGGTGTGTTAAACAGGAGGGAAGAAACAGATGATATAATTGATGATCCATTTACGTTGGCAGAAATGGTGAGAGCAATAAAGAGGTTGAGACTAACCTCCTGAGGGAAAGATCTGATATGCTATATTATGCTAAAAAATCTAGGAGAAGGAGTGCTCTTGAAGTTGCTGAATTTTTGTAACAAGAGTGTGGGAGGAGGGCAGATTACCAAGTGCATGGAAAGAAGCAGTAGTAATTCCAATAAAGAAACCTGGTGAGGATCCGTCAAAACCCACTAGCTACAGGCCAATAGCATTAACATCAAATATATGTAAGATAATGGAAAGGATGATAACAGAAAGGTTATCGTATGAGCTTGAGAAGAGGGGAATGCTGGCAAGTTACCAGAGTGGTTTTAGGAAGGGAAGGTATTCCATGGACTCAGCGATAAGGTTAGAGACTGAAATAAGGAAGGCCCAGGCAAATAAAGAGTCAGTAGTTGCAGTGTTTTTTGACATTGAAAAAGCCTATGATATGATGTGGAAGGAAGGATTGTTAATTAAACTGCACAAGATGGGAGTTGGTGGGAGAGTTTGTAATTGGATTAAAGATTTTTTGTTTGGTAGAAAAATTCAAGTTCAGATTGGATCAGAATTATCAAAACCGTACATAGTGGGAAATGGCACACCTCAAGGTAGTGTGATTAGCCTGTTACTTTTCATCATTATGATCAATGATGTTTTCACAAAGGTACCAGTGGTTATAGGTAGGTCACTGTTTGTGGATGATGGGGCCTTGTTGAAAAGAGGCAGGAACATGGAGCATATAGTCAGGAAACTACAAGGTGCAATTGATGAAGTGGTGGAGTGGAGTTATGATTGAGGATGTAGATTTTCAGCAGAAAAAAACTCAAACTGTATTTTTCACCAGGAAAAGAATTGAGGTAGGGAAGAGGTTAATGATGTATGGGATTGAATTAGAAAGGGTTGGATCGTTTAAATTTCTGGGAGTTATATTTGATTCATGATTAACATGGGCAGAACATATCAGGAAATTTGAGGAGAAATGTAAAAAAGTAATAAATGTGATGAGATGTTTGACTGGTAGGGAATGGGGAGCAAGTTGTTCAGCATTGAAGAGAATGTATGTGGTTTTATTAAGATCTGTGTTGGACTATGGAAATATAGTATATGGATCAGCAGCTAGGTCTGTTATAAGAAAACTGGATGTGATTCAGGCTCAGGCTTTGAGAGTGTGCAGTGGGGCTTTTAAAACATCACCAGCATCAGCCCTACAGGTAGAAATGGGAGTAATGCCTTTGGAACTAAGAAGGATGTAATTGATGGCAAACTACTGGGCTAATTTGCAGGGACACCATGATTCTCACCCTGCAAAAGGAGTGTTGCAGGAGTGCTGGGAAAATGGGAGGTTTCAGAGGGATAACTTTGGTGGGGTAGGGAATGATATTGCTAAAGAATGTGGAGTGTTTGATCTAAGGATAAGTCCTTATCCGATTGTAGCTCCATGGAGAGCTAGTAAGGCCTAACATAGACTGGCATTTGTTAGAGGTAAAAAGGAAAGGAAAATATAAAACTGATTTGGTAAGTGCATTTAACTGTCATGTGATGGAAAAATATAGTGATTATACTCAGATTTATACGGATGGTGCTAAGGAACCTGAAACAGGAGTGACAGGGTTTGGGGTGGCTATACCAGCAAAAGAAATTGGATATAGCAGAAGAACATCCAATAAATTAGGGGTGTATACAGTGGAGATGCTGGCAGTGTTGGTTGCGTTGCGATGGGTGGAGAAAGCTAGACAAGTCAAAGTGTTGATATGCTCAGATTCATGCTCAGTTCTAGCAAGTTTAAGGTCTTTTCACTCAAACAGTCAGCAAGATGTGCTTTATGAAGTCCTTCAGTCAATCACAAGAATTCAGGGACGCAAATCGGGGAGGTCAGGTAAAATTTTTGTGAGTTCCAGCACATGTAGGTGTGAAGGGGAATCAGAAGGCGGATGAGTTGGCAAAGAGGGCATTAAAGAAAGAAAATATAGAAATGCACATTAATATCAGCAAAGCAGAGGTTAAGTGTGTAATCTGGGAAAAAATCAAACAAACGTGGCAAGAAAGATGGGACAGGGAGGGGAAAGGGAAGTATTTATATCAAATACAAAAAGGTGTTGCAGGTACTAGGGTAGGTAGTGGATACAGAAGAGAGGAGACTGTGTGGACTAGGTTAAGGCTGAGGCACTGTACGTTAAACAAAACATTGAAAATGATCGGGAAACACCAGACAGGATTGTGTGAGGAATGTCAGGGAGAGGAGTCAGTAGAACATGTAGTTCTGTGTTGCAGGAAGTATGGGATACAGAGAGCGATGATGAGAATTAATCTAAGGGAATTGGGGATGCAGGAATTCACATTAAAAGGGTTGCTGGGCATGGGTGAGAAAGCACAGGTCAGGGTATTTTTAGCTTTCTTAAGGGGTACAGGGGTTTTTTATAGGATATAATGAATAAGCAGGAATAGGGTACTAGGATGGCCAAAGATGAGAGGATAAAATGTAGGTTAGGGTATATATGTGTGTATGATTGGGTGAAGGAATTTGGAATGTAAGTCTATTGCACACTGCGGAGCAGAAGGTGGCAGTAAAATTGGATGGATATATGGACAGGAGAGGAGTGGAGGGTTATGGGCTGAGTGCAGATCGGTGGGACTAGCTGAGAGTCAGAGTTCGGCATGGACTAGAAGGGCCGAGATGGCCTGTTTCCGTGCTGTAATTGTTATATGGTTATATGGTAATGCACCATTAAGTTGGGTGCCAACGCCGTAAAACAAGAAGAAGAAGAAGAAGATGCAGTTAGTTTTCCCAGTTGAGTTTTAAGTTTAGTTCGTCAGTTACACCGTATTGCTGCGTATTTTTTTATGACGCAGTTTCATTTTAAAACAGAGTTTTATCTTCTATTGTAAGGTACGGAAGTGTTGGGCTGATAGTTTCACCAATCGCTGCCAGGTTTGTTGATGTATCTTTTCAGTAGTATTGGAGAGTGAAGACGGGAACCTGAAGGAGTCATTCGGCGGTTTTGGAGAGGATCGACCATTACTGAATTCGTTCAAATAAGAGTGATCTGCATGAGATAACCTCTGCTAAAGCAGCAGAAGAGGTTGTGCAGTATCTAGTCTACAAAGGAAAAAGGTCAGTGCCTTTAAACCATTTTATTTCCGTCGTCGTGAGTCCTGCGGACAAGGCAGATTCTGGCTTGGATCGGTAGTAACATCGAGTCTTCGAGAAATTCTTTACTTCAGGAAAGTCTCTCCTAATTGACTGTATAAATCTCTTGGACTTTCAAGTTTACTATTCTAAGAACCGTGTTCTAATTTACTACTTTAAGACTGTGTTCGTATTTACCGCTTTAAGAACTAGTACTGAGTTTGGAGGTTTGTCAAATGGCCGCACAGCAGTTTACTTCCGGTTAAGGTTTTCATCTGTTTATCTTTTTACTAATTTTGAACAGAGTTTAATAAATGTTTATTAAGTATAGCCACTGGTCTGCTTTCTTCCTGATTGCATCAATGTGTGGTCCCAAGATAAATCTTCTAGATGTTGATGCCGACGAACTTGAAGCTGCTCTCCCTTTCCACTACTGACACCTTGATGAAGATCTCCTCCTGAAAGTCCACGTACAGTAAATTGCTTGGTCTTCCTGATATTGAGTGTGAGGTTGTTGTTGCAATGCCACTCGACCAACTGATCTCACTCCTATACTCCTTCTCATTGCCATCTGAGATTCTGCCAACAGCAGTGGTGATACTGGCAAATTTATAGATGGCAGTCAAGCTGTGCCTAGCCACACAGTCATGAGTGTAGAGACAGTAGGGCAGTGGGCTAAGCATGTCCTTGAGATGAGGAGAAGTTATTGTGGTCCCTCAATGAGGAAATCAGGGATCCAGTTGCAGGGGGAGGTAAGCACGAGGAAATCTGCAGATGCTGGAAATTCAAGCAACACACATCAAAGTTGCTGGTGAATGCAGCAGGCCAGGCAGCATCTCTAGGAAGAAGTACAGTCGACCTTTCAGGCTGAGACCCTTCATCAGGACTAACTGCCTGAAATGTCGACTGTACCTCTTCCTAGAGACACTGCCTGGCCTGCTGCGTTCACCAGCAACTTTGATGTGTGTTGCAGAGGGAGGTACATAGGCTCAGAGTTTGAAGCTTGTTGATTAGTACTGAGGAGATGATGCTGTTGAAAGCTGAGCTGTTATCAATAAATAGTAATTTGACATAGATATTATTGTTGTCCAGTTGATCCAAAGGAAAGTAAAGACCCATTGAGACCTGTTGTGGAGTTAGGCAAATTGCACTGTTTTTTTTTCTTTCGTATCATGGCCTTCCATAGGTTGCACCTGGATTTCTTGTAGAGGTCTGGATCACCGGTCTTCAATGCCACAGATCTAGCCCTCAACAGACTGTAAATCTTCTGGTCAATCCACAGCTTCTGGTTTGATTATGTTTAATATAAATATTAAAGTAAATTCCTGGCAATATACAGGGGAAAACCAACAGCAGAGTTGCATGCAGATTACAGCAGTATCTATCAATTTGAATATGCTGTTTGATATCAGCAATGTTAACTCAGGAATCAATGCTGCATTTTTCAGTGATTTAATAGCAAGGAACAAATCTGAATGGTATATTTTCTATTTTATTCAATCTACATTAATCCTTTGATTTTTAACTGCTAATAATGGATATCATTGTTCTCTGATTCCACTCATTCAAAGTGTGGGACTATTCACATGTGAAAGCCAAGTCCAATAATATTGAGTGACATGCTGCAATTTACTTTTGCTGTAATTCCAGTCAGTTTCAATCACTTGAAGAGCACAGAATAAATTTCATTTGAAATTCATTTTCCAATATTCTAGGGAGTAGAATGCTCAATAACTTAGGAAATGTATTTTTTACTTCCTTTCACAAAAGGGGCTGATTATCAAGTACCAATATGTCAGCAAATATATTAGAAAATATCAATAATATTTTAATTAAAAAATGAAAGATGGGCTGTGGTCACAATATCTGGGACATCCATGTATAAATAAGTTATAATCAAGTTAATTCCCTCTGAGATGTCACTATTGAAATTTTCAACATAGTTTAATCTCAATAATTTATTTTAGAAATTATGCTAAGACTTATTCTCTTTTCAGAGATGTGATATGTGATTCGCTTTACAAGTGCTGCCACATTCTGCAGGGGAAGTATTGCAAAGAAAATGGCATTATTGTTTCACATTCTGCAGTCCAAAGCCCACATTCTGTAAATACAAAGCAATTATTTGTGATTTATGTAAAAATATTAAAACCATGAAAGAGTAAGTGTTTAATGCCACAATGGATTAAGGATGAAATGCCTGAAAAGGAGAGTGTCAAAGTGATGTTTCAAGAAGCTCCAGTGCAAACTTGTATTACCTCACCCAAGTTTACCATCAATTCTGCAACAACATTGTAAATGTAGCAGTTTTTCAACCAGTGAGGATGGAGATTGGATCAGTTGCTCACAGCACACTTTTCTTAATTCCTGCATTCACAGAGATACGTGTGTCCCTCAGGCATTCTTGGAATTACTGTTTGCAATTTCCCCACAAAGTGCAAGCTTAGCAGTATTTGATTTGGGTTTATCCACGTGTTGGTCACACTGAACCAGCTTCACTGGACCACAAGTTCATCGGACCAGCTGGATCACTGATACTTCTGAAACAAGATTTTCACCTTCAGCGAACATATTCTTCGTGCTGAAAAATAGCTTGATCGAGTATTTTGTGAATGCTGCATGCTGTAGATTTGGGCAAGATTGAAACTTTTTAACAGCTGTCATTCATCTTCAACAGACAACAGTCTTCAATTGTCCCATTAGAAAACGAAGGTAACGGAAAACTGGTGTGTAATGAGGGCAGTACCAAAAAGATTCTTCAAGATCAAATCCTTGAAGGTGTTGAAGAAAATTTGGAGTGCATGGTGAGTGGTATATAGATGAGGTAAATCTCAGCTGTATGCTTCATCCAATCCCTTATGAATTGATCATACAGTCCTCATATTCTGCTGTCATGAGCTCTCAAAAATTCCTTGAGATGAACTTGTTAGTGTAATGAAGAAGAAAGACAACAAGAGAGATAAAGAATTTGAGTCTAAGCCAGGGAGTACTGAGTTCATTAATGGCCCAGCTCTCAGATTACAATACTTGTAATTGTAACAGTTATTTACCATGGTTATTTAACGTGCTCAGTCTACTAGCCTTGTTTATCCTTTTGGAGAAATCTAACAGCTAACTTTATTAAATTGCCTGTGCAGAGAGAGAGATTTTATATGAAAATACCTTGACATTTTACTGTATTGTGGCTTTCCTGGATCTAATCTGCACTGTTCCATAATCCCACAGCAAGAACCACCCTGTCCCCGACAATGGAACTACAAACATTTCTCCTATCATCTTTACCTCACGTTGTGTGGTTATTTACAATGTACATAGGATAATTGCAAAGCAACTTCGGTGACAATTCTTCAAACTAAATTATCAAGTACTTATGTGTGCTCAACTATGTTGGCTACCACAAACAACCAACCAGATTTTAATTGGAGGAATGTTATGAACACAAAACTGAAAACCTAAGTAGTTTTTTGGCTTGTTGATTGCTGTTCTGCATGAGTCTGTGAGGTTTAATAGGAGTTTATATTTCATGCTTGAACTTTCTAAACACTGGCCACTTTCTTTTCCTTCATACAATTATCTTTCCCTTTCTTTTGTCCTCTTGATTTGAAATTCCCAAGCTGCCCCCTCAGATTTCATTGCTCTTTCAGAATGCTGAAAATGTGCATTGAGCTTTTGAACCCATTTTGTTGAGGCAGAGAGTAAGGGTTTTGACTCCACTCTCTGGAGCACTCCAGGCAGCAGCTTGATGTGGTAATGGTTAGTCCTTTGTCGCCAAACCATTGAAACTCAGTCTTTGTCAGCTGACTGTGAAATCTGTGATGAAGAAATTGAGAGGAGCTTGAAACTTTTTGTATAGATGTCTCAGTTTGAAATATTGTAACTGTGTTGTAATTATTCTGAACTAATCTGCACTGCTCTCAGCTGTGTTCCACTCAGTAAACCTACAATGAGAAACAGCCGAGTCAGAGTATTTGCACTGCATCTGAATTCCTAGACCAGCAGCTACAATGGCCATGGAGTCATAAAACATTATAGTACAGAAACTAGTCCATGCTGATCTATTAATCTGCCTAGTCCAATCGACACAGCCCCAGACCATAGCTTTCCATACCCCTCCCATCCATGTACCTATTAAAAATTTTCTTAAATGTTGAAATCAAACTCAAATCCATCACTTCTGCTGGCAGTTTATTCTACACGCTCATCACCCTCTGTGTGAAGAAGTTCCTCCTCATGTTCCCCTTTAACCCTTAACCCATGATTTCTGTCTTCTGGCTCTAGTTTCACCCAACCTCAGTGGAAAAGGTCTACTTGTGTTTACCCTATCTCTACGCCTCATAAGTTTGTATACCCCTATCAAATCTCCCTTCATTTTCTTACACTCTAGAGGTTAACCTTTTGAACCTTTCCCCATAACTCAAGTTTGCATACCCCTATCAAATCTCCCCTCATTTTCTTACACTCTAGAGTGCTAACCTTTTGAACCTTTCCCCATAACTCAGGTCCTCAAGCCCTAGCGAAATCCTTGTGAATTTTCTCTGCACTCTTTCATCTTTCCTGTATGTAGGTGACCAAAACTGCACACAGTACTCCAAATTAGACCCCACTAACGTCTCATACAGCTTCAACACAACATCCCAACTCTTGTACTGAGTACTTTGATTTATGAAGGCCAATGTGCCAAAAGCTCTCCTTACAATCCTATCTAGTTTTGACGCCACTTTCAAGGAATTATGAATCTGTAATCCCAAATCCCTCTGTTCTAATGCACGTCACAGTGCCCTATTGCTTAAGGTGCAAGTCCTATCCTAGTTTGTCCTCCCATACTGTAACACCTTGCACTTGTCTGCATAAAATTCCATCTGCCATTTTTGCAGCCCATTTTTTCAGCTGGTCTGGATCCTGCTGTAAGCTCTGATGGTCTTCCTCACTGTCCATTACATCCCCAATCTTGGTGGCATCCGCAAATTCGCTGATCCAGTCACTACATTATCATCTGGATCATTGATATAGATGACAAACAACAATGGACCCAGCACCGGTCCCTGCGTCCCTTCACTAAACACAGCTGTCCGGTCAGAGAGGAGAGTATCGACTATAACTCTCTGGCTTCTCCCACAAAGCAACTGTCTAATCCAATTTACTACCTTATCTTGACTGCCGAGCAACTGATCCTTCTTACTCAACCTCCCATGCGGGACCTTGTCAAATGTCTTGCTAAAGTCCATGTAGACAACATCCCCTGAGGACCAGACCTATCCTTTTCCATAATTATGTTGAAACTAATGGCATTATGATCATTAAATGTAAAGTGTTCCACTACACAAAATTCTGTCACCTGCTCCGTCTCACTCCCTAATAGGAGATCTAGTATCACATTCCTCTAGTTGGGATCTTTATACATTGATTAAGGAAATTTTCCTGGATACATTTAACAAACTCAATCCCATCTAGTCCTTTTACAGTATGGGATTCCCAGTCAGTATGTGGAAAGATAAATGACCTACAATCACAACCTTGTATTTCTTGCAAAAGCCTGCAATCTCTGTACAAATTTACTCCTCTAAATTTCACAGACTATTGGGTAGTCTAAAATGTACTGTAATTCCATTAATCCCTTTCTTATTCCTTGATTCCATCCATATAGCCTCAGTAGATGGGCTCTCCAGTCTGTCCTGTCAGAGCAACGCTGTGACATTTCCCTGACTAGTAATGCCACCACTTTCCCTTTAATTCCTCCACTGCATCAATGAAACCCCAGAACACTGAGATTCCAACCCGCCCCTCCTGCAACCAGTATCTCTAATGGCTACAATGTCATAATTCCACATGACCCAAGCACATCAAACCTTCCTACAATACTCCTTGCATTGAAATATACCAACTCAGAACATTAGTCCACTCTGCTCAACCCTTCAATTCCTGTATGTAGACTTAACATCTTTCTCCAGAACCACTCTGCTATCTGCTCTGGTTCCCATCCCCTGAAACTCAAGTTTAACCTCTCCCCTCCCACCCCCCAAACAGCACTAGCAAACTTCCTGCAGGGATATTAGTCCCCCTCCAGTTCAACTGCAAACTGTCACACCTGTACAGGTCTCAACTTCCCGGGAAGAGAGCCAAATGATCCAAAAACCTGAAGCCCCCAATCCTGAACTATGTATTTCCTTAACCAAGTGTTAAACTGTATGATCTTCCTATTTTTGATCTCTCTGGTATGTGGCACTGGTAGCAATCCTCAGATCACTATTCTGGAGGTCTTGTCCTTTGATTTTTAACATCTAACTCCCTGAATCCACTTTGTAGAACCTCGTCACCCTTCCTACCCATGTCATTGGTACCAATAGGGACCACTCCCTCCCACTTAAGAACGCTGTGGACTTGATCTGAGATGTCTGTGACCCTGGCACCCACGAGGCAACATACCATCCAGGAACCTCGTTCTCATCCACAGAACCTCCTCTCTGTTCCCCACACCATTGAATTCCCTGTAACTACAACTCACCTCTTCTCCCCCCTTTGTTTCTGAGCCAAAGAGTCAGACTCAGTGCAGAGACTTGTCCACTGTGGCTTTCCTCACATAGGTCATTCCGCCCACCCCCAACAAACGGTACCTGAAGTGGTATACTATACCTGGTATTGACAGAAACAGCCACATGGCTACTCTGCACCGGATGGCCTATCCCCTTTCCCCCTCCTGACAGTCACCTGTGTCCTGTACCTTGGGCATAACTATCTCCATGTATGTCCTGTCGACTAACCCCTCAGTGTCCCGAATGATCCAGAGTCAGTCCAGCTCCAGTGCCTTGTCACAGTCTATAAGAAGCTGCTGCTGGATGCATTTCATGCAGGCAACTCCCCACACCCTGCCAAAGGAGCATTCTGCTGTCCTACCTGGCACCCCCACTGCTCTAACAAGGAGAGGAGGAGAGGTTTGCTTCAATTCCCCTTTCATTCTAGTACCAAGTCTGACTGGAATAGGATTGCAAGAGCAAATACCTCAGTCCTGTATAAATCTGGGGAGCCCTGGTATGTCCATCCTCTGCTTATGATTCAAACCCTGAAAAGGAGATAGGTAACATACTGTATCTGTCACTCACCTTATCCTGGTCCGTCAATTTTGGGATGAAATTACTCAGGAGTGGTTGAAGACCAGGTGAACACAGGCTCGTTTACCTAATTATTCTGTACTGGTGCACAAGATTCACATGAATCTCCTCCCACTTTTCTCAGGTTCCAGGGAAGGAGTGCATTATGTCAGTGGCTGGAACTGCAACTAAGTATCCTTTGGAGAAAACACATGGCAAATCCTCTCAAAACCAAAGTGTTGGAAGTGGAGCTGGGGTGTGTCCACATTCTGGAACATACAAACTGCATTTTTTTAATATATAGATGGTCCAAGCAACTTGGGAATTTTAACTGCCCTTTCAATATCTATCTGTAAGTATATGTGGTTCCATAGCCTCAGTGGTATTTAACGATAGAATCAATAAAGTATTACCTTATTGGTGACTGTTCCATTTTCTCTGCAATAACTGGACCAATGATGGTACAGCCACTTCATACGAACACTTCAGCAACCAGAGTTGAAATGCTACTCTTAAGACATTAACTATGTAAGATGGATAATCTCTGATGGATTGCGCATTGTTTATGATTCAATGCACAAAGGAACAAAACAATTTTATACTCCTACTGAAAGAACCATTATGTGGTGAATAGTTTATAGAAGTAGTTAATTTAATTAAGTGGCTTCTGTGCACCAAGCCTCATATCTTTCTCATTACATTCAGTGTTAAGTTCCCAGTGCCACAGGAGGAAGAACTCACGACAGTTTTTAATTACTAAATTGTTTGCGATGTGAATCACCTTTTATTAAATGTTCATTGAAATGTTTTGCATGAAACTGCTTGGAGCCCAGTTTGTATATATTTTTAATTTCTTCATTTCACCTATTATGACACAGATAATGTAAATATTAGCATGTATCATATTCTTCTCAACTTTTAATGATGCACTGGCTTTTCCATGCATCGTTGTTTGTACTGGTGTTACACAATTCAATCTATTACAGGAGGATTACCTGCACAAATTTCAATGTACAACAGAGAATATGACTGGTTATGCTCTTAGAAACTATGCAGCTGGGACTTTGTTAACATTGAGGTGGATGTGGCAGGAGGCTTGGCGCAAGCTGGCGTCTATGGGATGGTGTCGAGGCTACCAGACAGAGTCACAGTTGAGGAGGTCTTCTGTTGAGCTTGTCGTTTTTTGCTCTCAAAGGATTGGCGCATGAGTGAGCTTTTACAACACCGAAGAACGCATACTCAAAATGGCTATCAGTGATAGACTGAACCTCCTGTGCTTTCCCCACCCATCATCTGTTCTTTAAGCACAGGAGTTTTACTGGAATCTTGCTCCACGGCCAGTAGAGCTTCCACTCCATGCCTTATACTTGGGATAAATTAGTTTCTAGATCTATCTATCACTTTTATCACAATCAATACAAGACTGTTATCTGCATGGTTCTTTATTCGAGTCAATAATTTGCCCTCTCTGAAATTGCCCGGCTGTTATCTTGACTCCGCTTCAATTTGCCTCTCGTGGCAACAGGTCCGCAGCAGATGCCATCTCATTGGCTTTTCTCACAACCCTGGAACATCGGGACAGCAAAGATGCATACATCAGGATGCTCTTTATCAATTACAGCTCAGCATTTAATACCATCATCCCTTCAAATCAAATCAGTAAACTCCAAGACCCAGTCTTCAATACCCCCTTGTGCAATTGGATCCTGAATTTCCTCACTTGCAGGCCCCAGTCAGTTTGGATTGGCAAAAAACATCTCCTCCCCAATCTCCATCAGCACAGGAGCACCACTAGGATGTGTGCTTAGCCCCCTGCTCTACTCAGTTTACACCTATGAATGTGTGGCTAAGTACAGCACCAACACCGTATACAAGTTCGCTGATGACACCACTGTTCCAGGCCATATCAAAGGAGGCGATGAATCAGAATACTGGAGGAAGATTGAAAATTTGGCTGAGTGGTGTAATAACAACAACCTCTCACTCAATGTCAACAAGACCAAGGAATTGATTGAAGACCAGGAGAGGGAAACCAGAGGTCCATGAGCCAGTACTCACTGGAGGACGAGAGGTGGAGAGGACCAGTAACTTTATATTCCTTAGTGTCACTGTCTCAGAGGACCTGTCTTGAACCCATCATATAAATGTAATTGCAAAGAAAGCACGACAGTGCCTCTACTTCCTCAGGAGTCTGTAGAGATTCTGCACAGCATCAAAAACCTTGACAAACTTCTACAGATGCGTGGTGGAAAGTGTGTTGACTGGCTGTATTATGGCTTGGTACGAGAACACCAATGTCCTTGAGTGGAAAATCCTACAAAAGGTATGGTATCTGGCACAGTACATCACAGGTAAAGCCCTCCCAACCATTAAGTACATCGACATGAAAAGTTGCCGTAGAAAAGCAGCATCCAGCATCAACAATCCTCACCAACCAGACCATGCTCTTTACTCACTGCTGCCATCAAGTAGAAGGTACAAGAGCCTCAGGACTCGCACCACCAGGTTCAAGAACAGTTACCTCAACCATCAGGCTCCTGAACAAAAGGGGATATACACTCATTCTATTTCTGGTGTTCCCACAACTGAAGGGTTTAATTTATGGACTCTATCTTTTTATTACGCTCTCATTATCTATTGTTATTTATTTATATCTGCATTTGCACAGTTCGTTGTTCATTGATCCTGTTTAGAGTTACTGTTCTATAGATTTGCTAAGTATGTCCACAGGAGAAAGAATTTCAGGGTTGGATGTGGTGACATGTATGTACTCTGATAATAAATTTTACTTTGAACTTTCACAGGACTTCAGACTTCTCTATCTGCTATAGAAATATCAAGCACTACCGCACAGAGGCCATTCAGCCCATTTGATCTGTGTTGAGCTGTTATTCTGCAACATATTGATGCTGCTATAAAGGCGGCAAGACCACAGTTATGTTTCATTAGGAGTTTGAGGAGGCTTGGTTTGTCACCTAAAACACTTAAAAACCTCTACAGATGTACCGTGGGGAGCATTCTGACAGGCTGCATCACTGTTTGGTATGAGGGGGGTGAGGTTGTTACTACACAGGATCGAAAGAAGCTACAGAAAGCTGTAAAATTAGTCGGCTCCATCTTGGGTACTAGTCTTCGTATTATCCAAGACATTTTCAATGAGTGGTGGCTCAGAAAGGTAGCATCCATTATTAAGGACTCCCATCACGCAGAACCTGCCCTTTTTTCACTGTTACCATCAGGAGGAGGTACAGAAGCCTGAAGGCACACACTCAGTGATTCAGGAACAGCTTCTTCCCCTCTGCCATCAGATTCCGAAATGGACATTGAACCCACGAACACTACCTCACGTTTTAAAAATATATTTTATTTCTGTTTTGCACTACTTTTAATCTAATTATTCAATATGCGTATATAAACTTACTGTAATTGATTTGTTTATATATATATTTTCTATATTATTATGTATTGCATTGAACTGCTGCCACTGAGTTAACAAATTTCACAACACATGCCAGTGACAATAAACCCGATTCTGATTCTGATTTCTGATTCACATCACCTGCATCTGCACTCTAGCCCTTCACACTGCTCCCATCCATGTCCTTGTCCAAATATCTCTTACAAGTTAACATCAAACTTGCATTCACCACTTCCACTGGTACCTCATTCCACACTCTCACCACCCTCAGAGTGAAGCACCCCTTCAGGTTCCCTTTAAGCATTTCACCTTTCACCCTAGTCTCGCCCAACTTCAGTGGAAAAAGCTTGCTTGCACTTAGCCAATCTATAACCCTCAATTCTGCACGCCTCTATCGAATCTTCCCTCATTTTCCTGCACTCCAGGGAATAAAGTCCGAACCTGTTCAACCTCAACTCCCAGCAACGTTCCTGTAAATGTATAATTTTCCATGGTGCCACAGCAGTGCGGTGGCAAGCACAATGCTATTACAGTCGGGGGAGGGGGGTGGCGGGGGGGGGCTCTCCGGAGTGCAGTTCCCATTTCGTCCTGTAAGGAGTCTCTCTACGTCCTCCCTGTGGAAGGTGTAGGTTTTCCGTGGGTGTTCCGGTTACCTCCCACATCCCAGAGACACACCAGGTAGGTTAATTGGTTATTGTAACTTGTCCTGTGAATAGGTTAGGGTTAATCGGGGTTGTGTGGTGGTTTGAAGGGGACTACACTGTGCTGTACTGCTCAGTGAATAATTAAAACTTCTCTGTACTCTTTCAATCTTATTGACATCCTTCCTGTCAGGTGGTGACCAGACTGCACACAATACTCCAAATTAGGCCTCAACAAAGTCTTATACAACTTCAACATAACATCCCAACTCCTATACTCAATACTTCAATTTATGAAGGCCAATGTGTCAAAAGTTTTCTTTACAATCCTATCAACCTGGTCACCTCTTTCAAGCAATTATGTATCTTCATTCCCAGATCCCTCCATTCTACCTCACTCCTCAGTGCCCTACCATTCTCAGTAAGAAACTTATAATCCAATGCAAATACAAATAGCACTGTATTGGGAAATAAATCATTTGTTTTCTAAGTCTCTCATTGGAAGACTGAATTCCTGAAAAGTATACAAATGCAACTCTTTCCTTGTGATATTCCAGACAATGCAAAATTAATCTATTTCTCTCCCCTTCACATTTCTGCCTTCTCCTAAAGATAACGGCTCACTTTGACTACATTTCCATGGCCTGCATCAGCTCACAAGTACCTTCGTAAAATCTGTTCAGACATCAAATATTGAGAAATGATTTAATTGTTCCAAGCTATTTAATTCGCCATTCCAAGTTCTTTTGAGGGAACATATTAGATTAGATTAGATTATGAGGACACTCAGTCCTCGTTTATTGTCATTTAGAAATGCATGCATTAAAAAATGATACAACGTTCCTCCAGAATGATATCACAAGAAAACACAGGACAAACCAAGACTAAAACTGACAAAACCACATAATTATAACATGTAGTTAGAACAGTGCAAAGCAATACCATAATTTGATAAAGAACAGACCATGGGCACAGTAAAAAAAAGTCTCAAAGTCCCGATCGACTCATCATCTCACGCAGGCGGCAGAAGGGAGAAACTCTCCCCACTATGAACCTCCAAGCGCCGCAAACTTGCCGATGCAGCACCATTGGAAGCACCCGACCGCAGCGGACTCTGAGTCTGTCCGAAAACTTTGAGCCTCCAAGCAGCCCTCTGACACAGCCTCTCCGAGCACCATCCTCTGCCGAGCGCTTCGACCTCGCCCTGGCCGCCGAGTAACAAGCAAATCTGAGGATTCGGGGCCTTCCCCTCCGGAGATTCTGGACCACACAGTAGCAGCGGCAGTGAAGCAGGCATTTCAGAAGTTTCATCAGATGTTCCTCCATGCTCTCACGTCCGTCTCCATCAAATCAGGATTGTGCACGGCACCCTACTTGACAAGTAACAGACATCACCACCGGAGTGGTCACTGCGAGCTGCGTCGCGCTGCCATCTTCTCCTCAACTATTAGTAGGCAGGACATAGAACAGAGAACAGTACAGTACAGCTCCTTTGACCCACGATGCTGTGCCAACCTTTTAATCTACACCAAGATCGATCCAACCCTTCCCTCCACAATTAGGGGACAGGACAATTAAAGGTGCAAGGATATGCTGAAAGCTTCCTTGAAACAATGCACCATCTCTGGGCCTTGTCTGCTCACATCGGAAGCTAGAGTCCTGCATAAAGAAAACACAGAGGATTTGTGTATGCACAAGAAAATTGCATCACAATCTAATTTAATCCAGTGCAGAGGAGTTTTGCACATGGGCCTGCAAGGTCATAGCAGCCATTCTGAAACATATCGCCATGTTTCTTTGTTGGATTTTGCTCACCTTATATACAATTTCTTCTGACTTAGAAATCCCACAAATGACAACAACCATAGTGCAATGTGCAAAATACTTCCCCAGTAGATTTTTAACATTCCTGAACATGTCTCAATTACTGACAAAACTATCATTTCTACTGTTTCTATTTCCCTTGAAATTGTGCTGTTTGAAGTACCAACGCTCAAACTACACTCCTACTCCCACTGGGAAACCTGGGCTCCTAAATCATCATGTGCATCCTCATAAATGTGTCCTGGTCACTTTGCCTCCCAGGATCACACAGTTTTGTAGCCTCGGGACCAGTTCAGACTGCTACTGATCTCCAACACAGATCACAGTTGTTGCTCACACGTGCATTAGGGAGGATTCCCTAAACTCCATATTCAAGAGGACGAGACTTCAACTGCTCATAAGATCAAAGTTGAGCACGGACATATCCCTGCACTGCAAGTGTTCATAGACTGGTCCAGTGTTCTTACGGAGACTCCCCTAGCAACTTCTTATCAAAAGTGCCTGGCAGTAGTACTGGGGGCCGCTGCCAAGGCTTTCATGACCAAAAAGCATCACTCCTTCAAGCAAGAGTCTTCTCCAGCATGTCTTGGGCCCCTTGGGGAGTTCTGCTCTCTCTCTATCATTGCAGCATCTGTCAGTAATAGCATTTCACTGAAGCTGGAAGAATGTTATTTGCATTGCATTGAGTGCCACATCACTCAATGAAACTTAACAGCACTGCTGTGTGAATCGTGCAATTGGCGTCCTTGCTCTTTGAGAGACCTTTGCAAAGAGCACTGGCATGGCTACCTCAGTGCTTTAATAAATGTACACCTTTGAGGCCACTGCATTTCTAAGAGTTCTGCTCAATATTTCAAGGTATAGTATTTCACACATGATAAAGACTGATGCAAAAGCAAGGACATTTACAGCTCATGAATAAAACAAGTTACCGTCACCATGACGGGCTAATACTTTTGGCCTCTAAGTAGCTAGTGGGAGATAAAGGATAGATATGCGGGGAAGTCATGGAGAGATGCAAGGACAAAAGAGGGGATTTATCTGTGGAGTCAGAGGAAATGGGTGAGGTTCTTACTGAGTACTTCTCACTAGGGAGAAGGATATTGATGATGGTGAGATGAAGGAGGGCTATATTGATAATAAGACCATAAGATACAGGAGCAGAAGTAGGCCATTCAGCCCATCGAGTCTGCTCCACCATTCAATCATGGGCTGATCTAATTCTTCCAGTCATCCCCACTCCCCTGCCTTCTCCTCATACCCTTTGATGCTCTGGCTAATCAAGAACCTATCTATCTCTGCCTTAAATGCACCCAATGACTTGGCAACACAACCACTTGTGGCAACAAATTCCACAGATTTACCACCTTCTGACGAAAGTAATTTCTCCGCATCTCTGTTCTAAATGGACGTCCTTCAATCTTGAAATTGTGCCCTCCTGTCCTAGAATCCCTTACCATGGGAAATAACTTTGTCATATCTAATCTGTTCAGGCCTTTTTAACATTTGGAATGTTTCAATGAGATCCCCCCTCATTCTCCTGAACTCCAGGGTATATAGCTCAAGAGCTGCCAAACATTCTTCATACAGAAACCCTTTCAATCCTGGAATCATTCTCGTGAATCTTCTCTGAACCCTCTCCAATATCAGTATATCCTTTCTAAAATAAGGAGCCCAAAACTGCACCCAGTACTCCAAGTATGGTCTCACAAGTGCCTTATAGAGCCTCAACATCACATCCCTGCTCTTATATTCTATACCTCTAGAAATGAATGCCAACATTGCATTCGCCTTCTTCACCACTGACTCACCATCTCACTTACCTTTAGGGTACTCTGCACAAAGACATCCAAGTCCTTTTACATCTCTGCATTTTGAATTCTCTCTCCATCTAAATAATAGATGGAGCCTGTTTATTTCTTCCACCAAAATGCACGACCATACACTTTCCAACATTGTATTTCATTTGCCACTTCTCTGCCCATTCCCCTAAACTATCTAAGTCTCTCTGCAGGCTCTCTGTTTCCTCAACACTACCCACTCCTCCACCTATCTTTGTATCATCAGAAAATTTGGCCATAAATCCATTAATCCCATAGTTCAAATCATTGACATACATCATAAAATATTCTAGGGCATATTAATATTACTTAGGTGTTGGATGTCTTTGAAAGCATGAAAGTGAAAGGTGAAACAAAGTCCTCAGCAACTGATGGGATCTATGTCAGAAGAAGGTAAATGAGGAGTTTGCTGGCGTCTTGATCTTTGGCTGTTCTCCAGTTCTCTGGAACATTGCCAATGCACAGTGTTGTTTCTCTACAGGAACAAGCCCGAAAGTTATAGGTTGTTGAGGCTTACATTGTGGTAGGTAAATTATTGGAGAAGATTCCTAGGGACAGGGTTTACTCTCATTTAGAACAGCATCAATCTAGTAAACATAGTCAGTATGGCTTTCTGCAGGGTTCTTCACCAATTTGATTGAGTTTCTTGAGGAAGTAGAAGGGCAGGGCAATGATGAATGCGACGAGGTTCCTCATAATCGGTTCCAACAGATTTGTTGGAGAAGATTTTCCTTTGAGGAAACCATGGTGACTACAGCCTATTTTATCATGTGCCTCCAAGTACCCTGAGACCTCATCCTTAATAATCAACTCCAACATCTTCCCAACCACTGAATTTAGACTAACTGGCCTATAGTTTCCCTTATTCTGCCTCTGAGCGTTTTGGAAGAGTGGAGTGACATTTGCAATTTTCCAGTCTTCCAGAACCATTCTAGAATCTAGTGATTCTTGAAAGATCATTACTAATGCCTCTTTATCATCTTTATCTTTATCAAAGATCATTACTTTTGGTATCCTCTTTATTATTGGCTAGCTTACTTTCATTTTTCATCTTTTCCTTCTTAATTACTTTTTCAGTTTTCTTCTGTTGGTTTTTAAAAGTTTCCCAATCCTCTAACTTCCCACTATTTTTTGCTCTATTAGATGTCCTCCCTTTGGATTTTATGTTCCGTAGACTTCTCTTGTCAGCCAAGATTGTGTTATCTTTCCTTTGGAATACATCTTCCTCTTAGGGATATATATATCCTGTGCCTTCTGAATTGCTTCCTGAAAGTCCAGCCATTGCTGCTGTGCTGTCATCCTTGCCAGTGTTTTTTTCCCAATCAGTTCTGGCCAACTCCTCCCTCATCCATCTGTAATTCCTTTTACTCCACTGTAATACTGATACATCTGAATTTGGCTTCCCTTCTCAAATTTCAGGGTGAATTTGATCACATTATGATCACTTGCCCCCAAGGTTTCTTTTATTTTATGGTCTCTAATCAATTCTGGTTCATGACACTACACCCAATCCAAAATAGCTGATCAACCATGAGCTGCTCTAAAAAGACATCTTATAGGCACTCTAGACTCTCCCACTCCTGGAATCCAGCACCAACCTGATTTGCCCAATGTCCTTGCATATTGAAATCCCCCATGACTATTGTAACATTGCCCTTTCGGCATGCATTTTCTATCTCCCGTTGTTACTTATAGACCACATCCTTACTACTGCTTGGGTGTCTGTATACATATCCCACCAGGGTCTTTTTACCCTTGCAATTCCTTAGCTCGATCCACAATGATTAAACTCCTTCTGACCCGATATCATCTCTTTCCAATGATTTGATTTCATTTTTACCAACAGAGCAACGCCACCCCTTCTGCCTTCCTGCCTGCCTTTTTGCTACAACGGGAGGCAACATGCCATCTGGGAATCCCCTTCTCACCCACAGAACCCCCTGTCCCGTCCCCTAACTAATGAATCCCCTCTCACTACAGTGTACCTCTTCTCCCCTCTGCATCAGAGGCATACTCAGTCCCAGAGACTCACCCACTGCGACTTTTCTCTGGTAGGTTACAACCCTACCCCCCGACTGTACTTTTGTTAAAGGGGATGGTTACAGGGGTACTCTGCACTAATTCCTTAACCCCTTTCTCCTTCCTGACTATCACCCAGTATCCTGTGTCTAACACCTTGGGTTAACTACCTCTCTATATGTCCTATCTATCACTCTCTCAGCTTTCCAAATTGTTAGAGTGAGTTTTTTTGGGTAGATGATTCATTTACACTTAAATGACTTTGGCCACCAGACTTCTATTTGACAAAGTACTGTGGACTGAGTCCACAACAATGCGCTTCCTAAAAAGGTGTGAATACCAGATGCTTCTGGCGCCATAGTTTGACCTGATGCTGTAGTTTCGAAGACAGTATTATCTATATATTATAAATATTAATTGTCTTCTGTGTTAGCACGTAAAATGCCAAATAAATGTATTGTGGATTTAACTTGCATTCCTAAAGGCTGTGGATACCAGATATGCTGGCGTCAGAAGGAAAGGATGAAGTTAGGAGGTGTGATGTTTTGTATGTAGCTTCAAAAGGAAGCATTGTCTATAACTTTTAAAGTAGCGATTGCCTTTGTGTTTAGCATATAGATATCGAGCCCACATTGGGCTAGCAGACCTTTCTACCGAAAGCGTCTCCGTCTGTATGATGCCTGCTGTACCTTGTTGTGTCGAATAAAGAAGCTGCTTTGTATCTACCAGTGATTCTGTCTCTCCGGTGATTTCGACCACGCTACAACACGAATGATCCGGCGTTTATCCAGTTCCAGCTCCAACTCCTTAACATGGATTGTTAGAAGCTGCAGGGGGTGCACTTCTCACAGTTGTAGCTGTCGGGGACCCTGGAGGTTTCACCAAACGAACATTGGAGGGCAGGTCCAACAGGAGGCCCAGCCCCCAACCCAGCATGGATGCTATGCTACACCACCTCCAGCGTCTGCTCTCCTGTACGGCTGCAACAGGTAAACTGGCAGCTTGAGGCCTAATCCTCACCATAACTGAGGCCACACAGCTCCCCCACTATCTGTCTCATCAATAAACAAGGGAAATGGACTTGCAGCATCTTACATTATCAATGTCCAACAGGGTGTTGCGATGGCAAGAGAAACATCCAAGAAAATCACTCGCTGTTAAACTGCAGAGGGCCTTTGCACACTGACTCCAATGGTTTCCTGTAGCAGTCAGTAACTCTGTCCACACCAAGTCCAGTTCCTCTGCCAATGGGCAGCTCACTGATGAGGTAAACCTGCAGTACTGGAAGTTATTAATGTCCAGCATTGTCCTGCGATTGTGAAAATGACTTTTTTTAAACAAAAGAGAAAAACACCTTTGGTTGGTCCCTGAGAGGCTACTTCATCTGAATGCGCCGCCATCTTACCAGAAGTATCCAGAACTGAGTTCCAGACCCCCACCAATTCCTGGGTAAAAATACTTCTCAGCTCCCCTCACATCAATTATTTTAAAATCATAACCTACTGTGTGTTGATGTGCTCAGCTAAGGAAAAAAGGTCCTTTAAATATACAAATACTTTTATGCATCTCAATTAATTCTCCTCTCAGCTTCCCTTTACCCAAAGAGCAGCTTGGGTGTACTGTAGTGCAGCTTCTGAGAAAGTCGACTAGGGAAAAGGCAATTCTGGATTGGGTGTTTATGATTATGATTATGAGGACACACAGTCCCTTTTTATTGTCATTTAGTAATTCATGCATTAAGAAATGATAAGAATGTTTTTCCAGAATGATATCATGAAAACACATGACAAACCGACTTAAAAACTAACAAAAACCACATAATTATAATATATAGTTACAACAGTGCAAAGCAATACCATAATTTGATAAGAACAGACCATGGGCACAGTAAAAGTCTCAGAGTCTCTCAAAGTCCCATCATCTCACACAGATGGTAAACCTCCAGCGCCGCCAACTTGCCAATGCAGCATACTGGCAGCATCCGACCACAGTCTGACTCCGAGTCCGTTCGAAAAACTCCGAGCCTCCGACCACCTCCCAACACCGATGCACCAAGCACCATCTCTGCTGAGCGTTTCGACCCCAGCCCCGGCAACAGGTGATAAGCAAAGCTTAAGATTTGGGTCCTATGTCTCTGGAGATTCTTGATTGCACAGTAGCAGCGGCAGCGAAGCAGTCACTTCAGAAGTTGTTCCAGATGTTCCTCTGCGCTTTCACGGCTGTCCCCATCAAATCTGGATTGATGTACAGCCCCTTAGTTACACATATCGATATTCATTCGGAACGGCCGCGTGCGCTGCGTCGCGCCTCCATCTTCTCCTCCCTACCTTCCTTGTTTAGTGTTGTATAGTGAACCAGATTTGCTTAGGAGGCTTAAGATATGGGAACACTTGGGAGGCAGAAATTACAATATGATAAAATCTGTCCTGTAGTTTGAGAGAGAGAAGCTAAAATTAGATGCATCTGTATACAGTATTAAAGGTAACTACAGAGACATGAGCGAGGAGCTGGCCAAAGTTGACTGGAAGAGGACACTAGCAGGGACGGTGGTAGAGGAGCAATGGCTAGAGGTTCTGGGAGCAATTGAAAAGATGCAGATTGGTTCATCTCAAAGAAGCATCAGCATTCTAAAGGGTGGATGAAGTAACTGTGGCTGACAAACATTAAAGCAAAATAGAGAGCATACAATACAGCGAAAGTTACCCCAGCTAATGGGAAGCTAGAGGATTGGGAAGTTTTTAAAAACCACATTAGGCATCTAAAAAAGAAGTGAGGAATGAAAAGATGAAATATAAAGGTAAGCTAGTTAATAATGTAAAAGAGGATCAAAAGTATTTTCAGATATATTAAGAGTAAAAGAGAGGCATTGGATTGCTGGAAAATTATGGTGGAGGGGTAGTAAGGGGAGGAATAACAAAGAAATGACAGACAAACGAAAGAAATATTTTGCATTAGACTTCATTGTGGAAGACACCAGTAGTATGCTAGAAATTCAAGGGTATTGGGGACAGAAGTAAGTTTAGTTGCCATTACTAAAGAGGTGGTGCTTGGGAAGCTGAAAGGTCTGAAGATTGATAAGTCACCTGGACAAGATGAGCTACATGTCAGAGTTCAGAAAGAGGTAGCTGAAAATATTGTGGAGGCTTTAGTAGTTATCTTTTAAGAATCAATAGATTCCGGAATGGTTCTGGAGGACTGATAAATTGCAAATGTCAAAAATGTCAAAAGGTAGTAAGGCAGAAGACAGTCAGGAAATTACAGACTTTAGTTGTTGGCAAGACGTTAGGGTCCATTAAGTGTGGGTTTTCCGGGTACTTGAGGGCACACAATAAAATAGGCTGAAGTTGGCACGTTTTTTCTTAAGGGAATGGCTTGCCTGACAAATATGTTGGAAATTTTTGAGCAAATAACAGTTGGAATAGACAAAGCAGAATCAATAGATGCTGTTTACTTAGATTTACAGGAAACCTTTGACAAGGTGCCACACGAGGCTGATAAACAAGATAAGAGCCCATGGTATTGCAGGAAAGATACCAGTTTGGACTGAAGATTAACTGACTGGCAACAAGCAAAGAGCAGGTATAGAAGGAGCCTTTTCTGGTTGGCTGCCAGTGACTAGTGGAATTTTTCTGGGTTTGGTATTTGGTCCACTATGCTTCACATTATTGCTTACAGATTTGGATGACATAATTGATGGCTTTGTAAACGATACAAAGGTGGATGGAGGGGCAGATAGTGTTGAGGAAGCAGTCTGCAGAAGGACTTGGACTGATTAAGAAAATGGGCAAAGAAGTGATAGTGGAATGGAGTATAAGGAAGTGTGTGCTCGACATGGTAGTGAGGTGACACAGTAGCATAGCAGTTAGTGCAAATACTAAAGGCAAAAGCTTTGAAAGAGATCTGTGACACTTGGGGGGTCCCCAGCACAATCCTTGTGCTGTGTTGATTACAAGGCAAATAGAAGATGCACTTCGCTGCATGTGATAGATAAAGCTAATATTTGCTCATGCATTTTGGTAGAAGGAATAAAGGCGGAGACTATTTTCTAAATGGGAAGTGAATTCTGAAAACTGAGATGTGAAGAGTCCTAATGGAGGATTCCTTAAAGATTTTTTTGCTCTAGTTATCTACTGATGTCTATTATGAATGCAGGGACTCTCACAGCTACCTGGACTATAACTCTTCCCACCGTTACTTGTAAAAACGCCAACCCCTTCTCTCAATTCCTCTGTCACTGCACATTTGCTCTCAGGGTGAGGCTTTTCATTCCAGAACAAAGAAGATGTCCTCCTTTTTCAATGAAAGGGGCTTCCCTTCCTCCACCATTAAAGCTGCCCTCAACCGCATCCCTTCCATTTCACACATGTCTGCTCTTACCCCATCCTCCTACCACCCCACCAGGGATAGGGTTCCTCGTGCCCTCACCTACCACCCCACCAGCCTCCACGTCCAGCACCTAATTCTCCAGAACTTCCGCCATCTCCAATGGGATCCCACCACCAAGTACATCTTTCCCTTCTCCCCCCCACTTTCTGCTTTCCGCAGGGACTGCTCCCTACGTGACTCGCTTGTCTATTCATTCCCCCCCCCCCACTGATTTCTCTCTTGGCACTTATCCTTGCAAGCGGAACAAGTGCTACTCCTGTCCCTGCACCTCCTCCCTCACTACCATTCAGGGCCCCAAGCAGTCCTTCCAGGTGAGACCTGTGAGTCTGTTGAGGTAATATACTGTGTCCGGTGCTCCCAGTGTGGCCTCCTGTATATCGGGGAGACCAATGTAGATTGGGAGACCACTTCGCCAAGCACCTACGCACCATCCACCAGAAGAAGCGGGACTTCCCAATCCCATTCTAATGTGTCAATCCACAGACTCCTCCATTCTTGTGACAGGCCACACTTAGATTGGAGAAACAACATCTTATATTCCACTTGGATAGCCTCCAATCTGATGGCATGAACATCGATTTCTCAAACATCTGGTAATACCCCCTTCTCACCATTCCGCATCCCCTTTTCCCTCTCTCACCTTATCTCCTTGTCTGCCCCTCGCTGCCCTGTTGCTCCTCCCCCCTTTTCTTTCGTCTATGGCCTTCTGTCCTCTCCTATCAGACTTCCCCTTCTCCAGCCCTGTATCTCTTTAACCAATCAACTTCCCAACTCTTTACTTCATCCCTCTCCCTCTTGGTTTCACCTGGAACCTTGTGTTTCTCTCTCCCCTCCACCACCTTTTAAACATACTCATCTTTTTTTTCTCCAGTTCTGCTGAATGGTCTCGGCAGAAAATGTCGACTGTACCTCCCCCCCACCCCATAGATGCTGCCTGGCCCGCTGAATTCCTCCAGCATTTTGTGTGTTGCCCAGATTAACTTGCAATTTTGTTAACATACAATGTTAGCATTCATTTTGAGAGGAATAGAATATAAAAGCAAGGATGTATTGCTGACACTTTATAAGGCATTGGTGAGATCACATTTAAAATATTGATAGTATTTTTGGGCCCATATCTAAAAGGATGTGCTGGCATTGGAAAAGGTCCGGAGGCGTACAAGAATGACCTGGGAATGAAAGGGTTAACACATTGCTCAGGGCCTGTACTCACTAGAGTTCAGAAGAATTATAGGAGAACTCACTGAAACCTATCAAATATTGAAAGGCTTAAACTGAGTGGCTGTTTCATATTGTAGGAGAGCCAAGGACCGGATGGCACAGCCTCAGAATTGAAGAACATCCCTTTAGGGCAGAGATGAGGAAGAATTTCTTTAGCTGGGGGTGGTGAATCTGTGAAATCATTGCTGCAGATGTCTGTGGAGGCCAAGTCATTGGGTATATTTAAAGCAGAGGGTGATAGGTTCTTGATTAGCAAGAGCCTAATTCTTCTCCTATGTCTTATAATCTGTTCCTGGCTTATCTAATTTTCCCTCGTGACTGCAAGTGTCTATTCCTGGTCACATTCTTATAGGCCTCTCTTCCCACACCCCCCCCCCCCAGCCCCCCACACCCCCCAATCTCATTTATTCAAATTTTCCTGGGCTGCAGTAACCAGAACTGTACATAATTATCAAGCTGTGGCATTACATACACTGTGAATAAACTCCAGCACAGCCTCCCTGACTATATATTATACCTTAGCTGGTAAAGTTATACAAGGTGCTACCTCTAATTATTTTAACCTCTGGTCCCATGCTACACAAGGCCCATCCAGATCCCTAACTATCTTCAAAATCTTGTATATTCCTTTACCTTATTGCAGATAGCTCCAGATCACCTTAAACTTGCACTTAACCCAAGATTAGAATTCTATTTGCCACCCTTCAGGCTAATTAAGTATATAATTTCCTCAAGTCTAACACTTTGCTCCTTCCTGTGAACCACACAGCCAATTTTGTATTATCATCAAAATTCATTAACATTTCTCCTGCATTTAGTCTAAATTATTAATGGCATGTAAAACAAAAAAGCAAAGGGCTGAGTAATGAACTGTGAACTAATGGAAATTTACTGGTTAACTTTCATTCTTCAAAATAAGGAAAATTTATTTTTTTAATTCTTCTGGGCTTTTTACATCTGGTGATTAACAAAGTATCTTCTTTTGGCTTTTTATATTTTTAGATTAACCATATTTGGTAGACCTGGTCCTCTTGTACGCAGTAACTGATTTCCTGTCAAACAGCAGCTTCCATTCCAGTTGGGCTAAATTGCTTCACAGGCCAGAACAATCAGCCTTATCCACTTCGAATTTTCATTCATTTCTGCTATCATTCTATCAAAATAATTGCCCTACAGCTCACAGGTTCACCAGCATTCAGAGCCCATTGATTATTCTATTGTATTGTCATTCCGTCTTGCCCAAGTATTAAAGCGGAGTTATTAATAATAAAGCTACACTAGTTGCACAGCTTTAATCAAAGTGATTTTTCCCCCCTCAGGAGTGTTATGTTTTCAAGATCTTAAACTATAACAAGCTTCTATTAAGCAGTATTGATGGGGCATTGTAAGCTGGAAGGAGTTACAAGGAGATTAAACCATGGTAGCATTCAATGTAGAGCAGTGGACAAGGGAACATATAGGAGTGGGAAGAGAATCCCCACCACCCAGGACATGCCCTCTTCTCGTTATCACCATCAGAGATACAGGAGCTTGAAGACATAAACTTACCATTTTAGAAACAGCTTCTTCTCCTCTGCCATCAGATTTCTGAACCCATGAACACTTCCTCACTATTCTTGTTTTTGTTCTACTTACTTCTTATTTATATTTCTTATTGTAATTTATAAGATATTACTCTGTACTGCTGCTGCAAAACAACTTTCATGTCGTATGTCAGTGATAATGAACCTGATTCTGAGAAGCCTGTTCTAGGGTTAATACCACAGGGTTTTTAATGAAATTATGCAAGTTGGACTACAACATTGTTGGCTGAAGAGGTTCAGCATGAGTACCCAAGTCCTCAGGACTTTCTACAAGGGCACCATCAAGAGCACCCTGACTGGCTATGGTAAAGCCTGGTACGGGAACCATACTACCCTCAATCACAGAGAGTGGTACGGACAGCCCAGCACATCTGTGGATGTGAACTTTCTCTCTACTCAGGGCAGGTGCGTAAAAAGGGCCTGGAAGATCATCAGGGACTCCAACCATCCCAACCACAAACTGTATTAGCTGCTACTATCTGGCAAACAATACCACAGCATTAAGGCCAGGACCAATAGGCTCCAAGAGAGCTTCTTTCACCAGGCCATCAGATTTATCAACACACCTTGATCTGATTGCATACCAAATTACAGGGAGGATATAAATAGGGTTGAAAGAGTGCAGAGAAGGTTTACAAGGATGTTGCCGGGACTTGAGAAACTCAGTTACAGAGAAAGGTTGAATAGGTTAGGACTTTATTCCCTGGAGCGTAGAAGAATGAGGGGAGATTTGACAGAGGTATATAAAATTATGATGGGTATAGATAGAGTGAATGCAAGCAGGCTTTTTCCACTGAGGCAAGGGGAGAAAAAAACCAGAGGACATGGGTTAAGGGTGAGGGGGGAAAAGTTTAAAGGGAACATTAGGGGGGGGCTTCTTCACACAGAGTGGTGGGAGTATGGAATGAGCTGCCAGACGAGGTGGTAAATGCGAGTTCTTTATTAACATTTAAGGATAAATTGGACAGATACATGGATGGGAGGTGCATGGAGGAATATGGTCCATGTGCTGGTCAGTGGAACTAGGCAGAAAATGGTTCGGCACAGCCAAGAAGGGCCAAAAGGCCTGTTTCTGTGCTGTAGTTTCTATGGTTTTTATGGTTTCTATCTGACTGTATACATAAAAGATTTGTATATAATCTCAGTATTTAGGCAATATCCTCCTACATTTCCCTTCCTTATTGCTTGTACATTGCGACAGAGATGCACAAAGATTTTAACTCCCTCCTGCGTGAGATGGATGCAAGAATAAAATTCAATTCTATTCTAACAGAGTTACCATAAAATCATAGCATTTCAGCCAGGTAGAGATGTCAGCAGTTAAATGCCAATTCTGAGACCCAAGATAACCAAGTGCATTATTTTTGCTTCCTTGTGAATGAGGAGTAACAGGAATGCTCAGCCAGTTCTCAATTCTGCCTTTCCTCATTCCTGGAAGTACTGAAGAATCCTATATCACAAGCATTGCTCCCACTCACTGACCTTTAAGCAATTCCCACCAATTAAGGGTTTCACTGGACTTGTGCAACTAGGATTTAACATTTCCCAGGCACATGGATGGCTTCCTGCTGTTTGTGGCTTCTGCCCAGAAGTCCTGCTCTAGGTTAAAGTTAATGTTTAACCAAGTCGGGAGTTTGAGTGTCTGCCAGCTAATATCCATATTCTAAGCAGAACTTGAAGAGAAGTTTTATTTAGTTCTATGAACACGTCTGCCTACTACTTTTTGGATTCAATATAATCTTCAATTTAAAAATAATTCACTACAAATTAAATTCACCCTTGGATGTGGGTTTGTGGCATCACCAGGAAGAGAGGTTTAGGATGCATTACTCAAGGCTTTCATTGCTCGAAGGACTGGGAAAACATTTTGATGTGCACTACACAAACTCCATTCATTGAGCAGCAAATGTTTGAGCTCTACACAGGAAGGATGGTCAAGGCCTGATCAGGAATAGTCAGCATGGTCTTGTGCATGAGTGGTCATATGTGAAACACTTTTGGAGCTTTTCCAAAGAGGTAATTAAGGAGATAGATGAAGTTTAGACAGTGGATGTTGTCTATATAGATTTTAGTAAGGCTTTTGACAAGGTCCAAGAGGCAGACTGATCCAAAATGTTAGGCCACATGGGAAACAAGGAGCACTAGCAAAGTTGATTCAGAATTCCCTCGACAATGGGAAGCAAAGAGTGATGTTGGAGATAAATCCTCTAACTGGAACCTTATGATTAGTGGAGTGCCCCAGGGACTTGTGCTATTCATTATGTATGTAAATGATATGAATGTCCAACTAACACATTTGCTGATGATACTATATTAGGGGGTTTTGTTGATAGTGAAGCAGGTTACAATGAATTGCAACAGATCTTAATCAATTAGGGGGATGAGCTGACAAATGGCAAAAATATCTCAACCTTGATGAGTATGAGGTGATACATTTTATACAGTTAAACTAGGGTAGGACTTGTAGAGCGAAAAGTAGGGTACTAACAAGTGTTGTGGACATGGATCTGAAAGTGCAAGTGCTCAGTTTTCAGAAAGCAGCTGCACAAGTGGACAGGGTGAAGATGGTGAGCTGTCATCAGGCAGGGCATCAAGTTTGGGAGGGAACATCATGCTGCAGTTATCATGGGTGAAGTTGCACTTTTAAGTATTGAGTACAGTGTTTGGTCACCTTATTGTAGGATAAGAATTTGATGAAATGTACTATTTGTTCAATACTTTGTTCTGTTAAGTTCCTCGAACCATTCACAACCTATTTTTGTTAAGAATGCAAATATTTTATTACAACATTTTAGCAAACAATTTTATCCTGATTCAAATCTAGTTACATTGGCTTTCACTGTATTTTTTTAATTATTCACCATTTGTAGATCATTTGCTGCTGTGCCATACTCTTCAACCAAAAGAACAGGATAATGTCGAATGAAATTATTTAATCCAGAGACACCTCTCAAGTCATTTGATGCTCCATGTGATTTCCCATTCACTTACCTGTTTATCACCCAATGGAACACAGCCCTGTGGGATCGGGATCAGAAGGGTGGAACACTATTAACCAAACACATCTGGAGTTTCTGAACCCTTCAATCGGGGTAATGTTTCAAATATATTTACATAAAAATACACAACGAGCACCTCAAAAAGTTACTCTGAAGACAACTTAAATATAGTTTAAAGCAAATTGCACACAGAATAGAAATAACTTGAAAGTCTTATGCTGTGGATGTCGGAAATCTAAAAATGTGTCAGAAGTTCTTAGTGATTGAAGAAAATGAAAAATGATGTTAATGACCTTTTTATCAGAACTGGGAAAGTGAGAAACCAAATGCATTTTAAGTTACAAAGAGAGAGGAAACAGGGAAGAGTAAATGAAATGTGGGTAATTGAATGGGTTGACAATAATTGCAGAACAATCTAGTTAATAGATGAATGAACTAAAATCAAAAGAACATGCTGGAACTGGGACATGTAGAATGGTGCAGTCGCTAGAAATATGAAACAAAGAGAGTACTGGAAGTATTCAGAACAGACAGCATTTGTAGAGGAAAAAAATAGAACTGGCCTACTTTGATACAAATGTAATAGATAATTTGTTAAAGCAAAACCATCTGTCAGATTTAAATCAAATAGCATATTCCAAGATTTCATGATACAGTTTTAACTATTAATTTACATTATCCACTTAATTAAACAGCATAAAGCTGCTTTGAATAAATGTCTCCTAAATATTGTAATGCTGTTTATATCTTCAGTGTCCATATTTCCTTTCAATTAACCATCACAACATTCTGGCAATCAGAATAAATTTACTAAAAACTTCAAAACAAAGCTACAACCATGTTCGTATACCATTTAATTGGCACAACTGTCAAGAAACCAATTATTTCCCCATGGATTTTAATGAGGAAACAATTCCAATACAAATTGTTTAGGACAAAGTGATCTATTAAATGAACAGATGTGAGCACTTTAAACAAAGGCACAAGTTAATTCATTTGCAAATTATATTCACCTCTGAAGAGTCCTGAAGTATTGTTTTATAAATCAATTAGGTGGTGCTTTGGTTGTTTCAATTGCTTTTTAAATATTATTCTCCTATTGCCATAGGACAAACTAATCACTGACAAGATTAACGTGCTCTCATGCTACACATTTTTAAAAAGAAATTATAGCAAGTTATTTACAGGAAAGTCAAGCTGGAAGCTGAACACAAGAACATATAAACAGGGGAGCCATTCTGCTCCTCAAACCTGTCCTTTCAATATGATAATGGCTGATCTGCCCAGGTCTGGTTCCTCCTCCAATATCTACATCCTTTTTAAATGCTCCCAGTGATCCCTATCTCAACAATTTGGGCAGAGGTTACCAAATGCTCATTGCCATCTACGAGAACTCACCCTTATACTCAGCAATGTTAAATGATTGCTCCTTATTAAACAGCTATAGCCCCCTCATTTGGCATGTTCCCTCTAGTGGAAACAACTTGATACCTACCCGAGAACACTCCGTATGAACTTATATGCTTCAATAGTGTCATCTTGCATTCTTTAGAATTCCAAAGAATATTGATTTTATTTTTAAAAAGTGAAACCTTGACTATGTATTCCTTTCCATAGATGCTGCCTGACCGACTGAGTTCCTCCTGCATTTTGTGTGTGTTACTCTGGATTTTCAGCATCCGCAGAATCTTGTAATTTTAGCTGTTTGCAGTTAGAAAACACTCTCATTCCCAGAATTAGTGCAATGAATCTCTTCTGGACTCCTTCCTATGCTAAAACATTCTTGAATAGGTTTACCAAAACCGTACAGTGGTGTGATCTCAGTGAGTTCTGCAACTGTAACAATTTTAAACTCCGACCCGTGATACCGGCCAACACGCCAATTTGGCTTTTTAGTTACTTGTTGCCGCCGACTAACTGAGTTTCATGTGCGAGAACACTGTGCTTCACTCACTTCCAGTTTCTATTTAGCCATTTGATTCCTCTGACCAAAATAGTTGATGTCACACTCTTGCATATTAATTTCCAGTTTTCCCCTGCCACTTAACCATCTACATCCTGTTGCAGAATCCAAATATACTTTCAAAGTATGTCCTGTTACATTATCAGTGAAGATGAACATCTTAAACTCTGTCCCCTCCTGTAGGGGATTCATAAATAATTGAACCTTGAACTGAATCTTTGGGCACTAGTGTGGTCACCTCCTGGTCACCTCCTCAAAGAACTCTATCAGGCTTGTTAGACACGATTTGCCCTTCACAAAGCCATGCTGACTGTCCCTGATCAGACCATGATTCTCTAAATGCCTATAGATCCTATCTTTAAGAATCTTTCCTAACAGCTTTCCCACCACAGACATAAGGCTCACTGGTCTATAATTACCCGGACTATCCCTACTACCTTTTTTGAACAAGGGAACAACATTCGCCTCCCTCCAATCCTCCGGTACCATTTCCGTGGACAACGAGGACATAAAGATCCTAGCCAGAGACTCAGCAATCTCTTCTCTCGCCTCATGGAGCAGGCTGGGGAATATTCCATCAGGCCCCGGGGACTTATCTGTCCTAATGTATTTTAACAACTCCAACACCTCCTCTCCCTTAATATCAACATGTTCCAGAACATCAACCTCAGTCATATTGTCCTCACCATCATCAAGTTCCCTCTCATTGGTGAATACCGAAGAGAAGTATTCATTGAGGACCTCACTCACTTCCACAGCCTCCAGGCACATCTTCCCACCTTTATCTCTATTCGGTCCTACCTTCACTCCCATCATCATTTTTTTCTTCACATAATTGAAGAATGCCTTGGGGTTTTCCTTTACCCTACTCGCCAAGGCCTTCTCATGCCCCCTTCTTGCTCTTCTCAGCCCCTTCTTAAGCTCCTTTCTTGCTTCCCTATATTCCTCAATAGAGCCATCTGATCCTTGCCTTCTTCCACCTGACTAGATTTTCCACCTCACTTGTCACCCATGGTTCCTTCACCCTACCATTCTTTATCTTCCTCACTGGGACAAATTTATCCCTAACATCCCGCAAGAGATCTCTAAGCATCGACCAAATGTCCATAGTACATCTCCCTGCAAAAACATCATCCCAATTCACACCCACAAGTTCTAGCCTTATAACCTCATAATTTGCCTTTCCCCAATTAAGAATTTTCCTGTCCTCTCTGATTCTAACCTTTTCCATGATAATGCTAAAGGCCAGGGAGCGGTGGTCACTGTCCCCCAGATGCTCACCCACTGAGAGATCTGTGACCTGACTTGGTTCATTACCTAGTACTAGATCTAGTATGACATTCCCCCTGGTCGGCCTGTCCACATACTGTGACAGGAATCCGTCCTGGACACACTTTTCCAATTATTTGTCCCACTTGATAGGGAAGGCAACAAGTTCTTCCTTTCAACTTGAATCTAGCCTGTTTTCCCAAGGATACCTGTACAGGCAACCTCCATGTTACAGCCATTCAGGTTACAGAAATTTGCACTTACAGAATTCTCAAATCACTATCCAAAAATTTGAGGTATAGAATAAAATTCACTTGAGATTATGTATAAAAAATAATGATAAATTGACACAAATTTATTCCATTTCAACACATTTTCTTGACACATGCACAGATAGGGTAGTTTTACATTATGAAATATCGTGACAGGGCCCATTTTTTTTTTAAAAAGGAACCCATCCCTTCCCCACATCTCATGATGTAGGTTTTGCCTGTATTGTTATCCAGCATAAAGACTGTAAATTGTGCACCCTGGTTTTGGAGACAAGGTCATAAAGACATGGAAATATACCAGTCTGGAAACAGGCCCTTTGGCCCAAGTCCATATGGTAAATCAACCATTTATAATCATCCATCGGTACCACAGATTTGTTGAAATCAGCCTCAGGCAATACTCTAGCCATTAAGCAGTGCTGAGTGTAGTCATTGAAAGTGGGCATGCAGGTACAGCAGGCGGTGAAAAAGGCGAATGGTATGCTGGCATTTATAGCGAGAGGATTCGAGTACAGGAGCAGGGAGGTACTGCTGCAGTTGTACAATGCCTTGGTGAGACCACACCTGGAGTATTGTGTGCAGTTTTGGTCCCCTAATCTGAGGAAAGACATTCTTGCCATAGAGGGAGTACAAAGAAGGTTCACCAGATTGATTCCTGGGATGGCAGGACTTTCATAAGATGAAAGACTGGATCGACTAGGCTTATACTCGCTGGAATTTAGAAGATTGAGAGGGGAATCTTTGTAAAACATATAAAATTCTAAAGGGATTGGACAGGCTAGATGCGGGAAGATTGTTCCCGATGTTGGGGAAGTCCAGAACAAGGGGTCACAGTTTAAGGATAAAGGGGAAGCCTTTTAGGACCAAGATGAGGAAAAACTTCTTCACACAGAGAGTGGTGAATCTGTGGAGTTCTCTGCCACAGGAAACAGTTGAGGCCAGTTCATTGGCTATATTTAAGAGGGAGTTAGATATGGCCCTTGTGGCTAAAGGGATCGGGGATACGGAGAGAAGGCAAGCATAGGGTTCTGAGTTGGATGATCAGCCATGATCATACTGAATGGCGGTGCAGGCTCAAAGGGCCGGATGGCCTTTTCTTGCACCTATTCTCTATGTTTTTCTATGTACACTACTGTTTCAGAGAGCTTAGCATGGAATGTTTGTCCTCAGGAATTTTGAGCAGAAAGCTGTCCGCCAGAGAAAGCAGGATCTTCCAGTAGCCACACATTTTAATTCCACATCCCATTCCCATTCTGGCATGTCCATCCACAGCCTGCTCTACTGTAAAGATGAAGCCACACTCAGGTTGGAGGAACAACACCTTATATTCCGTCTGGGTAGCCTCCAACCCGCTGGCATGAACATTGACTTCTCAAACTTCCGCTAATACCCCACTGCCCCTCGTACCCCATCCGTTATTTATTTTTATACACTTTCTTTCTCTCACTCTCCTTTTTCTCCCTCTGTCCCTCTGACTATACCCCTTGCCCATCCTCTGGGTTCCCCCCCCCTTGTCTTTCTCCCTGGGTCTCCTGTCCCATGATCCTCTCGTATCCCCTTTGCCAATCACCTGTCCAGCTCTTGGCTCCATCCCTCCCCCTCCTGTCTTCTCCTATCATTTCGGATCTCCCCCTCCCCCTCCAACTTTCAAATCCCTTACCCACTCTTCCTTCAGTTAGTCCCGACGAAGGGTCTCGGCCCGAAACGTCAACTGCACCTCTTCCTAGAGATGCTGCCTGGCCTGCTGTATTCACCAGCAACTTTGATGTGTGTTGCTTCAAGATCTCTCTACTCTGTCAATGCCCAGCAGGTTTTGACACCTTCCTTGGCTAACAGCACATCTCTGCTTTCTTTCCCTTGTGGCTTATTATTTTGAAAAACAATCAAATAACCCAGAACACCAAATTCCCAGCCCTGGCCCCAATGTAAGCATGGCACTGGCACAGCAGTTAAATCAAAATAATGTCTTTGCTTTTGTATTACCAGCTCCACTTTCTTAGTGCAAGTGTTGCAATTCATTCAGAAAAAGAGCATTAAGCTTTGATGTTTAACAGTTTTATTTACCTGTTGTGGATTTGAATTCTGTCAGACACATTCCCATGTACTTTCTGAATCTCCCTGTCACGGTTGGATTTCCAATCTCCCCCTCATTCTGCTATGCCACTCATTTCTCATTTATTTTTAATTGACTGAATTTCTCCCGCCCCCTCGCCACATACACACAAATGGTTAAAAATCTTACCCATTACATTACCTCGATAATATAAATCATCTGGACACTGATTCAAGCAAAGTTCAGACTTCAGTTCAAGCCCATCGCTTCCTCCTACACTAGTCCCACGAATCTGTACGCATTTCTGCCACACCGATTTCCAAACGGCACATCTACCATTCTATCTTGTAATCCCTCTGCTGATTTACACATGGTTCAAGTGACAATCGGGAGATTATCATCTGTGTGGTTCTGTTTTACAATTTTCCAGAGCTGTTTGTAATCCTTCAATCAAACCTTCTTCCTAGCTTTATCTATGTCAATAATAGTGCCCAATGTGGGCCACTGCTGGATCTCTAAACTTGCTAAAAAAAAGTAGAGAACGCAGCCTTCAGGAGAGAACCTTTGCAGTAGAGAACAATGCACATTCCCTTAACTGGATGAGCACATTTCTGCTTTCTGCTCCCCATGGCCAGTTTGTTGTGTCCCTGCAGCTCCTTTCCTATCCAAATGGGGAGCAAAGTCTTTGTTAGATTGGGTTTGAGCTGCCACTCTCACAGATCACCACCCCCCGCCCCCAGAATGATCCTTTTATCTACTTTTGCCTTTGTGCTCTCTCTTCCAGACCGCAGCATCCTTGCAAACTCTTCCATCCCCGATGTGTCACGATGATTGAACCTCGCACTCCAGCTCATCGAACCTGCACTGAGATTCTGAGCAATCAATATGCGCTGTAGGCGTGATCGCTGAACGACAATGGAGGCCATCAGTTCCCACATGTTGTAACTATGATTCATCACCTGCTCAGCAGTTTCTGCTGCGGTTAGTTAATTAGTTGAATTGGATTTAATTATTTTAACCCTCTACTCACCTGTGTGAATAAAAGAGCGGCAAGTTGGAGAAATATGCCTGTGAATTCTTGACCACACGAAGCAATTAGCGGATTACAAATTATTTCATAGTGCTTAAAGGAGATTTTATTATATTTATCCAAGCTCTTCCCAATATATTATGCAGCATATAATTCAGGGTAAACAAAACTATTTGTCAAAGAATTAAATCATTATACCCTAAAATTTTTGGTGCAATTTTTGTAGTTGATAATTAGTTTAAGTGGTTAAGAGCAGTTATTATTTTCAAATACAGCTGAAACCAAAAGACGAGGAATTTGAGAAAGTGGTTGGGCATCTAGGAGACAAAAAATGCTCAAAAGTCATTTGGGTTGTCAGATGCAAATCCAATTTCAGCATTTTGTAAATCTACTTAAAATTGTTATTATTGATGGGGGTGTGTCACGCAGAAGGATTCAGTGCAAATTTTGGTTGTTTTTGTTTGTGGTGGGAGCTATTTCATCGAGTGAATAAAGAGCTGGTATACAAAGTGGAAAGCAAGCCTGAAAATTTACACAGAATTCAGTGTATAACAGCTTAACTTTGTATTTGACCTGAGAACGCATAAATAATAGTAATGGATGCCATAAAAAGTAGTGGTTCCATTTCCTGCTGTTAACATCTCAACCTGAGCACCAAATTCATTGGAAAAACATGCTTTTGCATTACTTTTAACAGATTTACAAGACATTAATTCCAAATGAAGTATAGTGCTTATACTTTAAAAGACATTTACTCACCTTCCCTGAGGGAGAAGAAAGATGCCAGGCTGGACAACTGATACATAGTATGATATTCTCCATCACATGTCCGATGAGGGATTTAAATGGACAGAGCAACCTGCCACATTCACATTACTGAATGGGTGAATAAAAAATAACAATACAATCTGCTGATTTTATTCTCAGCACTGAGAATCACGAGGAGCATAGATACAATGAATACACGCCGTCTTATTCTCGGGGAAGCAGGAATAAAATCATGAAGACATAGGTTTACGAGGTGAAAAATTCAAAAGGCACCCGAGGGTAGCTGATGATGTATACATGGAATTAGCAGCCGGAAGAAATGGTTCAGGCGGGTACATTAACAACATTCAAAAGACTTTTAGATAAGTACATGGATAGGAGAGGTTTCGGGGGATATCACGGGTCAAACACAGGGAAGTGGAATTAGCTTGATGGGCACCATAGTTGGCAGCAACAAATTTGGCTGAGGGCTGTTTCCATGCTGAACTACTGTATACAACTCGAGTCTGACTAATGCATTGTGGGTAGCACTATGGAGAAACTAGGCAGATTCATTCCATCCTCTGTATCTAGTTCATTCAAACATCCAGAACTTCTCTTTGACGTGCCATTTAACCATATATTTTTGATTATCTATTAGAAAAGAAGCAGGGAGCACTTTTAAAATCCAAATTTACATTACTGAGCAAAAGTCCCAGCACATGTATATAGCTAGGATGCCTAAGGTTTTTGCCCAGTACCTTACTATAGTTGCCAACGTGGTGTGGAGAGTGAGTTTGTAATGCTGGCGGAAGCAAAGGACATTAGGGCTGGTGAGGGTGGACAGAGAAAGTTGAGTGGCGCAGGTGCAGGTATACCCAGCCCCCAGATATCAGGCAAGGTCACTTGATTCCAAATGATTGATTTATTGATCATGAGAGAATGTCTCTCTGGTGCTTATTGCTCCCCCTCCTTCTCTCCCTGCTCCCTTCCCACTCTCAGTCCACAATACAGACCCATATAAGAATCAGGTTTACCATCATTCACACGTCATGAAACTTGTTGTTTTTGTGTGGCAGCAGTACAGTACAATTCATAAAATTATTACAGTACTGTGTAAGTCTTAGGCACCCATGCCCAAGACTTTTGCACAGTACAGAACTGTAAAAAAAATTTGAGTATCTCAGTCTTTTATAAACCCATATCTTGATTTTAACGTTTTGTCATCTGCATGAACAATGGATATTAGTTCTTAAAAATACAGAATTCGTAATCTGTTCTGATTTCATCGAGTCTTAGTCATAAGCAGAGAAATAGGCCCTTTGGCCCAACATGCCTACAACCACCATCATGTAGTTATCGCTTCTCATCTCATTTATGAGCATTGGATCTGTAGCCTTTGGTGCCTTGGCCACTAAAATACGGTAAGAGCACTTGCCTTTGCCACCTCCTCAAACTGTACCTTCCACATTGCAACTACAATTTAGTTGAAAATATATCCATAGATTCCCTTTCACTTCTTGTTTATCTTACACTATTTATGTATCGTAATTCTTAAGTCTTTGCGCTGTACTTCTGCCGCAAAAAAAAAATTCATGTCGTACAAGTCAGTGACAATGTCTAAGCCTATGTTCTTTGGTTTTAGATGATCCACACAAGGAAAAAATTCTCACTATCCAACCTATCTACGCCCGTCATAATTTTATCAGATACTCCTACAGCCTCCTCCACTCCAAGGAAAAGCAAGCACACCCTATCCAGGTAAATCTTTTCTGCATCGCATCCTTTCTATAGGATGACCACCAGAATTGCTCGATCTGTGGCCTAACCAAGGTTTAAAAGGTTACACCATAACCTCCATGCTCTTGTATTCTTTGCCCAAGCTAAAAAAAGGCCATTCATCCCATTTGCTTTTCTCACCACCTTATCTATGCCAGTCTGCCATCTTTGGGGATCTAAACATCAGTACACCAAGGTCCTTCTATTTCTGAGTATTCCCTACCATTCATCGGCATGTCCTGCTCTTATTAGACCTCCCAAAACAATCACCTTGCACTTGAGATTAAATTCAGTTTTTTTTGACTCCCACCCAGTTTACCAGCTAAATGACATTCCGTAGAATAAGTCTATTCTCTTCATTGTCAACTGTAGTACCAATTTTAATGCTATTGACAAACTTGCTGATTATAGTTCCTATATTCATATCTACTGTACATTGTTAATGTACAAATGGTAAGGGTCTCTGCACCAGTTCTTGTGGTACACTTACGGTCACAAGCTTCAGATCACAAAAGGCAGCTCTTCATCATCCTCCGTTTCTTGGTAACAAGCCAACTTTGGATCCAATTTGCCAATGTGTGCTGGATCCCACAGACTCTGAATCTTTGGACCAACTTTTCATGTGGGACCTTGTCAAGAGCCTTACTGAAATCTAAAAATATCAACTTCTAAACAATGTAGATGCAGAGATAATATACCTTATTACACCAAAGATGGATATTGCTGTTATGGTGGAATAAATATGAGACAAAGATCTCCTAACCAGCTTGTAAGAAAAAGCAATGCATTCATTTCAATGCCATTGTCTCAACATTCAACAGTTTATGAACACCTACTGAATACTTGTATTCCTGATGACCAAACTACAGAAGAACAATATCCTCTACTCCTGGGATAAACAGTTCAAAAACAAAATTGCCATGAAGCCCTTTGGAAGTCCCCGAGATAGTGGGTACGGAGTTCCAAGCATACTCAACAGAGCACATGCAACTTGTCTAGATGGGTAAGGTCAGCAAAGAGGCATCTTTTATCCAGTCCTTAAGAAGTGGGCCTCTTCATGAGCACATGAAGGATCTTCAGCTACTTGAGACTTCCCCTTCTTGTTAATCCCCAAGAAGTCCATACCACCGCGAACTCCCATGGAAAACCAGCTTACAAACACTAACTTTCTTCTTGCTGAACTGAGAGTCAGGGGGCTACTGTACCAATATCTCAATACATTCAGGATTCTGTGGCTGGAATGATGGTGGGATGTTCATCATTTCCCATCGTTACACCAGGCAGCTGTCACCAATGTAGGAACTCTGTCCATGTGGCTGAGATCCAGAGGCTATTACGTTCAAGTTTAAGTTTGCGTCATTTGACTGTACATATACACATCATTCCTGCAGACTTCAGTGCACTCATAAAACATATCACACACAGCACATTCAGCAAAATATTACCAAAAGTTAATAAAAATATAATTCAAAATTCAGGTAGTGTGCAGCACAGGTAAACTGTAAACAGTACAGTAAACAGCTTGTTGTCCTCTGTAGGGTCTTGTGGTCGGAAGCCTTGCAGTACCATACAATGCAGCCAGACTACACATTGTCAGTGGTGCTCCTGTAGAAAATAGTTAGAATGGGGTCAGGGAGCTTTACATGGCTTAATACCCTCAAAAAAAAATCCTCTGGCGTCTCTATTAGACCTATAGGCTAAGAGTGAGTGGAGACATGCAGAAGACAAAAAAAAAAGATATTAAAATTAACATCAAGTTTCTGGAAACAAGCTTGACCAATTGCCAAAATTTTTTTAAAATGCAAGATTGGATATTTTAAAATATATTGTGCATTTAAGTGATGTTAGTTTCACATGTTTATAAATTTTGAATGTTTGAAAGATATTAAATATTTTGCAGGTTAAAGGAAATTATTACATATTCATATTTTTTCATAATTTAGGGACTTAATGAAACTTGTTTAAAAAGAAAAAAAGTTTATTTTAGGCAATTACATTCTTTCCTCCCCCTCAGCAAGATTTTAGGCATTTACTTCCATCACCTCGCCTTTTCCTGGAGATGTGTCCAGCCTTCATTGCCCCATCTAATGCAATTGTTCAGGAACAAATGGAAAATATCTCAACACTTTTGTAAAGTTTTCACTCCACAACTTATTCACAATCGATAGAGAGCTTTATGTCAGGCTAAAAACAGCAAAACCTTGAATAAAGTTGTGAAATACCAATAATTACCCATTGGGAAATCAATCGACCATACAGGTGAAAAGGTATTATTCACAGGACAGTTAAGTGTTAATTATTGCCAATCAACCCCTCTGGGGTTGATGAGTCTTACTCCTTCAGAATTTAATTAGTGCTAGAAATACAAAATTTTTATATTTATATGTCTTATTTCCCTCCCTTAATTCAACCATTCTTGCCCTCTCTATCTCACTTGCTGCACATGCTTAAAACTAATGTTCTGGCCTCAAGTGCTCAGTGATAAGCTTCAAATTCCACTGGAAAATATAGGTTGCAAACTGTGAAATATGGAATAAATTACATTACAATGATCTGGATTTTAGGTCTACTGTGGGCTTCAGGGTGACATGCAATGCAGTTACTGCAGCACCTTGCAATAACCACTTCCTTTGAACATCCATCCTCTGGAAAGGTGGAAGACTAGGTGGAGATTCAAGTATTATTGGATGGAATTGTCAAGGCAGAGCCCTTCTACTCCTTACTCCAGTACAGTCACTGGGGCAATGGTCTTGCTTCTGAGCCCACTCAGAGACATGCTGAAAGCCCTGAAGAAGCAAAACCACCCAGATATTATAAAAAGGAAGCCTCACCTCGCCTCTACTTTCTATACAAACCTGAGCAATGCTTACAGATCAAATTTAAATTTTCACTGAGTGCAACAGGTTCCCATCAAATTTTATCAATGGGTTATCCCTGTCGTTTCCTGTGGGCTGAGTGAAGTGTAAACGCCCACCTCAGATCTGGAGGACAAGCATCAGAGTGTAGACTGCAGCTTTCTCTACGTACTACTCGTGTGCAGAATTATAATGCAGCTACTGAAAATCACAGTTGAGATTCCCACCTACAGCCCTGAAAAAGATGACAGTATCAGGTTTCTCAGTGAAGACTGGCTGAAGAGCCACAGAATGTCTTCACTTGCTTGTGTGCATCCCATCTCTTCCAAAGGCGGCAAAAATGACATTGCTGCTTATAAGCCAGTTTACATTATGTTAGTAGCTGTTCTTCAACTAATGGCTGGAAATTCCAGGCTGTGATAACAGTTTGAATTCTGAATTGCTTCCATGATCTATGTGTTGCTATTTACTTTCTAATCATTAGCGGTTTCCTCATTCATGTACATTTCTCTTGAGCTCATCAAGCTTGTTGCCCAAATGCCTTCACGACTGCAAAATAAGAAGAAAATATTCATCAATCACAAGCTAAGCATTCATGTGTAAAACTTAACATCTGGGTGTCCACATGAATCTTAAAATATTTAAATACACATCCACAAAAAAAAACAAAAGTACACATCCTTTAATAAAAACACCAACTCTACCCAAGAAGAATACAAAGGAATGCAAAACTAAAACTGAAGCCATTCGCAAAACCTGCAGGATGAGGAGACGAAGGTTGGAGAATTTCATAATCTGGTTTAAAATCAACAGGCCTTTATGATCTCTATGCTTTAAACTTCAAATTTGATAATAACACATTGTCTCATATGTCTAGTTGTTTTAGAAGTTATGAAATAAGTTCATCTCCTTTGTTTAAGGACCACAAGTGTTACAACACACAAAATACTGCAGGAACTCAGCAGGCCAGGTAGCATCTACGGGAAAAAGTACAGTCAACATTTCGGGCCTTCGGCAGGACTGGAGAAAAAAAAGCTGAGGAGTAGATTTGAAAGGTGGGGGGAGGGGAGAGAGAAACGCCAGGCAGTAGGTGAAACTTAGAGGGGGAGGGGTGCAGCAAAGAGCTAGGAAGTTGATTGATGAAGGAGACAGAAGGACATGGAAGAATGAAAAAAGGGTGGGGGGGGGGGAGAAGGAGCACCAGAGGGAGGCGATGGGCAGGCAAGGAGATAACATGACGAGAGACAAGGGGATGGGAAATGGTGAAGGGGGTGAGGGGAGACATTACTGGAAGTTTAAGAAATCGATGTTCATGCCATCAGATTGGAGACTACCCAAATGGAATACAAGGAGCTATTCCTCCAACCTAAATGTGGACTTATCCCAACAGCAGAGGAGGCCATGGATGGACATATCAGAATGGGAATGGGAAATTGAATTAAAATGGATGGCTAGTGGGAGATCCCACTTGTTCTGGTGTGGTACAAATTGTGTAGCATTGTGATACCTCACTGCTCCAGGGACCTTGGGTTTAATCCTGATGCTTGGTGCAGTCCATGCAGAGTTTGCATGTTCTCCTTGCAACTCGTGGATTTCCACAAGTGCTCCAGTATCCTCCAAATTAGCTCTTGTCCAGCTGCACAGCAGGACAATCAGTGGAGAGCTGATTCAAGATAAGTAAGTGTGGGAACAACACTAATGTGAATATTGTGAGATAGCATTGATTCAATTGGCCAAATAGCCTCCCTGCGCAAAGAGAAGTACAAGATAATATGATAAATTTCACAGATCACAGAAGCTAGATACCCAATATCGTTTCCTTATTCAAGAAGCCCTTCTAAAATACAGACCTGTGAGCTTTGCATAAATAGCATGGAAGTTTGTCAGAGAAGTATAGTTTTGTTCTGTGCACAACATAGGTTTATGTGGAAGAAATTAGGTCCCACAAATCGGAAAAAGTTTTTTGAGGAAGTGGCTAAGAAAATTGGTAAAGGCAGAGCAGTAGACATAGTTTGCACGGCATTCGACAAGATCCCACATGGCAGGCTGGTCCAAAAGGTGAAGGTACAATGAACCCAAGGTGTGTTAGCAAACTGAATCCAAACTTGACGTGGTGATAGGAGGCAGACGGTAGTGGTGGATGTTTATGTTTCCTTAATGGAAATCTGTAACCAGATGGGTACCACAGTGATCCGTGCTGGGACCTGTGCTGTTTCTAACAGATATAAATGACATGGATGAAAATTTAGATGGACTGATAACAAGAAAATTGATGGTGTTATTGATAGTGAAGGCTATCTCAGGACATTGGGCGAAATGGCGGCAGATGGAATTTCATCTGATGGGCACAAGAGTAAACAGAGCACTGATGCAGAAGATGTTTGGGGTGCAAGTCTACAGTGTGCTGAAGGTAGCAACACTGGTGGATAGGATAGTAAAGACGCCATATGGCATGCTTGCCTTCATAGGCAAGGCATTGAATTTAACAATTGGCATGTCTTACAATCCAAAATATTGGTTGGACTGCACTTGGAGCACTGTGTAAGACTGCCACACTGCAGCAAGGGTGTGGTAGCAAAAGAGAGAAAACAAAAGAGATTCAACGGGACATTGCCTGAAATTGGGGGCTGTGGTTATGAGGAGAGATGGGATAGGCTGAGTTTATCTTCACTGGAACAAAGGAAGGTGATCGCTGATGTTATAGAGGGTGGAGACACATCTCTATCAACACTTCTTTCCTCTGTTAGCCTGCAGGTCACCCTTGGGTAAGGTGCAGCACCTGCTTAGCACCGCCCACCCCCCAACCTGATCAGGGTCACATGAAGCCATGGGAGCAGGTGGTCAATGGCCATATGAGCAGCTGGTGCATAACCACAAGTCCTGGTTACGTGATCACTATTGCCAGGCAGACGATCTCTGAAGAGTATTGATAATGGCTGGGGTCACCCATCTTGTAAACACACTGCCCAGAGGGTAGCAATGGCCAACCACTTCTAGAGAAAAATCTCCCAAGAAAGATCTTGGTCATGGAAAGACCATGATCACCTACGCCATGTGATACGGCACATAACGAAGAAATGAAAACGTTGAGGAGCATAGATAGGATATATAATCAGAATCTTTCTCACAGCAGGTGAGTCTAGAACTAGAGAGCACAATAAAAAAAAGGAGAGAAATTTAAAAGATATCTGATACCAACAGGGTTTTCCCATACAGAGATGGACAGAGATGCTAAAGACTGTAGTAGGTGCAGATACCATTATAACTTTTAAAAGACAGGAGAGGCATAGAGGAATACAGGCAAATGGAATTAATGTTGATAAGCAACACAGCTGACATAGGAAACGTGTGCTGTTTCCATGCTGTATGATTCAATAGCAATATTGAGTCAAGTGGTGAAAGTGTAATGTCCTTGATGTTTAAAAAAACATACTTCGTATCTAACTTAAAGACAGAGAAAAATGAGAGCATGATAAATAGAATGATGAAATGTGGGAAAACAATGGTCCACGACTATTCCTGAGAATTTCTAAAAATGAAATTTATATGTCATGGTATAAATGTACTGAAAGTGCTGGAGTTTTTAATTACAGTTGTGTTGCCTACAACTATAACTTACTAATTAAATGGTTTCAAATGACACATCTTAAAACTTGAATAAATAAATATTACACTTGCATTGATTTTTATCAAATATACCATTCAGTTACACATGTGAAGAGAAATTGCTGTTTTATGGGGTAATCCATCAAAAAGCAGAAAAATAATCACCAACGACTCTTTCAAGAAGTGCCTGCATCTGGAAGAGCATCTCACAGAAAGATGTTTGACAAGCTATCATCATTTCTTCTGTCAACATAGTGTTCTTCAACAGAGGGACATCACCATTATGTTTAATGTTTTCAACATGGCCTGTGCTGGGAAAAAAAAATCCAAACATCTCACCTAAAAGAATAGTTTTTCCAATTTGTTCCCCTAGACTTATCACTGGTTAAAAATGTCTCATGTCTTTGCAAATATCTTAAATAAAAACATGCAACTGGTTTTGAATCCTCTTCTCAAGGCTCATTCAACTCCAGACATCCTGCAAGTAGCGCTTCTCTTCACGCAGATTGGCTACAACTCTCATGGCTTCCAGAGTAGTCACTCCCAGCTCTTTGGATATAATTTCAGTGAGAGTGGTAGTCACATCTTTAGCCATATTCTTGCCATCTCTGTTGAAAGAATAAAATGTGAGATATGTTAGTTTTTTGAGAAAACCCAGGACTTTTGACAGTAGTCCTGTTTGGATGACAATTTAAGCTGTGCTACATCAGAAAAGTCAGATACAGGCCGAATCGACACAGTGGGACCCAGGCCCCAGAGTGCATCAAGGCAACTGAACCAGACGTTTGGACGACAATTTATGCGCTGGGCCAGATTAAAAAGTTCACGGTGTCAGGGCCTGAGGCGAGGGTGCAGCCGGTTCAGCTCGCTGCCCTGTTCTGCGTTGAACTAAGGGTCTGTGGACTTTATGCGGACTTCAGTTCAGAACTCGATTTGCTTGCATTTATTGTTTGCCTGATTTTTCTCTCTCTCTGCACACTGGGTTTTTGACAGTCCTTTTTTAATAGGTTCTTTTAGGGTTTCTTTGTTTCATGGCTGCTTGATAGGAAATGAATTTCAAAGCTGTATGACGTACACATACTTTGATAATAAATGTACTTAGAACTTTGATGCTTAATCCCACAAGCCTGTCTTATCTCTGCAGTACTTCCTCATCTTGAAGATCTGCCCAGTTTCTATTTGCTTGATATCCTTCGATGAAAGCATTTTGTCCTCATCTTTCCTTGTTATCTTGAGCCAATAACTTTGAACTCTTGTTGCCTGGTTATTGATAAAATAAATATTCTCTATCTACTCTATCAAAACTTATTTGGTCATCATTTAGTAAAATAACACCAACATTTTTAAACCTCTACTCTGAACTGAAATCCTCCATTCTTGAAAGGACCGAGGTCACAGTAATACTCCACTCTACCCAAGTTCTTTTTGTTTCCCCCCCAAGTGCCCAATTTTAATCTATCTGAGCCCCAAAACTCCTCTTTTATTATCAGGTGCCGTATTATTTTTATCTTGCATTCTCTAAATCCAGTTCTGTTTGCACTTTAGAACTCTTATCTTATTCTCTCACCTTTCAGGATGTATGAATATATACCCTTCAAAATAATGCCATTTATACCAAATGTATTTTGAGGTTAGTCTTCCCAAAGTGTACCATCTCATACCCCCGTCTGAACTCTTTTCACCAAGTTCACAGCATTCAGGAACATATAGCCATTCTCACGAGTAACTGCTAGTTTTGTATCATCTGCTCCCGATGTCTGTAAACTTAGAATTCCAGTCCCTACACTCATGCTTATGTAGTTTTATTTTATTTAGCAATATAGACCAGTGTAGACCCTTCTGGCCCTTCGAGCTTCGCAGCGCCAGCAGCCTCCGAAATACCTCATTAACCCTAATCTAATCATGGGACAATCTACAGTAACCAATGAACCCGCATCTTTGAATTGGGGCACCTGGAGAAATCCCATGCATTCCTCGGTAAGTATGTACAGAGACTGCTTACAGAATGGCGCTGGAAATGAACTCCAAACTCCAGAACACTCTGAGGTGTAAAAGCGTCACTTTAACCACTACCGTGGCACCTAAATAAACTGCCCCTTGGGGAACACCACTTCTTTGTCTGAAAAGTATTCATTCAACACTGTCCTTTGTACATGGTACTTAATTATTTTTGTATCCAAAATGCCACTTCCATCTTAAATCAGTGTTTTATCTTCATCAGCTTTCAGTGTGGCATTTTGTTAAATACCTTCCAGGTACAGTTCTTTTTTATTTCTTTTAGGCATCCGTTAGTCTCGTGAGTAACGTGAGTAAAACCATGGATTTGCACCTTGGAAGGTTTTCAGGGCGCAGGCCTGGGCAAGATTGTATGGAAGACCGGCAGTTGCCCATGCTGCAAGTCTCCCCTCTCCACGACACCGACATTGTCCAAAGGAAGGGCACTAGGGCCGATACAGCTTGGCACCGGTGTCGTCTCAGAGCAACGTGTGGTTAAGTGCCTTGTTCAAGGACACAACACGCTGCCTCAGCCAAGGCTCGAACTTGCGACCTTCAAATCACTAGATGAACGCCTTAACCACTTGGCCACGCGCCAACACAAGTACAGGTACAGTACATCTACAATTTAATAACGTTAGACACACACAGTTTGCTGCTATCCATATTAAAGCTCCATGATTAACCTACGCTATTCTTAATAATAGTTTCTAATAACTTTACAATCCTGATTTGTTTTCCATTAACCACAGAAGCCATACTTACTACTTCATTGTGAACTTGCAGTAACTTTGCAATCAGACTTTTCATCCACATTTTTACATACCTAGGTTTTTTTTTAAAAACAGTTTTGTATTTATCCAGCATATTAGGTCAGGAGAAACTAGCCCTCTGTGTTCCATTCTCTTTTCTTTGTCTAAATTTCCTATTTTTTCTGATAATATTTTTTATTATTTCTTTATTTCTGCATTCTGTGAGAGGAAATTTAAAACGTTCAGTCTGTCAGTTAAAATAGCAGTCTCTCTGTCTGAGTAGAATCGAATCGCAAAAATATTCCTTTTAAAAATTGACAAAATGTACTTCTGTTAATATTTCTATTAACAAAATAAACATTAATCTACACAGAGGGCATTTTAAAATCTGAAATATTTCTAGTTTATACCGAACGGTGATTTAATAAAATACACTCTTCTAATGCAGCTTCAAACACAGCTTGATTGAAGACCTCACTAACTCCTGCTACCAACTAGAATTTCTGCACTGCTTTCTATGGGGACATGTTTTGCCTCCACAGAGCAGCAACTAATCAAATTCTACAAACAATGCCTATAAAATATGAGAGAATGATTCACTCATCAGGTTAGGCACCAGTCACTGGAAAAATAAAAGTGCATGGTGTATATTTAAAGAAAATTTTTAAAAATACACAAAAATACACACGTGGCTTTATTGAAAATTTTTTAAAAAGTCTGGTATAAACTTATTTCCCACTACACTGATCTTGGTGTAAATTTATGAAAGATAAATGCTAGAGGGCAAGGGCAAAACAAATCTCCAGATACCCATTCTTAACATCTGGCTACACAGCTAAAGTTGAGTAAACTGTTTCTGTATGTTTGCAGATTTTATCTTTTGGCAAGACAACTTTGCTGCCTTCATGCCGTTACTTATTGTCACATGCTATTGTTACAAGAGTTGCTTCAACAAGTCATGTGAGAATCTCACAATATTCCATTCCCTGAAATAGATCTACTTCACTCCTCCACACCAGTAAGTCAATTACCATGCAAATGTTAATGCTAATTGGGACTGTCATTCAAACGCCCACTTTTCATTATCAAATGCAACATTCTGGCATTGTGGTTTATTTAGTGCTAGATAACTCAGTTTCCTATTTGGTGGTGCCACCTTTTGATCGATCACAGTGCATTATAGGAGACGGCTTCATCCCAAATTTTGATGTAAGTCGAGGTTCTGCAAAATGCATTCAAAATTAGATAAATCGTTACTACTACAGATAAGATCTACAACAAATTTCATGACATATTCCAGTGATGTCAAACCTGGTTATGATTCTGAAGCTTTTCAATGTTTGGCTCTTATTGTTGTCAACTGCTTGAAATTAATAATTTGGCTACAATTTCTCAAATTAAAGAATTCCCAAACAGCAAAGAAAACAGGTTGATGTTCACCAGAATTTGGCTCAATTTCTTATTAAATGTTTAATTCATTTTGTATTTAAAAATCTTTTAGTCCCAAATTCCAGAGATGAAGGGGTTAGACTGAGGAGAGATTCAGTCGCCTGGGACTGTACTCACTGGAATTCAGAAGAATGAGAGGAGATCTTATAGAAACAAAATTATGAAAGGGATGGATAAGATGGAGGCAGGAAAGTTGTTTCCACTGGTAGCTCAGACTAGAACTAGGTAGGGGACATAGCCTCAACATTCAGGGGAGTAGACTTAGGATGGAGGTGAAGAGGAACTGCTTTTCCCCAGAGAGTGGTGAATCTGTGGAATTCTCTGCCCAATGAAGCAGTGGAGGCTACCTCAGTAAATATATTTAAGAGAAAGCTGGACAGAGTTTTTGCATAGTAGGGGAATTAAAGATTATGGGGAAAAGGCAGATATATGGAGACGAGTCCATGGCCAGATCAGCCATGATCTTATAGAATGGCAGAGCAGGCTCAACGGGCCAGATGGCCAACTCCTGCTCCTGTATCTTATGTTCTCTTTAACCCACAATCTAACTCTCATATTCCCAAAATAAGAAATTTCCTACGATTACCTTCTCAAAGTTTTCTGAAAGGAATTTCAGTCACATTTTTTCCAGCAGAAACAGTTCTGCATAGAATCAGTCTTGTTTACAGAATCTCACGTGGTCTACATAACATATTGTAAATTATCCCGTGATTCGGGGGTCATTGAGTGGCGAAGCTCGAAGGACCAGACATTTTGCACTGTATCTCTAAATTAAAAATATTTAGACAAAATAAACTTTAGTAAAGTATTGGACATTATTACATCATAGTTGATAAATTGGATACAAAATTAACTTGGCCATAGATGTCGGAGGAAAGTGAAAGAGAGACATTTCTCTCAGTGAAATCCATAATTAATAATCAGTGTTAGGACCTACATATATGACTTGGATGAAAATGCAGGAGGTCCGATTAGTAAGTTTACAGGGAGTACCAAAACTCAGAGTTATGGATTGTGAGGAAAGTTGTCAAAGGATGCAACAAGACAGATCAACTGGAATCTTTAAGGGAGAAGCAGCAAACAGTGATGAATCTGAACAAGTGCATTTTGTGAGCTCAAACTTGAGAGAAAACATTAGTAAATGGCAGGATCCAGAAGAGCATTGATATACAGAGGGAACTTGGGATGCAAGTCCCAAGTTCCCTGAAAGTGAATAGTGTGGCAAAGAAAGCTTAGAGCATGCTGACCTTCAATGCTCAGGAAGTCATGTTGCAGCCACAAAAATTTTAGTTACGCCACATTTGCAGAATTGTGTGCAATTCTGGTCATTACACTACAAGTAGGATGTGGAGGTTACCACACGGGTGAAAGTGACCTGACACAAGTATACAGTGCAAAATTGTGAGAGGCATAGATAGGATGGGTAGTCCAATCGTTTTCCCCTCCCAGGGTGAAAATGTCAAATACTAGTGGGGAATGGTTTTAGGGTGAGGGGGAGAACATTTAAACTTAATTTGTGAGGAAAGTTTATATACTTTTACACAATGGTTAGGTGCCTGGAACCCATTGCCAGGAAAGGTGGTGGAAGCAGATATCATAGCAATGTTTAAGAATCATCCATGCAGACACAGGAACAGGCAAGGAATAGAGATAATGTGGGAGGGCAAACAGCCAGAGGTCATGGTCCATGTAGGTACCAATGATATGGGTAGGACATGACAAGGTTTTGCATAGGGAGTTCAAGGAGATAGGTGCAGGACCTCCAGGGTTATGATCTCAGGACTGCTACCTGTGCTATGTGCTACTGAGGCCAGAACTAGGAAATAGTATACAGTTTAACACATGGCTAAGGAGTTGATGTAGGATGGAGGGCATAAGAGTTTTGGATCATTAGGCTCTCATCCAGGGAAGCTGGGAAATGTACAGAAGGGGTGGTTTTCACCTGAACTGGAGGGGGACTAATATCCTAGTGGGAAGGTTTCTTAATGCTGCATGGTGGGGCTTAAACTAGAGTTGCAGGGGGGGTGGGAACCAGAGTGCCAGAATAGATAGTGGAGAGGTTGTCGAGCAGATGTTGGTAAGACCTCAGACAACTTCAGGAAAAAGGTTGAGCATGGTGCAAGTAATGCCCTGAGCTGTGTATATTTCAACGCAAGTAGTATCACAGGAAAGGCGGACAAGCTCAGGGCATGGATCAACACATGGAATTACGACGTTGTAGTCATTAGTGAGACTTGGTTGCAGGAGGGATTAAAGGAGGAGGGGTGGCCATACTAGTCAGGGAAAATGACAGGGCAGTGCTCCGTCAAGTCAGACTGAAGACTCAACTAGTGAGGCTCTATGAGTGGAACTGAGAAATAAGAAAGGTATGACCACGTTAATGAGGCTATATTGCTGACCACACATTAGTGCTAGGGACTTAAATTTGCAAAGAGATTGCAGACTGTTGCGAGAAACACAAGGGTGTTCTTGTAGGTGATTTTAACTTTCTACATATTGACTGGGATTCCCGTACTGTAAAAGGGCTAGATGGAATAGAATTGTTCAAATGTGTTCAAGGAAGTTTTCTCCATCAGTACGCAGAAGTTCCAATGAGAGAGTGTGCGATACTGGATCTGCTATTAAGCAATGTGGTAGGGCAAGTGACAGAAGTTTGTGCAGGGGAACACTTTGCATCCAGTGACCACAATGCCATTATTTTCAAAGTAAATATGCAAAGAGATAGGTCTGATCCATGGGTTGAGATTCTAAATGGAGAAAAGCCAGTTTTGATGGTATCAGAAATGACCTGCAAGCGTGATTTGTGCCAGGCTGCTTTCGGGGAAAGGTGTACTTGGAAAGTGGGAGGCCTTCAAAAGTGAAATGTCGAGAGTACAAAGCTTGTATGTGCCTGTCAGAATAAAACAAAGTTAACAGGCGTAGGGAATTTCTGTTTTCAAGGGATATTGAGACCCTGGTTAAGAGAAAAAAGCAGGTGCATAGCAAGTATCGACAGGTAGGAACAAATGAAGTGCTTATGGAATATAAGAAATGCAAGGGAACACTTAAGAAATCAGGAAGGCTAAAAGATGGCATGAAATTGCTCCAGTTGACAAGGTGAAGGAGAATCCTAAGAGATTCTACAGGTATGTTAAGAGCAAAAGATTGTCCGGGTAAGATTGGTCCTTTGGAAGACTAAAATGGTAATTCACGTGTGGAGCCAAAACAGCTCGGGGAGATCTTAGATGCATTCTTCACAACTATATTTACTTGGGAGATGGATACAGAGTTTATAGGCTCAGGCAAAGCGGCACCAACTTCATGGACCCTGCACAGATTACAGAGGCAGAGGTATTTGCTACCCTGAGGCAAATCAGGCTGGATAAATCCCTAGGGCCTGACAAGGTGCTCCCTTGGACCCTACAGGAGGCAAGTGCAGAAACTGCCAGGGCCCTAGCAGAGATATTTAAAACATCGACAGGAAAGGTACCAGACGATTGGAGGATAGCCAATGTTGTTCCACTGTTTAATAAAGACTAAACAGAAACAGGAAATTATAGGCCGGCAAGTCTAACATCAGTTGTGGGACAGTCATTGGAAGGTATGGTAAGGGACCGGATTAACAATAGACATGGACTGATTAAGGATAGTCTATGGCTTTGTGCGTGATAGGTCATGTCTAACCAATCTTACAGAGTTTTTCGAGGAAGTTACCAAGAATGCAGATGAAAGCAAGGCAGTGGATGTTGTGAATGTGGAGAGAATAAAAAAGGGATTAACGTTGGATTAGTGTAGATGGACTCAGTGGATCAAGAGGCTTGTTTCTTTACTGCGTGATGCTATAACCTCCATGTAACTCCATCCCCACTGCACTTGCGCTCCAACTGCATTTTCTCCAGAAATTATGAATCAATTAAATCAGAACTCTAATATTACCATTCAAATAAAGATAACCACGTAGAAATAGGTTTTGTTTTAAATTTCCTTGAGTACTTCTAGATGAAAATTTTCATTCAGTTAAAAGTTTTCAAATGTCAACTATCGTACTACATTTTCTGAACTCACAACTTTTTAACATAAAGAGGCTTCGCACTTCCCATGCCCAGAACCTCTTCTATATATTATATTTAGTTCCTTTTGTTCAAAATGAATAATAGTCTGAGAGTTTACATATCTATTTCAGCCCACCTTCAGAAATTTAACCCATTTGGTTAAATCAGCCAATTATCCTTTGTGGTCTGCTAAAAAACATACAAAATTTTCGCTTTTCTTCTTACCAGGTACACAAATTAGAACTTGCCCTTCCCCCACCCCAGGTACAAAGACCATGCGAGGTCCAGGTGAGATCCAGGGCACGAAACACTGAAACATTCAGGTTCAGATTGGGTTGGGAGTAAACTGGTTCAGTAGTTCTTCCAGATCAATGTGCCTCAGTGTCAGCAGTGGTGGTGTTTGCAAGACAAACATCATCAATCCCCCACCACCAAGGCCATGCCCTCTTATTTGCACAATTTGTTGTCTTTTGCACATTGGTTGTTTGTCTGTCCTGTTGGGTCTAACATTGATTCTATTGTGTTTCTCAGTTTTACTGTGAATGCCCACAAGAAAATGAATCTTAGGGTTGTACATGGTGACATATATGTACTTTGATAATAAATTTACTTTGAACTTTAAATTAGCCAGGGACAAGAGACAGAACTTGATCCAGTAAGGCTTTTTTGGTTGTTGACTTTAAATTTTGTGAATGCCAGCAACTGGATGTGATACATCAGGGATGAGAGATGTTGGGAATTTTTCTCATCCTTGTTTTTCCTGATGTTGGTTTTAAGTTTGCCTTGATCAAGTGGTATTGTCCTTTCTTTGGGAAGTGGGCAAAGTACTTCACCTGGGCTTAGTTTGTTGAGCTTGGTTTGACCCTGGAGGTTAGATATGACAGTCAGGAAGGGAATGCAGGTGGTATCTTGCATGGACTTGTGGTGTGCTTTCTCAGTTGTCTGTTTCCATTTTGCCTTGGTGCCATATTCAGACAGTGGATGGGATACATTTTCAGGGCAAGGATGAGACATAGGAAAAAGGTGCGGGTGGATGCTTAGCTCAGGAGTGGATGTCAAGTGTGGTTCAGCACGAGACTAGACAACGTTCAGTGAACTGCTCTGAGCTGGATTGGTTTCTGGAAAAGATTACATGTACCTCAGCTTCAACTGTCTTGGGTCAGCTTTGGGTGGAATTTTAATTTTACACACGAGCAGGTCTCAGAGCTCTACGACTTTCTCCTCTACCACATTAGCATCTTCTCCAAAGAAACAAAAGATAAAAAAAAACTGCAGATAATACATTTACTGTCATCTTACTAATGCTTGACAAAATAAACTATTACATTTTAATTACTACATTATTGCCCTGCTGCAAAAGTAAACATTTGATTAATATTTTCAAAGGTTTCCTTTGCTCAAGGTGCTGTTTATATTGTATTATTTTGCTGTTTTTATTGCATTACAAACCTGAAAAGCCCATTTTCCATTCAACTAAATTAGATTTTAGCAATTTCAGTTTTGGTTCAGAAAAATACCCTACCACAAAGCAAAGCACATTATATTCAATATCAGCAATGTATGTTGACAACAGCATCTACCTCAGAAGATTGTATTCAATTAAGTACCCAAATTCCTCTTGTACCTTTTTGGAGTAGAATGCAGCAAAGTTCAGATGATATAACCACATACATTTGTCCTAATACACAATTACGGATGAATTATCTACTCTGTTCCGTACAGTTTAGAAAATACACAATCAGCCACAGACATCATTACATTTCTACTCACCCACAAACATACATATAGCCACATTCATTCAGCAAAACTTTTGTGACATCATAGGCTAAGTGCTGGAGTAAATGTTGAACGTATTTTGGTTTTCCATCTGTCGCCTCTCTTGAGAAACAGACTTTCAGTTGCGTTAAAGTGCCATTACTTAGAAAATCTTGTAATTCTTTTCTGCAGAGACAAAAACAAATACATCTTTGGCCTTTAAGTGCTTCACTTTATTTCTGTTCCTGTGTATTTGTGTACTTCCATGTTTTTATTTGGATTTTGCCCCCTTTCAGTTGACTTTCTATTCTACCCATCTGCAGCGTCTGCTAGCTTTGATCTAACCCCACACATTAAGCTGGATACTTTTCCAGCAGAATTTATGAACTGACTTAAAGCACTTCCAGGACTTGGCTTTTTCTCCTTGGAGCGATGGAGGATGAGGGGTGACCAGATAGAGGTGTACAAGATGATGAGAGGCATTGGTCGTATGGATAGCCAGAGGCTTTTCCCAGGGCTGAAGTGGCTAACTCAAGGGGGCATAGTTTTAAGGTGCTTGGAAATAGGTACAAGGGGGATGTCAGGGGTTAAGTTTTTCACACAGGGAGCGGCGGGTGCGTGGAATGCACTACCAGCAAAGGTGGTAGAGGCAGATACAATAGGGTCTTTTAAGAGACTCTTAGATAGGCACATGGAGCTTAGGAAATTAGGGGCTATGTGGTAGGGAAGTTCTGGGCAGCTTCCAGAGTAGGTTATGTGGTCGGCACAACGTTGTGGCCGACGAGCCTATAATGTGCTGTAGATTCCTATGTTTTTAAGCCTCCTGCTTTTATTCTAAATATCCATTTGTCTTATTAAGCATTTTTAATCATTTCTAAAGTATTTTGCCCCATTATTAAAGACTAACAGAGAGTGGTAATTCCAGCACCTTTTAATGGAACTGAATTTCAGAACTTGAGTACGGCTTGTTGCCACTGCAGCATTGGGCATCCTGCCCAAACCACCAAAGACAAATCTTTACCCCCACTAATTCAGACCATAACCAAAACAGCATCAGGAAATGGTGAACATATGTGGATCTATATAAAATTTATTAATAACTAGTTTAAAAGTGAAAACAAATAAGGGCCAATGATACGATTGTTACCATGACTACAGTACACTGATACGATGAGCACCAGTTACCCTTTTTACAGATGCGTGCTTTAAAAGGTTTAACAATATTCAGTGCAGTTGAAAAGCATAAAGCAGTGTCTGTGCTTCTAATCAGAAGCTTTGCATAAACCTAATTAAGTCTCCAGAGTTAATTGAATTTAAGGGACGCCCCCAATAACATAACTGATGCCGTCCCACACACTGAGGAACTGCAATCTTGTGCGTGCACAATATTGGGAAGAAACAGAGCTTAAAACAATGAGGCTTCATTTTTGATGACAGGCTATCTTTACTTCACAGCCTACTTTGGCAAAGTCTCCAGCAAAGACTCTACGCCTCCTCAACTGCTGTGCTCCAAAAAAGAAAGCTGAGCAACATTAAATGATATAAATGTGATGGCCCTTCCCTAGGAAAGAATTCAACTTGATTTGAAATAGCACCTCAGGAGTAGTGTCACTCGAAGCTCTGTCTCGGCCTGTTATATTTTTCCACTAATAATTATTCGGAGGACATTAGAAGTACATCATCAGCACATGCTTTATTTTACCCTCTAATTTCAGTTGAGTCCAACTGTGAAATCATCTGCAGATGAGATAGATCCTTCTAATGGAAATGATTAATTACCATCGTATAAGGTTTAAAACCAGTAAATAAATCTTGCGGTGGAAAAAATGGCAATAGAAGTGTAAAAATGTAAAAATCAGGAATTCCAGCAGGTGAAATTTTACTCAGCTGTCTGGGACAGATAGACGAAGATGCATAGATGCTCAGTGTCCATGCTGTCAGCTGCACAGAGATAGAGAACAGTGCTCCTGTGCCAAGACAGCAAATTGGCCATGTTCATCATAGGGCATCGATAGGCCAGCCTTCTCAGCTGAGGGATTTCAAACCAGTCAGTATTTCCCATGGATGGGTTACTCAGAAAACCTGTGATGCCCAGTCATGCTGGAATTCTCTTGTAATGAGTGGAAGGCAAGTAAACTCCAATTTTAAATGTCTCTAAATGTCACTTAAGGGATACCTAAATCCATGAAGCGGGAGTTCTGGTCCCCAGGGATGTGCCAGTACTTCTGCACTACATATCCACAACCCAGACTTCTCCACTGGACTCCAGTGTGCAGAGGGCCAGCAAAACCTCTGAATCTACCCCAAGGGAATGGGAGCTTGCAGAAATTATTGACAATTCTGGAAGGGCCGGATCCAATACAATATAAACATACCTTCAGAAAATCAAATCCCAAATCTGGTGCGAATCCTTTACAGGATAAATATTAGGTTTGATTAAATTTAACTCCACAGTCAGGAATCTTAAAAAAGTGCTTCCTTACTAAATTCTTGAATGTATTGTAAATTGAAATTCAGGCTAGCAGTTTAAAAAACTTCAGTCAGAACTCTACAAGTTTTAAAAAGTTTGCACAGAACTTTAGTTCCAGTAACAGATGAGGGAGTAATATTTTGAAAATATCAGGAGATAAAGGCACAGACTGAACAGTGCGTTATGTTTCTCTGTGAACGGATCCTCAACCATAGAGAGGATAAATGACGCAAATAAAATTAGAACACTATGGTTACCGAAACAGATAGTCTCGATCACAATGCCGGCAGCCATAGAATAGCCAGGTTTCTCCAAAAGTACACTTGGGATTCTCTTCTCTTTGTTTTTGTCTGAAACAAAAAAAGACAATGAATCAAGATCTACATTCACAGTTGCCTGGCAATTCAACTGCGGTGTCCTGGCTCCAGATTTCCATTCTGCCTCTCGAACTTAAACTTACCAACATGCTAATGGCTCAGTACAAAAACAAATATTTGTTGCAGATTCTTGAAAGCAATCAAAATCAATCTAATTTTCAGTGATATTTTCTTTCAGCCAGAGGAAAATGTTCTACAAGAATTGCATTGCCTCATTTGAACTACCATTTCACTCCCCGGTGCACGCAAGATCAGCTGGCTGCTTGCCTCTGGACAGACTTGCAGCTGAACCCAGAGCTCTCAGTTGTCAGCATTATGCTAGTGCATTGGAGGATCTACGCCTTTATCAGGAATGGACAAACTCCTTAGCTACACACGCCAAGGCAAATAGAGAACTCCTCCTGCCTCCAGTAAGATAAACTAAGTCAATATAAAGAAGAAATCTGGCTCTGAAGTACTTTTAAAACATCCACCAAGCAGTGAAGAAACCTGTCGGATTTTTTTTTAAGAAATCATCATTCCATAATAAATAGCCAAACATATTGATGTAATTAATTTCTACCTCAAATTTCTAAAAAAAAAAATCTGATTTAAAGATTACTTTCATGTGCAACCTTCCACGTCTTTTGAATTATTCTAATTGTCACAGCCTGTGGTCTCAACCACACAAACTGCTGCAGTCCCGCCTACATCCTTTCGGTAGGCCCCGAGGTACTGTCACCAATGTTCTCTCAGTAACCCCACAGGCTCATCTCCAACAACCTTTCACTGGTCCCCAACGTCCTCTTGCCATCAGCAGCAGCCATATTGCCAACATCTATCACCAACTCCCACAATCCTTCCAGCTATATCCTCGCACAAATCCCACTTACATCCTTACTGAAGCCCCGCATTCCTCTCGAAGCTCCACTGGCGTAAACGTGACAATAGGAATCAATGGGAGGGCGGTTTACCTGAAGCTGGAAAATTCAAATGTTCATTCCAGAGAGCAATTAACTGCCTAGAAAGAAGATAAAATGTTCTCCTAACTTACATTGGACCTGCAATGGCAGTGGAGGAGGTCGCACACAGACAGAAGGAGTGGTAGAGTGATTAGATTGTAAGAATTTAATTGATTTTTTTTAAGGTGACCAAGAGGATTGACAAGGGCACGGCATTAGATGTTATCAACATGGACTTTAGCAAGACCTTTGACAGGGGTGGATTGACCAGAAGATGAGATGACATGCAAGGAGACGGGGGTGGTAGTGGAATGACTGGAGGCCTGTGATCAGCAGAGTACTGCAGGGATCAGTAGACCCACAGTTCTTTGACATTAATATTAATGATCTGGATAAGAATGCTGCTGCTGTGGCTAGCAAGCTTGCTTATGGCACCAAAATTGGTGGTATAGTGGACAGTAAGGAAGGTGATATAAGATTACAATAGAGCCTAAATTAACTGGAGATGTGGGCCAAGAAATAGTAGATGGAATTTAACTGTCAAGTGTGAAGTGTTGTATTTTGGAAAATAAAACCAGGGTAGGACTTGCACAGTGAATGGCAGGGCTCTGTAGTGTTGTAGGACAGAGAGATCTAGAGGTACGATTAGATATTTCCCTGAAAGTGGCAAAACAGGTTGACAAGATGGTGAAGAAGGCAGCTGGCATGCTCGTCTTTGTTTGCCAGTGCATTGAGTATGAGTTGGGATGCCATGTTACAGCTGTACAAAGTGTTGGTGAGACCAGACTTGGAGCATTGGCTATAGGATAGAAATTAGAAAGAGTGAAAAGATTTGCTGGAGGTTTCCAGGACTTAGAGGGCTTGAGTTATTGGGAGATATGGGACAGGCTGGGGCTTTCTTCCCTGAAGCATAGGAGATTGAGGAGTGACTTTACAGAGGCTGAGAAAATAACATGAGGTCCAGAGAAGGTGGATGGCCACAGTCATTTTCCCCAAGGTACGGAAATCTAGAACTAGGGAGCATAGGTTTTAAGGTGAAGAGGGAGGATTTAAAGACTGATGGGATTTCTCCAGGTTATCAAGGGAGGCAAGAGTCAAAAATGCTGGAGTATTGCCCAGTATCTTTATGTCCTCTCTAGACGTAGGCAAGGTCCGGAGGACTGGCCAGTGTTTAATGTTGTACCTCTATTTAAGAGGGGAACAAGGGAAAATCCTAGGAACTATAGACCAGCGAGGTTCACGTCAGTTGTAGGGAAATTGCCAGAGAAAATTCTTAGGGATAGGATATATGAGCATTTGGAAACCCGTGGTCTAATTAGGAAGAGCCAGCATGACTTTGTGTGGGGCAAGTCGTGCCTTATCAATTTGATTGAGTTTTTTTGACAAGGTGACAAGAGAGTTAGATGAGGGTAGGGCAGTGGATGTTGTCTACATGGATTTTAGTAAGGCGTTTGACAAAATCCCTCATGGGAGGCTGATCCAGAAGATTAGGATGCATGGGATAACACAGCGAATTGGCTGTTTGGATTCAGAACTGGCATGCACAAAGACGACAGAGGGTGGTGGTCAAAGGAATTTACTCTAGCTGGAGGCCTGTAATTAGTAGTGTTCCACACGGATCTGTGAAGGGACCTCTGCTGTTTGTGGTGTTTATAAATGACCTGGATGAAAATGTCAAAAGGTGGGTTAGTAAGCTTGTGGATGATACCATGATTGGTGGAGTTGTGGATAGTGTAGAAGACTGGTAAAGAATAAAGCGCAATCCAGATCAGTTACAGATATGGGCAGAGAAATGGCAGATGGAGTTTAACCCAGATACATGTGAGGTGTTGCACCTTGGTAGGGCAAATGTAAGGAGACAATACAGTACACTGTTACGGACAAGACCCCTAACAGTGTTGCTGAGCAGAGAGATCTTGGCGTACAAGTTTATAGCTCCATGAAAGTTGGCTAGACAGGTTGACATATGGCTAAGGTGACTAATAGAATGCTTGCTTTTATTAGTTGAGGCTTTGAGTCAAAAATCAAGAGGTTATGTTGCAACTTTATAAAACTCTGCTGAGGCTACATCTGGAGTATTGCAGACAGTTCTGGTTGTTGTGCTTTAGGAAGGATGCTGAGGCTTTGGAGAGGGTGCAGAAGAGGTTTATCAGGAGGTTGCCTGGTTTAGAGGCCATGTGCTATTACGAGAGGCTGGACAAATGGGTTGTTTTCTTTGGAGCGGTGGAGGCTGAGAGGAGATCTGATAGAGGCTTATAAGATTATGAGAGACATAGACAGAGTAGACAGTGGGTGTCTGTTTCCCCATGGTAGATATGTCTAATACCAGAGGCCATGCATTGAAGGCAAGAGGGGGAAGGTTCAAAGGGGATGTGAGAGGCAAGTTATTTTACTCAGAGAGTGGTGGATGCCTGGAAAGCACTACCTGGTATGGTGGTAGAGGCAAATACATTAGAGGCTTTTAACAGACGTTTAGATAGGCACATGAATATGAGGATGCAGGGATATGGACATTGTGTAGTTAGAAGGAATTAGATTTTGGGGGGGGGGGGTTGGTTTTTTTTGCTGGTTCAGCACAACATTGTGGGCCGAAGGGCCTGTACTTGTCTGTACTGTTCTGTGCTCCAAGACCAGAAGGGCAAGATTTTCCACACAAGGTGGTGAGTATGTCAAACAAGTGGGAGTGGTCGGCATGGGTCCAATTACAACAGTTAAAAAAAAGATTAGGACATGTACTCAGATAGGAAAGGTTGAGAGGGACATGGACCAAACAGGCAAAGGGGAATAGCTCAGGTAGGCAGCCTGCTCAGTGTGGTTGAGATGGACTGAACGCCTTGTTTACATGGTGTACGAGTGTGGAAGCAAGTCACTGATTCACCTGGAATGACCATTTGGACGGTGCGAAGGGAAGAGGTGCTGTATGAACAGGGAATGGTGAGGGAGGAATGGACCAGGGAGTCAGGAATTGAGCAGTCCCTGCAAAACATGGAAAGTGAGGCAGTGAAAATATATTGCCACAACAATTATTGCTGTGAGAGCTCCCCAAAGTCTCCAGCTTGTTTAAAAAACTACCTTTTCTTTCCATTAGTGTCAATAGTGATAATGCTCATCGATCATCACATCAGGTTTAAATCCAGTCTCAACTCCTTGGATGAGCTCAAAACACAATGTTCAATTTTCGGCTAAAAACTGACAGGTTACATTTGTATTGGGAGATTCCCATCTCTAACAAGTGGTAATTCAAGTACTTCACTGTTTCAATCAAAGATTTCAGCAGACCCCTAATATCTTAAAGGATCATATTTACTGAACTCATAAATGAACCATGTCAGCATTCTGGCTGCAGCTATCCATCAGAAGCTGAATATCATCTGTAATGTTACCAGCCTCCCTTCTCAACACAGTGCAATTAAAACCCACCAAAGACCTGCTAATTGTCAAGATGAATGGAGCATCAGCAACACAAAAACATGTCAGCATTCATACCAAAACAGCCCCCTATTTGTGACATTTACTGGGAACGAAGGACACGAAGCATTGTTAAGGATCCCTACCACCCATCCCACAATCTCTTTGACCCACTATCAGGAAGGAAGCACAGGAGCATTAGGACGAGGACAGCCAGGCTAAGGAATACCCTGCGACCACTGAAGTCTCGTCACTAGGGCTACTACTACATCGACTCAGGCCTAGGGGCACGATGACGGACTCTCCACTTCTCCCTCTCCCTCATCAGTGTGTTCAGTTCATCTACATTAGCCACGCTGCTGTCTTCTAGGAGCGTGTTGACCATAGTCTTGAGAGGGTGCCCAGGGTTCATCCTCCCATGCTTGGGCTCCTATATGATGGCTAGGCTGGCATAGACAGTGCCCCGCTAGTTGCAGCCTTCTCGCCTTGATTTTAGTGGTGAGCATCGGTAGGTCGTCATAGAGCTCGATGCTCATCATGTGCTGTTGCCAACTCATGTCAAGAGCCACCCGGAGCATTCGTGTACAGGTGTCCCCCGCTTTTTAAACGTTCGCTTTATGAAACCTCACTGTTATGAAAGACCTACATTAGTTACCTGTTTTCACTAACAGAAGGTGCTTTCACTGTTACGAAAAAAGGCAGCGTGCGATAAAAGGCAGCGCACGAAAAAAAGCAGTGTGCGCCCCGAGCAGCAAAGCTCCTCCCCCGGATTCGGAACTGCATTCTAGCCGGCATTGCTTAAACATGTGCCTGTGAGCAGCTGTTAGCAAAATGAGGTATCGGAAAGCCTAAAAGAACTCGTAAGGGTGTTACACTTAGCGTAAAACTAGACATAATTAAGCGTTTCAATCGTGGTGAACGAAGTAAGGACAAAGTGAGTTTGGCTTGTGGAAGTTGACGAAGATGATGTTGAAGACGTTTTGGCATCTCATGACCAAGAACTGATAGATGAAGAGCTGATGCAATTGGAAGAGGAAAGGATAACAATCGAAACCAAATGCAGTAGCGAACGGACCAAAAGTGAAGTCGTCCAGGAACTGAACGTGAAGCAACTGCGTGAGATTTTCGCTGCAATGATAAAGTACGACTTCAATTTTGAAAGGGTACATCAGTTTAGGGCATATTTGCAAGATGGTTTGAGTCCTTCCAAAGAACTGTATGATCTAAAAATGCGCGAGGCTAAGCAGTCAAGCAAGCCTTCCACATCAGCCACAGCAGACGACGAAACTCGACTTTCGACATCGAGGGCAGGCGGAGATAGAAAAAGATGACCTGCCTGCCCTGATCGACGATGAGATGACACCCCAGTGTCCCACCAACCCAACCCCCGGGCTGTGGAAAGATACTAATCCGCGAAGAATGCAGCTGTAGCCGGGACGCACTCAGCACATCTAAGAAAAAAAGCCAAAATAAACAAGCTAATTAATTAGGTGCTGCCCGGCACATAAATGTCGGCCCAGATCAGAGGCGATTACCAATTGCGTTGCCTCTGATCTGGGCTGACATTTATGTGCCAGGCGGCACCTAATTAATTAGCTTGTTTATTTCAGCTTTTTTCTTGAAGATGTGCTGGGTCCCTCTCGGCTACCACTGCACCACTGCATTCTTCGTGGATCGGTATCGGTTCACTGCCTGGAGGGTGGGGGCCACTGCACCACCCCAGCCTCCGACGACTCAGCCTAACACACCATCATCAGTGTGCTCGGCGCTGTCCCGATTCCGGTAAGTGATACTACACTGTACACACATTATTTCTACGTTATATCGGCTGTGTATTTTTACGTGTTATTTGGTATGATTTGGCAGCTTCATAGCTTAAAGGTTACTGGACAGCGCTTGCGTGAGATTTTCGCTACAGAGAACAGTGCGGCAATGATTGTAGGGAAGTATTTCTACTTTATATAGGCTGTGTATTTATCATATCATTCCTGCTTTTACTATACGTTACTGTTATTTTAGGTTTTATGTGTTATTTGGCATGATTTGGTAGGTTATTTTTCGGTCTGCGAACACGCACAAATTTTTCCCATATAAATAAATGGTAATTGCTTTTTTGCTTTACGACATTCCGGCTTACGAACTGTTTCATAGGAACGCTCTACCTTCGGGTGGCGGGGGGAACCTGTATAGCAACCATCTAGAGATTTCCGCATAGTCTTGATGAGCGTCCACGTCTCACATCCATACGTGAGAATGGACTCTATGACTGCTATGAAGATCGTCTTTTTAAGCCCTCTGGTCAGGTAGCTTTGATAGCTTGATCAGGCTCTACGTCAAGCTACCAAAGATCATGACAAGCTTGGCTTTACCATAAAACCAGGACAAACCAAAAGGGTCAGACCAGTTACGCTCACAGATCTCGATTTTGCAGATGACATAGTCCTGCTCTCTGACCGTATGGAGGAAGCACAGCAGCTACTGACAAAAGTGGAAGTTGAGTGCAATAAAGTTGGACTTCACCTAAATGCTAAAAAGAGAGTACGTGGCGTTTAACTGCGATGGAGGTACTCTCAAGACCGTAAAGAATGATACTGTTAAGAAAGACTTTGATTTCAAGTACCTCGGGTCAAGAATGATGAGTTCAGAGAAGGACATAGAGATACGGAAGGCGCTGGTGGGGAGGGCTATGAATGACATGAAGGAAATCTGGAAGTCGAACCTGACCAGAGGGCTTAAAAAGAAATCATTAGGGCAGTGAGCTGTTTACTGTACATTGCAGGCATTTTGAATAACATTTTATGAACTTACTTATGGTAATGTTTGTTTTACATGCTGTGAGGAACATACTGTATGTTTTGCGGGTGCCCCGTGGTCCAGAGGAACATTGTTTATACACAATAAACTTGAACCTAAACCTAATCAAGCACAGAAAACATTCACTTTGTAAACTAGTGCACTTGACTGTAATGTGTACCACCTGCTTACTACAACAACTTATCAAAGCTTGATTGACAACCCTTCCCAAGTCTGCATTCCCCACAACCCACAGGACAAGGCATAGTAATGGCATCATCTCTACACTGTTCTGCAAGTCACTCACCATCACTTTTGTTGCCAAGTCAAAGTAAGACACGGCAGGCATAAAATATTACACAGACAACAGCGAGTCAGGGAGGTGACTCCCCATTTTCTTAAAAAGGTAGAGGTAAGCATAAGCATAATATCGACCACGATATCCTGCAGTGAGAGAGAGAACAGCCAGAGGTCGTGGTACATATTGGTACCAATGACATAGGTAGGAAAGGGGAAGAGGTCCTGAAAAAAGGAGTTAGGAAGGAAGTTGAGAAGCAGGACCACAAAGGTAGTAATCTCAGGATTACTGCCTGTGCCACGCGACAGTGAGTATAGGAATAGAATGAGGTGAAGGGTAAATGCGTGGCTGAGGGTTTGGAGCAGGGGGCAGGAATTCAGATTTCTGGATCATTGGGACCTCTTTTGGGGCAGCTGTGACCTGTACAAAAAGGATGGACTGCACTTGAATCCCAGAGGGACCAATATCCTGGCAGGGAGGATTGCTAAGACTACTGGGGAGAGTTGAAACTAGAATTGTTGTGGGGTGGGAACTGAACTGAAGAGACTGGGGAAGAGGCAGTTGGCTCACAAGTAGTGAAAGCTTGGAGACAGTGTGTGAGGGAGAATAGGCAGGCAATAGAGAAGGGACGCACTCAGATGGACGGTTTGAGATGTATCTATTTTAACACAAGAAGTATTGTGAACAAAGCGGATGAGCTTAGAGCGTGGATCAGTACTTGGAGATTTGATGAGGTGGCCATTACAGAGACTTGGATGGCTCAGGGACAGGAATGGTTACTTCAAGTGCCGAGTTTTAGATGTTTCAGAAAGGACAGGGAGGGAGGCAAAAGAGGTGGGGGCGTGGCACTGTTGATCAGATATAGTGTCACGGCTGAAGAAAAGGTGGACGCCATGGAGGGATTGTCTACGGAGTCTCTGTGGGTGGAGGTTAGGAACAGGAAGGGGTCAATAACTTCACTGGGTGTTTTTTTTTATATGTAGGCCACCCAGTAGTAACAGGGATATCGAGGAGCAGATAGGGAAACAGATCCTGGAAGGGTGTAATAATAACAGAGTTGTCGTGATGGGAGATTTTAATTTCCCAAATATCGATTGGCATCTCCCTAGAGCAAGGGGTTTAGATGGGGTGGAGTTTGATAGGTATGTTCCGGAAGGTTACTTGACACAATATGTAGATAAGCCTACAAGAGGAGAGGCTGTACTTGATTTGGTATTGGGAAATGAACCTGGTCAGGTGTCAGATCTCTCAGTGGGAGAGCATTTTGGAGACAGTGATCATAATTCTATTTCCCTTACAATAGCATTGGAGAGAGATAGGAACAGACGTTAGAAAAGCGTTTAATTGGAGTAAGGGGAATTATGAGGCTATCAGGCAGGAAATTGGAAGCTTAAGTTCAGAATATATGTTCTCAGGGAAAAGTACGGAAGAAATGTGGCAAATGTTCAGGGGATATTTGTGTGGAGCTCTGCATAGGTACGTTTCAATGAGACAGGGAAGTTATGGTAGGGTACAGGAACTGTGGTGTACAAAGGCTGTAATAAACCTAACCACAAAGAAAAGCTTACAAAAAGTTCAGAAAGTTAGGTAATGTTAGAGACCTAGAAGATTATAAGGCAAACAGGAAGGAGCTTAAGAATGAAATTCGGAGAGCCAGAAGGGGCCATGAGAAGGCCTTGGTGAGCAGGATTAAGGAAAACCCCCAAGGCGTTCTACAAGTATGTGAAGAGCAAGAGAATAAGACATGAAAGAATAGGACCTATCAATTGTGACAGTGAGAAAGTGTGTATGTAACCGGAGGAAATACCAGGGGTACTTAATGAATACTTTACTTCAGTATTCACTATGGAAAAAGATCTTGGTGATTGTAGTGCCGACTTGCAGCAGACTGAAAAGCTTGAGCATGTAGATATTAAGAAAGAGGATATGCTGGAGCTTTTGGAAAGCATCAGGTTGGATAAGTCGCCGGGACCGGATGAGATGTACCCCAGGCTACTGTGGGAGGTGAGGGAGGAGATTGCTGAGCTTCTGGAGATGATCTTTGAATCATCAATGGGGATGGGAGAGGTTCCGGAGGTTTGGAGGGTTGCAGATTTTGTTCCTTTATTCAAGAAAGGGAGTCGAAGATAGCCCAGGAAATTATAGACTAGTGAGTCTTACCTCAGTGGTTGGTAAGTTGATGGAGAAGATCCTGAGAGGCAGGATTTATGAACATTTGGAGAGGTATAATATGATTAGGAATAGTCAGCAAGGCTTTGTCAAGGGCAGGTCGTGCCTTATGAGCCTGATTGAATATTTTGAGGACGTGACTAAACACATTGATGAAGGAAGAGCTGTAGCTGTAGTGTATATGGATTTCAGCAAGGCATTTGACAAGGCTTATCGAGAAAGTAAGGAGGCATGGGATCCAAGGGGACATTGCTTTGTGGATCCAGAACTGGCTTGCCCACAGAAGGCAAACAGTGGTTGTAGATGGGTCATATTCTGCATGGAGGTCGGTGACCAGTGGTGTGCCTCGGGGATCTGTTCTGGGAACCTTACTCTTCGTGATTTTTATAAATGAACTGGATAAGGAAGTGGAGGGATGGGTTAGTAAATTTGCCGATGACACAAAGGTTGGAGGTGTTGTGGATAGTGTGGAGGGCTGTCAGAGATTACAGCAGGACATTGATAGGATGCACAGCTGGGCTGAGAAGTGGCAGATGGAGTTCAACCCAGATAAGTGTGAGGTGGTTCATTTTGGTAGGTCAAATATGATGGCAGAATATAGTATTAATGGTAATACTCTTGGCAGTGTGGAGGATCAGAGAGATCTTGAGGTCCGAGTCCAAAGGACGCTCAAAGCAGCTGCGCAGGTTGACGCTGTGGTTAAGAAGGCATACGGTGCATTGGCCTTCATCAATTGTGGGATTGAGTTTAAGAGCTGAGAGGTAATGTTGCAGCTTTCGAACCCTGGTCAAACCCCACTTGGAGTATTGTGCTCAGTTCTGGTCACCTCACTACAGGAAGGGTGCAGAGATTTACGAGGATGTTGCCTGAATTGGGGAGCATGCTTTATGAAAACAGGTTGAGTGAACTCAGCCTTTTCTCCTTGGAGTGACGGAGGATGAGAGGTGACCTCATACAGCTGTATAACATGATGAGAGGTACTGATCGTGTGGATAGTCAGAGGCTTTTTCCCAGGGCTGAAACAGTTGCCACAAGAGGGCACAGGTTTAAGGTGCTGGGGAGTAGGTACAGAGGAGATGTCAGGGGCAGGTTTTGTTTTTTTTTAAAAAAACGCAGAGAGTGGTGAGTGCGTGGAAGGGGCTGCTGGCAATGGTGGTGGAGGCAGATACAATAGGATCTTTTAAGAAACTTTTGGATAGGTACATGGAGCTTAGAAAAATAGAGGGCTATGGGTTAGTCTAGTAACTTCTAAGGTAGGGACATGTTCGGCACAACTTTGTGGGCCAAAGGGCCTGTATTGTGCTGTAGGTTTTCTATGTTTCTATCATGCCTTGTCAGGCTAATGGAACTCATATCCGATACAAAAATGAAAACATATTCAATAAGTGCAAGGAACAAAACTGATAATTTTTAGATTGAACTTGTAATTTTTTCCCTCAGAAAGATTTAACTTGATTATTGCATTAAATCCAACATTGTACAAATTCATACTGGACATCCCTGGGCCCTTTCAAGTACCCATTATGTTTGCTATTAATTGTGGGCTGGAATTTTCTGCCACATTCTCATCGGTGCACGTATACGCAGAACAACGGAACAGAGGAGATGAAATGGCAGTCACAGCACTTCAAAAGTAGTGCTTTACTTTTAGTAGTAAATTAATCAAATTCCCCAGTAATTTTCCCATGGGTTTACAAATTCCCCCTTTGAATAATCAAGTAATCCGTCATATTCTCTGCTGACTAAAACTGTCAGTGGATGAGTCATCAAGACAAAAGTTTACTTTGAATTTTTAAATTTATCAAAGTACATACACGTCACCATATACAGTGGCATGCAAAAGTTTGGGCACCCCAGTCAAAATTTCAGTTACTGTGAATATAGGCATCCGTTAGTTTTGTGAGACCATGGATTTGCGCCTTGGATGGTTTCCAGGGCGCAGGCCTGGGCAAGGTTGTATGGAAGATGGGCAGTTTCCCATGCTGCAAGTCTCCCCTCTCCACGCCACCGATGTTGTCCAAGGGAAGGGCACTAGGGCTGATACAGCTTGGCACCAACACCACTGTGAATAGCTAAGCAGGTAAAAGATGAACTGATTTCCAAAAGGCATGAAGTTAAAGATGACACATTTCTTTGACATTTTAAGGAAGAAAACTTTTTTATTTCCATCTTTTACAGTTTCAAAATAACAAAAAAGGAAAAGGGCCCAAAGCAAAAGTTTGGGCACCCTGCATGGCAGTACTTAGTAACACCCCCTCTGGCAAGTATCACAGCTTGAAAACGCTTTCTGTAGCCAGCTAAGAGTTTTGCAATTCTTGTTTGGAGGATTTTCACCCATTCTTCCTTGCAAAAGGCTTCTAGTTCTGTGAGATTCTTGGGTTGTCTTGCATGCACTGCTTTTTTTGAGGTCTAGCCACAGATTCTTGATAATGTTTAGGTCAGGGGACTGTGAAGGCCATGGCAAAACCTTCAGCTTGTGCCTCTTGAAGTAGTTCATTGTGAATTTTAAGGTGTGTTTAGGTTCATTATCCTGTTGTGGAAGCCATCCTCTTTTCATCTTCAGCTTTTTTTTTTAAAACGGACAGTGTGATGTTTGCTTCCAGAATTTGCTGGTTTTTAATTGAATTCATTCTTCCCTCTACCAGTAAATGTTCCCCATGCCACTGGCTGTAACACAAGCCCAAAGCATGATTGATCCACCCTTGTGCTTAACAGCTGGAGAGGGGTTCTTTTCATGAAATTCTGCACCCTTTTTTCTCCAAACATACCTTTGCTCATTGTGGCCAAAAAGTTCTATTTTAACTTCATCAGTCCACAGGACTTGTTTCCAAACTGCATCAGGCTTGTTTAGATGTTCCTTTGAACCTTTTGAATAGAACTTTTTGGCTGTAATGAGCAAAGGTATGTTTGGAGAAAAAAGGGTGCAGAATTTCAAGAAAAGAACCCCTCTCCAACTGTTAAGCATGGGGGTGGATTGATCATGCTTTGGGCTTGTGTTGCAGCCAGTGGCACGGGGAACATTTACTGGTAGAGGGAAGAATGAATTCAATCCAGCAAATTCTGGAGGCAAACATCACACAGTCTGTAAAAAAGCCGAAGATGAAAAGGGGATGGCTTTTACAACAGGATAATGAACTTAAACACACCTCAAAATCCACAATGGACTACCTCAAGAGGTGCAAGCTGAAGGTTTTGCCATGGCCCTCACAGTCCCCTGACCTAAACATCATCAAGACTCTGTGGCTAGACCTCAAAAGAGCAGTGCATGCAAGACGATCCAAGAATCTCACAGAACTAGAAGCCTTTTGCAAGGAAGAATGGGTGAAAATCCCCCAAACAAGAATTGAAAGACTCTTAGCTGGCTACAGATAGCTTTTACAAGCTGTGATACTTGCCAAAGGGGGTGTTACTAAGTACTGCCATGCAGGGTGCCCAAACTTTTGCTTCGGGCCCTTTTCCCTTTTTGTTATTTTGAAACTGTAAAAGATGGAAATAAAAAAGTTTTCTTGCTTAAAATATTAAAGAAACGTGTCATCGTTAACTTTATGCCTTTTGGAAATCAGTTCATCTTTTACTGGCTTAGCTATTCACAGTAACAAATTTTGACCGGGATGCCCAAACTTTTGCATGCCACTGTACTACCCTAAGATTAGTTTTTTTGCAGACATTTACAGCAAATATACATTCTTGATTGGTCAGAGCATGAAGGGATACGAGGAGAAGGCAGGAGATTGGGGCTGAGAGGAAAATGGATCAGCCATGATGAAATGGCAGAGAGACTCAATGGGCCAAATGGCCGAATTCTGCTCCTTTATCTTGTAGACTAAATACAAATACAGTGGCGCTAGAATCAATGAAAAGCCACACACGACAAAGATGGATAAACAACCAGAGTGCAAGAGACAACAATGTATAACATACAAAATAATAATAATAAGTAATAAACAGAGAACGCAAATTGTAGAGTCCTTAAAAGTGAGTCCATAGTTCATGGAATCAATTCGGTGTTGGGGTGAGTGAAGTCATTCATGCTGGTTCAAGAGCCTAATGGTTGAAGGGTAATAACTTCCTGAAACCTGGCAGTTTGAATCCTGATCTCCTGTACCTCCTTTCTGATGGCAACAGTGAGAACAGATCATGGCCTGGATAGTGGGGGTCCTTGATGATGGATGCTGCTTTCCTGCAACAGCATTTACACAGATGTGCTCAATGGTGGGAGGACTTTTCATACAGGTTGTGATACAACCAGTCAATATAGTCTCCACCATACATCTACACTGGTGCTAAAGGTTTGTGAACCCTGTAGAATTGTCTCTATTTCTGCATAAATATGACCCAAAATGTGATCAGGTCTTCACGCAGGCCCTAAAACTAGATAAAAAGAAACCAATTAATTAAATAACACAAAAACATTATACTTGTTCATTTACTTATTGAGAAAAATTATCAGTATTGCATGTATTTGTTGAGGGAAAAAGTACTGTATATAAACCTCTGGGGTAATGCCTTCTACAAAAGCTATTTGGAGTCAGGTGTTCCAATCAATGAGGTGAGATTGGAGGTGTGGGTTGTAGAGATGCCCTGCCCCATAAAAGACATACAAAGTCACGTTACTGACAGAGCCTGTTCTTCTCTAGAAAGATCTGTTTATGTGCAACATGCCTCAGTCAAAACAACTTTCAGAGGACCCTAGAAGATTTGTAGAGCTACATGAAGCTGGAAAAGGCTACAAAAGCATTTAAACACCCAAGTGTTCATCAGTCCACAGTAAGAGAAGTTGTCTACAAATGGAGGAAACTCAGTACTGTTGCTACTCTCCCTAAGAGTGGGCATCCTGCAAAGATCACACCAAGAGCACAATGTGCAATGCTGAAGGAGGTGGAAAAGAACCCAAAGATAACAGTAAAAGACCTGCAGAAATCTCTGTTCATGATTCCACTATAAGATAAACACTGAACAAGAATGGTGTTCATGGAAGGACACCATGGAGGAAGCCACTGCTCTCCAAAAAAAATAGTGCTACACGTCTCATGTTTGCAAAAGACCACCTGGATGTTCTACAACGTTCTGTGGACAGATGGGACAAAAGTTCAACTTTTTAGCAGAAATGCACACCGTTATGTTTGGAGGAAAAAGGGCACTGCACCAAATCCTCATCCCAAATGTGAAGCAAGGTGGAAGGAGCATCATGGTTTGGGGCTGCTTTGCTGCCTCAGGGCCTGAACGGCTTGCAATCATTGAGGGAACAATGAATTCCCATACTGTATCAAGACATTTTACAGGAGAATGTCAGGGTAGCAGTCTGTCACGTGAAGCTTAATAGAAGTTGGATGATACAACAAGACAATGATCTGAAAGACAAGAGTAAATCAAAAACAGAATGGTTTAAAAAGAAGAAAATTCGTATTTTGGAATAGCCGAGTCAAAGTCCTGACCTTAATCCTATAGAAACATTGTCGCAGGACCTGAAGTAAGCAGTTCAGGTAAGAAAGCCTGCCAACATCCCAGGGTTGAAGCAGTTTTGTAAAGAGTAATGGTCTAAAATTCCTCCAAACTCAAGTGCTGGAGTGATCAACAGTTACCAGAAATGTCTGGTTGAAGTTATTGCTGTACTGAAAGCAAGGGTTCACATACTTTTTCCAACAAATACATGTAATATTGGATCATTTTTCTCTATAAATAAATGAAGTAAAATGCTTTTTGTGTTATTTATTTAATTGGATTTTCTTATCTAGTTTTAGGACTTATGTGATCAGAACTTCACGTTTTAGGTCATACTTATACAGAAATAGAAAAAAATTCTGTAGAGTTCACAGACTTTCTAGTACCACTGCATAGAAGTTTGTCAAAGTCTTAGATGACATGCTGAATCTGTGCAAGGTTCTGGAAAGTAGAGGAGCTGGCATGCTTTCTTTGTAATGGTACTCACTGTACATGCTGGACCCAGGACGGATCCTCTGAAATTATAACGCCACGGAATTTAAAGTAGCTGACCCTTTCCGTTTCTGATCTCCTGATGAGGACTGCCTCACGGACATCTGGCTTCCTCCTCCTATCATCAATAATCAGCTCCTTGGGTTTGCTGACATTGAGGGAGAGGTCGTTGCTGCGGCACCACCCAGCCAGATTGTCAATCCCTGTCCTCTTTGCTGATTCACCTCCACCTTTGATTCAGCCAACAACATCAGCAAGCTTAAATGCGGCATTGGAGCTAAACTTAGCCCCCCGTTCTACCTGCTTTATACTTATGACTAAGGCTAAGCACACAGCCTGGTGGTGAACTGATGAGAGCAAAGACAGCCGAACTTTTGCTGGATATCTATTGATACTGACAGTTCCAGTTACAGAGACAGTGGGCAAGGGATGTTTAGGGCAAAGAATACAGGGAGAGTCAAAAATGTCATGGAATAAGCCATTGATAGAGATATTTAATTGATAAGATTAATAAGGCTCAGAGAGAGAACACAAGGAAAAAGCTGCATCAGGCTGTGCCTGTGGAGGGAGAAAAAGCCTGAGCCCATATTACACAGGGTTCACTGATTTGGAACAAATCATAACCATATGTAAATGAGACCACTACACCTTCCACTTCTGATCATGAACTCAATCCAAAGGCATATTCTCTTCCATGTAAATATTGGGACTGGGTTCCTAGGTCCTTGGAATTATCGTGGGGTCTGTCAGAACTAGGCCCCTTATCCAGGATAGGATGGGCTATCATTGGTGAGGAATGATACATAAAATAATACAGTCTAGGAAAAGTAGCTGGAGAGGGAAATTCAGGAATTTCTCCAACAACATTTGGCAACATTCAATCCAGAGTACGATAACAATCTGATCATTGGACCTACAGGCCTTTTCAGATATGTTCAAATAAGAAACAGATCGATCATTTTTTTAAGGATCAGAAAATGGAGACTACACAGAGCAGGCACAGAAGGGGAGTCGAGGCCTGGGCAGAACAGCCACAATGTTATTGAAAGGTGGACATGGCTTCTGTAGCCGTGACCCATTTCTTCAGCATACACCAGAGGCTATTTAACCACTGAATGGCAGCAAAATTGCTACCTAATCAAAGATTTCTAAACAGCAGACATCAAGAAAGATGCAATGTATATATAGCTCCTTAATCTTATAGTGCTCGTTGAACTTTAAAGAACTTCACTGGATTCATTTCAAAGCGTAGCCACATTTGTGAGAAATTAATAATACAATCCAAGTAGAGGCCATGCTGCTAATAATTTAGCTTTTCTCCCAGCAACTACATTATTTGATTCTCATAGTAGTAGGGTAGTTCCTTCCAAATTGCAAACAGAAAGACTGGCTGACTTTTGCCTAAGGGTGATGTTCATATACCTTCTCTTTATTAATTGGGAAATAATTTCAAAGTCTATCTTGCCAAGATCACTAAATCTTTGCACAGATTGAATACCTCAATGGAACCAAATGTGCTCCCGATGACAACTTCAAATAACTGTAAGCACCACTGGGCTCATAGCCAGCTGGTGGCGTAGTGGCATCAGTGCTGGACTTCGGAGTGAAGGCTCCTAAATTCGAATCCAGCCGGCTCCCTTGCACGCTTTCTATCCGTGCTGGGTTGAGCGTCGAGCTAGCAACTCAGCCTCGTAAAAATAAGAAAGCCTGCATGGCGTCCCAATGACTCCATTCGGAGTTAAGGGCTTTCTTCTTCACCATCGAGCTCAGGAAGTAAATATTATTCCTCAGGTTGTGTATTGTGAGCAATTTTGTGCCCCTTATCCAAGAAAGGATGTGTTGGTTTCAGAGTGGGTCCAGAGGAGGTTCATGCGAGGATGTTTCCAGGAAAGAAAGGGTTAGTGCATGATAAATATTTTAATGGCTCTGGGCCTCTACTTGCTGGAGTTTCGAAGAATACGAGGGAAATCTCATTGAAAGCTACTAAATATTAAAAGGGCAGGATAGAGTGGATGTGAAGAGGATGTTTCCTATAGTGGGGAAGTCCAAGACCAGAGGACACAGCCTCAGAATAGAAGGACATCCGATTAGAACATAAATAAGAATGTGTTTTTTTTTAGATAAAGGGTGATGAATCTATGGAGCATATTGCCACAGATTGCTATGGAGACCAAGTCACTAGGCATATTTAAAGCAAGGTTGATAGGTTCGTGATTAGTAAGGTTATGGAGAGAATGGAGGAGAATGGATTAAGAGGGATAAGAAATCAGCCATGGTGAAATGGCAGAACAGACTCGATGGGCCAATTGGCCTAGTTCTGTTCCCATGTCTTATTCAGATTGTAGAGAGAAAATGTACACAATTATATGCCAGGTCATGCTCGAACCAGTTCATTTCCAGCTCCTTCTGCTACAAAATGTTCATGTAACGGAGCAGGGCCCTTCGTCTCTGATGGTGGATTTAAGACTATCCTGAAGGACGTGTGGTACCTTGTAGTTGATAAAGAGCATTGAACACCTATTAAATAAATATGATCAGAGACCTTTTTAAAAAGTTCAAAAATATTTGTAAAAATTAGAAGTTGAAACTAACTCGAGTGTCCTTCTAGTGTCTCTGTACTGAATCATCAGTGAGCATCAAGAGCATTTGGAAACAGCAACAATGAGGATTTTGCTATGTAGCACACTGAACAGTACAGTAGAGCAACAGGCCCTTTGGCCCACAAAGTTGAGCCAAACAAATTAGTGATTAAATGTCCAACTAAACTAAACCCTTCTGCCTACACAATGACATCCTTCCATTCCCTGATCATTCATGTGCCTATCTATGAGCTTTGTGAATGCCTCTGATCACATTTGCCTGCTCCACCAACCCTGGCAGCGTATTCCAGGCACCCATCACGCTATGTAAAAAAACCCGCCCCATGCATCTCCTTTGAACTTACCACTCTCACATTAAACACATGTCCTCTGGTATTTAGATATTTCAACCACGGGAAAGAGATTCTGACCATCTATTCCATCCATGTCTCTCAACCTTTGAAACCCCAATCAGCCTCTGTCACTCCAGAGAAAACAACCCAAGTTTGCTCAATCTTTCCTTGTAACACATCCTCAAATCCAGGCAGCATCCTGGTGAAACTCCTCTGTACCCTTTCCATAGCCTTAGCAGTCTTCCTATAACATGGCAAAATTCCAGATATGGCCTACCTCGAACTTTATAAAGCAGAGAAATATCATCTCAACTTTTGAACTCACTTTCTTGACTAATAACGACAAGCATACCACATGCTTTCTTTACCATCTTATCAACCTGTGTAGCCACTTTCAGTGACCCATGGACTTGCATCCCAAGATCCCTCTGTACATCAACACTTAAGCGTACTGCCACTAACAGTGCAATGTCTCTTTACATTTGCTCTCCAAAGCACCACACTTCACACTGGGCCAGGTTAAACTCTATCTGCCATTTCTCTTTCTATATCTGCAACTGATATGTATCCCCTGTATCCGTTACCACTCTTCCACAGTACAGTACAATATTGTAGCGTTGATGCTCCCTCCTGGCTTTCCTAATTCCCTTTGAGTTTTTTTTTAACCATCTTTATAATCCCCAGGAGCTCCGTTTGATTTTAGGTTCTGAAACCTCACATACATTTCCTTTTTCTTCTTGATTAAATTCACCATATTTCTCAACAGTCAAGGTTTCCTTAACTTGCCATCATTGTCCTTCTTTCTTACAGGAACATACCGATCTTCTACTCTGTACACTTGGTCTTTAAATATCTTCCACATGTCATATATGCAGACTTGCCAAAAAACAGCTGTTTCCAATTAACTCTCCCTAGTTCCTGAAATAAATCAAACCCGATAGAAGAGAAAGAGGAAAGTATTTCCAGGCAAAACTTGCTGGAACTCAGCTGTAGGGTAGATTGAATTAAAGTCTTGGGCTTGGACAGCTCTTAAGGCCTTGGAATATCCTGTGGTGTTTTATAATGAATGAAAATATCTTTTGACACAGAATTGTTTGTATTTCAGAAAATATAGAAGCAAGTTTCCAAAAGAAGCAACCCAAATGAGCTGGTGTTATTTTTGTAATTTTGATCGTGGATTAAAGAGATACCTTATGTCCTTCATTAAAATGGTACGTGGGATCTTTTATATCCACAAGGGCAGAAAACCACCTCTTTTAATGCCTTACTTGGTGTTTTGTTCTATCAGGACTTAAATTCAACCTTCTAACTCAGATGAGAAGACAACCACCTGAGCCACAGCTGAAGGACTGAATTGGGGAAACCTTGCTGGTAAGTGACAGGCTAGACCACAGGCTGAGAAACATCTCAGAACATGCAGACTATTTCAGTGCAGAAAAAAAAACTGTGTGCTCCAATAACTAAACATGCCTCAACCAGTCATTTCATTTATTGGCAGAATTCAAAGGCTGGATAAAATCAGTTAGCTAAAAATATCTTGCACAAAAATGTCCTGTACTGCAATTTCTGATATTTTAATTTTAAATGAAGAACCTAACAGCATCTTATTGAGGTCCTACTAATGTATTTGTGCATAAATACTACCCCAGGAGAAAAGATATCAGTGCACACAAACAAGTAAATATGGCTAAAAAATGATTTCATTAAAAAATTACAATGAATGTGAAAAGTTATCCTTTGATAAGTACCAGTCAGCAGGGCACAACATTAAAAGAACAGATACAGGGTTCTGACCTGAAACACCAACTATTCCTAGTGCCAGTGAGTTCCGGCCACAATTTGTCTTGCTCCAGGTAATAGCAACTGCAGTCCTTTGTGTTTCCATTGACAAAAATGAATTAATTATTTGTTATGTACAACTCCAGAATACCAAATGAAAGGGAAAACAAGTTTTGATGTAAAACTAACTGATTTCTGTTTAATGTTTTTTGAATGATGCCTTGCGGTGGCCATGTGCTAATTGAGTAATTTTGTCGCAGGTCACCAAGTTAACTAACGCAAGGAATTTGTTTAATGCACACATTCTGATAAACAATCTTTGAAATGTTAACTGTTTCTCTTTCCACAGAGGCTGTTTGATCCATCGAATATTTCTAGTATTTTCTGTTTTGATCTCAGATTTCTAGCATGTGCCGTTTTTTTATGATTTTCAATAGCATACTATCTCCTGATGTGAAATAAAATGCAGCTTTCAGCAGGTAATTAGCTTCATTCATGCTAAAGTTCAAGTTAAATTTTAAAATCTAATGTTGAACAGGTTTCTCTCAGCATTACCTTCCAAAAAAAATGTAACACATACCTCCACAAATATAATGCCCTCCAATGAAATTCCAAAAACTGAGACAAAATTACTGATCAACTATGGAGTGCAATGAAACGCAAGGCTTTGTGATGTCTAAATTCAGAGCATCCTGAACCAAACCAGTTGTTTCCTATACTGGCAAATCTCAAATTCTCAAAGGCTGGTTAAAACCCGTTGTCAAAAACACGTTGCAGGAAGTGTTAGACAGGGGCCTATTATTAGAAGCAGGACAGAGAAACCAGACTAGTGTCTGTGGCACCAAGACGCTATACAAAACTGTACAGAGTTTATTTCTCCCCTGAACAACAGCTACTTCTTTTGGAAAATCTCACTTTTAATATCAACTAGTGTCGAGTGTTCTCCAAAGACAGGCACACTGCTGTTGCTTCAGGACTGACATGGCTGAACTATCAGACTCAGATGTGGCCAGGCCACTTCCTGACATTGATGATTTATGGCTGCTACAATTCTGATAACAGTCTGATAACGAACCCTCCTATCTTCAGAGTTCTTAGTGGCTCCAATTTCATCATGAATTCTCAAACCCAGGCCTTCAGAATATTGGGAATCCATAAAGCAAGGTGCTCATTCTGGGAAAAAAAATAACAGATTTTTGGGAAATTCAAGGATTGAATTCACTCCACTTAATGGAAATAAATTGGGCCAGAAACGATAGAATGTAGAAACCAATTTTGTTTGCCAAATAGCCAAGTTTCATCAGAGAATTGTTCCTGTGCAACACTTTAGGCCTACTTTGGTATTAATTGAAGGAGATTGAGCTTACTTGCTCCACTACTGTGAATGCCTTCTTTCAGCTTACAGTCCTTCAAGCCTCTTAGAAGCCAGTCTCGGCATACCCCCTGCTGCTGCTGCTACCTTTAGTGTCTTCATTAGATAATCCAACATCTGATTCAGACCTATTTGCATGGTCCATATGCAATCTCCTGGTCCAAATGTTCTATCACGCCCAGTTACTTGTCTGAAACATACTCCTACCATTTAATTTTACACCCATCTCCCTGATCCCTGATGCTGTTCTATTCCACAACCATCAGGTCCTTTCTTCCCCAACCTGACCTCAAACTACACCCTTCTCCAGGAATCTACAGCTCATCGCACATCCACAGTTAAACCTATTACTGTGAGTTAGTGAATGCAAGATCACTGAGTATGCTTACGTTGTTGGGAAACTCGCACAGAATCAGCATGAGACTCAAGCACCTCCACTAGTATTCCTTTGTCATGGAAAGTTTTCCAGGATCAGGCTTTACGAGATAGTTTTCATGTTTGAATGTAAACAGCCAACAGACTTTTCGTCCCTCTTCCCTCCGGGAGAAGGCTCAAGAGCTTGAAGACTCGTATGGCCAGATTTGGGAACAGCTTCTTTCCTACTGTGATAAGACTACTGAACGGATCCTGACCCAGATCTGGGCTGTACCCTCCAAATATCCAGACCTGCCTCTCGATTTTTTTTTTGCGCTACCTTACTTCCCACTTTTCTATTTTCTATTTATGATTTATAACGTAAATTTTTAATATTTACTAATTCTAACTATTTTTAATATCCTTAATACTTAACATTTGTAATCCAGGGAGTGTGAAGCGCAGAATCAAATATCGCTGTGATGATTGTACGTTCTAGTACCAATTGTTTGGCGATAATAAAGTATAAAGTACACATTTGCATAAAGCATATTGTTAATATATAGAAATTACAATGATGTTTGGATTAAATACAGAACATGCATGCCACTCCCAAGAATTACTTCATGAAAACTTCAGATCTTCAATATTTAGACATTGGCATCCCATTTGATATGAGTGCTTTCAACATTAAGCACGATTGTCCCTATAATCCATTTGTTCTCTTCAGATAGAATATCAAGATAGCTGGGCTTTGAACCATTGTTCATTATTCTATTGAAACAAAATATTAACAATGAAATCCAAATACAAAATTTTGTTTCAATAGAATAATGAACAATGATATAAAGACATAAAGAACTGGAGAAATAAAACTTCCAATATGTATTTCAATCTTTAGCTTCCTTATTCCCCCTCACCCCCACTTTTCATGAGTAGAAGGAGTATCAAAAAAATCCCTCAAAGTATTTCAAAAATAAAATTGAAAACAATCATTCGTGCTGGGAAAGTAAACAATTTTAATTGAGGCCATTGGTAACCACATACCATATTATTATGTTCTTATTGTGGTTCAAGGCATATCGTGACCAGTTTCTGCAGTGGTGTAAATACAGGAAATCATAAGCAATTTGGACAAAAGTCGTATTTTTTTTTGAACTAGATGCAGAACTTGTTGTATCAAACAAAACTAGTTTGTATGAGAGGCGTTCAACTAAAATGAAAGACTGTTTTATCATGACTCATGGTTTTAAATGCAATCATATAACAGCATCTTTGGCTGTTACTGTATTATTCCCAGAACACCTAGAAGCAGTTTGATGGCTCTATTTAAATCACTCATAAAAAATTAAGCGCATCAGGTTGGGTTGTCCTTTCACTGCCCAGACAGACAACTCCTCTATCATTCACTCCATCCCGCAGACTCTCTTTCTGCCTCATTTCAAACTCTTCCCATCAACATGTCTCCAATATTCCTACAACTGTGCATTTAGTACCAAGCACCTTAAGACTATAAGACATATGAGCAGAATTAGGCCATTCGGCCCATTGAGTCAGTACTGCAATTCCATTGCGGCTGACCTATCATTCCTCGCAGCCCCATTCTCTGTTTCTCCCCATAACCTTAAACACCTTAAATTAAGAACCTATCAATCTCTACTTTAAATATGTCCCTTGCCTTGGCCTCCACAGCCATCTGTGGCAATTAATTCCACAGATTCACCACTCCCCGCCTGAAGAAATTCCTCCTCATCTCTGTTCTAAGTGGACATCCTTCTTATTCTGAGACAGGGTCCTCTGGTCCTAGATTCCCCCACTATAGGGAACATCTTCTCCACATCCACTCCATCTAGGCCTTTCAGTATTTGTTAGGTTTCAATGAGATCCCCGTATCCCCTCCCCATTCTTCTAAACTCCAGTGAGTATAGCCCAAAGCTATCAAATGCTCCTCTGAACTCCCAACGTCAGCACATCCTTTCTTAAATAAGGGGCCCAAAACTGTTCACAATACTCCAAGTGCAGTCTGACCAATGCCCTATGAAGCCAAAACATTGCTTTTATAGTATATACTAGTCATCTTGAAATGAATGCTATCATTACATTCGTCTTCCTTACCATCTCCTCAACCTGCAAGTTAACTTTTAGAGAACTCTGCACAAAAACTCCCAGGTCCCTTTGCACCTCTGATTCCTGAGTTTTCTCCCCATTTAGAATGTAGTCTATGCCTTTATTCCTTCTATCAAAGTGCATGACCATATACTTCCATACACGATCTTCCATCTGCCACTTCTTTGCCATTCTCTTAATCTGTTCCAGACCTTCTGCAGAGTCCCTGCTTCCTCAACACCATCTAACCCTCCCCTTTTATCTTTGTATCATTCACAAACCTGGCCACAAAGTCACCAATACCATCATCCAAATCATTGTCATATTAAGTGAAAAGCAGTAGTCCCAACGTCCCTGTGGAACACTAGTCACTGGCATCCAACCAGAATAGACCCTCCTTTATCCACACTCTTTGCCTCCTGCACGTCAGCCAATCTTCTATCCACGCTAGTGTCTTTCCTGTAATACCATGGGCTCTAATTTTGTTTAGAAACATTTCATCTCAATGGTTCAATTTAATATCAGAGAATATATACAGTATACAACCGGAAATTCTTACTTTTCACAGACAGCCAGGAAACAGACAGGAAAAAAAAACCCAAAGCCCCCCTCACAAGCACAAGCATTAACCCTCCCCCCACCTTGTTTCAGCATAAGCATCAAAACCCTACTACCTACCATGCAAGCAATAGCAAAACCCCCAGAGACCATAATCTAGAGACCAAAAACAACTGTCCATCCCAACACTTCATCTGAACAGCCCTTTCTCTCAATGAGACAGAGAATATATCGCTCCTGCCACCACAAGAGAGGAGACCAACAGCTCGATGTTTCAATCTGCAGCGTCGCTAAATCAAGTTCCCCTAACTCAGAGCCAACAGACAAGAGCGAGAGAGCAATCACTCGAGTGCAGAGGCGTCCAACAGAGGCACCCACTGTCATACTGACAATCTAAATTTATTACAAGTGCATCCTAAATCTCAAATTTATAAGTTAATAATAATGAAGAAACTGGGAAGTGTTTTCACTCTGCTTGACCATTGCATCAGATTTCAGTATTATATTACTCAACTTTAGCACTGGTTACTGGGTACTTTGAAATGAAAAGCCTCACAATTTCACATTCACTAATACCGACAACACTCCCCCCCCCCACCACCCCCCAAAACTGGAATTAATTGAAAATCCTCCACAGACTACTTCAGTAAGGCAGTGGCATAAGCAGATAATTAGCAGAAGTATCTAAAACTAGAGGACATCGGGTTGGGTTGAGGGGAAATGGGAGAAGGAACTTTTTCCATCCAGGTGGTAGCTGGAATCTGGAACACTGCCTGAGTGAACGATGTTGATGGTTGCCACGATTTAAGCACCACCGAGATGAGGACTGAAATCACCAATGCATAGGAATCTGCAGAGCAGGTGCTGATAGGGACTTGATGGTTGCCAAGGACGTAGTGGGTCAAAAAGCCTCCTTCTCAGCTGCATGCCTCTGAGGAGTTTTCACAACCAAATATCATTGCTGGTGAAGCAGGATGTCAACTTCCTCTCACAAATTTATTTCAGCACTTGAAAGGAGATGGTGGCAGTTCTTAGTTTTCCAGTTATCACATCCCACAAGACAACTATAACTCATCATCTCCCTCATGTTTTCATCAGTTTCAGTTAACATTCCTTTGGAAGACTAAGGCACACATGCAACCTCTCACCATCTTTTCCAAAGCAGAGTTTCTGATCCCATCAACCTCCCCTATTACAGCTACCACCATCTCAATTATCTGCCGAAAATTCCTCTTTCGTGCTTCCATAAGCCAGAGTAAGTGCAGTTGTTAGCATAACGCTTTCCAGTACCAGCGACCCACCACAGCCTGTAAAGAGTTTGCACGCTCTCTCAGCGACTACAGGTTTCTTCCCACAGTCCAAGGACATACTGGTCAGTAGGTTACTTGGTCATTGCTAATTGTCCTGTGGTTGGACTGTGATTAAATTGGGGGAATTGCTGGGCAGTGTGCCTCCAAGTGCTGAAAGGACCTATTCCACTTCGTATCTCAATAAATAAAATAAAAACTCCACTGTTCAATTGTAGGGAAGTGGAGTTTGCAGAATCTGGTTTTCCCTTGGGTGCTTGGTTTCATCCAACATTTCATGGACAATGGTAGGTAGGTTAATTGGCAACTGTAAACTACCACCTAGTGTGGCAGAGTCAGGGGATTTTTAATAGGCACGACCGAGAATAGTTTGTATAGAATTAAGTTGGGGGGGGGGGGGGGGAATAGGATTTAGGACAAAAACTGAATGTTAGAATAACCAAGCTATCATCAGCATCTCTGGCAGCAATAGGTGCACGTCAACATCTTGGGTTGAGACCCTGAATCAGGACTTCGGGGAATAGGATTGATGGGGTTGCTTTGACAGCCAGCATAGATTCAATGGTACAAATGCTCTCTGTAATGCTGTACAGAAGTTATTAAAAATCAGCTTAACCATCACTCTTCCCCTAAGTGATCTATGCTGAACCTCAGGGAAGTAAGTAATAAAATCACGTACAAATTCTTTGTAACTCACCCTTCCCTGCTCCAGCACTACAATTTCTCCCCTGTCAAAATGTTACCCAGGATAGCCTTTTCTGCATTCATACCAAGAATCCTTCTCCTATGACCCCCTACTTCTCCATCTAACCCCTTCTCCAAGGGGCTCTTCAGCTCTTGTAACATTTCTTTCTCTAGCATGGCACCCATTATGTTCTTTAGAACAGGGGTTCCCAACATTTTTTAATTAACTGAGGTGTCTGTGGAGCCCAGATTAGGAGCCTCTGCTTTAGAATGTTTCTGCATATTAATGCTGCTGTTGCCTTTAATCACAACCTCATCTGCAGCCCTAAGGAGACCTCTAGTGGTGGTACATGAAAAGTGCATGTAATCAAATTAAAAAGAAGAGTGAGTTCTCAATGAAGATTCAAAAATTAAAAATACTTTGCATTGCCTTTTACAGCCCTCCAATCAGCCATATACTATGGTTGGTGGAGATTTCAAAGAATAAGTGGTAGTCTTTCTCAAAATGAATTCTGAGGCAATTGTAAAGACAGATAGTAGAGTATCCCAGCACCCAAGCCCAATTCACAGCTCCTGCTTTGACTCTAGTGCCCTTCCACAAATGGCTGGCTTTTGCAGTAGCATAACGTTATCCAGATAAGGCAGTACTGCCGTGCAAAGATGTACAGTTACAGTCTGCAGGTGACAACACAGCACAGCATGTACATCTCTGCTAATCCAGGACCAGGATACAGCCCAACATTGCCTGACACGTAGGTGTGTCAAGCCTCAGACACACTGCTACATTTTGGTAGCTGCGACGGTTTAATACTGGCTCTCAGATCACAAAGGCATAGTTCACTTACCCATGGTTCACTTTCATCAGGTCTGACCCTTTGAACATTTCTTCACTTTCTCAAACGTTGCTTATAGCCCATAAGTATTCACCATGACCTCTGTGGTATCATTCAGTGCCTACCCACTGAATGAATTCTCTGCTTGAATGCACTCCTTCAGATACAAATCTACTAGCTGTAGAATAGAGCAGGTCCCTTTTTGAAAATGGCTTTGAAACTCCCAACTCATTAAGTTGGTTTCAAAAGCATCCCACTTCCAGAAACAATACTGCAACATAGTAGAATGGAATGAATATTGGTAGATTCTGGACATTATTATTAGGTCACCAGAATGCCAGGCAAAAGGATTGTATTTCTTTATTATTGATTATGGAATTATCATGTCTTCCTTATAAGAGATGACATTTAGGGTAACTGATCAAAACTGGTGCATTTCCCTACTCCACCCGTCTTTACATCATTTCAAATAAGAACGACCATTTCACAAACACGAGAAGATCTGCAGATGCTGGAAATTTGAGCAACACACACAAAATGCTGAAGGAACTCAGCAGGCCAGGCAGCATCTATAGAGAGAGGAGTAAATAGTCAACGTTTTGGGCCGAGACCCTTCATCGGGTCTTTTCCATAGATGCTGCTGAGTTCCTCCAGGATCTTGTGTGACAAACAAACATGTTCCACTTTTACAAAATACAAGATGTTTCAATATTTATTCAATGTTATATACACATTAGCACTGTTACATTAATAAACTGGAAACTTGGACTAAAATTCAAACTGAACCACTACAGGTGAGTAATTATTTAAATAAATCCAGGGAGGAAAATTCAAGTACTAATTATGGTGGAAATACTTGCAAAAATCCATTTGCTTCATTAGTTCCCCTTAGAAAATCTAAAGTTCTTGTTCTAGTTTATCTGATGATTCCAAACCAATTGCAATTTGGCTGACTCTCAAATGTCTTATGAAACTATTAAAATGATGTCAGTACTGCCACTAATTCAGTGATTGGAACGGGGTCATCGAACACCAAACCAGGAACCAAATTCAGACACAACAGACACACCAAGACATTTTTTTTTAAAAATGCATCTCTGACTAGACATAATGACTGAAAAATGATTTTACTTTGTACATGCAGATTAATATGATTTAGTATTCTGGAAATTTCATGCAAGTGCATGCATTCTTCTATGTGAAAATTACATACAAAAGCATTTTGCACGGCTTAGGTCATGTTTCAAACAACACACACAAAATGCTGGTGGAACGCAGCAGGCTGGCAGCATCCATAGGAAGAAGCACAGTTGACGTTTTGGGCCAAGATTCTTCATCAGGACTAACTGAAAGAAGAGATAGTAAGAGATTTGAAAGTGGGAGGGGGAGGGGGAGATCTGAAATGATAGGAGAAGACAGGAGGGGGAGGGATGGAGCCAAGAGCTGGACAGTTGATTGGCAAAAGGGATACAAGGCTGGAGAAGGGAGAGGATCATGGGACAGGAGGCCTAGGGAGAAAGAAAGGGGAGGGGAGCACCAGAGTAAGATGGAGAGCAGGCAAGGAGTTATTTTGAGAGGGAGAGAGAGAGAAAAGAGAGAAAAAAAAGGAAAAAATAATAAATAAATAAGGGAGGGGGTAAGAAGGGGAGGAGGGGCTTTAACAGAAGTTAGAGAAGTCAATGTTCATGCCATCAGATTGGAGGCTACCCAGACGGAATATAAGGTGTTGTTCCTCCAACCTGAGTGTGGCCTCATCTTGACAGTAGAGGAGGCCATGGATAGACATATCAGAATGTGAATGGGACGTGGAATTAAAATGTGTGGCCACTGGGAGATCCTGCTTTCTCTGGTGGACAGAGCATAGGTGTTCAGCGAAACGGTCTCACTAATATATAGGAGGCCGCACCGGACGCAGTATAACACACCAGCCGAAGTATAACACACCAGCCAACTGACAGGTGAAGCGTTGCCTCACTTGGAAGGACTGTCTGGGGCTCTGAATGACGTTGAGGGAGGAAGTGTAAGGGCATTTGTAGCACTTGTTCCGCTTACAAGGATAAGTGCCAGGAGGGAGATCAGTGGGGAGGGATGGGGGGGACGAATGGACAAGGGAGTCGCGTAGGGAGCGATCCCTGCGGAAAGCGGGGCGGGGGGGGAGAGAAAGATGTGCTTAGTGGTGGGATCCCGTTGGAGGTGGAGGAAGTTACGGAGAATAATATGTTGGACCTGGAGGCTGGTGGGGTGGTAGGTGAGGACCAGGGGAACCCTATTCCTAGTTGGGTGGTGGGAGGATGGAGTGAGAGCAGATGTGCGTGAAATGGGGGAGATGCGTTTGATAGCAGAGTTGATGGTGGAGGAAGGGAAGCCCCTTTCTTTGAAAAAGGAGGACAGCTCCCTTGTCCTGGAATGAAAAGCCTCATCCTGAGAGCAGATGCGGTGGAGACGGAGGAATTACGAGAAGGGGATGGCATTTTTGCAAGAGACAGGGTGAGAAGAGGAATAGTCCAGATAGCTGTGAGAGTCCTGATGGCATGAACATCGACTTCTCTAACTTCCGCTAATGCCCCACCTCCCCCTCATACCCCATCTTTTATTTATATACACACATTCTTTCCCTCTCTCTCTCCCCCCCTGTTTTCTCCCTCTGTCCCTCTGACTATATCCCTTGCCCATCCTCTGGGTTTTTTTCCCAACCTCCCCCTTTTCCTTCTCCCTGGGCCTCCTGTCCCATGATCCTCTCGTATCCCCTTTTGCCCATCACCTGTCCAGCTCTTGGCTCCATCCCTCCCCCTCCTGTCTTCTCCTATCATTTTGGATCTCCCCCTCCACCTCCCATTTTCAAATCCCTTACTCACTCTTCCTTCAGTTAGTCCTGACGAAGGGTCTCAGCCTGAAACGTCGACTGTACCTCTTCCTAGAGATGCTGCCTGGCCTGCTGCGTTCACCAGCAACTTTGATGCGCGCCACACGGAATATTGTCCTGGCCCTTCACCTCATCTCAGCAGAGATTTACCTTGCATCGTTTACAGACCTAACAAGATCACTGACCCTTAAATCTGTTCCTCCCTTTGTGGGCAGAAGTTAGATCTCCTGCGTGCGTGACTCAAAATCTTCTCTGCTCACTGACAGAAGCTGCAACACCTTGGGCAGGATTCAGAACTGATACAGCAATTGAGAGGCTTGTGGAATTTGCCAGCCTCATTATATTCACTGCATGCAGCTTTTTATTCCCCAGGAACTGCATGCAGTGATCAACAGCTCCTTGATCAGCCCATAACTCACTGTGCCTTGGTGCACTGGAGTTAATCGATGGCAGTGAAGCTCAGCTAAAGACAATACAATACGTGTTCTTATCCTCACGTCTTCCCTCACCTCTGTGAGGGGTTTTTCTTCGAGTGTATCAGGATTCCATTATTTCAACATATACCCAGAAATTCCACTATTGTACTTTGGTATCGGTCAGGGCATTGAGTACAGAAATTGGGATGTTACATTGCAGTTCTACATGATTGTGCTGTTTTTGGAAAAACACTAAACTAGAATAGGTGGCTTTGGTTTAGAGGGCTATGGCCCAAACACCGGCAAACGTAACCAGCTTAGTGATTAGTTTAGATAGGTTAATAGTTCAACAAATCACTGAGCTTCAACAGCTTGTCCCTGTGCAACTCATTTTGATTTCTTTGATTTCCTCACTTGCAGACCTGTGTCAGTTCAGATGGGCAACATCTCCCCCACAATCAGCATCAGCACAGCAGCCCCACAAGGCTGTGTGCCTAGCCCCTGCTCTACTCATTTTATACCTTTTATTGTGTGGTTACGCAGAGCTCCAAGACCTTATTCCAGTTTGCTGACGGCACTACTGTTGCTGGACCAATCGAAGGTGGTGACAAAGGAGGGAGATTGGAAATCTGTTTGATTCCAGTTTGCTGACGGCACTACTGTTGCTGGACCAATCGAAGGTGGTGACAAAGGAGGGAGATTGGAAATCTGTTTGTTCTCTTCAGGCACCATTCAATGTCAGCAAAACCGAACAGCTGATTACTGACTACGGGAAGCAGCCGCCAGAGTTCGATGAGCCAGTCCTCATTAGGGGATCATAGGTGGAGAGGGTCTGGAACTTTAAATTCATTGACGTTATCATATCAGGGGACCTGTCCTGGGACCGGCACGCAAGTGTTATCGCAAAGGCGGCACTGCAGCACCTCTACTTTCCTAGAAGTTTGCGTAGATTCAGCATGTGATCTAAAAATTTGAAAAGACTTCTATAAATGCACCGTGGAGAGTATCCTGACTGGTTGCATCGCAGCCTGGTATCGCATCAATACCCGGGAAGAGAAAAGTGGTCGATACATCCCACTTCATCACAGGCATAACCCTGCCCACAAATGAACACATTTACAATGAGCATTGCTACAAGAAAGGGGCATCCGTTATCAAGGACCTTCACGTTCTAGACCATGCACTCTTCCCACTGCAACAGTTACTGCACAACCATCAACTCCTGCACCAGCGTGGATAACTTCACTCACCACTGATTCCACAAGCTACTGACTGAACTTTCACGGACTCTGCATCACATGTCGTCAATAATATTTGCTTATGCTTTCATTTGCAGAATTGTCGTCTTTTGCACATTGCACCCCTTTAGCCAGAGGGTGGTGAATCTGTGAAATTCTTTGCCACAGGCAGCTGTGGAGGCCATGTCTTTATGTATATTTAAGGCAGAGGTTGTTAGATTCTTGAACGGTCAGGGCATGAAGGAATAAAGGGAGAAGATAGGAGATTGGGGCTGAGGGGAAAATTTGATCAGCCATGATGAAATGGCGGAGCAGACTCGATGGGCCAAATGGCCTGATTCTGTTCCAATATCTTATGGTCTTTTGATTGTTTGTCATTCTTGGTTTATGCATAGCTTTCATAAATTCCATTTTATTTATTTTACTGGAAATGATGGCAAGAAAATTAATCTCAAGGTAGTATATGGTGACAGACATACTTTAATAGGAAATTTACGTCGACTTTGCTCATGGTTGGGAAGGACAAGTTGTTCCAAAGGGTCAATTTCCATGCTATTTTCCTCTCTGACTCTATTGTACTGACACCACAGACAATGCCAGAGAGGGAAGGAAAAACTAGTATACAATTCCTATTTATAAATCTCATTTCCACACACTATTTCAATCAATTTAGTTCAGTCATCAAGCAGAATATCTTTTACACTCCAATGCAGTTACATACTTGAGAATAATAAGCTCTTAAAAAAATGTAAACTTCATTCATTATCTAACGTTTCAACGGTAAATCTCTTCAATACAAAGATTATTCCAATTGTCCTCAGAAGGTAGTTGAATGATTTTAACAGCAAGGTATGACAGGAAGTTCTGTGAAAACTTACTGGAAGCATATTTAATAATGATTTGCCAAAGGAAATTTGACTCGCATAGAAGCTGAAAAATTTGCAAGATCTTTGAATAATGTCATGAACTATTAAATGTTTTCAGCATAATAATAACCACCATCAAGTAGCTGTTTTCCCTTTATGACTCTCCTCTCAACTACTTACTTTCTTTTCCAGCAATAAATCACCCTATTTCACTAGCTGCTTCCCAAATTATTCCCCCCACTTCAGTCTAATTAACCTCCTGTTTGCTGAACCAAATTTATCCAAGAATGGAAATACAGCTGAGACTTCTTGGAAAAAAAGGAGACACACACACACCTTGGAGCTATCAAATCTGTTTCAATCTATATACAGTGCATTCCTGTTAATTGGGCCATCGATTAATCAGAGTAGCCACTTATTTGGGACAGCTCTTAAAGAACAAAAACTAATTGAGTAAATAGCCAAGATTCTCTTCGTTTATTTGGGACACTATGCCATTTAATTGGGACAAGAGACTGTTGCAGAACAGTTTCTGACTAGCATCAGTTGCATGAACTTGTGTGGCCATAAGACACCCACCATGCTTTGAGCAAATAGTTTATAAATAGTGTCAGCTGCATGTATGTGTGTGCAAAACGCAGCAATTTTGTCACTCATAGTGGCAAGAATAATCAGTAAGACAATTCAGAACTGTTTTGCTCAGTGATTTCAAGCATTCAGATTTGGAAATGCCTGAAATGCTCAACAAGTGAAAAGGAAATGATTTCATTACTTCAACAAGTTAGGAACTACGAAGAATTTGAAGGTATCGACAATCATCTTGAAGGTTACAATGAAAATGAAGATTTGGAAGATACAATCATTGATGGCATTGTGTGAAGGCAGTTCACTATCTGCAATAGGTGCCTGTACTGATTTTGTTCATTTACAATCAATCAGATGAACACGGCAGCATACATTATGTTGATAACTATTACGAACTAATACACAATTTTAAAGTACCGTAAAAGGATTGTCAATGCTCTAATTTGTTTATTTGTTTTATATTTCATTTAAATACATAATTTGTTACTCAGTTAAACTGTTTGTCTCTTTTTACCCATTTCCATGAAACTTAGGCTAATTGGTTCAAAATGTACTTGTCTCGATGTGTCCCAATTAACCAGAATCCACTGTACTTCAATATTCAGTATACTCCACTTTATTTGAAAGAAGGCTTTTTACTCTAAATTATATTATTGACAGGTCACCTACCGGTGTTGCAAGAAACCTATGAAGGGAGCAACGCCAGTTCCAGGCCCCACCATGATGATAGGAACTGCAGTATCAGAGGGTAGGTGGAAAAATGTGTTCTGCCGACTGAAAATGGAAATCTGCAAAAGGAAATTCCCTTGGTATTAGCAAGCCCTTCCTAGTCGTTTCAATAAAATACTTTAACTGAATCTATTTCTATGATATTTCTTCAAAAGCAGCATCTTTACCCCCTTGTTATAGAAACATACAAAACCTACAGCACAATACAGGCCCTTCGGCCCACAAAGCTGTGCCGAACATGTCCCTACCTTAGAAATATCTAGGCTTTACCCATAGCTCTCTATTTTTCTAAGCTCCATGTAGCCATCCAAAGAGTCTCTTAAAAGACCCTATCGTTTCCTCCTCCACCGCTGCCGCCGGCAGCCCATTCCACGCACTCACCATTCTCTGCGTAAAAAACTTACCCGACATCTCCTCCGTACCTGCTTCCAAGCACCTTAAAACTATGCCCTCTTGTGCTAGCCATTTCAGCCCTGGGGAAAAGCCTCTGTCTATCCACACAATCAATGTCTCTCATTATCTTATACACCTCTATCAGGTCACCTCTCATCCTCCGTTGCTCCAAGGAGAGAAGGCCGAGTTCACTCAACCTATTCTCATAAGGCATGCTCCCCAATCCAGGCAATATTCTTGTAGATCTCCACTGCACCCTTTCTATGGTTTCCACATCCTTCCTGTAGCGAGGCAACCAGAATTGAGCACAGTACTCCAAGTTATCCTTTACTGAAAGTACTCACTTGACTGTTATGACTTCATCAGGTGCTGTAATAGGCTCAAATATCTATCTCAGGCATCAGCTAATCAGAGTATTAAACAAAAAATTAACACGCAACATATGTATATTGTTTGAAAGTTATATTTCTTCTGATAATTTCCTGTTCTGTGATGAATGCAATGTAATTTATGTAGCTATAGAACCACTTAACCAATCGCATACATGTAACAACATCCAATACCCCAGTATTTAAGGATCACTGCTCAAACGATACAGACTGGCAGCTATTAATATTGTTGTGACTCTCAGAGTACCAACAATCAAAAGTTTGTTAGCATAATTATTAGAATTATCCCTAAATAATTCCAAGATCATCATTTCCCACTTCCATTCACTTTGCTCACTGTTGTGATTGCAGTGTTGCCCCGATGCAACTGTCCCAGTCTAAAGTACTGCTCTGCTGCTTCATTGCTCTGAGCAAGCGGAAGGTGGTAATGCGGTAGGGAGAAGAACGCTGAAAATTTCTGATGCCCGCAAATTAAATCCTGGTTCACAAATACATTTCTATTAAAATATGCCTGAATATAGACTATATGAAACCTGGCTATGCTTCTAATAATTTAGTACACAGTACTTACCTGTGTTGTTGCAAACCTATCTGATGAACAATCGGCAATTGCAGCTTCACTGTCATAGCTCTGAAGCCCTGGAGCTACCTGCTGTGCCAGCCAACCTGTGCAAACTCCTCGCCGGGCGATAGGCTGCACAGCCGAAGATGGAAACTCAACAATGTTAAAAACAAAATGAAGCTTCCCAGGATAATATTTGGATGAGCTACAGAGAAACCAAACAAGATGAAAACTTGTTAAGTATTTAGGATACCTGACAACTTAAAATAGTTCCTAATTATTTTATACTTCATCCTTTATTCAACAAAACCAAAGTAAATATCATATGCAGTTAAATTTCACATTAATGAAACAAAAGGCAAAAGCAGATGTCCCTGACCTACTCATGTATTTCACCAAAATGAATCAATTCAGGACAAACAGAAACTGTTCTATTATAATCTGCAGCAACAAACATCTGAGACATAATTAGGAACAGTTTGCTCCAAAAAAAATCCTACACAGCATGGATTTTTTTTTTTGTATGTTATATGCTTTTTGCAATGAATGCTGTTTCTAAATCTTTAATTGGTTTAAAAGGATTCTCATTGTGGATAAGAGTTATAAAGTTTCAGATAATTGCAACTACATTTATAAGTTTATCTTGTGAGTGGAATTCGGATTCTCTGCTTTAACATCCTCACGTTACAGGTGATGGCCAATTTACCCCCCAATCAATGACAGTGACTCAACAATATTCTCATCAATTATCATTCCTCATTTATGCATGTAGTGTTTCTCAAATTCAGCTTCTTAAAATTTTGTTTCAGACAGCGTCACTCATTTCAGCCACCATTTTGTGACGATCATCTAGCATGTTTAAAATACTGTTCAATGTATATTTATTATTGATGTTTTCTATTTATTGTTTCATTATTGAATATTGAGGTAAAATACAGAATAGGCCCTTCCCGCCCTTCAAGTCACGCCACCCAGCAACCCCCTGATTTAACCCTAGCCTAATCACAGGACAACTTACAATGACCAATTAAGCTACCAACTGGTACATCTTTGGACAGTGGAAGAAACTGGAGCACGCGGAGGAAACCCACGCAGTCACCGGGAGAACGTACAAACTCCTTATAGGTAGCAGCAGGAATTGAACCTAGGTCACAAGTACTGTTAGCACTATGCTACAGTGCTGCCCTGACTGCATCCTATCTGTGATATCTTTAGAATTACAGGAATGGTGTGCACATTACAGTCAAATTAAAAAGAATGTTTTTAATATATTCAAAATAAAATGCACAATTTATCCATAATTTATTCCCTTTCATTCGAAGATGGTGAAGGTAGCCAAATGAATAAACTCTTGGCTAGCAGTTACCATTACAAACCAGACATTAATCCTAATTTGATTCCACATTCAATTATGGAATAGGAATATAAAGCATTCTGTAAGAGGAACAGTAGAAACAATATGGCTTTTTTTTAAATTGGACTTGCAATTGAAGTTTAGAAAATGCTCAAAGAAAGATGACATCTGCAACTTGGCAATTAAGTAATGCTCGAGGTGCAGAAAAAATATCAAGGTTTACCATAAAAATGTTAGCAGAAATAGAAAATCAACACTAAACCAAAGGAAATGATATCCAGGCAACAAAAAGTGGTTTAAAATAAAGCTTATATGACATTGCAGGAGGAGGCAAAGTTTTAGAAACAAATTTCAAAGGTTTAGTATTCAAGATATAGATAGAGGCACAACTGCCATTGCTGGAGTTAGAGGATTTTGGGATGCACAGTAAACTGAAATTGATGGTATTTGGAGATGGGAGATTTTCAGCAACATTATGACCACTTTACACTAAAATGGACTTTGTTTTCTCTTCTAATCATATTTTACACTAAAAATTGGACAAAACTTACTTTTAATTTATGATTTTCTATATAATGCGGCTTACACGATGCTATACATCTGTGATGCTGCTGCAAGTAAGTTTTACATTGCACCTGTGCATACATGTGCTTATGTGTATGTATATGTATATGCTTATGTATATGACAAACTCAACCTTGATAGTGGTGCACCACAAGGCAGAGTTTATGAAGGAATTAAAATTAAATTATGAAGCTAAAATTTTGCATCAAGGAATTAAACACAAAGTTACAATGGAATGATAAACTGTTGAATGTTGAGGAGAAAGTACGCCTTAAAAATAGAATTCTGCAGATGCAGGTAGATTAGCTACAGATGTATTGGAACAGTTGAGCCTGGAGATGACAGTGATCCCGGATACTTACAGCAGATGGGCTGTTATTGTGCGGAGTTCAGCAATGGTACATAACTGTGAGCAGGTGGCTTTTAGGTGAGGTTTGGGACTGGATGCTTGGGTTTGTGCCGTTCAGACTAGTCAAAGGAAGGAATACCATCAACGGCATGGAGATCAACTCTACAGAGTCTCCAAACATGCTGGCTGGCTTCTACACCATGACCAATTGTTTAACAAAAGATACCAAATTTAAGGGAATGATAGTAGTGGGTCACTGATTTCTGATTTTATAAATACAACAGTTTTACAGATGACATTATTACCAATATTAATTTCTTAAGTAAACAAAATACTACCTTGCAGCTGAATAAGATCGAGCTTGCAGCTTTGGTAAGTGTTCTGAAAGAGAAGAGATGTTAAAAATGTCCGGGAATGCAATAACAAAAGCATGCCAAAAATGTTAAACTTTTATTAAGTACCTATAGGCTCATTAATTCCATTTATAATAAGAACCTTTTTTTGTTATGCAGAACCTAAAATTTCAGACGTTATTTCAGATGAAGCTTCAAGAGTCAGGTCATGGTTGATCTAGAAAAATTAGAAGCTGTATGATAATCACCTTTTCTAAATGAAATCTAACTTGGTAGATTTAGCTTCAACACACTGCAGCTATTATGAAACCCTGCATTCTTTCCAACATAGGATTTGGTCCAAAAGCAACACCTACTCATTCTTCTCCACTAGCTCAATTAGACTTCAATTGATTTGGGCTATAATAATTATATAGTTTAAAATAAATGTGCATACTTTGAATTCATTCACCTTTCAAAAAGCAACTGGGTTATTCATTCCTGAGCTTACAGGCCTGTGATATTCCTGCCCATTAAGATGTAGGGGGCTTGTGAGTCTGAGGGGCCGTGGTGAGGGCATCAGTAAAAACATTTGGAAGCATACAAGCAGAATGCTCTGACATAATTAAAAATTTGTAGGCATTAAAATGATAGCTATTGAATGAGGAAGGATAAATTAAGGATTGGGGAGGTCGTAAGAACATTTTCTCCAAAGGTACAGTAGCTTCCTTGAAATGGTTATTAAGTAAACAAAAACAGATCTTAAATTCTTCACAACACACCAGACTTGGCTGATTAGTAAGCCTGCAATAAAGTTCAAAAATCAAAGTAAATTTATTATCAAATTGTATCTCAGTGTATCACTCAGTGTATCAAAGTATATCACTGCATCTCAGTGTGGTATGGCAATTATCCCATATCGGACCATAAAGCACTCCAGCGTGTGGTAAAAACTGCCCAGTGGATTATTGGCACCCAATTGCCCACCATTGAGAACATCTACCATAAACGCTGCCTGGGCAGGGTGAAAAGCATTATCAAGGATGCATCTCACCCGAAACCATGGACTTTTTAACTCTCCTCCCATCTGGTAGGCGCTACAGGAGCCTCCGCTCCTGCACCAGCAGGCACAAGAAGAGCTTCTTCCCTGAGGCTGTGACCCTGCTAAACCTCACATCACAGCACTAAGCAGTATTGCACCCCTATTGTACTGTCTCAGCACTTTTATATTTGTGTGCTATAGCACCTTTTATTCGCAGTTATTTTGTAAGTAACACTATTCTTTGCATTTCTGGTCAGATGCTATCTGCATTTCACTGGCTTTGTATCTGTACTCGGCACAATGACAATAAAGTTGAATCTAATCTAATCTACATGTCACCATATACAACTCTGAAATTCATTTTCTTCAGGGTATACTCAGTAAATCCAATAACCATAATAGAATCAATGAATGATCACACCCTACAGCTGGACAACCAATGCACAAAAGACAACGGTGCAAATACAACAAAAAAATAATCAATCAGCAATAAATATTGAGAACACGAGATGAAGAATCCTTGAAAGTGAGCCCATAGGCTGTGGGAACAGTCCAGTGTTAGGGCAAGTGAAGTTATCCTTCTGGTTCAAGAGCCTGATGGTTGAGGGTGTGAGTCTCGAGGATTCTGTACCTTCTTCCTGATAGAAGCAGTGAGAAGAGAGCATGACCTGGGTGGTGGACATCCCTGATGGTGGATGCTGCTCTCCTATGATAAAGCTCCATGTAACTCTGCTCAGTGGTGGGAAGGGTTTTACCTGTGATGGGCTCAGCCGTATCCACTGCTTTTTATAGGATTTTCCATTCAAGGGCATTGGTGTTTCCATGCCAGGCTGTGATGTAACCAGTGAATACACTCTCCATCACACATCTACAGAAGGTTGTCAAAGTTTTAGATGCAATGCTGAATGTTTGCAAACGTCTAAGGAAGTAGAGGCGATATTGGGCCGCCTTTGTGATGGTACTTGCGTGCTGAGCCCAGGACAGATCTTCTGATATGATAGCACCAAGGAATTTAAAGCTGCTGACCCTCTCCAACTCTGATCCTCTGATGGGGACTATCTCATGGCCTCTGGTTCTCTCCTCCTGAAGTCAATAATCAGCTGACATTCAGTAAGAGGTTGTTATGGCATTGTTCAGACAGATTTTCAATCTCCCTCCTATATGCTGATCATATTTCGTAAGACCGTAATTACACAGGAGCTACAGATAACTGAAGGAATTTTTTTTTAAATGTTCTGCCAAAATGTGATAAAACTGCAAGCTGTGTATGATCTCTCTCAGAGAAGTTTCTCCCAGCAAAATCAATGTCACAAAGCACACGATTAACATGTTGTGCTAATGAACTTTATAGCCATAATCGGATTATCAATGGACAAATTATAAGCTATTATCAATGTGCATTTCTAAAAAGGCAATTTTCAATTAACTTCCACAAGTAAAAACCAAATAATTCACAAAAATAGTCAAGCAGTGGTGTAGAAGGGGACAAGTAGTAGAATTTAGCAAAAGTAATAGTTAGACTAAAGGGTTAAGTGCAGAAACAGAAGCAATTGTTATTTGCACTCGGGTATAGTTGCACCCTGTAGCATACTACACTGAGAGCGAAAGGACAGCCTCAAAAATCTCCATTCATTACACCTGAAATGGCTCTGAACCCCACTGTGGAATATTTGATGAAATACTGTAAATTTAATCTGATAAACACTAACCTCGTAACACCAAAGGCAAGCTGAGACGTGGGCAGGACTAATTGGTAGGATCGAGGCAGAGCAGAGACAGAATATATTAACACTTTTGGTACAAAGATGTGAGAAATGATTGAATACAGAGAAGATTTGTTTTACTTGATCGTGTACATTATAAATCAGAACTGCCCAATAAAAATTTGATTTGATGATAAGCACATATTCATCAAAAGAACCTCCAGGTCTCAAGGGTTTCTAATTATTGAGGAAGTTGCTAAGAAGCAACATTTCAACTTATAGTGGCAATGAAAAAGGATTTAGAGCAAGATTATCTGTTTCTACAATCTCAAAAAAAACTTCCGTTGTTGGTATGTTTTTTCTTAGCTGGATTAAAAGTAACACTTCTGTCTCTGCATCAACGTAAATTTCGATGTATAAGCCAAAAATCTGGCTAAATTTTGGTCCTAAAATTAGGGGTCGGCTTATACAGAGGGTGCCAACTTTGGAAAAACGAATACACGGAAGACAGGTCGTATTTATTGGCTGTTTTTGAGTCAAATACAAATGCTTATGAAATCTACACAAAAGATCTACAAAACACATTCTGTTTCTCTATTTACTTGTACACACTGTTGTCGTCAAACGTTCAGAGCTTGAAACTCTCACACTCTTCATTATCTGACTCTCTGAAAATCATGTCCCATTCTTCAGCAGTCACCATATCATCGCAAGGATCATCAATTTCGGCTTCAACATCGCCATTTGCAGCTTTACTGGCTGCCAAATCTCCATCGTCTTCTTCCCAAAGCAAATGATCTTCAGTGCCCTCCAAAGCCTTGCTGATGCTGCACTTCTTGAAGGCCTTCACAATGCACTCAGCCTCCATTTCCTCCCATGATTGCACTACCCACTCGCAAACTGTAGCTAGAGATGTGGCCCTCATATTTCCCGCTGGAGTGAATGACTGATTTCCAGACATCATCCATTTGTTCCACTGTCGACGCGTGAATTCTTTGAATGGTTTGTTTAAACTCACATCTAGTGGCTGGAGCACGGACATCAAACCACCGGGGATGGCTGCAATGTCCGTATTTTCAGTTTTCAATGCTGCTTTTGTCTCACCTGACAAGTGCGCTTTGAACATGTCCCAGACAAGTAGCGACTTCTCCTTCCTGAAACCTTCGGGACATCGATGCCACACCTCTTTAACCCACTTCAAGCAACCCGTTTCGTCCATCCAGCCGTGTTCTTGAATGTAAACAACAACACCCCGCGGGAATTTTTCTTTCTTTGGGAATGTTTTCCTCTTAAAAATCACCATTGGTGGTAGTTTGGTCCCATCAGCATACACGTTAACACGACAGTAAAATGTTGCTTCTTGTGTCCAGTTTTTTGATAAGGACTGTTTTCTCCCCCTTCTGATTGACAGTGTGGTTGCCAGCAAAATCAAAGAACATTGGTGTCTCATCCATATTGCCAATCGGTGAGAGCGGGTAAAAATGTGCCTTTCGATGCTTGATTACAAACGATTGGGAGGCCGTAATCTTATTCTCAAGGTCGCTAAGCAACTTCTGTGCAATCTTTGTTTTTTGTCTCAACACAAAATCACATCTATTCATAAATCGGGTGCACCGACTTCGCGTAGTTTTGAAATTTTCGCTGACCTCACGGTGTTTTTCAGCCCATTTCAACACTTGAACTGGAATCATTTCTCTGGTAACAATGTATCCAGACGATCGCTGGTGATTCACCCACTCTAAAACTTCTTCTTCCAGTTCTGCCCACTGGCATGTTTTCCCGTGGTTTGCACATTTTGTCTTTGGCATTTCCCTCAGCGTGTCCTCTGCCTTTCTCTATTCTCTCACTTGTTTCTCGTTTACACTAAACTTCTTAACAGCTGCAGAATTATTTGTTCCTTTAGCAAAATCAACAACCTTCAGCTTGAAGCCAGCATCGTATCGCATTCGTTTTAATCTTTTGTACATGGTGGTCACAAACTCAATACTGAGTACACGTACTGATCCCACCACCCCGTGTTATGTTTTAACGAGATTACGATAAGCACTAAATGGTTTCATGGGGGTTACATTTCAGAGGATTCTTTACCATTGGGAACCTAATCCAAAACTTCCCTCCGTTTTATTTATTAAGAATTCGCTTATAACGCTCTACAATGTGTAGGCCTATTTTCTTAACAGGTACTGGTTCACAAAATTTCCAGGTTCCAGATCTGGCAAAGCTGAGTACTGGCATGTGAGATCTTGTGATCTTTTCTGGTTAAATCAAAAACCTCTACAAAAAGGGTCAGCTTATACAAGGGTAACATGAAAAAGTCACTTTTTTAACCTTGAAAATGTGGGGGGGGGGGGGGTGGGGTCAGCTTATACACCTGAATTTACGGTACTTCTGTGAAAAACATTAACATTATTGACCAGGAACTTATTGGAAATGAATCCATCCAGGTTTCATACTAGTATTAAACAAAATATTAGCAGCATCAGCACTTAGTTTTAAATCTGAGGGATATTCAGAAAAAGCATTTAGGAATTAAACAGATTATTTAACAAACTGTACAGATATTTAATAAACTGTAGCTTTGTGTATCCAAACTCAAGGCAATATGGAGGGACAGCAACATCACCATGAAGTACAGGATCAGACTCCTGCGTGCACTGGTATTCTCCATCTTCCTGTAAGCATGTGAGACATGGACCCTCACAGCAGAGATACAGAGGAAGGTACAGGCATTGGAAATGAGATGCTATCACAACATCCTTGGCATCTCATACTTGGACCATATCACAAACGAGCAGGTCTGCAGGACCATCCAGCACCACATTGGCCCCCATGAAGACCTTCTCACAACGGTGAAGAAAAGAAAGCTGAGATGGTACGACCACATAACAAGATCTGTGGCCTTGCAAAGACCGCTCTACAAGGAACTGCGGAGCGGAGAATAAGGAGAGGTAGACAGAGGAAAAGATGGACGGACAACATTAAAGGATGGACAGGGAAAACATTTTCAGTGACCTAGGCCCTGGCACACAACCGCGACAGATGGAACAGACTGGTGCAAAGCTTGTCAATGACAGCGCCCCGACAACTCCACCAGGAGTTAAGGGCACAAGGAAGGAAGGAAGCTTTGTGACAATTAAAATATCTATTATAATCATTCTACTCTTAAAACTCAGTTCCAACAGTACATTCTGCATTCTATTTTCTGCAATTATAGAAGTTATGATCTGACTGGACAGCATGCAAACAAAAGCTTTTTTGTTACATGTAACAATAATAAACCAATACCAGTTTGGACAAGTGTGCAATGTTGCACTTTGGGATGTCAAATGCAGGAGGAAAATATACAGTAGACAACAGGACAGTCAGGAGCATTGATGAATGCAGGAATCTTGGAGTGCAAGTCCATAGCTCCCTGAAAGCAGCATGACAAGTAGACAAAACACTGAAATTGACATGCAGAATACATGTCTTTATAGGTCAGGATGCTGAGAATAAAAGTGGGGAGGTCATCATGCAACTACACAAAACTTTGGTTATGCCACATTTGAAGCATTGTGGGCACTGTTGATTGGTGCATTATAGGATGAATAAGGACAACAAAAAGACAATTTGGATTAGCATCATGGTCAGAATAGACATCACGGCCAAAGGGGTTGTTCCTCTGCTGTACTGTTCTATGTTCAGTAACAAATGGATGGATTTGACAACAGTTTGTTTTCTTATAAACTAGAATCCATATTGGCAATCCTCCTCATTCTGGTTGCCATCTTACTCCTACTAAATGGAAATGCTGAAACTTGGAGCACAAGGTGACTATGGAGGTTCTCATCTGTTTCCATTTCATGATATTCAGTATCCAGGAAATTGAAAATCTATTGAGTCGTGCCATAACAACCCTCACTCAACATCAGCAAAGCCAAGAGCTGGTTATCAACTACAGGAGAAAGAAGCCAGAGGTCCATGAGCCAGTTCTCATTAGTGGAAATGGAGGTGGAGAGAGTCAATAGCTTTAAATTCCTTGGCATCAACGTATCGGGGACCAGCACATAAATACCATCACAAAGAAGCCACGACAGTGCCTGGACTTTCTTAGCAGTTTGTATAGATTTAGCATGTCACAAAAAACTTTGACAAACTTCTACAGATGCACAGTGGAGGATATCCTAAATGGTTGCATCAGGGTCTGATATGGAAGCATGCCCAGGAATGGAAAAGGCCACAGAAAGTGGTGGACACTGTCCAGTCCATCACCGGAAAAGCCGTGCCCACAAATCAGTTACTTTTACATGGAGCGTTGCCACGAGAAAGCAGCATCCAACGAGGACCTCCACCATCCAGGCACTGGTCTCTCCTCAATACTACCATCAGGCAGGAGGTACAGAACCCTTATGTCCCGCACTTCCTGGTTCAGGAACAGTTAGTACCCTACAACCATTGGGATCCAGAACCATTGTGGATAACTTCATTCACCACTATTCTGAACTGGCTCACTTTCAGGGACTCTCGACATCACATGCTCTCATCATTTTGTTTCATTTGCACAACTTGTCTTCCTTTGAAGATCTGTTGTTTGTCAGTCATTGTGTATGATTTCATTGTATCTCTTAATTTTACTGTGAACGCCTGCAAAGAAATGAATCTCAAGATTCTATATGGTGACGTATACATACTTTGATTAAAGTTCTGAGTACAGGAATGTATCAGAATCACATCACTCAATATTCTTAATGAAACTCTGCATACAAGTGTACAGTTCATTGCTCCCCTTTGAAAGGTGAATAAACTTATATACTTTATACTTTATTGTCGCCAAACAATTGGTACTAGAACGTACAATCATCACAGCGATATTTGAATCTGCACTTCACGCTCCCTGGATTACAATTATTAAAAATAGTTAAAATTAGTAAATATTAAAAATTTAAATTATAAATTATAAATAGAAAACAGAAAAATGGGAAGTAAGGTAGTGCAAAAAAAACCAAGAGGCAGGTCCGGATATTTGGAGGGCACGGCCCAGATCTGGGTCAGGATCCATTCAGCAGTCTTATCACGGTTGGAAAGAAGCTGTTCCCAAATCTAGCCGTACGAATCTTCAAGCTCCTGAGCCTTCTCCTGGAGGGAAGAGGGACGAAAAGTCCGTTGCCTGGGTGGGTCGTGTCCTTAATTATCCTGGCAGCACTTCTCCGATAGCGTGCGGTGAGTCCACAGACGGAAGATTGGTTTGTGTGATGTGCCGTTCCGTGTTCACGATCTTCTGCAGCTTCTTTCGGTCTTGGACAGGACAACTTCCATACCAGGTTGTGATGCATCCTAGAAGAATGCTTTCTACGCATAGTACATCGAAATAGTTATACTCTTGTTTAGTATCACCACCTAGTTATACCACCTTCCCACCTGAACTCCATTCTGTTCCGATAACTACACTGTGCTGATCAATGCACAGCGAAGGTTCCAGTTCCCCTTCACCGATGTGTATTTTAGCTCTTACTGCACCAGAACGTGCATTTGTGCTGTAGCTGCAGAACAGTTGGACTATCAACCAGGACCCACGATGCACTGTTTGTAAAGTCAGCTGGCATGAAATCAGCCTTTCAGCCCATCGAGTCTCTACTGACCATCAAAACCCATTGGCACTCATCCCTCTGCTTTTTCTATTGACTCCATATTCCCATCAACTCTCAGATTCTACCACATCTTCATCAACTGAAAAATAAATAGCTCTTGCAATTGTCATTTCTCACTAGGGTCAGATGCGCAATCTGCTAATGCTCACAAACAGGCCTAAAACATAATTCTAGATGATCACCAGAAAAACACCCAATCCTGGAGCTGAGCAATCTTACAGTGTTGTTACTCAATGTGTGGTCACTCTAGACTCTCTCCTCCAAGAGGACCACAAGTTTGTCGTGGTTTGGAGGCTTGCATGCCTCAATGACCAGCGCTAAGCTGGCTGAGTCAGGGCCTTGTGCTTTGGCAGGGTCATCTATTCCAAACAGATCAAAGGGTAAAGGCTAGACTAAGAGTGGTCTACTGGTCCTTCAGGTTCAGGGGTTCAGCTCAGGGCTAACAACCCTGACAGGTCACAAAAAAAAAAAAAACAATTGTCATGGAACAGTTGATGGGAATATGGAACAGCAATGAAGAAACAATATTATCAGACAGAGAAGGAGGGCCTTCATTGCTGTACTAAACACCAGTGGCGTATCGGGCAGTAATTAAACCCGAGCCTTTCTGCTTCTCTTTATAATTAGTCTGTGATTGTGCATTTCCATCCTTTGTATGCAAGATCTGTAAATGGCGCTTCGAAGTCACACGCTACATACTTGCCTGAGTCGACAGTGATTGTTACATTAAATTAGCAGCTCTTGGGTTCTCCCCCAAATGGTACAAACATTATTCCTATCAAATAAGAATTCATTTTCCAAGTTACCTTAAGTAAAGCTGCACGAGATCTGCCAGCATAAAGTAAAAATTATCTCCTTTCTACATGGAATTCCTTATATACTTAACACACAGCTCCACATTGAATATCTAAAATGAGATTACAAAACTTGCTTAACAATGCAGGGCAACTAAAGCAGAAATAATACCAAGTTAAAAATTTCCTCAATATTTGCTCTTGCAATGAGAGATTTTATTGAGACAAAACTAATAAAGTTAGATTTCATGTTAATTCAATAACTTTGGGCAATCCTGAAAGGTTTTATTAACATTTTTTTTTAGTTTGGGAATACAAGGAAAACAGGGATTTAAAAAAAAAACAACTTACCTACAAGTAGGCTAAATGGTGGATGGCATGATGGAACTGATCTCAGGATATCAAGCAGGCAAACATTGAAGTCTCTGATATACTGGTTGTAGTCTGCTGCACCCTGTTTGCTGCATAGTTCTTGCAATCGCCGTTTCTCACTCGGGTCAGATGTGTACTCAACTAATGCTCGCAAAAAGGCCTAAAAACACAATTTTAGATGATCAAGAAACCCTACAATGAAAGCCATAAGCAATTAATTCTTAATACCTTCCTCAAAGGGACGGAGATTGGCAACGGTGCAGCAAAGAGTGCTGCTGCTTCAGAGCTCCAGTGAGGGGCTCAATCCTGATCTCTGGTGCTGCCTGTGTGGAGATTAAACGTTCTACAAGGATGTACACCAGGTGCTCGTGCTTCCTACCACATCTCAGGTTGATGCTGTTTAGTTCAGTCCTTGGCTACTGTGAATTACCTCTAGTGTACCTGGGCAGGAGGTGAAAAGCATGTGAAAGAGGTTACAAGAAAACAAGTTTGGAATGGGACTGGTGTGGTTGCTTTGAGAGCTGATATATATATAATTTCCTTCTGCTACATCACAAGGAAATTCAAGTATAAATATGAAGCGAATAACACCAGTAAAAACACCCCTGCTTCACTTTCTCGAGCAATACTGAGCTGCCTAGCTAAAATCCATGCTCTTGGATTTATATTTCTAAATGCCTCTTATCTCCCCTTTTCTTAAAAATCTCTCTTATTACCTTTAAGTAAATAGCTGCTCATCATCATTTCTCATGTGTTGGGATAACATTTTTACTTTTCGAAGTTATTTTGCTTACAGCTATTCCTCATTATTTAAGCTCTCGACATCGGGGATGAACATGGATATTCTTTGCTCTGCCTGCAGAGACTAAACTGTGTACAGCACAGACTTTGCTGTACACAGTGCCATCAGACTAATTTAGACATCACGTGAACTGACATGAATTGGCCAAGACTGGCATCTATGAAGATGAAGAACAAGTTGAGATACATCATTTACTTGACAATTTTGACTATTTGGGTTAGGTTTTCTTTGAGGATGAAGATGTTTATGGAGCTTCATCCTTTCATCGATTAAATATTTAGTAAAATGCACCACAGGATGTATGTCTCATAAAGTGGCTACTGAGTGTGTGTTTTTGGTCTTCTGGTGCTGTGGCCCATCCACTTCAAGGTTCGACATGAGCGCTCAGAAATGTTCTTCTGCACACCATTGTTGTAATGTGTGGTTATATGAGTTACTGTTGCCTTCCTGTCAGCTTGAACCAGTCCGGCCATTCTCCTCTGACCTCTCTCATTAACAAAGCATCTTGGCCCACAGAACTGCCACTCACTGGATAATTTTTGCACTATTCTCTGTAAACTTGAAACTGTTGTGTGTGAAAATCCCACAAGATCAGCAGTTTGAGATACTCAAACCACCTCATCTGGCACCAACAATCATTCCACAGCCAAAGGCACTTAGATCACATTTCTTTCTCATTCTGATGTTTGGTCTGAACAACAACTGAACTTCTTGACCACGTCTGCATGATTTTATGCATTGAGTTTCTGCCACGTGACTGAATGATTAGATATTTGCATTAATGAAATGTACTCAATAAAATGGCCACTGTGTATATGTATCCCTCATGTTCCCTTAATGATTTTTGACAGTATTCGTTAACCCAGGGCGATTCCTTGACTGCATGGCATTGACTGACTGAGTAATGCACCAGCCTACATGGGTACACATCATGGTGGATAACACTTCCACTGCTACTGATAATCAGTCATCATGAAGCATAGGTTTTAAGTTACTAGAATAAGAACAAAAGTTGGTAATACCCAGCAGGACAGACCGCATCAATCAAGAGGGATCTGAATATAAAAAATGTCCACCTTAACTGCTAACACTTTTTCCCACTATACCTACTGCTTGACCTGTAGAGAGATTCTAGCTTTTTCTGGTTTTATTTTCACATTTCTAGCACCGGCAGCATTTTGATTTCCATTTGAACTCCTCAGTCTGCTTTGATTGATTTACTTGTTTATTTATTTATGTTTTATTTTATTATTATTTTTATTTTTCCCCCTCTCTCTCTCTGCTAGATTATGTATTGCATTGAACTGCTGCTGCTAAGTTAACAAATTTCACGTCACATGCCCGTGATAATAAACCTGATTCTGATTCTGAATCCATCTCAATTAGCACAGTGGCAGTGCCACACAATGTAGGATATACTGTGTGCCTCCAAATACAACCGTTTTATTTTTAGTGTTTCCTCCTATTTATGTTATTTAAGGATACAGCAAAGTAACAGGCCCTCCTGATTCAACGAGCCCGTGCCACCCAATTACACCTTGTGACCCATTAACCTACTGAGTGGTAGGTCTCGGGAGAAAACACACGCTGCCCTGAGGAAGGGCGTACAAACTCCTTACAGACAGTGGCAGGAATTGAACCCGGGTTCCTGGCGCTGTAAATGGGCTGCAGTAACCACTGCACTAGCCTGCTGCCCCAGTTAATTCTGTGAATTAACATTTGCCTTGATTTATTAATTATTTTTTAAGTATAATTGATGGGTTTCATTATGGGCAGATGCATTGGAAAAAGATCAAAGAGCAAGGATGGATGCCAAAAGGATTATCCCTGATGCCTGCTATTTCACCATCCACCATGACCCAAGGCAGGCAGCCAATCTGTTGGGATTTGACACACTTGGCAAATAGTGATGCCACTTAGCTACACTTGGAATAAACATTAAAATCTTCCTTCAGGATACTTCCTTTACCCTTAATACCTCGAGGGTTATTTCACATGGCATTGACAAAAAATTGACTGATTAAAGATGACAAAAGATGATAAACAGATGGACATCATTTTTCATGAGAATTAATTGAGCCTAAAGTCAACTTTCACTTTATCCCTAAATCAAAATCAGTGTTGCCACTCATGTCAGTCTGTCCTGAAGATACAAAGGACATGCTGACAACAGGTGAGCAGGACTTTGCTTGAAAGGAGCAGCATTCTGTTGCTCCATTTATCCTTAGAACTACTCTCCAAAACCTGGCACTGGCTTCCAGAGGTGAGGAAAATTCTGCGGGAATAACTAGGATATCTTCACCAAGATTAGCACTGAGCCTAGGATGGGTGGCCTGCCCCGATTCATTTGTTTCTTTAAGAGAAGTCACGACAGGAAACTTCCTTTAATTCAGCACATTCAGAATGTTACTGGTACAAGAAAGGCACATCCTTGAGTCCAGAAAATGTTAATCCTACTAATTAGATAGCTTCCGGCCGTAACATAAATCCTCCAGTGAACCAAATTTCAATAGAGATTAGGGAACAGTGCCCCAGCAAGTTTCAGTGGAAGGTGGGAAATGGAGCCTGGTGTATTTCAAGGGAAGGTTGGAAAGATTGTCTGGTGAACCAAATCATCTGGATTTTTAAACAACTGCAGATTAGATTATCAGTATTTTAATGTATTACGAAAATCAGATAGTTAGTATTATTTTGGTTATGGAACTCAACATATGGTTCTTTGAGCACTGGGAGTTAATTCCTGCACTTCGTTTGGCAGCTGTTATAATGTTGCTTGTTCTCTTCCTACAGCCATTAATATATTTGGAATAGTTTGCCTGTGTGATTTGTCACTACATTTATATACGGACAACTCATTAATCAGTTTCTAATCAACTGAACTTGCTCCATAATAAATGGCCATTCACTGCAATACCCCAGAGAAATTTATTTGTTTTAAGCTGGTTCAGCTTGTCTGCTGAAGATCCATCGCCTTTTAAATGCCACTGGGAGTTCTAGCTTGTGTTTCTTTTGCATTAGAGAGAATTCATGTGTTTTTAGTAAATATCATTTCATCCTGGAATTATTTCTAGTTTTCCAGATGATATTTGGTTGATTGAAGACCACCGCTAAAATATAATTTTTGACTTCATATGTACCATACAGATGGGTGGCAGGGTGGAGATACATCTCTACCAAAGGAGGTGTAAGGCGCTCCCTCCCTCCGCTAGCCTGCAAGTCACCCTTGGGCAAGGTGCAGCACCTGCTTCGCCCCCAGTCAGGGTCAAGTGAAGCCATGGGAGCATGTAGTAGATGGTAGTATGAGCAGTTGGTGCATATCACAAGTCCTGGTTATGCGACCACTGATGCCAGGCAGACAAGCTCTGAAGAGTATTGATAATGACTGGAGTGACCCATCTTGTGAAGACACTGCCCAGAAGGCAACAAATGGCAAACCACTTCTGCAGAAAAATTTGCCAAGAACAATCACGGTCACGGAAAGACATGATTGCCCATATAATATATAACAAACGAGCAAACAGATGAGAACCTAACGATGGCCATTAGTGATAAATTCAAATCAGTCCTTTCCAGTACAGCATTTCTACAAAGTGTAGTCACATACCTTTTTAGGAACTGCTCGTATTTCCAGGCACCAAGTCAGAGTGAACTGCAGTGTTCTGCTTTTTGGTATGTAATTGGGCAGGTGTGCACCTTAAAAATAATGTACATATTTTGCTAAGCCTTTCAAACAGAATTCACACAACAATAAAAACAGCAACATGAATTTTAATTTCAACAATGAACACAAAACTTTGCTTAAATCATAAAATATGTTTGTCTCTAATTCCAAAATTAATATTTAACTTCAGATGTTTATACATTATTAGCATTGAATCAAGTCAACTGATCCATAAATCCTTCCTAACACTTCCACATAATACAATACAGGTTCTTGAACTGGGCAAATGCCTGTGCAGTGATGTGAAATTGACACTTGAAAATCATTTGGTTAAAATTCCACAGCCAGTAAGAGAACTAGCCATGTTGTTTGTGGCAATAGGAGCACCTCTTTTGCCATAAAATGCAGTGAGCATTGATTCAATGTACATATCATTGTTGAATGAAAAACAACCCAAATTAAAGTTTAATTGTTCAGGATCTGAAAGAAAAATCTTTTCTTTTTCAATCTTTTTATTAATTTCGAAGTATAGAAACAAAACATAGCAATAATACAAATAGTAGGAGATATATTGTTACACTTAGGAAAAGTAATTGTAAAATCAAATAGTGTAAGTTAACAAAGCTCCCAATCATGTAGAAATGTAGAACTGACAACGGATAATACAAATCAAAAAAAACTGGGAAAAAATCGTGAAAAAGAAAAATAAACAAAACCAAAAAAAAAAAACCATCCCCAAAGAAAAACAAAATTAATCAACTAAACTAAAGACTTGGGCAAAACTAACAACTTAAAAATGGAAAAGAAGAAAACCTTAGTGTCGACGACTCTATTCCCCTCCAACAACAGTACAGAGAGATAAAACAAGTTTGGAAATGATCAAATTACATCAAATGAAAATGCTGAATGAATGGCCTCCAAGTTTTTTCAAACTTAATGGAGGAGTCATAAACTGACTTTAATTTTTTCCAAATTCAAACACACCATAGTTTGTGAAAACCAATGAAATACCTTAGGAGGGTTAATCTCTTTCCAATTCAACAGAATGGACCTCCTAGCCATTAAAGTAAGAAATGCAATCATCCTTCGTGATGAAGAGGTTAAATTATTTAAGTCTATCATTGGTAGTCCAAAGATAGCGGTAATTAGATGAGGTTGTAAGTCTATGTTTAGGACCGTTGAAATAATATCAAAAATATCTTTCCAATATTTCTCCAACAAGGGACATGACCAAAACATGTGGGTTAAAGAAGCAATCTCAGACTGGCATCTGTCACATATTGGATTAATATAAGAGTAATAACGAGAAAGAAAAATCACATGCTGTAATCAAGCAGGAGAAACAGAGCCAATATGAAAAGAAAATTCCCCTCCTCTGTACTGGAGATGAGAGAGAACAGGTTAATCTTATATTACTGAGAGGTTGGGGGAAGGAATGGATTGAGTGAGGAGAGGTTTGCACAGGGATAAGTTGTATGGGAGAGGGACAAGAAGACCATAAGAAATGGGAACAGAATTAGGTAATCTGACCCACCGAGTCTGCTCTGCCATTCCATCACAGCTGATTTATTATCCTTCTCAATCCCATTCTCCTGGCCACAATACTCCAACGGCAGTCTGACCAATACCCTGTAAAGCCTCAGAATTAAGTTCTTGTTCTATATTCTACTCCTGTCAAAATGAATGCTAACATTGCATTTGTTTTCCTCATCACTGGCAAGTTAACCCTTAGGGAATGCCGCACAAGAATTTCCACGTCTCTTCGCACCTCTGATTTTTGAATTTTCTCTCCATTTAGAAAATAGTCTATGGTAAGTGCATAACCATACAGTTCCCTACACTATGTTCCATCTGCCACTTCTTTGCCCATTCTTCTAATCTGTCTAACTCTTCAGACTCCCTGCTTCCTCAACGCTACCTGCACCTCCACCAATACTCATATCACCCACAAAGCCGTGAATTCCATCACCCAAACCATTGACATGAAACATGAAAAGCGATCCCAACACTGACCCCTGCAGAACACCACTAGTCACCAGCAGCCTGAGATAGATCCTCAGAGATGTTGACACCCAGGAACTTGAAACTACTCACTCTTTCCATTTCTGATCCCTTGATGAGGACTGTTGTGTGTCGCCTCCATTTTCCCTTCCTGAAGTCCACAAATAACCCCTTGGCCTTACTAACGTTGAGTGCAAGGGTGTTTCTGCACTAGCACTCAGCCAGCTGATCTATTTCACTTGTGTGCACCTCCCTGTCACCATCTGAAATTTTGCCAACAATATTTATATCGTCGGCAAATGTATAGATGGTGTTTGAGCCGTGACTAGCCACAAAATTATAGGTTTAGAGGGAGTAGAGCAGTTGGCTAAGCATGCATCCTCAAGATGTGTTAGTGTTGATTTTCAGCTTGGAAATGTTATTTCTGATCCGCAAAGAATGTGGTCTCACAGTGAGGAAGTTAAAGATCCATTTGCAGCGGGAGGTACAGAGGCCTAGGTTTTGGAGCTTGTTGATCAGAACTGAGGGTATCAATGTGTTGAACACTGAGCTATAGTCAATAAACAGCAGCCTCACGTAGGTATTAGTATTGTCCAGGTAGCTAAAGGCCGACGGGAGAGCCAGTGAGATTGCATTCATAGAACATAGAATAGTACAGCACATTACAGGCCCTTCGGCCCACAATGTTGTGCCGACCTCAAACCCTGCCTCCCATATAACCCCCCCACCTTAAATTCCTCCATATACCTGTCTAGTAGTCTCTTAAACTTCATGAGTGTATCTGCCTCCACCACTGACTCGGGCAGTGCATTCCACGCACCAACCACTCTCTGAGTAAAAAACCTTCCTCTAATATCCCCCTTGAACTTCCCACCCCTTACCTTAAAGCCATGTCCTCTTGTATTGAGCAGTGGTGCCCTGGGGAAGAGACGCTGGCTATCCACTCTATCGATTCCTCTTATTATCTTGTACACCTCTATCATGTCTCCTCTCATCCTCCTCCTCTCCAAAGAGTAACGCCCTAGCTCCCTTAATCTCTGATCATAATGCATACTCTCTAAACCAGGCAGCATCCTGGTAAATCTCCTCTGTACCCTTTCCAATGCTTCCACATCTTTCCTATAGTGAGGCGACCAGAACTGGACACAGTACTCCAAGTGTGGCCTAACCAGAGTTTTATAGAGCTGAATCATTACATCATGACTCTTAAACTCTACCCCTTGATTTATGAAAGCTAACACCCCATAAGCTTTCTTAACTACCCTATCTACCTGTGAGGCAATTTTCAGGGATCTGTGGACATGTACCCCCAGATCCCTCTGCTCCTCCAAACTACTAAGTAGCCTGCCATTTACTTTTTACTCTGCCTTGGAGTTTGTCCTTTCAAAGTGTACCACCTCACACTTCTCCGGGTTGAACTCCATCTGCCACTTCTCAGCCCACTTCTGCATCCTATCAATGTCTCTCTGCAATCTTCAACAATCCTCCACACTATCTATAACACCACCAACCTTTGTGTCGTCTGCAAACTTGCCAATCCACTCTTCTACCCCCACATCCAGGTCGTTAATAAAAATCATAAAAAGTAGAGGTCCCAGAACAGATCCTTGTGGGACACCACTAGTCACAATCCTCCAATCCGAATGTACTCCCTCCACCACGACCCTCTGCCTTCTGCAGGCAAGCCAATTCTGAATCCACTTGGCCAAACTTCCCTGGATCCCATGCCTTCTGACTTTCTGAATAAGACTACCATGTGGAACCTTGTCAAATGCCTTACTACAATCCATATAGATCATATCCACTGCACTACCCTCATCTATATGCCTGGTCACCTCCTCAAAGAATTCTATCAGGCTTGTTAGACATGATCTGCCCTTCACAAAGCCATGCTTACTGTCCCTGATCAGACCATGATTCTCTAAATGCCCGTAGATCCTATCTCTAAGAATCTTTTCCAACAGCTTTCCCACCACAGACGTAAGGCTCACTGGTCTATAATTACCCAGACTATCCCGACTACCTTTTTTGAACAAGGGGACAACATTCACCTCCCTCCAGTCCTCCGGTACCATTCAATATAGACATATTTTGGCAATAGGCAAATTGCAGCAGGTATAGGTAATCACTTAGGCAGGAGTTGATTCCAGCTATGACAAACCTTTCAAAGCACTTTATAACAGTGGATGTGAGAGCCACTGGGCAACCATCTTTGTGCAGCTCACGCTGCTCTTCTAGGGCACTGGTATGACTGTCGCCTTTTTGAAGCAGCTGGGAACCTCCAACTGCGACAATGAGAAATTGAAGATGTTCTTGAACACTCCCACTAGTTGGCTGACACAGGTTTTCAGAGCCCCCACCAGTTACACCGTCATGGCCTGACACCTTGCCCATTGTCTTGAAAAATGTTCAGACGTCGGCCTCCAAGACAGAGATCACATCATCTCCAAATGCTGCAGAGATTCACATGGGTGTATTTTCATTCTCCCTTTCAAAGCATGTATAAACAGGGTTGAGCTCATCTGGGAGTGAACCATCACAGCCATTCATGACATTAGGTCAGACCGCCCTTCTAAATCAAGATGCCGTAGAAGAATGGCACTTATAAGAGAGGCTACTGTGGCACCGACAGTCACTCTGAGTGAGCGGCAGAAGTCAGTGACTGCAACTGGAGATTAAGTTCATAGCTCCACAATCTCCAAAGCCTTGCCCAAAAAGGGTTATTTATAGAAGAGTGGCAAAGAAGACGTCCTGACTTAAATAAAAGCACATCCTTACGCGTAAAGACTTTGCAAGGCGTCACTTAAAAGATACTGTAAAGATGTGGAAGAAAGGTAATTTGATTTGATGAGATTAAAGTGGAACTTTTGGCCTGTGGTATGTGTGGCGTAACTCTAATATTGTATATCAGCCAGGTAACATCAACCCTACTGTAAAGTATGGTGGAAGCAGCATCATGCTATGGGGTTGCTTTTCAGCAGCGGGGATTGGAAATCAGGATTGATGCGAAGGTGAATGCTGCTAAATACAGAGCAAGATCCTGGATTAAAACCTGCTAACCTCTGCCAGAAAGCTTAGACTAGGGAAGAAGTTAGTCTTTCAGCAGGACAATGACCCAAAGCACACTGCCAGAGCAATTCTGGAGTGGCTGTAAATGAAGAAAATTGTGCTCCTGCGTGGCCCATTCAGAGTCCTGGCCTTAATCCGACTGAATATCTCTGGTGAGATCTCAAGATTGCTGTCCACTGCCACTCCCCAAATCTGGCACAGCTTGAGCAATTTTCCAAGGAGAAATGGGCAAATCTTGCTCCATCACAATAGAGACTTGTCCAAAAAGACTACTGACTGTAATAGCTGTGAGAGGTGGATCAACTAACTACTGAGCAAAGGATAGACAATAGACAATAGGTGCAGGAGTAGGCCATTCAGCCCTTTGAGCCAGCACCACCATTCACTGTGACCATGGCTGATCATCCACAATCAGTATCCAGTTCCTGCCTTATCCCCATAACCTTTGATTCCACTATCTTTAAGAGCTCTATCCATCTCTTTCTTGAAAGTATCCAGAGACTTGGCCTCCACTGCCTTCTGGGGCAGAGCATTCCATACATCTACAACTCTCTGGGTGACAAAGTTTTTCCTCAACTCCGTTCTAAATGGCCTACCCCTTATTCTTAAACTGTGACCTCTGGTTCTGGACTCACCCATCAGCGGGAACATGCTTCCTGTCTCCAGCGTGTCCAATCCCTTAATAATCTTATGTGTTTCAATAAGATTCCCTCTCGGCCTTCTAAATTCCAGTGTATACAAGCCCAGTCACTCCAATCTTTCAACATATGACAGTCCCGCCATCCCGGGAATTAACCTTGTGAACCTACGCTGCACTCCCTCAATAGCAAGAATGTCTTTCCTCAAATTTGGAGACCAAAACTGCACACAGTACTTCAGGTGTGGTCTCAGCAGGGCCCCGTACAGCTGCAGAAGGACCTCTTTGCTCTTATACTCAACTCCCCTTGTTATGAAAGCCAGTATGCCATTAGCTTTCTTCATGATGATGAATACTAATGAACTTCCAATATTACAGGTTTTGAATTTTTTGTTTTGCTTCACAATTGCTTCACAATTTTCCCTGATTTTTTTGGGCTCTACTGTGGGGGGAGAAAAAGGAACATGTGATTCACAAATAAGATTCTCAGTTAAATTGATTAAAATCCCCAATTGTAATACTCATTTATGTGAACAAAGCATTGGGGGCCAAGTACTTTTTCAAGGCACTGTACTTCATTAGGAGTTTGAGGAGAATTGGTATGTCACTAAACACATCCTCAAGTTTCTACAAATGTACTGGGACAGCATTCTGACTGGTTGCATCACCATTTAGCACGCAGAAGCCACTGCACAGGATTGGATAAAGCTACTGACAGGAGCAAATAGCCAGCTCCATCTTGGCACTAGCCTCAACATCCAGTATATCTTCAAAAGGTGATGCCTCAAGAAGGCAAGATCCATCATTAAGGACCTCCATCACCCAGGACATGTCCTCTTCTCATTGCTACCATCAAGGTGGTGGTACAGGAGCCTGAAGACACATACACATTTCAACGACAGCTTCTTCCCCTCCGCCATCAGATTTCTGAATGGACTATGAATCCATGAACACTACCCCAATATTTTTCCTTCTCTTTTTGCACTACTTACTTAATTTTAAATTTATACATACTTAGTCATTTATAGTTTTTATTGTGTATTGCAATATACTGCTGCCACAAAACAGCAAAGTTCATGGCATATGCCAGTGATATTATACCGGATTCTGAAAAGGTTAGACCTGTATCGTTTGAAGTTTAGAAGAATGAAGGGTGATCTTACTGAAATATTGCAAGATCCTTTCTCAATTTTCTGCCCCAATGGGTTATGGTGCTAGATCAATAGAGGTATTAAAAGATGATATTTTTATTGAAAGATCAGGGATTCAAGGGCCTGGTGGAATTGGCTCAGAAGTCAATTTGAGATCTGGGCTAAGTCAGCCATAACTGTACTGAATAGCAAAGCAGGCTTGAGGCACCAGGTTTCCTGCTCCTGCTCTCAGTTTACCGAAAATTGTTTTATTCAAAAGAGTCCAGAAGATTTCAACATGTCCAGAAGGATGGTGTGCTGTTCCTGAAACTTATTTACTATTACTGTGTGTATGCCATAGACAGATATCAGAATAGGAGTGAGATAGAGATTTTAAAATTACAGGCAACTGAAGCTCTGAATTGCCTCTGTGGACTGAATTGCAAAGCAGGCACAGAATACGCACTTGATTTCCCCAATGTACAAGAGATCACATGGTGGACATGGAGTACGGTGCATTAGATTGGATGGAGTGGAAGAGAATTACTGCCTCACTTGGTAGGACTATTTTAGTCCCTCGATGGTGGGAAGGGAAGAGGGAAAAAGGACAGGTGTTGCACGTCCTGCAATTGGATGGGAAAGTGCCATGAGAAGCCAACCATCTAGTGGGTCAGAAGAGCAGACTGGGAAGGCACGAAAGATAGAAAGGGGAAAATGAAGCTGGGGGGAAAACCACAAAGAATAACCAGTTAAACTCGGAAGACCGGTGGGGTGGAAGATGAGAACCAGAGAAAATCTCTGTCCCTTCAATAATTTCCTCATCTACTCTTCAATCCCCATGAATTACTCCTCCTCCTACAACATTTCCAGTGCAGTTGCGGGAGATGCAACATTATCTGCTGAGTTCACTTCACAATATCCTAGAAATTACATAGAACAACAAATGTTGGTGGCTAATTAAGGAAATCAATCTCTATTAATTCATCTAGAGTAGGCCCACCTGAGGTGCCTAAATACCTTCTAGTGGAGAACACAAATATGAAGGTACTCCAGTCAAGACACTTTGGCTAGATTGTAATTCAGGAGTGTCTTGGAATACTGTCCTCATGTTGATGAAGTTAGATAAAACAATCTTAAGCTGAAGAGCATCCTGGACAGTGGAAATGCTTCAGATCATGAGCAGACGAGTCATTTGCGGCAGGATCGCCAGTCTCCAGCACGCTTATAAAACAGCAGGATTTGTGAGGTTGGTTTAGTTGGATTTCTGGGCAGCGATGACTACCACGACCTTGCTGCTTCAAAGACTGAAGGCAATTCCAGTTACTTAAACCTGTGTCCCAAGTTATCAACATCTCTACTGAGAGAGGAATAATGGGTAGGAACAACCTTCACCAAGCCTCTCAAGATACCCGTGCATGTCAATGAGGTCTTCCCTCAGCTTCACACCTTCGAACTTAAACACAAGCAATCTTTTTTCAGTAACCGATATCCTTCTTGTAGATTGTTTATAAACAAACAGATTCTTGCTGCTTTTTGTTGACCATGTGTATTCTGTGATCTAATTACTGATTTACATATATTGAAGTAATAGCTATTCTGTAACATCAACATATAAAAATACAATTTCAATCCCATGGCATTCTATTAATTGATCTCCGGTCACTTATTTGTTATACCCTTTACTACCCAACCTTAAATAGCCAAGTGACAGTGCCACTTTTTCAACATTAGCCAAGCAAATAAATGCGTCTGTTAACTAACTGGGGAAAATTCTCCGCTTCCAATAGCCTTCTGCTGAGCAAACAAAGTCGGATAATTAATGATTTATTCTTCAAAAGGCATACCACATTCTATCAATTGAGTCAGTAAGCTTAGAAATATAGAAAACCTACAGCACAATACAGACCCTTCAACAAATACAAACATTAGAACATTACAGATATTTATTTTGATTTTGTTTTTATTTTCAGATACCTTTTTTCTTGGTGTTTGGTTGGATGTAGAAATCAACAATGTGGTCTCTCTTGTCTTCAAGCCCAAGCCTTTGAATTAGGTATTCCACTTCACTTTCACTATTAGGACATATAACACTGAAAGCATCACCAGGCTCATATGTTATTGATGTATTCTGCAACGTAATAACACACCTGAATTACTACTATTATATTGACCCATAGATTATTCCAGAGTTAATATGTTCTCAGTCAAGTTTGTTGGCTAAGAGGGAGTGCAGGATATCTGAAGAAAAGTATTGTTTAACTTTAATTCATCGAACAAGAGCTCCTTTATTATTTCTAATAGCATATGTCCACACAATTTAAAAACTGCAGTAGTTTACAATTTCATTTGAATATTGAAGGGAGCCTGGTCTGATCAAATCTTCGTACAAGAACACAGTGAAGGCACAATTACTTTAACATGGTCCATTTCTGACTTTTCCTTTTCTGTGTTTTTCTGCCTCCATCTCATGGGACAGGTTAACCACCAATATCTCCCAGACTCCTGCAACTACCTCAACTGCAATTCCTCCCATCTTGTTTCCTGCAAAGGCTCCATTCCATTATTTCTGTTCCTCTATGCCTGCAATTCTTACCGAGAAGTTCCGATGATGCCTCGGAGATGTCTTCCTTATTTCCTAACCATCGGCTAACCTCTACCAGAAATGACAAGGCCCTTGTCTGCATCTTATCTATTTTCCTCAGTTCTGCTGTCATCCCTCTCTTCACAGTCAGAGGGAGGATAGGGTTCTTTTGTCCTTACCAGCTTCTGCACTCACTGATTATCTGCACATTTTGTATTTCAAAGCACACCACTCCCTTTGCAACTCCCATCCACACCAAACACTCTCCTCGTTGTGCTTTCTCACAAATGTGTAAAGCTGTCTCTTTAATCTGCACCTTCCCAGAATCCACTCCTTCCAGATTCACTTACACTTACTCCCAACACAATGTACAGCATTCAGTGGTCACAATGTGATCCCTTCTGCATTGGAGAAACCAACTGCAGATGGAGTGAATGCTGTACAGAATAGCTGCACTCAGCCCACAGAAGTGATCCTGAACTTTCCAGTTGCCTGCCATTATAAATTCCCCATCCAATCTATGGCCATTTCTATTCTCAAGGCAAGCTTAAGGAAGAGACCCTCATTTACAACAGAATTTAATGGATGAATTTAAAAGAATATTTTGAAATACTTCAGTTATCCTTAACTATTAAAATAAAGTTTAAACAAAAATGATTAAATATTCTGCATTTTCTACACTGATATGAACACGAAAAGTTTAACACTTATACAATGAGTTTACCAATATAAAGAACATTGTTTCTTCTGCAGCGTCAGAGGTTGAGGAGTAACCTGACAGAAGTATATAAAATTATGACAGACATACACATGGTAGATAGTCAAAGCCTTTCTCCCCAGGACAGAAACATCAAATACGAAAATACCATAGATTTAAGATGAGAGGGGAAATTGAAATAAGATTGGAGAGGCAAGATATTTTTATTTAAATGCAGGGTGTGTTAAGTGCCTGGAAAGTTCTGTCGGGGAGTGTTGGAAGCAGATACAATAGAAATGTGCAAGAGGCATTTAGGCAGGCACATGGACAGACGGGGAAAAAGATGCATGTAGACCACTTGCAGGCACAGTTATATTGGCATCTTGGCTGGCACAGATATCGTGGGCTGAAAGGCTAATTCCTCTGCTGTTTTATCCGATGTTTAGCTAAGAATGCAACTTATCTTCCTCGATAGATTCATTGGCTCTGCAGTTCTGCTCCAAGAACTACAGAATTGAGTAGAAAAATGTAAAAATATTCAGTAACCTCTTGCATGACCTTAATAAACACGGCCATTCTTAGATTTATCCTCTTATCACCTTCGGCTGGTTGTTGGAATTGATTGAATGCCTTGAAGCAGTTGAACTCTTCAGCTACTTTGATTGGTTCTGAACCTTCTGCTTCTTCCATTGTTACTTTAAGTTGAGTGCAAAATAGGTAAGTATGCACTTTATGTGCATATGATACCAGAATGAGGGCAAGCTGATAATTAAACTTTATCATGTTATCTTTAAGTTTGAAATAGTTTAAATAATTGCAATAATTGTACAAAATTGTTTTCAGGACAGTAACAAAATGTCAGTGATCTAATATTCTGATGGATGCTCGAATATTGTAAATGCTGAATCAATCCCGAAGTACAGCTGTTTCTCGGTTTGCGAACACCTAAATACTGTATAAATCATTGTGCTCCCATGATGTTACTACTTTTAATGTACCAGCACTATTAATTTTTTTTTAAAATGGTACACAAAAGGCAATAGATATTTTCAGTGAACACAGTTAGTGTGAAAAACAAGGCCAGCTTAGTTGAAAGGGACTGCAGGACATGAGACTTTGCTGTGTCTCAAAGGATCAATGGAAACAGTGTCTGCTGAGCCAGGCACGGAACTTAACCAGAGTTTTACTGAGTGACAGGCCACACAGTTTGGGTCTCTATACCTTGAAGTTAAGAAAAGTTGCCTTTATTAAAAGATACAAGAGTCTAACCTTACCAAGGAAAGGTTAGGCCCTTGTGTATTTTGTGATTGTGATTGTTGCTGTTTACATCTCCCCTCACCCTGTGCTAGTGCTGGGGAAGTGCTGCAGAAACTGTTACGGTGCCATCTGCAACCCTGAAGCCACTCTCCCTGATGGTTTCTTCATTGTTGCTGGTGACTTCAGTCACGCCAACTTCAAAACAATCCTGCCAAAGTTCTACCAGCATGTTAACTTCACAATCGGAGAAGAGAATATGTTAGACCTGGTTTATCCCAATGTTCATGGAGCCTACAAGGTTGCTCCTCACCCTCACCTCAGCTACTCAAACCTCATGTCCACTCTGCCTATCTCTGCATACAGAGCACTGGTTAAACAAGTCAAAGAGGTTCACAGAGTGTTCAGGACCTGGCCAGGTGCCACCTCACCACTGCATTGCTGTTTTGAAAGCAAGGCCTGGAGCATAATTAGGGAGGCAACTATCGACAATCATCATGTTGATAAATATGCGGGTTCAGTGACAGGCTATAAAGGAAAATGCATTGAGGATATTACCATGATTAAATCACTTCACACTTTTCTGTATTGAACTCCATCTGCCACTTCTTAGCCCAGCTCTGCATCATATCAATGTTCTGTTGTAACCCATGACAACCTTCTACATCATCCACAACACCACCAAACATCATGTCACCTGCACATTCACTAACCCTCCTTTCTACTTCCTCATCTCAGAGAGGCAGAGAGGCAGAGAGGCAGAGAGGCAGAGAGGCAGAGAGGCAGAGAGGCAGAGAGGCAGAGAGGCAGAGAGGCAGAGAGGCAGAGAGGCAGAGAGGCAGAGAGGCAGAGAGGCAGAGAGGCACATATATATATGTCACTTCCTTGAAGAACTCAACAGGCTTGTGAGGCACAAGCTACCTCTCAAAGCCAAACTGATTATCCTCAGTCTGTCTAAGCTTCTCTAACTGCTCATAAATCCAGAATCATACCTCTCCAACAGTTTGCCTACGAATGAAGCAAGAATCACTCGTCTACAATTCCCAGGGTGATCTTTGCTTCCTTGAACAAAGGAATAACATTTGCTACTGTCCAATCATCTGGTACTACTCCTGTGGCCCAGGAGGAACCAAAGATCAAAGGTGCAGCGATCTCTTCCCTCCCTCCCTGTCGTAACTTGCAGTGCATCCTGTCTGGCCCGAGGGCCTTGTCTATCCTAATGTTTTTCCGAAAGTTCCAGCACATCCTCTATAACACCAACATGTTCTAGCACATTAGCCTGTTCTACATTGTTCTCACATTCAAAGTCCCTCTCACTGGTGAATACTGAAGCAAAGTATTCATTAAGGACCTCCCCTATCTCCTCTGACTCCAGGCACGTTTCCTCTACCCCTGTTAGACCCTACTCTCATTCTAGTCATCCTTCTGTTCTTCACACGTGTAGAATGTCTTGGGGTGGGGGGGGTGGTTTCTTAATCCTACCTGTTAAATCCTCTCATGTCCCCTTCTAACTCTCCCAAGAACCCTCAAACTGCTTCCTGACTACCTCACAACTCCTTAGAGCCCTGTGTAATCCTTGCTTCCTAAACCTTAAATAAGTTTTTTTCTGCATCTCCACCAGATGATCCACTTCTCTTGTCAACCATGGCTGCTTCACACCATCATCCTTTCCCCATCTCAATTAACAGACCTATCCAGAACCCCATGCAATTGCCTCCTAAACAGTCTCTACATTTCTGTTGTGCATCTATTCCTAACTTATGCTCCAATGTCCCTGATAATAGCATCATAATTCGCATCCTCCCAACTAAAAACTTTTCCATAACGTGTGCTCCTATCCCTGTACAAGGATATGGTAAAGATCAGGGAGTGTGATCACTGTCTCCGAAATGCTCACCCAAGAGATCTGATAGCTGACCAGCTTTATTGCCTGGTACCAGATCCAGTATGGCCTCTGCTCCAGTCGCCCTATCCATATATTGTGTCAGGAATCCTTCCTGGAAACATAACAAACATCTAACCCTTTTGTATTATGGAGATGCCAATCAATATTAGGGAAGATGAAGTGACCTGTGACAACAACCCTGCTTTTTTTTGCACCTTTCCAAAATCTGCTCCTCAGTGTACCTGCTATTATTGAGGTGGTGGAGTCCTATAAAATTTCCCAATGGAGTGATTGCTCCCTTCCTGTTTCGGACTTCCACCCACACTGACTCAGTAACCTATCCCTCCACAGCATCTTCCCTTTCTGCATTTGTGATACTAACCCTGATTAGCAATGGCATTCCGTCACTCCTTTCACCTTCCTCCCTATCCCATTTGAAATTTCCACATTCCAGAACATCCAGCAGCCATTCTTGTCAAACCTCTGTAATAGGCTTGAGGCTGCGTGTGCTCAAATGCAAACAAGCAGATTTGGGATTTTAAGTTAAATCAAATGGATTTGCAGAATTATATTAAGTGAAATAATCATCAAAACTGCTAGACTGCAACTTTACCACCCTCCAAAAAGAGAACTTAACTCATTACTGGTCTACACTGCTCATCAGTGAGGCTGAATAGTTAGCCTCAGCTTGCCTATGGTGGAGAACAAACAGAAAAATAGTAATGCAAACACGAGGAAATCTGCAGATGCTGGAATTTCAAGCAACACACATAAAAGTTGCTGGTGAACGCAGCAGGCCAAAAAGTAATCTCATTCCCAATCATCATACAGCAAACTGTAACAATTCAGGTGTAGATGTACATTTAGGGTCAAAAGAGCCCAGTATTCTGAGGGAATTACTTTTCTACAAAATAAACTGCTTTTATACTTTCAAACCAACTGGCTGATATTGGGAGCCAAGTAAAAATCAATTTGAAACAAAAATGGTATCCGTATCAGAAATATCTATTTGTCTCTCTCAAAGCAGCCAGGTATACTTGAGATTCACTGAAATATAACCAATCTCCCTGTTTCACTTTTCAGTTTGAAAGATTAGCTGTATTGCTGTTGAATGTGCTAGGTTGTGGTCTTATTTCTGATTATAAAATTACTATAGAGAATAAATCCAAAATTAGGATTTCTTGATAGATAAAATGCTCCTCAATTTCAAAGTACTGAAAATAGATCAAGAACCAAGGAAGACTGCAGTGAAGCAGAGAACAATGTCATATTTGAAAAGTACATCAGAATCTTATATCCCTGCAAATGATGGGAAACTATCAAGAAAAGCAATTTTGTCATGGTCAACAAACACAAATTGCTGGAGGAACTTCCCTTAATCCTTCATGTTGCGAGAGGCTACAGTCTTCTGTTATTTCAAAAAAAAAATTATACATACACACACACATATTGTGTGTGATTATGATTTTGTCATAGTTATCTTTTTTTTTGGAAATAACAGAGGACTGTTGCCTCTCGCAACATGAAGGATTATGGCAAGGAAGATAACAGAGTTCATGAGGAACAAGAAAAGATTAAAGGTTCTACCCAAGAGAGAAATGAAACTCACAGCTATATCCTGTGTGCTGCCTCACAGATAGGGTAATATATTGATTCTTGCTCTTGACACCGTTCAATTAAAGAATTACCAGTGCAGTGTCAGCACTGACCAACTGAACAAAGCCCTACGAAGCAAACCTTTCCAGAAACGCATTCCCACCAGTGGCAGATATTTTCTGGACTAACCAAAGAGTTATTGCTGCCCACGGAAACAATGTGCATTCTTATTTAATACCATCAGGACAGGAGAGACATGAAAGGGAAAGGCATAAGAAATGCTGGAAACAGACAGTGCAGTTTTCAACCAATGTGCCTAATTTTACCCCCCATTTGGAAAAATATCTGTTTATCATGACTTTGTTCTCATTCCATAGACATGAATTCTGCTAAACAATCTTTTTTTTGTTAAAAACAACTGGCGTGATTTAATGCCTTCTGAAAGTCCATATAGGTGATTTCTACTGCATTCCTTTGGTTATTTAAAAATTTAATTTCATTCAAAAAATTTCAATTAAATTAGTAAAAGACAATGTGATTAAAAAAAAATCAAACTCCAAATTGGCACTAGCTTCATTTCCGACTGAATTTTATTTATTTTAATGTTATTTTATTCTTCCTGTTCTCCTGCCACCTAACCACACAAGGGGCAATTTCAGACCATCAATTAGCTTACCAAATGTCAGAGGAAAGTGGATCATAAGGCAAAACCCACCCGGGTTACGTGAGAACACGGGCAGAAACAGATCGGGATTGAACCACGGTCGTGGGAGCTGCAAGACAGCAGCACCAAGAGTTTTACGTGTTCCTCTGCCACCACAGTAAACCAGACAGGCATGTTTTATCTTTCCTTCTTGATTAGGGACATCATTTTTGTCATGATCCAGCCTTCTCCCACCTCCAATGTATCTGGGCAGTAGAGAAAGATTAAAGGAGTCCTTCCCTAATATTCATCTCTACCTTCCTCAGCAACCCAAACTTAATACCATTGGTATCAAGAAGACTTATTTACTTTAAGAACCACCAGGCTTTCAACTATCCCTACCTTCTTTTTGATGTCCAACAGTTATACAAAGGGCTGATTCTGATGAGCAGGTGGAAGTGCAAGTGGAATATCTGGGGAGTGGTGGGAGGCAAAGAAAGCACCACTTCAGGGTGTTCAGTATTCATTGGCTTCAGCCGATCCGTGCTACGACTCTGTACTTAGGCACTGTAGCAAGTGTGACCTGAACAAATTGCAGAGAAGGGAATGTGAAAGATCTCCAAGGATCAGGATCCGTGCCTGGGCCTGGATGGATTGTGCAGGAGTGGCGACATCACTGCCTGGGCCTCAAAAAGTTGGGGTTGGGGAGGGGAGGGAAGGGATATCTAGGCCTTGTTATCAGTATCTGTGGAAGTGTAGTCACTTCCTAGGCCACAAAAATGTTGGGGTTGGGGATGGTGAGGAAGCAACATTTAGCCCTTGGCCTCACAGCCCTTAGCCCTTGGATCACGCAATCGGGCTGGATGTTGGTGCCTGGCTGGAATGGAGATCGGGATTAGTAGCAGGGAGTGCAGTGTTGTACAAAGAACCTAAGTGGTCCCTATCCCATCCTGATAGGTTACCCCACGAGTGGCTAAACAAAGAAATAAAAAGACAAGGCCAGGCTCCCCCAAAATGCCGCAGAATAAGCACATATCCCTCATAAAAAAAAATTCACATCAAAGACAGGAGGGCAACTTCCATGTTTATAGCTTCCAGGGAGGCATGAAACAACATGGAAATTGTTATGCCAGGGAGAAACAAAACAATTTTCAATCCATCAATGCTGGAAAACCATGCAGTGACTATTTCGAGACAGATAACCACTCTACCAGACTCTCTAATTTTTGCCTCATGCTAAATTGCACATTCTAGCAGTTTATTACAACTGAATGGCTTGCTGAGTCACTTCAGAAGGCAGTAAACAATCACTGATGTGGGTCTGGTGTCACATGTAAACCTGACCAGGTAAGGATGGCAGATTTCCTCCCCTATAGGACCAGATGGTCTTTACAGCAATTCACAATGGTTTTCATGATCATTTTTGGAACCTCTAAATCCGAATTCAAATTTGAATTTATCACAATGTGCCATGGTAGAATTCAAACCTAAAGTCACCAGGACTTTGCCCTGGGCATCTAAATTGTTAATCTAGCAATGACAGCAATCACCTCACCAAGATGGATACCTCAATGTCAGAGTTAGTATGTGAGGCTCAAGTTTATGGTTTGTGACCAGATTTGAATGCAGGGAAGGCTGAGACATTAACAAAGCAAAGTGACTGTTTTACAAACCAAAGCCTGCAAAGAACTGTGTTAAGATAGAAGGTCAAGCAGATTATTTTGACACAAAGTTCATAGCACCATATCACCGAGTACTGCTCTGTGCCTATAATTTGCAACATCACTTTTTCCCCTTTATTTCCTGATTACCACCTTCAGTAAGCACAATGAGTATAGGAATGAACCTTCCCAATGTCAATTAAGCAATGGGATCACTACACTAACACAGGAACATTTTCAACCAATTTACACACAACAAGGATTCACAGATAAGAATGAGAACAATGACCAGATAATTTGTTTGAGTTATTCTGAAAAACGACACAAAGGAAATTAACAATCTCCATCTATAGAACTTTGTGGTCCACTGCTCTATGCAACATACATTAGGTTTTAATTCTGATGGAAACTCCAAAAGGTACATTAACAGAACTTACAGAAATATCAAGTTCTATGAGTAGTGCAGTTTTCACTGCGTCTTCCCGGGTCAGAGTAATTGCTTTGGTCACTGGTACCTGAAACACACTGGAGCCTGGTACAAGGGAGAAACATTCTTGCGAAGAATCCTGAGGAAGAAACAATGATCGGGGAGAAAGATTTAGAAGGAACAGACATACTCCCAACTTCAAGTGCCTGCAATGTACTGGTGATAATTTGCTTACTACCTCCCACATTCAACCCATCGCAACCTGAACCCCACACCTCCCACATTCAAACCAAATGCAACCTGAACCCCACATCTCCCACTTTCAACCCAATTACAACCTGAACCCTACACCTCCCCATTTGCACTATTCAGGATTTCTATTCTTTCCAGGCCAAGCAGAATTCAAAATACTTTTTTGAAAATCTCCCAGTTTTCAAGGGACATACTATACTGTATCTTTGTCACAGAATGGAACATGCTGCATGACAACTTTCAACTAGTAAGAATATTAGTAAAATGATCTCAACACTGGTCTGCCCCCTGTGGTTTTACTTTGCAATTAGCCAAGAATAATATAAACCAAGGATTTTAACCAAAAGCTATGTTTCATGCAACTAAAGATTAAATATGCTTAAAAATACAAGACCTAGAAGTAGCCCCTCATTTCAAGTTTCAAAAATTAAAGATTGTTCAATGTCATTTCCTGTACAAAGTGTGAAGAAGAAAGCTATAATTGTTACTCCGGATCCGACGTGACAAAAAAATATAAAGAACAATACTTTTAAAAAAAATAGACAATAAAGATGAATGCACAAGATCACTTATCTACACATAGATTGACTGTATGTCTGTAATACCCCGGTTAAGATTTTTACTGCCAATGCTGTAAGATATTTCATTTAATAGCTTTCGGCAGAAGCAATGTGTCCTACTGGTAGAATGTTTTGGTTTCAGCTAAAAGGGCTATGATGTTCAACTTAGGACTGCTGTGTCAGCCAATCAGCATGGTGGAAATGACAGAAGGTTCCAGAGAATGCTGGATGGAGAGAGATTTGTGACAGACACTGGTGGGGTTCGTGAATTTTGGCAGGAGATGCAGAGAGAAGATTGGCAGAGGCAGCCGTAGGATTAGATCCGACGAGAAGACGCAATTGCAATGAGTGCTTCGTGAGATGAAGGACTCCAAGACGGGAAGTTCTACCGGTGATTGGTGATATGCAATGGTCATACCCAGCTTTTGGACAATTCAAGCTCCAACATCATATGCAGATTTAGACTAGTATAAATGTAATGGAATCTTTTATTTATTTTTTCTTTTTTTCTGTTTGATAAAGCTGAAATTAGTAAATACACTTTATTTATAATTGTATGTAATGTACAATCTGTTATTTCTTGCTGACAGATAATTGTGCATGCGCAGCATTTACACAGCCCATTCGTTCAAATCCGGGTTTCGCTAATCGAAACATCTGAACTTTCCTCTTTGGTTGAACCTAAATCATACTGACCCTAGATGTACATTGTTTATGAAAGGTGCCCTTCTCACTGCTGAGTCCCGTGGCTGTTTGCAAAGCCAAGTTTGCATATGAGCCCGGTGAAGGGTTACATGTCAATGAAGTGACACTAGGCTGGACATAAGGTGACTGACAGGAAATAATAAAGCAATGGTTGAGTTAGTGGGTGGGGGTGTTGATCAGCCTTACTGCTTGGGGAAAGTAAATGCTTTTGAGTCTGGTGGTCCTGGCATGGATGCTACGTAACCTCCTCCTTGATGGGAGTGGGACAAACTATCCATGAGCAGGGTGGGTGGGACCCTTCATGATGTTACTGGCTCTTTTCTGGAAACTCTTTGCATACATGTCCTTGATGGCAGGTAGGCGAGTGCCAGTGATGCATTGGGCAGTTCTGAATACCTATTGCAGAGCCTTTCTGTCCGCTACATTGCAGTTTTCGTACCAAACTTGACCAGTGCTCTTTACTACACATCTGTAGAAGGAAATGGGTATGGACATGCAAAGTCCAGCTCTCTTCAGCCTCCTCAAAGCAGAGGTGTTGATGGGCTTTACTGATTGTGTAGGACATGTTCTGGGACCTTGGGAGGTTGTGAGATATGCACTCCCAGAAGTTTGAAACAGCTCGCAGTTTCCACTGCCTATCTACTTAAAGAGGTACATGGTGAGAGTTCTCCTAAAGTCAATGACCACCTGCTTTGTCTTGCTGACATTGAAGAAGAGGTTATATACCTGGAACCAGGCCTCGAGCTCTTCAACCTCCTCTCTGTAGGCTATCTCACTGCTGTTGGCAATGAGACTCACCACTATCGTGTCATCAGCGAACTTGACAATGTGATTGCTCGGGCGTTTGGTCGTGCACTCACGTGTGAGCAGAGTGTACAGTAGTGGGCTCAGCGCACAGCCCCAGAGGGGCAAACATGTTGCGGATGATGTGGAAAGAGGACCGGTTGTGCATCCTGACTATCAGAGGACTGTTGGTTAGGAAGTCAACACTCAGTTGCACAGTGGTGTATTTAGATCAAGGAGTAGGAGTTTGTTCACCAAGATCTATGGGACAGTAGTGTTGAATGCAGAACTGAAGCCCAGTAACAGCATTCCAACATGTGTCCTTGTTTTCCAGGTGCATGACAGATGCTATAGCATCAATCATAGAGGGGTTCTGTCAGTCATTTAATCAACTTTACAGTTGTTTGTTTTACTTGTTTAAGAGTCCTTTAAAGCATTTCAATATTTATTCTTTCATAGTAAATTACAATCTCTGCAATACAGTCAACAGATATCTATATTTTCTTCAAATTAGCTTTTTTTCGTTATTTGCAGGTAGTGATTTAACCACGTCATAAAGAAATTCTAATAGCACAGCAGCCTTTCCTGCCTGGTACTTCACGAAAGCTACATTTCTTGAACCAAAGTAGAAACCACAGTATGATCTTTATTTCTATTTAATATGGGATTTATTATGCAGTGGGACAATATTCTTGATTGGCAAGGGATCTGGGGCAAATATTCATGAAGTAATTCAAGAAAAACAAACATCTTCAAAAAGAACAAAATTGGGAGTTGGTTCATCAATTTCGTCAAAACTAAAAATCCAACTTCTTATCTTTACAATGACAATGTAAATGTCCTTTTTTTTAAAAAGGCGATGATCTCGGAAATTATGATAGCTTTACAAACAAATACAAAGCCTCACCTAGAAATTAACTCTACAACCACAATCCTCCCCCACCCCCAGCTAACGATGCATCCGGAATACATACAATTAAACTTAGTATTACATTATCTCCTTTATGAAGAACTGATAAAAAAAATCTTAGACATAGTAGGACTACTATATAAAGATTTATACAGACATCTGATAGACTACTTTCATATCTGTCTGCAACTGGCAAGGTTTGACAGTCTAAGCAAAAGGGCTCCAAAGGTCCTATTAGTATCCTAACCATTAGAAATAAATAAACAATATATTCACCAGCGAGTGCTGCCAAGATTTTTCAGAATAATATGGAAGCTGGCAAGGGAAGGGAGATACATTAAGTGTTTAAGAACATACGAGATACCAGCAAGAGGCTAGCACTTGGGATTGACTGCATGTTATTCTACAAGAACTTTGAGTACCTGGATCATGAAGTGTTGATAGATAGATACTTTAATGATCTCAAAGGAAATTACAGTGCCATAGTAGCATTAAAAGTACACAGACATACGAATGTAAAATCAGTTAATCAGTTAAGTGCAAACTATATTTCCCTTCACAGATCTGCTCAGTGTGTTCAGCATTTTCTATTTTTATTATCACATCTACAGTTTTTTTTTGCTTTTTGAACAAATGTATAGGTAAGTATCTGAAGTTCAGAAACAATGGACATAATTGGTGGGACATTTCAACCAATCAGCTGGCATCAGTGTTTAGCAAAACTGGTTTGAAATTCTTTCGAAGTTCGTTCAAGTACTTAAATGATGCTAACAAAGAGAAGGAAAACTGTTTGGTATAAGTAGGTTTACCTGTTCTGTACATTTCTGAAATTCCACATTGAGATACTCTATTGGCAGGGTAGGGATATTCAGAGGAGCTTCTGACAGTGGTTTCTCAGAGCGTAACCAGGCTGGCCCTGGTAAATACTCCTGTGATCCTGCCACCAATGTGCTCTGTTCCAAGTTCTCAGGTGTGGTAGTTGAATTGTCAACCTCTGCTGAAACGGTTGCATCTAATTTCAATAATTTCATTTCTGATGAAAGACCAGGATCGCTGGCATGAAGTTTACTTATCCCTGAACCATCAGTTGTATCAGACATTCCCTCTCCATCACTGATCCTTTCTACTCGCTCGTGACATGCGCTCTTCAAGGCATCCCAAAGACCATCAGTCCAAGGACTGACAACCAACTCCAATCTAAAAGTAAATAAAACTAATTGAAACATTAAACAAAAGGGAAAAGGAGATTTACACTGAAACAAAATCATTTAGGCAAGGGAAGCAGTCATTTTCCTTGAGAAAAGTTAACGAGTTGGTTCAAAGGATTTCATCAGCGACCAATCTGAGTTAGCAATTACTTCCAACAGAAAGTGTTAAAATAAAAGCTGGCAATGCACTTATGATTGGCAATTGATGGCAAGTTGATTTTAAAATCTAAGATGGATTGATTTGAGCAGACAAAACTCACAACTAGGTGTTAGTTCTCGTTCTGATAGAAGTCAATTTACAGATCAGCCATCAATGGTGGATTATCTTTGAAATATTCCATACTCTTGCGCTCTCAGAAGATGTGGGTAACAAAAATAACATTCTTCTTGCAGAACTGAACAGTAGCTGGAAAAAGTTACTCATATTTGCCTTACCCTACACTATCATCTGCATATCCAGTCGCATAGAAGTGAACCGCACCAAGCCGCTGAAGCTGCTCGTCAATCATCTTCCCACCATTGGCAAAAAACGTGTAACTTGAGTCTCCAAGAGCTATAGAGAATACATTATTTTAAATTAATACAAAAAAAATTATAGGTATAGTTGTTAACAATCTACAGAAGTCAGGATTTTGCTTACCTAATACTGCATATTTTATGTGTGCATAACGATGAGGTGCTGAGATGCCACTAACTTCCTGGAAAAACTTCTTTGCTGTCTCTGGGAGCTCCCCACTACCAGTCGTGGAGGTAATTATAACAACTGGAGCATGTTCTTTCTCCAGGTTAAACTGAACAAGTAATAAGAAAATGAAATTACATTTATTCAGCCATTAAAAATCTGTTTCTTTTGCTAATCTCAGGCTGTCAATCAGAATTAATAATCAACTTAATTCTTGCCACATGCACCAGAATATTTCCCAACATTATGCTCTTTTAGCAGTCCTTCATAAAAGATCTTAAAAATCGCTTACTCTCAAAGACATGTCATAAGATATATAGTCAATAGTGCTGTCATAATGAAGGACAAAACATTTAAAGAGACTGCGCAAATTCAAACCAACTGTACTCCACGTGGGAAGCCACACTAAAGAGGGAATTCAGGTAAGTAAATCAGTGGTTGGGATAATAAAATGATATCCAACACATCACTCGTTCATGTGCCACTTCATATCCAACACATACCCATTTTAAAACAGTTCCTACGAGAGGCTGAACTCGAATTAATGTATTAGATTGTACCAGACTACAGAGTTCTACTAACAAGGAGCAAAACACAAGGAATTACCTTGACAGATGGTTTTATGAGTCAGCCTCCCCCCTCAGAAGAAGGATCCTTACCACAAAGCAAAAGAAGAAGTCATTCACCACCGATTTTTTCCCCACTAATCTATAAGACTTTCTGGCGATGGTTAAAACCAAAATGGAAGCATAGTTTTCCCTCAAGTAATTGCCCATCATCTTCCTAATTGCATTTTAAGAGTGAGTGTTTTGGTTACTCAAGGTGATTACTTAACACTGAGAATGGGAAATCTAGCATTAGACATAGATTATATGGAGTTAGTAAACTTTCACAGAATCAACCTACTGTAACACAACAGATGTATGACCCAACTTGTAGGACAATCCTGTCAGTGTCACTTACCTACTCGTTTCCTGTACTTGAATTATTCTATCAACCACCAATACAATTCCCTTTTGAAACCCCTGATGTTGTATCTATATTGTGGTTGACAGGTCCTTGATTAGTAAGGGCATGAAAGATCACAGGGAGAACCCAGCAACATGGAATTGAGAGGGAATATAAATCAGACTCAGTGGGCTGATGGCCTAACTCTGCTCCTATATTTTATACCCCTTTGCTCAAAGTACATACAGCATAATTCAACAAATGTTATCACAAGGTTATTTTTCAATTACCTCTTCCATTTGGCTTAGACAATGTAGATCAGCTACAAATCCTTTTCCATCTGCATTTTCAGTAATTTCTTCAGCAATTGCTTTTGCTTGTCCTTTTTCAGTGGCATAAAGCAACAAGAATCGGTATTTGGCATCTAATGGCATCGTACTGCACCAGCTGTAGGTAGAGAAAATTATTTGCCAGTCACAATGATTATTATTTCCAGTTGCAGAACATTCAACAGATGAAGTTCGTTCAATGCATGAAAAATGTCTCACTCAAGTAGCACACTTACTGAGAAAAAGAAAGCAGAATCCCAAAGTATTGCTGAATTGTAGTCTGTATTTAAATACAGCCATCAATTTGCACACTGCAAAGTCCTTCAAATAGTGAAGTAGATGACTTGTCAACCTGTTTCAGCAATCCAGCTTTTCAGTAAACAGCTCAATTTTAAAATTTTCATCCTTGTTCCTTAAACCCTCAAAGAGCATCCCATTTCTAATCTCCTGCAGATTCAAGATTCCGAAGCTCCTTTAATTCTAATCCCCCGTGTCTCCTTGATATCATCGTAGTTCTCTTTGTAAGCAGTGGTGGAAAATGACATAGCAAATGGGCTATGAGTGAGGATTAGGGGCAGGAGGGAAGGAGGTGGGTCCAGAACATTTTAACTTTCAATGTATGGTAAAATCCAATGTGTCAATGAGAGAATAAGGCTGAAACACTTAACAACCACTTTGAGGAAGAGGTGCTGAACACATAATCCATTTCAACTGCATCCTACAGAACTCTTACATCATAAAAGCCAGTCTTCAGTCAATTCAAATCAAAATGCAGTGTCAAAAAGAAAAGTGGATCGGATTGAGCAAAATAAAAACTTTGTCATGTTACAGTATCTTAGCTATGAAGCTACTTGTTCCAACATAGATACAAGACAATATCGACCCAACACAGTGTGAAACACTGCTCAGGACAAAACCAATCCAGTCACTGTGTGTTCCTTCAGACATTCTTAATTAACCGCAACGATTAAATGCATTATTAATAAACAATTACTCGTTTATCTAAACTATAATATGTTTACAATTCCTCAGTTTGTTTTCTGTTGGGACCACTCAACTCCCAGTCTTGGTCTAAATGTGGTCAATGGAGTTGAAGCCTTCACTGAGTAATAAATCAGACACAGAAAACTCTCCATTAACAAGAATCATACCAACCACAAAAATAAATGTTTCTGCTTGTTGGAGGGCAATCACTTACAAAGGATTTCCTGATGATAGCGACTTTTAAACCATTCCATGCCTACATACACCTGGATCTCAACAACATTTGGGTTTAAGTTGATAAATGGCAAGTCGTATTTGTACTACACAGCTACTAGGTAATAGCAATCCATATTTTAAGTATTTTGAAAACAATAATTCCTGCTTTTCAACTATCAGCAGGAAACATTTCTTCCATATTCTTTTAGGATCTCATGTTTCACTCAAGTCCCCCCTCACTCTGTTAAACTCCAGCATATTCAAAACAAGCTCGTTCCCATAAAGTAACTCACCCAATTAGGCACTAATCGAGTAGCAGCGTTCACTGATCTCTCTCCAATGCCTTAACATTCTTTGTTAAACAAGGAAGCCAATGCTCTATGTAGTATTCCAGGCATGGTCTCACTAATACATGATACAACTGAAGTACAAACTCCCTACTTCCATACTCATTCCTTTAACAATAAATGATGCTGTTTTGTTATGTTTCCCAATTATTCATTGTAGCTCCACACTCACCTTTTGTGAACATGTACGAATACCTTGGCTATCTCCACAATCTCATCATTTCAATTATGGTTTTTTCCCCTGTGAAAATAGACCGTTTCACCCTCACCCCCCCCCCCCACACACACTTGTTTGTCGGGTGATTCCCCCCACTCAATGAATCCATCTACATGTAGCCTCTAACTTTTCTTCATAACTCACCTTCCTACCTACCATACTGCAACCATGAACTGGAGGCGGAGTGAAGTGATGCTGGTGCTAAATGGCAACTCCTTTGCTTGCCACTTCAGAAACAGCTCTATTTCCATCTTTAATATCATTCCCTTTCAGGGTTCTTTTGAAGACCCTGACCTGGAGTTGCACGCTGACTACAGTTCTTTGCGGGAATGGGACCCGCTCTCGGGGTTTCACAACTGGCCATTGTTCGGCACGCCAAGGACACAGCCTAAGAGTTCAGGTCGGCTTTAGAGGCCTAGGATCTCGGGGCTCTGGAGACAGGCGGATAAAAGGTCGGTGTCTCGGACAGGTGTATCGTGGGAGCTGGATCATCTTCGACTGTGTGCCCAGAGACCTGAGATATTTGGGCACAGGGCTTGAAAAAGTGACGCAATGGACTTCTAACATCATAAACCAGCGAGTTCAAAGGTTCAATTTAATGTCAGAGGATGTATACAACGTACATCCTGAAATGCTTTTTCTTCACAAGCATCCACGAAAACAGAAGTGCCCCAGAGAATGAATGACAGTTAAACGTGAGAACCCCAAAGTACCCCCCCAGGTCCCCCCTCCCACTTGTAAGCGGCGGCGAGCAACAATCCCCCCCCACCTGCAAAAATAAAAAGCGCACCCACTACCGAGCACAAGCGTGAGCCAAGCGATAGCAAAGACACAGACCCCAGTTACCCCAAAGACTATCGCAATTCATCCAGCATTCGGCAACCCACAAGTTCTCTCTCTCCCTAGCAAGGGAGAGGGAGGTGTCCCCCATTTTCACAGTGAGCAGGTGACATAACAACAATCCGCTGGTTTACGATGTTAAAAAGTTTGTTTCATCACTTTTTATGAGCTCTGTGCCCGAAGATTGCAAAGATCTCGGGTCCTTGGGTCCACAGCGAGAGATTTTCTGCCCTCCCCGATGACACACGAGTCTCCTACCGTGACACCGACCCTCGATCAGCCTGTCTCCAGAGCCCCGAGATCTTAGGCTTCCGAACACTAGGCTGCCTCTCAGGCCGACCCCTTGGAGTGCCAAACATCGGCCAGTCCTGAAACCCCAAGAACGGGTCCCGTTCCCGCAAAGAACCGAAGTCAGCGTGTAACTCCAGGTCAGGGTCTTCAAAAGAACCCTGAAAGGGAAAAATAAAGATATTAAAGATGGAAATAGAGCTGTTTCTGAAGATGCAAGCAAAGGAATCGCCGTTTAGCGCCATCTTAATTCCGCCTCTGTCAGGGTTGTTTGTTATGTCTCCCCTCTCGCTATGAAACTGAGACACCTTTCTCCCCTATCAGGGACTGAAAGAGCCTGTGGCTATGTCAAATGCTGGATGAACACTGTAGTCTTTACAGTACTGCAAGCCTGAGCCTTTACAGATGCTTTGCACACGCTTGAGTGCTTGATGGTGTCCACGCTTTTTTTTTGCCAGTAGGGGGAGGGGGGATTGTGCTAGCTGCCGCTTATGCACGGGAGGGAGGGGAGCTGGGGGGGGACTTTGGGGTTCTAACATTTAACTGTCTTTCATTCTTTGGGGCACTCCTCTGTTCTTGTGGATGGTTGCAAAGAAAAAGCATTTCAGGATGTATATTGTATACATTTCTGACATTAAATGTACCCTTGAAATCCTGAAACCATATCTTGCCTTTATCCACATCATTTATATAAACTGTAAAAAATTACAACCCCTGCGGCTATTTGTTACATCTTGCTAAAAAAAATTTCTATTAGTTCTCCAATCTTCTATCCACAACAAAGTACAGGTTTCCCCTGCCATCCGAAGGTAGAGCGTTCCTATGAAATGGTTCGTAAGCTGGAATGTTGTAAAGTGAAGAAGCAATTACCATTTATGTAAATGGTAAAAATTTGTGAGTGTTCGCAGACCCAAAATATAACTGACCAAATCATGCCAAATAACACATAAAGCCTAAAATAACAGTAACATATAGTAAAAACAGGAATGATATGATAAATATACAGCCTATATAAAAGTAGAAATACTTTTCTACAATCATTGCCGCACTGTCCACTGTAGTGAAAATCTCACACAAGTGCTCTCGGCAGAAACACTTTCTCTAGTAACTTTTAAGCTATGAAGCTGCCAAATCATACCAAATAACACATAAAAATACACAGCCTATATAAAGTAGAAATAATGTATGTACAGTGTAGTATCACTTACTGGAATCGGGACAGCGCCAAGCACACCGATGATGGTGTGTTAGGCTGAGTCGTCGGAGGTTGGGGTGGTGCAGTGGTCCCCACCCTCCAGGCAGTGACCCGATACCAATCCGCGAAGTATGCAGGGGTACAGTGGTAGCCGGGACGCACCCAGCACATCTTTAAGAAAAAAGCCAAAATAAACAAGCTAATTAATTAGGTGCCGCCCAGCACGTAAATGTCGGCCCAGATCAGAGGCGATCATCTCATCGTCGTCTGTTTCCATCAGGGCAGGCAGGTCATCTTCTTCTATCTTGAAATGCTTAATTATGTCTAGTTTTACACTAAGTGTAACACCCTTACGAGCTCTTTTAGGCTTTTCCGATACTGTAGAACTCATTTTGCTAACGGCTGCTCACAGGCACGTGTTGAAGCAATGCCGGCTAGAATGCAGTTCCGGGGGAGGAGCTTGGCTGCTCGGGGCGCGCGCTGCATTTTTTCGCACGCTGCCTTTTTCAAAACAGTGAAAACACCTTCTGTTAGCGAAAACAGGTAGCTAATGTAGGTCTTTCGTAACAGTGAGGTTTTGTAAAGCAAACGTTCAAAAAGCGGTGGACACCTGTACCACCTTTCACTCCATGAGTTATTCCATTTCCCAATAACCTTTGATTGGCATATTATCATGTGCTTACTGAAAATCCGAGGACTGCAAACCTTTCATTATTGTGACTTCCAATAAGGCAAATCCTTTCTCTCCCCCTCCCACCCCACCCCCATCAGTCACGTGTTGTAAATTCCTATTTTTAACATTAATGTCCTTGAAGTAAGTTTTCTTTTATATAAAGTGAAATTTGATAACAACTAACATTTTCCCAATGACCCAAGTTAAGTGGCATATAGTTTTCACCATTTCTTTTCTCCTTCACTTACTCCAATCTAATGGAACCTTTCCTGAAGGTCAAAATGAAAATTAAACCAACTCATCAACTATCCCATTACAGGTTTCCCCTGCCATCCGAAGGTAGAGCGTTCCTATGAAACGGTTCATAAGCCGAAATGTCGTAAAGCGAAGAAGCAATTCCCATTTATTTATATGGGAAAATTTTGTGAGCGTTCGCAGACCCCAAAATAACTTACCAAGTCATGCCAAATAACACATAAAACCTAAAATAACAGTAACATATAGTAAAAGCAGGGAATGATATGATAAATACACAGCCTATATAAAGTAGAAATACTTTTCCACAATCATTGCCGGCACAGATCTCCGTAGCGAAAATCTCACGCAAGCGCCATCGGTAGAAACATGGCGCAAACGCTGTTGGCAAGAACTCAGCACAAGCGCTCTCCAGGAATCTTTAAACTATGAAGTAGCCAAATCATACCAAATAACATGTAAAAATACACAGCCAATATAAAGTAGAAATAATGTATGTACAGTGTAGTATCACTTACGGGAATCGGGACAGCGCAGAGCACACTGATGATGGTGTGTTAGGCTGAGTTGTCGCAGGCTGGGTGGTGCAGTGGCAGGCAGCACATTTTCTCCTATGACTGCCCGCCTCGATGTTGAAGGTCGTGGTTCGTCGCCTGCTGTGGCTGATGTGGAAGGCTTGCTTGACTGCTGAGCCTCGCTCATTTTTCTATCACACAGTTCTTTAATAAGGACTCAAACCATCCTGCAAATATCTCCTAAACCGACATACCCTTTCAAAATTAAAGTCGTACTTTATCATTACTCATTCGGTTTCAATTGTTATCCTTTCCTCTTCCAATTGCATCAGCTCTTCATTTATCAGTTCTTGGTCATGGGATGCCAAAACCTCTTCAACATCATCTTCGTCAGCTTCCACAAGCCAAACTCATTTTGTCCTTGCTTTGTTCACCACGATTGAAACGCTTAATTATGTCTAGTTTTACGCTAAGTGTAACACCCTTACGAGCTCTTTCAGGCTTTTTCGACACCATAGAACTCAGCTTGCAAATGACTGCTCATAAGCTCGTGTTAAAGCAATACTGGCGAGAATGTCGTTCCGAATCCGGGGAGAGTGGCTCCTTAGGGCGCGTGTTGCTTTTTATCGCGCGCTGAATTTTTTTCGTAACAGTGAAAACACCTTCTGAAAGTGAAAACAGGGTACTAATGTAGGTCTTTCGTAACAGTGAGGTTTCGTAAAGCGAACATTCGAAAAGTAGGGGACACCTGTATCCACTTCTCTTATGACTTGGATAAAAATCATCAAGATCCAGCTCCAACAAATGAATCAGTTCCACTTCCCTTGTATTGTCATTTTCCTCTGGCTCCTCAATTCCTACTAATTTCTGATTTCCTGTTATTTCTAGGATGTTATTAATATCCTCTGCTATGAGCAGAGATACACAATACGAGTTTAATTCACCTGTTATCTCTTTATTTCCCTTTATTAATTTCCCAAACTTGCTTTTTATAGGACCAATGTTTACTAACTTTTTTAAAATTTTCTATAGAAACATTTTATATTATTTGTCTAACTCTTTTATTCTTATTAGCCATTATAGCAAGTTTATAATAATTTCATCAACCTTCAGACTTGCCTTCTGACTTTAATGCTGTTTCCTTAAGTTGGATAGAATCTTTGGTTTTGATGGTTTGATAAAACATTCCAGATATTGTCAGGATAGGCCAGTCTGACGATTGCTAGCCTGGCCAATGATTTATCCAGGCAAGGATGAGTTACTTGACATACCTCCTTTGTGCTTGATTAACTACAACGTACATCTAACATTGGATGACATTTTCTGCAAAGACTCTAGATCAGGTAGGAAATGGAAGAAACTATCATTCAGGCTTGGTCTGGGTTTTAAGAACCATGGCATTCCCACACCGGAGTGGCAACCTAGATTGAAGGACCTCAAAATTCTGGCACAAGTCTTCAATTCCCTCTCATATCAAAGAGAAAAGCTTCCCCTGCTGAATGATCGATTCTCCTGCACACATACTAACAATAAACCTAGTGCAATTTGAAATATGCACAGCTGCTCCTTATACATAGTATTCAGAAACTGAACATGGGTAGGACCATGGTTCCTCATGTATAGCAAAAAAAAAAAAAAATCCACAATTCTTCAGTCCACTTTTACGACTACAATTCAGGCAACTACGAACACCACATTTACTGGCTTCTTCACATTATGTTGTACATTATGGTGGACTCTCTGCAGTTCCTGCCCATAGAACGCTATCTCAGAAGAGGCATTTTTGAGGATCTTTAAAAGATTCAATATTATTTTTCTGCAACAGTATTTAAATTACTATTGTAGTTTGTGATGGGATGAGTGGAGATAGAACCGAAGGAGATGGACTTCAGTTAGTGGACTGCACAGTGATTCATCATTGATACCTGGTGCAGTGCAGGTAATGCAGATGTCTGTGCAGTCCCTCAATTCACCAATGATACAGCCCAGCAGTGCCTAATCTGGGAGTGTGCAATGAACTTGTACTCATCTTTCTAACAAAACGGTGTTGGTCACAAGACCATGCTCCAATCATTTCATCATAAGGTGGAAATTTTGAGAGTTAGTTTTCATTGTAGTCTCATTTTCAGAATCTCATCTGTACAGAAAATTGTAACATTTTTTTGATTCTGGTACTGGTGATGTCAAAAAAGACCAATCTGTCTCCTTCTTGAGACATGGGCACAGGCTCATCCAGATGAGAGTAGATGACTTCCTTGGCCTCCCCTCTAGCTTCTGGGGAGGGGCCTTATTTGGTGTTGACTGTAGTGCACTGTTTCTGCATTCCAGGGAGCACAAAGGTCACAGATGTTTAGTAAATCTACAGGGATGTAGTTCATATTTGAGGACAGAATCTGTCTGAGAAAGATAATGTTCTTCTAATTTGCCCCTGGAAAAGAAGGTACAACCATTTGGTTCTTTGAGATAGCCATCTCCTGAACATTTTGTGAAACTCCAGGGTAGTGATGTCAATGTTAAATCTTCTGGAATAGCAGAATGAATCTTGGGTTTGTTACAGTTATGTCTGTCCATGGGCTTTCTCAATGAAGAACGGAAATTACTTGTATATGACTTCCTATAACTTGGAATGGCCATTGCATATCAGGTACCATATGCATTTGATAGATCAAGGTCTTGACCCAATAGGAAAGGGATTCAGTTTAACTGGAGACCAAGTTCTGCTGTACTGCTGCATGGACATTGACGTGCGCGCACGCACACGCACACACACAACTGGCATGTACTAGAAAAGTGAGCTACAGCAGGTACTCACTCGCACACGTGTATAAACTCCTTTGTGGGCTCAAGCAGAGACATCCTCACCCACTGCCTCTTCTTCCTTTACCCACCTTGTCTTCTACTGTTCCTACCCCCCAATCCCTGAATTGCCTTTCCTTCAATGCTCCTTATCTCACCTGCAATCACAAAAAGGGTAGCTATACATCACTAGATATCTTTGTCACTAAAGATTAGTCATACTTTATTGATCCTGGGGGAAATTGGTTTTCGTCACAGTTGCACCATAAATAATAAATAGTAATAGAACCATAAATAGTTAAATAGTAATATGTAAATTATGCCAGTAAATTATGAAATAAGTCCAGGACCAGCCTATCGTCTCAGGGTGTCTGACCCTCCAAGGGAGGAGTTGTAAAGTTTGATGGCCACAGGCAGGAATGACTTCCTGTGACGCTCTGTGCTGCATCTCGGAGGAATGAGTCTCTGGCTGAATGTACTCCTGTGCCCACCCAGTACATTGTGTAGTGGATGGGAGACATTGACCAAGATGGCATGCAACTTAGACAGCATCCTCTTTTCAGACACCACCGTGAGAGAGTCCAGTTCCATCCCCACAACATCACTGGCCTTACGAATGAGTTTGTTGATTCTGTTGGTGTCTGCTACCCTCAGCCTGCTGCCCCAGCACACAACAGCAAATATGATAGCACTGGCCACCACAGACTCATAGAACATCCTCAGCATCATCTGGCAGATGTTAAAGGACCTCAGTCTCCTCAGGAAATAGAGACGGCTCTGACCCTTCTTGTAGACAGCCTCAGTGTTCTTAGACCAGTCCAGTTTATTGTCAATTCGTATCCCTAGGTATTTGTAATCCTCCATGTCCACACTGACCCCCTGGATGGTCACCGGTACCTTAGCTCTCCTCAGGTCTACCACCAGCTCCTTAGTCTTTTTCACATTAAACTGCAGATAACTCTGCTCACACCATGTGACAAAGTTTCCTACCGTAGCCCTGTACTCAGCCTCATCTCCCTTGCTGATGCATCCAACTATGGCAGAGTCATCCGAAAACTTCTGAAGATGACAAGACTCTGTGCAGTAGTTGAAGTCCGAGGTGTAAATGGTGAAGAGAAAGGAAGACAAGACAGTCCCCTGTGGAGCACATTTCTATCGCTATACCTTGGAGAGCATCCTGACAGGTTGCATCCCTGCCTGGTGTGGAGACTTCAATGCACAGGATGGGAAGAGCCACAGATGGTTGTAGACTCAGCCAACTTCATTGTGGCCACAACCCTCCCCACCACTGAGGACACCTTCAAAAGACAGTGCCCAAGGAAGGGCCCTCACAATCTAGGGCATGCCCTTTTCTCATTGCTACCATCAAGAAAGTACTGTAGTACAAAGGACTGAAGACACACACTTAACATTTTAAAAACGCAAACAACAGGAATTCTGCAGATGCTGGAAATTCAAGCAACACATATCAAAGTTGCTGGTGAACGCAGCAGGCCAGGCAGCATCTCTAGGAAGAGGTACAGTCGACGTTTCAGGCCGAGACCCTTCGTCAGGACTAACTGAAGGAAGAGTTAGTAAGAGATTTGAAAGTGGGAGGGGGAGGGGGAGATCCAAAATGATAGGAGAAGACAGGAGGGGGAGGGATAGAGCCAAGAGCTGGACAGGTGATTGGCAAAGGGGATACGAGAGGATCATGGGACAGGAGGTCCGGGAAGAAAGACAAGTGGGGGGGAACCCAGAGGATGGCCAAGGGGTATAGTCAGAGGGACAGAGGGAGAAAAAGGAGAGAGAGAGAAAGAATGTGTGTATAAAAATAAATAACAGATGGGGTACGAGGGGGAGGTGGGGCATTAGCGGAAGTTAGAGAAGTTGATGTTCATGCCATCAGGTTGGAGGCTACCCAGACGGCATATAAGATGTTGTTCCTCCAACCTGAGTGTGGCTTCATCTTTACAATAGAGGATGCTGTGGATGACATGTCAGAATGGGAATGGGATGTGGAATTAAAATGCATGGCCACTGGAAGATCCTGCTTTCTCTGGTAGACAAAGCGTAGGTGTTCAGCAAAGCAGTCTCCCAGTCTGCATCAGGTCTCGCCAATATATAGAAGGCCACATCGGGAGCACGGGACGCAGTATATCACCCCAGCCGACTCATAGGTGAAGTGTAGCCTCACCTGGAAGGACTGTTTGGGGCCCTGAATGGTGGTAAGGGAGGAAGTGTAAGGGCATGTGTAGCACTTGTTCCGCTTACAGGGATAGCTTCTTCCCCATCTGCCATTAGATTTCTGAAAAGTCACTTGGGAAATACAACCTATCTATTGCTCTATGCATCATTTATTTCTTGCGTTATACTGTTGCCACAAGACAAACTTCACTTCAGATTTCAACGATAATCCTGATTCTAATGCACAAATCATTCGTAGTGATGAGCTGACGACACTGCAGTTTGTCAATTAATTTGTGGATAATTATGCAAATCTTCTGTAAGCATCGGGCATGTTTGTTGACTGTAGTAATACAGCCGGCAATGTCACCAATTACACCTAACACTGGTTAAGGAGCGTCTACCTATTGATTCACTAGTACCAACATATGGACACTTATACACCTGAACTACAACTTTGTACTATATGCATATTATATATCTTCCACGTCCCTCTTACATGGTCCGCTTATTTAACATTCTTTAACAATTTAGGCAGTGCAGAACACTGTGTTAGATTGGCTGAGTGATATATAAGTGCAATATGAATCAAATATCAAGGGATGGTGTATCAGGTTTAAAAGAGTAAGTTACTTATTGCAAGTAAATCCTGGCGTATCACCGATTATTCCAAAGATTTAGCGTAACGTAAACCACAATACTCAGTGAAAGGCAAAAAACACGGAATGCTACTTACGTTGGCGGACTGATAGTAACCAAAGTCCTTTTTGTGAGAGCCGCAGTAAGAACACCTCTTAGAGTGGGAAATGGTAAATGATCATAAAATCTCCTGGGCTGAGAGGCAGGGCAGCGGAGAACGCGGTTCCAGTTTACCAGCAGCCGGTGGACAAGCAGCCTAAACCCAAGGCTACTCCCGCTGGATACTTTAAAGGTTCCACTCGGTCCCAACATCCGCACGCGGCGGAAGTGCCCAACGCCCCGCCCACTCAGGCAGCACAACTAGCCAATCCTGGCTCGAAGGCAAAAAATAGTCAGCTAATGAATGAAGGCTGGGCGTTGATGCGTCATGCGCGCGTGAGTTCCCGGTAGGAGGAATGACGTAAATCCCGGGGCTATCGCAGACCAAGCAGGGGCTGCTATCTCAAACCTGGCTACAAAGTTTTTTTTTCATGAAGCTATGTCAGATGATACCTGGAAAACAGAATAGGACAAAACGTTTCCCGATTACGTTAGCAGCTGGAGGTTTATCTACTTGCCGGATTGGCGGGACGTTGTTCCTGTTTACATGATCTGTACAAAAGGTGCATTATAAATACAGGTATAATTTTACTGTTTAACATCATTTCTAACATGTGACTGGCAGAATAAAGATGTTTCCGCATGCTTAAAAAGAGAGGGTTGCGTGTAGGTACAAAAGTAAATAAAATATCACAGATGTTGGGATATGTGGGAAGTTCGGGTAGCACTCAGCCTCTGTGGGGACTGAAACAGTTGCAGTTCATCAGAGGTACACAGGAACCACTTTTGGGTTTCAAGTTGACATCAGTAAGTTGGATTCACAAACTCAGATAATATCAAACAGGGTCCTGCATTGGATTGAAGGGAGTCAGTTCAGTAGTTAAAATAGATTAAACAAGTTAAATTTACCCCACTCGCACTGCTTAGTTTTAAGGCCATAAAGCTTTACTTTAGTGTCATCCAACCACAAGACCTTTTCCAAATATTTCCAGCAACTTGTAAGTGAGGCTTTGCAAAGTCTTCACAGACAAGGATATGATTTACTTTTTAGCCAAGCCTTCTCACCACTCTTCCCTAGATCCCCGTTTTGTGCAGCCTTAGAGATTGTGGAGCCTGGAACTTCATCTCCAGTTCTGAGCTAACTTCTGTAGCTCACTCAGAGTGACTGTTAGCATCACAGTAACTTCTCTTACAAGTGCCATTCTTCTCCGGTGAGTAACTTTAGATGGGCAGCCTGACAGGCAGAATGCCTTATCTTAGTACTGTACAACAATGGTGCCGTGTATTGGATCTTCTGGTTATATGTTGATGGTAATTGGGCAAAGATTTCTTCAAGCAAGCTCAAACAACAGGAATTCTGCAGATGCTGGAAATTCAAGCAACACACATCAAATTTGCTGGTGAACGCAGCAGGCCAGGCAGCTTCTGTAGGAAGAGGTGCAGTCTACGTTTCAGGCCGAGACCCTTCGTCAGGACTAACTGAAGGAAGAGTGAGTAAGGGATTTGAAAGTTGGAGGGGGAGGGGGAGATCCAAAATGATAGGAGAAGACAGGAGGGGGAGGGATGGAGCCAAGAGCTGGACAGGTGATTGGCAAAAGGGGATACGAGAGGATCATGGGACAGGAGGTCCGGGAAGAAAGACGGGGGGGGGGGGGGGAGACCCAGAGGATGGGCAAGAGGTATATTCAGAGGGACAGAGGGAGAAAAAGGAGAGTGAGAGAAAGAATGTGTGCATAAAAATAAGTAACAGATGGGGTACGAGGGGGAGGTGGGGCCTAGCGGAAGTTAGAGAAGTCGATGTTCATGCCATCAGGTTGGAGGCTACCCAGACGGAATATAAAGTGTTGTTCCTCCAACCTGAGTGTGGCTTCATCTTTACAGTAGAGGAGGCCGTGGATAGACATGTCAGAATGGGAATGGGATGTGGAATTAAAATGTGTGGCCACTGGAAGATCCTGCTTTCTCTGGCGGACAGAGCGTAGATGTTCAGCAAAACGGTCTCCCAGTCTGCGTTGGGTCTCGCCAATATATAAAAGGCCACATCGGGAGCACCGGACGCAGTATGAGGCAACACTTCACCTGTGAGTCGACTGGGGTGATATACTGCGTCCGGTGCTCCCGATGTGGCCTTTTATATATTGGCGAGACCCAACGCAGACTCTGGGTCCCCCCCACCCCTTGTCTTTCTTCCCGGACCTCCTGTCCCATGATCCTCTCGTATCCCCTTTTGCCAATCACCCGTCCAGCTCTTGGCTCCATCCCTCCCCCTCCTGTCTTCTCCTATCATTTTGGATCTCCCCCTCCCCCTCCAACTTTCAAATCCCTTACTCACTCTTCCTTCAGTTAGTCCTGACGAAGGGTCTCGGCCTGAAATGTCGACTGCACCTCTTCCTACAGATGCTGCCTGGCCTGCTGCGTTCACCAGCAACTTTGATGTGTGTTGCTTCAAGCAAGCTCTTTAGTTTTGCTGACATTGAACTAGAGGTTGTTGTTGCCAGGTGTCCTATCCCACTGACTCGTCTCCACCTGTGATTTGTCCAACAACAATAAAGCTACTGCTGAACTCAAAGCTGTACTTAATAATAATTACTTTATTGATCCAGAGTGGGAAATTATTTCTTCCAGCAGCAACATTTAAAAACACACTTGGCAATAGTAATAAATATTATAATAATATTAACTAATAAATCACAGAATAGAGTTAAAAAATACACTTGGACTAAGATGTTAACTGTCCTGTGCTATCACCAGTGGGATCATCAGTTGATCTGCCACCTGTCTTCAGGAGTTTCGGCCCGCTTATGATCAAGACTCCCTCGAGGTGGTGGGCCAGCAGTGCTAAAGCACCACCTCCCACTGGTGAGCTTAAAAACTTGGCATCTGCCTCTATCAGAGTTGTTGGTCACTTCCATCCAACAGATAGTCTGCTCTTCAGGTGTCTATGCAACTACTGAAGGGTTTGCAAGATATGTATACACTGTCTGACTATCTGCCCCTCTGGACGTACTTGGTCCACACCCATGCTGATCCTTTCTCTGCTGCCTCAGCTACAGCCCTGCTGGTTGACTTGATCTCTCTTCTAGTGAAGCCAAGGTCACGCAGCCACTTCTGGAGAGTGAACGCAATAAACCCACAGCAGCCTACTTCGAGTCGATAGCATGAGACCTTCCGCCCTCTGTCTCTGCACTCTGATCTTAATTCTGCATACTTGGTTAACTTGCGCTCATGGGCTTCATCGATGTTGTCTTCCCAGGGGACTGTGAGTTCACCAATAACCACTTCTCTACTGATGTCAGACCATACAATTATATCTGGACGCAATGTGGTGAAACTATTTGCTCCGGGAAACTGCCTTTCCCATCCAGGTTGGCCTCGACACACCAGTCATTGGCTGAAGAAAGTATGCTTGATCGTGAGCCTGCGCTGTACAACCTTGACTTGGAGCCTTCTTTCACAAATGATATGCGATGTTCTGTGCAGCATGGGGCATGAGATAAGTTGTGCTGCAGTACTCTCTGCTCAACCGCTTCTGTTACAACTTTGAGAACATTGTTATGTCTCCAAGTGTACATGCCGCTGGAAAGATTGACTCTGCATGCACTCAAAATATGTTGAAGTGTTCCCTTGTCACCACAAGCAGCACACCTGTCTGTCTTATCTTCATACCAGGTGCTGAGGTTGGCAAGTGTTGGGAGCAGATCGTACGCTGCTCTGCATAGAAAAGAAATGCAGAGCGGTTCCATCTGCCACAGAACATTCCAAGATAGATGTCGTCATTCAACACTTTCCCATCGGGTCCAAGCCCCTTGTTTGGCCAGGCCAGCTGTTTTAGCTAACCTCTTCTGCTCTTCTACCTCTCGTACCTCTTGTGTTACAACGTCACGGCGCTCCTTACCTGTAGAAGATGTGGGTTGTCCATCCAAGTCCCTGGCAGCCTAGCTGGATAGCCCCAACCATCTCCTTGTGCTTCAATCCAGACTCTGCCTCATCAACTGCTACACGGGCTGACCACAATAATATACACAATATATAATATTGTGAATAATAATATACACAACAGTAATTTACCGATGTGCAATAATGTACAATACTGTGCAATAATAATGTACAAAATAATAAAACAGAGACTATTGTACTATGATGTGTGTTCTGCTGTCGCACAGAGATGACCTTAGCCATGCAGTCGTGTGTACAGATGTGCTGCAGTTGAGGAACAGCAGCCTGATTTATGAATTGTTGCTGTCCAGATGGTTCTGAGCAGAGTGAAGAGCCAGAAAGGAACCCGCACCTGCTGCTAGCCTGCTGTGGTGTTAGGCAAATTGGAGTGGATTCAGGTCATCCCCGTGGTAGAAGTTGACTCGTGTCTTTACCAACCTCTCAAAGCTCCTCATTACGGTTGGTGTAACTACTACCAGGCAGTAGTCAGTGAGGCAAGTCACTGCGCTCTTCCTGGGCACCAGTAGAATAGAATCATTTCTGAAGCAGGTGGGACCCTCCAGCTGCAGAGCAAGGGGTTTAATATGTCCATAAATACTCCAGCCAGTCAGTACGCATATATCTTTAGTTCTCAGCTTAGTAAGCCATCTGGACCAGATGCCTTTCATGGATCCACGCTGTTGAAGGTCCCCAGAGACTGACATCATCTGGAGATGTGGGTGTCTCATGGTTCTCCCTGTCAAAGAATGCACAAAAAGGCATTGAGCTCATTTACAAGTAATGGTTATTGCCTGTTGTGCCAACCAATCCTGCCTTGCAGGAAGTTATATTGTTCAAACCCTGCTACCGCTGCTTGAGTGTCCATCTGTGATTTCAGTTTAATCTGAAATTGCAATACTATCTTGAGGTTCACTTGTTTGCGGGCATCTACAACACAAAGAGAAATACATGAGAGACACCCGGGTAGCTTAGCAATTAACTTGAGGGGCCAGAAGGGCCCCTTGAATTGACTTTATTACTTACATCCTTCATGTACACAAGGAGTAAAAATCTTTACATTACGTCTCTGTCTAAATGTGCAATTTATAGTAATCTATAATAAATAGTATGTACAATAGGACAGTCAATATACAGTTGTATCAGCATGAGTTAATCAGTTTGATGGCCTGGTGGAAGAAGCTGTCCCGGAGCCTGTTGGTCCTGGCTTTTATGCTGCGGTACCGTTTCCCGAGTGGTGGCAGCTGGAACAGTTTGTGGTTGGGGTGACTTGGGTCCTCAATGATCCTTCCATGTTGTATCTCCAAATAAAGTAAAATGAAAATTCACAAAAAGACTATACATAAACAAAGGCTGACAAACAGCCTATGTACAACAGAGGACAAACTGTGCGAATAAAAATAACGCTGAGAACATGAGTTGTAAAGAGCCCTTGACAGTGATTCATGTGGATATTGAATCAGTTCAGAGTGGTGGTGATCGAGGTTATCCACAGCAGTTCAGGAGCCTGATGGCGGTAGGGTAATCACTGTTCCTGAAGCTGGTGGTGTGGGACCTAAAGCTTCTGTATCTTCTGCTCAGTGGTGGTAGTGAGAAGAGGACATGGACTGGATGGTGGGGTGCTTTGAAGACGGATGCCGCTTTCTTATAACAGCACTCCACATAAGTGTATTCGCTAGTGGAGAGGGCTCAGCCTGTGAGGAACTGGGCCGTTCCACCAACTTCTGTAGCCTTTTCTGTTTCTGGGCTTTGATCTTTCCACAACCACTTTGCATCTATAAAAGTTTGTCCAAAGTTTTTGGTGATGTGCTAAATCTACGCAAAATTCTAAGAAAGTAGAGGCACTGTCATACCTTCTTTGTGATGACATTTACGTGCTGGTCCCAGGACCAATCCTTTGATATGTTAAAGCCAAGAAATTTAAGGCTTCTTACCCTTCTCACTCTGTTCCCATAATGAGGTCTGGCTCATAAACCCCACCAGCTTCTTCTTCCTGTAGTCGATAATCAGCTCTTTGGTTTTGCTGACATTGAGCGATAGGTTGTTGTGTAGCACCTCTCAAACAGGTTTTAAATCTCCCTCCCATACGCCAATTCATGACCACCTTTGATTTGGCCGGCAACAGAGGTGCCATCAGCAAACATAGGTAGAGCTTGGGAGCTGAGCCTAGCCACCAAATCCTCTATATAAAGTGAATAAAGCAGGGGGCTAAGACACAGTCCTGTGGGGCACTGGTGCTGATGGTGGGTGTGGAGGAGATGTTGTCGTCACTCCATAATAACTGGGTGAGGAAATTGAGGATCCAGTTGCACAGAAGAGAGCCTTGTAATTAGTTTTGTGGGGATGATGGTGTTGAACGCTGAGCTGTGGTCAATGAAGAGCATCCAGGGAAGACGCACAGTGTTTTTTGTGGATACACACTCACCCAGTGCATGTACTTCTGAAGTCTGCAATGGCTGTGGCATATTCATCTAGTTCCACTGACAATCGGGACACGCGGGTGACTTGGTGGCGTAGTGATTTGCATAATTTTGTTGCAGCGCCAACGACTGCGCTCAGTCAAACCGTTCTCCCCATGACTGTGTGGGTTTCCTCCGGGTGCTCTGTTTCCTCCCACATTCCAGAGAGGTACGGGTCAGTAGGTTAATTGGTCACGTGGGTGTAATCGGGTGGCAGGGGCTCATTGGGACAAAAGGACTGGTTACTGTGCTGTTTCTCTAACTATTAAAAAAAAGTTGTCCTCTCCACCGACTTGAAGCAGTCCTGACTTCGGTCCTTCATCTCTGCCATCCACGTCTTCATAGTCCTTTCACCGGTGCTGCCTTCTAAAAACAATCCGTAGATTTATGACCCTCTGGGTGAAGTTTTTCTTTCTTACTGTCCTGAATAAACTACTATTGGTTCTGCCCACCGCTGCCAGGGATAACATTAATTCTGTATCATTCAAGTCAATTTTTAAAGAATTTTGCATGTTTCAGTGAGATCGTTGCTCAAGCTAAACATTGGTGAGTGAGTATATGACAGCTGTCACATGACGAGAGATTAGATGGCCATATTGTGTTCTGTTCAGACTGTGACTTTTACCTTGACCTTGGAAGGTGTTCGGAGCAGACAGTATGGGAAAGTATATAACTGAGGGAGGGGAATTCTACTATGTATTAGGCAGGAATTTAGAAACAAATTGGGAACAGAGAGACTTGGGGAAATGCACAATGAAAATGTGACGTCTGCTTGGGGAGCAGTTGCACCGATTGCATGAGGTTCTGGGTAGGTTTGTCCCATTGAGACAGGGAAAGGGTGGTAGGGGGAAGGAACCATGGTTGACAAGAGATGTGGAACATCTAGTCAAGGAAGAAAGAAGCTTGCTTAAGATTTAGGAAGCAGGGATCAGACAGGGCTCCAGAAAGTTACAAGGTAACCCGGAAGAAGCTTAAGAATGGACCTAAGAGAGCCAGAAGGAGGCATAAAAAGGCCTCGGTGAGTAGGATGAAGGAGACCTTCAGGCATTCTCTGCACATGTGAAGAACAGAAAGAGGACTAGAGTGAGGATAGGACTGATCAGGATAGAAGAGGAGACGTGCCTGGAGTTGGAGGAGGTAGGGGAGGTCCTTAGTGAATACTTTACTTTGTATTAACCAGTGAGAGGGACCTTGATGTTTGCGAGGACAGCGTAAAAAAGGCTGATAAACTTGACTTTAAAAAAGAGGAATTGCAGGAACTTTTAAAAAACATTAGGATAAATAAGTCTCCAGAGCTGGACGGGATATACCCCAGGTTACAAGGGAAGTGAGGAAAGAGATTCCTCCACCTTGGCGATGATCATTGCATCCTCACTGGCCACAGGAGTAGTGTCAGATGATTGGAGAGTGTCAGGTATTATTCCTTTGATTAAGAAAGGGTGTAGGTGTAACCCTGGGTATTATAGACCAGTGAGCTTTACTTCAAAAAATGGTTCTTAAAGACAGGATTTATGAGCATTTGGAGAATTATAGTCTGATTAGGAACAGTCAGCATGGCTTTATGAGGGTCGGGTCATGCCTCACGAGCATGACTGAATTCTTTGAGGATGTGACAAAGTGCCTTGTTGAAGGTAAAGTAGTGGATGTGGTGAATCTGAATTTTACTAAGGTGCTTAATAAGGTTCCCCATGGCAGGCTCATTCAGAAAGACTGGAGACATAGAATACAGGGAAATTTGGCTCTATGGATTCAGAAGTAGCTTGCCCATAGAAGGCAGTGAGGGTGGTAGTAGATGGACATCTTCTGCCTGTGATGATCTGCAGGGATCTGTTCTGAGACCCCTGCTCTTTGTGATTTTCTTTGTAACTTGGATGAGGAAGTGGAAGGGTGGGTTAGTAAGTTTGCAGATGACACTGAGGTTGGTGGAGTTGTGGATGGTATAGAAAGTTGTCATGGGTTACAACAGGGCATTGAAAAGATGCAGAGTTGGGCTGAGAATTGGCAGATTGAGTTCAATCCAGAAAAGTGTGAAGTGATCCACTTTGGAAGGTCGAATTTGAAGGCAAAATACCGGGTTAATGGCAAGATCCCTGTATTTGGGGATTCATCTTCGAACCTGGAAGAGTATGCTGCAGTTGTTACTGACTTCATTAAAACCTGTGTGGATGAGTGTGTGCCTACGAAAACTTGCTATATATTCACAAACAAAAAGCCATGGTTGAATCAGGAAGCTCATCGTCTGCTGAGGGATAGATCTGTGGCATTCTGGTGACCCAGAGCTGTACACGAAAAGCAGGTATGACTTGTGGAGGGCAATTTCAAAAGCGAAGAAACAATTCTGAGCGAAGTTGGAGGTGGCATCAGATGCATGTCAACTCTGACAGGGTTTGCAGGATGTTACTTCCTACAAAGCAAAACCCAATAGCATGAATGGCAGCGATGCTTCACTACCAGATGATCTCAGCACCTTCTATGCCCAGTTTGAAAGGGAGAATATAACTACCCAGTGACCCTGTGATCTCTGTCTCCAAGAACAATGTCAGGCTGCCTTTCAGGAGGATGAACCCTCGCAAGGCATCAGGCCCCGATGGAGAACCTGGTAAGGCTCTGAAAACTTGTGCCAACCAACTGGCTGGAGTATTCAAGGACACTTTCAACCTCTCACTGCTACAGGTGGAAGTTCCCATCTGCTTCAAAAAAGGCAACAATTATACCAGTGCCTAAGGAGAGTAGTGCGAGCTGTCTTAATGACTATCATCCAGTAGCACTCACATCTACTGTGATGAAATGCTTCAAGAGGTTGATCGTGGCTAGAATCAACTTTTGCCTCAGGAAGTGCCTGGACTCACTGAAGTTTGCTTATTGCCACAATAGGTCCACGGCGGACACAATCTCAATGGCTCTCCTGAACAATACAAACACCTGTCAGAATGCTGTTCATTGACTATAGCTCAGCGTTTAACACCATCATTTCCATAGTCCTGATCAATAAGCTACAGAACATGGGTCTCTATACCTCCCTCTGCAATTGGATCCTTGATTTCATAACTGAAAGTCCACAATCTGTGCAGATTGACAATAATATCTCCTCTTCGCTGATAATCAAAACTGGCACACATCAGGGGTGTGTGCTTAGCCCACTGCTCTACTTGCTCTATACCCATGACTGTGTGGCAAAGCATAGCTCAAATGCCATCTATAGATTTGCTGATGATACAACCATTGTTGGTAGAATCTCAGATGGAGTTGAGAGGGCAAGGGATATAACAGCTAGTGGAGTGGTGTCACAGCAATAACCTGTCACTCAACGTCAGTAAGATAAAAGATAAATTGTGGATTTCAGGAAGGGTAGGGTTAGGGAACACAAACCAATCCTCATAGAGGGATCAGATGTGGAGAGAGTGAGCAACTTCAAATTCCTGAATGTTAAGATCTCTGAGGATCTAACCTGGTCCCAACATATTGATGCAGCTATAAAGAAGGCAAGACAGCAGCTATAATTCATTAGGAGTTTGAAGAGATTTGGTTTGTCAACTAAATCTCTTGAAAACTTATGTATATGTACCATGGAGAGCATTCTGACAGGCTGCAAAAATGTATGGTATGGGGGAGGCTACTGCACTGGTTCGAAAGAAGCTGCAGAAAGTTGTAAAGTTAGTCAGCTCCATCTTGGGTACTAGCCTCCATAGTATGCAAGGCGTCTTTGGGGAGCGGTGCCTGAGAAAGGCGGTACTGTATCCATTATTAAGGGCCCCCATCACCCAGGGCGTGCCCTTTTCAAACTGTTACACTCGGGAAGGAGGTACACACTTAGCGAATCAGGAACAGCTTCTTCCCCTCTTTCTTCTGATTCCTAAATGGACATCAATGGACATTGAACCCATGAACACTACCTCACTTTTTTTAATATATATTTCTCTTTTGCACTATTTTTTAATCTAACTACTTAGAGTGTGTGTGTGTATATAGTTACTGTAATCGATTTATTTCTTTCTTTCAGTATTATCATGTATTGCTTTGAACTGCTGCTGCTAAGTTAACAGATTTCAAATTTCATGACACATGCCGGTGATAATAAACTTGATTCTGATTCATTCTGATTCTTAATGTGGAGGAACAAAGGGAATTTGGGGCCCACATCCATAGATTCCTCAAAGTTGCTCCTCAAATTAATAGGGTAGTAAAGAAGGTGTGTGATGTGTTGGCCTTCATTAGTCTGGGAATTGAGTTCAAAAGCCACAAAGTAATGTAAGAACTCTATAAAACCCTGGTTAGACCACTCTTGGAATACTGTATTGTGTTCAGTTCTGCTCTGTTTACTATAGGAAGGATAAAGAAGCTTCCCAGCTTCTTACTTCACCTGTCCCCACCCTCTCAACCTCCCGCTCACCTGGTTTCACCTATCACCTGCCAGCTCGTCCTTCCCATCCCCCACCCTCTCAACCTCCTGCTCACCTGGTTTCACCTATCACCTGCCAGCTCGTCCTTCCCATCCCCCACCCTCTCAACCTCCCGCTCACCTGGTTTCACCCATCACCTGCCAGCTCGTCCTCCTTCCCATCCCCCACCCTCTCAACCTCCCGCTCACCTGGTTTCACCTATCACCTGCCAGCTCGTCCTTCCCATCCCCCACCCTCTCAACCTCCCGCTCACCTGGTTTCACCTATCACCTGCCAGCTCGTCCTTCCCATCCCCCACCCTCTCAACCTCCCGCTCACCTGGTTTCACCTATCACCTGCCAGCTCGTCCTTCCCATCCCCCACCCTCTCAACCTCCCGCTCACCTGGTTTCACCTATCACCTGCCAGCTCGTCCTTCCCATCCCCCACCCTCTCAACCTCCCGCTCACCTGGTTTCACCCATCACCTGCCAGCTCGTCCTCCTTCCCATCCCCCACCCCTATTCTGTTTAATTTCTCAGTTTCGTCTGGATGGAGTGGAGCTGACTGCTGTTGCAGAGAGATGGTTTAGCTGATGGACTTCTTCCAGACAATTCTAGGGTTCTACGCCTATTTCCTGTAATTACTTGATTTGTTATATCTAGAATCAGATTTTTCATGTCTTCATTAATGTCTTACGTGAATAATTTTAAATTAAAGCACAAATGAATAAACACTGATTTGGGTGTACAGGAACTTGGCAATTCGGATACATGCAACATTCTATCTCAATAAGCACAGTAGATGATGAATCACAAAATACAAAGAATTGCTCCATTTTCAACAGCTATTGATTTTTAATATGTTGCACTCTTACTATAAAGTGATTAAAATTATGTACAGTAAACATTCACTGCAGTTTGGTCATGTTTATGTACTTTTAAAATACTTGTTTTCAGCTACGTGTGTTATTAACAGATGTGAATATGCGATTTGGTTTTCCTTATCATATCAAACCAGAAAAGTGGAAACTCCAGATAGGAATTTTTAAAGCACTCCTCCCTTTTCTTGAAATTTGTGTGAACCATGACCCTGTTTTATCGCTAACTGTGGGAGATATTATTTTGACCTTGTAGAAATGGTGTGCTTTTTATTTCCTTTTCTTATAACCACAGGTATTGGGAGAGAGTTCTGTGACTCTTAACAGATTTTCTGTAATTCATCCAGATGTACATTACTTGTATGAAAACATAAATCATTGGAACATAAGATAATTGAAATTGTTGTATGATTTAGTATAATCATAGCTGATAATCATTTGTCCAGTCCAGTCCAGTCCACAACAGCCCTCAATTCATTTGTGTCCTAAAAATAATCTTAGTCTAAAATGTATTTGATGACTAGAGAAGTCAATTAAATTAAATACTTAATTAATATTGAAGTAAACTGTTTTCAAAAATGTAAATTACTTGAAACTTGGCTTTCTCCATTGGTGGTGTCCCTCCACTGAAATTCAGAGAGTTACTGAGCCAATGTAGTGTGGTGTGTGGGCTCACCATCTGAAGGTCGTGGGTTCGAGTCTCAGCCCAGGCAGATTGTCTTAACTGAGCCAAAGCAAGTCTAAACTAAAGCAAATTTTCCAGCATAAATCTGGAAATTACTGGCAAAAACAAACTCACTAGGTTGAGGAACATCTCGGGGTGGGGGGGCGGGTGCGGGAAAATCCTATATCTGGACCAATGACAAACTGGCTGTTTGCAAAGCAGGGCAGGGCTGGATGGCGGAGGGGCAGACTCTAGGCAGGGATGCCAGGGAAGGTTGGGTCAGTCCAGGAAGGACAAGACAACGGGTCTGCAAACCTCTTGGGCCTTTTTTTATTGGCACATGGTACTGGAAACATTCTGTGGGGAGAGAGAATCAATGTTAACATGAAATCGCGCAGCACAGAAACAGCCCCTTCAGCCTAAAGGCTGATTTATACTTCTGCGTTACGGCGTCGCTGCGAACCCTACGCGGATCCCTACGCCGTAGCCTGACATGTACCTCTCCCAAAATGTAACTACGTGTCACAGCAACACAGACTGCAACAACTGTGTTTGGTCCACTTGGTAGCATCGCATTTCCTCCTACGCTGCAGTAGCTTCCCATTGGGCGACTGAGGGGCAGGGAAGGAACTCTGGTTGCAATGCTTTCCATAAAGCTTTACAGACCTCCGAAATTATGGAGGACACATTTCGCTTTTACGAAAAAAGACGATCACTTTAAATTTGTTTACCCCGAGAAAGACTACCATGACCATGAAACCTTGCCTGGGCAGGTGTGTGCGCATGCGTGACGTGCCCAAATTGCAGAATGACGCAGACACACCAACGCACAAGTATAAATGCTCACAACGCGCGTGGGCCACTTGCGTAGGTTATGGCGTTCATTTGACACGCAAGTATAAATCAGCCTTAAGGGTTTGGTGGGGGTCTCCACCTCCATCAACCCTTGGGCAGCTTATTCCAGTCACAACCAGCCTGATCGCTTCCTCTCTAAACCACATTCCTCAGCTTAATAATATGCTCTCTCATCTCACACACATCTCCCGAGGAGGGGTAAGATGCATACTGCCCACCCAATCTGTGCTTCTCATAATTTTGTATACTTCTGTCATTTCCTTTGTCAGCCTTCTCTGCTCCAAGAAAAGCTAACCCAGTACTCATACCCTCCTGTAGTTTGGTGACCCAAACTGCACATAGTGCTCCAGCTGTGGCCTAGCTAATGGTTAATAAGTCTGTACATAAACCTTCCAGTTCTCTTGAAGATAAGTGTCCTATATGATTTCTTAATCAAGGATTGTTGGGCATGTATTCCAGCACTTTTGTTTCCTCAGTATTTCATACGGACCTACCAATCATCACCAACCAACCATACTAGCCCTGATAGCCTTCCCAAAATGTGTAACATTTTTCAAGATTGAATTCCATCCATTATTGCTCAGTCTGTCTTACCAACTCATCAGTATTAATCTGAAGCTGATTATCAACAGAACCACCAATTTTCGTGTCATCCATGCACTAAAGAAATAGATACTTTATTGATCCCAAAGGAAATTACAGTGTCATAGCATTACAAGTGCACAGATACACAAATATTAGAAGAGAAGGAAGAAAGAATAAAAAAAAATTACCTCAAACAGTCTAACAGGAGGGGTCATCACTTCCCCTGTTATAGGTTGACTCGTTATAGAGCCTAATGGCTGAGGGTAAGAATGACCTTGTATAGCACTCTTTGGAGCAGCAGAGTTGTCTTAGTCTATTGCTAAAGATACCCTCTGTTCAGCCAAGGTGGCATGCAGAGGGTAAGAAACATTGTCCAGAATTGCCAGGATTCTCCGTAGGGTCCTTTGTTCTATACTTCTGACAGTGGTATGGAGTTCATTAATGTATATATCAAAAAAAGATCCCAACTCTGATCCTTTTGGTACACCGCTGATTACAGACTTCCAATTGCAAATGTAACTATTGACCATTGTACTCTGTCATTTACTAAGATAACTTTGGATCTAATTTGCCAAATTGCCCTGGATCTCTTTGGCTCTTTCGCATGGGATCGATGTCCCATAGATGACTTTGTCAAAAATGAAGTCTAAGTTTTTAATGAAGTCTAAGTCAATTACATCAACTAATACTCATGTCAGCATCCATCACCATCTCTTTGAAAAGTTCAGATAGGATTTGCCCTGAACAAAATTATACTGTTCTTGATTAAACCCTATCTTTCCAAATACAGATTATTCCTGTCCCTTAGAACTTATTCCCGTCCCTTAGAACTTATTCCCGTCCCTTAGAACTTATTCCCATTGATTTCCATACCACTCTTAATTACCTCGTTTATCCATGCTGCCTTCTTTTAAATAAAGGTACTACTCTTACTGTACTCTGATTGAAAACTGATGGAATTAGATGCTGACTGGAATGTTGTGTTCAGTTTTCAGTACCAGATCACAGAAAGAATGATAAGGCCTTTTAATGTGCAGAATAGTGCCAGGATTATAGTTATGTGGAAAGACTAGAGAAGGTGTGGTTGTTTTTCCCCCTGAAATGTTAACTATGTTTCTCTTTCCACACCTGCTGAGTGTTTCTAGTATTCTCTGATTTTTATTACAGATTTTCAGCATCTGAAGCTTTTGGATTTTTGGGGATATTTCTTTTGCCACTGAAGACTGGTGAAATCAATGCCATGAATGAAACTTGTAGAAACTTGACACTAAATGTGGCACCAAGCTGCAAGGGAGGGAATGGTGTCACGCTCCAAACACCAGCATGAAGTCACACTCAGTTCTATTAAAACCTCCCCTCACCTTGCTCCATGTATTTTTTTCCTCTATCTGTCTGCATCCATCTATCATTCACCTGTCGCAGATTTCCATCTCCACCCCACTCACCTCCCCTACCTGGCACAACCTGCCCATCGTCTTATACCCCTCCTCAGTCCCCCAATCACCTCAGAATCTTTTCTTCCCCTCTCTCTGCTGGCCATCTTGTCTCTTCACTCTCACTCCTGATGTAGAATTTCAACCCAAAACATTAACAATTTCTTTCTTCCCACAGATGCTTGATCTGCTGAGTTCCTCTAGCACATTGTTGTGTATAAGCAGTAGCTGGCCAGCTTATTCATTCTGTATTCATCAACATCAATTGTACAACTAGCATTGTAATTTTTGGTGATAAAGGTTCTGTGGAAAATTATTTAATTAGAATCATTGAACAAATTGTATGGAATATTTAGAAGGTGCTTTTTGTACTCATGTTTTTGATTTTCTTAAAAATAGCTGAAAATTATTACTGCAGTACAAGTGAGTAAAAACCTTAGGCTCTTCCTAAATCACATTTTCCCCTTCTTTTTTACAGGACACTGAAATAAAATTCCTCAAGTTGCTATGGCGTTGGATTTATTAAGACTCTTTAATTACGTTTCATCTAAATTTCATACTTGCAACATCTTACAAATTGTGAAATGGAAATTTTACCCTTGCAAAAACTTCAACAAAGTTTTGTATCCACAATATGGCCAGATTTTATCAAAAGGATATCTGAAGATATACCATCAATGTATCCCTCATAAAGGATACCACAGTGCAGTCAGAGATCAGCCTGGTTCCACTCCAGGGACAGTGTGTCTCCATGGAGATGCAGGGGGCAGCATTGAAATGAGCAGCGAACAGGAGCAGTCCTCTTTCGAAGAGGAGTTTTTAAAAACATTGAACGATAGTAAAACTGCCAAACAGATTTTTAAACTGCTGAAATCATCGAAGTGCATTACAGACAAAATGGCTGCTTCAGCCTTGCTTAGAATATCACAGGTTGAAAAAGATGACAGTGGGCTGAGAAACCCTGCAGTACTGCTGGAGAATGAAACAGTCAAGGCATTGTGCTTCCAGTTCGACCAAGAGTCAGAGAGGCTGAGCATTCGAGCACTGGCTACTGCACTGTGTGCTTGTGTCCAATTGTACGTGGACCCACAGAGCACCCTCATGATGAGATTGTTGTCTGAAAGCCGGGAGAGGCTTGACAAAGGTCAGATGCTCATTAAGGACTTGTGTTTGCTGGGCAAGGCCTTTCTGGAATTGGAGGGCCCGAGATCTGAAATACTTAAGCAAATAATGGAGCAAATTCAAGGAGTGAAAATGGATATCTGGACACCTGAAGAATTCATAATGGTTTATAACCTGCTGGCGGCTGGTGTGGGAGAAGGAGGAAATTACCAAGAGCTGCTAAACAAAATGAATTCCTGTTTACTTCATTTAGCTTCAAGGCTGAGTCATAAAGCCAAAAGTGACATACTCAATGCAATGGTTGTTCTCAAGCAAACCCAGGCAATTCCTTTGGTAATTAGTCTCTGTAAGCATTCAGTGCGACACGTTCCTCATTTCTCAGACCAGGAGCTCGTACCAGTACTGAACGCTCTAATGTGCTTTGGACTCAGTGACCGTTTTTTTATTGATGCCCTGGAACGCAATATCCCCAAAAAAGCCTTTGTCATGCAGCCTGAAGCAATCAGTAAAGTAATGCAATATTGCAACCAGCTACGCATCCTTTCACCACCCATATTTGATGCAGTTGCTGAGAGTTTTGTTTACAATTCAGACAACTTTACAACCAAAGAAATTGCCTTACAAATAGTACCATTTGGCCGGTTAAATTATTTGCCTCCAAATGCAGGTCAGTTGTTTCGAAAGATTGAAAGCCTATTAAGGGACCGGTTTTCCCAATTTCAGCCTCGTACTCTGCTGGATCTGCTTCATTCCTGTATACTAGTAGGACGATTTCCTGTGAACTTTGTATCCAAGGTTTTTAGTCCCTACTTTCTGCAGCTGCTAGAAGGTGAGTCTATTTGTGTAGTTACAAACTTCTCCAATCTTGCTTACCTTTCTGGTTCGAAGTGCTCTTTTATTAATTTATGCCTCTGTGGAATATGAACTATTTCAGATTATAAATGTAAAGTAACATTTTGATCATTAAATTATTGGAGATTTTTTGGAAGGCTTGTAAGTTTGTCCCAATCCTGATTAAGATGCACAGTTGTACTTTGCGGTTACTACTACCATTGAAAAAGTACTTGGTGTGGATTTTTTCTGCAATCTAGTGGATTTTATGACTTGGGTTTCTCCTGCTATTGATTCCACTCTCCCTACCCTACCCAAAGGATTGAGTGATCTTGCTATGACAAAGTCATATTACTAAAATGCATGTGCTACTTAATTTGGAAGGGAGAGTAATTCTGAAAATTGTGGTAAACTGGAAAAATTGAAAAATTTGTTTTGGTATAATGCAACTTTGCTTTGTTCTTTAGGAATGTATTTAATTGCTGGACATTTCAGCAAGAGACAGACTTGAAACAATATTCCAGCAGATAGTAGTGCTTTTGTGGAAGGTGGTTGAGGAGAGGGGAAGGTACTGGGAGGATATGGGGCTAGAAAATGAGTGAATATATTAGACCTTGTATTGAGAAATGAGCCTGAATAGATGTTTGAAGTTTCAGTGGAAAATCATTTTGGGAGTAGTGATAATATGATTTAAGATGGTTACGGATATGAATAAGACTTGACGGGAGGGGGAGAGGGTGGTGGAGGGAAGGGGGAAGAGATGCTAAACTTCAGGAGGGCTAATTACAACAGTATTCATCAGGAACTAAAGAGAGTAGATTTGGAACACTAGTTATTGAGTAAACCCACAGCTGGTTAAAATCCATGAGCAGCATCATCCTCTGAAGATGAAAGATCAGGATGGTAAGATTTGTGACCTTGGATGACAAGAGATTTTGTAAGCTTAGTGAAAAAGAAAAAGAGGAAGTATGTCCAAAATTTAGGAAACTGATATCAAAGTAATGTTATTCAAGTGTTTCAACACCTCCTCCTTCTGAATATCAACATGCCTCTCACTGATCTCTGTCAACATCCTTTTCCTTGGTAAACACAAATGCAAATTCCTCATTTACCTCAGCCACTTCCACTGGCACCAGACATAAATCCCACCTTTCCAAAGTTCAAAGTAAACTTGTTTGTTAAAGTACCAAATACAACCCTGAGAGTCATCTTCCTGCGCAGATACTCCTAGTTTAACTTTTTTTTATTTCCATGAATAAGAACACAAAATACAGGAAACACCCAGGGAAGGAAGATCCAATACCTTTAATAAGAATGGGAAGAGAGGGAAAACTAACTAGTTTCAAGTTGCCTCGAGGGTAGGGAGGGTTGATGGACGAAGAAGTGGATAAACGATCTGTTATGAGTAAGGCCACAAACTCACCTGTAGGAAGGAGGCAGGAAACTTCAAATTTTCTTCACCCTCTCCAGCTAACAACTTGAACATAGAAGAGTACAGCACAAGAACAGGCCATTGTTAGCACAAGCATCGTGGGCAGAAGGGCCTGTCCTTGTGCTGACAATGATGCAAGTTTAATATAATCCCATCTACCTACTATTGATTCAGGAGATCCCCCATCCCCTGCATGTTCGTGAGCCTGGCTAAATACCTTTTAAATGTTGCTGTTGTATCTGCTTCCAGCATCTCTCCTGGCAGTGTGTTCCAGGCACTTACCACTCTGATTTTTAAAAAAAGTTGCCTTGTAGATCCTTCAAACTTTTGCTGTCTCAGCCACTGTCACCTACACTCACTTGCCCCGTCGTGGAAATGTTCCTACAACCAATGACCTCACCTTAAGGACTCTTTATGCACTGTCTCATGTTCTCATTTTTTATTACTATTTATTGATATTAGTATTTGCACAGCTTGTTGTCTTTTGCACTCTGGTTGATCTTTCATTGATCCTCTTATAGTTACTGTTCTATAGGTTTGCTGAGGATGCCCACAGGAAAATGAATCTCGGGGTGGTATATACCAGGGGTCCCCAACCTTGTTGGCACTGCGGACCGGTTTAATATTGACAATATTCTTGTGGACCAGCCGACCGGGGGGCGGGGAGGAGGATTGCCAACGTAGCAGTCAAATATGTTGTGTTTACCCCGAGAAAGACTACAATGACCATGAAGCCTTGCACGGGCACCAGTGCACATGCGTGCGCCTGCCGATTCCCCCCCCCCCCCCCCCACAAATCGATTTTGGCAATTCTGTTCGGGGGGAGAGGGGTGTTAATCATGACCGGAATAGCGGTGATAAGTGGCTAATACACTCTGTTTCGTTTCTAAAAGGGTTTATCTAACGAATTTAATATGAAACACACAGAGCATATTTTCCTCGCATGAATACAGTGACAAGTCAATTATCAAGTGAGGACAGGGGAGCTTGAAGTAAGTGTTGAACGAACTTCCAGTAAAAGTGGCAGAAACAGGTTCGATATTATCATTTAAAGAAAAATTAGATAGGTACATGGACAGGAAAGGAATGGAGGGTTATGGGCTGAGTGCAGGTCGGTGGGACTAGGTGAGAGTAGCATTCGGCACGGACTAGAAGGGCAGAGGTGGCCTGTTTCCGTGCTGTAATTGTTATATGGTTATATAAGTACATCAATAGCATCATAACATTTTAAGTAACGTTTGGATATTAAACACACAGCGCATATTTTCCCCGTATGAACATATAAAATCATTGCAACACACCAATATCGCTGAATCAGTGGGATACCTGGGCTTGTTTCCCTGCAACAGGACAGTCCTATCGAGGGGTGATGGGAGACAGCGATACTCGAAGGGGGTCCCTTATGTCCAGTCTATTCCGCAATTTAGTTTTCGTTGCATTCATTGCAGAAAACTCCGCTTCGCAGAAATATGTTGGAAACAACGTTTTCAGTGCTTTCATGGCTATCTCAGGATATTCAGCCTTGACTTTGATCCGGAATGCCGGCAGAGATGTTATGTCAAACATACTTTTCATCCCGCCGTCATTCGCCAGCTCGAGGAGTTGATCTCCTTCCTGCGCTGAAATGGATGATGTGCGGATAATGACCTCGCGTGCGTTCAAGCTCAACAGTGCGTGAAAGGGAATGAGGAAGGGTGCAGCTGACTCATATCGCCAAATCATATCGTTTCCTCACGGCCCGGTAGCGCATGCTTTGCGGCCCGGTGAGTGGGGACCGCTGGTATATAAGTACTTTGATAATAAAATTTACTTTGAACTTTTATTAGAAAACCCCTCCTTCTAGCTGGTACTCAACAATCCAAACAACATCCTGGTGAACTTCTCTTTGCTGGCCATTGACATTTGATTTTAGGACAGTTTGACTTTATAAAAACAGTACTGTTATTAATGATATTTTTCATTTGGCTTGATAATTTTAATTTTACTGCTTTCTATTTTCACTAAAGCCCAAGGAAATGGACTAGACAAGTTTGTTCTTGCCCAGCTAACCCAGCTGTTCATGACGATGAAACTAGAGTGCCGAATGTATGAGGTATCTAACGTTTTCGTTAAATATCTGTTATTTTTCTTATACATGTAAAGTTAATACTCTGGGTGGTAGGGTAAAGAAAGCATAATTTGTGGGCTAGCTTATCACCTGAGATATGCAAGAATCAAGAGAGGGAAGAGTCCAAGAGGGACCATGTGTAGGTAAGAACAAGGTAGAAACAACAGAAGTGAGAAGTTCTGCATGAGTTCATGCAGCAACATGAATGCAGTCAAACATGTACTGGAAGAGGTTGGAAAAGTAGATCTGAATCTGCTGGACCAAGAAATAGGTGCAGAGGAAGAAGAGTTCAAAGTCATATCAGTGTCAGAATTCATGAGTGTTCATTACGGATCAGAAGGGATGGTGAAAATGAGGAATGGAAAATCTTTGGTAGCTAGCATAGAAGCTAAAAATCTCAGCTTAAAATTCAACAGTTTTTGCTCTTTCCCTTGTGCTGCAACACAAAGATCGATGAATGCTGCCCAAAGCACTTACAGAGCGGTAGTTTTTAATGGACGTATATATTCTGTAACATTTTGGGGTTTTCACAGTGTACCATTTTATAACATTATGTGCTGTTAGTACAAATCTTATAAGAACTAATTATATATACTGATAAAATTGTGGTCTAAAAGTTTTTAGCTTGTGGCAATGGGATTGTTCTTTATTGCAATAACCTAACAGTTGTGTAATGGCACTTTGGATATACAAATAAACTATTGCTGTTTCTCAACAGGGTCCCAGTCTTCCTCCCAAGTATCGGGTAAAATCATTTTTCACACCAGGACGTTCACTTGAAAGCTTAGTAGATGAATCTCTCTATGGCAAAGTTAAGAATGCTCTGACAGATCTTCTAGGAGCGAGGAATTACTTTGCCTCTCGGGTGCTGACACCCTACGGCTATATATTAGGTACTGCAAGTATATGTCAAATCTTTTGGAAATTATATGCACGCTAAAAAGCATGGGATCTGTAGGATTTTGCTTCAGTGCCTCCAGAACATGTAACATATATCCCGGTACAAATTTGGGGAAAGTTGCTTTTCATTTAAGTCTAAATGGTGTATCAGATTTTTTTTTAAATGTTGAATATTTGTTATGAACAAGTACAAAAAGGGTGAATGTGGAGTCTGGATCAGTACATAGAATTATGATGTTGTTGTCATTACAGAAACGTAGTTTCTAGAGAGACAGGATTCGCAGCTCAACGTTCCTTGTTTTCATTGCTTTATATCTGATAGAGTGGATGTTAAAAGAGATAGAGGGACTGCGCTACTAATAAATGAGAATATCACAACAGTACTTTACAGGAGGGCTCATTCACAGAGGCAATTTAGATGGTGTTCTAATTTTTTTTAAAAATACAATTACACAGATGGGATTATACTATAGACCCCACAGTAACCATTGACAGGTGAAGAAACAGATATCTAGGCAAATTATGGAAAGGTGCAGAAACAGCAAGGTTGTCATGGGGGGGGCGGGGGGGGGGGAGGAGGGAGCTTTAACCACCCAATTGGAACTTACTTAATACAAGAGGCATAGAGATGGGGCAGGACTTCATCAGTGCATATAAGAAGAGTTGTTGAAAGAGCAGGTGGAGAGTACAACTAGAGGAGAGAACCTGTGGTGCTAGTTTTGGAAAATGAGCAAAGTCAAGTGACAGATCTGAAAAGTGGGTGAACATTTTGAGAATACTGACCACACACATGATGTTTTAAAATGGTTATGAATAAGGATAAAATGGGATCTTGCAGGAAAGTACTAAATTGGGGGAGAGTAAGTTATGACAAGAGCTAAGGGGTGTTGATTGGGAGCTGCTCCTGTTGGACAAGTCTATGTCTGACGTGTGGAAATTGGTTAAAGAGAAGGGATCCGAGTTCAGGATCAGCATGTTCTGTTATTAAATGAGTACTTTGCATCAGTATTTACCAAGAAGAAGGATTTGGAGGATAGTGACAGCAGATGGAGCATGATAATCTGTTGGGTTGTTCTGAGATAGAGTAGGTAATGCGTCTTATGAAAATCTTCAAGATGGATAAATTCCCTTAGCCTGATGGCACATATACTAGAATATTGAAAAGATAAAGTGAGGAGATTGCTGGGGCTTTGACAAAGGTATTTGTATTCTCACAAATAACAGGCAAGATTGTGAAATAATGGAGAGTAGCAAATATTGAGACTTTATTCAAGAATAAAATGAGGACATGAAGTCTCATTAACGTAGAGAAGCTATTGGAGATAATACTGAGAGATAAGATTTATGCATATTTGGAAAAGCATGGCTTTATAGGGACAGTGTTCGGCTTTGTGCAGGGCAGACTTGATTTGAGTTTGCTGAAGTGGTAAAGGAGCTTGAGGATAAGACAGTCGGCATTATCTTGATGGACTTTAGTAAGGCATATGGTAGGATCCCTCATGCTAGGTTGATTCAGAAGATAAAGATGATGCATGGGATCCAGAGTAAATTGCAAGTTAGGATTTGGAACTATGGATTTGTAAGATAGAGCAGGGGTGGTAGGCTGTTATTCTGGCTGGAGGTCCATGACCTGTGGTGTTCCATGAAGATCAGTGTTGGGACCTCTGTTACTTATGATAGATATCAATGATTTGGATGAATTAAATAAAACCATAAGACTTGGGAGCAGAATTAGTCCATTCAATCCATCAAATCTGCTCTGCCATTCAATTATGATTGATTATTATTCCTTTTTAATCCCATTCTCCTGCCTCCTCCCACGACTTCTGACAGCCTTACCTATTAACCGCTTTAAATATCCCAATGACTTGGCCTCCATAGCCCTCACAGATTCACCATCCTCTGACTAAAGAAACTCCTCCTTATGTTCTGTAGGGCCATGTTTTTATCCCGAGACTGTGCTCTCTGGTCCTAGACTTTCCCACTACTGGAAATATCCTGTCCACGAATACTCCACCAGGTCTTTCAGTATTCAGTAGGCTTCAATGAGGTACTCCGTCATCCTTCTAAACTCCAGCAAATACGGGCCCATCGCCATCAAATTTTCCTCATACAGTAATCCTTTCATCCCCAGGACCATTCTCATAAACCTCCACTGGATTCTTTCCAACACCAGCACATCTTTCTTTAGACAATGAGGCCTATAACTGTTCCCAATACTCCAAATGTGGTCTGCCCAGTACCTTTTATATCCTCAGAAGATTATGTTCTTCTTGTTACATTCTAGACCTCTGGAAATGGTTGCTGCATTGCATTTGTCTACCTTACTACTAACTCAATCTACCAGTTAACTTTTAGGGAATCCTGCAGTAATACCCTCAAGTCCCTTTGCACCTCTGATTTCATAATTCTCTTCCCATTTAAAAGGTAGTCTGTGTTGTTATTCTATCAAAGTGCATGACCAGTAACTTCCCTGCAATATTTTCTATCTGCCACTTCTTTGCCCATTCTCCTTCTCTAAGTCCTTCTGCAGACCCCCTTCTTCCTCAACCCTACCCTCATATCATCCAGAAACTTGGCCACAAAGCCATAATTTCATCATCCAGATCACTAACATGTGACGTGAAAATTAGCAGACCCAATACTTACTCCCGGGGAATACCAGTCATCCATCATCAGCAGGCAACCAAAGAAGGCTCACTTTATACGTCACTCTTTGCTCCTACTAGTCAATCTTCTGTCCATATGAATATCTTTCCTGCAATACCACGGGCTCCTCTTTTGTTTAGTAGTCTCATAGTCGTAGAAATCTACAGCACAGAAACAGGCCCTTCAACCCATCTAGTCCATGCCAACCCTTTTAAACTATCCAGCCCCATTGACCTGCAACTGGACCGTGGCCCTCCGTACTCCTCCCATCAATGTATCCATCCAAACTTCTCTTAAACATTGAAATGAATATCACATCTATCACTTGCCCTGGCAGCTTATTCCACACTCTCTCCAACCTCTGAATGCAGAAGTTTACCCTCGTGTTCCCCTTAAACATTTCACCTTTCATCCTTAATGCGTGACTTCTAGTTGTAGTCTCACCTGGAAAAAGCCTGCTTGCATTTATCTTATCTATACCCCTCATAATTTTGTACACCTCTATCAAATTTCCCCTCAATCTTCTACATTCTAGGGAGTAAAGTTCTAACCTATTCAATTTTTCCTTATAACTTGGGTTTTGCAGTCCCACCAATATCCATAAATTTTCTCTGTACTCTTTCAGTCTTATTTTTATCTCTTCTGTCAGTACGTGACCAGAACTGCACAAAATACTCCAACACAAACACGAGGAAATCTGCAGATGCTGGAATTTCCTGACCAAGGGTCTCGGCCCGAAACGTCGACTGTACCTTTTCCTGGAGATGCTGCCTGGCCTGCTGCGTTCACCAGCAACTTTTATGTGTGTTGCTCAAAATAATCCAAAGTGGGCCTCACCAAAGTCTTATACAACTTCAACATAACATCCCAACTCCTGTATTGAATACTTTGATCTATGAAGACTAATATGCCAAAACTGCCTTTACATGGACTTTAGTAAGGCCTTTGACAAGGTCCCACATGGGAGGTTAGTTCAGAAGGTTCAGACACTAGGTACCCATCGAGAGGTTGTAAACTGGATTCGAAATTGGCTGTGTGGGAGAAGATAGAGAGTGGTAGTGGATGATTGCTTATCAGACTGGAGGCTTGTGACGAGTGGTGTGCCTCAAGGATCTGTGCTGGGACCATTGTTGTTTGTTGTCTATATCAATGATCTAGATAATAATGTGGTAAATTGGATCAGCAAGTTTGCTGATGACACTAAGATTGGAGGTGTTGTGGACAGCGAGTAAGGCTTTCAATGCTTGCAGAGGGATCTGGACCAACTGGAAAAATGGGCCAGAAAATGGCAGATGGAATTTAATGCAGACAAGTGTGAGGTGCTGCATTTTGGAAGGACAAATCAAGACAGGACATACTCAGTAAATGGTAGGGCACTGAGGAGTGCGGAGGACAAAGAATTCTGGGCGTTCAGATACATAATTGCCTGAAAGTGGTGTCACAGGTAGACAGGGTTGTAAAGAAGGCTTTTGGTATCCTGGCATTCATAAATCAAAGTTTTGAGTATAGGAGTTGGGATGTTATAGGGAGGTTGTATAAGACATTGGTGAGGCCAAATATGGAGTATTGTGTACAGTTCTGGTCACCTAACCATAGGAGGGATATCAGTGAGATTGAAAGAGTGCAGAGAAGATTTACTAGGATGTTGCCAGGTCTTCAGGAGTTGAGTTATAGGGAAAGATTGAACAGGTTAGGACTTTATTCCTTGGAGCGTAGAAGAATGAGGGGATATATACAAAATTATGAGGGGTATAGACAGAGTAAATGTGAATAGGCTCTTTCCACTTAGATTAGGAGAGATAAATATGAGAGGACCTGGCTTTAGGGTGAAAGGGGAAAGGTTTAGGGGGAACATTGGAGGAACTTCTTCACCCAGAGACTGGTGGGAGTGTGGAACAAGCTGCCATCTGACGTGGTAAATGCAGGCTCACTCTTAAATTTTAAGAATAAATTGGATAGATACAAGGATGGGAGAGGTCTGGAGGGTTATGGACTGGATGCAGGTCAATGGGACTAGCGGAATAATGTTTCGACACAGACTAGAAGGGCCGAATGGCCTGTTTTCTGTGCTGTAGTGTTCTATGGTTCTATCTACCTGTGACACCACTTTCAATGAATTATTGACCTGTAATCCCAGATTACTTTGATCTACTGCACTCCTCAGTGCCCGACCACTCACTGTGAGACCTATGCTGGCTGGTTGGTTCTCCCAAAGTGCAATGCCTCACACCTTTCTGCATTAATTTCCATCTACCATTTTTCAGCCCATTTTTCCAGCTGGTCCAGATCCCACAGAAAGCTTTGATGGTCTTCTTTACTGTCCACTACTTGGTATCATCTGCAAATTTGCTGATCCAGTTAACAACATTAATATCAATATCATTGATACAGGTGACAAACAACGGACACAGCACTATTCCTCGCAGTACTCCACTCGCCACAGGCCTCCAGTCGGAGAGGCAATCATCTACTACCTTTCTCTGGCTTCTTCCGCAAAGCCAATATATAATCCAATTAACTACCTCATCTTGAATGCCAAGCAACTGAACCTTCTTGACCAACATCCACTGCCATGCCTTCATCAACTTTCCTGGTAATTTCCTCAAAAAACTTTGTAAGGTTGTTTAGACACAACCTACGACACACAAAGTCATGCTGACTATCCCTAATCAATCCCTGTCTATACACGTACTAGAATACCTGTTGCTAAGGATGATTTAAATATCTCTGCTAGGGCCCCTGCAATTTCTGCACGCCTCCCACAGGGTCCAAGGGAACACCTTGTCTGGCCTTGGGGATTTGTCCACCCTAATTTGGCTTGAGATAGCAAACACCTCCTTCTCTGTAATCTGTATATGGTCCATAACCTTGCTACTGCTTTGCCTCACTTCTATAAACTCTGTCTATCTCCCAAGTGCCAAAAATCCATTTAAGATCTACCCCATCTATTTTGGCTCCCTGCATAGGTTACCATTCTGATCTTCCAGAGGACCAATTTTTCTCCTTACAATCCATTTACTCTTGGCATATCTGTAGAAGCCCTAAGGGTTTTCCTTCACTTTGTCTGCTAGAGCAACCTCGTGCCCTGTTTTAACCCTCCTGATTTATTTCTTAAGTGTACTTGTGTTACATCTTGTGAAAGGCCATCTGAAAATCCAAATAAACAACATTCATAGACTATCTTTGTCTATCCTTTCTGTTCAAAGAATTCCAACAGATTTGTCAGGCAAGGAAACCATTGATGACACCATGGGTGGAACTATAGGAAACTATGCTGACGAAGTTGATAAGCAGATTTTCGGATGACACCAAGATCGGTGGAGTTGTGAACAATATAAAGGACTATCAAAGAATACAGTATGATATAGATCAGTTACAGCTATGGATAGAGAAGTGGCAGATGGAGTTTAATTGAGACGAGTGTGAGGTGTTGCGCTTTGGGAGGTCAAATGAAAGGAGGAAGTATACAGTTAACGCTAAATCCCTTAATAGCATTGAAGTACAAAGAACCTTATGGTCAAATTCCATAGTTCACTGAAAATGGCCATACAGGTGAAGAATAGAATGCTTGCCTTCATTTTGAGTACTAAAGTTAAGGAAGTCAAATTGCAGCTATTTAAAACTTTTCATTAATTTCGCATGCTGTTCCGGTCACTCCATTTAGAAATAAGTTTTGCAGAAGCAATTATTACTCTTTCCCCCATCTTTACCTTGCTTTGGAAAGTGTTTAACCTCTGTTCTACAGCTGTTCTGTCCACATGCAGCCCAGTTGTACTGCATTATTATCTTGAATTGGGTTTTGACCAACTATCCACATAGCAGCTAAGTTTGAATGTGGTTTTACTGTTTTCAAATAAATCTGATCAATTGTTTTTTTTAAGATGCTGAGATTAAACTGGATGAGGAAGGATATGTGCTTCCTGCCTCCTGGCATGATGAGGTTTTTAGGAGGTGAGAATCTTAATTTGTTTGAATTTAGGAAGCTATTAGCCGTCAGAATTTTTTTAATATTTTGACATCAGAATGCAGCATAGTAAAAGAGGTGGCATTAAAAACAGTGCAGATGGCAGAAAACTGCGATACAAGGACTTGTTATAAATTTATTCCAGTTGAGGGGGTGTAAATTGTACTGCTATAAATCAAATCCTTTAACTTAATCTTTGGTCATGTACTTTATCTTGTATTTTATTTTCTGCATACAAGGAGCAACTCTTGCATTCCACAGTTAATACAGACAGGAGAGGTGCGAACCCATGTAGCTTTTACTCTCCTATACAGTAGTCTTTTAAGTTTAGTGACTAGTTTGGGTTTCCATGACTAAAATGCATGCTGTGTTAATGACAACCTGGAATTGACATAAACCTCAAATTTTAATGGACATTCTTCAACGTGGGCATTGTGGGACACTGGTAGACACATTATAATGTCACTATACATTCTCTTGGATTTCTCAGCTTCAGCTGAGTTCCATAATCAAGGAAATTCTATCCCTTTATGTTAAAGTGCAACTGAGTAGCTCTTGCATTCCTATAGTAGTCACTAAAATATTCATATCATATGTTTATATACACTGGATATCCAGGTTTTTCGGTAGGCAAAGGTCTAATTTTGCTGGTCTGTAGGATTTTGGATTACATTGGTTTTAGAAACATAGAAACATAGAAAATAGGTGCAGGAGCAGGCCATTCGGCCCTTCGAGCCTGCATCGCCATTTATTATGATCATGGCTGATCATCCAACTCAGAACCCCGCCCCAGCCTTCCCTCCATAGCCCCTGATCCCCGTAGCCACAAGGGCCATATCTAACTCCCTCTTAAATATAGCCAATGAACTGGCCTCAACTGTTTCCTGTGGCAGAGAATTCCACAGATTCACCACTCTCTGTGTGAAGAAGTTTTTCCTAATCTCGGTCCTAAAAGGCTTCCCCTTTATCCTCAAACTGTGACCCCTTGTTCTGGACTTCCCCAACATCGGGAACAATCTTCCTGCATCTAGCCTGTCCAATCCCTTTAGGATTTTATACGTTTCAATCAGATCCCCCCTCAATCTTCTAAATTCCAACGAGTACAAGCCCAGTTCATCCAGTCTTTCTTCATATGAAAGTCCTGCCATCCCAGGAATCAATCTGGTGAACCTTCTTTGTACTCCCTCTATGGCAAGGATGTCTTTCCTCAGATTAGGGGACCAAAACTGCACACAATACTCCAGGTGTGGTCTCTCCAAGGCCTTGTACAACTGCAGTAGTACCTCCCTGCTCCTGTACTCGAATCCTCTCGCTATAAATGCCAGCATACCATTCGCCTTTTTCACCGCCTGCTGTACCTGCATGCCCACTTTCAATGACTGGTGTATAATGACACCCAGGTCTCGTTGCACCTCCCCTTTTCCTAATCGGCCACCATTCAGATAATAATCTGTTTTCCTATTTTTGCCACCAAAGTGGATAACTTCACATTTATCCACATTAAATTGCATCTGCCATGAATTTGCCCACTCACCCAACCTATCCAAGTCACTCTGCATCCTCTTAGCATCCTCCTCACAGCTAACACTGCCGCCCAGCTTCGTGTCATCCGCAAACTTGGAGATGCTGCATTTAATTCCCTCATCCAAGTCATTAATATATATTGTAAACAACTGGGGTCCCAGCACTGAGCCTTGCGGTACCCCACTAGTCACCGCCTGCCATTCTGAAAAGGTCCCGTTTATTCCCACTCTTTGCTTCCTGTCTGCTAACCAATTCTCCATCCACATCAACACCTTACCCCCAATACCATGTGCTTTAAGTTTGCACACTAATCTCCTGTGTGGGACCTTGTCAAAAGCCTTTTGAAAATCCAAATATACCACATCCACTGGTTCTCCCCTATCCACTCTACTAGTTACATCCTCAAAAAATTCTATGAGATTCGTCAGACATGATTTTCCTTTCACAAATCCATGCTGACTTTGTCCGATGATTTCACCGCTTTCCAAATGTGCTGTTATCACATCTTTGATAACTGACTCCAGCAGTTTCCCCACCACCGACATTAGGCTAACCGGTCTATAATTCCCCGGTTTCTCTCTCCCTCCTTTTTTTAAAAAGTGGGGTTACATTAGCCACCCTCCAATCCTCAGGAACTAGTCCAGAATCTAACGAGTTTTGAAAAATTATCACTAATGCATCCACTATTTCTTGGGCTACTTCCTTAAGCACTCTGGGATGCAGACCATCTGGCCCTGGGGATTTATCTGCCTTCAATCCCTTCAATTCACCTAACACCACTTCCCTACTAACATGTATTTCGCTCAGTTCCTCCATCTCACTGGACCCTCTGTCCCCTACTATTTCTGGAAGATTATTTATGTCCTCCTTAGTGAAGACAGAACCAAAGTAATTATTCAATTGGTCTGCCATGTCCTTGCTCCCCATAATCAATTCACCTGTTTCTGTCTGTAGGGGACCTCCATTTGTCTTTACCAGTCTTTTCCTTTTTACATATCTATAAAAGCTTTTACAGTCAGTTTTTATGTTCCCTGCCAGTTTTCTCTCATAATCTTTTTTCCCCTTCCTAATTAAGCCCTTTGTCCTCCTCTGCTGAACTCTGAATTTCTCCCGGTCCTCAGGTGAGCCACTTTCTCTGGCTAATTTGTATGCTTCTTCTTTGGAATTGATACTATCCCTAATTTTGTAACATTATGCCAGAGTTCAAAAGAAGGATTTCTGTTATCAGTACTGTTGTAGCTTATTAATTTTAACTTGAAAGCATATTATAGATTGGTTTTCACCAGCTTTCCAAGGCAATGTTTCTAATTGTTTACATGACTTTGGATCACTTTTATAATCACTAAGCTAACAGTTACTTCTCCATAAAAAGTAACTGCACTAAAAGCATTATTGCCTGAGCAACCTTCATTTCTATCATACTGCCTTTCCGCGTTAACCACAATCCAACAGCAGTTCTTTTCTGTTATCTGCTTCCCGAAAAGTGGAAATTCACTTGTTTTGTTTCTACCCTAGAAATAAAGTAGGGGTTCCCAACCTTTATTGTGCCATGGATCAATACTGTGAAGCAAGGGGTCTGTCGACCCCAGGTTGGGAGCCCCTGGATCATTGACAAATGCGTAAGAGCAAATCTATTACAGCAATTTATAGCCCAAAATTACATTGGGTTTTTCTGTACATCTTTAATGAGCTCTATCAAATCATAGTGAATACAGTACAAACAGAAAGTTAGGTTTAAAATGCCACTTGAATGATCAGAATGTAAATACTGTAACCTGAATCGTTCAGTGTAAAACCAAGTTATGGCACTAGATGGCATTAGTTGAGATTTCTGAAAGATCGTGAGAATCATTAACAACCACTAGTGAAAGTGTGATGTTTGCCTACTGTTAAATTCTGATAATCTGTTACCCTGAGGACTTTGATACCAGATTACTAAATCTTACGGGTTTTTGAATACTACTGCAATTTATGTACAAGACACTTCTTCACTTTCATATGTCACAGAGTAAGACTGTCAGTTTTTCAGTCAAACTTTGAGTTTGAGCAGCAAATACACAAACCCTTTGGATCCCAGCAGTAGCTTTGGCTACATGCAACACTCCCCTCTGGCTTAGTGTGCACAAGATTCAAAATCATCCAGATTTACAAACAGTCAGATGCTACGTTATTAGAGTTCTACTGTATTCAATGTCTTTAAGGTCAGCTATATTCTAAGTACATTGAGGCAATTAATGATCCACTCTTTTTCCTTAACTTTAATATTTATAAATCGTTTGTTTCAGTTCAGTAATCCTTCATTTGAGCTGAAAAAGTTCAAATTCAAGTGTATTTGAGTTGTAGAGAGGGAATATCTGGAATAGAGTGCAGACCAAGGTTGTCTTGGCGACATGGTCAGCAGTTAGAAAAATATATGATTGGAAATCAGAAAGAAAATGCTGAAAATATTCAACAGATCAGGTAGTGTCTGTGGAGAGTTATCCTTAGAGGTACATTTGCAGGAAGAAGTCTCTGAACCTTTTGCAGTTACCTGGTTTTCTGCATTAATTACTCATAAAATGGGGTCTGATTTTCATCTAAGTCACAATAATACACAAACACCATCTGCCTAAACAAATAACTTACAAACAATTGTACTTTGTCTTGTCAATACTGAGTACACCATTTAAACAATCAGTCTAGGTTCAAAAAAGTACATGAACCTCTGGGTTCTACAAAAGCTATTTGGAGTCAGATGTTCCAGTTGATGAGATTGGAGGCGTGGATTACAGATGTCCCCTGCCCTACAAAAAGGACACACAAAGTCAGGTTACTGACAGAGCCTGCTCTTCTCAAGAAAGATCTGTTTATGCGCAACATGCCTTGATCAAAACAACTTTCAGAGGACATTTGAAGAATTGTAGAGATGCATTAAGCTGGAAAAGGCTGCAGAAGCATTTTTAAAGACCTGAGTGTTCATCAGTCCACAGTAAGAGAAACTGTCTACAAATGGAGGAAATTCAGGACTGTTGTTCCTCTCCCTCGGAGTGGGCTTCTTGCAAAGATCACATCAAGAGGACAAAGTGCAATGCTGAAGGAGGTGAAAAAAACACAAGGGTAACTGCAAACGATGTACAGGAATCTCTAGAATTTGCTGAAATCTGTTCCTGTGTCCACTCTTGGAAAAAAAACGAACAAGCATGATGTTCATTGAAGAACTCCACAGAGGAAACCACTGCTCTCAAAAAAAAGACATTGCTGCATGTCTCAAGTTTACAGAAGACCACCTGAATGTTCCACAACACTTCTGGAACATTGTTCTGTGGACAGATGAGACAAAAGTTGAACTTTTTGGCAGAAATGCACAGCGTTATATTTGCAGGAAAAAGGGCTCTGCAGACCAACACCAAACTACTACTACGTCAACTCAGGCCTAGACCAACACCAAAACTTCATCCCAACTGTGAAGCATGGTGGAAGGAGCATCATGGTTTGGTGCTGCTTTGCTGCCTCAGGGCCTGGACAGCTTGCAATCACTGAGGGAACAATGAATTCAAATTTCTATTGAGACATTTTACAGGAGAATGTCAGGGTAATGATCCATCACCTGAAATTTAATAGAAGTTGGTTATGCAATAAGACAATGATCCAAAAGACAAGAGTAAATCAGCAACAGAATGGTTTGAAAAGAAGAATATCTGTGTTCCAGAATGTCCAAGTCAGAGTCCGCCCTTAACCCAATTGAGATGCTGTGGCATGTCCTGAAGAGAGCTGTTCATGCAAGGTATCCCAGAAATATTGATGAACTGAAACAGTTCTGTAAGGACGAATGATCTAAAATTCCTCCTCGCTGTTGTGCAAGTCTGATCAGCAGCTACAGGATGTGTTTTGTGTAGGTTACTGCTGCTAAAAGAGGTTCTACCAGTAATTAAATACAACGGTTCACATACTTTTTCCAACCTGCACTGAATGATTAAACAATTTGTTCAATAAAGACATGAAAAGTACAGTTGTTTGTGTTATTAGTTTAGGCAGATTGTGTTTGTCTATTATCGTGATTTAGATACAAATCAGACCACATTTTGAGTAATTAATGCAGAAAACCAGGTAATTGCAAACTGTTCACAAACTTTTTTTCTTGCAAATGTACATGGTCTTGTAGCAGAACTGTTGTGTTCTGACAAACAGAAAAGGTAGGTTACTTGAAATTGTTAAATTGGGATCAGTAGTTATATTTAAGTATTTTGCATATTTTCAGTATTTTTCTAAAATACTGATTACTTTTAGATATAAAATTACACATATTGCAGTTTATTAATTAAGAACATAAAATTTGCAAGATTTGCCATCAACATATAATTTATTCCTAAATCAATTGAGGACATGAAGGCACTATCCTCTAGCAGATGTAGATATTGAACTGTTAAATTTAATAAATGAAACAGGTTATGACCCAGCTCTATACTCGCTTCCATGTGTCTCAGCCCTGACTCCAGTCTTGTCATCCTATTTTGCAGTAACTCTAACTCAGACAGTTGTGGTACTGTGGAAATCTTGGTTTCATTTGAACAACATCAATGGCTAGTTTTGAAGTAAAGCAATCACAAATGTTGTTGTTGAAACAATCAATATGGATACTGGTTCTTTTTCAGAATAGCACTGTGCATTGATGACCAAAAAAGATTCACCATAAATAGTCAAAATCTCCTTGGAAAAGAAGCTATTAAACAGAGGCAGCTGCAGCTACTAGGCTATGATGTTGTTCAGGTATGCACGCTGGTTAGATACCTCATCTTAAACTTCTAAAGCTATGCCCTTTAAGTATAATGGCAAAAGTTTTAATTTGTTTGATCTAGATTCCATTCTATGAATTTGACCAGCTGCAGACCCAAGAGGAGATGGTTGGATATCTTCACAAGAAGATGTTTCCACACAGCTACAGACTTGCTTGGTGAAGAAAAGAAAATGAAAAGCCGATCACCACATCAAAAACCCAAATGGCAATAGATTTTACCATCTTTATATTCATCCTAAAAAATCTGTGTACAAGTTTATAGGATGAATGAGCACTCGTACTTAGCACCAATCCTTTGAAAACAATTCTAGACATATTTATTGATTTACAATTCCTTTTTATAATTGAAGTACATAATAAATGAATAGAGCGAAGTGTTTTATTGAACGCAAATTGTATTTTGAGTAGCTACATGCAAGCACTACTAAAATAAAAACAATATTATACATGTACTTTGGTCATAAGTTCAGGTATTTATTATTCATAACACACTAAGCAATTTTAAACCCAGGAAAACAGATAACTTTCTGGAGTCACAATGAAGTCAAAATTACAATAGACACATAATTCTCCATGAAAGTGGCTGATTGCATTTTATTGCAAAGTGTTCTACTCTTAATTTATATACAAAATAATGTAAGTAATAATTTATGTTTTGTGGATTGGTTTGTTCTATTATGTTATTTTTATACAGTCAGTTAGCAAGGGCAAAGTTTTTTTTAAGACTATATTAGAGTGCAGCACAGTGCAGGCCCTTCTGCCCACAAAGTTGTGCTGACCCTTTAACCCTTTGATTGAAGTTTCTCTAGTTCCTGTGCAATGTGTGTTTCAATGATGTCACAACGAGCCAAGTGAGTCTGTTGCCAAAAAAAAAGTCATACATCAAAAAAAATCATTGAGATATCTTTATTCACTATTTTTTTAAGATTAACACAAAATATATTATTGGTAGCCAGGGAACAAAATTTTCAAGAGGTCAAATAAATTTAGTATTACTGACTTATAACATGCTAGGAATACCAGTTCAATTATATTCCTAATTAGTCAACAAATGCACTAGTCCATAAATTTCAATGCCATTCTGTTGCCAGAACTCCCCCTACCATTTCTAGGCAATGCATGGCAGATTTAATAACAACACTTTTTTTTCTGTTCCTCTTAAGCCAATAACAACGCCTTGCTATATAAGTTTTGCTGTTTGGGATGAGTACAGAAGTAGTGGGAATATGTAACTTGAGCTTGAGAAGTAGGTGAATTCAGGGGAGTACTTATTTCCTCTGGTGTCCTGTACTTACCCACTGAATATATTCTAATGCAGAGATCTTGTGTTATGAATTGGGAAACAGGTTACTCTGAGTCATATCAAATAATAAACCTACTAGGTGTCAGTGTGGTAAGTGCAGCAAATTTGAAGTATCCAGATACATGGATGATGATAGATGGTAAAATTGCAAAACTTCCTCATCTTCCATCTCACAGTTGACATGTAAGATCTCTTGATTATTTGAGTTATAACTAAAGTGCAAATTAATATTTACTACAAGAAACATCAAAATTTTACAATGTGCTTAAACACAAGACACTTCAAATTATAGTGATTATGGCCACAGAGATTTTGTTATTTGTATCTGGAGATGAAAATTAGCTTACAAACCAGACATCATGGCACTTAAAATATGTAGGATGTATCTGGATTTGCAGAAAAGATAATTACAAACAAGAAACCTATTTTGACTTAATTCACCCAATCAGGAAATTTCATATCATATCTTTTCCATATTCCAAGGATTCTGTTATCACATTTTTCTAAACTTACAGAATTAATCCTAAATTTATGTTTAAAAACAGTCTCCTCTTTCTGTTCTTTCAATTAAATATTCCAAACATCTTCTAATTTCCTTCACTCTCGTATCATTTTTAAGTTCATTTCTTTGATCTTCCCTGCCCCCCACCAAGCCAAGAAATCCAAACCAATAGTTTTTCCTTCTACTTTAAATTTTTGACACAAATTCCAACAGCCGAAGTGCCACAGACAACAGGCACATGAGAACACCATACACAACTGGTTCTCCTCTAAACCACATGCAATTTCAACTTGCAAAAATATTGCATTCCTTCATTATTGGGTTTGGTTCATGGAATTCCATCCCATGCCACTGTCACCAGAAGGACTGCAAAGTGACTTCTCAAGGACAATTTGGAACTAATGCTAGTCTTGCCAGCAACGTACACTGCCCACATAACAGTAAATATATAAATTTGAATATTGTGGATTTTGAAAATATTCCAATGGCCATTTCCTGTACGTACAAACCTCTCAGTTGCAGATGCTATTGTGAATTCCAACTAGCATTTTTTCTGAGCAACACACACAAAATGCTGGAGGAACTCAGCAGGCCAGGCAGCACCTAATACAGTTGACGTTTCAAGCTGAGACCCTTCGGCAGGACTGGAGAAAAAACGCTGAGGAGTAGATTTAACAGGTGGGGGTGGGGGAGAGAGAAACACAAGGTGATACGTGAAACCTGGAGAAGAAGGGATGAAGTAAAGAGCCTGGAAGTTGATTGGTGAAAGAGACAGAAAGCCATGGAAGAAAGAAGAGGGGAGGAGCACCAGAGGGAGGCAATGGGCGGGAAAGGAGATAAGGTGAGAGGGGGAAAAAGGGGATGGGCAATGGTGATGGTGGGGGGGGGCATTACCAGAAGTCTGAGAAATCGATGTTCATGCCATTAGGTTGGAGGCTACCCATACAGAATGTAAAGTGTTGTTCCTCCAACTGAAGTGTGGCCTCATCACAACAATGGCGGAGGCCAAGGATGGACATATCAGAACAGGAATGGGAAGTGAAATTGAAATGGGTGGCCACTGGGTGTTCTGCCAGCATAGCGTAGATGCTCAGCGAAGTGGTCTCCCAATCTACGTTGGGTCTCATTGATATACAGGAGGCCAAACTGGGAGCACCGAACACAGTATATACCCCAACAGACTTGCAAGTGACATGTCGCCTCACCTGGAAGGACTGTTTAGGGTCCTGAATGGTAGTGAGGGAGGAGGCTTAGGGGCAGGTGTAGCACTTGTTCCACTTGCAAGGATAACTGCCAGGTTGGAGATCAGTGGGGAGAGACGAATGGACAAGGCAGTTGCGTAGGAAGTGATCCCTGCAGAAAGTAGGGGGGAGGGAAGGGTGTGCTTCGTGATGGGATCCCATTGGAGGTGGCGGAAGTTTCGAAGAATTATGTGCTGGACGCGGAGGCTAGTGAGGTGGTAGGTGAGGACAAGAGGAACCCTATCCCTGGTATGGTGGCGGGATGATGGGGTAAGAGCAGACGTGCATGAATGGAAGATATGCGGTTGAGGGCAGCGTTGGTGGTGGAGGAAGGGAAGCCCCTTTCTTTGAAAAAGGAGGATATCTCCTTCATTCTGAACAAAGTGTGTCACAGTCTAGGAATCAGCACTTGTTATCAGAGAAAGAAAACCACAGCATACAAAAAGAAAATCTCACCTGTATATTCTTTACTATACCTTTTCTTCTGTGTCTACAGTCAGTAAAGTCGTCAGGCAAACTCTGAAAATAAAATATTGTTTGTAAAGAATTAACAGCACAAAGGACATGAATGTTATTCCTGTTTAAAATTAATACTATGCTTCAAAAATATATCCTTTTCTCAATGTGTTCATTGTTAATTGATTCAGAGTTGCACAGAACAGAAAAAAAGCCCTTCTGCCCACAATGTCCTCCCCTAATCTCATTATCCCACATTAGGGCCATATCCTGTATCTTGACTATATAAGTGTCTACTTAAATGCTGTATACGCATCTGATTCCACCACATTCTTGTTTGGCACATTTCATATCAATAACACATTGTGTTTTTAAAAAAAACATCCCCCAAATCCCCTCTAATACTGACGGCTGTCAAAATCCTATAAACTTCCATCAGTACAACCCTCAGACTCCTTTCGTCTGGGGAAAACAAGCCCAGCTTATCAAATTTCTCCATATAATAGTCCTCCAATCCAGGCAGCTGCCTGGTGAGTACTCTCTCTTTGGCACAGTCACGTACTTCCTTTAGTGTGGCAACGAGAACAGCACACAATATGCCTAACTCTTATAAAGTTGCAACATAACATCCCAGCTCTTATATTCTATGCCCTAACGTATGAAAGCAAACATGCCATATACTGCCTTCACTACCCTATCAATCAATGTTGCTACTTTCAGGGAACTATTGACTTGAACCCCAATGTCTCTCTGTTCAATATTCCTTTGTGCTCTACCGTTTACTAGTTGACTTCCCAAAATCCATCACCCTGGACTTGTCATAATTAAATTACATCTGCTAAGGTTCCACCCTACTCTCCAACCAATCTGTACCTTGTCTTAGGTAAACTTCCTTGCGATCCAAAACAGCACCAATTACCCATCAGATCATTTTTGATGAATTTTTACACCTCATGTTTAACCATCAAGCATTAAATATATGGTATCAATTCAATATCTACGATAGGTAAAACATTTAGGGCTAAGAATATAATGTTACATTATGTATTTCTGCGTCAATCAACTGAACCATCATTCACTGCAATCAATTTGTTAGATGTCAAGTATTACTAGGAAGACTTTTTCTTTAAAAGAAAAGTCATATTTAAAAGTATACGATATAGTTACAGAAAAAAGTAAAAACACTAGTAGACAAGTTCTCTGGAAAATTATGCCCAACATATATAAATTATTGATAAATGGAATTGAGTATCACACACAAAGTTGCAATGGAGGCAAATCATAGATAGGGCAGTCCCTCAATTTCCCAACCTGGCCCACCACTCTACCGGATCACAGATGAATAGTGCCTCAACTCCATTTACCTGCTTTTCCTCCATATTGCTTGATGAGTTCTGATCAAAGTTTTGTACAACTAAAATATTACCTCCTCATTTTTGAACTCCAGCACTTGAGATGGATGCCAACATTACTTCAGCTTTTTCTTAAAAGGGAAGACCAGCATTTTTTGCCCATCTGGTTTTTCCCCTGAGCTGGTGGTGGGGAGCCCCCTTCTTGCTTGCTTGCAGCAGTTTGATACAACTCTATGGTTTGGTAGGTCAGTTGAGTCAACCACAGTACTGTGGGTCTGGAGTTACACACAGGCCATCAGTGAACCAGGTGGATTTTTAAAGAACAATCCAGTAGTTTCACACTGATACTAGCATTTTATTCAACATGTATTAATTAAATTAATGTAAACTCTTCAGCTGCCATGATGAGATTTGAACACATCTCTGGATCATCAGCATAGGCCTCGAGAATGCTGGTTGCAAACATAACACTTTAATACTTAATCCCTACATGGGTCCAATTTGTATACATGGATATCATCCATACTGCACCTTATTTCTCACCTTCAGAAAGTAATTTGATTTGCCCTTTGTGAATCCATACCTGACATATTCCTATTTAGCCACACTATATCTGATAGTTCCCAGCCACCTGTCTCAACCACACACTTTGTATGTTTCTGTAAATGTGGACAATTTACTCCTCCTCCACAAATCCAAACAATCTTTGTGTCAGATAACTATGATTTTCATATGGCGTGACTCAAGTAAATAGAGGGTGGTTGTATTTCCCAAGTTAAACTATCTACAATAAAATAAAATTTGATGAGATATAAGGTAACTAATACTTTAAACAAGGAGAAATTATACTTAACTGGACATTTAACAATAATAGTACCTATAATTATTTACTTCCTTGTGGAAAAGGCATTTTAACATTAGAAAGTAGGATTATAAATTCCAGAAAATTACATTCATGAACAGTTAATTGTAGCACTAACAGTTCAAACGTTACTTGGCTTATCTAAAATTCAGCATATTTCATCACGTCTTAAAATGTATTGCCAACACACCCAAAATTATTTTTACACTGAAATGAATTATCAACACACAAATATCTCAAAAGTAATTCCCATCCATTTTGAAAAGATTTCAAAAAAGTGCCTGATGAGTTTAAAATTAATGCTTTGATCGAAAACATTGAACTGAAACTACTGAGAAGCATTCTTTTAAATAAACATTTACCCGCAAAGCAATTGATGTATTAATCATTAATAAGCACTGTACCTATTCTCTTACCCACCATTGCATCAATCTGTTCAAGAAACTTCATATACTGTTCAGATATGCTTTTCGCTTTCTTCTCTAACTTGCTTAATGCAGAAGATCGGAGATCATGGGCTAAGAACCCCTGGGTGATGAGAAAAAAGTTATCAACTCAAAATTCTTTCCAACAGCACCTTCATATATCCAATATAACAAGCTAAACCAAAATATTCTTTAAGTAAATTTCCAAAACTGCATGCTCTTTAGGTTAAAGGAATGACATTGGACACGAGCATACCATGTCATTGTGTGAAACAGAAGTTACTCAAGGCAGGATACAGATCGGTTGGAAAGTCAGGCAGAACACTGGCAAATGGAATTTAATTCTGACAAATCCTGAGGTAACTGAAAAATTAATGTGAGAACCTTAAGATTCTTCTACAGCTGAGGCAGAGAATACCTGATGAGAGAAGGCAGGTAAGTACTCTGAGATTGGACACTGCTTGTGGTTTATGCAGAACTTCTTTATACTCCCAATGCATTGCTTCAATGTTATCAACACCTTCCTCTTTCTCACTATCCTCTTTCAGGGATCATAGGTCAAGAACTCTCAAGGATAAGCAGGTTGTTACATTTTTTTCATGGAGGCTTTGAACTTATTCCTTGAATCTTTTCTTCCCATGACATAAAATAGAGTTCAAGAATTAGGATGGCAAGCATGTAAAGAACAAAAAAGAAAAAAATCCAGAAGCATAGTTGCTGGAAATCTGAAATAAAACCCAAAACTGCCGGAAACACTAACTCTTGATTCTTTTTCCATAGATGGTGCCTGATCTGCTGGACACTTCCAGCATTTTCTGTTTCTATTTCAGATTTCCAGCATCTGTTGCTTCTGGGATTTATTTATTTATTTATTTTTGTTGATGACCACTTGTCAGAACTGGGAGACAGAGAAATCTGTTTTTCAGGGTTGGGATGCTGGCCTGAGGGAGGATGCTAATGGTATTTCCCCTATCTTGTCAGTAAATTTGGCGGATTTTGCAGAGACAATGTTGGTAATAATATTTCCAGTGACCTGAGGAGCCACCTGGTCATATTCCAGAAGCATACATGAGGGCAAGGAATATTGCCGCCCAGTAATCTATGTTTTGTAGCCAAACTGAAGCCTCGAACTTCAAACATCTTTTTCCAGAGTGTATCAGAGGCTGTAATGATACATCAAAGACAATGGTGCATTTCATCACTGAAGCCTGCCTTCAATGAGATGTGCATCCCAAGATATGGGAAGTGGCCAACAGTCCCCTAGCTCTCACCATTAAGCTCTACTACAGGGCTGTATACAGAGGACCCTTATATTGAAGATACCAAGTCTGACTTTCACCATTAATGACATATGTGCTTGGCTGTCCATCATCATTAAATCCATCTCCACTGTCTTCTCCAACCACTATCACAACAAATAAAACTAGCTCATTGATGTGTCACCAACAATGGCTGCTCGTCCTATGCCAATGCTGTTAATCTCGTGTCCATTTGATATATACTTGACCATCTATTTCTCATCCACATAACAACTCAGGCAATAGCATCCATAATTCAAGTTTCTTCATCTGCATTGGTGATAGCCAGTTCTACCTCACTATTAACATCACCTACACCTCAATTGCCTCTACATTGTCTTCAGATTGCCAAGGCTAATCCAACAAATAGCACTGATGAGTTGAATTTTCTTCTAAATATAAATTGAAAAAACCAAAGCCAAAATCATCAGTCCTTGTAGTAAACTTTGTTCCTTGGCGACCTGCTATCCTTCTGACTCATAACTCCAGACCAAACAGATTTGTTTTGCATTTTTAATATTACATCAGACCACAAGATGTCCGACTCCCATCAGTAAGGAGGCTATGCAGCATCTACCCCAGGACCACCAGACTCAAAAAGTTACTTTTCCTAAGCAGTAATGCTCATCAACACCTTCACCCACTAATCCTTCCCATCACCACTACTTTATCATTTTGTGTCAGGGTCACCTTGCATACTGACACTCCTGTGCCTAGCACCACTTTATAGACATACAATCAATGTGTATAAGCTATATACTTTCATATATAGAGGTGTGCGCCACTTAACGTCCACTCGGACAACGTCCGATCACATATACGTCCGTAGTCCCGGAGAACGGGACATAGTGGACGTAACCAATCACGTGTATCGCGCAACTCTTGAGTGTAGTAGCGTTATCTCTCTGTTAAATTTTCTTTCGAAAATATAACCATAAAGTGCATCACGGCTTCCAAATGCAGCAAAACCACTCCAAGTAGGAGCAGCAGCAGGAGGCAAAGGAAAAATATTGATTTGGAATTGAAACAGTTGGTTATTAGACAATACGAAGGTGGAAAACTAGTGAATGCTATTGCTCAGGATTTAGGCATGTCACACTCAACAATCACAACGATCCTGAAAAACAAAGAAAAAAATTCTCAAAGCTGTAAGGATCGGCTTCACTGAAAACTCCAAGGCTCACGAAAATGTGAGAGGGACCTACACTGGATGTGGAGAAATTGCTAATGACGTGGATTTAGTCAATACAGGTACACTACAGTACTCCATATAGGTTTGCTAAGTATATAATATGGTGTTCACACAATGTCCAAATCACATAACGTCCGATTTCACAGAACGTATCGTGGACGTTAAGCGACACATACCTGTACTGTGCTTTTATTATTGTGTTTTTATAGTGCTTTTCTGGTGCTGCATCAGATATGATGTAACAATTATTTCATTCTCCTTTACACTTGTGTACTGGAAATGACTAAACAATCTTGAATCTTGAAGATGAGCTACAGACCAGATATTACCATAATTCTGCCGAAAAACCTACCACTGCTGGAATTCATAACTTTCCCCTTAATTTTTTTTTTAACCAAAATCTGCCTATTTGTCCTGACCAATCTCCCTCATTCAACATCCCTTTACCATGGGATTATCTGGAACTTCCTAAGTAAGCAGGACAGGCATTTTCAAATCCATCCATGGTTTTGCACCTCAGACACCAGTTTTGTAATTTCCAACAGGTCTCCATGATACCTTATACTTCTGATCTCAAGAGCATACCCAAACCTTGCCACTTTTGATGTTAAAACTTTGGGATCTGGAACTTACTCCCTAAATCTCTTTGCTTTTCAAACTCTCTTTTCTACTTTAAGATATTCTTAAAGTTCAAAGTAGATTTATTAGCAAGAAAAAGTTTGTGAACCCTTTGCAACTTCCTGGTTTTCTGCATTAATTACTCATAAAATGTGCACTGATCTTCATCTAAGTCACAATAATAGACAAACACAATCTTCCTAAACTAATAATAAACAATTGCAATTCTTCTCGTCAATACTGAATACGAGATTTCAACAATCACAGTCTAGGTTCAAAAAAGTATGTGAACCTCTGGGGTAATGCCACCTGAATGTTCCACAATGCTTCTGGGACAATGTTCTGTGGACAGATGAAACAAAAGTTGAACTTTTTGGCAGAAATGCACATCGCTATGTTTGGAGTAAAAAAGAGCACTGCACACCAACACCAAAACCACTTCCCAACTGTGAAGCATGGTGGAAGGAACATCATGGTTTGGGGCTGCTTTTCTGCCTCAGGGCCAGGACAGCTTGCATTTATTGAGGGAACAATGAATTCAAAACTCTATCAAGACATTTTACTGAGAACATCAGGGTAGCGGCCCTTTACCTGAAGCTTAATAGAAATTGCAACAAGACAATGATCAGAAATACAACAGTAAATCAATCGATGGTTTAAAAAGAAGAAAAATTGTGTTTTGGAATGGCCAAGTCAGTCCAGACCTCAACATAATTGAGATGCTGTGGCATGACCTGAAGAGGGCTGTTCATTCAAGGTATCCCAGAAATATTGATGAACTGAAACAGTTTTATATGGGGGAATGGTCTAAGATTCCTCCTCACCATTGTGTGAGTCTGATCAGCAGCTACAGGAAACATTTGGTGGAGGTTATTGCTGCTAAAAGAGGTTCTACCAGTTACTAAAGGGTTCACATATGTTTTCCAGCTTGGACTGTGAATGATTAAAAAATGTGGTCAATAAAGACATGAAAAGTACAATTGGTTGTGTGTTATTAGTTTAGGCAGATCGTGTTTGTCTATTATTATGACTTAGACAAAGATCACACCACATTTTATGAGTGATTAATGGAGAAAACCAGATAATTTCAAAGGGTTCACAAACGTTTTCTTGCAAATTTATATGTAGCCATATACAACTGTGAGATTCATTTTCTTGAGGGCATTCATGGTAAATACAAGAAACACAATAGAATCAATGAAAGACCACTCCCAACCAATGTACAAAAGACAACACACTGCAAATACATACATACATAAATAAACAAACCAACCAACAAAATATTGAGAACATGAAAGTGAGTCCATAGGTTGTGAGAAAAGTTCAGTGATGAGGTGAGTGAAGTTATCCCCTCTAGTTCAAAAGCCTGATGGTTGAGGGGTAATAACAATTCCTGAACTTAGTGGTGTGGGTCCTGAGGCTTCTGTGCCCTCTTCCTGATGGCAGCAGAAAGGAGGAGTGTGGCTTGGATAGTGGGGGCTCCTTGATGGTGGATGCTGCTTTCCTGTGACATTGCTCTGTGTAGATGTGCTCAATGATGGGACCAGACCATATCCACTACTTTTTGTAGGCTCTTCCGTTCAAGGGCATTGTTGTTTCCATACCAGGCCATGATACAACTTGTCAATATCACCAAACACTTACAGAAATTTGTCAAAGTTTTGGGTGACATGCTTTCTTCACAATGGCACTTGCATGTTGGACCCAGGACAGATCTTCTGAAATGATAGCACGCAGGAATTTAAAGTTTCTGACCCTCTCCAGCTCCGAAGCCCAATGAGGATTGGCTCAAGTACCAGCAGTTTTCTCCTTCTGAAGTCAACAATCAGCTCCTTGGTCTTGCTGACATTGAGTGAGAGGTTGTTGTTCTGGCACCACTCAGCCAAATTTTCAATCTCCTTCCAATGTGCTGATTCATTACCACCTTTGATTTGGCCAATGACAGTGATCTGACACTGACAATGGTCAAACTAAGGTCTTTGACAAAGCTTATAGTTGTCTACCCAAATGTAGAGTTTCTACTGAAATTATTGTGTTTTGCACCCTGATCCCAGGGAACTGTTTTGTTTAGCTGTATATACGTGTACGGTTGAATGACAATTAAACTTGAACTTGAAATACAGGTTATTATATTAATCTGCTCTCAAAAGAAGTGAAAGCTTTAACCATGTACCTCCTATCACTGCCAGTGAGGTAAAAACAGAAACAATTATTGACAGGTTAGCACAAATAAACCCAAAGCAACAGCTTCATTATTTTCATTTCAGATAGCAAAAGGAGGAAAGTGTTTGGAAGCAGAAAATATTCTCACATTTTGAATGCCTGTCAGCTCAGTGCTAATTTCTTCAAGTTTATGGGATAATTGTTCTGTGGATTTTTCCAAATCCTTTAACTTCTTTAATTCAGCTTCCTCTTCAGGACTGTTCTGTGAATTCAGAGAAAACAACCAAGCCAAGATAGATCGATTTATTAAGGATTTAGCATTCTATTCAAAGAACTTTGGTACTTTATTTTTTTAAGAAATGAATTACTATTTCACTTTCACTTAACAGATTAGGCAATCACACTTTTCATGTAATAAATTCCCACAAACACTGATGAAGTTAACCAATGCATTTGTCTTTGATAATGGCAGAATATTGCCCAAATTTCCCTGCTTTTCTAAATTAAATTATTTACTATTCCTGTAAACTAGTAGAACATACATTAGGTCCTAGTGTATTGTTTGTTTGTGTATTGTTTCATTGGATAATTTTCCTCTAATATTCTCATGATGTACCAGACAAAATAATGGTCCAGAAAATGCAATCATTGCAAGAGACAGTTCTCACAAACAAGCTGAATGAAATCAATTTTATAAAATCCTTCTCAGCCTAGCTATGTATCCTGCAGTCAAGCACTATGATTTTGTCATTCAAAACTGTTACTAGAAAAATAACATTCTTCCAAATTTTTGCTTTTCATTGAAATAAGAAGGGAACACCTTATTCTTTGATTTTAAGACCACATTCCACAAGAAGTTCATCAATAGAATCTAATAGCAAGAAAAAAAACAAAAGACTACCAACTTCAGCACCTCCGAACGTTCATGGAAGTCATAGTCATAGAAAACTACAGCACAAAAATAGGCCCATCGGCTCATATAGTTCGTGCCAAGCCATTTAAATTGCCGAGTTCCATTCACTACACCCAGCCCACAGCCCTCTATACCCCTCACATCACTGTACCTATCCAAACTTCTCTTAAATATGAAATCAAAATCAAATCTAGCACTTGTGCTGCCAGCTCACACTCTCACCACCCTCTGAGTGAAGAAGTTTCCACTCATGTTTGCCTTAAACATTTCACCTTTCACCCTTAACCCATGGCCTCTAGTTGTAGTCTCATCCAAACATAGTGGAAAAAGCCTGCTTGCATTTACCCTATCTATGCTCCTCACAATTTTGTATACTTCTATCCAATCTCCCCTCAATATTCTATATTCGAGGCAATAGAGTTCTAACCTATTCAATCTTTCCTTATAGCACAGGTTCGAGTCCCAGCAACATCGTTGTAAGTATTCTCTATACTCTTTCAACCTTGTTTACATCTTTCCTGAAGGTAGATGACCAAAACTGTACACAATACTCCAAATTAAGGCACACCAATACCTTATACAATGTCAATATAACATCCCAACACCTATACTCAATACTTTGATTGATGAAGGCCAATATGCCAAAAGCTTTCTTTTCGACCCTATCTACCTGTGACAGCGCTTTCAATGAATTAAGGATCTGTGTACCCAGATCCCTTTGTTCTATCAACTCCTCGGTGCTCTACCGTTCACTGTGTAAGACCTACACCGGCTGGTTGGTCCTCCCAGAGAGCAACACCTCACACCTCTCTGCATTAAATTCCATCTGCAATTTTTCAGCCCATTTTTCCATCTGGTCCAGATCCCACTGCAAGCTTTGACTGTCTTCCTTGCTGTCTACTACACCCCCAATCCTGAAGTCATCTGCAAATCTGATGGTCCAGTTAACCACATTATCATCCAGATCATTGATATAGATGACAAACAATAGACCCAGTAATGATCCCTGCGGGCCACCAGTCAAAGAGCAGCCATCTACTACCACTCTCTAGCTTTTCCTGCAAAGCCAATGTCTAATCCAATTTACTACCTCATCTGGAATGCCAAGCCACTGAACCTTCTTGAGCACTCTCCCAAGTGGGAGCTTGTCAAGTGCCTTGCTGAAGTCCATGTAGACAACATCCATTGCCTTGCCTTCATCAAGTTTCCTAGCAACTTCCTCGAAAAACTCTAAGATTGGTTAGACATACCTACCATGCACAAAGCCATGCCGACTATCCCTAATCAGTCCCTATCTATCCAAATACTAATATATCTGGTCCCTTAGAATACCTTCCAATAATTTTTCTAATACTGATTATCAGGCTCACCGGCCTATACCTATAATTTCCTGGTTTACTTTTAGAGTCTTTCTTAAAAAACAGAACATCAGCTATCTTCCAGTACATCTGTCACTAAGGATGAGTTAAATCTTTGCTACGGCCCCTGCAATTTCTGCACTTGCCTCCCACAGGATTCAAGGGGATTTGTCCAACCTAATTCACCTCAAGACAGCAAACATCTTGCCCTTTGTAATCCGCATAGGGTCCATGACCTCGCTGCTGCTTTGCCCCACTTCTATAGACTCTGGGTCCCACTCCTGAGTAAATGCAGATACAAAAAAATCCTTCTCTTTTGGCTCCACGCATAGATTACCAGTCTGATCTCCTGAGGACCAATTTTGTCCTTACTGTAAGTTCCCTACAAATTTGAGGCAGTGATAATAACATTCTGACCCTGAGGTATGAATGCCAAAAGATGAACAAAAGTACAAGTAGCTATCATCATGGACAAAAAAAAAATACGAGTAAAGCACAGAAAAGAAAAAAGAAACAAGAGAAAGAGGACCGTGAGAAAGAAGCCTTAAGAAAGACATTGAAATTGACAGAATTTTTAAAACTTGCTCTCGATGATGCAGCAGTACCATCGCTCTTGTCACAGTTTGAGACCGGTGGACAAATGGAGACTTGAACAGCTAGCACTAGCATCAACGTTAGCACAGGACCACCGTCCTTGCCACAGTCAGCAGCTAACGTTGAAGAGGCAGAGAGCATGACTTTGGGATTCCCGACTACAGAGCCCTCTGAACAACCAAGTCGGGCCGCCATTAATGTTAACGTTACTGAGGATCCTTACAGCACTGATCCTGCTCGCTGGGGAAAGGAAACGTTAGCTGATTCAGTCCGAGCGTACTGGGTTAAGAAACGGTCGGAGTCCTGTCAGAATAAGGATGTGGTTATCAAAGCTTCAGAACGAGTATATACACAGCAGAGACATTTTTTCCTCCAAATTTCACTTCAAATGGAAGCTTGTAAATGGTGAGTACAATATCAAGGCAATGGCTCTTCTATTCCCCTTCCACTGGCTGTGTGTTTTGTTTTGCATGCCGCACCTTCAGTGATGGTAACTGTCAGTCCAGTGACATATTTGGCAGGCCTGATAACGGCAACTACGTGGGCATTCTAGAGGTAATAAGTGAGTTTGACCCATTTTTGAAGGTGCACATACAGAAATTTGGAAATGCAGGATCAGGCACCCCTTCATATCTTTCACCTAAAACATGTGAGGAGTTTATTGAGCTCATGAACGATCAAGTTCTGTCAGAGATCTAAGCCTAGGTCAATTTTTGAGTGCTTTAGATGCTGTCCTTCAAACTAAGAATCTGCATTACTTTCGGTCCTCTCTCTTAAGGCCTGTAAGTTTATAGCCTACGTGTTGTACTAAACAAATGTCTCGGTCCACAGTTTTGATATTTAGACCAGTACGACCTTTGCTCTTGTTCTTGCCTTTTTTTGCTTGGTACAGCAGCATTTTATGATGTCGGCAGGGGCCTTGGCCCCACTAAATCCAGCACTGCCTACACTGCCACTCAATAAAAACATTTGCAATAAAAGACAACATGGTATTTGTCTTCTTTACAGTTGTATATTAGTGTATGTGGTTTCTGTTTTCACGGCAGAAACCACATACACTAATGTTTCCTAGGTTACTATTTAAAATATTGTTTTCTTTTTCTTTCACCAGAGGGAGTAGCAATATTGTTTCTCACACTGGACGAAATGCCTGATAAGAGCACAAGTTTTAATCCGTAAGAAGCTTTTGCAGTGTCTGTGTGTAACAGAGATATGTTGATTGAACTGTACATTACTTCGTAACAGAACTCTTCCCCCAGTACATACATAGATTGAGGTAGATATTTCAGTCATGCACGATTTCACCAAAGGAAATGGGAAAACAACAAAGGCCACGTCACCCCAGACTATACTTGTGTACTTTTTATGAAGATAGAGCCTCAGACCTGGCAAAAGCGTAGAGCTATCCCAGATAAAAATAAGTGAAGGAAGAAACAAAGAGGAAAATAATTATAAATTGTAACATATAAATTGTTTAACAATGCTCAGGAAAAATCTCACACATGTTCTACAACATTTGTCTAGAAAATTATTCGAAGCATAGAATGATAAGTTTGTACCTTTTTACCAATCATCATTATTTTACAGCCATTTTTAACACCAAGAACTGACAATGGTTGTTCCATATCTTTCAGAGATTTACCTACATGACAAAGAAAATAGGAAATATTAAAATGTTGTTAATTCCACTTGCATATTTTTGGAAATATTATTGATCATTTACGTCAAATACTGCATGCATTCCCAATATTTTGGCACACTGTTAAAAAACTGGACTAACATTCAGCATGTGCCTTTGAATTACGAAAGGAATAGTATAACAAGGATTGGATGATATCACCAAGTACAGCCTAGGGATTTGAAATAACAGAAACTGTTGGGAATACGTAACAGATCATGCAATATCTATGGAGGGAGAAATAGGGTTAACCTTTCAGGTTATGAAAAGTCACTGATCTGAGATCTAAGATTGTTCTCTATCAATTCTGCCTTGCTAACCAACTATTATCATTTTCAGGTTTTATTTCATATTTCCAGCATCTCCACTATTTTACTTAGGGATACCAAAGTAATTTGTTGGTCTAAAGAAGCCTACAGGGACAGAGGGGAAAAATGGAATTCTTTACTTCTCTATTACAATGGTGGGAGGAGAGACATTGTGCAACATGACATCTCAGGTTCAGGTGAAACTTTTGGAGATGGATTTTAAAAGAACATTTTAAAAATATAATTAAAACAGAAGAGGCAACATCATCTGTGGAATGGAGCTGAACAGCTGTTACTTTCAGATAGTAAACCAATCACCAGTGATCATCTCTCAGATCAATCCCATCCCACACTTATTTGCCTGGAACATATTCTCTCACCAATTAACTAGGTGTAATTTACAGTAGCAATTTCGCTAACAACCAGCACATCTTTGGAATAAGAGGGAAAGCCACACAATCACAAGAATACATAGGACTGGAGATCATAACTGAACTTTGGTTACTGGAGCTGTGAGACAGTTGCACTACCTGCAGCAACACCGCTGTTACACGCAGACATGTAATCTGGGGATTAACATTGCCTCTGTGCAAGAGAAAACTGTCCATTAAAGCAACCTGCATTCTTTTGTGCAACACAACATAAGACGACAGGTTCAGTGATCTTGCTTAGGTCACAACAGGACACAACTCAAATAACAATATATAATCTTTTGAATTGATCATGCAATCGAGAGGGTTGAAGTATAACCAATAAAAACCTTAAACTGTGTTATATTTTATAACAATTACATAATGCAAAAAGGTAAGTTTGCACATTTTTGCATACAAGTCAGAGATGTGAATGCAACTCTTCTCTTTGACCACATTTACAAACTGTCTGAGCATAACTAAACACCGTCACAGGCAATTTTCCCCATTGAGATAGTTCACTGCTAAAGTTACATCAAGACAGCTCCAATCCAAAACACTGAATTTGCAAGAGTAAAATAAAATCAGCCTATTAGTAAAAGCTGCATTCAATTGGAACAACACACATAAAAGTTGTGGACTGGTGAATCCTTTTTTTTAATTAACAGCAATATTTGCCGAATGGCCTCCCAGGTAACAGGTTTTCTGCATCAAAAACCAATAATAATTGTCTAAATATCCTTATCACTAATTCACAGATGAGTCCAATTTCAGGAACACAGATCTCGCTACAATCACCAAGGATTAATGCAAGTTATCCTAAACACAGTGCATTCTAGCAGCAAACCTTTAAAAATTAGTTTCTGTAATTGCTGGGGTACCCCAGTAACTTGCGCAATCACTGCTGCCATGTCCTGTAGTGTTGGCTCACAACCTTCCCGTTCTGCTGAAATCTCGATCTTGTGTTTCGAAGTACCTAATAATGAAATATACATCCAGGTCAGCAGACATCTTTGCACTGTATTTTAATACATTATATAACAAAGCTTTTGAAAAGTATACTGCAGTGCCATTATTGCCATACACTGCAAAACAATAAACGTTTAGTTACAGAGCAGGGCAGCACAGGCACAGGCCCTTCAGCCCATCCACCAGCACCTGGTTCATAGCCCTCTAAACCCTTCCCATCCACGTACTAACCCAACTTCTCTAAAATATTACAAGTGAACCTGCATCCACCACTTCCACTGGCAGCTCCTTCCATGCTCTCAACGCCTTTTGAATGAAGTCCCCCCTCATATTTCCCTTAAATATTTCGCCCTTTACCTATGACCTCTAGTTCTAGTCTCACCCATCAGTGGAAAAAGCCTGCTTGCATTTACCCTACCTATACCCCTCAATTTTATATCTGATCTCCTCTCACTCTCCTACACTCCAGATATTAAAGCCCCAATCTATTCAACCTTTCCCTGTAACTCAAGCCCTCAAGTGTTGGCAACATCCATGTAAATGGTCGCTCTACTCTTTCAATCTTATTGATATCTTTCTTGCAGGTAGGTGACTAGAACTGCACACAATACTCCATATTTGGCCTCACCAACATCTTATATAACTTCAACATAACATTCTGACTCCTGTACTCAATACTCTGATTTATGAAGGTCAATGTGCCAAAAGCTCTGTATGACCTAATGGTGCTACTTTCAAGAAATTATGTACTCAAGATTTACCACACCCCTCAGTGCCCTAACATTTAACTGTGCAAGTCCTACCCTGGTTTGTCCTCAAGTGCAACACCTCACACTTGTCTGCATTGAATATCACCTGCCATTTGTTAGGCCACTTGCCCAGCTGGTCCAGATCACAATGCAGTCTTTGACAGGCTTCCTCACCAGCCACTATGCCCCGAATCTTAGTGTCATCAGCAAATCTGCCGATTTAGTTTACCACATTTAGGGATGTTTAAATTTACTGTTTATTTCCCCCTCTCTTTTTATGACGACTGTTCACACCACCCCACCACCAAAAATTTCTTCAAATGCAGATTGGTTTGTACATTAACAATTTAGGTGGCAGTGGATGAGGCCGGACCCAACGTGCAGCCAGCGACGGGGAAAGATTCATGCCGCCCTGCTCCTTGTGCTAACAGCTGGAGAGGACAGATTCTGCGATCATGCTGCAGAAGAGCTGCCCGGGCCCGGTAGTTACTCTTCTCTCTGAAGGTCACCACTCCCGCCATCTACTGCAGACAGCAGACACTCCCATTACCGTGTATGAGTGTGAGCCCCACCACATCGCCAGCCATTGCAACTCCGCGCGCATCCGAGTACAATTTCCGCTTCGCAGCGGAAACGATCGCCCGCGCGGACGTGAAAGAACCCCCGCAGCGGACACCATCTTTGTGCGGGGCAAAACTGACGGATCTGTGATGGGCATGTAGAGGCGGGTGGGAGTTTACAACTGGAGGGATGGAGAGGGTTGTGTTGCGTGACCCTACCTGGCGAATGCAGAAGGCCTTCCCTTTTCTCACAAACGAGGAAGCAGCTGCTCAGAGTTTTCTCTGACCGGTAGCGACTGGCAAAAAATATTAAAATTACAAAAGCAAACGCAATTATAAACATTAAAACAATGGCAGATGCTGAAACACTTAGAAACACCCAGAAAGTCACATGGTATCTATGACCTGAGTTACTGGCTTTTTATATTATTTCAGTCTTTCAATATCTGCAGCTTTTGGATTTCCAGTTACTGAAGAGTTCTGATGAAGGGTCTTCGACTCCGTTTCTTTTTCCATAGATACTGCCAGACCGGTTGACTGTTTCCAGTATATGCAGTTCTTATTTTTTTAAATCTAATTCATACGTTAAATTTCTATATTTACTTAAACTTGTCCCCATACAATTTAATGGTATGCATATATTGGAATGAACGCGCAATATCTGGACTGTAATACCAACATCGAATGAAAAGTGTCAGGAGTGGAAGTTAAGCTTAACATTTTCTTCACTTCGTTTACCTTAAAACAAAACATTCAGTTTGGTTTGATACTGCTTTGGTTAGCCATTGAAAACAAAAAAACCCTGAAAACTTAAAACAAAACATTCAGTTTGGCTTGATACCTCTTTGTCTCTTTGTTTAGCCATAGAAAAGTAGGGAGGAGAACCCATCCAGGAATTCATCAAAGATCCGTATTCCCTCGATCACATTGAAACCCTGCTGCTAAACGCTTGCGCCTGAATTTTTGTTTTCCTTCTCCAGATCTTCGTGTTCTTGCCCGTACTTTCGCACTCCAGAAACAACTGTGCCCACCTCTCCCTCCCTGCTACCTCCGGTTCTAAATAGCATGTTGCAGCTATTCCAAATCCCTATGTCCCAATGTGAAGCATGATTTTATATCTGGTTATATGGCGCATGTAACCATGTTGTTCGTGCACTGACTATGTTTATAAATTACTTTATAAAAATTATAGTTTATTACTTTATAAACCCCGTGGTTATTGTTAACAGGGAGAGAGCAGAAACCTCCCCACAATAAAAATAGTGACTAGTACACTTTTAAAGCACACAAAATGCTGGAGGCACTCAGCTGGCCAGGCCTGCTGAGCTCCTCTAGCATTTTGTGAATGTTGCTTGGACTGCCAGCATCTGCAGATTTTCTCTTGTTTGTGCCTGGTACCCTTTATTCAGCCTAATCAGCTCAGCTCATTTCAATGCCCCATGTTCAAACGCGCAAAGACGGGGAGTTTCCACAGATTCCGTGGCCGTGACAAACTGCGGTATTTCCTTCATGGCAAGGGCGCTTGGAGACGACGCCGATATTTCCCGCCCCGTGTGTACAGTGTTCGCGCTGCTGCAAAACCGTTATGCTGTAGGTGTGGTGTAGGAGATCGAACTGCGCCCAAATATCGGTTGGGTTCGGCTGCAACTGCCATTGCCCTTCTGTGAAAGAAGGCAGGTCGTCACTACAGGGGCGATGTCAAAGTGAAACGTGACAGGTGGGTTGGGTTGAACATCGGGTGGAGTAGTATTGTATCGGCCTCCAGCAGACCAAAGTTAAATGCTGGCTCGACGCTGAGCTGGCGCGGGTCCAACGCCCCGGTCGCGACCCCGGTCCCACTCTGTCAAATACTCAGCAGCCTTTGATCCTTGGCAGGGCCGTTCGGCTGTGCAGGTGGGGGCTGCACCGAAGGAAACGCGGTAACTGTCTGCAGATGCTGGAAATCCAAAGCAACACACACACGAAATGCTGGAGGAACTCAGCAAGGCAGGCAGCATCTATGGAAATGGAATAAACAGTCGACATTTCGGGCGAGACCCCCCTTCGGGACTGGAAAGGCAGGGGGAAGACGCCATAATAAAAAGGGGAGGGAGGGGAAGGAGGCAAGCTGGAAGGTGATAGGTGAAGCCAGGGGGGTGGGAAAGACTGAGGGCTGGAAAGGAAGGAAGGAGAGCGAGTGGACCCTAGCAGAAAGGGAAGGAGGACGGGCCCAGAGGGAGATGATAGGCGGGTGCGAAAAGGTAAAAGTAGATGATAATATAGTAAAAGGCCAGAGTGGGAAATGGAAGAAGAGAGGATGGGGAGGTTTTCTTTACCAGAAGGAGAAGTCGATATACATGCCATCAGGTTGGAAGCTACCCAGACGCAATAAAAGGTGTTGCTCGGTGGTGGCCTCATGGTGGCACAAGAGGAGGCCATGGACCGACTGGTCGGAGGGAGAATGGGAATCCGAATTAAATTGTTCGACCACCGGGAAGTCCCGCTTTTGACGGATGATGCGAAAGTGCTCGACGAAGCGGTCGCTCAATTTTTAACGGGTCTCACCAATGTGAAGGCGGCCGCATCAGGAGCACCGGACACAATACGCGACCCCAGAAAGATTCGCAGGTGAAGTGTTGCCTCACCTGGATGGACTGTTTGTGGCCCTGAATGGAGGTGAGGGAGGAGGTGAATGGACAGGTGTAGCACTTTGGCCGCTTGCAGGGATAGGTGGGAGGGAGATTAGTGGGGAGGGACGAATGGACAAGGCAGAGGGAACGATCCCTGCGGATGGCGGGTGGGGTAAGGTATAGATATGTTTAGTAGTAGGTTCGCTTTGGAGGTGGTGAAAGTTGTGGAGGATGATGTGTTAGATGCAGAGGTTCTTTGGGTGGTAGGTAAGGACAAGAGGAACTCTATCACTGTTCAGGCGGTGGGAGGATGGGGTGAGCGCGGATGTTCGGGAAATGGAGTGGATGCAGGTGAGGGCAACATTAATAGCGGAAGAAGGGAAACTACGTTCTTTATGATTTAACTAAGAAACACTAAGTGTGAGAGCTCCCGTTCCTGTAATGATTAAAGGGACTAGGTAAACATTTTGTAACTGTGGTACTAGTTGTTCTGTATAGAACCGAAAAGAGCGAATGGCCCTCTACGCTGGAGAGGGGGCAATCAGGCAACTGCAGAACTCATTATGGACAAGAAATTCCTCAATTCAGGCCTGCCTACTCTTAAGAAAGCTGATACCTGTACTGAAAAATGATCAGGGTTCCCATACTTTACTGCAGAAAGGATAGTCGGGAAAAGTAGATGATAATATAGTAATGATGCAGCACTTGAAGATTTCACAGCTGCTGCCAACAAGCCGCCATAAAAAAAAAACACTGGAGCCCTTTCCAGACTTATGGAGCGGATGTATTGTCCAGAAGGTGGTCGAGAGTCTCGTCCACAGGGCAGCCATCTCGCAGAGAGATTGCAGTGGGATTGACATTCTGAGCGCGCACGAAGAGACCATCGGCCAAGCCAGCATTCTTGGTGTTCATCTGAAAATACTGGCGATGAGGCACTCTGCTTGGGAACCGTCCCCATGATCACCTGTCTCCTATTCCCGGGGGTCTGCGAGGACATTCTGTGCAGATTACTATCTGATTAAATTGTGGTTGAAGGTGGTTATGGGAAGAAATATTTCTACAAGGAACAGGTGACCCAACCGAATTGAACAACACGTTCATGTTCATCCTTGGCAGCACCAAGGATCGGTAGGGCCTCTGCACACATTGTCACTTGGTAGCTACTGCCAGTATCTAATCAAAGCCAACCAGTTAGATTGAGGCTTGGCTCCTTTACAGTTTACAAGCTATTAAATGCTTACAAATTAGGAGGAGGCCACTCACATTTAACCAGACCATAGTGATCTAATTGTTACCTCATTTACCTCGGGGTGAAACTTTTTCACCCAGAGAGTTGTGGATCTGGGGAATGCTCTGCCTCAGAAGGCAGTGGAGGCCAATTTTCTGGATGCTTTCAAGAAAGAGTTAGATAGAGCTCTTAATGATAGCGGAGTGAAGGGATATGGGGAGAAGGCAGGAAAAGAGTACTGATTGTGGATGATCAGCCATGATCACAGTGAATGGCGGTGCTGGCTCGAAGGGCTGAATAGCCTACTCCTGCACCTATTGTCTATTTCCACATTTCAATCTACACCCAGTGATCTTCCACCAAGAGCCTATCAACATCTGCCTTAAAATGTGTAAAGACTTTGCTTCCACTACAATCTTGAGGCACAGAGTTTCAAAGGGTCGTAATCCTCTGAACCAAAAAATTCCTAAGTATTAAGAGATTGTTTATTTTTAAAAGGTAACTCCTGATTCTAGACTTTCCCAGAGGAGGAAATACCCTATCCATACTTTAGGATCATGCTTCAATCAGCTCCCCTCTCATTCTTTTAAACCGCAGCCGATAGCCTGGTTAACCTTTCCCTATAACCCACCCATTCTAGATCATGATCTAATAAACCTTCTCTGAACTATTTCCAATGCATTAACACCTTTCCTTAAAATACTGAGACAAACACTGTTATGGTACTCCAGTGTGGTCTCAACAATATCTCTTATGGTCTTGTCTATAGTGTCTGAAAATGACAATAAATCTGTGCAGGAGCGTTTTTAAAGTAGAAAACCTGTTGCACTGGGAAAGTTCCACTCTCTCGACTTCAGAAGTCCAGACCCAGTGGTACGACCAAGCGTCACAACCGGGATCTTCCTTGGCTGCAGTGGATGGACCCAATTCTGTCCCCTGTCATACCCTGCGCTCTCTCAGCATTGCAGTATCGCCATCCTGGCAGTTGGGTCTCACTATAGGTCTCATCCACTCAGTTCGCAGAAGCTGACTTTGCATGCTCGGACAGGCATGTCCCGATTTCACTGATCTCCCGATCTATCTCGGTCTCACCGATATACAGAGGGCCACACCAAGACCACCAGACACAGTAAATGACCCCAATCAACTCACAGGTGAAGTGTCGCCTCATCTGGAGGGACTATTTGGGGCCCTGAATGGTAGTGAGGGAGGTGGTGTAGGGGCAGGTGTAGCACTTGTCCTTCTTGCCAGGAGGGAGGTCAGTGGGAAGGAACGAATGGACAAAGAAGTCATGTACGGACATTTGCAGATTTTCTCATCTTATTAAATGAAAAAGCCTGCAGCATTCTAAGCCACCAACACAAGAGATTTCATAAGCACATAGTTTCAAATATCCCTTCAACAAACCAGTAACTACTTCCAAATTTGCTCTAGGTTGCGTCTAAATTCTTGAGCTCTTAGGACTGTGTTTAAACTAGTTTGTAAACTGATCAAATGAGATAATTTGAATCAATGGATATAATTAGCAACCATTAGTACTTAACTGAAGGAAGCCCAAGAACATTCAGATCCAGTCAGATTTTTCCTGTCACATCACCCTTTTGCATGGCATTACAGAATATCCTACTCTGGCATGCCCAGTCACTAATGAATTTGTAAGCAACACCCTTTCTGATTGCAGGGTGGTGGGTTGGAGATACATCTTGGGAGCTCCTTCCTTCTGCTAGCACATCACTCTGGGACAATATGTAGCACCTGCTTAGCCCCCTGATCAGGGTCACGTGAAGCCATGGGAGCAGGTGGTGGATGGTCGCATGAACAACTGGTGCATATCACAAGTCCTGGTTATGCAACCAGAGATGCCAGGCAGACAATCTCCAAAGACTATTGATAATAGCTAGGGTCACCTGTCTTGTAAAGATGCTACCCAGAAGAAGGCGATAGCAGACCACTTCTGTGGAAAAATTTTGCCAAAACATTTATGGTCATACATGGAAAACATGATCCCCCTCATGATATGACATGGCACATAATGATTAAGATGGCCCTTCTTGATTGCATTAATTAAAAAGTCATTATGGATTCAAATTTACATTGATGAATTTCAGTAGGAACTTAGGTCTAATTTGTTAGTACTGTGTGGCACAATGGAGCAACTAGTAGAGCCACTATCACACAGGGCAAGAGACCCAGGTTCAATCCTAACCTCTGCTACTGTGTTTGTGGAGTTTGTATCTATCCCTGTGATTGTATTTTTTTCTTAATGCTCCAAAATTCTCACACATCCTAAGTTTGTAGTTGGTAGATTAATTGGCCATTGTATGTAGGTGGGTGGGGCGCACTGATGGGAATGAGAAACAGTAAAGTGTGATTAGAGTGGGAGCTTGATGCTCGGAATGAAATCAATGGGCCCAAGAGCCTGTTTCTGTGCTGTATTTCTTTATGACTATAACTTTGGTAAAACCAGTGCAATGTTAAGCACTTTCTAGATTCACTTCCTTTTCACATCACTGGGCTAAGCTTTGTGTTCATCAAACAGAAGTTTATTGGAGTTAACTGCGTAGTGCTATGAATTCAAGATTGCAATATTAAACAATGATTTGCTGTTATTTGGACCTTTCTGAGATGGAACACAAAACATTAATTCTTCATGTATTTTCTTTCTTTTCAAATCTTTTTATTGTTATACAGAAAAAAATAACATGAGTACATTGAAGTTTCAACACTTACAATGTCTCAAAAAAGACATTATCTTAAAGATTGAAAAAAAATTTTGTGATAACCAAAAAAACCTACTAAGCAGAAAAGTGAGAAAAACAAAGAACCCACTAGGTGTACAACCCCGGAGTCATGCGTAATACAAAAAGCTTCTAAAAATAAACATCAAACTGCCAGCAAGAAAGGAAAATATACTAAAAAATTTACAATTAGATAAGTGGAAAAATTATATCAATTAGCTCAAATGATAATAACAAGCAAATGAGCCCCATCTTTTCTCAAAATCAAATAAAGGTTCAAAGGTTTGACTTCTAATTTTCTCCAAACTAAGACATAGCATCACTTGAGAGAACCATTGTGACAAAGTGGGAGCTGATATATCCTACCACCTCAACAAAATGGCCTTCCTAGCTATCGATGTAACAAATGCAATAACATGTTGGTCGGACACAGAAATACCATGACTATTTTGAGGAATTATTCCAAAAAGCACAGTTAATTTATTAGGTTGTAGATCAATTTTAAGTGCTTTAGAAATTGTTGAAAAAAACGACTTCCAGAACTGTTCCAATATAGAACAAGACCAAAACATATGTGTCATATTTTCTTTACATATTTGGCTCCAGTTCCACAATTTTTTTCACCTTAAAAAATTTAAACTTTGTAGTTTAATTTATCGAAATTACTTTTTTAAGCCTTCTTTGAGTGATCCAATTTTTTTGCTTTGGAAAAATAAAGGTGTTAATTCTTTTTTGGATTTATTTAAAGAAGATAGATTGATGTCTTTTGAACAATTAATTGATAAATATTCTCCTTCATACTCACACTTTCTGCAATACCTTCAAGTTAGACATTTTTTACAAAAATATTTAAGTAATTTTCCTTACATATTGGAGGTGGACCTGTTAGATTCTATTATGAGTATGAATCCTTTGATTAAGGGTTCTATTGGAAGAATTTATAATTTATTATTACAATGGGATAAGCGTCCTTTATCTAAGATTAACCAGGATTGGGAAAAGGAACTTAATTTGACTTTTATGATGGAGGATTGGATGCGGATTTTGAGGTTGGTTAACTCTTCTTCAATTTGTGCTAGCCATTCATTGATTCAATTTAAAATTGTATATCGTTATCATTTGATGAAGGAGAGACTTTCTAAAATCTTTTCTAATGTTGATAGTCATTGTAATAGATGTAAAACTGAGATAGCTACATTCTTCATGTATTTTGAAGACGTTGTTGGTTTTGCACTACTATTAAAATGTATATTTTATGGAAGTTATTCTTTATCAGAGTTTTTCAGTGGAAGTCAGCTATTTCCAGTCTTGCACACAGTCCAGTTTGCAATGCTGGAAAATGTGTGCAGTTGGCAATATGACTATTATTATCTAATTTTTTGGTTGCAAGCCATCCAATCTTCAAGCTTACAGAAACAGCTGAGAAGAAGCACCAATATTTGAGTGAAATGAGGGATACCTTAGAGATCGGCAAAATAAGAACTTAGGTAGTGTAATTATAGGGCTCAAAATAAATTATTTTTGATATGGAGGGGAAAAAGCAAGGAAGGATTTAAACACGAGGATAAGGTTTAACTGCGAAGCACCAGACACAGCCATTTTCCACAATCATCCAGGTAAAGTGTGTGACAGGGCTTGCCTTAGGATATGGCAGCAGAATGTTGGCTAGTGTGTAGAGAGTACTGGAGAAGGCAAAGTTACAAACAAGGGATCCCTGTAGCAATTATTCTGAGGCAGGATGGAAGAAAATTGAAGTGAATAGCACAGTGATGAAAGGAAACAAAAAAAAATTGAGAAGGATACGAAGAGAATTCATTTGAATTTAGTTAAATTATTCAAAGGGATTCATCATTCCCAATAAAGGTATACATACAGCACCTATCAATAAAGAATTCACCCCTCTTGGAAGTTTTCATTTTACAACATTGAATTACAGTGGGTTTATTTGGCTTTTGACACTGATCAACAGAAAAGGCTCTTTCATTTCAAAGTGAAAACAGATCCCCACAAGGTGATCTAAATTAATTATAAGTATAAAACACAAAATAATTGATTGCATAAGTATCCACCCCATTCAAATCAGTATTTAGTAGCTGCACCTTTAGCTGCATTTACAGCCTTTAGTCTGTGAGGAATCAGAATCAGGTTTATTATCACCAGTATGTGACGTGAAATTTGCTAACTTAGCAGCAGCAGTTCAATGCAATACATAATCGAGAAGAGAAAAAAAATAAAATTTAAATAATAATAATAAATAAACAAGTAAATCAATTACAGTATACATATATTGAATATATTTTTTAAAAAGTGCAAAAAACAGAAATACGGTATATTAAAAGAAGCAAGATAGTGTTCAAAGATTCAATGTCCATTAATAGGTCTCTATCAGCTTTACACACCTGGACACTGCAATTTTTCCCCATTCTTCTCTACAAAACTGCTCAAGCTCTGTCAGGTTGCATGGGGATCGTGAGTGAATGACCCTTTTCAAATCCAGCCACAAATTCTCATTTGGATGGAGGTCTGAACTCTGACTTGGCCACTCCAGGACATTAACTTTGTTGTTTTTAAGCCTGTGTAGCTTTAACTTTATGCTTGGGGTCATTGTCTTGCTGGAAAATAAATCTTCTCTCAAATCACAGTTCTCTTGCAGACTGCCTCAGGTTTTCCTTATGATTTTCCTCTTTTTTGCTGCATTAATTTTACCCTCTACCTTCACAAGCCTTCCAAGGCTTGCTGCAGTGAAGCATCCCTACAGCATGATGCAGCCACCACCATGCTTCACGGCAGGGATGGTGTGGTTTTGATGATGTGGGGTTTTTGGTTTATGCCAAATATAGCATTTATTCTGATGGCCAAAAGGCTGAATGTTGATTTCATCAGACCATAGAACCTTCTTCCAGCTGACTTCAGAGTCTTCCACATGCCTTCTGGCAAACTCTAGCTGAGATTTCATGTGTTTTTTTCAACAGTGGCTTTCCCTTTTCCACTCTTCCATAAAGCTGTGACTTGTGAAGCCCTCGGGCAACAGTTGTTGTATGTGCAGTCTCTCCCATCTCGACCACAGAGGCTTGTAACTCCTCCAGAGTTGTCACATGCCTCTTGGTGGCCTCCCTCACTAGTCCCCGTCTTGCATGGTCACTCTGTTTTTGAGGACAGTCTGCTATATGCAGGTTTACAGCTGTGCCATATTCTTTCCATTTCTTGATGATTGAATTAACTGTACTCCAAGTGATTTTCAGTGACTTGGAAATTCTCTTGTATCCATCTCCTGATTTGTGCTTTTCAATAACCTGTTTGCGGAGTAGCTTGAAGTATTCTTTTGTCTCCACGGTGTAGTTTTTGCCAGGATACTGACTCAACAGCAGCTGAACCTTCCAGATACAGGTGTACTTTTACTACAATCAATTGAAATGCCTTGACTGCACAAGGTCTCCAAACACAGATCTCCATTTAACTGATTATGTGACTTCAAATACCAATTGGCTGCAGCAGTGATGATTCGGTGTGTCATATTAAAGGGGGTGAATACTTATACAATCAATTATTTTGTGTTTTACATTTGTAATTAATGTAGATCACTTTGTAGAGATTTGTTTTCACCTTGAAACGAAGAGTATTTCTGTTGATTGGTGTCAAGAAAGCCAAATTAAATCCACTGTGATTCAATGTTGTAAAACAATAAAACATGAAAACTTAAAAGTGGGGGGAGGGGGAAATTTTTCATAGGCACCGTATACCGTAAGTATATCAAATACCGTGGATTCTAGTTAATTGGGACACAGTGGAACCAGTACACTTTAGCCCAATTAGCCGATGTTTCATGGAAATAGTTAAAAAAGGTATAAAAAGCAACTACTGTTTAACTGAGTAACAAATTATCTATTTAGATGAAATACAGAACAAATTAGAGCACTACCAATACTGTAGTGGTGGTTGTCTGCCGTATCCGACAAGAAACCTGTGCAGGAGAGTTTTTAAGGTGTTACACTGGAGCAGGTCTACTCTATCAGCCTCGGAAGCCCAAGTCCAGTGGTATGAGTTATGGTCACGATTGGGGTTTTCCTTGGTTGCAGTGGATGACTATTACTTCAGTGCCTCGTCTTGCATTTTACTTTCCACGGAGTATTGCAGAACATTGAATCTCACTGTGGAGCTCATCCAGCCAGTCCGTCAGAGCTGACTTTTCAATACCACTACAGTACTATAAAACTGCACATTAGTTCTCAATAGTTATTGTAGAAGACTTCATCCTGTGTTTGTGGCCATATTCTTTTGATTGAACAAAATCGGAGGAGACACCTAGTGCAGACAATCGACTGCCTTCAAACAACGTTTTTGATGATTGCATCAACCAAATTTTCATTTTCAATGTAACATTCAAGACGACTGTCGATACTTCCAAATTCCCAGTAGTTCCTAACTTACTGAAGTAGTGAAATTGTTTCATTTTCACTTCGGGCCATTTCTGGCATCTCCAAGCCTGAAAGCTTGAAACCACAATGACCAAAACGGTTCTGAATTGTCTTACTGCTTTCTCAAAGTTAAAAGTAAATTTCAAACTTCAAAGTAAATTTATTATCAAAGTACAATATGCAACCCTGAGATTCATTTTCTTCTGGACATACTCAATAATTCCATAACAGAATAATAGCCATAATGGAATCAATGAAAGGCTGCACCAACTTGGGCATTCAAACAGTGTGCAGAAAATAACACTTTGCAAATACAAAAAGAAAAAAAGAAAGAATAATAAATAAATTAACAATAAATATTGAGAAGATGAGGTGACGAGTCTTTGGGACTGAGTTCATAAGTTGTGAGAACATTTCAATGAGGGGCAATTGAAGTTGAGTGAAGTTATCCCCTTTGTTTCAAGAGCCTGATGGTTGAGGGGTAATAACTGTTCCTGAACCTGGAACTGTGAGTCTTGAGACTGTCATGTTCTGGTCCTAAATCCGCATTCTGGTTCACGGACTCCGGACTCCTGGTCTTCTGGCTGTCCCTGGTTTTGGTTGGACTTAACCGTAAGCACCTGATGTTCATCTTGGGGCTGGGAATATAAGTGGCCCTGGGATCGAGTGTGGGTGCTGGTTCATCTCATTGGTCTCCCCTTGGAACAACCCACTGGTGGAAGGCTAGTGCAGTCATCGAGATATGGTTTTGGCTGTTCTGTAGCCTGCCGAGGTTACCAGCCGCCTTGAGTCTTGGAGCCACCCCAGACCTAGCTCCCTTCCTGTCCCTTGCCTCCATCGGGTAAGCCAGGCCATTTGCCATTACCCTGCAGTTGGATCTATCCCTCCCTGTCCTTGCCTCCAAGGGGTAGAGTCCCACATCCTGTCCAGGAGTTGCCTCATAGTACCCTCACCCCATCATGTCCTCGTCTAGCCTCCAAGAACCCGAGCCTCATCACGTCCTTGCCTAGTCTCCAAGTATCCTAGCCTCGTCATGTCCTCGCCTAGTTTTGGGGTCCAAGCCCGATTCAAGCCCCAGGTTCTGGGTCCTTGTCCAGTCTCTGGCTCGGAGTCCATGCCCAGGTTCCTTGTTCCCAGTCCTGCTCCCCTAGCCTAGCCTGTGTTCCTGTCCCTACTCCTAGTCTGCGTCCTGTCCCGTCCTTCAGCTTTGTCCGGCCCTGTTCCTAGGACTTTAGTGTCTGTATCTTGCTTTTAGGTCCATTCCCAACACCCCCCCTCCTTATGACAGAGACTCCTGTACCTTCTTCCTGATGGCAGCAGTGAGAAGAAAGCATAGCCTGGGCAGTGGAGGTCCTGATGATGATAGCCGCTTTCCTGCGAGGCTTTGTGTGACGTGCTCCGTGGTGGGATGCCCGTGATAAGTCTGGGCAGTATCCACTAATTTTTGTAGGGTTTTCTATTCAAGGGCCTTGGTGGTTCCATACCAGACTCTGATGAAGCCAGTCAATATACTCTCCATTGCACATCTATAGAAGTTTGTCAAAGTGTTAGATGCCATGCCGAATCTTTACAAACCTTTAAGGAAGCAGAGGGACTGCTGTGCTTTCTTCATAATAACACTTACGTGCTGGGCCCGGGACAGATACTCCTCTATATGCTGATTCATTACCACCTTTGATTCGGCCTACGATAGTGGTGTCGTCAGCAAACTTGAATGAGGCATTGGAACTGTGCATCGCTACACAGTCATAAGTATAGAAACATGGAACCTACAGCACAATACAGGCCCTTCAGCCCACAATGCTGGGCCAAACATGTACTTACTTTAGAAATTACCTAGAGTAGAGCAGAGGTCCAAGCACACAGCCTTGTGGTGCACCTGTGCTGATGGAGATCATGGAAATTTTGTTGCCAATAGGAACTGACTGGGGTCTGCAAGTGAGGAAACAGAGCATCCAATTGCTCAAGGAGATATTGAGGCCAAGGTCTTGAAACTTAATAATTAATTTTGTGGGGATGATGGTATTGAAAGCTGAGCTGTGGCCAATAAAAGAGCATCCTGATGCATGTCAAATGTCCAAATGTTCCAGGGTTGAGTGAAGAGCCTATGAGATGGCATCTATGGATTTGTTGCTCCATTAGGCAAACTGGAGTGAATCCAAGTCGTTTCTCAGGCAGGAGTTGATATGTTCCATCACTAACTTTTCAAAACACTTCATCAGTGGATGGTTCTCCTTGAGGCAGGTTACCAACTTCTAAGGCATCAGTATAATTGAAGCCTCCTTGAAGCAGGTGGATACCTCAGACTGCTAAAGTGATAGGTTAAAGATCTCAGTGCTCAGTCTAGCCAGATGATGAGCACTAAGTTTTTAACACTTAGCCAGGTACCCCGTCTAGGTTGGATGCTTTTCATGGGTTCACCCTCTTTCCGTCAACCTCAGAGACTGAAATCACAGGATCATTGGGGGCTGTGGAAGTTTGTGATGGTTCTTCCACATTTTGATGATTAAAACGAGCAAAGAAGGCATTGAGCTCATCTGGGAACAAAACCCAGATATTGCCTATGCCACTTGATTTAACTTTATGAGGTGATAGTCTTCAAGCCCTGCCACAACTGTCAAGCATCCTACTTTGATTCAAGTTTAGTCTGGAATTGCCACTTTGCCTGTGAAATGGCTTTCTGGAGATCATAACTGGACCTCTTGTAATTTTCTTGGTTACCAGACTTGAATGCCTCTGATCTGGCTCTCTTCAGATAGCGAATGTCAAGTTTCATCCAAAGCTTGTGGTTGGGAAGAATCTCAATGATTTGCAGGACACACTCATCTACAACTATTTTAGGAAAATCTGCGACAACATGGTGTATTCATTCAGATCCACTTGGGATTCCTGTTTAAGATGGCACTGGTGAAGCCTTGTGATTACTTAACAGTGGCAAACAAAACAATAATACAACAGATTACTTTATTGATAACACTTTTGCTGGTAAAATCTTTTGTAAATGATCACCGCAAACAATGGAGAGGTAGGCAGAGGTGAGGTGAATGAGCACAAAGCTGAGGCAAAGTCGAGGTGAGGTCTGTCCACTAAACTGATAGCATGGAAAGACCTAAGGTTTGATTAAGTGCCAAATCAAAATGGAAAGGTTGGTTATGGGACAAAATATGGTGGCAAACTCCTGGACCAGAGCACATTGAAGTGACAGAGCTTGGTCATAGAGCAAGGAACGACCTGATGCTTGGATGATTTAAATGCCAGGCTGGGTGTTGGGTGTTGGGCTGGTCCTGCTCACTGCTTGGCTCTGTGCTGAACTGAGGCTGTCGCCTTTTCCAGCTCCAGTGATGCCTAGATTCATGGCTGTAGACTCACTTTCATTCTGAATGCTATTTGCTTGCTCAATTCTCTGCACATTGGGTGTTTGACAGTCTGATTTTTTTTTTTAAATGGGTTCTTTTGGGTTTCTTTGCTTTCTGGCTGTCTGCTAAGACAAATCTCAAGGTTATATAATGAATGTGTACTTTGACATCTTGGACTTTGAGTCCCTGAACACAGCCCAGTCCACCAACTCAAAGCAATCCCATTTCTGATCCTCTGCCTCCTGTAACCATCCCTTTGTTGTCCTAATCTCTGGAGCTTTGCTCTTTACAGGTAGGACAGCCAAGTGATCAGATTTACTGAAAAGAGGCACGGATCGAATGGTAGGCTTTCCTCATCTTAGTCTAACACTGGTTTAGTGTATTGGGACCTCTGGTGCTACAGATTATATGCTGATGGTAACTGGGCAAGATTTTCCTCAAACAAACCTGGTTGAAGTCTACAACTATGATCTGAAATGTGCTGGGATGGATTGTTTCTTGTTTGGAGACTGCCTCACGCACTATGTCAAGCACTTAATTATAGTCAGCTGCTGGTGGTATGTAAACTGTGGTCAGGGTTATGGAAGAGAACTCTAAGTAAGTAAAACAGGCAGTATTTGACCATTAGGTGTTCAAGGTTGGGGGAACACAAGTTCCACACCTCCACACAGGAACACCACCCAGTTTATACACCTCCATATTTTCTGAATTAGCAGTTTGATCCATTCTGTGAATTGAGAAATCTTCAGGTCTGATCGCCCTATCTGGCATTTCCTGCAACTATCAGTGACAAAAATCACTGCTTTTGAACACAAGCAGATGCAAATGGTGTCATTTAAAAACTGTTCACTTTAAGTATGGTGTAGTGTTTAACTGCAACGCTAGTTAGGAACTTTTCAGCAACAGTCTTCTGAAACAATTAAGTGGGATAGTGTCCCAAATAAGCAGCTGCCCTGATTAACCAATGGCCCAATTAATCAAGATCCACTATAGTGGAAAAATGACACAAAAATTATAAATCTATCAAGTGAATAGCCAGCATAAAACAATATACTTGTAGTTATATTATAGAATACATTAGATTTATTAGCAGTGTTAAAATTTATTATACATTACATACAAACTGTGCTTATTTGACTTCTGTACATAGATAAAAACTGTATCCTGATTTCACAGCCATTTTTGGGTAGCCAGGGAAACAAGAGAATAACAGTTCCAACTTTTTTTTTTATTTGAAGCTGAAATACTTGTTTTATTTCAATAAAAACTAAAGGTCTGAACCAAAAATTCACTAAAAACTTTTTCATTTGTTAACATATCTGAGGCCTTTAGTTTTACACTTGTTACTTTAGGATTACAGTCCTATTATTGTATGTTAATAAAGTATGTCCTCACAGAAGGCAAGATGTAATCAGTATTACAGCATATTTAATATCAAATAGTCCCAATGCAAGAAATAATTGCCAGATGTGAAATAAATCTGCCTTATTTGTAAACAAACCGTTAGCTCAATTCCTCCATTAAAACTGCACCCATTTCAGATCATGGACAATTTAGTTTCCTACAAAAAACAATGAAATATAAGGTTTGACAAATCTTCACCTATGTAGTGGCAAGAATATAGCTGAAAGAATATTTTTCATTAATTGAAAAAAATGGAGTGTTCATGTGAAGAAAAAAAATGGTGCTGAGCCAATGTTCTTTTACATTAAAATATTTCAGAAAATAAATTACTGAGAGCACATGGTAATTGAGAACTGGAAAGCCGCAGTCAAAACTAGTTTCATTGAAGTCTTGGGAGTAAAAACTTCTATCTTGCTTATTTTGGTTGGCCCACATTAAAATACCAATATATTTTACCTCACCAAACAGATTTTCAATACTTTTACACAAGCAAGTTTTATTTTCAGCAAAGCTGATTAGAAACCAGTTCTTCAGTTGCAAAAGCGTGTTTATTAATTACAAGACTACAACTGTCCGAAAATAATTTATTGCAATAATAAAAAGGGAAAATGATTTACAGAGCTTAAATACCTGATTCTGCAGCATTTATTAAAGTACAAGTTAGCTGAATTGGATCCTACACAACAATTTCCACAAGCCACTTTTCCATATTATCATGCTCAGCATCCATTGCAAGCAAATTAGTACACAGTGCAATTAATGATTGAAAGTACACAGACAGTAAGGGGTCAATTCTACATGGTATTTCTTACACATTATTTAAAAGAAATTAAATAGAAACTTAAAAGCCCACAATGATATCTAAGATGTTTCCATGCTCTATTCCGTAATGCAGTGAAGGTAATTAAATTTTTGATTTTGAGAACCTTGAGAAATGGCCAATTATGTACAAATAACATCTTGATTACAAATTTGCTTGAGAACCTGTGTTAAGTTGCAGGAATCTGTGGCAATCCAAATTCGTCCACTAATACACCATCCTGAAAACAAATAATAATTGTATTGGTTAGTGACAAAAAACACTTTACTTCTGATACGTACAGCCAACAGAGCATATTTAACTGTTTAGCTTGCTGAAAGACTGACAAGGTGCAGATAATAAAATGCGAAAATTGATTTTCACTTATTAATTCTAAAATGCTGCTTTTGCATTACTTAATACAAATGGAGATGAAGATGAAGATGAACCCAATGCTCCATGATGTCAACATGTCACATGTGGCAGTATTAAATAAGATTTTAAAATTCTCATACAGTAAAATACACCTGCAACAATAGCAATGCTTGATTGGAAACAGGAATACACTAGCAGATTATGAAACATACCTTGTTAGTTTTAGCGTCACTTGGAACACCTTCAGGAATAGATGGTGCAGATGCAGCCTCATCTAAATAGGACGAGTCTTCATCAGCTAGAAGCTCATCACCTAGAGCATCCAGCTCTAAATGTATAAAATGAGACAGTACAGAGTAAAGAAACAAACATTTAATACACACATGTTGAATGGATAAACAATCTCTCCCCTAACCCAAATCCTTTCCCTACAACACAAAATTTTAAATCCCATGTGACACAGCATCTAGAATTCAAGGCTAGTCTGTCAGATAGATGGGCGAAAATGATCAACTAGCTATGTGTGAGGAACAAATGCACATACAGACAAAACCACTAATATAATGCCTAGACAGCCCACTTCAGAGTATATAGAGACTTCAAAGTTATGTCTGTTTCAGTAATGAGCAATCATCCTTTTAGAATTCACAATTCATTACCAAAACAATTCAAAGATAGGGAATAAAAATGCACTCTTGTGGAATAAATATCACCTGTACTAATTTTATAAACATCATTCTAAGTAGAATAAAACTCGGAGTGTCGATGAATAGAGGGACACATGCAAATAGGGTGACAAAGAAGGTGTTAAAGATTCAAGATTGTTTATTGTCATTCTTTTTAGGGTAAAGGAGATTGAAATGATTGTTGCTCCAGATCCAATGTAGCAAAAAAAACAATAAGCATAATGAACACAATAAACAAAAAATATACAAATATAAAAACAATCCTATAAAACATAATGTACAAGTAACTGTTATATATACTGACTGTATGTACATACAGTGATGCTAGGTGATGTGAAATTAATGGGGGGTGGTGGGGTGGAGGTGTTGATCAGCCTGATTGGGGGAAGTAACCTTTTTTTTTGAGTCTGGTGGTTCTGGCGTGGATGTTGTGTTGCCTCTTCCCTGATAGGAGTGGGGCAGTCCATAAGCAGGGTGTGTGGGATCCTTCATAATTTTGCTGGTCTTTTACCAGCCCCTTTCTGTATATACTGTAGGTCCTTGATGATGGGTAGGTTGGTGCAAGCAGTTTTAAAATCCTCAGAGTGCACACCTTGCATCTCTTATGGTCCCGGAACACATCCTCCACAGTCAAAATTCACCAACACCTCTACTTTCTGTGGATGCTGAAGAGAGCTGGTTTAAACACACTGATACCCTCTACAAATATGCAGTGGAGGACATCCTAACATGCACGGAAGCTGCACTGAGGTGGACAGGGGGGCTCTACAATGGATAGTTAAAACTGACCAACACAAGGATAAGGTTATGGTACTATAACACCACAGCTCTAAAATACACTCTGGCAGGGAGCCTCGTGGAAGTATATTTTTATTATGCACAGCTATGATAAACTATGGAGAGATCATCCTCACAACATAACTCAAGAAAGGAATTAGGAAAGCCAGGAAGGACCATGAAAAGTCCTTTGCAAGTAGGATTAAAGAATCCCATAGCACTCTATACATACATCAGGAGCAACATGATAATGAGGGAGAAAGTAAGACCACTCCAGGATAGAGGGGGATTATTTGCTTGGATGTGAAGAATAGGGATGTTGGCACGCAGCCAAGTGGTTAAGGTGTCGGTCTAGCGATCTGAAGGTCACTAGTTCGAGCCTTGGCTGAGGCAGCGTGTGTGTCCTTGAGCAAGGCACTTAACCACACATTGCTCTGCGACGACACCAGTGTCAAGCTGTTATCAGCCCTAGTGCCCTTCCCTTGGACAACATCAGTGGCGTGGAGAGGGGAGACTTGCAACATGGGCAACTGCCGGTCTTCCATACAACCTTGCCCAGGCCTGCACCCTGGAAACCTTCCAAGGCACAAGTCTATGCTCTCATGAGACTAACGGATGCCTATTGAAGAATAGGGAGATCAGTGCTGAGAGTGCTATTATGCTAGGGTACTTTGAAGTAGACGAGGGAGGAGGTACTATTGGGTCTTTTAAAGAGCGTTAAGGTGGCTAAGTCTCCAGGACCTGATGGAATATATCCCAAGTTATGAGAGAGGCAAGTGAAGAGATTGCTGGGGCTTTGACCACTATCTGTCCCTCTCTAGTCACAGGCAACGTCCTGGAGAAATGGTGAGTAACTAATGTTGTTCCATTATTCAAAAAGGGAACCAGGTACAATCCTGGAAACTATAGACCAGTAAGTCTCACATTAACAGTAGGGAAGTTACCATGGAGAATTCTTAGCATAGGATTTATGAACATTTGGAAAACCATGGCCTCATTAGGGAGAGCCAGCATGGCTTTGTTTAGCTCAAGTTGTGTCTTACTAATGATTGAGTTTTTTTGATGATGGTGATTGATGAAGGTAGAGCTGTGGATGTTGTCAACACGGATTTTAGTAAGGTGTTTGACAAGGTCCCTCGTGGGAGGCTCATCCAGAAGATTTAGGTGGATGGGATTCATGATCTATTGGCCATTTAGATTCAGAACTGTCTTGCCCATCGAAGACAGAAGGTAGTGGTCGAAGGAACTTATTCTAGCTGGAGGTCTGTGATTAGCCGTGTTCCAAAGGGGTCTGTACTGGGACCTCTGCTCTTAGTGACGTGTATAAATGACTTGGATGAAAATGTAGATTGGTGGATTAGTAAGCTTTCAGATGGCACCAAGATTGACCGTGTTCTGGCTGATAGATGACTGGCAAAAAAAAATACAGCAGGATATAGATCAGTTGCAGATATGGCAGATGGAGAATTTGTTTGGTTGGAAATTCCATTACTAATGTAATTGGGTCAGCACAGAATTGTGGGCTGAAGGGTCTGCTCCTGTGCACTCCTGTTCTATGTTCACCTGCTTCCAGATCATCCTCATCAATTTCTGGTGTTCCATAACTACGACTCAAAGCTTCTTGCACATCATTTGCTTCTTCCATCATGTCTTCTAATTGATCTTGCAAGTTCTGTAGAGAACAATAGTGGATAGATTAGATCTTCTGCTAAATGTTGATTATTCAGAAAACAAAAATAATTTGCCACACCAAGTCTATAAAATGTTATCTTGCTTATCTCAAAAGTTTATCTTCTGTAATAATGCAAAAAAAGTCAGTTCAAATATTAGAACAGCTACAAGAGTCAAAATTATGTTTTGTGGCTTCTCAAAGCCAAGTAGTGGGCAGCAATGAAATAATTTGCCCTCATGTAGATATCATTTGTATATAGCAGATGAATGCCGAGAAGGAGCAAACTGTGTTCAGCATTATGTAAAAGCACCTAGAGAAGGCCATCAGGATCCTTCATTTTGTAAATGTAATCAATAGCTAATCTCTTAACACGTAATGACATGATACAGCTACAGCACCTAACAAACCAACTGAAAAAAGCAATGGTAGACAGTTTGAGGCAAACTACTAAACTTGCTAGCCTTACATTTAAGCAGTGTGGAGGGCAACCAGAGGAGTTCAGGTGATTTAAAAAAATCTTCACTTTCCAATAACAAATAGTTGAAGCTTTCTGTGACCCAATCTAGCTTTGGTTGGATAGATACCCTTCCATGAATTTAATCAGTATCATATCCATACTTGGATATGATCACCAAGACCAGAGACTATAGACAACAATTCTCACGTGGAGATCCAAAGGCCTCCGTTATCAACTAAAGTCCCAGGAGCATGCACCAATTAGCCACACTTAAATGTGGAAAAACAAGTTCAAAGTTTTAAACTACTTGGCAACTTAGACATTTGCATAAATTACATCTGGAAAATGTTCAGTTAACTTGAGCTACTGGATGTTCATATCCTTTAGGTAACAGTGAGCAGCTTACAAACAGTTAACAGGATAATGGTTTTGAGTTTAATGCAGAAAATGTAATTATTAAATTATTTGTAATTAAGAAAAGGAAATTAATGCTGCTGAATTGTCTTCAAATTTGTTTAAGAGACAAAGTTGGTAAGTGTTTGACATAAATAGATGTTATCAATGGAGGAGAAAAAACAGGGGCTTCAACCCTCTAAGCGGATTTATATCTATACATTTTTAGAGCATTATCTAAATATCATTACACTTCCAATCGTGCTAAACCAATGCTGTTTGTTCAAGTGGTTCAAGAAGGTGTAGAAAATCCCAAGACCACTTCAGGAAGAAGCAGTTCCCTTCGTAACCTGGCTCATTTTTCCTTTGTGTAGTAGTAATAACTACAACACAAAAATGACTCCCACCTCTACCTAAATAACTTGATCTGAAAAATCATGTTAATAAGCAATAAACCCAGATGGGGATGAATTAATCTATTTTAGCTGATAGAATATTGCTACTCAAGACAAAGTCTGGGTCACAAGACTTTAACGCAAATCAGGAGATAAAAGATACTGAAATCTGGAGTGATAAACAACCTGCTCGAGGAACTCACAGGGTCAAGCAGCACCTGTGAGAAAGACTTTTACATCAACAATTCTTCCTCTCACCCCCTGCTACCTCCCCACTCTCCCAGATGCTGCGTGATTCACTGAGACCTTCCAGAAAACAAATCATCTGACTGCTTTCTCAGTGAAGAATATATTTGAGCCACAAGTTGCAGTAATACAAAATAGAAACAATTGAAACACACAAGAAATCAGATTATTATAATACAAAGGATTGAACGATAAAAAGAAAAAAAACAGGGAAGATTTTTTTTCCAGAAAGTTCTTGACAACTGAAACACTTTAAAGCAAAACTAGTGGATGCTCACCAAGTTAACTTTACATTTAAGACTAATAGATTTGCACTAGAAATAAGTATATCAAACTGGTTGGTGGACACAATTCAGCCGTCATCTAAATGGCAAAACTGGACTGAGGGGCTGAATAACCTACTCCTAGAGATTTCTTAAAGATATTTTAACTACATTATAAACAATTCAAGTTTACAATGTACACAATTTCTTAACCCTGTCATTTGCATCAATTTCTAAACAGAAATATACATCACCTCAATCTGATCAATTTTGACTTGTTTGTAAGCTTTCTTCATTTCTTTGACACCAGTTTTCATTGCTTCCACCTGCACAACAGATCAGATGTCAGAAACCATAGTATTGCATCATTCAACGTAATTCAGCCTTACTCCACTATTTCAGTAAGTTGCAATCCATTATCATTATAGAAATTAACCGGAGAGTTTAGATCATGACATTAACAAAGATATACTTTTCTGTTCACCATATTCTACTCCCTGTATTGTGCTCAGATTAAACATGATTTATTCTATTACAACAGGGAAGCAGCAAAGGCAAGCTGAGATATTCCACTGTTACCGTAGTCTTTGTGTCTTTCAATGACTGAATAGTATAGTTGGCCTGCTCCATGTTAAATGACTGCTGCATCAGGTTGTCCCTCTGTTGTTCATACCTATTAATGAAAACCAGATACATTCAAAACATTTACTGGATAAATTATTTTGAACACACTAACCTATATTTGAAGAAAAATACTCACATTCTCTTCTGCTTTAAAACTCGCATTGCTTTTTGCTTTACCATGTTCTGGAAAGTAAACAAACAGCCAAATTTAAGTATTTTTATTGTTAACCCCAACTGCTGGGTTTCCTCAAGAAACTCGTGGTACTCCTCTAAATGAAATTAGAGCCAGATCTCGAGAATGGATCTTTCTGAAGCACTGAATTTAATCCTCAAATAATCAATAATTTATTAAATGCCACCTGACACTGTTTAGTTATAGTTAATAGACTATTAGTCAATGTGTCTCTCAAATTCTAAATCTTATCAAATAGAATACATTTTCATCTCATGCTGATTAAGTAATGATAGGTGGTGCTCAAAAGGTAATTTTTCCACACCAAGATATTTTAAATACTTGCCTTTGATGCACCCTCTCTCATTTTCTTCATCTGGTCTTTGTATTTGGCTAATTCAACATCAAGCCTGGCAATTTTCTTATCAATGGATTCTGCTCTTCCATCAACCTGAACAAGAAAAACACCAAAGACTTAGTTTCTCCCATTCCTTCAATGCAGTGGAAGAGAAAGGACATTAGCTTGTAATATTACATTGGGTAGGGGGGCAAAGCAAAAGGAACACTAGAACACTCAAGAAAACAGCACAGGCAACCCTAACAGTGGGCTCATTAATTCCCAATGAAAGGTGTTAAAAAAGAAAACTGAGAAAGGGATAATAAATTATATGGAAAGCAGTATGCTTGACAGTAGTACGATAACTTTATGTAGAAACATCTTGCAGAAATACACTCAGTGACCAGTTTATTAGGCACCCCCTGTATCTAATGAAGTGGCCACTGAGTAGATGTTCATGGGCTTCTGCTGCTGCAGCCAGTCACTTCCAGGTTCGATGTACTCTACACTCAAAGATGCTCTTCTGCTCATCACTGTTGTAAGGCGTGGTTATTTGAGTTACTGTCACCTTCCCATCAACCTTATTCAATAAAGAAATAGGCCTGTATGATGTTGGTTTCATAGGATCTCTGTCTTTTTTTGGCAATACTATTACAATTGCTGTTGAAAAAGATTCTGGAAGTTTATGTATTTTTTCTGCTTGATGTATTAGTTCCATAAAAAGAGGAAATAATAAATCTTTAATTTTTTTATAAAATTCAGGTGGAAAACCATCTTCTCCTGGAGATTTATTACTTTGGAGTGATCCTAAAGCTTCTTCAACTTCTTTTAATGTAAAAGGCATATCTAATCCCTTCTGTTCTTCCAAATTCAATTTTGGAAGAGAAACTTGTGATAAAAACCTTTATCTCGTTAACATCATTTTGGGATTCTGACTGATATAATTCAGAATAGAAATTTTTAAAGGTTTCACTTATTTCAAGAGGTTTATAAGATATTTTATTTGCCCTTGTTCTAATTGCATTTATTGTTTTGGAAGCTTGTTCTGTTTTCAACTGCCAGGCAAGAATTTTATGTGCTCTCTCACCTAACTCATAATACCTTTGTTTAGTTCTTATAATTGCTTTTTCCGTTCTATATGTCTGAAGCATATTATATTGTAACTTCTTATTGACAAGTTGTTTTCGTTTTTCTTCTGACATATATCCTTGAGATTCTTTTTCTAATTTTGTAATCTCTTTTTCCAATTGATCTAGTTCTGCCATACATTCTTTCTTAATTTTAGACGTATAACTTATTATCTGGCCCCTAAGATATGCTTTCATCGCATCCCATAATATAAATTTATCATCCACTGAATGAAAATTTGTATCCAAAAAAAATTGAATCTGTTTTTTCATAAAATCACAAAAATCTTGACGGTTTAATAACGTTGAATTAAATCTCCATCTATAAGCCACTTCTTCCTTATCAGCCATTATTATTGTCATTAATAAAGGGGAATGATCTGATAATATTCTTGCTTTATATTCCATATTTTTCACTCTGTGTTGAATATGCATTGATAATAGAAACAAATCTATCCTTGAAAAAGTTTTATGTCTATGGGAGTAGAACGAATAGTCTCTTTCTTTAGGATTGATTCTTCTCCATATATCAATCAGATTTAAATCCTTCATCAATGATAAAGTTAAATTTACTACCTTCGATTTTATAACAGCCTTGGTTGATCTATCTAAGACTGGGTCTAAGCAAAAATTAAAATCTCCTCCAATTAATATTTTTTCATGTGCATCCGCCAAATTCAGAAAAGCTTCTTGTATGAATTTTGCATCATTTTCGTTTGGTGCATAAATATTCATAAAAGTCCATAGTTCAGAAAAAAGTTGACAATGTATAATCACATATCTCCCCGCAGAATCAGTTATTACATTTTGTATTCTAATTGGTAACGTTTTATTAATCAGAATTGCTACTCCCCTCGCTTTTGAATTAAATGAAGCCGCAACAACACTACCCACCCAATCTCTCTTAGTTTCTGATGTTCTGTTTCCGTTAGGTGGGTTTCCTGTAAAAAAGCTAAATCTATCTTCATTTTTTTAATATGTGTTAAGATTCTTTTTCTTTTCACTGGTCCATTACGCCCGTTAACATTAAAACTCAAAAAATTCAATAAATTAGTCATTATTCTTAACAAAGTTACTCCAATCTAAAACATTATTTATCTTCTCAACTCTCATAGTTCCTTGGGGAATCTCTTTAAACTTCACCATGTTGCTATGTGTCTCCCCCCCAACCTTCCAGGCAGAAAGAAAAAAGAAGATAGAAAAAAAACAAAATACCCCCCCACTAATGTTGTGAATGAAAGGATACACAACACTACCCCCCTCCATTTTACGGGTCGTGGCAAAAGCCACGCTTGCACACATGACTAGCGTAGCAATCGATCAGTGCTTCTTCCAGCTCCCCCGCAATAAAAAAAACATTATATATATATATATATAGACAAAATTAGTATTACTATTTCCAACTAATATTCCTCCAATTTTAACCTTTCTTACCCCCCCTCGTATAATTAATAATGTATTTATACATTCATCCAGCTTCAAAAATCCAACAAGTCCATTTTTTAACCCAATCTTCATCTTCAATCTATCTCGCTCTCCTGGGTTTGTTCTTGTATCTGGTGAATATTCAGAAAATCTCGCACAAACTGCTCTGCTTTCTGGTAGTCATCAAAAAATCTTTTTTCTCCACCAGGCAAAAAAATCTTCAAGGTTGCAGGATAACGCAATGCAAATTGATAACCTTGCTCCCATAGGGTTTTTTTCACTGGGTTAAATTTCTTCCTTCTCTTCAAAAGTTCGTAACTTATATCAGGGTAGAAAAAAACTTTGTTCCCTGCCATTTTCAATGGCCCTTTTCTATCTTTGGCAGCTCGAGCAGCTGCCTGTAGAATCCTTTCCTTGTCTTGAAATCTTAAGAATTTTATTAAAATCGATCGTGGATATTGGTCATCTTTTGGTTTTGGTCTTAAAGCTCTATGTGCCCGCTCAATTTCAATTGGTCGAACCTCCCCTTCCATTTGCAAAACATCCAGGATCCATCTTTGAAAAAATTCTATTGGTTTATCTCCCTCCGTACCTTTAAGACCAATAATTTTAATATTATTACGTCTACTAAAATTTTCCAACATGTCCACTTTCTCCAAGAGTAGGTTTCTTTCCGAATTCCAGACAAGCAGATCATTTTCTGTTTTTTCCACTCTATCATTCATATGCCCCATTGCTCTTTCCATCTTCTGAAGCTTCTTATCCATTTTGTCCTGTCTTGCCATAACTTTATCATAGCACATCTTCGTATCTCTAAGCTCTTCTCTTACTTTTCTTAATTCAGCTGTTAACTGCAATATAGCCTCTCTCATAACTCTATCATCTCCTTTACTTCCAATCGCTTCCAATTCTTCCTCCTCATCTTCATCTGTGTTCTCTGCAGAATCCAATTCTGACTCTGAGTCATTTTCAATTGCAGTGGCTGTCGGTTCTTGTAGTTTGCGTTGTGTCGATTTGCGCATGCGCATTTCTGGTGTCTTCTTCGAAGAAGCTGTTACCACCGCTATTGTTCCCTGTTCTACCGAAGGAGATCCAACCTGAGTCCGAGGCTCCATCGTTGCAGTAGGCCCATTTTTCTTCCCGTCTCGCGGCTGCTTCGCAACAGCAGACTTCTTTTGTTGCGGTTTAGGAGGCATATCGTAAAGTAGTCTTACAAAGTTTATAAATAGTTTTCAGAAAATATTTACTAACTTTGTTTTGTTTAAACGGTACTTTACTGATTTATTGCGGGAGAGCTGGATTTACACGTCTCAATCCCACGTCATCACGTGACACCCCGCCTTCCCATCAACCTGAACTAGCCTGGCCATTTTCCTCTGACCTCCCTCATTAACAGGTGTTTTTATCCTTGGAACTGCCACTCACTGGATGTTTTTTGTTTCTTGCACCATCCTCTGTAAACTCCAGAGTTTGTTGTGCACGAAAATCCCAGGAGATCAGCAGTTTCTGAGATACTCAAACCACCCATCTGGCACCAACAATCCTTCCACGATCAGTCACTTTATCACATTGCTTCCCCATTCTGATGATTAGTCTGAACAATTTGACTGTGTCTGAACGTTTTGTACATTGACTTGCTGCCACATGATTAGTTGATTAGATACATGCATTAATGAGCAAGTGTATCTAATAGTGACCACTGAATGTATACATCTTCACTTTACTAGTGAAGGTCCCCAACCTTTTTTGCACTGCGGACCGGCCGACCCGGGAGGGGGGGGAGGGTAGGGTTACCAACGGACAAGAGTAGCAGTCAAATATGTTGTGTTTACTCAGAGAAAGGCTACAATGACCATGAAGCCTTGCGCGGGCACCAGTGCGCATGCATGCGCCTCCCCACTATTTTTTCTGCAAATCATTTTGGCGATTCTGTTCGGGGGGGGGGGGGGTGTTAATGACGACCAGAATATAGGTGATAAGTGGCTAATACACTCAGTTTTGTTTCTAAAAGGGTTTATCTAATGAATTTAATATTAAACACACAACGCATATTTTCCTCGCATGAATATAGTGATAAGTCAATTATCAGGGGAGCTTGAAGTAAGTGTTGAATGAACTTCCAGTGGAAGTGGTAGAGGCAGGTTCGATATTATCATTTAAAGAAAAATTGGACAGGAATATGGACAGGAAAGGAATGGAGGATTATGGGCTGAGTGCAGGCCAGTGGGACCAGTTGAGACTAGCAGAGATGGCCTGTTTCCGTGCTGTAATTGTTATATGGCTATACAAGTCAATAGCATCATAAAACATTTTAAGTAACGTTTGGATATTAAACACACAGCACATATTTTCCCCGTATGAACATATAAAATCATTGCAACACACCAATATCGCTGAATCAGTGGGAGCCCTGGGCTTGTTTTCCTGCAACAAGATGGTCCCGTCGAGGGGTGATGGGAGACAGCGATACTCGAAGGGGGTTCCTTATGTCCAGTCTATTCCGCAGTTTAATTTTCGTTGCATTCATTGCAGAAAACTCTGCTTCCAACATATTTCTGCGAAGCGATGTTTTCAGTGCTTTTGTGGCTATCTCATGATATTTAGACTTGACTTTGATCCGGAATGCCGGCAGAGATGTTATGTCAAACGTACTTTTCAGCCCGCCGTCATTTGCAAGCTCGAGGAGTTGATCTCCTTCCTGCGCTGACATGGATGACGCGTGGGTAATGACCTCGCATGCATAATGGCTCAACAGTGGGCGTGACAGGGAATGAGGAAAGGTGCAGCTGACTCCTATCGCCAAATCATATCGTTTCCTCACAGCCCGGTAGCGTATGCTTTGCGGCCCGGTGGTTGGGGACCGCTGATCTACTGTATCTGGTGCTCCCGGTGTGGCCCCCTGTATATGGCTGACACGACGTACATTGGGAGACAGCTTCGCCAAGCACCTCCGCTCCATCCACCAGAAAAAACTGGATCTCCTTGTAGCCACCCATTTCAATTCTACTTCCATTCCCATTCCGACACGCCAGACCATGGCTTTCTCTACTGCCGTGATGAGGCCACACTCAGGCTGGATGAGCAACACCTTATATTTAGTGGATCTTGCTACAGCTGCTCAAAATACTAACAATGAATTTTTGGACAGTATGACACTTGGAATGACTTTCAGATGCTCCTAGACACACCAAATAAGTGCCAACAGAGTTAAATCAGGAAAAAGAAAGTAAGATCAGCTGATATCAACATCTCAGGAACAGCTTCGTTCCCTCCGCCAGATTTCTGAATGGACCATGAACCCATCAACACTTCCTCTGCAATTTTTCTTTATGAACTACTTAATTTAATTTTCTTTTTTATATGTACTTACTGTAATTTACAACTTTAAAGTATTACAATATACTGCTGCCACTAAACAACAAATTTCACAACATATGCCTGTGATATTAAACCTGATTCTGATCAATTATAATGTACTAACAATACTGCTTTCGAACAGGAAAATGCTACACAGACACCAAGTTGGCCTCAGTTCTCTTGGACTATGAAAAGAAATACACTCCTTCCCATCAGTATCCATATACTTTAAAAGTATCAGCAACAGCTTAAGGTGCACTCCCATCAATTCAGCAGAGACACAAGAGGCTGCCTGTGCTGGAACCTGAGGATCCCTGGGTCACACAGCATGTGTGCAAGGAAAGAAACTGTCAACATTTTGGGTCAAAATATCCTGATGCAAGGTTTTGACCCAAAATGCTGACAACCTCTTCTCTCCCGCTGATGCGGCATGACCCAAAGTTCCTCCAGCACATTCCTTGTTGCCCCGTCAATTCAGCTTCTGACACTAGAGTACAAAGAACTGATTCCGCAATAGAGATGCAGTTTGTGGCCCAAGAGAAGTGACTTTTTATGTGTAGATCCCAGATGAATCATCAAGTATTCTCATTTACAACTATCACAAATGAAATCGGCAGCCATAGAGAACAGCAGTAAGTAACGTTTCTTTCCCAATCCATTTATGTGAACTAGTGGTCTTCAGGACTGGCAGACTCGGGACTCCAGACCACCCATGGAGTGAGTGCAACAGCTGAAAGCTCAGGTAACATCTCCATTGTCTCACAAAATATGAATTCCAGGTAAAGCTGAAGCTTAGGGCCCGAGCCGCCACCTCCCCCCCCCCCCCCCCCCAGAAGTACAGTCTCTAAAAAGTAACACTGAAGACCTCAGAGGAAGACTGCAGTACCAAAAGGACATCAGGGGCTGTTGTGCACTCTGCTTCACAGAGTCATGGGTCATTCGTGGCTGTGGGCTCACTCTTGTAAACTTCAGTTCTGAATGCTACTTGCTTACTTCTATTGTTTGCATGATGCTTCCCCCCCCCCCCCCCCCCGCATATTGGGTGTTTTACTGTCTTTTTATAAAAATGGATCCTTCTGGGTTTATTTTGTGGCTGCCTGTGAGCAGACAAATCTCAAGGCTGTGTACAGTATACAGACTTTGACTTTTGAAAGTGCTTTTAGTTATTTATAGTACAGAGGTACTCACATCTTGTGAGAATCAAATCAGAAATGTGAATCTATTGTTGTGCTTGTGTGGCTGAAATATTAATAAGACTCTTTTACAAACACTGCTTTATACAAGGGTAAAGCTGACAAATGAAACCACTTGCAAGCAGAATCTACAGTTTCTGGGAACCAGTTAGAACAAGTACAAATTATGCTACCATAGACTAACTTTTGATTAAATAAAAACATCATGATACATCAATGCAAATCAAATTACACTTTAGCAAAACTTTAATTGAACAGAAAAAGTTTACTGGAATCAGTGTGGGCACTCCAATATAAAAATACAATATTTGAAAATCAATGCTTATCTGACAACATCCAGAACTCCACTGAATGAATGGATATCAGTGTTCTCTGGTAATGGATGCAAGGAGAAAGCTACCAGTTACTAGCAGTCACTGCTTCAAAATGATTCAGCCATTGTTTACATGGCATAGTGAGCTTTATAGGTAGAACTTGCAGCTTCTATTGTGAAAACAGTAAGGTTTACCCAAATGTAAACAATTATAATCACTGCTGGAAAATGTCGCTGGTTGTTTTATCAAAAATCTTAAGTTCTGGTTTTATTTTTAGTTATTTTACCATCAATTGTGATAGTTGCACATGTTCCTAATTATCAATTTGATTCAGAAACTTACCCACTGGATTCCCACCATTCCCCACCCGAGTTCCCAACACTAAAAGCTTTTGTCAATTAACATTACCCTTGTGTTGACTGAACATCCAATCAACTAAAAACATATCATAAAACTGAGGTGCCAGTTCCTTAAAATGATTTAGAATGAAAGGAAGACAGACATTATTTGCATTGTACCCAATTCTATAATCTTAAAATGTGACCTTTCTCTGAAATATTGATTTTATCATGTGCTTAAATCTTAATTTTTGTAACTGGCAAGCAAATTACAGTTCTTTAATCAAAACTTGTTCCGAAACCACAATCCAAACGGAAGCAATAAGCAATGATCTGTAGTTCTACAGCAAATGATCCAAGTCACACTTCATTCGAATAATCTGCCATACCGAATCCAATTGAGCTTCTTGCATTAAGTGACCCGTGTTTCTCTTTTACATGATAAAAATAAGGAAACAAAGATGAAGCAAAGACAACAAAATAAGGCAAAAATCAAAGGATTTAAAAAAGTAAAAGTACAGTATTAATCTGATGTGGCAAATGTGCAAGTTTGTTGGTGCTGATATCTTTAATTCTTTGAAGCAAAGGGAGTAGTGTAGTCTGTATATTTGTTTGTCAGTCTCATCCCAACATCACATTCATCCAGATATGAATATGAACAGAACATCATCCAGAAGTGCCCACATCCATCTTGAGGCATCAGCTCACACAAATTAACATTTTTAAACCACAAGCAGAAATTGGCAACTTTTCTATGGAAGGTATGACTTGTACAAAAAGGATGGATTACACTTGAACTTGAAGGGGATCAACATCCTTGCAGGCAGGTTAGCTAGAGCTGTTGGGGAGAGTTTAAACTAGTTTGCAGAGTAATAAGAACTGGAGTGATGGGGCTGAGGATGGGGCAGTTGGTATACAAGTCAATGCAGTGACACAGCGAGGAAGGTTGAGCAGATGATAGGGCAAAAATGCAATCAGTGAGATGAGTTGAAGTGCAACAGGGCAAATGTCAAAAAGAGTGATGAATACAGCACTGAAGGTGTTATAGATGAACGCACACAATATACGGAATAAGGTAGATGATCTTGTAGCACAGCTAGACGTTGTGGCATCACTGAGTCAAGGCTGAAAGAAGATCGTAGTTGGGAAGCACATTGTATCAAAAGGACAGGGAGGTAGGCGAAGGGTGGCTTTGTTGGTTTAAAAAAAAATGAAATCAGATCCTTCAAAAGAGGTGACACAGCATGGGAAGATGTAGAACCTTTGTGGGTAGAGTTAAGAAAATGCAAAGGTAAAAAGCTCCTAATGGGAAATGTATACACACCTCCGAACAGTAGCCTGGATGTGGGGTACAAATTACAACCGGAGATAGAAAAGGCATCTAAAAAGGGGAACATTACAATAGTCATGGGGGATTTCAATATGGATGTAGATTGGGAAAATCAGGTTGGTGTTGAATCCCAAGAAAAGGAATTTGTAGAAATCCTACAGATTGGCACTTTAGAGCAGCTTGTTGGTGAGCCCATGAGGGAAAAGTTGTGTTAGGATTGGGTGTTGCGTAATGAACCAGTTTTAATTAGGGAGCTTAAGGTAAAGGAACTCTTTGGAGGCAATGATCATAATATGATAGAATTCATGCTGCAGTTTGAGAGTGAGAAGCTAAAATGAGATGCATCCATATTACCCTGCGGTAAAGGGAATTACAGAGGTGTGAAAGAGGAACTGGCCAAATTTGTTTGGAAGGGAACACAAGCAGGGATATCATCAGAACAGTAATGGCTCAGGTTTCTGGGAGCAATTCAGAAGGTATAGAATAGATCCCAAAGTAGTAGTATTCTAAAGGGAGGATGAGGCAACCATGGCTGACAAGGAAAGTTAATGACAACATAAAAACAAAAGAGAGGGCATATAATATAGCAAAAATTAGTGGAAAGCTGGAGGATTGGGATTTTGCATCAGTCTTCACTGTGGAAGATACCAGCAGTATGCCAGAAATTAGTGTGTGTCGGGGGCAGAAATGACTGTAGTTGCTATTACTAAGGAGACGGTGCTTGGGAAGCTGAAGGGTCTGAAGAGAGAGAAGTCAGCTGGACCAGAGTTCTGACAGAGGTAGCTGAAGAAATTGTGGAGGCATTAGTAGTGATCACTCAAGAATCACTTGATTCTGGAATGGCTCTGGAGTACTGGAAAATTACAAATGTCACTCCATTCTTTAAGGAGGGAGGGAGGCAAACAACAGGAAATTTTCGGCCAGTGAGCCCGACTTCAGCGGTTGGCAAAATGTTGAACTCCATTATTAAGGATAAGGTTTCAGGGCACTTGGATGCACAAGATAAAATAGGCAAAAATCAACCTTGTTTCTTTTACATAAGAGGAAATAACAGACAGAGTTAGTGGATGTTGTTTACTTGTATTTTCATAAGGCCTTCGACAAGATGCCGCACATGTGCTGCTAAACAGGTTAAGAGGCCATGGTATTACAGGGAAGATACTAGCATGGAGTGAAGATTGTGACTGGCAGGTGACAAGAGTGGGAATAAAGGACAACCTTTCTGGTTGGCTGCCAGTGACTGGTGGTGTTCTGCAGGGGTCAATGTTGGTACTGCTTATTTTCATATTATATGTCAATGGTCTGGATGAATGAATTGATGGCTTTGTGGCCAATTTTGAAGATGATACAAAGATAGTGGAGTGGCAAGCAACGTTAAGGAAGCAGAGAGTCTGCACAAGGACTTAAACAAATTAAGAGAATGGGAAAAGAACTGGCAGATGCACACAGTGTCAGGAAGTGTATGGTCGTGCATTTTGGTGCAAGGAATAAAGGCATAGACTATTTTCTAAATGGGGAAAAAATTTAGAAATCAGAGGTGCAAAGGGACTTGAGCATCCTCACACAAGATTCCCTAAAGGTTAACTTGCAAGCTAAGTCAGTGGTAAGGAAGGCAAATGTAATGCTAGCATTCATTTCAAGAAGACTAGAATACAAGAGCAAGGATATAATGCTGAGGCTTTATAAGACATTGGTCAGATCATACTTGGAGTATTTAGAGCAGTTTTAGGCCCCTTATCTAAGAAAGGATGTACTGAGATTGGAGATGGTCCAGAGGATGTTCACGACAATGACCCCGGGAATGAAAAGGTTAACGTAGGAGAAAGGTTTAATGACTCTGACCCTGAACTCGCTGGAGATTAAAAGAATGGGCGTGGGGACGAATTCTTTGAAGCCTATTGAATATTGAAAGGCCTAGATAGCGGATATGGAGAGGATGTTTCCTACATGGGGGAGTCTTTGGTCCAGAGGCCACAGCCTCAGAACAGAGTAAGTCTCTTTAGAGACGCGAATGTAATTACTTTAGCCAGAGGGTGGTCACTCTGTGGAATTCATTGCCACAGACCGTTGTGGAAACTAAAACATTGGGTATACTTAAAGGGGAAGCTGATAGGTTCCTGATTAGTAAGGGTGTCAAAGGTTACGGGGAGAAGCAGGAGAATGAGGTTAAGAAGAATAAATCAGCCATAATGAAATGGTAGAGCAGACTTGATGGGCCAAATGGCCTAATTCTGCTCCTGTGTGTTATGACCTTATGGTATCAATTCCTATCCTCGCCCATCAGTTTTAGCTTCACCTTCCTGATTTAAAGCCAACTTTACTAACTTCCCATTTTAGATCTTTCCCTGATGTTTTGTTCTGAACAATAAAGCACCTGTAACATGCAATGTGTTTTCTAGTTTTTTGGGGCCAGACGTAAAGGAAATGGTATTGTACTTAGGCTCTCTCTGAGTTCTGAGTTGACAGAGCAGGATGTACCCTTGCTGTCATCCTATTCATCCCCATCCTCTGTAATCCTACTCATAGTGCAAAATCTACGTCGTCAGCTTCTCAAATCGCTGGATTGTGCAACTGTCTTTAACTTCTCAATCTTTTTCGTTAAGGATCTTGGATACATCTGAAAGATTACCTCAGAGGTGCTAGTAAGTCTATCTCCTTCCTTTTGAATTTTAAATGTGACTCATCTGCAATACCTCAAAGTTCAGATCTATCACTGCAACAGAGAAACAAACTTGTCCATTTCATCCACAGCTGTTTTCCAACCTCCTTAGTATTTCCAGAATTTTCTGTTTAAAGTTCCCAGTGTGGAACAACCAACATTAAGCACAAACATGAGTATCAAAGCTACTGGGTGGGCAAAATACTGAAAATGAAAAGCTTATGTCAACATTATCATAAGAAAGGTAAAAATGTCTATGTCCAAGTTAAACACTTCTTCCACTTCCTTTAAATCTCAAGTTACACTCCTGTATCTCACAGGATCAGATGACACTCCAACTTCAAATCACACTGGGGTGGGGTGGGACAGGGAGGAGTTAAAATTCCTGTATGAGTAATTAGTTACTTTTAGCTTTTCCTGTAATACTAAATCTTAATATCTAAACATTACTGTATTTTATTAAATGAAAGGTATTATATTATGTAAAGAAAATCTCACGTAGCAAAAATATAAATCTGAAGACATCAGGGAAGCAAAAGAATTTGGGAGTACAAATTATTACAAAAATTAGCAGATCAGTTTAAAAAAAAAGAAAATCAAACAAGAGGCACACATAAAAATTGCTGGTGAACGCAACAGGCCAGGCAGCATCTACAGGAAGAGGTACAGTCGACATTTTGGCCCAAGACCCTTCGTCAAGACTAACTGAAAGAAGAGACAGTAAGAGATTTGAAAGTCTATCTCTTACTCTCTTCTTCCAGTTAGTCCTGACGAAGGGTCTCGGCCCAAAATGTCGACTGTACCTCTTCCTGTAGATCCTGCCTGGCCTGCTGCATTCACCAGCAATTTTTATGCGTGTTGCTTGAAATTCCAGCACCTGCAGATTTCCTCGTGTTTGCGAAACCAAACAAGAGAATTGTTTTCTAAAGAGAAAGAATTGAAAAGCTTGGTCAGATTGCATTTAGATTACTTTCTATAGATCTGGTCACAATACAAGAACTTTACAGGAGTGGAGTTAATCATCAGAACTGATTGGGAACTATTCAGTCTACACTTCACAAGCCTGACCATTCAAACATTAGTTGGGATGCGGCACACATTGTGTTTGCAGGCTGACTTAATAACTACTGTGGACACATTCACTGAAACTAAATCATACAAGGGTGGGAATACACTCAATACATGCAATAGAAATGTTCTGACCAACCTGCCCCTCTCTACAATGCTGCCCTCTGACAAGAAAGGCTCATGGAAAATGTAGACTAATTCTCACATAAAAGAAGCCACTTTCTAGCAAAAATGGACGTGGATGACGAAATCCCAAATTATCTTCAAAGCCAATGCACAAACTTTGATTAATTGAGGGAAGAGGTGCACTAAGTCAAGATCCCCACCTTTGTACCAAACTCATGGTCAGAGACCTACAGTACACTGAGACAAGGACTATCTACAGCAAGCACCCCCAAAACACAATAGCTGCAAAATTTCCCAAATACACCAGAAAGATGAGCAAACCACTGTCAATATCCACGCACAAGCCAACTCCAGGCATTGAGCTTTGTCACAGAAAGACAAGCACACAGAAAAAAATATACTGAACACCTCCTTTAAAAGGGTACAGTGTTTCCACTGATTCTTGGAAACCCCTGGTCTAAAGTGGAAAAGATGCATTGGGTCAATGATTAAGCAACACAAAGAAAGAACCCGACATAAATAACAGATGTGCCCACCTTCACAAGCTAAATAAATCTGAATCACTGTACCTCTTAACTCATCTCTCACTATTTATGAATTGTTGTAACAGTAACTTTTATTTCTTGCAATGTATAGCTGTCGCAAAACAAATGTCATGATATACGTCAGCGACAGTAAATCTGATTCTGACCACTCAGTTGCCCCAACAGGTATCGCCTATCACATCTGTGGGGGTGTCTACCGTTCAGACAGTCAGTCACTGTAGAAACCACAAAACCAGGCGACGTGCAAGTCGTCCTGATTCCAGAGGGACTGCCTGAGGGGAATTTAAAAAGCTATAGAGGCAGTGGAGGAAACACAAGATTTACAAGGATGACAATTGATCTGTGTTGTATTATACCCATCAGGAGAAACGGCCCAATGTGGAGGAAGTGTTTTTTAATAAGTTTGCAACTGTTAATTCCAAACGTATCAATATATCCACCATAAATATGGAAAATGTGGGGTAACCACCAAGAAATGTCCGCAGAGGTAAAGGAAGAGAATATTGAAACCAGACAAAAAGCAATGACTCTAGACGTTTCTGTGCTCTCGGTGGAAACCCGGTCTGAAGGAAGGCCTCCAGGGAAGATGAGGCTCCATCCTGGATCCCTCCCCAGGAACGCCCGAGTCAGGCCGCTCCCCGGCGGCCAGCTCGCAAACACCCGGCCCAAGCGGCCTTTACCGGGCCCCGTGTGCTCGAAAATCCTGATCGACCCGCCCGCTGCTGGAACACTCACATTGCCGATGCAGTCCGTCAGGTTAGGCGGAGGTGCTTTGGGCTTTGCTCTTCCAAACAGCCGGTTCATGGTGACTGCAACCTGGGCACAAAAGCAAAACAAAATGCCTCCCGCCCCAGCGGCGTCGCGTCACAGCGCTCGTGAGTTGGAGTGAAACCATGGGATTAATGACGCGATACGCACAGAAGACAATTCGGCGTATGACGTCACCCCGCAACGTGCGCAAAGTGAGAACCTCGAACTCGAAATAACCTGCAGTTGCTGCGGTCAAAGCGACAGTCGCAAATCGCTGGAGGAACTCAGCAGGTCGGGCAGCATCAGTGGAAAAGATCGGTCGACGTTTCGGGCCGGAACCTCATTTAGTACCATAGGGGGCAGTGAAGAACAGTATGGCATTTGTTGGCTCAAGCAAATCCTGAGCTTTCCAAGTGCATTTCCAGATGAAAGTAAGTGCACAGAAGATAGATGTCAGCATTTGCTGTGATTTACACTGAGTCATAGAATTGGACATTTCAGAAACAATCTCTTCAGCCCAACTGGCCCCATGCCAACCAAGTTAGTCCCAATTTGTTAACGTGTGGGCCATAACTTAATAAACCTTTTCCATCCATATACCTATCCATCCATTCTGCAATTTCTTCTCTAATGTCCTACCATGTTCTCAGATGTACATGGTCTGGGCATAAAGGTTTGTCTCCCCCTCATGCCTTTTAAAAGATCATGCCGATTCTGTACTGTAATACAGACTATCAACAGGACTCCCCACCCATTTACTTTTCCTGCTGTCGGTGTCTCTTCAAATTAAAATCAGGAGAAATATTTGTTAAGGATCTTCCCCATCTCTTGCAGCTCCACATAAAGATGTCCCCTTTCTAAGACCCTATTCTCTCTCTGTCACACTTCTTTCTTTTTCAATATTTTTATTGATTTCTTACATAAAAAGCATACAGAGTACAGTAGGATATAATATATATCGATTACAATATATTGGAATCACAAATATAGTCTCATTACCCCATATCCATATAAATTAAATTTAAACATGATATTGAAAAGAGATAATTTTATTATACAAAAAAATCTAAACCCACTACCAAAAAAAAAACACACATCAAAGTTGCTGGTGAACGCAGCAGGCCAGGCAGCATCTCTAGGAAGAGGTACAGTCGACGTTTCAAGCCGAGACCCTTCATCAGGACTAACTGAAAGAAGAGATAGTAAGAGATTTGAAAGTGGGAGGGGGAGGGGGAGATCCAAAATGATAGGAGAAGACAGGAGGGGGAGGGATGGAGCCAAGAGCTGGACAGGTGATTGGCAAAGGGGATATGAGAGGATCATGGGACAGGAGGGCCAGGGAGAAGGAAAAGGGAGAGAGGGGAAAAAACCCAGAGGATGAGCAAGGGGTATAGTCAGAGGGACAGAGGGAGAAAAAGGAGAGAGAGAGAAAGAATGTGTGTATATAAATAAATAACGGATGGGGTATGGGGGGAGGTAGGGCATTAGCGGAAGTTAGAGAAGTCAATGTTCATGCCATCAGGTTGGAGGCTACCCAGACAGAATATAAGGTGTTGTTCCTCCAACCTGAGTGTGGCTTCATCTTTACAGTAGAGGAGGCCGTGGATAGATATATCAGAATGGGATGTGGAATTAAAATGTGTGGCCACTGGGAGATCCTGCTTTCTCTGGCAAGAAAACAGCTGTTTGGTTAAAAAAAAGAAAAGGAAAAAATCCTTATCATATAGTAAAACATATTGTTAGCCAACATCTGTGCTTAATAGCAAATCAAAGATTTTGAAAATAATTCAAAAAAGGTCCCCATAATGTTAAAATATCTTGTCTAGGTTCAGAAATTGAACAGCGAATCTTCTCTAAATTTAAACAAGACATAACATCATGTAACCAATGAGTATGAGTAGGCAGAGCGGCATCCTTCCACTTCAGCAACAATGCCCTCCTGGCTGTAAGAGAAATAAGAGCCAAAATATGCAGATCATGTGTCTCCAAAATAATATCATCTCCTCCAACAACACCAAATAAGGCAGTCAAAGGATTAGGTTTAAAATTTACTTTAAAAAGCACCGAAAAAGTTTGGAATACTTCCTTCCAATATTTTTCAAGACTCGGACGAGTCCAAAACGTATGAATTAGTGAAGCTTCTCCATTGTTACATCTATCACAATAGGGAGATATATCTGAATAAAAACGAGAGAGCTTATCTTTGGTCATGTGGGCCCTATGAACCAGTTTAAATTGTAGAAGGGAATGACGGGCACATAACGATGAGATGTTAACCCATTTAAAAATTTCAATCCAAGTATCCTCAGAAACTGGAATCTGTAAATCTTGTTCCCAGAGATTTTTAATTTTGTCTAAAGGAATATTTCTCATTTTCAACAACATACCTTCAATATTAGATATAGGTCCATTATGGAAGGGTTTCAAGTTAAAAACTGTATCAAGTAAATTCTTATCTGGGCTTTTAGGAAATGTATGTACTTGAGAACGCAAAAAGTCTCTAATTTGTAAATATTGAAAAAAGTGGGTTTTGGGTAGACTATACTTAGCTGACAGTTGTTCAAATGAAGAGAGACTATCTCCAACCAACAAATCCTGAAAACATTTCATGCCCAATCTGTTCCACTCTTTAAAAATGACTCGTGTTACGTACCCCGTAACTGGGTTGCCAAACCAGCAGAAATGGATCACTCAGTTGGAGTCTGGATTACTAGAACTAAGAAAGTTTTATTAAAGAAACAAGCAACACAGTACTCTAATCAAAAGGATAATAAATGCAACAGTTCAGCAATGATAAACACACATGTACACAGAATTAAGATAACAGGATCAATCAAGCTCTATCGTTGTCTAGGGGTAAATGACCAGTTTCAAAGTGACGCAAAGTTCAGTTCAATTTAGTTCAGTTGGCAGTAATCGCTGCCGTGGGAAATGGACAGTGGGGGGAAGGAGAGAGAGAGCAAAACAAATGAATATTCAAAACGGCTTCCACACAGACCTTCGATATTCTTCGCAGTCAGCTTTCGTGCGAGCCCTTTTGTGATGTCATCTGAGGTCACCGACCGTGACCCCTCCGTTTCCAGATTCGATCGTTTCTCTGCAGTGAACCTGGCACCCAGGCAAGGGTGGACACGCACCAGGTTCCCGCCGATCGTGCCTTTCCACCCTGTGCATCTATGGCTTGTCCTGCGATCAGCCGTCCAAAACTTCCCACCGAATTGTGGGAGACGCACCGCTTCCAGGGTCTCGTTACCTCGGGGTGTCGTGTGTCTTGCCTTAGCGAACCTGTCCCTTTTTATCCCCCTGCTGGGGTATCGCCTGTCCATCACTTCAAACAGTTCAGGGTTCAAAGGGGGAGCCGATCTTGACAGCTCTCCTTCCGTTACTCTCTCCCGTCCCTTCATTAACATCTCCAAATGCTGCTCCATTGTTTTCCTTATCTCTCTTTCTCCTGAAGACAGGTGGCAGACCAACTGCTGATCCCACTGGTGCCAGCCCAGGCCAGCTAACATCTTAATTTATGTGTATTCTCGTCACACTCGAAAGTGAAAAACTCAATAAACCAAAAAATTTTGTAAATTGTACCAAATCCTCAAAGTGTGTTTAACTACAAAATTATCAGTTAAATTATTTAAAAAAGGAATTGAGGAGCCAAGAAGAGAAATGATAGAAAATTTATTAACAGAATTAGCTTCTAAAGAAACCCAGACCGGACAGTCCTCTCGATTAATATAATATAACCAAAACATAAGATTCCATACATTGACTGCCCAGTAATAAAACCTAAAATTGGGTAAGGCTAAAACTCCATTCTTCTTAGCTTTTTAAAGATGAACACTTTTCCCTTCAATATAATTATAAAATCTCTTTGGATTTTCTTTAATCTTCTCTGCAAAAGTTATCTCATGTCCCCTGTTTGCCCTCCTGATTTCCTTTTTGAGCGCATCTCATATCCTTTATACTCATCCAGGAAGTCACTTGTTCCCAGCCACCTGTACCTGACGCATGCCTTCCTCTTCCTGGCCAAGGCTGCAATATCCCTCATCATTCTAGGATTCCCTTCTCCTACCAGACTTGCTCTTCAATCTGACAGGAACATGCAGATCTTGAGCTCCCACTATCTCAATTGTAAAAGCCTCTCACTTGTCTGTGGTCCATTTGCCCACAAACAATTTACTGCAATCAATCTTTGTATGCAATCTTTCTCACATGATCAAAATTCGCCTTGCCTCTATTTGGAACATGAACCTATGAACCAGATTTGTACCTTTCTATAACTATTTTAAAACTATAAAACTATGGTCACAGGTCCCAAAGTGCTCTCTACTGTCACTTCCGTCACTTGCCCTGCTCTATTACCCAAGAGTAAGTTGAGTTTTGCAAAATTCTTTGTGTGCAAAATGAATTCCACCCCATCTAAACACAGTATGGCAATCCCAGTCTGTTAGGGAAGTTAAGATCCAATCCCCTGCTGTGATGACTCTATTATTCTTACAATTGTCCACAATTTCCCTGCATATTTGTTCTTTTAGTTCCCATTGACTATTTGAGGGTCTGCAGTACAATCCCAACAATGGGATCATCCCTTTCTTATTTTCAGCTCCCTCCATAAAGCCTCACGGAATGATCCTTCAGAACTTTCAACTCTGGCTACTGTTGTGACATTTGACCAAAAATACAACTCCCTCTGCCCTTTTTTCTCTGCCTCTATCCCACTTAAAGCACCCTCACCCAGAACACTAAGCTGTCCCTCTCTTAGCCATGTTTCCATAATGACTATAACGTCCCAGTCCCAGATAGCTATCCAAGCTGTAAGTTCACCTATCTTATCTGGCAGACCTCTTGCATTGAAAAAACTGCAACGTAATCCATCCTGCTCTAGGCCATTCTTCTGCCTGCCATAACTATTCAAATTGCTGTCACTGACTTCTTCATTACTTTCCAACCCATCATTTTCCTCCCTGATGCTTGAGATTCCACATCCTGCCTTTCTAGTTTAAACAAGCCCCAGTCGCACAAGCAAATTTGCCTACTGAGATATTGGTCCCACTCCAGTTCAGATGTAATCCTTCCCTCTTGTACAGGTCACATCTGTACCAGAAAAGATTCCAGTTGTTCAAAAATCTGAACGTCTGCCTCTCCTACACCAATCTTTCAGCCACAAATTCATTTGCCATATCTTCCTGTTCTTACCCTCACTAGCACATGATATTGGATGTAAATCAGAGATTACTACCCTCGAAATCCTGCTCGTTACCTTCTTCCCCAGCTCTCTCGATTCACTCCACAGAACCTCATCCCTTTCTCTACCCATGTCATTTGTGCCAACATGCACGATGACTTCTAGCTGCCCACCATCTCCCTTGAGAACATTCTATAGTCGTTATGAGACACCCTGGACCCCGGCACCAGGGAGGCAATACACCATTCAAGTCCCCTTTGTGGCCACTGAATCTCCTATCTGTCCCCCGAACTATAAAGTTCCCTGTCACTATAGTCCTTTCTGCTTTCACCTTGCTCCAGTGTACCTCAGAGCCAATCTTGGTGTCACAGGCCTAGCTACTGCTGCATTCTCCAGAATGGTCTGCCCCCAACCTTCTCCAATAGTATCCAGAATGGTATACTTTTTTAAAAAGAGGATTGGACCACAGAGAAATTCTCACCTACCTGCCTACTCCCTTTTCCTTTCCTGGTATGCTTTCCGCCTGTACCTTAGATGTGGCCACATTGTTAACTCTGCGAAATTCTCAGCACCTCGGATAATCCTGAGTGCGTCCAGCTCTAACTCACTTGGTCAGTCAGGAGCCACAGCTGGACACACATCCCACAGGTGAAGCCCTTGGGGGCACTGGAAGTCTCCCACTTCTTCTTAGGCAATCAGATTGCATTCAGAATGACTTGCTTCCACTTCAGTTCTGCGGATTTTAAGGTGACTCAAGAACCCTAGGTGAGATTGCTGGAATCTGCCACAGGTGAGGGAGAAGAGACTGGAGGGGCCCAGTGCTTTCCCAAATGCTCCTTCTGCATTTTGAGTGATCACTGGCTGGAATTCCCATGCCATTGTTTAACATTTTTTTTTCCCAAGAGTTTTTGAGAATACTCTTAAAATGTTTCCTTGGTGCTCCTGGATATCTCCTTAAAACTTCTTGCCAAGAATGCTTATTTCGTTTTTCAGATATCCGAGATAAAGCCTAACCTCCCACTGGCTACAGTGAAGGAGCCAACCATGATTTGGAACCTAAATGTGCACATACACAAGCAGACTGTAAAACAATGATAAGGTGAACTTGAATCTCGATTCTGGAGAGGGGACAGTGAAAGATGTACTGTCATCCACATCATCCTGTGGAGTAACTTCACTCGAGTAGAAAGCTTGCTATGAGGTAAAGTATTACAGAAAAGAAAATGGAGAAGTGGACTGCAATGTAACACACCTTTGCTTGACCTCAGGCTGCTCTGGGATTGGGTCTGTAGTACGAATCGTGGCTTGCATATTATCGTGCTGGAGATGATAATGGGGTCTGCAAGCCATAGTCCTTGGATAGTGCCAAGTTCAGCACAGTGATGGGAAATGTAGAGCTGCTGCTTCAGAGCTCCAATGACCCCAGTTCAATCCTGACCTCTGGTGCTGTCTGAGTGGAGTTTGCATCTTCACCCTGTGACTGTGTGGGTTTCTCCACGTCCCAAAAACATGCAGGTTGGCCAGTTAATTGGCTGGTGCAGATGTGTGAATGTGCGGACGTGTGGTAGAACCTTGTTGGTGTGGGGGAAGGGAAGTGCAGTTGATGAGAATATTGGGACAATAAAATGTTTGAAGGTTGTTGGGAACTTTGTAAGTCAGTGGGCCTGACTCTGTACTGTATCCCACCATGTCTCTCTCCCTGCATTTCTCTTGGATTTATTATTTGACGATGCCATCAGCATCGTACCACTCGATGACTGAAGTCTGCACTGTAAAACTAGGGCGTGCTGCCTTCTGGGAGAGGTGGCTGTGGAAAATTCTTGTGAAGAGGTTCCCTATGGAAAACATTGAGGAGACCCCTGTTCAGTTATTGCAGTTGGAATTGTTTCCTTTCCAAAAGATTGTGGTATATCTGAGATACCTAGGTTTGCTCTGCTTTATCCCCGTGAGGGATACAAGTTTGTGAATTTCCAGCAGAAGTACTTCTCCATAATATTTTAGTACAAAAACAAGACATTAGTCATTTTCAGAGGCCTTGGTATTTTTCTGCTTCTGAATAGCCTTCTCAGCCTCTCGCTGGCTGGGGTTCCAGACGTATTGCAATGGGTGGTGCATTATGGCAGCGGTCCCCAACAACCGGACTGCGGACTGGTACTGGGCCGCAAAGCATGTGCTACCGGGCCGTGAGGAAACCTTTCCTCATTCCCTGTCATGCCCACTGTTCAGCCATTATGCATGCGAGGTCATTACCCGTGCATCATCCATGTCAGCGCGGGAAGGAGATCAATTCCTCGAGCTTGCAAATGACGGTGGGCTGAAAAGTATGTTTGACATAACATCTCTGCCGGCAGTCTGGATCAAAGTCAAGGCTAAATATCCTGAGATAGCCACGAAAGCACCGAAAACGTTGCTTCCATTTCCAACATCATATCGCTGCGAAGCGAGGTTTTCTGCAATGAATGCAACGAAAACTAAATTGCGGAATAGACTGTTATAAGCAATCCCCTTTGAGTATCACTGTCCCCCATCACCCTTTGATGGGACCGTCTTGTTGCAAGGAAACAAGCCCAGGGCTCCCACTGATTCAGCGATATTGGTGTGTTGCAATGATTTTATATGTTCATATGAGGAAAATATGTGCTGTGTGTTTAATATCCAAACATTACTTTAAATGTTATGATGCTATTGACTTATAAGTGACTTATATAACCATATAACAATTACAGCGTGGAAACAAGCCATCAATGCCCTTCTAGTCCGTGCCGAACGCTACTCTCACCTAGTCCCACCGACCTGCACTCAGCCCATAACCCTCCATTCCTTTCCTGTCCATATACCTACGCAATTTTTCTTTAAATGATAATATCGAATCTGCCTCTACCACTTCTACTGGAAGCTTGTTCAACACTTACTTCAAGCTCCCCTGTCCTCCCCTGATAATTGACTTATCACTACATTCATGCGAGGAAAATATGTGCTGTGTGTTTAATATTAAATTCATTAGATAAACCCTTTTAGAAATGAAATTGAGCGTATTAGCCACTTATCACCTATATTCTGGTCGTGATTAACACCCCCCTCCAAACAGAATCGCCAAAAATGATTTGTAGAAAAAAAGTGGCACGTACACGCATGCCCACTGGTGCCCGCGCACGGCTTCATGGTCACGGTAGTCTTTCTCGGGGTAAACACAATGTACTTGACTGCTACTCTTGTCCGTTGGCAACCCGACCCCCCCTCCCCCCCGGGTCGGCCGGTCCACAAGAATATTGTCAATATTAAACCGGTCCACAGTGCAGAAAAGGTTGGGGACCCCTGCACTATGGGATGGAATCAAAAACATTTCAATAAAGGACCAGAGAAATGTTAGCAACAAGGATCTGGGAGATTGTTTAGCAATTGGTGTTCAAATAGTACATGAGAAATGGTCACAGTTTGACCATTTCCTAATCGTTAACGATCTGCGTTGTCTCATATTCTTTGAAGTTTTTACTGGGAAAAGACTTTTAGATTAACATAACTGGAAATGAAAAAACAGACCACCAGAAGCAATAGCTTTATAGTTCTTCTCTGCAGAGAAACTACAAGAAGGAAGGGATAAAGAAACAGGCAACTAGTGTCAGTACTTTGAACACTTGGGGTTCAGCTGAAGTTGAAGTTGTCCCACTTTTTCTGACACCTGGTCATTTGCACCACATAGATGCAGCTAGGCTGCTGCCGGACGGTTCGGAATGTGCTACTCACAAGATAGTTCATATTTCCCAGCAGGGCTAGCGGATAAAATGCAGGAGGTGGAAAATGGAGAACTTGGATGGAGCTTTCAGAAATGTCAACCTTTGGTCTGGGCAAAGGTCTCCTGGACTTTCCACAAATGCAAGCAGAGATTCAAACCTACATGAGTCTCCTGAGGGCAGAGTCCAGTATATTTCATTATGACAGAGCCAGAGAGAACTTCTTAACAGTGTAACACGACTGGACTGAGTGGGGACCACAACTATAGGCTTATGTTCCAAAAAGCCCTGGATTCCTGAGAACCACCAGTCTCCATATACCTTCTGGTGACAATCAGGTACCCAACACGATAGAGAAGGAGTAACTTATAATAAACAGTATTTCAACAGATTCACAACACTACTTTAGGATTTTTTTTCAGGAAATTTGTTATATTTGTTTTTAACAGCTAACAAGTCCTGGCACAAACACAAAACCTGCACTCCTGTAAACGACAATAATATCCAATCCACTCACTTCCAATAAAGTTACAGAGATGGGTCAGATCTGAAAAAAAAAATCATTGGATGTTTTAAAATAATTGCGAACTGCCAAGTATTAAGCAGTTAAAGGATCATCACACACAGAACTAAGGAAGAGAAACTGGAGTAAACACAACTGTGGGTGGTAAATAGCAACACGGCAGCATCTGTGGAGGCAGACGAATGTCCCATGCCTTGGGCTGGGTGGCTGCATCAGTACTGAGATAGCCAGTATAAAGCGGTAAGTGGAGGGTGTGAGGCAGGAGCTGGAACCAGGTAAGAAGGGAGGTGATGGGGAGGGTGCCAGATAGCAGCTGGTGACTACGAGGTGGAGACTTAAGGAGAAAGAGAGAGAAAGCTAGAGGGTACAAATGGTGCCAGGTGGGGGAGGAAGGTAGAGACAGAGGCTTGATGGTGATATGGAGACACAAGGGACTGGAGGTTCTGAAATCTTTTAAGTAAGGATGGTGCTAAAGTGGAACTAGATAAGGGACATAATGGATGGATGAAAGCAGTGGGAGAAAGGAATAAAACTAGGCAACGGGGTAGGGTTATTGGGAAATAGTGGGGTGAGTAAGCCCAGGTGGTTCAGAAGGAGAAAGAAAGGGGGTGTGGGAAACTGGAAAACTCAGTGTTCATACAATTGGATTGTGGCCTAACCAGGTAAAATGTGAGGTGCTATTCCTCTAGTTTACATTTGCCCTTACCCTGGCAGTAAAGAAGACCACGGACTGACAGGTGAGGGTGGGAGTGGGGGTGGGGGTTGAATTGGCTTACAACCGGGAGCTTGGTGTGGCCATTTTGGACTGAGCATACATGCATGGCAAAACGGTTGGAGTGGAGGAGCTGAAAGAAAACAGTCAGAACTGTAACTACGACAAAGTACAGTGAAGCAAAAGATAACATTAAAAGATTATCAAAAAAGGATACAATAAAAAACAAGTTAGTGGTTTTTCATACACTTGAACTTCTGCAGAGTCAAGTGAACACTGCTGTGGAAGTTTAAAGTCCATGAAAATATTTGAAAGGACTGGCTAATGCAGAAAGGCTTTTAGTCACATCACTAATGCATTACTGAAACCTGTCCCTCTGGTTCATCGTTGGAAGCATTAAACTCAAGAAAGCTCAAAAAATCACAAGGTGAAGTACACAAGGGCAAGTTTGAAAGACTTTCTGAAACATTATGACTTCTGTTGTCAATGTTTTATTTGTACCAGACATAGGTACATACTTGTTAGCCATGTGGAACATCTGCTTTCAATGATGAGTGGTTACAGATGTCATTGATGGGAGCCTTCTAGTCATTACATGTGTTGTTTTGATCAAGGCCTCTCTGATGATTTTGCCCTGTAACTCTCTCCCAACAGATGTCTATAACTGCTGTGTTAGCTTCAACTCTATGTTTCTTCTGTCTCATTATATTTAGTTTCTGATTCATCTCACTTTCATGTTTTTTTGAAGGGTGAAATGTCAACAAAAATGCATCCCCTTCCCGAAATGGGAAGAAATATATTGACCTGAAATGTTAACTTTATTTATCTGCCCACGTCTCTCATTTTCAACATTTTCTGACTTTGTTTGGAAGCTATTGAACAGAGGGGAGCATCAGACTCATCTAACCATTTGATATTTCCCCTTCAAATTACTAGTAGCTTCCAAAAATTCATTCTAAATTCAGATATAAGAAACTAGTACAGATTGAAGTGATTTTGAGTTTGTAATTTGAAAAAGAAAGGAACCACTGGAAAGGCTCAGCAGATTAGGCAGCATCAAAATTGGAAAGAGAAAAAGAATTGACATTTCAGGTCAAAGATCCTTCATCAGGACTGGAAAAAAGAGAAAAATAACTTAGCTTTAATTGCAGAGAAGGTGAGGGAATGATGAATAGGACAGAGGGAATATCTCTGAAAGGTTAAAGCAGGGTTGCCGGGGGATAAAATGTTGACATTGATGGGTTAATGGTGACATTTAGAAAGAGAAAATATGAATAAAGGATGGTAAAGCTGTGAAATAAGGACAGTTAGAAAGAGTACATACAAAGGAATGTAAAAACTGTCAAATGCAAAACTCTAGGAAGTGCCTGGCAAATCAGGCCACACTACAGGAGAAAGACAAATTGAGTGATACTACAGCAGAACTCTCAAAAAGACACGAGTTACCTGAAGTTGTAGAATTTGATATTGAGTCTGCAAGGCTATAATGTGCCCTGGTTGAAGATGTGAAGCTGTCCCTGGAGCTTTTGCTGTGCTTTATTGTGAGGAAGAGTGGGATAAATATTAAAAGGGCAGGCTACAAGCAAGTTATAATTGCTCCCCTTTAACTTAAAACTAACTTGTTTGCTCTCTTTCCCATTTCTGTTGAAGAGTCTTCAATCTGAAATGTTAATTCCATTTCTCTTTCGATAGATGCTGCATAGCCTGCACCATGGTTCCAGCATTTTCTGTTTTTATTTGAGATTTGTAGCATTTACAGTTCTACACATTTATTAGAGTTGGCTGCACAGTCTCACACCTGTGATATATATGGCTCGAGGTCAACATTTTGATAAAACATTGCTGATACACTCAGCTATTTTCTTTAATTCTAAAGGCCTCAAAATACAGTAAGCCTGGAAATTTAATTGTATGGCATTGACTTCAAATGTCAAAAATGAGTGCTGATTGGCATGTTTCTTTTGCAAACTAGTTTTTCTTGAGTGCCTGCTGCTTGTTAAATTAGTTAAGGCATTTCATTAAATTTTCCAGGGTGGATACCTCAAACTAGATTGGCTCACTCCCTATGCAATTCAAGGGCTTAACACCAGTTTCATGCATCATTCCCATCATCAATCTGTTCTGATCACTGAAGGCTGCAAATGAAGGTATGTTGAAAATAATTTACTTACCTGTACAAATAGATGGTGGTGGGTGGGGGGGGAGGGTGCTCCTTCTTAACTCCACCTTGTAGGCCGCTGCTTACCACTGGCCGTCTTCCAGATTCTTGTGCACCTATTGCTGGGATCTGAGATGCTCAAAATAAATACAAATACATTGGTGGCAAAGTTGCAGAAATATTAAGCCATTACTTTTTTTTTCAATATTTGCCAGAGATCAGCAATGTGTAAACATGGCAGAGGAAAAGAAATGGAACAAGGCAGGAAACAGAGCATAAGAACTTCAGAAATAGAAATAGGGATTGGCTACACGGTCCTCCATACCTGCTCTGCCACTCTGTAAGATCGTGGCTGATCTTTTACCTGAATACCATTTTACTCCACTGACCCTATATCCTTTATAACCTATTACATCTATTAATCTCCTACCCTGGAGATTTGTGGACCTTTGAAGTTCCCTTATCCTGAATAAAATCAATGACTCTATATCCCATTTGGGTAGGGAATTTCAAAGGTCCATAGATCTCCAGGGCAAGAAATTTCCCATCTCTGTCCTAAAAGACTGACTATCTTAAGACATTGTTAATGTATCTCCACTGTCAATCCACATAAGAACTTTGTATGTTTCAATGAGGCCATCTCCCCTTTGACAAACTCAAAATATATATTGATATAAACTTGATGACTGCTCCACTTATAATAAATGAATACATCTGGAAGAGAACAGTTTGCACAGGTAATCAATGACCATGGCGCTGATCAAAACGTCAGCTTCTTCAAGGAAGAATGTTTTCAAGCAACAAGAAATGGCTAAACCACATCTGACTGAGACAGAAAGGGATAAAAATGAATCATTTCAGTTTTCAGATACAGAACCATCCTTTCTGAGTGAACAAAATAAGGATCTATACTCCAAAGAAACTTCAACTCACTCATCACTGCACAACCTTCAATTGCCTTTCCTATCTACAATCCAGAAAGGAGTCTGTCACCTCCAATAAATGTTCAAATTGTAAACATCCATTAGAAACAGAAGAAAACGGCAAAGTCACTGCAGATTTTGATGTACGTGTGAATTGTTCTATGTCTGAAATAATTAACAACTTGACCACTTGGACTAAAAATGAAAACCAGTCGGTAGTGATGAGCAACTCATCCAGAACTTCTGCTGCAGAGTTGTTACAAATTTGGGATGTGATTTGCAACCCGAAAAATAAGTATTGATGCAGGAGATGAAGACTTTATATCCCCTTAAGCATTATTTAATCAGCAGAAGCTTCTGGCGGTCAGCATGCTAACTGTTGGTCTTGAATCTCCTAATATTCTAGCCAGTTCTGTGACTACACAAAGAGTGCAACCAAATGTACCTTTAGTAACACTGAAACCTGCATCTCAAATATCACCACTTACAAGGGTTATTACAAAGAACAGTGACAAATGAAGAAGATTAGTCACAAGAACATTTGGCACAGGGTTAGCTTCATCTTCTGTTGAGACTGTAACATCTGGACTGCCCTTGGAGAATGATATTAGTGACAAGAATCAAACTGGTTTAAAGCTAACAGCAGACTCTCTAAATGGATTAAAACAGTTCCCTTCATCAGATCAGATTCAAATGACACACAACCGAAAAGTGTGCATGCTGATACAATTAATGACACATATTCAGAACTGAACCCAGAGAAGCCAGTTGTAGAAAGGAGGAAAAGAGAAAAAATGAGATTGGCAGCACACTTGGGAAAAGCTGACAAAAATCCACAAACACTCACTATAAAACTTCCCACTTTTCCAGGAACAACATCGAGGATGGACAATTCAGTATAGCCAGAGATAACTAATACGGGAGATATTTTTCACTTTAAGACATGGCACTTCAAATTGATAACGTTCTGTATGCAAATGGAACAAAACAGCAGAATCTAGCTTCACAAACAAGAAAATATGCAGATGCTGGAAATCTGAGCAATACACACAAAATGCTGGAGGAACTCAGCAGGCCAGGCAGTATCTAGGAAAAAAGTACAGTCAACATCGACTGTACACTTTTCCTAGATCCTGCCTGGGCTGTTGAGTTCCTCCAGCATTTTTTGTGAATCTAGTTTCAGATCAACTTGATTTAATCATAAAAGGCAAAACATCCCTTTCAGAAACAGAAAGCAATTTGAGGCAGCAATGAACCATCTACACATAACTGATGAAAGTCTTTCTCAAAATGCAGGTGCAAATCTACAGTTGACTACATCTAGTCCAGATGAAGTAGCTTTTCTGGTAACATTCTCTGCTGGGTTCAAAGTAGAGACTGTTACCTTCCAAGTGGCTGTTGTTTTTTCGGAAGCAGAGACGTCCAGAGAAAGTAAATATTGAATCAAACCTGATAATAATGAAGAAACATTTGGGTCCAGAGGGAATGTTGAGATCAAACCAAATGGAGTTACATGGTCCTGATGAAGAGTCTCGGCCCAAAACGTCGACTGTTTACCCTTTTCCATAGATGCTGCCTGGCCTGCTGAGTTCCTCCAGCATGTTGTGTGTGTTGCTTGGGTTTTCAGCAGATTTTCTTGTCTTTGTGCTACATGAAACTAGTCTACATGATCAACAGTTGATGCGAAAGGAAATGCACAGGTAGGTACAGTCACCGAATTAAATACACTACAAAAAAACTACACACTGTATTAAGCATGATTTAAAGTTGGTGCCAACAGCAAGTGGTTCAGTCCCGTGTAGAATAATTACAACTCAAAGCAGATTTAGTACTCCGTGAATAATGAAATGTTGGAGTCAACTGCATCTAAGTTCAATTAACTATTTCCAGTGGAGATGCAAGACCAAAGCAAATGAGACTGGCTCATCAGAAAGCAGGTCTCCAGCTGTCACCACAGAAATAACACCAGAAGGAGAAACTATAATTCCATTCACTTCCTCGTTGATGCCTTCAGGTAAGTAAACATAAGTTAAGTTTTTGTGTAGACAGGTCATTCCCAGGTAGTTTTCCTATTCAACATGCAAGTGATCCCGTATCGAAGTTTCAATAGGCTGCAAGATGGGATATGATGGAAGTGCAGGTTCTAGCATAAGGGAAAAGAATTTTTCAAGATACAGACTTTTCATCAGAAGAAGAGAAAGTTAGAAAGCAATCGAGGAGGTGAGGAAGGTAGAGCAAAGGGAATGTTTGTGATAGGGTGAAGAGAAAGAGGGACTGATGACAACATTGTTGGCTGAAAGAAGGCGGTGAAAGCTTGTTGAACATAGTTACCTGTCTGGGGACATGCAAATAGAGAGGGATGGGTGAGAGAAGAAAACCAACATAGAAACGCTGGAACAATGAGATAAAGAACACTGTACTTGTAAGAAATCTGAAGTAAAACACAACGCTGAAACAGATTTCTGGCATTTGAAAAGTTTGGCTTTTTTGGTACAATGTAAAGTGCTTATTATTTACGAATTTCATAGAATCCTTTGTTAAATTCAATGAGGCGATTATCGCCTTCAGTAACTCATTGGATTAATCCAAAGGAGGAAGGACACGAATCATGAATAAAAGAACTTTATAGTCTTGTTATTTAGTGCATTATTAAAGCTATTTGTCTAATGATAGTTTCTCCCAGTATCTCAGCAGCATACTGATTATAATGTGGAATATGTGAATATTTACACCAATATGTACTGTACAAATGGCCAAGCACAGCATGCTTCCAATTAGGTTCATGTGGCAATGTGCTGTGACAAACAGAAGATAGATTTCAGGCACCACATTATCCACAATCCTACCCAAGTGACATGGACTGTACCTGGGAGACTGACGCTCATCTGGGATACCCCATCCATTTGAATTTTGCATCTTTGTTTATCAAAGAACACAGAACATGGAAGTATGTTTATGTTATTGTTTATGATGGCAAAGGACCCAACAGAGTGGAAATTGGCAGGTAACCACTGGATTTGTGATTTATAAATGAAGGAGTCTATAAAATATCTCACAGACAAAGTTCAAAATAAAGAATTAAGATCTGTAAAAAGATTGCTGCTTTTAGGTGTGTAATATACTGTATAGTGTAGGAAGTAATTGCTTCATGGAAGGTGTATGACTATCATTTCATTGTATTGAATCATTTTATAAACATTTTATTTCACAGCCTCTTAAGGAAAATCATTCATAGCTGTAACTATAGCAAAATCTTACAGCCATCTAATAGTTCTGGTACTGAAATGCACCTTGATATTTTGTTATTCTGAAGAAAGCTGTGAAATAGAATTCAATGAACTAGTAATTTGTAGGTTGACACTGAAAACTCAGAAAACCTGTTAGATTTTTGTAAAATCCCAGTTGGTTCACTAACATCTTTTGAAGAGGGATCTGTTAGTTTGTCCTCACCATTTAACACCATTTCGCTTCATAGTTTCCTTTGAACAAGGCACAAAAATAAAGTAAAATAAATAACTGAAATCAGCCATTTTGGCACTTGTATGAGTAGCTTATCAATTAAGGAAACATGATTCAACTTTGATCAACTACTGGTTTAATGTACATTAAAGCATCTGCAGTAAAGTAAAATTCTGCTTTCCTTTTCAGTCTGACTGAATCAGGTTCTGTGGATCTGAACTGCCACCAGAGCTCCAGGGATCATCCAGCACAATGAGCTTCCCAATGGGGCCTGACTCCTCTTTCGAACCAGAGGGATTTTCAGCTCAGTTCAGCACTTTTTAAATCCCCGTAGATACACATCAGTCCAATAGAGTTCAACAAACTTTCCGCACTGCTGATGTGGAATTCACTTGTGCTGGACTTAGAAGCTGCCAACTACGTTAGCCAAGCTAAAATTCACAACATGTTGACTGTTTTGTTCTACTACTTAAAGATTCTATTCATCTGTCTGGAGGAAAGAAAATTTATGATAGCATATTAGAAATGGAGTCTGATGGGATTAGAGAGGAATATGTGTTGGGCAGTGGATCAATAGAGGTCCACATTAGCTGGGCTTCAGTCGACCTGCTTTAGCTGAGACACGTTTGTCAGGAATGGCTGTGTTACATGAAAGGCTGCTTACATTGTTTGCACTTGCACAAATAATACAGAAGCACAAGGCCTATAAAATCTTTTGTATATAGTAAATAAAAATAAAATCAGATGATGGATCTCTAAAATAGAAACAGAAAATGCTGGGTAAAAATCACAAGTTCAGAAAATAGTCCATACTTTGGGCCTGAGAACTTAACACCAATTTAACATATTTCTTGCTATTCTTCTCTTAATTTGCTTTTCTCTCTACTTTTGCATTGTTAGCAAATTTAGCTACAATGTATCTGTCATGATGTCTTAATGACTACTGCCCAGTGGCTCCAGCATGCACGATCATGAAGTGCTTCGTGAGACTGGTCATGGCATGCATTAACTCCAGTCTCCCAGACAAGTTTGACCCATTACAGTTCACTTGACGCTGGAACAGGTCTATAGTGGATGCCATCTTTCTAGCTCTACACTCATCTCTAGAGCATTTGAACTCATGATAGACTATTTTAGACCTCATATTCTGTTTAGGTAGCTTCCAACCTGATGGCATGAACATCAATTTCTCCAGACTCCAGTAATCTTTTTTTCTCCTTCCCTGTTCTTCAATTCTTCACTCTGGCCTCTTCTCCTCACCTTCCCATCACCTCCCCTGGTGGCCTTCCTCCTTTCCCTTCTCCCATAATCCACTCTTCCCTCCTATCAGGTTCCTTCTTCACCAGCCACTTGCCTTTTCGACCTATCACCTCCCAGCTTCTTATTTCATATCCCCTCCCGCACCTGGCTTCAACTATTGCCTTCCAGCTTGTCCTCCTCCTCCTCCTTCCCCCACCTTCTTATTCTGGCATCTTCCCCTTTCCTTTCCAATCCTGATGAAGAGTCTCAGCCTGAATCATCAACTGTTTAGTCATTTCCATAGGTGCCACTTGAACTGCTGAGTTCCTCCAGCATGATGGGTGTGTACGGACATTAGACTACTGTTTATTGATTATAACTCTGCTTTCAATAGTATACTTCCAAACAAACCCATTTACAAGCTCTTCCATGTGGGACTCATCTTCCTTTGCAACTGGATCTTTGACTTCCTGACCGACAGACCACAATCAGTGAGGACAGGCACAAAACCTCTGCTACGGTGATCTTCAACACAGGTACCCTCAGGATCCCGTGTGGCCAGATTCTACTCTAAGTTCACCCACAAGTTTGCAGATGACACTAGCACAAACAATGTACACAAGAAGATGGAGGAATTCAGTATGTCAGGCAGCATCTATGGAGGGGAATAAACAGTCCTGAGTCCTTATGAAAGGGATTAACCCAAAACGTTGATTGTTTATTCCCCCTGACTGAATGCTGCCTGACTTTTGGAGCATTTTGTGTGTGTTGCTCAAGAATCTACAGAATCTCTTCAGAAGTTCCAAGTACTATTTATTATCAAAGCGTGTCTGCAGTACACAACCCTGAGATTCACCTCCTCCACAGACAGCCACGGAACAAAGAAAACCATAGAACCCGTTTAATGGAAAACATCAACCCCCCACACGCAAAAAAAGCAAATTGTGCGAATGGCAACAAAAAGAAATGAGCAGAAAACACAGAATATTAAACACAAGATGTCTTGGAGGGGAAGAAAGGATGGCGGTGCGACGCAGCGCACGCAGCCACTCCGAAGTGATATCGTATTTGTTAAATAGGGGCTGTGCACAATCCTGATTTGTTGGAGACAGATGTGAGAAGCACGAAGGAACATCTGGAGAAACTTCTGAAATGCCGTTGCTACTGTGCGATCGAGAATCTCCGGAGGGGAAGGCCCCAAATCCTTGGCTTTGCCTATTGCTTGTGGCCGGGGCTGGGGTCGAAGTGCTCAGCAGAGATGATGCTCGGTGCTCGATGTTGGACAGCTGGTCGGAGGCTCGAAGTTTTCGGATGGACTCGAGTCGGCTGTGGTCGGGTGCTTCCAGGGTGCTGCATCGGCAAGTTTGCAGCGCTGGAAGCTCACGGCAGGGAGTTTTTTTTTCTTCCTTCTACCGTCTGCATGAGATGATGGGACTTTCGAGAGACTTTGAGACTTTTTTTTACCGTGCCATGGTATGTTCTTTATCAAATTATGATATTGCTTTGCACTGTTGTAACTATATGTTATAATTATCTGTTTTTTGTCAGTTTTTTAGTCTTGATTTGTCTTGTGTTTCTGTGATATCATACCGGAGAAACATTGTATCATTTCTTAATGCATGCATTACTAAATGACAATAAAAGAGGACTGCGTGTCCTCATAATCTAATCTAATCTAAAATGGAAAGATTCAAAATCACCCAAAACAGAAACAGAAAAAGAAGCAACCAGAAACCAGAAACAAATCATAATGTGAACTACAGGGCAATCTACAAACCTTGCCGAAGACCCAGGTCTCCAGCACCATTGTCCAACAGCACTGAAGGAGAGAGAGACCATTCAGACACAGAGACCTCCCTCTAGGGGCAGTGTGTGGAACTGTTACATGCAGACACTGCTCTGACGGCAGTGAGCGAGAGGCTGGTAGACAGCGCTGAATACTCGCTTGCTTTCTGCTACCACCTCGAAGATTTCAATCTTCCGTGGTGCTTTAACCGGTGAGATTGTCGAGAAATGGAGTCGATTACGGGCCGACACTCTGGCCTCAAGGCCGAACACTTCTCCAAACTCCCTCAGAGACAGCAGAGTGCCAGACTGGCTCGAAAACAAAACACCAAAATGTAGATCACAGGCTCCAACATCAGCATAGCCACATTTGAAAGAGAAAGAAAATGTAAAAGAAGTGAAAGAAGTTTTGTGAACCGTCTGACGGATGTCGTTCTTGGTCATGTTGTTTGCTGCCCTATTTTCTTGTGTAGATGATGCCACTGCAAAGGACTGTATCTCAAATAATGATGAGTTCAATTGCAGGAAGAGATAGAAGGCTTAGTGACAGGGTGTCATAACCATAACCTTTCCCTCAATTATCAGCAAAACAAAAGAGCTGGTTATTGACGTCAGGAAGGGGAACAGTGCACAATGCTCCTGTCTACATCAAGGTGTTGAAGTTGAGAGTGTTTAGAATTTCAAGTTCCGTGAACTGAACATCAATAACCTGTCCTGGTCAACCAGGTTAACGGCAGGGCCAAGAAAGCGCAACATGACCACTCCTTCCTCAGGAAGCTAATGAAATTTGGCATGTCCCCGTTGAGTCTTACCAATTTTTCTGATGCATCCTATGCAAGTGGCTTGGTATGACAACTGCTTTGCTTGTGACTGCAAGAAGCTGTGGATGCAGCTCTGTAACATCGCGAGAAAAAGGCTTTGTTCCATGTCTTTCACTTCTTGATGCTTGGTAAAGTATCTACCATAACGGAAGACCCCACCCATCCTAGACATTCCCTCTTCTCCCATCTCCCCAAAAAAGCCTGACAGCACACACCACCAGGCTCAAGGACAGTTTCTATCCTGCTGTTCTTGGACTATCGAACAGTTCCCCGGCATGATCAAATGGATTCTCGACCTCACAACCTACCCCATTGAGACCTTGCAACTTACAGAGACTATTTTTTAGATTCAGTGAATTCAGAAATCAGAGGTGCAAAAGGATTTAAGATCCTAGTGCATGATTCCCTAAAGGTTAACTTGTAGGTTGAGTCAGTAGTAAGGAAGGCACATCGCAATATTAGCATTAATTTTGAGAGGACCAGAATACAAAGGCAAGGATGTAATGCTGAGGCTTTATAAGGCATTTGTCCACCACATTTGGAGTACTGCAAGCAGTTTTGGGCCCCTTATCTAAGAATGGATGTGCTGACACTGGAAACAGTCCAGAAGATGTTCATGAGTAATCCCTATGGAGAGTGGAGAGAGGGGGAAAGTAAAGATATGTTTGGAGGTAGGCGGCGTTTGGGGATGGCAGAAGATGCAAAGTTGTGTTGGATGTGGAGGCTCATGGGGTGGTAGATAAGGACAAGGGGAGCTCTGTCACAGTTAAGGCAATAGGAAGACATGATGAGTGTGGGTGTTCAGGAAATGGAGGAGATGCGAGTGAGGGCAGCAGCAATTGTGGAGGAAGCAAAACCCCACCCTTTGAAAAAGGAAGACATCTCTGCTGCCCTGGAAAGGAAAGCCGCATCCTGAGAACAGATGAAGACAATGGAACAGGGAAAAGGGAATAGCATTTTTATAGGAGACAGGGTGGGAAGATATATAGTAGGATTTGGTAGGTTTATAAAAGACGTTGGTCGACATCTTCACAACTTCTGCCACCTCCAAAGGGAACCTACCGCCAAACATATCTCTACCTCCTCCCACCTCTGCTTTCCACGTGGATCGCTCCCTCTGTGATTCCCTTGTCCACTCTTACCTCATCACTATTATTGCTTCCAGCGCTTATCCCAGCAAGCAGCCAAATTGCTACACCTGCCTATTCACCTCCTCTATCACCTCCATTCAGGGCCCAAACATCCTTCCAGGTAAGGCAACACCCTGACCTGTTGGGGTCATCTGTTGTGTCTGGTAGTCCGGATGCAGCTTCCTCTACATTAGTGAGACTCGTCGTAAATTGGAAGACTGCTTTATTGAGCCTCTCCATTCCATCCACCAAAAGTGGAATTTCGCCATGGCCAAACATTTTATTGCTTCCCATTTCCGTTCTGACATGTTGGTGCACGGCTTCCTCTTGTGCCACGATGAGGCCACCCTCAGGATAGCCTTCAACCTGATGGCATAAATATCGATTTCTCTTTCCAGTAAAATATTTTATCCTCCCGCTCCTCTTTTTTTCCTATTCTCTACTCTGGCCTCTCACCACTTCTCACCTGCATATCACCTCCCCTCAGCAGCCTTCCTCCTTCCATTTCTCTTATTATCCACTCTCCTCTCCTACAGATTCCTTCCTCTCTCACCTTTTATCTTTCCTATCCATCTGGCTTCACCAATTACCTTCTAGCTGCCCTCCTTCCCCACCCCCACCTTTTTATTCTGTGTGTCCCCTTTCCTTTCTAGTCCTGAAGATTGAAACCATGACTGTTTGCTCTTTTCCACAGATGCTGCTTGACCTGCTGAGTTCCTCCAGCATTTTGTGTGTGTTGCTCTGGATTTCCAGCATCCACAGAATTTCTTGAGTTCATGCTCAATCATACATTGGAAACATCTGAGGACTTTACACTGACCTTATTGCTGGGTTAGATGATAGGTTTACAAAGTCGGTCTTAGTAACAGTTCTCATCTGCTATTCCAAGATGTACAAATGGAATGTCCAAAAGTGCTTATTTCTTCATTGTGTGATATAACTTTTAGCCAAATATTTAAAAGGAAATTAAAATAACAAATTTCTTCCATGCCTTTTCTTTAATTCATCAAATACTCTGGACTCCTCAAATCCGATCTCAGGAGGAGTATTCAGGACAAACAGCTGAGATGAATTGTAGGCTCCTCATACAAGGAGGTTTAATGTTTCATTCCCAGACAAGCAGTCCTGGTGAGGGACCACAGAGGATGATCACAAAGATTAAGGATAGAACCGAACGATTCTCCTACACAACTGGAGATTGCGTCTGATATCGTCTGGAGACGACACATTGATCAGTTGAGGAGAGTAGAGTCAATTGTTAGAAAAGAAAGGTGGCTAGAGGTGTCAGAACCACTTCCAGTAGTCCCAGAGCCAACTCCTGCAACCACCACAGTGGAGGCGCCAGAACCTGAGCCTGTTTCACAGCTACAAGTCTCTCCTGCAAAGCAAAGTGAACCCCCCCCCCACTTGTCAGGAAAGACATGATCTCACAAGAGTAAGAAATCTTCCAAACAATTCAGTCTTTAGGCCTGAATGGAACAATCTAAAATTATATATTATGAGGGACGATTGATAAACTCATGGCCTAAGGTAGAAGGAGCCAATTTTAGAAAACCTAGCACATTTATTTTTCAACATAGCCCCCTCCTACACTTACACACTTAGTCCAGTGGTCGTGGAGCATACAGATCTTGGACCTCCAGAAAGTATCCACTGCAGGGTTGATTGATAAGTTTGTGGCCTAAGGTAGAAGGAGATGAGTTATATGGCTCTCGTTACATGCACATGCAGTTCAACTCTGAGTGATTATGCAGAAAGTTTGAAGTTAATAACTCATCAGGGGTGATTGATAAGTTCGTGGCCTAACCTAGAAGGAGATGAATGATTAACTTCAAACTTTCTGCATAATCACTCAAAGAGTTGAACTGCATGTGCATGTAACGAGAGCTGTATAACTCATCTGTTTGGAGACACGATGAGCGATGTTTGTTGGATATTTGTTCTCCCTGTGAAGGAGGCGAGGTTTGGAGAAACAAGTGATTTACCCGTTGAGATGGTATGTTACAGAAGTGGCCAGCTTCATTGCTCTGGACACAGTAAGGCACCTTGGAAAACATATGGGTGATTAAAAAAAAATAGTACTTCAATTTTGTTGAAATAGCCTACAATTCCACAAGAAATATTAAACAACAGTACCGAATAAATATCTGACAAGTAAAAGGATTGAAAATTGATTTCTCATAAGATTAAACATTGCAAAGGCCCTATTTTTACTTCTATTTCTATGAAGCCCTGAATCCCAGTTGCTTTCTTTTACCAAGCTGAACGGCAGGATTAATCTGGAAACCAACCTGTTGACCTGGTATCTTAACAATGAATCAATACACTTATTTTGCCTAGCCTACACTTCTTAATAATTTGTTTTGGATACCCTCTTGTATGGAAACCCTTTTCATCAGGATTTTCTCCAACGTTCTCCTCCTCCTCTTCTACAGACCATTCTGCACTATGATTAATATCTGACCAATTTCATCGCTGGCAATATACATTTACATGAAGTAGTAAAAGTATTGCTCAAGGGAAATGATACTCAGGGCAAAATCACTTTTTTAATAATTTTAAATAATGTTTTGATTTTAAAGACAATAGTTTGATTCCATGCTGGATTTTATCTAGTGGAGGTTTGTACTCTACATAGACAGATTCATAGCCACCAATTTTTCTGATAGGTTTATATTTCTTACAGAAGGTTGCTATTAAGATGTCCATATATTAGAAAAGCATTCTGGATGCAGTTGAAACCACTGTTTTCTGATACCTATGTGGAGCCTTGTTCCAATTTTGCCAGTGAACTTCCATAAGCTATAGGCCAGAACGGAATCAAACAAACAGACTATTCAGCCCAGAGCATCTACTTTTTAATCACAATACTCCAACTCAAACTCAAGGCACAGTATCTGATTCCTGACATATTCTTACACGACCTATGAAATGAACAGCTGGAAGCTAGACTCTAAGCTCCGACCATGAACTTTTCCATCTGGCCTGCTGCTTAAATCAGCTAAACAGCGAGTCGTTCCCCGCTCTTGCTTCAGCCAGTACCTGACCTTTCCAATCTGGCCCAGTGGTTAAATCAGCCACAGCTTGGGTCATTTCCCGCTCTCAGGCTCAGTGACTCTGCCTTGCCTCAATTCTCCCACTTCAAAGTCCACTCCAGCAGCCCAACATATTGGCTCAGGCCCCACTCTTCGGCCTGTGCCCTACCACCTCAATTTGCCCAGTACATGCCACACTGCATCTGCTCTGCACCTTTGAGAGCTCATTACACACTGCAAAAAAAATCACACAGGCGGTTCAAAAGTTCAACTCCAAAAGGGAAGTTACAGGCTAATGATTGCAATGACTGTTCTTGAGAAAAAATGGTTTGAGAAATATATGCATTCCTTTGAAAATATTTCCAATTTTTTTTGTAACATATGACCCTTTAAGTCTCCTAAGTTCAATTTTTAAAAACTAAACATTATGCCTCTTACTTAATCGCAACTCCTATTGCAACCATTTCCTTGTTGGACTGTTCTGTATCCGCTCAGAACTCTGACTGGGAAATGATGGTGGTGGTGGTGGGTGGGGGATTTTCCATTCATTTCATCTCTGTAATCTTCACCTCTGTAACTTTGCTAGTACTTCACTTAATAGGGTTGGGTATTTAATTTTGATCTCTCAATTTAAAAAAAAGATTTTATTTTGACTGTTTTAATTCTCTGAATAAATAATGAAAACAGTGTAGCTCTGTGTGGTCAACTACATAATGGAAATCAGCCCTTGCCCAACCTCCATTCGACCTTTGCAAGATAAATCACTCTGTGGCATTGTACTTCCACACAATACTGAGCCCACTGTTGGAGAACAAGAGCTAGCACATAAAACACTGTTACGACTTAAGAGTCAAAAGTATTCAACAAGTCAGGTGGCAGCTGTGAAAATTATCTTCTCTCTCTCTCTCTCTCACTCACTCACTCTCACCCTCTCCACAGATTGTGTAAGACCTCCAGAGTATTTCCAAATACCTCTGCTATTATTTTATTTCCAGCATCTGCAGTTCTCTGCTTTTGGGCAATTTTGATTGTCCTGTTCAGAAAACTCGAAGTAATATGGTAGGTAGTGTTTTTAACTGTTCCAAAAGGGACAGGTACAGCATTCGAGTATGAAGCACGTAGACAATAATACTGAGCAAGTTTCAGGGTTAATTGCCTGATGATGCTTTTGCTGTTCCAACTTAACACTTCCTATTGCCCCCATAGCTGGACTGTCGCCACAAACTGGCTGAGGATGGTGGACAGCCTGGGATGCAAGGGAAATGTTCTACTGGGGAGGTGCAACTTCCAATAGTGGATGTTGTGCTTGTGGAATCATAGGTACCTGAGACACTCAACCAAAGACTTGGTCTTTAACCTGAATGTTAACTCTTGTTTCTTTTATCTTGTTTCTTTTACTAATTGGCCTGCTGAATGTTTCTTACACTGTTTTTGTTTAAAAAAAATCATCCAATTCTATATACTCTGAAATCTCAAATAATTAAAAATTAAAATTAAAGATTAAAAAAAGCTTCCTGTCACACAATCTTAAATTTGTTATGGTATGAGAGAAATTAATTCAGTTTATTGAGTTCATGCCAGTTTCAAGTAGAGAAATCTGTTCAGTTCTTTCTCCATTGACACAAATTATTCTCCCTTCAGTACCTATTCACTTATCATTTGAAGTCAATGATTGACTTTGTTTCTCCTTTTCCTATCCACAGATCATAAATGTTCTCCCGTTTAAAGTAAAACTTACCCAATCAGGAGCATTAATCCTTTCTCCTATCTAAAGCTGCTCTCGGTCACCTGCTCTCAACATTCTTTGATCCAAACACAATTCCAGCTTCTGCAGTCTATCCTCACAGATAAATCCTTTATCCCTGAATATAAAATGAGTTAGTCATTTGATGTGATTTAAAAAAGATGTATTACCCTCTGGTAACTTTTTCCCCTTTGCTGCTTAAGTCTGGGACAATTTTTACTTAGTTTTAGCTCCTCACAAATTCTATTAATGAAGAAAATACATTTAGTTTTACAGCAGTTTCAACGAAAGTTTGATCTCCAGATTAAATTGATGGCCCAGAGACACCAAATGCTCACCGTGCATTAAACCTTTCATTCCTGGAATCAATTTTGTGAACCTTCTCTGAACTCTCTCCAATGCCAGGACATCTTTTCTTCAGATAAGAGGCCCAAAACTGATTGCCATACTTCAAGTGTGATCTGACCAATGTTTAATAAAGCCTCAGCATTACATCCTCACTTTTAGATTCTAGTCCTCTCAAAATAATGCTAACATTACATTTGCCTTTCATACCACTGACTGAACCTGCAAGTTAAACTTTAGGAAACACTGCACAAGGACTCCAAAGTCCCTTTGCACCTTTAAGTTTTGAATTTTCTCCCTGTTTAGAAAACAGTTTACACCTTTATTCCTCCTACCAAAGTGCATTCACTTCCTGACACTGTATTCCATCTGCCAATTCTTTGTCCATTCTCCTAATCTAAGTCCTTCTACAGTCTCCCTGCTGCCTCACCACTACCTGATCCTCCACTTATCTTCTCATTGTCTGCAAACTTTTCCACAAAGCTATCAGTTCCATCATGCAAATCATTTACAGATAAGAAGTAGTCCCTACACCAACACCGTGAAACATCACTAGTCAACCAAAAGGATCCCCTTTGTTCTGACACCTTGCCTCCTGCCAGTCAGCCAATCTTCTATGTTAGTAACTTTCCTGTAATACCATGGGCTCTTATCTTGTTAAGCAGCATTGTGTGCAGCGTCTTGTCAAAGACCTTCTAAAAATTCAAGTACACAACATCCATGACTCTCCTTTGTCTATCCAGCCTTTTACTTACTCAAAGAATTCCAATAGATTTAATCGTACTGCTGCTACTCAAGTTGCGCCTAGGGATCCCAGAACCTGCCGAAGATTCCCGATGGAGTACCTGGTAAGGCTCTGAGAACCTGTGCCAACCAGCTAGCGGGAGTATTCAAGGACATTTTCAATCTCTCACTGCTATGGGCAGACGTTCCCACTTGCTTCAAAAAGGCAACAATTATACCAGTGCCTAAGAATAATAATGTGAGCTGCCCTAATGACTATCACCCGCTAGCACTCACACTGACAGTGATGAAATACTTTGAGAGGTTGGTCATGAATTCCTGCCTCAGCAAGCACCTGGACCCATTGCAATTTGCCTATTACCACAATAGGTCAACGGCAGACACAATCTCAATGGCTCTCTACACGGCTTTAGGTCACCTGGACAACACAAACACCTATGTCAGGATGCTGTTCATTGACTATAGATCAGCATTTAATACCATCATTCCCACAATCCTGATTGTGAAGTTGCAGAACCTGGGCCTCTGTACCTCTTTCTGCAATTGGATGCTTGACTTCCAAACCAGAAGACCACAATCCATGCGGATTGGTGATAACATATCCTCCTCGCTGACGATCAACACTGGCACAGCTCTGGTGTGTGTGCTTAGTCCACTGCTCTACTCCCTATATACACATGACTGTGTGGCTAGGCATAGCTCAAATACCATCTACAAATTTGCTGACGATAAAACCATTATTGGTAGAATCTCAGGTGGTGACGAGAGGGTGTACAGGAATGAGATATGCCAACTAATGGAGTGGTGCCACAGAAACAACCTGGCACTTAATGTCAGTAAGATGAAAGAGCTGATTGTGGACTTCAGGAAGGGTAAGGTAAACAAACACATACCAATCTTCATAGAGGGATCAGAAGTGGAGAGAGTGAGCACTTTCAAGTTTCTGGGTGTCAAGACTTCTGAGGATCTAACCTGGTCCCAACATATCGATGTAGGTAGTTATAAAGAAGGCAAGACAGCGGCTATACTTTATTAGGAGTTTGAAGAGATTTGGCATGACAACAACTACACTCAAAAACTTCTGTAGATGTACCGTGGAGAGCATTCTGACAGGCTGAATCACTGTCTGGTATGGGGTGGGGGGGGGGGCTACTGCAAAGGACCGAAAGAAGCTGCAGAGGGTTGTAAATCTGGTCCACTCCATCTTGGGTACTAGCCTACAAAGTACCCAGGGCATCTTCAGGGAGTGGTGTCTCAGAAAGGCAGTGTCCATTATTAAGGGGCTCCAGCCCCCAGGGCATGCCTCTTTCTCACTGTTACCATTAGGTAGGAGGTACAGAAGCCTGAAGGCACACACTTAATGATTCAGGAACAGCTTCTTCCCCTCTGCCATCCAATTCATAAATGGACATTGAACCCTTGGACACTACCTCATTTTTAAAAATATACAGTATTTCTGTTTTTTGCACTTAAAAAATCTATTCAAGATACATACACTATAATTGATTTACTTATTTATTTAATTTTTATTTTATTATTATTTCTCTTCTATATTATGTATAATCCAAATCGTCAAGGACGACCTACCCCCAGGAATCAAAATTGTCTACAGAACAGATGGCAGACTTTTCAATCTTGCCCGTCTCAAGTCCAAAAACAAGATATCCACAAGTTCCCTCATCGAGTTCCAATATGCAGATGACAACAGTGTTGCAGCTCTCTCAGAAAACCACCTACAACAGATTCTGACTGCCTTCAACTGTGCATACACAAAACTTGGACTTACCATCAATTCCAAGAAGACTCAGATCATCTACCAACTGTCACCAACTGAGACAAATCGGATAGAACCATCAATTCAACTTGGTGAAATAACCTGGAAAACGTGGACTACTTCCCATATCTTGAAAGTCACCTCTCCTCCAATGTCGACCTTAATGACGAGATCCAACATCACCTTAAATGCGCTGGAACAGCTTTTGGATGTCTCTGAACAAGAGGCTTTCATGATTGTGACATCCGAACAGACACCAAAATGTTAGTGTACAAAGCAGTGGTAATCCCAACGCTCCTGTATGCATCAGAAACCTGGACAACATACCAACGACATCTGAAAACTTGAAAAGTTCCATCAACGCTGTTTTCGAAACATCTTAAGTATCAGCTGGGAAGATAGAAGAATCAACACCAGCATGCTAAATGAAGCAAAAACAAGAAGCATTGAAGCCTACATCATCAAGAACCAACTAAGATGAAGCGGTCATGTTGTTCGGATGAAAGACGAACGTCTGCTGAAACAAATCTTCTACTCCCAGCTTAAAGAAGGCAAACGTAAAAGAGGCGGACAACACAAGAGATTCAAAGACGTCTTAAAAGCCAAAATGAAGAAATGTAACATCGACATCAACAATTGGGAAACCAATGCCAAGGACAGGAAACTCTGACAAGCCATCATCCGAGAAGGAACAGCAACTTTCGAAGCCAACAGCTGTGCAGAATTAGAAGAGAAGAAAACGGAAAGAGAGGCAGTAACAACCAAAGCCCGATCTGCCATCTGGAACTACCTGTCCTGAATGTGGAAGAACTTTCAAAGCCAAGATTGGACTCATAAGCCACTTGAGAGCCCATAAATAGATCAACAGAACGAAGACCATCATCCTCCACCTCGAGGGATAGCCACGACAATATATTGCATTGAACTGCTGCTGCTAAGTTCACAAATTTCATGTCACATGCCAGTGATAATAAACCTGATTCTGAACAGATTTGTCAGGCAAGATTTTCCCTTAAGGCAACCATACTGAGTTTGGTCTATTTTATCAAGTGCCTCCAAGTACTCATCCTCAGTAATGGACTCCAACATCTTCCCAATCACAGAAGTCAGGCTAACTGTCTTATAATTTCCTTTCTTTTGCTTCCCTCCCTTCTTAAGGAGTGGAGTGACATTTGCAATATTCCAGTCCTTCATAACTACTCCAGAATCTAGATCATTATTTGTGCCTCCACAACCTCTTCAGCTACCTCTTTCAGAACTCTGGTGTGTCGTCCATCCAGTCCAGATGACTTATTGACCTTCAGATCTTTTAGCTATCCAAGCACCTTCTCCTCAGCAATAACAACTACACTCAATTCTGGCCCCTGATACTCTCCAATTTCTGGCATACTGCTAGTGTTTTCCAAGGTGAAAGCTGACACAAAATAATTGCTGTTTGTCCACCATTTCTTTGTCCCCCATTATCACCTCTCTAGCATCATTTTTTGGCAGGTCAATATCCACTCTTGCCTCGCTTTTACTCTATATATATCTGAAAAAAAACTTCTGCATCCTCTTTTATGTGATGAGCTAGCTTACCTTCACATTTCATCTTTTTTCTCCTTATGTTTTTTTAGTTGTCTTCTGGTGGTTTTTAAAACCTTCTCAGTCCTCTAATTTCCCATTAATTTTTGCTATATTATACGCCCTGTCTTTTGCTTTTATTCTGACTTTGACTTCTCTCATCAGCTATGGCTGCCTCATTCTTTCTTTAGAATACTGCTTCATCTTTGGGATGTATCTATCCGGTGCCTTCCAAATTGGAGCCAGAAACACAAGCCATTGCTGTACTGCTATCAACTTTGGACAGCTCCTTTCTCATGCCTCTGTAATTCCCTTCACTCCACTGTAATAGTGATATATCTTACGTTATCTTTGTGCTCGCAAACTGCAGGGTGAATTCAAAGTTCAAAGTAAATGTATTATCAAAGTACATTTATGTCACCATATACAACCTTGAGATTCATTTTCTTGCCGGCATCCTCAATAAATCCAATAACCATAACAGGATAATGAAAGACTGCACCAACAGGGTGGACAACCAGTGTGCAACAGACAACAATACAAAAAGAATAAATATCCAGTTCACGAGATGAAGAGCCTTTGAAAGCGAGTCCATAGATTGTTGGAACAGTTGAGAGTTGGGGCAAGTGAAGTTGAATGAAGGCATCCCCTCTGGTTCAAGAGCCTGGTGATTGAGGGGTAATCTGGTGGTGTGAGTCCTGATGCTCCTTAACCTCCTTCCTGATGGCAGTAGCAAGAAGAGAGCATGTCCTGGGTAGCAGGAAATCACTGATGATGGATGCTACCTTCCTGTGACAATGCTTCATGCAGATATGCTTAATGGTGATGGACTGGGTCGTATCCTCTACTTCTTGAGGGATATTTCCGCTCAAGGGCATTGATGTTTCCATTACCAGACTGTGATACAGCCGGTCAATATACTCCCCACCACACATCTATAGATGATTATCCGATTTAGATATTATGCCAAATCTTCGTAAACTTCTAAAGGAAGTAGTGGTGTTGCTATACAATCTTCGTAATTGCGCTTATGTGCTGTGCCCAGGTCAGGGCCTCCAAAATAATAACACCGAGGAATTTAAAGTTGTTAACCCTCTCCACCTCTGATCTAGGACACACTAGCAGGGATGATGACAGTACAGCAATGGCTGGGCCAATAAGGAAGGCACGGGATAGGGCTGGTTCATTGACCTGCAGTTTCCTTCTGAAGTCAATTAGCAGCTCCCAGGTCTTGCTATCATATTAGGACCACTGTCTACTAAGAGTTCCTTTACCACAAGTTCCGTAATTAAATATATTCAAAGCTGAGATGGATAGATTTTTGGTTCACAGAGCAGTTGAGTGCTGGGGCACAAAATGCTGGAGAAACTCAGCAATCCAGGCAGCATCTATGGAAAAATACGGTGGATGTTTCCGGCTGAAACGTACTTAGGTAGAAAGGTTTCGGCCCGGAACGTTGACTGTACTTTTTACCATAGATGCTGCCTGGCCTGCTGAGTTCCTCCAGCATTTTGTGAGTAAAGTTAAGGTGCCCACCACGATCTTGTTGAAAGGGCAAACTTTTGTCTACCTCTATTTCATGTGTTCCTGCTTCCTACTACATTCTTTGCTTAGTTTTACCTCACATGCAAATATCACGCTTATGTTAGATTCTGCCCTGTTCACTAATGAACAAAGAAGCTGATCATGGACTACAGGAAGAATGGAGTCAGACTAATTCCTATTGACATCAATGGATCTGGGGTTGAGAGGGTGAACAGCTTTAAATTCCTTGGCATAATCACCACCGAGGATCTCACGTGGTCTGTACATAGCGGCTGTGTGGTGAAAAAGGCGTAACAGTGCCTTTTTCACCTCAGATGGTTGAATAAGTTTGGTATGGGCCCCCAAATCCTAAGAACTTTCTACAGGGGCAGAATTGAGAGCAACCTGACTGGCTGCATCACTGCCTGGTATGGGAATTGTACTTCCCTCAATTGTAGGACCCTGCAGAGAGTGGTGCAGACAACCCAGCTCATCTGTAGATGTGAACTTCCCATTATTCAGGACATTTACAAAGACAGGAGTGTAAAAAGGGCCCGAAGGATCATTGGGGATCCGAGTCACCCTAACCACAAACTGTTCCAGCTGCTACCATCCGGGATAAAAGGCTCCGGGACAGCTTCTTCCACCAAGCCATCAGACTGATTAATTCATGCTGACACAACTGTATTTATATGTTATATTGTACATACTATTATAAATGACTATAAATTGCACATTTAGATGGAGACGTAACGTAAAGATTTTTACTTTGCAAGATGCAAGATGGAAAGCTGAGAAATTGCTCGTTTTCTGACTCTAAGCCAATTTTGTCTCCATACTGCCACTTCACACTTTAGTGAGAGATATTTTAATTTTGCAGACATCTATTATGTGGCATCGTATCAAATGCCTTTTAAATATATTTATGTGAAATAAGTGGTTTGCAGCTTCTGGGCTTATATTGTTGAACAGGGATGTAACAACCTACAATGATTGAGATCCATCAAAAAGTCTAAGTGCTGATGACAGGGAAAGCTTTTGGTAATTTGCATCCCCAAAACACATCACCTGTAGTGACCCACACAGAAGTGGACTTGTTTAAATGAACAAAAACATTTCCAGAGCTAAATAATTTGCAGAAGTATTTTGAAGAATACAATGTGTTCTCAAGCAGAACAATACCAACTTACATCAAATGCTCCACAGTTTTATCTTCTGCTTGCTGGCCTTTTGTTTCAGAAGTAATTAGCATCTAACAATTCAGCAAAGGCTCATAATAAGGTTTATTGAATCACCATTTAAAAAAAAATTGTGCAATGAATGGACTTGAGAAAATGCTGGAAGAGATTTTTAAATAAAGGATCACCCTTTCATTCTAGCTGCTTATAACTAGATTCCCAGGATTGCATCTCTGGTTAGCATTAGCAGACTGTATAATTCATGTTCACATTAATTTCATCTTTATTGAGTTCAATGATTACACAACCACCTTTAACAATGTTGTGCTAAAGTAGATTTCTATCAAAAGCACAAATCAAATGAGAAAACAATGTTAAGCCTTGGGTCAACACTGTCTGCAGCTGCAGCACAACGGCTGACAGAAATGTACAGTACACATTTCACCCCATAGATGTTGCTGTTTTCACTTTTGTTTCTCATACATTTGTAATATCCAACAGAGCGGAATGGCACTCCATTGTGTTCCATCTATTGAACTGAATTTATGATTGCCAAACCTACGAATTATCCTCAGCTCTCTGTTATTAATTACTCAATCTGTTACTGCTTTTCCCTTAATTTCGGATGTGCGGTCCAAACTCCAAATATAATCAAAAAGAAGTATTCTTCTAATCTTGAACATCAAAGTAATCAATGATTGGTTCTTCCTTAAATGGCTTTTGCATGTTGAATGTTCCATTGTCAATCCTGGGTGATAACAGAAAGCAGTTTAGAATTTTGCAACTTAGTAACATGCATGTTACAGAATTTAACATTGATCTGTGAGTATGATTTTAATACACAACTATTTGGCTTTCGTCTTCCCGTCTTCTTTAAACCTACATATTCAACTCTGCTGCTATCTCACAATAACCTAGTCAGCTGTCTGCACTCATCTATAGTGGCAATCAGCTAAGGAGGAAATCTTGTATCCAATTCCAAAACCACAAATATGGTTGATTCTTAGCTGAATCCTCAGTTCAGAAGCAGTAAATGGGAGCTTTGCCAGTGATGTCCACATTTCCTGCATGAATAACAAGAAAGGGCAACAGCTCAGTTTTCTCATCATTTCAAAACCCTTCTACAGCCTCATCTTTCAATCTCAATTTACTTGTTTGAATGTAATCTGCTAAAGCACAAGTGAAATTCCCCGGGAAAAATTTACTGTGTTTAGGTGACATTCTCTGGGTAAATTCACAGAGTGAGTGACAAGAAAGAAATATTCTTCAGAAAGTCTTAGCATACATGAAGTCCATTAAATTGTATGATGCCTCAGCTAAATAAGCTAAAACCCTTAAATGGAACTCTTCCACAAACAAATTACGGTTGGCTTTTCAAAAACGAAAAAAAAAATGTGGAAATGATGGTGGGAGGGGGTATGGCGCCAAACAGCATTTTGAGAACTTCAGAACTGCATATAGTATGATTACACTAGAGTAGAACTACGACAACACTGGAGAGTGCAGAAGAGATTTACAAGGAGTTTGCTTTAGAGCAGGAGATCGAAGGGAAGCTTAATTGACGTGCATAAAATATGAGGGCTTGGATAGAGTAGGAAGGAAGGGTATTTTTCCCAAACAAAGGTGACAAAATCTTGGGGGGCGGGGGGCAAGGTGGTATAGATTTTACAGTAATTGGTAGCAGTATTAATGGAGAAGAGAGAATATTTTCTTTCATCCCACAGCTGGTGGAGATCTGGAGTTCAAAGCTAGAAAGGATGGCCAAAGCAGAAAACTTCACATTTGACTTGGATGTGTGACCTGGAGGACGATGGACAAGGTGATTTTTTAACCAACACAGAGGTAATAACCCAAATGATCATCTTTCTGTGGCAGCAGCTTTTCTATGATCCTATAAACTCTAGCCTTATAGAGCTGAAAGTAAATTTATTATCAAAGTACATACACAGTACCTATAAAAAGTATTCAACACACCCCCCTCCCCGAAAGCTTTCATGTTTTATTGTTCTACAACATTGAATTACAGTGGATTTAATTTGGCTTTTTTGACACTGATCAACAGAAAGAGACTTTCGTGTCAAAGTAAAAACAGATCTCTACAAAGTGATCTAAATTAATTACAAATATAAAACACAATAATTGATTGCATAAGTATCCACCTCCTTCAAGTCAGTATTTAGTAGATGCACCTTTCGCAGCAATTACAGCCTTGAGTCTGTGTGGATAGGTCTCTAACAACTTTGCACATCTGGACACTATAATTTTTCCCCGTTCTACTTTACAAAACTGCTCAAGCTCTGTTAGATCATGAGTGAACAGCCCCTTTCAAGTCCAGCCACAAAATCTGAATTGGATTGAGGTCTGGAATCTGACTTGGCCACTCCAGGCATTAACATTAACTGTTGTTTTCAAGCCATTTCTGTGTAGCTCTGGCTTTATGCTTGAGGTCACTGTCTTGCTAGAAACCAAATCTCTCCCAATTTGCAGTTCTCTTGCAGACTATCAGGTTTTCCTTCAGGATTTCCCTGTATTTTGCTGCATTCATTTTACCCTCTACCTTCACAAGCCTTCTAAGGTCTGCTGCAGTGAAGTATCCCCACAGTATGATGCAGCCACCATGCTTCAAGATGTATACTTGATGTAGTGTTGTATTTGGGTTATGCCAAACACAGCGTTTAAATCTGATAGCCAAAAAGCTCTACTTTGGTTTCATCTGACCATAGAACTTTCTTCCAGCTGACTTCAGAATCTCCCACCTAGCTTCTGGCAAACTATAGCTGAGATTTCATTGAGTTTTTTTCAACAGTGGCTTTCTCTTTGTCACTCTCCCATAAAGCAGCAACTGATGAAGCACCTGGGCAACACTTGTTTTATGTTCGGTCTCCTGCATCTCAGCCACTGAAGCTTGTAACTCCTCCAGAGCTGTCATAGATCTCTTGGTTGTCTCCCTCCCTAGGCCCCTTCTTGTCTGGTCACTCAGTTTTTGAGGACAGCCAGCTCTTGGCTGAATTACAGCTGTGGCATATTCTTTCCATTTTTTGACAATTGACTTAACCGTACTCCAAGGGATATGCAGTGATTTGGAAAGGTTCTTATATCCATCACTTGGCTTATGCTTTTCAATAACCTTTTCACAGTTACTTGGAGTGTTCTTTTGTTTTCATGGTGTAGCTTCTGCAAGGATACTGACACACCTGCAGTTAGACCTTCCAGATACAGCTGTATTTTTACTATAATCAATTGAAACACCTTGACTGCACACAAGTCTCCAAAATCAGATCTCCATTTAACTAATTATGTCACTTCCAAAACCAATTGGCTGCACGAGTAAACCAGGCAGCATCGAAACGTTGACTGAGCTTTTTTCAGTAGATGTTGCCTGGTCTGCTGAGTTCCTCCAGCATTTTCTATGCGTGTGTTGCTTGGATTTCCAGCATCTGCAGATTTTCTCTTGTTTGTGACTGCACCAGTGATGATTTGGTGTGTCATATTAAGGGGGGGGGGTGGGGAAGAGAAAGGGGAGTGAATACTTATGCAATCAATTATTTTGCATTTTATATTTGTAATTAATTTACAAATTCACTGACACAAAAGTGTCTGTTTCTGTTGATGAATGTCAAAAAAAGCCAAATTAAATCCACTGATATTTAATGTTGTGAAATAATAAGACAAGAAAACCTCTGGGGGCGGGGGGGGGAGATGATGAATATGTTTTATAGGCACTGTATGTCACCATATGCAATCCTGAGATTTATTTTTTTGTGGGCAATAAATCCAAAGAACAAAATCAATGAAAGATTCAATGAATTTCACTATGGAAATTGGAAAGAACCAAGATTTAGTTGAGCATACAAAATGAAGGGCTGCCCAGAAGAGTCTAATAACTGAAATCAAAGATTGTAAGGACCTTAAACACTCTTCTACTACATCTAGCAACATCTGTTATCATAGGATTCTCAGCAAGACATCACATTCTGAGAGAAGTGTGCAAAAGATGACTATCCTAAATACAGATTATTATACCAAGTGTGAAGCTAATTGTCTAAGCATTGAAAATACATCAGGACTTGGACTGAGGTGTGGGAGAATCAAGAAGGTAGACCTTGGCAAACAACAGGAATTCTGCAGATGCTGGAAATTCAAGCAACACACATCAAAGTTGCTGGTGAACGCAGCAGGCCAGGCAGCATCTGTAAGAAGAGGTGCAGTCGACGTTTCAGGCCGAGACCCTTCGTCAGGACTAACTGAAGGAAGAGTGAGTGAGGGATTTGAAAGTTGGAGGGGGAGGGGGAGATCCAAAATGATAGGAGAAGACAGGAGGGGGAGGGATAGAGCCAAGAGCTGGACAGGTGATTGGCAAAAGGGGATACGAGAGGATCATGGGACAGGAGGTCCGGGAAGAAAGACGGTGGGGGGGGGGGGACCCAGAGGATGGGCAAGAGGTATATTCAGAGGGACAGAGGGAGAAAAAGGAGAGTGAGAGAAAGAATGTGTGTATAAAAATAAGTAACAGATGGAGTACGAGGGGGAGGTGGGGCCTAGTGGAAGTTAGAGAAGTCGATGTTCATGCCATCAGGTTGGAGGCAACCCAGACGGAATATAAGGTGTTGTTCCTCCAACCTGAGTGTGGCTTCATCTTTACTGTAGAGGAGGCCGTGGATAGACATGTCAGAATGGGAATGGGATGTGGAATTAAAATGTGTGGCCACTGGGAGATCCTACTTTCTCTGGCGGACAGAGCGTAGATGTTCAGCAAAGCGGTCTCCCAGTCTGCGTCGGGTCTCACCAATATATAAAAGGCCACATCGGGAACCCCCCATCCCTCCCCACTGATCTCCCTCCTGGCACTTATCCGTGTACCATCCCTCCCCACTGATCTCCCTCCTGGCACTTATCCGTGTACCATCCCTCCCCACTGATCTCCCTCCTGGCACTTATCCGTGTAAGCGGAACAAGTGCTACACATGCCCTTACACTTCCTCCCTTACCACCATTCAGGGCCCCAAACAGTCCTTCCAGGTGAGGCAACACTTCACCTGTGAGTCGACTGGGGTGATATACTGCGTCCGGTGCTCCCGATGTGGCCTTTTATATATTGGCGAGACCCGACGCAGACTGGGAGACCGCTTCGCTGAACATCTACGCTCTGTCCGCCAGAGAAAGTAGGATCTCCCAGTGGCCACACATTTTAATTCCACATCCCATTCCCATTCTGACATGTCTATCCACGGCCTCCTCTACTGTAAAGATGAAGCCACACTCAGGTTGGAGGAACAACAGCTTATATTCCGTCTGGGTAGCCTCCAACCTGATGGCATGAACATCAACTTCTCTAACTTCCGCTAATGCCCCACCTCCCCCTCGTACCCCATCTGTTACTCATTTTTATGCACACATTCTTTCTCTCACTCTCTTTTTTCGCTCTCTGTCCCTCTGAATATACCCCTTGCCCATCCTCTGGGTCCCCCCCCCCCTCCGTCTTTCTTCCCGGACCTCCTATCCCATGATCCTCTCGTATCCCCTTTTGCCAATCACCTGTCCAGCTCTTGGCTCCATCCCTCCCCCTCCTGTCTTCTCCTATCATTTTGGATCTCCCCCTCCCCCTCCAACTTTCAAATCCCTCACTCACTCTTCCTTCAGTTAGTCCTGATGAAGGGTCTCCGCCTGAAACGTCGACTGCACCTCTTCCTACAGATGCTGCCTGGCCTGCTGTGTTCACCAGCAACTTTGATGTGTGTTGGTAGACCTTGGCACTCTCTTATGAGTGTTCAGTAATGCACTTCACTGAACAGGACCTTAAAAGAGGCACATTTGGAATTTGTTAGTTAATAACTGATTGGCTAATCAACAGCACCCAATACCAATAAGGTAGGGTCATACAGAGTGGCCATTTGGAGGGATTTGGCTGTGCAAGTAGGCCACTGTTAAGAGTAGAAAGCTGAGGCTTTGGATCAAGAGGCTCCTTATGAAGCAGAGTTAGTGGCCCAGGTGTGGGGAGACAGCTCCTTAAGAAAAAGGCTTCAGGCAGAAGGCAAAGGTAGCAACAGGTAGGGTTTTGGTTGCAATCCTGCTGTGAGGAAGTGCCATGTGAGGGTGATGTGTCGACTCTTTGGTTTGGAGGTTAGGGTGAACAGAGGCTAAGGTGAGGTGTCTTCTGTACTGTACAGTTAGAGCAGTAGGAATGGCAGAGGTAAGTGTATGCTTTGCATGTAGTATGTGGGAAATCTGTGAGACCTCCAGTGTCCCTGATAACTACACCTGCAAGAAGTTCATCTGGTTGCGGTTCCTTACAGACCACATTAGAGAAGTAGAACTGATTGGATCACGCAGGAGGCTGAGGGATTGATAGATTAGAGTTACAGGGAGGTAGTCTCACACTACGGTTGCAGGTAGCTTGGTGACTGCCAGAAGGAAAGGGAACAGGCAGACATTGCAGGCTAGCCTTGAGGAAATTATCGTCAAAAACAAATTTACTGTTGTTGGGGGGGGGGTTGGTGTGTGAAAATGACCTAACAGGGAAAAACCACAGATTTTCTGGCCAGGTCTCTGGCACTGAATCTTAGCTTAAAAGAGAAGGGGGAGAAGAGGAATCCGATAGTGAGACCAGATTCATTGGTTAGGGGAAAAGATAGAAGATTCTGGTCGAGAATGAAACATATGGATGGTATGTTGCCTCCCAGGTGCTAGGGTCATCAGGTGTTTCAAATAAAGTACACAATGGGGATTAATGGGGAGGGTGAGCAGTTAGAACTCAGGGTAACATTAGTACCCACATTGTATATCACTTGCATCTCCTCTGAGGAAGGAATGATCTGTACTTAAAGGGATGGTTACATCTGAACTTGAGAGGGGCTAATGTCCTCGCCAACAAGTTTGCTAGAGCTCTTGGGTTGGGTTTAAACAAGGTTGCCAGGGGGATGGAAACCAGTGTAAGGTCAGGTGATGGAGCAGTTGGTTTAAAAGTAGATCAATGTGCAGAGACTGAGGAAGGATAGGGCATAGATGCAGTCAGTTGGATGAGATGAATGTGAGAAATATTAATAAGGGTGAACAGCATAGATCAGTAGTTGTTACTACGATGTTGTGGTCATTACAGAGACTTGGCTGGGCAAGAGCAGGAATGGTTGCTTTATGTTCTGGGATTTAGATGAGGTGTAAAGAGGGATGGGGATGGCACTGCTAATCGAGAGAAGAATCACATTTGCATAGTGAGGACATTATGGAGGAATTATCTACTGAGTCAGTGTGGGTTGAAGCCAGAAACAGAAAGGGAGTAACCACTCCGTTGTGAGTATTCTATAGACCCTCTACTGGGACACTGAGGCGCAGATGAATAGGCAGATGTCGAAAACATGCAAAAATAACAGGGTTGTTGTTGTGGGCAACTTTAAACTCCCTAATATTGATAGGCACCTCCATAGTGCAGGAGGATCAGATGGAGCAGATTTTGTTAGGTATACCCAAGAAGGATTCCTGACTCAGTATGTGGATGGTTCAGCTCCAGGAGAGCTACCAGATCTGATACTAGCCCAATGAATCTGACCGGGTGACAGACCTCTGTGTGGACGAGCATTTTGGAGATAGCGACCACAACCTCGATCTTTAGCATAGCCATGGACAAGGATAAGAGTAGATGATATGGGGAAGTATTTAATTGGGGGAAGTCTAATTATGATGGTATTAGGCAGGAACTTGGGAGCCTGATGTTCTTAGGGAAATGTGGAGATTTTTGAGGGAGCACTTGCATGAGGTTCTGGATAGGTTTGTCCCACTGAGGGAAAGGATGGCATGGTCGTCAAGAGAGTTGGAACATTTAGTTAAGGGGAAGGAGGAAGCATAGCTAAGATTTAGGAAGTAAATAAAACATGGGTAAGGCTGCTGAGAATTATAACATAGCCAGGAAGGAGCTTAAGAACTGTGTTAGGAGAGCTAGAAGGGGGCTTGATGAGGCCTTGGCAAGTAGGATTCAACAGAAATCCAAAGCATTCTACATTTATGTGGAGATCAAGTGAGGGTAGGACTGCTCAGGGATAAAGAGGAAATCGTGCCTGGAGGTAGAGGAGGTAGGTGAGATCCTTAATGAATACCTTGCTTCAGTGTTCACTAGGGAAAGGGACTTTGATGAATGTGAGGTCAGCATAGTGTTGGAGCATACTTAGCTTCTGAATAACATTAAGATAGGCAAATCCCTGGGACCTGACAGGATATACCTCAGGTTACTCTGAAAGCAAGCGAAGGGATTGATGAGGATCTTTGCATTCTCCCTAGCCATATAAGTGGTACGAAAGGATTGGAGGATTGCAAATGTTGTTCCATTGTTCAAGAAGGGTAACAGATAAATCTGGGAATTCCAGACCAGTGCGTCTTCCGTTAATGGTGCGCAAAATTTGATGAAGACAGACGTGAGATTTGATGAAGACAGACGTGAGAAGGCACAGAGGAACATCGGGAGAAACTTCTGAAATGCCTGGTTTGCTGCCGCTGCAACTGTGCGATCGAGAATCTCCGGAGGGAAGGCCCCAAAATCCCTGGCTTTGCCTGCTGCTGGCGACCGAGGGTGAGGTTGAAGCGTGCGGCAGAGATGGTGCTCGGTACTCCGTGTCGGGAGGGCTGATTGGAGCTTGAAGTTTTTGGATGACTCAGAGTCGGACTGTGGTCCGGCATGGCAGGGAGAGTTTTCTTCCTTCTCCTGTCTGCATGAGATGTGGAACTTCTGAGAGACTTTGAACTTTTTTACTGTGCCATGGCCTGTTCTTCATCAAGTTATGGTATTGTTGCACTGTTGTAACTATATGTTATAATTATGTGGTTTTGTTAGTTTTTCAGTCTTGGTCTGTCCTGTGTTTCTGTTGATATCACACCAGAGGAATATTGTATCATTTCTTAATGCATGCATTACTAAATGACAATAAAAGAGGACTGCGTGTCCTCATAACCTAATCTAATCTAAAATATCGGAGAGCGCTCTTGGAGGCAGGATTTACAAGCATTTGGAGAAGCATTAGTCTTTAATTAGGGTAATGCCCTGGTTGAGATTTTTACTGCAAATGCTTTAGGGCATTTTATTTAGTGGCCTGCTGTAAAAACAGCATGTCTTGCTGGTAGAATTGCTTGGTTTCAGCTGAAGATAAGGGGCTATGATGTTTAAATTAGGATAGTTGTGTCAGGATGGTGGAACTGGGAGAAGGTTCTAGACAGAACTGGGTGGACACTGGTGGGTTCCTGGTCTTTTTGGCGGGAGATGAGAGAAGATCAGGAAGACAGGCCATAGGATTCTATCCTATGAGAAGATGTGATCACAAGGAGTGATTTGCAAGATGACAGGAGTGCAAGATGGGAAGTTCTACTGGTGATCGGTGGTGAGAATTCAGCACCATAAGTAATGGTTACACCCAGCTTTTGGACACCACCAGTTCCAACGCACGTGCATATCTAGACTGGTTTAATTGTAATGGGCACTTTTTTCAGAAATTAGTGAACACACTTTCTTTATAATTGTATGTGGTGCATGATCTGTTATTTCTTGCCGAATGATAATTGTGTATGGGCAGTATTTACACAGCATTCACTCAAATTAGGGTTCTGTTAATTGAAACATCCAAACTTGCCTGTTTGGTTGAACCCAAATCATACTGACCCTAGATGTATATTAAGAAAGGTAGCCTTCTCACGTCTAAGTCCCATGGATGTTAGCACAGCCAGCTAACAAACCAAGTTTGCATGTGAGCTTGGTGAGGGTGTTACATTTGTGGGGACTTGTCCAGGATTTGCTGAATGCTGTGTAACTGTTCTTAAGAATTGATTAAGGGTTTGTGTATTTAAGCCTGTGTTTAAACTGGTGTTGGGAAAGTGATCAAAGTACACAGTACTTCATCATTGGTTGTTGGCATTCTCTGCTTATGATAGTTAGCATGACTTTGAAGGGCAGGTCATGCCGGGCAGGTGAAGCAAAACAAATTGATTAAGGTAGAGTGGTATCTATGGATTTTACAGGTACACTTTACAAGTTTCCCCATGGGAGGCTCGTCCAGAAAGCTATGAGGAACAGGATCCACAGAAACTTGGCGGTGTGGATTAAGAACTTGCTTGTCCAGAGCAGGCAGAGAAACTAGTGCACTGCAGGGATCTATTCTGGGACACCTGCTCTGTGAGATCATTATAAATTACTTAGATGAGGAAGTGAAGGAATGTTGATGGAACAAAGGTTGGAGGTGTTGGGGATAGTGTGGAAGGTTATCATGAGACGTGGACAGGATGTAGAGCAGGGCAGAAAAATGTCAGATGGAAAACAATCTGGGAAATTGAACTTGAAGGCAGAGTACAAGATCAATGGCAGATTCTTAGCAGTGTAGAGGAACAGAGGCATAGGTGGTGAAGGCGGTGAATGATGAGCTGGCCTTCATTAGTGGGGTGGGGGGAGTGGAGATTGAAGATTGCTGCTTAAATTGATTGAAGAAAAGTTTAGGGGAGATGTTAGAGATATTTATTTATTTATTTAAAACACAGACTGGTAAGTACCTGAAATGGACTGCAGAAGGTGGTGGTAGAGGCTGTTTAAGAGGCTCTTAGACAGGCACATAGATGTAAGAAAAATGGAGATGCTGTGTAGGAGGGAAGGGTTAGATTGATCATGGAGAAGGTTTATATGGGTTGGCACAACACTGTGGGCTGAAGGCCTGTACTGTTCGACGTTCAACGTTAATTTGCATTTTCAGCTTCCACTGTGATGAAAGGCAGCTACCTCTCCAATACTAGAATGCAGGAGTTTGCTTTGGTCCACTGAGTCCACCTTGGGTTTCCATCGACCAGTCTAGTAAATTCTATTTGTTTTGCTCTATCTCTGTAGCATTGCTCATTATTTTTCCTAGTTTTTCCAGTGCTTATCCACTTTCCCTTAGAAATTCATTCTCCATTTCCATCATCCCATAGACAGCAAGTTCCAGATTGTTTTTAAAAAAAAAGCTTTCCCTGCATTCTCTGTCTCTTGCCTATAACTTGAATCTGTGTCCCTAGCCCTTGTATAATGCTATGATTTGACTGAAGATAGGATCAGGTGAGAGTTCAACTAAACAGTTAAAACTGAAAGAATGTTGAACTTCGAGCTGCTGGCTGTAAACATGATGGCATTGGCTTCTTTGGTATAGTGCTGGAAGGGACGTCTAGCCTACCTAGTTCATTGACGTCCTCTTTGGGATTCATACTTCATTTCAATTATGTTAATTTCAGAGGTTCCAAAGAAAGAATAGATTTTACATAATTACGTTTTTCTTTAAGATTTAACTTGGTTTTGAGCACAAAAAAATTTATTGGTAAAATTACAGTTGGTAGATTACAACTGCACATGCTACTTACTTGGGAACCTGTTGCCTGTAGTGGGCAATTGGCGGTGGTGGTCTTGTTACCATCTCTCGCTCTATCACAGTAGTCAGTGAAACATTTGGACATATCGATTTTCCTCTGGGAATAAGAATAATCTATTGAAATCATTCAAACAATGAAAGAAAGAAAAACTGCAACAGTTTGGATCAGATAACTATGACTCGGGGGTACTCATATGAGTGTAAATGAATAAAATTAATTGAACTACTACAATTTCATATCATGTGGCGGTTTTCAGCACATTATCAACTAAAAAACTAAAATTTAATGGTGATAAATTACTGCCTACAAATTAAATGCGTTTAGGAAATGTAGTTTTAAAATATGAAGACTTCCTTTCTAACTGCTTTACTTTTTCAACAAGTATCTTCAAGCACTGTAGATAGGAAACTTGATAATTCATTGCTGCCAGGTGACTTATGCATCCAATTTCTACTGTTGTTGTGGTATGTACTTCAACCCTTTACCTTCATTTCCCATTTTGAACTATCTTCCTGAAGGCTCTTAATTAAATCATTACTTACTTCTAAAATTAAGTCAGTTTTCAGTTGCGGGCTCAACCTCAACAGTGACTGATAAAATCTTTAGATATCGTATAAAGTAATCTGGATTTGTTCTCCTAAAGGAAACTTAAATAACTTTCCCACTGAGTCAAATTTCTCCCTCTATATCACACACGTGAACAGCAGAACACTCCCCCCCAAAGTCCATAATAGCTTCCTCATACTTACTTCACAGCAGTGATAACAACATTGCGCTTGGGCTCACTATCATAGCTGACACTTTCAACACCATAGACTTCAGCCAGCTCATGAATGATTCTGCGGTGGTCCCTGTTCATAGGGGGATAGCAACGACTTTTCTTCTGCTGCTTGCCCTTAAAGTTTTTTTTAAACAAAGGAAAATATTTAATATTGTCACAAAAATAATTCATGCTAAAGATGTTTATCTTTACTGGTATACTTTGACTTGGCAGCCTTTTCAATTGGAGGGAAGAATGGAAATATTGCTGTAATCCTCAGACTAACAGGATTACAATTTTGCAGATTTTTAACTACATCCATAGGAAAAAGATGAGAGTATTATTCTATTTTCTCTTTCTCCAGCAAAACATTTAATATTCTCTTGAAACTTGCCTTGAATCCCGAAGAATAAACAGAAACTTAAAAGACCAGTTTCCCCCAAATACTTTTAGATGAAGCAACTCCCAGGCACTAAAGCAGAAGCTTAAACTAAAATGGGAGTTTAGCACATCTGCTTGATGATGATCTGATGAAGGATCTCAGCCCAAAATGTCCACTGTTTTTTCTCCTCCATAGATGCTGTCTGATTTGCTGAGTTCCTCCAGCATTCTTGTATCTATTAAATAAATAATACTGCATTGCGGCAGAAATCATACAAAAGACTAATGTTATTTCCACTCCTTTTCAACCATCATCCGCCATTTAGGTGGACCTAATTAATCCAATTATGACTAAAATATACCACCATCCTGCTGAGTGAAAATTTCCAAAAGAGCAGTGGTCAATATTGAATAACACAGGTAATGTTTTCTTGTTTTGTGTAGCTTTGTCCCAGACAATCACTTTATTCTATCTGCCTTTCTGCATTGAGCATTCAGGCAAGATAAATGTGTGAGCATTTTAATAATAAAGGCAATTTATTAGTCGGTGAACTAACCTTATTGACAGCTTCTACCAGAGCCTTAATTTCTTCTTCCACTTCAGTCACAAACTTTAAATCTTTCCTACAGTCATAAAGAAAATACATAACTTAAGCACACATTAATAAACATATTAATCCATATACTTAAAGACCTAATAGCTAAGTGCACCATGTATATAATTAAATAGCTTTTAATCAACAAAACCAGGTTTATGCCTTCCATTGCTCATGGACTATTTTTTCATATAGCTATTCACCATCTCATATTAATCTATCAGAAAGTTGTACCCATCCATATTTCAACACAAACACAAAGCAATTACATCAATCCTAGTTATTCACAATTTATAGCATTTTCCCAAATCATTCAACACAGTACAGAACAGGAAAACTGTCTGAGCTCTCTACTCAGAAGACAATAATTTTTTAAAATCTTTTCCATTTTATTGAAGAAATCAGTTAAGAAACAATGTTGAAAGACCCATTTCAATTGTGGAATGTCTATTTGGTGCTATTTATATATATAAAAAAATTATTGGTAATAGCACTAAATAGACATCTCACAATAACATGAGCAGATTCAATTACAGTGTCTTGTAAAAATATTCAGCCCCAACCCTTCGATAACATAAATGAGTATTACAAACAGGGAACTTGATCAATTTAATTGAGAATCTTAATTTATGAATCACGTAATTTTTTAAAATTCATAATGGAGTCCAAAAAACAGGGATACAGGGTCAAGATGGCGCCTGCGTACAACACTCCTTCCGTCGACATCTTCTGCATAGATCATTCACTTCTTTTAAGTCTTTTACGTTTGTGTTTCATCTTGAATATGTCTCTGGAACAGCTGGAGCCTATAATTTGCAATTTGGAGATCGTTTGGGTGTTCCAGCACTCTGCAGACTGAGAGGATTCCAGGAGACAGAGGCAGCATGCGTGAACCTTATGCTGATGTTCCACTCAATTTCACTGATTAGAGCTTTCAGCGTTCTCGGACTAAAGCGACAAGGAAGATTGAGACATAGAGGTGAATGCAGAAGGTGAGCGCAGGCTGCCTGCCTTTTGAACGTTGGTGAGGTCGCTCTGCTATGGAGAGGGAGACTGCCTTTAATCACTCGGGTATCACTCTACTGTGGAGAGGGAAGACTACCTTTTGATTGCTGCTAGGCTCACTCTGCTACACAGAGGGAAAGACCTGCAGTTGTGCCCAGAAAATGTTACCCATGTTTTCTGCGGTTTGGATGTAGACTTGGTCTATAAACATTTTTTAAATCATTTTTTTAACCTTGTGTGCAGGGGAGGAGGATTTGGGGTTTGATGAGCCTATTCTGTTTTTGTTCGTTTTTTGTGTGGGGAGGAGGTATTTGGGGATTGATGATCATCCTGCTGTTGTTTTCTTTCTTGGTTTCTTGGCTACCTGGAGAAGAAGAATTTCAGAATTGTATACTTTGATAATAAATGAACCTTTAAACCTGTTTTGAAGCTTTGAAAATTGTAAAGCATGAAAAACTAAAAATTCAAAAGCAGAAATGTCAGCAATTCAAAAGTATTCATCTCCCTTAGCTCAGTACTTAGTTGATCCACCTCTCACAGCTATTGTTGCCAGAAGACATTTTGGATTTGTCTCTGTTAGCCTTACACAATTTGATGGAGGAAGATTTCCTCATTTTTCCTTGCAATATTGCTCAAGATGCAGCAGGATAGTTGTGGAGCAGCAGTAGACAGCAATCTTGAGGTCTTGCCAGAGATGTTAATGGAAGAATTCTGACTGGGCGACTCGAGAACAATTTTCTTCATTTGAAGCCATTCCATGGGTGCTCTGGTATTGTGTTTTACGTTGTTGTCCTGCTGAAAGGCAAGTTTCCTCCCAATTTAAACCTTCTGGCAGAGGCTAGCTGGCTTTAATCCAGGATCTCTCTGTATTTAGCAGCATTCTTCTTCCCATCAATCCTGACCAGATTTCCAGTTCCTGTTGCTAAAAAGCATTAAAATAGCATAATGCTATGTCCACCATACTTTACAGTAGGGATAGTGTTTCCTGGCTGATGTGCAGTATTAAATTCACGTCACATGTACCACTTAGCATGGAGACCAAAATGTTCCACTTTAGTCTCATCCAACCACAAAACCTTCTTCCACATCTTTATAGTATCTTCTAAGTGACACTTTGCAAGGTCTTTACAGGCAAGGATATGCTCTTTTTTTTTTAAAAAGCCAGGGCTTCTTCCTTACCACTCTTCCATAAATACCCTTTTTAAAGCGATTATGGAGTCATGAACTTTATTTCAGTTGCAGCTACTGACTTATATAGCTCACTCAAAGTGTCATTCTTCTCCAACGACTAAGTTTAGAGAGGTGGCCTGACTGAGGCGGTGTGGCTGGAGTTTCATATTTTTCCCCACTTTGAGATGGTCATTAAGTTAGATTAGATTCAACTTTATTGTCATTGTGCCGAGTGCAGATACAAAACCAATGAAATGCAGTTAGCATATGATCAGAAATGCAAAGAATAGTGTTATTTACAAAATAACTGCGAATAAAAAGTAAGTGCTACAGCACACAAATATAAAAGTACTGGGACAATACAATATGGGTGCAATAGTGCTTCGCGCTGTGACGTGAGTTTAGGAAGGGTCACAGCCTCAGGGAAGAAGCTCTTCCGTGCTGTTGGTGCGGGAGCACAGGCTCCTGTAGCGCCTACCAGATGGGAGGAGATTAAAAAGTCCATGGTTAGGGTGAGATGCATCCCTGATAATGCTTTTCACCCTGCCCAGGCAGCGTTTATGGTAGATGTTCTCAATGGTGGGCAATTGGGTGCCGATAATCCGCTGGGCAGTTTTCACCAGACACTGGAGTGCTTTGTGGTCTGATACAGGACAAATGCCATACCACACTGTGATGCAGTTGGTAAGTATGCTCTCAAAGGTACAGCGGTAAAAGTCCATCAGTATTCTGGGACAGAGATGAGCTTTCTTCATGCAACACACATCAAAGTTGCTGGTGAACGCAGCAGGCCAGGCAGCATCTCTAGGAAGAGGTACAGTCGATGTTTCAGGCCGAGACCCTTCGTCAGGACTAACTGAAGGAAGAGTTAGTAAGAGATTTAAAAATGGGAGGGGGAGGGGGAGATCCAAAATGATGGCAGAAGACAGGGGGGGAGGGATGGAGCCAAGAGCTGGACAGGTGATTGGCAAAAGGGATATGAGAGGATCATGGGACAGGAGGCCCAGGGAGAAGGAAAAAGGGGGAGGGGGGGAAAACCCAGAGGATGGGCAAGGGGTATAGTCAGAGAGACAGAGGGAGAAAAAGGAGAGTGAGAGAAAGAATGTGTGTACACTCTTCCTTCAGTTAGTCCGGACGAAGGGTCTCGGCCTGAAACGTCGACTGCACCTCTTCCTACAGATGCTGCCTGGCCTGCTGCGTTCACCAGCAACTTTGATGTGTGTTGTGTACATAAATAATGGATGGGGTACGAGGGGGAGGTGGGGCATTAGCGGAAGTTGGAGAAGTCAATGTTCATGCCATCAGGTTGCAGGCTACCCAGATGGAATATAAGGTGTTGTTCCTCCAACCTGAGTGTGGCTTCATCTTTACAGTAGAGGAGGCCGTGGATAGACATGTCAGAATGGGAATGGGATGTGGAATTAAAATGTGTGGCCACTGGGAGATCCTGCTTTCTCTGGCGGACAGAGCTAGTGCTGGAAATAAAGGCACTATTGCGTCTTTTTGACCAGGATGGAGGAGTTCAGGGACCAGGTGAGATCCTTGGAAATGTGGACACCAAGGAATTTGAAGCTTGATACACGCTCCACTACAGCTCTGTTGATGTAGATGGGGACTTGAATGTGGCTCCTAGCATGCCTGAAGTCCACAATGATCTCCTTGCTCTTCTGGGCATTAAGGGCCAGGTTGTTGTCGGCACACTATGCAGCCAAGTGCTGGATCTTGTCTCTGTAGGCCGTCTCGTCATCCCCTCTGATCAGGCCAACCACTGTGGTGTCATCTGCGAACTTGATTATGGACTTAGAACCATGTACAGGAACGCAGTCATAGGTGAAAAGGGAGTACAGAAGAGGGCTCAGCACACAGCCTTGAGGCACGCTGGTGTTCAGAGTAAGAGTGGAGGAGGAGAGGTTGTCTAACTTAACTGATTGGGGTCTGTTAATCAGAAAGTCCAAGGTCCAATTGCAAAGGGATGAGCTAATACCAAGCTGGCAAAGTTTGGCAATCAGCTTGGAGGGGATCACAGTATTGAATGCCGAACTAAAGTCAATGAACCCTTCCCCAGATTTGTGCTTCACTACCATTTTCCTGACTTGCCTTGAATGCACCTTTGTCTTCATTTTGGTTTGGTCTATGTTGGACCTTAAAGAAAGAGGGAGGGATTTATTCAGGTAATCCTCCAACCTTCTATATCAACAAAACAGGTGAGTTCGTATAATATATGGCATTGCACCTGAGGAAATTTAGTGTAATTACAAATGGAAGAATACTTATCCAGTCTTACAATTTTGGTCTTTAACTTTTAATGATTTGTTGACAGGTTTTGAAATTTTTCTTTCAATTTGACATGATGCAGAATACTTTGTAGATCAGCTCAAAATCCTACTTCAATACATTTTAAATTTATAAAATGAGACAGCGAAATGGGAAAATTGCTGTAAGGGGCTGAATACTTTTTCAAGGCACTGTATATGCATACCAATACTAGGCGTTGTTGTCAATGGCGAGAAATGTTCTCATTTCCCAATACACAGGGGAAAGTCACATTGTTTTAAAAAGATACAAGGAAAAAAAGATGGAAATCCAATACAAAACAGATTGTTTTGTTTACACCTATCAGATTCACAATAATTTAAAGTCAAATAGTTTTAAGAGGTTGTTCAGAATTCTGCAAGTGGTTTCACAAAGACTTTACACAGGCAACTTGTGAAAAGAACAGATTAAAGTCAGTATTTTCTTCCATTCCGAGCTATGTTAGAGATTTAGCTAAGAACATTGTTTAACTTACTAATAATCATAGACACATGAACCCATCTGTTTTATAGTCAGGATATTACACATCCAAGTATAGTTCTACCATTGGTTCTTGCATATCTATACTTCATTTCAATGCAGATAATCAATTTGATTTTGCTTACTTTGCATCTTCCTTCAGACTGTCACTGTACTTGGATCCTAAACTGCGAGTGTGAAATGGGTCTGAGGCAGGGTTAATATTTAAAGCATCTGCTATCCGTCTGTTAAAAAGATGAATGTTAGACATAGTAATGCACAGCAATAACGAGGAATTTAAAAGATTATATGGTGACAAGCAAGCAACTGACATATCCGAAACACCAACCGCTCGAATCTTGTTCTGCTCGAAATCCTGGTTCAATGGGGCCACATAATAACTGGTGTCAATTACAACCCTGTGACTGCAACCTTACCTCACATTCACAAATCTGATTAGTTACCGTCCACAAATACAAGCATATACTGCTGAGGTAGTTAAGTACTGTCAAAGGTGCAATAGTGTAGTTGAGTTGTCACTAGAGGTATCCACTTACACTAGCCCACTTTATTCACTCACTTGCACACTGGGACAACCACCAACAGTCACCGTAACCTACCAAGTCACACATCTTTGGATGAAAGGGAAAACTGAAGCACGCAGAGGAAACCGATACAGTAAAGTAAGAATGTGCAATGGACATCAGGATTGAGCCTTGGTCACTACAGCTGTGAAGTGCTGAGCCACCAGGCACTCTCAAAGAGTGTTTTCCCCCCTATACACTGCTACTTGCAGTATTACACTGTGCATATTAACTACAGTTACAAACCAAGTACACTTCAAAAGTACTTTGTTGGTTATGAAGAATTTTGTGATATTACGGTAAGATTGCTACAGATTAAGGTAGCCACTTGATAGAATCTGGCAAGAACTGAGATAATGGGAATACAAGATTTGAATGGGTTTCAGTAATAGCAGTGGAGTTATAAAAGATGATATCAATGAAGGGTGGAAGAAGGTGAAGAGGACAGAAATGGGACAGTTAAAACTGAATATGACAAAGGCCTGGATGAAGCGCCTTCAGCCAACAGGGCAGAGACAATAAAAGGCAATGCTAAGGGGTGAAAGGTCCTTGAGATGAAGAGGATATAGGGTTCGTATCAAGGTTGGAACAAAACAGGACTGCAGCAGAAAGCAGTCAACTACGGTACCAGGGAGGGTAAAGAAAAAGTCAGAATATGGTGGCCAAGGCTTTCTGACAATGTAATTGTAGCTTAACCATGACTGAACAATGGATATGCAACTAAATTAATAGTATATCACTGAGTATTAATAATTGTGTATTTGTACTAATAATTTCCAAATTACGACTAGACTTGGGGAAAGGGGGAAGAAAGCCATGAAGGGAGAGCATTTCTTTCTTGAATTCTTTTCCCCTTCAATAGATAAAATTAATAAAAGGACAAGAAAAGACTTTCTCCACAAGGTTGGTTTCTGTGATATTTCAATCTGGTCAGCCTGATGTCTGACACAGGCCATTTTTGATTCCACTAACTTTTTTTTTTGCAAGCTATTTTTCTTAAAGTTCATGACCCTTAAGCATTCCATTACTTTCAATTTCCAAAATTAAAGCTACTAATCACAAAGTGAAGTTTCTGCCCTCTCACTCTAAAGGCATTGAGGATCTTAAAAACTATTATTTGAGTATTGGATGTATGTTATCCTTCCAATAATTTAGGTACTTCAGTGATATCTCTTTAATCTTTGTTCTTCTGAAATCTTTCATGCTCGGTTTTTGAATACCAGTTCCTCTACTATTTCCTGAACCATCTGCACTTCTTGCTCTTTGCTGGTAAACTTACTATTGTAACAGGGGAATTTTGTTCTGATAGTTTACACATTTTCAGCCTGTAACATGACTTCATCAGTCTTAAACAGATTTCTTATTTGTCCAGAAGTATTAGCACATACACAACAGCCTGTAACATGACTTCATCAGTCTTAAACAGATTTCTTATTTGCCCAGAAGTATCAGCACATACACAAGTCCGAATTCACAATGTTTCACAACACACCTGTTTCTTTCCAGTGTTGCACATTCTTGATCGCATTCCAGTCTGCACAGAAAAGCAAGTTAGTTACTGGGTAGCCATCCTGACCATTGCACTACATTTCAAAAACTCAACGAGTTTTCAAAGTGTACCTAATTCAAGGCAATAGATTTTACTATAATTAAAGAGAACTAAACATATTAAACATTGAATACAATAATGCATCTTCTTCATTCTGATAATATAGTCCAATAAATCAGCAACGTATTTTGTGGTCTAAGTTTTTTCAACTTATATTTTCAGACTGGTAAATTACTATTACTGTCCCTTATGGCTACTGTACTGACTATTCAAGAATGGCTTACCTGGTTTGTTTAATTTCTTTCTTAGAAATGAGCCGACTGATTTCCACAGAGTCTCCAAGCTGTATGTCAGAGAGTTTACTAGCCATGGAAATAGCAGTTATCCTATAAAGAGATCAAACAAAGAACAGAATATAAAACTAGGTAACTTGATAGCACTTTATGTCGGGACAGCACAGAGGTACATGGGTAGAGGTGCTGCATCACAGCTCCCATGACCCAGGTTCAATCAGAGTCTCCGGTGCTGTCCGTGTAGAATTTGTACGTTCTCCCTGTGGCTCTGCCCAGGGTCCTCCCACATCTCAGTCAATTAACTGGCCACTGCAATGGGATAGGTGAATGGTAGAATGTGGGACAAATTGATGGAAACATGCAGAACAGAGTAGGGTGAACATAAAAAGGCAGTTGATGGCTGGTATGGACTCAGTGGGCCAAATGGCCCATTTTTATGTTGTATAACTCTAGGCTATTCTCACAAGCTACAAGGGAAAAATCCACTTCGGGAACTTCATGTGCTGAAATACTGTTTCACCATCAACACCTGATATTATAAGGGTTTACAAGAGAAGATTATTTGGAACTTTTTCACCGTTTATCTGCCTACTATTAGCCCAATGGTCAAGGACATAATAGATCACGTGAAACTGTGCCCAGACTTAGCCACGAAGTTCCATCGGAGAGTCAAACTTATTGGATGACAAACAGCTTTAATACCTAATCTGACTATCAGGTTATCAAGATTACAGTTAAGAGCTGAAATGATTCTCAACTTCCATGAAAAATGTTAGCACTGATTCCAAGATGAAGGGTTTAAATTATTTTACTAGCATCCTTTAAATGGAGATTTGATCTTTTGGCTCTGTCGTGTCTCTGCATGATACATTTGTGGAGATGCAGCCATCTTTCATCCAGAGGAATCTACCTGGCTTCATGAGTTCTGGAATTCTCTGTTTCTGAAAAGACTTGTGTTGGAAAAATTTCTTTCAACTTGATGCAGAAAAATATGCTGTAGACATTGAAGTGGAAGTCTGTATCTTTCTGGCTGCTATGCATATTCATGTTTATGTATATCCATACAGAAATACACCAAGTATGCAGTTTTGTTACTGGTCTAAGGATCAGCTTGTTATGCTTCCATGTCTACTTTTAATAAGGCAAAGTTGGCACCTGCCCTTCTAATGTGCATTCTTCAATCTTCATCAAGAGATATACCATGCATTCAAGATAACAAAATATATTAACTGTTACAGACTGTAAAGTCTGATCGTGGACAAATTCACTACACTTTGGCTCATAGCAAGGGAGAACATGGCAAGGTTAGGGAAAAGATGATCCATATGTCATTGAAGATTATGTTCTAACTGGGAAACTTGTGAAAAATCAGTAGCTAGAGGTATAATTTCACAAACTAAAATGGCCAGTTCTGGGGAAAAAAAACTGAAAGGCTTCCTTCACACTCCCAACCCAACAAAATTGTCAGTTATTCAACAATTAATTTAGCTTTACGTTTCATGTAGAATTTCACTCTAGAAGCAATACAAACCTTTGGTAATTACTGGAAGCTTCACTGCAAATCATTATCTCTTTCCTGCGTTGACAACTGCAATATAATGTTACCTGCAACACAAGTTGTAATTAATAACAATGAATTTAAAAATCATAATCATTTTAAGTGTTAAGCTAGATTTCAGTCATACTATTTCCCCATATTTGAAACACTAAAGGTCTGACTATATAGTAATGGACTCAAATAATGTAATCATTTTACTCAACTTAGTTTATGAAACTTCATTACACTAAATTATACTGCTTAAAAAAGATAAAGTCCCAGGATCTGCACATGCTTCAGGTGACCTTGAAAGAAGGTTGCAGTATGCAATACAGTGATACTCCAATAATCTGCTATACAACTAATTAGAAATCCCTATGGATCATAATCTAGTTCAAAAGGGTGGTGTTTTCCATGCTCCCTTTCCACACAAGTTTCTGCACTCCTTTTAAACTTTACTGGTTCAGGGACTCATCTTTGGTTCTGAATGAAAATGCAACAGATGTCACTGACTTCACCTGGACTTGTGTGAACAATGGTGTGCCTTTGAAAACATACTAAATCTTCCCAACCAGAAGCCCTGGATAAACAGTCTGCTGAGAGTGCTAGAACTGTGGCATTCAAGATCAGCAATCCAGAATCAAACAAGTCCAGGTACAAACCATGGAAGGCCATCAAAAGACCATTACACATAGAAGCGGAACTAGGCATTCAGGCCATTGAGTCTATTACATTATTTCATCATGGCTGATTTAATATTCCTTTCAACATCATTCTTCTGCCTTCTCCCCATAACCTTTGGCACCCTGGATAATCAACAACCTATCAACCTCTGCTTTAAATATACCCAAAGATGGCCTCCACAGCCAGCTGCGGCAATGAATTCCACAGATTCACCACCCTCTGGCTAAAAAAAATGCCTCCTTATCTCTGTTCTAAAAGGACATCCCTCTATCTAGGATTTTCAATATTCAATAGGTTTCAATGCCATCCCCTTTCATTCTTCTAAACTCAACTACACGCCAAAGCCATCAAACACTCCTCATAAGTTGACCCTTTCATTCCTAGGATCATTTTTGTGAACCTCCTCTGAACCCTTTCCAATGCCAGCATATGATTTCTTTGCTAAGGGGCCCCAAACTGCTCACAATACTCCCAAGTGCAGTCTTCCCAATGCTTTATAAAGCCTCAACATTACATCCTTGCTTTTATATTCTAGTCCTCTTAAAACGAATGCTAATATTGCATTTGTCTTCCTTACTACTGACTTCACCTGCAAGTTAACCTTTAGGAAATCCTGCACGAGGACTCCCAAATCCCTTTGCACTTTAAATTTCTTAATTTTCTCCCCATTTAGAAAATAGCCTACACCTTTATTCCTTCTACGAAAGTACATGGCCATACACTTACCTACACTATATTCCATCTGCCTCTTATTTGTCCATTCTCCTAATCTATCTGGGTACTTCTACAGAGTCCCTGCTTCCTCAACACTACCTGCCCCTCCAACCATTTTTGTAATGTCTGCAATCTTGGCCACAAAGCCATTATTTCCATCATCCAAGTAACTGACATCTAGTGTGAAGAGAAGTGGTCCCAACATCGACCCCGTGGAAAATCATTAGTCACTGGCAGCCAACCAGAAAAGGTCCCACACTTTGCCTCCTGCCAGTCAGCTAATCCTCTATCCATGCTAGTATCATTCTTGTAATACCCTGGGCTCCTATCTTGTTTAGCAGCCTCATGTGCAGCATCTTGTCAAAGGCCATCATAAGAGCAAAAGGGCAATTCCGAGAGAAGCTAGAGACAAATGGATACATGACAGCTGTGGCACCATTGGCATGCCACTACTTTCTATAAGGTGAAACTATAAGTACAAATGGCAGTGATGCTTTTCTCTCTAACGAGCTTAATGCCGTCATAGCACGCTTTAAAAAGAATAACACTACTCCTGTGCAAAATCCCCACAGCGTCTGGCGACCCTGTGATCTCTGTCTCTGAGACTGATATTTAAGTATCCTTTAGGAGGGTGAACACTCAAGATGTCAGACCCCAAGAGTGTATCTGCTTTAACAGAGCAGGATCAGCTGCCTCAATGACAATTATCCACTAGCACTCATCTATCAGAATGAAGTGCTTTAAGAGGCTGATTATGACTAGAATTAACTCCTGCCTGATCAATAACCTGGATCTGCTTCAATTCGCCTACCACAACAGGTCTACAGCAGTTGCAATCTCACTGGCTCTCCAGTGAGGTTTTGGAGCACCAAGAATACCACAAGGCATACATCCAATGACTGTTATCGATTACATCTCAGCATTCCCCACCATCATTTGCTCAGTACTAATAATCAAGCTTCAAAACCTGGGCTTCTATACTTCCTCCTATAACTAGACTCTTGACCTCCTATTGAGAGATCAGTCAATCTCCTCCTCGCTGACTATCAAGGATGCATGCTTAGCCTGCTACTGTACCCTTCTGATATAATAGCAGATAACACTAAAACACCGAGTTATACATATAGTAGGATATTAATAGAAGTAATATCCAATAGATTGGAAAATCTGGCAGTTAGGCACCAAATTCCCAGGTGTGCCAGCAGAGAAACAGGCTCTTCAACATAGGGTATCTATGCCAACCATCATGCCAATTTGCGCTAATCCCAATTACCAGCATTTACTCCATGCCCCTCTATGCTTTATTCATTCAAAGATCTGTCCAGGTGCCTCTCAAATGTTGCTGCTGTTCCTGCTTCCACCATCTCCTTTGACAAATTCCAGTTACCAACTATTCTGTGAGACAAATTTATTCTTCAGATTTCTTTAAACTTCCTCTCTTTCACTTTGAAACTTCTCCCCCTAGTTTTAAAATCTTACACTCTCCGCCCCCCCACCACATACTTGAAGATGTTGAGAGAGACCTAACCTGCCTTGCAAAGAGATGTGCAGAGGTTCTACTTGTCTCCTGACTGAAATCTCTCTCAGATATGAAAAGTTGTTTGATCAGTTACATATTCATTTGTTCAATGACTGGTTTATGTACATTAGCTGCCACACTTACTTGCACAACAGAAGAGACTGTACTTCAAAATTTAACTCTCTGCCTTCAAGATTCCTTACAATCTCACCACGTATTGTTCAAATACAACTTATTTTTCAAAAGACAGATTTTCTTAAAACAGTAGCTGTGCAGTGCGACTGTACCTCTGCATGACATGGCACCTTCGGACATGGTGAACTTGGGTGGCATGGAGATGAGCATGGGTGATTACAATCAGGTCGGGGAATGGTACATGGCTGTTTACATTCCTCCTCAGCACCGCAGTCGCCTTTATGACAGATCTTCTTACATTTGTGCATTCCACAAGGCAAGAGTTTGTTACATGCAAGCCCACAGGAAATGCCAGAAAGGTGGCAAGGAATGTTGTTCCGCATCTGGAAATAAAATACTGTATTAAATCCATGTACCTTGAAATCCACAGATACAACACCTGCTCCATCATACACATACAAGTTCCAAACTCTCAATTTCATGAAATGAGCCCTTGGTGAACCTTTTATTTAGATTAAGAAATTAACATAGTTAGCAATGAATAGAATGGTGAGATTTATAGCTAAAAACTGTAAGTTATGGTTTTAAGTAAATCATAGCCAGAAGATACAGGCAAATTATACCTGCAATAAAAATAGCAACTCTGAAATCAATGGGCATCAAGGAGAAACCTTCCAGTGGTTGGAATCACATCTTGCACGAAGGAAGGTTGTTTTGATTGATGGAGTTATCACTGCACAAGTTTCTCTGGACTATGTCCTGAGCATAACTGCCTTCAGTGGCTTCACCAATGACCTTCCTTCCTTCACAAGGTCAGGAGTAGAGATATATGCTGATGATTATATAATGTTCATTTCAATTTGCAACTCCTCAGTAAATACCTGAAGTCATGCCTGCATGCAACAAGTCTAGACATCATTCACTCATGGGTTCATAAATGGAAAGTAATATTTATGCTACACAGTGTCAAATAATGACCATCTCCAACAAAAGATTCCAAACACTACCCTTGATGCTCACTTACTGTGTCCCCTCTATCAATGTCCCAAGACCTTAAGACGAAGACAATTCAGTACCCAAAAACTTGTCAGAATTTGCTCTATTTCTTCCCTAACTTTTAAAAATTTTCAAGTTCATCCACTCTTCTGAATTCATATTTATTTCTGGAATATCACTTGTATCCTCTGCAGTGAAGACTGATGCAAAATACTTGATTATGTAAGCTGCCTATTCCTTATTTTCCAATATTAATTCATCAAACTTTCATTCCACAGGACCAATAGGCATTTAAATCTCTTTAAACCTATCAATGGAAACTTTCACTTTTGAATTTCTGGTCATCTTTATCTCATGCTCATTTAGTATACCACATATCAGCTTGAGATCTCTTTGCATTTGTGATGTTGGAGACAAACTGTCAACGAACATCTTTTATAAACCTTCCAATTCCCACGGTTATCTTGACTATACCTCTTCCCACCGCATCTCCTGTAAAAATGCTATTCCTTTTCTACAGTGCCCTTGCCTCTTCCGCATCTGTTCCCAGGATGTAGCTTTCCTTCCCAGGACATCAGAAATGTTCTCCTTCTTCAAAGAACAGGGTTTCCCTTCCTCCACTATTGAGACTGTTCTCACTGTTACGTGTCCACAGTTTCGTTTTCCTGGGAGTCCATAGTTTCGTTTACTATGGGTGTCACGTGTCCCCAGTTTCATTTTACTTTGAGTCCACAGTTTCATTGCTGTGAGCATTACCTTATGACGTATGCTGACGGTATAAAAGAAATGTGGACATAAGTGCTGAGAAGGAGTCGAAGGAAAGAGAGAGAGAGAGTGAAGACTGCACTTTGAGCTATCTGGGAACAGCTCACGTTCGAGAAGGGTAAAGTCTAATGCTTACCCATACCCAAAAAATTGGGTTAATCAGCGGCACACTGCGCATTGTGGAGACGTGTCTGTCCTTGGTATGATCCATGGGTGTGGATTTCATGACAGTCACTTTGTGAAATCGCCCTTCGTGGACTTCAGAACAGTATTCCTTGGCTGAGACCTTTGGTAACCATTTCTTTGTTCGCTAGCTGTGGAATCTTTGGAATTCATGATGATCGCCTCGTCGCTGCATTGTGAATCTACAAGTCTCTCCTCTCACCTATTTCGTGAATTACTGGGACTCTCTGAACTGCCACTTTATGACTGTGCTTGAGTAAGATTTGTTAAGAACGGGTTCTATGTTTGACTGTAAGGGAGCTATAGATACATAACATTGTTAACTTCGGTTTAAGAAAGTAATTTATTTAATTTTTATTTTTTTGAGTAGATGTAAATAAATAAAGTGGTTTTAATATTAAAACCCGACTCGATTTGTCATCTCTTGCTGTTGGTAAGTTACGAAGTCGTAATATCACCCACGTATCCTCCATTCCACTTGCATCTGAGCTCACCCCATCCTCCCGCCACCTAACAGTGATAGAGTTCCTCTTGTCCTTACCTACCACCTCATGAACCTCTGCATCCAACACATAACCCGCCACAACTTCTACCACCTTCGAAGCAATCCTTCACCCCATCCCCCACCTTCGCTTTCTGCAAAGATCCTGCCTCCGAGATTCCCTTGTCCATTCATTCCTCCCCACTAATCCCTCCCGGCACTTATCCCTGTAAGCAGCCAAAGTGTTACACCTGCCTATTTACTTCTTCCCCCGCCTCCATTTAGGGCTCCAAGTAGGTGAGGAAACACTTCATCTATGCATCTGCTGGGGTCATCTATTGTGACCAGTACTCTCAATGCAGCCTCCTCTCCATTGGTGAGACTCATCATAAACTGGGGGACTGCTTCACCGAGCACCCCCGGAGCGGAAAACTATGTCAAAAGTGGAACTTCCCAGTGGTCAAACATTTTAATTCCCATTCCCATTCCAATATGTCGGTCCATTGCCTCCTCTTGTGCTAAGATGAAGTCAATAGCAGGGTGGGGGAGCATTACTTTACATTCCATCTGGATAGCTTCAAACCTCATGGCATGAATATCGCTTTCTCCTTCTGGTTAAAAAAAATCCCTCCCACTCCCTTCTTCTATTCCCCACTCTCACCCCTTACCTCTTCTCACCTGTCTATTACTTTCCCAGGGTTCCCTCCTCTTTCCCTTTCTCCTATGGTCTACCCTCCTCTCCTATCTGATTCCTTTCTCCCCAGCCCTTTACCTTTCCTACCCACCCAGCTTCACCTATCACCTTCTAGCTATTCTCTTTCCCCGCCCCCACCTTTTTATTCTAGCATCTTCTCCCTTCCTTTTCAGTCCTGAAGAAAAGTCTCAGCCCAAAATGTCAACTGTTTATTTATTTCCATAGATGCTGCCTGACCTGCTGAGTTCCTCCAGCATTTTGTGTGTGTGTTGCTCCAGGTTTCCAGCATCTGCAGAATCTCTTGTGATGTTCATCAATGCTTTGACATGAATCTGGGAGAAATATACTACCGTGTCTGCAGATGACACAAAGATAGCTGGTGATATGGCTTCTTCCCATTTCCTTTCCAGTCGTGATGAATGGTCTCAGCCCAAAACGTTGACTGTTTATTCATTTCCATAAATGTTGCCTCACTTGCTGAGTTCCTCCAGCATTTTGTGTGTGTTACTCTGGTGATGATGTGGATAGTGAGGAAAGCCAAGGCAGTAAAAAGATACAGATGTTAGGTAGAGCGATGGCAGGCAAATGTCACCCTATTGTGTGCAAATTGATGCATTCTGGTAAAACAAAGAACTTTAGGATATGTACAGTAATTTGTAGGACACTAAGGAATATTGATGAACAGATGAACGGATTGAAGTCCACAGTTCCCTGAAAATGGCAACACAGGTAGCTATGCACAGGTGAAGAATGCATATGGCATGCTCCAATGGATGGCCAATAGGATCCCACCACCAAGCACATCTTTCCCTCTCCTCTGCTTTCTGTAGGGATCGCTCCCTACACAACTCTCTTGCCCATTCGTCCCTCCCCACTGATCTCCCTCCTGGCACTTGTCCTTCCAAGCAGAACAAGTGCTACACCACACCTGGCTCTACACCTCTTCCCGCACTACCATTCGAGGCCCCAACAGGTGAGGCGACATTTCACCCGCAAGTCTGTTGGGGTCATCAACAGTATCCGGTGCTCCTGGTGTGGCCTCCTGTATTACGGTGAAACCTGACGTAGGTTAGGAGACCACTTCACTGAGCACCTATGCTCCATCCAACAGGAAAAGCAGGATCTCCCAGTGGCCACCCATTTTAATTCTACTACCCATTCCGAAAGTCAGTCCATGGCCTCTTCTACTACTGTGACGAGGCCACACTCAGGTTAGAGGAGCAATATCTTATATTCCATCGAGGTAGCCTCCAACCTGATGGCATGAACATCAATTTCTTGAACTTGCAGTAATGGCACCCCCTTCACCATTCCATTTTCCTCTCTCACCTTCTCTCTTTACCTGCCCATCAACCCCCCTGGTGCCCCTTCCCCTTCTTCCATAGCCTTCTGTCCTCTCCTATCAGATTCCCCCTTCTCCAGCCCTTTATCTCTTTCACCAATCGACTTCCCAGTTCTTTACTTCCCCTGATTTCACCTATCACCTACTGTCTTGTAATTCCTCTAATCCTCCCCCAGCTTCTTACTCTTTTTTTCTCCAGTCCTGATGATGGGTCAGCCCGAAATGTCAACTGTTTACTTTTCCATAGATACTGCCAGGCCTGCTGAGTTCCACCAGCATTTCTTGCATGTTGCTTAGATTTCTAGCATCTGCAGGTCTTCTCTTGTTTGTGAATCAATATTATAACAACATTTAGATAGGCACTTGAATAGGCAAGGCATAGAAGGATATGGGCCCAATGGAGTCATATGGCATTTTCAAAGATGGTTATGGTGGGCTGAAGGGCCCATTTTTTATAGTGTGACTCTATGACTATGACTTCTGGACCCACAAAACACAAGAAAATATATGGGGTTTATACAATTTATTTTAATAATTTACTTGCTTAAATTTAGTGAACCCTGTGGGGTTTAATCCTATTAAAGCAGAACCCCAGTCTCTTTGAGCTAAAGGCAATCAACTCTACTAACCTTCTTGATTATTCTTTTTTTATTTCCCTCCATTAGGATTTAATGACATATACTTGGACATGTGTATCGTTTTACACAGAACATAGAACAGTACAGGCCCTTTGGCCCACAATGTTCTGCCGACCCTTAAACCCTGCCTCCCATATAACCCCCCACCTTAAATTCCTCCATATACCTGTCTAGTAGTCTCTTAAATTTCACTAGTGTATCTGCCTCCACCACTGACTCAGGCAGTGCATTCCACGCACCAACCACTCTCTGAGTAAAAACCTTTCTCTAATATCCCCCTTGAACTTCCCACCCCTTACCTTAAAGCCCATGTCCTCTTGTATTGAGCAGTGGTGCCCTGGGGAAGAGGCGCTGGCTACCACTCTATCTATTCCTCTTAATATCTTGTATATCTCTATCATGTCTCCTCTCATCCTCCTTCTCTCCAGACAGTAAAGCCCTCGCTCCCTTAACCTCTGATCATAATCCATACTCTCTAAACCAGGCAGCATCCTGGTAAATCTCCTCTGTACCCTTTCCAATGCTTCCACATCCTTCATATAGTGAGGTGACCAGAACTGGACACAGTACTCCAAGTGTGGCCTAACCAGAGTTTTGTAGAGCTGCACCATTACCCCGCAACTCTTAAACTCTATCCCTTGACTTATGAAAGCTAACACTCCATAAGCTTTCTTAACTACCCTATCTACCTGTGAGGCAACTTTCAGGGATCTGTGGACATGTACCCCCAGATCCCTCTGCTCCTCCACACTTCCAAATATCATACCATTTATTTTGTACTCTGCCTTGCAGTTTGTCCTTCCAAAGTGTACCACCTCACACTTCTCCAGGTTGAACTCCATCTGCCACTTCTCAGCCCACTTTTGCATCTTATCAATGTCTCTTTGCAATCTTCGACAATCCTCTACACTATCCACACCACCACCAACCTTTGTGTTGTCTGCAAACTTGCCAACCCACCCTTCTACCCCCCACATCCAGGTCGTCAATAAAAATCACGCTAAGTAGAGGTCCCAGAACTGATCCTTGTGGGACACCACTAGTCACAATCCTCCAATCCGAATGTATTCCCTCCACCACCACCCTCTGCCTTCTGCCGACAAGCCAATTCTGAATCCACCTGGCCAAACTTCCCTGGATCCCATGCCTTCTGACTTTCTGAATAAACCTGCCATGTGGAACCTTGTCAAATTTTGTTTCTCTACACCTCCTAATCTTTCCATTAAGGAAATATTTTGACTTGTAGTTCTTGTATAGGAAGTAGATAGCATCACACTTCTACATATTTAATTTCATTTGTCTAAATTTCCCCCAATCACTTAAGTTGTTCTAATCCCTTTGTAAGCTGTTATCCCATTTACACAATTTACTGCATGCCACTTGTTGCCATATACATTACTCTTTAATCTAGATCACTAACGTACATTTGATGAAACAATCAGGCCTTGGTTGAGATCCGAGGGGAGTACAACTTGTCACAATCTGCCATTAAGAGTTGATTCCTTTCATCCTTTACCTCTGTTTACTTCTTTCCAAACCAATTATCAACCCGTGGCCCCTGATGGTCATTACATTAACCAGTTGCCTGTACTTTTAATTTACCTATAACAATCACTTTTACAAAAGTTCAATATCCTTGGAGACATTCCTTATAAATTCAAACTAAAAACAGGATGTTGGAGGAACTCAGCAGGTCAAACAGCATTTGGGGAGTCAATATGTGCAAGCTGATAATTTATGTTGAGACTGCATCAGGGCTGAGAGGGAAGATTGCAAGTATAAGGCTATATGAGTGCAGGTGGGATAAAACCTGGTGATAGGTGGAACCAGATGAGGAGGGGTTGATGGGCAGATGAAGCCAGGACTGGTGGGGTGGGGGGAGGGAGCTGGGTTGAACAGAGGATGGTAGGTGATGCTGCCTGATCTATTCTTCCAGCATCTGGAGTATCTTTCATCTTTAGAAATTCAATCAATGTCCAGCACATTAGTGACATTCTTAAAACTAGTCATCATTTATCACAAATTTAAGATGAAATTAAAAAGAAAGCTAGACTAACACAGCAGATTAGAAAGTAGCTATTGAGAGAGAAAGTTAATATTTCAAGCTGATGAGCTTTCAAACTTAAATATGAACTTTCTCTATAGATACTACCTGAACTATTGACTATTTCCAGCAATTTATGTTTCATTTAAGTTTTCCAGCCTCCACAGTTATTTTCTTTTTTGGCTTCTGAACAAATTCAGACCAATTTGAAGCTTTCAGGTATTGGTCAGCCCACATTTGGAGCATAGTGAACAGCTTTGGGCTGCTTAAGAAAAGATGTGCTGGTATTGGAGAGGATCCAGAGGAGGTTTACCAGAATGATCCCAGGAATGAAAGGATTAACATGTGAGATGTGTTTTTAATGGCTCTGGGCCTGTACTTGCTGCAGTTTGGAAGAACAGGGCGGGGGGGAGGGGTTGTGTGGTGGGTCTCACTGAAACCTACCAAATATTGAAAGGCCTTGATAGAGTGGACAAGAAGAAGATGTTTTCAATCGTGGAAGAGTCTTGGAGCAAAAGGTACAACTTCAGAATACAAAATGAGAACAGAGATGAGAGGATGGTGAATCAGTGGAATTCACTGTCGCAGACAACTGTGGGGACTAAGTCATTGGGTATATTTAAAGTAGCGGTTGATCGGTTCTTGTTTGTAAGGGCATCAAAGGTTACAGGGAAAATGGCAGTAGAATGGAGTTGAGAGGGAAAATAAATCAGCTGTTTTTAAATGGTGGAGGACTCAATGGTCTGAATGGCCCAATTCTGCTCCTATGTCTTATAATTTCTTATCTGCGCATTCTAGTCACTCTTTCTTCCATGGCAGAAACTATGATTCCATTCAATAATATTGAATTGATAGGACCTGTTTCTCCGTTTCTTAAATCATGGAATAATATTTGTAATTTCCTATGTAATACATACAAATTCTGACTCTTGAGCACAGCCAGGAGTCCACTATGAATATCAAGTACTCAGTTATACTAAACCCATGTTTTACTCTGCCTATAGATACCTTAAGATCCCCAAGATTCTACCCCTCATCTATACACTATGAGCAATTTACAGTAGCCAATTAATCCACCAAGTCACAGTCCATTGGGGCATGGAAAGAAGTCGGAGCACAGACATAGTAACAGGGAGAATATGCAGACTTAACACAGACAATACTAGAGGTCAGAAAAAAACCTGGATCTTTGTAACCCTTGAGTTAGTACCACAAAGGTTTCAGTTTAATATTTCTTGTACAAGACCCTTTTCGAAATAAATATTTTGTTATACTTCAATCTATTAGTTTTCCAATTTTCTTTACATCCATGTAAAGTTCATTGCTACTATCAGGGAGGAGGCAAGGGACATAGTCGACAAATCAGAAATAGCTTCTTGCCCTCTGCCGTCATATAATTACTGTAATTTACAGTTATGTATTGCAATGAATTACTGCCACATAACAAGAAATTTCATGACACAGGCCATTGATATTCAGCCTGACTGATTCCGAAGTTACCAGGCACTAATCGTTGAGCAGGAGTCACCAAAGCTACAGTCACACAAGAAATGGGTATTCAGCAGATTTCTTCCAAATGCCTGGTATGTCTTGAAGTTTCAAATCTTATAACAAATCACGCTTTCTTTAGATGCACTTACCTCATGTTTCCCCATACACCATTTTTGAGTGAGATAGGTACAAGGTGGACATTTCTCTTCACTGTGGCAATTGTGGAACACTGCCAAATGCAAAAAGGAAATGTACATGTAGGAGTCTAAAGTGTTTTGCACTGTAAAAGACATTTCACAATCTAAATTAAAAGCATGTGAATTTACTAAAGTAAGCTTACAATGGTAGAAAAAAATCATGAAAATATTACACTTAACATTTAATTTACAAGATCTTAAGATATAGGAGCAGAATTAGGCCAGATGGCCCATCTAGTCATTTACACCATTCAATTATGGTTGATTTATTTTTTCAACACCATTCTTCTGCCTTCCACCTCTAACTCTTAACTCACATGCCTATCTAGAAACTGTCAATCCCTGCTTGAAATAGAAAATGTAGCCTTCTCCTGGAAGCAGGCTGCGTACATCTGTACTTGCTCCCACTTGCTTGTTGGCCAGATGACATATTTTGCAGTGTATCCCCCACAGTGTCGAGTTTTATCTTTCAGAAACATTCCTTTACCCTCCTGCAGCATTAACAACCTTCTTTTGTTTCCTTTTCAGTCCTGACAAAGGTTTCTTGTCCTGAAAAATTAACTCTTTCTTTCCCACAGATGTGGCCTGATCTACGAAGAATTTCCAGCATTGTCTGTTTTTATTTTAGATTTCCAACATCTGACATTTTTTTATGACTTCCCCCTACTTAGGACTTAACTCCATCAGATAACGAGTTTTCTGCACCTACACCAACACTTGTTCATAACTCAATTTTACTGTTCCACATATAGTTTCTCATCTTCCTCTCAATCCTCTGTAGCACTCTTCAGAGCGAATCTAACCTTATCAATTACAACCTCAGCTTTTTAAGATACCATGTGCTGCCACCCAATTCTGGTGTTAACCTTTCCCTGCTTAAATCACTTAAACTTCATTTCTAATCTTCAGTAAAATAAGCATGAATTTGAATGCTGTTTCTGACCACTGTTCTGAGAAAATAACTATAATGCTTCATTAACTTTTCAGTCTTTAGCCCCATCAATGGATTCATCCTCCAACATTCATTCTCTACGCTACCTTCTTTTGGTTTAAGGCTTAACAGCCCAAATACACCAGCATTTCTCCAAGCTGTTTTTCACAGGCTCTTCATCCACTGTATTAAGGATACTGCATTTGTGTCCTTATTTTCCTTGGAATGAACATAACGTGCTTTTCAATGGAACCCCACAACATACCAAACACAAACTTTAACTCTGATCTCCATCATCCCTTGGTAGGTCCTGATTTTTGTTAACCTCCCTGCCTCAGTGTTCCTCATTTATAAACTTTTTCACAATTCTGCACTACCTTCTCAAATCTCATGTTCCCGCCCCTATCCTCCCAATTCATGCTTATTTTACATTCACAATGTTCCTTACACCTTTATATATTTTTCAATTGTACATTGTGCTAACTGTTACACTGACAATAACAAAATGTTAGTAAGTTAATGGACAGCTTGAAGTTATTCTTCCTTACCAGGATGATCACAGTCGTGTTCTCTGGTGCAGGGGTTTTTACACTCAGGAGGTCTGGTGCCACATGGTACTGGAGGGTAGATTACTGATGCTCCACAATGACATGTCAGTTCATCAAAACCTAAATAGAAAATATTCAAATAACTGTGGAAGAGGTACCTGACAAAAGCTTGCAATGTCAAAAGGTGGAATCATACACAGTTTAGACATAAAAGAGTAAACATGTCTGATGAAAATGACAGCTGGGTAAGGAAATAAAAAATTCCCAACAGATTTTTTAAAAATATGAGCAACTTGCTGTAGGATTTCCTACCAGCAGAGACAGCATGAAACTATTTAACGTTTAACCACCGAATTGCTCATCCACTTGAGCACAAGCAAATTACAGAACAGCTTGGGGGGTGGGGGGGGGGGGTAATGTGGATATTCCAGGTGAGTGGCATGCAGTGGATTTTGAAAACATCTTACCAAGATACTCTAGGTATAGTGGATTCCAGTTAATTGGCCCATTGGTTAATTTAGGCAGCTGCTTATTTGGGACAATTAAAGAACAAAAACTAATCAAGAAAATATCCAGGATTCCTTTTGTTTATCTGGGATGATGTGCCATTTAATTGGGACAGGAGACTATTGAACAGTTTCTAACTAGCATAGGTCAAGTGCATTTGTGAGGCCTCTAGACACCATACAGTGCTGAAAGCAGAGAGTTTTAAAAACAGCGTCAGTTGTGTGCTTGTATTACATTATCCATTTGGGCCAACTAACACTGATAACTTTCCTTTTTATTTTGACTTTAAAAATTAGGACTCCTGTCAAGATGTCACAAAAAGATCTGACATTAGCCAAAAAAAATACCCTGGATGTCTGCGCTGATTTTGCTAATTTACAGTAAATCAAAAGGACACGACAGCATACACTGGATGAATTATTCCATTGACAACTATTATGAACTAATACAGTTTTATAGTACTGTAAGTGTTCTGAATTTGTTCTGTATTTCATTTCAAATACATGATTCATTATTCAATTAAACAGTAGCTTGACATTTTTATATCTTTTTAACTATTTCTATGAAACTTCAGCTAATTCGACAGCTCCTTAAATGGGCCAAAATGAACTGGTCCTGATTTGTCCCAATGAACCAGAGCCCACTACAGTATTCCTGGTCACAAAAAATAATTTTGTAGAATTTCCCCAAAGACGTTAATAGGCTTATCAAGCAAATGGCATTTTGGACTTCATTATAAAATCACTTAAGAGAGTGGTTGCGTCTTGAACTAGTTTATTTAGAGCCCTGGTGAGACGACATCTGGATTGTTGGTTTGGTCTGGTTCCTCCACTTAAGGATCTACTTGTGATAAATGGAGTACAGTGACGTTCACCGGATTGATTCCTAAAATGGCAGGTTTGTAGTACAAAGAGAGACCATGCTGCCTTAAGTTTAGAAGAACAAGAGGTGAACTCATTATAATACGACAAGCATTTCTATATTTGACAGTGTGGAGGTAAAGCTGATAGCTCACTTGGTTGGATCTCCAGAATCTGATGTTACAGTCTCAAAATAAGGAATCAAATTATGCAGGGAAAGAAATTTCTTTTGCTAGTGATTGGAAAGTCTTAGGAACTCTCTACTTAGGAGACTAGGAGGTCACTCAGTAACATAGGTCAACAGACTGTTAGACAACAGGGAATCATGTATAGTGGGGCTAAGATCAAGGAGTGCTCCAAGGAACCAAGAGTCTATACCCATTATACACGTTATGTTTTCTTATACAAGGCTTCACTTCAGCTGTAGACTTCAGTTTATCCTAAGCATTAGCTGACTTATTTAGTATTATAACCAACCTGAAAAATAGTTGGCCTTGTTTACTCTTAAGAATATTAAGACTTCTACCTCATCAGACAAAGCAACCCAAGGAATATGCCTCTTGATTGATAAGTATTCTTAATTTTACAGTGCAATAGTTTTAAAAACTTACTGAGCAAACAGCAAGTAATTACAAAGATCACAAGACCTCCTGAAGAATTCAGACATTTGTTTAGCAAATTGTGTAAAATTAGACGAGTTTTCACAATGGATAATCTGGTCCCAGTGATCTCAATGCAACTTGATACCTAAAGCAGGCAGATACTGTAAAGATGCAATTACTTACTTGGGATAGGCATCTGATTTCTTTGCAGTGCAAGGTCAACTTAAGTATTAACCTAATATATTATTATATGGCTCATGGATGCCAAGGGTATTAATGAAACAATCATTTATGACATGCTACATACTGCTTTGCCAGCAATTCTGACAGTTTCCACGATGACAAGGCTCCTCACACTTATGCTGTCCACAGTTAAGCTTGCGCCCACAAAGAAGAAGGCACTTGTGTTCGGTGTCCTTGGAAAAAAATGAGAATGAAATGAATTATATTACAAATGGCACCACAATTTCTAAACTATTCCAAATATAGAATCTGAAGAATTCAAAGTGATTCAATGGAAACATGCAGGTGTGTTTTAATATTCTTTGAAGTAGAAAGAGAACAAAATGTAGGAAGCATTGTAGAGATGTAAGAACAGAAAAGGCAGGCAGAGTGAAATAAACTCCGATAAACCAGTCCAGGAGGAATGAAGGGCACATTTAGTAAAGGTAATTGCATGATGGGAAACCAGTGGGGTTCGCATGTCCATCTTTGCCATAAGAGGCAAACAGTTCTAAATTAAAATGTGGCCTTAAGTATTTTATTATCAGTCAGTGAGTCTTCCACATGTAATTCACAATTCTATTTTAGGAATCATGTAGTATTTTACCATTGTGATAAATAAAATCATGGAGCGATGCAAAATATGTTAGATGCAGCAATGAGTAGGCAGTATTTGGTGGTCATATCATACTCCTGAGCTGAAAGAGTTGAATACCACATAAAAAAATCATTCATGTTTTTATTTAAGTACTGTGGAATAAATGAGTCGCCACAGCTTGTCCTACTGTTATTTCCGAAAACTGGTCGAATAGCTCTGTTAACAACATAATAATTCAGATGCATAACACGTGCAATTATGACTGCAATTTTGTCCATTTATAATGGACAAAGGTTCTGACAATTTAATAAATCGCATTTTCTGTCCTTTGATTAAAACTGAAAGATGTATATATATATTATCATAACTTTATTCATCACAATGCATTATTTGTCATTACATTTTACTTCAGTATTAAACAAACAAAACAAGCAATAATGACATCCCCCAGAAGTTCGTTCTACTTACTACACAGCAAATTTCATTGCATTTATGGCGGCCACAAGAACGTTTCTTATTGCAGCGCTTGTCACACAAGAACAGTAGATCTATTAGACAAGAGAATTTATTCTCAAATATAGGGAGGAGATGGTTTACAAGTAGATATGACACAGAAGTGAGAAGACTTAGCACTACACAATGGATAATCTTTCCAGTAATACAATTACACATAGCCAATATAATAGTAAAACATATGCAATAATGTCCAAAAATACCATGTTTTGTAGAGATTAATAGTACGACTTTTGCTAAAATAGAACCAAACCTTCTTTACATCTCTGCAAATATGTATAATTTTGTAATTTTAACAATAACAGGAAATTTTAAATGTCTCGTTATGCAAGATTTCATGAGTGTTTTTGCTATGGATAATTAAAAAAACAACTGTTTCAAGGATGTGCCATTATAGCAACAGTATGGTCAACTTTTCTGAAGTTCAACTAGCTGCATTAATGCTAACGCCACAAATCAGAGCAGTACATCTAGAATGCACTTCAGAAAGACATTAGCTTTCTACCTCAGATTCTCATGGCAAAAACAGCAATTGTAGTTTTCTGTTGACTAGTGTCATCAGCTACAAAACTGGTTAGCATGGATGCCCTTCTAAACTTTAGTAATATTAAAAAGCAATCCCTCAATAACTAACAGATTATATATCATAATAGAAATGCCACGTGTGATGATGGTGTGACTGCAACTTATGTTCCTTTCCATTAGTGTACTTTGGAGCGAGGTGGCAGCACTTGTGGGCTGGTAAGGGTTAAAATGTAAATACATCACAGATTCATATTTAACTGCAGTGCATGGAAGTTTGAAGTACCTTCTTTCAGTTCTCAATAATTAAATACTTAATATTGACTGGATGATGTGAGCAGAACTTTCAAAATCAGTTCTTATGCTACAAGAAAACTTCAGAGGTATGGATTGAATGGGACAAAAGTAATTTGATCACTATGAGCACTTCAAATGAGCAATGTCATGGTGGTTCTGGAGAACACTTGCCTCATCTCAAAACTGGAGTCAAAGTCATGGAGATCTACAGCACGGATACAGACCTGTTGGCTCACCGAATCTGCACTGACCATCAGCCAACCATTTACACTAATTTTCCAATCTCCCCACATTCTCATCAACTCCCCCTATATCCTATCTAATCCCCAAGGCCAATTATCCCATCAGCCCACATACCTTTGGGCTGGGGGAGAAAACCTGAGCATCCATTGCAATCCCTCAGGGAGAAATGCCATAAGGTCCGGACTGAAACTGGGTCTGTGGTGCACAGGGCCAACAACTACAGTAGCTACATTCCTATGCCACTTACAGTATATATGGGTTTGAGGAAGGTCAACTTAAAATATAAATGTTGATTCATTTTAAACAAAACTAAATTTCAAAGATGTATTTATCGAAATGAAAAATAAACATGGAAGAGAGACATCCTAGTACTTACCTTCCTTAGTGATACTGGCACAAGGAACATCCTATGGAGAAGATGACCAATCATTACACAAGCTGAAGTCTTAAAGATGACTCAAAATTATTTCTGATTAAACTAAACAGGCTAGCTGCCAGATCATAAGCAACTAACATTAAGTTTCTTCGACTCAAACCTTAAACCAAATCCAGAACTTAATAGCAAATTTTCATTATAATGGTCAGTAATTTCTTTAACTGGTGGTAATTTAATGCTTTCAGCTTTGGAATATGTACTATCTGACATCTAATACATGCTGCTAATTACAATAATCTTGTGACATGTTACAGCTCAGTTTGAATCTTCACAGATGTTCTGCAGGTCATCCACCGTAATTATAAAAAAACAGTATGATAATTTAACAGTCAATGCCAGAAGTTCATTAGTGTTGCTAATGACAAAAGTAAATTGGACTTGATATTTTACAATGCAAACACAAGGAAATCTGAAGATGCTGGAATTTCAAGCAACACACATATAAAAGTTGCTGGTGAACGCAGCAGGCCAAGCAGCATCTCTAGGAGGAGGTACAGTCAACGTTTCAGGCCGAGACCCTTCGTCAGGACTAACTGAAGGAAGAGCTAATAAGAGATTTGAAAGTGGGAGGGGGAGGGGGAGATTCGAAATGATAGGAGAAGACAGGAGGGGGAGGAATGGAGCCAAGAGCTGGACAGTTGATTAGCAAAAGGGATATGAGAGGATCATGGGTTGGGAGGCCTAGAGAGGACGGGGGAAGCCCAGAGGATGGGCAAGGAGTATAGTGAGAGGGACAGATGGAGAAAAAGGAGAGACAGAAAAATTATATATATATGATTATATATACATAAAACGGATGGGGTATGAGGGGGAGGTGGGACATTAACGGAAGTTAGAGAAGTCGATGTTCATGCCATCAGGTTGGAGGCTACCCAGATGGAATATAAGGTGTTGTTCCTCCAACATGAGCGTGGCTTCATCTTGACAGTAGAGGCGGCCGTGGATAGACATATCAGAATGGGAATGGGACGTGGAATTAAAATATGTGGCCACTGGGCGATCTTGCTTTCTCTGGCAGACAGCGCGTAGGTGTTCAGCGAAACGGTCTCCCAGTCTGCGTCAGGTCTCGCCAACATATAGAAGGCCACATCAGGAGCATCGGATGCAGTATATCACCCCAGCCGACTCACAGGGGAAGTGGCGCCTCACCTGGAAGGACTGTCTGGAGCCCTGAATGATAGTGAGGGAGGAGGTGTAAGGGCATGTGTAGCACTTGTTTCGCTTACAAGGATAAGTTCCGGTAGGGAGATCGGTGGGGAGGGATGGGGGGGATGAATGGACAAGGGAGTCGCGTAGGGAGCAATCCCAGCAGAATTAGTCCTTACCCTTAATAATTTCTCCTTTGGCTCCTCCCACTTCCTCCAAACTAAAGGTGTAGCCATGGGCATCCGTATGGGTACCAGCGATGCCTGCCTTTTTGTTGGCTTTGTAGAACAATCCATGTTCCAAACCTATACGGGTATCTGTCCCCCACTTTTCCTTCGCTACATCGACGACTGCATTGGCGCTGCTTCCTATTTTACAAATCTATTTTTTCACTTACCTTTTTCTTAAATCCACACCGACAACTAATTGTTGAAGTTCCATTGCATGATCCACATTCACCTTCATGGCACAGATTGCTACAAGTATGAATGTAATCTAAATTTCAAAAAAAAAAACAACACAGTATTGATTCTGAACTCATTTTCTACTCTAGCAGTTACACAATCACGAGTAACACAGAAAGGAATCCACTAAACAGACCACTGAAGGAAGTGGTAGCTGTGAAACAATACATTCAAGGTTTAAAAAAAAGGATGATGGATGCTTTCTGATCTCCCGAAGTGAACCTTTAGACTTCAATATGACACACTGCACATGGCTGATGCATTGTATCGAAATTAAAAGGAAAATTAATCTCAGAGCTCAGTCACCAAGCCATAAACTCCTTATAGCTGTTTGTCTTGTCTAGAAGCAGAATTTTGTAGAGTTACTTATTTGCAGATATGCCACAAAAAGGTGTTGGTGCAAGACTCTTAATGGAATGCATCAGTTTCCAATTTGATCACATTTACTTTGGTGACCACTTCTTCTAAAAAGCATTTGAAATACCTTGTTGTGGCAGATTGCTTCCCTTTGGAAGTCCACATTTGGCTGTCCCATTTTTCTTACCCTCTGGCATCCAAAAAAAATAGCTGGTTTGTTTAAGTATTATATGGTAAAAGTTTCTACATCAGATTCCAAACCCCAAATGTGATTAAAACATTTGGAAACTAAATCATTCCATGTTTGGCAACAGATCATGTACTATCACAGACAATCCATAGCTTTTAACTATTTCCAGACTATTTTGATAGATTATGACAATATTTATCATAATACAATTTCCACTGAACATTCCACTACCAAATGCTATGTAGAACAGCAGTACATCATAGATAAAGAAAGAAAAAGTTAATTGTTCTGGTTAATGATCTTACACTAAGTGAAGGGTAATTAGTCTGAAACACTAATTTTGCTTTCCTCTTAATAGTAGGTGCCTGCCCTGCCAAGTACTTGCAGTATTTTGCTTAGTTCTCATTTCAGATTTCTAGCATCTGCACTTTTTAAAATATACATTTCATTACAGTAAACTCTCATTTATCCAGTACTTGCATAAGAATTGCAGATGTACAAGTGCCAGATATTTTAAGAATATTAAGAATTTTATAAAATTACCTGGACTATAAATTTGAATTTGAACCAAATGAAGTCTCATTAGAAAATCTAGAACACAATGAATTGCTCTGCCCTTTTGATATTTAGAATCAAACAATTTTAGTTTAAATGGTAACCAAGCCCAGGTGTAGCTCTGTATACAAGTCTATTTATAGCTTACAGAAGATCTTGTTTTTTTCCCCCAGTGAACTTTATTTCAAGTGTTATGCCAAATAAGGCTTTTAAGACATTTATGAATAAGGGCAGGGCAATTTTAGATGGAATTGCACTCCAAGATTTCGCACCTCATGTAATGGTGATAGCAGTCATTTACTTTACACTAATAAGACCATGAGGCATTGGAGCAGAATTAGGCTATTTGGCCCATCGAGTCTGCTCTGCCATTCAATCACGACTGATCCTTCTTCTCCTTCCTCAGCCCCACTCTCTGGCTTTCTCCCTGTAACCTTTCATGCCATGTCCTATCAAGAATCTATCAAGCTCTGCCTTAAATACACCCAACGAGCTGCCTGTGGTAACAAGTTCCACAAATTTACCACCCTCTGGCTAAAGAAATTTCTCCACATCTGTGTTTTAAATGGATGTCCCTCTATCCTGAGGCTATGCCCTCTTGTCTGAGACTCCAACATCCTTTCCACATCTACTCTGTCTAGGCTTTCCAACGTTCAAAAGGTTTCAATGACATTCTCCCTCATCCTCTAAATTCCACCAAGTACAGACCTAGAGCTAGCAAACATTCCTTGTATGGTAACCCTTTCATTCCTGGAATCATCCTTATGAACCTCCTCTGGACCCTCTCCAATGCAAGTACATCTTTTCTCAGGTGAGGAGCCCAAAACTATTCACAATACTCAAGATGAGGTCTCATCACTGCCGTATAAAGCCTCAGCATCATATCCCTGCTCTCTTATTCTAGACCTCTTCAAATGAATGCGAATATTACATTTGCCTTCCTCACCACCAACTCTACCTGCAAGTTAACTTTTAGGGTGTTCTGCACAAGGACTCCCAAGTCCCTCTGGATCTCAGACTCCTGGATTTTCTCTCTGTTTAGAAAATAGTCTGCACATTTATTTCTACTACCAAAGTGCATGACCATGCATTTCCCAAAATTGTATTTCATTTGCCACTTTCTTGCCTACCTGTTTCCACAACACTACCTGCCCCCCCACCAATCTTCGTATCATCTGCAAACTTGACAACAAAGCCATCTATTCCATCATCTAAATCATTTATATACAGCACAAAAAGAAGAGGTCCCAACATCGACTCCCACGGAACACCACTAGTCGCTGGCAGCCAACCAGAAAAGGATCCTTTTATTCCTATTCGCTGCTCCTACCAATCAGCCAATGCTCTAACCATGTTAATAACTTTCCTGTAATACCATGGGCCTTTACCTTGGTAAGCAGCCTCATGTGTGGCACCTGTCAAAGGCCTTCTGAAAGTCCAAATATATGACATCCACTGCATCCCCTTTATCTATCCTACGTGTAATCTCCTCAAAGAATTCCAACAGGTTCTTCTGGCAAGATTTTCTCTTAAAGAAACCATGCTAGCTTTGTCCTATCTTCTTCTGCGTCATCAAGTGCTCCATAACCTCCTTAACAATTGACTCCAACATCTTCCCAACCACTGAAGTCAGGCTAACTGGTTTATAATTTCCTTTCTTAAACAGCGGAATAACATTTGCAATTTTCCAGTCCTCTGGCACCTTGTCAGAGTCCAATGATTTTTGGAAGATCATTACTAATGCCTCCATAATCTCTACCACTACCTCCTTCAGGATCCTAGGGTGCAGCTCATCTGGCCTGGGTGACTTCTGTACCTTTAGATATTTCAGCTTTTTGAGCACCTTCTCCTTTGTAATAATAACTGCACTCACTTCTCCTCCTTCACACTCTTCAATATCTGGGACACTACTATTGTCTTTCATAGTGAAGCCTAATGCAAAATACAGTTTAGATTTAAAACATAGAACTGCCGTGAAAAATATTGTTATTTGAAGGGGTGAGAAAATGAGATATTGTTTGGCAATTTATTTAAAAGATTATACATAAAAACTAGTTTGTGTTGTATAACGTTTCTTTTTGAGGGATCTTCATACAAGCAGCATATTCAGGCATCTGGTACTCTCATTCCCAATGGTTGTTGGATGGCTGAGACTATACTATACATATAGCTGTCAATGACTTCATTTTGGAAAATGTAAAAATGAAAACTTTAATTAATAACTTTATTTACAATTACGTAATATCTACCAATGATAAGCATTGAAATCTTAATTTCAAATACTTTAAAAAATTATTTGAAACACAACTCAAAACTCTCCGCTCTACTCACCATCAGAACTGCAGGGCAGGGGTTTGCCACACGTCTTTCCACATGATGGTATTGGTTCAGTGCAGCTCTTACGTTCAGGGTAACCAAGCTCTAAAAGTTTGGACAAAGGAGTCTGCCCACAAGGACAACTGTGCACCAGACTTGGCAAACGTGGACAGAGCTGACATGCAGATGGATGGCACAGCTGGAGACAATTGTGGTTTCCACAGGTAAGCATCCTAAGGGAGGGAACATGTTTAGGATCCATATTTTCTTTTAAGGTTAAAAAAGTTGAGTGCAATGAATGCAATTAGTCATGTTACAAGAATATGCAAAGCAGATACTTGCTTCAATGCTGATAAATACCATTGTACTGCATAGCTACTGTATAACATGTGACTACTTTATGTTGTAGGGACACGTCGTTGCATGTGCTATTAGGCATATATTGAGCATGTGCTATGAGGCGGGTATTGATCTGTACGCGTGTGTTCAGTCATTTTCAGTCAGTAAAGAATCCTATTAACTTAGCTCCCATCTTCAGCATTTTTATTTATAGCTTTGTTGTGTAACCCGGCCACATACACAACAAATTGGCGACGAGGTTAATGAACCTACATCGTATCGGAACGCCGTGTTTTAATTGATAACAACACTCGGAAGAACAGCGCAAGGTACGAACCAAGGCAAAGCGAGGCCACGAGTCTGAAAGGAAACGGAAGCACAGCCCCAGGTCGGGAACTTCAGGAGACCAAGAGACACAGTCGGAGCCACAGCACGTCCAGCTGAGACCACAGCCGGCGCTGACCCCAGGGACTGAGGGTCTGACTGCCCCAGAAGGGAGATAAAAAGGAATGACACACAGACATCTAGACGGAGTGCGCTCGTGGCACTAGTAAAAAAAAAATCACTTGAGTCAAAAAAAAAAGGGGAGAACAGGGCTAAATTATCATAACAAAGGTGGCAATGATTGGAACCATTATAGCATTTGATAGTAGCATTGAAGACTGGGCAACTTACATTGAAAGAGTGGAGTTATATTGTGATGCTAACAATGTTAACGATGAAAAGAAAGCCAGCGTCTTACTTAGTATTATGAGAGCAAAAACATATGGCCTGCGACGGAGCTTGTTAACCCCTGAAACGTCAGCGACAAAATGTTCAAGCAAATAGTAGACACTCTCCAACAGCATTTAAACGCCAAACCACTGGTCATTGCTGAAAGATTTAAATTTCACAAACAGAATCAGAGCAAAAATGAAAGCTTTCTGAATATTGTGCTGAATTTCGCAAATTATCAGAACATTGTCAATTTGGAGTGGGTCTATCGGACGCATTGAGGGACAGGTTAGTGTGTGGCATGCACTGTGAAACCACACAGAAGAAGCTTCTGTGTGAAAGGGACCTTACATTAGCAGGGCGCTGAATATTGCAATATCAACTGAAACAGCCGCACGAGGTGCTTCTGAGATACAACAAAAATCTCTGGAATATGCCACCAATAAAATGTCACTGAACAGAAATGAAGGAAAGAAATGTTGCCGTTGTGGGAATAGGTCACATGACCCAGATGACTGTTGGCTTAAAGACAAAGAATGCAGAAACTGTGGCAAACAGGGCCACACTGGCAGAGTATGCAAAGCTAGTATCCAGCAGAAAAAGGTCAAAATACAGAGAAACAAGAAACTGCAGAAAGGAAATTACAAGATACACAAAATAAAAGGTGGCAGTTCTGATGAAAACGAATCCAATGAAAGTGAATTGTCCTGTCTGCAACTTCACAGCGTGAAAGAGACAGATGATCGAAGAGTAATTTGGATCACTCCACAAGTGGCGGGCGTGAGACTGAAAATGGAGTTGGACACAGGCTCAGTTTTAACAGTGATCTCTGTACACGACTACAAACGACTGTTTTCGCACTTACCTCTGAAACGAATGAAACTTCTACTAAAAACTTACACAGGACAGAAAGTGCGCCCCGAAAGCAAAATTAAAGTGACAGTGACCTACGGAGATAAAACACAGCAACTGAACCTCTATGTACTGAAAAATGGAGGACCACCGTTGCTGGGACGTGAATGGCTCAGGAAACCATCAAGGGACTAGATGTGTCAACAAAGGAGGGCAGCTGGGTGGGGAAGATGTCCACAGCTCTCCTCTCACCCATTGTCGACTAATACAATGACAAGGAGGAGCTAGACAGCGTTGACAGGGAGACAGATATTGCCAATAAGCAGGATGATGAAGACTACCTGGAAGTAAAACAGCAGATGTATCAGGAGAAACTGACACATTGACAAAAGACAGCAGTTACAGGAAGGCACTTTGCAGGAATATCAGAAAAGGATGAAGAAACTAGGTCAACAATACAAGGAAAGAATACGAAATGCAATGTTTTTTCTGCAACTGGAGACAACAAATGGAGAGGGATTATATTCTATGGAAAAGAAAATTAATGAGGTTACTTCGGAGTTATCAAAAATTAAGAAGAAAACGATCGTTTTGGAAAACAGAAGTTGCAGGATGAATTTATGCATACTGGGTTTGCCTGAAAATACGGAAACCAGTGAGCCATTAAAGTTCTTTTTAAACATGTTATATTCACTTTTTAGTGAGATTCTTGAAGCCTGTCCACTACTGGACAGAGCTCACCGAATTCGACATCCCAAGCCTTCAGCCGAAATGAAACCTCGTCCTATTATATTATGTCTACATTATTTTACAACTAAAGCTATTCTTCCGGATGCAAGGAAAGGAGACAAGCTAATTTATGACAAAGCAAAGATTTGTATAGTTGAAGATTTTACCCCAGAGATTTATGGTGAAAGAATTAAATATCAGGAAATCATGGCTGAATTCTATAAGCTTAACTGTCGTCCTTCTCTGTGTTATCCGGGTTGTCTGATAATTAATCCACCTAATTCTTGTTCAAAACGGATTGACTCCCCAGAAGGCGGTTGGAAGTTTACAAAGGAGTTTAAGTCCATTTCATAAGCAATTTGAATGGTTAATCCTTAGCTGGGGGCTGTTTGTAGTGGCTTTGATGAAAGTCCGCTCCACGTTTTATGAGTGTCCAGACGTGGACTTGGTGAATGTACTCAGATCCGTTGTTGTTTGCTTTAATAGTTAAAATAGTTTTGGACTTTATATATATAATTACTTATTCTTTCTTGTTTTTCTTGTTTCTCTTTCTGATCGAGTCATGCTTTGTCCTTTCTTCAGATTTAGTTTGTGCCTGCGCATTAGCTCACTTTATCAAAATTTTAAATATGGATTTTAATAGAATTAATATAATATCTTGGAATCTGAACAGTATGAACCAACCTATTAAGTGCAGAAAGATTTTTAAGAAATTAAAAACACTTCCTGCAGATATTATTTTTGCGCAGGAGACTCATATCCATAGACAGGATGAAATTGTCTTTTTTAAATTTTGGAAGGGACCCTTATTTCATTCTTTATCAGTAAATAAAATAAGAGGGGTATCTATTTTTATTAATTCTAAAATCCCTTTTGTACATTTCAACACGGTTACTGATTTAATTGGAAGATATTTAATTGTTACTGGTTTGTTATGTGGACAAAAGGTGGCTTTGGAGTGTGTTTATGCACCTAATATAGATAGCTCTCAATTTTTTTAAGAAGCTAATTTCTGTGTTGCCGAATTTAAATGAATATAAGTTGATTATGGGCAGTGACTTTAACTTTTCTTTTCTTAGGGGACAGATAATTTCATACTCAATAGCTTTAAGAAGGAAAACCAAGGCGGAACTTTTAGTGATTGCTAATAGCAGGGGTCACAACCTTTTTTGTACTGTGGACTGATTTAATATTGACAATATTCTTGGGACCGGCCGACTGGGGGGGGGGGGGGTGTTTAGGTAGGGTTAAACTCACCTCAGCATGTCTTTTACAGTCAGGGTTGCCAACTTTCTCACTCTCAAACAAGGGACAAAAGTAGCAGTCAAATCCCGGGACACTATACCCCAGGAAGGACTACCATGACCATGAAGCCTTGCGCATGCACACGCATGACGTGCGCGTGTCCACGCCGATTTTTTTCCCACAAGTTGCTTTTGCCTTCATCTTCCCGACTACACTGTACATACATTATTTCTACTTTATTTAGGCTGTGTATTTATCATATCATTCCTGCTTTTACTATATGTTAGTGTTATTTATTTTCAGTTTTATGTGTTATTTGGTATGATTTGTTAGGTTATTTTTTGGGTCTGGGAACGCTCAAAAATTTTTCCCATATAAATTAATGGTAATTGCTTCTTCGCTTCATGCCATTTCGGCACGAAAGGTTTCATAGCAATGCTCTACCTCAGCAGGGGAAATACGGGACAAACCAATTTAGCCCCATATATGGAATGTCCTGGCAAATACGGGACAGTTGGCAACCCTATGTTCAAGTTCAACAGTGCATGACAGGGAATGAGGAAAGGTGTAGCTGACTCATATAATTTCCTCGCGGCCCAGTAGCACATGCTTTGCGGCCTGGTACTGGTCCACGGCCCTGTGGTCGGGGACCGCTGACTAATAGGATTAAAGAAATAGACAAAGCTTATTCAGGAATGCCTAGTGAAGATCTCTGTAAGGAAAGGGTGGAACTCCAAACACAGCATGATTTGCTTTGACTTTTCCCATTGAGCAGCAACTTCTTAAATCCAGTAACCAATTTTATATACATGGGGACAGGTCAGGCAAATTATTGGTTGGTCAACTAAAAGCAACTATGGCTAGAAGACAGATCCTGAAAATTCGAAGATCTGATAGAACCAAAATGGTAGATCCTTATGAAATTAATAAGGTATTTATGGATTTCTACTCTAACCTTTATAAATCTGAATTTTCAGACAATATTACTTTTATGAATAGATTTTTGCAAAAATTGAATATACCTAAAATTTCTACCCAAGATATGAATACATTAGATGCACCTATTAAACAAGAGGAAATAGCAAGGGCTATATCCTCGCTCCAATCAAGCAAGGCTCCGGGACTGGATGAATATACAGTGGAATTTTAAGACTTCCACTGAAATATTTACACCTTATTTATGTCAAACTTTCACTGATTCTATATCCTCTGGGAATCTCCTGAAATTTTAACATTCGAAGATTATTAAACATTATTCTCTCCTCTCCATTTAAAGAATCTGAATGTGTTGTTTCTCTTGATGCGGAGAAAGCTTTTGATAGGGTGGAGTGGTTTTACTTATTTGAGGTTTTGGAAAGATTTAATTTTGGTCCGGGATTTATTTCCTGGATCAAATTGATCTATCAAGCTCCTATGGCTGCGGTTGTAACTAATAATCAAAAATCTCCTTACTTTAGATTATACAGGGGTACTCAGCAGGGATGTCCTCTTAGCCCTTTATTATTTAACTTGGCTTTAGAACCCCTTGCTATTGCTTTTAGAGATTCCAATACTGTTCAGGGTATTAAGAGAGGGGATGAAGTACACAAGGTTTCGTTGTATACAGATGACCTGTTAGTTTATATTTCAGATCCTAAGAAATCTATTCCTTCCATGCTATCTACATTTTCTGAATTTAGTAGTTTTTCTGGATATAAATTAAATGTACATAAAAGTGAGTTATTTCCCATTAATAATTACTCGGATCAATATCATCAAGAACCTTTTAGTATTGCTAAAAATTGATAATAAAATTACTAAAAGTTTTAAGGACCTATATAAATATAATTTTCTCCCATTAATTGATTACACCCAACAAATGCTTTCTAAATGGTCACCTATGACGTTATCATTAATAGGTCAAATTAATGCTATTAAAATGATAGTTCTACTGAAATTCTTACATACATTTCAGACAGTTCCTACCTTTGTTCCTAAGATGTTTTTTTAATAGAATAGATTCTATAATCTTATCTTATATTTGGAATAATAAAAATCCCAGATTGAATAAACCTTTATTACAGAAATTAAAAAAGGATGGTGGTATGGCTTTGCCAAATTTTAGAATGCATTATTGGACAATTAATATTCGATATATTACTTTTTGGATTCATTACTCAGACATACATGAATGTCCTTCATGGTTGGATTTGGAGGAAAACTTGGTGAAGGGATTCTCTTTGGCCTCTTTACTGGGCCTCTTCCCTTTTTGTTTGCTAAGATTAGTAGACAAGACTTTAATCCTATTATTAAACATAATTTAAGAATTTGGTTTCAGTTTCGTAGATTTTTTTTGAGTTAAATAATTTTGTTCTAGTAATATCCACTTTAATTATATTTTTAAACCATCAATTTTGGATAAGACCTCTTAATTTGGAAAACCAAGGGAATAACAACTTTTTCAGATTTGTTTCTACGGGACTGTTTAATGTCTTTTTCTCAGTTAGTGGATAAATATGGTTTACCTAATGTATATTTCTTTAGATATTTACAAATCAGGAATATTTTTTACGTGGTTTGCTGCCAAATTACCCTTCTGCTTATCCACCTAATATGACAATGCCTTTTTTCAACTTAATCCACTTCAAAAAGGGTTGATAGCTATAATTTATAAACGGATATTGAATTTACAAATGATATCTAACGATAAAATTAAACGTGCTTGGGAATTGGAAGTTCAAGAGTAATTTTCAGATAATCAATGGAGTAAAATTCTTCATTTGGTTAATAACTCATCTATTAGTGCCCGTCATTCCTTGATACAGTTCAAGGTAGTGCATCGGGCCCATAGGTCAAAGGATAAACTAGCACGTATTTTTTCCACATCAATCCTACTTGTGACAAATGCAATAGTGAGGTGGCCACCTTAACTCATATGCTTTGGTCTTGTATAAAGCTAGACAATTTTTGGAGTGATATTTTTAAAACATTATCAAAAGTCTTGGATCTGGACCTACAACCTAATTTACTTATGGCAATATTTGGAATTACCCCAGTGAAACCAGGAAATATTCCTGTTTCTGCTCAACATATGATAGCCTTTTTAACTCTATTGGCTAGGAGAGCCATTTTACTGAAGTGGAAGGATTCTAATCCACCTACTGTCTTTTATTGGCTTTCCTCCATTATGTCCTGTTTAAGTTTAGAGAAAATAAGTGATACATCCTTTAAATTTGAGTAAATCTGGTGACCTTTTATTCAATATTTTCAATTTAATTTGATTTATTACTCTTTCAATTTATATTTTTTTTGAAGTTTTAGATTTGATCAGGAAGTTTTTCTTTGTTTTGGTTGTATACTCAGAATGGACTGCCCAGTCCCTTTTTTTTTGAATAGCGTAGTGGGGGTCTTTTTTTATCTTCATTTAAAATTCAAAGTTTTTTTTCCCTCTTCATGAACTGATAAGAGAATTGCTGTTTCCTTTTTTATTATATACTAGCTTAACACTATGTATGATTTTGATAATGTCTATTTCAATCTGTTTGTATTGTTATTGATATATTTGAGATAATTTTCCTCTTGTTTGTACTTATGTTCCTTTTAAATCAATAAAAAGATTAATAAAGAAGAAAGGAATTATATTAAAGAGAAGCAAGCAGCAGTGAAGGAATTTGAAGATAAAAAGATTGAGTTAGAAGAAAAGAAAAAGATGATTGAGAATGGAACTCACAGGAGATTTTATGGAGATAAAGCTAATAATGACTAGGAAACTAAGGAGGAGACCTAATGATCCTGCTCCAATTACAAACAGAAGACGAAAACCTGCACCTACGCAGTTAAATTACTTGTTAACAGATAATGGAAGACCTGCGAACTCTCAATAAGCTTAAATCTCTGAAAAGACCAGTATCTCTGTCTTCTCCTGAACAATTTCCTTGGGAAAGATCCATGAAAATTGGTAATCCCTTAAAACCTCTTGGAAAAAATCAATTCCATTCAAACAGAATAGCTTTCGCACAAGGTAAATTTTGAACCAATCATTTCCTCCATTGAGAATCATACACTTAACTCCTTTGCAGGGAAGTTTCTTTTGCACATATATATTTTGAATCAATGTGTCTAGTTTTGCACAAAGAAGTTGGGAAACAGCATCAAAACAGAGCCGAATTGTGGCAACAAACTGTAAGGTTTCTATTGTTGTATTTTCACACTTGTGCTGAATGTGCATCTGAAGGAATTCTCCCTCTTGTGCCAGACAGATAGCACTGCAGGTAATCCTTAACATCATCAAAACTGTACTTTAACAGCAGCTTAAGAACAATGGAATGAATAACAGGATTTCGATCAACTACTTCCTCAAACGGTGAAAGATTACTGTTCTTCCTGTGAGTCATTGGATTGTCCCGACTTTTGAATAACTAGCAGAGACAGCAGATCACCAACCACTTCTTTTGTTGGTGGCAAGTCACCTTTGAAGCAGACCATGGAAACCAAAGCTACGAAAAATGCATCACACTTCTTGCGAAATATGGCTAATTTTGCTACAGCTTCACTTATTTCTTCTGTTACCGCTGGTACATAATCATCATCTAGAGAAGTATGGCACACTGGCAGAGCCCCCCCCCCCCCAAGACTTGAGTTATAAATGGGTCTTAGACCAAAGGTTAAAAAAAGGCTTGTTATAATTTGATATTATTAAGTTACTAAGTAAACAATTGGTAGGCATTTGTATGTTAAGGGTAAACATATTTGTTTAGCGTAGTGCCCCAGTAAAAAAAACAGTTGATACATTATTAAAACAAAAGGGGAGGAGTGTACTATATAGCTACTGTATAATATCTGAGAGTTTAATTGGTATAAAAGCTTTTAAAATTGCATTGAAATGAATGCATCTCAATGGTAATTACAATGATAAGGATGAATGTGAGGTGACTTGATAGAGGTGAATAAGATCGTGACAGGCATTGATTGTGTGGATAGTCAGAGGCTCCCCCCCACCGCCCCAGAGGTTTTTTCCCCCAGGGCTAAAATGGCTAGCATGAGAGGGCACAGTTTTAAGGTGCTTGGAAGTAGGTACAGAGACGTCAGGGGTAAGTTGTTCATTTGTTTGTTTTTTTTTTACGCAGAGAGTAGTGAGTGCATGGAATGGGCTGCCGGGGACAGTGGTGGAGGCGGATACAATAGGGTCTTTTAAGAGACTCCTGGATAGGTATATGGAGCTTAGAAAAATAGAGAGCTATGGGTAACCCCAGGTAATTTCTAAGGTAAGGACATGTTCGGCACAGCTTTGTGGGCTGAAGGGCATATATTTTGCTGTAGGTTTTCTATGTTTCTAAGCAGCATTGATTGCAGAATTCATATCAGAAAATTCTGGAAACACGCAAGTCATGGACTTTTAATGGAGAGAGAAACTTATCAATTCAGTTCAAAAACCTTTCATTAATCCTCGAAATCAAAAAGTTGAAGAAAGAGAGGGATGAAGGATGTGTGTGTCAGAACAGAGATCAAGAAAAACTGAATGATACAAGTGATGTTGGTGTTGATGATTAATAAAGATGAACTGAGGGATTTGGTTTGTCAAGGCTTCAGTAAAGAGTCTTGGGACACACCAAAAGTGGAACTACTGTTGATTCTTCTCGAAAAATACAAGGATCTTTGCTTGTGTTTTCTTTATAAGAATGATTTGCTGTTGATAATTAAATATATTAGTTGATAAAAATGAGAATGAGTAATAAGAGAGTGATCACAGTGAGAATATACTGTCTTGAACTTGAGAGGGAAAGAGCAGTCAGAAACATTATGGTTTTTTGAAGGGAAAACTGGGTTGAAGATCAGTTTCTAGCTTCACATGGAGAGATGACTGACTTGCAGACAACACGTTTATTTTGACTCACTGTCGACATTGCTTCGATATGAAACAATATTAGTTGATATAAAATTGCATGTGTTTGTGTTTACTTACCTCCCACAAGGCTTCTGACATGAAAAGTAGCCATTGCCATCAAATGATTCTTTATCAGTTCCACAGAGAACTTCTCGAGAAGTAGCTTCACAGTAGCATGCTGGAACGAGAAATGAACAAGGATCTTAACATTTCAAGACATGATATTCCAGGTCTTGTTAAATTATACAGTTTAAACAGCTTAATATGTGGCTAAGGAGTTGGTGCAGGAAGGAGAGCATAACATTTCTGGATCATTGGCCTTGCTTCCAGAGAAGTTAGGACCTGTAGAGATGGGATGGTTTGCACTGACCTGGAGGGGGACTAATATCCTAGCAGGAAGGTTTGTTAATGCTGCACAGTGGGGGTTTAAACTGAAGTTGCATGGGGTTGGGAACCAGAGTGCCAGAACAGTTAGTGGAGAGGTTGTGGAGGCAGATGTTGGTACAAACTCAAGACAGTTAAGAATCACAAGGTTGAGCACGGTGCGACTAGTGTCCTGAGCTGCGTATATTTCAATGTAATAAGTATTGCGGGAAAGGCGGATGATAGTGCTGAGGATGAGGTAGCTGGTTTACAAACAAAGGCAAGGTGTAGTGAGGAGAGGCTGTTGATAAGGCAAAATTGCAGTCACCAGAATGAGTTACAACATAAAAAGTGGACAAAATTGAAAAGGATGAATATAGGGCTGAAGGTGTTATATTTAAATGCGTGCAGTATACTGAATAAGGTAGATGAACCTGTAGCACAGTATGGCATGTATGATGTTGTAGGCATCACTGAATCATGGATGAAAGAAGATTGTGGCTGGGACCTTAATGTTCAAGGATACACATTGTATCAAAATGACAGAGGGGATGGCATTACTCTGTTGGTAAAAAATGAAATCATATCATTAGAAAGAAGTGGCATAGGATCAGAAGATGTTGAATAAGTTTGGATAGAGTTATGGAACTGCAAGGGTAAAAGGACACTGATGGGATTTGTATACAGATCCCCAAACAGTAGTAAGGACATGGGCTACAAATAACAATGCGAGATGGAAAATGCATGCCAAAAGGGCAATGTTACAATAGTCTGGAGGGTTTCAATATGCAGGTAGACTGGGAAAATCAGGTTAGTGCTGGATTCCAGGAGGGGAAATTTCTAGAATCCCTGAGTTGGCTTTTTAGAGCAGCTTGTGGTTGAGTCTAGTAGGGGATCAGCTCTTCTGGATTGGATGTTGTGCAATGAACCAGAACTGATTAGAGACCTTAAGGTAAAAGAACCCTCAGGGGAAGTGATCATAATATGGTCAAATTTGAGAAGGAGAAGCTAAAGTCAGATTATCAATATTATAGTGGAGTAAAGAGAATTACAGAGGCATGAGAGAGGAGTTGGCCGTAAGTGATTGGAAAGGAACACTGGCAGAGATGACGTCAGAGCAGCAATGGCTAGAACTCCTGGAAGCAATTCAGAAGGCTCAGGATAGATACATCTCAGAGGAAGAAGTGTTCCAAAGGCAAGATGACGCAACTGCGGCTAACAAGAGAAGTCAAAGCCAACATAAAAGCCAAAGAAAAGAAATAGAGCAAAGATTAGTGGAAAGCTAAAGGATTGGGAAGCCTTTAAAAACCAGAAGGCAACTAAAAAAAGTCATTAGAGAATGGAATATGAAAGTAAGCTAACTAGTAATATTAAAGAGGATACCAGAAATTTCTCTAGACATAAAGTGTAAAAGAATGGCAAGAGTGGATATCGGACTGCTGGAAAACAATGCTGGAGAAGCAGTAATGGGAGAGAAGGAAATGGCAGACAAACTGAATAAGTATTTTGCATTAGTCTTCACTATGGAACACACCAGCAGTATGGTGGAAGGTTCTGGTGTTGGGGGAATGAAGTGTGTGAAGTCACCATAATTAGAGAGAAGGTTCTTGGGGAACTGAAAAGTCTGAAGTAGACAAGTCACCTGAACCAGACAGTGTCAGAACCCTGGGGTGTAAAGAGGCAGCTGAGGAGAACATGGAAGCATCAGTAATGATCTTTCAAAAATCACTTGATTCTGAAATGGTTCCAGAAGCCTGGAAAATTGCAAATATCACCCCATTCTTCAAGAAGGGAGAGAGGCAGAAGAATAGAAACTATAGGTCAGTTAGTGTGACCTCAGTGGCTGGGTAGGTGTTGGAGTCAATTACTAAGGATGCGGTCTCGAGGTACGTGGAGGCACATGATAAAATAGGCCGTAGTCAGCAGTTTCCTCAAGGGAAAATCTTGCTTGACAAATCAGATGGAATTCTTTGAAGAAATAACAAGCAGATAGACAAAGGAGAATTGGTTGATGTTGTGTACTTGGATTTTCAGAAGGCCTTTGACAAGGTGCCACACACAAGGTTGCTTCGCAAGCTACAAGCCCATGGTATTACAGGAAAAATTCTAGCATGGATAAGGCAGTGGTGGATTGGCAGGATGCAAAGAGTGGGAACAAAGGGAAACTTTTTTTGGTTGGCTGCCAGTGACTGATTGTGTTCCACAGGGGTCTGTGTTGGGACCAATTCATTGTATTTATATGTCAATGATTTGGATAATGTAATTGATGGCATTGTTGCAAAGTTTACAGACGATAAAAGACAGGTGGAAGGGCAGGTACTTTTGAGGAAGTAGAGAGGCTACACGAGGACTTAGACAAATTAGGAGAATGGGTGAAGAAATGGCAGATAGAATAGTGTGTCAGGAAGTGCATGCTCATGCACTTTGGTAAAAGAAATAAAAAGTTTGAATATTTCTAAATGGAGAGAAAATACAAAAAACTGAGATGCAAGGGCAGTTGTGAGTCCTTATGCAGGATTCCCTAAAGGTTAATTTGCAAGTTGAGCCTGTGGTGAGGAAGGGAAATGCTACGCTAACATTCATTTCAAGAGGACGAGAATATAAAAACACAGATGTGATGTTGAGACATTATAAAGCACTGGTGAGGCCTCCTTGGAGCAGTGAGAGCTGTTTTCACAAGACAAGACAAAGGAGCAGAAGTAGGCCATTCGGCCCATCGAGTCTGCTCCGCAGCTCCCCCATGAGCTAAACTATTCACCCATCTAGTTCCAATTTCCAGCTTTTTCCCCATATCCCTTGATACCCTGACTAATTAGATACCTGTCAATCTCCTCCTTAAACACCCTCAATGATCGGGCCTCCACAGCTGTATGTGGCAACAAATTCCACAAATCCATGATCCTCTGGCTAAAAAAATTTCTCCTCATCCCTGTTTTAACTGGGTACCCTCTAATTTTAAGACTATGGCCTCTTGTCCTGGACTCACCCACCAAGGGAAACAACCTTTCCACATCTACTCTGTCCAACCCTTTCAACATTCGAAACGTTTCTATGAGATCCCCTCTCATTCTTCTATACTCTAATGAATACAATCCAAGATCCTTTTCTGATTGGTTGCCGGTTACTAGTAGTGTTTCGCAGGGGTCGGTGTTGGGGCCGCTTCTTTTTACGATGTATATTGATGATTTGGATTATGGATTAAATGGTTTTGTGGTTAAGTTTGCGGATGACACCAAGATAGGTGGAGGAGCAGGAAATGTTGAAGGAACGGTGAGATCCCCTCTCATTCTTCTATACTCTAATGAATACAATCCAAGAGCCGACTTTTGGGCCCCTTACCTTTGAAAGGATGGGCTGAAACTGGAAAGGGTTCAAAGGAGATTAACGAAAATGATTCTAGAATTGAAAGGCTTGCCTTATGAAGAATGTGTGATGTCCCTGGCCTGTATTCACTGGAATTCAGAAGAATGAGGGGTGACCTCATTCAATTCCATTGCATGGTTAAAGGCCTTGTTAGAATGGATGTGGAGATAATGTTTTTTTGATGGAAGTGTCCAAGAACAGAGGACACAGCCTCAGAATAGAGGGCACCCTTTTAGAACGAAGATGAGGAAGAATTTCTGTAGCTAGAGAGTGGTGAAATTGTGGAATTCTTCGCCACAGGTAGCTGCAGAGGCCAAGTTTTTATGAAAATTTAAGGCAGAGGTTGTTAGATTCTTGAATGGTCAGGGCATGAAGGGATATGGGGAGAAGACAGGCGATTGGAGCTGGAGGAAAACTGGATCAGCCATGATGAAATCGTGGAGCAGACTCAGTGGACCAAATGGCCTAATTCTGTTCCCATATCTTCTGGTCTAAATTACTGAATTACTGTACTTCAATTACTTCATTATGCACAATAAAGCTTAAAGATGCTGAAGTTGCTTCATGTTTTAAGTATAGAAACAAGATATTCAGTCCAAATCCTCTTTGTCCATTTGAACAACTCACAAACCTCTTCAATTTCTCTTCATCTAATTATATCAGCATGTCCATCCATCCCTTTCTCCCTCAGATACATTTACATTATTTGTCTTAACTGCTCTATGCCGTAGCAGGTTCATTTCCTCACAATTTCTTTTGGCGAATGTTTTTTCTTATGGATTAATGGTGACTATATTATAGGGCACATCATCCAATCATCAAGAAGCACTTTACCAGGGGTCATTTGGAGATTTTGGTTTTTATTTCTATTCTGGCTTTGAACATAGGATCCAATCTTACCTGATAGTAATGAGTTTTGCAGAGTATTTTACCATATAATGCAATGTCTTTCAAGAGTAGACAGGTGAAGCAAGAAAAACACAGATTTTTATCGAAAAGCATTCAGACAAATTGGACTGAGACCACAAGACCATAAGATATAGGAACAGAAGTAGGTCATTCAGCCCACTGAGTCTGCTCTGCAGACAGTTGTGTTGCAGTTGCACAATGTGAGGTGATGGACACCATTCAGTTCCACAGAAACCACTTGTGGTTTCACCAACAGCAACTATCCACCCTATTTCTCAATTTTATAACAGCAGATCACTCCTCATCCTTCAACACTTCAGAGAAAACAACCCAAGTTTAACCAACTTCTATTTATGGCTAATACACTCCAATCCATCTAATGCCTTGAATTCTGCTCATATTTTTGTACCACAGTAAATAATCATATTAATTTATATTCTATTCCATCAATCATATCCTTGCTCATTTACTTATCTATACCCCTCGGCTTTGCCCTCTCAACCCAGCATTTTATCAACAAACTTGGATACCCGCTTCCTTCCTTGACCTTAACAAAAATTTTGAACTGTGTACTCTTGAATTCCACTAATTTCCGCAACAGGAGCTGAAAATAGGCCATTCATACTTTTACATAACACGGTATCCTTCTAATTTGGTTTCAACAGTCCTTGCTGTTGTCCCTCCCTGAACACCTCAAAGTCTAAACTCACCTCATCCACTGTTTTTGCCCTTTCTTATTTTGCAACTAACAACTCAAAAAAAAGTTTGTCAGTTATGCATATTTCCCTTTCACAAATCCATCATGATGTGACCTAATCTAATAATTTTCTAAATGCTCTATAATCGCTTATTTTATAATAGATTTCAGCAAGTGACATTAGGTTAAGTAGTCTATAGTTTCCTATTTTTTTCTTCCCCTTCCACTTAGAGTGGGGTCACATTTCTAATATTCTAATCTGTGGGAGTTAGATAAAATTAAAAAGGATACATTATTTATAACTTCCTAGAAATCTCTCAAAATTCATTGTATTCTGTTAATCAGAATCAACTTAGAATATCAAGAATTTTTAAGGAGAAACAAGAGTCCTGATGAAGGGATCTTGAAAGGACTTTTTATTCCTTTCTATAGATGCAGCCTAGCCTGCTGAGCTGTTCCAGCATTTTTTGTGTGTGTTAATAAGAGATTAAAGTTGGGAGCAAACGTCTGCTGGAAGAATTCAGCAGATTAAGCAGCATCTGTGGGGCAGGGGAAGGATGTTCCAGGACAAAATCCTGTATCGGTGAAGTTGAAAAGTCATTAAACAAAGGCCAGAGGTGAATGGGAATTAGGTTATTGCTGTCACAGGTACTGAGGTACCGTGAAAAGAATAACTTGCACCCCATTCATCTAGATCAGTTAACTACACAGTGTATCAGGGTAGTACAAGATAAATCAATGGCAGAACACAGAATAAAGTGCCACAGCTACAGCACAAGTGCAGTGCAGGCAGACAATAAGGTGCAAGATTATAAATAGGTAGATTGTGAGGTCAAGTGTCCATTTATTGTGCTAGGGAACCATTCAATAGTCTCGAAACATCAGGGTACGTGCCGTCCTGGAGCCTGGTGGTACGTTTTCAGCTTTCTGCCTGATGGGAGAGGAAGAGTAGAGAATGTCTGGGATGGGTGAGGTATTTGATTATGCTGACTGCTTTATCCAGGCAGAAAGTATAGACAGAGTGCAAGGCTGATTACTGTGATGTGCTGAGCTATGTCCACAACTCCCTGCAGTTTCTTGTGGTCACAGGCAGAACAACTGCCATGCCAAGCCCTGATGCATTCAAAAAGGATCAGATGAGATAGTGGGGAAGAGCTGACAGGTGACGTGTGTAGTAAATTTAAATATGTGAAGATAGCTGGCATGCAGAACTCTGACTCAGTTCTCTATTGCAATGGAGCATTCCTAAACAAGAGCTTTAAAGTTAGCTTATGAAAACCTACCATGCAGTTGACTGATGATTATGCCACCGACAAGGACTGGGACTACTTACCTTGCTGAACTATAAATGGACATTGCTGGCACTTTCCTGAATGGCATACTTGGACACATGTATGCTTGCCACAATTCAGGAAATTTTCACATATGTTTTTGCACTGAATGTTTCCAGGCTGACCACAGCGAACTGACTGACTGTTGGAAAAATAAAAATACAAATTCTCATCAAGATTCACGAACTTATTTTCCAAAACAAAATAGACATATGGGAGAATCAGCACATTACAAATAATAATTGTCTTTTTTTAAAGAAACATTTCAATGTTACTTTAACAAAATCAGCAAAACACCACTAACGCAATACCAGGTACTATGATAATGATGGAGAATTAAGTTCTACTAGTTTGTTAATATTTTCAAAATATTAATCAGTATTGTCAATTTCTATACCAATTAAGAAGATTGATTTGGGGGAAAAATATTTAACTTCTTAAAATTTGGCTCAAAGATAGAAAAATAGAAAACTTTATTACTGGACAATTTTGAATTAATTTTTGCCTTCAGGTGCCGTGTGTGTAGTAAACCTAAATCTGTATCAGTCAACATGCCCAATAAGCTTTAATTCCCAAAAATGGCTTTATTATGCATTGCTCTAGATGCTTAAGCACAATAAACAATGGCTATTGGAAAAGTCAGTGGTGAATACCCTCCGAGGTATACCAACTTGGCATGAAGGCCAGGCAGGTACTTTAGCAATGAAGTCTGTGAAAGCTCTCGCACAATACAACAATCTTTATTAGGAAGATCTTGACTGAAAGCTACAGGACTGCAACTTTTACGTCCCATTTAAAAAAGATAAACCAACAGGTTCCACAGTGGAAATGCGGAGACATATCTTCTGAGACAAATATCAGGTATAAAATTAACCAGCATTTCTCAAGGTTTAAAAGACAGCATGGATTTGAAACAAACAAGTACATTTTTTGTTCTTAACTCGGTTCTTTGATGGGGTACCAAGAAGGGCTGATGAAGGCAATGTGGTTGAAGTTGCCAATAGAATTTAATGAAATGCCAAACAAACCCGACAAAATTTGGATTTTAAATGAAGCTGGAAGCACTGGTGCAACAATGGCTGAAGAAAAGAAAGCGAAGTTCTCAGTTCAAAGTAAATTTACTATCCAAAGTACAAAAACTACACTGATGTTCATTTCTTGCAGGCATTCACAGTAAATAGAAAGAAACAATAGAATCATTGAAAAACCACAAAACAAGACAATGTAAAAAACAAATTGTGCAAGAACAAAAAGAAAAAATAATAAATAAGCAATAAACGCTGAGAGCATGCGATGTAAAGAGTCCTTAAAACTGAGTCCATAGGTTGGGGAATCACAGGGAAAATCTGCAGATGCTGGAAATCTGAGCAACACACACAAAATGCTGGAGGAACTCAGCAGGCCAGGCAGCATCTATAGAAAAAAGTACAGTTGGGGTTTCGGCCCGAAACGTCGAATGTACTTTTTTTCCCAGATGCTGCCTGGCCTGCTGAGTTCCTCCAGCATTTTGTGTGTGTTGTTCCATAGGTTGTGGAATCAGTTCAGTGTTGAGGTGAGTGAAATTATCCCCTCTGGTTTAAGCACCTGATGATTGAGGAGAATAACTGTTCCTGAATCTGGTGGTGAGGGTCCTGAGGATCCTGCACTTCCTTCCTGATGGTAGCAGTGAGAAGAGAGCATGACTTGGCTGTTAAGGGCCTTGATGACGGATTCTGCTTTCCTGGGACAGTGCTCCTTGTAAATGTGCTCAATGGTGGGAAGGGCTTTACCTTTGAACGACTGGGCTGTATCCATTACTTTTTTGTAGTTTTAATTTTCCCATTCAAGAGCATTGTTTTTTCCGTACCAGGCCATGATGCAACCAGTCAATATATTCTCCACCACGCCATCTATAGAAGCTTTAGATGACATGCTGAATCTGCACACACTTCCAAGAAAGCAGAGGCACTGCTTTGTAATAACAGTTAATTACGGGACCCAGGACAGGCCTCCTGAAATGACAATGTCAAGAAATTTAAAGTTGCTAACTCTCTCCACCTCTAATCCCCTGATGAGGACTGGCTCATGGACCTCTGGATTCCTCCTCTTGTAGCCAATTATCAGCTCTTTGTTTTTGTTGATGTTAAGTGAGAGGTTGTTGTTGCGGCACCATTCAGCCAAATTCTCAATTTCCCTCCTATATGCTGATTTGTCACCACCTTAATTTGGTCCACAAGTGATATTGTCAGCAAACTTGAATATGGCACTGGAGCTGTACTTTTTTTTTAAGATTATGAGGACACTCAGTCCTGGTTTATTGTCATTTAGAAATGCATACATTAAGAAATGATACAATGTTCCTCCAGAGTGATATCACAAAAAAAAACAGGACAAACCAAAGACTAACACTGACAAAACCACATAATTATAACATTTAGTTACAGCAGTGCAAAGCAAAACCATAATTTGATAAAGAGCAGACTATGGGCATGGTAAAAAAAAGTCTCAAAGTTCCGATCGACTCCCGATATTCCCAATAGCAGGCGGCAAAAGGGAGAAACTCTCCCTGTCATAAACCTCCAGGTGCCGACAACTGCTGATGCATTGGAAGCACCCGACCACAGCTGACTCTGAGCCCGTCCGAAAACTTCGAGTCTCCAACCAGCCCCTCCGATACAGCCTCCTGAGCACCATCCTCTGCCGAGTGCTTTGATCTCGCCCCGGCCGCTGAGCAACAAGCAAAGCTGAGGTCTCGAGGCCTTCTCCTCCGGAGATCCTGGATCACACAGTAGCAATGGCAGCGAAGCAGGCATTTCAGAAGTTTCTCTAGATGTTCCTCAGTGCTCTCACGTCTCTCCTCATCAAATCAGGATTGTGCACGGCACCCTACTTGACAGATAACAGATATCATTCACCGAAGTGGCCGCTGTGCGCTGCGTCACGCTGCCATCTTCTCCTCCTCGAAATCGTAAATATAAGGCAAGTACACTAGGGGGCAAAGTGCATAGCCTTGTATTGTACTTATGGGGGAGATGTTGCCAATCCAAACTGACTGGGGTCCAGTTGCACAAGGAGGTAATGAGGTCTAGGCCTTGGATTTATTATTCTTGAGGGACTGATAATATTGAATTGAGAGCTATAGTCAATGAAGAGCGTCCAGACGTTAGCACCTTCACTGTGCTGAGTGGAGAATCACTGAAATAGCATCTGATAGTTGTTCGGCAGAATACATGCAGACTATTTTTAATCAGGGGGAAGATGGAGGATATTTTTCCTAAGGAATATTAGGATCAGAGGGATTTAAGATATTGTATAATATTTTTCTTGGGTATAACAGATATTACCAAGTTTGCCTATGATTTAAAGCTGCATATAAATGCAAAATATTTATGCCAAATTTTATAAAATACCAGACTGGCTACGCTGAACTGTGTTCAAATCTGGGTACCACATTTAAGAGGTCTGTTTCACTATCTTGCAAAGGATACAGATGAGATTAGGTAGGTATTAATGGGTAGGCAGTGGTTAGATGATCAGGTTTTTGTTTGAGTAGTACAGCATTAAGAGAATATTTGGTTATAGGATTCAAAATACTGAAATGAAGGAAAATAACTGCCAGAAGCAGGACTCTAATTTGCACATCTGCTTTTTTTTTTGCTTTGGACACAAATTCAACTTGGTTAGCAAATGGATCAGAAGTGCCAAAATGAAAGATATTCGGAACCTTTGATGTTCAAATCAATTCAACATGTTATCAGAACAGAAGAAATGGATACATTTTATCCAATCAATTCCCCCACCCCCAACAGCAATTTATTAAGAGCAAGGGAATAAAGTTATCACAGCCATATCAAAGTCCAAGCAAAGTCCTGGCACCGACTTCACCATGACCTTTCAAGTTATTATACTATACTGTTTTGAAAATGATGACAAACAGAAAAAGATGTGGACACAAAAATACCTCAAAGAGTTGCTTACCTTGTTTTTCCACATTCACATGCTTTTGTCACAAATGCAGGACATGACGGGCATGGTCCAGGATGGCACAGACTAAAAAGATAGATTCTGCTTCAGAGGCTTTTACTTTCAATAGCAAGACAAGAAACTTTATTCAACTTTAACAATAATACTACACTTTTTGTTTAAATGTGAGTTTGAAAAACAAACTGTTGGTTTCTTTGGAGGAAAGTGGCTGATATGACATTTGTACTTACACAAATACCAGCTAGTCCTTGTTCTGATTATAAAAGTCTCAGAGGTCAGCTACAAATTTGACAAGGGAATTTAAAATCTAGCAATGTGGATTACACTTATTAAGTTCTTCCTGATTTGTCATAAATTTATCAGATTGGACCTTGTTATACTATAATATATATTAATACACACACATATACATAACACAAACCTGTCACTTTTTAGATTTCTGAGCTTCATCTAGCCTTCAGAGGTGATTTTCAGTCAGAGGCCAAGAGTTTCAAGTTGGTTGAAACAGGGTACATTGGAAATAAAGCAAAGGTTAAAATAAATCAAGGAGGATGGTCAAGAGAAGAAATGGAGGAAAAGGTAAGAGAAGGTGAGAAGTTGAAATAGTTTTGTTTTTTATTTAAAGTTGCTTACATGTGTATAATTTACTTGTGTAAAGTTAGTCTTGATATTCAAGTGATTTCCTCACTGTAAACATGCTAGGATAAACAGATAATTGAATGCCAATTAAACTATCTCAGGCATTCTAAGAGCAATGATTGCTGCACCATTAGCATCTAGGGACATGTGCATAAAAATTTTGAAATATAATGGTTATATCTCTAGCACCACGAAGTTTTCATAAGCAAAATGATAATAATCAACTACATAGGCAGTTCTGTCAACATGAATTAACATGATTAGAACAGGGGAAGAGAATTGTAACTCATTCTCAGTGACCTTCTAGCATGATTATTAATTATTCTGCAATAGAGCTGTCGGATTTTTCTTCTAAATTTAAATTTTCCTAATGAAGGAATTTTTAAAACATAATCACAACACATGCATGCCAATAAGGTTAGGACACAGGGAAAACTAGACAATAAGTTAGTCGATACACAATTAACCTCAATTCTGAGATGTCATTTTCTTTTAGTTTTCTCTTTCAATATTTTTATTAATATATTTAAGAATACAGAGTATAGGAAAAAAAAATGTCAATGCATTAAGCTAAGTCGCATATAAAGATTCCTTACCCTATATTCGTAGAAGTCAGTTAGTTTCTAACATTGAAAAATAATAATTTTATGATATAAATAAAATCTAACCCACTACCAAGACCAAAACTGATTAGTAGAAAAAAAAGAAAAAAGATTGTTAGTCATCATCTGTGCTTTAACAGCAAATCAAAGGTTTTTAAAATAATTCAGAAAAGGTCCCCACAATGTTTGAAAGTCTTAATTAGATTCAAAGATTGAACATCTAATCTTCTCCAACTTTAAACATGACATGACATCACGTAACCATTGGGCGTGAATAGGAGGGGCCACATCTTTCCATTAAAGCAAAAGCGTCCTTCTGGCCATAAGAGACATAAAAGCCAAAATGTGCAAATCAGATGGCTCCAAAATAATATCCTTTCCTCCAACAATACCAAATAAAGCAGTACTTTAAAAAGTGTCGAAAAGGTTTGAAATACTTCTTTCCAATATTTTCCAAGACTTGGACATGTCCAAAACATATGAATGAGTGAAGCTTCTCCATTATTACATTTAACACAACACGGAGATATATCTAAATAAAAACAAGACAACTTATCCTTGGTCATATGGGCCCTATGGACCACTTTAAATTGTAGGAGAGAGTGGCGGGCACATAACGATGAAGTGTTCACCAATTTAAAATTTTGATTCCAAGTTTCCTCAGAAATTGAAGTCTATAAATCTTGTTCCCAAAAATTTTTAATTTTATCTAAAGGAACACTTCTCATTCCCAACAGCATATTATAAATATTAGATAGAGATCCATTATAAAAAGGTTTCAGATTAAAAATTACATCTAGTAGATTCTTATCAGGTCTTTTAGGAAATGTACTTATTTGAGGCTGTAAAAAATCTCTTATTTGTAGATATCGAAAAAATCGAGTTTTGGGTAAACTATATTTAGTTGACAATTGTTCAAACGAGAAAAGACTTCCCTCTACAAACAGGTCCTGAAAGTATTTAATACCTAATCTATCCCATTCTTTAAAAGCCACATCAATCATAGATGTTTTTAAAAAATCATTAGAAAAAATGGGACACAAAAGAGAAAATCTCAATAAGCCAAAATATTTTCGGAATTGTATCCAAATCCTCATAGTGCATTTAACTACCAGATTATCAGTTAACTTACTCAAAGACAAAGGAAGTGAGGATCCAAAAAGAGAAATAGTAAGAGAATTTATTAACAGAATTAGCTTCTAAGAAAACCCACATTGGGCAATCCTCACGATTTATATAATATAACCAAAATGTGAGATTTCTTATATTAACTGTCCAATAATAAAATCTAAAATTTGGTAAAGGCTAACCATCCATTCTTCTTATCTTTCTGAAGATGAATTTTAATCTAGAATGCTTATTCTTTCATATATAAGATATAATAGAGTCTAGAGAATCAAAAAAAGGATTTAGGAATGAAAATCGACAATGCCTGAAAAAGATATATAAATTTAGGTAATATATTCATTTTGATAGAGTTAATTCAACCAATTAATGATAACGAAAGAGGCGACCAATTTAATAGTATTCTTTTTACATGATTCAATAAAGTAAGAAAATTTTCTTTAAATAGACACTTATAATTTTTAGTAATTGTTACACCTAAATAAGTAAGTTGGTTTATTACAATTTTAAAAGGAAGGTTAGAATTTGTTGGTCTCAAATTGTTCAAAGGGAAAAGTTTACTTTTATGTAGGTTTAATTTATAACCTGAAAACTGGCTAAAACAGGAGACTAAAGAAAGCACATGGGGTAATGAAGTCTCAACATTAGAAACAAATAGCAGCAAATCATCAGTATATGAGACTTTCTGAATAGTGCCTCTCCTTAAAATACCGGTGATATCATTGGATTCTCGAAAAGCAATGGCTAAGGGTTCTAAGGCCAGATCAAAAGGCAAAGGGCTCAACGGACAACCTTGTCTAGTGCCACGTTGAAGCTTAAATGGTTTGGAGTTATGAAAATTAGTGATAACCCTAGAAAGGGGCTAAATATAGTAATTTAATCCATTGAATGAAACCAGGTCCAAAATTAATTTTTTCTGAAGTTTTAAATAAATAATTCCATTCAACTCTGTCGAAAGCTTTCTCAGCATCTAGGGATACCACACATTCTGATACCATGTTAGAAGGAGAATAAATAACCTTTAATAACTGGCAAATATTAAAGTGAGAATATCAATTTTTGATGAATCTGGTTTGTCTATCAGAAATGACAGATGGTAAAATAATTTCAGTCCTATGGGCCAAAACTTTAGATAAGATCTTAGAATCAACATTCAGCAAAGAAATTGGGCTATAAGAGCATTCAGTTGGATCCTTATTCCTTTTAAGAATGAGCGAAATGGAAGCCTCATAAAAAGATTGAGGGAGTCTGCCCGACTTAAATGAATCCGAAAAAACTGAACATAAATGAGGTATAAGCAGTGAGGAAAAAGTCTTATAAAATTCTCCAGAAAATCCGTCTGGACCCGGAGCTTGCCTCAAACGTAATGAGCGCACAGCTTCAACAATTTCCTCAAAAGAAATAGGTTGTTCCAACAATCTTCTGCTGTTGGCAGAAATTGTAGGAATATTTATTTGATCTAAAAAAACTGTTCATTACAGTATCGTCCTTAGAAGATTCAGAACTATAAAGTTTAGAGTAAAATTCTCTAAAAGTATCATTTATTTCTAAATAATCAGTTGTCCTATCACCATTAGCTTTGCATATTTCTTTAATCTGTTGTTTAGCTCTAAAGGTTTTAATCTGATCAGCCAAAAATTTACCTGTTTTATCTCCGTGAATATAAAATTGACTTATCGTTTAAGAGTTGGGTTTCAATTGGATAAGTTAAAAGAAGATCATATTTAGTTTTAATTTCAACACATCTTTCATATAAAGCAGGTTCTGGAGCCAAGGCATGCTCTTGGTCTAACTCTCAGCTGATTAGCTAAATCACTTCTCTCTTTATTAGCTTTCCTCTTAATACTTGCAGTATAAGAAATAATTTGTCCTCTAATAAACGCCTTAAAGGCATCCCATCTAATATAACTAGACGTCTCCTCTAACGTATTCTCTTCAAAAAAGGTAATTTGTCTCTCCATAAACTTTAAAAAATCTTTATCAGATAACAAAGTTAGATTAAATCACCAAAATCTATTTGTTTGAAGAAGACCAGGAAGATTTAAAGATAGAAACACAGGAGAGTGATCTGAAACAGCAATCTCGTTATATTCACAGGATCGAACTAATGGAATCAGTTGGCTATCAATAAAAAAAAACCATCCTGGAATACGTATGATGAAAAAAAAACACCAGGCATCAACAATGCTACATTTCATTAAAAAAGATTTAATAAACACAGCTGATTTATTCAGTATCATTGGTTTAAAAGGTAAACGATCTAAAATTGGATCTAAGCAACAATTAAAGTCTCCACCCATCACCAATGAGTACAGACTTAGATCTGGCAAAAATGAGAAAAAAAAGCTCGAAGAAACCAAAGAAATCTATATTCGGAGCATATACATTGGCAAATACCATTAATCTGTTATTTAGTTTCCCTGATACTATAACAAAATGTCCATTAGTATCAGAAATTACTTTATGTTGAACAAAGGGAACTTTATTATCTATAAGGATTGAAACCCCTCTTGCTTTGGCCTGAAACAAAGAATGAAAATAAGAGCCTCTCCATCGATTAAAAGAAGTGTGAATTCTTACACTTACGTACATGTGTTTCTTGAAGAAAAACAATGGGTACCTTAAGTTTTTTAATATAGGCAAAAATCTTACTTCTTTTCACAGGGTGATTTAGTCCTTTTACATTAAAACTAAGTAAATTAATACTTTGATCAATTTTAAGGCTCTTTATAAGAAAGATTAAAATAGCAATCAGAAAAATGCATATCAAACCCAAATAATAAACATTGAAATATATTAACTAAGCAACAGAATTGACTAAATTCCCAAATCAGCTTCAAGAAAAAAAGACTCCCCATCCCTCCTCCATCATAGAGCAACCATTATCTACTTCCCCTAAACACATTCCCTTAGAAAGCCTTTTGGAACCGCTGCAAGAATTCAAGGTTATTTATGTTCCAAACTAGACTAAGTAATAGTGAGAAACAAGCTTAGATGGGTTTATCAAACAGAAATAACAATTATTCATACTAAAAAATATTAAAGTCATTTTTTAATATGCAGTATTTGTTTTGCAAGATTTTTAGTCTATTCTATATTCACACACACACACTTTTTTAAAAGTCTAAAAATTCTTGCACCCGTTCCTTCGTATAAAACCATTTAAATGATCCATCTTCCAATGTAATCCTTAGTCGAGCCAGAGAATGAAAAGAGGGTTTAAAGTTTTGACTGTATAACTCCATCATAACTTTTTTGAACTTAGCACGTTCTGCCTTGACTTCTGAAGAAAAATCCTGAACAATACGTATCTTTTGATCTTGATAGTCAATCATACCTTTTCCACGGGCAGCACGAATCAGACGACCTTTTATGTGAAATTCATGGAAACATATAATGACTGATCTTGGTTTAGATTTTGAAGCCGATTGGTAGATAGGTGACCTGTGAGCACTATCAATTAAAGGCAGAGACTTTATAATATCAGGGAATAATTCCATCAAAAGATTTGCAAAGAATTCTTTCGGATTATCTCCTTCTGTTTGTTCTTTAAGTCCCAGGATTCGTAAGTCGTTCCTCCTACTTTTGTTTTCCAAATCAATAATCTTCTGTCTCATCATTTCGTTGGTCTTAAATTGTTTTTCATATAGCTTTTGCAAATCATCCATTCTCCTGTCCAGTAAAGTAATAACATCTTCATGTTCCTTTATCTTCTTATCACGTTCAGTTAGAATTGCTTGAATATCTTCTAGTTTCCTACCTATTTGTTTAATTTCAACGCTGATTTCTTTTCTAAACTGTTGAAACTCCTCAGTAAGCTTTTGAATTGAACTCGTAATAGCTTCCAAAGCTGCTTTAGTAGTCATATTAAAATAATATCCCATCTAACAATAGTATTTCAAAAGGTTGGAGAGGAAAGTAAGTAAATTAGGAGCAGCAGCAGAGAACTGTTACTCCATCAGCGGTCAGCAGGCAGTGTCCTTAGTTTTATTGAACATGTTTTTTTTAAAATTTAGAAATTTCATTAGTTTTCTGTTCACTAATTTCTTTCAACTGAGACAGTTCTTGATCATCATGCCTGAATATTTATACCTGATGATTTGAAACTTGAACCGGTCCAATTAAATGCAGGGAATATTACCAATATTTAAGCCTAATTATATATACTATAGTTTACAAACTTATTTGGGAGGCTAGTCTGGTTTGGAAGAGTAAAGGTGCCTGGTCTGGGTTAAGTTGCTTGTGTTACTTTCTTTTTGTAATGTAACACTGCAGAATGAATGAAGCAGCACTGACAAAATAGTGGGAGTGAAATTAATTGAAATTTTCATTGTGAAACCTAAGCAAAGATTAGATAATGGTGTATAAGATGATGAGGGACATTGATCGTGTGGATAGCCAGAGGCATTTTCCCAGGACTGAAACGGCTAACATGAGGAGGCATAGTTTTAAGGTGCTTGGAAATAAGTACCAAGGGGATATCAGGGATAGGTTTTTCACACAGGGAGTGGTGGGTGTGTGAAATGCACTACCGGTGGAGGTGGTGGAAGCGGATACAATAGGGTCTTCTAAGAGCCTCTTACATACATGGAGCTTAGAAAAATAGAAGGCTGTGTGTTAGGGAAATTCTAGGTAGTTTCTAGAGTAGGTTACATGGTCGTTCCACGGATGCTGCCTGACCTGCTGAGTTCCTCCAGCGGGTTGTGAGTGCTGCTTTGACCCCAGCATCTGCAGAGTATTTTGTGCTTACGGCACAACATTGTGGGCCTGTAATATGCTGTAGATTTCTATGTTCAAAGAGAATGTCTGGTTTAAAGGTTATATGGAGACAAAATTTTAAAAAATGAAATGCAGTTTCTACATAAACTGGTAGCCTTCTTATAATCAATCTGACAAACGGATTAACTGAATTTCTCAATGGCTTTTTTTATATAAACAAATTCCACTGTATTTTATTACAATCCTCAAATACCTTCCACTTATGGAGGGAAGGAGGGATATACCCAAACTGTTTATTAGTAAACTACTAAAACAAAATGTATCCAATCTTTAATTTGCAGCATAGAGAAATTAAAAGTCATGAATTTCTTATATAAAACAAAATAAGAGCTTGTCAAAAGGAAATATTAAAAAAGACCAGCAATGTAACAGGTGCTAAGTACAGGGAAAATAAAAACCCAGGAGGATGCATGTTATTATATATTTTTGTGCTTACATGTTGCATGAGTGAGGGCAATCAGTTCCAGGTCGTTTCTTTCCACAAAGCTCTCCACAGCTGTGAGGTATTTCATTTCTGTTCCATTCTGGATTGTTCACCTTGCCTTATGAGTACAAAAATGCAAATAAAACATCACCCATACTCTAGCTTTGACTTCTTAAAAAAAAAGCACAGCAAAACAACTGGAGACAACCTAAATAGTATATCTCTGGAGTACTTGTTCATGACCCCAGACTGCCATTTATCACATAATTTTTACTGAGAGAATTAAACATGAGAAAATGTGTTTTGTGGATTTAAAAGGAGGATGCATTACAAGGGTCTCGGCCTGAATCGTCGACTGCACCTCTTCCTAGAGATGCTGCCTGGCCTGTTGCGTTCACCAGCAACTTCTAGGTGTGTTGCTTGAATTTCCAGCATCTGCAGAATTCCTGTTGTTTGCCTTACAAGGAGACAGTTTACTTAGACTTCTGGAAAGGTGCTGACAAGAACCCATAAATTAAAAATTTTGGAACTCATCTTATAAATAAATATAACAGATAAAACGGTAAAGCTAGAGCAAATGAAGTAGTCTCCAATTTGCACTCTTGTGCAAGATTTGTCTTTCAATGGATGTTACCACACATGCTGCGTACTTACAGACCAAAACAGATGGTTTAAGATGGATTCTGAGACAGAAAACGAATACAAGAACAGGAGATATATAATACCAAATGAGTAAATTCCAATATATCATACACTTGAATACACAGGATTTTCCTGCACTTTTGTAGTTGAAATTTTAATTTATCCATGTTTCGTTTCTCACTTGGCCTCATTGGTAGAACCTTACTATTATCAAGATTTTCAGAGCAGTCTGGTCCTTTGAATTACATATACTTTATTCAGTAGTGGAATTCAGCACAGGAGCAAGAACAGACTACGCTTCCCCATGAACCGAATGTGTATTCAATTAGATCACAAATTGTGGTTGTGTATTTTAATCCTACTTTCATCTCATTCATTGATGGCTTTACTCCAGAACACTAAACCATATTGTCCTCTTTCTACATTCCAATTTTATTTATCTTTACTGAGATACAATGTGGAATAGGCACTCCTGACCTTTCGAGCCACGTTACCCAGTGACCCCAGATTTAACTCTAGCCTAATAACGGGACAATTTACAATGACCAATTAACCTACAAACCAGTAAGTCTTTGGAACGCGAGAAGTAATCAAAGCAGCCGGAGGAAACACATACAGTCATGGGGAGAACTCCTCACTGGCAGTGGAGGTAATTGAACCTGGGTCACCTATACTGTAAAGCATTGTGTTTAACAACTACATTACTGTGCTGCTCAATTTTCTTGAGATTATGAAGACACTCCATTAGGTTTTAATTACTTTTATGTGCAGTAGTTTTTATTGATGTTAAACTGTTTCTAATTTTATACACCTCATCTAGGTTGCCCATCAACCTCCTTTGTTTCAAATACAGCTCCAGCCAATTTTTTACCCGCTGAAATTCTCCACCCCTAGTACTATATTCTTTTCAATTACCTCTGAATATAGTCTAGTACCCAAATCCTTTTGCATTTCCATAGCCCCCAGAGTTTTACATTTACAAAAATCTGGCTTACTTTGGATGTAAAGAGGTTAATCTCACTTTCCCAATGCCTGCCAGAAAATTTGTACTCTGACTTTGTTTACAACTTTATAGATTTGTATCTCCATCTGTATAACTAGAGAGATCTACTGCTTTGACAGCAATGAAACTTACCTTCAGCTAATTAACATTTAATTAAATTGGAATAAAAATTTGGACCACAAATGAAGATAGCAGGTAAGCAATTAATAGATTTAAGAGTGTATTTGGAACACTTGCTGATATTGTTTGAAGTACTGAATACAAAATTATCCTCCTAGGCCTGGATGAAATACTAGTAAAGCTATGGTTGGAGTTCTGTATTTGGCTCCTATATAGGAGGATGAGTTTGATTTTTGCAAGAGCATGAAGCCAGGCTGGGGTAGCTTGAGCTTGGATGAAAAAAGGAAATATTCCTTGAAACAGAAAAGGTTGACAAAAAATTAACTGAAGTCCATAACACTATGGGTTACTTAGAAAGTGCCACCTGCACTATTGTCTGGACAACATGCAAACCCAATTTCATGCAATAAGATCAGTCCTTAGCTGCTGGTTAAAATGGTCCAGTAAGTGTCACTCAGTTATGTCAACGAAGAATAAGAATGAAAACAAATCCAACACAAATCTAAGCACAACAAAGGTATATTCAGCTCTGCAAACCCAGGCTAATACTTGACGAAATAGATAGATCTATTCCAGAAACTAGTCAAGTGATAGACATTTTTACTGATTTGTCTATCTGCCAGTGTCACAGATGCCACCAACATTATCTAAACAACTCCACCGTTATCCAAGGTATGGTGGGATGATGGTATTGTACTAAATAATTAAGACTGGGTCACTGGAATTTTTTTTCAACTGCCTCTGGAGCCATCAAGTCTTGTGACACCTGGTCATACCAAGAAAATTTCCTACTTATAACGAACAACCAACTTCACTCAGCTGATGAAACAGTGCACCACTCACAAAAGATACTGAGAGATATCTGGAGTCATATATACTACAAAGATGTGGTTGTTAGGTATGAATCAACTTAGCCCCAGGACGTTACTGCAGGAACTCTACAGGATAGTGACCCAGGGTTGATTAATCTGTAGGTGCTTCCATCAATGATCTTCCCTACATTGTAAGTCAGAAGTGGAGCATCTGCAGCTAAGTGAAATATTCATCTCTAAAGAGGCAACTGTGTTCATAATCCACAAGATATCCAACAACAAATCCCTATGGATTCTTCTGCAACTCTTTCCAAAAAAAACCAATCACATCTAGCTAAAAGGATAAGGCTAGCAAGTGGGAACACTGATTGCTGCCAGGTTTCCATCCAGGCCATGTACCATGATGTTGCTACAATGGTAAAATGTTGCATCTTCCAACCAGACTACATCATGGATAGTCTCCACCGTGGTCGAAATAAGAATATCTTATGAGTATGGAAGTTTTTATAGTTGTTCACTTTTACCTGTTCTAAAGTCCACAAGTGTGTAACTTACTGCCATCTAAGGAAGCAAATAAAAGTACAGATAGAGTGAATGCACTCCAGCTTCCCTCCCTCAAAGCTGAGGAATCAAGCATTAGAGGGCATAGGTTTAAGGTGAAAGAAAAAAGATTTAATAGGAACTTAAAGGGCAACTTTTTTTAGCCAGAGAGTGGTACACTTATGGAACGAGCTGTAAGAGGAAGTGGTTGAAGGAGGTACAATAACAACTTTTAAAAGACATGTATATAGACAGGAAAGGTTAAGAAGGATGCTGACCAAATGCAGTTAAATGGGACAAGCTTGGATGGGCATCTTGGTCAGCATGGATCAGTTGGGTTGAAGGGCCTGTTTCTATGTGGCATTACTCTGTGACTTTAAATAGTCCTCTAACAGATGATAATTAAACCATCATTTCTGGTGTCACAGATGGAATAAATGTACCATTACATCTTAGAAACTGTGCATAAATGGTCCTCTATTTTGCGTTTCAGAAATTACCATTCAATAAGCAATCTGTACACCATTTACTACAGACTTTGTACAAGATTTTTCATAAGCAAATCACTCGGGTATTTTCATACAGTTTTATACTTACCACAAAAACATGTATAAGTGTTAGGGACCCGTACTGAAACATTCTGACAGGCAGGACATCGCCAACCATCACTTGCATCTAGCAAGTTAAAAAAAAAGAATTACCAAGCACATCATTAATCACAAAAATACATTCTATTAATTTTTAATACAGAATTATTTGTGTGAAGACATGAACAATATACATTATCTAGGTGAAGAGCTAGGTTAGATGAGTTTGCTTTCCCAGAGTTATCATTTTGAGCATTAAGTGGCAAGGTAATGGAAGTGTCCAACTGACAGCTGAGACAAAAATGCACATAATCTAACAGAAAATAGAGTGTTTTGTGAAATTGTGTTCTTGGAATTGGTCTTGATGGTATTTAGTTTGGAAGCTTCGAGAATACACCTTACATACCTCTCCACTGACCACTATTTTTCCTGTAAAGTTAGGGCTTTGGGGCCCAAGTTTATTTCATTCCAAAAAAAAACAAGGAAATGAAATGGCTATTGATCCACAATGGCATTTCAATTTTTCAAACACTGAATTGTAGTATGGAGCTAAATACGCCAAATGTCATTTTTCCCCCATAATTTATGAAGGGCAGAAGAACTTTAAAAATAGTGAAGAATACTGAATCTATCTGATTGTCAGGTATAAATGAACCATTTCCAAAATAAAATTAGATGAACTTTTCACTACTATGTTTGTGATGTTTTTCTGAGATTACCATTGACCAGAAAATTCAGGAGACCAGTCACATCAAGAAGCTCACCACTATCCAGGACACATTATCCAGCCTAACTTTGCAGTTTATTCACCACCATTCACAGCATAGCTAGAGTGTACATCAGGTGAAAGATAAATAACAAAGACACTGTAGTCAAAGTCTGCAAGAACAGGGTAATTCAGTTAAATTAGTCATTATGCTGCCATGCTCTGCTGTACCTGGACAGCCTCTGGAGAATACTGCACAATTGGAATGTAGCCTTCTGTCCAGTTGCTAAACCAAAGTTCAATCCATTCTCTCAGTTGGATGCATAGGATATCCTAGGACTTTCTCCTTCTAGTGTTCTGGTCACGAGAAGACCAAGACACTCTAGCATAAGTTATCACCAAGTCAAAATTAATTGGATTTAGTCTGCATCCAGGGAATTTGGCTCTCACATATGTGCACCTAAAGCAGAGCTGAATGAACTGATTGTCACACTAAGGATGTATTAGACCTCAGCGAAGAGCTGACTACAGGTAGTATATTGTTAAGAGCCTGTTCTGTAAACCCCTGACAAGACGCTGACAAGCAAAATTTTTATTATACAAACGTTTGCAGATTAAGTTATTATTATTATAACTGTATTATTGAGAAATATGAAAGCCATTTCTACCCATTGTGATTGTTAGGCTAAAATTTGTAAGTACTTAAAAGCAATATTTAATTCATTTTTAAATAAAAAGTTAAAAATTTGCCTTGTTATATCGTTAGGTAAAGAAACCTATTCAGATCTAATCCAATTGGCAATGAGTCAGAGACAAACTTCCTGGCAATTTATTTAAAAACAAACGTTAACCAAGGGCAATATACAGTTAAACCTGGAGATTTAACTCAACCATTCAGATTTCTTTGCAAAATACACTGATATTGCTGTGAACTAAGTATCCACACAGCAAAGCTAACTGAAACCTGCACAGCCACCAAATTCATTCTGCTGGTCTCCCAAACATTTGCTCATATGTAAAGTCTGTCAATAAGTCAACCATTTGTAACCTGGAGAAGGACTTGTTCTGGCTCCTGTTTCTAATTCCATCACATATTGGATTGTGGGGGAGTACTCAAGTATTTACCATAAGATAAAGGAACAGAAGCAGGCTATTCGGCCTATCGAGCCCACTCCACCATTCAATCATAGGCTGATCCAATTCCTCCAGTCATCCCCACTCCCCTGCTTTCACCCAATACCCTTTGATGCCCTGGCTAATCAAGAACCTATCTATCTCTGCCTTAAATATACCCAATGACTTGACCTCCACAATCATTTTTGGCAACAAATTCCACAGATTTACCACCTTCTGACCAAAGTGAGCCTTACGTCTGTGGTGGGAAAGCTGTTGGAAAAGATTCTTAGAGATAGGATCTATGGGCATTTAGAGAATCATGGTCTGATCAGGGACAGTCAGCATGGCTTTGTGAAGGGCAGATCGTGTCTAACAAGCCTAATAAGAGTTCTTTGAGGAGGTGACCAGGCATATAGATGAGGGTAGTGCAGTGTATGTGTTCTATATGGATTTTAGTAAGGCATTTGACAAGGTTCCACACGGTAGGCTGATTCAGAAAGTCAGAAGGCATGGAATCCAGGGAAGTTTAGCCAGGTGGATTCAGAATTGGCTCGCCTGCAGAAAGCAGAGGGTCGTGGTGGAGGGAGTACATTCCAATTGGAGGGATGTGACTAGTTGTGTCCCACAAGGATCAGTTCTGGGATCTTTACTTTTCATGATTTTTATTAACGACCTGGATGTGGGGGTAGAAGAGTGGGTAGGCAAGTTTGCAGACGACACAAAGGTTGGTGTTGTGGATAGTGTAGAGGATTGTTGAAGGTTGCAGGGAGACATTGATAGGATGCAGAAGTGGGCTGAGAAGTGGTAGATGGGAGTTCAACCCGGAGAAATGGCAGGATACTTGGTAGTGTGGAGGAGCAGAGGGATCTGGGGGTACATGTCCACAGATCCCTGAAAGTTGCCTCAGGTAGATAGGGTAGATAAGAAAGCTTATGGGGTGTTAGCTTTCATAAGTCGAGGGATAAAGTTTGAGTCGTGGGGTAATGATGCAGCTCTATAAAACTCTGGTTAAGCCACACTTAAGAGGACTGTGTCCAGTTCTGGTCGCCTCACTATAGGAAGGATATGTAAGCATTGGAAAGGGAATAGAGGAGATTTACCAGGATGCTGCCTGGTTTAGAGAGTATGTATTATGATCAGAGATTAAGGGAGCTCGGGCTTTACTCTTTGGAGAGAAGGAGGATGAGAGGAGACATAATAGAGGTATACAAGATAGTAAGAGGAATAGATAGAGTGGACAGCCAGCGCCTCTTCCCCAGGGCACCACTGCTCAGTACAAGAGGACATGGCTTTAAGGTAAGGGGTGGGAAGGTCAAAGGGGATATTAGAGGAAGTTTTTTTTTAAACTCAGACAGTGGTTGACGCGTGGAATGCACTGCCTGAGTCAGTGGAGGCAGATACACTAGTGAAATTTAAGAGACTGTTCGACAGGTATATGGACGAATTTAAAGTGGGGGGTTGTATGGGAGGTGGGGTTTAATGGTCGGCACAACACTGTGGGCCAAAGGGCCTGTACTGTGCTGTACTATTCTATGTTCTAAACTAATTTCTCCGTAACTCAGTTCTAAGAGGACGTCATTCAATCCTGAAGTCCTGCCCTCTTGTCCTAGAATCCCCTACCATGGGAAATAACTTTGCCATATCAAATCTGTTCAGGCCTGTTAACATTCAGAATGTTTCTATGAGATCCTCCCCTCATTCTCCTGAACTCCAGGGAATACAGACCAAGAGCTGCCAGACGTTCCTCATATGGGAACCCTTTTATTCCTGGAATCATTCTCGTGAGTCTTCTCTGAACCCTCCCCAAACGTCAGTATATCCTTTCTAAAATAAGGAGCCCAAAACTGCACACAATACTCCAAGTGTGGTCACACGAGTGCCTTATAGAGCCTCAACATCACATCCCTGCTCTTATATTCTGTACCTCTAGAAATGAATGCCAACATTGCATTCGCCTTCTTCACAACTGACTCAACTTGGAGGTTAACCTTTAGGGTATCCTGCACAAGGACTCCCAAGTCCCTTTGCATCTCTGTATTTTGAATTCTCCCCCCATCTAACTAATACTCTGCCTGTTTATTTCTTCCACCAAAGTGCATGACCATACACTTTCCAACATTGTATTTCATTTGCCACTTCTTTGCCCATTTCCCTAAACTATCTAAGTCTCTCTGCGGGCTCTCTGTTTCCTCAATACTACCCGCTCCTCCACCTATCTTTGTTTCATAGCCAAATTTAGCCACAAATCCATTAATACTGTAGTCCAAATCATTGACATACATCGTAAAAAGTAGTGGTCCCAACACCAACCCCTGTGGAACTCCACTGGTAACCGGCAGCCAGCCAGAATAGGATTGCTTTATTCCCACTCTGTTTTCTGCTGACCAGCCAATGCTCCACCCCTGCTTGTAGCTTCCTTGTAATTTCATGGGCTCTTATCTTGCTAAGCAGTCTCATAGTCATACTTTATTGATCCCAGGGGGAAATCGGTTTTCATTACAGTTGCATCATAAATAATAAATAGTAATAGAAATAGTAATAGAACCATAAATACTTAAATAGTAATATGTAAATTATGAAGTAAGTCCAGGGCCAGCCTATCGGCACAGGGTGTCTGACCCTCCAAGGGAGGAGTTGTAAAGTTTGATGGCCACAGGCAGGAATGACTTCCTATGACGCTCTGTGCTGCATCTTAGAGGAATGAGTCTCTGGCTGAATGTACTCCTGTGCCCACCCAGTACATTATGTAGTGGATAGGAGACATTGACCAAGATGGCATGTAACTTAGACAGCATCCTCTTTTCGGACACCACCGTGAGAGAGTCCAGTTCCATCCCCAAAACATCACTGGCCTTACGAATAAGTTTGTTGATTCTATTGGTGTCTGCTACCCTCAGCCTGCTGCCCCAGCACACAACAGCAAACGTGATAGCACTGGCCACCATAAACTCGTAGAACATCCTCAGCAACGTCCGGCAGATGTTAAAGGACCTCAGTCTCCTCAGGAAATAGAGACGGCTCTGACCCTTCTTGTAGACAGCCTCAGTGTTATTTGACCAGTCCAGTTTATTGTCAATACGTATCCCCAGGTATTTGTAATCCTCCACCATGTCCACACTGACCCCCTGGATGAAAACAGGGGTCACCGGTGCCTTAGCTCTCCTTAGGTCTACCACCAGCTCCTTAGTCTTTTTCACATTAAGCTGCAGATAATTCTGCTCACACCATGTGACAAATGGTCACTCATGTGTGGCACCTTGTCAAAGGCCTTCTGAAAATCTAAGTACATCGCGTCTACTGTATCTCCTTTGTCTACCCTGCTTGTAATTTCCTCAAAGAATTGCAGTAGGTTTGCCAGGCAGGATTTTCCTTTCAGGAAACCATGCTGGCTTTGGCCTATCTTGCCATGTGCTCCAGGTACTCCGTAATCTCATCCCTAACAATCGATTCCAACAACTTCCCAACCACTGATGTCCGGCTAACATGTCTATAGTTTCCTTTCTGCTGCCTCCCATCCTTCTTAAGTAGCGGAGGAACACTTGCAATCTTCCAGTCATCCGGTACAGTGCCAGAATCTATCGATTCTTGTTAATGCCTCCGCAATCTCTCCAGCTGCTTCCTTCAGAACCTGAGGGTGCATTCCATCAGGTCCAGGAGATTTATCCATCCTCAGACCATTAAACTTCCTTAGCACCTTCTCAGTCATAATTTTCACTGCACAAACTTCACTTTCCTGACACTCTTGAATGTTCGGTATACTGCAGACGTCTTCCACTGTGAAGACTCATGCAAAATACGCATTTAGTTCCTCTACCATCTTTGCATCTCTCATTACAATATCTCCAGTGTCATTTTGTATTGGTCCTATATCTACCCTCAACTCTTTTACCCTTTACATACTTAAGAAAGATTTTAGTATCTCCTTTGATATTCTTCATCTGCTTCCTCTCATAATTCACCTTTTCCTTCCGAATGACCTTCTTAGTTTCCTTCTACAAGTTTTTAAAAGCTCCCTAATCCTCTATCTTCCCACTAGCTCTGGCTTCCTTGTATGCCCTCTCTTTTGCTATTACTTTGGCTCTGACTTCACTTGTCAGCCATGGTAGTGTCCTTCTTCCCTTTGAAAATTTCTTATTCGCAAAATATCTGTCTTGTACTTCCCTCATTTTTCGCAGAGATTTCAGCCATTGCTGCTCTGCTGTCTTTCCTGCAAGTGTCCCTTTCCAGTATTGTGATCACTGTTCCCCAAGGGTTCCTTAACCTTAAGCTCTCTTATCACTTCTGGATCATTGCACAACACCCAATCCAGCACAGCCAATCCCCTAGTGGGCTCAACAACAAGCTGTTCTAAAAAGCCATCCCTTAGACATCCTACAAATTCTCTGTCGAGGTCCAGTACTGACCTGGTTTTCCCAATCCACTTTCATGTTAAAATCCCCAACGATTATCATGACATTGCCTTTCTGACACGCCTTTTCTACCTCCTGCTGTAATTTGTAATCCACATCCCGGCTGCTGTTTGGAGGCCTGTATACAACTGCCATTAGGGTCCTTTTACCCTTGCCATTTCTTAACTCAACCCATAGAGATTCTACACCTTCCAATCCTATGTCATCTCTTTCCAATGATTTAATATTATTTCTTATACACAGAGCCACACCATCCCCTCTGCCAACTAACCTATCTTTCCGATTATACCGTATATCCTTGGACGTTACCCTTTGGAACTGCTGGCCACAGTTAGGACAATTGGCCCATTATCATACTGTTGGTTAAGGAATTAAGAGTGATCAAATTTGCTGTTGAGCTTCCCATAACAGTAAACAGTTTTCAAAAGTACATGACCAGCTCAGTTCCGCTAGAACATTGTCTGTTGCTCAAAAGTACATGATTAAATTTAAGAGACCCCAGAATTGTTAAAGGCAGATCTGAATTTGAAGTTAAAGTCAAAGTGATTTTTTTTAAAAATCTAAGTATCTAAATATTACCATATAGTATCATGAGATTCATTTTCTTGCAGGCATTTACAGAAAAGTAAATACACAATTTATATAAAAAAACATAATGACTGACAAACAACCAATGTGAACAGACAAACTGAGCAAATATCAACAGCATTTTATCATCAACTTACAATGGAAATAAGACATTTACAGAAGGCATAGATGCTTCATGTATTGCAGATAAAAATGCACTTTTCTATTTTGCCATTGGCAGAACCCAACATCAGATTTCCTGTGCACCTTTCAGCACATCCATAATCTGTGCTATAAAATCTCAAAATTAATTGATTATAATTTGTATACACAAATATTTTGAAACAAGCCAAAGCAGAATTTCAAATACTGCATGTGAAAATTAAAGTACAACAAACTAACCTTCAGCCTGCGAAGCTGGTGATCTTGCCCATTTTTTAATGCAGTTCAAGTGGAATACATGGTAACAGCTTTGACAGCTCCAGATGGGTACCATTACACGGATCACCTCACAGCAAACCATACATTCATACTTCTCAGTTGTAAGGTGTTCAATCAGCAAGCCTGATAGAAAGGAACAGATGAAACAAATAATACTAGTACCTGAAGAAGAAAACTACCGGTGTACAGTGAATAAACAGCAGAACTGCTGTTGGACTGAAAAACTGAGTATTTTAAAATGTCATTTGACAATGATCAAAAGTTCAAAGTAAATTTATTTTCAAAGTACAAATGAAGGAAAGGTGACTGTTTATCATACACATCCATCCACATTATGGAATAGCTTCCACACTTTTCCCCTGGATCTCTAATTGTTTTTAGTTGAGCAAAACTATGATCTTAAAGTTCCACTATTTCACACTTCATTTCCTTGCAGCACAGTTGCCTCAACCAGAGTTGTTAGATTCTTGTGCAGGTTCTCTTTTTATGATTTCAGCCATGGTGGAATGGCACAGCAGACTTGATGGGTTGGATGGTCTAATTCTGCTCCTATTATATACAACTCAGATTCAATTTTTTTGTGGGTATACTCAATAACTCCTAGAAACATAACAGAATCAATGACAGACTGCACCCAACAGGATGGACAAACAAACAGTATGCAAAAGACAAACTGTAAATACAAAAGAAAAACAAGAGAAATAATAATAATAAATAAGCAATAAACATGGAGAACATGAGATGAAGAGTCCTTGAAAGTAAGTCCAATGGTTGTGGGAACAGTTCAGTGATGGGGTGAGTGAAGTTAACCAATTGGCTCAAGAGCCTGATGGTTGAGGGGTAATAACTGTTCCTGAACCTAGTAGTGTGGCCCCTGAGGTTCCTGCACTTCTGCCTGACAGCAGCAGTGAGAAGAGAGCATGGCCTGGATGGTGGAGGTCCTTGATGATGGATGCTGCTTTCCTGCAACAGCGCTCTGTGTACATGCTCAATGGTGGGGGCGGGGGGGGCCTTACCCATGTTGGACTGGGCCGTATCCACCATATTTTGTAGGATTTTCCTATCAAGGGCGTTGATGTTTCCGTAACAGGCTGTGATGCAGCCAGTCAATATACTCTCCACCACACATCTATAGAAATTTGTCAAAGTTTTAGATGTCATGTCAAATCTTTGCAAACACCTAAGGACGTAGAGGTGCTGCTGTGCTTTCTTCATTACCGTTCTGGGCCCAGGACAGATCCTCTGAAATGATAACACCAAGGAATTTAAAATTGCTGACCCTCTCCACCTCTGGTTCCCCAATGAGAACTGGCTCAAGGATCTCCAGTTTCCTCATCCTGATGTCAGCATCCTTCAGCCAAATTTTCAGTCTCCCTCCGATATGCTGATTCATCACCACCTTTGATTTGGGCAATGACAGTGGCGGTATCAGCAGACTTAAAAACATCATTGGAGCTGTGCTTAGCCTCACAGTCGTAAGGGCAAAGTGAGAAGAGCAGTCGGCTAAACACACAGCCTTATGGTGCACTTTTGCAGATGTTGATGTAGAGGAGATGTTATTGCCAATCTGAACAGACTGGGGCCCGCAAGGGAGGAAATAATGGATCCAATTGTATAAGGATGTAGTGACGCCAAGGTCTTGTAGCTTACCGATTAGGTTTGTGGGGATGATAGTATTAAATGCTGAGCTGTAGTCAATAAAGAGCATACTGATATACGAGTCCAGAGTTGAGTGAAGAGCTAATGAAATGGCATTTGTTGTTTTCTGTGTTGTCACTGATTTCAATAAGCTATGTTTAAAATGAAGAGATAAAGTCACATTTAGAGAACACATGAAAAGCCATATCAAAAATAGAATGAGATGTGGCTACTTCATTTCAAATTTCTTCCACAACTTGCAGGCTCATAATCAAATCATTTACTTACACAAATGTAAAGATAGTGTGGTGAAGAAACAAAGCTGTCATGATAGGAGTCCAGCATCCCAGAGAAAAAAAATTGTATCCTGGCACACAAGTTGAGAAATTAAATTCAACCAAGTCTGGTGAACTAACATTCGCTGGATTGTTACAAAAGCACAAATACAGGTGTCCCCTGCATTTCGAAACCTCGCTGTTACGAAAGACCTACATTAGTACCTGTTTTCGCTAACTGAAGGTGTTTTCACTGTTACGAAAAAAGGCAGCGCGCGCCCTGAGCAGCCAAGCTCCTTCCCCGGAACTGCATTCTAGCCGGCATTGCTTAAACACTTGCCTGTGAGCATCTGTGCTTTATCTTGATTTATTTTGAGCATTCGTCTGCAAGATGAGTTCTAAGGTACAGTATCGGAAAAGCCTAAAAGAGCTCATAAGGGTGTTACACTTAGCGTAAAACTAGACATAATTAAGCGTTTCGATCGTGGTGAACGAAGTAAGGACAAAGTGAGTTTGGCTTATGGAAGTTGACGAAGACGATGTTGAAGAGGTTTTGGCATCCCATGACCAAAAACTGATAGATGAAGAGCCGATACAATTGGAAGAGGAAAGGATAATAATCGAAACCGAATGCAGTAGCGAACAGACCAGAAGTGAAGTCGTCCAGGAACTGAACGTGAAGCAACTGCGGGAGATTTTCGCTGCAATGATTTCAAAAAAGTACGACTTTAATTTTGAAAGAGTACGTAGGTTTAGGGCATATTTGCAGGATAGTTTGAGTCCTTACAAAGAACTGTATGATAGGAAAATGTGCGAGGCTCAGCAGTCAAGCATACTCTTGTTTTTCAAGCCTTCCACATCAGCCACAGCAGACGACGAACCTCGACCTTCGACATCGAGGCAGGCATAGAAGATGACCTGCCTGCCCTGATGGAAACAGACAACAATGAGATGACAGCCCAGTGTCCCACCACCCCAACCTCTGACAACTCAGCCTTACACACCATCATCAGGGTGCTTGGTGCTGTCTTCCCGATTCCGGTAAGTGATATTACATTGTACATAAATTATTTCTACTTTATATAGGCTGTGTATTTTTGTGTGTTATTTGATATGATTTGGCAGCTTCATAGCTTAAAGGTTACTGGAGAGAGTGTTGCTGCCGAGAAAGCTTGTGCGAGACTTTTGCTACAGTGGACAGTGCAGCAATGATTGTAGAAAAGTATTTCTACTTTATATAGGCTGTGTGTTCATCATATCATTCCTGTTTTTACTATATGTTATTGTTATTTTAAGTTTTGTGTGTTATTTGGCATGATTTGGTAGGTTATTTTTTGGGTCTGCGAACGGTCACAAATTTTTCCCATATAAATAAATGGTAATTGCTTCTTCACTTTACGACATCCCGGCTTACGAAGCGTTTCATAGAAACGCTCTACCTTCGGATGGCGGGGGAAACCTGTAGATCAATAATTTCCTTCAGTGCTGCAGAGTTTCTTGGTATACCCTATGAGGTTGCCTTCAACGATGTCAAATAACTAAGAAAATATAACTTACTACTAAGATCAACAATACCTCAAGACAAATAAAGAGCTATTTTATTTCTGTAAAATAATCAGAAATCCACATACTCATTTAAAAAATATTTTGTTCTTGTTAATTTTGAGTCAAAGGGAGACAAAAGTTAAAATAGACATTACAGGATACAATGTTCTTGGCTCAATTCATTTCCTAGGACTGATCTGATGACGTAGAAAATCAAAGACTATTTTAAAAACCACAAGTTTCAGCTACAAATTATAGCAAATAGCTGGTTTATTGCAGAAACTAATGAATATATTAAAAAAGTTCCAATTCAAGTTAAAGGTTTCTGGTTACTCCATCCAAAAGGGATATATTCTCACAGATGTAAATACTGTGTCTTCATGAAAAGAGCTTTGTTAGAAGAGTTGAATGTACAAGGTTTCAAGTTTCAGCAGGGCAGTTCAACAACACCATCTTCTCATTAGAACTAACATCAACTGTGCAGTCTTCTGAATGGCTGAAGGACAGGAAAATGTAGTTACACAATAATGCATACAAAGGAATCAAAAACATTTGGAATCAAAAGCAATTGATAGAGGGACAGTCTCATCTGTAAAATCCTCATTTTTAGGATATGCTGAACAAACTGTATTATTTATATTGCCTCAACCCATCCATTAAGGACGTCCCCAAATCATAAGAATGTTTGAAAACATTGTAAGAATCATTCAGTCCGTTATACCACCTTTCAGAACCTGATGAAGGGTCTTGGCCCAAATCATCGACCGTTTACTCTTTTCCATAGACGCTGCCTGGCCTGCTGAGTTCCTCCAGCATTTTGTATGTGTTGCTTGAACTTACAGCATCTGCAGATTTTCTTTTCTTTGTGATTGGACTCATTGATGTTAGTTCATTAGGACTCTCAGAAACCACAGTGTATCTTGGTAAGAACTTCACAAAGATATTAAAAATTGCTTCTTGTAATAGATTTCAAACAAATAAACTAAAAAACTGGAAGACACACCAAAGAGCAAAGCAGCCATTCTGAAAAGTAAATATTTGTATCGTAATGTACACTTCAGAAATTCTTATCTAAGAAAATTTAAATTCCCTGCTTTTAGAATTTCTTTTTGGCTAGGTATTTTGGTGTGCAGTAATTATGCGCAGTACAGAGTTAGAAAGACAGTTGGTGTTCCTTCAACCAAGATTTTTCTGGCATTTAAAGCAGAACTGCTTTGTAAATATCTGAAATTTAAGTTTGTTCTCGTGATTTCAGTTTCATTATCACGAGAAGGCCATATATATCGCAGGCAGCAACACTGGGATTTTTACAATAAGTTATATATTCAGAAAAATCCTAAAGACATTATCAGCCCCTAAATAAGAGTACTTTCATTCATTGCTTTCACAAACTCTAGACCTTCGTCCTATTAAAAACAGGATATGATAGAAAGACACAGTAAGGAACACAGCATCAGTACAAAGGAAAATAGTATCACCCATATCAACGAGGAAAATTGAAAAACAAGTATGTATTAATTTGAAGAAAGGGATAGAAACATAGAAAATAGGTGCAGGAGTAGGCCATTCAGCCCTTCGAGCCTGCACCGCCATTTATTATGATCATGGCTGATCATCCAACTCAGAACCCTGCACCAGCCTACCCTCCATACCCCCTGATCCCCGTAGCCACAAGGGCCATATCTAACTCCCTCTTAAATATAGCCAATGAACCGGCCTCAACTGTTTCCTGTGGCAGAGAATTCCACAGATTCACCACTCTCTGTGTGAAGAAGTTTTTCCTAATCTCAGTCCTAAAAGGCTTCCCCCTTATCCTCAAACTGTGACCCCTCGTTCTGGACTTCCCCAACATCGGGAACAACCTTCCTGCATCTAGCCTGTCCAATCCCTTTAGGATTTTATATGTTTCAATCAGATCCCCCCTCAATCTTCTAAATTCCAACGAGTACAAGCCTAGTTCATCCAGTCTTTCTTCATATGAAAGTCCTGCCATCCCAGGAATCAATCTGGTGAACCTTCTTTGTACTCCCTCTATGGCAAGGATGTCTTTCCTCAGATTAGGGGACCAAAACTGCACACAATACTCCAGGTGTGGTCTCACCAAGGCATTGTACAACTGCAGTAGTACCTCCCTGCTCCTGTACTCGAATCCTCTCGCTATAAATGCCAGCTTACCATTCGCCTTTTTCACCGCCTGCTGTACCTGCATGCCCACTTTCAATGACTGGTGTATAATGACACCCAGGTCTCGTTGCACCTCCCCTTTTCCTAATCGGCCACCATTCAGATAATAATCTGTTTTCCTATTTTTGCCACCAAAGTGGATAACTTTACATTTATCCACATTAAATTGCATCTGCCATGAATTTGCCCACTCACCCAACCTATCCAAGTCACCCTGCATCCTCTTAGCATCCTCCTCACAGCTAACACTGCCGCCCAGCTTCGTGTCATCCGCAAACTTGGAGATGCTGCATTTAATTCCCTCATCCAAGTCATTAATATATATTGTAAACAACTGGGGTCCCAGCACTGAGCCTTGTGGTACCCCACTAGTCACTGCCTGCCATTCTGAAAAGGTCCCATTTATTCCCACTCTTTGCTTCCTGTCTGCTAACCAATTCTCTATCCACATCAATACCTTACCCCCAATACTGCGTGCTTTAAGTTTGCACACTAATCTCCTGTGTGGGACCTTGTCAAAAGCCTTTTGAAAATCCAAATATACCACATCCACTGGTTCTCCCCTATCCACTCTACTAGTTACATCCTCAAAAAATTCTATGAGATTCGTCAGACATGATTTTCCTTTCACAAATCCATGCTGACTTTGTCCGATGATTTCACCGCTTTCCAAATATGCTGTTATCACATCTTTGATAACTGACTCCAGCAGTTTCCCCACCACCGACGTTAGGCTAACCGGTCTATAATTCCCCGGTTTCTCTCTCCTTCCTTTTTTAAAAAGTGAGGTTACATTAGCCACCCTCCAATCCTCAGGAACTAGTCCAGAATTTAACGAGTTTTGAAAAATTATCACTAATGCATCCACTATTTCTTGGGCTACTTCCTTAAGCACTCTGGGATGCAGACCATCTGGCCCTGGGGATTTATCTGCCTTTAATCCCTTCAATTTACCTAACACCACTTCCCTACTAACATGTATTTCGCTCAGTTCCTCCATCTCACTGGACCCTCTGTCCCCTACTATTTCTGGAAGATTATTTATGTCCTCCTTAGTGAAGGCAGAACCAAAGTAATTATTCAATTGGTCTGCCATGTCCTTGCTCCCCATAATCAATTCACCTGTTTCTGTCTGTAGGGGATCTACATTTGTCTTTACCAGTCTTTTCCTTTTTACATATCTATAAAAGCTTTTACAGTCAGTTTTTATGTTCCCTGCCAGTTTTCTCTCATAATCTTTTTTCCCCTTCCTAATTAAGCCCTTTGCCCTCCTCTGCTGAACTCTGAATTTCTCCCAGTCCTCAGGTGAGCCACTTTTTCTGGCTAATTTGTATGCTTCTTCTTTGGAATTGATACTATCCCTAATTTCTCTTGTCAGCCACAGGTGCACTACCTTCCTTGATTTATTCTTTTGCCAAACTGGGATGAACAATTGTTGTAGTTCATCCATGCAATCTTTAAATGCTTGCCATTGCATATCCACCGTCAATCCTTTAAGTGTCATTTGCCAGTCTATCTTAGCTAATTCACGTCTCATATCTTCAAAGTTACCCCTCTTTAAGCTCAGAACCGTTGTTTCTGAATTAACTATGTCACTCTCCACCTTAATGCAGAATTCCACCATATTATGGTCACTCTTACCCAAGGGGCCTCTCACGACAAGATTGCTAATTAACCCCTCATTGCTCAAAACCCAGTCTAGAATAGCCTGCTCTCTAGTTGGTTCCTCGACATGTTGGTTCAAAAAACCATCCCGCATACATTCCAAGAAATCCTCTTCCTCAGCACCGTTACCAATTTGGTTCACCCAATCTACATGTAGATTGAAGTCACCCATTATAACTGCATGAAGATGAAGAATGAAGATAACAAATGGAACTGTCTGTGATAACAGAAGGCCAAAATTGTTCAGGTGATTCAAAGTGTGTTGGTTCCTTTCCAAGAGACTGTGATTGATTGTAACAGATCAGTCTGGAGATCTGATGTAAACAGTGGAAGATGAATGAGGGAGAAAGTGCAATGTGAAAGTAAACTGCAGAAGCAGCTGTTGCTGAAAATCTGTCAGAAAAGAATGCTGGAAATGATTAACAGGCAAGGTAGTATCTGTACAAAAATTTTAAAAAACTGAACTTGTGGTACAGGTGGATGACCCTACTTCAGAACTGCAGAGTTCTGGCAAGCAGAAAATGTTAACAGAATGGAAGCAATGAATTCAGTTTTCTGTTGCAGGGGCCATGAGGTGCCCAAAAGAAAGATGAGGCGCTGTTCTCATTGTTGGAGGTCCAAAGCAGGAAGGTCACAGAGGGAGTGAGGTGGAGAATAACGAGCAATTTTAAGGTCAGGGGCCCCTCAAACAGATATAATGGAGGATGCTAACTTTCTCCTGAATTTTTTAATTTGTTTCTGTTCCAGATTCTCAAACTAATTGCTCTTCCTCCCCCAAAATATCATCTATTGGCTTTTCCACCAGTTACATTAAATCTATATACTCTGGTTCCCTGATATCGTCGCAGGGATGAATTGAGCCGAAGGAACTGTTTCTATGCTGTACAACTCTTAAGAATCTATTGGGAACTCCAAGGGTGCTTATAACCTACCATAGTAACTTAATAAACTGTGCATTTACTACATCCAAAGCTTTTCTTTAAAAAAGGTTCACTTAACCAACTTCCCCACATAATTTTGCTGTAACTAGAAGAAAAAGTACATAACCCAAGACAACATACATTCTTCTGCAATATATAACAATTTCTATCTTTGTATGCCTTCAACATAAGATAGACTGGAAAGTGGGAGGATGAAATATGGTTTCAAATACCGAGAAATGCAATAACTTTGTTACATTGGAAGTGTTCTTAAGTATGAGTATTTTAAGCAATGATATTTAATAATCTAACCTGTGTGAGTCTCTTTACTCTTGTGCAATTCCATTTGTTTCTTCCAAAATGTTTTCCTTCCAGAATCAAAGGACCTTTTTTGCAGATCTTGCCGTCGTTTCCTTCTGTCCACTTCATTCACTTTCCACGGTTGTGTTCGGTGACTCAAACGCTCCCTCAAGTTGGGATTCACTCTTTCCTCACCTATATCAGCCTTGGCATCCAAATCTGAAGCAGTCATTGAGTAGCCTGAGCCTATGCTAACACTGTCTACACTTGAACTTCTGTACACTTCATCAACAGCATACTCTTTGCCCCTCGAGAATCCCCTATAATTGTTCTTACTTCTCAGAAACTTTCTTTGTGATTCTTCACCGTCCTTATCTATTCTTGTAGGCTCATTAAACATTTTTGTTTGGTCATCCTCCAATGGGTAAGCATTTTCAGTTATTTCAGTGAATTTCTTTCTAAATATTCTACTGTCTTTTTCAAAGACTAGTCTTTCTCGAGTGGGTTTATGCAAATACAGATTCATTTTTTTTGGTTTAGCACCCCTTTGACTTTCTGGCTCACACCAATTTTCTTGCTCCATGTCATGAATCTTGTTTCTCATTGAATTTGCTCCCGTTTCCATTGTGTTTTTCTTTACAGAATTTTTCACCACTTTTTTCTCAGTTGGTTGCATAAGGTTTTCAGCAGTATCCCTCTGTGAGTCATCAGTAAATGACATTTCTCCAGAACAAGACTTATCATCTTTTATCCGGTGACGACGCTGATTTTGAAAGCTGTGCATACCGGCTTTAGGTTGGTTAGTCCTATGCCCCTCAGGGCCAGTTTGAGAATTCTGGTTTGGTTCTTCATAATGGTTTCTTGACTGCTGGCAATATTCCCTTCTGTGTGTCAACCCACAACGATAACTTCGAAATGGCTGCTGTCTTGATGGTGGCATGCATGTGTTGTTTCTGCTAAAATCCTCTGAATTCTTGTTTTTTAGTGTTTCTTTAATTTCCCGAGGAATGAAATCTGCAGCATCTGGATTTAGCTCCAACCCACCTGTTGGATAAAGTTTCATATAAATCGTAAATTGTAGGATTCATGCGGGCTATTGGAAAGTCTTTCTCCAAGGAATTAACTCCTTAATAAAATTGAAATAACACGGCTAGTAGCACAAAGAATGAAAAGTTGAAGTGATTTCAAAATAGAAGTTGAGCTGTTAGTTTATGACATTTTTCTGAATACCTCAGTAATGTAGGAGTACATAATAAGAAATTATGGGATTAAAGAAACAATGGCAGTATGGATACAAATACTGATTAAGGATGACTGACTTGCTTCAAAACAGGGGTACCAAGATAGAAGTATTTACTCCAGGGTTGACATTTACACTCTTGCTCTTTTTGAAATATATATTTATATGAAAGTTATTGATATCCATCATATTATAGTTAATACCAGATATAAAAAACACTATAATTTGGCAAATTCAAATCCCAGCATCGCATCTAAGGAATTTAAATTTACTTAATTAACTTTTTGAATGAATAATAATCTATCTTTTGAATTGTTGCATCTAGTTTACTGATAACTTTAAAGAAAAACTGCCAACTAATTATACAATATTGAGAGTCTAAAGTCACATTAATGTGGGCGATTCTGAATTGTAAAAGCTGCACTCCTAAGAAACTCATTATAGAAAACATAAAAACAATTGCATCATGGGAAAATTGAGACTTCCCAAAAACACTTTCTATTCTACTTGGTAATTTCCAAAGTAATGTTCTAGTCCTGATCAAATAGTTATACCATTTTCAGTTTGTGCAATACAAATAGTGTTCACTAATTCATCAATCGTGTTATTTTCAATTTGTATTATGTGTTATAGCAGAAAAACTACAGTGGATTCCAGTTAATTGGGACCAGTACTTATGGGCCTAATTAAGTGGCTGCCCAATTAGCTGAAGTTTCATGAAATAGTTAAAAAGGTACAAAAAAAATCATTTAACTGAGTAACAAATTAAGTATTTAAATTAAAGACATAACAAATTAGAACACTACCAACTCTATTACAGTACCATAAAACTGTGTATTAGTTATCGACCAAGGAACTCATCCAGTCTATGCTGTTGCATATGGAGTGTCCAGGGAGGGGTGCCCCTTCACTGGAGTGCACCTCCAGTGAAGGGGCTTGTGTCCATTCTGGGGCGGCTCACACACCTTTGGTGCCCACCGGGTACTCAGCTCTCACCTGTGGCTCCAAGTATCTGTCTGCATGTGACAGTGGCCACACCCTAGTACCCTGCTTCAACAGGTGGGCTAAACCAGGTGAGGGCATCTGGCAGGCCTCATAAGCCAGTAAAATGGGGACTTGCCTCTCCTAGCATATGAACACAAGCACACACAACTGACACTAATAAGAAACTGTTCAGCATGTCCCAAATAAACAAAGGAAACTTTGGGTATTTTTTTTCTATTAGTTTTTGTTCTTAGAGTTGTCTCAAATAAGCAGCTGCCCTGATTAACCGATGGCCCAATTAACAGGAGTCCATTTATACAAAATGTACAACATTTTCAATTTCACTGAAAATGGTTACCCTATTTTTCTACCCAAACCTGAATTTATCTAACATAATGTGATAAAATATGCAATACTATTTTCCTCTATTTGGAAATACTTGAAATTATGTCGATTTTGAGATGCCATGTAACATCACTGAGTTAATTTTCTTGGCAGCAAATCGTTTTGCAGTTTGGTGATCAGGCTAGCAACATTAAATGTAATCTGGCTAAGACTCCCAAAAGTCACAAATAAACTGCAAACTTCGCCAACTCATCCTGCTTTAGATTTCACAACTCCTACATTCTTAATCTCCAATTGTTGCCATTTGATCAGATAACTGTTATTCCTCTTAGTCACCTTGTATCTCAGAGACATCCCTCTCTCTCCTATCCATCCCACAACTTTACAGGCTTGCTTTTAATCTCCTTTTCACTTCTGACAAAAGGTCTCGAACTCAAAATGTTGTCTGTTCTTCTTCACAGAGATGCGATCTGACTTGTTAACTATTTCCAGAATTCCATTCTTATTTCAATAATATGAAGGTTTATTCTGTTTTGTTTCTCCGATATTTCAGCTTCAAATCCCAATCACGCTCCCAAATTCTTTTAACACACATCAAAGTTGCTGGTGAACGCAGCAGGCCAGGCAGCATCTGTAGGAAGAGGTGCAGTCGACGTTTCAGGCCGAGACCCTTCGTCAGGACTAACTGAAGGAAGAGTGAGTAAGGGATTTGAAAGTTGGAGGGGGAGGGGGAGATCCAAAATGATAGGAGAAGACAGGAGGGGGAGGGATGGAGCCAAGAGCTGGACAGGTGATAGGCAAAAGGGGATATGAGAGGATCATGGGACAGGAGGTCCGGGAAAAAAGACGGGGGGGGGGACCCAGAAGATGGGCAAGAGGTATATTCAGAGGGACAGAGGGAGAAAAAGGAGAGTGAGAGAAAGAATGTGTGCATAAAAATAAGTAACAGATGGGGTACGAGGGGGAGGTGGGGCCTTAGCAGAAGTTAGAGAAGTCGATGTTCATGCCATCAGGTTGGAGGCTACCCAGACGGAATATAAGGTGTTGTTCCTCCAACCTGAGTGTGGCTTCATCTTTACAGTAGAGGAGGCCGTGGATAGACAGGTCAGAATGGGAATGGGATGTGGAATTAAAATGTGTGGCTACTGGGAGATCCTGCTTTCTCTGGCGGACAGAGTGTAGATGTTCAGCAAAGAGGTCTCCCAGTCTGCATCGGGTCTCGCCAATATATAAAAGGCCACATCGGGAGCACCGGACGCAGTATATCACCCCAGTCGACTCACAGGTGAAGTGTTGCCTCAGCTGGAAGGACTGTTTGGGGCCCTGAATGGTGGTAAGGGAGGAAGTGTAAGGGCATGTGTAGCACTTGTTCCGCTTACACGGATAAGTTTCAGCAAAGCGGTCTCCCAGTCTGCGTCGGGTCTCGCCAATATATAAAAGGCCACATCGGGAGCAGCGGACGCAGTACACGTCTACGCTCTCTCTGCCAGAGAAAGCAGGATCTCCCAGTGGCCACACATTTTAATTCCACATCCCATTCTGACATGTCTATCCACGGCCTCCTCTACTGTAAAGATGAAGCCACACTCAGGTTGGAGGAACAACACCTTATATTCCGTCTGGGTAGCCTCCAACCTGATGGCATGAACATCAACTTCTCTAACTTCCGCTAAGGCCCCACCTCCCCCTCGTACCCCATCTGTTACTTATTTTTATGCACACATTCTTTCTCTCACTCTCCCTTTTCTCCCTCTAAATACCTCTTGCCCATCCTCTGGGCCCCCCCCCATCTTTCTTCCCGGACCTCCTGTCCCATGATCCTCTCGTATCCCCTTTTGCCAATCACCTGTCCAGCTGTTGGCTCCATCCCTCCCACTCCTGTCTTCTCCTATCATTTTGGATCTCCCCCTCCCCCTCTCAAATCTCTTACTATCTCTTCCTTCAGTTAGTCCTGACGAAGGGTCTCGGCCTGAAACGTCGACTGCACCTCTTCCTAGAGATGCTGCCTGGCCTGCTGCGTTCACCAGCAACTTTGATGTGTGTTGCTTGAATTTCCAGCATCTGCAGAATTCCTGTTGTTTGCGCTCAAATTCTTTTTCCAGCTGAACCTAATGCTACATAGCTTCCGAATACTTTATGATCCCTAGTCAAAATATTCTAAGCTTCATTCACCAAAACTGCCCGAATCTACAAATTCACGGCGTAAGAAATATATAAACAACAAAACTCAACTATCATTCACGCCATGACTGAAAATCCTCGGCGACACTGAAACCAAATCAAGCTATTTATTTTTGCCTGTTCTAAAATGACATTCAACCGAAGGGGTTCATATTCATATTTAAGCTTCACAGAATCATTCCAACTCACTTAGGTAATTATTTTCGTCATATTCTTACCCTACTTCTCCTTTATAAGGCATTTAATGTTTGACTGAATTCTTGATTGGATTTTCTACGTTTGTGGGCCGTAGATTTACACTATTGCTTGATAAATGTGAATACTGTAATATGTCCACGTCACCCACCCTATCAAACCTCTTCATAGTCTTAAAGGCCTCATACAAAGAGGCATTTCACGGTTTCTGCCGGTGAAGCTGCTTCCGGAGACAGCATCACCAAGCACCGCGACCCGCTCGGTCCGGCTCGGCCCTGGCCCTTCATATCATACCTGGTGCCTCTCTCGCTCTCGGCTCTGCCATCCTCCTCAGGACTACCGTTCACATCCTCCCGTGAATCGCCAAAACACCCTCAGGGCTCTGCTCTCGGTTCCAACTAATGAAACCCGACCCCAACAGGGGCCGAGACAGAGAAAAATAAACGACGGAAACCTGCGCCCCTTTTGCTATCCCTCCCTCGCCGCTTACTAGGCATGCGCTTGGAAGGTCAGCTGGCGTCGGTGCTGCCGCAAGAGGCGCTGTCGGCGGAAGCCGGCAGCCGCCTGTACCGGAACGCGTGGTTATTGTCGAACCGGTGATGTAAGGTACATATACGTCATCATTCTACGTCGAGATTTGTTTTCGTGTGGGCTTTTACCAAAAATATGCAGAAACACAATAGAATCAATTAAAAACCGCACACAAGACAGACAACCAATGTGCAAAAGACAAAAAAGGTGCAAACAAAAAAATACAGGGTACTAATAAATAATTAAGCGATGAATATCGAGAAAATGAGATGAAGAGACCTTGAAAGTGAGTCCACAGTTTGTGTGAACAGTTCAGTGTTGGGGCGAGTGGTTGGGTGGGGGTTATCCCCTCTGGTTTAAGAGCCTGATGGTTCAGGGGTAAGAACTGTTCCTGAACCTGGTGTGGTGTGAGTCCTAGGACTCCTGTACCTCCTTCCTGATGGCAGCAGTGGGAAGAGAGCATAGCCTGGGTGGTGGGTTCCTTGATGCACATTGCTTTTTGTAGATGTGCTCATTGGTGGGGAGGGCTTTACCAGTGATAATGCCTATATCAATTGGCAGCAGATAATGCCAATGCAAAACTTTGCAAAACCCCACTCAGTTTACCAGTTATTGAGCAGTGCCAACAATCGCATTCTGGGCTGTATCCATTACTTTTTGTAGGATTTTCTGTTTGTGTTTCCATACCAGGCTGTGATGGAACTAGTCAGTATACTATGTACTGCTCACCTATAGAAGTCAAAGTTTGTAGGGACGCTTGAATTTCATTGGGCAAAATTCACCCAGACTGTTAAGGGTTAAGTTTGCCATGTTACATTCTACATTATTATGTTTTGGGGGTGTGGTTTAGATATACACACACTAGGGTTGCCAACTGTCCTGTATTAGCCGGGACATCCCGTATATTGGGCTAAATTGGTTTGTCCCATACGGCACCGCCCTTGTCCCATATTTGACTGCTACTACTCTGTAATCACCAGAGGGCATGCTTACAGACAGATCCTAGATCTGATACAACAGCGTGTGTGCGTGTTACATGTGCTGTTGACGCCACTCACGAGTGATTCACCTGTCATCCAATCGCAGGCCCCCTTATGCACATCAGTTGTGTGCTATATTTTGCCAATTCCTGCCAAAACAAAAAGTTTCAGTAACGTCTGGTGTTGTTCGGTCGGTTTGGCATGTGCCAATATGGATAAGCCTCCAAAAAAGAAAAGACTGTGCAGCTATAACAAGCAATGGGAAGCAAAAAAGACATGGGTTAAGCCTGTCAGCAGTGACTCGATGTCGACGAAGGCCTTCTGTACTTTATGCCGTCGGGAATTCTCAATTGGTCATGGAGGTGAGAATGACCTAACTCAGCATGCTTCCACAGAAGTGCACAAGAAGGCCACACTAGCTAAAGGTGCAAGAAATATTGGTGCATTCTTCGTGAAATCTCCTGCGGAAAATGACAAAATCGTGGCAAATAAAGCCTCGTATGTGTACCGTACGGTTAAACATGGACTAAGCTACAACAGCACCGACTGTCTTGCTAAGCTCAACAGTGCTTTGTTTAATGACTCAAATGTTGTGAAGAAGATGCACTTGGGAAGAACGAAAGCTGAGATGATTACAATGAATGCTTTAGGACCAAAGACTATGTGGGATATTATGGATTATCTGTCCCCGACTGAAGAAGGTGAGCCCGTGTATTTCTCAGTTGCCACCGATGCCTCAAACAAGGGGGATAGAAAAATGTTTCCAGTGTGCGTGAGATATTTCTCTGTGTCTGATGGAGTGCAGTGTAAGTTACTTGACTTTTATGAAGACAGTGATGAAACTGCAAATGGCATACATCAAGCTCTGATGAGCTGTCTGGAAAAGTATGAACTGGATATTAGACACGTCACAGCCTATGCAGCAGATAATGCCCATGTAAACTTTGGAAGACACCACTCAGTTTACCAGTTATTGAGCAGGGCCAACAATCGCATTCTGAAAACTAATTGCCCAGCTCACATAGCTCGTAACGCCTGCAAGCACGCCTGTGATCAGCTGTCAGTGGATATTGAGACAATTGTTCTGAAGGTCTACAGCCACTTCTCAATATCTGCTTCCCGAAGAGGGGAACTGCGTTCATTTTTTGCCTTTGTTGATATTGAGTGGCGTGAAATTCTGTATCATGTTTGCACACGATGGATCTCTCTTCATCCAGCTGTCGAACGTCTCCTGTAAAGCTGGCCAGCTCTTACATCATACTTCAGGTCCCTTGAGACCTGTCCTGTGGCACTGAAGAGGATTTTTGAGGATGAAGAAAAAACTGGAGCTACTGGAATTTACCTGTGCTTTTTCCACAACCTGGGGTGTGTTTTTGACCAACTCGTAAAAAAGCTGGAGGAAACAAAGCTCTGCATCATAGATGTTTACGAGGAAGTCCGAAAGTTCAAAATGGAGATGCTTCAGCGGAAACAGGACAGCTTTTCTGTATACCAGACCAAGCAGCTGATTGACAAACAAGTGCCAGCGCAAAGGTCCAAGCAGCAACAGGACTTTGTGAAGTTCTGTGACTCAGTCATTACATACATTGACAAGTGGTTTGATTTCTTACCAGAAAGTGTAAAGGTGAAACTGAAACCGATCGGTCTCTGTGAGGAGCTCTCCTTCACTGACCTGGAGCAGGTGGTGGCTGCCCTCAAAATGACAGAGACAGTCAATATGGACCAACTATGAAGAGTTTTGTGCCAGCCGGGAGGAAATACAGAAAGCCAGACAGGATACGACAAAATCCACCAGTGAGAAGTGGGTGGCAGTTTTCCAGAACATAAGGAAAGCCAACTTGATCAACATGTTCAGGATTGTCTCATTTGCTCTCAGTGTGCCAGGCTCAAATGCCTTTGGAGAGAAGATCCTCTCTCTGATGACCATGAAATGGTCAGACTCAAGAAACAGATGCAGCATAGAGCTGATCAAAAATGAACTTCAAATATCTGTGAGCTGTGACTTGTCATGTAAGGACTTCTGTCTGGCTGTGCAAAAGGACAAAGGACTACTTGAATCAGTCAAGAGCAGCAAGAAATATCCATGGAAAAAGCAGACTTGGTGAGTCCCCCCTCTTTTCTCTTTTGCAGTGATTATATGTCTACTCTACAGGCACATACAGATAGGGTTATTTGGTGTTATTTCATGTCTGACTATGCTCTGTATTATGCTTTGTTATAATTTGGTGCTACATTTCATATACAACACTGAAGATATGTACACATGGTTCATATATTGGATTTGTTTACCTAATCAGGGTTGTTGTTTTTTCTCTCTCTCTCCCTCTTTTGAAAAAAGTCCCTGTTACCATCTGCTAGCTGCCAGCCCCCTCAGTCACTTCATCCCGGGCCTGCACCATACCCACACCGCCGCGGCACGCCACCTTTTCTCCCTTATTTGGGAGTGAGAAAGTTGGCAACCCTAACACACACACACACACACACACACACACACACCGTTGTCATGCGTTTGCTGGGGAATAAAGTGTACATTAGAACTAATTACACTTGTGTCAATTTTTGTTGACACTCTTACATTGGTGACTCCAATGCTCCTTCGGACGATTCCTGAGTGATTTCGCTTGTTTTACAATTATGGCTGCAAACGCCGTTGCTCTCTAGCTCCCTGAGTTCCGGCAGGAACATGCCGCCATTTGGTTTGCTCAGCCAGAGGCCCAGTTTGCAGTGCGGGGAATCTCGCAAGACGACACGCAATATTACTATGTCGTCACTGCATTAGACAGCTTTACGGTGACCAAGGTGATAGGTGTCCTACAGCACCCCCTGGAAGTCAGCAGGTATGAGACTCTTAAGCAACAGCTTCTAGAGACTCACGATCTTTCCGAGTCTGAGCATGCCCGTCAGCTTCTCTCACTGCCAGCCATCGGTGACTCCAAGCCATCACAGTTGATGGACTTCATGTTACCCCTCCTTTGTGGACATCAACTGTGTTTCATCTTCAGAGAGTTTTTCCTGCAACAGCTACCAGGCGAGGTGATTCGGCTCTGGCTGGCTCTCCCCTCAATGACCTCTGGTCTGTGGCAAGCCAGGCTGACAAGGTGTTTTCCGTCAGCAACGGGGCCTGTGGGACCATGCGGTTGGACAACTTCAGCACCTTGTCACCACCTGAACATGAGACAATCGTGGTGGTTCAACAATGGCCTCCTACCCTGAGTTTCTCCCACGCGAGGTTTGGGCCGAGAGCTGAGAAGTGCCACCCACTCTGCAGGTTCAAGGAGATGGGAAACAGAACGGCCAGCACCCATTAGCTGGTATGGGTGTCGGCAGGTCAGGCAGTTTGTTGTTCATTACAGACTCTGTGTCTGGGCGCTGTTTCCTCTGTGACAAAGGGGCTCAGGTGAGCATCCTGCCCGTACTGAAATTGGACATATGAACTGGGGAATATGGACCGTCTCTTGAGGCTGTGAACAGCTGCGCCATCTGGACTTTTGGTAAGCGCGAGATGGCGTTATCTTTTGGTGGCGAGAAGTTCCGCTGGAATTTTGTGTTGGCGGCAGTGTCTACACCCCTGCTGGGGGCTGACTTCTTGTGCACCAACAGTCTTCTCATTATTGTCCTGAACCAGCGCCTCATCAATGCAGAGACTTTCTGCTCCCTCTCCGGCACTCTCAGCACCACCGACACTTCAAAGTTGTCTGGCATCCTTTTTACTTCTGACAACTTCCTCCGCCCCCTCGCTGAGTTCCCGGACCTGACCAAGCTCACCTTCTCATCCTCCACCGCTAAACACAGAGTGGAGCACCACATCCTCACCGCCTGTTCAGGCCCGCGCCAGGCGCCTCGACCCGGAGGAGCTAACCATTGCCAAGGCTAAGTTTGACGTCATGGAGTGCCTGGGCATTGTCAGGTGGTCCAGTATTACTGCTGCCTCAACAGCGCTGCGACCCCTGACCGATACCCGATCCTGCACATGCAGCATTTCTCTGCCCGCTTGGCAGGGAAAATCATGGGCCTTATTCGCAGTTATCACCAGGTCCCTGTCCACCCGAGTGACATTCCTAAAACCGGTATTATTGTAACGTTTGGTTTGTCTGTGTTCCCCCGGATGCCATTCGGGCTGAAGAACGCAGCCCAGACTTTTCAGCGCCTCGTGGACAGTGTTCTCAGGGATTTGCCATTCCTGTTTGTTTATCTCGATGTTATTTGCTAGCCAGCTCTTCTAGAGATGAACATCTCTTCCACTTGAGAACCCTTTTTGAACATCTGACTCAACATGGTCTTATTGCCAACCCGGCGAAGTTCCTGTTTGGACTGTCCGTGGTTGATTTCCTCAGACACCATGTCAATGCAGCTGGAACAGTTCCCCTGCCAGCTAAAGTTGAAGCCATCAAGTGCTTCCCTCAGCCAGACACCGCGGAGGCCCTGCAGAAGTTTTTGGGCATGGTGAACTTTTATCAACGTTTTGTCCCCGAAGTGGTTCAGCTCACGTGCCCCCTCTACGAGGCTGTTACAGGTAAAGCAGCCAAGCACATTGTGGACTGGATGGAGGAAATCCAAGGGCATTCTCGAACAGTAAGTGGGCTTTTTCTAATGCAACGCTGCTGGCGTGCCCCCTCTCAGACACGCCGATCGCTCTCACCGCGGACACGTTGGATTGTGCGGTCAGCATTGTACGCGAGCAATTGGTTGACAGCGTTTGGCAGCCTCTCGCAGTTTTTAGCAGTCAGCTTCACCCCTGTGAGCGTAAGTACAGCAAGTTCGATCGTGAGCTTCTTGGCCTGTACTTGGCAGTGCTGCAGTATCGTTTTCTCCTAGAGCGTCATCCATTTACTGCTTTTGTAGATCATGAGCCCTGAGCATTCACCATGACTAGGGTCTCTGAACCTTGGTCTGCTCGACAGCAGCACCATCTTTCTTTTATTTCAGAGTTCGCCACGGACATCCAGCATGTCGCGGGGAAGCATAACCTTGTGGCCGACTGCCTTTCCTGAACCTTCACTGCTGCTGTCCATTTGGGCGTGGACTACTCTCAGAAGGTGGCAGACCAGGTTTCAGACCTGAGCGTGCAGGCGCTGCGTTCAGCAGACACAGAGCTGAAATTGGTGCATGTTTCTTTGATGTGGTCTACGAGCTTTCTCACCAGGGCTGGAGGGCATTGCACAAACTGGTGACAGAGAAGTTTGTGTGGCATGGGCTTAATAAGGACATCAGGGACTGGGCTAGTGACTGTGTGGCGTGTCAACCCGCGAAGGTGCATTGAGACGCCGAGGCTCCTTTCGGGGTCCCTGAGCAGCATTTCGACTGTGTGGATGTTGATTTGGTTGGCCTGTTGCCCCCGTCCCACTAGTCCTTCTTACCATCGTTGATAGGACCACACGTTGGCCAGAGGCAGTGCCACTGTTGTCCATTTCAGATGCAGAGGTGGCGCGAGTGTTCGTTGGCTTGTGGATTGCTCAGTTCTGCGCCCTGTTGGATATCCCTTCTGACTGAGGGACACAGTTTTGCTGTGGATAATGTTGGGCCTGAGGATGGACCCTAAGGTGGACCTGCAGACCTCTTCTATGGAGCTCGTTTTCAGGCAACCCCTGCAGGTGCCGGGAGAGTTTCTCCCAACATCCACGGTCCCGTGGTCAGCTTAGCAGCAGCGGTTGGCTTTTCTGGACAGCACCAAAACTTTCGCTCCGGTGCCCATGACGTAGCACAGCCTGTTGCAGTGGCACCTATTGCTGAATCTGCGGGAGGTGAAATATATGTTTGTGTGTCACGATGGACATCGGGATCTCCTGCGGCTGCTTTATGACGGCCTGTTCTGCATGTTGGAAGCGAGGGATAAGTTTTCTAAGCTGGACTTTGGAGGTAACCTGGAGAGTGTTTCTGTGGATCGTCTCAAGCCTCCCCACTTGGACCTTCACTCTCCAGTAGAAGTGGCACAGCCCCCGTGGAGGGGCCTGCCTCTCACCTCCAGACCTCCTGACGTTGACTGTTCTTCCTCCTCGCATCTACTCGTGAAGGCAGGAATAGGTTCCGCCGAGTTTTGCAGGCGCCTGCATGTTTGACTTTGTCTGCTAGGGTGAGTTCTGCTAGGGGGTGGGGGCGGGCGCGTGTGTAGGGACTCCTTTATTTCATTAGGCAGAATTCGCCCACACACACAATGATGCCATTTGTTTGTGGTTGGAATAAAGTTTACGTTAGAAGTAATTACACTCGTGTCGATTTTTTCAACCCTCCTACAAATTTCAGATGACAAACTGAATCTTCACAAACTCGTAAGGAAGTAGAGGTGCTGCTGCGCTTTCTTCGTAATTGCACTTAAGTGCTGGACCCAGGACAGATCCTCTGAAATGATAACACTAAGGAATTTAAAGTTGCTGACTTGCTCCACCTCTGATCCCCTGATGTGGACCTCTGGTTTCCTCCTCCTCTAGTCAATAATCAGGTCTTTGGTTTTGCTGAGATTGAATAAGATGTTATTGTTGTGGCACCATTCAGCCAGATTTTCAATCTCCCTTCTATATGCTAATTCATCTTCATCTTTGATTTGGCCAATGACTGATTTTCTCAAGGAATCTTCAGTGGAAGAAATAGTATGACTGGGTGAGGGACTCTTTCTCTGAATCTTCTGCTTAACCCGAGAACTTGACTTTGAGAGAAGAGGAAGAACATAGTGAACTGCAGTCTGATCGTGGTCTCAAGATGGAGATTTACTGACCTGCCCCTGAACAAATTCTGGATTTCTGTGAAAGCAGAGTATCCTGCCATTCATAGGAAAGCAATGAACACTGCTGCAGTTTTCAACTTCTTACATGTGTGAGCAAGCTTTTTCTTGTTTAACAAGCATCAAGAGCAAAGATAGAAACCCCGAGTTTCTAATATTTATGAAAGGGAAGAAAAGAGATGTCAGTACCCCAGTTGAACTTTGTCTTTTTATGTGTTTCCCTCTAGCCGTCAGTCTGTGGTTTTGTATTGCCATGTGCTCTTGTTTGTTTTCATTCCCCATGTGCTCCTGTCCCTGCTCCTGCTCTATTCTGTCCCTTGTATTACTGAATACTCTGCCTTTCACCTGTTTCTCATTATTACCAGTTTTGCTGCCACTTCTGTCTCATTGTGCTCCACCTATCATTTGCCTCTCTGTTTATTGCTCAGTGTATTTCAGTCCTGTGTTTTCACCTGTTTGTTGCCAGATTGTGCCAGTGAGTTTTCCTGAACTTTTCCAGCATTCATATCTGTATTCTGTCTGTCTGAATATTGACTCTACCTGATTCTGGTTTTTGGATTTCTCTAAAATTTTTGATCTCTGCCTGAACTTTGATGCTGACTTTGTTGTGCCTCTGGATTTGCTACTCAGTAAATATCACAGTGCACACAGTACTTGGCCTGCGATTGGGTCCCTGCTTCAGCATCCTGACAAGAAATTAATTTCAAGAAAGGTAAGCTGTGTTTAACACCTTTTTTTTCAAGAAAGGGTAGCTCAAATGAATTCTCTGCTCTAAAGAGCATTTATAATTATCTTTGGATTATTATATCTGCAACTTACTGATCATGTGAACGTACCGTGAGCTGTAGATGTAATAATTTTTATGCAGGGATTTTCTGAGACCTGAAAATTATTTCAAGAGTTCCTCTAGGGCAAAAAAAAGTTGAGAAAGGCTGCATTAGGAGTCTGAGGAGATTTGGTTTGTCAATTAAAATACACAAAAACTTCTGCAAATGTACTGTGGAGAGTATTCTGACTGGCTGCATCACTGTCTGGTATGGTGCGGGGGGGGTGGGGGATGCTACTGCATAAGATGAAAGTAAGTTGCAGAAACTTGTAAAATTAGTCAGCTCCATTTTGGCACTTGTCTCTATAGTACCCAAAACATCTTCGAGGAGCGGTGCCTTAGGATGGTGGTGTCCATGATCAGGGATTCCCATCAGCAGGACATGCCCCCTTCTCACAGTTACCATCAGGTAGGAGGTACAGAAACCTGAAGGCACACCCTCAGAGATACAGGAGCAACTTCCTCCCCTCTGCCATCCGATTCCTAAATGGACATTGAACCCATGAACACTACCTACCACTTTTATATTCCTGGTTTATTTTGTACTACCTACTTTAATTTAACTATTTAATAGACACATACATAATTAATGTAACTCAGTTTTTTTGTCTATTTATTTATCATGTATTTCAATGTACTGCTACTGTAAGGTTAACAAATTTCATGACTTATGTCAGTGATATTAAATCTGATTCTGATCGGGTTAAGTTTTTAATTTTTTTTGAGAGAGACAGCACAGTAACAGGACCTTTTGGCTCACTGAGCCTGTGTTGCCCAATTACTCCCATGTGACTAATTAACGTACTAATGGTATATCTTTGGAATGTGGGAAGACTGCGGAGCAGCCGGAGAACGCCCACGCGGTGACGGGGAGGATGTACAAACCCCTTCTAGACAGCAGTGGAGCTGAACCCAGGCCACTGACACTGCAATAGGGGGAATTGCAAAGAACTTGTTTTATATATTAGGATTAGTGTACGTGATTGATACACACTTAGTGAGCCAAAGGGCCAGTTTCTCTGCTCTGTAAATATGATAGCCATGCTGTTTCCTGATTAACACATATAAAGTGCTGGAGGAGCTCAATAGGTCCTGATGAAGGGTCTTGCCCAGAAACAGTGACTGTTTATTCATTTCCATAGTTGCTGCCTGAGCTGCTGAGTTTCTCCAGTATTTTATTTATTGAGATGCGGAGCAAAATAGGCCCTTCTGACCTGTTCAGCCACACCACCCAGCAATCCCTGATCGCCTAATCATGGGACAATTTACACTGACCAATTAACCTACCAACCGATGCATCTTTGGATTGTGGGAGAAAACACAGGATCCAGAGGAAAGCCATATGGTCACAGGTTTGTATGGTTACTCTGGATTTCCAGCATCTGGAGAATCGCCTGTGTTTCTTAACTAGTTTGTGTGACAGCTCTCCAAACGTAGATGAGAGTCTCCATATTTTTGTTGACTTGGAATATGCAAGATTGATCCAATTTGAATTAGTTTGGTCCATCCTAGGTTTATTGCTTCTCTATTCTAATGTTGTACTGAAAGTACAACTGAGTGGCTTCCTAAACCACTTCCAAGGGTTATTTAACAGCCAACCACACAATTTAGGTTTATCCAAGTTTTTTTGTGTGATTGTTAGTAAAAAGGTACTCCATCTTTGTTGTGAGGGAATTGGCTAGAAGCATAACATTTCTAATACAAGGATTACTGCTACATTTTATAATGCAGCAGGTCTTTTAGGTGTGCCACAATTGATTTGCAGCAACAAGTTAATCATAAAATGTGATCATTACCACATTGCACATTGCTGTGCAGTTTTTTTCAACCATGCACTTTGCCTATGCACAAAACATGTAGGGGAGATGTTAGTTCTTGTGGAAGATAAAATCAGCAAGTCAAAACATCAGGATAAACCTTTGTACTGACAGTATTTAAAAGGATCATGAAAAAGTCTTTATAGGGCCTTATTTTGAGATGGAAGTTGGTGCCTGAAGACTGTTGCTTGAACTGTTGGAATAGTTTTTCCCGAACCCTGGAGTGAAAGTTGCTTCATATAAATATTTAAAATCCGAAGTTGTTGTCCCATTGGGCTTTCAACATCACCAGACCTAGAAACACAACTAATTGCAAGTCTTTTCTCACAGGATGATGAGAACCTCGTCCAGCCCTCTTCAAGAATTTCCTGAGTCTCTTAATGAGCAGATGAAGATTTACAAAGTTAGTTGCAATTTGCCATCTTCAGCAGACAGAATTCCAGTCATGTATTGTACTTGGATCTGTAAGGCAGTGTCAGCTGATAAGTACCCCCTTCACAATTTTCAGATCACTGCTGCATACAAGGATGGCAGTATATTTGCTATGATACTCTGAAACTCATTTCAAACATTTCTCTTGAACTAGGATAAGTTTCTTTACCAATGTGCTGGTGAACCACAACAGAAGGCTAAGGAAGCCATCACGAAGTATATTCAAGAATAAAGTAAATACAGTTATTCTTAGGAGATCAGCTGGTATTGGAAGAACATTGGAACTGGGGTGATCAACTATGGTTATTTTGAATAACAGAGCAGATCCAAAAGGCCTTTCCTTGCTCTTATTTTCAATGCCTCTGAGGTAAAATGGTATAATTAAACTACTGAATATTTCTGCTTTCTCCTGTCTGATTTTATTTAGCAGGTGTTGAGCATGCAGTTTTTTTTCAGGTCAAATGCTTTTCTCCAATTTGTTTTTATTGTGTAACCTTTCAACCCAAGAGTTCCAAAAAGCTGTTCTGCTTCTATGGCAATTGCATTAGAAGATTGAAAACATTGTTGCTGGCATAATTCATTGGGATTTCATCTTGTTAGCATTAACATGTCTGTTATGAGGACAGAATAGAATAGCTTCATTGTAATACTATGCAATTATACATGAATTCCACAGTAGATGAGAAGGGTGCAAAATCTTCCTGTTTGATCTATCTTTAGGATGCTTCTATTTTTCTCTCTGACATCTTGTGTAAAACCATGCACCTCTTTGGCTGCTGCTATTGCTTTCCTTAGTGGATCATTATACATGGCAATAAATATTATGCATTGCCATCCACAAACTTTTCATTTGATCATCTTTTGTAAAGAGCTCAAAGAGTTGGATTCCTGCGGACAGCACCATTGTGGTATTTTTAAGCATCTATACTGTTAGTGTGATAAATCCATGCATTCCCCAGATTTTATTAAGAAGGCTATAGAGGGCAATAGAATCTACCAATACTATGTGAATCCTGGCTGCATTGTAATGATTTTGATCCTATTCACTTTACCACTTTAGTGTAATAAAGAGCTTGACAAGTCCCCTAGACTAACAACAAGGTGTCCCAGTAAATGGATAAATGTGCTCTAGGCTAATACCTTGTGTGGTATTATGCAACTCATTTGGCAGCTTAAAATGAGGAGAAGGCCAAACAGCTGATCACAGTAGTCTCTTATACTGCTATGCAGGCTGGAGAGCAAGATGGTCTTTGTTGCATGTTTTCGTGTGGAAGGTGCTCCAGCTCCCTTAGGAACCTCATTAGTGACAAGTAGAACTTCTTGAATATATTCTTGTCAGATGTGCAAGTTTCTAGATTTTTCAGGGGTAAATGTTATAAAGCGCAATTGTGAAATTGTTGCCCATCCTCCTTGCTTCCACTCTGCTGCTTATCCAGCAGCGCTATCATAAACCAGGGAAACATCATTACAAATCTCATTACTGGCACTGAGTTGGGTCAAAAAACAGCCCTGTAATCTGACAGGTTTCTGTCAACAAATGCAGACAAAAAAACTTGCTCCTACATTTACTGAGCAATTCAACCAATAAAGATAAAGGCATCCGTTAGTCTTGCGAGACCATGGATCTGCGCCTGGAAAGTCTTCACTCTCCAGGGCACAGGCTTGTGCAAGGTTGTATGGAAGACAGGCAGTTGCCCATGCTGCAAGTCTCCCCTCTCCACGACACCGATGTTGTCCAAGGGAAGGTCATTAGGACCCATACAGCTTGACACCAGTGTCGTCGCAGAGCACTGTGTGATTAAGTGCCTTGCTCAAGGACACAACGCACTGCCTTGGCTGGGGCTCGAACTCATGACCTTCAGATTGCTAATTCAACCAATATCCTTTTTTAAAAGGATGATGGTGTACTCCAGGCTGGGTCCAATCAAAGGTGTAATTGTGCATCCTTTACATCTTTTTCATGATCATAAAACACTGCTGGATACTAAATACTGCAGGACTATGCCATCAGCAGGTTGCTTGATAGTGATGGAGTTAGATTTATTGTGTACTGTTGTTGTGTTGTCACATGGACCTGCTTGCTGTTGTGCTGAGGTGGTGTGTGGTGTCTTGGACATTTTTATTATGATTGAAAGACCCTATTGAATATTGGTAATGTCGAAGACTAAGTCCTGTTCAGTGGTTCACTGGCGAGTCTGACCATGAAGGAGCTGGCTTGCCTCGGTGGTGGGAAGGACCACATCTTTATGCTGTGGAGTTACCTGTTGCAGCTGTCCAGCGGAGGAGATGCCAGAGGTGGTGTGGGAGAGAGTAGAGGTCTCAGTGGCATCTGTACTGGGCTGGGGCAGGCCTGTTCTGTCAGTGCTGCCCTGTTTTATTCACTCGGTGCTGCTCTCCAGTGTTTGCTCGGAGGACAACTTACCAGCAATCTACAGGCCATGCCATTCAGAGACTTGGGCTATATGTTTCTTTTTGTGACTGTATGTTTTTCTACAATTGTAACTATGTGTTATTTGTTCTGTGTGCTGTTGGTAATGTGTTTTGCACCTTGGCCCGGAGGAACACTGTTCATGTACTGTAGAGTTGAATAATAAACTTGAACTTGAAAAGTGCTTTATTCTTTCAAAACAAACAAAAGGATACATTAGATCTCAGTGCAATCACAACTTGACACAGACATACACAATTAATCAAGTAGTAGTTAGACTCTAAATGTCTGAGTGCATCCCAAACACTTGTTACACTTGTGGTGAGCCACAGGTCTCTTTGCTGCTATCTCTAGGCTTCTCTGGTCTTCACAATGATTGGCCTCCTGCCTCAGGTGGTGCTGGTACTCACCTTCTCTCACTTAGTTGGAGACCTCAAGGTAGGTCTTTGCTGTCTGTGGTCCTCGTTGGCTTTACTGACTGCTGTCAAGGTTCTTCAATGATGAATCTCAGGCCCGAGTTATTGCTAATGAAAATTTTCTTGGCTTGAGCATTGTTTCTTGTATATACTGTACCAATAGCCCACCCTCAATTTTTCCCCTCTTTGTCTTGTACAAAACCTGTACCCTGGAATGTTAAGCTTCCATGTGCTGCCTGTTTTTAAGCCACATTTTTGTTATACCTAGATCATATTTTCCAGTGTTTCTGATCAATCTCTAACTAGATTAATACTACTGTAACTCCTTTGCAACATTTTTTTCACTGACATTTGACCAATTGGCCTGTAATTACCTGACTTGCCCCTGCTGTTCTTCTTGAATAAAGGCACCACATTTGGTGTCCTGCAATCATATGGTACTTCCCCAGTAGCCAGGTAAGATTTTAATATATCCCAGCAATTTTCTTCCTTGCCTGTCATGATAGCCTGGAATGCATCATTTTAATGGATTTGTACATCTTTTTGTTCACGAAGACCTCAAACACTTCATTCTTATTGACCTTAACATGCTCCAGAATTTCACAGATGTAAAAACTTGGAAACAATAAGATGGATCACCTACCACATTGGCTGTTTCTAAAACTTATTTAAATAAGAAATAAAATATTACTGCAAATTCATTGCTAAGTGACAATGATACAACCAAATAAAATGATCTACCAACCTACCTCAGGCATTGAGGGTTCAGGATGAGACCTTGGAAAACATGAACTATAACAGGAGTTGGATCTTGGCATCATCACTGGGTTCCGTGAGCCATCACAGCCTTTGGTGAAGAAAGGTTTACTTGCAGACCAAGATTTCAGACCTGGTACAAAACTTGTGATCAACTGGGCAGCAATGATCCCAGCCCTTCAAATATTCCTGAAAACTGTGCTGTCTGCAGTGGATATCTCAAGGAACTGGAAAAATACCGCTAATGCAGATGCCGTAAAATTCTTCAGATTCACAGGAAGGTCAAGCAAATCAGTAGCAGTATCCCTCCCAGGTCTAGGATTGAGGCACAAGTTATGCTCAATTGGCTTCATCAGAAGGCTACATTGCCTGCTTGCCATCTGAACACTATTCTGAGCTCTATCATGGGAAGAGGTTGCTAGGCTGACAGAGAAAGATTCAAGGATGTACTCAAAGTTTCCATGAAGAATGTGATATTTCCATTGATGTTTGGGAATCCCTGGCCGCTCACTGCTCAGAGTGGGAAAACAAGCAACTGGGGTAGCACTGAGAACCAAGATTCATGCATTAGGAAAACAACTGAAGCCTTGTAGAAGCTTGAAAGCAGCATTCTATCAAGCTTCTCCATCGTGCCCACTCCATCAGGCACATCCTACCCTAACAACAGGAATTCTACAGATGCTGGAAATTCAAGCAACACACATCAAAGTTGCTGGTGAACGCAGCAGGCCAGGCAGCATCTCTAGGAAGAGGTACAGTCGACATTTCAGGCCAAGACCCTTCGTCAGGACTAACTGAAGGAAGAGTGAGTAAGGGATTTGAGAGGGGGAGGGGGAGATCCAAAATGATAGGAGAAGACAGGAGGGGTAGGGATGGAGCCAAGAGCTGGACAGGTGATAGGCAAAAGGGGATACGAGGGGATCATGGGACAGGAGGTCCGGGAAGAAAGACGGGGGGGGGGGGACCCAGAGAATGGGCAAGAGGTATATTCAGAGGGACAGAGGGAGAAAAAGGAGAGTGAGAGAAAGAATGTGCATAAAAATAAGTAACAGATGGGGTACGAGGGGGAGGTGGGGCCTTAGCGGAAGTTAGAGAAGTCGATGTTCATGCCATCAGGTTGGAGGCTACCCAGACAGAATATAAGGTGTTGTTCCTCCAACCTGAGTGTGGCTTCATCTTTACAGTAGAGGAGGCCGTGGATAGACAGGTCAGAATGGGAATGGGATGTGGAATTAAAATGTGTGGCCACTGGGAGATCCTGCTTTCTCTGGCGGACAGAGCGTAGATGTTCAGCAAAGTGGTCTCCCAGTCTGCATCGGGTCTCGCCAATATATAAAAGGCCACATCGGGAGCACCGGACGCAGTATATCACCCCAGCTGACTCACAGGTGAAGTGTTGCCTCAGCTGGAAGGACTGTTTGGGGCCCTGAATGGTGGTAAGGGAGGAAGTGTAAGGGCATGTGTAGCACTTGTTCTGCTTACACGGATCCTACCCTATTTGTGGTAGTTCCCACATTGACCTCATGAGGATTACTAAACTTGCAATGGAAGCAAGTCATTCTTGTCCATGAGGGACTGCTCAAGAAAAGACAAAGTACTTGACAGGGTTTCATACTTGATTCTATGACCTTTCAGCTGAGAGCCAAGCACTTTAACCATTTGTAGATCAAGTCGGGATTGTCTTAAGTAAGTGCATTATAACTCACAGTCCTTCATCACTGAGTCTACAGTCTGGAATATCTGGATAGCAAAGGTGTATACATCGGAATGCCTTTTATTTAGACTATGGCTCTGCATTCAATACCATCATCCCCTCAAAACTAATCAATAAGCTCCACAACCTTGGCCTCAATACCTTCTTGTGCAATTGGATCTTGCATTTCGTCACTTGTAGACCCCAGACAGTTCAGATTGGCTACAACGTCTCCTCCACAGACTCCATCGGTACAGGTACGCCATAAAAATGTGTGTTTAGCCCCCTGCTCTACTCGCTTTATACTTATGACTGTATGGCTAAGCACACCTCCAATGCCATATTCATGTTTGCTGATGACACCGCTGTCATAGGCTGAATCAAAGGTGGTGACAAATCAGCATATAAGGAAGGACATTGAAAATCCAGCTGAGTGGTTTTATAACAATAACCTCTCACTCAATGTCAGCAAGACCAAAGAACTGATTGTAGACTTCAGGAAAGGGAAACCAGAAGCCCAAGAACCTGTCCTCAGCAGAGGATCAGAGGTGGAGAGGGTCAGCAACTTTGAATTCCTGGGTGTTACTATTTTGGAGGACCTGTACTGGACCCAGTAAGTGCAATTGAGAAGAAAGCATGGCAGTACCTCTACTTACAAGTTTGCAGAGATTTGGCATGTCACCTAAAACTTTAACAAACTTCTATAGATGTGTAGTGGAGAGTATATTGAATTAACTTCATCATGGCCTGGTGTGGAAGTACTAATGCCCTTGAACAGAAAATCCTTCAGAGAGTAGTGGATTCAGCCCAATACATCCCAGGTAAATCCCTCCCAACCATTCAGTACAACTACATGAAGCACTGCTGTAGGAGGGCAGCATCCATCACCCAGGTCACGCGCTTTTCTTGCTGCTGCCATCAGGTAGAAGGTACAATTCGATTCAAGTTTAATTGTTCAACTATACATGAATACTCATGAATACAGCCAAGCAAGACAGCATTACGCCAGAGTCAAGATGCAAAACACAGTACCAGTAGTCGCACAAAGCACAAACAAGATAGCAAGCACAAATGGTATCACTATTATGCAATGAAAGAGTCCCAAAACCTGTGCTATCAATCCACAGTTGACCACAATGGAGACTGTCTCCCACTGGGTGAACACTGGGGGGCAGCACTGACTGCAGACAGAACGTCGTGCCACACCAATCCCAATACCTCCCCCACACCCCCCAGGCAACACGGTAGCTTGAGGCTCAGTCTTCGCACATACAAACACATATAGAGTACTAGTAAAATACAAATACAACCAAGCAATATATATTCCAGACCATTCAGTCCATTGAAATCTTCCGTGGACCACAACTGGAATGCCTCTCCTGTGACAGCTATAAAGCAGGCAACCCCGCAGCCTGAGGCCCCAAGTCCTTTGAGTGCTGCCAAAATCTGCAGTCAACCATAACAGAGTTTGTCTTCTGCCGAACAAAACCCTGGGAGAGCAACGCCGACTGTGTTCTGGATGTTGCAACACACCAGCCCCAAGGGAGTGCACTGGCTTCCTGCCCTCATTCCTGGCGGCTGCAAACAGGTGGCACCATGGTTTGATAACTAGATCTTGCTACAACCAAGACCACACAGCTCCCCTGCCACCTGGCCCCGCTCTCATCCAATAAATCAGTGAATCAAACTTGCGACATCCCAGATTAACAACGTCCAAGGGGGCCTTACGATCACAAAAAAAGCGACCATGATGGCCACTCACCATAAGACTCTAAGCCTCCATTGACTCAGGCAGCAGCACATTGCGCAGCTCCTTCATTATCTCCGCCAGCAAGCAACTCGCTGATGGGGCAAACCTGCAGTACTTTAAGTTTTTAATGTATAACCTGATCGTGTAATCATTAGAAATACGTTTAAATTGAACAATAGCACCTTTTGTTGACCCTGTAGAAGCCTCTGTGACCGAACATGTCACCATCTTGCCGGAAGTATAAGAGCCTAAGGACTTGAACTACTAGCTTCAAGAACACTTACTACCCCTCAACCCTAAGGCTCTTGAACAAAAGGGGATAGAGAGCACACTCAACTTCACTTGACCCATCATTGAAATGTTCCCACAGCCAATGGACTCACTTTCAAAGAATCTTCATCTCATGTTCTCGTTATTTATTGCTATATATTTATATTTGCATTTGCACACTTTGTTGTTTTCTGCACTTTGGTTGAACGCCCTAGTTGGGTGGTCTTTCACTGATCCAGTTATAGTTACTATTCTTTAGATTTGCTGGGTACACCCACAGGCAAATGTATCTCTGGGTTGTATATGGTGACATATATGTTCATTGATACTTAGAGCTTAAAACAAATTCCCAAGTCATATGATTAGAACAGAGAGAAAGACAGGAACCAAATGCTCAGGATCAGGTAAGCCATGAAAATTATCTTATAAATTTTTTTTTATTGACATCATTACCATAACTACATACCAGCTTTATGCAGGCTTAACTGGATTAGCCTTGGAATGATATCCTGGCTATTTGAGTTCATAATTTCTGTGTTTACTACACTAAAGAGAGAAAGAAGAATATTATTCTGCAACTTTTCTCTCAATAATTTGATCTTATTCTGAATCGGTGGAAATGGATTCAGATTTCACTTCTGACTGTCCAGTGAAAGTAGAGCAAAGAAAACCAGCTTTGTAAACTGGAATGATGTCTAATAAGAGCACTCAAGTTACCCCTACCCCACACCTGCCCAAGTTTGATTACCTTAAGGAAGGCACTTGGATGAGAGAAACTACAGAGAAACAATGATTTTCATATTTGTTAACCTTGTGCCATAAATTCAATAACTTTATGTGAAACCAGAGTTAGGACCAACCCTAGGGGACAATCAAATAGGTAGTTGGGTTCTATATAGCCTGGCAATATTTTTCATAGGTTTTATTTGTTTAATACATAACTTCAACATTTAGATAACATTGTTCGTTAACGGCCCACAGAATGAAGAAGTTAGAACTATTTGCTCTTTCAGGTAAGTGCATTTCACATTTTGAGGTGGGGTTTATAGAGATTCATTGTGGATTAGTTTAAATCCCAGATATGTTTGAGTCAGGTGAAAGCTACATGAAAGTTTTGGATCTGTGGGACAGCAAGGCCTATATTGAAGTTAAGTGTGAGAGGAAAACATGAAAGGCACACTTGCAACAAGAATTGAACATTTTTTTTATATAGGTACTTTGAAAATAATGTTTTAAACATAAATTATGTAAAAGTATTATATTTATAAATTGTATTTTAATACAAATATATTACCAGCAAACTTGGGAAATAAATATCTTGGTCCTATTGGTGTATTTGGGTGTATTTTTATTTATTAGTTGTACTTGCTTAGATACCAGCATGCCCTAATCTGTGTGCTTTTACACGTTACTGATCTGGAAATGAATCAAAATGAGTTCTGTTTCAGTTTGACAAAAGCTCAAAGGCCAATTCATTTCAATTTTGTCAACGGATTCTGATTTAGGCATTCAGGTTTTCCGGTGAAAACAAGTGCAGATTTCATTAAGTTATGCCCATTGGTAAGGCGCTAGCAGATCCACAAACCATAAGTGGTCTTGATGAAAAGGTAGAGATTTTCAATGACATTTAAACAACTCTTGAAATTTCAGCACAGAGCACCCACTGAGATCAATTTCTACATGAAATCAAGTATTGACTGGAGGAGTGGTGATATATATCTGAAATAAAAATTGTTCCTATGACTTTAAGCATACCAGTTTTTAACCTTCTTTTGATCTGGTGCAATTTTATTGGTATTCTATTGTACAGAACAGCTAATGGTGAGGACAAAAAAGATGTAATATATCACAAGTACTAGACATTATTAAGTAAACTAGACTGAAGACATAAATCATACCACGCCAGGATCTTCATGAAGGCTTTTTAATAGCAGGTTTAAAAATATTTCTCCTGCTAATGGAGGGCTTATAGATTTTACTAGAAGAGATATAGCATATTGTAAAAGTAATCAAAATAAAGTGCTTTAACTCCACTCATGATCATACATAGCTGTTAGCAGCGTAGATGAATAGAGAAAATACATTTTTATTACACTTCCACAGCAGTGACAACATTGATGGAAAAATGTAAGGATAATTGTGTTTGTGAAAATGCAAACAATGTCTTGTTTCTAAAACTGCTCATGCATATTAGTTTTGCTGTAGGCATATAACGTAGATTCTTCTAACACCAAATGGTCTCTTGGGAGCATCACAACACTGTTCACATAGATTTCCCTTCAGCTGCAGCCACTCCGCATATGCTTAGTGCAGACAGGTAATAAAAGATACTAAACACAAGAGATTCTGCAGATGCTGGAAATCCAGAGTAACACGTAGAAAGTGCTAGAGGAACTCAGAAGGCCTAGCACCATCTGCAGAAAAGAATAAAGATGACATTTCATCAGGACTGGAAAGGAAGGGGAAAGAAACCACAGTAAGAAAGTGGTAGTGGAGGTGGGGGAAAGGAAAAGGAGAACAAGGCAGAAGATGAAATGTAAAACTGACTGGGTGGGGGAGGAGGGATGGTGAGAAGCTGGAAGGTGATACGTGGAAATGGTAAAAAGGAGGCTGATGAAGAACGAATCAAAAGCTGTGGAAGAACCAGGAGGTACGTCATCTGCTGAAGGCTAGATCTGTGGCATTCAAGTCTTGCGATCCAGCCCTGTACCAGAAAGCCAGGTTTAATTTGCGGAGGGCTATTTCACGGGTGAAGAGGCAATTTCAAATGAGGTTGGAGGCAACATCGGATGCATGGCAACTCTGACAGGGGCTGCAAGCCATTGCTTCCTACAAAGCGAAACCCAATAGCATGAATGGCAGCGATGATTCACTACCAGATGAACTCAATGCCTTCTATGCACGCTTTGAAAGGGAGAAAATAACTACAGCTGTGAAGATCCCTGCTGCACCTGATGACCCTGTGATCTCTGTCTCAAGGCCAATATTAGGCTGTTTTTAAAGAAAGTGAACCCTCACAAGATGGAAGGTCCTGATGGAGTACCTGGTAAGGCTCTGAAAACCTGTGTCAACCAACAAGGACAATTTCAACCTCTCACTGCTTTGGGTGGAAGTTCCCACTTGCTTCAAAAAGGCAACAATTATACCCAGTGTCTAAGAAGAATAATGTGAGCTGCCTTAATGACTATCACCCGGTAGTACTCACATCGACAGTGATGAAATACTTTGAGAGGTTGGTCATGACTAGATGGAATTCCTGCCTCAGCAAGGACTTGGACTCATTGCAATTTGCCTATTTCCACAATAGGTCAATGGCAGATGCAATCTCAGTGGCTCTCCACACAGCTTTAGACCACCTGGACAACACAAACACCACCACCAGGATGCTGGTAATGAACTCAGCATTTATTACCATCATTCCCACAATCCTGATTGAGAAGTTGCAGAACCTGGGGCTATATACCTCCCTCTGCAATTGGATTCTTGACTTCCTAACTGGAAGACCACAGTCTGTGTGGATTGGTGATAACGAATCTTCCTCGCTGACGATCAACCTCAGGGGTGTGTGCTTAGCCCACTGCTCTACTCTCTCTATACCTATGACTGTGCGGCTAGGCATAGCTCAAATACCATCTATAAATTTGCTGATGATACAACCATTGTTGGTAGAATCGTGGGTGGTGATGAGAGGGCGTACAGGAGTGAGATATGCTAACTAGTGGAGTGGTGCTGCAGCAACAACCTGGCACTCAACGTCAGTAATACAGAAGAGCTGATTGTAGACTTCAGGAGTGGTGAGATTGTTACATGCTTAAGGAGATATGTTTTTTTTTGTGAGAATGATGCAATGGTCTTTTGGAGGTCACCTGATGTGATTTTCCCACCAATGTGAGGTCACGTGATGACATGTGCCCCCGTGACTATATAAGGGTCGACTCAGGTGACACAGTGGGTTTTTGAGTTTGTAGATTTCCAGGTAGAACGTGTTGTGCCTCCGTTTCTGTTGCGTGTTTGTTTTTGTGACGCAGTTTCATTTTTAAAATGGAAGGTGCATTCTCTTACAAGATATTTGGACTGGAAATTTGTGGCTGGAAGTGCCAATTCACACAATTCTGACAGTTTTGAAGGGAGAGTGAAGAATTCATCGAAGTGAAGGATCGAGAGAAGTTGGCATCGTTTGGGCAGTTTAATAAAGGATCGACCTTATTGAGTCTTCATTGAAGAGAACCTGCATTGAGATAACTCTTGCAATAGCGCAATGAGTTCATGCAAAAAGGCTCTCTCTCTCTAAAGGAATTTAAGGTCAGTTGATTTAAACTGTTCATTTTCGGCATCGGGAATCCCGTGGACGGAGCCAGCAGTAAAGGTGCATCGGTGAAGAAATCTTTCTCCAGGGAAGTCTCTCCCAATTGAATGTGTAAAACTGTTGGACTTTCGAAGTTATCGCTTTAAGAACTATATCTGACTGTATCGCTTTAAGAACTCTTTTCGCATTTAACGCTTTAAGAAGCAGAGCTGAGTGGAGTTGATGAACGGCTGCATACCTGTTTAACCTCCGGTTAAAGTTTTCCTTTGTTTTTTTTTTCCCTTATCGTTTATATGTGTTTAATAAATTTTGGTTGTTTTCATAAAACCTGTCTCGATTAATATTCATTGTTACCGGTTACGTAACAAGGTAAACAAACACATACCAATCCTCGTAGAGGGATCAGAAGTGGAGAATGTGAGTAGTTTCAAGTTCCTTGGTGTCAAGATCTCTGAGGATCTAACCTGGTCCCAACATATTGATGCAATTATAAAGAAGGCAAGACAGCGGCTATACTTCATTAGGAGACTGAAGAGATTTGGTGTGTCAACAAGTACACTCAAAAACTTCTATAATTGTACTATGGAGAGCGTTCTGACTGGCTGCATCACTGTCTGGTATGGGGGGGGGTGAGGCTACTGCACAGGACCGAAAGAAGCTGCAGAGCATTGTAAATCTAGTCAGCTCCATCTTGAGTACTAGCCTACAAAATAACCAGGTCATCTTCAGGGAGCGGTGTCTCAGAAAGGCAGCGTTCATTATTAAGGACCTCCAGCACCCAGGGCATGCCCTTTTCTCACTGTTACCATCAGGTAGGAGGTACAGAAACCTGAAGACACACACTCAGCAATTCAGGAACAGCTTCTTCCCCTCTGCCATCCGATTTCTAAATGGACATTAAATCCTTGGACACTACCTCACTTTTTTTAATATACAGTATTTCTGTTGTTTTGCATGTTTTAAAATCTATTCAATATATGTATTCTGTAATTGATTTACTTGTTTATTTATTATTTTTATTTTTTTCTCTTCTAGGTTATGTATTGCATTGAACTGCTGCTGCTAAATTAACAAATTTGCATCACATGCCAGTGATAATAAACCTGATTCTGATTCTGAATCTGATCGGAGAAGAGAGGAGAGTGCACTGTGGGAGAAAGGGAAGGAAGAGGAGCACCAGCAGGAGGGGATAGGTAGGTGAGGAGAAGAGAAGAGGTAACAGAGGAGCCAGAGTGGAGTATGGAAGAAGAGGGAAGGGGGAGAGGAAAGAGTACTGTAAGTTAGAGAAATCACTGGTCATGCCATCAGGTTGGAGGCTACTGAAATGGAATATGAGGTGTTGCTTCTCCAGCCTGAGAGTGGCTTTATCGCGGCAGCACAGGAGGCCATGGACCAACTATTTACTGCAGTTGTTTTGTGACTGCAAGATTCCAATAAATACTAATGAGGTGATGTCCCATTGTAATGTAGAGAAATACTGCATGTAGTACACTTGTACATATTAAGAGCCCACAAACAGCAATCCATAAATTTGCTTTTGGTGATATTTGGACATGACCTCTTCTATTTTATATTAGAAAAATAATTCTTCAATTACATATTCCTGAGCAGGCAGATGGATTCATCTGAAAGAATGCATTTCTTAAAGTACAGTACTCCATTCAAATACAGTGAAAAGCCAGCTTGATTTGATGCATAACTATAAGGAGTGGGAGCTTGGACCCACACTTTCCATTGTACAGTGTAATAAACCAGGGACATATAATTTTTATCTGATTATATACATCATTTAGGACCTGTAAGTAGACTAGATTGAGATAACAGTAAATGTTGTGCTGCCCTTTAACTTTCTTAACCTCCAAGAAAAACATTCAAAGTATTCCATCTTGAACATTATAATTTCCATTGAAATTGAACTATTATATGGGCTTACATTCAAAATAGCATTACCTGTCTAGACTGTGAAACATTTCCAGGAGTTTTATTTGAAATGATCACCTTCTAACTTTGCCTTCCAATAAAATGTACCTGAACAATTTTATATACAAGTGTTTTTTTCAGTATCATACAAACAACGGATTCTGGATCATAAAGCTTCCTGTCGAGGACAGGATTATCATGGTAATGTTGCGGTCAGTCAAACTGATCCTAAATTCTGCCGCCTTGTTCTCTGTGCCAGTTCTGAGACCAAAGTACATTCCTGTTGCAGTGAGACTGCTCATGTCCTGCAAATGTCACTGTTGTGGCCCTTCCAAGACAGAGAAAGTTGTTAATGATGATTAGGTCTCAGGCAGTGGAGAGTAATGTCCTGGGACTGCCCTGTTGGCCTTCTGACATCCTTGAGAAGGCTTTTTCACTATTTCTGAGTGTACCTGATGATCACAAACATTTGGAAACAGTTGAAAAAAATCAAGTACCAAAAACAAATCTTAGCAAAAATTGTAAATTGAAAAATACACAAATGCTGTTAACTATTTAAAAACATAAATACATTGAAATGAAAAAAAATGAACAAATAAACTTAAACTTGCCTGTTATTGAAGGTCAACAACTCCACTGGAATAATAGCAAGTCTAAACATCAACTCAGCAACTTACAGAGTACTCTTGACTCAGTGGTAAAACGTCAAATGAACTTGTGTGTATTCCTCATAAAATGCTGGAGGAATATGATTAAGAATAGTCAGCATGGCTTTGTGAAAGGCAGGTCATGCCTTATGAGCCTGATTGAATTTTTTGAGGATGTGACTAAACACATTGATGATGGTAGAGCAGTGGTCCCCAACCACCGGGCCACGGACCGGTAACGGGCCGCAAAGCATGTGCTGCCGGGCCGCGGGTCGCGAGGAAACGATATGATTTGGCGATATGAAATGATATGAGTCAGCTGCACCTTTCCTCATTCCCTGTCACACACTGTTGAATTTTAACGCACGCGAGGTCATCAGTGCCCCAAGACGCAAATGACCCAAGACGCAAATGACCCAAGACATGCAAAGGAATGGGTTCATGACCCATTTGTGAATGTTTCTGGTGAATCATCCATGTGAGCGCGGGAAAAAGATCAACTCCTCGAGCTTGCAAGCGACGGTGGGCTGAAAAGTATGTTTGACATAACATCTCTGCAAGCATTCTGGATCAAAGTTAAGGCTAAAAATCCTGAGATAGCCACGAAAGCACCGAAAACATTGCTTCCAATTCCAACATCATATCGCTGCGAAGCAGAGTTTTCTGCAATGAATGCAATGAAAACTAAATTGCGGAATAGACTGGACATAAGGAACCCCCTTCGAGTATCGTTGTCTCCCATCACCCCTCAATGAGACCGTGTTGTTGCAGGAAAACAAGCCCAGGGCGTCGCCTCTGATCTGAGCTGACATTTATGTGCCGGGTGGCACCTAATTAATTAGCTTGTTCATTTCGGCTTTTTTCTTAAAGATGTGCTGGGTGCTTTCCGGCCACCGCTGTACCACTGCATTCTTCGTGGCCTGGAGGTTTGGGACCACTGTTATAATTGATTTATCACTACGTTCCTGTGAGGAAAATATGCGCTGTGTGTGTTTAATATTACATTTGTTATAGTTGACATCCCCTATATTCCGGTCACATTTAACACCCCCCCCCCACCCCACCCCCCACCGGGCCGGTCCGCAAGAATATTGTCAATATTAAACTGGTCCGCGGTGCAAAAAGGTTGGGGACCCCTGATGGAGTGTATATGGATTTCAGCAAGACATTTGACAAGGTACCCCATGCAAGACTTATTGTCAAAGTAAGAAGGCATGGGATCCAAGAGGAAATGCTTTGTGGATCCAGAACTGGCTTGCCCACAGAAGGCAAAGAGTGGTTGTAGGTGGGTCATATTTTGCATGGAGGTCGGTCACCAGTGGTGTGCCTCAGGGATCTGTTCTGGGACCCCTACTCTTTGTGATTTTTATAAATGACCTGGATGAAGAAGTGGAGGGATGGGTTAGTAAATTTGCTGATGACACAAAAGTTGGAGGTGTTGCGGATAGTGTGGAAGGTTGTCAGAGGTTACAACGGGACATTGATAGGATGCAAAACTGGGCTGAGCAGTGGCAGATGGAGTTCAACCCAGATAAGTGTGAGGTGGTTCATTTTGGTAGGTCAAATATGGTGGCAGAATATAGTATTAATGGTAAGACTCTTGGCAGTGTGGAGGATCAGAGGGATCTTGGGGTCTGTGTCCATAGGACACTCAAAGCTGTTGCACGTGTTGACTCTGTGGTTAAGAAAGCCTACAGTGTTTTGGCCTTCATGAATTGTGGGATTGGGTTTAGGAGGTGAGAGGTAATGTTGCAGCTATATAGGACTCTGGTCAGACCCCACTTGGAGTATTGTGCTTAGTTCTGGTTGCCTCAGTATGGGAAGGACGTGGAAACCATAGAAAGGGTGCAGAGGAGATTTACAAGGATGTTGCCTGGATTGGGGAGCATGCCTTATGAGAATAGGTTGAGTGAACTTGGCTTTTTTTCCTTGGAGCAATGGAGGATGAGAGGTGACCTGATAGAGGTGTACAGGATGATGAAAGGCATTGATCCTGTGGATAGTCAGAGGCTTTCTCTCGGAGTTGAAATGGCTAGTACGAGAGGGCGCAGTTTTAAGGTGCTTGGAAGATACAAGGGAGATATCAGGGGTAAGTTTTTTATGCAGAGAGTGGTGAGTGCGTGGAATGGGCTGCTGGCGACGGTGGTGGAGGCGTATACAATAGGGTCTTTTAAGAGACTCCTGGACAGGTATATGGAGCTCAGAAAAATAGAGGGCTATGGGTAACCCTAGGTAATTTCTTAGGTAAGGACATGTGTGGCACAGTTTTGTGGGCCGAAGGGCTGGTACTGTGCTGTAGGTTTTTTTTTAAATTTTATTTTTATTTGGATAAGGAATTCACAAATATCATGTACTTTTTTCACACATATAACCTTTTCCAATTTTTTATATGTATAAAACTACAATTATTTATACATTCTTAAGTACACATTGAGATGATATAAAAGGAAAATAAACATTTAAATAGATAATTATGTACTGTGGTAAATCTAACCTATTAGGCTAAATAATGGAATTAGTTATTAAGAAAAATGGTAATAATAGTTTCCATATAACCCTTCTGGACCATTTCCACTGGTCCAAAATGTTGTATATAAGCCTATGTATCAACCATTGTAGGTGTTTATATCCTAATTTGTTCATGCTTGCTCCTGCCCACAGACATAATTATCCAATCCCTATGTACCTATTTACTTAATTTTTTCATTTTTTTATCCCTTTCCCAAATCTTTCCCTTTACTTGTGTTAATTCTCTATTTTCCAAAAGAAAACAAAAAAAACAAACATTTAGACTAGGGGTGCTTACGTTAGCAATATTACTGTGTTGATGAGAAGAACAGTATAAATCATTAGGAGAGTCATCTAAAGTCTGCTCGCATTGGGGTTATATATTCAATCCATTTATTCCAGATTTGATAAAATTTTTCTTTTTGAGTTCTCAGGGAGTAAGTCAACTTTTCCATTTTAAATATTTCCAAAATAATTTCGTACCAATCTTCTAATGTAGGTGGTATTGGATTTAGCCATTTTCTAGTGATTGATTTCTTACTTGCCGCTAAGAGGGCCTGCAGCAACTTTATATCTTCCTTCTGTTCAAGAAACAATACGTGCCCCAAATAGAGCGTCTCAAAGTTCAGAGGTATCTGGGACCTAAGTACCCTAACTAATGTTCTATGAATACCTTCCCAAAATAGACTTAATTTAGGGCAATCCCAAAAAATATGAAAATGATTTGCCTCCTTGGAGACGCACCTTCTCCAACACATCACATTTGTATCTTTATATTTTTCCTGATATGGGGTCTTGAAGTATCTTATAATATTTTTCCAACAATGTTCTCTCCAAGTCAAAGAATTAGTCGAGGACCATTGAAAGTTGCAGATTTTCCCCCAAGCCTCCTCTGAAAGTACCAACCCTGCTTCTTTCTCCCACTTCTCTTTAATATACAGTGTATTTACATTTTTAGCATGGGAGAGTGCATTATATAATCGAGAAACTGATTTACTAGGTATTGAACTGCAAGCCGAATTCAGAATCTTGAAAAATTCTAATTCTACTGTTGATAGGTCTGTATATCTACAACTCTGGTTAACATAGTTTCGTACTTGAAGGTACCTAAAAAAGTCATTATGTTCTAGGCCATGTTTGTCCTGCAGGATTTGGAAACTTTGTAATACTCTTTTATCTATAAATGAGAGGTAGGTTGTAAGACTTTTCTTTATCCATAGCTCAAATCTTTTATCTCCTCTGTTGGGAAGGAATTCGGTATCATATGCACACCATCTAAAGAGTTTTAACATGTTATTAATTCCACATGAATTAACCACCTTCTGCCATACTTTTAATGTAAGATTTATCCAAGCGTTTTTAAATTTTTCCAACTGGGCCATCAATCCTTTGTCAGCTATTGAGGCCTGAAGAGGAAAACTGTCAACTAATCCAAATTCTATTTCCTTCCATCTAGCCTTATATTCCCTATTACACCAATATAACAGAGGGGTTATCTGTGAGGCATAAAAATAATTTCTCAGGCAAGGAAGAACCATACCTCCTCCTTCCTTCCCTAACTGTAAGGTGTTATATCGAATTCTAGGTTTCTTTCCTTGCCAAATAAAGCGGGAAATCCATTTGTCCCATTCCCTGAATTGATTATCATCCACCTCCACCGGTAAAGTACGGAAAAGATACAATAACCGAGGAAGAATATTCATTTTGGTAGTATTTATCCTTGAATTTAAACTTAAAAAGAGGATAAGATTCCATCTATGCATATCTGCTTTTATCTCTGAGATTAATGGCCCATAATTTACCTGTGACAGTGTTGAAAGATCCTTCGGCAGGGTTATTCCTAAATATTTTAATGATTTAGCTTCCCACTTAAGATCATATGTATCCTGCAACTTTTTGGATGGTGTATAATTTAGGGACATAACCTGCGTTTTCTTTACATTTATTTTATAACCTGATATTTTCCCAAAGTCATCCAACAGTGTAAACAATCCTATAAATGATTTTTCTGGTTCACTCAGATAGACCAAAACATCATCTGCGAATAACGCCACTTTCTGTTCAATCCCTGCCACCTTGATACCTTTTACGATTTCGCTCTGTCTTATTAGTTGGGCAAGTGGTTCAATATATAGTGCAAAAAGGAGAGGAGAAATTGGGCATCCCTGTCTAGTGCCTCTCTCTAAGATGAAGGAGTCAGAGAGGTCCCCATTTATCTTAATTCGGGCTGTAGGGCTGTCATATAGAGTCTGAATTACTTTAATAAACTTTTCTTGAAAGCCGAATCTTCCTAACACTCTGTATAGGAATGCCCAACTAACCGAATCAAAAGCTTTCTCAGCGTCCAATCCTACTACCATTGTCTCTGTCTCGTTCTTATTAGCCTGTTCTAATATGTGCAGAGTTCTCCTTATGTTGTCCTGTGTTTGTCTTTGTTGAATAAATCCAGTCTGGTCTAAGTGGATTAGGCCAGGTAAAAGCTTTTCCAATCTGCGCGCTAATATAGATGTAAATAGTTTGTAATCTAAATTAAGAACACTAATTGGCCGATAATTGCCACATTCTAGTTTATCTTTACCCTCTTTAGGAATAACTGAAATAATCGCTTCTCTCCAGGAAGGTGGAGTTTCTCCTCTCTGCAAGATCCAATTAAAGGTGTTAAGTAGTAATGGGGTTAACTGTGTCTTCAGGGACTTGTACCACTCTGAGGTAAACCCATCAGAACCCGGGGACTTTCCAGCCTTTAACCTAGAGATGGCCACGTTCAGTTCTTTGACAGTTACTGGTTCTAATAAACTTTCATTTTGTAAATCTGTAAGTTTAGGTAGATCTAAAAAATTCAATACACTGTCTATATAGGGCTCATTGGGGGCCCGGGGCTGGGAGTACAGCTCTCGATAATATGTTTCAAAACTCTCTTGAATTTTCCCTATTGTACTCTCCACAAACTTTGTCTTTGGATTCTTTATTTTATGAATTGTATTGTCTGCTTGTTGTTTTCATAATTTATATGCTAATAATCTAGCTGATTTACCTCCTACTTCATAATTCTTTTGTCTCAGGTAAAGAAAATTTCTTTGAGTTTCCAACGTATAAATATCATCAGTTTCACTTTGCAATTTCCTAATTTCCTGTTTTCAATTTGAATTACTTTTGTTGCTATCTACAACTTGAAGTTGTTTTAATTTTCCTTGAAGGTCTGCTAATTTTTGTGCATTGATTTTTTTCATGTGAGTGGTAATGGAAATAATTTTCCTTCTCAGTACAGCTTTCAATGTATCCCATAAGATCACTGGTGATGTTTCTCCCGTGTCATTAAGGTCTAGATATTCTTTGATTTCTCCCCTTAATCTCTCCATTACTTTCGGGTTATTGAGTATATGTGAGTTTAGCCTCCATAGTGTTTTCCTCATTTTCCTTTCCAGGATTAGAGACATAGAGACTGGGCTATGATCTGACAGATCAATTGTTGCAATATTACAGTTTTTTATCCTGAGTCTATCTGTATTAAAGATAAAGAAATAGTCTATCCTTGAATAGGCTGAATGAGGGAAAGAGTAATATGTATAATCTTTACTAGTAGGGTGTAATTCCCACCAGACATCTATAATTCCCAACTCCTCCACCAATGAATTCACTTTCCGAGTCAGAGGTTTCTTCTGAGTAACTATTCTTGAAGAATCTAATATAGGATTTAATCTAATATTAAAATCCCCTCCACAAATTACTACCCCTTGAGAACTGACCATTAGGTCAAAAATGTGTCTATAAAATGACCATTCACAACCTGGAGGAGCATAAACATTCAGCAATGTTATTTCTGTACCTTCTATTCTTCCTGTGATTTTTACGAACCGTCCTTTGTCTCTAGTCTCTGAAATATGTTCATAATTAAGAGTACTTGATATTAAAGTAGCTACCCCTCTTTTGTGACTCAATTTATATGATGAATAAAATACATGCTTAAAGCCCATTCTTTTTAATTTTCCATGTTCAGATTGGCTCATATGTGTTTCCTGGAGGAAAGCTATTTGTGCCCTCTCTTTTTTCAATTTAGACATAATCTTATTTCTTTTAATTGGATTCAAAACCCCATTAACATTATAGGAAGTTATTTTTACCAATTCAGTTTGCATTTTTCTCTAGTAGGGAAAAAAAAACACTCTCCTTTTCTAACCAAACAGTAAGCAATCCCTTCTCAACAGTAAACCAAGACATATAACCACACCCTAGACATTTTTGAACGTGCAACATTTGAAAATTTTTCCCGACTTCCCACAGTGAGGCCTGAGCACCGACCTGCCTCAGTTCAGAGGGATAACCTCTATCTTCACCCTGTGTTAGAGGGCCCTCAGCAGTTTGAATAATCATAGAGAATTTTCTCCTATTTATGTCTCGACCATATTGCTAACTCTGCGGGCCAGGCAGCAATTATGGAATCTTCAGAATTTGTTGTGTATTACTTTGATTTCTGGCATCTGCAGATTTTCTCTGGTTTGTATGTATTCCTGTCTTGCTGTCCATAGAATGAATGGTTTTCTACAGACATACTTGCTAGCCATCGCTGTATTTCAAACCTTCAGACACAAAGTCTACTTGGTGATTCTCTATTCAGTTTTTTTTTCTGCATATGCATATTTTCCCCTGCAGGTGGTGCTAGTAGTCTGTAGTTATTTAAAGGAGTAAGCATCATGAAGGAAGGGCTATCAGACTATCATATTCATGCCAGTTGAAAAAGAGGTACTCCACCTAATCCTACTTTCCAGCACTAGGCCCTTTGGCTCAGGTCACAACTCTACAAGTGTATGCCAAACATATTTTTAAATCTGGTGAGGAGTTTTACCTCTACTAACCTTTCAATTAGTGTGTCCTTGAACCCTGCCAACCAGGATATGAAAAAGAATGTACATTTCTTGTCCATCTACTAATTACTAGAAAGCCTGACTGATCTGCAAATGGAAAATAGGCCCTTCCTCTATATTCTATCCAAGTCCCTCTTAACTTTATACATTTCTTCCCTCGGTTTCAAAGTATGTATGCAGTATACAACCCTGAGATTTATCTTCCCAGAGACAGCCATGAAAGAAGAAAACCCTGGAATCTGTTCATAGAAAAACATCAAACACTTTCCCCGCAATATACAAAAAAAAAACAAATTGCTCAAACAAGCAAACAAAAGAGTGGAAAAACACAGAAGATAAAACACAAAAAGGAAAGAACCTAGGCATACAACAGGAATTCTGCAGATGCTGGAAATTCAAGCAACACACATCAAAGTTGCCGGTGAACGCAGCAGGCCAGGCAGCATCTCTAGGAAGAGGTACAGTCGACGTTTCAGGCCGAGACCCCTTGTCAGGACAGTCCTGACGAAGGGTCTTGGCCTGAAACGTCGACTGTACCTCTTCCTAGAGATGCTGCCTGGCCTGCTGCAAAGAACCTAGGCAGATTCAGTTCAGCTCAGTTCAGTTCAATCTAGTGCTGTGTCATTCATTAACTGCCAGCTGCCCAGTCAAAATCACCCAAAGTAGCAACAAAAAAGGAGCAACCAGGAACCAGAAACACATCATAACCGAACTATAGAGACCAATCCACAAACCACGTTGATTAAACCTTGCCCAAGACCCAGGACTCTGGCACAATTCTCCGACAGCATCGAGTGAGAGGAGAGAGAACATAGGCACCTTCATCTGGCAGCAACAAGCAATAGGACAGTAGGTGGCACTGAACACCCATAAGACATAAGAGCAGAATTAGGCCATCTGGCCCATCCAGTCCGCTCTGCCATTCAATCATGGCTGATCCTTTTTTTAATCTCCTCCTCAACCCCAGTTCCCAGCCTTCTCCCTGTAGCCTTTGATGCCATGTGCAATCAAGAATCTATCAATCTCTGCCTTAAATACACCCAACGGCCTGGCCTCCCCAGCTGCATGTGGCAACAAATTGCACAAATTCATCACCCTTCGGCTAAAGAAATTTCTCTGCATCTCTGTTTTGAAAGGGCGCCCTCTGTCTTGAGGCTGTGCTCTCTTGTCCTAGGTTCTCCCACCATGGGAAACATCCTTTCCACATCTATTCTATCTAGGCCTTTCAACATTCGAAAAGTTTCAGTGAGATTCCCCCTCATCCTTCTGAATTTCAGCCAGTACAGACCTGGAGCCATCAAACATTCCTCGTATGATAACCCTTTCATTCCTGGAATCATCCTTGTGAATCTCCTCTGGGCCCTCTCCAATGCCAGAACATTAAGATGAGGGGCCCAAAACTGTTCACGATACTCAAGGTGAGGCCTCAACAGTGCCTTATAAAGCCTCAGCATCACATCCCTGCTCTTGTATTCTAGACCTATTGAAATGAATGCTAACATCGCATTTGTCTTCCTCACCACTGACTCAACCTGCAAGTTAACCTTCAGGGTGTTTTGCACAAGGACTCCCAAGTCCCTCTGCACCTCAGATTCCTGGCTTTTCTCCCCGTTTAGAAAATAGTCTGCACATTTATTTCTACTACCAAAGTGCATGATATGCATTTTCCAACATTGTATTTCATTTCCACTTTCTTGCCCATTCTCCTTATCTGTCTAAGTCCTTCTGCATCCTACCTGTTTCCTCAACACTACCTGCCCCTCCACCAATCTTCGTATCATCTGCAAACTTGGCAACAAAGCCATCTATTCCATCATCTAAATCATTCATATACAGCATAAAAAGAAGTGGTCCCAACACCGACCCCTGCGGAATGCCACTAGTCACTGGCACCCAACCAGAAAGGGATCCTTTTATTCCCACTAGCTGCCTCCTACCAATCAGCCAATGCTCTAAACATGGCAGTTCCTTTCCTGTAATACCATGGGCCCTTAACTTGGAAAGTAGCCTCATGTGTGGCACCTTGTCAAAGGCCTCTGAATCCACACAGCATCCACTTTAGCTATCCTGCTTGTAATCTCAAAGAATTCCAATAGGTTTGTCAGGCAGGACTTTCCCCGAAGAAAACTACACTGACTTTGTACTATCTTGTCCCGTGACACCAAGTACTCCACCATCTTAACAATTGACTCTAACATCTTCCCAACCATGGAGGTCAAGCTAACTGGTCTATAATTTCCTTTCTGCTGCCTCCCTCCTTTCTTAAAGAGTGGAGTAAAGACATCCATTAGTCTTGCGAGACCATGGATCTACGCCTGGAAAGTCTTCACTCTCCAGGGTGCAGGCCTGGGCAAAGTTGTATGGAAGACTGGCAGTTGGCCATGCTGCAAATCTCCCCTCTCCACAACACCAATGTTGTCCAAGGAAAGGGCAAGGGCTGATACAGCTTGGCACCAGCGTCGTCTTAGAGCACTGTGTGGTTAAGTGCCTTGCTGAAGGACACAACATGCTGCCTCAGCTGGGGCTCGACTCATGACCTTCAGGTTGCTAGTCGAATACCTTAACCACTTGGCCATGTGCCCACACTGGAGAGTGGAGTAACATTTGCAATTTTCCAGTCCTCTGGTACCATGCCAGAGTCCGATGATTTTTGAACGGTCATTTCTAATGCCACCACGATCTCTCGAGCTCCTTTCTTGTAACAGTAACTTCACCCATTTCTCCTCCTTCACACACTACAACATCAGGCATACTGCTAGTATCTTCCACACTGAAGGCTGATGAAAAATACCCATTTAGTTCATCAGCCATCTCCTTGTCCCCCGTTATTATTTCTCCTGCCTCATTTTCTAGCAGTCCTATATCCACTCTTATTTCTTTTATTTTTAACATACTTGAAAAAACTTTTACTATCCATTTTGATATTATTTGCTAGCTTGCTTTCATATTTCATCTTTTCCCTTCTAATGATGGTTTTAGTTGCTCTCTGTAGTTTTTAAAAACTTCCCAATCCTCTATCTTCCCACTAATTTTTGCTTTCTGCTTGCGTTATGTTCACCCCTCGATGATTTCATTCTTCCTCAATGCCTTAATCGGTGAGATAGATGAGAAATGAGAGTCGACCTTGGAGCTGTGCCCTGTCTCCAGGTTTCTGGGCCTTGATGCCGAACTCCTTCAGAGACAGCAGTGCACCAGATCGTTTAGTCGGCCTGAAAACACACCACCAAAATGTAGCTCAACAGTAGCAGGACCACAACTGAAGGAAAAAGAAGACGTGAAAGAAGTAGTTTCATGAACTATCTGGAGGATGTCGCCCTTGGTCACATTGTTTGCTGGCATCATCTTCTTCATCAGTTACAAAGAAAATAACCCTAGCTTATCAATTATCAATGCACTCTGTTGCACCCCATTGTAATTCCTCGCCCTTCTCTGGATTACATTCCTTTTGCCATATTTATGCCCAATGATCGTCTATGTTCTACTGCACGTTTAAGCATTCCTCTATCAACCTCACAGCCCAGTTTTATCCCGTTTGAGTACCTTCCTATGCTGTTAACATTTAATTAATTTATTTAGAAATACAGTACAGTGCTGAGCAGGCCTTTCTCGCCCTTTGAGCCGCACCACCCAGCATCCCATCTTTGTAACCCTAGCTTAAACACAGGACAGTTTACAACGACCATTAGCGTACCAACCGGTACGTCTTTGGACTGTGGGAGGAAACCAGAGCACCTTTAGGAAGCCCATGCATTCTACGGAGAGGATGCCCTTACAGGATGCTGGTATTGAACACTGAACTCCGATGCCCCAAGCAGCAATAGCGTTTCACTGCATGGCACCCATAGAACATAGAACAGTACACAATTGCACTCCCCGTGTCTGCACCGACCATGATGTCAATATAAATTAATGTCACCTGTTTACACATGATCCATAACCCTCCATTCCCTGCATGGTCACAGGCCTGTTCAAATGACTTTTAAACATCTCTATCATATTTGCTTCCACCAGCCGTCCATGCCACTCCTGCAGAGTGTGTTCAATCACTTAATAATTTCAGTAAAAAAAACTTGACTGCTTCACCTCCTGAAAAGTTTCCCTCTTTCACCTTAAAGCTATGACCACTAATACTTGTCAAAAAAAAAGACTTTGGCTATCTATCCGATCTGACCTCCTCATAATTTTGTAAACCTCTATCAGGTTTTGACACTCCAGAGAAAACAATCCAAGTTTGTCCAACCTCTTCTTACAGAAAATAATCTCTAATCCAGAAATACTGTGGTGAAGCTCTTTTGCGCCCTTTCCAAAGCTTCCGCATCCTTTCTGAAATCTACTGAGCTGCACTGCACACAATAAAACTGCAGGGGGTGGGAGAATTGGGTTAATGGGTTGAGGGGCCTTCTTGTGTCATATGTTAGCACCTTTATAAGGCAAAAAACTGCAGACGCTTGAAGTTTTTGAAAAAGAAAATTCTGCTCCAGACAGCAAAACCTGGAGGAAACAGAGTTAATGTTTCAGGCTGTTGGCATTCCAACATTTCTGTTGGAGAATTATCAATCTGAAATTAGTTCATTAGAGAACCCATAGCAGCTGAAACAATGAAGCCAAGAACAGCAAAATGCTGGCCAACAATCTTTATAGCTAGGACTATGAAAACCACAAGAAGGTAAAATAAAAAGGGAAAGTGAAAGGGAATGAATGTTCTGGCAAGTATGAAACTAGGTTATTCTAAAGTTTGATTTTGAATCTTAATGTTCTATTTTCATTGGCAAGTTCACTTATGCAGTTAAAATCACTGAATATTATTCACGTTCACAACTAATCACAGCACAAGATAAAACAATTAAAGGAAGCTTCACATAAAGGAGCAATCATTTCAAATATCTTATTGGAGAATTAAAAGGGATTAAATGCTATATAATAATGGAGTTTCAAACCAAAATGGTGAAATAATTCAACGCTTTTTGGAGTAAATAGGATTTTTTTAAAACCTATTTTGTTGAACTTAATATCCTTTTATTATAACGAGCCTTCAAATGTTCGTTCTGATTAGAAGTTGCTGCTGTGCTAGTTTTCATAAGTCACAGGGTTATAATGCAGCAGCCATTTTCTGCAGGGCCTTGGATTTGTTGCATGGAGAAAGCTATTGGCCTTACCAAGAACTTTTTGACATTGACTGCTTCACCAAAATAAAACACAATGTACTTATGCATGAATATAGAGAATCCTATTGTCTGAAAAATGACTTTTCAGGATTTAACATTCAAGGTTGTTTGATGTCATTTCCAGTGCACAAGCGTAAAGGAGAATGAAGTAACTGTTACTCCGGATCTGATACAGCACAAAAAAAGCCCACAATAAATTGAGGAACACAGTAATAATAATTAAAAAACACAATAAATATAACTACATAAAATAGCTTATATACATTGATTGATTGTCTGCCCATAAAGTGATACTAGGCCCAGTACATAAAGTGACTGATAGGAAGTGTTAAAGTAGTACTGGTTGGGGTTGTAGAGGCATGACTTAGTGGGTGGAGGTGTTGATTAGAATTAGTGCTGGGGGAAATAAATGCTTTTGAGTCTGGTGGCCCTGGTGTGGCCTCCTTCCTGATGGAAGTGGGACAAACAGTTCATGAGCAGGGTGAGTGAGATCCTTCATGACTTTACTGGCACCTTTCTGTTTGTACGTCCTCAATGATGGGTAGGCTGGTGCTGGTGATGCATCAGGCACTTTTACCTACTTGCTGTAGTCTTACGCAGTGCAGTCTCCATACCATGCAGAGATGCAGCTGATAGGATGCTCTCTACTGCCTATCTGTAAAATGATGTGAGCATGGATGTGCAAAGTCCAGCTCTCTTCAGCCTCCTCAGAAAGTAAAGGCATTGGTGAGCTTTCCTGATGGTTAGGAATGTGTTCTGGGACCATGAGAAGTTGTGCAACACGTGTACTCCCAGGAGTTTTCCACTGCTGTGTTGCCGACATAAAGATGGGTGTGAGTGGTTCGAGTTCTCCTGAAGTTGATAACCATCTCCTTTGTCTTGTTGACATTGAGAAAGAGGTTATTTGCCTGGCACCAGGCCTTCAGCATTTCCACCCACTTCTGTAGGCCATCTCATCATTGTTAGTGTTGAGCCACACCACTGTCTTGTCATCGGCAGACTTGTCAGTATGTTTGCTTGGGTGTTTGGTGTACAGTTATGTGTGAGCAGAGTGTACAGCAATGGGCTCAGCACACAGCCCTGGGGGGGGGGGCACCCATGTTGAGAGTCATGGGGAGGGAGGAGTGATTGTGCATCCTGACGACATGAGGTTGGTTAATTTGGAAGTACAATATCCATTTGCACATTAGTGTACTTAGACTGAAGTGAAGGAGTTTGTTCACCATGGTCTGTGGACAATAGTGTTGAACTGAAATCCGGAAACAACATTCTGACGTAAGTGTCCTTGTGTTCTAACTGTGTCAGGGCCAGGTGCATGGTAAATGCTATGGCATTTGTCGCTAAGCGTTTTGTTCAGTGTCCGATGTGGCAAGAATGGAGTTTTTGATATGTATCGTTCAAGGGTTTCATGATATGTATCGTTCAAGGGTTTCATCAGTGCCACTGGGCAGTAGTTGTTTAGTTCTGAAAAGGAAAGAAAAATCACCAATATTTAAAAAGAAACACTGAAAATTCAGTAAATGAGGTTTGCTGTAATATTTGCCAGAGAACAAATAGGTCTACAGCCTGTGCTGTATGAGTGCACACAGGAACATTTCTCAAACTATTAAATCAGAAGGATACATTCATGGTTGGATAAACAGTAAACAAATCTATTAATAACACCAGTTGTGCTTGGATTCTGATGCTGGTTGGCTTAATAGAGCCTGAAGTCTTCATCAGGGAAAAATACTAAGAATAGCTATTTAACTGGACTTTTTCCAGTGAGTGTCTTTTTACCAGTATAAGACTTTATCTAGGTATGAGTGTGGATTTTATTTTCATGATGTGACAGAAGCAAGCATTCCATTTGGCAAGCCTGGTTCTTATTAATATCAACTTTAACTTTGCACTTGTGTTTGGAAAGGGATAATGTTCTGGTAGGAAGCAGTAAGTTGTTGGTGGTGAAGAACTCACTTTAGTTTTCTGCATTACAAGCTAGCAGATATATAAAAAATGGTCAGTTTTGAGAAACCTGAACAATCCCTTGACTACTTGCAATTAATTAAAGAAGAAAACTTAAGACAAAAATTTACAATTGAAGTAAGGAATAGATTTCAAAGTCTAGAAATAGAATCTGTTGAAGATGATTGCAAAAAGACAGAATGTATGGTGATATCCAAAAAAAAGGAGAATCCTATCTGCAGGCTGAGAATAACCAGGGAAGACATAAAACAAGTACAGAACTTTTGCTACTTAGGAAGCTGGGTGATATCAGATGGCAGGTGCGACATGGGGACATCAAAAGAAGAATAGGGATGGCAGAAGACACCTTTACAAGAATAAGGAGTATATTGACCAATACTAAACTAGGCATGACAACCGGCCTCAGAGTACTGAAATGTTACGTTTATCCAGTTATGTTATATGGCTTAGAATGTTGGACAATATCTAGTAACATGAGGAAACAAATTGTAGCAGCAGAGATGTGGTTTTTGAGGAGGATGCAAAGAATATCATGGATGAAACGAATATCCAACGAGGATATCATGAACAGAGCAAGCACAAAGAGAAATAATGTATGAGATCATAAAAAGACAATGTAACTTCATCGGAAATGTGATTAGGAAAGAGGAGTTAGGATGCACGGTAATTATGGGAAAGATTGAAGGGAAGAAAGCAAGAGGAAGACAAAGACAAATGATGATGGAGACAGCAGCCAGAGAACTGGAAATGAATACCAATGAATTGATCCACTTGACCCGAAACAGGAGTGTGTGGGCCATGGCAGTCAAAGCTCAAACTGGGCATGGCATCTGCTGATGATAATGATTTTGAGAAATAAAACAGCAAGACTACCAAGAGAAGTTGGTAATGACAATATCTTGACATTATAAAATAAGTACAGAAGGATCTATTGGAAATAGGAAAAGGCCAGAATGTAGCCTTGTTAGTCTTCTATTTTCAGTAACTCTTGGAGTGGATGTGCTTCATTCATTTTGGGCCTACAGCCTGATTGAGCTCATGCTATTTAGTAGTCACATGACAGCATCAAGTCTTAATGACATTAATGCAATGTGACCACAATTCTAAGTTACACTGTGCACCAATGCATACAAATGCTAAAGGCTACAGACAATGGTGGATGAGTCCGTCACAGGTAAAGCTCTCCCCACCATCGAGGATGTCTACTGGAGTCAATGTCTCAATAAGGTGACAACCATTATTATGGACCCCACCAACCAGGTCATGCCTTTGAGATGCTGCCATGAGGCAGGAAATACAGGAGCCTGAAGATTTACACCTCGAGGTTCAACAATAGCTTCTTTCCACTGTCATCAGGTTCTTGAACCAACCTAAAAAACTCTAATACTGCCTCAGACTAAACTCCTCTCAACTTGCTGTAATGTTGTTATGTTTATTTTAAAGATAAAGATTAGCTTTATTTGTCACATCGGAACATTCAGAACAATGTGTAGTTTTGCATCAATGATCAATACTGTCCGAAGTTTGTGGTGGGGGCAGCTCGCCAGTGTTACCTACATGGCATGACCAAAACTCACTATCCCTAACCATATGCCTTTAGAATATTGGTGGTAACTGGAGCACCTGGAGGAAACCCGTGCAGTAAAAGGGAGAACGTACACACTCCTTGCAGACAGTGGGGGGGGGGGGCAGGAATTGAACCCCGATCTGTGATCACTGGCACTGTAAAATGATGTGCAAGTGCTTCACTATCAGTCTGCCCTACTTTATTGTTGTTGTTTAATTATGTCTAATTTATGTTAATTTATGTCTAAATTAACTAACATTTGAAATGTACTGTGCTGCTGCTGCAAAAGTTAACTTCAATGGCATTATATACCCCGGGTATATATGCCCAGAACAATAAACTTGGAGCTTTATTTCTCTGTGAAGGATTTTAAAAATCTTTTTAAAAATAATTTATTAGCAGAAATGTTTCTGGTTTAGAAATTTCATCACTTGCAATTCTCCACTTGAAACTGGTGATTGACATTGCCTGAGGAAATTAACTCCTATATCCCGACAGCAGTAATTAGCAGTAGAAAACCAGCTTAACATAGTAAAAATCCTTTTTTTTTTTTAAACCTTAAACAGCAGTGATGTTTCAGCTGCTGGACCGTCGAGTTATCAGCCAGGTCCATCCGTCTTCAGACGTTTCATCTCCTAACCCGGAACATTCTCGGGATGGTGGGACAGTAGAAGGTGATCAGTCTTCTACCTCCGATGGTCAGACATCCAGGTACTATCGTCCCTTCGCAGCCGAAGCTGTGGTAAACCATGTATATATGTTGTAACTCAGTTACCTGTCTGGACACACCCCTCTGCTGACTGCCCCTGTGGCTCCTCCCACAGAGTCCTGTATAAAGGTATTCGCCTTGCCCCTCCCCCTCAGTCCGGGGGCGGACACTCACTGTGGAGGTCGTATTGTACAGCGAATAAAAGCCTTTCAGTATTTTACCAAACCTCAGTCTTTTGGAGTAATTGAAGGTGCTTCAGAAGCCAATTGAACGCTCTCTGTGCTGCTTGGCCCATGGTGTTAACGGCTCTCTTCCTGGTTCTCCCTTGTATCCCTAAAGCTGCCATCATCTTTCAGCATGACATGGTGGGAAATCCTTTTGCCCCCACTTTGACAGGGAAGTTTCACGCCTGCCAGCTTTGCCACCTGCAGTCCGCCACCAGGTCTTTGTACCTCGCAAGCTTACTCTCGTGAGCCTCTTGGCATTGGGTCTCCCATGGTACTGTTAGCTCTATCACCATGAGCTTCCTTGCACTCTCTGACAGTAGTAGAATGTCTGTTTGAAGTATGGTCTCTACTGTTGGTGGGAACACCAGCTTCTTTCTAAGCTCGACCTTCATCTCCCAGTCCTTTGTCATGCTCAGGATACCATCTCTATGCTTGTTTGTTGCTGCAGCATGTTCCCCGGTCCTGATGAAGTTGATGAAGCTCGGTTGGCTCTCCTTTTTGTAGTCCTTTTTCCTCTCTGTCTCCAAAGTGTGGGCGAGTGCTCTCAAAACCTGGTCGTGTCTCCATCTGTACCATCCCTGGGAAAGGGGAACCTGGCGTGAAGAAAGAATATGCTCTAGGTTGGCTGGTTTCTGGCACAGATGGCACGTTGGGTCTTCTGTTATTCCCCCAGTTCCACAGGTTTGTTGGTGTTGGTAATACACCGTACACAGCCCTCAGTTAGAACTGGAGTTGGAAAGATGTATACTTCTATATGTCATCCCATGTCAACACTATCTGTTCTGTTTCCCACTTCGTCCAGGTCCCTTGGCTCCCCATCTCCACGGCTCGCACATATCTAGCTGCCTCCTCTTTCTTCCTCAGCTCCTGCTGGACCAGGTACTGTCTGTCCTCAGGGTTGGCCTCCCTCCACCTGGTTGTTGACTCACATCCTCGGCCTTGTCTGCCCTTACACACTATTCCGACAACGCCTCTGTGGTGAAGTCGGGACTCTGCTTCTTCTATCGCCTCTGTCGCCTTCCATTTGCTCCCTGTCTGTATCTTGACTCCTGCTTCACTGACTTTGAAGTTATTGCGGATTAAACTTCCTCTCCGTGCCCTCGATCGGGAGCTATATTTCTCTGTGAAGGGTTTTAAAAATCTTTATAATTTATTAGCAGAAATGTTTCTGGTTTAGATATTTCATCACTTGCATTTCTCTTATAGACTAATTCTCCACTTGAAACTGGTGATTGAAATTGCCTGAGGAAATTAACTTCTATATCCCGACAGCAGTAATTAGCAGTAGAAACCCAGCTTAACACAGTAAAAATCCTTAAATGTACTGTTATTTCTAGCAGAACACTTAAAAGAATTTGGAAGGCACCTTTATTTCTGGTAAAGAACGCAAATGTTTTCACTTTCTAGGTGTCACTAGCAAGACCACTTACCTGTATCTTCACCAAAATGACTTGCTCTGCTTCCATAAGACATGACTAATTTGGAGTATTGTGTGCAGTTTTAGTCACCTACATACAGGTAAGTTGTAAATAAAGCTGAAAAGAGTACAGCAAAAATTTACAAGAAGGTTGCTTGGTCTGAAGGACCTGAGTTATAAGGAAAGACTGAATAGGTTAGGCCTTTATTCTTTGGAATGTAGAAGATTGAGGGGAGATTTGATAGAGGAATCCAAAATTAGAGGGATATAGATAGGGTAAATGTAAGTAGACTTTTTCCGCTGAGGTTGGGTGGGACTACAACTAGAGGTCATGGGTTAAAGGTGAAAGGGGTAAAAGTTTAAGGGGAACATGAGGGGAAACTTCTTCACTCAGAGGGTTTTTGAGAGTGTGGAACGAGCTGCCAGTGCAAGTGGTGTATGCGAGGTTGACTTCAATGTTTAAGAGAAGATTGGATAGGTAGGGGTGTGGAGAGCTATGGTCCTGGTACAGTTCGGTGGGAGTAGGCAGTTTAAATGGTTTGGCACAGACTAGATGGGCCAAAGGGCCTGTTTCTGTGCTATACTTTTCTATGGCTCTATCTGTTTCCAGTTTCTCCATCTCTACCCTAGCTTATGTACATTGAGGCTGCCAGATAAGATCTATTGTGTCAGGTGCTCCTGATGCGGCCTCCTCAACATTGGTGAGACCCGGCATAAACTGGAGGACCGCTTTGTTAAGCTCTTCCACTCCATCCACCAAAAGCAGAACTTTCTGGTAGCCAAACATTTTAATTCTGATTCCCATTCCCGTTCCAACATGTTGGTCCATGGCCTCCTCTTGTGCTAAGATGAAGCCACTGTCAGCGTAGAGGAGCAACACCTTACATTCTATCTGGGTAGCCTCCAACCTGATGGGATGAATATTGATTTCTCCTTCCAGTAAAAAAAATCCCCCCCACTCCCTTCTTCTATTCCCCACTCTGGCCTCTTATCACCTGCCTATCACTTTCCCCAGGTCCCCACCTCCTTCCCTTTCTCCTATGGTCTACCGTCCTCTCTTATCTGATTCCTTTCTCCCCAGCCCTTTACCTTTCCTACCCACCCAGCTTCACCTATCACTTTCTAGCTATTCTCCTTTCTCTCCTATCTGACATCTTCCCCCTTCCTTTCCAATCCTGAAGAGGGGTCTTGGCATGAACCATCGATTGCCTATTCATTTATATATGATACCTAACCTGCTGAATTTCTCCTGCATTTTGTATGTTGATCTGGATTTCCAGCATGTGCAGAATTGCTTGTGTTTAAAATAAGATCAGTTCTTGCTGAGTGGGTTAACCAAATGATGAAAATCAATCAGTTTGTAAATGTAATTGTACTTAGCTTCTAAAAGATGGTTCTTCCTAACTTAGTGTGTTTGCATCTATAGAAATATACACAATAGGAGTTAGTGTCCTGAAAATGGGTAAAGTTCAAAGTACATGCATTAACAAAGTGTGCATACATTATACAATTTGAGATTCATCTCCTTACAGGCAGCCACAAACCAAAGTAATCCAAAAGAACCCATAGAAAAGAAGACTGTCAAACACCCAATGTGCAGAGAGAGTGGGGGAAAAAACAAATCATGCAAACAATAAAAGCATTCAGAACAAAAACGAGTCCATAGACTTGGAGCCTGGAGTAGCCAGAGCAGGCTCATAGCCTCAGCCTCAGTTCGGCACAGAGCCGAGTAAACATCGTGGAGCAGAGAGCAGAACTGGCCCAACTCTCACCTCTTGTCCTGACACCCTGACTTTTCAATCTAATTGGTCTGGCATTTAAGTCATCCAAACACCAGGTCTTTCTTCACACTAGGACTAGGAAAAGTAGTATGACAAAGGGTAAATGTGAGGGCTGTCAGTGGGAGGCCAAACGTGTATGGATTGTTCCTGGTCCAGTTCTACCTTCTACATTTTGTAAAAAGGTTGTCTTCATTGAAATCTACCATTTATTACAGATTGAACACCAAACTTATAAGAGGGCAATGACTTGTACCTATCAATGAGATTATGGTAATGAATGTTTGTATATGTTTCTAGCTCCTTCTAGAATGGAAGTTGAGACATCACCATTTATTGTTTTGTATTTTGTCGAGATTCCATTTGCCTCAAAGGCCACTCTGAATAGAGGGACAGAGTAATCTTGTGGCACATACTCAAAGATCCCTGAAGATTGCAGATAGGCAGACAAAGTAATAAAAAGGAATATTCCAGTAATTTCCCCCTCCCCCTTCTTTTATTCCCCTCTTATCTCTTCTGTTCTCCTCCCCTGCCCATCACCTTCTTTTGATGCCCCTCTTTTCCTTCCCTTTCTCCCATGATCCACTCTCCTCTCCTATCAGATTCCTTCTTCTCTAGCCCTTTGCCTTTTCCACCTATCACCTCCCAGCTTCTTATTTCATTCCCCCTCCTTCACCCATTTGTCTTCATCTATCACCTTCTAACTTGTCCTTCTTCCCCTCTCCCCTCCTCCCCCCTTTTTATTCTGGCATCTCTCCCTTCCTTTCCAGTCCTAATGAAGGGTCTCAGCCCAAAACATCAACTGTTTATCCCCCTCCGTAGATGCTGCCTTACCTGCTAAGTTCCTCCAGCATTTTGTGTGTGTTGATATGGAATATTTTGTCTTTATTAGCCAAATCATTGAATATAAAAACAGGGAAATCATGCTGGAACTGTGAAAAACATTAGAAAGTATGGCTAGAGAATTGTTACTTAAAAACTATAAGATATAATTGGTCACTATATTAAGGGAAAGTTGCAAAGGAGATTTACATTGAAGCTGCCAGGTACAGTATGATATTTTCAAGGTGAGACTGGATGGGCAGGGATTGCTTTCTTTATAGCAAAATGAACAAGAATAATATTAATTGAGATATCAAATATTGAGAAAGACTGGTTGAATGCAAACAACTTAGTTCCTGTAGCATGGAGTTTAGCAATTAGTGGACATAGATTTAAGGTAACTGGTGAAGAGATTGAAAGAAGCTGTTCATTAACAGGACACATCAGGACGAAGCTCCATGACATGAGTGACCATTGCTACTTAAGGTCATCCTGCAGCTCCAAAAGGGGGAGGGCTTGTCTATGTGATTTCTCCATCACATTTTGGGGGAGGTTCATTCTAACCCATTATGTTCTAAACTTCCTTGTATAGGGTAATCCCAAAGTTTGTTTGATAACACTTTAATAAGAGGGCCTTAAAACATCATATTTAAAGCCACTAGATAAATAGATTATTATTATTGAGTAAGAGATTGTGAAGTGGTTTGAGATATTCCCAAATTTTATTGCAACTCTTGGTGAGAAGTTTCTTCACAACCATTTGATTTGCAAGATCACAAATATAAGATGGGGGGGGTAGGGGAAGAGTTTAAAGATTTACAAGGTAAGCTGTTTTTACACAGAGTGATAGCTGTGTAGAATGTGCTGCTAATTGGAATCACATAGAATAACAACATTAAAGAGGCAATTAGAGAGGCTCATGAACATGCAGAGAATCGAGGGATATGGACCATACTAAGAGAGATGGGATTAGTTAAAATCAGCATGATCAGCACAGACATTGTGGACTGTAAGGCCTGTTCCTGTACTGTAGTGCCTTGGGATCTAAACTCTGACACACGCTGGTTACCTGTAATTACCAAATTCAATACTGAGCTCCAAGTGCTGCAGCATGCCTGGGTTAATTTGGGCTTTATTGGAAGAGAGTGAAAGATTGCGGACTGAGAGGTCTGAGTTGGAGTGTGATAGAGAATTAGAGTGACTGTTGACTGCAGGTTAAGGTCATCTTTATAGACTGAAAGGAAGTGTTTTCCAAAACAATCACTAAGACTCTCTAATGTAAAGACCATACTGTGCACACCGAATTCAGTACACTGAACTGGAAGAAGTGCACATGATTAGTTGCTTCACTTGAAAGAAGTTTTTAGCCCCCTGGATGGTGCAAGTAACAGAGCAAAGGAGTTGCTGTTGCACCTCCTGCTGCTGTGTGGGGAAGTGCTGTGAGAAAAGGTTTCATAGGGTGCTGGTGATGGAAAAGTAACCCAGGAAGTCGTGAGGGAATGATGGCCTTTGCGCCTTATTGTCTGCCTGCACTGCACTTTTTCTGCAACCGTATTCTGCTTTCTGTTACTGCTTTTGCCATTTGTAGTATCTTGATGTACTTATATTTTGAAATGATCCATGTGAATGTAGAATAGTTTTTCACTGTATCTTGGTACAGTAATAAATCAATTGCCAATTACGTTTGGAATGCAGACAAGTGATGGGTGACAAAGATGTAGTAAAATCTTTTCAAGGTGATGGAAATTGTGAAGGATGAAGGCCTGTGTGGAGAAAGATGAAGACAAAAGGAACCTATATCCATATTATGGGGGTTGGAATTGACAGGAGATGAGAGGAAATGGACGGAAAGTGGAGTATGCCTAATTGAGAACCCTGCCAACAACAGTGATGGAAGAACTGCTGCCGAGGAAGAAGGAAGGCATCTCAAAAGCACTAGGTGCAAGGTGGAAGAGAAATTTCTATTGCATTCACCCAGAAAAACTGGGAGAATGGAATGGGAGCAGAATGGGTGGAGGTGTAGATAAGATAGTTAAGGAAGTCTGTGTGCTTGTACCGAATATTAGTTGTGAGTCTTTATGGAGGTAGAAAAGGTGAAAAGGAAAGGGAGGGTCACAGATTGACAATGTAAAAATAAAAGCAGGGTTCGAATTAGCAGCAAAGAAGCTAAGAGTTGTGAAATTTTGTGCAAGAAGCAGCATCAAACATATTCAACATACCCAGAACAGAGTTGAGGCCCGAGTAGGACTGAAACAAGTACATTTTCAGATATCCCATAGAGACAGGCATAGGTTGGACCCATGCAAAATCCCATAGCTTCATCTTTGGTTTGGAGAAAGTGAGTGGAAGTTAAAAAAATACTCGTTAAGAACAAGATTAATCAGTAAATGGGTGTAAAGTTTTCAAAAATGAAACTGAATCAGTACTTGAGGGAAATAAACTTGTCAGATTACATGGATAGAGCAGGGGAATGGTACTAAATGAATTGCTGAACAACAAGCTGACTGGATTCATTCAGCTAAGTGGTCTCCTCTGTCTTGTTATTTTAGACTGCAAACTTGTCCAAACAGAGTTATAGCAACTACTTGATGAATCCATCCAGTGGGTTATACAGGGAGCACATCAACATGCAAATCCAGCCTTCAGTGCCTGGAGGACATGGGCAAAACTAAACAGGTTGAAGCCACAAGTTACACCACAAGAATCACATTCCAAATTGAATCTGAGTTGGTATATCAGGAGAGCGGAAAGCCAAGCAAAAAATTATTGCTATTTGTTTTTACTGGGGGTGTCAGACAAATATCAAGCATAGGCCCTAATGGAAAGAGGACTGAGAGCTACACTGCACCTGTGAGTCGGCTGGGGTGATATACTGCGTCTGGTGCTCCCGATGTGGTCTTCTATATTTCTATATATTGACAAGACCCGACGTAGGCTGGGAGACCATTTCGCTGAACACCTATGCTCTGTCTGCCAGAGAAAGCAGGATCTCCCAGTGGCCACACATTTTAATTCCACATCCCATTCCCATTCTAATATGTCCATCCACGGCCTCCTCTACTGTAAAGATGAAGCAACACTCAGGTTGGAGGAACAACCCCTTATATTCTGTCTGGGTAGCCTCCAACCTGATGGCATGAACATTGAATTCTCTAACCTCTGTTAATGCCCCACCTCCCCTTAATACCCCATCGCTTATTTATTTATTATGATTTATTTATTTATTTATTTATTTTTTCTTTCCCCCCTTTTTTCCTCTTTTTTTCTCCCTCTGTCCCTCTCACTATAACTCCTTGCCCATCCTCTGGGTTTTTCCCTCTTCCTCCTTTCTTTCTCCCTAGGCCTCCCGTCCCATGATCCTCTCCCTTCTCCAGCTTTGTATCCCTTTTGCCAATCAACTTTCCAGCTCTTAGCTCCATCCCTCCCCCTCCTGTCTTCTCCTATCATTTCAGATTACCCCCTCCCCCTCCCACTTTCAAATCTCTTACTAGCTCTTCTTTCAGTTAGTCATGACGAAGAGTCTTGGCCCAAAACGTTGACTGTACCACTTCCTATAGATGCTTCCTGGCCTGCTGCATTCACCAGCATTTTTTGTGTGTGTTGCTTGAATTTCCAGCATCTGCAGGTTTCCTCATGTTTGCCCACCAGTGGAAACTCCTGGCCTATGAAGGAACATTGCAACACTTGAGTTCATTCTTCAGGAGCACAAAGGAATTTAGCATAAATGACTGAAGAGGTGCACCTCATACTAGCAAACTCCCTTGTTAAGTACTGCATACTGCACCTGGGTCGGAAACTGAAGAACTGACATTGGTGCCATTAAGAGCATCAAATTTTACTAAGCCAAAGTGGAAGCAGGTGATTCTCAATCCTTAAGATACTGTCTTAGACATAGAGAAAAAGGGAGCACTGGATTAACCTGGTGAGAACAAATAATGGCAGCATGCAGAGACACAGCAGCTTCTCTGGCTCCCAATAATGGTGCCAGTTTTAAATCCTTAGATAGTGGTTGAAAGTTTCTAGTCAGGGATTTCAGTCAACCAAAGCTCCATGAATACAGCACCACTAAGCTCTTAGACAAAATTACCTTTAATCTGCCATCAGCAGAGTTAATAGCTTAACATGTTGGTACCTCAAGGGTGGTCATCTTATGGCCCAACCAGAAGCCCTGGCTGAACACAGAGGTGTTTTCTACTAAAAGCCTGGGATATTACCAACCTTCAAATCTGGACACAGAACATATCTCAGAGCAGCCAGGAGAAATATCATCTTAGTTATCAAGAGGGCAAAGACCACCTACGCAAAAATATTCAGCAACACCTGTCCAATAATTATTTCCGGCATATGTGGCAGGGCATTAAAGGCATTACTGATTATACAAGGAAAAACTGTACCAGTGATGCCTCCCTCTCTGATGCTCCAAACAACTTGCACGCCTCGAAGCCTGCATACAACACAATACCAGCCACGATAGCTAGTCCCCACCCAGGTGAGCAGCCACTGTCTGTAACAGCAGCAGGTATGAGAACGACTCTGCAGAGTCAATCCCCATAAGGTGGCTGGGCCAGACAGCATCCCTGGCTGACTACACAGGGAATGTGCACACCAGCTCATAGACATCTTCAGCACTTCACTCATCCAGGCTGCTGTCCCCACATGTTTCCTATCAGCCACCATCACCCCTGTTCCAAAGAACTCTACACCTTCAGAACTAAACAACTGCTGCCCAGTGGCCAATCAACATGAAGTGCTTTGAATGGCTGAAATGGCAGATATCAGAAACTCCATTCCTGCCACACTGCACACTCACCAATATGCTTACCAACAGAACCACTCTACAACAGATGCCATGGCATCGGTCATGCACCTGGCCCTGGCACACCTAGAAAACAGGAACACTTATGTCAGAATGCTGTTGGGCATTCAACACTATTGCCCCACAACCCTTGGTGAACAAAACACCACTGTGCAACTTCCTAACCAACAGACCTCAGAGAGTCAGGATGCACAACCACCCTCCCTCCCCTTCATCCTCAACACAAGTGCCCCCCGGGCTGTGTGCTGAGCCTTTGCTGTACACTCTGCTCACACATGACTGCATGGCCAAATACTTGAGCAATCATATTGTCAAGTTTTACGATGACATGACGGCGATGGGGCTCATCAACAACAAAGATGAGATGGCCTACAGAGACAAGGTGGAAGAGCTTGAAGCCTGGTACCAGGCAAATAACCTCTTCCTCGATGTCAACAGGACAAAGGATCTGGTTATCGACTTCAGGAGAACTCAAACCACTCACATGTCCCTTTACATCAATGGCACAGCAGTGGAAACTACAAGCAGATTCAAAGTCCTCGGACATCTTGCACAAGCTTTCATAGTACATACGTTCTACACAATCAGGAAATCTCACCAATGCCTCTACTTATTGAGGAGGCTGAAGAGAGCTGGACTTTGCACATCTACACTCACCTCCTTCTACAGATGCGCAGTAGAGAGCATCCCTGCTTCGTATGGAAACTGCACTGTGGTGGTCAGAAAAGCTCTACAACAGGAAGTCAAAACTGCCCAGCATTTAACTGGCACCAACCTACCTGCTATCTAAGGCATACCTGTATATACAGAAAGGTGCTGGAGAAAGGCCAGTAATGTCATGAAGAATCTCACCCACCCTGCTCATGGACTGTTGATTCCACTTCCATCAGGGAGGAGGCTATGTAGAGTCCACACCAGGATGATCAGACCCAAAAACAGTTACCCCTCCACATCCCTCACCACCTCTCCTTTCAGTCACCTTATGTACAGACACTACTGTGTCTCACATCACTTTTGGACATATAATCAAACTATGTATATAAGTTATCTTACTTATTCATATTTATTGTGTTTTTTTAATTATTTCACTCTTTGTTTTCTGCAGGTTCACTCCCTCCATGATTCCCTTGTCCATTCATCCCTCCCTACTAACCCCCTTCCTGGCACATATCCCTGCAAGCGATGGAAACATTACACCAGCCCATTCACCTCCACCTTTACTTCCATTCAGTGCTCCAAACAGTCCTTCCAGGTGAGGCAACACTTCACCTGCAAATCTGTTAGGGTCATCTACTGTATCCGGTGCTCCCAATGGGAGACCACTTTGTTCAGTCTTCACTGTGGAAGATTCCAGCAGTATACCAGAAATTCAGGAGTGTCAGGGGGCAGAAGTGAGTGTAGTTGCCATTACTAAGGAGAAGGTACTTGGGAAGTTGAAAGTTCTGAAGATAGATAAGTCATCCGGACCAGATAGATTGCACCCCAGGGTTCTGAAAGAGGTAATTGAAGAGAATGTGGAGACAACGGTATTATCTTTCAAGAATCACTAGATTCTAGAATGGTTCTGGAGGGTTGAAAAATTGGGCACGTCCCCCCCACTCTTTAAGACAAGAGAGTGGCAGAAGAAAGGAAACTATAGGCCAATTAGTCTGACTTCAGTGATCGAGAAAAATTTGAAGTCATTATTAAGGTTGAGGTTTCAGGATAACTGAAGGCATGTGATAAAGTAGGCCAAAGTCAGCATGGTTTCGATAAAGGAAAATCTTGCCTGACAAATCCATTGGAATTCTTTGAGGAAATAACAGGTAGGACAGACAAAGGAGAGTAAGTGGAGTGGATGTTAACTTGGATTTTCTGAAGGCCTTTCACAAGGTGCTGTACATGAGGCTGCTTAATAAGATAAAAGCCCAGGGTATTACATGAAAGATACTAGCATGGATAGAAGATTGGCTGACTGGCAGGAGGCAAATAGTGGAAATAATAGGGGCCTATTCTTGTTGACTTTTGGTGACTAGTGGTGTTCTGCAGGGGTCGGTATTGGGACTGTTTGTTTTCACATTATACGTCAATGATTTGGATGATGGAATTGATACCTTTGTGGCCAAGTTTGCAGATGATACAACGATGGGTGGAGGGGCAGGTAGTGTTGAGGAAGCAGGGTGTCTGCAGAAGGACTTAGACAGATTGGGAGAATGGGCAGAGAAGTGGCAGATGCAATATAGTGTAGGGAAGTGTATGGTCATGCAGCTTGGTAAAAGGAATAGAGGCATAGACTATTTTCTAAAAGGGGCGAAAACTCAAAAACCAAAGGTGCAGAGGCAAATGAAATGTTAGCATTCATTTTGAGAGGTCTAGAATACAAGAGCAAGGATATAATGCTGAGGCTTTATAAGGCATTGGTCAGTCTGCACTGGGAGTATTATGAGCAGTTTTGGGTCCCGAATTTATGAAAAGATGTGCTGGTATTGCAGAGGTTATAGGCTAGACTCATGAGCATGATTGTGGAAATGAAAGGGTTCATTTGATGGCTCTAGGCCTGTACTTTCTGGAGTTTAGAGAATGAGGGGAGGTCTAGAAATCTATTGAATATTGCAAGGCCTAGATAGAGCAGATGTGGAGAGAATGTTTCCTATTCTTGGACCGGAAGGCACAGCCTCAGAATTGAGGGATGTCCATTTAGAACAGAGATGGGGAGGATTTTCTTTAGTTAACACAAAATAATCTGCAGGTGCTGGGGTCAAAGCAACACTCACAACACGCTGGAGGAACTCAGCAGGTCGGACAGCATCCGTGGAAAAGATCGGTCGACGTTTTGGGCCGGAACCCTTCGTCAGGACTGTAAGGGGAAGGGGCAGAGGCTCTATAAGGAAGGTGGGGGCAGGGTGGGAAGGAGAAGGCTGGTAGGTTCCAGGTGAAAAACCAGTAAGGGGAAAGATAAAGGGGTGGGGGAAGGGAGGCAGGGAGGTGATAGGCAGGAAAGGTAAAGAAAGAATAGGGGAAAACACAATGGGTAGTAGAAGGAGGTGGAACCAAGAGGGAGGTGGTAGGCAGCTGGGGAAGGGGGCAGATTTTCTTTAGTTAATTATACTTAAAGCACAGATTGATAGGTTCTTATTTAGCCAGGGCATCAAAGGTTACAGAAAGAAGGCAGGAGAATGTGGTTGAGAGGGATAATAAATCAGCAATGATGGAATGGCCTAATTCTGCTTCTACGCCTTATGGTCTTATGGTCTAGTCTCAACCCCATCAGTCATCCTTTGCAACATTTGCCAGTTTTAAAAAGATTCCACCACCACCACATTTTCCCCTCTGGTCCCATTTTTTTCATTTCAAAATGTTCTTCATGATGCCCTGGGTTGGTTTTCCATTTCCACCAACTACTTTCCTTTTAACAATACTTTCCAATGTAGCCACGGACAATCAAACACATCTATTTCTTCTTCTTCCTTTTCCAACATCCATGGGACCAAACAGATTTTCCAGGTGAATATGTGATTTTTTTGCACTCCTTCTAATCTTGTGTGTTATATTCACTGTTCCTCATGTGATTTTCTCTACATTGGAGGAAACAAATGCAGGTTGTCTGACTGATTTATGGAGCCCCTCCACTGGGTCTTCAGGGCACCTCAGAGTTCCCATTGTCTGACAATTTATTCTCTATCTGATCTATCTGTCTGAGGCCCATTGTACTGTAATAACAATGCTCAATATGAGCTTCAGGAACGACATCTTTGACTGGGCACGTTGAAACCTTCTGAACTCATTACCGAATTTTACAATTCCAGGTTCATACTTTCTACGTCTGCATCAGTAGTTTTTTTTTTGTTATTGTACTGCTCTTGTAAGATTGGATTAGATTTTCTCTCAATATCATCACAGACTTGCCTGCTGGGCATATTGTAGGTCTCTGCATTTTTCAAGATTTCACATTCCTTTGTCTGTATCCTCCATCATGGCACGATGTTACTGAGTTCTCTATCTCCTTCCTGTGCTTGGACTGATAGTTATTTAAGATTCGGCCCACTACGGTAGCATCATCTGCAAACTTGTGGATGGAGTCAGAGCAGAATCTGGCCGCACAGTCCCAAGTACACAGGAAGTAGAGTAGTGGAATGAGCACCAGTGTCCAGAACAATCATAGCGGCGGTGTGGCTGCCTTTCCTCACTAGTTGCATTCTGTTGTCAGGAAGTTGAGGATCCAGTTGCAGAGGGAGGTGTTGCCTCCAAAGTCTCAGAGTTTGGTGATGAGTTTGCTTGGAATTATGGCATTGAAGGCAGAACTGTAATTAATAAACAATTGTCTAAAATAACTGTCTTTACTCTTCCAGATGCTCCAGAGATGAGTGTAGCACCAGGGAGATTTGCAAATTGCAATGGGTCAAAGTAGTCTGAAAGGCTGGAATTAATATGTGCCATAACCAGTGTCTAGAAGTGCTTCATGATGTTGGATGTCAGAGCCATTGGTGATAGTTGTTAAAGCGTGTTACTTCATTTTTCTAGCTATTGGGATTATAGTGACCTCCTTTAGGCAGGTGGGAACCTCTGAATGAAGGAGGGAGAGGTTAAATGTCTGCAAATACCCATGCCAGCTGATCTGTACAGGATCTAAGGATGCAGTCCAGGACACCATTCAGGATAGATGCTTTCTGTGGGTTCATTCTCCAGAAGATCTGCAGTGGTGACTGTGGGTCCAGGTGCATTGGAGACTACTGGTTTAGGTGATGACATATCAATCCCTTTCTGTTCATGCATAGAATATATTCAACTGTATGTCGTGTGGTCAGCAATGCTGCCTAGCTGAGATTTAGTTTTACAGCTTGTGATATCATGTGAGCTCTGCTGGTCTGGAACTTGATTTTGGACTGGTTTAGCATCTAGGCATCTCTGATAGTCTTATGGACATCATATCAACATTTCTTGTTAAGATCAGGTCACCTGATTTGATTGCTGCAGTCCTAGACTTCACTTATGAATCTTCCGGTTCATCCATGGTTTGAGATTTGGGAACACCCAAGACTTGGAGGACTAACTTATAGGGAGAGGTTTGACAATGTAGCACTTTATTCATAAGAATGTACAAGACTGGGAGGTGATCCTATGGAGGTGTATAAAATCATAAGAGCACAGATAAGGTAGATGCACTCAGTCTTCTGCCAGGGTTGTGTATCAAGAACAGGAGGGCATTGATTGAAGGTGAGAGGGAAAAATTTAAGAGGAATACAGTTAAGAAGGCACGGGGAGCCTTGCAAGTCCTCACTTTCTGAGGAGATTGAGGCAGGCAAGGCTCCCAGGAGCACCATTGTGAGTGTCCTGCCTGGCTGCATCATTGTGTGGAACAGAAGCTGCAAGGCATCAGACCGCTAGACCCAACAGAGGATAGCAGAAACCTCGGAGAGGATTACTAGGATTTCCCTTCCCCTATTTGTGACATTTACCAGGAGTGTTGTAGACAAAGGGCCTGAAGCATTGTTCAGGGTCCCGACCACTCATCCCACAATCTCTTTGGCCCACTACCATCAAGAAGGAGGCCCTGGAGCATCAGAACTAGGACTGCAAAACTGGGCAACAGCTTCTTCCCTCAGGCTGTGAGACTAATGAATACCTTGACACCACAGAGGTCTCATCACTGGGACAGCAAGCTGTTTACCTTTTACTGTACTGTTTACTGTTTACCAATGTGCACTACATGCATTTTGAATTATATTTTATTAACTTATTTACAATAACGTTTTGTTTTATGTGATAGATGTGTTGTGAATGTTGTTTTGTTTGGTTGTGTATATGTAGTAAGATGACAACAAACTTCAACTTCAACTTGAACTAGTGGAACTTCTGAGGCAGCTTTTCTCATGCAAAGGCTGCTACCTATGTGGAATGAGCTTTTGGAGAAAGTGGTTGAGACAGGCACAATGACAGCATCTGAAAGACAGTTGGACAGGTACATGGACTGAAACAATTTAGAAGGTTATGGGCCAAACGATGGCAAAATGGACTAGCTTGGATGGGCCATCTTAGTCAGTGTGGACTGGCTAAGCCAAAGGACCTATCTCCATGCTGAATACACATCAAAGTTGCTGGTGAATGCAGCAGGCCAGGCAGCATCTCTAGGAAGAGGTACGGTCGAAGTTTCGGGCCAAGACTCTTCGTCAGGACTAACTGAAGGAAGAGCTAGTAAGAGATTTGAAAGTGGGAGGGGGAGGGGGAGATCCAAAATGATAGGAGAAGACAGGACGGGGAGGGATGGAGCCAAGGGCTGGACAGGGTCCAACATATTATTCTCCGTAACTTCCGCCCCCTCCAATGGGATCCCACCACAAAGCACATCTTTCTCTCCCCCCCCCCGCCTGCCTTCAGCAGCGACCGCTCCCTATGCGACTCCCTTGTCCATTCGTCCCCCCTATCCCTCCCCACTGATCTCCCTCCTGGCACTTATCCTTGTAAGCAGAACAAGTGCTACACATGCCCTTACACTTCCTCCCTTACCACCATTCAGGGCCCCAGATAGTCCTTCCAGGTGAGGCGACACTTCACCTGTGAGTCGGCTGGGGTGATATACTGCGTCCGGTGCTCCCGATGTGGCCTTCTATATATTGGCGAGACCCAACGCAGACTGAGAGATCATTTTGCTGAACACCTATGCTCTGTCCGCCAGAGAAAGCAGGATCTCCCAGTGGCCACACATTTTAATTCCACATCCCATTCCCATTCTGACATGTCTATCCACGGCCTCCTCTACTGTAAAGATGAAGCCACATTCAGGTTGGAGGAACAACACCTTATATTCCGTCTGGGTAGCCTCCAACCTGATGGCATGAACATTGACTTCTGCTAATGCCCCACCTCCCCCTCGTACCCCATCCGTTATTTATTTATATACACACATTCTTTCTCTCTCTCTCCTTTTTCTCCCTCTGTCCCTCTGACTATACCCCTTGGCCATCCTCTGGGTTCCCCCCCCCTTTTCTTTCTCCCTGGGCCTCCTGTCCCATGATCCTCTCATATCCCTTCTGCCAATCACCTGTCCAGCTCTTGGCTCCATCCCTCCCCCTCCTGTCTTCTCCGATCATTTTGGATCTCCCCTTCCCCTCCCACTTTCAAATCTCTTACTAGCTCTTCCTTCAGTTAGTCCTGACGAAGGATCTCGGCCCGAAACGTCGACTGTACCTCTTCCTAGAGATGCTGCCTGGCCTGCTGCGTTCACCAGCAACTTTGATGTGTGTTGCTTGAATTTCCAGCATCTGTAGAATTCCTCGTGTTTCCATGCTGAATACTGTAACTTTGTGAATCTATTTAAACTAACTGGTTTTCTTCCTCTCCCAGTCTGAAAAGTTAGTCTTCCACAGATGTGACCTTACCTACTGAGTGTTTCCAATCTTTTTCTTGTTTTACTTGAGATTTTCAGCATTGACCATTTTATAATTTACATTCTTGAACCGAGCATGCAGGACTGAAATTGAATAGATCTTTGACATTCCTCAGCATTTTACCGCAGCACTTAATAAAGAACAACTCCCGTGAAATTTACTATAGTTTTTATTATAGTTTGTTACCATCTTATACAAGATGGGTTGTAAAAACAGCAAAAATGAATGTTGAGATTAATAATTTCCAAAAGTTGATTTTGCCTGAAGCTGACAAAATACATTTAGGTATTCTTTATTTAAAACTGCATTATTATTATTTAAATTAACAGGTTCTTCCAGTTATTGCCAACACAGTGCTATTGAGATTGATTGATATTTCATGGAGGTGGGGTGCTTGATTCTAAGGACACATCATTATGCAGTGATATTAAGCAACTATGTCTGTACAGATGGAGTGCTTTTTGAGAGAAAGAAATTTCTGCGTCACTGCAAGAAGAAAGGTCACAATGAAAGGACAAACCAGTTCTCCTGATAAGATGAACGTAATAGTTGCAAATTACAGGTCATGAGCACACCCAAATTTCGTAACAATTGGAGAAAACTATTAAGAATAATTATAAGAATGATAGTGTTATCAGTCTCATGAATATGTTATCAGAGATAGGATTGTATTAATCAACTTGCTCTATCATATTCTACAGTCAATCATTTTGTCAACATCTCTATGCTCTATAATACTTTCAAACTGAACCCGGATCTTTGATGCTAATTCAAACACTAGAGTAAATAAATTCGGAGTGTGGCATGTGATCTAAGGGATTGTCTAAGGCAGTGCTTAACCAGAATGTTGAGGCAACATGAATTACGTAATTACATCTTGGTACAGTTCCTGAACACACTATTTCTGACTCAGATGCAAATATGCTCAGGTAGTCAGACCATATGTCACCAAGAAAGAATATAGAGAGAGATTGTACATTCCTTATTTAAGTAAAAGAGCAACTACAACATCATGCTATCCTTATATAGTATTGTGCAAAACTCTTAGGCACACATACATAGCTAGAGTGCCTAACTCTTTTGTGGAGTACTGTAATAATTTTATGTATTGCATGTACTGCTGCCGCAAAAAAATCTTATTTCATGACATATGTGAATGATGATAAACTTGATTCTGATATGGGTCTCTATTATGGGCTGAGAGTGGGAAGATGGCAGGGAAAGGGAAATCATGGTTGGGAGAGGGGATGGAGCAGGAAGCAACAGAGAGACATACTGTAATGATCAATAAACCAAATGTTTGGAATGAATGACCTTGCCTGGTCTCTCAGGACTGGGTGTGTCTGCACGTGCACCACCTCCCATCCCTGACGCTCCACCTCTGTCACCTACCCCACGTTCCTCCTGTGGTGCTCCACCCTCACCATTCCCAACATCCTTTGCTCCTGACAGATTTACAAGCTTGCTGTCCTTTGCATGTTGACAAATATAGTACTGTGCAAAAGTCTTAGGCACCCGAGCTATATATACGTGCCTAAGGCTTTGGCATAGTACGTACTGTATGTTTAATGTACAAATTGTCACAAAGTTTAAAATAGGCAAAGGAAGAATAGAACAGGAGAGTTCTGCAGGTATGGTTGGGAGTTTTGAGTAGAGAGGAGTGTAAAGGAAGGCAATAGGAATGGATTTCAATGGATTTCAATGGCACTATGTGTGAAATGCCTCTGCCATTGCCTTATTAACATCCATACAGACAACAGCCATTGTCTACTTTCATCTATCCCCTCAGTCACCTCTTCAAAAAATTCCCATGGATTTTTCATCCATGACCTCCCACTTCCATTCACAAAACCATACTGACTACCCTGATCAGGCCTTAACTGATCAGACCTTGACAAACCATGCTGACTACCCTGAACAGGCCTTAACCGATCAGACTTTGACAAACCATGCTGACTACCCTGAACAGGCCTTAACCAATCAGACTTTGACAAACCATGCTGACTACCCTGATCAGGCCTTAACCAATCAGACCTTGACAAACCGTGGTGACTATTCCAATCAGGTCTTAACCGATCAGATCTTGACAAACCATGTTGACTACCCCGATCAGGTCTTAACCGATCAGACCTTGACAAACCATGCTCCATGTAGCCATCTAGGAGTCTCTTAAAAGACCCTACCATTTCCGCCTCCACCACCACCATCGCCAGCAGCCCATTCCGTGCACTCACCACTCCCTGCGTAAAAAAACTTACCCCTGACATCTCCTCTGTACCTACTTCCAAGTACCTTAAAACTATGCCCTCTTGTGCTAGCCATTTCAGCCCTGGGGAAAAGCCCCTGACTATCTACACGATCAATGCCTCTCATTATCTCGTACACTTCTATCAGGTCACCTCTCATCTTCAGTCGCTCCAAGGAGAAAAGGCCGCGTTCACTCAACCTATTCTCATAAGGCATGCTCCCCAATCCAGGCAACATCCTTGTAAATTTCCTCTGCACTCTTTCTATGGTTTCCACGTCCTTCCTGCAGTGAAGCGACTAGAACCGAGCACAATACTCCAAGTGGGGTCTGACCAGGGTCCTATATAGCTGAAACATTACCTCTCTTCTCTTAAACACAATCCCACAATTGATGAAGGCCAATGCACTGTATGCCTTCTTAACCACAGAGTCAACCTGCGTAGCAGCTTTGAGTGTCCTACAGACTTGGACCCCAAGATCCCTCTGATCTCCACACTGCCAAGAGTCCTACCAATAATGCTATATTCTGTCATTATATTTGACCTACAAAATGAACCACCTCACACTTATCTGGGTTGAACTCTATCTGCCACTTCTCAGCCCAGTTTTGCATCCTATCAATGTCCCGTTGTAACCTCTGACAGCCCTCCATACTATCCACAACACTCCCAACATTTGTCATCAGCAAATTTACTAACCCATTCCTACACTTCCTCATCCAGGTAATTTATAAAAATCACAAAGAGTAGGGGTCCTGGAACAGATCCCTGAGGCGCACCACTGGTCACCGACCTCCGTGCAGAATATGACCCATCTACAACCACTCTTTGCCTTCTGTGGGCAAGCCAGTTCTGGATCCACAAAGCAATGTCCCCTTCCTCGATAAGCCTTGCATTGGGTACCCTATCAAATGCCTTGCTAAAATCCATATACACTACATCTGCTGCTCTACCTCCATCAATGTGTTTAGTCACATCTTCAAAAAATTCAATCAGGCTCGTAAGGCATGACCTGCCCTTGACAAAGCTATGCTGACTATTCCTAATCATATTATGCCTCTCTGAATGTTCATAAATCCTGCCTCTCAGGATCTTCTCCATCAACTTACCAACCACTGAAGTAAGACTCACTGGTCTATAATTTCCTGGGCTATCTCTACTCCCTTTTTTGAATAAAGGAACAACATCCGCAATCCTTCAATCTTCCAGAACCTCTTCCGTCCTCATTGATGATGCAAATATCATTGCCAGAAGCTCAGCAATCTCCTCCCTCACCTCCCACAGTAGCCTGGGGTACATAAATCCAGTCCGGTCCTGGTGACTTGATGCTTTTCAAAAGCTCCAGCACATTCTCTTCCTTAATATCTACATTCTCAAGCTTTTCAGTCCACTGCAAGTCATCCCTACAATTGCCAAGTTTCTTTTTCATAGTGAATACTGAGGCAAAGTATTCATTAAGTACCTCCGCTATTTCCTCCGGTTCCATACACACTTTAACACTGTCACTCTCGATTGGTTCTATTCTCTCACATCTTATCCTCTTGCTCTTCACAGACTTGTGGAACGCCTTGGGGTTTACCTTAATCCTGTCCGCCAATGCCGTTTCGTGGCCCCTTCTGGCTCTCCTAATTTCATTCTTAAGCTCCTTCCTGCCAACCTTATAATTTTCCTGATTCCTATCATTACCTAGTTTTTTGAACCTTTTGTAAGCTTTTCTTTTCTTCTTGACTAGATTTACAACAGCTTTTGTACACCACAGATCCTGTACCCTACCATCTTTTCCATGTCTCATTGGAATGTACCTACTCAGAACCCCACGCAAATATCCCCTGAACATTTGCCATATTTCTTCCGTATGTTTCCCTGAGAACATCTGTTTCCAGTTTATGCTTCCAAGTTTCTGCCTGATAGCCTCATGTTTCCCCTTACTCCAATTAAATGTTTCTCTTACTTGTCTGTTCCTATCCCTCTCCAATGCTATGGTAAAGGAGATAGAATTGTGATCGCTATCCCCAAAATGCTCTCCCACTGAGAGATCTGACACCTGACCAGGTTCATTTCCCAATACCAGATCAAGTACAGCCTCTCCTCTTGTAGGCTTATTTACATATTGTGTCAAGAAACCTTTCTGAACACACCTAACAAACTCCACCCCATCTAAACCCCTCACTCCAGGGAGATGCCAATCAATATTTGGGAAATTAAAATCTCCCATCACAACAACCCTGTTATTATTACTCCTTTCCAGAATCTGTCCCCCTATCTGCTCCTCTATGTCCCTGTTACCATTGGGTGGTCTATAAAAAAACACCCAGTAGAGTTATTGACCCCTATTCCTAACTTTCAGCCATAGAGACTCCGTAGACAACCTCTCCTTTCCTGCAGCTATGACACTATCTCTGATCAACAGTGCCACACCCCCACCTCTTTTGCCTCCCTCCCTGTCCTTTCTGAAACATCTAAAGCCTGGCACTTGAAGTAGCTATTCCTGCCCCTGCACCATCCAAGTCTCTGTAATGGCCACAACATCATAGCTCCAAGTACTGATCCACGCTCTAAGCTCATCTGCTTTATTCATGATACTACTCGCATTAAAATAGACTCATCTCAAACCATTGGACTGAGTGTGTCCCTCCTCTATCACCTGCCTATCCTCCCTCTTGAACTGTTTCCAAGCTTTCTCTATTTGTGAGCAAACCTCCCTTTCCTCCGTCACTTCAGTTCGGTTCCCACCCCCCAGGAATTCTAGTTTAAATTCTCCCCAATAGCCTTAGCAAACTTTCCCACCAGGATATTGGTCCCCCTCAGATTTAGGTGCAATCTGTCCTTTTTGTACAGGTAAACTTACCCCAGAAGAGGTCCCAATGATCCAGAAATCTGAATCCCTGCTCTCCACTCCAATCCCTCAGCCATGCATTTATCCTCCACCTCAATCTATTCCTATACTCACTGTCGCGTGGCACAGGCAGTAATCCTGAGATTACGACCTTTGAGGTCCCGCTTCTCAACTTCTTTCCTAACTCCCTGTAGTCTGTTTTCAGAACCTCCTCCCTTTTTCTACCTATGTCGTTGGTACCAATATGGACCATGACCTCTGGCTGTTGTTCTTCCCACTTCAAGATATCATGGATACGATCAGAAACATCCCAGACCCTGGCACCTGGGAGGCAAGCTACCATCCGCATTTCTTTCCTACGTCCACAGAATCGCCTATCTGACCCCCTAATTATAGAGTCCCCCATCACTGCTGCCATCCTCTTCCTTTCCCTCCCCTTCTGAGCCTTAGGGCCAGATTGTCGTTTCTCCCAGATAGGCCGTTCTCCCCCGCCCCCCCAACAGTACTCAGACAGGAGTACTTATTGTTAAGGGCCATGATGGTCTTTCCCTTGTCACCCTTTCACTGTTAATATAACTGAAGAACCTCTTGGGATTATCTTTAAACTTGCTTGCCAAATCTATCTCATACCCTCTTTTTATCTTACTGATATTCCTCTTAACTCTGGTCTTGAACATTTTATATTTGTCCAGGGACTCATTCATACCCAGTTAACTAAACACAATGTCAGCTTCTTTCTTTTTCTCTACCAAAGCCACAGAATCTCACCAGACAAGGTTCCCTGAATTGGGTATGTCTATCCTTCACCTTAACAGAAAAATGCCATCTCAGCACTTTTGATATAGTCCTTTTAAAAAGCCTCTCACTTGCCATCTGTTCTGTGATTTTAAATAGAATCACTCAGTTGATCCTGCCTAATGATCTCAAAGAGGGAGGAGGGAGGAGAAGATGGTGGTGTGACACAGCCCGTGTGACCGTTTCGAATGAATATCAATATGTGTAACTAGGGGCTGTGCATCAATCCGGATTTGATGGGAACAGCCGTGAAAGCACAAAGGAACATCTGGAGTAACTTCTGAAATGCCTGCTTCGCTGCTGCTGCTACAGTGCGATCGAGAATCTCCGGAGACGTAGGCCCCAAATCCTCGGCTTTGCGTATCGCCTGTTGCCGGGGCCAGGGTTGAAGCGCTCAGCAGAGATGGTGCTCGGTGCATCGGTGTCGGGAGGCGGTCGGAGGCTCAGAGGCTCAGAGTTTTTCGGATGGACTCGGGTCGGACTGTGGTCGGATGCTTCCAGGATGCTGCATCGGCAAGTTGGCGGCGCTGGAGGTTTACCGTCTGCGTGAGATAATGGGACTTTGAGAGACTCTGAGACTTTTACTGTGCCATGGTCTGTTCTTATCAAATTACAGTATTGCTTTGCACTGTTGTAACTATATGTTATAATTATGTGGTTTTTGTTAGTTTTTGAGTCAGTTTTTCATGTGTTTCCGTGATACTCTGGAAAAACATTTTATCATTTCTTAATGCATGCATTACTAAATGACAATAAAAGGGGACTGCGTGTCCTCATAATCATAATCATCATCATAAGATAGCCCTGCTCCATTTCATGACTTTAACCTGTGAACCTGTCCTAGCTTTTACGATAACTATTTTAAAGCTATTTTAAAGTGGTTACTGGACCCATGTAGCCCCTCAAATGTTCTCAGTTACTTGGCTCACTCTGTATCCTAAGAGGAGGTCCAGTATTGCTTCTTCAAGACTAGGTCCTCTATATATTGTGTGAGGAAACTGTTCTGAACACACCACACAAACCCTGCCCCATCCAGTCTCAGCTGATGATGGAAAATTGAAATCTCCCAGTAGCTCAAACCTACTATTCTCAAAACTATATGCAATTTCTTGACATATCTGCTCCTCAGGTTTCTGTTGACTATTGGGGAGTCTGTAATATAGCTCTATCAAGATGGCCTGTTGGGTGGCAGGGAGGAGATACTGTATATCTCCACCAAGGCGCTCCTTTCTTCTGCTAGCCTGCAGATCTTCCTTGGGCAAGGTATAGCACCTGCTTAGCCCCTTGTTCAGGGTCACGTGAGGCCGTGGGAGCAGGTGGTGAGTGGTCGTACGAGCAGCTGATGCATATCACAAGTCCTGGTTATGTGACCACTGACACCAATCAGACAATCTCTGAAGAGTATTAATAATGGCTGGGATCATCTGTCTTGTCAGAACACTGCCCAGAAAAGGGCAATGGCAAACCACTTCTGTGGAAAAATTTGCCAAGAACAATCATGGTCATGGAAAGACCATGATCACCCACGTCATTAAATATAGCACATAATGAACAAACAGATATGGTCATGCCCGTCATGTTTCTGAGTTCTACCCAAGTGGCCTTGTTAGATGATCACTTGAGAATATCCTCTCTAAGTTCTTCCGTTATGTTCCCCTTATCAAAAAGGTGACACTCACTCCACTCTCACCTGCTCCTCTGTCACATCTGAGCATCAATATCTCAGAGCACTGAGCTGACAGTCCTGCCCTTCTCTCAGCTACTCTTATGTATGGTCACAAAATCCCAGTCGCTAGAGGTAATTCACACCCTCAGTTCAACCGCCTTACCTGTTCATCTACATGGATTCAAATTTAAAGCAGTGCACCTATCTGCCCTTTTATTCCGAACATGGCTATCCTGATTGCTAGGCTTACACTCTTTGAATGCTGCATGTACCCATCATCTTATTAACTGCATCATCTTCAGTTTTGCTCCCTCTCTACCCCCCTCTCCCACTAATCTCCCTCCTGGCACTTATTCGTGTAAGCGGAACAAGTGCTACACATGCCCTTACACTTCCTCCCTTACCACCATTCAGGGCCCCAAACAGTCCTTCCAGGTGAGGCAACACTTCACCTGTGAGTCGGCTGGGGTGATATACTGCGTCCGGTGCTCCCGATGTGGCCTTTTATATATTGGCGAGACCCAACGCAGACTGGGAGACCACTTTGCTGAACATCTACGCTCTGTCCGCCAGAGAAAGCAGGATCTCCCAGTGGCCACATATTTTAATTCCACATCCCATTCCCATTCTGACATGTCTATCCACGGCCTCCTTTACTGTAAAGATGAAGCCACACTCAGGTTGGAGGAACAACACCTTATATTCCGTCTGGGTAGCCTCCAACCTGATGGCATGAACATCGACTTCTCTAACTTCCGCTAATGCCCCACCTCCCCCTCGTACCCCATCTGTTACTTATTTTTATGCACACATTCTTTCTCTCACTCTACTTTTTCTCCCTCTGTCCCTCTGAATATACCTCTTGCCCATCTTCTGGGTCCCCCCCCCCTTGTCTTTCTTCCCGGACCTCCTGTCCCATGATCCTCTCGTATCCCCTTTTGCCAATCACCTGTCCAGCTCTTGTCTCTATCCCTCCCCCTCCTGTCTTCTCCTATCATTTTGGATCTCCCCCTCCCCCTCCAACTTTCAAATCCCTTACTCACTCTTCCTTCAGTTAGTCCTAATGAAGGGTCTCAGCCTGAAACGTCGACTGCACCTCTTCCTAGAGATGATGCATGGCCTGCTGCGTTCTCCAGCAACTTTGATGTGTGTTGCTTGAATTTCCAGCATCTGCAGAATTCCTGTTGTTTGCCTATCTTTCTATTCCTGGACTCACAGTTGAGTGATGGACGATTTTCACCAATAGTACTATATAGTCAAACAGCATTTATTTGCAAATAACCTCCTTACCAAGGTGAGGATTTCACTTGCAGTCAGCACCAGACCCTTTTACAATGTGGATCCATATGTGCAAAGATTCAAATAAAATATCAAGGGCTGCAAAATAGAATGACAAAAAAAAACTTTTCATGTAGTACCAGTGCTTTTGTTGATCTATTATAAGAAAGATATTGGGGAGCCCAATTAAAGACAGAAAGAATTAATAGTTAACCAGCTGACAATGGTTGGTTTAAAGAAGTACATGTATATATTTATTTTCTAACTAAAGGAAATTTACACTAAATTTTAGACAGAAGAAATGGTGGTTGAAAATGATAGCATCTATAAAATATGCAATACTTGATTGTTTCCATTTTTAGGACTTGTTTCCAAACCAAAATTGCAGGAGAAATATTGTGGAGACGTTTGCCATGCTTTTTCAAACCTCCTCTGATTTAATTTGGATTTTTAAAAAATTATTTGTGTTACTCCATACTGCAGGAGAGAAATAACACAATTTTGGATGATATCCTAGATTATCACTTGGATTAAGGTAGAGAGAAAATAGGAGATAATCAGAAAGTAAGCAGTTTAATTAGCAGTGAACTATGTCTGTTTAATATGTGTGGGTGGGAGTATTTGCTCACAGGGTGTGTGTGAAGCGTCTAGTGCAATAGCGTAGTAGTGCTTGTAGTTAGTGCATGCCGTATGCCGCATAGTGCTCTCGGCTTGCTGCTCTCTGCTTACAGCTTTTGCTGCTGGCTAGCCTTCTTAATAGAGGGTGAAAAGAGGAGCCGAGTGTGTAAGCCTCCTCCTGCCAGTACAGAGCCTCTCCAACACCAAGACTCCTGCAGGGCCACACATGGAAACTGCATATCTTATAGTCCCAGGCTAAACTACAGGGGGTCTCGGAGCAGCAGTGGGCCCCAGAGACGTGGCGTGCAGGCCCACCACTGTGTGGACATGCCCTGGCGCCTGTCAACCACTGTCCCAGCTATGGGCAAATAACCCCACTGCCTTGTGGTAAGTCTGTTGAGACATGGCTAAGGGAGCACACCCTGACAGAAAAGCAATGTGCTGATGGCCCCTTAACAGACCAAGGATCCTGCAGCCTCCTGCAGCTAAGATGTGGGACTGGTTGTCCTGGGATCACCCTTGCCATTGGGATTTACCTCACCTTGGTGAAGATAGTGCTACTGGGGATGGCGCACCCCCATGGCACTTTAAAATCTTCCTTGCGCAGGTCTCCACCTCTGCCCACAGTGAACAATACCTGGACCGTAGATATGGTTGAAGTCTGACGGCGATGGGACATCTGGCAATGGGAGCAGGTACAAATGGACTGGGAGCTCCTAGTCAGAACCCTGCACGGCAGCGGCACAGGGTATTTGGTCGCTAGCAGCTGGGACTGAGTGGCATCTGTTTTCAGCAGACCCCTGTGCGACTGAGCAGCCCTATTAGAGACCGCACTGTTCACCCCAATTGGGGAAGGGCCTATAAAGGGTGGCCTAAAAATTGCCCATTCAATCAATCACCTGGATAGGTTACCGTGCCTATCGGGTTATTCCACTACTGTGGTCGAAATAAGAAACAATACAACCTAAAACTAGCAACATGGAATGTAAAGACTCTCCTGGACTCGTATGGCATCTCTGACAGACCTCACTGGAGAACAGCCTTGATCACTACTGAGCCTGGGCGTTACAACATCAACATTGCTGCCCTGAGTGAGACCAGGCTCCTGGATGAAGGCTCTTTACCAGAGGAAGGGATGGGTTACGCCTTCTTCTGGAAAGGTTTCCCCCCAGGTGAACAACATCTCCACGGAGTAGGATTGGCCATCAAGAACACCTTTCTACCAAGTCTCACAGAAGCACCTGTTGGCATTAGTGAAAGACTAATGACCCTCCGTATCCCCCTGGCAAAGAAATGTTATGCCATGTTTCTCAGTGCCTATGCACCACCTTTGCCATCTGAGAATGAGGCCAAGGAATGCTTTTATCAGACATTGGATGAAGCTCTTTGCCGGATCCCTAAGAATGATAAGATCCTTTTGCTTGGGGACTTCAACACTAGGGTGGGACAGAACAACAGGATATGGAGTGGAGTGCTAGGTAGGCATGGTATTGGCAAGGTGAATGCAAATGGCATGAGGCTATTTACTCTTTGCTCTGAGCATAACCTTACCATAACCATCACCATCTTCCAGCAGAAGGCAAAATATAAGACCTCATGGATGCACCCTCCCTCTAAACATTGGCACGTGATCGACTTCATCATTGTGAAACGTAGTGACATCAAGGATGTTCTCATCACCCGTGCCATGAGAAGTGCAGAGTGCTGGACTGACCACCGTATGATTGTGGCCAAGCTCCATATGAAAGTGCGTCCCCCCTTGCAGCTGCAAAAACCCCATAGAAAGCGACTAAATTTCAACTGTCTGAGAAACACAGAAGCAAGAAGTGAGTTTTGATGCATCCTAGCTGAGAAACTAAGGGAGCTGGAACCTTGTCTGAGCTCAGAAAATACCATGGAACAACAGTGGACCTATATCAGCTCTGTGCTCTATGAGGCAGCAGCCCAATCCATCGGCCATAAGAGCAGGAACCACCAAGATTGGTTTGATGATAACGCAGACACCCTCTACAACGTGCTTAAGGACATGCACAAAGCACACCGGGCAAATTTAGATAACCCTTCATCCATCAGCATCAGGCAGCATTGGCAGGCAGCTCGGAGGAAAGTGCAATAGGCAATACGGGCATACAAAATGAGTGATGGACTGAAAAGGCACATGAAATCCATTCCTTTGCTGATAATAATTTTTACAATGCTGTCCAAACCAACTACAGCCCAATAAATCGATGCATATTCCCCTGAAAACAGCAGATGGTCTAACATTTCTGAAGAATCAGAATACCGTTCTGCTGAGGTGGGCTGAGCATTTTAACACCCTGCTTAGTCAGGACTCTGACGCAGACCCCACCATCCTGGACAAACTGCCTAACCACGACCTCAGTCTACCACCAGCATTCCAGGAGGTTCTATCAGCTGCCCATTCCCTTAAGAACAACAAGTCCCCTGGCACTGACAATCTCGCTGCTGAGTTACTGAAGAACGGAGGGTACATATGTATTCGCACCCTCTACCAGTACATCACCAAGGCCTGGACTGATGAGAACATCCCACAGCAATGGAGAAATGCAAACGTCGTTGTCGTTTATAAGAACAAGGGTGTCAAGGCCATCTGCGGCAATAGTAGGGGCATACCACTCCTTTCTGTTGCTGGAAAGGTCCTGGCTAAGGTGATGCTTCAGAGACTCATCAGTAACATCACCGAGTCAATGCTGCCTGAATTGCAGTGTGGGTTTAGGAAGAACAGGAGCACGATCGACATGATCTGCAGGAAAATGCCGGGAGCAACATCAGGACCTTTGGCTCCATATGGCCTTTGTTGACCTCTCCAAAGCATTCGACACTGTGCAAAGAGAGCTCTTATGGGATGTTCTCCTCAGGTTTGGCTGTCCCAATAAATTTGTTATCATCCTCTGCCAGTTCCACGATGGGATGACTGCTCGGGTGACCATAGGAGGACAAGAGTCTGAGCCCTTCCTTGTACGCACAGGGGTGAGGCGGGGTGTGTACTAGCACCAATGCTCTTTAACATCTTCCTCTTGTGTGTTACCAAGCTTCTCCACAACGAGATCGAAGACAGCAGCGGTGTGGTAGTGGACGTCAGATTAGATGGCAACCGCTTTGACATCAGGAGGCTCCACGCAACCACCAAACTCTGTAGAGAGCGGGTCCTGGAGCTGCAGTATGCAGATGACTGTGCTCTTGTGGCCCATACTCCGGAGGATCTTCAGACTGTCCTTGCTGTGGCGGTGAGAGCGTACAGCAGGATGGGGCTGACTGTCAATACCACCAAGACAGAAGTGGTTTGCCAATGGAATACCAGTGTTCCATCCACTCTACCTGCCTTCGCTGTTGGTAATGAAAAGCTGTCAGTAGTGCCATCTTTCAAATATCTGGGGAGCATTCTCTCTGAGGATAGCGGCATTGACAACGACATCCAGAGCCGCATTAAACAGGCATCAGCTGCCTTTGGGAGACTTCGGCGTCGAGTCTTTCAGAACAGGAGCCTTCGTCCCTCCACAAAAGTTGCCGTATACCAGGCAGTCTGTGTCACCGCCCTCCCTTATAGCTGTGAAGCTTGGATAACCTACATCCATCACATCAAGTCCTTGGAGCGCTTCCACATAAGCTGCCTCCAGCGCATCCTGGGAATTACCTGGCGTGAACGGGTGCCTCACACTGAAATACTTGTAAAGACCAACTGCAGAAGTATTGAGGCCCTGATCACCCAGCGTCAGCTGCAGGGGCTGGGGCACGTGATAAGGATGCCCCCATGTCGGCTACCCCGCCGAGTGTTATACGGCCAGCTACATCATGGTCGATGCTCAGCTGGAGGGCCGAAGAAGCGCTATAAGGATCAGATGGAGAATGCTTTAAGGAAGTGCAAGATCAGACCTGGGGACCTGGAGGATGTTGCTGCTGACTGTACCACGTGGCGACAGCTGAGTAGGGACAGGGTTCGTATTCTGGAGATGGAAAGAACAACCAGAAGACAGCAGAAGAGGGCCAGGAGAAGTGCAGCCATGGATGCCAGCACTACCACATATACATGTCCCACCTGCAAAAGAGCTTGTGGGTCCAGGATCGTCATCAACGGTCTCACCGTTAAAACAGTGGACGTCGTCATCAGATTTCGATGGACAACCGAAGAGAGAGAGAGATGTCTGTTTAATCTAGTTTATGTTTTTGAGATTATCAAGAAGATAATTAATGGAATGCTTTTTGTTTTCCAAATGGATTCTGAGAAAGTACATATTAAAATTACATACAAGAAATTGTTTACATAAATGGGAGTGCATGGCATTGAAGACTTTTTAAATTTAATTGGAACTTGGTTGGTAGGTTAGTCACAGAGAATAGGATATAAAGGAGTAATCTGATTGGTGGAGCATGACATACCCTGTTCCCTCAGACATTTACTTGGGATTTTAAATTTTAACAAATTTCCTAATTATTTTCATGAAACATTAGAGAATTTTATCTGTGGTGTTGCATAAGGGACAGTACTTCCCACACATGGAAGTGTGAACCTGTGAAGTGATTTAGCAGATTATGTGAAAAATCAACAATCAAACTAATCAAGCAGTGTTCACAGTGGGTCAATGTGAGGTCATCCACATGCAAGTAAGAAGTATTGAACTGTTTTCCAAAACGATGAAAAACTTAAAAGAGTAGAGGAACAGAAAAATCTGGGGATACAAATAAACAAATCATGGAAGGCCATGATCTGCATCTTCCTGCTCCAGCACTGTTTATTTTTCAATCACAAACAAGCGAAAATCTGCAGATGCTGGAAATCCAAGCAACACACGCGCAATGACATGTCAGTCCACGGTCTCCTCTATTGCTGCGATGAGGCCAAACTCAGGTTGGAGGAGCAACACCTTACTATCTGACTGGGTAGCCACCAAATTGACGGCATGAATATCGATTTCTCAAACTTCTGGTAATGCCTCCTCCCCTCCCCTCCCCCCCCCCAACTTCACCATTCCCCATTCCCTTTTCTCTCTCTCACCTTATCTCTTTATCTGCCCATCACCTCCCTCTGGTGCTCCTCCCCCTTTTCTTTCTTCCATGGCCTTCTCTCATATCAGATTCCCCTTTCTCCAGCCCTGTATTTCTTTCACCAATTAACCTCCCAACTCTTTACTTCACCACTTTCCCCTCTTGATTACACCTATCACTTTGTGTTTCTTCCTCCCCTCCCTCCGCCTTCTTACTCTGACTCCTCATCCTTTTTTCTCCGGTCCTGATGAAGGCGCTCATCCCGAAACGTCGACTTACTCTTTTCCATTGATGCTGCCTGGCCTGCTGAGTTCCTCCAGCATTTTGTGAGCCTGTTTATTTTTCTTTGTTTCTTTTGTTCCCATCGACCTTGCTCTATTCACAGCTTCTCCAGATAGATCAACTGTAGTCAACAAACCTTTGTTTTAATTTCCTACCAGGTACCAACACAACCTGTGCCAATTGGATACTCTTGGACTACATCCCATCACGGATATTAACCATTCTTTTTTTCATTTCCTCTCTTTCTGCAGTTATAAAGAAAGGCTATCAATGATTACTGAGGGGGATGGCCACAGAGGTGCTCTCTACTATCTGAGCTTCCCTTCCCTTCCCTGACAGTCACCCACTTATCTAACTCCTGCAGCCTCGGGGTGACTAACTCCCTGTAGCTCCTAACTATCTCTTGCTCACTTTCCCTAATAAGCAGTAGGTCATCAAGCCGCAGCTCCAGATCTCTAACACAGTCTCTCAGGAGCTGCATCTGGGTGTACCTGGTACAGATGTGGCCATCAGGGAGGCTGGAAGATTCCCAGGATTCCCACATCTGACACACAAAGCAAAGTACTAACCCTACAGACATGCTTTCTATTCCTCAAAAAATGCAAGGAAAAATGGCCCACTTGCCCACTTACCTCACTGAAGCCCAAATGAGCCAAAGCCCTACCACTCTGGTGCAGGCCACTTCACTCAGCATCCTTTTAAGCCTGAATTTTCCCTGCTCTCCAGCTCATGACTGGTGCGCTGGTTATGCACGGCAGCTTTTATTTCAGATTTCCAACATCTGCAGATTTTCCCCTTTTAAATCATAATAAATTAGTCGTAATAAAATAAAGTTTAATAGAAGTTCCCAGGAGTAGATTGTCACTCTTTTCCCGAGGGAGGTCAAATCCAAAGAGAAAAAATAATGTTTCAGTTGTATTGAGCCTAAAATGGAACAGAGATGCATGCTGTTCAGGGTGCTTATTTAAGGAAGGATGGTTTAGTCTTGGAAGATGTAATGCATGTTTTCTTGTGTGTCTATGAAGCTTGAAGGATCATTTGCACAGATATGGTATGTACTCCCTTGAACTTAATTGTGATTCAATTGTGACACTTAAGAATATTCACAGAATTGGATGGGGAGAAATTAAGTTATTTTCTTTGTGATTTTAGGACACAACAACATAATCTTAACATTGTAACTAGCCTATCAGGCATGGTATCTGAAAAGAAAAGATAATTTAAAGAGAAATAATGAAACTCTTTTCCTCAAAACCCAGTAGAGGCTGGCACATTTAAATCTTAAGACTGAAATAGAAATCCTTTTGTGAGAGATATCTCTGGAGCAAAAGGAGGTAAACTGAGTTTGTCAAGTTCAACTGTAATCAAAATGAGAAAGGGAATTAAAAACACAGAGATGAATTCCTAATGTTCATGAGAGTGAAAAGCTTCCTAATGAATGCTTTTTTAAAATGGAGTAAGTACAGTAACAGAATTCGTATATCTTTTCGATAGCCCCAAAGCACACTGTCTTAATGCTTGTTGTTTGGGATGTACTATACTGGGACTGAAGTTCTCTTGCACAATTAACATTGTGACTTTGGAATATTAATGTGATTTAAATTTGGGACCACAGAAGGGTTAGAAAAACCTGAGAAAGTTTTTAATACCAAATAATCAACTTTTAAATGAATTGGATTTTTGCCAATGAGCTCCTCCAGTGGTTGTATTGATAAATCCAAGGTGTTGCATGTCCGTACAAGTTTCAGTTTTAGGAGCCAATTTTGAACCATTTCGATTTATGCATTAACGTAATAGCACACTGAGGAAGTAATGTGCACTATCTACGTACACTTATTGGCCACTTTATTAGGCACACCTGTACACCTGCAAATATCTAATCAGCTAATCATATGGCAGCAACTCAATGCTTAAAAGCATGCAGACATGGTCAAGAGGTTTAGTTGTTGTTTAGACCAAATGGCAGAATGGGGAATAAATGTGATCAAAGTGTGGAATGATTGTTGGTGCCAGACGGGATTGTTTTTTCACACACAACAGTCTCTAGAGTTACACAGAATGGCATGAAAAACAAAAAAACACATCCAGTGAGTGATAATTCTGTTCGTGAAAATGCCTTTTTAATGAGAGAGTGGCCAGACTGATTCAAAGTGACAGAAACTTTCAAGAGGATGGGTTACAGCTGCAGAAGACCATAAACATGCTCTCAGTGGCCACTTTATTTGGAGGTGCCTAATAGAGTGGCCACTGAGTGTAAGGGTAACATATTTATTCTTGTGAATCAAGAATTGTTATTTAATCAATAAGTTATTCTCTTCATTCGATATAATAACAATTTAAAAAGAGAATCATTTTATTGTACATGAAACAAGCACAATACAAATTGCCTCCAAAAACTGATATTTTATTATACGTGAAGCAAGATTTCCCTTGAAGTGTGTTATTAGCGTTTGTTCACAAGTGCAAAGTGCAATTTTGCATAAACAATTCTCTTTTTTTTACCATTTGAGCAATTTACTAAGTGATGATATACAGTACCTATAAAAAGAATTCAGCCCCCTTGGAAGTGTTCACGTCTTATTGTTTTACACTATAGAATCACAGTGGCAAACAAAAGAAAATTTGCAGATGCTAGAAATCCAAGCAACACACACAAAATGCTGGAGGAACTCAGCAGGCCTGGCAGCATCTATGGAAAAGAGTACAGACGATGCTTCAGGCCGAGACCCTTCATTGGGACTGGAGAAAAATAGATGAGGACTCAGAGTGAGAAGGTGGAGGGTGGGGAAGAAGAAACGCAAGGTGATAGATGAAACCAAGTCGGTGGGGGGGGGTAGTGGTGAGAGGTGAAGTAAAGAGCTGGGAGGTTGATTGGTGAGATAGATACAGGGCTGGAGAAGGGGAATCTGATAGGAGAGGACAGAAGGCAATGGAAAAAGGAAAAGGGACTAGGTGATGGGCAGGTAATGAGGTAAGGTGAAAGAGGGAAATGGGAATGGGGAGAGGTGAAGGGGGGAGGGGTTACCACAAGTTCAAGAAATCGATGTTCATACCATTGTTGGAGGCTATCCAGACGGAATATTAGGCGTTGCTACTCCAACCTGAATGTGGCTTCATCGCGACAGTACAGGAGGCCATGGACTGATACGTCAGAATGAGAATGGGAAGTGGAATTAAAATGGGTGGCCACTGGGAGAATCCTGCTTGTTCTGGTGGATGGAGTGTAGGTGCTTGGTGAAGTGGTCTCCCAATCTACGTCGGGCTTCACCGAAATATGGAAGGCCACACTGGGAGCACCAGATACAGTAGATGACCCCAACAGACTCGCAGTTGAAGTGTTGCCTCACCTTTAAGGACTGTTTGGGGCCCTGAATGGTAGTGAGGGAGGAGGTGTAGGTGCAAGGATAAATGCTAGGAGGGAGATCAGTGGGGAGGGACGAATGGGCAAGGGAGTTGTGAAGGGAGTGATCTCTGTGGAAAGTAGAAAGTCGGGGGGAGGGAGGGAAAGATGTGTTTGGTGGTAGGAATCCATTGGAGACAGTGGAAGTTACAGATGTTGTGCTGGACATGAAGACTGGTGGAGTGGTAGGTGAGGTCAAGAGGAACCCTATTCCTGGTGGGGTGCTATGAGGATGAGGGCAGACGTGTGTGAAATGGAAGAAATGTGGTAGAGGGTAGTACTGATGGTAGATGATGGGAAGCCCCAATCTTTGAAGAATGACGACATCTCCTTAGTTTTGGACGAAGGGCCACATCCTGAGAGGAGATGCAGTGGAGAAGGAGGAATTGAGAGAAGGGGAGGACATTTTAACAAGTAACAGGGTGGGAAGAGCTATAGTCCGGGTAGCTGTGAGAGTCAGTGGGTTTGTAATAGACATAAGTGGATAAGCTGTCTCCAGAGATAGAGACAGAGAGATAGAGAAGGGGGAGGGAGGTGTCAGAAATGGACCAGGTAAATTTGAGGACAGGGTGGAAGTTGGAAGCAAAGTTGATGAAGTTGACAAGCTCTGCGTGGATGCAGGAAGTAGCACCAATGCAGGCATCGAGGTAGTGTAGGAAAAGTTGGGGAGTGATACCAGTATAGACATAGGATGTTCCATGTAGCTGACAAACAGGCAGGCATAGCTGGGACCCATGAGAGTGCCCATGCCTGCAACTTTTGTTTGAAGGAAGTCAGAGGAGCCGAAGGGGAAATTATTGAGAGTGAGGACAAGTTGTGCTCGACGGAGGAGCGTGGTGGTGGAGGGGAACTAGTTGGGTCTGGTGTCCAGAAAGAAATGGAAAGCTTTGAGGTCTTTCTGGTGGAGGATGGAAGTGTATAAGGATGAAACATCCATAGAGAAAATAAGATGATCAGGGCCAGGGAAATTGAAATCATTGTGCAGATCAAGAGTGTGTGAAGTGTCACGGATGCAGGTACGAAAGGACTGAACCGGGGGGATAAAACTGAGTCAAAGTGTGCAGATATAAGTTCAGCGGGGCAGGAACAAGCAGTAACAATTGTCGACCTGGACAGGAAGATTTGTGGATCTTGAGTAGGAGGCAGGAACAGGAGGTGCAGGGTGAGAGAACTAAGAGGCTGGTGGCAGCGGATGGGAGCTCCCCAGAGACAATAAGGTCAGCAATGGTGTGGGAGACAATGGCCTGGTCTTCTTAATGGGGTCCTGTTCAAGGGGTAAGTAAAAGGAGGTGTCTGTCAGTTGTTGGTAGCCACCAGACTACTACAGCAAGCCCCCCGCCCCACCCCCCGCACTATCTGTGGGTTTGATGGTGAGGTTTGGATTAGTGCGGAAGGAGTGGAGAGCAGTGCATTCGGAAGGATTGAGGTTGGAATTGGAGAGAGGAGTGGTGAAGTTGAGATGGCTGATGTCCCGTTGGCAGTTAGAAATGAAAAGACCCAGAGCAGGCAGAAGACCAGGGTGGGGTGTCCAGGAAGAGGAGGAGGGTTGAAGACAAGAGAAAGGGTCACCAGTGCAGGATGGAGAGTCCTTACCAAAGAAGTAGGCCACAGACGGAGGTTGCGGAAGAAAAGCTCAGTGTCATGGCGGGCGTGGAACTCACTGAGGTGTGGGCACAGGGGGAACAAAAGTGGGGCCCTTATTGAGGACAGAATTTTCTGCCTCAGAGAGGGAAAGGTCAGAGGGAATGGTGAAGACCTGGCATGGATGAGAGCTTGGGTTAGAGGGGGGAAGAGGGTTGGTAGTGGCAGAGGAGAGGGGAGGGTTGGGATGTTCAGGGAAGGTGGGGTGAGAGGAAGATGGAGTCTCTGAGGGCCCGAGAGCTGGCATTGGGACCTGAGAGAGACAATATAGCAGAGTGGTGGTGGGAGAAGGGGAGACGGGGGTTCTAGCAGCAGTGCATAAAGTCCCGGCTTGGATATGATGTCGGTCAAGGCTGGAGCTGGAGTTGGAGGTTGCGCAGTCGGTACTTTGAGGGTGTCTGAAGTCAATGGACACTGATTGATCGTGGATTTAATTTGGCTTTTTTGACACTGATCAACAAAAAAGACTCTTTTGTGTCAAAGTGAAAACAGATCTCTACAAAGTGATTGAAATTAATTACACAAAATAATTGATAGTATAAGTATTCACACCCTTTAATATGACACACTAAATCATCACTGGTGCAGCCAATTGGTTTTAGAAGTCACATAATTAGTTAAATGGAGATCATTGTGTGCAGTTAGAGTGTTTCAATTGATTGTAGTAAAAATACACCTGTATCTGTAAGGTCCAACTGCTGGTGAGTCAGTATCCTGGCAAAAACTACACCATGATGATAAAAGAACACTCCAAGCAACTCCATGAGAAGGCTATTGGGAAGTACAATGTATCAGGTTTTTCTCCAGGAGGTGGGTACAAGAACATTTCCAAGTCACTGAATATCCCTTGGAGAACAGTTAAATCAATCATCAAGAAATGGAAAGAATGTGGCACAGCTGTAAATCTGCCTAGAGCAGACCATCCTCAAAAACTGAGTGACTGTGCAAGAAGGGGACTAGTGACGGAGGCCACCAAGAGACCTATGACAACTCTGGAGTTTACAAGTTTCAGTGGCTGAGATAGGAGAGGCTTTGCATATGACTGTTGCCCATGTGCTTCACCAGTCACAGCTTCATGGGAGAGTGGCAAAGAGAAGGCCACTGGTGGAAAAAAAACTCACATGAAATCTCAGCTAGAGTTTGCCAGAAGGCATGTGAGAAACTCTAAAGTCAGCTGGAAGAAGGTTCAAGCAACACACATCAAAGTTGCTGGTGAACGCAGCAGGCCAGGCAGCATCTCTAGGAAGAGCTACAGTCGATGTTTCAGGCCGAGACCCTATGGTTTGATGGAAATCAAATTTCAGCTTTTTGGGCATCAGACTAAGCACTATGTTTGGCATAAGCCAAATACCGCACATTATCAAAAGCACAACATCTCTACTATGATGTATGGTGGTGGCTGCATTATGCTTCACTGTAGCAGGCCCTGGAAGGCTTGTGAAGGTAGAGGTAAAATGAATTCAGCAAAATACAAGAAAAACCTTATGCAGTCTGCGAGAGATCTGTGACTTGGGAGAAGATTTATTTTCCAGCAAGACAATGACCCCAAGCATAAAGCTAAAGCTACCCAGGAATGGCTTAAAAAAAACAACAACAAAGTTAATGTGCTGGAGTGGCCAAGTCAGAATCCCGACCTCAATCCAACTGAGAATTTGTAACTGGACCTGAAAAGGGCTATCACTCACAACCCCATGCAATCTGACAGAACTTGAGCAGCTTTGTAAAGAAGAATGGTGAAAAATTGCAGTGTCCAGATGTGCAAAGCTGATAGAGACCTGTTCACACAGACTGAAGACCATAATTGCTACCAAAGGTGCAACTAAAAATTCTGACTTGGAGCGGGTGAGCAATTATGCAATCAATTATTGTGTTTAATAATTGTCATAAATTTAGACCAGTTTGTAGAAATTTGTTTTCACTTTGATATGAAAGAGGCTTTTCTGTTAATCAGTGTCAAAAAAAAAACAAATAAAATCCACTGTGATTCAATGTTGTAAAAAAAATTAAAAATGAGAACTTCCAAGTGTGGTAAGTACTTTTTATAGACACCGTATGATAACTGTAGTTTTAAGCCTTTAAAAATAAAACCTCTGCACTGAAGTTTAAAAGGGTGGGAGGTGAACTCTGAAACATGGAAAATTCTTACAGTTTGACAGGGCAGAGGAAAAGATACAAGCTGGGATATCTAGAACCAAAGGTAATGGTTACAAATCAGGTTTGTCCATACAGGCCAGATATTGAAAGTAATTTGCTTACCAAGAAGATTATTGAAATTAATCAATTAAGAGACTGAAAATTCAGCCATTGAACATATTTGCACGATATGTTTAATAGGTTGTTTTGCTATTAAGGGAATCAAGGAATTCTGAGTTGTTATAGGAAGACAATGCAGATATAAAATATCAGCTATGGTTTTAATAAGTTGCAGAGCATGTCATCAATCATCAAATGTCTGTTACACTGCTGGCATTTAGGGCAGCTTTTGCTGTTTCTGTAACAAATTCTTTTTGACCATTCAGGGCTGTTAGCCCTGAGCTGAACCCCCAAACCTGGAGGCCTGGTGGACCATTCTTAGTCTGGCCTCTACTCTTTTTGAACTGTTTGGCATGGATGACCCTACGAAGAGTCAAAGCACAAGCCCCTGACTCCAGCCAACATAGCTCTCCAGGTCATCAAGGCACACAAGCCTCCATAGGTTGCAGAGCACCTGCAGGAGTTGAATGCCCTGCTCATGTTTCCATTTTGATACACTGTTTGGCAAGGTGTTGGAAATGCCCTCAAACTATTTTAAATCTAGTTCCCCTTTCCTTACTTTGCAATGTATTCAGTATGATGAATGCAGCTTTTTAGACAAATTATTGAAAAGATATGTGTGGCATGGCTATCAATTAAATCCTAAAGGATGCTATTAGCAAACTACAAGACAGTTAAAGAAACTAACGTGATTGAGACTCAAGTGCTTAGAGTACTGAAAACACAAACAAAAGCTTAGGGTCAAGGAAGTGCATATTTATATACAAATGAAACCAGTTACTCTCTGGTTGTTGGAATATTTAGAAATGCAAATACAAAGTATGTAAATTTTATGTTTACTCAGAATAGAGACCAGCTACTATACTTAGCATTGTGCGGGCCTTTGTGCAAGCAATCATGATGAGTGAACTTATTTCCATGCAATTTGGTTTAACAGTATTCCTCATAAAGAAATAAAATCTAACATAAATATATAATTATTCCATGAATAATTTAATAATATGGCTGAAATTATACAGTTCAACAAAAGTTATCATAAAAACATAGAACATAAATTGTGTACAAAAATTAGTTGTTCTTTTTAAGTCAGTATGTTCCAATGCACAATATGTAAACTTATTTGATTTCAATGTTGAAATGCTTCAGAAAACACTGATTATTTCTTCGGCAAAAAAAATTATCTCCAGTTCTGAAGGGTCTGACAAATTCTCACCAATGGGAAAAGCATTGTGCTTTGTGATCAAAGCAATCAACTTATTGTGATTGTCTTTGTACCTTGTTAATGAACATAGCTAGACAATGTTGAACAGGGACCTGAAAACACAAATTGTAAAGGTAAGTCATCAAAATGTAGGGAACCAACCAAAAATAGCATCCATTACCCTTGCTGGATCTGCTAAGTTCCTCCAGCAGTTTGCTTCTTGAAATTATCATCTATTACTGATATCCAAGATAAATTGCATTATGCTTTAGTTAATATTTTGGCTATAATTATTAAAAATCCAGTAGTTAGATAATTTTAGTTTGTTCAGGCCAATGATCAATTTTATAGGATTGGAGTGAGTGAAACCAAATTGTAGCATCAGTTTCATTTTAAGATGGGAGATAATTGTAGAAAAGCTGCAAAACATTTCTGGTCTTTTTATAGTGGAACCAACAGGTGGTCATGAGAAGTGAAAGAGATATTAATATATAACTTGAATGCATTGTATTGGATATTCACTATTCAGGGCCAGGAGACTTTTTTTGCTAAACTGAGCTTTCTGAGCACAGCAGCTGACACTTATAAAGGTTAGAGTTTTTGAATAAGTTAAACTTCCAACCAATAATTTTTGTTCAGCAGCTTGTTGTAAATGGAGCCAGTCTTCAGTTCTTAATATAAATGGCAAGCAACAATCAGTTGTAATAAGTTTTTTTTAAAAAAAGGCAACTTTGCAAACAAGCACTGTCAGAAGCAGACTTGCTGGCCCCACAGCATGTGGATTTATGGCTCAAAGGGTGCAGTGTAAGACAATGGGTACGTTAACTGAGCTTGTTTCAAACTAGATAATGCTGGCTAAGTTGTTTAGTTCAAGGAAGCTTGCTGGTCAGATTAATATTATCATTTAGCATATCAAATAGCTGATCTGTTTTTCAAGGTTTGTGTGCCTAGAAAGTCAGCTTCACTGAATTAATTGTGGGCATCTGGGTTCTCTGTCTCTAGAAGCTTTCAGACCAACTGTATTAAAGGGTATCTGAAATATAAAATATCATGTGTGTGAAGTCACCCGAGTGGCTGAGAACCAGTATAAATGAAGAAAGCAGTCCAAGTTTATTAGGAATGATCCAGGGACATCAAGAAGAATGACAGAAACACAGGGTGAACTACAATCCATTCCTCTGCTTTTGATTTCTATGACAGATGACTGGTTCATCTGTGGCTCATGGGTATGTCTTTTTAGCTCAGATGATTTATACCTATGTTTTGGAAATACTTTGTGTTTTAGAAATGGATTGTAATTTGGAAATCTTTTATAAGATAGAAATCTGAGTTTTAAAAGTGTTTTAAGAATTTTGTCTGGATTTAAATGTGTATCACTGAAAATAAATAAAACTCTGTTTAAGCAACACACACAAAATGCTGGTGGAACGCAGCAGGCCAGGCAGCATCTCTAGGAAGAGGTACAGTTGACGTTTCAGGCCAAGACCCTTCGTCAGGACTAACTGAAAGAAGAGATAGTAAGAGATTTGAAAGTGGGAGGGGATGGGGAGATCCAAAATGATAGGAGAAGACAGGAGGGAGAGGGAAGAAGCTGAGAGCTGTAAAGTTGATTGGCAAAAGGGATACAGAGTTGGAGAAGGGAGAGGATGTTTAAACTATCTTTAAACTACTTTGTTAGCTGGATGTATATCCTCCTTGGTTGGAAGACTGACCACTGCTCAAATAGTGGGTATGTGCAGTTAAACTTGCCATGGAGGATGAACAGGGAAGTGAACAAGTTTTGAAGGGTGGGCAGTTACTGTATAACCTCCCTTTATTGAGGGTACCAGTAGCTATCTGTATTTGAAACAGCTTAAGATCCTCTTTTGAGTTTAGAACTTCATGGTCAGTAAACTCAACACCATCACAGCATTCAAGATCAACTGCAATCCTGTCCATAGAAACAGAAATTTCAAGATAATTATCTCATGGGTTTTATTTTCATGGTGTTATGAAAATAATAGAGGATGGATATGAGTTGCTATGACTCCAAATGTTGTTGTTCGCTTCAATTGTTTGCATGATTTGTATTTTTTTTCCTTTCTCTTGTGCATTGGATGTTGGTCTTTAATCTTTTCTTTAATTTGGTTCTCGGGGGTTTCTTGCTTTGTGGCTGCCCGTAAGCAAACACATCTCAAGATTGTATAATTTATACATTCTGAGATAATCAATGTACTTTGAATCTTTTGAAATGTTGAACAATATGGTATGTGGTGGGAACCCAGGATGGAGAGGGTGGCTTGATCACTATTTTAGGGAAAAAATTTTTTAAATCGACCGAGTTTTTATCTTAAATAAAGTATCACTATTTTCCAGAAAAAAAACATAATGGTTCTGTAATCATTAAATTTGCTGATTCTTCTCGCATCTTTAACTCCAACCCAAATTATCTCTGATGCTGTACATAATTCATTATATTATTATATTAGTCTTTTAGAGATCTGATAATTTACTAACCTCTGTTGCAATATTTCTTTGGGTGTCAGTTCAGATCCAGTCTGCATATTCAAATAAGTTGATCACAATCTATTTTAAAGTGCATTTATATTCTTCTCAGTGGACAATAACATATGACACACACCAGTTATAATTGAGTTGCCCAGCGACTCCCTGGCGTGGGCCATGAAGAAACAGAGGGATCTGAAGTGTTGGTTTGAGTTGCCACGATACAGATTAAGAGACGGCAGTTTGTCTAAACCACTTCATGTTCATGACATGGTTCAGGAGTTTGGGGGAAATACCGGGAAAATAAAGCAGATTATAAAACGTTGCACTAATCAAAGTCTATTAACACCTGATACAAATTTAAAAGTAATTTGAGTGTCTGCGATTGAATACAGTATTCGATTCACTAAGATGATAGGATGGGGGAGGGGAACAGAGTGCTGAGATGTCCGGTTTCCATGTTGAAACAAGATAGGTACCGGGGTAATGACCACAACTGAGGTAAGCCGATTATTATTGCCTTTTGCCTGAGCTGCTCCAGAAACCTCTTCGAACCCTATATCTTCTGATGCATGTCATTCAGTGTCGGGGGTCGGAAAAAAAAACAATCTGCTGAATGAACTCATCGGGTCAGACGCTACTTGTGCAAGGAAATGGGCAATCAACGTTTCGGGGCGAGACCCTTGATTTGGACCAGACGCAGGGCCTTGATTCGAAATCTTGATAGTCCATTTCCCTCCCTAGATGCTGCCTGACCGGCTGAGTTCCTCGAGCAACTTTAGCTCCAGATTGCAGCACCTGCAGCGAAGTCAGGGATCGGGCTGCCCACCTTGTGTAATACACACAACGCTGGAGGATTTCCCCGGGTCTACGTCCACTTTCCTTCATTGATGCTGCCTGACCTGCTGAGTTCCTTTAGCGTTTTAGGTGTTGCTTCAGATTCCAGCATTTGCGGTCTCTTAAGTCTCCGCACCCGGCCAGCCCATGAAGCTTTTACAACGACAACGCTGAGTGGAGAATCACACGCCATCCTTTCTCGGGCAGATAATCCCATTCCCGCACTAAATTCCCTGCCTAACACAATCGCTGCGGGACTGATGCGCGACAATTTAAGACCAGCACTTTCGAATGACAACTCAGATGGCCAACAAACATCCTTACTCCTCACTCAGGATCATTCCTGTTAAAAAAAAACTTATAAAGGCTGTGGCAGAAAAGATGAAGGGCAAAGTTAAAGGCGAGAACATGAACCAGGGAGTTTGGCGGGAGAGGATTAGGAGATTTATTTAGTCAACAAAAAGGTGAGGATGTACAACCCCATGAAGGAGGCGATGATAACTGGGGAGCATCATGTTCGCCCGCTTCCACCAGTCGCCTGTCCCACAATGCGCTGTGCTGCTGCTCGGGCTCCGAGTGTGAGGGACAGGGACTTCCTGGCACAGACACAGTACACAACAGAACGAATCCGGAGCCTCCTATTTATGACTACTAGTTGGGTCTGGGCCGAAAGATAACGCCGTTGACAGGCAGCAAGAGCTGAGGCCACCGCCCTCCCGCTGCACTCTCCTTGCTCTGCTCCAGTCAGCCGGAGTCGCTTGGACCTTTGGCCGGAATGGGGTGGCTCGGCGCCCCGAGCGCGGCCGCGGTGAGTGAGTGAGTGAGCTGCAGCTATCATCCCCGCCCCCTTCTCTCTCTCTCTCTCTCTCTCGCGCACACACACACACACACACACACACACACACACACACACACACACACACACACACACACACACACACACACACACACACACACACACACTCTCGACCTCCCGCAACTTTCTCCCCTGCGGCAGTCACACTTTAAGAAAAGTTTGCAAGTTGCTGGAGCCCAGGCCGCGTTTGCAACACGTAGTTGACGAACCCCTTTCACGGTGGTTCGGCGCTGCTCGTTCACAGCCAGTACCCATTCCTGGCGGTTGTGGGGCCGAAGGCGTGGCAGGTTCCGCCGGCCAGCCTCTCGAAACAAGTTTGAGTTGTACTGCTCAGCCGACGACACGCGGCGAACGGGTTAACGGGCGCTTGTTGCTTCCGACTGCCTCTTTGCGCTTCTCCCGTTTATGCTTCTGGTGTTGGGGGGTCTGGACTTCGCCCTCAATAGTGTGTTTTCGGGGTTGACAGTCACACTGTAAGAGCTTGGAAAAACTACTGCCAGCAATTCGATGTCATTTTTGAGGCAGTTGTAGTTCCTCAAAGGGTAGATAATGTTTTGGTTCTGTTGCAGCAATTCCCCTGGGAAGAGTGAGGATTTGGATTTACAACTGAACATTTGTCAGCTAAATTCTGTGATTCCTGCTGGGTCCGAATTAACCGCGGCCCTCGTACGCATACGCCTATATAGTTCTACCAACTCGCTGGGAAGTTTGTTCTGCGTGTTACAGAATGAAAACGAAACGTTCTGTCCTAGGGTTTGCAGATTTCTCGATTTTTTTCAATCACAAATTAATTACAGATTCCCTAAAAGCGAATAGTTAAAGTGTTAAAGAATTGAGCTGATACTCCGGGTAATGGGTAAACATTGAATTCTACATATTATTGCAGACTCAGCGACCAGTGGAAGTTTAGAGTTAATAAACCACATTGCTGGTTTTGTGCCCTTGTTCCTTCATTGTTGGTATAAAATTGTTCATAGTCTGCCTTTTTATAATTACTTTGCGCCCATTATCAGTAAATCAACACCAAACAAGAGAAAATCTGGAGATGCTGGAAATCGAGCAACACACACAAAATTCTGGAAGAACTCAGCAGGCCAGGCAGCATCTGTGGAAAAAAAGTACAGTCGATGTTTTGTGCATCCTCACCTTAAAACCACTTTGCCCTTTAAATCGGTCTCCCCCTCCCCCCCCTTCCAATCCATGTACCTGTTCAAATGATTCTTAAACAAAAACAGGAAGTGCTAGAAACTTCAGGAAAGAGAAGTGCTGTTAATGTTCCTGGTCATGAACCCTTTCTCAGAATTGGGAAAGAGAAAAAAAATGTTAGTTTTACGTAGTAGAGTAGTCTCTTTTTTTTCCTGCAGCATTTTCAAGTTTTGTTTTTCAAGTGTTTTCTGAGGTTGGATTCTTCTTGGAGTTTGGTGTCAGAGAGCTAAGTGGTCTCAGTTCCCTAGAATTCAACATCACCTTTTAATTTGAGAGAAAGGGACCAAAGTATTTAATATTTTAAAATTTACTTAAATAATATCAGTCATTTCATTATATTAGGAATTTCATTTTGACAAGTTTGACAGTCAACTAAGTTAGTAATATTAATTTATCTGGCTGTCAAAACTATAATTTTACCTTGTTTTGTAGTTGGGCTGATTCTGCCCACTGATATAAAATGAATTATGATTGCAGGGCTTGATGGCTGCACATCCAATGCAGTGGGATTTCTGCTTACAAAGCTCTCCTGCATAGAGATCTACTGAGAAGAACTGGGATGAGTTCAGCTGCATAAATCACAGTTGGAGTATTGAGTTCAGTTTTGGACATCCTACTCTAGAAAATATGCTGTTAAGTTGAAAAGAGTACGGGGGAGATTGATGAGGATATTGCTGGGACTGAAATATAAATATATGTATGAGATTGAGCAGGTTGGGACCTTTTTCATTGTAGCATAATCTAATGGAGGTGTAAAAAAATCAAAAGCAGCATAGGCAGGGTGGATGCACACAATCTTGTAAGCTTGGGGAATCAAGAGTTGGAGAGGTTAGGTTTAAGGTGAGAGGGCAGAGATTTAATAGGAACCTGAGGGACAACTTTCTCCAAAGGGTGGTTCGTGTATGGAATGAGCTGCCAGTGGAAGTGGTTGAGGCAGCTACATTAACAATATTTCAAGGGTGTATAGATTGGGAAGGTTTCGAAGGATATGGACCAAATGCAGGCAATTGGGCCTAGCTTGGATGACCTGGACTGGTTGGACTAAATGGCTGTATGACTTTATAACACTATAACTATAAGTCAATAGTGAACATTTGTGTACCATGTTGGTCAGCAAGTTATGGGGCATTCAGGCATCTTGATTAGCATTTGAGGTCAAAGGCAGAATCAACACACAGAGACAAGTGAAAATCTGGAGATGGTGGAAATCTGAGCAACGCACACAAAATCCTGGAGGAACTCAGCAGACCAGGCAGCATCTATGGAAAAAAGGCACAGTTGACGCTTTGGGCTGAGACCCTTCGCAGGACTGGACAGAAAAAGCTGAGGAGTAGATTTGAAATGGGGGTAGGGGGGTGGGAGAGAAACACTAGGCGATAGGTGAAACTTGGAGGAGGAGGGGTGAAGCAAAGAGCGAAGAAGTTGATTGGTGAAAGAGACAAGGCCATGGAAGAAAGAGAAATGGAGGGGTGGTGAAGGAGGTACCAGAGGGAGGTGATGGGTGGGCAAGGAGATAACATGAGAGAGGGAAAAGGGGATGCGAAGTAGTGAAGGGGGGGAAGGCATTACTGAAAGTTTGAGGTATTGAGGTTCATGCCATCAGGTTGGAGGCTACCCAAACAGAAAATAAGTTTCCTCCAACCTAAGTGTGGGCTGATCATGACAGTGGAGGAGGTCATGGATGGACATATCGGAATGGGAAGTGGAATTAAAATGGGTGGCCGCTGGGAGATCATGCTTGTTCTGGCGGGCGGAGCGTAGATGCTCGGCAAAGCGGTTATAATAACACACAGTATGCTTTCACGTGTTTGGGATGTAACAAGCATGTTAGAGCCAATGAATATGTTTTGAGTCAATATCACAGATACATAATAAACCACTGTAGCAGATGGTTAGTGTTTTGTAGGGTTTGTTACACACCAATGCATGATTTTCTTTTTATTAGTTGAAGGATGAATGTTATATAGATACCTACTGAATTGAATCGTGTAGGATCTTTCCTGTTGATATGACAAGCTTATAATGTTTCAGCCAAAAGATGGTATCTCTGAGAATGTCACATTTAGTTCATGTCGCACTGTACCATCAGCTGAGAATATACAGTTGGGATCTGAAGTAAGATTTTAATCATTGGTGGCTAACTCTTGAAATAATAGTTCAACTGCTGAGTCAAACTGATTTAATCATAAATATTTAATATTTGCTTTTAATTTTTCATTAAATGCATACACTCAGTGCCCACTTTATTAGGTACCTAATAAAGTGGCCACAGAGTGCGTGTTTGTGGCCTTCTGTTGTAGCCCATCCACTTCAAGGTTCGACACGTGTGTTTGGAGATGCTGTTCTGTACACAACTGTTGAAACACATGGTTATTTGAGTTGCTGTGACCTTCCTGTCTACTTGAGTTAGTCTGGCCATTCTCCTCTGATCTGTCTCATTAAGAAGGTGTTTTTGCCCACAGAACTGCAGCTCACTGGATGATTTTTGGTTTTAGCACCATTTTCTGTAAACTCTTGAGACTGTTGTGTCAGTAGATCATCAGTTTCTGTGATGCTCAAACTACCCTGTCTTGCGCCAACAATCATTCCACGTCACTTGGATTACTTTTCTTCCCCATTCTGATGTTTCATCTGAACAACAACTGAGCTTCCTGATCATGTCTGGATGCTTTTATGCATTGAGTTTCAACCACATGATTGGTTGATTAGATGTTTGCATTAATGAGCTGGTGTACAGATGTACCTAATTGGATGGGACTGGGACTGTTAAAATTGGTTAAAATAAGGTACCGGTCTGCTCTTCGCTTCAGGGATGTGGTTGGCCAAGTCCAACATGGGAGAGCTGGGCTTGGGCTTATCCCAAAGGCTCCTCAATGGCACAAGGCAACATCAGTGCAGAAGAGACGACTGGTGGTAGAGGAGTTGAGAAGACAGGAGGAGGCAGAGTGAAATGCCAGGGCGGTCTCAATGACCAAGCAGGGCCACTGGACTAATTGGGAGAGCCTGGAAAAGAGAAAACTTAGCTGGCGTGACATCTGGGAGATGGAGTGATCTCGGCTAAGTTTTGTCATCAGAGCCACTTATGACTTCCTACCCACGCCCCAGAACCTGAACCAGTGGTGGGGAGAAGACCCCACTTGCTCTCTTTGTCAAGCACCTGGATCACTAAGGCACATTGTAACAGGATACACCACGAACCTCACCCAGGGGCGGTACACTTGGCGGCATAACCAAGTTCTCAGACAGCTGGCATCAATCTTGGAACAGAGGCGAATCACCACAAATGCTCTCCCACAAACATCAGCGGGAAATGTCCACATCACATGATTTGTACCAGCAGGCCAACCTCCAGAGCACCATACAACATCAAAAGATGTAAGCATTCTGCAGGTTGCTCAGGATTGGAAAATGGGTGTGGACTTGGGGGAAAAAAAGCTTGTGTTTCCCCCAGACATTGCGGCTACAACACTCCGGCCAGACGTGGTCCTGTGGTCCACAACAGCCAAGCTGGCATATGTTGTGGAATTGACAGTACCGTGGGAAGATGGTGTCGAAGAAGCTTATGAGAGGAAAAAGACCAAGTACTCTGAACTGGCAACTGAGGCTGCCCAGAATGGCTGGAAGACCAAGATTTTCCCTGTAGAAGTGGGATGCAGGGGATTCGTTGCTACATCTACGACCAGTCTATTGCAGAAGATGAGGGTGAAGGGTCACTCCCTCCAACAAGCAATCAAGTCCTTGTCAAATGCAGCAGAAGAAAGCAGCAATTGGATTTGGATTAAAAGGAAAGACAACAACTGGGCTGCAAGATGAAGACAGGAAGGTATGGAACTGAGGGGGGTGTATCTAGGACGCCAGGTAGCACCGTTGAGCCCTCTGGAGACAACGTGGGCTTATCAATGAAATGTCAAAGAAGGAGGGTGCCCACTTGATGACTCCGATGACGTAGCTACCCTCCCTCCTTGTCACCACTCCAAACCCACTGCCAACATCGAGAGTGCCAACTTACCACAGGGATTGAAACATCAAGTCTTAGTAGCTCGATTACTGTTGGGATTATTCAAATATGTCAACTTCTGTCAACTAATGCAGTTTTCCACACAGTTGTGTCCAGTGGTTTCTTCAAATTCTTCAGTGAATATTAATGTCAGTTGGGTGGCAGGGTGGAGATATGTCTCTACCAAAGGAAGTGTAAGGTGCTCCTTCCCTCTGCTAGCCTGCAGCTCACCCTTGGGCAAAGTGTAGCATCTGCTTAGTGCCCCCCCTCCCCCCAGGGATCAGGGTCACATGAAGCCATGGGAGCAGGTAGTGGATAGTCTGATACCAGGCGGACAGTTCCTGAAGAGTATTGATAATGGCTGGGGTCACCCGTCTTGTAAAGGTTCTGCCCAGAAGAAGGCAATGGCAAACCACTTCTGTAGAAAAAATTGCCAAGAATGGTCATGGATAGAGGAAAGAATAAGAACTACAGCGTGAAAGGGGTCTTCCCCACAGGAAGAGCAGGTTAAAGACAGATGGAAGACCATGACTACCTATGTCATACTGCACATGATGATGATGATGATACCTTTCAAACATTCCAATTTTAATGACCTGTGTAAGTTCTATTCTTGTAATGCAAAATGTTCTTGAGGAAAGTATCTTGATTTAACTGCTTACAAAAATTAATAACATGCAGGAAATTACCTCCTGGAGCAGACAGACAGAAAAGTCATCACTTGTGCTTCCATCCACACGGGTGGTGAACCAATGGCACGTGTGCCCAAGATGACACAGGCATAAAAAATTTGTTACCACCTTCAATTCTTTAAACCCCCACACATAATAAAAAGATACATAATGAATGTCTTCACTGCCAAATGAAGCAGTGAATGATTTTTTTAAATTACCTAAGAGCAGTGAGATGTTTTTACAGGAAATATGCTGGTTTGACACCTGCTAGACAGTTGTGAGAAGAGTTGATGTTGAAGAGTACATTTTGAAATCCTCCCAGACCTGATGTGCACATCACTATTTGGATAATAAATGGTTGGGCCAGTTGGTCTTGGTTTTGATCTGTTGATATTTTTCCTCCTTTCGATTGTGAGTAAACACTGGATATTCAGTCATAATAACAATAAGTACTGTTTGTAGTTTAGCACCTCTGAGTATTTTTTTCACAATAAACATCATATTAGTAAAACAATGTTATTTGTCCATGTTGGCAAAACAATGTTATTTAAATATATTTGTGAACAATTTTTAAATGGTCTTTATCCTTTTCAGTTTGTTGGGAATGTCAGATGCAAAGAAATAAAATCCTTCAAATGATGGGAGAAGCAGCAGAGCCTATCAAGGATGATAGATTGAAAGATTTGGCATGATTTAAAAAGGATAATAAAGCATTATGCAACGTATGTTCCTAAATAGTGGGGTACAGGACTTCCACCATAAAGTGGCATTGTGAAACACGGCTTTGTGATAAAAATGAACAAGAATGAAAAGAGCAGGCCAGGCAGCATCTCTTCCTACAGATGCTGCCTGGCCTGCTGCGTTCACCAGCAACTTTGATGTGTGTTGCTTGAATTTCCAGCATCTGCAGAATTCCTGTTGTTTGCGTGAAAAAAAAAAGAATGAAAAGAACACAGTTCTCAAGAAATCAGCAAAAAAAATTCAAATTTTTTGACTTACTTCATGTAGTTCCAACGTAGTTGCTGCGAGCTTTGTGGTTGCAAAGATTATTGCTTAAGGTGGAGGACCACTCAGTGATGGAGGAAATGTTAAAGAATTATGGCTAGAATGTGCTCCTTACCTTTATGATAGTTTTCTAGAAAAGGAAAAGATTATTCCACACATGAAGGATTTACAGTGAACCAAAGTAGAATATTAATGATGGAAGCAAACATAGCAGAACAACTAAAACTTTCATGTGAATTTCTTTCTATTTATCTTGATGAGATCACTGATGTTACATCATCAACTAGACACACCATTGTTCCTCGATTTTGTAAGGGTGATGAAATCTACAAAGAATTCGTTAAATTGGCAACATTAACTGATTACACCACAGGAGTAAAATAATTGTCTGATTGCCAAGTTAACCTTTCAAAAATAGTTTCCATGACAACTGATGTCACACGCAGCATGATTGGTAAACAGGCAGGTTTCGTCAATCTATTTGCAGCAATGATAATACAGGTTTCCCCTGCCATCCGAAGGTAGAGCGTTCCTATGAAACGGTTCATAAGCCGGAATGTCGTAAAGTGAAGAAGCAATTACCATTAATTTATATGTGAAAAATTTGTGAGCATTTGCAGACCCAAAAATAACCTACCAAATCATGCCAAATAACACACAAAACCTAAAATAACAGCAACATATAGTAAAAGCAGGAATGATATGATGAATACACAGCCTATGTAAAGTACAAATACTTTTCCACAATTATTGCTTCACTGTTCTCCGTAGCGAAAATCTCACACATGCGCTCTCGGCAAAACCACGGCGCAAGCGCTCTCCAGTAACCTTTAGGCTATGAAGCTGCCAAATCATACCAAATAACACGTAAAAATACACAGCCGATATAAAGTAGAAATAATGTGTGTACAGTGTGGTATCACTTACTGGAATTGGGAAGATAGCGCCGAGCACACTGATGATGGTGTGTAAGGCTGAGTCGTTGGAGGTTGGGGTGGTGCAGTGGACCCCAGCCTCTGGGTTGCCGACCGATACCGATTCACGGAGAATGCAGGGGTACAGCGGTAGCCAGGACGAACCCAGCACATCTTTAAGAAAAAAGCTGAAACAAACAAACAAGCTAATTAATTAGGTGCCGCCCAGTACGTAAATGTCGGCCCAGATCAGAGGTGACGCAATTGGCAATTGCCTCTGATCTGGGCTGACATTTACGTGCCGGGTGCACCTAATTAATTAGCTTGTTTATTTCGGCTTTTGTCTTGAAGATGTGCTGGGTGCCTCCTGGCTACCGCTGCATTCTCTGCGAATCGGAATCTGTCCGCGGCCCGGGGGTTGGGGTGGTGGGACACTGGGGTGTTGTCTGTTTCCATCAGGGAGGCAAGTCATCTTCTATGCTTGCCTTGATGTCGAAGGTCGAGGTTCATTGTTTGCTGTGACTGATGTGGAAGGCTTGAAAAGCGACAGCATGCATGACTGCTTAGCCTCGTGCATTTTTCTATCATACAGTTCTTTGTAAGCACTCAAACCATTCTGCAAATATGCCCTAAACCGATGTACCCTTTCAAAATTAAAGTCGTACTTTATCATTGCAGTGAAAATCTCACGCTGTTGCTTCACGTTCAGTTCCTGGACGACTTCACTTTCGGTCCGTTTGCTACTGCATTCGGTTTCGGTTGTTATCCTTTCCTCTTCCAATTGTATCAGCTCTTCATCTATCAGTTCTTGGTCATGAGATGCCAAAACCTCTTCAACACCATCTTCGTCAACTTCCACAAGCCGAACTCACTTTGTCCTTACTTTGTTCACCACAATCGAAACGCTTAATTATGACTAGTTTTATACTCAGTGTAACACCGTTACGAGCTCTTTCAGGCTTTTCCGATAGCTTAGAGCTCATCTTGCAAACGGCTGCTCACAGGCAGGTGTTTAAGCAATGCCGTTCCGAATCCAGGGGAGGAGCGGCTGCTCAGGGCGCGTGCTGATTGTTTTTTCGCGCGCTGCCTTTTTTTGTAACAGTGAAGACACCTTCTGTTAGCGAAAACAGGTAACTAATGTAGGTCTTTCATAACAGTGGGGTTTCGTAAAGTGAACATTCGAAAAGCGGGGGACACTTGTATTTGTTCAAAATTCCTATGGTACGTGAGATAAATTTTTTTAGAAGTTTATCAGCAATTTGGGTGCATGTTCTCAAAAAGGTTTGCCACAGCTGACCTAGGACAATGCAGTATTGCATCTAAAAGCTTAGCTAGTCGTTAAGAAAATCTATATTCTTTTCTTGGGCACCACCTTGGACTTGAGGTTAACCTGTTTCCACTTTGATTTTCCAGGTTCTGAGGTGACTAATAAGGCCATTGTGGGAGCTAGAACCACAGCTGGGGCGAACATTTAGTGTATAAAGTGGGTGCTGCTTCTACCTTCGTCATCAAGTTTCTGAGTCATAGTGAATGAGCTCGAAGTCTCAGCGCCAATCTGAGCACTCTAGTTGACTGTGAATGGTCATGAGCTAGTGATTACCACATCAGTGGGGGTGTTGCTTCTTTTAAGAGAGTTTGAGAATGTTCCTTGAACTTTTTCTCTGATCAGCTGGTAATTAATTGGAATTCAGAAGGTTAGTGCCAGACACGTGAATGATGCACCCTGTTCAACAGAGCTAAGTGTAATTCGAACTTCAGTGATTGGGATTTTGGTCTGGGAGAGGATGTTAATGTTTCAGTGGATTTCGAAGATTTTGCTTGCCTCTATTTCCTTGACATGTCCGGTGTAGTGTGCAGGAAAGCAAGGATCACTGTTGCCTTGTGTACCATGGGTTTTGTTTTATACTTCAAGGATTTAGGCTTCTTCAGCAAAACTCGCATTTCGTGCCAATGGTGGTGGTGAGGTTTAAGGTCTTAATCCTCAAACACGTTTCCATTATTGGCCAAAGGCTTCGAAGATGGTATTGAAACATTGGGTCAATATTTGACAGGAGATGCGTTGTTTCAGGGCTGTTGTTGCACTGGCATGTAGGGCAACAATGAAGGTCCTCCATCTCTGTCTGTCTGTCTTTGGTCATATACGTCGCACACAGATATAGAAGGATTTCTGATTGCTGTTTCCGTAACAGTTTTTGTTTGACCAGTCAGGGCTGTTAGCCTTGAGCTGAACACCTGAACCTGGAGGAGCAGTGGACCACTTTTAGTCTGGCCTCTGCCCTTTGACCTCTTTGGCATGGGTGACTACAAAGAGCCAAAGCAGAAAGCCCTGACTCCAGCCAACATAGCTCTTCGGGTCACTGAGACATACAAGCCTCCAAGCCCTATGACAAGATTGTGGTCCTCTTGGAGGCAGGGCTATTGAGTGAATGCTTTTATTGGATGAGTAGTTTTAATATTTCATATCAAGCTTTGATAGTGTAAGTGGTTTACTGACATTGTTGCTCTTTTGGCCCATTGTTAACATGAGATACAGCGAAGCGGCAGGAATACTAATGCTGTAACAATGTTACTTTTTTTTCAAAACAGTAGCCCTAATTTCACAATTTTGCTTCTGCATTTTTACTGAAATGGTGAAGGTGATTCGAGGGCTAGCAATATTTTAATGGATATTTGCAAAATGGGTTAGAAATTAGTTTCCCCACAATGGAAGAGCTGGCGAATTATTGGGGCAGATCTGTAAAATCCCTGAGCAACTCAAAGCTGAATGGCTTGCTAGTGTTTAAAAAAAGTTTCTGAGGGAGTTGGGATACTTAAAATGTGAAGAAAGGATAAGAGAACTGAATCCGTTTTCATTACTGAAGAAAACACTTAAGCAGGATGTGGAATTAAAAAATGTCCAGTTGACATTGAAGAAGAAAGGAGATGAAAGTAATGCATAAGGACCTTAATGGTTTTACAATGGTTGGTACAAAATTCTGTTCTCTTTCCTCTTGTTTTGGAGTCAGCTGGACTTGATGATTGTGAACTTAAGTTGATCTTCAGGATAGCATAACCTTGGCTTAGATTTCATGCTGGTCCTGGGGAGGTGCTCCACTGCTATAAGCCGTATATGCACAGTAGAGAACTTGTGAGCAATCACTACATACTATTTGAATGTGAGGAAACTCCCTTTTATCTCTTTGCTGCTTGAGTGCAGAACATCTGCTGCCTATGTCTACATCACAAGATCAATAACATTTCAGAATTACTCAGATATAATAACCAACTTTATTAATGAAAGAGCCTCTTACCTCGAAATAAAACCATCTGCTTTCTCATCTTTCGGATTTCACTGAATAGCCATGGAGAAGAATCAAGCAGTTTTATGTACATGGTTGTGCATCTTTCTGCTTTGAGCTAATGATATATTTTAAATTCTCTTGATTAGTGCTCACAGGTTGAATTTTATTGAAAAATGCAACGTAGCACGGCTAATTTTGAAGTGATTCCATTGCAAGTTGCACACTGAACTTTGAACCCCTTATCTCTGTGTGTTTCCTCTTAAGGTTACTGCAAGGTGAGGCAGAAGTATTGGGTGTTTCAGGCTGACGTTGTCACACCACACAGGACTAAACTAAACATTAACTATTCACGCCATGTTCTCTAATTTGCCATTTATAATTCTGTTTGAATAGTAGGTACTATGTAAACATTGATATGAGCAGTTCTGTAATATCTTTAGTATTAGCAGCCATTTACACACCAAAATGTACTGAGATTAACAGTAATTGGCACAAGGATTCATATTTATAAATTAGAAAATGCTAGAGACAGTCAGCAATCAGATAGTATCTGTGAGAAGAGAGACAGTTAATGTCTCAGTTTGAAGATCCTTTATGTTCTGTTCTGGTGAAAGGTCTTCAGCCTGAAATATTAATTCATTTTTCACAGATGCTGCCTGACCTGCTGAGTTTTTCCAGTACTTTCTGCTTTTAGTTCAGCTTTCCGGGGTCTGCAGTCATTTAATTTTCATCCATGTTTATATAAAGATGGCTGTAAAGAGTTGTCCTCTGCAATGATTGTTTGGCTACAACTAGAGAGCCGAAACTTGAGGACGGCATGTGAGTGTTTTTTCTTGCTAACATGATCAGGAGCCACACTGACACTGTTAACATCACCAAGCAGGTGAACCTATGGTGTCAATGGGTGCGCTGTGTCACTTGAGCCCACTGCCCTGGAACACCTGTCTGAAATGTGGCTGCCTGGAGAAATTTATCTCCAGGCTATCACGTGCCTGTTACATGTGAGAACATGAAATCCATGATCTTAACCAAGTCTCAGTGTGGATTGCCATGAAGCAAGTTTAAGTCATCACCCCAACACTTTACTCAACCCTGCCTGCTGCAGTGTTGCACCTCAGCCCCCAATAATGGGAACTAATGAACTGGACATATGTAAAGCTGTTTAACCTGGATCACCTACATCATAGTCTCTTGTGTCTCTGTGTACTGTGGCCTCTATCACCTCAATTCCAGATTCATGGTCACCTCAACTTCAGCCACTGAGGTGCAGTACAGTGACGATGCCTGCATACTCGTGTTCAGAGGCTAAGCTCTGTTCACAGAGGCACACAAGAGAATTGGCATTATGCTTAATACTGGCAAACTGATGGTTGAAAGCCAACTACACTTGTAGTACAGCAGCATGCCGTGATGAAAGTTTATGATGAAATCCTGAAAAACCTGGACAAACTTACCTTCTCAGAGAGCCATCTTTCAGTGAAGGCAGATGTTGGTGATGAAATGGGCAATGCACTGGTACCGGAAACAAACTACTCTTGGCATCCTCTGCGTGGCTGACGTCCCAGCGTTGATGTTTTGATTACACTTAGTTGGCCCTGTTGGGCAGACAACATTAATTGCTTCTTTGACACCAGACTCCCAAGACAGATACTTGGTGGTCAAGATTGGACTCATAAGCCACTTGAGAGCCCATAGATAGATCAACGGAACGAAGACCATCATCCTCAACCTCGAGGGATAGCCACAATGACGATGACGGTTAGTTCTGGCATGTAAGGAGATTGCCAGGCAGACTGAGAGAAAAAAGATATAAAGCCCTTCTATCCTCTTTGGGAGAAAGACTGTAACATCTCCATTGACTCATGGATGTTCCTGGCCCATCTCCATCAATGGAAAATCTGATAGCATTGAGAGTCTGAAGTCAATTTGCTGGGTGAACGCAGAAGACCTGCAATAACGGAAGAAAGAGTGCACCATCTGAAACTACCAACCACTCTGTCTGATCTGTGGCAAAGTTTGCAGATTCTATCAACTACCTCTAAGCTCATTAAAGTGGAAAGGAGGTAAATCTTTGTTGATCCTGGGGCTGTCCAGGAAGACATGATCAGACTATGTTTTGCTGCTGTTCTGGGACATTGTCTCTTGTTTGGCTTGGCTAAAATCTACAAGAAGTCTGGCAAGTCCTGGAGTGCTATTTGCTGACTTAAAAGCTCTGCACAAACCACTTGCTGCCAGACACGAGTGTATTCATCTGTATTTTCTTCAGATGACTGAGAACAAGCCGAGCCAGGCAAACTCCCAGAGAGAGAGAGAGGAAGAGAAGAGCTCTCAGCACAAAGCCACATCAGAATTGTTGGAAGCAGTACTCGTAGATGAAATTCATGAAGGAAAATTTATGACATGACTGCACTTAGAAAAGTTGCCTTACTGAAATGTACCTTCTGCTGTAGCCACAACTGGTGAGAGCAAAGACCATTTTCAGTGGGCGTTCAAGTGATCATGGCAAGGAACAGTTGTGTGGAGGCCACCTTACATGCGGGATAACTTTGTGGCATCTTGCAGTTGCACGAGAGTGATCATGGACATATTCATTTCAAAGAGGGAACCACATTTCTTTCTTTCCTGTTGAGCTCAACTGGTAAAGAGTGCAATCAGGCTTGTGTGGTTGTTGGTTTATCCATGGTCTATGCAGATTGTCAGTTGACTGCATGTGCAGTAGTTTGTCATTTCTTCTGTGTATGGAACCAAAAGAGTCCGGCAGATGGTTTCACAGTGATTCAGGCAGACCAGTTGTGATATAGGTCTATTCTGAGGTAATTACCTGGCCGATCAAAAGCACATTGTCTGCAGACTGATAACAATGGGAATTACTGGAAACGCTCCTCAAGGCAGGCGACACCTGTGGGGGGGGGGGGGGGTGCGGAATACAGAGCTAACATTTCAGGCTGAGGGCCTTTAATCAGTGTTTTGAGAAAGGACCTTTGGCCTGAAATATTAACTGTTTCTATGACGGAGAGCACTTGGTAAATGGACTCCTTACACATGCCAATCATTCTCACACAAGCATTGCCTTGTCATTCTGCTCTTGTTGCACAGAGTACGCGCACTTCAATGTCTACCCCGGAATATTCTCCTAATGGGTCCTAAGCCAAGCTGATGCACTCGGGTTGGCTTTATGGTACCTTTCCCGCCATACATGGTGGAATATTCCACTTAAGTAGTAATGGGGATGTGTAAGTATGCACTGTAAATATTGTTTGTATGCTGTAATTAAGGTATACATGCATGCACTTGAGCATTTTTCATTTTGTCATAATCCATGTATCTAACCGTTTCTTTTTCCAAAAATGCCAAATGCTCCTAATAATTTTGGTTTGAGCAGTTGGAGGAAGGTTACAGAAGATTATTAAGAAGGAAGGAAGTGCCTAAACAGCCCTTCTGAATATTTTCTCACAATTAACTCATTTGTGTACAATGTACCATTTCACTAGTAGTCCCACAGCTTACTTTCATTTTCACTGGGATATACTACCTTTGCAAGAATTGGCAACAGTACAAACATTTTTTTTAAAAACCTTGACGAAATAAGTATTACAAACAAAATTTCAAAATGAAATCATGCCATATTACGTACAGACAGAAATTGGTGCAATCCAATATGGGTCACATTACGATCGAGGAACGTGTTTGTAGACTGGATATTGAACTTTTTACTGTTGGACTTCGGCCACATTCCACCGAGGTACAACACTGAGTGGCACGGGAGGTCGTTCCTGCCTGTGGCCATCGAACTTGCAGCTCCTCCCATGGAGGGTCAGACACCCTGAGCCAATAGGCTAGTCCTGGACTTATTTCCATCTGGCATAGTTTGCATATTGTTGTTTGATTGTTCGTGTTTTTTGTATTGCTACATTTATGCTCTATTCTTGGTTGGTGCGGCTGTAACGAAACCAATTTCCCTCGGGATCAATAAAGTATATCTGTCTATCTATCTAAATTTACTTCCCTTAGTTTCAGTGGTGTACAATGCAGAGCCTGCAGGATGTTTTAGTCTGGGCCTCCCCAGTAAATGACGGCAAGTTGTTATACTCGCCACTTCCTTTGCCACACATAATGGCATTGACAGTCTGGTACCAAAGCTGATTCCTGATCAGCAAAGCCCTATGGAGCATATGACCTTTCTTTCTGTAATGTTTCTTTCTTTCTTGCTTCCTAGAAATGCTTTCACAGCTGATTAAAAAGATTAAAATTTAATTATGCAAAATTATTGTAATAATTGACATATTAAAACACTGAAGCAAGAGAAAACAAGTTATTAAGTACACACAAGTTAATTCAAGTTGTATGCAACTTGCATATTCAAAATATGCAAGTTATCCTTGGAGGCATTCTTCTTAATTTAAACTAATGGAGTTATTCATTCTGTGGCTCATCTACTCTGATGTAGTTTCTGAAATCAGATTTCCTGATTAAATTTTGGAGGACTTCAGGAAGCTGGTGTTTCATTGTATTTGTGTGATTTGGATCAACTGCAAAGTTACCCTGCCAAGATGTAGTGCATTACTCTTGGTGCCTGTCTTTCAGGCAACTTTCCCTGTCCTGTTATTCCTTTGTCATTTAGTTCAATGGTTATGGCATATAGTGAGTCCTGGAGTCAGATGTAGTCACCTTAATTGCTGGCAACATTTCCAAGCTTCTTTAAAATTTGCAGGCTTTGAAATTTTACCCATGGTGATTGTAAATCTGCGACTTGAACGGTATCTTTTTCCAATCTGATAAACGACCATGTACCATTGCATTTTCTCTGCCCCTCCCCCTCCCCCGCCACAGCTGTATCCATGTCTTTTAATTTTGCTGACTAATCAATTTGTGGTACTTTGTCAGATACCTGCCCACTGGACTAAGGACAATGCTGCTTCATGAAACTGATCATCATTCAATAAGCCTTTGTTTAATAGAAGGTACTTTTCCAAATTTCAATTAATTTAGCTTTAGATATTTAAAAAAAACACCACTTGCATTGAGTTGATTTTTCTGGACTTGCCAAGGTTTACTACTTTTTTAATATATACTGGTGTCAGAGACTTAACAAGCTTCCTCTTTGTACAAATATGTTTGAAATCATCTTTATAAATTTACCTTGCACAAATCTATTATCATTGGTGCTTGTGGATATATAGTTTCTTGTTGGAATACCTTAGTTTGCCTTCATTGCCAGAGTGTGTGGCATTAATGTAGCTGAAGACATGGGGAACTTTTCATGTAAAGGGAAGTCACAATACCGTAGTCCAATTGCCACTAACATTTCCTGTCTGAGAAACCCGAAGTCTGAGGAGGATGAGCTGTTTTGTTACGTAATTCTTGTTGTAATAGCACTATCCTTCGTGACTGTGCAGAAGCTGGTTCATTTTTGAAGTTAATGCTGCATCATTTTAATTCTTGTGACCTTGTGAAGCAGAACAGCATCATTTGTGGTGGTGTCGTGCTTTCCAAAATCAAATCGTAAACTGAAATGAAGGAAATTAGATTTGGAACTGGATGAAAGCTGAAGAAAGGTAATATAAAGCTGAGTTGAAAAACCGTACAATGAGGCAGGTTGGGACAAACCCAACAAAGTGATGTGGAGGCAATAAATAAGTTATGTGAGATAAATTGAGGTACAGTAGGTCAAAGTTAAAAACATTGAGTGTGCAAGCTGGTATAATGCAGAGAAAAATGAAGTAACTGATAGGAGTAATTTTATAAGGAAAAATAATTTGGAAATCAATCTATTGGGATTAAAGCATGAGAAGTTTGGAGAACAGAGGCAATGAATCAGACATAGTATGTGAGGGTGCAAATGCAAGATCATTTGAAGTGTAGCAAGCTGGTTTGACAGAATAGACAAAAACATTGGAAAAGCTGTACCTCAAGAAACGTGTAGGTGAGGATCAAGTAGAGACTGCTAATGCAACAGAGTGGAAAGCATTGCTGGGCATGGACTAAATGAAAATGTTTTAGCCAAAACAAAGAAAATTCTGTATTTAATTTGAAGATTAATATCATTTGTTGCCTTCAGTCATCGTAACTTAATTAAGCTGAAGGCAATTATATTGATAAGAATGGATCATTGTGGTCACAAGATTTTCCAAGTAGGCTAGTGATCCTTGCTGATTGCAAATATATGGCACATATATGCTACTATGAAGGGCAAGCCAGCTGCTAATTATTAAAATTGTTCTTCAACTTGATGAACATCAGCAGTGACAACAGTTTTGAAGTGAATAGGTTGCTTCATTATATCAGAATACATAAATTATGGGCATCTTCTGTATTTGGAAATTCTAAGGTTGTTAAGTATTTTGTTCAATTTTAAAGTTCCAATTCCATTTTAAAAAAAAAGACCTGTCAGGAGCCCACTAACCTGAGTTCTGTGAATGTCTCCCTTACAGAAATTCCGTCTATATTCTATACCCAGATGTCCACAAGAACAACATTATTGAAGCATCATGAAGATCTCAGTGAAACTAAAATGGTCCTGGCTAGGGAAGAGTTGTGTTCTGATCAGTTTACTGTGGATTACTTATGTTATCATTGAACTGTCAGTCTCCACTCTACTTGACTCTGCTGGACAGAGCAATAGAAAGGAAAGGGCGAATGCAGCCTATTTTAGTGACGAGCAAAGTGAGGACCTTTCACGCCCAGTGTATGAAAAACCTGCTGTTGATATGAGCAGACCCGGGGAACTGGGTAAAGCAACACATCTGAATTTGAATGCCGAAGAGAAGTTACAAGAAGAGGAGAGTATTGAGAGATATGCAATTAATGTTTATTTAAGTGACAAAATATCACTACATCGTCATATCCAGGATGACCGAATGTATGAGTAAGTTTGCATTTAAACTCGTGGCGCTGAGTGATTCACTTGCCAAAGGAAATTTTGGGATTGGTTTTAAATCTATTACATGTAGCTCTGCTGGTGTGATGTTTTCTTTGTCCTCCTACTGTGAATGGAATGCATGTTTGCAAATATGGATGGAATTGTAAAAAACACATATTGCCAATACGATTCTTCACTGACACAGAAACCAGTGGATGTGTTTTGGTTTTATCAGACTTTGTTTACTTTGGGTGCCACCTTAATTGTTTTTTTTTCCTTCTTCTTTCAAGCTGTGTATAAGTATTCAGGAGAAGAGTCACCTGTTCAATGTATCAGAAAATTGTGAAGTAAATTTATGACACTGCTTATGTAACTGTAGCACAGCAAATGAAAAGGCAAACCCTGAAAATATAACTATAACTTCAAATGCAGGAGATGTCAAATAATAGTCAACTAGCATTCAAGAGTAACAAGTTTTGAAATTTTGGACATCTACTCTATACTTTGCATGGTACATTCCTGAGGGAGAACGTTGCAAACAATGGCCTTCGCAGAGAAGAATTTTTCAGCTCCCAGTTGTCTTTGATGCTATAATAAATAAAATACTTTATGCCATCAGAACAGTTTTGTACATTTTGCCAATAAGATCTGTTTCCTTTGATTAACTGGAATAAAGAACTTGCTGCCCTTCTGAAGCACCTTCAATTACTCCAAAAGACTGAGGTTTGGTAAAATACTGAAAGGCTTTTATTCGCTGTACAATACGACCTCCACAGTGAGTGTCTGCCTCCGGACTGAGGGGGAGGGGCAAGGCGAACACCTTTATACAGGACTCTGTGGGAGAAGCCACAGGGGCAGTCAGCAGAGGGGTGTGTCCAGACAGGTAACCGAGTTACAACATATATACATGGTTTACCACACCTTATAGTAGAAATGTAAACATAAAAAGTGATGTGTTGTATATCAGAGAATGCAAGCTGGTCCCAAAATGTGTGCTGTGATTCAATCTGTTGTGCTATTGTTTATTTCTTTGTGAACACTTTGGTCTACTGAGTAATGGTGTGATGGACACCCACGTTTCATTCCGAGAATTGTAGAGTTTGATTGGAGGGATCAGCCAATTCCAGAGATTGATCAGTCCTTTTGTGTTATATCCACTGTTTCCATATCTTGGCCGTCAAAGAAGGATATCTCTGCACTCGTCCCTTCTTATTGACAGTTCAAATGTGGATTCATTAACAGTTTCATTATAGCACAGTTAATTGCTATTTACAAACTAGGAATTTTTCGACTTCTTGCAAAATATGGTAGTTTTCAAGCTGTGCCCTTGTTCAGTTGTATATTTCATAAATTAAAACTAGAAACTGAACCTCCCTTAAGAATATACACTGCTCTTGATCATCTTTATAATCTTGTTTCATTTCAGGTGCAAAGCCAAAAAATTTGATTATAGGAAGCTTCCTACGACTTCTGTAATTATTGCGTTTTATAATGAGGCTTGGTCCACTCTACTGCGCACAATTCATAGTGTACTGGAAACATCTCCTTCTGTTCTCCTGAAAGAACTCATACTGGTAGATGACTACAGCGATCGAGGTAAGGAACTTGATCATTTTTTCTATATTTTTCATAATATTTTCAAACCAAGAAATACCACCAGGAAGTATCCCATTACAGTTCAAACTGCAATTTATTGCCTCTTTGCCATTTTGAGGAACTCATTTCTATTTCTTTCAAAATATGTTTTCCTAATAAATCGTGAAATTCTACTCCATACATCAGTACTGAAGAGTTTTAGCTAGGGAGGCCTGTGCTGATGTAAATATTTACAGTAAGTGAAACAATAGCCAGCCTTGGTTAGGCCCAAAGAGACCAAGTTTTGAATGTTGTATGATGTAGAACGACTCATGATTGAAAAGTATCTGACTAGGTGAGGGTAGCTTGATATCTCCACGCCCAAGGTTCCTAATTCACTTGGTTTGGATGATATTTGCTAAAATGCCAGGATCTTTGTGTCACCGTGCCGTGGTAGCGTAGTGGTCAACGCAACGCTGTTACAGCTTGTGGCATTCTGGAGTCTAGCGTTCAATTCCGACGTCATTCTGTAAGGAGTCTCTGTACATCCTCCCCATGGAACGCATGGTTTTCTCCAGGTCCTCTGGTTTCCTCCCACAGTCCAAAGATGTACGAGGTAGGTAAATTGGTCATTGTAAGCAACACACACCAAAGTTGCTGGTGAATGCAGCAGGCCAGGCAGCATCTCTAGGAAGAGGTACAGTCGATGTTTTGGGCTGAGACCCTTCGTCAGGAGTCCTGACAAAGTGTCTTGGCCCAAAATGTCGACTGTACCTCTTCCTAGAGATGCTGCCTGGCCTGCTGCGTTCACCAGCAACTTTGATGTGTGTTGCTTGAATTTCCAGCATCTGCAGAATTCCTGTTGTTTGGTCATTGTAAATTGTCCTGTGATTAGGTTAGGCTTGTTGGGAGTTGCTGGGGCACCGTGGCTTGAAGGGGCTGACAGTCTGCTCCACGCTAAAACACTATATAAGTAAATGCTCAGGATAAGTAAGTTGACTTAAACTGTTTTATATGCTGATTAATACTTCGATTGGTAGAGTAGACCATCCAGTGTCAATGCCTTCAGGTGAGAAGGTTAAAACATTAAGTGATGGTTCCCTACAGGATGTCTCAAGGAGAAAAAGGAATGTTGTCAAGTAGGTAGGTGGTGGTGGTGGTGGAGGAATGGAATGGAGTTTTGGCGGTGGTGGAGGCATGGGGCCTTGGAGGAAAATTTCAAAATGGAAGAAACAATATTTATTTAAAAATATAATAACCAATTTGAGGGAGAACATGGTTAAAAAATTGGACGATGCATAATAATAACTCCCTCCCCCTTTTATGTGCACTCATTCTTAATTTTCAAGTTCCAAGTCCCTTATTTTGCCACCTGATGATTTTTCCCCCAAAATAATGACTCTCCATCGGACCTTGTGATTCACAGATTAGCTGTTGATATGCAAGTTTAACTAGCTATGTTACTGTAATGTTGGTGATTATTGATTCTAACCCAGCTCTCACATGCTGTGAAAATAGTATTTCCAGCATTATTAATCAGTGTGGGTGGGCATCCCAGACGTAAAGTGTAGTCTGCAGCAATGCATTAGCCTTGTTTACATGGATTATATCTCTCTTTCTGTATTTAACTATCATAAATCCCTATTCCTTTTTAAATGCATCTCTGCTATTAATCAGCAAATGTCTCAACTTTTTTTGCCACTCCGGACAAATGAAATCTGAATTCTATATTTGATTTTCAGTTGGCCATCTTGAACCCGCTACCCCATGGTTTGGAAATCCCAAACTTTCAACATCAGTCTGCTTGGGATCCCATTTCCCATGCTTCCTTTTAAACTCACTAGGATTTCGTTTCTCCACCACCACCTACCTATGTTTACTGGAAAATATTTTGTACTATGAGAATTTATTTGAAAAAATAGTGAATTAAAAATGTATTGGAATGTAAACCAAAATAACATTGAATGATCTAGAAAATCTATTAGCCCAGCATCATCGAAGTTGAGAGAATGTTGAATTATCAGAGATTCATTGATTGACTTTGATTTTGCTCATCTTTGTTAACAACAATCTGCATTGAAGTTGATAGCTTCATGCACAAATATCCCACGAGGTCATTAAATCAATGCCTCTGATTGTACATAGACAAATCACTGTATTCCTATACCCTCATATGAAATTATACTGACCTGAACAAAAAATATTCATGTTAAATTAATTAATTGTTGAATATTTTAGTTTATCTGAAGTCCCAGCTGGAGCAGTATATCAGTAATCTTGAGCGAGTGCGCCTCATTCGAACAAATAAGAGGGAGGGACTGGTGCGTGCTCGTTTGATTGGTGCTACTTTCTCTACGGGAGATGTGCTCACATTTCTGGATTGCCACTGTGAGTGTGTCACTGGCTGGTTGGAGCCATTGCTGGAGAGGTATGTTTGTGCATTCTTGCATATGTATATTGTACATTTGAGATTGTTACCTATTGATTAAGGCTGAGTGAAACACAAGCACAGTCAGCAGGAGTTACAGAAGCTTGAAGTCCCACATCACCATGTCCAGGAATAGTTACTTCCGCCATTGTGTTCTTGATTCTGCTTGCAGGATCTTAACATATGTCAGCAATGGAGAACTACAGACCACCCTTGCACCTCCATTTGTACTATGGTCTTGCTCTTTCAATGATGTATGATTTAACTTCATGTCTAATTTGTATTTTGTGTGTTGTATACCTGTATGCCAGTGATGCTCCTTGAAGGATGTTTTTCATTGTACCTGCAGCTCATAATACTTGTGCACATGACAATAAATTAGATTTGACTTGACTCACATTATAGGATTGCGTTGATGGATTTAAATCTTATTTCTGTAAATCTTTTTATTTTTAGGATTAGAGAGAATGAGACTGCAGTTATATGTCCAGTTATCGATACCATCGATTGGAACACTTTTGCATTTTACATGCAGACAGGTGAACCGATGATTGGTGGGTTTGACTGGCGCCTTACTTTCCAATGGCATGCTGTTCCTGGACGTGAAAGAAATCGAAGAAAGTCAAGAATAGACCCAATTAGGTCAGAGCTATAATATAACATTTTCTTAAAACATTTTAAATAAAAAGTGGATTGAAGCAAATGAAATATAAACTGTTTGAATTTAGAAAGTGGCAGTTTGGAGTTTTATAATACAAAAGTCAATTATAACTGGAATAAAATCGTTAACTTAAATCATTGTTAATCTGGCTTTTTTTTGGAAAAGAAATGAAGTAATTAACAACATATAATTTAAAACTGTAGATGTTGCATGTGAAATGGGATGGAAATAAAGAGCTTATTTATATCCGACTCCCAACAGCTGCCTGTGGACATTGTCATCAGTGATGCAGGGGAGCAAATGGAACTTGAGAGAACATGTTAAAGGAATGAACTTCATTTAGTATTTTATTTTGGTATAAAATCTTATGACCTGATTTAATATATGAATGCATACCCTATGATGTGTACTCTTTGTTATTGAGACATATTGGTTACTTTTCCATAGCCATTATTCACACTCCAATACGTTGTTCAACTGACGGCTGCTGCTGTTGGGTGAGATTAAATGGTGAATGTTAACAAGCTTTTTGGCTATGAGTAATGTCACTGAGCAAAGTCCATCTCCATCACCATCAGAATAGCTAGATTAGGAGCAGAGTGATGAATTTCACTCAGTGAATTTGAAATGATTTATGGTGCCCCAGATGCTGCTCTAGTTAACCTCAGCTAATTTAGCACACACTGAGTGATTCGGTCAGAGCTCTTTTGGTCTCTTGTGTTGTAGGTACAGGTGAATATTGAGTGACACTGAATTGTATAATTTCAGAATAGTTAAAATCAAAATGCTTCCTCTTCTTCTCAGCTGTTCCATTAAAAGAAAAACAAAGATAAGTATGCACTCTCTAAAAATTCACGTCTTTCAGGTCTCCAACTATGGCTGGGGGTCTGTTTGCAGTTAGTAAAAAGTACTTTGAATACCTGGGCACCTATGACACAGGAATGGAAGTATGGGGAGGTGAGAACTTAGAACTATCTTTTAGGGTAAGTATTAAGCCTTACAATTTAATTAAAGTTGTACTTATTTGATCCAACATTTACATTCTGGGCCTTTTTTTGTTACCTTAGATATAGAGGTGCACCTGAAGGTGCATTGTTGGTTTCCTGTAAGCAGCAAACTAATTACTGACAGAGTCATAGCATGCAAACTGGCCCTTACACCCACATCATCCTTGTTGACCAAGGTACTCATGAAAGTTCGTCCTGTTTGCCTGCTTTTGGCCCATAATCCCTCTAAACCTTTCTAATTACTTGCTGAATCATCTTTTAAATGATGTCATTGTACCTGTCTCAACCACTTCATTTGCGACTCATTCTATGAGTTCTTTCCTCTGTGTGAAGAAGATCACCTTCGGGTCCTTTTAAAATTTTCACCCTTTCTTCTTAAACCTATGCCCTCTAGTTTTTGATTTCCCTTCCCTGTGAAAACAATGAAGTGCATTCATTCTATCTATGCCCCAAGTGGCCTTGTACACCTCTGTAAGATCACCTCTTAGCCTCCTACGACTTGGGCAGTCTAGTCCTTGTAATATTTTTACATAAGAACATAAGAAATAGGAGCAGGAGTAGACCATCCGGCCCATCAAGCCTACCCTGCCATTCCATAAGATCATGGCTGATCTGTCCGTAAACTCACCTCCATCTACCTGCCTTTTCCCCATAACCCTTAATTCCCCTACTATGTAAAAATTTATCTAGCTGTTTCTTAAATATATTTAGTGAAGAAGTCTCAACTGCTTCCTTGGGCAGAGAATTCCACAGATTCCCCACTCTCTGGTAAAAACAGTTTCTCCTCATCTCTTTCCTAAATCTTCTCCCTTGAAACTTGAGGCAATGTCCCCTAGTCCTAGTCTCACCCACCGATGGAAACAACTTTCCTACTTCTATCTTATCTATCCCTTTCAAAATTTTGTATGTTTCTATAAGATCTCCTCTCAGTCTTCTGAATTCCAGAGAGTACAGGTTTCCCCCGCCATCGGAAGGTAGAGTGTTCCTATGAAATGGTTCGTAAGCCGGAATGTGGTAAAGTGAAGAAGCAATTACCATTTATTTATATGGGAAAATTTTGTGAGTGTTTGCAGACCCAAAAATAACCTACCAAATCATGCCAAATAACACATAAAACCTAAAATAACAGTAACATGTAGTAAAAGCACGAATGATATGATAAATACACAGCTTATATAAAGTAGAAATACTTTTCCACAATCATTGCCTGAACTGCTCTCCGTAGCGAAAATCTCACGCAAGCGCCGTTGGCAAAAACACGGCGTAAGCGCTGTCCAGTAACCTTTAAGCTATGAAGCTGCCAAATCATACCAAATAACAAGTAAAAATACACAGCCGATATAAAGTAGAAATAATGTATGTACAGTGTAGTATCACTTACCGGAATTGGGAAAGCACAGAGCACACTGATGATGGTGTGTTAGACTGAGCCGTCAGAGTTTGGGTGGTGCAGTGGCCCCTACCCTCTGGGCAGCGACCTGATACCGATCTGTGAAACATGCAGCGGTAGCCGGGAGGCGCACAGCACATCTTTAAGAAAAAAGCTGAAATAAACATGCTAATTAATTAGGTGCTGCCCGGCACGTAATTGTCGGCCCAGATCAGTGCCAATTGCATCGCCTCTGATCTGGGCCGACAATTACGTGTCGGGCGGCACCTAATTAATTAGCATGTTTATTTCGGCTTATTTCTTAAAGATGTGCTGTGTGTCTCCCGGCTACTGCTGCATTCTCCGCAAATCGGTATCTGTCTGCGGCTTGGGTGTTGGGGTGGTGGGACACTGGAGTGTCATCTCATCATCTGTTTCCATTAGAGCAGGCAGCTCATCTTCTCCTATGACTGCCTGCCTCGATGTCAAAGGTCAAGGCTCATCGTCTGCTGTGGCTGATGTGGAAGGCTTGCTTGACTGCTGAGCCTCGCGCATTTTTCTATCATACAGTTCTTTGTAAGCACTCAAACCATCCTGCAAATATCCCCTAAACTGATGTACCCTTTCAAAATTAGAGTCGTACTTGATCATTACTCATTCGGTTTCGATTGTTATCCTTTCCTCTTCCAATTGCATCAGCTTTTCATCTATCAGTTCTTGGTCATGGGATGACAAAACCTCTTCAACATCATCTTCGTCATCTTCCACAAGCCAAACTCACTTTGTCCTTACTTCGTTCACCACGATCAAAAAGCTTAATTATGTCTAGTTTTATGCTAAATGTAACACCCTTATGAGCTCTTTCAGGCTTTTCCGATACCATGGAACTCATCTTGCTAACAACTGCTCACAGGCATGAGTTTAAGCAATGCCGGCGAGAATGCAGTTCCAAATCTGGGGGAGAGCGGCTGCTCGGGGCGCGTGCTGATTTTTTTCGCACGCTGCTTTTTCCGTAATGGTGAAAACACCTTCTGTTAGCAAAAACAGGGAACTAATGTAGGTCTTTCGTAACAGTGAGGTTTCGTAAAGCGAACCTTCGAAAAGCGGGGGACACCTGTATAGTCCCAGGTGACTCAATCTCTCCTCATAGGTTAATCCTTTCATCTCTGGAATCAACCTGGTGAACCTTCTGTGCACTGCCTCCAAAGCCAGTATATCCTTCCTCAAGTATGGAGACTAGAATTGCACACAATACTCCAGGTGCGGCCTCACCAGTACCCTGTATATTTGCAGCATGACCTCCCTGCTCTTGAATTCAATCCCTCCAGCAATGAAGGCCAACATTCCGTTTGCCTTCTTAATAACCTGTTGTACCTGCTAGCCAACTTTTGGTGATTCATGAACAAGCACTCCCAAGTCCTTCTGCACAACGGCATGCTGCAATCTTTCACAATTTAAATATTAATCTGCTCTTCTATTATTCCTTCCAAAGTGGAATATCTCGCATTTACTGACGTGTATTCCATCTACCAGACCTTGGCACACTCACCTAACCTATCTATATCCCTCTGCAGACCCTCTACATCCTCTGTACAATTTTCTTTTCCACTCAGTTTAGTGTTATTGGCAAATTTTGCTACGCTACACTCAGTCCCCTCTTCCAAATCATCAACGTAAATGGTAAACAGCCGCGGGCCCAGCACCGACCCCTGCGGCACCCCACTGACCACTGACTGCCAACCAGAGAAACATACATTTATACCAACTCTCTGCCTTCTATTGGTTAACCAATCCGCTATCCATGCCAATACACTTCCTCTGACTCCATGCATCCGTATCTTATTTATAAGTCTCTTGTGTGGCACCTTATCAAACGCCTTCTGGAAATCCAAGTATACAACGTCCACCTGTTCCCCTCTATCCACTGCACTCATTATGTCCTCAAAGAACTCCAGTAAGTTTATCAAACAGGACCTGCCCTTTCTGAATCCGTGCTGCGTCTGTCTAATGGAACCACTCCTTTCTAAGTGTTTCGCTATTTCTTCCTTAATGACAGCTTCAAGCATTTTCCCGACTACAGGTGTTAAGCTAACTGGCCTATAGTTGCCTGTCTTTTGCCTGTATCCTTTTTTAAAAAGTGGCATGACATTTGCTGTCTTCCAGTCTGCCGGGACCTGCCCAGAGTCTAGAGAATTTTGATAAATGATTACCAACGCGTTTACTATAACCTCCGCCAATTTCCTCAGCACCCTGCGATGCATCCCATCAGGACCAGGGGACTTATCTACCTTCAGGCCCTCTAACTTGCTCATCACTATCTCTTTAGTGACAGTAATTTTATTGAGGCCCTCACCTCCCATTTCGTCCATAACATCCTTCTTTGGTACATTAGATGTGTCCTCCACTGTGAAGACTGACACAAAATAGTTGTTCAATGCCTCAGCCATTTCCTTATCACCCAATATCAATTTCCCTTTCTCGTCTTCCAAGGGACCTACGTTGACCTTAGCCATCCTCTTCTGCTTTATATATTTATAAAAACTTTTGCTGTTTTCACATTTTGTACTAATTTACTTTCATACTCTATCTTCCTTTTCCTTTTTTCTTGTTTAGTTGTTCTTTGTTGCCTTTTAAAGTATTTCCAATCCTCCAGTCTCCCACTACTCTTTGCGACTTTGTACATATGAGCTTTTAATTTGATACTATCTTTTATTTCCTTAGTTAGCCAAGGTTGGCTGTCCCCACACTTATTGTCCTTACTTTTGATTGGAATATACTTTTGTTGAGCACTGTGAAAAATTTCTTTGAAAGTATTCCACTGTTCCTCAACTGTCCTACCAAATATAGTAGCCTGTGCTCCCAATTCACATTAGCCAACTCCTCCTTCATCCTGTTGTAGTCTCCCTTGTTCAAGCATAATGCACTAGTTTTAGATCTAACTAGTTCATCCTCCATCTGTATAAGAAATTCAGTCATACTGTGATCACTCTTTTGAAGAGGATCCCTGACTACAAGATTGTTAATCTTACCTGTCTCATTGCACTGGACTAGATCTAATATAGCATTTTCCTTTGTAGGTTCACTGACATGCTGCACAGGAAAGCCATCACGAATGCATTCTATGAAGTCCTCCTCAAGACTTCCTTGATTCACCCAATCTATGTGGAAGTTAAAATCCCCCATGACAACTGCTGTTCCGTTCTTACAAGCCTTAGTTATTTCTTGGTTAATTGCCTCTGCTCTGCAGTGTTTTTATTTAGTGGCCTAAAGACAACTCCCACCAGTAATTTTTTCCCTTTACTATTCTTAATGTCTACCCATTCTTGTACACCTTTTCATTCTTTCCAGTTTAGTGACATTTTTCCTACAGAAATCTGTACTCAGTACTTGAAGTGAAGCCTCACCAATGTCTCATACATCTGCAACGTAACATCCCAAGTCCTATACTCAGTGCCCAGACTGATGACGGCCACCATAAGATATAGGAGCAGTATTAGGCCATATGGCTGATCGAGTCTGCTCCACCTTTCCATCACAGCTGGCTCATTGTCCCTTTCAACCCCATAATCCTGCTTTCTCCTTGTAATCTTTGACATCCTGTCTAATCAAGAACTTATCAACCTCCACTTTAAATATACCCAAAGACTTGGCCTCCACAGCTGTCTGTGGCAATCAGTTCCACAGATTCACCACCCTGTGGCTAAAGAAATTCCTCCTCATCTCTGTTCTAGATGGACATCCCTCTAATCTGAGGCTGTGCCCTCTGGTCCTAGACTCCTTCACTGCAGGAAACATCCTCTTCATATCCACCCTATCGAGGCCTTTAAATATCTGATAGGTTTCAATGAGATCTCCCTCTCCCCCCCCCCCCATTCTTCTAAACTCCAGTGAGTACAGCCTCAAAGCCATCAAATGTTCTCATAATGTTAACCCTTTCATTTCAGGAATCATTCTCATGAACCCCTCTGATAACTCCCCAATATCAGCACATCTTTTTTTAGATAAGGGGCCCAAAACTGCTCACAGTACTCCAAATGCTGTTTGACCAATACTTTAAGAAGCCTCAGCATTACTTCCTTCCTTTTGTGTTCTAGTCCTTCCGAAATGAATGCTAACGTTGCATTTGTCTTCCTTACCGCTGACTCAACCTGCAAGTTAACCCTTAGGGAATCCTGCACAAGGTCTCCCAAGTCTCTTTGCACCTCTGATTTTTGAATTTTCTCCTTCCTTAGAAAATAGCTTACACCTTTATTCCTTCTACCAAAGTGCATGACCATACACTTCTTTGCCTATTCTTCTAATGAGCCTAAATCCTCTGCGGACTTTCTGCTTTTTCAATACTACCTGCCCCTTCATCTTGTCCATAAACTTAGTCACAAGCCATTAATTCCATCATTAATCATTGACATATAGCGTGAAAAGAAGCAGAGCAGTCCTGACATCGACCCCTGTGGAGCACCACGAGTCACCGGCAGCCAATCAAAAAATGCCCCCTGTATTTCCACTCTCTGCTTCTTGCCTGTCAAGCAATCTTCTATCTATGCTAATATCTTTCCTGGGCTCCTACCTTGTTAAGCAACTTCATGTACAGCTCCTTGTCAAAGGTCTTCTGAAAGTACGAGTAAACAACATGCACTGATTTTCCTTTGTCCACCCTGTCAGTTATTTCCTCAAAGAATCCCAATGGATTTGGCAGGCAAGATGTTCCCTTCAGGAAACTGTACTGACTTTCTATTTTATCATGTGCTATCAAGTTTCTGAAACCTCATCCTTAATAATGAACTCCAATATCTTCCCAACCGCTGAAGTTAGACTAACTGTCCTAAAATTTCCTTTCTTCTGCCTCCATCATTTCTTAAAGACTGGAGTGCTATTTACAATTTTCCAGTCTTCTGGAACCATTCCAGAATCTTGGGATTCTTGAAAGGTCATCACTAAAACCTCCACAATCTTTTCAGCCACCTCTTGCAGAACACTGGGGTGTAGTTGATCTGGTCCAGGTGACATCTATCTTCAGGGTTTTCAGCTTCCCAAGCACCTTCTCCAATGAGGCTCACTTCTACCCCTTGACGCTCTCAAATTTCTGGCATAATGCTAGGGTATACCACAATGAAGACTGACTGAAAATACTGACTAAGTTTGTCTGCCTCTTCTATGTCCCCCATTACCAACTCTCCAGTGTCAATTTCTAGTACAATATTCACTCTCACCTCTCTCTTACTTTAATATTTGAAAATATTTTTTGTATCCTCTTTTATATTAGCTTACCTTCGCATTTGGTAGCTTTTCTCTGCTTATGTTTTTTTATTTGCCTTCTGTTCATTTTTAGAAGCTTCCTAATCTAATGTCCAATTGATTTTTGCTACATTGTATGTCTTTTGTTTTTATTCTATTTTTGACTCCCTTGTCAGCCACAGTTGCCTTATCCTCCCTTTAGAGTACTTCTTCATCTTTCGGATTTACGTTATCTATCCTGTGCCTTCTGAGTTGCTCTCAGAAACTCCAGCCATTGCTGTCCCGATGTCATCCTTGCTTTTATTTCCTTCAATTCAACTTTGGCCAGCTCCTCTTGTGCATGTCTCTGCAATTCCCTTTACTTCACTATAATACTGATACATCTGACTTTAGCTTCTCCTTCTCAAACTGCAGGGTGAACTCTATCATATTATGATCACTGCCTCCCTAAATGATTTCTTTACCTTAAGCTTCCCAATCAAATCTGTTCATTACAGAACACCCAATCCAGTATTGTCTTTCCTCTACTTGGTTCAAACACAAGTTTTCCTTAGAAAGCCATTTCATAGGCATTCTACAAATTCCCTCTCTTAGGAGCCAGCACCAACCTGATTTTCCAAATCTACCTGCATGTTTAAATTCCCATGATTATTGCAACATTGCCCTCTTGACATGCATTTTCTACCACCCATTGTAATTTATATTCCACGTCTTGGCTACTATTTGGAAGCCTGTATATAACTGCCATCAGGGTCTTTTTACCCTTGTAGTTTCTTAACTCTACCGACAAGGATTCTAGGTCTTCTGATCCGATATTACCTCCTTCTAAGAATTTGATTTCAATTTTTCCCAACAGTTACCTCACCCCATCTGCCTACCTGTTTGTCCTTTCAGTACAATGTGTATCCTTGGACATTAAGTTCCCAGCTGTGATCTTTTATCTGCCACTGTTCAGTGTTGTCCACAACATCATACTTTCCAATCTCTATCTTTGTTACAAGATCATCTGTCTTATTCCGTCTACTGTGTGCACTCAAGTATAACATGTTCAGACCTGTGTTTAGCATCCCTTTCGATATTGCCTCCATGTTATGCTTCAGTCCATCCCACAGACTGCAGTTTTTCCCTCATCTGTCTCTCCTTCCTCACTACACACTCCATCTGCTTACATACCAACTGCCCCATCCTCAGCCCTATCATTCTGGTTCTGATCTCCTGCCAAATTAATGTAAACCCTCCCCAAAAGCACTAGGAAACCTGCCTCCAAGGATGTTGATCCCCCTCGAGTTCAATGTAATCTATCCTTTTTTTTTTCCCCTTCCTGTTTTTTTAGCTTTCCATCTAACTTCCTATATTCTCTCTTCAGGACTTCATTTTTTTTCTTACTTATGGCGTTGGTACCCATATGTACCATAACCTCTGGCTGTTCAGCCCCTCCCTTTAGAATGCTGTGAATCTGATTCTAGAAATCCCTGACCCTCCCCAGTTCTCTGCAATCACCCCTCAACAGACAAGTCCTGACAAGCCTGTTTGGCTTTCAAAACTGGCATGCAAACTCCACAGAGAGTTGTCTCCAACTTATGCCAAATTCCTCCTTCTGCATACTGTCTGCCTATGATTCAATTAGAGTGAAATTTAAGTTTATGTAGCGCACATGAGTATATCAATATCTTGTCTTATTGATTGTTCTCATGCTGTAGAAACATAAGGCAAGGAAACAGGCCTTTAGGCCCACCTTAAATATTCTGTTCACTCATTATACCTCCATCCCATTGAGCGCTATTAGCAGATTTGCAATGCAATTATATTTCCCTACAGAATTATGTTTGCTTGTGATCCACAACTTTTGTAGATGAGTAACAATGAGGACTGAAACTTATTGCTGTTGTGTTTGACTGAAGCTTTCCGCCTTAAATGTAATTTTCCACTGCTAGTATAATGCAAATCTTTACTGTAACAATATAAAATGTCTTCAATTTGAAATGTCAACTCTGATTATCATCTCATCTGTGCGGTATAACTCTCTGACTCAGTGAAATAAATGGTATTTGCTGAATATCAGTATTTTCTGTTTTTGTCTCAAGTTCCTACCATCTGCAGTTTGTTTTATTTTTCACTGTTACGGTTTACCCTGTTGCTGTGCTGGAGCCTTCTGCTGTTATTGCCAATAACTGATCTTGTTCCATCAAAAATACTTCTTTCTTGTCCCTATGGTATCCCAACAGGATATAATACCCATGTTTCTAAGTACAGTCGGCCCTCCTTATCCGCGAGTTCCGCATGCACGAATTCAACCAACCGCGAATGGAGAAAACCCGGAAGTGCTCTTCCAGCACTTGTTGTTTGAACATGAATAGACTTTTTTTTCTTGTCATTATTCCCTAAACAATGCAGTATAACAACTATTTTACATAGCATTTACATTGTATTAGGTATTGTAAGTGATCTAGAGGTGATTTAAAGTATACGGGAAGATGTGCGTAGGTTATCGTGGATCGGGACCAAAAAAACCGGAAGTTCTCTTACTAAGTAAGTCGGAACAGGTACATCCGGAACAGAAGTTCCCAAGTTCGATCCAGTAACAGAGCGCTCCCGAGCACACTCTCCATCCGTGCCGGGTTGATGTGGAGGATCAAAAACCCAAAACCCCAAAACCCAATAATTAAACCACTGTGTTGCTTAGTAATAATTGTAGCTTTCATCAGGGCAGGGCCTTTCTCACTTTATCCTTTAAAATTTTTCCAATTGTTGACTGACTGTAGCCTAACACTTTTCCAATGACCGATGGCGTTTCACCTCTTTCTGATCACTTTATTATTTCCACTTTATTCTAAATCATGATTGTGATTAATTTTGTGAACAGAAACGCTGCGAATTCAGAGCTCCACCGCCTAATGTCCACCGCACTGAGACAGGTTAAATAAGGTCCAGGGTTCCGCTGGGTCCTAAGGTCCACCACATTTAGACGGGTTGAACAAGGGACTTGAGCATCTGTGTTTTTTGGTATCCGTGAGGGGTCCCAGAACCAATCCCTCACGGATAAGGAGGGCGGACTGTACTTTCTTAGTGATTTTGCAGTTCCTTGAACTAACTCTCTTCTGATCTCCTTGTACTTTACCCTCATAACCTGTGGGAATGGGACAGATCAGAGTGCTATATTAGGATCTTACATAATGGCCTCATTTGATGCAACAAAGATTAAATTCTATCCAGATATGTGGACGCCCTTTATTCTATCCTCCTGTGGCCTTCTGTCTTCTATTTGTGTGTGTTTTACCATTCACGCCTTTTAGTCACTTACAGTTCCACTTATTTCTGCGTCTTCCTCTGGAAGAAGTTCTTTCCCCAGCATATTACAAACTCCACGTCTATTCTTTGGCCCATTGTTTGTTGCTGCAACTGTTTCTGCAGTTTTGATCTGGTGAAACTTTAACTTCCACTCCAGATACCTTTAGATTTATTGCATGTACTTTGGACTGGCTACACCCAGATCATCAGTGAGTTATGGTATGGAGGGGATCAATATAGTTATTGATTCAGTTTTATTGTGTTATCATTTGGATCCATGTGTATGCTTCAGTTTTCCCTCTTCTCATTCTCGGCTTCCTTTCATCGCCTACCCGGATATGGTAATCTCCGAATTCTTGTATTGCTGCCATTGTAAAACTACAATCCAAGATGATCAATTATAAAGCAGGATGAAATACAATAACATACTAAGACATCAAGTAGTTATACTAGTGCAAATTCAGGGAATTTGTATTTTGCACTTTGGCATGGGGTTTTAACAAAGAGCTAGTACTTTGCTAAATTGATTTTTTAGCAAAATTAACATCACGGACTTGGCAGGATGAAGGGCCTGTTTTCTGCTCTGACTGTATAGAAGTCACAAGGAAATTCTAGACATAGAGAGAATTAAACCTTGTAACTGTTTTGAGCATCCTAGGATTCAGAGAAGTCAAGAAATTTGTGTGTTGTCCATAACTGGTTGCTTGGGTTTAACGGGGCGCTCTGATAACCAAGGCTTGATGCCTAAGCTGAGTGTTAATGGAACAGTTTTCACAACATGACGTAATTCAACTCCACCGTTTCTGGCTCTGAATTTTGGAACATCCCCGCTTGCTTAAACTTGTTTTACCCTTGGCTGCCTAGCTCAGGAATTTTCACTGAAACATTCCTTTATCCCTGACAGCTTTTTAAAAATTATATTTTAAGGCCCTAAAATGGCCTTAAGATGGTGTTATCATTTTTTAATAACTATAAATATTATCAAAAGACTGACAAGCACAATGGGTTGAATGGTCTTCATTCCATAGTTTGATTGTGAGTACCTTGCTAATGATAAATTCTGTGTTAATTTGTTTTAAATTGTTTCAAAGGTGTGGCAATGTAAAGGCTCCTTGGAAATCCATCCCTGCTCCCATGTCGGGCATGTTTTTCCAAAGCGTGCTCCATACGCACGACCAAATTTCCTCCAGAATACTGTTCGAGCAGCTGAGGTGTGGATGGATGAATACAAAGTACATTTTTATTACCGAAATCCTCCTGCAAGAAAGGTAATGAACTGTGAGGTGCCAGTATTTGTGATCACCTACTTATTTCACAATGGATCTTCATTATCTGACAAAGTGGAGTTATTCCCCACAGTGGATCATGGAGCCATTAATGATAATTGGTGCAATCGATAGGGGAACGGAGACCTATAATGAAACCAAGGTCAAGGAAACTGGAAAAACAAGTAACTAAGGCACTATAGTATTCAAAAAGGTTGTTCTATATAAGCAAAATGCCAGATAATTTGGATGGAAAATGAAGATTAAATTTCTGTTTAAATTATATTTAGTTTGTCGTTTATAGATTATCATGTCAGACTCCAGCTTTAGCACTGGATGTTTTAAAGAATGAAGCAGGATAAGTTAATCTGTATGAGATTTAGAACTGTTCGCTACAAAAGTTTTTCTTTCATTGCAGGAAAAATATGGGGATATTTCTGAAAGAAAACTCCTCCGAGATCGTTTGCAGTGCAACAGTTTCAACTGGTATTTGAAGACAGTATACCCAGAATTACATGTACCAGAGGATCGTCCCAACTGGCATGGAGCGGTAAACAGAAGCATAATTATTATTTCTCTTCAATCCATTTCTGTTGGTTAAGGCTCCTGTGTTTTAGGTGGAAGGTTTTTTAAAAGCTGTTTAGAAAAGCAAGGAGCTAGAAATAATGGTTAACTTATTCAGAGATTTGAGGACAAACTGAAAAGCCTCTTCTGCTATAAAAAGAGGATGCATTTGTGAAATGATTGAGACTTGGACCTTAAGACACAGTGCTTGAGTTGGTCCATTCAGCTCATTAAATCTACTCTGCCATTTGGTCATGGCTGATTTATTTTCTCTCTCATCCCTATTCTGCCTTACCCATGCAACCTTTAAACACACTTAGGAACAAGAACTGATCAACCTCCACTTTTAATATACTCAATGACTTAGCCTCTACAGATTCATCACCCTCTGACTTAAAAAAAAAAAAAAAAGTCCTCTTCATCTCTGTTCTAAAGGGATGGCCTTTTATTCAGAGGCGCTATCCTCTGGTCCTAGACTCATTATTGCAAAGATTCTCTCCACGTCCAACCACTCAAAGCCTTTCAATATTCAGTAAGTTTCAATGAGATTACCCCTCACTCTTTTAAAGTCCAGCGAGTACAAGCCCAGAACCATCAAATGCTCCTCATAAGTTAACCCTTACATTCCCAGGATCATTCTCATAAGCTTCCTTTGGACCCTCTCCAATGCCAAACATTGTTTCTTTGATATGGGGCTCATAACTGCTCACGATACACCAAATGGCAGACCAATGGCAGGTAAAGCCTCAGTACTACATCCTTGTTTTTATATTCTAGTCCTCTTGCAATAAGTGCTAACACTGTATTTGCCTTCCTTACTACCAACTCAACCTGCAAGATAACCTTTAAGAAATCTTGCACTAAGACTCCCAGGTCCCTTTGCACCTCAGTTTCTGAATTTTCTCCGGATTTAGACAATAATCTAAGCCTTTAACCCCTGTACCAAAGTGCATGACAATACACTTCCCTACGCTATGTTCCACCTACCACTTCTTTGCCCATTCTCCACACTTGTCTGAGCCCTTCTACAGACACCCTGCTTCCTCGACACTACCTGCCCCTCCACGTATCATCGTATTGTCAGCAAGATGATGAGAAAACCATCAATTCCATCATCCAGATCACTAACATACAACGTGAAAAGTAGCAGACCCAATTCCATACCTGTGGCACACCGCTAGTCATCAGCAGCGATTCAAAAAAGGCCCCCTTTACTCCCACTCTTCGCCTTCTGCTTGTCAGTCAATCTTCTGTCTATGCTAGTACCGTTCCTGTAATACCAGGAGCTCTTGTTTATCAGCCTCATGTATGGCACCTTGTCAACGGCCTTCTGTAAGTCCAAGTAAACAATATTCATTGACTCCCCTTTGTCGATCTTGCCTTTTACTTTCTGGAAGAATGCCACAGACTTATCAAGCTAGTTTTCCCCTTAAGGAAACTAAGCTGACTTCAGCCTATTTTGTTATGTGCCTACAAGTACCTCCGAAACCTCTTCCTTTGTAATAGACTCTAACATCTTGCCAACCACTGAAGTCAAGCTATAATTTCCTGACTTTTGCCTCCTCTCTTCTTTAAGAGTGGAGTGTCATTTGTGATTTTTTTTCAGTCATCCAGAATCTAGTGATTCTTGGAAGGTCACCACTAAAGTCTCCACAATATATTCAGCTACCTCTTTCAGAACCCTGTTGTGTTGTCCATCTGATGCAGGTGATTTAGAACTTTCAGCTTCTCCTCCTTAGTAATAGTGACTACACTCACTTCTGTCCCCTGACACTTTGAATTTCCGGTGTGTTGCAGATGCCTTCCCCAGAACTCTGATGCGAAGCACAAACACCTTTGCTTTGACCCCAGTTACTATCCCACTGGCGTCGTGTTCCAGTGATCCAATATTCACTCTCGCCTCTCTTTTACGCTTTATATATCTGAATAAACATTTGGTAATCTCTTTTATATTATCAATTAGCTTACCTTCATATATCATTGTTCCTCTCCTTATTGCTTGTTTGGTTGTCTGTTATTGTTTTTTAAAAGCTCTAGCTTCTCATTAATTTTTGCTGTATTATTATACCTTTTTGCTTTTATGCAGTATTTGATTTCCCTTGACTTGGAAGAATTATTTAATCTGCAAGTATAACAACACACAACACAGTTTCCATTGGCGCAAAACTAGAACATTCTAACATATTTTATGCTATTGTTTGTCTCCTATGAGTCACCAAATCTAATCTTACTTTCTCATTCTCTTCCCACAGTCTTTTTAATGTTCCCCCTACTATGTTAAGCTCCAGCAGGCTGCTCAGTAATGAAATATTTGAGCCCAGCTGAAGTTCTGATTCAAACTGTCTCCATAAGAAAGTATTCCTCTGTGTCCATAATGTTGCCCAACTCACTCTGTCTCAGCTCCTATGTTGCAGAAATCGTTATTAGTGACTCTAGTGTTTGCTCCCTTTATTAAGCTTATGCAGATACTGGAAATATTTAAGTCATAGAGCATAGCATCACAGAAAGAGGCCCTTCAGTCCATCTAGTCATGCTGACCTAATCTTTTGCTTAGTCCCGACATACTGCACACAGATCATATCTTTCAAACCCTCCCATTCTTGTACCTATCCAAACTTCTTTTAAATGTTACAATTGAACTTGCATGTATGACTTCCACTGGCATCCTGTTCCACACTCGCACCACCCTCTGATTGAAGAAGTTTCCTTGAAATTAATTATTAAATCTCTGATACCTTTAAAGTATTCTCGTCCTAAATATTTAAAAATACAGTTCAAATTCAGGGAATTTGTCTTCTGGGCATGTGTTTCAGTGTCTGTAACTCAGGAGTGGTGCAATTTTAGGGAAAAATATTTTCAGAGTGTGTTTGCTACAAGTATTATTCTCCCTTACAATGGGTTGATGGAGTTGTTTGACGGGCCAGATGGTCTCTTCCTGTGTCGTAAGGAGATCCGAAAATGAAATATTATTCTGTACTCAAGGTCACAGACGAGAAATCGGCTGGGTATTCATTTTCAGAATCTGAAATTTCAGAGGAACAAAGCAATTGAGTGGCATCCAATCCAATTGCATAGATTTTAAGTGCAAAGTAACATTTGATAACCACCAGTGAAGTAGAAGTGAAAATACCACAACAGTTTTATTTTTAGCATAAGGACAGGCTACTTAATTTGATCCTTTAGTGTTTACTTCAATAACGGATGGAAATATAAAACATGCCATTTTGGGAATAGATATGATGCCCTCCTTCTTCAAAAAATAGGCCTTCCTTTCCTCCACATTTGCTGCCCTCATCCACATCTCCTCCATTTCCTGTCCTCGCTCCACCTTCCCGGTAGAATTCTTGTCCTTACCTACTCCTACGTGAACCTCCGCATCCAGCACATCGTTCTCTGCAACTTGTGTCATCTTCAACCAAACACATCTTTAGCTCACCACCACTCTCTGCTTTCCACAGGATCACTCTTTCCAAGATTCACTTGTACTTTCATTCTTCCCCACTGATTTCCCTTCTGGCACTTTATTCATGCACCTGCCCATTCACCTCCTCCCTCAATACTAATGAGGGCTCCAAACAAATCTTCCAGGTGAGGCAGTACTTCATCTGTGAGTCCTTCAGGGTCAACTACTGTATCCGGCGCTCCTGGCATGGACTTCTCTACATTAGTGAGACCCGACGCAGATTGGGGGACCGCTTTTGTCGAGCACCTTCACTCCATCTGCAACAAGCAGTGTGGCCAACTATTTTAATTCCAAACTCTAATTCCACACTAACATGTCAGTCCATGGCCTCCTCTACTGCCACGTGAAAACTACTCTCAGACTGGAGGAACAACACCTCATTCTGACTAGTTAGCCTCCAATCTGATGGCAAGAGCATTGATTCTTCTGACCTCTGGTAATTTTTACCTTCCCTCCCTCCCCTTGAATTCCCCACCCTGACTCTCCTCTTACCTATTCTCTACTCCTTACCTGCCTGTCACCTCCCCCTAATGCCCCTCCTCTTTCCTTTTCTCCCATGGTGCATTCTATCCAATTGGATGCTGCCTTCTTCAGCCCTTTACCTTTTCCACCTGTCACCTCCCAGCTTCTCACTTCAATCCCCTCTCCCACTTGCCTACCTGGCTTCACCTGTCACCTTCTGGCTTGTACTCCTTCCCCTCCCTCCACCTTCTTATTCTGCCACCTTCTCCCTTTCTTTCCAGTCCCGATGAAGGGTCATAGCCCAAAATGTCAAGTGTTTATTCCCCTCCGTAGATATTTCCTGACCTGCTGAGTTCCTCCAGCATGGATTGTGTGTTGCTTACAATATCTTTCTTTATCTGACAGTTTTTAATAATGTGGCACTATTCTCAGATCCGCTCAGAAGGGGTTCGTTCTGAATGCCTGGATTACAATGCGCCAGACCATAGTCCTACAGGAGCTCACCTGTCTTTGTTTGGATGCCATGGTCAAGGAGGTAATCAGGTAGTTATTCAGATCTTGGTTCTCCCTCATAGTGCAATGAGATACACACTCAGTCATCACATTGTTAGGTAGAGGAGTGGAACCCGGTGCGGTCTGCGGCTCCTGCTGTAGCTCAGCCACTGCACGTTCATTCAGCTGTGCATTCTGAGTGGCTCTCTGCAAACCACTGTCGTAACACATGGTTACTTGAGTTACTGTCACTCTCTTGTCAGCTTGAACCGATTTGGCCATTCTCCTCTGACCTCTTTAATTAATAAGCCGTTTGCATCCCCAGAACTGCCACTCACTGGAATTATTTTTTGTACCATTCTCTGTAAATTCTAGAGACTGCTGTACGTGAAAACCCCAGTATCAACTCAAACCACTCCTTCTGGCACCAAAAATCATTCCATGGTCAAGGTCACTTAGAATACATTTCTTTCTGATGTTTGGTCTGAACTTCTTGACTGTGTCTGCATGTTTTTATGCATTGAGTTGCTGCCCACATGATTGGCTGATTAGATATTTGCATTAACGAGCTCGTGTACCTAACATAGTGGCCACTGGGTATATATTTTATAAAATGTCTTACGTGTGTTAAATGCAAAGGTTTGTGGTCTTTCACCAGTAAATATTATCATGCCCAATGTAAGACAACAATGGGTTAATTTTTATTGAAGAGGTAATATTGCCAGGTGCAGAAAATCAATAAACATCGATGTAAATTTGGGGTTCCTACTACAGGGCAAGGAATGAGGAATTGTTAATGAACTGTTGGTTATATTCAGCTTAGCTCTTTAAAAATGTCATCATCAATTACCTCGACTGCTATTTTGTATTATGAACAGACCAGTAATACGTTGTACTGAGATTTCCCTTGTAGTTATGGTTATGTACATGTGATCCCTATGAATTTAGCTGTTATTCCTGAGTAAGGTTTTGAAGGTAATTGGCACATTCAGTTTGCAAATTATTGCAAGTATTTTTTTCTATACCTCTGTCAGGTATGACACCCAGCTGCCTTTTAATATAGCACCCTCTCGGATGTTTCAATTTTGAGTTTAATTGTTATTTAAGCATGCACGTAAAGACAGGCAAATAAAACAATGCTCTTCTGGGGCTGAGGTGCAAAACACTGTACTAACAGTCATACACAGAGCAAGGCACGTGTAGCGCATATAATCATGATAGCAGTAAAAGATCTAGTCACACAAAAAAATTCGCCCAAGTGATGGCGTGCAGATTGGTGATGCATGGGATATTGTCCTGGAGCCACATTTCTGCAAGAACAAGCCTGCAGCAGTTCTTCATCATGCACTAGTGCAGCCGCAGTTAAACATAATCCAGCTTGTCTTCTACCGAGCAAACACTGGAGGGCAGCACTGATGGAAGCAGCCAGCCCCTAACCTAATCACGTCACACTACCCCTGACATCTCCACCCCTGGGTGGCTGCAACAGCTGTTCTGCGTCAAATTTAATATTCTCAGATATATTTAAAGTGCAGCTGCTGTTGTGATATAATAAATACACCAAGAATATTCTCATGGCAAGTTCCCACAGCCAGCAGTGTCAAAATGAGCAAATATTGTTTATTATTGTTGATTAAAGGAGAAATATTTGCCAGGGGATTTGTTGATAACTGCATCCAGCACATCTGCCCCCACTCTGTCTCTTCTTCAAAATGGTAACTTGGGATCTTTTATCTGAGTGGCAGATATAGCCGTACTTTAACATTCTAAGTGAAAGTGGCATGCTGACATGTCACCCGTAAGGTTTGTCTTTGAGTAGCTGAGCAGGAATGAATCCAAAACCTCATTACTTGAGTGAGGCTGCTACCAAATAAGTCGCCTCTGACATTCAAATCCAGAATTAAAGGATAAAAGCTAGAGTTTCTGATCAATTAGTTTCACCAGCTTGATATCCAGTCTACACCTGATCATAATGTGCAAAATGACATTGATAGCTTTTCAAATGAGTAGATTTTGTTTTTTTTTTGTGTGGTGATCTGAAATATAATTTGTGACTTTTTCTTCAGTGGTATCTCAAGTTTCAGTTGGCAAAGTTTCTTGTTTTGCACCTGCTGCTTGGGAGCTCCTCCTGATGACCCACCTGCAAAGTTAATTGAATTTTTATAATCACAGTGTTACACATCATTAAAAGCATGGGAGGACTAATGATTTTGCCAGTGGTTAGGTAGCTGATATTCAGTTATGAAGCATGAGGGAGTCTTGCCAACAAGAACTGTGCTTGTAATCAGATTTACCATGAAATTGGCAAGATTATTTTGTAAACTGATTTGAAAAGGGAGCAGTTCATCTGGAATATGTGCAGTCCTGGACAGGTTCATGGATGGAAAAGGTTTGGAGGGGTGTGGGTGACTAGCTCAGATAGATACCTTGGTTGGTATTAATTAACACATCTGCTTTGTGTTGTATAGAACTATGACTTGAGCATAAGTTACTCAAATGGTACATCATTGCTTGAAAATGGATGTGTTAGCAGAATTTAACTGTAAAATATTTCTTAATATGTAGTATCTCTGGAAGACGCCTCAAAATATTCCATATTAAGGAGAAAGAGAAGTTGAATATGGGTCCTCCCCCAGTTATGACAGGGTTCAGTTCCTGTGAACCGTTTGTAACCTGAATAGTTTGCTGATCCCATATGCTGTTGCTAACCAAGTTCCAACATGGCAGAAGATGCCTGCAGTCTTGTAGTAGCCAGCAAATCCATCCTGCCGGTCTTCCAATGCTCATTCATACGATTGTGTTGTAACATAATTAAAGGAAATGGAGACTAGCAACTGATGACAATATGTATTTAACACTCTAACATAATTGGGTTGAAGGCTTGGAAAAAATATTTTGAGGATCTTGCCAATATTTGAAAAGAACAAGACAAGACCACCACTTAAGGGTTTTGAGATCTTCTCCTGATCTTTATTCCTGTGATACAACTCATGATTGTCATAACCTCATGCAGTGTCCTGGGATATTACTGGAATATGGGTGTGAATGGAAGCAGAACGAAAGGAGGGGGAAATATTTTGGATTGATTTAGTATATTAAAAAAACCATTGTACCATGAACAAAGTGAAGATGCCCTAATGCACAGATATGATCTTAGACCCAATTTTACTTTTGTTTAAAACAACACAATACAAATCGTAGAAATTATAGAATATCTTGCCATTTATTATGGCAATGTTGATACAATCCATGAAAATATTTTCAATTTTCATAGTTTATTATTCTGCATAAGTATTCTTAATAGCAAGCCCTTTACATGATAGGGAAAAGGAATATGGTGTTCATGTTTCAGAGTCAACAAACTATCTTTGCATCAGCAATATAAATTTGTACGGTATCATAATAATTAAATGAAGATATTCAAGTTACAAGTCTCCTTTCTTGCTTGTGACCATTTGCAGATGTTGACTGGTTCCTTGTTTTTAAAAATTGTAAACTGAACAACAATGTGTCTTGAAATTGTCAAACCATATATGTGACTAATCTACGAGCACTGGCATTAGAGGAAGACTGAGCAGCATTTTTACCATTGTATTGACTGAATCTCAGATGTAATGCACTTATTGAGATATCAAATTATCATAAATTTTGAAAACATAATATACTTAGGTCAAATGAGGAATTTAATCAAATGTGCCAAATAATGGGTTGTTTTGATGTAATTTTAAGACATTCAAACCTGTCAGCCATACTTAATTGTATTATGTACATAATCATATTACATGTGTAATGGAGGTAAAAGCCACAATAGTGTCACCTCTTGTGATGATTCTTGGATCTCTCTTCCAGTACATTAGATTCCAAAAGATGAAGTTGTTTTTCCAGAGATGAACAGAAAATAGTGAATTAGTAGTGCATATTTTGCAATATATTAGTTGATAATAACTACTACAGAATATAACATCATTATGACTGTAAGCAACCTCAATAGAATAAATGTTTCTTTTTAATTCTGTATGTAAATTATATAACTGTAATAGAGGAGTTATTGATTTTACTACTTTCAGGTCATGTTTTACATGCACATTTTTCTTTAACAAAATCAGTATTTTGAATACACGTCCAAAAACGAAATTCGATTTAATTCTGTGACTGAACTGTGCGCGGAAGTAACTGAAGGACAGAGCACCATTGGAATGAAGTATTGTCCAGCTGATGATTCTCCTGTTCCAGAATCCATTGTATGGGAATTTAAACCTGTGAGTAATTAAGATTAACAATAAAGAAAATAGATAGAAGAATATACATCCTCTTCGCTAGATCACTCTAAACCCCTCTCACCCATTGTGTTTGGTATTCCTTTAAAGATGCACAGTAGGTTAAACTGTTAGACAGGGAAGCATGTATGTAGTCAGAATACTATGCCTTTGTTTTCTAACTTGGCTTCTAAAAGAGCTGCATGTCAGAGAGATGGGTGTTTATTTAAGATTTGTTCTGTCATGGTCTTTGTAAATTTAAAAACAAAGCTGGATCCAACATAATGCAATGGACCTAGGAATGTGGGCTTAGCCAATTTCATGCATGAGCACACATGTGGCATATATTACTTTGCCTTACAATGCAAATACACTGAATCAATTCAGTATGCCTAATGAGTCAGAGGAAAGAGTGGTCCATCAGACAGAAAATTATATGATCACTGAATTTCATGATTCTACATTATATTCAGTCTTCCAAATATCAAGATTCTCATCTTTAATATGAGCCTAGTGGGGGAAGTGTATGTTATTGGTGTTAAGCAGGCTACTTGAGCAAAATGATTATTAGTGAAAGTTATAGGAGAATGGATAAGACTTTAGCATGGTGTATTGGGAAGCTCTTTGAATATAAACTTTTTCACTACAAATTAACGTTGAGGAGACGGAAGATCATTAATGTAAAAATTATATCTGAATGCAATCTAAAATTATCAATAAAAATGATTGACGGTTATTAGTAAAGAATGATGAAGGAATATTGCTTTGGAGACTAGAAAAATTAATTGTGTGGAGAGATGTATTACGTGCTCCTCGGCTGCTTAATTTGTGTGATCTACTTTTGGGGATAGAGTCAAACCTTTTACTCCTTTGAAGTCCTCACTGATAGTATCTCCTTCCATATCTCATTTATATCTGGTTCCCTGTCTCCTTTCTAATTTTCTAAGTTCCCATTAGAAACTAATGGCCTTAAACTAAATACACAAGATTACTTATGTGAATAAGATACAGTAAATAGGTTTATTTTCTGCTATTTTTGAATTAGGAAAACTTGATTCAGGTTTGAAAACCAAAAGTAGAAAATATAAAGTTTCTTGGTATTTGCATCCCAGAAAACTATTTCCATTACTCATTTCCAACATCATTAATTTGTAAATTCTATTTATCCACCTTGCCTCTATTGCCTGCTGAATTACAATCTATCATTAAAGGAGATGAAAATTACAATACAGGGGATTCTAGTTAACTGGGGCACATTGGGGCCAGTATATTTTGGTAATTAAGCAGCTGCCCCAATTAGCCTAAGTTTCCTAGAAATAGTTAAAAAGGTATATAAAAGTCAAACTTAGTAACAAATAATACATTTAAATGAAATCCAGATCAAACTAGAACACTATCAATAGCACTACAGTACTGTGAAACTGTGAACAAACATGATAAAATCTGCAGATGATGGAAACCCAAAGCAAGCCATAAAATGCTGGAGGAACTCAGCAAACATCTATGGAAAAGAGTGACGTTTTGGGTTGAGATCCTTCATCAGGACTGAAAAGGAAGAGAAGTTAAAGTAAGATGGTGGGGAGAGGGAAGGAAGGAAGTACAAGGTGGTAGGTGATAGGTGAAACGGTGAGGAGGTGAAGTAAAGAGCTGGGAAGTTGATTGATGAAAAAGATAAGGGGCTGGAGAAGTGGGAATCTGATAGGAGAGGACAGAAGGCCATGGAAGAAAAGGAAGGGGGCGGAGCACCAGAGGGAGGTGATGGGCAGGTAAAGAGATAAGGTGGGGGAGGAAGTCTTGCTGAGCACCTTTGCTCCATCTGCCATAAAAGGTGACATCTACTAGTAGCCACACATTTCAGTTCTGCTTCCAATTCCAATTCCATCATGTCAGTCCATGGCCGCCTTTACTGCTGCAATGAGGCCACAGTTGGGTTAGAGGAGCAACACCTTATATTCCACCTGGGTAGCATCCAACCTGATGGAATAAACATCGATTTCTCAAACTTCCGGTATCGGCACCCCCCCGCCCCCCCCCCCCCCCGTCCCCACAGTCCTTCACCATTTCTGTTTCCCTCTCTCACCTTATCTGCTTACCTGCCCATCACCTCCCTCTGGTGATCCTCCCCCTTCCCTTTCTTCCATGGTCTTCTGTCCTCTCCTGTCAGCTTTCCCCTTCTCCAGCCCCTTATCCTTTTCACCAATCAACTTCCCTGCTCTTTACTTTGCCCCCTCCCCACCTCCTGGTTTCACCTATTAACTTGCATTTCTTCCTCCCCTCCCCCCACCTTCTTACTCTGATTTCTCCTCTTCCTTTCTGGTCTTGATGAAGGGTTTTGGCCTGAAAGGTCGACTGTTTACTCTTTTCCTTAGATACTGCCTGACCTCAGAAGGTGACAGATCAAGACTTGGTAATTATTGGTTAAGTGGGTCAAAAGACCTCGAACAGAGCAGCATTTTTATTTATTTGCCTTTATGCAGGGGTGCCATGGTAGTGTAGTGGTTAGCGTGATGCTATTACAGCTCAGGGCGCCGGCGTTCAATTCCGATGTCATCTGTAAGGAGTCTTGTCTGTCCTCCTGTGAATTGCGTGGGTTTTCTTTGGATCCTGTGATTTCTTCCTGCAAGCCAAAGGGGTGCCCGTTAGTAGGTTAATTGGTCATTACAAATGGCCCCGTGATTATGCTAACGGGGGTTTCTGGGCAGTGCTGCTCGAAGGCCGTAAGGGCCTATTCTGTGCTGTATCTTAATAAATAAAATCTGCTTCTAATCTTTGCCTGTCCCTCATCTATTTTTCCCCTCACCTCCTCCCCGCAATCACCTGCCTGACATATTTCACCCCCTCAGTCCACCAATCCCTTGTTCTCCTGTCCCACCACCATCTCTCCTCTCTATGCAAACCATCTCCCTTCAACCCGAAACATCGACAGTTCTCTCTCTCTCACACACACACACACACCCCACCCACCCACCGAGTTCCTCCCACAGGCTATCTCTCTAGATTCCAGACTCTGCAGTCTCTTGTGTCTCCTCTTCACTTTGTGCTAGATTTTAACAGGGATAATTTAATGGGCTAAAAGTGAAAAGGGATGGCATCTCAGTATTATATCCCTTAACAAACTTTACCAATATTAAACATTCTACCTATATAGTGTCATCCTTTTATAGCTGGTGATTCACAAAAATAGTTTAAGCAACAGGCAAGCACCGTGAAAGGCAAATTACATTTGAGGTTCAAAAATGGCTTCTGAAATTGGAACATTTTTGTTGGACTTTGGTCTTTTGATCCACAATGAAAATTTAAAGTAAAAAGTGGTATATTTGTGACTTTCTAAAAAATATTAAATGTAGAATCAGAAATTAGTGCTGAAGGAATGTATTGTAATTATCAGCATAAGCTGAAACATTCCACTCTTGCTATTTTCCTCTATCGATGGACATCTTTATATTCCTTTTCATATAGTCTCCTGTGAAAAGTAATTAGTGAACAATTTATGGATTTTTTTTGTGTGATTAAACACTCCATGTTCCAAAAAGCCACTCGGTGAGGGGGGTGGGGGTTAGAATATTTGAACTGTCCCTTCATTTTTCAGTAGATAATGCTGAGTCTGCTTTGGCATTGCTACTGCTTGTAAGTGCAGTGATTAAAGATTGTTTTCCATTTGCAGGAGGGAACAATCTTCCACCCCAAATCTAACAAATGCATTAGTGCTTATCGAACAGCCGAAGGAAGGATGGATGTTGAAATGAGACTTTGCAATTCACAAGACAGTCATCAAATCTGGCATTTTGAATAGAACCATCAGCCACAATTTTGCAGAGTAAACTCTGGTGATTCTTTAACTTTGCCTGTCAAAGTGAGATTAGTGCTGAAGTTAATATTTAACACACACAAGCTAAATGCAAATTGTATTACATCACTACTGTGCCTTACAAAGTGCATGAACGATATTCTGGTGGGGAGGTTAGGGTGGATGTAGACATTTTTCGACTTTGAATGTTAGTCATTCTGCATGTTTGGTTTTTTTTACGCCTGATTCTTGGCTTCAGTGTATGAGATTTTATTTTTTTTCCTCTCTTCCCTCGCCACTAATCAAAATGTTTTGTGAACATGAATGAGTCTATGTTGCTACGTAATTTGTAAAATCTGGCATGATTTGCTTTCTTTTAAAAAAAGGGAAAAAAAGATTGCAGGCTTCAATCAAGAGCTAATGAAACAATTTCACTGTTTCAGAATGTAAAGAGAAAATTTAGCTTGAATTTCTACTGAATTTATAAAATGTGATTTAGCACACAAGTTATGAAAATGTTAAAAAGGGTTGTGTGGTTTGATAAGCACTTACAATGCAGGAGCAAAGGGACAGAATATCTAATGCAGATTAAAAGGCATGAAATTAACTGCTGTATTAGAATTTTGTAAGAATAAATTATCATTGTTTTAAAAATGAATAAACCCTTGTGTTGATTATCAGTCCGAAGATTGAGAAACAGTGACTAATATTTTTTTAAGAAATCCAAGATATTTTTACTTGATGGTCTTGCATAAAGCTGTACATTTTCAAAATATGTTATTTGTTACTGACCAGGGTGTGAATCCAGAAAAAAATCAGTAGTTTGCATTATTTTTGTCTGCTGTTTGTTCTCAGTTGATAGTTAAATCGGTGTCACTGTGTGAACAATATTGAGATGAGCATTTGGTGCATGATGACAGATGAGAAGAGTTTGTTTATTCTTCTCATCTTCTCACATGAATATCAAGTTCATGCTTATAGTCATTTGGCTGTACATATATACAACCAAATAAGCCAATATTCCTCTGGACCACAGTGCACCCACAATACATAGTGCACATCACACACACAGCACATAATACAGGTATCACACACGCACACTATTATCACAAATAGGTTAACAAAATATAATTTGAAATGCATATGAAGTGTGCAGCACAGGTATACAGAAAACAGTACAGTAAACAGCTCACAAACAAGAGCAAATCTGCAGATGCTGGAAATCCGAGCTACACACACAAAACGCTGGAGGAACTCAGCTTGTCACAATAAAGACAACATTTTGGCCCGAAACATTGACTTTATTTTTTTCCATAGATGCTGCCTGGTCTGCTGAGTTCCTCCAGCATTTTGCGTGTGTTGCACAGTAAACAGCTCGCTGTCCTAGTGACAAGACTTTGCAGTGGCAAGATATTCATTAATCTTACAGCTTAGGGGAAGAAGCTGTTTCCCAGTCTGGCAGTCCTAGTCCTAGTACTTCTGATAAGATGGCGGCGCGCTCAGATGCAGCGGCTTCTCTAGGTACAAATAAAGGTGTAATTGTTCATTTTTTACATCCCTTTTACAATAGCATAACACTGCAGGTTATCAAGAACATTAAGTACTACATTTGTACAAGTCTACCCCTCTAGTGAGTTGCTTGATAAAGGTCGAGCTGGACTTGGTGGAGTCTGTGTTGCAGCCTGCTTCAGCCACCCAAGGAAGGAGTCAGATGCAGCGTGCGATGCAATTGATGGTCTTGGATGTTTTTGCTGTGATTTCAAGACCCTTTTGCATATTGATAATGTGGAGTACTGCAAGTTTGGTTCACTGGTTCATTGCAAGACTGACAGCAGGGGCGCTGTGTGGCCTCGTGCTGCAGGGTCGCCAGTTGCAGCCACCCATGGGAGGAGACGCTGTAGGCAGCGTGGCATTGCATCCATGCTGGGTTGGGGGCTGGCCCCTCCCATTGGTGCTGCCCTCCAGTGTTCACTCGGGGGAAGACACGCTCAATTACGCTCGTCTGCGGCTGCACTTTTTTTTAAGCATGTGATGACTGGACTGTGCGGGCTTCCTCTTGCCAACAACGTCCCATGCACCATCAATCTGCAGGATAAGACAATCGGGCACATGGGTTTTTTTTGTGTGACTGTATGTGTACTGCTATCTTGTATGTGCCGTGTGCTGGATATGACTATTGGTACTGTGTTTTGAACTTTGGCCCTGAAGGAGCACTGTTTTGTTTGCTGTATCCGTGGGTATTCATGTAATATTGAGTGACAATTGAATATGATGCTTCTGTACCTCCTCCTTGACAGTAGTAGGTCAGAGATATTGTGGGATGGATGGTAGGAATACTCAATGCTTTGAGCCCTTTGTAAATGTCACAAATACAGAGGAGGATGGAAAAGCAGATACCTATGGACTTGGGTCACTGATGTTAGAACAAGTTTGAGAGCTCAGTGACCTTCTCCAGATCCCATAACTGAGTACAGAACCATAGGGAACACCATCGTCCTGTGTGGAAAAACAACTGTTTACTCTCCTGTAATATAGAAAAAAACTACAGCACAATATAGGCCCTTAGGCCCACAATGCTGTGCCAAACATGTACTTACTTTAGAAATTCCCTAGGGCTACCCATAGCCCTCTATTCTAAGCTCCATGTACTGATCCAAGAGTCTCTTAAAAGACCTTATTGTATTCGCTTCCACCACAGTTGCCGGCAGCCCATTCCATGCACTCACCGCTCTCTGTGTAAAAAAAAAACTTGCCCCTGACATCTCCTTTGTACCTACTTCCAAGCACCTTAAAACTGAGCCCTTTCGTGTTAGCCATTTCAGCCCTGGGGAAAAAGCCTCTGACTATCCACCTGATCAATACCTCTCATCACCTTATACACCTCTATCATGTCACCTCTCATCCTCCGTTGCTCCAAAGAGAAAAGGCTGAGTTCACTCAACCTATTCTAAGAAGGCCTGCTCCCTGATCCAGGCAACATCCTTGTAAATCTCCTCTGCACCCTTTCTATAGTTTCCATGTCCTTCCTGTAGTGAGGCGACCAGAACTGAGCACAGTACTCCAAGTGGGGTCTGAGCAGGGTTCTATATAGCTGCAACATTACCTCTCAGCTCTTCAACTCAATCCCACGATTGATGAAGGCCATGCACCGTATGCCTTCGTAACCACAGAGTCAACCTGTGCAGCAGCTTTGAGTGCCCTATGGAATGGACCCCAAGATCCCTCTGAACTAATTTCACATCTGTTCTGCCATTCTTCCTTCGAGTTTCAATCTTGCTGGCCTGTTTATTATATCACTATTCAGCATCTAAAAGTCCATCAGTTCTCCCTTTGCTCATTTCAGAAGTAACAATCAAGTTAAGCTTTACACATTTGTGCTAGTTTTCCATTATTATTCCCTCAGTTTAATCCACTATTAATTTTATACTCATTATTATTCCCAGCAGTTATATCATCATCCAGCTTAAAATGGCTGGTGGGAGTTCACCGAGTTTCTCCTTGTATCATTTTAAATCAGGATGCGTTATTTCTTCAGTTTCTGTCTTCCCTTTGTTTCTGAGGAGAACTGGAAGATTGCAGGTGGATTTTCTGCAGTTTCTTCCCTTTCTTCTCTCTGGACCATATGACATTTACTTTCGTCACAGTTTTTCTTTCTTGTAGCTCCTTATTAACCTGATCAGAAACTCCACTATCTTCCTTGATACTCATACAAAGTACTTGTGTGATATCTCCATTATGTGCTCTGCTCCCCAGGGCATAATAGAGATATTATAGAAGTATCTTTGTTTTTTTTTAAATTGGCCATATACTTTTAGTGCATTTTTTCTAATTAATTGGAAGAGCATGCTTTAAAGCTCCCTCTTATTTAAGATGCTTTTTATTTACTCGTACTAATGCAGGGAACCTGAGCTTTAGGCCCCCTAGGTAAAGGTAGCCAGTCTGTGGTCAAACCACTTCTCTAAAGGCAACCCACTGTTCACAAACAGTTTTGCCTGGTAATCTCTTCATTGTAATTTACTGTGCCCAAATGCATTTTCGTGTGTGCATTGACACCGGAACCTCTATTGTTTCTTAACTCTGCCCATAAGCATCCTGTCCTTAAATCTACAACAACAGTGGTAGGGAACATGTTAAGCCTATTATGGAACATGTGACTATCAAAAGGATTACATAAGGTCAATATGAACTTATGAAAGTAAAGTAGGGTGCATTTGGATTTTCAGAAGGCTTTTGACAAAGTTGAACATAAGTGCTGAGTGTATAAAATCAAAGCACACTATTTGTGACTAGTATACTGATAGATATTTGGAACTGGTTTGCTTTGGCTACTGGGGAGAGTTTAAGCTAAATTGCTGGGGTGTGGGAACCGAACTGAAGAGACGGAGGAAGAGGCGGTTGGCTCACAAATAGAGAAAGCTTGTATACAGTGCGAGAAGGGGGTTAGGCAGGTGATGCACTCAGACCGATGGTTTGAGATGTATCTATCTTAATGCAAGGAGTATTATGAACAAAGCAGATGAGCTAAGAGTGTGGATCAGTTCTTGGAGCTATGATGTTGTGGCCATTACAGAGACTTGGATGGCTTGGTCAGGAATGGTTACTTCGTGTTTCAGGACAGGGAGGGAGGCAAAAGAGGTGGGGGCATGGCATTGTCAGTCAGAGATAATGTCACGGCTGCAGAAAGGGAGAAAGTCATGGAGAGATTGTCTACGGAGGCTCTGTGGGTGGAAGTTAGGAACAGGAAGGGGTCAATAACTCTACTGGGTGTTTTTTATAGATGACCCAATAGTAATGGACCGAGGAGCAGATAGGCAGACAGATTCTGGAAAGGTATAATAATAACGGGGTTGTCACAGTGGGAGATTTTAATTTCCCAAATATTGATTGGCATCTCCCTACAGCAAGGGGTTTAGATGGGGTGGAGTTTGTTAGGTGTGTTCAATAGACAATAGGTGCAGGAGTAGGCCATTCGGCCCTTTGAGCCAGCACTGCCATTCACTGTGATCATGGTTGATCATCCACAATCAGTATCCAGTTCCTGCCTTATCCTCATAACCTTTGATTCCGCTATCTTTAAGAGCTCTATCCATCTCTTTCTTGAAAGCATCCAGAGACTTGGCCTCCACTGCCTTCTGGGGCAGAGCATTCCTCATATCCACCACTCTCGGGGTGAAAAAGTTTTTCCTCAACTCTGTTCTAAATGGCCTACCCCTTATTCTTAAACTGTGACCTCTGGTTCTGGACTCACCCATCAGCGGGAACATGCTTCCTGCCTCCAGCGTGTCCAATCCCTTAATAATCTTACATGTTTCAATCAGATCCCCTCTCATCCTTCTAAATTCCAGTGTATTCAAGCCCAGTCACTCCAATCTTTCAACATATGACAGTCCTGCCATCCTGGGAATTAACCTTGTGAACCTACACTGCACTCGCTCAATAGCAAGAATACCCTTCCTCAAATTTGGAGACCAAAACTGCACACAATACTCCAGGTGTGGTCTCACCAGAGCCCTGTACAGCTGCAGAAGGACCTTTAGGAAGGTTTCTTGACACAATATGTAGAGAAGTCTACATGAGGAGAGGCTGTACTTGATCTGGTATTGGGAAATGAACCTGGTCAGGTGTCAGACCTCTCAGTGGGAGAGCATTTTGGAGATAGTGATCACAATTCTATCTCCTTTACCATAGCATTGGAGAGGGATAGGAACAGACAAGTTTGGAGAGTGTTTAATTGGAGTAAAGGGAAATATGAGGCTGTCAGGCAGGAACTTGGAAGCATAAATTGAGAACAGATGTTCTCAGGGAAATGTATGGAAGAAATGTGGCAAATGTTCAGGGGATATTTGCTTGGATTTCTGCAGAGGTACATTCCAATGAGATAAGAACAGGATGGTAGGGTACAGGAAACCTTGTGTACAAAGGCTGTTGTAAATTTAGTTAAAAAGAAAAGTTTACAAAAGGTTCAAAAAACTAGGTAATGATAGAAATCTATAAGATTATAAGGCTAGCAGGAAGGAGCTTAAGAATGAAATTAGGAGAGCCAGAAGGGGCCATGAGAAGGCCTTGGCGGACAGGATTAAGGAAAACCCCAAGGCGTTCTACAAATATGTGAAGAGCAAGAGGATAAGACATGAGAGAATAGGACCAATCAAATGTGACAGTGGAAACGTGTGTATGGAACTGGAGGAAACAGCAGAGGTACTTAATGAATACTTTGCTTCAGTATTCACTACAGAAAAGGATCTTGGTGATTGTAGGGATGACTTGCAGCGGACTGAAAAGCTTGAGCATGTAGATATTAAGAAAGAGGATGTGCTGGAGCTTTTGAAAAGCATCAAGTTGGATAAGTCACTGGGACCAGACAAGATGTACTCCAGGCTACTGTGGGAGGCAAGGGAGGAGATTGCTGAGCCTCTAGCGGTGATCTTTGCATCATCAATGGGGACAGAGAGATTCCAGAGGATTGGAAGGTTGTGGATATTGTTCCTTTATTCAAGAAAGGGAGTAGGGATAGCCCAGGAAATTATAGACCGATGAGTCCTACTTTAGTGGTTGGTAAGTTGATGGAGAAGATCCTGAGAGGCAGGATTTATGAACATTTGGAGAGACATAATTTGATGAGGAATAGTCAGCATTGCTTTGTCAAAGGCAGGTCATGCCTTACGAACCTGATTGAATCTTTTGAGGATGTGACTGAACACATTGATGAAGGTAGAACAATAGATGTAGTGTATATGGATTTCAGCAAGGTATTTGATAAGGTACCCCATGCAAGGCTTATTGAGAAAGTAAGGAGGCATGGGATCCAAGGGGACATTGCTTTGTGGATCCAGAACTGGCTTGCCCACATAAGGCAAAGAGTGGTTGTTGACCGGTCATATTCTGCATGGAGGTCGGTGACTAGTGGTGCGCCTCAGGGATCTGTTCTGGGACCCCTGCTCTTCATGATTTTTATAAATGACTTGGATGAGTATGTGGAGGGATGTGTTAGTAAATTTGCTGATGACACAAAGGTTGGGTGTGTGGTGGATATTATGGAGGGCTGTCAGAGGTTACAGCGGGACATTGGTAGGATGCAAAACTGGGCTGAGAAGTGGCAGATGGAGTTCAACCCAGATAAGTGTGAGATGGTTCATTTTGGTAGGTCAAATATGATGGCAGAAGATAGTATTAATGGTCAGACTCTCGGCAGTGTGGAGGATGAGAGGGATCTTGGGGTCTGAGTCCATAGCTCAAAGTTGCTGTGCAGGTTGACTCTGTGGTTAAGATGGCATATGGTGCATTGGCCTTCATCAATCATGGGATTGAGTTTAAGAGCCGGAAGATAATATTGCAGCTATATAGGACCCTGGTCAGACCCCACTTGGAGTACTGTGCTCAGTTCTGGTCGCCTCACTGGAGGAAGGATGTGGAAACCATAGAAAAGGTGCAGAGGAGATTTACAAGGATGTTGCCTGGATTGGGGAGGATGCCTTATGAGATTAGGTTGAGTGAACTCGGCCTTTTCTCCTTGGAGTGATGGAGGATGAGATGTGACCTGATAGAGGTGTATAAGATGATGAGAGACATTGATCATGTGGATAGTCAGAGGCTTTTTCCTAGGGTTGAAATGGCTAGTACGAGAGGGCACAATTTTAAGGTGCCTGGAAGAAGGTACAGAGGAGACATCAGGGCTAAGTTTTTTACGCAGAGAGTGGTGAGAGCGTGGAATGGGCTGCCGCGATGGTGGTGGAGGCAGATATGATAGGGTCTTTTAAGAGACTCCTGGACAGGTATATGGAGTGCAGAAACATAGAGGGCTATGGGTAACCCTAGGTAATTTCTAAGGTAAGGACATGTTCGGTACAGCTTTGTGGGCCGAAGGGCCTGTATTGTGCTATAGGTTTTCTATGTTCTATGAAATATATTTGGGATAGTTTTCCATGGTACAGAGCAAATGGAAAGCCCACCTGAAGTACACAAAATTATGAGTGACAAAGAAGGGGTATATAATAAGTATCCTTTTTCCCATGCAGAACTGTCTAAGACTAGAGAGCATAGGTTTAAGGTGAGGAGAAAATGTTTAGAGAGGATCTGGTGAATTTGTTTCTCATTCAGAGAGTGGTTTCAATCTGACGCATTGTCTGAGAAAGTGGTGAAGATAGGTACTCATACAACATTTAAGAAACATGTAGATCAGGTTTTCTCAACCTTTTTGCCCTGGAGGAACCCTTAAAATAAATTCCAAGTCTCAGAGAGCCCCTGCATAAAAAATTATATTTAGAGCTCACGGTATGTTAGCATGATCAGTAGGTTATAGATATAATAATCCAAAAATAATTGTCAATGATCTTTTGAGTAGAGAATTAATTTTTAGCCAACTTTTCTTGAAAAAAAGCAGATAATTAAGCTTAGCTTACCTTTCTTGAAATTACTCTTTCTTTCCCTTTCATAAATTTTAAAAACTCATAAGGCAAACAAAATAAATTTCTCAATTCGAGGTCAAACATGAGATAAGCACACATGGAATTCACCTTCAGCTGAAATAAAGACGATTTCTATTCCTGCTCTTGATGCTTGTTAAACAAGAAAAGGCTTGCTCACACATGTAAGAAGTTGGAAACTGTGCAAAATGTTCATTGGGTTCCTATGAATGGCAGGATACGCTTCTTTCATAGAAATCCAGAACTTGTCCAGGGGCAGGTCAATAAATCTAATCTTAAGTGCACAATCAGACTGCAGCTCACAAAGTTCTTCCTCTTTTCTCAAAGTTAAGTTCTCAGGCTGAGCAGAAACTGTAGAGAAAGGTTCCCTCACCCAGTCATACACATATTGAAAGGGAGGAAGAATTTTTTTCTGCAGTTCTTCCAGGTGGTTTTTATTAAGTCTTGCGACTTTCTGATATCCTTCCTCACTCTCAGGCCCAAGCAGCAGTGGAAACATTTCAAGAATTATTTTTGCAGCGTGATTTTTCCAAAGATCCAGTTTCCTTTTAAATTCAAGAATCTTGTCACTTGAAGTCAAAACACTTTCTCAGGGCTTTGCAGGGACTTGTTCAGCCGGTTCATATGATGAAAAATGTCTGTTAAGTATGCTAGTTTCTGCGGCCATTCTTCATGTTTGAGGTTCTTAGAAAAATCTGGTCTACTGTTTTCTTGAAAGTACTCCTGCAATTCACCTTTCAGCTCTAACACCCTGTTGAGAACTCTTCCTCTGCTAAACCACCAGATTTCTGTATGTAGTAGGAGACTGGTGTGCTCTTTGTCCAGGTTTTCACACAGTTCTTTTTAAACATTCTCGAGTGAACTAATCTTAAAGCTACTAAATAACTTGCTTTCTGAGTCATTTTACTGTGACTTTATTTTCAAAAGTTTTAATCTGTTTGTTTTGAGATTCCAATAGTCATTCAAAATAATCAGCACTTTTACATGTCATATGGATGTGATTTGTAGTTAAGTGTCTTTTCAATTTTGCTGGAACTATTGCTGCATTTATAAAGTTGTTTGCTACAGATTAGGCACAATGAATAGGACAACTTTGATCACCAGTCCATGTAAAACCCATTGATAAGCAGCTTTCATTACTGGCTCATTACTTTAGTCCCACTCACTGCTTTTGTTTCCAGGACCCAAAGAGGCTGGTTGACTTCTTCTGCAGCAACAGGAGGCATCGGGTCTCTGCTGCGATCCTGAGTTTTCTGTTTACGGAGGGTGGTCTGAAATTGGTGTGTGCGTGCACCTGGCTGGCGGCTCGTCACCTCAGGAAACTGCAGGGTTACCTGTAGAACGACCACCCTCCGAGATGGCATGTGCCAGAGATGCACGTTCTAGGCCAGCAGGAGGGCACACAGCTTCCAGCAGACTGCATCAGTGGTGCCGCTTTGAGGGAACTGCCTTGCTTTTACCACGGCTGTTGAGGGCATGGGGTCTAACCTCATCCAGATGGGGTGCTCCTGAGCCTGTGTCAGGGTGGTGCTCTAGCTGCGAGGGGACTGGTCCCCATACTATCATGGTGGGTGTCAAGGGGGTTCAGGGAAGTAGAGGGGTTCCGGCAGCACCACCAACTGATGGGCCAGAAGTGCTCACCAGATCCAGGCCTTGGGAAACCATGTGGGAGAGGGTCCTACACAACGTGAACTGTCTCACAGGGATGCCCACATTGCCCATCCATGACGCTCCTGTATGGGCTGCTCTTGCACACCTTTCACTTCCTTGCCTTTGTATGCTGACCAGACTTGCCTTGGTGATTTGTTTAACTATCTAGTAGTGGAGGAGGTCCCCAGTGGAAATCTCTTTATTTAGGGGTTCTTCCCCCGTAACTTGGGGACCTGGGGTGGAACGTGCAACAGATCTTCAAGCAGGTTCACTGACACACCGTCCACCTGTCCATTCTGTGGCCAGGAGGAGTTAGTGTACCATGCAGATATGGAGTGTGACAGGTTGCAGCTCGTTTGAGTATCTAAAGGGGCTGCTGCTCAGGTTCTGGTTGCACTGCAGCTCCGCGATCCTGATATTGGGCACCCAGTATGGAAGGGAGCGGGATGCAAGGAGGATCTATTGGTGGGCATGTTCCTAGGCCTGGCCAGGAAGGCCATTCACAGGTCTAGGTGGCAGCAAGTTGGGGGCTCTGCCAGGGCTGACTGCCTGCCCCCCTTCTGAGGATACGTTCGTGCCCAACTGTCCTTGGAGAGGGAGCACGCGGTCACAATGGATACAGTAGGGACTTCCGGGAGTGGTGGGTCCCCCAGGAATTCTACTGTTTTATGAACAGTAATAATCATATTTTAATTTGTGTTTACTGTCTTGTAAATACTGTACTTAATATTTGTACTTTGTGTATTTGTTGAGTAAATAAACTTTTATAGCTTTGTAAAAAAAAAGATGGACTTTTTTTGCATCTGCTGTTGCACCAGTGCAGTGAAATGACTCAGAAGATTGTAATTCTTCATCATTAACCTTATCAGGCTTGTCCGTAGGCCGCCTAGAATCATCCTCTTCCATCTCACTCCTCTTCTTCAAAAATCACCCACTAGACCATCTTTAGAATGAAAATTTCCCTCCAATTTTCTACTACACCAGTAGAGTTTGTTTGCTCCCATAAGTCCCATGTGGCGTGTAAAGGGAAGGTGGGGGAAGTAATTCGGGAGGGAGAGGCTGATGTCACAGCCCAATTTGGGCGAGTCCATTCAATGCTTGGAAAATGCACTTTACGCTCAACAGTCTACTGTCCTCCCTTCCATGCAATACAGCATTCACCAATTATCAGCCTACCGTCCTCCACTCCATGCAATACAGTGCTCACCAATTATCAATAGACTCCCCCGTCTCATGTTAAAAACTGAGAATGGACTCAAGCAAATTAACATGGTCCAACCGCGTACTGCCATATTGGGCAGAGAGACCTCTAACGAGATTGCCAATGGGGCTGCTCGATCACTGCCCACCACTGTGAGCGCTAGCACTGTGCTTTGCGTGAAGTTCAAAAACGATGTTTATTTGTTTAACTCGCGATTATCTTGTGGAACCCCCAGCGACCTCTCATAGAATCCCAGTTGAGAAACCCTGATCTAGATGAACACTTAAATTGAGAAGTCATTTAAGGCTATGGAGCAGCTGGGGGTACAAGGGATTATACTTGATGGTAAACACGTACATGATAGGCCAAAGGGCCTGTGTCTGTGCTGTGTAAGTCTGTTTCTCACTCAGAAGGAAACAGACAGTGTAGAGTAAGTAATACACCTGTAATAATGAATGCTACATTGAGATGGGCGTGGTTGAGATATTCATTAAGAGAGGTGAATTTCTTGTTTGTAATTATCTTGAGTATTTGAAATCAGGGTATGCAGCACATTTCATACATCTTGCAAATCCTTGGACATACAGACTTCAGTTTGATTAAATGGCACTGAAAGGAATGGCAACAAGATATTTCTATCTTAGTTTAAAATAGCAGATTTTAAATCTCTCATTAAATTTCAAATTGAGGAAAGGAGATGGGTTTTCATGAAAATAAGCTGGGCCACAGGGAACGAGTTCTAGGTGGAAATTGAATTGTGCCTGTCAAAACCCCACCAAGTGCCTATGATTTTGCACATGGATGATAAATTACTCTCAGCATTCTGTGCAATGTTCACTTCTTAACGAGACTTCAATCATCCTCTGGAACCACTTAAAATGGTTTAACAATTATGAATTTCTCAATTACTTTATTCTGGCAAGGGATCTGGACTCCGGATGAATTGGAATCATTGACAGTTTCGAACATCTGAATGATTTAATAAAGAAAAGCTTGTTTCATTCCATTTCTTCATCAAACTCCAAGAAATATTTTTAAAGAGAGGTTTTATGAAGCCTAACTGTAATTCCATCCGACCATACAGTTTTGCCTCCAAACATTGATCTAACTACATCTTAGTTTCCATGCACCAAAAGTAACTGGAGAATTTGATGCCCATTTCATTTAATCTCTGGTGTCCAAAATCTCACAGTTAGTCATCATTAAATGAGAGATCCTTAAGCCATATCACTCACCATAGGGTAAGAAGTTCCTTTATTACAGAAGAGAATGCTTATGATGTATTTAAAGGATCAGTGAAAGCATCATACTTCTCTTCATGACAATGCTTTCTCCCCTTTCATAAGTGCTATTAACACTCCCTTCCTTAAAATTCTACACTTGGCATCTCATCTTAAAGTTGCTGTTATGAATTTATGAAGGTTTTAGGTAGAGTTAACAAAACATGTTTTTATAGGCAGTAAAGTCAATATCCAGAGAATACAGATTTAAGAGCAACACTCTATTGTACTTACATTGTCTACAAACCAATGGCATAAAAACTCAATTTTTCAATTTAAGGTAATCCTTATCTGCTGTGTTTTATCCCATTCCTTCCTTCGGATCCAGATCAGGTCCTCCCATTCTGATTCTCTTTCCCATAGACCCTTTCAAACCCATCACCCATTTTTATTCCACCTCCCCCTCCTGTTATTTAATCACCTGCTATCCTGAGGCTTACACCGAACCATTCTCTGCCCAATATAGTACCATCTGCCCTTTATACCGTGTCTCCCTGATCCATTATTTTCCTCAGCCCCCATCTCCTGCCTTCTCCCTGTATACCTTTGTGCCTTGACCAATCAAGAATCTACCAACCTCTGCCTTAAATATTTGTAAACATTTGGCCCCCATAGCTGCCTGTGGCAACAAATTCCACAGAGTCTCCATTCTCTGGTTAATAAAATTCCTCCCCATCTCTGTTCCAAAAGAACACCCCTCTATTCTGAGGCTGTGGCCTCTGGTCCTAGACTACCTTAAGAAACCCCTTTATCAAGATCTTTCACCATTTGATAGGTCTCAATAAGGTCACCCCTCATTCTTCTGAATTCCAGTCACTACAGGCTCAGAGCCATCAGACACTCTTCATATGACAAGCTGATCAATCCTGAAATCATTTTTGTGAACCTCCTTTGAACCCTCTCCAGTGTCAGCACATTCTTTCTAAGATAAGGGGCCCAAAACTGCCCACAATACTCCAAGTGAGGCCTCACCAGTGCTTTATAAAGTCTCAACATTGCATCATTGCTTTTATAGTCTTGTCTTCTTGAAATGAATGCTAACAGAAAGATAGTCGGACAGGCAGTTTTGAGAAAGTAGAGAGGCTAAAGAGGGCTTAGATAGATAAGGAGAATAGGCAAAGAAAAAGCAGATGGAATACAGTGTTGGGAAGTGTATGGCCATGCACTTTAGTAGAAGAAATAAAAGGGTTGATTATTTTCTAAATGGAGAGAAAATTCAAAAAACTGAGGCACAAAGGGACTTGGGAATTTTTGTGCAGGATTTCCTTCAGGTTAATTTGCAGGTTGATTCTGTTGTGGTGAAGGCAAATGCAATGTTAGCATTCATTTCAAGAGGACTAGAATATAAAAGCAAGGATGTAATGTTGAGACTTTATAAAGCATTAGTGAGGCCTCACTTGGAGTATTGCGGGAAGTTTTGGGCCCCTTATCTTAGAAAGGATGTGCTGAAACTGGAGAGGGTTCACAAAAATGATTCCAGGATTGAATGGCTTGTCATATGATGAGTGTTTGATGACTCTAGGCCTGTATTCACTCGAATTCAGAAGAATGAGAGGTGACCTGATTGTATAGTGGAAGGCCTCAGTCGAGTGGATTTGGATAGCACGTTTCCTATGGTGGGGAAGTCTAAGGCCAGAGGACACAGACTCAGAATAGAGCGGCATCCTTTCAGTACAGAGGTGATGAGAAATTTCTTTAGCCAGAGAGTGGGGAATCTGTGGCATTGGAGGCCAAGTCTTTACGTACATATAAGGCAGAGGTTGATAGGTTCTTGATTGGTCAGGGCATGAAGGAATATGGGGAGAATACAGGAGATTGGGACTGAGAGGAAAATTGGATCAGCCATGATGAAATATCGGAGCAGACTCGATGGGTCAAATGGCCTAATTCTGCTCCTATATCTTTTGGTTTTATGGTCAAACACAATTGCATGATTTAAGAGGCATTTAGATGGGCACATGAACAGGCAGGGTATGGGAGAATGTGGATGATGTGCAGCCAGAAAGGTATAGTTTAAATTGGCATCATCGTTGGTAAAGAATTCATGGGCTAAATAGCCTGTTCCTGTGATTTACTATGTTCCATTTTCTAGGTTAAATCAAGAGAGTGTGATTCTGACTATTGCTGTCTGAAATATTAAACAGCTAAATGTTTCATTCTAGCTCAGAAGGATTAGAGAAGCATTCATTATGGTGGAATCAAATAACACATGGCTTGCTTATCAATGGGTACCCATTGTTACACATATTGACATCTTTTATTAAGTAAGTGCATGAGTCAACTATGGAATGTAAATATGACATCAAGAACAACTGATACCACTATACGCAACAGAGTATCCATGTTGGACTTTGGTTTATAGGTGTGACTGAGCCAGGTGTGCCATATATAACCTGATATCTACTGTTAGATTCCCAAGAAATAAACAGTCCAGCTTAGAACAGTGGTCCCCAACCTCCAGGCTGCGAAGCATGCTGTGGTACAGCGGGAGCCGGGACACACCCAGAACATCTTTAAGAAAAAAGCCGAAATAAACATGCTAGTTAATTAGGTGCCGGGTGGCACATAAATGTCAGCCCAGATCAGGGGCGTTTTCTCGGCAATCACCTCTGATCTGGGCCTACATTTATGTGCCGGGCGGCACCTAATTAATTAGCTTGTTTATTTTGTTTTTTTCTTAAATATGTGCTGGGTTCGTCCCAGCTACCACTGCACACCTGCATGCATCGCGGCCCGGAGGTCGGGAACCACTGGCTTAGAACATAAGATCATAAGAAATAGGAGCAGGAGTAGGCCAACTGGCCCATCGAGCCTGCCCCACCATTCAATAAGATCATGGCGGAGCTGTCCGTAAGCTCAGCTCCATCTGCCTGCCTTTTCCCCATAACCCTTAATTCCCCTATGTAAAAATCTATCTAACTGTTATCTTAAATATATTTAGTGAAGAAGCCTCAACTGCTTCCCTGGGCAGAGAATTCCACAGATACACCACTCTCTGGGAAAAACAGTTTCTTCTCATCTCCATCCTAAATCTTCTCCCCTGAATCTTGAAGCAATGTCCCCTAGTTCTAGTCTCACCCACCGATGGAAACAACTTTCCTACTTCCACCTTATCTATCCCTTTCAAAATTTTGTATGTTTCTATAAGATCCCCTCTCATTCTTCTGAATTCCAGAGAGTATAGTCCCAGGCGACTCAATCTCTCCTCATAGGTTAACCCCGAATCAACCTGGTGAACCTCCTCTGCACTACCTCCAAAGCCAGTATATCCTTCCTCAAGTATGGAGACCAGAATTGCACACAGTACTCCAGGTGCGGCCTCACCAGTACCCTGTATAGTTGCAGCATGTCCTCCCTGCTCTTGAATTCAATCCCTCTAGCAATGAAGGCCAACATTCTGTTTGCCTTCTTAATAACCTGTGTGCCTGCAAGCCAACATTTTGCGATTCATGAACAAGCACTCCCAATTCCCTCTGCACAACAGCATGCTGCAATCTTTCACCATTTAAATAATAATCTGCTCTTCTATTATTCCTTCCAAAGTGGAATATCTCGCATTTACCAACATTGTATTCCATCTGCCAGACCTTAGCCCACTCAATTAACCTATCTATATCCCCCTGCAGCATCTCCACATCCTCTGTACAATTTGCTTTTTCACTCAGTTAAGTGTCATCAGCAAATTTTGCTATGATACACTCAGTTCCCTCTTCCAAATCATCAATGTAAATGGTAAACAGCTGTGGGCCCAGCACCGAACCCTGCAGCACCCCACTCACCACTGACTGCCAACCAGAGAAACACCCATTTATACCAACTCTCTGCCTTCTATTGGTTAACCAATCCACTATTAATGCCAATACACTTCCTCCAACTCCATGCATCTGTACCTTATTCATAAGTCTCTTGTGCAGCACCTTATTGAATGCCTTCTGGAAATCCAAGTACATGACATCCACCTGTTCCCCTCTATCCACTGCACTCATTATGTCCTCAAAGAACTCCAGTAAGTTTGTCAAACAGGACTTGCCCTTTCTGAATCCACGCTGCATTTGTCTAATAGAACCACTCCTTTCTAAATGTTTCGTTATTTCTTCCTTAATGACAACTTCAAGCATTTTCCTGACTACAGATGTTAAGCTAACTGGCCTATAGTTGCCAATCTTTTACCAACATTTTTTTTTAAAAAGTGGCGTGACATTTGCTGTCTTCCAATCCCCCAAGACCTGGCCAAAGTTCAGAGAATTTTGGTAAATGATTACCAATGCATCTACTATAACTTCCGCCAATTCCTTCAGCACCCTGGGAAGCATCCCATCAGGACCAGGAGACTTATCTACCTTCAGGCCCTCTAGTTTGTTCATCACTATCTCTTTAGTGACAGTGATTTTATTGAGGTCCTCACCTCCCATTTCATCCATAATATCATTCTTTGGCATATTAGACGCGTCCTCCACCATGAAGACCGACACAAAATAGTCGTTCAATGCCTCAGCCATTTCCTTATCACCCAATATCAATTTCCCCTTCTCGTCTTCCAAGGGACCTACGTTGACTTTAGCCACCCTCTTCCGCTTTATATATTTATAAAAACTTTTGCTATCTGTTTTTATATTTTATGCTAATTTACTTTCATACTCTATCTTCCCTTTCCCTATTGCAGGATGTTTTATTTTTCATGTTATTTTTGAGGTAGTAGAGGGATTACAGTATCCAAAATATTTAAACAATAAAATTGTAATGTTATCCTCTTTAACAGCGTTCCCTAACAACCGGGCCGCAAAGCATGTGCTACCGGGCCACGAGGAAACAATATGATTTGGTGATATAAGTCAGCTGCACCTTTCCTCATTCCCTGTCACGCACTGTTGAGCTTGAACGCACGCGAGGTCATTATGCATGTGAGGTCACGACCCACACGTCATCCATGTCAGCGCGGGAAGGAGATCAACTCTTCAAGCTTGCAAATGATGGCGGGCTGAAAAGTATGTTTGACATAACATCTCTGCCGGCATTCTGGATCAAAGTCAAGGCTAAATATCCTGAGATAGCCACGAAAGCACTGAAAACGTTGCTTCCATTTCCAACATATCTCTGCAATGAATGCAATGAAAACTAAATTGCGGAACAGACTGGACATAAGGGACCCCCTTCAAGTATCGCTGTCTCCCATCACCCCTCAATGTTGTTGCAGAGAAACAAGCCCAGGGCTCCCACTGATTCAGCGATATTGGTGTGTTGAAATGATTTTATATGTTCATATGGGCAAAGTATGTGCTGTGTGCTTAATATCCAAACGTTACTTAAAATGTTAAGATGCTATTGACTTATAAGTGACTTATATAACGATATAACAATTACAGCACGGAAACAGGCCATCTCTGCCCTTCTAGTCCGTGCCGAACACTACTCTCACCTAGTCCCACCGACCTGGACTCAGTCCATAACCTTCCATTCCTTTCCTGTCATATACCTATCCAATTTTTCTTTAAATGATAATATCGAACCTGCCTCTACCACTTCTACTGGAAGTTCGTTCCACACTTACTTCAAGCTCCCCTGTCCTCCCCTGATAATTGACTTATCACTACATTCATGCGGGATAAATATGCGCTGTGTGTTTAATATTAAATTCATCAGATAAATCCTTTTAGAAACGAAATTGAGTGTATTAGCCACTTATCACCTATATTCCGGTTGTGATTAACAACCAACCCCCGCCCCCGAACAGAATCGCCAAAAACCATTCGTAGAAAAAAATTGGCACGTACACACATGTGCAAGTCACGCAGGCTTCATGGTCATGGTAGTCTTATCGGGGTAAACACAAATTACTTGACTGCTACTCTTGTCCGTTGGCAACTATACCATGCTGCCCCCCCCCCGCCCCCGGTCGGCCGGTCTGCAAGAATATTGTCAATAATAAACCAGTTCGCAGTGCAAAAAAGGTTGGGGACCCCTGCTCTTTAAGATATTTTTATTTGGTCTGTCACTGATCTCCCAGTCTACACCATGGGCCTTGCACTTCATTTGTTGATTGGCACTACAATTTCTCTGTTACTGTAATACTATATTCTGCGTGCTCTTTTTTCTTCCCTTTTGTACTGGATATACTTCTGTGTGGAATGATCTGTCTCAATTGCATACAAGCAAAAGCTTTTCACCGTACCTCAATACATATGACAATAATACTGCTTTTCATGCCACATGTGTATTAGAAACAGTGACTAAACCTTGTAAAATTTATTTCATCGATTTGTTCTCATTATACAAGAAAACTCCAGAGGAGATTTACCAGGACGCTGCCTGGTTTAGAGAGTATGCATTATGATCCAAGATTAAGGGAGCTAGGGGTTTACTCTCTGGAGAGAAGGAGGATGTGAGGAGACATGATAGAGGTATACAAGATATTAAGAGGAATAGATAGAGTGGACAGCCAGCACCTCTTCCCCAGGGCACCACTGCTCAGTACAACAGGACATGGCTTTAAGGTAAGGGGTGGGAAGTTCAAGGGAGTTATTAGAGGAAGGTTTTTTACTTAGAGAGTGGTTGGTGCGTGGAATGCACTGCCTGAGTCAGTGGTGGAGGCAGATACACTAGTGAAATTTGAGAGACTACTAGACAGGTATATGGAGGAATTTAAGGTGGGGGGTTATATGGAAGGCAGGGTTTAAGGCGCAACATTGTGGACTGAAGGGCCCGTACTGTGCTGTACTGTTCTATGTTCTAAATCCATTTAATATTTTGAAAAAAACATTGGTTTTGCATAAAGCAGTATCTAGATACATACTTGAACAAATACAAAACAAAGGAACAGTTTTAAAGCAGCAATAATCAGGTTCAGTCATAAGTAATAAAAATGTAATACATCTTCATTCCTTTAAGGGTGAATTCACATGAAATCCCTGCTGATCAGTAAATGCTGCACAAATACATCACTGACTGAATTCCACTTAGGACTGCAGAATTTCCTATTAATTAGACCTGATGTGCAGTCTTGATAATCCAATATTTTACAAACTTGAAGCCCAAACAAGTTAGAGGAAAACTGAAGAGGTGAATTATATGCCAGCATGAGTCATCACCTTCAAGTGAGTTCAAAAACATTTAATTTGTGTAATCTTCAAGAAACCAACATGTCATTTAATTAATGTCAAATATATCATTGAAATCCCAAGAAAGATGCAGATTTTTTTTTTCTACTTCATTGCTTCTATTACACTGCAGGGTCTATCTACAGAAAAATTTTGTATTGCCAGTACAAAACTTTAGTCATTAAAATTAACCACAGAGTATAAATATACTATTCCTTGAGGAAAATATAGTTTGCGCTGGTTTGAAATAGGTATAAGGTTATGATGAAGACACACAAATTTTCATTTTTGTGTTGGATTAATCCATTCAAAATAAAAAAAAAAGGAAAATGGGGTTATATCTGGTCATCACAATGTCTATATGAGGGAGAAGTGAGAATGACTGGAGTGCGAGGGGTCTTTGATGCTGCTGGCTGCTTTCCTGAGGCAGCGAGAAAGTAGAAAGAGTCAATGAAAGGGATACTGGCTCTGTGATTGACCAGCCGTGTTCATACACAACACTCTTAAATTTCTTGCGGTTTTGGGCAGAGTTGTTGCTATACCAGGCTGTGATGCAGCCAGATACGTTGCATCTGTGGTGTGTCTATAAAAGTTGGTGAAAGTCAACGGGGACATGCTGAATTTCTTTAGCATTCTGAGGAAGTAGAGGTGCTGGTGTGCTCTGTTGCTCGTAGTATCCACTTGGTTTGGCCAGGACAAGTTACTAAATCAGAATCAGGTTTAATATAAACAGCATCATGTTGTAAAATATGTTGTTTTGTGGCAGCGGTAGATTGTAGCACATAGTAATAAAAATATAAATTACAATAAGTATATATAAAAAATTCAATAAGTACTGGCTCTATTTACACCTAGGGGCTTGAAGCTCTCAACATCACTGATATAGACAGGGATGTATTCTGCGCTGCTTCCTGAAATCAATGACCAGCTGATTTGTTTTGCTGATGTTGAGGAAAAAATTGTCTTGATATCATGCCACTAGCTTTCTATTGCCTTCCTGTACTTCATATTGTGATTGTTTGAGATCCGGCCCACCACAGAGGTATTATTTGTGAACCTGTAGATGGAGTTAGAGCAGAATCTGGCCACACAGTTGTGAGTGTTTCAATTAATTGTGAAAATAAATATACAAAGAATGCATAAGAAAATATATTAATTATTTACTGAATAAGACCACCAGAAGTTAATTCCAGGAACCAAATGACAGTCAAAGGAAAAATGAAAGTATTTTGGAGGCAAATGGCTGCATTGGTGTATTAAGTAAAATAAACCCACTTTGCAAAGGAAAAGATCTATGTCACAGTTCAAGAGATGTTTAATGAAGCAGATGGAGTTCTACAGTTCTGTCACATCTATATGCAAATATATAACAGGCGAAGAAAATTCCATGAACCAAACTTCATTGGAGATATTTGAATCTCTGTGCCTGACAGTAAATCATTTTCAGTCAGTCTTTGACCAATTCTATTTGCTTCATGTGATATAGGAAATGGCTGAGAGCACCAGAGACAGCAAAAGCCATGGAAGCTGAAAATATCCTGGCTGCACTACTGATTCAAAGCTGGCCACACCTCTAATAAAGCTGTTCAACTAAAGCACTAACGTCCACCCAGCAACCTCCAAAATTGTTCAGATATTGTTCTGATTGTTTTAGTCCTTTAAAGTAGGGAAAAAGTCACCTGTCACCAATTACTATCATTCCATTCTACTCCTAATCACAAACAAACTGAGTGAAAGTGTTGTTGAAAATGCTAGCTAGTGGCACTTAGTCAGCAACAGCTTCTACAGTTTGGATTTTGCCAGAACCATTTGGATCCAGCTCTCTAAACATGGATCCCACAGTGGAATTTCAAAAACAGTATGAGAATGATAACCTATGATGTTAAGGCCAAACTTATATGGTATCAAGGGGCCTTAGTGAACTGGGTGTTGAACTCTGTTGGTTGAATTTATACTGAGCCTAGAGGAAGATTGGTATTGTTGAAGAAGATCAATCATTCTCAATCCTTGGACATCATTACAAGTGTCATATGGCCAATTAGCATTATGCGCTTCATAGTTGACCTTCCCTTTCTTTAAAAGACCTGATGTGTGCCCATGATTAAACAATGTTCAATTTTAGTTGAATTTCCTCCGTTAGTAAGGCAATTTGTGGCTGTAAAAGTTTCAGGCTGGGATTGATACATAGCAGGTTAAGTGACAAGTGATAGGCAATGAAGAATGACCATGAGAGCATCTAACCATTCACACTCTCCCTCCTCTTCCATTTCAACCCTATTACCATCACAGAATTTCTCCTTATCCACATCTTGGGGCACTGTCCAGAAACATAATTGGTGCAGCCTCATAAATATTGCATCAGAGGGTACATATCTTGTCGTGAATGTCTCATATCAATACCACAAAGCCTTTGGACCATCTACAAGATATGCCAAGAGCATGATGAAAATCTTTCCACTTTCTTGGAAGAGAGCAGCTTCAACTATAGCATTAAGAACAAAACCAATAATTTGATTGGCACTGTATCTACCACCCGTAACATTCACTTCCTCCATCACTGGTGTCCTGTGTGCCATTTGTAACGGTCACTTGGGAACACACTAAGATTTCTTCAACAGCATCATGCAGACATCTGAGGATTGAGAGAAGAGCTTCAGGTTCATCAGAACACCATCCTTTCCAGTTTACCATCCAAAATATATACAATCATGCTGTAAATGTATTTGTGTTTCTTCTTTTTAGCACAGCTCAAAGTAAAATTCTGGGCTTGGGTTTCATCCTATATTGATAAAGGACGGAATGGCAGAGCTAGTGGAAAATCTTGTAATTCTGCAGTTTTTCTTAAATGTGAGAATGCTGCCAGAGGATTGGAAGATTGTAGAGGATGTACAACTCAAGTTGTCTATTGAAATTCCAGGCATCAGAGAACATTTCAGGAAGGCAGTGTTATGTGTTTCACTGGAACAGGGCTGCATGAGGACATACCTGATCAAAACTTTTCCATGGACAGCTTCCAGATCATTCGGGCTGACCGGAAGTGCACTGAGAGCGGTAAGCGTAAAGGAGTTGGGTGCTTACTGTTCTGGTTAACAACAGATGGTGCAATCTGGGTCATATTACGATCGAGGAACGTGTTTGTAGAACGTGTTACTGTGGACTTCAGCCATATTCCACCAAGATACAACACTGGGCGGCACAGGAGGTCGTTCCTGCCTGTGGCCATCGAACTTGCAGCTCCTCCCGTGGAGGGTCAGACACCCTATGCCAATAGACTGGTCCTGGTCTTATTTTCCACCTGGCATAGTTTGCATTTGTTGTTTGATTGTTTGTAGTTTTTACATTGCTATATTTATGCTCTATTCTTGGTTGGTGCGCTGTAATGAAACCCAATTTCCCTCGGGATCAATAAAGTATATCTATCTATCTAAATTAAAGTAGACAAGAATTTCATTTTTCCAAGAGAATGTGGGAATTGGCCTTCATTAAAAATACAAACAGTGCCTTGAATACAGAACTTGTTAGCGTTATGTATTTGTGAAATACCACTTTCCCACTCAAATACATAATGTTACTTCCCATGCAGATACTGAGAGTAGAATTACCCCAGAAGAGATGATTGCAGTTAGTGGTGGAACTAGTCCTGCAGCTCTTGAGTAAGAACTTTAGAATGGATTTACATGGAATGTTGCAACTCACCTAATAATTTTAATATATACAGTACTCTAAAATGTGTTAAACCTCCTTGGGATAGCTGCTGTGCTCGTAATAAATATTCTTTCTCTTCCCTTGGGCAGTACCTTATATTCGACAATGACTTGCTTATACCACATTTCTGTTGTGACAAAGAGATCCTGTGTGGAATCTGAACTCCACCATAGGTGGGGTAGGTGAAAACAGATATCAAATGTGGGTGAGTCATTTTGATTGTTGAATGCCATAGAGGATAGTTGACCAAAAGGAAGAGCTTCAACAGTTTAGAATTCAAAATGGTTACTTCAAATTTAGCATTTAGAATGTTTAATTATATTAACGCAGAATATTCTTTGCTTTAGAACTGGTAGAAACAGCAGCATTGATGAGATAAGGGTGAAGGAATAACAGATGTTAGAAATTGTATTGTGGAATGTGGGAAGAGGAACCTGGTATTGTTGTGATAGCGAGGTCTTCCGTTTTGACTTGAGTAGTGAAAATTAAAGATGTCAAGTAGACCAAAACAGTCACATGGCCATCAGGAATATCCATATATGGTCAAATTCGTATCTGTTAATTGTCAATATCTCCTATCCCTGATTGTATATTAAAATCAGTGTATTCTATCAATTGAAGTGCTCAGAGAAGAACTCTCTCGCTCTGCGTTTTTGCATTCATCAAATGAAGGATTAGTATACTGACTGGTGTTTGATTGAAACCATTGGCTTAAGTAGGACCAGCAGAAGCTGTCACAAATACATGGAACATAGAGGTGGACTGTTTGACTTGTTGCATACTTCCTTTGGCTGTGTTTGGGCTCCTTTCCTAGAGTGCTCACTTAGCTTCTTCTGGATCTTCTTTTGCCTTTTGCAGTGCCAATGACTGAGGAACTTTTACAACTCAGTGAAGATGCTGCAATTTTTGAAGGAGGCAATATAAATAACCTTGAAGCATTTCCTCTGTCCTTCTAGAAATGTCTGGCTGTGACAGAATTTGGGGTAGAGTATTTGATTGTGAATATAAGGTCAGCAATTTGGAAGACATATGCCACCTACTGGAACTGATTTTTTTTACATATTTAATTTTGAGATTTGAGCATGAAGGAAAGCTCTCTTCCCCGGAGGAACGGTATGACAGAGAGCGCTTCATAAACACACTTCTTACACACACACACAAACATTGCCTTGTCATTCTGCTGAGTTCAGCTGAGTATATGCACTTCAATATCTTCCCCAGTATGTCCTCATATGGGTTGGCTTTATGGTGCCTTTCCTGCCATACAAGGTGAAATATTCTATTTCTTTAGTAATGGGGATGTGTATGTTGTTTGTATACTGTATTTAAGGTAGATACTTCTGTTTATTTTCCAATATGATTGCAACTACATTGTAGGGTGCATCATATTCTCATTCATGTGTAGTCTTAAGTTAACTTTGTAGGTAATTAAAGATGGTATGCCCTAGTGCATAAAATAGCAGGGCGGATCGCTCTCAGTGGAAGAGAGAGATCGAACTGCCAGGAGTTCATACTAGGTAAAACTAATATGGAGCTATTTATTGTGTTTTCTGGTAGATATCTTTTCGTAAATATTGGCAGGTTTGTTTTGCTAATTTTTATAAGTTCGATTTTTGGTGCACTTAATAAACACCCTTGCAGTATAATGCCGAGCAACTCCAGTCAATTATTTACTTTGGTCATAACCCACATATCTAACAAATAGACTCCCGGTCTGGCCACAGCCAAAGTGAGGAGGGTACTAGCCAGTGTAAAACCTTGCAAAGCTGCAGTGTCGGACAACATACTGAGTTGTTGCTGAAGGACTGTGCGACCCAACTACCAGAGGTCTTAATGGACATCATTAACATCTGTTTGAAACAGTTCACTGTTCTTCAAGCCATCCACCATCAAGTCCGCCCTGATCAATATCACCCAAAGTAGCAATGAAACAGGAGTAACTGGAAACACAAATTACATGAGCTGCAGAGTCCTCTAAAACGAGTTCAATCCACAAATTGCCCTGATCAAACCTCGCACAAGACCCAAGACTCCGGCAGCAGTGAGTGAGAGGGAGGGAGAGATCAAACAAATGCAGGCAGATGGTGCTGAATATCCACTTGCCCTCTGCTCACATCCTCATTGATATCAATCTTGCTCAAAACTTTAATCAGCAAGAAATGGAGTAGAGCATAGGCTCGCATCCAGTCTCCAGGCTTCCAGGCCCCACACACTGCTCCAAACCATACCAAGCTCCCTTGGAGACAGCAAAACACCAGATTGCTCAGTCAGCCCAAAAACATAACATTCAAATGTACTAAGTCACAGGTTCCAATTGCACAGTTTCGTAGTGGAATCATATTTGAAATAAGTAGTTCTGTGAACTGTCTGAAGGACATCACCATTGGTCGAGTTGCTCGCTGGCACCATCTTAGTAGATTTCAACCCTGGGAAAAATACTGGCTATCTACTCTATTAGTGCTCTCACGATGTTATAAACCCGTCAGATTTCACCTCAGCCTGCACCGCCCCAGAGAAAGCAACACAAGTTTGTCCAAACTCTCGTTACAGTATGTGTTCTAATCCAGGTAAACCTCTTCTGCATCCTCTCCAAAGCCTCGACATCTTCCCTAACATGCGACCACCAGAACTATATTAGTAAACCAAGCTGGTAGTTTTAATTTTTCATAGTGAACATTAGTAAGGCTAGTCGGTGTTTTGGGTTTTGAAATTCCAATAGGTTAAATTTAATTTCCATAGTTGCAGTGGTGGTATTTGAACTAGGTCTCCAAAATATTCGATTTCTGGATTACTAGTTTGGCAATTTAACTGATGCACCAAGCCCATATCTGTAACTATGATGATAATCAGAGCCCAGATACTGGGGATGTTAGATTTGGAGGGAATATTGATAATGTCTCACTTATACTGTCAATGGATTTGGAGGTATGTGTTTGCAGAGATAAGTTTTTCAGCAATTTTCTAATCCTTTGGGCTGCATATTGCAATTAGTCTGTATTTCTAAAGCATACAAAGCAGGAATTACTATTATGTGGTAGACTATGATCTTGGTGCTAGGGGATTTAAAGAATCAGAGTTGTACAACATTGAAACATGCCCTTCAGCCCTTCATACATGTCAACAAGTTACTTAACTGTTAGTCCCATTTTCCTGTGTTTAGCTGAAATCCTTTCTAACCATGTACAGTACCTGTTTCAAGGATTTTTAAGTATTGTAGTTATACTCACCAACACAGCTTCCTCAGGTGGGGGGGGGGGGTCACACTCCATACAGCCACCATCTACTGTATAAAAATGTTACTCCACAATTCCATTCTTTATCTTTCCTTTCTCACTTTCAACCTATGCCCTCTAACTTTAGACTCCTCAACCCTATAAAAAAAACTGCGACCTTTCACCTTATCCACACCCCTCATGATCTTAAGTACCTCTGTAAAACCAGCACTCAACCTCCTATACACTGTCGAAAACCTTCCCAGCCTGTTCAGCCTCTCCTTCTAGCCTCTATTCTTGTGAATATTTTCTGTATCCTTTCCAGCCTAATTGCATCTTTCCTATTGCTGGGCAACCAGAATTGCACAAACACTCAGAGTGTGGACTTGCCCACAACTTGTACAGTTGTAACTGACCTCGTATCCTGTGCTGAATTGTTGAATGGCGAAGGCAAGTGTGCCAAGCATGCTCTTCACCACTCTGTCTACCTGTGTCACCACCTCTAAAGAGCGCAGCACTGATCCTTCGTTGGGATGGGAATCACTGGCCCAGGCTGCCACGTGAGTTGGAAGAGCTGATGGTGCTTTTCTGTTAGTGCTGCACCACCTTCCTTGCAGGCCTCAGCTGGTATTACATCTGAAAAACAATCTTCCAAATCCATACTCTGCTCATTTTGTCTTCATTTGGTTAGCCCACCCTTGGATCCCATGCAATCTTCTTCTTCTATTTCTAGCTGTTTAGACGCATCTAGACGTGTTACAGCCCTCCGCAGGATGTATAATTAATTATAGAACTTCAAGGAACTCAAATTCTCGAATACAACCTAGTCTCACGTATAAACTGAATAATACTCTTCAATCAGATGTTGATTCTCTTGATGGCCAAACAAAGAGTTAATAGAAAACCAAAATAAATTTAAGCTGGATAGCCTCTTGAACAACATGCTTCTTTCAATTTTGTATCGATTACAGCGCAGCAAAACATGCTGGACTGTCACTGGACTACCAAGGTCACATAATCCAGTAGGATGTTTTCCTATTATCTTTAAGTAATAGTTTAACCCACAATGCCCCAACCTAAGTCTTGTAAATTTCACCATATCTCTACGACTTAAAAGGTAACAGTCTGAGACCTTTTTAACTAGTGGGTGACTAGAAAAAGAATGCCTGCCCTTTAATTCATTTTTCCAATCCTCCTGCCACTTCTTCTCCATACCTTTTTTAATCCTACTTCTCAATTCTGCTCTGCCTAGGGGAACCCTAATTTCTACTTGCCTGCTCTGTAAGGAAGACTTTGCAATGCCATCCACAATTTCATTTCCCTCCACCCCAGCATGCCCAGGTATCCATGAAAATCTAACTGCACAACCCATCTTCCCTACCCTAAACAATACTAAGAGAATCTCAATAACTATGTCAGGATAAGCTTTTGATTTATTCCCTTTTATAGACTCCAAGGCAGCAGCAGAATCCGAACAGATGATAACCCTATGTGGTTGAGAGTCTTCTATCCACAATAAGGCCCAGAGGATTGTTAATAATTCTGTTGCAAAGACAGAAACACCATCTGAAACCCAGTGACCAATCTTAACTCCAAGTTGAGACACATACATCCCAAATCCTGCCCTACTGCTCTCTGGGTCCACTGAGCCATCAGTAAAAATCTTCAGATAAGATCCCCATTTATTATTTAAATGTTCATTTGTGATTAACGCTGATGAAATTGCACTGCTTCCTTGAAGCTGAAAAAGGAGGAATACTTTATAGTCGCCAAACAATTGATACTGGAATGTACAATCATCACAGCGATATTTGATTCTGCACTTCCCGCTTCCTGGATTACAAATATTAAATATTAAAAATTAGTAAATATTAAAAATTTAAATTATAAATCATAAAGAGAAAATAGAATAATGGAAAGTGAGGTAGTGCAAAAAAACCCAGAGGCAGGTCCGGATATTTGGAGGGTACGACCCAGATCCGGGTCAGGATCCGTTCAGCAGTCTTATCACAGTCGGAAAGAAGCTGTTCCCAAATCTGGCCGTACGAGTCTTCAAGCTCCTGAGCCTTCTCCCGGAGGGAAGAGGGATGAAAAGTGTGTTGCCTGGGTGGGTTGTGTCCTTGATTATCCTGGCAGCACTGCTCCAACAGCGTGTGGTGTAAAGTGAGTCCAAGGACAGAAGATTGGTTTGTGTGATGTGCTGCGCCGTGTTCACGATCTTCTGCAGCTTCTTTCGGTCTTAGACAGGACAACTTCCATACCAGGTTGTGATGCACCCTAGAAGAATGCTTTCTACGGTGCATCTATAAAAATTAGTGAGGGTTTTAGGGGACAGGCCGAATTTCTTTAGTTTTCTCAGGAAGTAAAGGTGCTGGTGGGCCTTCTTGGCAGTGAACTCTGCTTGGTTGGACCAAGTCAGGTCATTTGTGATATTGACCCCAAGGAACTTAAAGCTTTTGACCTGTTCCACTTGCGCACCACTGATGTAAATTGGATCCTGCGGTCCGCTACTCCTTCTGAAGTCAACAACCAATTCCTTTGTCTTGCTGACGTTGAGGGATAGGTTATTGTCTTCGCACCATGCCACCAGGTTCTTAATTTCCTCTCTGTACTCAAACTCATCATTACCTGAGATACGGCCTACAATTGTTGTGTCATCAGCAAACTTATGTATTGAGTTTGATGGAATCTTGGCTATACAATCATGGGTGTACAGTGAGTACAGCAGGGGGCTGAGTACACAGACTTGTGGGGCACCGGTGCTCAGAGTGATTGTAGAGGAGAGCTTGTCCCATATTTTTACAGCCTGGGTCCTGTCTGTGAGGAAGCTGAAGATCCAGCTGCAGATCTGAGTTCCAAGGCCCAGGTTCTGGAGCTTAGGAATCAGTTTATTTGGAATGATGGTATTAAAGACAGAGCTGTAGTCAATGAAAAGGAGCCTTACATATGCGTCTTCATTCTCCAGGTGTTCTAAGGAGGAATGTAGGGCCAGAGAGATGGCATCTGCCGTTGACCTGTTGCTCCGGTAGGCGAAAAGAGGTTGACCGGTAGGCTGTGGTTGATGTGTGCCATAACCGATCTCTCGAAGCACTTCATGGCAATTGATGCCAGAGCCACAGGTCGATAGTCATTCAGGCATGCCACCTTGCTCTTCTTCAGCACTGGGAATATTGTTGCCTTCTTAAAACATGAGGGGATCTTAGACTGAAGCAAGGAGCAGTTGAAGATATCAGCAAACACTCCAGCTAGCTCGCTTGCACAGGCCCTGAGAACCCGTCCTGGGACGCCATCTGGGCCCGTTGCCATCCTTGGATTTATCTTCAGGAAGGCCCTTCTAATGTCCTCCTCAGTGATGATGAATCTCGATGCCACCAGGTCCGGTTCATCCGGAGGGAGTGGGATGCTCCTCTTCTGTTCGAATCTTGCGTAGAATACGTTAAGTTCGTCAGGAAGAGAAGCGCCATGGCTATTGATATTCCCAGCCTTTTCTTTGCGCCCAGTGATCTCATTTAGACCCTGCCATAGTCTACTGGCATCCCTCTGGTTAGCCTGGGCTTCCAACTTGGCTCGATATTGCCTCTTGGCGCCCTTAATGGCTTTCCGGAGTTCACGCCTGGATTCCGTGTAGCGACTGGTATCCCTGGACCTAAAAGCCGCAGGTCTAGCCTTTAAAAGAGACTTGATCTTATAGTTCATCCAAGGTTTCCGGTTAGGGAATACCCGGATCATCTTGCGAGACACACAGTACTCCGTGCATTTCCAAATAAAGTCCGTGACAGCTGAGGCATACTCATTGAGGTTAGCTGCCGAGTCCTTGAATACTAACCAGTCCACTGATTCAAAGCAGTCACGGAGGACCTCATCCGTTTCCTCTGTCCAACGCGACATTATTTTTGACACTGTGACCTCCCGATTCAGTTTCTGTTTGTAAGCCCGGAGGAGGAGTACGGCCTGATGGTCTGATTTTCTGAAGTGAGGTCGTGGGACGGAACACTAGGCATCCTTGACTGCTGTGTAGCAGTGGTCAAGTATATTTGGGCCTCTAGTGGGTCAGGAGACATGTTGGTATAACTTTAGGTCTACTTCTGGTTCTGGAAAGAGCCAAAAAGGGATGGGTGGCAAGCAGACTTGGTCAACTATGTCTTCCTCAGTCAGTTTGAATTTCACAGCCTAGTTATTAACCAAATCTAAAAATGGGTATCTTTTAATTTTACTTTGGTGCTCCAACTTCCCCTGCAAAAGACACTTTGGTGGACAGCTGTGATTGAATCCATTTAGTTTTACCCAATACTGTAGGCCCAACTGAATTTGTCTTAAATGCAGAGACATTTCTCCCATCTCCACACATCACGCCGGGACTGATGTTGTTCTAAAAGCTCCACAACAGAGTCTGAGTGCTTTGGACTGCACAGTGTCTAGTTTTCCAAGCACTGCCGTAGCAGCGGAACCATAAGCAATACAACCATAATCTATAACTGATCTAATCATAGCTAAATATATTAAGTACATAGTTTCCCACCCTGTTCCCCAGTCACATCCAGCAATACTTCTCATAACATTTAAAACTTTCTCACACTTTCCAATTAAGTCTTTCATCAAACCAGACACCTAAAAACATGAATACCTTGACTTTTTCTAGTGAAGAATCATATAGACACAATTCACAATCAGGAATATTTCTTCTAAAACCAAAAATCATATATTTGGAATTAGAAGCAGAAATCCTAAAACTCATTAGCGCAAACACGAGGAATTCTGCAGATGCTGTAAATTCAAGCAACACACATCAAAGTTGCTGGTGAACGCAGCAGGCCAGGCAGCATCTGTAGGAAGAGGTACAGTCGACGTTTCGGGCCAAGACTAAGGGTCTCGGCCGGAAATGTCGACTGTACCTCTTCCTATAGATGCTGCCTGGCCTGCTGCATTCACCAGCAACTTTGATGTGTGTTACCCCATTTATTATCCCAGTTTTCAACTGATCTTATAGCCTTAATATATACTTGATGTTTCTTCCTCTTTTCCAGATTGCACCATCATCTGCAAACAATGATTTGCCAAATCCTGTCCTTACCTGATCAAAGATATCATTTATCATGACATTAAAAAGAACTGGACTAATGACACTTCTCTGAGGGGTACCATTACCTATTTTAACTGACTTGGAGCTTGTTCCGCCTATTCTTACTTGAATTGTCCTTTCCTTAAGGAAATCCTTGATCCAATTAAACATTCTACCTCTAATTCTCGCATCATAGAGTTTAATTAATAACCCATCCTTCCATAGTGAGTCACATGCTCTTTCAATATCTAGAAATACACTTACCATTACTTCTATTTTGAAATGCTTTTTTAATATCATGATCTAAAAGGGCAACAGATTCCATTGTTGATCTTACAGTTCTAAAACCATTTTGATAGGCAGCAAAATGTCCCTTATTTTCCAAAAAATAAACAAGTCTGTTGGTGATCATTCGTTCTATAGTTTCACAAAGCACTGACGTTAAAGCTACAGGCCAATACGAACTAGTACTAGATGCGTCCTTACCTGGCTTTAAAACTAGAACTACCACTGCATGCTTCCATTCTACTGGTAATTTTCCTTCTTTCCACACTGAATTAAACAATGCTAGAATTTCTATTAATACAGGGTCATCTAAATGCTTAAGCAATTCATGACACAGTCCATCCCTACCAGGAGAAGTGTTTGAACCTGATTGGACAGCTTCCTGCGATTCCTGAAGGGAGAAAAACAAATTTATGGAGCTATTATCATCCAAACTCCTGTCCAATTTCCAACTTTCCTTTAACATAATTTCCTTTCTCAAATCACCTAACTCTCCAGAACTCTGTAACGCTTGGAACACTTCTACAAACATATCAGCCTTTTCCTTATTGGTTACAGCTTCAATATCTCCTTCCAGCAAAGCTGGGATAGATGGTTTCCTATATACCCCTGACATTCAGTGAATGATCGTCCATAGCTGCTTTATTGGTGTCTCAGGGCTCAGAGTTCCACAAAAGCTTCTCAAACTATCTCTCTTTGCATTTTTAATTACTCTCCTTGCTACTGCTCTTTCCTTTTTATACTCCATAACACTATCTAACACTGGGTACTTTCTTAATTTTCTGTAAGCTCTATTTCTGTTTCTTACTGCTATATCACAATTTTTTATTTCACCACAGAACTCGTGCTCGAGCCTTAAGTACATTATGTAGCGGAATAGTCAACTGAGCAACTTTATGAATTATAGAACAGAGGGATTCATTCCAATCGTCTACGGAGCCCTCACTGTTAATCTCTTCTATTATATCCACAGCTTTCTCCTGGTACTCATCCCAAAGGGCCAAAGAAAAATTATACCTAGCAGACCTCTCCTCAACTTCTACTATCAAATTTCTACCAAATCTACATAATATAGGATAGTGATCACTTCCTAGTGTGTATCTGTCCATAACATCCCATTCCCCAACCCTAGCTAAGTTTGAGGAAGTGATAGATAAGTCTAAGTGACTACAAGTATTCTTTACAATATTAAATCTTGCAGGTCTTCCGTCATTTAGCAGTACCATGTTGTATTTATCTAGAAACTCCTCTACTACCGCTCCATTACTATCTTTACTTTCACTACCCCATATAGGATTATGGGCATTGAAATCTCCAACCCAGATTACTGGGGATCTTACCTTATTCATAATTTCATCCAAATCTGATAACATCATATTACCTGGATTATAAAAGTTAATCAAAGTTATTTGACCACGAGAGCGCCAAACCTCCACAGCCACAATTTCAAGGTTAGATTTAAAATCAAGTCTTCTAAACTGGAGTCCTGTTTTTATGGAAGTTGCACACGCTCCACCAAATTTACCTGTTCTGTCAGCTCTCAAACTATCATATCCAGGGATCACAAAACCTAAATGAGGCTTTAACCATGTCTCCTGTACATAGATCAAATCAGGCTTGTCTTTAAAAGTTCCAACAAATCTTTTTAATTCTTGATCATTTACAGATAAACTTCTTGCATTCCATTGTAGTATTAAAAACATCCAAATACTAATTATTGGCCTCTTCATCCACATAAAGCTCCTCCGTACTCTCTGATCCCGACAACTGGGAAGTATTCAGTATATTCAGTATGTCATATACTCATATAATTTTTCCGGTGAAATCTGTTTTACATCAAGGAATCTACAGCAGCTCCAACAACTACTTTTATCATATCTGACCTCTTGGCTGTAGTTTTAGCCCCAACCAGTACATCAACAACAAATGCCAAAAAACTCTTTTGTCATCAACAACATGCCTGAAGGAACCATAGTTGGAGAACTCGGAATGAACTGACTCCCCATCATTCCAAACTTTTCTTTACTTATCCTTTGCTCTCTATCAACTTTCTTTACTGCTTCAGCATATGATAATTTTTCTTGGATACCAACATCACGAATCTGCTTTGCCTTACCAAAATACTCAAATCCTCTAAACGCTATGGTCCCCTCCACAGTTACTGCATTTAGGCACCGCTGCCTTACATGCTTTATTATCATGATCCTCTCCACATTTCATACATCTTCTTTTACCTCGACATGAACCAGCAACATGTCCAAATCTCTGGCAATTATAACAGCGCGTAAGGGAGGCCTAATGCATTCTCTAACTTGATAAGACATGCACCAAAGATAGACTATAGTTGGAAGAACATCACCTGCAAAAACCAGAAGAACAGGAGAATTCCAATCACCACCTTCTCTCGATTTTAATAGTTTGGCTTCAATCACTCGACCACCTTTAATATTGTCCAAAATTTCATTTTCAGTTATGCCAGACCAAATACCATACACTACCCCCTTAACTCCCTTCCTTTCTTTCAGAGTAATACACTCCACTTTCACAACCAATTTTCTCACCATTTTTGCACTGTATTATTGATCAATATCTTTCCAACAAATTTTCAGCAATCCATTAGACAAAATCTTGGCCTGGAATGCTTTACCTATTTGGTTCTCTAATGCTACTGCCTCTTTCAAAGGATTAAGGGCTCTAAATCCTCCTTCTCCTTCCTTCTGACCTTTAATTTTATACAGAACTATAAACTCCTGCAATTCACCCATTTTCCTCAATTTGTTGTCCCCCATTACTTCAGGTCTTTCACTTGATGCACCCCCTTTTTGGCTACCCTTACTTCTAGAGTATTCCACAGTCTCCCGTCCTCCCCCCTCAATCTCAACCCCCCCCCTTCCCTTTTGCAGCCATAGGCTACAAACTAACCTTTCCAAACTACTAGGCTCCTCCACGCCCAAATCCCCACCCACTCAATCAACAGCCCCAACTGTCAGTCTGGCCCAACCCCAACTCAGCCGGCAGTTCAACTCTCCCAGCACCCACCAGTCAGCCCCCCACCCAATCAAATCTTCCAGACCAATTTATCATGCGAGAAGTCGTCTAAAACCCCGCTAACACCCACGAAGATAACCCCCGTCAGACTTTCATCTCCCTGACGACGATTCAACATTCGGCCGGCTTCCGTCTTTGGCCGCGCCCACTCCTGTCTCCGGGTGACGTTGGCGGCTGGGGTTGGTTCCGGAGTTGGTAGTTGGAGTTCGCGGCGGGACATGCGAGTATAGCCGGTCGGTACTGCATCCGACTTCGGTGACGGCGAGCCCGTTGCGCCGCTGCCCACTGCAGTTCTCCCCGGATGGTGGTAGCCTGAACCCCCAGCACTTGGCTCCAGAGCACGGGGTCCGGGGCCGTTGCAGAGGGCGATGGTGCTGGGCCGGCGACGGCGCGCCAAGCCGTTCCTGCTGATCTGCTTTGGGATGGTCGTCGTGGGCTTCGTGATTCTGACCCGGAGCGGGCGGGACGACGAGAAGGAGGGGGGCGCGGAGCGCCAAGCGCCCGCTGCGGCGGCAGGAGGAGGCGGTGACTACACCGACGATGAGTACGAGCGGCTGAGGAGACCCGTTTACGAGAAGCCGCCGCTGGATGTGAACGCTTTGGGAGAACTGGGCAAAGCCGTTCGTCTGGACTTGCAGGGTGAAGAGAAGAAGAAGGAGGAAGAGACGATCAACAAGCATCAGATCAACATATATGTGAGCGACAGGATCTCTCTGCGTCGCCGGCTGCCCGAGAGGTGGAACCCGCTGTGAGTAAGGACCAGCCTGCCCAGCAACTGGAGCCCACGGTTCCTCTCCCCATCTCACCTGCAGCCCACGGTTCCTCTTCCCTTCTCACCTTAAGCCTCACCCTTCACTACAGCGTTTGTCCGATTAAAAAAAAACTGATAAGGACTCGTATAGCCAAACGGATGCCTTTGATGTAACACTTTTATGATTTTGTGATTTCTCGGTAATCCTTCATATTACATCACGTCACCTTTCCTTTCCTGATAATCCACGTAGCAGTCTGCTGTCTCTGTATGCAATCTATTTGTAATTGGCTGCTTTCCAATAATATTAAGTCACTTAGAAATAAGTTTTGTGCGTTTTTGGTACCTGCTGAGTGATAGTGGAGAAGTTGGGAAAGAAGATTTCCTAACAGTCTAAAAGCTTATCACCTGAATTAACGGATTATTCCACTGGTATTATATGCAGTGGAAATCTTACGTGGCCTTTTAGCTCTTTAATCAAATTATCTCTGCAAGGGTCATCATAATTAGCAGTAGAACTTCTTTTGGTGCATTTGAAATGCAGGATTATATTGCAAAAACTGGCCATTGTATATCAGAGAATAATGCATTCTCTTGGCAGGTGAAGATGACAAACTAGGATTAGACCATGATCACTTGCTCCTTCAAATCTGCTCCAACATTTATTAAGTTTATGGCTAACCTGATTTTAATCTTAATTGCATATTATTGTCTAAACACAGATATTTTTCACGTTGCTTAACAAATATCTATTTGCCCCTCGTTTAATAACATGCCAGGTCTGTTTTCATTGTCCTTTGGGGAGGGGGGGAGTGTTCCAAAGGAACATGGTCCTCCCAAAGACACACAGTACACTAAGGAAACAAAATTGGGTCATTATTTTTTAAAAAAATTGGTGACGCCTTTGTTTTTAAATGGTGATGTTTTCTAGATCCGCCTTTAAGCGGAATTACCCTCTCACTGCCCACCCTATCAAGTCCATTCAAGATCTTAAATTTGAAAGATGTGAGACTCCATACTCTTCTGAACAACAGTGGAAACAAACTTAGCCTGTCCATTCCAGGTGTTGGTCATAGTAAATCTTTTCCCAACCACATTAACATGTATTTTTAAATAATGACACTGATATTGTATCTGGTATTCCAGTTATGTCATTGATGCCCACTGAACATGAAGTGTGAGATTGCCACTTCAGCATTCACTTCCCTCGCAACAAACAATGATCTGTTTGCTTTCCAAATATCTGCATACTAGTCTTTAGTATTCACTTCCCTCGCAACAAACAATGATCTGTTTGCTTTCCAAATATCTGCATACTAGTCTTTAGTCAATCATGCACTAATACTCAAGGTCCTCTGCAATCTCTCAACATTTAGATAATGTACTTCCCTGCCAAAATGAGCAATTTAATTTTCCAGCATTATGCTCCATTTGCTCAATGTTTTCTCATTCATGCAGTGCATCTACATTGTATTTTTAACAGTCTGATGTAAATTGTTAAAATTGAGGAGTATTGATCTCAACAGTACGTCACTTGCTCTCTCTTGTCAATTGGAGAACTAGTGATTTCTCCAAATTCCTTTATAAAATAGGAGGCTTTCGGCCCGTTGAATCTATGCTGGTTCAGAGGGCGACCTCATTCACCCACCAATTTTCCCTGTAACTTCTTTTATTCCTATCAATTCCCCTGGATGCCACCACTTAACCACAGATGAGGGACAATTGGCAGTAGCCAATCAATTTAGCATGTTACTGGGAAGTGAGAAAACCAAGAAGAACATGCAAACTTCCTGCAGTCAGCGCTGTTGGTCAGGATTGACTCTGAATTACTGTAGTTGTGAGACAGCATCTCTGCTAGTTGTGTCTACGTTGTGGGTACTTGTAGAATCACACTCTGGTTTAATATCACTGTTATATGCTGTGATATTTGTTGTTTTGCAGCAGCAGTTCATTGTAATACATAAAAAGACTATAATAAACATATAAAAGTTAAGTAATTAGTGCAAAAAGAAATTTTTAAAGAAGTGAGGTAGTGTTCATTGATACAGTGTCCATTCAGAAATCTGATGGAGCAGGGGAAGCAACTGGAGGTGTTTGCAGGTTCCTGTACCACCTTGATGGTAGCATTGAAAAAAAAGACATGTTCTTAGTGATGGGGGGGTGGGGGCGGCATCCTTAATGATGGATGCTGTCTTTTTTTTTGAGGCATTACCTTTTGAAGGTGTCTTCGATGCTGGGGAGGTTAGAGCCAATGATAGAGTTGGCTGAGTTTACAATTTGCTGCAGCTTTTTCTGGTCCTGTGCAGTGGCCCCTCCATACCAAACGATGACGCAACCACAATGGATTGCTCTCCACAGTACACTTATAGAAATTTGCAAGAGTCTTTGGTGTTACACCATCTCCTCAAACTCCTAATGAAATATAGCTCCTGTCATGCCTTTTTTGTAATTGCATCAATATGTTGGCCAAGGATAGAACTTAAGTGATGTTGACACCCAGGAACCTGAAACTGCTGACCCCTTGATGTGGACAGGTGTATGTGTGCCCTCGACTTACCCTTCCTGAAGTTCACAATCAATTCCTTAGACACTTCATAGATGGAGCAGGTGATCAGCTGCATGCATTGTCAGGAAATTTGGGTTTAATTAGCAATTTTCTAGTACCTTAATTAATTAAAAAGTATATGTAAGAAAGTGAAAGATGACTATGTAGCAATATTGGTAAGTAAAATCAAAACAAATGTAGTTCTGTTTTATGTATATGAAAAGAAGTAAAAAGGCCTCAAAGGAAGCTTTCTATGCAGAGGGAGAAGAGATTTACGGGATTTTCACTGGGAGAACTAGGGAAAAATAGCTTAGGAGGAACATTGGACCAGAAATGTTTTCCTTGCCACAAAGGAGGTAGAAGAGGGATTTAGTTAAGGTGTTTCAATTGATTGTTTTGCTTAGAGTAGATAGGAAGGATCTGTTTCTCTTTACTAAAGAATTAAAAGGCAATGAACATTGAAGTAATTGGTTGAAGGATTACAGTGACAATCAGGATATTTTGTAGTATCCCTAGGGTCGCAAGTGCCTGAAACTTAAGTGGTAGAGATGAAATCATTTGCCACATTTTTGAAGGTGACTGGATGTATATTTGAAGACCTGTGTCCAGCAGGGTTACAGATCATCACCATTATATGCCGTGTCATATGATCCTGGTCTGTGACCCTGATTGTCCCTGCCACATTTTTCTGCAGAAGTGGTTTGCCATTGCCTTCTTCTGGGCAGTATCTTTACAAGACGGGTGACTCCAGCCATTGTCAATACTCTGGACATTGGTTGTCTGGCGTCAGTGGTCCCATAATCAGGACTTCTAATATGCACCATCTGCTCATATGACCATCCACCACCTGCTCCCATGGCTTCATGTAACCCAGATCTTGGGGGGCTGACAAGTGCTGCACCTTGACCTGCAGGCTGGCGGAGGGAAAAAGTACCTTACACCTCATTTGGGAGAGACATATCTCCACCAGGTTACAGATGCAAGGTGAAATTGGGATGTGTAGCCCCTACGGCCTTCTCTGTCATAGTAGTTTTGATTCTTTTTATGATTCAATTGATAAGATCGATTGATTATAGCTTTCCAAAAATCTTTAGATACCAAAGATTGCAAACCTGTTAATGTGATGTAAAGGGTGAGTGGGGAAAAAGGGTAAATAGGCTCATAGACATTCTGTTTTTATTAGAAACAATATTATATTCAATTACTGAGGTAAAGGCAGAACATTTGGAAACTTATAACCTGATCATATTGAGCTGTTTGGTTTCATGACTTCATGAATGGGAAATCAAGCTTGTCTGAAAAACTTATTATAATTGCTTCTTGAGTTATCAGCCAGAGTGGATAGCAGGGTACCTGCGGATGTAGAATTTGTATTTTTCAGAAGATGTTCAGAAAGGTGCTAGTTTAGAGATTGGAAAATTAATAAATTGGCATGGATAAAGAGCCTGATTTTTGGATTGTAAACTTGTAACCAGTGAGATGTTACATGGATCAGTACTCAGATTGCAGCTGTTCGCAATATTTAATAATTTGGAGGAAGGATGCAAAATGTGTGTGGGAGGTGGTGGAAAGTAAACTGAAGAGACACAGTTTACAGAGAGATCAATGAAGTGATTGTGGTGAATTAAATTTGGTAGAGTATAATGTATGTCAATGTGAAGCCTTTTTTTTAAAACTTTGGAGGGATGAATGAAAAAGCAGATTGTTATTTGAACAGAGAATGTACAGAACGCTGTGCCACAAAGGCAACTGAGGATTCCTGTTCCTCCAATAAAGGAAGCAGGTATAACAGGAAATGCTGGTAGTTTTCCTTCATCTATATACTCTCTGCCCCATCTTCCCTTTCACAAAATTGAATTTCCAAAGTTGCGAAAAAAAAAAAGAAAAACGACATTCTGTCCATATCTGACGAGTCAGTTGTGGTTTCCCTGGTGCAATTTGACTAAGTACAAATGAGACCTTAGCTAAAATAGGTGGCATTTACTCTTATTTCATTGCTTAATAATAATTCTACAGATCAAGAGCAATGTTAATTTTCATGTCTAGAAGTTGTAAATTGCTGTTGATGTACATGAAAAACATCCAGTAATGTATATAATTCTAAACCAGAAGCTCTGCATTATTTATGACAACTAATTCATCATGTGATTATTTCAGCACACTGAAATGGTTCTTTGTTGTCTTGCCTAACCTGAAATGGCGAAAGTTTGAATCATAATTCAAAGCTGATAGAGAAGTTTCCCAGTGATATTTTGTGTTAAATAAAATACACCTTGAAGAAGTTGGTGGGAGGTGAGGAGAGATAGTTGTTATTAAGAGTTAGAAACTAAACTTCGCACGCATTGTCCAAGTTGAAGTGTGACTTGATTCCTGTCATCGATATGAATGTGAAAAATATATTTTAACTTCAAGTTTATCAATCTCAAATCTATACACTCGCCTTGTATGTGAGATTTTATTTTAGTTTTGAAATTGGCAAAACTTGATTGTAAATGTCAGCTGTGAAAATGCGCTGTCATTCAATGTCTGAATTCTTAGATCAGGAATGTTGATGTTGATTAAGAGTTCGGTGTAGCATTCCACATTTTCTAATGCTGCACTTGTGTTTTCTGTATGTGGCCATCTCAGTGGATATTTTTACAGATATATTTTAGTAGAGAAAAGCTAGACCTGCGACTTGAAATAACTGCTGGTGTGCTGGACCAAGAGAATTGAATGTAGCAATGCTCCAGTGACAGCAGTGTGATATTAGCATGCATTACAAGAGATTTCAAATTTCTAGTATCTTCAGTGTTTGGATTTACAAGAAACATTTGTTGACCTTCCAGTTCTTTAGTTCAGGGTAGTTGAGGTTCGCAAACTTGCAATTTAGGCCTAGTCAATAACATGCATTTCTCGTTAATGAGGAAATTATACCTGAAGGTGCATTGTCTCATGCAGCATCTCATTATTGAGAAGATCTATTCTCACTCTGATTTTATGGTTTCTTAGGTGGCTGAGGCTAATATACAAACTGCATACATCACAAATGGGGGAGGTGATGGCTGCTGTTTTGGGTGGATTTTTATTTTATGGAAAAATCTGGTTTTACTGCTTACAGGTCCTTGAAATTTTCAATATCACCCTGAATGCTGCTTCTCTACTTTCTATGGTTCTCCTCCCTTTAGAATACCTCCTCATCTTTGGGGTGTATCTATTATGTGCCTTCCAAAAACTCCAGCCATTGCTATTCTGCCATCATCCCTTCTAGTGTCACCTTCCAATCATCTTTGCCCAGCTCCTCTCTCATGCCTTTGTAATTCCCTGTACTACAAAGTGAAACACACTGGTTTCCTTGGCTGTGTAAGTCTAGAGAAGACAACTTCCGGCCCCGCCAAACTCATGAGATTGAGGTGCGCTCGATCCCACCCCAAACCCTGGTTAGTGTGGATGCTGTGTCATTTGCTACCCTGTTACAAATTAATGCCACTAAGTAACATACAATACACTGCATACAATTAAAGGAATTATATTTGACTCCTAACTAAAGGGTTAGTAAAGAATAACAAAAAGAAAAGGGCCAACTCTAATTAAACAGTCAAATGTGCACAATTTGGAGCTCATCTTGAACTTCTCTGTCACTCATGTGCTGGACCCTCGGTCAGCATAAAAGCACACACCACCCTCCGAACATCGCTCACAAATCATATCAAACAAACGGGTCTCCTACCGGATTGTACGCTACGACCGGTTCTCCCCAGCTTCTTCTCTCCATCTCCTCTCGAACAAAAACTCCAACCTTAGTGTCCCTCACCAGAGAAACTTCCCCTTAATCCGACCATCCTAATTGGATGGTACACATTTCTCCTCTGTCTTATCTTCAACAGTAACCCAAACATAAGCTGAAAACAAGCAGCTCGCAAGAGCAGCACAAAATGAAATACATACGCATAACAGTAAAAAATATGAACCAGGGCATTACGAAAGTAGTAGTGATACATCTGACTTCAGCTGCTTTCTCTTAAACAGCAAGGTGAATTCTGTCATATTATGATCACTGTCTCCTAAGGGTTCCTTTACCTCAATCTTCCTAATCAAATCTGGCTCATTACACAACAACCAATCCAGAATTGTCTTTCCTCTAGTGGGTTCAACCAAAAGCTGCTCTGAAAAGCCATCCCATCAGCGTTCTAAAATATCCCTTTTCTGGGATCCAGCACCAATCTGATTTTTCACAATCTACCCATATTGAAATCCCTAATAACTGTCATAACATTGCTGCTTTTACATGCATTTTCTTTCTCCTGTTGTAATTTGTATGCTATATCCTGGCTACTATTCGAAAGCCTGTATATAACTCCCATCAAGGTCTTCTTACCCTTTCAGTTTCTTAACTCTACTCACAAGGATTCCACATCTTATGATCCTATGTCACCTCTTTCCAAGGGCTTGATTTCATTTTTTTTTTTTTTTTTTTTTACCAATGAAGCCACCCCCACCCTCTCTGCCCACTTGCCTGTACTTTCTATACAATGTCTTTCCTTGGATGTTAAGCTCCAAACTATGATCACCTATGACTCAGTGATGTAACCATATGTCATGCCTGTCCATCTTGCTGTACTACAAGATCATCTGCCTTATTCCTTATACTGCATGCATTCAAATTAATACCTTCAGTTATGTATTCAGCACCTTTTTCAATTTTGATTCATGTTACACTTAAACTCATCCCACTGACTGCAGTTTTGCCTTATCATCTGCCTGTCCTTCCTGTTCCTCCATGTTTGGGTAAAGTCTTAATCAGATCTGCACTGAGTAGACCTGGCAAATCATCAGGTAGTGTTGGGCAGATAATTGTTAAGTGCCACTTGATAGCAATGTCAAAAACACCTTTCATTTCTTTGCTGATCATTGGGTATGGATTTATCCTGATTTTGTGAAGTGAACATACTTTGTCAGTTTATTTCACACAGCTCAGTGCTGGTAGTGTAACTGCACTTGCATAGCTAGGCTAGAGGGACAGCTACTTCTGGGGTGCCAATTGTCAGAGCCAAAGGAAGTATGTTGTAAGCCCCCTCGCCTTTATTGTATCCGCTACTTGGTCATTTGTTGATAGCATGTAGAGTGAATGGAAATGGCTGAAAACTAGGTTTTGCAGTGGTGGGGATCCTGGGAGGAAGCTAGGACATATTGTCCACACTCAGCAATTTAGGAATAGCTTCTTCCCATCCATCATCAGATTTCTGAACCACTCATGAATCATCCTCACTATTCCTATATACTAATTTGTAATTTATAGTAATTTAATGTCTTTGCACTGGAATACTGCTGCACAACAATGCATTTCACTGTATGTATTGATGTACATTTGATAAATCTAAATCTGAATCTAAGTGATAATGAACCTGATTCTGATTTTAATGAATCAATGCTGTTTGACCCCCAGGCAAAACTACTGTCCAAAATTTGTATCTTTTTATTAATGTGGCGACACCCCAGCCATTTTGGATAATGTTACAGCCCATCAACTTGGGCCCTAACAACTGGATTACATTGAGGTTTGTGTTGAAAAGTATGCTGGTAGCTGTTCTTCTGAAATAGAGGTCAGTGTTGGTCACAGACTCTGAAAGTCAAAGGAGCTGGAACAGCCCCATCTCACTTTCTTTAGGCAGTTTTGAATATTAGCTCCATCAGTCAATCATTAGCATTCAGCAAGCAAGTAAAAGTAGATTAAAAGGTTGAAGGAATGGCTTTTGGTAGAGCTGGAACCATTGAAAATCAATGTATTAATGAATCATCAACCTGGTTGTATATTGTAATCCAATCTGTGGTTTAAACACTGTTGAACATCTTCAGTTAATAGAGTTATAGAAAAGTACAGCACAGAACAGACTTTTCAGCCCACCCAGCCTGTGCCAAATCATTTAAACTGCCGACTCCCTTGATCTACACCTGGACCATAGCCCTCCATACTCCTACCATCCATGTGCCTATCCAAACTTCCCTTAAATGTTCAAATTGAGCTCATGTGCACCACTTGTGCTGACAGCTCGTTCTACATTCTCATGACCCTCTGAGTGAAGAAGTTACCTTTCATGTTCCTCTTAAGTTTTCACCTTTCACCCTTAAATTACCTACAACTGCTGCAAGAAAAATGATGCATGCAACCTGCAATTTGCTTTGATACATTTAGGGAGCTCCCAAGTTGTACTGTACCTTCAATTCTGCAATGCATGAGTCAGCATTGGAGTTTAGAGGATAAGGCTTTGCTCTTGAAATTGTCTGAAGTTGTAAATTTAGGTTGTAAGGTAAGCTATTAATTCCTAGTTGAGGGACTGAACAGGACGAGAGGTGATCTTATTGGAAAAAAATATTGAGAATGCTTATAATAGTAATTACCACACAGCTCTTCCCCTGGAGTGTCCAGAATGGTGGGGAAGAGTGTTGGTGCTGATAGTGATAGAAGGATGAAAAACACTTGGGGTAAGGTTATTTAGCTCAGGCATAGAGAAATTTGCTCCATTCTGTGTATATGAATCTTAATAATTCTCTTCCTACGAACATGTTCATAGCCATTTAAAAAAAATTCAAGACTGAAATAAGTATTTTTTAAAATCAGGAAATAATGGGAATAGTGAGAATCTAGAACTGAGATGTGTAATTTTATTGAACGGCAGATAAAGCTTGAGGATTCTTGTGTCATGTTTTGCTTTTTGTGTTCTTAGGTTCTTAATTCTGATGCATAGTAATTCTGCAGTTTGGTGTCCTCATTTCTATTGCTCAAAGTATTTCAATAGAGCAAGATAAAAATTGGGAGTTACATATACATAAGGTAGTAGCAACAGTATCATAAAATTCTCAATGGCTTATTTTGAATTTGGAGGTTTCAGATAATTATTCTGATGAAAATTGATTCCATACGTATACACTTTGCTCTGTTGAGACTGGAGAAGCTGTTCAGCAATCGTATGTCAACAATGCACTAAAAAGACAGTTCAGCAATGTTTGACATTATTGCACTAGAGCTATCATAGAAAGTTGCAATCATCTCAGCCCCAGCACATCACTGCAGAAGTTCTGCAAGGTAATATTCTGGGCTTAGCCTCAGGCAATTGCTTTGTCATGCTGGCCTTCCATCATGAGATCTGAAGTAGGAATATTGTCTGATATGGACAGTAGAATGTTCATTTCCATTCACAACTCCTCAGCAAATGAAACAGCCCATTGGCTGCATTTAGCATGACTCAAGATAACATTTGGGCATGCACTAATCACTAGTAGGTGACCTTTATGCCACAAAAGTACCAGGCAATGGCCAACTCCAATCAGATGATGCCTAAACCCCATCAGTATAAATGTCCTGGTGTCACCACAGGCCAGAAACTCCACACAAATGACGAGCAATTCAGAGGTATCTCTCATGAGTGACTTACCTGATGCCCCCGAATTTTTCCAGCATTTGTATGGAGCCTGAGAAAGTGTGAATTTTGTTAGTACTTGGGACTCCTTTGGGTGCCTTATGAAAGATGTGCTAGCATAGGAGAGGGTCCAGAGGAACTTCACAAGAATGATTCTGGGAAAGAAAGGGTTAACACGTGAGGAGTGTTTGATGGCTTTAGGTCATTACTTGCTGGAGATGAGAAGAGTGGCGGTGGGGGGGGGATCTCATTGAAATCTTATTAAATATTGAAAGGCCGATATAGAGGGAGAGCATGTTTCCTATAGTAGGGCATGTAGGACCAGAGGGCACAGCCTCAGAAGAGAGGGATGTCTAATTAGAACAGATGAGGAGGAATTCTTTAGCAAGAGGGTGGTAAATCCGTGGAATTCATTGCCGCAGACGCCTGTAGAGGTTGATCATTGGGTATATTTAAAATGGAGGGTGATAGGTTCTTCATTAGTCAGGGTGTCAAACATCATGGGGAGAAGGGGGTTGAGAGGGATGATAAATTAGCCATGATTGAATAGCAGAGCAGACTTGATGGGCCGAACAGCCTAATTCTACTCCTATATCTTATGGTAATTAAGATATTGCACAATTATTGGTGAAGAACTAGAGGGCTAGTTCATTCAAAGCCAGATGGGCTGAATGGCTTTCTTGTGTAACATGTGCTTTTTGCTTGCTCTCTGTACAACTGGAACAATCTGGAAAGCTACATCTAAACAATAATCATTCAATGACTCCAGCTGGAAAACAAAGTATATGGTCAGTGGTAAAATAAGCAGTCCCGAGGAAGACCTGTTTTTATTTTGCAAATATGAACTCCTGCAAATGTTTTATTTAATGCTACAGTTTTGGCTTATCACCTAAGAAGTTGGCATTTCTGTACATAATCTACCTTGCAGAGCACCTTTCAAGGTCTGGGAAACTTACTTGTGGTACCTATTAATAAATATTCCCTATAATCCTTTTCAACAGTAGTACCATGCAGTTAGGAAAATTGTCTTACTCATGGTGTAGCAATAAGCATTGATAATAGGAATATACAAATGAAGTTGAATGTGGATGGTAACATTAGAAAGAGAGGTTATTCTCAAGTTTGTTTTTCGTTAACTGAACACGGATTCAGTGAATAAGGCTAGTTCCAAGTGAGAAGTTAACAGGTCAAGAAAGTGGAATATTAATGCTATATTGAGGTTGGTAAAGGTTATGAGTGTATTAGTGAGTGAGTTGAAAAGACTTGAGCTGTTGTCTTTAAAATGATTACTGTATCAAAAACATAAACTATTCTTACCTAACATATCCTTTTAATTTGATAGATACAGAAGTCGTATAGTTTCAAGTTCAATTGTTATTCAACCATACACATGAATCCAGCCAAATGAAACGGTATTCTTCTGTGATTAAGGTACCAAACACAATACCCACAGCACACAGAGTTACAATAGCAGAATAAACAGTCACAAAAATATACAACCTGAGCCCTTGAGGCCTGTAGGTTGAGGGTGCATGGGATGTTGTCCTTGTTCAGCTTGTTTTCCACTAAGCGGACACTACAGGGCAGTACCGATGATGGGGCCAGCCCCCAATTCAGTACAGATTCCAGTGTGCCCACAGAGACCTTGGTTCTCTCCCACACTGCCTCCAGCGCCTCTCTCCTGGGCAGCTTCCAATGGTGACACTGCAGCATGAGGGCCTGGTCCACGGAACAACCAAGGCACCGCCAATGAATCAGTGAACCGGACCTGCATTGTTCTACATGATCAATGTCCAACAGGGTCCATCCATCACAATAAAAACATCCAAGACAATCATTTGCAGTGTTTTTTGGATTGCCCAACTCTTCGGCCAACAATGGTCTGCAACAAGGAGCAATATTGCTTTCGATAAGCTTGCTGATGGGGTAGACCTGCAGTATTTGATATTCTTAATATCCTGCAGTGTCTTGAGATCGGAAAAAAAATGTAAAGGACAAAAGATTACACCTTTGAATGGACCCGGAGAGGCCGCTGTGACCATCTTACTGGAAACATAAAACGTATATAGGATTCTGAAAGTAGATTATGCATTCATTGCATGCATCATCTATAATATTATAATTTAGTTGATTTTTTGCGTAGTTTAGAACCATTTGGTTTACCCATATTTTTATGAAAGCCACAAAACCTGTTTTCTTTTATAGGCTGATGTATCACACATCTTTAGGGCAGTTTTCATGTCTTTGGAATAAGCTAGATTTAATGAGAAGACATGTGAATCACGTTGGCTAAGCACAATGTTGTGCTTACTGATGAATTCTCTCTATTTTGTCAGTTTTGTGGCCAACTTAACATTTTTATAGATATATCAATTTATTTTTCAAATAGAGATTTTTGAATGAAGGAATACTAGTGTCATTTAACCAATTAAAATTGTGCTTCAACTAAACCTTGCACAGCCCCATGTCTAAATGTTTTTCATCACCTGTCAACCTCGCCGATCTTTAAGTGCAGAGTGGAGGTCTGGACTCCAGATGTCCTTTGTCCCATGTCCACGTCACTGGCTTTGAGTTTAGAGGAGTGAAGGCCTGGACTCTGGATTTCCATCATTACCCAGCTATGTTACTGGACTTTGAACGTGGAGTGTAGAGCGGAGACCTGGACTCTGGTCTGACCACCAATATCTCACAACACTGTCCCTCTAAGTATTAACATGTCTCCTAACTCCCCTCTCTGTCTCCCAAAACCACCCCAAAGAACTTAATAAACAACCAAACCTGAGACATGACCTCGATGGAGACTGCAGCACGGTGCCACCTTGACTGGAACAAATAGACTAGAAGGAAGGCTTGCAAATGATTTGATTATTGAGGTTTTAGTCACTGAAACTGATTTTTGCAGCCTAATGTTTTCCATCCCCTTTCTCTGTCTGAGCCATATAATTTAAATGAATGTTTTTTAAAATTTCTAATTTGTTAGGTTGTTGTATAATGTGATTATGAACAAAAAAAAGCCAGCCAGTAAAAAACTGCCGTCATGATTGACCTTTTATTGTAATGGTCACCTAAAAGCCATGATCTGTTTGTGCTCCCACACCTGATAGCTAAAAGGTAAACTAAGCAGCAACAAAACATCTTAATTCTATTTTTCCATGGGTAGGAATAGGGAAGGGGTTGGTGACTGTTGTTGATAACATGGTATCTTTGTAAGCTCTGATCTCAAATATGTTTCAGAAGTTAATTGTGAGATTCTTTTATAATAGCTAGCTATGAGAGTTAATTTTGGAACTGTATCGCTAAAACCTGAGGCTCCTGAAAGAATCTGATTTATATAACTAAGTTGCCTTGTACTTTCCCTCATGTTGCCCAACATTATGTAGCAAGTTCATTTTGACAGACCATAACTTTGTTTTTCATGATGTATGTGATAGTAAGACAAATGCTCCATTTTTAAAAAAATTAACAAACAATGAATTTTTGACTTAAGTAATTTTACACTTCAATTTATGGTCAGCATCCTCAAAAAAGCAGTTTAGTTCAGTCGTACAGATGTGTAAGTTTTTTAATGGGCTTGTACTCTGTCCAGAAAGTGGTATACAGCGGCATGCAAAAGTTTGGGCACCCCGGTCAAAATTTCTGTTACTGTGAATAGCTAAGCGAGTAAAAGATGAACTGATTTCCAAAAGGCATAAAGTTAAAGATGACATATTTCTTTAATATTTTAAGCGAGAAAATTTTTATTTCCATCTTTTACAGTTTCAAAATAACAAAAAAGGAAAAGGACCCAAAGCAAAAGTTTGGGCACCCTGCATGGCAGTACTTAGTAACACCCCTTTTGGCAAGTATCGCAGCTTGTAAATGCTTTCTGTAGCCAGCTAAGTAAGAGTCTTTCAATTGTTTGGGGGATTTTCGCCCATTCTTCCTTGCAAAAGGCTTCTAGTTCTGTGAGATTCTTGGGCCGTCTTGCATGCGCTGCTCTTTTGAGGTCTATCCACAGATTCTCGATGATGTTTAGGTCAGGGGACTGCGAGGGCCATGGCAAAACCTTCAGCTTGCGCCTCTTGAGGTAGTCCATTGTGGATTTTGAGGTGGGTTTAGGATCATTATCCTGTTGTAGAAGCCATCCCATTTTCATCTTCGGCTTTTTTTTTTACAGACGGTGTGATGTTTGCTTACAGAATTTGTTGGTATTTAATTGAATTCATTCTTCCCTCTACCAGTAAATATTCCCCGTGCTACTGGCTGCAACACAAGCCCAAAGCATGATCGATCTACCTCCGTGCTTAACAGTTGGAGAGGTGTTCTTTTCATGAAATTCTGCACCCTTTTTTCTCCAAGCATACCTCTGCTCATTGCAGCCAAAAAGTTCTATTTTAACTTCATCAGTCCACAGGACTTGTTACCAAAATGCATCAGGCTTGTTTAGATGCTCCTTTGAACCTTTTGAATAGCACTTTGGCTGGATGATTTGGAACTAAATGGTAATTGTCAGTAGAGAATAATTCGGGTATGCGCACATATTGTCAGTAAGATAAATAAGACATAAGTTGATTGCTTCAATTGAACTCATCAAATGGGGGAAGAAATTATGTGCAATTTAATACTGAAATGAGTTAACCATTCTTGAAATAAATAAAATCAAGTTTTTCAATACAAAATAATTAGACCTGGTAATAAATAAGATTGAAGTTCTACAGTTTTTGTATAGAAATTATAGAGGGCAGTAGTACTCTTGTTAACTCTAGTGCAGTTGCTATAAGTACAGTTTTAACAAAATTCATCACAAAGATTCCCTGAATAAAGGTCCTAAACAGGTCTGGTTTATTAGATTTGCGTATGTACTATCCTGAGTTAAATAAAAAGCACTTGAGTCATACAACCTCCCATGGCTCCTTAAACATTTTGCAGTGGTGCCTATTGTAATACTGAGTTTTTCCAATGGCTGAGGAAGCAAGCAAAATTCCAAGGTCAAGAATTCAGACTGGGATACGGAATATTGAGAGGGGGTGGAGGAAAATTCATTTTGGAACTAAGAATTTACTTACATTAAAAGATAAACTGTTGGGTACATTCACACATGAGATTTGAACAGGTGTTTTGTTCCTGTTGTCCTTGGTAACAAATCTAAGATAATTTACAGTGGATTCTGATTAATTGGACCATCGGATAATTGAGGCAACTGCTTATTTGGGACAGTTCTTAAAGAACAAAATCTAAATTGAGAAAATAGCTGGGATTCCCTTTGTTTATTTGGGACACCATGCCATTTAATTGGCGCAGGTGATTGTTGCTAAACGGTTTCTAACTCCTGTCAGTCATGTGAACTTGTATGGCTGTTAGATATTGCACTGCGCTTAAAGCGATCAGTTTTCAAATAGATATTTTTGTCACTGATAGTTGGCGAGAAATAAGCAGTAAGACAATTCAGAACTGTTTTCCTCACCGCAGTTTCAAGCATTGAGGCTTGGAGATATCAGAAATGGCTGAAAATGAAAAGGAAGCTATTTCACTACTTCCAACAAGTTAGGTATTACGAGGAAATTGAAGGTATCAAAAATCATCTTCAATGTTACAAAGAAATGAAGATTCGGAGGATGCAATCATCAAAAGCGTTGTATGAAGGCAGCCCATTATTTGCACTAGATGTCAATGCTGATTTTGTTCATTTACAGTCAATCATAAGAACATGGCAGATGAATTTCTCTATGAGGAACTATACAGTTTTATAGTGCTGGAGAGGTATTGGTAGTGCTTTACTTTGTTCTGTAATTCATTTAAGTACATAATTCGTTACTCAGTTAAACAGTAGTTTGTCTTTTTTTTTATAGTTTTTAACTATTTCCGTGAAACTTGGGCTAATTGGACAGCAGCTTATTTGGGCCAAAAATGTACTGCCCCCCCCCCCCCCCCCAGTGTATCCCAATTAACCAGAATCCACTGTATTTTATCCTCTACAAGATGAGTAATGCTTTTTATAAGGTACTACTTTACAGTATAGGTGCTAATACAGGCTTTCCCCCGCCATGCAAAGGTAGAGCGTTCCTATGAAATGGTTCGTAAGCCGAAATGTCGTAAAGCGAAGAAGCAATTATCATTTATTTATATGGGGAAAAACGTGAGCGTTCGCAGACCCAAAAATAACCCACCAAATCATGCCAAATAACACATAAAACCTAAAATAACAGTAACATATAGTAAAAGCAGGAATGATATGAGAAATACACAGCCTATATAAAGTAGAAATACTTTTCCACAATCATTATTGCACTGTTCTCTGTAACAAAAATCTCACGCAAGCGCTCTCGGCAGAAAATCTCACGCAAGTGCTCTCGGCAGAAAATCTCACACAAGTGCTGTTGGCAAAAACACGGCACAAGTGCTCTCCGGTAACCTTTAAGCTATGAAGCTGCCAAATCATTCCAAATAACACGTAAAAATACACAGCCGATATAAAGTAGAAATAATGTATGTACGGTGTAGTATCACTTACCGGAATTGGTTCAGCGCCGAGCACACTGATGATGGTGAGTTAGACTGAGTCGTTGCAGGTTGGGTGGTGCAATGGCCCCCACCCTCCAGGCCGCCAACAGATACCGAACCGCGAAGCACGCAGGGGTGCAGTGGTAGCCAGGAGGCACCCAGCACATCTTTAAGAAAAAAGCCGAAGTAAACATGCTAATTAATTAGGTGCCGCCCAGCACGTAATTGACAGCCCAGATTAGTGCTGATTTCCGATTGCGTTATCTCTGATATGGGCCGACAATTACGTGTCAGGCGGCACCTAATTAATTAGCATGTTTATTTCGGCTTTTTTCTTAAAGATGTGCTGTGCGCCTCCCGGCTACCGCTGCATTCTTCATGAATCGCGGGGTGGTGGGACACTGGGGTGTCATCTCATCGTCGTCTGTTTCTATTAGAGCAGGCAGCTCATCTTCTCCTATGACTGCCTGCCTCGATGTCAAAGGTCGAGGTTCATCGTCTGCTATGGCTGATGTGGAAGGCTTGCTTGACTGCTGAGCCTCGTGCATTTTTCTATCATACAGTTCGAAGATGGTATTTCTCAAGGAGTTAATTTATATGGTGAATTTTCAAGTGTATGATAGGAGTTCTTTCTTTTAGAAAGCTGACCGAAGATGGTAGGGTAGTGTAGTCTTCCCTGCTATTTAAAGATCACTGCCAGCATCGTTAAAGGATAAAGTCTGTTACAAATATGTTGAAGAGATACATGAAGATCTTTCTAAGAGCCTACCAAATGGCACATTTTGAGCTTGTTGAATCCAACTATTTAATATTAATTGTTATTTCGTTTTGTAGTTTAACAATCAATTATCTGCTTGTATTTTATGTAGGTTTAATTCTGCTAAGAAAAAAAGCCATTCTTAAATTAACAAAGTCAGGAAGAGATATTGAAAGCAGCTTAAACTTTGAAAACAAATAGTCAATTAGCTGAGTAGCTATTCTTTCAGGTTTCATTCTGATGGGGCCTGGTGATTTAGTTGGAAATAGTTTGACAAAAAAAGTTGACTGTGTCTGTACTCTGTCTCCCAGAGTTTTATAATAGCCTATTGCAACTAAGAAGCATTTAGGCAGACACGTGAATTGAGGAATATGGACCCTGTACAGCGGCAATAAACTTAGATTGGCATTGGTTGATGCAAACATTGTTGGCTGAATGGACTATTCTTGTACTATACCATTCTGTGTTCTATGCTTCTTCAAACTATAACCTGAAAACCTTGTGAAAACTTGATGTTGCCCACCCTTGAAGTACATGTTCATTGGCCAAAGATGAGAGTTTTGCTATTGATTGTGAGGGTAGTTGGAAGAATGGAATGCAAGAGTATTTGTTTTGAAGTGTGATATCCATGGTTCATTGGGCCTTGCGATATTGGATTCTAGATCTGGTGGGAATTGGCAGGATTTATGGCTTGTGATGAACAATTGATCTCAGTCATGTCATGAAGGTGGGAGATGTTTAGTACCTGACGGATGGGAATGGTTGTAGGGAAAAGTGGCATTGGTAAGTGTGATAATTACTTGCGGTAGTTTCTGCTTTAGCCATCTTAAACCCATTGTTTTCAGTATCAGCAATTACTTGCTTGTTGTACATCAAGAAAACCACAATAGAAAAAAGGTTTAAACATTGTTGTGTAACAATATGCCTGGTAATGGAGAATTGCCAAGGAGTGGTCAAATGAAATTCATCAAAACATTTTTTAAAAAAACTGTAGATTTCTGAAATCTGAAATGAAAACAGAAAATGGAAACACTTAGCAGATCAGGCAATATCCATGAAGAAGTAAAACAAGGTTGCTATTTGACACTGAAGACCATTAATCAGATCTTTGAACTGAAGCATTAACTTCTTTTTCCATGAATGTTGTCTAAGCTGCTGAGTGCTTCAAGCACTTTCTATTCTATCACAGTCAATTTGCTGAATTGAATTGGACTGTTTGCCTTTGAAGTTAGCAGAATATGAGCTGTGTCAGATGAAAAGGTTTGGCTGTGTCTTCATGCAGCTTTAACAATTGCCAAGTGAAGTTAATTTCCGACTGCAACCAAAATGTCAGTGTACATCTGGAAGCAAAAACTAACTGCACTGATGAGTCGAGAGAAAATCCTCGATTGGGGAGGAGGGGTGGGGTTGCTGCCTTGGCATATTTTGCTTTAGCATGCTTTGGAGTGTAAAATTCAATGTTGTGCTTTAACCTAGTTTGCCAAGTTTTCAAACATCTTTTCACACAATCTTTTAACCTGCTTGCCTTAGTTTAAACTTTTTAGGAATAGAAATTTCTACCCTTAAGTTATCTCAGTATCTGCAACCTTTAAAGTAGTTTTTAATTTGGGTACAAAAAACAATGCCAATGGAGATTTGTCCATTTTCAATTTAAATGTATCTTTGGCTATAATTGCAAGTCATGTTATTGAAGCAAAATTGATGCAGAACTGGTAAATTTACATCTTCGATGCAAACACAGATGCTTCTGCTCAAAACATAATTGAGACTTTACAGTGAAAATGCCCGTGTTCCTGCTTGCTTCAGCTGCCAATTTCTCATTACCATAGGAGCAGAATTATGCAATTCAGCCCATCAAATTTGTTCCATTATTCAGTTGAGGGTGAGAGCTCATTTCACAATGGTAATTTCTCCATTCCCCTAAGACCATAAGATATAGGAGTAGGATCAGGCCACCTCAGCCTGTCCAGTCTGCTCTGTTATGAATTCTGCAGATTTGCCACTCTCCGGCTGAAGAAATATCTTGTCATCTCAGATGCAGAAAGCTGAGGAAAAAGTGTCGGGAGTGTCACTATGTAAATGTAATGTCCTTGGATACTGGGGAGTGACCTTTGCAATATGTTCCTGGATATTAAATCTACGTTAAGCAATTAAACGGGTTTGCTTGATAGCAGGCTTAGTGAATGAAAGATGGAGGTAGGTGTTGGTTAAAGGGGAGTATGAGGGACATTTGATTTTTATAACTGTAAACAAGAGGTTTTGCATAGATAGGAAGATTGTCTGCCATGATGACAGCTGAAAGAACTCCATGTGTTGCAAAGATGTTAGCTACCAAGTTTGAGTCTTGTGACGCAGAAAAGCGTGGTTAAAATCCATGCTTGCTCTGGATACTACACCTACAGATTCTTAATATATCAACTGATCTTCCATGATCTTGTTTCAAATATTTTGCAAGACACATTGAGCTGTACTTTTTAGGGTGTTATTCATGAAAATTACAGTTACATATGGTGACTAAATAACATTGCTTTTAATTGCATTATACAGAGTAATTTGGAGATTGAATCTCACAGCTTCATTTTTCCGTGAAAACTAACTTGAGAAAGCTTTTTCTTTTATGTATGTTTTACTTGTACAGTTTTATTTTGCTTTTGTTCTTTAAACCTACAAAGGATGAAACATAATATCTGCCTTATTGTCTCTAATTGGCCAGTGTAAAACTTGAAAGCATGATCTAAAAATAAGAGCAAAAGCAAAGGATGAAGTTTGTGTGGGGCTCAAGGTACGGAATGCCCTGCATGAATCTCTGTTAGTGTTAGCATTTAGTAAGTTTTCAAGGTTCATTAGCTATGCTTGTGTGTGGTGGTGGGGAATCTTAGAGAGGGAGAATTACAGTTCTGATAAATAATTCTGAGGAATGTGTAAATAGGGAGGGATGTACTTGAGAGCAGACACAGTCAATTGGATTGGATGCATTGGTTTAATTACATCAATGTGTAGGCCTGGAGTAAGGATTCTGAACTTTCAGGAAGAGTACTTACACTTGCTTTTTAATGACAGAGGAGCTAATTGGCTCGTGGTTATTATTGGCTCCTAACAGTGCAATCAATTAGTATCGTCTCTTCCATGTGTTTCCAAATAGCACAACATATTAGACTATTATTCATAGGAGCAGAATTAGGCTATTTGGCCCATCTAGTCTGCTCTGCTATTTCATCATGGCTGATTTATTATCCCTCTCAACCTCATTCTTCTGTCTTCTGCCGGTAACCTTTGACACCCTCACTAATCAAGAGCCTATCAATCTCCACTTTAAGCGTACCCAGTGTCTTGGCCTCCAGAGCCATATGTGGCAATAAATTCTACAGATTCACTACCCTCTGGCAAAAGAAATTCCTCCCTGTCTCTGTTCTAAATTCTGAGGCTGGTCCGAGACTCCCTGAGGATTGGAAACAACCTCTCCACATCCATTTTGTCTAGTCCTTTCAATGTTCAATGGGTTTCAATGAGATTACCTCCTCATTCTTCTAAACTCCCAATGAGTACAGACCCAGAGCCATGAAGTGCTCTTCATACATTAGCCCTTCCTTTCCCAAAATCATTCTTGTGAACCTCCTCTGGGCCCTCTGAAATGCCAGCACATCCTTTCTTAGATAAGATGCCCAAGACTGCTCACAATACTCCAACTACATCTGTTCAATGTCTTATAAAGCCTCAGCATTAAATCCCTGCTTTTATATTCTAGTCCTCTTGAAATGTATGTTAACCTTAATGGTCATTGTGGCTGAGTTCTGAATTGCATTAACTTGCTAGAAGAATTATTTCAAATGTTGCTAAAGATATAATAGTTAAGTTCCCTGAATTATAACTGCGACGTGGAGTAATACAAGACTATCCACACAGCGATTTACGGATCTGAGTTATTTTTAAAATGCTATTTCTGTTACAGTGATGCTAGAAGGTTTGTGAACCCTGTAGAATTTTCTCTATTTCTGCGTTAATAGTGACCTAAAATATGATCAGATCTTCACGCAAGTCCTAAAACTAGATAAAGAGAACTAGATTATTTTGAAAAATGATTCAATATTACATGTATTTGTTGGAAAAAGTATGTGAAACTTTGCTTTCAGTAACTGATGTGACCCCTTGTACAGCAATAACTTCAACCAGACCTTTCTGGTAGCTGTTGATCAGTCTTGCACGTTGGCTTGGAGAAATTTTAGGCTGTTCCTCCTAACAAAACTGCTTCAACTTTGGGATGTTGGTGGGCTTTCTTACATGAACTGCTTGCTTCAGAACTTCCACAACATTTCTATAGGGTTAAGGGCAGGACTTTGAATCGGCCATTCCAAAACACAAATTTTCTTCTTTTTAAACCGTTCTATTGTTGATTTACTCTTGTATTTTGGATCATTGTTGCATAATCCAACTTCTATTAAGCTTCAGTTGACAGACTGCTACCCTGACATTCTCCTGTAAAATGTCTTTATACAATTTTGAATTCATTGTTCCTTCAACAATTGCAAACTGTCCAGGCCCTGAGGCAGCAAAGCAGCCCCAAACCATGATGCTCCTTCCACCAGCTTCACAGTTGGAATGAGGTTTTGGTGTTGGTGTGTAGTGTCCATTTTCCTCCAAACGTAGCACTGTGCGTTTCTGCCAAAAAGTTCAACTTTGGTCATATTGTCCCAGAAGCGTCATAGAACATCCAGGTGGCCTTTTGCAAACTTGAGATGTGCAGCGATGTTTTTTTTTTTGGAGAGCAGTGGTTTCTTCCATGAACACCATTCTTGTTCAGTGCTTCTCTTATAGTGGACACATGAACAGAAAGTTTAACAAGTTCTAGAGATTTCTACAGGTCTTTCGCAGAACTCTTGGGTTCTTTTCCACCTCCTTCAGCATTACACATTGTGCTCTTGGTGTGATCTTTGCAGGATTCCCACACCTAAGGGGAGTAGCAACAGTACTGAGTTTTCTCCATTTGTAGATAATTTCTCTTGCTGTGAACTGTTAAACAGTCAGGTCTTTAGAAATGCTTTTGTAGGTTTTTCCAGCTTCAGGCATCTCTACAATTCTTATGAGGCCCTCTGAAAGTTGCTTTGATCGAGGCATGATGCACATAAAGAAGTCTTTCTTGAGTGGAGCAGGCTATTTCTGTAACCTGACTTTGTGTGTCTTTTTTTATAGGTCGGGGCACCTCTACAACCCACTCCTCCAATCTCATCTCACTGACTGGAGCACCTGACTCCAAATAGCTTTGTAGGAAGCATTACCCCAGAGATTCACTTACCTTTTCCAACAAATGCATGTAATATTGGATCATTTTCTCAATAAATAAATGAACAAGTATAATATTTTTGTGTTATTTATTTCATTTATCTAGTTTCAGGACTTGCATGAAGATCTGATCACGTTTTAGGTCATATTTATGCAGAAATAGAGAAAATTCTACAGGGTTTGCAAACTTCGTAGCACCACTGTAGGTGGCCATGCAGTTTTCAGATTGTATTGCGAAAACTCAACATATTTGAGTTTCCTTTGAAGAATGAAAACTTCCACCTCTGCTAATCTAGCTTGTCATTACAATTCCAAGGTTATACAGTTGACTTTAACTGTACTTTGTGATAGTTCCAAATTCTTGAAGTAATGAGAAATGGCTTTTCATTCCAAGGTAGTTGAATTTTTTTTTCCAAGGAATGGAATTATGGGGAATTTATGGGGAATTATGCCTTAAATGATTAAGTTCAGAGATCCTTTTATTTCAGGCAATAAATAACCTTTTGAAAGGGCAATTTTGGGAGGCCAAATGTCCTCTTGTTATGAATCTTGAAATACTGATTTTTCCTGTACTTTACAAATAAATTAAAGCTTGTTGATTAATATTAAAGTACCTGATGGACAGTGTTTGGATGCTTGTGGTTGAGGGAAGGATTACTTTTGTTGATGTGACTTTTTGGAAGAGGTAAGGAATCGTTTTGTTATATCTGAAAAGTAAATCAAGCCAAATTCTGACATTTCTGTTGCAATTGATCTTATGAGAACCTGTATGGTTGCATATCAAAGTGACACTAAGTGGAAATGATAGCTGTGTACACTTGTGATTTCCTTGAAATCACTTCTTTTGACATTTGTTTAGTTTATTATTTAATGATCATACCACAAATCACACTTTCAAAAATAATTTTTGAACCAAATAGTTCTAATGTTGTTGAACATTTGATCCTTCGTAAATTGATGGTAATTTATTTTTACTGAGCAATTTTTTCTTCAAAATAGTTGTGCATTATGTAAGAAAAATAGTTTAGATATTTGCATGTTTCAGGTTTCAGCAATGTTTTGTGCTTCTACTGCAAATATATGCACTTAACACTTATCATGTTACATCTTCAGATGTAAAGAGAAGAAATATGATTATCGAAATCTGCCAACCACTTCTGTGGTAATTGCATTTTATAATGAGGCCTGGTCAACGCTCCTGAGGACAGTTCATAGCGTTCTTGATACTTCACCTGATATTCTGTTGAAGGAGGTTATCATAGTGGATGATTACAGTGAGCGAGGTAGATATCAAATTAATGGTTCTTTTTCTTATCTAACTGTTATGTGAAGCACGTACATGCAAGACACGTATTTGATAAAAGCAACTCAGTTTTACTTTCAAACCTAGTCCAAAGTGAACGATGGCATTTGGACTTTTCTTCGCTCAATTTAATCCAAAAATATTCACATAACTGAATGCTATGTTTAGAAGTGATGTGATTCTGCTGCCATTTTGTGCGGCTGAAGATCTTCATTAGGAAGTTCACAAGTTTTAAAATTTCTTTTGAGTTGAGTTCATATTCTGTAGATATTTGTGCAGCTTCATCCATTCTTTCCAAATCTGCTGCAACCAGTTTTTCTAACAGCAAATATTTTGGTAAGCTCTAAGCTATTTTAAAACATCTGATCAGTAATTCTGGTTGATGAATTGTATAAAATCTCTTGCTTGCTGTGCTCCAATTAACTTTATGATTTAGTTTGCAGATGCCCAATTTAAAGTGTTGCCATTTTTACGATAGATCTAACTTTTCAAGAAGTATTTGTAATCTTCCTTTTTTGGGTTTATTTTATTTGAAAAGTGATTACAGCACCAATGTTCTTGCCTGCCAGTCTGTAGTTTCCAATTTGCATTGATCTCTGCCCTTTCTCCATAGCCCTTTCAAAAATGATCTATTTCCTCTTTAAATATGCTTACTGATCTAGCCTCCACAAACATCTTAACTGGAGAATTAAGATTCTAATTTGCCCTCTAAGAAGTATCTTGTACATTAATTTAAATGATTGTCTTATAATCCTGTATCTCTGTACCTTCGTCTGAAAATTTCCTACGAGATGAAACATCTCAAAATCAACCCTAAGAATCTTGGATATTTCAATAATACTGTATTCTTCAGAATTCTATAGAATATAGATCTCTAATTTATTTTAGTCATTTGTGATCCAAATGATAGTGAATCTTTTTAGCACTGTCTCTAGTACTAAAGTATTCTTTCTTGAATGAGGGTACTCCAGGCGTGTCTTCACTAGTACCCTGGTCATGTGCCCTATTTCTGAACTCCAGTTCCCTTGCAGTAAATGCCATTTGCCTTCCTCACCATTTGCTGCATCTGGCTGCTTTTTGCAAATTGTGCGTAAGAATACCTGCATTTCTGCACTTTGCTTATCTTCCCCCGTTTAGATAAGAGTCTGCCTTTAGATTCCTTTCACTGAAGTGCGTAACTTTACAGTTTCCCACATAAGCCTCTACTCATTCAGCCCATCTATATTCAATTGCAGAGTCTTGATATCCTCATTGCAATATGTCCTTTCACCTATTTTCATCAGCAAACTAAACAAGCTCAGTTTTGGGCCCCATTAACACATGGTCTTTTTGTGCTAACCGTCAGAACATAAGCTGATAATGCGAACGTGTAATTTATTTTCACAACTAGATTTACTTTTTGTCAACTCATTTTTTTATTTCCCGAAAACTCAAGTGATCTTTCAGTATGCACTCTTCAAAAATATAATCTTTTTCTAACTTTTGTTTCCTCTTTATTGTGTTTGTGCATCATCTACATGGTTGTCTGCTTTTTTTTAATACAACTCAAATTAAAGCTACACACATCCTTGCTTGGTCACTACCCAGGCTACTGCTACACCTTGTCTAATCCTGTCCATCTAAACCCCAGCCCCATGTTTTCCTTTGTTCTGACATTGGCTATCTCATTTCAGCTTTGTGCTTGTTCATACCTCCCCCCCTTTGTCATTAAATTCTCCTTGAATACTTGTTTCTTCACTGCCCCATTCAGGCTGGCCATCCAGTTCTTTCATTGTGTAGTACCCGGGGAACTTATTCTGCTTTGGAAAATCTATATGTGCAGATCCTCTCCAAGTTATGAATGCCCGAGTTGTGGACGGCCTGTACGTACAAACAGATGTTTGGAAGACTCAGCCCTTGTTCAGTGTGTGATTGAGACTGGTTGCTGACTGCTGTTTCTATGCCTACTTGCTTTCGTATTACAGCTGTTTCTGTGGTTCTACACACTTTTTGTTTTCTTTTGATTTGGGAACAGGGCCTAGCTAGTTGTGTGCAAATGTATGCAGATGTCATTGTTGAAATTGATGTTGCTGTATTACAATATTATCAAAATGTAGAGAAGACTTGACAGGAATCTGGGGCATAAAGGTAAAGTGTTTTCTTCTAAGAATGACATCCTTGTGTCCATCTTTGTTCTCAAAGAGAACTTTCTTTTGTTGCTGCAAAACTGTTGAATTGTGGTGACTGAAAGTTCCAAGCGAAACTGTCATTATATAACCATTGAAACTAAAGTAAATTGCAGAGTTTTGCACAATTAAAAGTTGATTTTTAATGGGGTTATTAGGGCACAGATTTGGGAGGTAGTGCCGATTCTAAACTGGCTGTTTTATGGAGTCCAGCCTGCCTTCCCGCTCATTGTCAGAAATTTGTGAATGGAAATTTATTTACCACAAGTTAACCTTTGTGCAATGAAATATAAGACCTTAATGGAAGAATGTTTTCAGAAAGAATTATAGTATGGTGTTAAAATTATGCAAAATAGAAAATAAAAATAGAAGTCTGTAAGCTCAACATTTTTCTTTTGACAGAGCACCTAAAAAAGCCTTTAGAAGATTATGTAGCTGGTCTCCGCAAAGTTCGATTGATACGTGCACGGAAAAGAGAAGGCTTGGTTCGTGCACGATTGCTGGGTGCATCTATAGCTTCAGGTGACGTCTTGACTTTCCTGGACTGCCACTGTGAGTGCCATGTGGGTTGGCTGGAACCATTACTAGAGAGGTAAATTGATGCCTTGTTATTGGATATCACAATGTTAATGTGGTTGTCATGCTCTTGAGGTGATAGTGATTTAGAACGGCATAGAATACAAGACAGAAATGGGCTTATTGGCTGAATCAGAGCAGGATGGCAGCAGAGTCTTCTTGGGCTTTTGTTGTGAAACTATAACCCCATTCCTTTACTTTGTGTCCCCTCTGACTTTTGTATTTGGAGGACCATTTCTGAGTTGGAGTGGATGGTATATGCTGAAGATGTCGGAGTTCCACCTGCACCATATGATGGTCCATGGGGCCTGCTGGGCATTTATGGTGATGTCAAATGCTGTAAAAAGCTTAACGTCACTTGTGTGAGCTTCTGTTTAAAGAGCCCCATGCAAGACAACTAGAGCAAATCTTAATTAGAGAATTGAAGCCAAATGACATGAGAAATAGAAGCAAATATAGAACATTCTGTTTCTTGTGTCTACTCCACTATTCAGAAAGATCTTTAATGTCACACCCACTCTTCTGGCTTAGCTCCTTGATTCCCCTAAATTCGAAGTCAACGTTGATTTTGTCATTTGCACAGGTACAGGAATGCACAAGCACAATGAAAACCTTGTAGCAGCATCACAGGCACATAGGATCATATAAACCACATTCATAAGAAAAACACAGACTAAATTCTAGTTGCACTCAACTTTTACAAGAAAGAACACATTGAGAACAAAGACATGCAATGGGATCATAGTGTTTCTAAACTATAGTGATCAGGGTTTTGCCTGTTGGTTCAAAAACAGAAAGGTTGCTGTGAAGTAGCAGGTTGTTGAACCTTGTGGTGTGGGACTTCAGGCTTCTATATCTGTTAACCAATGGTAGCTGCAAAAGCATAGCAGGACCCAGATTGAAAATTCCAAAAACCTTTGAATATGCTTCTCATTGGAGCCTCCAAACTATTCTTGTGTAGAAATTCCAGAGATTCACTGTTCCCTGGGATGGAGAAATTTCAATATGTCCTGAATGGCCAAATCTCAATTTTGATGGTGAAAATTCTGATTTGTAACACCAGCTGGGAGAAACGTGATTCTCCTATCAGTCATGCTAAGTTCCGTGGAATTTTGTATGTTTCATGAGACTATCTCTTACTGTCCGAGGGCCAGTCTGCTTCATCTTTCCTCCATAGGAAGAACTCCTCAATTTGGGAATCAGTCTGTTGAGCTGTGGTTGTATTTCCTTTATCACAACTAAATCCTTGGTTCAAGATACTGGCTATTTACATACTGTTCTAGGTGTGGTTTAATTCTATTTGATCTGATTGTATTAAAAGCTCCTTTGCTTGTACTTAAGTTCTCTCTCAACAGTGGGCAATGTTTGCCTGCTGATTTATTTGCCATATTTGGAAGTCACTTTAAGTAATTGATTTATAATGATACCCAGGCTCTTTTGAACACCAATACTTTTCAGTACCTTGCTCGTTAATAGAAAACTCCACTTTTCTATATTTACTTTCAACATGGAGATTCTTGAGTTTTCCTCAGAATATATTTATTTGCCTTGTTGTTGCCATGCACTTAGATTGACTGTACTTCCCGAAGCCTTTGCATTGTTCTCAAGCCGGCAGCCAACTGTGTACTGTCTGTAAAATGAGATATTACAGCTGTTTCTCATCAATACTATTGTTATAGACTGAATCCTGTGGTACCCCCATAATCACAGCCACCACACTGAAAAACCTATTTGTTCCTGCATTTTTATTTATTGACTAAAATGGCGGAGCAGACTTGATGGGCCGAATGACCGACTTCTGCTCCTTTGCCTTATGGACTTATTATTGGTGTGCATTAGTAAATCACCCCAACCTTAACTTTGTTTAACATCGCATCTTACTGAAGGCCATCTGGAAATCACATTCTCAAAAAATCTCTGAGATATAACATGTGATTTCTTTTATAAGCAAAAATCTGTGTTGACCCTGCCTAGTTCTACTAATAATATTCTAAATGCCTTGTTGATATTTTAAAATCTCTCCCTAGCTGGTCTAGCATTACTCTTTTGCATATGGGGTTATGTTTGTATTCCTCCAATTTGTGTAAACCATTCTGGGATTGGTAGAATTTTAAAAGTTGATAATCAATGCATTCATTATGTCTATAGTCAACATTCTCCAGACTGTGTGTGTGTGTAAGTTTTCACATCCGCCACTCCCTCACCTTTTAGTTTTATTGTCTTTCATCCAGTTTGATAGTTTGATTCCTTCTACACCTGTTTCTGCTATGGTTAATTCAGTTTAGTTCATTCAACTCGTATCTCTACAAGATGGTGCCGCGTACAGCAGCTGTGTTGCGAGCTCCCTTCCAAAGTTACAGTATACAATTCCTACAATTTTCTTGGCATTTTCTGTTCAAGTAGCTGATAGTCACATCAGATAAGATAGACTGACACATCTGAACATCGGAAAGACGGCATTTACCCACTACGTGCTGCCTTTCCTACACTGGGATCCCCTGCTTGTGCGATCCATGGGAGACTCATCTCTTACACCGCCGCTACCTCGGAAGAAATGACGGAGGCGAGGGAGAATGGCCGGTGTCCTGGTGAGGCTGAGATGGCGTGCAAATTGGCTGCTGCTCCCTAGCATACTCCTGGCTAACCTTCAGCCTCTGGACAACAAGCTGTGTGAACTAAGAGCCCGAATCTCCTACCAGTGGGAAACAAATGAATGTAACGCTTTGTGCTTCGTGGAGACCTGGCTGAAGGAGTTGATACTGGATCATGCAATCGAGCCCTCGGGGTTCTCCCTGTTCCAAGCAGACAGGTCGAAAAACCTCTCTAGGAAGAGTAAAGAAGGAGGGGTATGCTTCATGGTCAACTATGCCTGGTGCGACCCTCAGAATGTGCATGCCCGCAAATCTTTTTGTTCCCCAGACCTGGAATACCTGGAGCTGCTGTGCTGACCCTACTGGCTGCCTAGGGAGTTCACGGCTGTTACCATCACAGCGGTTCACTTTCCACCGCAGGCTGACACTGACCTGGCTCTCAAGGAACTGTACGAGACCATCAACACACTGGAGACTGCACACCCAGAGGCCGCCTTCATCATCGTCGGTGACTTTAATCGAGTGTCACTGACGAAAGTCTCTCTAAAGTTTTGTCAGCACATCCAAATGAGCACTCATGGAGATAACACACTTGACCACTACTACACTCCCTTCTGCAATGCTTACAAGGCTCTCCTTCGCCCAGCTTTTGGAAAATCAGATGACTCTTTGATCCTGCTTTTTCCAAGGTACAGGCAGAAGCTGAAACAAGAGGTAGCCATAGTTAAAACCGTCCATTGTTGGTCCGACCAATCAGTCTCCATGCTGCAGGACTGCTTCGATGATGTCGACTGGAATGTCTTCCGTGATGAGGATGTCTCCGTGTTCATGGATGGAGTCACGTGCTTCATCCGGAAATGTGTCGATGATGTTGTCCCTCAGAAGCGTTTTCCCGAACCAGAAACCCTGGATCAGTAGTTCTGTGCGAGCAGCACTTACTGCGCGGCACAGAGCTGACACTGCCAGCAATCAGTTAGAGCTCAAGAAAAGCAGCTATGATCTGCGCAAAGCTATCAAGGCTGTGAAACAACAATACAGGGACAAGATTGAGTCACGATTCACAACCGATAGCACATGTGACTTGTGGCGAGGGCTGCATACCATCGCAGACTTCAAAGCCAAACGTAGTGGTGCCACCAGCATCGCGTCCTCTCTCCCAGATGAGCTCAATCGCTTTTATGCTCGGTTCGATGTCACTAACTCTGAGCCTCTGAGGAAAGCCACCACTACAACCTGCAACCTGGTCACCTCTGAGACTGAGGTACGCAGATGTTTCCAACAAGTGGACAGTCGCAAGGCTGCGGGACCGGACGGCATCCCAGGGCGAGTACTCAGGATGTGTGTGGCACAACTGGCAGGTGTGTTTACTGACATTTTTACTCTCCTCCCAGTGTAGTGTGCCCTCCTGCTTCAAATTATCCACCATTGTCCCTGTGCCAAAAAAGACCAAGGTAACATGCCTGACCAACTGGCGTCCTGTCACACTCATCTCAATAATAAGCAAATGCTTTGAGAGGCTGTTCAAGGACCACATCCGCAGCATGCTACCACCCAAACTAGACCCCCTACAATTCACCTACCGACACAATCAATGGATATTCGATGCAATAGCCACTGCTCTACGTACTGTCCTTACACATCTGGAGAAGAGGGATGCTTATGTGAGAATGCTGTTCTTGAACTACAGTTTAGCATTCAACACCATAATTCCATCCAGGCTCAACAAGAAGCTTAGAGACCTCAGCCTTGACGCTGCTTTGTACAGTTGGATCCTGGACTTCCGGTCAGATCGTCAGCAGGTGGTAAGAGTGGGCTCCCTCACCTCCATCCCTCTGACTGCCAATACAGAAGCCCCTCAGGGCTGTGTACTAAGTCCCTACAGGGAAGAAGTCATCTCTCTGATACAGTAGTGTCAAGAAAACAACCTTTTCCTCAATGTCGCAAAAACAAAGGAGCTGGTTGTGGATTACAGGAGGAATGGAGACGGGCTAACCCCTATTGACATCAATGGATCTGGAGTTGAGAGGGTAAACAGCTTTAAGTTCCTCGGCATCCACATCACTGAGGACCTCGTGGTCTGTGTGGTGAAGAAGTTTGGTATGGGCCCTCAAATCCTAAGAACTTTCTACAGGGGCACATTTAAGAGCATCCTGACTGGCTGCATCACTGCCTGGTATAGGAACTGTACCTTCCTTAATTGCAGAACTCTGCAGAGAGTGGTGCGGACAGCCCAGTGCATCTGCAGATATGATCTTCCCATGATTCAGGACGTTTACAAAGACAGGTGTGTAAAAAGGGTCTGTAGGGTCATTGGGGACCCGAGTCACCCCATCCAAAATCTATTCCAGCTGCTACCTTCCGGGAAACGGTACCGTAGCATAAAAGCCAGGACCAACAGGCTCCAGGACTGCTTCTTCCACCAGGACATCAGAAATTAACTCACCCTGATTTGGGTGTATTTCTATGTTTCATTGACTGTTCTATTTATTATAAATTACTATGAGTGCACATTTAGATGGATCTGTAACAAAGATTTTTACTCATGTATGTGAAGGATGTAAGAAATAAAGTCAAACACGAGGAAATCTGCAGATGCTGGAATTTCAAGCAACACACATAAAAGTTGCTGGTGAATGCAGCAGACCAGGCAGCATCTCTAGGAAGAGGTACAGTCGACGTTTTGGGCCGAGACCCTTCGTCAGGACTAACTGAAAGAAGAGAGAGTAAGAGATTTGAAAGTGGGAGGGGGAGATCCAAAATGATAGGAGAAGACAGGAGGGGGAGGGATGGAGCCAAGAGCTGGACAGTTGATTGGCAAAAGGGATATGAAAGGATCCTGGGACAGGAGGCCTAGGGAGAAAGAAAGGGGGAGGGGGGGAAGCCCAGAGGATGGGCAATAACGGATGGGGTACGAGGGGGAGGTGAGGCATTAATGGAAGTTAGAGAAGTCAGTGTTCATGCCATCAGGTTGGAGGCTACTCAGACGAAATATAAGGTGTTGTTCTTCCAACCTGAGTGTAGCTTCATCTTGACAGTAGAGGAGGCCGTGGATAGACATATCAGAATGGGAATGGGACGTGAAATTAAAATGTGTGGCCACTGGGAGATCCTGCTTTCTCTGGCGGACAGAGCATAGGTGTTCAGCGAAATGGTCTCCCAGTCTGAGTCGGGTCTCGCTAATATATAGAAGGCCTCATCGGGAGCACCGGACGCAGTATATCACCCCAGCCAACTCACAAGTAAAGTGTCGCCTCACCTGGAAGGACTGTCTGGGGCCCTGAATGGTGGTAAGGGAGGAAGTGTAAGGGCAGTTGTAGCACTTGTTCCGCTTACAAGGATAAGTGCCAAGAGGGAGATCGATGGGGAGGGATGGGGGGGACGAATGGACAAGGGAGTGGCGTAGGGAGTGAGGGTGGTAAAGATGTGCTTAGTGGTGGGATCCTGTTGGAGTTGGTGGAAGTTACATGTTGGACCCGGAGGCTGGTGGGGTGGTAGGTGAGGACCAGGGGAACCCTATTCCTAGTGGGGTGGCGGGAGGATGGAGTGAGAGCAGATGTGCGTGAAATGGGAGAGATGTGTTTGAGAGCAGAGTTGATGGTGGAGGAAGGGAAGCCCCTTTCTTTAAAAAAGGAGGACATCTCCCTCGTCCTGGAATGAAAAGCCTCATCCTGAGAGCAGAAAGTCAGTTCAATTCAATATGTCATTGATCATTAGCATCTTGTTTGTCATTCTTGACAAATTCTCTACCATTTATGTTTTTGGAAAATGAATGTTTGTAAATTTAAAATTTGGTCTTTTCTGTTGACGCACTAATGTAGACGATGAAAAATAAACATCTAAAATGAAATCTAGGGTGTCTAAAACTTTCGTACTATACTGTATTATGAATGTTGTTTTAAAATGGTCTTAAGACTGAGAAAGATATTGAAAATGATGTTGCTTAAATGAGGACTGTCTGTATAACACATTGTTTTTAAAGTTGAGAGCTTTCTGATTTTTACCTTGTTAAACAACTGTTTTATGAATTTAAGTTTCTGGATACAATCATTTCATCTTTAGTTCCTTGCACTATATTTATTTTGTTACAAAACGATACCGTTTTTCTATAAATTGGTTTATGTAGGTAATGGAGCAGTTGGTGGAAAGGATGGTTTCTTCATATCTGCTTTATGCACTAATTTGCTTAATTTGCTTTTCTGGTTCAGAGCTTTCATCCCACATAATGGTCTATATTAATTATGCAATGGTTCTAAATATTAAGAAATAGTAGCAGGAGTAGATCAACTAGCACTTACAGGCTATTCTATTTAACAAAATCATGCCAAAATAACAAATTCTTCCACCTTTTAATGTTATTTGACAATACTGTAATTTAAAGCAGGAATGTTTGTGATGATTACAGACCAGTTGTGGGATATGTAATTTTGAGTTTTTTTTTCCTGTCAGAATCCATGAAGAAGAATCTGCTGTAGTATGCCCCGTGATCGATGTCATTACATGGAATACATTTGAATTTCTGGGAAATCCGGGAGAGCCTCAGATTGGTGGGTTTGACTGGAGGCTCGTTTTCACCTGGCACGTGATCCCTGATCATGAACGAAAACGAAGGCGATCTCCGATTGATGTTATCAGGTGAGTTATTGATCGCTGAAGTTAAATGATTAATTCAGTACTTATTGAGCAAGTCTAACTGTAATGTTATCAGCAAAATAAATTGAGGAAAATTTATTTTGCTATGTTCATTTAAAAGAATAAGTAGTTTCCTGTAAATTTTCAAGTGCTTTGGACAACAAATAAGGTAGGATATCAACTTGGAAACTTGACAAGACACAGTTAATTCCAACTGCAAGAGGAAGTAAACATCCAGGTTAATTGTGGTAGATTGCAAAGATTATAGTGGCACTGGGAATTTTTTTTTCTAGGTCTAAGTGGTAAGGCTGTTGTCTTCAGTTAATATATACCATCCTTCAAGACAACACTTAGTGTCCGTTTAACTTTATTTGAGCTTTTATGTAGCGGAGACCATTCAGACTAAGTTGGAGAGTTTCAGTGACAGACAAAATGGGGTTCAAATGGGGGAGTAACTTTTGGATGCAATTTTAGAAAATGTATTCCTGGCACACACGGTAGATTCTCAGACTCCAGCACAGCGAAAAATGTTTGGATGTTCAGTTAGATTTTCTACAGGATTAGTAACTTTACTCTAATATTAGCAAACTTTATCTGATTGATTATATCTTAGTTTTAGTCTTGCAGATGGTTTTCTTCAAGTAGAGCTCTTTATAAGTTGTTTTTGATTAAGATACAACATGGAAATAGGCCCTTTGCTCTAATTTATCCATGTTGTGCAAGCTACCTATTCAAGCTAATCTGTTTGGCTCACATCCTACTAAACCTTTTCTATTCATGTACCTGTCCAAACCTGTTAAATGTAATTGTAGCAACACACATCAATGTTGCTGGTGAACGCAGCAGGCCAAGCAGCATCTGTAGGAAGAGGTGCAGTCGACGTTTCAGGCCGAGACCCTTCGTCAGGACTAACTGAAGGAAGAGTGAGTAAGGGATTTGAAAGTTGGAGGGGGAGGGGGAGATCCAAAATGATAGGAGAAGACAGGACGGGGAGGAATGGAGCTAAGAGCTGGACAGGTGATTGGCAAAAGGGGATACGAGAGGATCATGGGACAGGAGGTCTGGGAAGAAAGACAAGGGGGGGGGACCCAGAGGATGGGCAAGAGGTATATTCAGAGGGACAGAGGGAGAAAAAGGAGAGAGAGAAAGAATGTGTGCATAAAAATAAGTAACAGATGGGGTACGAGGGGGAGGTGGGGCCTAGCGGAAGTTAGAGAAGTCGATGTTCATGCCATCAGGTTGGAGGCTACCCAGACGGAATATAAGGTGTTGTTCCTCCAACCTGAGTGTGGCTTCATCTTTACAGTAGAGGAGGCCGTGGATAGACATGTCAGAATGGGAATGGGATGTGGAATTAAAATGTGTGGCCACTGAGAGATCCTGCTTTCTCTGGCGGACAGAGCGTAGATGTTCAGCAAAGCGGTCTCCCAGTCTGCGTTGGGTCTCGCCAATATATAAAAGGCCACATCGGGAGCACCGGACGCAGTATATCACCCCAGCCGACTCACAGGTGAAGTGTTGCCTCACCTGGAAGGACTGTTTGGGGCCCTGAATGGTGGTAAGGGAGGAAGTGTAAGGGCATGTGTAGCACTTGTTCCGCTTACACGGATAAGTGCCAGGAGGGAGATCAGTGGGGAGGGATGGGGGGGACGAATGGATAAGGGAGTTGTGTAGGGAGCGATCCCTGCGGAATGCAGAGAAAGGGGGGGAGGGAAAGATGTGCTTAGTGGTGGGATCCCGTTGGAGATGGCGGAAGTTACGGAGAATAATATGTTGGACCCGGAGGCTGGTGGGGTGGTAGGTGAGGACCAGGGGAACCCTATTCCTAGTGGGGTGGTGGGAGGATGGAGTGAGAGCAGATGTACGTGAAATGGGGGAGATGCGTTTAAGAGCAGAGTTGATAGTGGAGGAAGGGAAGCCCCTTTCTTTAAAAAATGAAGACATCTCCCTCGTCCTAGAATGAAAAGCCTCATCCTGAGAGCAGATGCGGCGGAGACGGAGGAATTGCGAGAAGGGGATGGCGTTTTTGCAAGAGACAGGGTGAGAAGAGGAATAACATCGACTTCTCTAACTTCCGCTAGGCCCCACCTCCCCCTCGTACCCCATCTGTTACTTATTTTTATGCACACATTCTTTCTCTCACTCTCCTTTTTCTCCCTCTGTCCCTCTGAATATACCTCTTGCCCATCCTCTGGGTCCCCCCCCCCCCTTGTCTTTCTTCCCGGACCTCCTGTCCCATGATCCTCTCGTATCCCCTTTTGCCAATCACCTGTCCAGCTCTTGGCTCCATCCCTCCCCCTCCTGTCTTCTCCTATCATTTTGGATCTCCCCCTCCCCCTCCAACTTTCAAATCCCTTACTCACTCTTCCTTCAGTTAGTCCTGACGAAGGGTCTCGGCCTGAAACGTCGACTGCACCTCTTCTTACAGATGCTGCCTGGCCTGCTGCGTTCACCAGCAACTTTGATGTGTGTTGCTTGAATTTCCAGCATCTGCAGAATTCCTGTTGTTTGTGTTTATATGTAATTGTACCTGCCTTTGACAGCTCACTTCATCTACCTACCATCCTCTGTGTGCAAAAAAAAAACACATCCCTCAGGTTTCCCCTCTTTCAATACTCACCACAAAACACTGCAAAACAGAGCCAAATAGAAATTTTATAAGCTAATTATGATACAGTATACATAGCATACTGAAGAAATGGAAGATTTCATTAATTAGGTAATATCTTCTCTTATGAGCCTTATGGCCTTAACTACAGGGTTTGGGATGTCACGTCAGGTTGGCGAGAATTCTGGTCACCATGCTATTGTGGCTCTTCCAGTAAGGTGGTGGTGTGCTCAGATGCAGTGGCCACTCTGGGTCCAAGCAGAGGGGTAATTGTTTGTTCTTGATGTCATTTTTATGATGGCAAGATACTGCTGGATACTAAGAACATCAAGTACTGCAAAACTTATCCCATTAGTAAGTTGCTCAATTGTGATGGAGCTGGACTAACTGTGTGCCATTGTGTTGTTGCACAATGTTGTCGTGCCAAGCCAGTGCATGGTGTGAGTGATTGTCTTGGACATCTTTATTGTGATCGCAAGACCCTGTTGGACATTGGTGTTGTAGAATTCTAAGTCTGGTTTGTTGGCAAGACTGACAGCAGGGGAACTGTGTTGCCTCAGTTGTGGCGAGGATTAGGCCCTCATGCCGTGGGGTTGCTGTAATGGGCTGGGTTGATCAAACTCTTAACAAATAAACCACACAACATATGATGTAGCAAATCAAAATAAATTCCATAACAATTTCAGGGCTCTCAATTCTTAGTCACCACTTGATTATGGCTGTTGTTAGGGGAGGTCTGAATTCTGACTCGATCATGAAATCACCCCTGGGTCCCAGGTACCGTTTGTGATTTCTGATCTGGGCGAAGTCCAACGAAACCAGGAAGGGCAGTTCAAGCAACACACATCAAAGTTGCTGGTGAACGCAGCAGGCCAGGCAGCATCTGTAGGAAGAGGTACAGTCGATGTTTCAATATATTTAGAAACTTTACAAGGCAGAGAGACCCATAAACAGAAACTCTGATCTTTTGTTCTCATGCCATTAACTCAGCTTAGTTTCTTTCATTCAAACAACATGTTTTCATTAATAGTGTTCAGTGTACCCTTGTAAGTCAATTGGACACTTTAATGGTTATTCCTCGTCCATCGGTCCACCAATGTTTTGGGTATAACTTTCCTTTAGACTTACAAAGGGACTTAAAAATAACATAAGTGATGAGCCCAAATCCAAAATAGAATCCGTTAAGCCACCTTTTATGACACTAAGCAAGAATCCGTCAACCTTCCTCTCAAAGTGACCAACAGAGGTTTAGTCATTAACAGGGTCCTCATGTTAATGGTGCCTGAGACTCAGAAAGAATCCAGCCACAGACATTAACAGACCTACAGTGTTTATCTTGTATAAACACTTCACAAACATTGACCACTAACAGACATACAGACTCTACATGGTAAGGGTTCAGAAAGAGTTCGATTATCATTTTGAACAGTTCAGACATTCATCCAATAGTTTTAAAATCAGAATCAGGTTTATTATCACCGGCATGTGATGTGAAATTTATTAACTTAGCAGCAGTAGTTCAATGTAATACGTAATCTAGCAGAGAGAGAGAGGAAAAAAATAAAACAAAACATAATAAATAAACAAGTGAATCAATTAAGTATGTTGAATAGATTAAAAAATGCGCAAAAACAGAAACGCTGTATATTAAAAAAAAGTGAGGTAGTGTCCAAAGTTTTAATGTCCATTTAGGAATTGGATGGCAGAGGGGAAGAAGCTGTTCCTGAATTGCTGAGTGTGTGCCTTCAGGCTTCTGTATCTCCTACCTGATGGTAACAGTGAGAAAAGGGCATGCCCTGGGTGCTGGAGGTCCTTAATAATGGACGCTGCCTTTCTGAGACACCGTTCCCTAAAGATGTCCTGGGTACTTTGTAGGCTAGTGCCCAAGATGGAGCTGACTAGATTTACAACCTTCTGCAGCTTCTTTCAGTCCTGTGTAGTAGCTCCTCCATACCAGGCAGTGATGCAGCCTGTCAGAATGGTCTCCATGGTACAACTATAGAAGTTTTTAAGTGTATTTGTTGACATGCCAAATCTCTTCAAACTCCTAGTGAAGTATAGCTGCTGACTTGCTTTCTTTATGACTATATTGATACGTTGGGACCAGGTTAGATCAGATCCTGACACCAAGAAACTTGAAGCTGCTCACTCTCTACACTTCTGATCCCTCTATGAGGATTGGTATGTGTTCCTTTACCTTACCCTTCCTGAAGTCCACAGTCAGCTCTCCTGTCTTACTCATGTTGAGTGCCAGGTTGTTGCTGCGGCACCATTCCACTAGTTGTCGTATCTCACTCCTGTACGCCCTCTCATCACCACCTGAGATTCTACCAACAATGGTTGTATCGTCAGCAAATTTGTAGGTAGTATTTGAGCTGTGCCTAGACACACAGTTATATGTATACAGAGAGTAGAGCAGTGAGCTAAGCACACCCCCCTGAGGTGCGCCAGTGTTGATCATCAGCGAGGAGGAGATGGAAGGATTTGGAGGATTTGAAGAGGTTACTAGGAAAGCTGACGAGGGTAAAGCGGTGGATGTTGTCTGTATGGACTTCAGTAAGGCCTTTGACAAGGTTCCACACGGAAGGCTGGTTAGGAAGGTTTAGTCGTTAGGTATTAATATTGAAGTAGTAACATGGATTCAGCAGTGGCTGGATGGGAGACGCCAAAGAGTAGTGGTAGATAACTGTTTGTCAGATTGGAAGTCGGTGACTAGTGGTGTGCCTCAGGGATCTGTACTGGGTCTAATGTTGTTTGTCATCTACATTAATGATCTGGATGATGGGGTGGTAAATTGGATGAGTAAGTATGCAGATGATACTAAGATAGGTGGAGTTGTGGATAATGAAGTAGGTTTTCAAAGCTTGCAGAGAGATTTAGGCCAGTTAGAAGAGTGGGCTGAAAGATGGCAGATGGAGTTTAATGCTGATAAATGTGAGGTGCTTCATTTTGGGAGGACTAATCAAAATAGGACATACATGGTAAATGGTAGGGCACTGAAGGATGCAGTAGAACAGAGGGATCTAGGAATAATGGTGCATAGTTCCCTGAAGGTGGAATCTCATGTGGATAGGGTGGAGAAGAAAGCTTTTGGTATGCTGGCCTTTATAAATCAGAGCATTGAGTATAGGAGTTGGGATGTAATGTTGAAATTGTACAAGGCATTGGTGAGGCCAAATTTGGAGTGTTGTGTACAGTTTTGGTCACCGAATTATAGGAAAGATGTCAACAAAATAGAGGGAGTACAGAGAAGATTTACTTGAATGTTCCCTGGATTTCATTACCTGAGTTACAGAGAAAGGTTGAACAAGTTGGGTCTTTATTCTCTGAAACGTAGAAGGTTGAGGGGGGACTTGATAGGGGTTTTTGTGTTGGGCACGTGGCTAAGTGGTCAAGGCATTCGTCTAGTTACCTCAAGGTTGCTAGTTGGAGCCTCAGCTGTGGCTGCGTGTTTGTTTCCTTGAGCAAGGCACTTAATCACACATTGCTCTAGTCTGTGCGAGGAGTGGTGCCCCACACAGACTTCCAATCTGCACTTTGTAAGGCATGAAAATGCCCAACGCAGGCCTCTCATGGTCTGAGTCGACGTTCCCTCCCTCCCTGATAGAGGTATTTAAAATTATAAGGGGGATAGATAGAGTTGACGTGGATAGGCTTTTTCTATTGAGAGTGGGGGAGATTCAAACAAGAGGACATGAGTTGAGAGTTAAAGGGCAAAGTTTAGGGGCAATATGAGGGGGAACTTCTTTACTCAGAGAGTGGTAACTGTGTGGAACGAGCTTCCAGCAGAAGTGGTTGAGACAGGTTCAATGTTGTAGTTTAAAGTTAAATTGGACAGCTATATGGACAGGAAAGGAATGGAGGGTTATGGGCTGAGTGCAGGTCGGTGGGACTAGGTGAGAGTAAGAGTTCGGCATGGACTAGAAGGGCCGAGATGGCCTGTTTCCGTGCTGTAATGGTTATATGGTTAAATGATATGTTATCACCAATCCGCACAGACTGTGGTCTTCTGCTTAGGGAGTCGAGGATCCAATTGCAGAGAGAGGTACAGAGTTTCAGGCTCTGCAGCTTCTCAATCAGGATTGTAGGAATGATGGTATTAAATGCTGAGCTATAGTCGATGAACAGTATCCTGACATAAGTGTTCGTGTTGTCTAGGTGGTCTAAAGCCATGTGGAGAGCCATTGAGATTGTGTCTGCTGTTGACCTATTGTGGTGATAGGCAAATTGCAATGGGTCCAGGTCCTTGCTGAGGCAGGAGTTCAGTCCAGTTGTAACCAACCTTTCAAAACATTTCATCACTGTAGTTGTGAGTGCTACTGGGTGATAGTCATTAAGGCAGCCCACATTATTCTTCTTAGGCACTGGTCTAATTGTTGCCTTTTTGAAGCAAGTGGGAACTTCTGCCCGTGGCAGTGAAAGGTTGAAAATTAAATATAACACAGTCATCTATTGCTGTTGCCCGGGAAGGAGACGCCTGAGGTAATGTGGATGAGAGCAGAGGCATAGGCCTCTGTGAGCATGCTGGAATCCCTACTGGGTAGGGGTCTGGCCTCTTGTGTTGGTGCTGCCCTCTGCTGTTTGCTTGGTGGAAGAACAAGCTGGACCAGGACAACTTGCTGTCAGTCTACCGGCCATGTCACTCAGAGACTAAGGGTATGTTATTTTTTGTTCTCAGCAGAAAAACATACAGTTGCTATCGTAAAGATATGTGCAGTGTGCTCTGTACTGTGGCAATGTGTTATGCACATTGGCCCTGGAGGAATGCTGGTTTGTTTGGGTATATTCGTGTTTGGTTAAATTATAATTAAATTTGAACTATCAAAAAGATGTGATTAATTGAGATCTTTGGGGGGGATAGAGAGAGGGAATTCTCACGGATATTGTCCAGACTGGAAGGCTTAAATTATAAGGAAAGACTATATGTTGCAACTGGAAAGAATGTGAAGAGGTGATCTTATAGAAGCTTATAAAATCATGAGGGGCATAGATAAGTTGAATGGTTGGTCTTTTTTCTAGGGCAGGAGGTGGCATACTTCTTTTGGTATTTCCTGATTTCCCTTTCAGGCACTTGTGCTGTTGCTGTTTTTTTTTAAACAGGAAAACTTTTTTTTGTGGCCTCTTGTGAGATTTCCAATTTTATCCACTTATTTATTTTAATATTTCTATCATTTGACTTCCCTTGGGGGAGGCAGGGGACAGGACCCCTCCTGGGTCTGTAGGTCAGTCCCATAATGGCTCTCTGTTTTACTGAGCTTCTTGGCCGTGTGGTTTCCAACAATCTTGAGCCATTGCCATCATAGCAGTTTTGCATGGTGTGTGGACTTTGGGCAATGCATGGAGATTCTGTCCACAGGCCAACTGATGGCCTTGTGATAAATTGTTCTGTCAAAGGGGTTTTCATTATTTCCAAATATTTCGGAAAACCAGAAAATGATTAATTAAAAAAGTACTACTAAAAATTTCATTAAAGTATTTAACAGGAGTAAATTAACTAAAATTTATGTTGATTTAAATAATATGAATTACTTAGTATATTAATGAGGCATAGTGTTAATCCACTCAAATTCTGGGGACCAAACATCGGACCGCTGTTTTTCTTTTAGAGTGGAGCGTGCAAGGGTGCATTAAAGAGCATGCTGGCATTGCCCATGGTTCTATATGGATCGAATGCTCACTTATCAATGTGAGCCCTCCCATTGTGTTCAATCTTAATAAGTTAGACTCGTCTTAATAGAAAATGAACTGTATACTGTTGTGTATACAGCATTAAAATCAAATCCATATCAAATTATGTGATGTATGTGTGCATACATTTGTGCAGACAATTAATATTCTGAATTGTAATGCTATCCCAGCAACTTTTTTGAATTTGATAATGGTGAAGAAAATGAGATTTGCACACAATAGTTCATGGTCTTCACATAAAAAGGACATCCACCAAGCAGCCTGTAACAAGAATGGCTAACGTTTAAAATCACTTCTAAAGTTAATACATTCTGTTTTTTCACTGGTATTTATGCATTATCAATGTGTTTATTTGCACTTTTTAAAATTAATTTTTCAATACTTGCAACAATGTTGAAAACTAGTTACATTTCCTTTAGACAAAATATGATGTGATTCCTATATGTGTATTTGTTTGCAGTTGTTTATATTTAGCTGTTTTTATTTAGAATATTTTGAATAGAAATACAGTGGAGCATTTTCTGTTGCAAAATAAAACGTAGCTTATCAATATTAAAAAATTGCCTTTTTATACAAATTGGGTTAAGGAATGGTACAAGCCAGAAGGATAGTTGAAGGTCTTCATAGAATTCTCTTACAGAAGTTAAAGCTAACTGTTTTATTTGGTTATTATTTGGGCTAGAATTTGTGGTATTGTAATTTATTCTTATAAAATGAGAAGTAATCTTTAATATTTATTGAAATAACATTTAATTTAAAGATAAAATAATCTCTTGTAATGCATTCACATAGCATTTGTCATTAGAAGTTAATGGATATAAAGCATTGTGACACAGTTTAAAACTATATGCCTCACTGGATTTTAGGCTAAACACACTTCCCACAATATGTTTATAGCTCTGCAGGTTATACATCTCCAGTGCTCTGTGCTGCTTGTTAACAATTTTTAATCTATTTAAGGAAAATTACTTGCTTTATTCAGACAGGTCCCTGTAGTTTTTTATTGAACTTTAAGTTTGTCCTTCAAAACTAAAAATTTTTAGGAAAAACTAATCACTATTTAATAACTTTGGAAAAAGTTGACTAAAGTTTCCTGTATTTTGTATCCATTTAAAAATATGGTGATCCAGGTGTTCTCTAGCTAAGGTTTAACATAATTTTAACAAATCATGTTTACTTTTTTTTCAATTTTATCCCTCTTGGAATGAACCCAAACAATTGTTTACTTTTTATCTACCTGATCTGTATCCAATTTATAGTTATGCTTCTGTTTCTATCCCAGAGTCTTTTACTATATTTTGCCTTTGGATTCTAACATTCTCATTTTTGTGCAATGCTTTAATCCTCACAGTGGTCCGTGTCAAATTTAATTTGGAACTTACTGACCATTCTGACTTCATCTGCCTCTACCTACAAAAATATCCCAATATTGGTTGCAACCACACAATTTAGTAACACCCACAAATTATACTAAAAAGCTCTGTATGTTAGTAGTCACAGCACTGATTTGTAGGACTCACTTGCTACATGCTCTATCTGAATAATTACCATTCAAGCTATTTTTTGCTTTTGGTGTTGCAGCCAACTTCGTGTCCATTTTGCTACACATCCCTTGACTTTGCATACACCAAGATCCATACAGTTATTATGGTACCATATGATATTAACATTGCATAAAATCATACTAACTTCACTCAGTGTGAATATATTTGCTCTTGCTTAAATATGATGTAAAATGAAGTTAATATTTTAAAATATTCAAGTATTACATTATAATCAACTTATTCTATTATTTGAAGGACTGGAATTTATGACCTTGCTCAACCAAAGTAATGATAAATATTAAAAAGATCAACATGGTTAATATCTGTAGTTATTGGTACCTTGATTTTACTAATCATTAAAAATTATTTTAATAGGATAAAAATAATTATCCTATTTGTTTCAAAAGGTCTCCAACCATGGCAGGCGGGCTGTTTGCTGTCAGTAAAAAGTACTTTGAGTATCTGGGCACATATGATACTGGGATGGAGGTCTGGGGAGGAGAGAACCTGGAGTTTTCCTTCAGGGTGAGACTTAATTTTTAATTTGATGTTGAATGTCTAATTGAAGGTTTTTTTTCCCGCTTGGTGATTCTTTGCATGAAAGATTTGGGTAGTCTTGGCGTAGTTTCTTGGAAGAAAAGCCTCTTGCAAGATAATACTTTGACAACTCTCATGTTATGAATTTTATTTGCTTGTACTGTGTCGTATCAGGTAATAGGAAAAAAAATTTTGTTTAGATTCATCACAAAAGTTGAAGGCCAAAACTGATGTTTATTTTACAAGTATGTTTTATGTAAAGTAAATGGAACAAGATTTCTGTAAATTCATTTTCACGCATACTTTAATTTATTTACTGTAACTGATGTTTCACTTCCTGATAAAACAGCCAAGGTGTTTTGAAAAAGTCCAAAATAGTGAAACATACTAGATTTAAGGCACTGAAGTATAATGATTATTCAGTGCTCTTAAAATAACTCAAGTTCTTTCTTTCCCAGATTTGGCAGTGCGGGGGTTCCTTAGAGATACATCCTTGTTCTCATGTGGGTCATGTTTTCCCTAAGCAAGCGCCTTACTCCAGGAGCAAAGCCCTGGCAAACAGTGTACGTGCTGCTGAGGTCTGGATGGATGAGTATAAAGCACTGTACTATCACAGGAATCCACACGCCCGTTTGGTGAGTGATAGTCATCAGTAGCATTTCAATGGGGAATTTTAAAAATTGAAGCTTTATACCATTGTTTGTTTAGTGAATTGCTCTCTGATTCCGGATGTTTATTTAATCTTTAAAGTGCAGAAACTAGAAACAACACCTGCCATTGCAAAGGAAACGTTTGTTTTACTAAACTGTACTTTGATGAAGGTTTAATTTACAACACACCAGTTCCATATCAAAAACATAAATGCAACTTTTTGAACAACTACATAAAAGTTGAAAACTGAAAAAGGAGATTTAACCAGACTCTTTCTAAAGGGGCTGAGACATCTTTTTTCATACATCTTCACTTGAACTTAAGGCACTCAGAATGAGGTGATTATTACTTGCAATTTTGTCTTGCATGTAATTTTTAGGTGCTCTAACAAAACTGAAACTTCTCAGTGTTAATTTTGCAATGGTCGCAGTTTGTTTCCCAGTTTTTTATTGTATATATTTTTGAATTATACTTCCAATAGTTCAGACCAGTTGTTTTGGACAGACTTGTTCCAAATTTTTGTTAAATTTCTATTGTGTCCTGGATTATTTCCTTGTGCATTATGTAATCTGAGAAAACTACTTAAAGTTGTAGAACAAGGGAGTTTAGTTTAAGTGAAGACTCTTAAAGTTTGATATGGTTTTAGATTTTTTTCAATCATCATTTGTTTACAGGAGCCATATGGTGATATAACAGAGAGAAGAACACTAAGAGAGAAACTACAGTGTAAAAGCTTCAAATGGTTTTTGGAGAACATTTATCCTGATATACATGTACCTGAAGATCGTCCAGGTTTCTTTGGAATGGTAAATATACTGTGCTGTATTTAGCCTAACTCCATCACTAAATGTGAGGTAGTTTTCACCATCTGCTGTTGTCTGAATCTAAAACCCTCATGTAACTTTTGCAATGAAACTCTAAGTGATGGACTAGCCTAGGCATTTGATGGAGTGTGTGTTATTAACATTAACACAGACTATTATGCTCGGCCCAAGCAAATGTCTTGGTGTACACCATTTAGTGCTGAGTGATGACAAAAAAAAAGCTAAGCTCTCTAAATTCAGCTAACCACCAATGTTTTGATGGATTGTTATTGAAAATTATTGTTAATTTTCGTGATGTTGCTCATTTTAACAGCACAGTCCATCTCCCAAAATAACCTCATTGCCTTTAAGGAAGTAATTATTGCTCTTTGATTTGTTTGGTTAAAATTAATTGCAAAAAAAACCTGCAATCATCATCATTTTTTTTTCTCAAGGTCATTATATATTTATCTAAAGAAAGCACTTGTGTTATAATCCTATAGTTTGCATTATAATGTTAACCCATCAAGACTTGTACAAACAAGAATTTGGTCACAGTGGATGAGCAGTACTAGCAAGGCGTCACTTCCGATACTTTCCTGAAGAAGATAAGGGTCCACTGACTCAAATCTTTTTGATAATCATCCTGTATTGAGTTTTCTGCAATTAACTTTGTATGTATGATGGCCTCTCCAGATTTTTTAATATTAGTAGATCATCTTCCATATTTTCTTTGATAAGTTGGATAGGTCTACTGCAGTTACTTAATATGTCCTGTCCTGACAGTTTGCATTAATTTCTCATGTTCTGCTGTTATTGTTTCCTTTTAGGAAAGATGTTGTGATAGAGAGAGGTGCATTTCCTGTTGAGATTTGTAGGAAAATAGGCCATTGGTTAGCTGGCTATTTCATCATATTGGCAAAAAATATCAATATTATAAAAAAACAGCTTATATCCTGAAGAGGTAATTTTCAAACATCACACTATTTGGATTGTTGCTTTCAAATTGCCTCTTAAATTAGAACGAGATTAGAAAAGCTGAAAGAAGATACGAGGGTACTTTGGCAAGTAAGGTGAAAATAAATCCAAAGGGTTTCTACAGTTATATTAATAGCAAAAGGCTAGTGAGGAATAAAATTGGTTCCTTAGAGAATCAGAGTGGACAGCTATGTCTGGAGCCAAAAGAGATGGGGGAGATTTTGAACAATTTCTTCGGTATTCACTAAGGAGAAGGATATTGAATGGTGTAAGGTAAGGGAAACAGGTAGGGAAGTTATGGAAACTATGATGATTAAAGAAGAGGAAGTACTGGTGCTTTTAAGGAATATAAAAGTGGATAAGTCTCTAGGTCCTGACAGGATATTCCCTAGGACCTTGAGGGAGGTTAGTGTGGAAATAGCAGGGGCTCTGACAGAAATATTTCAAATGTCATTAGAAACGGGGATGGTTCCAGAGGATTGGCGTATTGCTGATGTTGTTCCATTGTTTAAAAAGGGTTCTAAGAGTAAACCTAACAGTTATCAGCCTGTGAGTTTGATGTCAGTGGTGGGCAAATTGATGGAACGTATTCTTAGAGATGATATATATAATTATCTGGATAGACAGGGTCTGATTAGGAACAGTCAGCATGGATTTGTGCATGGAAGGTCATGTTTGACAAATCTTACTGAATTTTTTGAAAAGGTTACTAGGAAAGTTGATGAGGGTAAAGCGGTGGATGTTGTCTATATGGACTGCAGGAAGGCCTTTGACAAGGTTCCACAGGGAAGGTTAGTGAGGAAGGTTCAATCGTTAGGTATTAATATTGAAGTAGTAAAATGGATTCAGCAGTGGCTGGATGGGAGCCGCCAAAGAGTAGTGGTGGATAACTATTTGTCAGACTGGAAGCCAGTGACTAGTGGTGTGCCTCAGGGATCTGTACTGGGTCCAATGTTGTTTGTCATATACATTAAATATCTGGATGATGGGGTGGTAAATTGGATGAGTAAGTATGCAGATGATACTAAGATAGGTGGAGTTGTGGATAATGAAGTAGGTTTTCAAAGCTTGCAAAAAGATTTAGGCCAGTTAGAAGAGTGGACTGAAAGATGGCAGATGGAGTTTAATGCTGATAAATGTGAGGTGCTTCATTTTGGGAGGACTAATCAAAATAGGACATACATGGTAAATGGTAGGGCATTGAAGAATGCAGTAGAACAGAGGGATCTAGGAATAATGGTGCATAATTCCCTGAAGGTGGAATCTCATGTGGATAGGGTGGAGAAGAAAGCTTTTGGTACGCTGGCCTTTATTAATCAGAGCATTAAGTATAGGAGTTGGGATGTAATGTTGAAATTGTATAAGGCATTGGTGAGGCCAAATTTGGAGTATTGTGTACAGTTTTGGTCACCGAATTATAGGAAAGATGTCAACAAAATAGAGAGAGTACAGAGAAGATTTACTAGAATGTTACCTGGGTTTCATCACCTAAGTTACAGAGAAAGGTTGAAGAAGTTAGGTCTTTATTCTTTGGAGCGTAGAAGGTTGAGGGGGGACTTGATAGAGGAATTTAAAATTATGAGGGGGATAGATAGAGTTGACGTGGATAGGCTTTTTCCATTGAGAGTGGGGGAGATTCAAACAAGAGGACATGAGTTGAGAGTTAAAGGGCAAAAGTTTAGGGGTAACATGAGGGGGAACTTCTTTACTCAGAGAGTGGTAGCTGTGTGGAACGAGCTTCCAGCAGAAGTGGTTGAGGCAGGTTCAATATTGTCATTTAAAGTTAAATTGGATAGCTATATGGACAGGAAAGGAATGGAGGGTTATGGGCCGAGTACAGGTCGGTGGGACTAGGTGAGAGTAAGCGTTTGGCACGGACTAGAAGGGCCGAGATGGCCTGTTTCCATGCTTTAATTGTTATGTGGTTAAAGTTGAATTATCTCTGTTAAAATTTAATGAAGCCCTATCCCAGTATTTTTGCCTTTGGATTGTAAAATCACAAGTCCCTAACGTCAGAGATGCTATTAAGCATCAACAAAGAACATTGTAAAACAAAGATTTTTTTTCAGCTTCTAAAGTAGGATGCTAAATTTTAGATTTCTGTCCATGGCAGTATAATCTAATTTCCATATTGTGTGTTCTTCAGCTGAAGAACAAAGGGATGTCTCAGTACTGCTTTGATTACAATCCACCAAATGAACACAATGTTGCAGGAGAAAAAGTCATTCTGTACCAATGTCATGGAATGGGGCAAAATCAGGTATGTGAACTGGGACAAAGTTTTTGACCTGAATTATTAACTGTTTCTCTTCTCACAAATCTGGCCTGAGTTAAGTGAGTTTTTCCAGTACTTTCTATTACTAAATGTGAAAACATGTTTATTTAGTGGATATGTGGATGGATGTGATTAATGCTCTCCTGCTGGTGTTTAATATATTGGCATTGTACTGCTCTCAAAGTTCAAAATAAATGATCAAATTACATGTATGTCATCATATACTACCCTGAGATTCATTTTTCCATGCGCATACTCAGCAAATCTATACAATAGTAATTATAACAGAATCAATGAAAGATCAATCAGAATGCAGTAGACAACGAACTGCAAATGCAAATAGAAAAAAAAATAAATAACGAGAACATGAGATAATGTCCTTAAAGTGAGATCATTAGTTGTGAGAACATCTCAGTGATGGGCAAGTGAGTGTACTATCATTACAAGTGTATAAACCTCCAGTGCAAGTTCTGTGGTTTGGACGTGATGTTATTGAGAGTCCTATCATCTGTTCATATTTACTAGGTGTGAGGACTACTGAATGTTGGATAGCTTGGAAGTTTTGAAATATTTAACTTCTTCAGCTTTTTTTTGGTGGATTCCTGGGATGATGCAAAGAGCTGGGTCATGAAGGGACTGCAAAGAATGAAGATTTTCATTTAGTTAACTAGGAAGCCAGACAGGGGATATCAGATCTTGTGACAGGGAAGCAAAATGGAGCTGGATAAAACTAGAGAGCAAGGTTTGGTGTCTGAGGATGGAAGCTTAGAAGGCAGTTGGAAAAATGTTAATTTGTACCTTTTGGGAAGAATAGGATTTTTTTTTGAATTATGAGAAACTTATACATACTGGTGAAGAATGAACTTGGTGTATTGCTTCATGAATTGCAGGAATTAAAATCCAGTTACAGTTTGCAATTAAGTAGGCAAGTTGTATATTGATCTCTATTTCAAAGAGGTTGAAGTAAAATAAAAAATAATATTTTAAAATGCAAACAACAATGATGTCAATGATGGCATGAACATTGACTTCTCTGACTTCCACCTTTGCCCCACCTCCCCCTCATACCCCATCAGTTATTTATTTTTATACACACATTCTTTCTCTCACTCTCCTTTTTCTCCCTCTGTCCCTCTGACTATACCCCTTGCCCATCCTCTGGGACCCCCTCTCCCTTGTCTTTCTCCCCGGGCCCCCTGTCCCATGATCCTCTCATATCCCTTTGCCAATCACCTGTCCAGCTCTTGGCTCCATCCCTCCCCCTCCTGTCTTCTCCTATCATTTTGGATCTCCCCTTCCCCTCCCACTTTCAAATCTCTTACTAACTCTTCCTTCAGTTAATCCTGACGAAGGGTCTCGGCCTGAAACTTCGACTGCGCCTCTTCCTAGAGATGCTGCCTGGCCTGCTGCATTCACCAGCAACTTTGATGTGTGTTGCTTAAAAAGTAATATTGCTGAGATTGTACAGGCATTGAAACCACATTTGAAATACTGTACAGTTTAAGCATGTGTTTCAAAGGAAGAATTTTATTGATTTGGAATCAATGTAGTGAAGGTATGCCAGGTTAAATCTGGGGATGATGGGTCAGCTAGTGAAGTAGAAATGAGGAAGCTAACCTGTATTTCAGTTTAGGAGGACAAGTGCTGTCATTGACACAGGTAAGATTCAGAAAAGCATTCAGACTAGATTGAGGGTCTTTACCTGAAACGTCAACTGTCCATTTCCTTCCACTGATACTGACTAACGTGCTTTAATTTATATATTAACTTTTTATGTGATATTTTCAAAAACCTTTTAGAAGTCAAATGCATCAAAGTCACTGATTGTCCCTTATCTATCTTTCTAGTCCCTTTATCAATGTTGCTTGTTACACCTTAAAAAAAACTTCCTGTGCATTTGTTAAATTTAATTTCCCTTTCATAAACTCATGTTGACTTTGTCCAATCCTTTTAATGTTTTCCAGCTGTTCTGTGATTACATCTTGCAAGTCAGTAATTTGCTATTTGTTTTTCCCTTGAGTGCTATTTATTTCTTCTCATATAAATGACAGAATTGCATGTCTTTTGCCAATTTTGCTCCTACCATCTTTGCCTTAAAGAAATGGTGCAATTTGTCTGGAATATCTGACTGCTTTCAACATAAAAAGAGGTTGCATCAGGTTAAAATTATTTACTTGTCCATTGCAATTAAATCTTTTATGCATCAGAATCTCACTTCTAATTGTGTTCAGTAATTTTTCAGATAATAGTTTGTGGTTTTTGACTATTCTAAGACATTTCAGGCAGGTACACAGATTATATTGCTTGTGCTTGCATGGTAATACAGCATGATTTGTCTGTTCTGGTGTTAAAAGTCTTATCGGTAAATTCAAATGGCAGTAAAATCAATTAGATTCTTGGCACTCAGTTGTTTTACTTTGAGTGACATTTCCTTTCACTGATTACATAATTATTTAAAATGTCTTTTCCAGTTAATTTAACATGCAAAAATGAGAACACTTGCATTTTTTTCTTTTGGTTTCTAATGTCTTGTCATAGTCATTGGTAGGGAATGCACTATTTTATTGGAGAACCTCTACCTCGAACAATCATTGAAAGAAGTTTACAATCCTTCATAGTGTCATCCAAGTACTATGACAGTGGTCCTTTTGTTGTCACAATAAAGCTAAGTCACTTTTTTTTATATTCTAGTTTTTTGAATATTCATCACATAATGAAATCCGTTATAACACTCGGCAGCCCGAGGCCTGCATTGCAGTGGATGCTGGCAATGACTACCTGACAACGTACCTTTGCCGAGAGAATAACCAGCCTGTACCTGAAAACCAGCAATTCATTTTTAAGGAGGTAAAGCTCATCTTAAATTACGATTAATTTACTTGTTTGTAAATAGAAATTTAAAGATGCTTCCATGTTATTCATAATATATCTTCAAAGTTGTAATTATTCATGCCTTGTTTTTTAGTTTTCCAACTTGTCACTTTCATTAAATGATAGTTATCTATATAAAATATGCCAAATAATCTGAGTAAGTATCAGATGTGGTTGATAAAAGACGTCCCATACATAAACTGTTATCCAGGATATTGTTTTGTACAATAGAAACAGAAAACCATACCCCAAACAAATGTAATCATGAAATCAGAAATATTGCTTTAGAGCACTTGTAGGGTAAGCTGTGATTGCAAAATAGTATTCTGTCTGAACTATTTAAATTAATTCCTGATCTTGGTTATCTTTTGTTTTTATATCTTCAGGATGGTTCAATCTACCACGTCCAGTCAAAGAAATGTATAGAGGCTGTAGTCAATGCATTCAATAATGATCGTCCAGGGCCATTACTGCGCCCATGTTCAGATAGTGATTACCAGAAATGGCTCTTTCAAGAAAGAAAATGATCTCTATATGTTTACATCCATTAGTAGCCAGATAAACAGGAATCCATTGACTTCATAGGTTCGAAAAGCAGCCATGACCAAAAAGTAACAGAGTTTTCTTGTGGAAAAATGGGATCTTAATTTTTTTGGACATTGCCTTTAGAGTATTTAGTATGGAATTTTAATATTTCAGTAATATTATGGCATCTTTGTATCAATTTTTTCATTGAAATCTTTATATTTAGTAATAATGACTCAAATTTATATTAAAAAAAGACCCTTAACTTTATAAAGGATAATTTTTAAGTGCGAACTTGTGTAATTGGTAAGAAATTTAACTGCAAGTATTTGTGTTGAACTTAAATGATGAAGGACCTCTGAGATTTAGTCACTCCTCTGAAGGGCTTTAATGAAATAAGGATTGGAAATGAAATTTGGACTTCATTCCTGTTGTTACTGCTTGTGATCTGCGATATCATAGTTACAAGAAAGGACACAAAATTGCCAACCTAATTCACGTAGAGTATGAGCAGAGACCTTCTCTTTCACCAAGGGTGAAGATAAGGAAAGAGTAAGAAACTTGGGTGGTTTTCTTGTAACTGCAGTTTTGATCTTATCTTTGTTCAATGCACTTTAGACAATAATATTTTTTTCTATAGATCTCAAATTCTTTCAGTTCTTTAATCTTGCCTCTCTTTACTCCAGTGTGTTATTAAAAGTGACACTGCAAACAGGTTTAAGCTAACGAGGTGGCATATATTGGAAGTTCTTGTAAGACATATTTAAAAGTTTGACTTAAAGCATTAAAAATATCTTGGGAATATAAATAGGAAACACAAGGAGAGAAAAATATTTCCAAATAGTGCTGGCTGTTTTTATTTCTGACTGTGGGAAATGGTTTGCCTTTCATGTGAATAAACAAAAAGTGAGGTTATGCACTTGATGTACATTTTGTCCCAAGAAGCATTTTGTCTGGTTTTGTAGACTTAGTGAGATTTCCATTTTTGTTTTGGTACAATTTTGTTTTTGTGGTTAGTGCAAGTATCAGAGATGGATGATCTCACAATCTCTTTATGTTGAAACTGAATTGGAAGGTTAAAGCTGGCCTGGATGTTGACAAATAGCACCTTGGGAGTCATTGATCTTCAGCTGAACAGAAACGCGAGGCTTTGATTTAATGCCTTCTCTGAAAAGTACATAAATATTAGTGTAGATTTCATAGATTTCATGTCCTGTCCTAGGATGAACTTGAAATCTGACTCAAAGGCAAGAGAACTGCCATTGAAACAAACAAACACTCCTGCATGCATAGACCTTGGCAACTGTCCAATTCTTTCATATTTTTTGAACCTGTTTTGGAATATAGGACCCAAACTGAATTAGGTTGAGACTCTGGCATAGTTTGTTCAGCTGCTGCCTTAGCTCCATGGACCAGGGTTCAATCCTGCGTAGAGTTTGCACATTCTCTTTGTGACTGCATTAATTTCTTCTAGGTTTTCCACTTTTCTCCCACATCCTCAAAAGTGTCCTGTTTGGAACTGTAAAATGCTTCTGGTATATAGATGAGAGGTAGATTTTGGAGTAGTTTTTACGAAGAGTAAAACTGACTAGTGTTTGATTAGGGTAAATGCTGTATACTGGTTGGTATGGTCTGAAGGGTTATTTCTGTGTTGTATCTCTCTAACTTGGGTTTACCCAACTTGGGGTCCATGGACCCTTTGTTTAATGGTATTGGTTCATGGCATAAAAAAGTTTAGGAACCCCTGCTCAAACTCTTTGGGTTGTTAAGTTGGGACGTAGGTAATCATTATAATGAAATCTTGCTTGCCTATACATTGCTAAATTTTGGTGTACCTATTTGCCTTTGACTTGGAATTGACCGTATAAAAACACTGGAGTAAAATTTTGGCAAGATTATGACGAACTCAAATTATATATTTTTAAATGATTCTGTTCCAAGTTGTGGATAACACAAATGATTTGTCCTGATGAGCTTTTCTTTCTGAAATGCTTCAAAAGACTTGAACTTAAGTTTGAAGCTAAGTTCACATTGGGTTAAATTGTTTTTACATTCTCTTTTGCTGGCTCATTCCAGTCAATATAGCTGTGATATCATATGCTGCAGATGAACAACAAATGTACCATGGCTCATTTGAATACTGAAGTCTTTTATTTTGATATGAGATTTGAAAGAGCTCTATTTTTGCACTCTAATTGGAAAATGTGATTAACTTTATTGCAGCATTTGGTCTAGTTTCTTTTACAACAAATGGCCAAAAACTATATAAATTCACAAGTGCTGTATATGCATACATGGTCACTAAACTGTGACAATTCTACAGAGCAGAGCTGAGCTAGATGGATTTCCTGATCTATATATTTGATATGATGCTAACTGAATCCTGAATATGGGGAATATAATTTTAAATAGTTTCAGACAGCAAATTACTGGAAATGTAAGGGCTTTAACTTATAAAAATACAGTGATCTCTTGGGGCTTCCATAATGTGTAATATTTTGTCTAGAACTATTTTTATTGAGGGAACGTATTTAAATCTTCATGTTCCTGCAGTGTGTTGACTATGCAAGCATTTTTTTTAGGGATTGTGAAGTTGAAGTCATTTTAAATCAAATTAATTGCTGCTGCTTGGCAGCCATGTTGGTTTTTGAATTGCACCTGATAGTGTTTGAGATATGACTGTTTAAGAAAAAATTACCTTGGATATGAATTCAGATGCAAAAGGATTTCCTCTCTCAAATAATGGGGGTTGTTTTTGATTAAGAAACTAATTTTCTAATCTACCTTTTTGTAAGATTTTTGCTGTTCTCCAGCATCTTTCTTGAATCTCAACTAAGTGACTGCATAGCCTGGTGGTTGAATTGTATAGTTGCCCACAAATGCTGTAACATCAATTCAGTGCGATAATATTTTTTTGTTTTTCACTTGCTAGCTTGCTGGCAGGCTAACAATAAATGTAAAATGCTGCTCAGAAAAAATGGAATTAATGGTAAATTTTTAAAGGGTTTCCAGTAAATTGTGAGAAAAATCATGTGTTGGTGAGAATCAAAAGAACACTGTACTGTTGAATTATTTTTTTTCCCCAATAAGGTGTCGCTTGCACTTTACAAAATCCAATACTCCTGAATCTGTCCTTGTGATGCTTTTGAGTATGTTGGTTGGGCTCTTTTTTTGGAAATTAATGTATTAAACTTGTACAACAATCCCCTGAATGTTTCTTAAAGCAATAAAATTGTTGCAGGGAATTGTGTGAAACTTTCAAAGTTGTGAGATCTGTTAATTATCAGGTCATGTGTAATCATGGATATGCTCTGGTGAACCCATCTTTGTCAACTGCAGCTGAAATATACTCTAGGCAAGTTTGCATTAGGAGGCTATAGATTTGGGGTAATCACACTAGCCAGACTCAAGGTAATGTAGTCCAAGTATCAGCAGAAAAATTGCAACCAATAGTTTGGCAAAGAACCTGGGCTTGTTTTGCTTAGAAAAGACTTCTAGCAATTCCCAAAGCAGATAATCTATTTTGGGTGCTCTCTCAGGGTGAATTTGCGGGGCAAGGTAAATGTTCGAGCATGTCCTCAAACCTCAGTGAGGCAAAATGCCTCTTGATATGGAAATCCCCAAACATGACTAGTCAGTGGAGAAGAAGCATTCAGAATAGCACTAAAAACCTTGCATCAATGTGTCTTATCTGGAGTATACAGAAGTCTTGTGTAAATGTGGAAGGAGGACACAACCTCACAGCCAAACCACTTGCCTATACTTTTAGACACCACCTGCCCCATTCATAATGAAGGCTGTTGGCCCTACAGTGATCTCAATAGTTACTTCAATCCACAGAACCATAGTGGAACCAAATTATCTTTGATTTTAAGGGATTGCTGAAGAAGGAAGAGAAGTAATTGTCAGTATTTCACTTCCTTTCTGGTAAGAGGAAATGAGATGAAGGAGCAATTCCAACATCAGCAATTGAAGTCCTGCCTATGAATTTAATGTTTCCATGATGAAAAAACTGCTTGGGGAGTGTGCATTTTGGTATGGAGTTGCAGGTTATTCCTCTTCATGTGTATTGGGTGGCATTTTTGCCAAATTCCTCAGCATGTCTGTTTTTTTTTTCCTTTCTTTTTCAATCTTTTTATCAGTTTCATAAAGATATAAACATGACATAGTAGTTATTGGGAATACATTGTTATAATTAACATGAGTGATTATAAAGCCAAATAATACTTAAATGATAAAACTCCCAATCATATAGGATACCAATGAATAATATAGAACAAAGAAAAATATCTAAACAAAAATCATGAAAAATGAAAAAAAAAATAACCCCCCCCCCCCAAAAAAAACTAATCTAAACAGAATTAATCAACTAAACTAAAAAAAAGACCTGGGCTGTTTTAACATAATAAAAAATGGGAGAAAAGAAAACCTTAAGTGTCGACGACTCCGTTCCTCTCAACCAACATTACAGAGAAGTAAAATAAGTTTGGAAATAGTCAAATTACACCATATGAAAATGCTGAATAAATAGCCTCCAAGTCTTTTCGAATTTAATGGAAGGGTCATAAACAACACTTCTAATTTTTCCCAAATTTAAACATAACATAATTTGTGAAAACCAATGAAATATGGTAGGATTAATCTCTTTCCTATTCGGCAAAATGGATCTTCTAGCCTTTAAAGTAAGAAATACAATCATCCAATGAGCTGAAGAGGTTAAATGATTTAATTCTATCATTGGTAACCCAAAAATAGCAGTAATTGGGTGAGGTTGTAAGTATATTCAAAACTGTTGAAATAATATCAAAAATATCTTTCCAATATTTTTTCAACAAAGGACATGATCAAAACATGTGAGTTGAAGAAGCTATCTCGGAGTGACATCTATCACATACAGGATTTATATAACAGTAATAACAAGGTAATTTATCTTTGGACATATGAGCCCTGTGCACTACTTTAAACTGTATCAATGCATGTTTAGCACATATAGAAGATGAATTAACTAATTGAAGAATTTTTTCCCATTTTGCAATCGGTACAGTAATCTTAAGTTCCCTTTCCCAATAAGTTTTAATTTTATTAGGTACATCAGGACATAAATTTGTAATTATATTATAAATAATTGCTACAACACCTTTCTGAGAGAGATTTAAATCTAAATTTTTTTCCAAAATATCCATTGGATATAAGTGTGGAAAATTAGGAGAAACAGTAATTAAAAAGTTTCTAACCTGTAGGTATCTAAAAAAAGTGAGATCTAGGTAAATTATATTTATTAGATAGTTGATCAAAGGACATAAAACAATTATCCAAAAATAAATCACAAAATCGTACTATACCTTTGATTTTCCAATCTAAATAAGTTTGATCCATATTGGAAGGTTGAAAAAAGAAATTAGGTATAATAGGACTTGCTAAAATAAATTAGTTCAACCCAAAAAATTTTGGAAATTGGAACCATATACGTAAAGTATGCTTAACTATTGGATTATTCATTTGTTTATACAGTTTAGAAAGAATGAAAGGAAGCTAAGTCCCTAAAACTGAACCCAGTGAAAACCCTTGTAATGAATTACATTCAAGATTTACCCAATGTGGACTTGAAATTGCATCCAAGTCTTGTAACCAAAATTTTAAGTATAGAGTATTAATTGCCTAATAATATAATCTAAAATTCGGGAGTGCTAACCCTACCCCCCACACCTTTTTTTTAGATTTCTGTAAATGCCTTTTACCTAGCCTAGGGTTTTTGTTCTGCCATACATATGAAGAAATTTTTGAGTCAACATATCAAAAAAAAGATTTTGGAATAAAAATTGGAGCCAATTGAAATACATATAGAAATTTAGGCAAAATAATCATCTTAATAGCATTGACCCAACCAATCAAAGACAAAGACATTGGTGACCATTTAGTAAATAAAAGTTTAATCTGATCGATTAAAGGTAAAAAATTAGCTTTAAATAAATCTTTATACTTTCTTGTGATTATAATCCCTAAACATATAAAAGAGTCAGTAACCAATTTAAATGGTAAACATCCATAAATAGGAACCTGCTTATTTAGGGGAAATAATTCACTCTTATTAAGGTTTAATTTGTAACCAGAAAAATTACTAAATTGAGCCAACAAAGCTAAAATAACAGGAATTGATTTCTCCGGATTAGAGATATATAATAACAAATCATCTGCATATAGTGATAATTTATGTATTTCATTTCTGCAGGTAACACCAAAAATGTTGGGCGAATCACAGATAGCAATTGCCAAAGGTTCAAGGGCAATGTTAAATAATAAAGGACTAAGAGGGCATCCGTGCCTAGTACCGCGAGATAGACGAAAAAAGGGAGATCTTTGATTATTAGTATAAACCGAAGCTACAGGGGTATGATATAATAATTTAATCCAGAATATAAATATCAGACTAAAATTAAATTTCCCGAACACACTAAATAAATAAAGCCATTCAACTCTATCAAAGGGTTGCTCAGCATCTAATGAAATAATACATTCTGGAGTGTTAAATGAGGGGGTATAAACAATATTCATTAGCCTCCTAATATTAAAAGATGAATAATGGTTTTTAATAAATCCTGTTTGGTCCACAGATAAAATTTTAGGTAATACCTTCTCTAACCTAGTTGCTAAAATTTTTGAATCTACATTCAAAAGAGATATCGGTTATATGATGCACAATCAGTAGGATCTTTATTCTTTTTAAGAATTAAGGAACTAGAAGCTTCATAAAATGATTGTGGTAATTTGTGTTTTTTTTTCCAAGCGGAGTTACTAGCTTGATGCTTAACCCAGCACGAACGGAAAGCGTGGAAAGGGCCGGCTGGTCCAAACCTGGGACCATTGGCCTCGAAGTTCAGTGCTGATGCCACTGCACAACCGGCTGGTCAATAATTCTTTAGTTCCCCAATTCTGTTTCAGTTTAAGACAATCCAGGGTTAGCATATTTTAGAGTAATTTGCATGTGCATTATTTGATTATGTCCTTCGAGTGAAATACAAGTTCTAGCTGATTGGATAGTCATTACAAGAAGGGAGGCTTAAATATTTCTGCCGAGTACAATTTTTTTGCCTCCAGTAAGTTTTGACCATAGCAAGGAAAGCTGGGCAGTGACTACTGTACAATATTTGTGATAATTTAATGGTAATTGTAAATCGAAGTTAGGCCCATAGAAAACTTTAATATTTTATAGGTCAAAACTAAGATGTAAATCCTTCTCAGTCATTTCATGCTTTGCATCAATTACATTAAATTGTTTGAGAATCTTTGGGAGATGTACCACATGTGTAATCAGCCTACTAAAGAATATGGAAGGTATTGAGTTTAAATGAGTAAATAATGATACTTTGGAGTATATCAGCATTATAAGGGTGATCAAATCACCAGGTACTGAACAAGTATATCTTTATGGGAAGTAAGACAATACTTGGGGCCTTGGCAGAGAGTTTTATCTTTTTTATTTATAGCTGAGTTGGTAGAATGATGGGAGGATAGTTAATGTTGTGCCTTTCAAGAAAGTCTGCAGGAGTAAGCCAGGGATCTGTAGGCCGGTGAGCCTTTATGTTGTTACAGTTTTTGAAAGGTGTTCTTAGAGATCAGTTATTTGCATTTGGAAACTCATGTACTGATTAAGAATAGCCAGCACGGCTTTGTGCATGGAGATCATGTTGAACAAACCTAGATCTCTTTTCTAGAGTGTTTTTGTTTTGAAAAGTTGAGCAAGAGGATTGATGACGAAGTTGACCTCATGGATTTTAGCAAGGCCTTTGACATGGTAGGGTGGTTTAAAAGTTCAGAACGTGCAGGATCAAGTCAGAGCTAGCAAATTGGATATTAGACTGGTCAGAGGCAGGGGGTGGCAGTGGAGGATTTTTTCAGACGGGAAGCGTGTGACCAGTGATGTGCTCAGGGATCAATGCTGGATCCACTTGTTTGTCAGATAGGTTAATGGTTTAGATACGAATATAGATAGTGTGGTAAATCTGCAGATTACACCAAAATTAGTGTTGCAGTGGACTGTGGAAAAAGGTGTAAGGTTAATGCATGATCCAGTTCAACTGGATCAACTAGATTCTATTTGTAGATTCTATGGTATTTCTTTATTTTTCCTGCAAGTTAATGAATCTCAAGGAAGTATGGTAGCTGACAGACTTGGATAATAAATCTACTTTGAACTGGGGAAGTGGTCAAGGGAATTGCATATGGAACTTAACTCGGACAAGTAAAAAGTGATGTGTTTCGAGTCATAAAACCAGGACGGGACATCGTGAATGGTTGGGCCCTGGGGAGTGTTGTTGAACAGAGACATAGGGGTGCAAGTAGATAGTTTGCTGAAAGTGGGCACATGGGTAGACAAGATGGTAAGGTCTTCACAGACAAAGCATTAAGTACTAGAGTTGGGATGTCATGTTGCAGTTGTACAATATGGTTGTTTATTTGGATTATTCTATGCTGTTTCTACTCACCACCCAATATAAAGGATGTGATTAAGCTGGTGAGAGCATGGTACAAAAAAGATTGACAAGGTTGTTGCCAGCATTGGAGGGCTTGAGTTATAAGAAGAGATTGAACAGGTTAAGGTTTCTTTTTCCTGAGCAATTAAGCTGAGAGGTGACATGATAGATGTACATAGAACTATGAGGGGCATTGATTGGTTATTTAAGAAGTGTCAGTTCCCTATGGTAAGTGTATCTAAAATTAGAGGACATGGGTTTAAGGTGAAAGGGAGGAGGTTTAAAGGAGGACTGAGGAGTAAACCTTTTGTGGAGTAATTGGTTTCTAGAATATGTTAGGGGAGGTGGTGAAAGAACAGGAGGAGCAGTGACAACATTTAAGAAGCATCTGAACGGGAACTTGAATGAAGGGGAATAGAGAGAATTAATACAAGCAAATAAGATTAATATAGATAAGACCATAAGACATTGGAGCAGAATTAAGGTCATTTGGCTTATCGAGTATGCTCTGCCATTCGATCACGGTTCATTTATTTTCCCGCTCAACTCCATTCTCCTGCCTTCTCCCCGTAACCTTTGCCCTTGCTAATCAAAAACCTATCAACTTCCACTTAAAATACCCCCAGTGATTTGGACTTCACAGCAGTTTGACAATGAATTCCACAGAATCACACCCTCTGGCTAAAGAAATTCTTCTTCATCTCTGTTCTGAAGGCATGTCCTTGTATTCTGAGGCTCTGCGTCCTGGTCCTAGACTCCCCCACTATCAAAAAGCATCTCCAGATCCACTCTATCCAGGCCTTTCAATGTTCAGTGAGATCCACCCCGCCCCCCACCCGCCCCAACACCATTTCTTCTTAAACTCCAGAGAGTACAGCCCCAGTGCCGGCAAACATTCCTCATACGTTATAGCTTTCGTTCTTGAGAACCTCCTATGGACCCTCCCTAATCCTAGCACATCCTTTCTTCATCAAGGGGCCCAAAATTGCTCACAATACTCCATGTGCGGTTTGCCCAATGGTTTGAAAAGCCTCAGCACTACACCCTTGCTCTTGTGTTCTAGTCCTCTCAACATGAATGCTAACATTGCACTTGCCTTCTTTACTACTGACTTAGCCTGCAAGATAACCATTAGGGAAACCTGCGGTAGGACTCCCAAATTCGTTTACATTGCCAATTTCTGAATTCGTTCCCATTTACAAAATAGTCTTTGCGGATATTCCTTAAATCAAAGTGCTTGACCATACATGTCCCTACTCTGTATTCCATCTGCCAATTCTTAGCTGATTCTCCTAATCTATCCAAGTCCTTCTGCAGACTCCCTGTTACCTCAAAAACTGCCTGCTCCTCCACCTATCTTTGGATCATTGAGAAACTTGGCCAGAAAGCCATCTATTCTGTCATCCAAATCATCAACAGATGATATGAAAAGTAACTGACCCCTGTGAACAGCAGTAGCCTCCTTTAATCTTGCTCTTTGCCTTCTGCCAGTCAGTTAATGTTCTGCTCATGCTAGTATATTTCCTGAAATACCCTGGGCTCTTATCTTGCTTAGCAACCTCATGAGCGGCATCTTGTCAAAGGTCTTCTGAAAATCCATGGTTATTTCCTCAAAGAATTCCAACAGATTTGTCAAGGAAAATGCTAACTTAAGTCTATTTTGTGGTATGCCTCCAAGTATCCCGAAACTTCATCCTTATTAATGGACTCTTAATAGCTTGCCAACCATTGAAGTCAGGCTAACTAGTCTATAATTTCCTTTTTTTTTTGTCCTTCCCTTTGTAGAGTGGAGTGACATTTGCAATTTTCCAGTTCTCAAATTCCAGATCATGAACTTTGAGTCTGAGTTCCTCAAGCATCTAACATGCTGCAGATGTGGTCATCAGGGACCACAATGATGTCCATCAGTTCCCACACTAAGCAGATGCAATGCATTGCCAGATACCGCATCCCTACTTCATTACTATAATTTTTTAAGTTAATGATATAAAAACAAATTTCCCAATTCTTACCCACTACCCATCTGTGTCTCCTTGGTGAAGCTTCACAAGCCAAAGCCTCTGACCTCAAGCTCTTACACTAGCCCATTCACACAATGGCCACTCCAAACTGACTTCTAGGCCCCTGGCCTTCATCTCTTTCTGCTGAAGCCTCTTGAGCCAAAGCCTCAGTTCCCTAGTCTTTTCCCACTCACACTATGGTCACTTCACTTAAACCTCACTTGGTGTTATTGGCCCAAGGGAAACTCACACACAAGACCTGCTCTCTTCAATGGCTCTGTTCTTCCATAGACCTTGTTTTTGCTCCTTCAAAAGTCATAGAACATAGATATTTACAGCACATTACAGGCCCTTCAGCCCACAATGTTGTGCCAACCATGTAATCTACTCTAGAGACTGCCTAGAATTTCTCTAGCGCAGAGCCCTCTATTTTTTTAAGCTCCTTGTACCTATCTAAGAGGCTCTTAAAAGGCCCTATTGTATCCGTTTCTACCACCACTGCCGGTAGTGCATTCCACACACCCACCACTCTCTGTGTGGAAAAACCTACCCTTGACATCCCCTCTATCTATTTCTGAGCACCTTAAAACTATGCCCCCTTGTGTTAGCCATTTCAACCCTGGGAAAAAGCCTCTGTCTATCCACATGATCAATGTCCCTCATCATCTTATACACCTCTGTCAGGTCACCTTTCATCCTCCAACGCTCCAAGGAGAAAAAGCCAAGTACACTCAACCTATTCTCATAAGGTACACCCTCCAATCCTCCAATCCAGGCAGCATCCTTGTAAATCTCCTCTGCACTCTCTCTATAGTATCTACATCTTTCCTGTAGTGAGATGACCAGAACTGAACATAGTACACCAATTGAGGCCCGACCAAGGTCTTGTATAGCTATCCAAACAATATCTGAAAGATAGACAAGATGGTTGGCCAATGCCCTCAAAGGAGAAATAAGAGTTAAATTAAAAATTTCAAATTGTAGAGAATTAATGGTGGCGATGGGTGGGGAGGGAAGCAGAAGAAAATGGAGAGTCAGAAAGGAAGATCTGTGTGAGATGAGCCTAAGTTATTGAATGGTGCAAGTGGTGGCACTGGCACTGACTGAAGGAGTATGGATAAATGAGTGAAGGTGGTGTCAGTAGGAGGAGATGAATGAAATCTGGAATACCAGAATGTGTGAGATTGTTTCAACTGATGGTATTCTTCATGACCTTTTATGAAATGACAGTCTCAACTGCCATGTAATTAGACATTTTTCTTTACTGACTTTTTCAATGGTTCCAGAGCAGTCAATAAACTATTAATTTATAGCATATACTTCTAATGAAAGATTATTGATTTAAATTGAATTATGGCCTAATTCTACTCCTATGCCCTATGATCTTAACATTAATCGGACATTCCACAGATATTTCCTAACCTTTCCTTTCAAGAACTTTAAAAATTTTAACTTGCTTGATTTTGGTATGAAATCAGAGGCAAATTCCTGGTTAAAGTACTGCTTACCAACAGTGTTTTTTAATTTGGAGGGTAACCAGCTCTGATGCCTACCGTTTTTCAGTCATTAAAAGGTGCATGTTCGTTACATATGGACACAAGTAATAGGACCAGGAGCAGACAATGTGGCCCCTCAGTCTGCATCACTGTTCAATAAAATCATGACATCTGTTCCCCATTCCTCCCTGTTCCCCATTCCTCCCTATTCCCCAAGTTGCAGAGCTCCCCATGTGTTTGAAACAAAAGCTGTTGCAAACTTTTATCCAATGATATAGCTTCCCCAACTCTGTGGGGCAGAGATACCTAGAAAACTGCTGTTGTCCGAGCAAAGAAATAGCACCTTTGTGTTAAATGGGCAATTATCCAGAAACTGTGCTAACGAGCTACACATTTCTGCAAAAGGGAAAACATCTCAGCAATTATGTCAAATCTTCTCTCATATGACACACTTCAATAAGGTCATATCCCTTTCCAATGAGTAGAGGTATAGTGTATGTAGCTTTTCCTCATCAGACAGCCTTTGTTTCCAGATTCAAGTTCAAGTTTATTGTCATGGACCTAGAAGCTGAGGGCATGAATGCCATGGAAATTAGCCATTACCAGCAGGAGTGCAGAGTATTTAATATTTCAGTAATGTTTGAGTAATATTATAAATATATTGATTGATTAAGCATTCTTTGTTTACATAATTCATTTATGGGTTATACGTGAGAAGTACATAAATGGCATATGTAAATGCCTCATTTTTTAAAAAAAAAAAGTAAGTAAGCAAGTATTTCTAGCTCCTGCATTTTTTCTTTTGATTAATTTCTGGAGTTACAAAGCATGACAGTGACATTGAGTAAGTTATACAATGAACCCAAGATGACTACCTACCTGCCGAAGTGCAGCATACTTCTCTTCAGAAGGGGGAGAGAGATGTTCAAGTTTAAAAATAAAACACAGAAAACAGATGAAATTAAAAGCAAGGAGTGTTGCCATGGGTTCATAAACAGTGAGTACTGAGTGATGATAATAAATAATATAAAAAGCAAAAATGACTGGCTACATGAGAGAGCCAGACACGTTGGATTGCACAACAGATAACTGATGGAGTAGGAGGAGATGAATGAAATCTGAAATACCAGAATGTGTGAGATTGTACAGAGTGATCAGTACTTTGAAGCAAATTAAATAACCAATGAAAAACAAGTGCAGAGTTGCTGCATACAATGGATGAAAGACCTACAGTTTCTTTAGAAGTTTAACTTAACTCCTCCAAGCAAGCCAACTGAAATGAGCTTTGCTGATACTGTGAACATAATGCAAGAACATTTAGAACCAAAACCATTGTTAATTGTAGAATGCCTTGGGTTTCAGAAGCGGAATCAAAAGGAAGGGGAGTTTATTTCAGCTTTCGTGGCTGAATTGGAGAAAATATCGGAGCATTGTCAGTTCAGTGATTGGCTTAATGACACACTGAGAGATCATTTAGTTTGTGGAATCTTACAAGAAAGCATTCAAAATGGCTCCTCATTGAAGCTCAACTCACATTTAGAAGAACAGGTGAAATGGCTGTATCAATGGAAGCAGCAGCCAGAGACAAAGTTGCAACATCTAAACAGAAACCTGCCTGGCCAAACAAATTCTGTTACCATTGTGGCAGGAGCTCACATACACCAGGCCAATACAGGCTTAAGGGTGAAACTTGCAGAAAATGCAACGAAGAACACATGAAGAGCATGTTGGGCAGACAAAAATAAATAGACTACACAGGGAAGAGATAAAGATTAAAATGTCAAGTGTCAGTTTCAAAAAGTGCATGAATCTGTATGCTGTGGATGAAAAATCTGATAATGTGAGTGACGCCGGACTGGATAGCTTTGAGATTCAAAATTTGAAAACTACTACGAGACAAGCAATATGGCTTACACCAGCAGTGGATGGCTAATTAATTAAAATAGATTTGGACACTGGTTTGGCTGTTTCAGTCATTCTACAAAAATGAGTTGTATGGTATTTCTAAGATGCTGATCTGAAGCCTTAAGAGATCCAGTTAAGAACTTTTACTGGAGAAAAGATAAATCCTGTGAGGATGTATTTCACAACAGTGAAATACAACAACCAACAAGGCACATTGGCTTTGTAGAAGGTAAAACAAGAGGGCCAGTATTGTGGTATGGGATTGGCTGAGACAACTACAACTTGATTGGAGATCCACAATTTGCATGCCACATCCTCGTTAATAAAGCCAACTAAAAGCAAATTAAGAAAGATAGTGGATGATGCCACAAGTGTTCAATGATGGCACTGGAAAACGCAAACAAGGTAAAATAGTGTTAATGCAAATACCACACTCAAGTTTTACAAAGCTCATCAGGTTTGATAAGTCATCTGTGATAAAGTAGCTAGTGAGCTATATCACATAGAGGCTGGGTTGAATGAAGCCCTTGGGCAATACCTGTGGTCCCAATAGCCAGAAGGATGTGTTCATTAGAATCTGTGGTGATTTTAAGGTCACCATCAATCCAGTACTGAAAGTAGATCAATACTCTCTGACCAGGATGGCGGATATCTTTGCAAACCTTTTTGGAGGGAAACACATCAGTAAAGTAGACTTAGCTAAGGCCTACCATGAGGGGATCCAGGAGTGCCCCTATTACCTGTTTGAAGAGAGACAGAGAGAGACATTTATCATTGATGGTTTGTTTGGAAAGGAGAGAGAGATGAAGATTGATGGTTGGTCTGACACGGGAGTTAACTTTGGAGTTTTACTTTGGAGATAAGAACTGAGCACTCGAAGGTTGCTATGGTGACCAACAGGACATTATTGATGTTGCTTCCAAGGACTTGTTGCCTGCTCACATTCCTTTAAAGACAAAGGAAGGAGGGACTCTTTGAATGACAGGTGATGCTCAGCCTGGTGAGATAAATAGGAGGTCAGATGATACAGACCTCAGATACATGATCTGGACACTGAGTGAGCATTGTTGGGACTGCAGAGAAAGTGGGTTTTGGAGGATCGATCAGGTGGATTGATCCAAGTGCTCTGCCAGTGAAAATTCGAAGGCAAGACCGGTGGGGAGTTGTCCATGTGTCCGACCCTGGCCTCGGTAGACAACTCAACCACACCGAAGTACGGTCCCCTTTGTTGTTAGGTCACAGTCGGTGACCTGTGAAGGATTTCGGAGGACGACGAGGAGATCGACGACAACAGCACACCTGAAGACTCAACTCACCCTCTCTCTCCATCGCTATTCAACTACATACCATGAACTGAACTGAACTGAACTTTACTCAACATCGTAAGACTGTATCTTTTTACCCCTAGACTTAAAGAAGCTTGGTTTTTCATACATATTTTTCCACACTTACTGATTTTCTTACTTACGTATATAATTCTTGCTAACCTGTTTGATTTATCTTCACGTAGTTTACTGTATTGCATAGTTATTAATAAATATTATTAGTTATTAGCAATGCTAGACTCCAAAGTGGTTTCTATTTCTGCTGGTTTCTTTATTCCCGTCACGGGCTACGTGATACTATGTACAGATGGAGGTGAAAGAAGAGTCCAAAGTGTTTCTCACTTTAATCACTCACAAAAGGCTTTATCACTATAATGGGCTTAATTTTGGAGTAACATGTGCATCTGCACTCTGGCAGAAAGCTATGGACCAGATGTTGCAAGGCTGTCCAGGCACTCGGTGTTACGAGGAAGACATCACTGTTACGGTAAGGATGACAAGGAACATCTCCAAAATCTCAAGACAGTGTTAAAAAGATTAGAAGATTATGGGCTCAGAGCACAATGTGAAAAGTATGAATTCTTTAAACTAAGCATCACTTGTTCTGGTCACACCATTGATGCACAGGCATTCCACACGTGCTGAGAAAATTCATGCAGTGGAGGATGCCCCAAGAGCAAAGGACATGTCCCAGTTGTGGTCTCTTTTATGACCTGTTAATTACTGTACTATAACAGGTTCCTGCTCAAACTGGCTACTGTGCCCTGCTCCTTGAACTCATTACTACAGATTGGGAAGAAATGGCAATGGACAAAGCAGTGTGAGGAGGCTTTCCAAAAGGTAAAGGAAATGGTGACGTCAGACTCTGTACTCGGACATTATTCTCCATGTTGTCCAGTGAAGCTTGCCTGTGACATCTTGCCTTATAGGTGCAGTTATGTCGCACCTTATGAGTGATGGAAGCGAGTGCCCTATAGCCTTTGCATCACATTCCCTTACCGCTACAGAGGAAAATTATGCACAGATTGTCAGAGTGGCCTTGAGTCTGGTTTAGGGTGTAAATTCTTTCAATCACTACCTGTATGGTAGAGTGTCTATTTTTAATCCACAGAAGGGTGCTCCACTGACAGCTGCAGCAAGAGTGCAGAGATTAGCTTTGTTTCTTGCAGGACACAATGGCAAGAGTTCTTGAAGAGTGGAGTTATATTTGCAATTTTCCATTCTGCGGAACCATTCCAGAGCTTAGTGAATTTTGAAAGATCAATACTAATGCCTTCACAATCTCTTCCGCTACCTCTTTCCAAAAACTGGAGTGTAGTCCACCTGGTGCAGCTGATATCTACCTTCAGACCTTTCAGCTTCCCTAGCCCCTTCTCCTTAATAATAGCAACTTCACTCATTTCTGCCCTCCGACTCTCTCAAACTTCCATCATACTGTTAGTGTTTCCACAGTAAAGACTGACACAAAGTACTTGTTCAGTTCATCCTCCATTTCCTTGTCCCCCAATACTACCTCTCCAGCATCATTTTCCAGCAGTCTGATACCTACTCTTACATCTCTTTTACTCTTTCGATATCTAAAAAATCTTTTTCTATCCTCTTTGATGTCATTAGCTAGTTTACCTTCATATTTCATCCTTCTCACTCCTTATGGCTTTTTAGTTGCCTGCTGTTGCTGTTAAAAGCTTCCCAATCCTCTAACTTTCCACTAATTTTTGCACTACTATATCCCTCTTTTTTGCTTTTATGTTGGTTTTGACTTGCCTTGTCAGCCACACTTGTGTCATCCTGCCTTTAGAAAACTACTTCTTTTTTGGGATGTATCTATCCAGCAACTTCCGAATTGCTTCCAGAAACTCCAGCTATTGTCGTTCTGCTGTCAACCCTGCTAGTGTTCCTTTCCAATCAAATTTGGCTACCTCCTCTCTCATGCCTCTGTAATTCCCCTTACTCCACAGTAATACTGATACATCTGACTTTAACTTCTCCCTCTCAAATTGTAGAGTGAATTCTATCATATTATAATCATTAAACAACAGGAATTCTGCAGATGCTGGAAATTCAAGCAACACACATCAAAGTTGCTGGTGAACGCAGCAGGCCAGGCAGCATCTCTAGGAAGAGGTACAGTCGATGTTTCAGGCCGAGACCCTTTGTCAGGACATCCTGATGAAGGGTCTCGGCCGGAAACGTCGACTGTACCTCTTCCTAGAGATGCTGCCTGGCCTGCTGCATTTACCAGCAACTTTGATATTATAATCATTGTCTCCTAAGGGTTCCTTTAGCTTAAGATCTCTAATCAAATCCAATTCATTACTCAACACCCAATCCAGAATAGTTGATCCTCTAGTGGGCTGAACCATGAGATGCTCTAAAAAGCCATCATGTAGGCATTCTACAAATTCCCTCCCTTGGTGTCCAAAATCAGTACCAACCTGTTTTCCTCAATTTACCTGAATATTGAAATCCCCCAGGTCTATTGTAACATTGCCCTTCTGACATGCATTTTCTATCTCATGTTGAAATTTGTGCCCCACATCCTGGCTACCGTTTGGAGGCCTGCACGTAACTCCCATCAGGATTTTCAGCTTTGCAATTTCTTAGCTCTACCCACAATGATTCTACGTCTTCCAATCCTATGTCACCTCTTTCTAAGGATTTGATTTCATTTTTTTACCAACAGAGCCATACCACCCTCTTTGACTACCTGCCTGTCCTTTCAATACAAAGGTATCCTTGAATGTTAAGCTCCCAACTATAATCTTCTTCAGCCTCAGTTCAATAATACCCACAATGTCATACCTGCCAATCTCTGAGTGGCAAGATCATCTACTTTATTCCATATACTGCATGCATTAAATATTATAACTTCGGTCCTGTATTCATCACCCTTTTCGATTTTGTCCTGTTGTTACACCACAACTCAATCCACTGATTGCAATTTTGATTATCATCTACCTGTCCTTCCTGACAGTCTCACTACACACGGCCTCTGCTTGTATACCAACTGCTCCATCCTCAGTCCTATCACTCAGTTTCTCACCCCCCTGCCCAATTAGTTTAATTCCTCCCCATCAGTTCTTGCAAAGCTGCCCACAAAGATATTGGTTCCCCCATGGGTTCAGGTGTAACGCATCCCTTTTGTACAAGTTATACCTTCCCCAGAGGAGATCCCAATGATCCAGAATTATGAATCCAGTTGCTCAGTCACGTGTTCATCTGCCAAGTTATCCTTTTCTTACCCTCACTGCTGCATGGCACAGGCAGCAGCCCAGGGTTTATGACCCTGTAGGACCTGCTTTTCAACTTTCTAACTAGCTCCCTAAATTCTCTCTTCAGGACTTTCTCCCTTTTCCTAACTATGTTATTGGTGTCAATATGTACCAAGCTTTCTGGCTGCTCACCTTCCTCCTTCAGAATGTCATGGACCCAGTCCAAAATGTCCCTGACCCTGCCACCTGGGAGACAACATACCATCCAGGTATCTCTGTCACATCCACAGAATCTCACATCTATTCCGCTTACTATGCAATTCCCTATCACTGTTGTAGTCCTCTTCTCCCTACTTTCCTCCTGAGCCACAGTGCCAGACTCAGTGCCAAAGCACACCCGCAGCAGCTTCCCCCTGGCTGGTCATTCCCCCAACAGTATCCAAAGTGGTGTACTTATTACTGAGGGAACGGCCACAGGGATACTCTGCACTGACTGCCCATTTCCTTTTCCTCTCCTGACAGTCACTCAGCTACCTGCCTCCTGCAACCTCGGGGTGATGAGCTCCCTGTAGCTCCTATCTATCACTTCCTCAGTCTCCAGTATGAGCCCAGGGTCATCAAGCTGCAGCTCCAGTTCCTTAACATGTTCTCTGAGGAGCTGCAGCCCGGTGTACCTGGTGTGGATGTGGTTATCCAGGAGGTCTCCCTGAATTCCTACATCTCACACAAGGAACACAACACAGCCTCCGGAGTCATCCTCACCACTCCAACTATGTCAGTCAGTCAGTCAGTCAGTGTGTGCCGTCCTGAATCCGGGGTTGGTGGCTATGCACCTCCATCTTCTTCAATCTTGCGACAGCACCGAGTACAGCCTCTCCTCCAGTTTGTTCTTGCTGGCCACCTTGGCACTACCTGCCGCTGCCCCCGCCGAACACGAGCCTGAGGCACGTGGCCAAGTGGTTAAGGCATTGAACTAGCGACCTGAAGGTCGTGAGTTCGAGCTCCAGCCGAGGGAACGTGTTGGGTCCTTGAGCAAGGAACTTAACCACACATTGCTCTGCGACGACACTGGTGCCAAGCTGTATGGGTCCTAATGCCCTTCCCTTGGACAACATTGGTGTTGTAGAGAGGGGAGACTTGCAGCATGGGCAACTGCTGGTCTTCCAAACAACCTTGACCAGGCCTGCACCCTGGAGAGTGAAGACTTTCCAGGCGCAGATCCATGGTCTTGCAAGACTAACGGATACCTTAATGATGGTTTGGCACAAACTTGATAGGCCAAAGGGCCCATTTCTATGCTGTGTCCATGACTCAACCAATGCCATCATTTCATACCTTGTAAACCTTCGCTAATTTCTTTCCGGAAAGTGCATCAGATCTACTAATTTCTCTTTCTCTATCATCCTTGTTACATTCTCCAAGAATTCTCCATAATTGGGTACAAATTCACTTTGATAGTACATAGTTGACTTAAAGCCTGAAGATATACTCAAAACACTTGTTCAGATTCTGCCACAGAGACCTATTTTCCCTCCCAAAGATAAAAATAACTTGCCAATCCTGGAAATCCAAAGTAAAAGCAGTTCTTCTTTCTACAGACGCTGAAAATTTCCATGCGTTTCTATATATTTTTCCTCCTCCCCAGCCACAACATGGCTACATTGTGTAGGAGGTGGTTATGTCACAGAACTTCATCAAATCTATTTCAATTCCTCTCAAAACTTTTATTTCTACCACAAAAATAGACAAAGGATAGGACAATCACCTGTGCATTCCCTGAGAAAGGTGACTCTATCTTACTTATTTAGTTCTGAGCATGGATAAGCAATAAGGTTGACCTTAGTATTTTACTACTTATTATGAATGATGAAAAGAAACATTTCATGAAAATGTCGATTATCTGTCTGGAAAAAAAAAAGATGCATCACAATTGAGTTCAGTCTTTGATTCTCAATATTTAGAAGACAATTGAAAGGGATCTGTACCAGCAACTCTGTCTAATTTTTATTTTCAGTACTATTTATAGCGATCCCCTCAATTTTTTGGCTCTCATTCTCCAAAGCAACTATTGTATCTGGGCTCTTTCTTTGTTATAAGACAATTCAAATACACAGAGTGAACAGAAGAGCCTTGCAAATTGATGCAGTTTCCGGTCTCTGCTGATCACAGCTGGTACTTCAGCTCTGCAGATGATTTACATTGTGCAGGGCTGTGGCAGGAGAAAGGAGTTGATCTCCTGCCAGTATCAATGATAGTGCAGCGACCCCTGCTGGAAATGTGCATGTTCACCATAGGTAAGATCGCTTTTGGCAAGTTTGTGATAGCTGTTGTAATAATCTAGCTGAAAGATGTTAACATGGTTAAGGCAGCTTGGGATGACTGAAACTGAATTCCTTTCAAGGAACCAAACCTCCAGGGCAGGAAGGAAAGGAGGGGAAAGTAGATAGAAGATGTGACTAGGATTCTGATTTTAGACCACTTTCCAGCCTCAAAATTGAAGATAAATTTATTATGACAGTACATACTGTCGATGTCACTATATACAACCCTGAGATTCATGTTCTTGCAGGGATACACAGTAAACCCAAAAACACAATAGAATCATTGAAAGACAGCACCCAACCGGACGAACAACCAATGTGCAAAAGACAACAAACTGTAAACACAACAACATTAAACAATTAGGGCTACACAGCAATATCTATCTAAACCTTCAGAAAGCCACAATACTAAACACCACTAGAATAGTCCAACAGGTCTGAGTAATTGAGAAATAATTCTGCTTGGTTATGTCCGTACCTCAGGTTTTACTAGCTTGAGCTGAGAAAAAAACAATAAGTATGGAGAGCACGAAATGAATAGACCTTGAAAGTGAGTCCATAGTTTGTGGAAACCTAATTAAATCTGATAAAGCCTAGTTGCAAAAGTTCTTCTCTTTTACCATTAGATGATTAGCTCCTGGGTGTTCTAAAGACAAACATTGCATAGATTGGCAACCAATTAAAAAAGCTCTTTTTAGTTCAAAGGCAATTTTTATTTACTCACTGCACATGAGTGGATCCTCTACAGAGAGTACGAAGATTCTGGGAGTGCACATAATGGATTATCTCATCTGGACCTTCAACACCACCTCTTTAGTCTAGAAAACACAGCAATGCCCCCTCCCCCACTATTCTAACCAACTTTACAAGAGGGCCTTTGAGAGCATTCTGGCCTGCTCCATCACTGTCTGGTACATGAATTGCAAGGCATCTGACCGCAAGTCCCTATAAAGGATTGTGAGGAGGGTACTGAGAAGATCATTGATATCTCTCTTCCACCCATCTGAGATACTCACGATGAGCGCTGCGTATGCAGGGCCCTTATCATTGTCAGAGAATCCTCCATCCGTCGATCACTTTGGTCCATCAGGCAGGAGATGCTGTAGCATTAGGACAAGATGGGAAACAGCTTCTTCCCCCAGGCTGTAAGGCTACTGAACTCCCTGCCACCACACAGGTCTCATCATGTACAGTATGAAGCACCAGAAGTGTTATACTACTGTATTTACTTTGTAATTTGTGATGAAAATGCACCTTATTATTTGTTAATTTATTTGTGGAAATATTACTTTGTGTGAATTATGTGTACTGTATTTTGCACCTTGGTCTGGAGGAACTTTGTTTCATTTGACACTATACATATATACGACTAAAAATGGTAATAAGCTTGAATTTGAACTTTTTTTATTTTTCATATGATTGCAGGATTTTTGAACACGTGTATAATGTGTATAAAGAATCTTGTCCAATAAATTTAATCTTCAGATCAAGTGATTTAATCTGCTCTGCATTTACAAATTAAGCTATGAAATGTCTGGCCTTGACATGAACCTTTTTGAGTCATTCATCTTATGTTGATTGATATATTTCTAATGCAAATGCTGACGAAGTTCTGAGCTTACAGCAAACAATAAAGGAACATTCCAGAAATGATATCTACTAGTTTCTCAGCAATGGCTTTTTTAATCAATATGCCTTCAGTTAAATGATGGTATCACATTTGTAGAGCATTACTCCCCTCACTAGTGAGGCAGACATATAAAATTGTCTTGCTAGTAGCTTTGACATTTAAGAAGCCGAGAGAAACAATGCAAGCTGCCTATCCACAGTGCTCAGTTCCAATATATTGTTGTTTTGAAACTCAAAGCTCAGTTTAATACCCTTTCTTAATCTCAGACATGTGAGCATGCTATCAGTAGAAGGAAGGAACCACAATGAGGGCTACTTAAAGGGATTACCAACTACCTTTAGATTAATGGCTGATTCGAATCTCCTGGCTATTGCTAGAATTCCACAAGCTGTTTTCAAATTTGACAAAGAGTACAAGCAATGATTTAGCAGCTGCTGAAGGACACGGCATTGCAAGGCTTCTATGTAAGCCCCTCCCAAGCACAGCATATAAATAAGTAATTTCCTTTTCACACTATATAATCATGAGACTCAGACTGAGAAAACAAAGTAGTGAGAGAAGGAGAAGGTTTGTTCTTTCAGTTTGTTATTGGACAAATCACTTAGCTGAAGATAAGCAAGGAGTACTGAGGTGTCTGCATTTTGGCAGTGAAAGCCATCATCGCCATGTCCACAACAACACTTGCTGAACAAGATAAGGACTGCATCACAGTGTCTGTCACGTTGTCCTGAAGCTCATTTGTTCCACACAGTGTTTTACTGTCAGAATCTGTGACTTCTACATATTGGTCTCTGGGGTTGCATGCATAGTTGCTTCGAACAGCTCATGGTTTACCATCTGCTGCGGTTTAAGGGGGGGGGGGCATCTCACTTTCTTCTACCTTGCCAACATCCAGCAGATGGAATAAGCAAGAGGCTTTGCAAGCATTACAGGCTTCCCCGTGGTGCAGGGTGACACTGAATGCTTACGTTATTTATGGGCGCCAGATGCTGATTTTGAGAAGTAGCACAACTAAAAGGGATTTCATTCCCTCCGCATTCAGTTGATATGTGACCATTGGCAGTATATCAGACAGATCAATGTCTGGTATCCTGCTGTCAGTAAATGATACCTTTATTCTGCAATGGTTTTGAGTGCCAACTGCATTTGAAATACAGTATTATGACAAAGGAGAGAGTGACTACTAAATGATCCGGGCTATCTGCTAATCTTATGGCTCCTGCCCCAAGACCTCAAATGCACACTAGATGCACAAGGAAAGTCAAGCTGCCATGTGAGATAGGAGAGGGAAAATGCAGGGCTTGGTCAAGCAATGAATTTGTTGCTTGAATTGCTCTGTAATGCGGGTGTTAAAATTCAGGGTGCCTTGCTTTATACCATGCAACCTGATCAGAAGGATCTGACCAAAGACCTGGCCAGTAACCTAATGGTTGGCTGCTGTGGAGTAAGAGGAGTAGGGGGAGAGAGAAGACAAGAACTTGGGAAGTGAACTGAAGCATTCCTCTTTGTCCAGGCTGTCCATGATTTCACCAGAATAAAACCCCAGTAAATGTAACCTCAATGTCCTGGCCCTCCTATCACAATGTTTGCTTTCTCTTAATTGGACATCAAACCAGTACAAAGTAAAAACTTCAAACTAACTTTTTAAGTCCAAGCGTGACAATTTTCCCAGAAATGGCAACCAATCACACTTGTGGTTATGGATCTTTCCTGTGCCTTTTCTGTGTTAAGGGCTGTCGCCCCATTGTTGAATTGTTTTTCACCTTCAATAGCAAAAGCTACAGCGGCTTTTCTTGTCCTGGGTTTAAAAGGGATGATTTCGGACTGCAACATCTTGTCATGGTTGACGATGTAGAGTGGAAGAAGACAAGTTACAATAAGGGCAAAACTGGATTGGAAGTAGAGATAATAAAATTGCTGTCGTCATGTAAAGGGACACCAATTTGTCCTCCAAGATCTATTGCCACTGTAGTTCTGGCTGGCTGACTGACAGACAAACTAGACAAAATAATGAGTGTGGGACAATAAGTGTTGTCTTCTTGAGAGTGGAAAGCCATTGTCTGTTCAGTGAAAGCACTACCACTCTCTCAGGATGGGATCTCAGCTATCCTATTAACCCATTTGATGGGAGATTGTCAAACTGCAGTGAAATTTGCAACACCTTCAGAACATTGGCATTCAGTGCCAATCAGCAGCAGCCTGAGTGTGCGTGGCTGCAAGCTAAGTTTGTCTGGAGAAGTCTGAGCTTCCAGCACAGAACTCAGAATGTTGATTGATTTCTGCTTGTGCTGCAGTGCAGCTGTGGTATTGGCCAACAGACGCTGCATCATAGGATGGGGCATGTATCCTAATGACCACCACTTTCAGACTGGAAAAGGCAGACTACTGCCACTGCAGTGATCCTGCACAAAGCCCTGTGCATAGTCAGTACCCAACTCCTCCACTTCCCTTGGCAAAACACACAAGCTTTCTGGCATGTCTTGGAATATGAAGAAAGTGAGGGATATAGGTGTGCTGAAAAATGGTTCTGAGGTCAAAGTTCATCCATGATCTTGATCAAAGGCAGGGCAGGCCTGAGGGGCTAAATGGGCTAATCCTGCTTGTAATTCTGATGTCCTTATTCAGTAGTTTCTGGGCCTAGTAGGGCACTCGATGGAATATGATGCTTCCAGATTCATTCCCTGACTTTGGCCACATGTGTGAGGTCATTGAAGCATTTGTGTCACAGTTCTCAGTGAGATTGTGGTGTTTCCTGTCTATCATTTGAAAGTCTGTCTTAAAGGACCTGCCACTGTCCATATTGCTCCACCCCTCTATGGTCTCAGGCAGCTATCTTTCTTCTATACAGTGCCTTTCTTCATGATTTCCCACATCAGATTCAATTGAAGAATAATACCAAAGCTTATCAGTTGCTCTAAATCTGAAATAAAATCAGAAAATGCTGTAAACATTCAGCAGATCAAGCAGCATCTGTAGAGGGAGAAACCGAGTTTACATTTCCAGTTAACAACATTTCATCAGATCTGTGTAGCAGGGAACTAACAGTAGCTGTTGCACATTTTCAATATGGGCAGGGTGGCTTTAAATAATGCCATATAGCTTTCAGTGGTGCTAAATGTTCACAATATTTACTTTCTTTTGAGACATGAATATAAAAGCTTCAGAGTTAATTTTGACTGCATGTAGTTAACAACCAGAAAAGCAGGCAGCGTGGATTTGTATTGTTACCTGAATTAATGATCATGGGTTACTCTTATACAGCAATTCCTATAGAAATGGCTTGCGTTTCTGGGAAAAATGAGGAAGGTGCAGGATAGATGTATTCCAAAATGAAGAAATACTCAATACTCAAATGGTAAAATAGTACAACTGTGGCTGACAAGGCAAGTCAAAGTTGATGTAAAAGCAAAAGAGAATGCATACAACAAAGCAAAAATTAGTGGGAAGACAAAGGATTGGGAAGCTTTAAAACTAAACAGACAGCAACTAAAAGAGTCATTAGGAGGGAGAAGGTGGAAAATGAAAGCAAGCTAGCAAATAATATCAAAGTGGATAGTAAAAGCTTTTTCAAGTATGTAAAAAATAAGAGAGATGAGAGTGGGTATAGGACCGCTAGAAAATGAGGCCAAAGAAATAATAATGGGGGACAAGGAGATGGCAGATGAATTAAGTGTGTAATTTGCATCAGTCTTCACTGTGAAAGACACCAATAGTGTGCCAGGTGTTGAAGGGTGTGAGGGAAGAGAAATAAATGTACAAGGGAGAAGGTGCTCAAAGGGCTGTAAGACCTAAGGGTGCATAAGTCACCCGGACCAGATGAACTGCACCCTAGGGTTCTAAAAGAGGTCATGTTGGAGATTGTGGTGGCATTAATAATGCTCTTTCAAGAATCATTGAACTCTGGCATGGTGCCAGAGGACTGGAAAATTGCAAATGTTACTCCACTCTTTAAGAAAGGAGGGAGGCAGCAGAAAGGCAGTTATAGACCAGTTAGCCTCTCAGTGGTTGGGAAGATGTTGGAGTCAGTTGTTAAGGAGCACTTAGTGATACAGGACAAGATAGGACAAAGTCAGCATGGTTTCCTTAAGGGAAGGTCTTGCCTGACAAACCTATTGGAATTCTTTGAGGAGATTACAAGTAGGATAGATAAAAGGGATTCAGTGGATGTTGTTTATTTGGATTTTCAGAAGGCCTTTGACAAGATGCCACATATGAGGCTGCTTACCGAGATAAGATTATAGGAAAGCTACTGGCATGCTTAGAAGATTGACTGCTTGGTAGGAGGTAGTGAGTGGGAATAAAATGATCCTTTTCTGGTTGACTGCCAGTGACTGGTGGTGTTCCGCAGAGGCCGATGTTGGGACCACTTCTTTTTATGCTGTATATAAATGATTTAGTGATGGAATAGAAGGCTTTGCTGCCAAGTTTGCAGATGATACGAAGATTGGTGGAGGGGCATAAAGTGTTGAGAAAACAGGAAGGCTGCAGAAGGACTTAGACAGATTAGGAGAATGGGCAAAAAAGTGGCAAATGAAATACAATATTGGAAAATGCATGGCCATGCACTTGGGCAGTAGAAATAAGCATGCAGGCTATTTTCTAAAAGGGGAGAAAATGCAAAAATTTAAGATGCAAAGGGACTTGGGAGACATTGTGCAGAACACCTTAAAGGTTAACTTGCAGGTAAAGTTGGTGGTGAGGAAAGCAAATGCCATGTTAGCATTCATTTCAAGAGGTCTAGAATACAAGAGCAAGGATGTGATGCTGAGGCTTTATAAAGGCACTGGAGAGGTCATACCTTGAGTATTGTGAACAGTTTTGGGCTCTTTATCTAAGAAAAGATGGGCTGGCATTGGAGAGGGTCCAGAGGAGGTTCACAAGGATGGTTTTGGGAATGAAAGGGTTATCATATGAGGAATGTTTGATGGCTCTTGGCCTGCACTCGCTGGAATTTAGAAGGATGAGGGAGGATCTTATTGAAACCTTTTAAATGTTGAAAGGCCTAGACACAGTAGATGTGGAAAGGATATTTCCCATGGTGGGGAAGTCTAAGACAAGAGAACACAGCCTCAGGATAGAGGAGCATAGATTTAATAAGTCCAGGGCCAATAGACTGGTCCTGGACTTATTTTCCATCTGGCATAGTTTGCATTTTGTTGTTTGATTGTTGGGGGTTTTTGTATTGCTATATTTACGCTCTATTCTTGGTTGGTGCGGCTGTAACGAAACCAAATTTCCCTCGGGATTAATAAAGTATATCTACCTATCTATCTATCTAAAACTGTTGTGGAGAAATTTCTTTAGCCAGAGGGTGGTGAATTTGTGGAATTTGTGGAATTTGCAGCTGTGGAGGCCAGGTCACTGAGTGTATTTAAGGCAGAGGTTTATAGATACTTGATTGGCCACAGCATTAAAGGTTACGGGGAGAAGGCCAGGGAGTGGGGCTGAGGAGGGGAAATAAAGGATCAGCTAGGATTGAATGGCAGAGCAGACTCGATGGGCCAAATAGCCTAATTCTGCTCCTATGACCTATAGTCTTATGATCTTATTTCAGTGAAATCAAGTGTAATATCAGTATTTGAGAATAACAGCTCCCAAATGCATTTCTGACTGCTGTAACCTGGAGGCTTTGGTAAATGGTACTTGTGCTGGGATTGTCAGGATTAATACTGGAGAGGTACCAAACAACAATCAGAATTGTTAATGCAAAGAAGGGGAAATTAATTGTATGAGATAAATCAAAGAACAAGAAGCAGTGTTCTGAATATTTCCAGAATGTGGATTGATAGAAGATTTTGCTAAGCAATTTAAGCTATAAATATAACGTCAATGTAGCAAACACAGCAACATTATTAATTTGGACTATTACAATCATTAGCTAACCCCTTATGCTCATCAGTACACTTCCACCCAATGTTTAGGGACTAATTATCCCAGTCTTTCCACTCCCCTCCATACTCTTTATGGTGCTTTATTCCATTAGAAATGCTATTTTAGATTAAGTTAAAGACGGTGGGAGATTAGCAGGTTTATTCATAGAGAGCATGGGGTATAAATTTGGGACTAGTGTTTTAGGATGCTTGGAGGAAGTTTAGCCCTTGGTGTTTTGCAGAAAAAAAAGGAAGTGACAGAGGCAGCTCATTGAGTGGTTTAGCGGCTATTTTCTTCATGAACTCTTTAACATTAGTGTGACGAAGAAGGGGGCGGCAGAAGGTTTAAGGAGATGATTAGTGCCAAAGTAGCTGGTCTTTGAACACTGACTGCTCCATTCTTTAGGATAGATGTAACGCACAGAGTGGTCTGGTTTTCCTACCCCTTATCCTGGACACAGGGTGAGAATTCTGGTATTTAATGCTGTTTTTGAAGCCAATTGCTAATGTTTTCATTAGCACCATGGTTCTATTACTATTTATTATTTATGGTGCAACTGTAACGAAAACCAATTTCCCCCTGGGATCAATAAAGTATGACTATGACTATGACTAATACAATACCATCTCACTAAGCAATCCCGCTCTCCCATTAATGAATTTTTCCCTATTATAACTATATCTTTCCATTACTGTTAGCTCCTGTCACCTACCTCTCACTCCCACATCCTCCATCAAAATTCTACCCGTTATTGAAACACCAGGGGCAATTTAGAGAACTCAATTAATCCACTGATTTGTCCCTCTTTGAGATAAGGGAGGAAATCCACATGCCAAGAGAGAACATGCGAGCTCCACATAGACAGCACCAGAGGACAGAAATTAACTTAGGTCACAGTAGCTGTGGGACAGCAGCCCTCCTAGCTGCTTGGTTAGGTGGTATGGAAGCATTGTGATTAACGTATTGCTTTAAAACACCTGGTGTAAGATTAGGTTTTGATTCCCTGTCTGCAGGGAGTTTCTACGTTCTCCCTGTGATCTCATGGTACTCCACTCTCTTCCCCATTCCAAAGTTTCAGGGTTAGTTAGTAATGATTCAGGGTTAGTTTAGTGAAATGTGGGCATGGTAGATTGCCTTTGGAAGAATGGTGATACTTGTGGCCTGCCCAGCAAAATCCCTGCTTACTTGATTTGATGCACACGGTACATTTTACTGTATGTTTCAATGTACATGTGACAAGTAAAAATAATCTTTAATCTTCAATGTACCACTGTGACCTTTCCAAAAGATACTTCAGTGCGTAGGGTCTCACAGCCTTTACAGATCAGAAACTTACCATTAATTAAGCAGATGTAGGGTAGTAACCAAATTGTAGAGAACAGTTAGAGAATGCGACTCTAAAGTTGAAATTTTTAAAATTATTACTGCATGCTAGTATTGATGGTATAAAATACAACTCAAAACCTGAAGAGCTCTATCACAGAACCAGACCATTTGAAAACATTTGCACATTTTTTAGTGATGGTTATGATTTCTTGCCGTGTCTTTCAATTTAATTCCTTTTTGAGCAATGGGAAAGCTATTCTTCTGATGTGCATGTGTCTATTACATTTATGCTAGAAGTCTAATCATTCATTCATTATATTTATAAGAATGCCTTCAATGTATGGCTCCAGACTCTGGTCTGCTGCTGCAGACTTTGTCAGCTTCAGTGTTTGTGATTCTGCTGTGTATATTGGATGCATTTTTCCCCTCAGGTGCTTTCTTTGAAATTCACATAAAAAGCTGATTTTTGAAAAAGAACTTTAAATGACAGCTGAGCTAAGAAACTATGAAAGATCTTTAATATGATCATCAAAGTTTTATTGATCTAAATTCATATAAGTCAAAAGCCTTGCATTCAAACAAGTGAATCAATTTTATGTAAAATTTTGCATTTGCCCAAGGCTCAAATATCAAATCTTAGTTTAACAGAAAAATATTGCTGAGTTGTTTCAAATAATGTAATTTTTACAAAAGACACTTATTCCTTTAACACTGACTAAAACAGTAAATATAATTGGAAGATGAATAATCCAGGCACTATGATCTGAAGAGAGGGAACTAAGAACGAGTTACTGGAAGCTTCCTGCCAAAATGGAAGTCAACCCTTTCAGTTTAGTTTGATGTGTGTAATTGCTTTACATTGTCATCATTACAATAAAAATACATAATTTTTCAGAAAGACCCAGATAGCTAGATATTTATTCTTGGTCAGTAGTGACTAATGTGTTGTATGCTTGTGTTAGCATGTCCTAATCTCTCAAAATTCATTCCATTGGCTTCAGTGGAATAACTTCAGAGGAAGAGGGAAAGATGCAGATATTAATAAAGTAAAATCCGGTAGCCCACCAATGATCTGCTGACTGATTCTTCAGAAATCCTAATAGTTCAGCATCCGGACATCAGTTGCTGATTCTCAAGCTGCTGCTTCCTGCGTTTCCTTGAAGCCCGGAGTGTTCATTGGAAAATTGATGATACCATCTGAAAGTGTTTTGGAGTACTAACTGAATAACGTAAAATAACTAGCCTGTAAAATCTTCCAGTCTAGTGCAACCAAAATCCCAAGCATGGTAGGTTAAATATAATGCAAATCAATGGAGAAAAATTTTGAGGCAAATGTTTTGAATTCTATAACAAAGCCTTGTGATGTTGAAAAACATATTAATTGTTAGATAATATAAACACGCTTTTTATGTGATGTATTTCATCTTCTGAGGAAATCCTGAAGTTCTTCACAATTTATGAAGTGCTTCTGAAATAAAACAGAAAATAATTACTAAATTATAATTAGTAAATAATTAGTAATTGGTAAATTGTTACTACTTGTGTTAGCCAGCATCTGTAGAGAATAAGAGCTAATGTTTTAGGTCAATAATCTTTCATCAGAGTAAATTTTGAAATTTAGTTATTGCTGTACTTTAAGTAAATGCAACAGCTGATCTGTTGGCAGGAGAGTCCCACAGGAAGAATAGAAATATTAACCCAGATAATCTTCGTTAATGTTACTTACTACAGGGCCATTGCTTTCCAGGACTCTCCTTCCATTTCAACTTTAATAAACCTGTGTGCATTGAAGCGAGTATAATGAAACATTATGAGATTCTCTACATTGGATAAAAGGAAAGGAGTTTGAGCAGCTTTTTTGAACAACACCCAGTTCAGTATGAAGGGATGAGCCTGAGCTTCCAGCTGCTGATACTCTAATTCACCCTCTAACTCCCACCTGTCAGGAGGAATGTAGCGCTTAATATTTGTGCTGGTTAACGAATACAGCCTACTCAGCAAAGCTTCATCCTAAATTGAAATTAGATCTTCATAAAGCACTAAATTCTTTTAAATTCATTCTTTAGGATGCAGATATTGCTGGTAAGACCAGCAATTATTGCCCATTCCTAATTGCTACCATCATGAAACATGACAGTCCTTCTGATGAAGCTATGCATACATCAGCATACCTTGACTCCATTTTGTCTCTTCCTACCTACATCTGTGACGCTTCACACACTCTCCATCACTTTAATTTTCTTGGCCCTATCCCTTACTTTCATGTTCTCCATCACTTCAATTGCTTTCAATTTGCGGGCTCAGATTGCCTTATTTTCACTATGGTTGTCCTGTCCCTATACGTTTCCATTGCCCATCAGGATGGCCATCAAGAAGGCCCTGCTTCTTTCTAGACAACCGATGTAACCAGTTCCTCTCCACCACCACCCTCCTCCATCTGGTGGAACAGGTTCTTGTGCTTAACAATTTCTCTTTTAGCTCCTCCCACTTTTTGCAAACCCAAGGTGTAGCCATGTCCACCTACAGGGGCCTCAGCTAAGCCCGTCTTTTCGTTAGCTATGTGGTACAATCCATGCTCCATGCCTACACTGGTAATGCTCCCCAATTCTTTTCTCACTACATTGATGACTACATTGGTGTTCTTTCATGCACTAATGCCGAGCTTGTCAGTTTTATCAACTTTGCCTCTAATGTCCACCCTGCCCTCAAACTTATTTGGCCCACTTCTGACACCCCTCTCCCCTTTCTTGCTTGCCCTGCCTCTATCTCTGGAAATAAACTGTCTGCCGATATATTTTATAAACCTACCAATTCCTGCGGCTATTTTGACTATAACTCTTTCCACAGTTTCACTTGAAAAAATGCTATTCCCTTTTCTCAGTTCTCTGCTGCATCTGTTCTCAGGATGTGGCTTTCAATTCTAGAACATCTGAGATATATTCCATTTCCAAAGAACAGGGTTTCCCTTCCGCCACATCGATACTCACCCACATTTCTTCCATTTCATGCACATCTGCCTTTATCACACCTTCTAACTGCCCTAACAAGGATAGAGTTCCCCTTGCCCTCACTCCCACCCCATGAGCCTCCATATCCGTAAGACCATAGGCCATAAGACAGAGGAGCAGAATTAGGCCACTCAGTACATTGAGTCTGCACCACCATTCCATCATAGCTAATTTATTATCCCTCTCAATTTCATTCTCCTGCCCTCTCCCCATAACCTTTGTCATCCTGACTAACCAAGAACTTCTGCTTTAAATATACTGAAAGACAGCCTCCACAGGCGTACGTGGCAATGAATTCCATAGATTCACCAACTCAGCCGAAAGAAATTCCTACTCATCTCTGTTCTAAATGGACGTCCCTCTATTCTGAGGCTGTGCCCTCTGGTCCTAGACTCCCCACTATAGGATACATTCTCCCCACATTCACTCTGTCTCAGCCTTTCAATATTCAATAGGTTTCATAGGAAATCCCCCCTCATTCCATGAGTACATTCCCATAGTCATCCATTGTTCCCCATACATTAACTCTTTAGTTCCTGGAATCATTCTTATAACCCTCCTCAGGACCCTCTCCAGTATATCTTCTCTTTGATAAGGGTCCCAAAACTGTTCACAGTACTCCAAGTGTGGTCTGATCAATACCTTATAAAGCCCCAACATTACACCTTGCTCTTATATTCTAGTCCTCTCAAATGGAATGCCAACATTGCATTTTTGCCTTCCTTAGCATTGACTCAACCTCAGACTTTTAGGAATCCTGTTCAAAAACTACCAAGTCCCTTTGCACCTCTGATTTTTGAATTTTCTACCTGTTTAGAAAATAGTGTACATCTTTATTCCTTGTACCAAAGTGCATGACAGTAAACTTCCCTGCACTTTATTCCATCTGCCACTTCCTTGCCTAATCTCCCACTCTATCTAAATCCTTCTGCAGACTCCTTGCTTCCTCAAAACTACTTGTCCCTCCACCTGACTTAGTATTGCCTGTAAACTTGGGCCCCAAAGCCATCAATTCCATCACCCAAATCACTAACGTATAACGGGAAAAGAAATGGTCCCAATACTGACCTCTGCCAAACACCAGTAATTTGGCAGCAAACCAGAATTGGCACCCTTTATTTCAGCTCTTTGCTACCTGCCAGACAGCCAATCTTCTGTCCATGTTAGTACCTTTCCTGTAGTAGCACGGACTCTTACCTTGTTAAGCAGCCCTTGTTAAAGGGCTTCTGAAAATCCAAGTAAACATCATCCACTGACACTCCTTTGTCTATCCAGCCTGTTATATCCTCAAAGAATTCCAACTGATATGCCAGGCAAATTTTCTCCTTAAGGAAACCACACTACTTTGGCCCATTCTATCATGCGATCCAAGTACCCCCAAACCTCATCCTTAATAATGGACTCCAACATCTTCCCAACCATTGGTCAGTCTAACTAGCCTATAATTTCCTTTCTTCCTCCTTCCTCCCTTCTTAAAGCTGTTGTTTGCAATTTTCTAGTCCTCCATGCTGGAATGATCCAGCACATCAGTCTCCGCAACTTCCACCATCTACAATGGGATCCTACTACGAAGCATATCTCTGTCCCCTCCCCACTCCCAACGTTCCATAGGTTGCTCTCTACATGACTCCCTTGTCCACTCATCCCTCCCCACTGATCTTCCTCCTGGTACTTAACCCTGCAAGTGGGACAAGTACTATACTTGTCGTTACACCTCTTCTCTCACCACAATTCTGTGCCCCAGGTGAGGTGACACTTCTCCTGTGAGTCTGTTGGGGTCATCTACTATATTCAGTGCTCTTGGTGCAGCCAGCTTTACATTGGTGAGACATGACATAGATTGGAGGACTGTTTCATCAAGCACCTTCACTCCATCCACTGTAACAGGCAGGGTCTCCCGCTGGCCACCACATTTCAATTCGACTTCCCATTCCCGTCCTGACATGTCTGTCCATGGTCTCAAATTCTGCCAGGCTCGGGCTGGAGGAGCAGCACCTCGTATTCCATCTGGATAGCCTCTAAACTGGGGTGGCATGAACATCGATTTCTCTAATTTTTGGTACTTTCTTCCCCCCTCCCCTTTCTCTCTGTCTCTATTTCCCATTCTGATTTCCTTCTCACCCCCTCTCTTCTACTCATCTGCCCAACCCCTCCCTCTGCAGCCCCTCCTCCTTCCCTTTCTTCCATGTCCACTGTCCTCTCCTATTAGATTTCTCCTTCTTCACCCCTTTACCCCTTTCACCTATCGCCTCCCAACTTCTTTCTTCACCCTCCTCCCTCCACTTCTTATCCCAGATTCTTCTCCTTCCTTTCCAGCCCCGATGAAGAGCCTCGTCCTGAAACATTGACTGTTTATTCTCGTCCATAGATGCTGCCTGGCTTGCTGAGTTCCTCCAGCATTTTGTGCATGTTCCTTGAGCTACTCCCGCAATGGTATTGAGTTAGGTGTTCCAGACCCAACAATGAAAAAGTGTTCATATTTCTTAGTGAAGATAGCGTGTGAGTTGGAGAGGAACCTGCAAGTGGCAGTATTCCATGTACTTGAACTTTCAGTCCTTCTTAATGTAGAGGTTATAGTTTTGGGAGCTTCTGTCAGAGTAGCATTGGAGAATAGCTGCAGTGCATCATGTAAGTTGTGTGTACTGGGGCAACTGTGTATGAATTGTGGATAAATAACTGTTTAGAATAATGAATCAAGTATTTAATTATGCTCTTGATTTGTGCCTAGTAGACGGGGTGTCAGAAGATGTGTCACTTACTGCAATATAAGTGAGCTGCTCTTATAGTTATGATACAGTATTTACATACAAGAGAAATTCTGCAGATCCTGAAAACCAAAGAAATACACAGAAAATGCTGGAGGAACTTGGCATCTATGGAAAAGAGTAGGCAGTTGACGTATCGGACCTAGACCCTTCTTCGGGACATGGTCGATTCTGGTAAACAGTGAACTCCCAGGATATTGATGGTGGGATTTGGCAATGGTAATGCCATTGAATGTCAAAGTTAGGCTCTCTCTTGTTGGAAATTGTCATTATGTGGCATTTTTGTGTCATGAACATCACTTGCCACGTATCGACCCTCATTTGAACCCAGTCTTGCTGCATGCAGGCATGGGTGCTTCAGTGATTGAAGAGTAATGAATGGTATTGAACATTGTACAGTCATCATCAAACATCACCACTCTCAACCATATGATGGAATGAAGATTATTGATGAGGAAGCTGAAGATGTTTGGACCACTGCCATTTTGGACACTTCGCTGAGGAACTCTTGCAGTGATGTCGGGCCTGTGCAACCAGGCACCACCCAGTCTCCATCCAGCTAAGAGGAGTCACCCTGCTGCTAATTTCCAATTCATCACCTGCAGCCTATTTAAACCCACCTCTCATCCACAGTCTGTATTTACCCATTGAACCAGCCAGCCTCAACCGGTTGCTCTTAGCCTTTAGTTACCTTGTTGCCTAGTCATGTTCAGTATCTGTTCATGCTTGTATTATGGCCCTTTGTGGCTTGCTATTTTACAGTTTATTAGTAATCATTCTCCACTATATTGTCTCTGCTGTTCTGCTTTTGATTCAAGCCTCCTCTACGTTCCCTGACAAGAGTTGTCCTTGGGCTGAGTTGATTGTCCACCAGCAACCACTCTTGTGAGAGGTATGACTCCAACAAATGGAGCATTTTCCTGCTGAAGCTTACTGACTTCTGTTACACCACAGATCCTTGATGTCATACTCACTCAAATACTCTCAAGGAAAGGCAACTCAGTTTACTTCTCTGGTTTGGGCCAAGGTTGTAATAAGGTCTGGAACTGAGTGCCCCAGGCAAAACCTAAACTGGAAATTTGTAAGTACCACTGAAAATGATAGCAAAATATTGATATTTAATGATTCTTTCAAGACTGACTGCATTGTCCTTCCTTCATTTTTATGACCGTTGAATGCTGACTTTAGGGAGTTGCTTGAATTTCCTGGAAGTCAGCTTCTATATAAACTATAATAATACTGTCAGTAGCTTTTTTCTCGTACTTCTTTCATCCCAACAACTACGTGACCTTTCTATCCAAGATAAAGCAAAAACAAAGCATGAAATACAAACCATTCTGAAGAATACAATGTACTGATCAGTACTAAGCAATTTAATATTAATAATTCCTTTAATCTATCGGCTCTGATCTTTTTCTACTGGCAGTGCACTAGATGGTGCTGCGCACTGATAAAATTTGAACAATTTAAGAAGGTCTAAGGATTAATTTCAGGCACTGACACTGGTGCCTTTTCCTCTGCATGATGCAATTTCAACTACAGAAACAGGCATGGCATGTCCTTTACATCCAATTCAATACACTTCCTTTTGTAGATCTTGCTGGCAGTATCAGGCATCAAAACAGACTTTTTTTTTTACCCTGGATGTATTTAGAAGGAAAAATCGACTGTACTTTACAATGTCATTACAGTTTGACAAGTTGTAATATCATAAGGAATGTAGCACTAAAGTATCTAATGTGAATGATTCATCTTCAGCCTCTTTAGGAAATTATACCAAGTTCACATGCAATTATTTCAGCTGATCTACATCAGTCAGCTTTGGACCAATGAATGAAGCACACTTTGTTTTATTCTCATTTTATCCTTTCTGTTCTTGAAGGCAGCAACTCGAGCTGGTGCACTGTTTGAGCATTTTTGGTACCTTGCCCAATTGACCATTTTAATTGCAAGAAGTTGATAGCAAGTGTCAGTAGGCTGGCCATCAAGTTCACAAGATGTTTGTTGCCAAGCTTGCTGCTGACCTCAGCAAACAACTGTTTGAAAACATTATTCTGCAGCATTCATTTCAGCACAACCTCAAGTTTAACTCCAACTGTTTTTGTTTCCTTTCTCCAGAGACAGGGTAGTGTTCATCTTTACATCATCTACAAAGAAGCTAGGGCACACTGGAAAACTTCCCAAGGACTCCAGCCATCATTACTATGGCCAATAAATGAAAGCAGGCAGCAAACAGATTAAGCAGAGAGAAAGGTTCAACAAAGAATGTGTTAGTGGAGATGTGGAAGATTTTGGAAAAGGTTATTTGTAATGTGTGGTCTGAACAGCTGAAATCACAGATATCACTAGGGGGTCACAGAGCCAAAGAGTAAAACTGCATGGAAATTGGCCCTATGGCCCAACTCATCCATGCTGTTCAAGATACCCATCTCAGATAGTCTCATTTGCCTTCATATGGACCATATCTCTCTAGGCCAGGGGTTCCCAACCTGGATTCCACGGACTCCTTACTTAATGTTATTGTCCTTTGCATATCAAAGGTTGGGAACTCCTGCTCTAGACCTTCCCTATCCATGTACCTGTCCAGATGTCTTTGTACCTGTGCCAACCATTACTTCTGATAGTTTATTCCATATATGCACCCCCCCCGCATGAAGAAATTGTTCCACAGGACCTTTTTAAATCTTTGCCCCTCACCTTAAACCTGTGCCATCTATTTTTTCTGGGGGAAAACATTCATCCTATCCATGCCCATCATGACGTTATCCACCACCATAAAATCATCCAACAATTTCTTTTACATTGCAAGGAATGTAGTCCTAGCCTACCCAGCCTCTCCCTATAACCCAGGCTCTTGAGTTCTGGCAACATTCTCATAAATCTGCTTCCCACTCTTTCCAGCTTAATGAAGTCCTTTATAAAAGGATGACCAAAACTGTACACAATATTCCAAGTGTGATCTTACCAGTGTCTTCTACAACTTCAACATCTGAATTCTTATACTCAATGCCCTGACTGATGAACGACAAATTGCCAAATGCCTTTTTCACTCCTTGTTCTCTTGTGATGCAACTGTCAGGGAATTATATCCTTGCACTCCAAAGTCCCTCTGTTCTGCACCACTTCTCAGGGCCTGACCATTCTCTGTGGAAGTCCCAGATTTTCCAAAACTTTACACTCACCTGAAATGAATGCCATTTGCCACTCCTCGAACAAAACATAAGGTGAAGCACACAGAAGTAGGATTCTTGCTAGAGAGCAGGTTATGGAGGATAGTACTCTATAATGTGCATTTCAGTAATATATAATGTGGCACTCTTATATCTATTATATTTATCAAATCGTAAGTAGAAAGTGTTTGTATTCTGAGGTTCAAGTACGTACAAAATTAGTTGGAGCTGCCCAGTTCATATAGAATGGCAGATTAAATCAACATGGTATAATTTGATCAGAGATAAGTTCATAAAAGAGATAAAATATTCCTTCTGTAGCTTATACAGTGAAAAAATTGATTGCATATCAAATTGGGGAAAGGAATAGTGTATTTTTACTTTATTGGACACAATTTTTGGCATTTCAGGCTCATTTTAATAGAGGTACTTGTGTTGTGAGCTTCTGTTCCTCAAGGGAAAAGCTTGTATATGTTTACCGTATCTATACCCTTGATAATTTTATATACTGTGCCTCTATACAACCTTCCCTTATTCCCCTATGCTCCAGGGAATTAAGTTATAACCTATTTAACCTTCCCCTATAACTCAGGTACTAAAATCCTGGTAACATCCTTGTAAATTTTCCTTGCACTTTTTCAAGCAATCTGATTGATATCTTTCATGTAGTTAGATGACCATAGAAGATGTTACTAGTTGGCCTAGATAATGCTGCAAACTTTGATAGCCTTCCTCACTGTCCCGTACGTCATTAGACTTGGTGTCATCAGTGTGACAAGAATACACATCGATAACGATGTTAGCTGTCTTGGGCTGGCACCAGTGGAATCAGCAGTTGGTCTGCCACCTGTCTTCAGGGGAGAGAGAGATAAGGAAAATAATGGAGCAGCATTTGGAGATGTGTAATGAAGGGGAAGGAGAGCTGTCAAGATCGGTTCCCCCTTTGAACCCTGAACTGTTTGAAGTGATGGACAGGCGATACCCCAGCGGGGGGATAAAAAGGGACAGGTTCGCTAAGACAGGACACACACGACACCCGAGGTAACGAGACTCTGGAAGCGGTGCGTCTCTCACAAGTCGGTGGGAAGTTCTTGGACGGCTGATCGTGGGATCAAGCCATAGACGCTCAGGGTGGAAAGGCACGATCAGCGGGAACCTGGTGTGTGACCACCCTTGCCTGGGTGCTGGGTTCACCGCAGAGAAATGATCGTATCTGGAAACGGAGGGGTCACGGTCGGTGACCTCAGATGACATCACAAAGGACTCGCCCGAAAGCTGACTGCTAGGGTCTGTGTGGAAGTCTTGAATATTCATTCGTTTTGCTCTCTCTCTCCTTCCCCCCACTGTCCATCGCCACGGCAGCGATTACTGCGAACTGAACTGAACTAAATTGAACTGAACTTTGCGTCACTTTGAAACTGGTCATTTACCCCTAGACAACGATAGAGCTTGATTGATCCTGTTATCTTAATTCTGTGCACATGAGTGTTTATCATTGCTGAACTGTTGCATTCATTATCCTTTTGATTAGAGTACTGTGTTGCTTGTTTCTTTAATAAAACTTTCTTAGTTCTAGTAATCCAGACTCCAACTGAGTGATCCATTTCTGCTGGTTTGGCAACCCAGTTACGGGGTACGTAACATAAGTGGGGTTCTCGTCCGCGATTTTGAACGCTAAATTTGGGACGGAGTAAATTGATTGGGTCAAAATTCCTGAAAGAAAGAAAAGACAAACAGCAGAAATGGAGGCTGAGGAACTTATAAAGGCGCCGACCTTGGAGGCATTAGAGGATGCCAGGAAATCAGAATTGGTAGCTGTGGCCAAACTGTTGAATCTTGCTAAGGGGAAGTCGACAATGAGGAGAGAGGAGATACACAGAGCTATCGTAGAGCACTATGTATCTAAAGGTGTGTTTCCCGAAGGCGAGCTGGGGGTGGTGTCTATTGAAAAACCTGCTGGAGACGCGGTACAGGTATAGCTTGAAAAACTGAGACTCGAGCACGAGTTCCGGGTACGGCAGTTAGAACACGTAGAGAAGCAGTTAGAAAGGCAGGAGAAAGAGAGAGAGTTAGAAAGGTGGGAAAAAGAGAGAGAGTTAGAAAGGTGGAAGAAAGAGAGAGAGTTAGAAAGGTGGGAGAAAGAGAGAGAGTTAGAAAGGTGGGAAAAAGAGAGAGAGTTAGAAAGGTGGAAGAAAGAGAGAGAGTTAGAAAGGTGGGAGAAAGAGAGAGAGTTAGAAAGGCAGGAGAGACAGAGAGAGAGAGAGAGAGAGAGAGAGAGAGAGAGAGGGACAGTTGGAGCGAGAGGAGAAACAGAGGGAAAGGGAATTCGAGCTGGAGAAGTTAAGGATAACGGCAGAGCAGAGGCCCGTGCCGAACCAAGGTGGAGGGTTCCGGGCGACCCAGGAGGTTAGGCTGGTTCCCCCATTTGATGATACCGACGTGGATCGGTACTTTCTCCATTTCGAAAAAGTTGCTACAAGTCAGGACTGGCTGAGGGATAAGTGGGTTTTTTTGCTTCAGAGTGTACTGAAAGGGAAAGCCCAACAAGCTTCCTCAGCTTTGTCCGTGGAAGATGCCCAGAGGTACGAGGTGGTGAAAGAGGCCATCCTCAGGATTTATGAGTTGGTCCTGGAGGCATACCGGCAGAGGTTCCGGAATGCGAGGAAGCAGTGGGACCGCACATATTTAGAGTTTGCCCGTGAGATGCAGACATATTGTGAGCGTTGGTGCGCCTCGAAGGGGGTAGAGGGGGATTATGACAGACTGCTACAGCTGATCCTAATTGAGCAGTTTAAAGGTTGTGTCCCTGAGGGTATGAGACCCTACCTAGATGAGAAAGAGGCAGCTATGTTAGCCGCAACTGCTAAGTTAGCGGATGAGTATGCGTTGACGCATAAAATGAAGTTGCCCCGAGTAAAGGCTACCAGAAGGGTAGTCAGGATGGAGGGGAGAGTCCGCCAGAAAAGTCAGAAAGTAAGCCGGGGACTAGTGAGAAGGATAAGGTAGACCGGGAGCAGTCTGGTAGGAAGTCTCCTGGGGTCGTCTGTTATAATTGCGGGAAAGTCGGACACTTTGCGTCCAGGTGCTTTGCCCCAAAGAAGGAGACGGGAAAAGGAAAAACGGCGATTTTGACTGGCTGTATCGAGCTGGTAAACGAACCGCTAGGACAGGACAGGTCTGCCAAAGTTCAGGAAGGGCACGAGCGGTTTATCTCGGCCGGATTGGTGTCAGTGAAGGAGGGGTTAAAACCAGGCCCAGTGCGGATCTGGAGAGACATGGGAGCGTGTCAGTCACTAATACTGAAGAGTGTATTAGAGTTTAGCTCAGAGACCCAGACTGGGGAGGTAAAGGTCAAAGGTGTTGGGGAAAGGACAGAGTCAGTCCCTTTGCACCAGATACACTTACAAAGCAACCTGGTCTCTGGACTAGTCATGGTCGGGGTGAGGTCCGAATTACCGATGAAAGGCGTGGAAGTCTTGCTCGGTAATGACCTCGCTGGGGGAATCGTGTTCGAAGCAGTGAGATTGACAGGTCAGCCTGCCAGCATTGAGGCCCCGCCCATGGACTCACAGGTTCATCACGGGACTGCGGTAGTAAATTTAGCTGAGACGTTTCTGCCAGCCTTGTACGAGAAGGGGGTAGAAAGTGAAAAGAAGGAGTGTAGTGAAACAAGAGGTAGTGAGGGAGCTGAGACAGACTTAGCATTAGCCAGGAAGGAATTTGTGCAGGCGCAGGAGCGAGACGAGGGGCTGATGGTTTTGGCAGAGACAGCTCTCTCTGACACAGACTTAACAAGGGAACTAGTAGGCTACTGCGTGGAGGAGGAAGTGCTAAGGAAGAAAGGGAGACCAAGTACCGTACCCGCAGATGAGGAATGGGGGGTGGTGCAAAAGAGTTATGGGGATGAGATTTTTAACCTGGCCCACAAGGTACCCCCCGGTGGACATTTTGCGGTGCTGGAGGAAACAGTTGGTGGAATCATGAAAGGGGTTTACCGGCTGTCCAGGAGGAAGGATATTATTGATTATGGCCGACGCGAACTGAGACGGTCACAGGCTTTTGATATGCTAACAAACCTAGTCGGTGTTAGCGCGGAAATCAATGAAGCTAGGGTCCCCCTGATAAGAGAAAAAAACCATTTTGGAAAGATGAGTATGGTATCGACCAGATGGGAGAAGGCTATTGTTTTGGCCAGCTCTGCTGATAAGGTCTCTCCCTTAATCCCCGAACAAAGCGACTCTTTAGGAGAAGTAATTAAACGACTCGCACACGTGTGTTTGATTGTCCCGAGGCAATGCAAAGAACTGGGACGTTGGGTGGTGCTTGTTATACTAGGTCAGACTGGCGAACAATATTCCTATAGAATGAGTAATTCAGTGACTAAAGGACTGATGAACACAGAGGTGTGTATTGGCGATATAATACGGCTGTCTGAAGCCAGCCTGATAGTGAACCTTGAAAAAAATGAGTTCGGCCACACGAAGGTCACTTACCTGGGAATTGTGGTGACACAGGGGCAGCTGGCAGCGATGCAAGCTACAGTGCAGGCTATCGCTGACTTCCCAACCCCGACAGACAAGAGGGCCCTCAGAAGGCTCTTGGAGATGGTGGGGTACTGTAGGAAGTTTTGCAATAACTCTGCGGTTACTACCCCTCCCCCTCCTACTAAGCCCTTGCGAGAGAAAACTAAGTCGAAATGGGACGACCCTTGTTATTGTGGTCCGGGACGAAACCAAATGAGAGGTTACATTGATCGCAATTCATCAGTGTTTTTGGCCACTATGAAGTTTGCTAAGTTGGAGCCTGGTCTAAGGGATTATTAATAACATATAAAAGGAACAGGAAATGTGATTGCTGACTGTCTGCCAGGTGTTGACAACTTCAAATTCGCTGTATTAGCCAAATAGCTGATAAAGATGTGTATTTGGGTGTATCAAATAATGTATTCATGTTTGTAATTTTTACACCCCGGTAAAAATCCTTAAAGGGGGGAAGTGTGACAAGAATACACATCGATAACGATGTTAGCTGTCTTGGGCTGGCACCAGTGGAATCAGCAGTTGGTCTGCCACCTGTCTTCAGGAGAGAGAGTGATAAGGAAAATAATGGAGCAGCATTTGGAAATGTGTAATGAAGGGGAAGGAGAGCTGTCAAGATCGGCTCCCCCTTTGAACCCTGAACTGTTTGAAGTGATGGACAGGCGATACCCCAGCGGGGGGATAAAAAGGGACAGGTTCGCTAAGGCAGGACACACACGACACCCGAGGTAACGAGACCCTGGAAGCGGTGCGTCTCTCACAAGTCGGTGGGAAGTTCTTGGACGGCTGATTGTGGGATCAAGCCATAGACGCGCAGGGTGGAAAGGCAGGATCGGCGGGAACCTGGTGTGTGACCACCCTTGCCTGGGTGCTGGGTTCACCGCAGAGAAACGATCGTATCTGGAAATGGAGGGGTCACGGTCGGTGACCTCAGATGACATCACAAAGGACTCGCCCGAAAGCTGACTGCTAGGGTCTGTGTGGAAGCCTTGAATATTCATTCGTTTTGCTCTCTCTCTCCTTCCCCCCACTGTCCATCGTCACGGCAGCGATTACTGCGAACTGAACTGAACTAAATTGAACTGAACTTTGCGTCACTTTGAAACTGGTCATTTACCCCTAGACAACGATAGAGCTTGATTGATCCTGTTATCTTAATTCTGTGCACATGAGTGTTTATCATTGCTGAACTGTTGCATTTATTATCCTTTTGATTAGAGTACTGTGTTGCTTGTTTCTTTAATAAAACTTTCTTAGTTCTAGTAATCCAGACTCCAACTAAGTGATCCATTTCTGCTGGTTTGGCAACCCAGTTACGGGGTACGTAACATCTGCAAATTTGCTGATCCAGTTTACCACATTATCATCAAAATCATTAATATAGATGATAAGCAACTGACCCATCAATGATCCCTGTGGCACACTACTAATTACAGACGTTCAGTCAGAGAGACAACCATCTGTCTTCTCTCACCAAGACAAGGCTGAATCCAATTTACTACTTCCATCCTGAATACCAAGCAACTTCACTTTCTGCACCAACCTGCCATGCAGCACGTTGTTAAAGATCTCGCTAAAATCCATGTAGACAACCTCCTCTGTCTTTCCTTTATCAACCTTCCTCATAACCTCCTCAAGAATCTCCATAAGATTGGGTAGACAGGACCTAACATGCACAAAGCCACATTGACTATCTGTTATCAGGCCATGTCTATTCAAATACATATATATCTTGTCCCTTAGAATAGCTTCCAGTAATTTACCAATGACTGACATCAGACTCGCAGGTGTGTAATTTTCTTGTTTATTCTTAAAGCCTGTCTTGAACAATGGAATTAGTTATCCTCCAGTCCTCCAGCATTTCACCTGCCGCTAAGGACATTTTAAATATCTCTACCAGGGCTTTACAATTTCTGCACCAGCCTCCCACAAGGTCTCTGAGGGAACACCTTGTTAGACCCCGGAGATTTATCCTCAAGACAGCAAGCAACTCCTCTTCTGTAATCAGGATATGGTCTATGATCCCACTATTCTTTTGCTTCAGTTCTATAGTTTCTGTGTCTGTCTTTTGAGTAAATACAGATGCAAAAAATACACTTAAGATCTCGCCTACCTTTCTCCGCTTCATGAATAGATAATCAGACCAATCTTCGAGACAGGACCAATCTATCCCTTGCTATTGTTTATTTTCCTAATGTATCTATAGAAAGCTTGAGATTCTTGTCTGCCAAAGAAACACCTTGTCTGCCAAAGAAACCTCATGTCCTTTTTATAGCTTTCCTGATCTTTCTCATAAGTGCTGTCTTGCATTTCTTCTACTCTTCAAAATTACATTTGAACCCAACTGCCTATATCTGATATGCACCTTTTTTCTTTTTCTTAACCAGGACCTCAAAAAGCACTTGAAAATGTAAGTCCCCCAAACCTGTTAGCCTTACCTTTTATTTTAATGGGAACATACAAATTCTCTACTCTCAATATTTCACTTTGAAGGCCTTCCACTTACAAAGCACCCTTTTGCTAAAAAGCGGAGTACTGTATTCCAATCCACACCTGGCAGGTCCTTCTGCTGTCATCAAACTTGGCCTTTCTCCAATTTAAAATTTCAAATTGAGAATGAATTATGATTACTAGACCTACACACACTTCTGTCACCCATCCTTTCTCACTCCCTAATAGGAGATCGAGTATTGTGCTGTCTCTAGTTGGGATCTCCATATATTGATTAAGGAAACATTCCTGAAGACATTTGACAAACTCCATCCCGTTTTGTTTTTTGATAGTTTAGAAACCCCAGTCAATATGTGGAAAGCTAAAAGCACTTCTACGACACCATCACTCTTCTTGCAACAGTCTTTCATGTCTCTGTAAGCTTATTCCTTTAAGTTTCCTTTGAAGTTTGGGAGATCTATAATAATACACCCGTTAACGTGGTCATCCCTTTCTTACTCCTCTATTCCACCCAGCATGCCTCAGCAGATGAACCTCACCGAGCACTATCGTGACATTTTCCCTGATGAGTAATGCCACCCTTCCCCCTTTAATACCTCCTGCTCTAACTTGTCTAAAACAGCAGAACCCCAGAACATTGAGCAGCCTTTTTTGCCCCTCAGGTCTTTGGATTTTCTTCCCATTTAGAAGATAGTCTGCACATTTATTTCTACTACCAAAGTGCATAACCATGTATTGTCCAACATTGTATTTCATTTGCCACTTTCTTGCCCATTCTCCTAATCTGTCTAAGTCCTTCTGCTGCCTTCCTGTTTCCTCAACACTACCTGCCCCTCCACTAATCTCCATATCATCTGTAAACTTGGCAACAAAGCCATCTATTCCATCATCTAAATCATTGATATACAGCATGAAAAGAAGCAGTCCCTGCGGAACGCCACTAGTCATTAGTCCCACCATGCTCAGCCCCTCGGTTTCATCATCTTCCGTGGAGATTATCATCCACAGAATCTCCTATCTGCCCCCCTAAACAGTGAATCCCATACAGCTCTCGTATTCTCTCTTCCCTCTGAAGCAGATTGAGTGCCAGAGATCTTGCTGCTATGGCTTTTATCTACTAGGCCATTCTCACCAACAGCATCCAGAGTGATATTCTTGTTATTGAGGGGACCAACCACAAGGATACTCTGCATTGACTGCCTATTCCTTTTCTGTCTCCTGACCTTACCTGCGTCCTGTAACGAGGGAGAAGCTGCCTCCCTGTTACTCTTGTTAATCAATCCCTTTGTTTCCCGAATGGTCTGTAGGTCCATTTGTCTGGCCTGTGAGGAAGTACAGCTGGATGCACTTCTCACGTGTGTAGTCATCAGGAACGCCGGAGGTCTCCCTGACTTCCCACATCATGCGAGTACACTACTGCCGTTCATACTGTTCTACCCATGCAATAGTAAAGAAAGAAAGAGAGACTTCGCCAAAGCATCAGCTTACCACTTTAACACTGTCCACTCACACCACCAATACTCTTGTAACAACTGCTTTGCTCAAATCTAAACCTAAATCTAAACCATTTAAATATGGCAGAAAAAAATGCGGAAATTTAGCAGATAAATTTGAGGAGTTGGGTATTGCTGCATTTGTATTATAAATGGTCCAGGTCTGTATGAGATCACGATCTTCCATCAGTGAAATGAACACTGTGGTGTTGTTTTGCTTGGGAAGCAAACAAGTTATCTACAAACTGGCACCTGCCCAGTCTGTTACAATGCTGCATATTATAATGCTTTTACACAGCATAAAAAGGCAATTCAGTACTAAAAATGTATTACAACTGACTCTAATGGGCTGAGTGGATGCAATTTTTGGATGCTAATTCTGGTTGAATGAATTCCTGAAAACTTAATCCCATGATGCATTGATCTGTTGTCTTCAGACAAGATGACTGAAGTCAAGATCAAATAAAGCTGGGTCTAAGACATCTGATCATGAGACATCTACAAATTTAAATATTCTTCCTGACAATGGATGGATCCCACCCATTTTTTTTTAGATTAGATTATGAGGACACTCAGTCCTTGTTTATTGTCATTTAGAAATGCATGCATTAAAAAATGATGCGACGTTCCTCCAGAATGATATCACAAGAAAACACAGGACAAACCAAGACTAAAACTGACAAAACAACATAATTATAACATATAGTTGCAACAGTGCAAAGCAATACCATAATTTGATAAAGAGCAGACCATGGGCACGGTAAAAAAAAAAGTCTCAAAGTCCCGATAGACTCATCATTCCACGCAGGTGGCAGAAGGGAGGAACTTTCCCCGCCATGAACCTCCAAGCGCCGACAACTTGCCGATGCAGCACCATTGGAAGCACCCGACCGCAGCTGACTCTAAGTCCGTCCGAAAACTTTGAGCCTCTGACCAGCCCCTCCGACACAGCCTCTCCAAGCATCATCCTCTGCCGAGGGCTTCGACCCCACCCCGGCCGCCGAGCAACAAGCAAAGCCGAGGACTCGGGGCCTTCTTCTTCGGAGATTCTGGACCACACATTAGCAGCAGCAGCAGCGAAGCAGGCATTTCAGAAGTTTCACCAGATGTTCCTCCATGTCTCACGTCCATCTTTATCAAATCAGGATTGTGCATAGCACCCTACTTGACAAATAACAGACATCACCACCGGAGTGGCCGCTGCGAGCAGCGTCACGCCACCATCTTCGCCTCCCGCCTTCACACTCATATTCACACCCAGTTGCTGAAACAGAGCTGCCCAGAGACAATAAAGGCCTGAAACTCATGCGTCTGGGACCTCCATGATGAGGAAGCTGGGAGCATTACTTGATTCTGGGATGATGCTTGCAGGGAGAATCGACCGGTCAGAATTCCCCTTCCTGCTAACGTGTATCCTCTTTTTCTGGGATCTTACGACACGATGCTCGGAAGTCCCCTGTATCGCCACAGCAGAGGCAGGAACTTGTTCTCCCGTGCTGATCTCCTCCTGAGCCAGGCGCATGCGCCCCACCTGCATGGGCTCCTCCATGGATTGGGATCTGGGTGAAGAGGGAGGGAGCGAAGACAGATGGTGATCTAATGAGTAAGAAGCTCAAGGTGTTCTTTCTCTGCGCCACTCAGTTATCCGTTGTCAGTTTGAATGGGAGATTTATCAGGTCATCTAGACCGTCTGGATCATCACGCACTGCAATCTCATGCAGAACCCTGCACTCAGGCCACGCTGGAAAGCTGTGATGAGGGATCTATCTTGTTCCACCCCATCTCGACGGCAAGCATGCAGAACTTCACTGCATAGTCCCTCACTGTACCTCTCCTTTGGCGCAGGTCCAGGAGTCAGTGGGCTGCCTCCTAACCCCATTTGGGAAGATCAAACATTCTCTTGAAATCAACCATGGATTGTTGGAAGGTCCGGGGGAACTTTGTCTCATAGAACATTGAGCAGGCTGAGTGGTGGTCCATCTGAGGGATTCACCGTGTAATTCAGTTTACGCTTATCATCCCCGAACTGGTCTGGCTGGGTTGGGATACCAGCTCACGGAGGGTGATAAAGCTCCTGCAGCTGTCAGAGTCACCAGAGTATCTGTCTGGTGGAGGAAGAGTCGGCTCTGATCTGCAAACTGCTGGGACCGTTACAAAGAAAGATGTGGGAGATGCTGGGAGTGGCTCTGTTCTGGCTGAAGACCACAGCTGCTGAATTACAACAGCAACAGTGGTGATGGCTGCCACCTGATTCTGAGGTTAGTTGCTGAACTGTCACTACGAGTGCTGACCCTTTGTTCTTCCTGTTCGGACTGGGCTTGCCTGTCTAAAAGCAATTGCTGCACTGTGCCAGCCACCTCAGCCAACCCAGACCCCATTGACTTTACCTTCTCCTCCTCCTGAGCAGCAGACTCTGGTTTGGACGGGGTCCACTGCTCTGTGAGTGGTTGTTGCACTGTACAAGCCACATCAGCCAAACCAGCCTCGACTATGTTTAGCCTCTCTATAGCCTGTCAACAAAATTGAGGGCTGAGAACAATTGTTCTCTCTCTGCTGGGACCACTTTAGTTGGTGGAGACTTGCTGACCCAAGTGTGTGAGAGACACTGAAGCAGATGAACATTTCACTGACTTTAATAAGAATGGTGCAGGATAATGGAAAAAGAAACAATGAATGCTAGACCAACAAGGCCGTTAAACAAAGCTCTCAAACTGAAACCTAATGGCAGCAGTCTGGCTAGGAAGCAGTGACTTATTACTAAATGAATACTGTTCCTTTACCGCATCAATTGAAACAGTGGTCTTTCCCAGAACAAGGACAAAGAAAAGTCGAGAGCATAGATACTGCTGTATTTTTGGTCAAATTTCAACAAGACTGGATTTAGAGGAAAGGAGTCAAATACCACCAGAGTGAAATACTGATTGGCTGGAACATGTATATTCACGTCGTGATTGCTAACCCTGTTCTGAAGCCCACATACAAGCGAGCAACCACGACATGAAGCTTTGCCAGGCTTGCATCCAACCTCTCCTGAAAACAGAGTTGTCCAGACTAACGTTTGCGTTGGTCTTTGTAAGGAATCTGCTGGTCGTTCTCTAGCAAGGGCACAGTAGCTAATTCCAGTTCACACGCACTGGCACAGTACAAATTTCCTGATATTCATCTGGCTGCACATCAGCAGAAATCTGAATTGCTCATTTCCTGGGCCTTTTAGGATAAAGATAAATGAGCATCTTTACTGAAACTTTCCAGAAGTTACTCTTGTCAAAACAAAATGTTATTTTTTGCTTTCAAGTGTCAGTACATTGGGTACTTAGTGATCACACCCTTTAATTTGACAAGCATGTTTTGAGCAGGAAAAGGATCGGAGAAATTTTATTGCATTTTGTTCTTTTCACTATAAATGGAATGTATCACACCAGTAAACATCTTGAACCAAATTTTCTCACATCTACATTTTAATATTCTAGGGGTGATTCGTGACCAATTTTTTAAGGATAATTAGGAATGAACAATTTACACTTTTTTCTGTCATTTCCTGGTCTTCTGCTGCTGTGGCCCATCCTCTTCAAAGTTTGATGTGCTGTTCTGCACACCACTGCTGTAGTGGTTATTTGAGTTTCTGTTGCCTTCTTGTTAGCTTGAACCTGTCTGGCCATTCCCCTTTGACCTCTCTCATTAACAAGGTATTTTTGCCCACAGAGCTGCCACTCAATGGATGTTTTTTGTTCCTCAGACCATTCACTGTAAACTTTAGAGACTGCTTTGCATGAAAATCCCGGGAAATCAGCAGTTTCTGAGATACTCAAACCACCTTGTCTGTCTCCAACGTTCTATGGTCAAAGTCACTTAGACCACACTTCTTCCACATTCTGACGTTTGGTCTGAACAACAGCTGTCTGCATGCTTTTGTCCATTGAACTGCTGACACATGATTGGTTGATGAAGTATTTGCATTAATGAGCAGGTGTACAGGTGTAACTAATAAGGTGGACACAGAGTGTGTATTGGCATGGCAAGGAACACGCACATCATGACAGTGAAAAAAACTTCTGAAACATTTTATTTAGAACATAAAACAGTATAGCACTGAAACAACACACCAAAAATACTAGAGGAGCTCAGCAAGTCATGTAGCATCTATGTAAGGGAATAAACAGTTGATGTTTCAAGCCAATACTCTTCATCAGGACTGGAAAGAATCTCCATCCTGGCATTTATCCCTGCATGTACGACAAGTGCTATTATTGTATTAGTGTCACCCATGAGGCTTCCTTTATATCAAAATACTCTGGTTATCTACCCTGCCTATCTCTTCACCCAACCTGATAGAAGTATAGTAGATGAAATTACAAGATGGATACTGCAAAGAAAGCAATCCATCTTTGTCCAAGTTCTCCATATATCCATAGACTCTGATCTGGGCAACATCTAGGTGAACATTTTTTGCAGCCTCTACAAAGCCTTCTCATCTTTCCTGTATTGTGGCAATGAGACTTGCTCATAATATTCCAAGTATGACCTAATCAAAGTTTTCTACAGCTACAAAGTGACTTCCTGACTTTTACACTCAATACCTTCACTAGTGAGGCAGGTATACCATATTCCTTCTGTACCACCCTATCTACGTGTTTCTCCTTTCAGGCAGCAATGCACTTGATACCCAAGATCCCTCTCTATACCCAAGTTCCTAAAGGTCCTGACTTTACTATACATTTTCCTCTTGTGGTTGACCTTCCAAAGTGATTCACCTCACACTGGTCTGGATTAAACTCTATCTGCCATTTCTCAATCCAAATTTCTAGCTGATCTATTCCCCATTATTTACAACTCCACAGATTTTCGTGGCATCTGAAAATTTATTCATCAGATCACTTACACTTTTGTTCAAATTGTTGATACATATTACAAGCAGAGGTCCCAGCACTGGAACACGAGTGGCCACAGACTGCCAACTACGAAAGAAACAGAACCATTACCACCTGCTTTCTAAGATCAAATCAAACCAGCTAGCTCAATAAGAATCTTATCTCAATTGACCTTCTGAACCATCCTACCAATGGGGGACCTTGTCAAATGCTTTACTAACATCCATGTAGAGAGCAACTACAGCCCTGCACTCATGAATCATCTTCATCCAGTCCTCAGAAAAATCTCAATCAAATTTGTGAGAGAGGATCTCCTTTTCAAAAAGCAAAGCATGCAATCCATGCCTTTCCAAATGCCAAAGGTAAATTCTCCCTGAGAATCTACCTACCAATCAAAGACCCCACCTACCTTAAACATTCTCCATTCTCCCCTCTCCCATTGACAGAAGATGCAAAAGTCGGAAAGCACATATCATCAACCTCAAGCACGGCTTATATCCTAGTGTGATCCAACTCTCGAATGGACCTCTTGTTGATGAGATAGACTCTTGGCATCATAATCTATCTCATCAGCTCGCAGTTTATTGTTTACCTGCACTGTACTTTTTCTTGGTCGCGTTTACACTTTATTCTGCATTGTTATTGTACAATCTTATTCTAGCTCTATGTACTGTGTAATGATTTGATTTGTATAAACAGTATGCAAGGCAAGCTTTTCACTGTATCGTTGTACATCTGACAATAATAAACCAACATCAATACCAAACCAACCAGCCTACTATTTCAAGGATTATCCTTATTGCCCCTTTTAAACAGGCAACAACATTGGTTTTTCTCCACTCTTCTGGTACCTCACCCCCAGCTAAAGAGAATACAAAGATTTTTCCTTCATCAGTATCCTGGGATACTGATTGAGATCCTTGGGCCCTTGAAAATTACCCACCTTACGGTATTTTCAAGACACCCAGTACTTCCTCATTATTAATATTGTCATACCCAAGATTGTGAACCTATCCCTCCCTGATATTACCATCATCCATGTCCTTCCTTCTGGCAAATACTGATATGAAGAATTTGTTTAGCAACTCACCCACTTGACTCCAGGTATAAATTTCTTTCCTTTTGTCCTTGGAAAGACCTACCTTTTCCTGAACTAACCTATTACTCCTATTGTATGTATAAAATATCCTCAATCCTATTTCATTACCCCTTTTATCCCTCTACATTCCTTGTTTAAGTTCTTTCCTGCTTCCTTTGTATTTCTGAAGGGCCTTGTCTGATTTCAGTTTCTTAAGCCTTGCACATGCTTATTTTTTTAAACTAACCTTACAATATCTCCTGTCATCCAAATATCCCAAACTTTGCCGTCCTTATCTTTCATACTTACAGGAACATGCTGGTCCTGAACTCTAACCAGTTGCTTATAAATGATTCCCACAAGTCAGATGTGGATTTTGTTGTGTATTTAGTATTTCAGCAATATTTGAGAAATATTGTTTGATTAAGCATTCTTTGTTGTTCAAATAATTCATTATGGGTTATATGCAAAAGTATGTGAATGGCAGAGGTCATCACGCCACCACATCATATGCGTGGACTGAAATTAAAGTCAAAACAACCTTACACAAGTTATTTCCTGGCTCCCTTGTTTTCCTTTCAATTAATTTTTATGTTTTAGAGGTACAAAATCTAACACGGCAACAAAGAAGATTTAAACAAATCCGGGATGATTTCCTACCTGTTGAAGTGCAGCAAGACACTTGAGCTAAAAAAAAAAAGCAGCACAGCATGTGCTTCTTTGGGAAAGTAAAGGACATAGTCAAGTTAAAAAAAAAACAAAATGGACAAATTTACAGGTTCATATAAAAATGAGAGCTGGGTGATAATAATAAATTTAAATAAATGCAGAAATGGCTGTATACTTCAGAAAGATGGACATATTTAATTGCACAATGGATAATTTGTTGTTTCCTTCAATTTGCTGAGAAGTTTAACTGCTCCAACCAAACCACCAGAAATGAGCTTTGCTAGCATGAACATAATGCAGGAACATTTAAAACTAAAACCACTTGTTGATTGCACCACACTATGTTTCATAAACAGAGCGAAAAGGAAGAAGTTAATGTGGCTGAATTGAAGAAACAGTCTGAGCTTTGTTAGGTTGGTTATGGGCTTAACGATGCAATGAGAGATCATTTAGTTTGTAGAATCTTACTAGAAAGCATTAAACAATGGCTCCTAACTGAAGCACAACTCAAAAGAGCAGTTAAAATAGCTGTGTCAATAAAATCAGCAGACGGAGATGCAACGAGTTGCAATCAGGAATGAAAGTGAGTGTGAACAAAATTGTGATGTCTAAACAGAAATGGGCCTGGCGGAACAAATTGTGTTACTGTTGTGGCAGGGGTTCACAAATACCAAACCAATTCAGTTTTAAAGGTGAATCTTGCCAAAAATGCAACAAAGTGGCACACATATAAAGAGCATGTTGGCAAGACAAGAATGAATGGAGTACACAGGGAAGAGATAAAGACAAGAAGTCAAGTTACACGGTTAAAAATAGCACCATGCTGTTGAAAAAAATGATAATGATGAGAGTGATGTAGGACTGAGTAGCTTTAAGATTTACAATGTGAAAACTAACATTAAACGAGCAATATGCTGACATGAGAAGTAAACTGGCAAATTAATTAAAATGAAATTGAACACTGTCTTGGCTGTTTCAATCATTCCACAAAATGATTTTGAACAGCATTTCAAGGATACTGAAATGAAGCCTGCAGATATCCAACTAAGAACTTACACCATAGAAAAGGTATGACATTCGTAATAGTGAAATACAACAACCAACAAGTCACGTTGGGCTTGTATGTGGTTAAGACAGGAGGGATATCATTGTGGGTCTGTGATTGGCTGAGAAAACTACAACTGGATTGGAGATTCATCAACCACTTGCATGCCACACCCCCTGCAAAAGAGTCAACTCAAAGTGAACTAAGAAGGTACTAGATAATGCCACACTGTCTCCATGCTGTACACAAGGAACCATTGCCCAATAGAGGGTAAACAATTGTTGGTGCCAACCTGTGTATCTCTGGTTGGAAAGCACATTGAACCAAAGAAGGACCATGCTGATCAGAGGGATCATGAAAGTGATGAAAGCAGTGGTCCGACTACAACAATTTTTGATGGCAACACGTCTAAGAAATTTTCTGATATGCTAATCAGAGAGTTACTTGCAAAATGTGGTTTGGTTTTAAGCTAAAAGTGAGTTCAAGTGGCTTCAGGAAAGTTGCAAGCATTCAGCTGTTGTGAGTATAAAGAACCAGAATTTACTCTGTGTGCATTAAGGTTATTGAATGAGAGTGGGAGACGAATAGCTGTTTGTAAAAGCCGTTGCAAAGACCGAAGTCCAGCTGGATGAATGAAAGACCAATAAGAAAAGAGTCAACGGAGATAGAAAAACAGAGGATTCATCAGGTGATGTTGTGGATGAGGAAACCAAGAGGAGAGATCAGATTGTAAAGGGACCAAAAGAGGGATTGATACAATAATACTCCAGTGAACTAAATGGAGTTCCCAAGATTCAGATTCACATACTAGAATGAAGAAAAAGGGTTGGAACGAGAGAGAAAGAAGCCAGGTCTACAGGAGAAGCAAGGATCTAAGTGGATCCTGAGAGAAAAGTTAAGTAAAGTAGAAGAAAAGTTGTCCGGAGCTGTCAGAACCACTTTCTGCAATCTCAGAGTCAACTCCTACAACCACCAGCGAGGAAGCCCCATAATCTGAGTTTGTTTCATAGTCACAAGTCTCACCTGCCAAGCAGAGTCACCTCCCTTGTGAGGAAAGATGTAAACTCAAAAGTGTAAGAGATCCTCCAAAAAGATTAAATCTTTAGGATTGAATGGGACAATTTAGAATTTACTATGCTGTGGATGTCTGTATATTAGTTGTGTTATATAGTATATTGTGTATGTGATTGACATGCATTCTATATTGAGTTTATAGCTAAGCAGGGAGGAGTGTTGTATATTTAATATTTCAGTAGTATTTGATTAATATTGGAAATATATCGTTTGATTAAGCATTCTTGTTTGTTTATATAGTTCATTAAGGTTATATGTAAAAATACGTGAATTGTCTACCTCTTGCTTAAAGTAAACACAAAGTTAGATTGCATGTTGGAATCCTTTGTTTTTATTTTAATTAATTTTATGTTTTGGAGTTACAAAATATAACAGAAATACAGACAAGGTAGACAAAGGAGTGTTAGTGGATAGTTTTACTTAAATTTTCAGAAGGCCTTTGGCGAGGTGCCGCACATGAGACTGCTTAACAAGATAAGAGCCTGTGGTTTGACAGGAAAGGTATTAGCATGGACAGAAGAATGGCTGACTGGCAGGAGGCAAAGAGTGGGAATAAAGGGGGCTTTTTCTCGTTGGTTGCCAGCGAGTGGTACTGTTCCCCAGAGGTCAGTGTTAGGACCACTTCTTCTGATGTTAAATGCGAATGTTTGAATGACAGAATTGACGGCTTTGTGGCCGGGTTTGCAGGTGATATGAAAATTGGTGGAGGATCAAGTATTGTTGAGGAAGGAGAGAGTTTGCAGAAAGACTTGGACAGATTGGGAGAATGGCAAAGAGGTGGCAGATGGAATATAATGTATGGAAGTGTATGATCTTGCTCTTTTGAAGAAGGAATAAAGATGTTGACTATTTACTAAATGGGGAGAAAATTAAAAAAAAATCAGAGGTGCAAAGGTACTTAAGAGTCTTTGTGCAGGATTCCCTAAAGGTTAACTTGCAGGTTGAGTCAGTGATAGGAAGGCAAATGCGATGTCAGCATTCATTTCGAGAGGACTAGAATGAAAAAACAAGGATGTGATGCTGAGGCTTTATAAGCCATTGGGTAGACCACACTTATTGTGAATGGCTTTGGGCCCCTTACCTAAGAAAAGATGTGCTGGCATTGGACAGGGTCCAGAGGAATTTCACGAGAATGAATCTGGGAATGAAAAGATTAATGGATGAGGAGTGTTGGATGGCCCTGGGGATGTAGTCATTAGCATCTAGAAGACTGAGGGGAATTTCAGTGAAACCTATCAAATATTGAAATAGAGACTGAATAGACTGGATGTAGGGAGGATGTTTCTTGTAGTGAGTGAGTCTAGAACTAGATGGCACAGACTCAGATGAGAGGGGAGTCCATTTAGAACAGAGATGAGGAGGAATTTCATTAACCACAGGGTAGTGAATCCGTGGAATTTTTTTTTTGCCATGTTTGGCTATGGAGGCTAAGTCATTGAGTGTAATTAAAGCGGCAGTCGATAGGACGTTAGGACGTTTGACGTATTAGGACGTCAAAAATGACGGGGATTTGGTAGGAAAATGGGGTTGAGAGGGATAATATACCATGGTGGAATGGCAGGGCAAACTCGAAAGGCCAAAGGGCCTAACTCTGCTCCTGTGGTCTTACAGTGACTGTGATTTTTAAACCCCGCGGGAATCTGTGGAGGAGATGAGATGCTGAAGAGAGAAAGAGAAAGAAAAACAAATATTTTAAGAGCGGCTCTATCATTGGGGACATAATGAAATTCCATAAATTCAGTGCTAATAGTGAGATAGGGAACCTAAATAAAGAAATAAGACTAATGGAGCCGATATCATGGGGAATTAAATCAGTGCTAATTTTCCACTATTCCAAGGGCCAAAAGGTTTTCAGTTTTTCAGGACTATGTTACTTTGTCCAGCATCATCCTGCAGACTGTTCTTAGTATGAACTTGCGTCTGCACACCAAGACCTGATACCCCCAAACTATGTTTCTAATCTATTGCAGGACAAGAGGTAAAGTCGTTATCAACAGCAGATAATGTTTTGTTGTGACTTAAAAATAATGATGCAGGTAAAGCTGCATTTGTTACCCATTCCTGTTAACATCTTGAACCATTGCAGTTTGTGTATTATTGAAATTGTATGGAAAATATTTGCCAAGGTAACTTATATCCTTGTGTTAGCCATTTCAGTCCAGGGAAAAAGCCTATGGCTATCCATATGATCAATGCCTCTCATCACCTTATACACCTCGATCAGGTCACCTCTCATCCTTTGTCATTCCAAGGAGAAAGGCCGAGTTCACTCAACCTATTCTCATAAGGCATACTCTCCAATCCAGGCAACATCCTTGTAAATCCCCTCTGCACTCTTTCTATAGTATCCACATCCTTCCTGTAGTGATGTGAGCACAGCTGAATACAGTATTCCAAGAGGGGTCTGACCAAGATCTTACATTACCTCAATCCTATGGTTGATGAAGGCCAACACATCGTACACCTTCTTAACAACACTGTCATTCTGCACGGCAGCTTTGAGTGCCCTATGGACTTGGACCCCAAGATCTCTCTGATTCTCCACAATGCCAAAGGTCTTACTATAGTCTATCTTCAAATTGGACCTACCAAAATGAACCACTTCACACTTACTTGAGTTCAACTCCATCTGCTACTTCTCAGCCCTGTTCTGCATCCTATCGATGTCCCGCTGTAACCTTTGACAGCCCTCCACACTATCCACAACACCCCCAACCTTTGTGTCATCAGCAAATTTATTAACCCACCCTTCTACTTCCTCATCCAGGTCATTTATAAAAACCACAAAAAGGAGGGGTCCCAGAACAGATCCCTGCAGAACGCCACTTGTCACTGTGCTCCATGCAGAACATGAACTATCTACAAGCACCCTTTGCCTTCAGTGAGCAAGCAAATTCTGGATCCACAAAGCAAGGTCTCCTGGGATCCCATGCCTCCTTACTTTCAGTATGAGCCTGGCATGGGGAACCTTATCAAATGCCTTACTGAAATCCATATACACTACATCTTCTGCTCTACCTTCATCAATGTGTTTAGTCACATCCTCAAAGAATTTAATCAGGCTCGTAAGACATGACCTGCCCTTAACAGAGCCATGCTGACTATCCCTAATCAGATTATGTCTCTCCAAATGCTCATAAATCCTGCCTCTCAGGATCTTCTCCAATAACTTGCCCACCACTGAAGTAAGACTCACTGGAATATAATTTCCTGGGTTTTCTCTACTCCCTTTCTTGAACAAGTGAACAACATTTGCAACCCTCCAATCCTGCAGTACTTCTCCCGTCTCTATTAGTGGTGCAATGATTAATCCTCTGAGGCTCAGCAATCTCCTCCCTCACTTTCCACAGTACTCTGGGATATATCTCATCTGGTTCCAGCGGCTTGTCTAACTTAATGCTTTTCAGAAGCTCCAACACCTCCTCTTTCTTAATGTCTATATGCTCAGACATATATTCCTTTGTACACTGTGGTTCTTTTATCCTACCATCCTGTCCCTGCCTCAATGGGTCATACCTATGTAGAATGCCATGCAAATGTTCCCTGAACATTCCTGCCACTGCGCATTTCCCTGAGAACATCTGCTCCCAATTTATAGTCCCAAGTTCTTGTCTAATAGCATCATATTTCCCCCTACCCTAATTAAATGTTTTCCCAATTTGTCTACTCCTATCCCTCTCCAGCACTATGGTAAAGGAGTTGTGATCACTACCTCCAAAATGCTCTCCCACTGAGAGAACTGACACCTGACCAGGTTCATTTCCCAATACCAGATCAAGTACAGCCTCTCCTCTAGAAAGCTTCCTGAGCACACATACCAAACTCCACACCATCTACACCCTTGCTCTAAGGAGATGCCAGTCAATAATAGGAAAGTTAAAATCTCCCATCGCAACAACCCTATTATTGTTGCACCGTTCCAAAATCTGCCTCCTTTTCAGCTACTCGATGTCCCTGTTAATACTGGGGCATCAATAAAAACACTCAGTAGAGTTATTAGCCCCTTCCTGTTTCTGACTTCCATCCACACTGATTCCATAGATAATCCCTCCATGATTTCCTTCTTTTTTGCCGCTATGACACTATCCCTGATTAGGAATGCCACGACCCCATCTCTTTTGCTTCCCTTCCTGTCCTTTTTGAAACATTTAAAGCGGGCACATTCAGCAGCCATTCCTGCCCCTGAGACATCCAAGTGTCAGTAATGGCCACAACAACATAGTTCCACGTATTGATCCATGCTCTAAGTTCATCCACTTTGTTTATGATGATACTTGCATTAAAATAGACACATCTCAAATCACCAGACCAAGTGCATCTTTGCTCTATCATCTGCATAGCCTTCCTCACAAACTCCCTATAAGCTGTCTCTATTTGTTTGCCACCACCCCATCCTCTGCCCCTTCACTTCGGTTCCCACTCCCCTGCAAATCTAGTTTAAACTCTCCCCAGTAGCATTAGCAAATTCTGCCAGGATATTGGTCCTCCTCGGACTCAAGAGCAACTCGTCCTTTTTGTACAAGTCACACCTGCCCCACAAGAGGTCCCAATGATCCAGAATTCTGAATTCCTGCCCCCGCTCCAATCCTTCAGCTACGCATTTATCCACCACTTCATTCTATTCCTATACTCACTGTCGTGTGGCACACGCAGCAATCTCAAGATTGCTACCCCTGAGGTCCTGCTTCTCAGCTTCCTTCCTAACCTGCTGTATTCTGCTTTCAGGACCTCCTCCCTTTTTCTACCTATGTCGTTGATACTAACATGTACCACGACCTCTGGCTGCTCACCCTCCCATTTCAGGATATTGTGGATGTATTCAGAAACATCACGATCCCTGGCACCTGGAAGGCAAAATACCATCCATGGTTATTTTTCATGCCCACATAATCGCCTAACTGTCTCCTTAACTGTAGAGTCCCCTATTACTGCTGCCATCCTCCTCTGAGGATGCTGCCATCCCCCTACCCTTCTGAGCCACAGGGCCAGACTTAGTTCCAGAGGCACAGCTACTTTTGCTTCCTCCAGGTAGGTCATCCCCACCCCCCAACAGTACTCAAAATCGAGTACTTTTTGTTAAGAGGGCAGCCACAGGGGTGCTCTCCACTATCTGACGCCCTCTCTTCCCTCTCCTGACGGTCACCCGCTTATCTGTCTCCTGTGTCCCCAATGTGACTACCTGCCTGTAGCTCCTATCAATCACCTCCCCTCGTTCCCTAACAAGCCAAAGCTCATCGAACTGCAGCTCCATTTCCCTAACTCAGTCTCTAAGGAGTTGCAGCTTGATTCACCTAAGGCTAGGTGTCTCCCGGATATCCCACATCTGCTACCCAGAGCAGAAAACTAGCCTTGCACTCATACCCACTATTCTTAAGGTGGAGGAAAATAGAAATATGAAAGTAACTTACCTCGCCTAGGCCTGTCTTTGCCGAAGCCCCAGTGAGCCAAAGCCCTGCTACTCTGACTCATGCTCCTTCAACAACTGCTTCACTAGGCAGTGTCTCCCTTTTATCCCAGAATCTTCTCAGCGTCCTTGCGTGATGACGAGCTGCCGCGTCTGCACACTTATCCCAATTGAACCTCAAAACCTATAAATGAAGACATTCAAATGTGAGATGTAAAGAAGATGAAACAGGTAGAGGAGGTCTAGAAACTGGAGCCTATCATCATTTGATCTTCCAACAATTACAGTTAAGACCAACTGCAATGGAGCTGCAAGTTGGAAGTGAAGCTCAATGGTCCTCCATTACAGTATAAAGTACATAAAATGCTGAAAATACTCAGGAGATCAGGCAGCATCCATAGAGATATTCAATGACCTTTCATCAGAATTTGGACAAATTAGAAGTTGCACAAAGTGGTTTGGAATGGGATTCAGGAAGAGGAGAAGGCAGAATGAAACTCTTGTATGTGAGATGTGTTCAGGAGAAATGAAATGAAATGAATGGTGATTACAGCAGCAGCACGGTTCACAGGCACTTAGTTTAGGAGACTCATGAGAAATCATACAATTTACATTTTCTTCTTTCTGACATCGACAGTGAATTTATTCAGGGTAATTTTGTGAGGCTCCAATCCTGCTGATTTATGCTCCAGATTAATAGATTTTCATGCCTAGAATGTAGCTTTGTTAAAGTTTTCCTTATAAGATAACTGTATTGGGATGTTATTATTTGATTAGCCTAGAATTTTTTTTTCCTATTAGCCTTCAGCTGCATAACGTTTCAAATAGTCAGGAGATATAACAGCAGTTGTATTATGAATTTTTATATTATGATATGCTCTAATGGAGGACTTATTTTGATTTCAAATTAATTATTACATTAAACACAAATGTAATATTAAACTTCGCCAAAAGCATCAGTCTTTATCTTTCATGTAATACCTTTTTAAAGATTATTTCTCATGTAATCCAAAGCAGTATTCTTTCTCCTCCAAAAGAAAGATTGGAGTGGGGGCCTGGATTGTTTGGGAAGAGGAGAGAACAGCAGGAAACATTTGTGTATTCAGGAGAGATGGTGGTTATAGTGGCAGCATCGTTCATGATTCATATATGAACTACAAGACCTATTGAATTACCTCTGGTTGCCTGGCTGGCTTCCCTGCATTTCCTTGGAGGTATGGACTAAAATAGAGCTGAAGTACAATTAAGCATTAATTTCTGAGTAAAGTAGAGAATAGGGGAAGAAATAACATTTCTCAGTTTTAACTTCTCCCCTGCTGCTGGAACGTTAACTTTTATGTTGCAATACTGTAATACTATTTCAGAATAATTGGTTGCAAATAACTTAGGCAATAAGTGACCACTCCATAATTTTGGCAGATAATTTGTTTTGTGAAGATATAAACAGATCAACAAATTTTAAAATCAAGTAAAACCGCAGGTTATATTCTGCCAAAAGCCAATGATAATCAAGCTCTCAAGATATTGAATGCTGCCATCACCAAACAAGGAACAGCCCATCCCGACACATCTCAAGTCGTAGTTAGGAACTTCATTCAGGCTTACTTGAAGAAATCTCTGCCCAGTTACCATCAGTATAAAACCTGGAGAACTAGGGTTCCCAACACACTAGACTCACAGCTATTCTACAATAAGGAACGCCTACCGTTCCATGCCCAGACCAATCTGATCACTTGGCTGTCCTTTCCCTACCTACTTTCAGGCAGAGGTTGAAGAGCAACATTCCAGGGATAAGGACAACAAAGGAGTGGTCATGGGAGGCAGAGGAGCGGCTATGGGATTGCCTCAAGTCAGAGGACTGGGACATGTTCAAGGACTTGTCAGAGGATCTGAATGAATACATATGTCACAGACTCTATAAAGGCTGTTGTAGATGAGTGTGTCCCCACAAAATCTTTTGGAATTTTCCCCAACCCGAAGCCTTGGATGAATCATGAGATCTGCAATCTGCTGAGGGCCAGATCAGTGGCATTCAGGTTGGGTGACCAAGTAAGATACAGGAGGTCTAGGTACAATCTCTGGAAAGCCATCTCATGGGTGAAGTGGAAACTCCAGACTAAACTTGAATCACTGAAGGACACTCAACAGCTGTGGCAGGGCTTGAATGCCATCACCTCTTAACAGGTGAAACCAGGAGACATAGATGACATCAAGACTTCACTTCCAGGTGAGCTCAACGCCTTTCATGCTCGCTTTGACTGTCAAAACATGGAGGAAGCTTCATGAACTCCCAGAGCCTCTGATAACCCAGTGATTTCAGTCATGAGGCCAACGTGAGAGCTCATCCTTCAGGAGGGTGAACCCATGGAAAGGATCTGACCCAGTGCTGGACGGGTAGGCACTGTGCTGATCAACTGGCAGGAGTGTTCACCAATATCCTTAAGCTCCTGCTTCAGCACCCACCTGCTTCAGTTATACCAGTGTGTAAGAAGAATGTGGTTACCTGCCTCACTGACTATCATCCGGTAGCATTTATATTCACTGTGATGAAGTGCTTTGAGAGGTTGGTGATGAAACATATTAACTCCTGCCTGAGAAGTGACTTGGATCCACTCCAATTTGCCTTCCGGAACAACAGGTTGACAGCAGGTGCCATCTCATTGGCTCTTCACTCAATCCTGCAACATCTGGACAGCAAAGATACATACATCAGGATGCTCTTTATTAACTACAGCCCAGCATTAAATACCATCATCCCCTCAAAACTAATCAATAAGCTCCAAGACCTTGGCCTCAATACATTGTGCAATTGGATCCTGAATTTCCTCAGTTGCAGATTAGTTTGGATTGGCAACAACATCTCCTCCGCAATCTCCATTAGCACAGGTGCACCACAAGGCTGTGTGCCTAGCCCACTGATTTACTTGCTTTATACTTATGACTGTGTGGCTAACCAGAGCTCCAATGCCATATTTAAGTTTGCTGACGACACCACTGTCATTGGCGGAAACAATGGTGGTGACAATCAGCATATAGGACGGGGATTGAAAATCTAACTGAGTGATGCCACAACAACCTCTCGCTCAATGTCAGCAAGACCAAGGAGTTGATTATTGACTTCAAGGGAAGGATACTGAAGGTCCATGAGCCAGTCCTCATCAGGGCATCAGAAATGGAGAGAGTCAGCAACTTTAAATTCGTCTGTGTTACCATTTCAGAGGACCTGTCCTGTGCCCTGCACGTAAGTGCAATTATGAAGAAAGCACAGCAGCATCTCTACTTCTTTAGAAGACTGCAAGGAGTCAGCATGACATCTAAAACTTTGACAAACCTCTATAGATGTATAATGGAAAGTATATGGACTGCTTGCATCACAGCCTGGTATGGAAACACCGATGCCCTGGAATGGAAAATCCTACAACATGTAATGGATACGGCCCAGCCCATCATGGGAAAAGCACTCTCCACCATTGAGTACATCTACACACAGCCATGTTGCAGGAAAGCAGCATCCATCATTAAGGACACCCACCACCAATGGTATACCCTCTTCACAATACTGCCATTAGGAAGCAGGTACAGGAACCTCAAGACCCACACCATCGGCTTCAGGAACAGTTATTATCCTTCTACCATCAGGCTCTTGTCCGGAGGGGATAACTTCACTCAATTTCACTCTCTTTACTGTTTCCACAACCTATGGATTCACTTTAAAAATTCTTCATTTCATGTTCTCAATATTTATTATTATTATTGTATTTGTACAGTTTGTTGTCTTTTGCACATTGATTGCTTGTCCTGTAGGATGTGGTCTGCCATTGATTCTGTTATGCTTCTTGGATTTACTGAGTATGCCCACAAGATGAATGAATGTCAGTTTTTATGTGGTGACACACTTTGATAATGAATTTACTTTGAACTTTAATTTCAGTTTTATTAAAGTTAATGGGTTTTGAAATAGAACCACAAATCCTCATTTTGATATGTCATTCTACTTTGTTAATAAGATGAACAAATTGTAACTGGGAATTTGTCCTCTTAATGTTGGTCCATAGATACTTTAAGAAATGCATTTAATATTAGTCCTCAATCCTGAAGAAGGGTCTCAGCCCAAGATGTCGGCTGTTTACCCTTTTCCACAGATGTTGCTGTTGACTTCTTTCAGCATTTTGTGTGGTTTTAAATTAATAGTATGTGCAGGTTTTTTAATGACTATTTTCATGAAGAACCTAGCTCCAAAGGTTAGGAGGAGCCTTAGGCTACGTCCACACTAGACCGGATAATTTTGAAAACGCCAGTTTCACGTAAAAATGATAGGTGTCCACACTAGGCGTTTTTGAAAGTACCTCTGTCCACATTAAACCGGGTATTTGGGCAAATCTCCTCCTACTGGGCATGCGCAGGACACATCTGCAGAAGATAAGCGAAGAGGGAACGGTATACTTGGTGCGCGTTTGTCCAGTTACAGACTAGAAAAACCTAAAAGGAAATTGCCAAACAATGGACAGCTGTTGGCTTTCGCGCAGGAGGACTTAAAACTAAAAAAACAAATACTGGAACGTATGGAGGCAACCACCAGGGAGTTCACGGACAGTATGACCCAGCTGACGACAAATATTGAAAAACTGACTAACTCTGTTGCAGAGGGATTTGCAATGATGAGGAATATGATGGCTCCCCCCCCAATACTTTTCACTGCCACAATACCAACCTCACAGCCACTACAATAGCTACACATACGGACACACAGACCCCCGGGTGGCCCCACCAACATCTCCCCCACTCCCACAGAGGGGTCACCCTGGAAACATTTCCTACAGCCATAGTCTCTTCACCGATGAAAGGGACAACAGCTACAACTAAATGCAATAAGGCTTGTTACTGGGCAAAAGTGAAATTTGCTGTTACCTGATTTGTTTGCCTTTACTTTTGCCATGTCTTTCTGTATTATTTTGCTGTATTTAACATGTGTAATAAAACGAGTTACTGGGCAAAAGTGATTTTATTTTTACCTGAGTAAAAGTGAAACTTACAATTTTCCTTTTTTGGCCTTAACATTTTCACATCTATGCCAAACATAAGCTACTACTTAAAAAAGACATTTTGGAAGTAGTGACAATTGCATCTATTGAATGTTTGCACAAGCAATACATTAATAAAGCACCTTGTTGAATGTATAAAACATGTCTGCATCAGTGTTGTCTTGTATTTCCATACAATGTTACACATCTATTGTCAGATATTGCTGTCGTGGTGTTGGAGGTTGCGTTCAAGAAAACAATGAAATGCTGGGCTGCCGCCACCATCTGTTCTGGCACGTCATGACAGCATTTTTAAAAAGCTCCGGTTACCCGGTACGCTCTACACAGCCCAACTGGCACTTTCAGATTTACACACTCTGGAGAGCATTTTAGAAAAGCTCCGTTTTCGGGGGAGGAAAACGCTGTTTCAGTGTGGATCAAAATGAAGAGAAGAAGCTTCAGTTACGGATTTATCCGGTCTAGTGTGGACATAGCCTCACTGGATCTGCTCACATCAAGCAGGCAGAAAACAAGACCTCACTTTAGAGATGTCGATTGTCAGTCTGACAGCCATCATTTTTGAGAAAAGTCCTTCAGCCCATCTCAATTCATCAGTCCAGAGCAGTTCTTCCCTCCCCTATTAGGATATCGACCTTTTTCTTTAATCATTTCATGGATTTAGAAAGCACCATTCAGTTCAGAACTCCACCCCTTGTAATAATTATGTTGTGGATATGGGGTTGCAGAGCTGGCTGTATTTATTTATTTTGTGGGAAAATTGGATGGTATGAATTCGAGAGGATCACCGCCCTCTGGCTAAACCTTCTAAGCTCGTTTCTAAAGTGATATCCTTCTATTCTGAGGCTGTACCCACTGACTCTAGACCTCCCCCCCACTATTGGAAACATCCTCTCCATGTGCACTCTCATTGTCTTTCATTAAGTTTCAATGAGATCTCTAAAGAAGAACTAGAGGGGATCTCATTGAAGCTTACTACATAGGAGCCTATCAACATAACTTGCTATATAGATTATCCTTCAACTGATTTAGCTTCCCTTAAATACATAGATTTACCTTTATCACTTCATGTAATGGCAAATACAATATTCTCTGAATAAACAAGTTTACAGTCCTCAAAAACTTCAATAAAGCCTTTTTTGTCATGATTGTCGCAGAGTGTATCTCTGTAAGTAATTTACTTCAGGCAATAATTCATTTCTCTTTTGGATATTATGATTGAACCCAGACCAGCAATTGACAGTATAAAGAATTTTCTCGTTGCCTCTGGTCTTGCTGCGAAGTTGGTGCTGCCTGTTATTGACACTGGAAGGCCTGGTGAGGGGGAAGGCCTTGCCCTGACAGTCAGACTTGGTTTCCTTCTGTAAGCTCTTCTGGGGAGGTGACCCTGAACACTTTTTGTTCATCGGTGGTGTGCACAGTAGTTTGCATTGACTACCGTTTCTGAGCCAATGAGACATTAAGTAGTCATTGTTAACTAGTTTGAAAAAAGAACAAACTGGAGTATTCCCAGAATATATATCTCTTTTCTCTCTTGTCATGGCATGGAACAATTTGTCATACTTTGTTTCTGAATGGGTCATTCTCAGCATTTGCAAACGCATGTCAAATGGCGTAGTCTGTGCCCTCAAATAGCAAGACCAAAACAACACTATACTGGAGTTCAGTATCAACCAATTTCATTAAAACAAAACTGCAGCTTCAAGAGGAGGTCTGAAGCCAGATTCTTTGTGATGAGTGATTCATCTCCTGACACCCTATTGGCCTTTCTATCATCTGCAAGGAGCAAGCCACGCAATGGTTGGAATGTGCCCACTTGTCTGGATAAGAACTGCTCCATCAACATTCACGAAGCTGTGCACCAGCCTAGGTAAAGCAGTCAGTTCTAAAGTCTTCCTCCTTCTCCTTTCACTACCATGAATATACATTTCCTACAGACAGGCGAGTGAACATATGTAAAATATGCTGCAGTTCTGTACCTAGGTTACTCTGGTGCTTCCTAAACTGTCAAGAAGAACAAAGGCAGCAGGCATTGGGGACCAGCACCTGTATGTTTGCCTCCATTTCACATGCCTTCCTCACTTAGAAGTGCATCACTATTCGCTCATTACCGTGCATCAGTCTGTCTCTTGGACCTCCCATTCAATATTACCTAACAGCACCGTGCAGTACCTTCACCAGAATGAGTGCAGCAGCTCAACAAGCAACTTTACAAGTGAAATTAGGGGCAGGAAATAAATCCTGACCTTGCAGGGAGCATCTGTAAGTCGAGGAATGAATGAAAAAGGTACCTCAGGTGAGTATCTTCCCATTACAAATTTGTCATTAATAGAGTGATATTTTTGTTCCTGTTACTGGTTAGCTTTCCACTCTCTGTGGAGGTTTTGATCTGTAGATGTTATTTTTTGTAACTTCAAAATATAAAACTAATTGCAAGAAAAAGACTGCAGCCCAGAAGAATGAGCCTTAGTTTTGTTTTTACTTTAAACGAGACGTATATGTATGATGAAGTGGTGTGATGATACATGTACTTTTACATATAATCTATTATGAATTATTTAAATGAACAAGAATGTTTAATCAGACAATATACTTACAATGTTACTCAAATCTTACTGAAACATTAAACACATAACACTCCTCCTTGCTTAGTTATAAACTCCAACTCTATATACAATGAATTTTAATTTATCTACAAACATTTGTACATACACGCCCACATATACATATATACACACACACACACACACACACACACACACGCACACACACATATATACAGCACACATAGATAAATTAAGATTCATTGTATATAGAGTTAATAGGCATCCGTTAGTCTCATGAGACCATGGATTTGTGCCTTGGAAGGTTTCCAGGGTGCAGGCCTGGGCAAGGTTGTATGGAAGACCAGCAGTTGCCCATTCTGCAAGTCTCCCCTCTCCACGCCACCGATGTTGTCCAAGGGAAGGGCACTAGGGCCAATACAGCTTGGCACCGGTGTTGTCGCAGAGCAATGTGTAGTTAGGTGCCTTGCTCAAGGACACAACATGCTGCCTCAGCTGAGGCTTGAACTAGTGACCTTCAGATCACTAGACCAATGCCTTAACCACTTGGCCACGTGCCAACATGGTATAGAGTTGGAGTTTTTATATATATATGTATATTGCAGTAAAATATATATAGCATAGTAAATTTTTAATTGTCCCATACAGGTCTAGAGATTAATCACTGTGGAGGCTTTCTTACTCTTGTGGGATACCATCTTTCTTGGCAAGGGGTGACACTCTATGGCTGTGAAATAATCTCAGGTCCTGGGGTCTCCACCACAGTGATTATAAGAGTTGATTCTGGAACTGCAGTAAATTGTTCTGACTACTCTGGATATCTTTCTTCTGCATGAGCTGAAGTCTAGTGCGGGGCAAGCTTCACTGGATCGTAATGTGTGAGTACAGAGTCTGATGTCACCATTTCCTTTACCTTTTGGAAAGCCACCTCACATTGCTTTGTCCATTGCCGTTTCTTCCCGATCTGTAGTGATGAGCTCAAGGCGTGGAGCACAGTAGTCAGGTTTGGCAGGAACCCATTGCAGTGGTTGACAAATCCTAAAAAGGACTGCAACAGTGACCAATAGTGACCTATCCTTTGGCCTTGGGGCATCCAGCACTGCCTAAATTTTCTCAGCATACCTGTATAATGTTTGTGCACTGGTGGTGTGACCACAGAAAGAGATGTTTGGTTTAAAGAATTCACATTTGTTGCATTATGCTCTGACGCTGTAATCACGTAGTTTTTTTAAACTGTCTTGAGAGTGTAGAGATGTTTCTTTTCATCCTTACTGGTAACAATGAGGTCATCCAGGTAACACTAAGTGCCTGGGCAGTCTTGAAGCACCTGGTCCATAGTTTTGTGCCAGAGTGCAGGTGAAGATGCTACACCAAAAATAAGCCTATTAATGCAATAAAGCCCTTTGTGAGTGTTTATGGTGAGAAATACGTTGGACTCTTCTTCCATCTCCATCTGCAGGTAGGCATTATCTTCTCTAACTCCACATTGCTGAAATGTTTCACTCAGGTTTGCAAAGATATCTGCTATCCTGGGTAGAGGATATTGATCTATTTTCAGTACTGAATTGATGGTGACCTCAAAATTACCACAGATCCTGACAGACCCATTCTTATGGCTTCTGGGACCACTGATGTTGCCCATGGACTCCACTCAAACTTGGAAAGAATTCCTTCAGCCTCCATGGGATCTAGCTCTCTGGCAACTGTGTCATGAAAGGTATAAAGAACCAAACGGCCTTTGTAAAACATGGGCATGGCATTTTTATTTAATACTATCTTACCCTTGATATGTTTGAGTTTTCTATTGTCATCTCTGAACACTGCTGTGGCATCATCCAATACCATTCTTAATTCACTTTCAGTTGACTCTATTGCAGGGGATATGGCATGCTAATGGTGGGTGAATCTCCAATCAAGTTGTGGTTATCTCAGCCACTCACTACCCCACACCACTGGCCCTCCTGTTTTTACCACATACAAGCCCAATGTGGCTTGTTGGTTGTTGTATTTCACTGTTACGAATGCCATTCCCACAGGAGTTATCTTTTCTCCACTATATGTTCTTAGTTGGATATCTGCAAGCTTCTGTTCAGTATCTTGGAAATGCCATTCAAACTCATTTTCTGGAATCACCAACACAGCTGAGCCAGTGTCCAATTCCATTTTAATTAATTTGCCATTCACTTTGGGTGTAAGCCATATTGTTTATCAATTGTTAGTTTTCACAAGATCACAAGATCACAAGACAAAGGAGCAGAAGTAGGCCATTCGGCCCATCGAGTCTGCTCTGCAGCTCCCCCATGAGCTAAACTATTCACCCATCTAGTTCCAATTTCCGGCTTTTTCCCCATATCCCTTGATACCCTGACTAATTAGATACCTGTCAATCTCCTCCTTAAACACCATCAATAATCGGGCCTCCACAGCTGTATGTGGCAACGAATTCCACAAATCCACGACCCTCTGGCTAAAAAAATTTCTCCTTATCTCTGTTTTAACTGGGTACCCTCTAATTCTAAGACTATGGCCTCTTGTCCTGGACTCACCCAGCAAGGGAAACAACCTTTCCACGTCTACTCTGTCCAACCCTTTCAACATTCGAAACGTTTCTATGAGATCCCCTCTCATTCTTCTATACTCTAATGAATACAATCCAAGAGCCGACAGACACTCCTCATATGTTAGCCCCTGCATTCCAGGAATCAGCCTCATAAATCTTCTCTGAACTCTCTCCAACATCAGTATATCCTTTCTAAGATAGGGGGCCCAAAACTGCACACAGTATTCCAAATGAGGTCTCACTAATGCCCCATAGAGCCTCATCAACACCTCCTTACTCTTATATACTATTCCTCTTGAAATGAATGCCAACATAGCATTCGCTTTCCTTACTGCCAATCCAACTTGGTGGTTAACCTTTAGGATATCCTGCACGAGGACCCCAAGTCCCTTTGCACTTCTGATTTTTGAATTTTCTCCCCATCTAAATAATAATCTGCCCGATTGTTTCTTCTTCCGAAATGTACAACCGTACATCTGTCAACTTTGTATCTCATCTGCCATTTCTTTGTCCACTCTCCTAAACTGACTAAGTCTCTCTGCAACCTTTCCGTTTCTTCAACATTTCCTGCTCCTCCACCTATCTTGGTGTCATCCGCAAACTTGGCCACAAAACCATTTAATCCATAATCCAAATCATCGATATACATCGTAAAAAGAAGCAGCCCCAACACCGACCCCTGCGGAACACCACTAGTAACCGGCAACCTATCAGAATAGGATCCCTTTATTCCCACCCTTTGCTTTCTGCCTATCAGCCAATGCTCCACCCATTTCAATATCTTTCCTATAATTCCATGGGCTCTCATCTTATTAAGCAGCCTCATATGCGGCACCTTATCGAAGGCCTTTTGAAAATCCAAATACACAACATCCACAGCCTCTCCCTTGTCAATCTTATTCGAGATTACCTCAAAAAATTTCAATAAATTGGTACGGCAGGATCTTCCCTTCATGAAACCATGCTGGCTTCGGCCTATCTTGTCATGCACCTCGAGGTATTTCATAACCTCGTCCTTGAGGATTGACTCCAATATCCTTCCAACCACCGATGTCAGACTAATAGGTCTGTAATTTTCTTTTTGCTGCCTCCTTCCTTTCTTAAATAGCGGAACTACATTTGCGACCTTCCAGTCCTCCGGAACCATGCCAGAGTCTATTGATTCCTGGAAGATCATTTCCAATGCTTCCACAATCTCCAAAGCCACCTCCTTCAGAACCTTTGGGTGCACCTCATCCGGGCCGGGAGACTTATCTATTCTTAGTCCACTTAGCTTCCCAAGCACTTTCTCTCTAGTTATCTTGACTGTACCTAATTCTATTCCCTGATACTGTGAAGACTGATGCAAAATACTCATTCAGTTCCTCCACCATCTCTTTGTTATCCATTTTGTTTTCACATTGTAAATCTCAAAGCTGCCAGTCCCATGTCACTCTCATCATTATTAGAAATTTCATCAACAACATGCAGATTAGTGCTCTTTTTGAAACTATAACTTGACTTTTTATCTTTTTCTTTTCCCTATGCAGTCCATTTCTTTTTGTCTGCTGGACATGCTCTTCGTATGTGTCCTATTTTGTTGTATCTTCTGCAAGTTTCCTGTTAAACCTGCATTGGCAGGCCGATTTGTTTGGCCAGGACAATTCTTGTTTAGATGTTGCAATCTTGTTCACATTCACTTTCATTCCCGACGGCAACTCAATTCCATCTCTGTCTGCTGTTTTCATTGATACAGCTATTTTAAATATAAGTTGTGCTTCAGTTGGGAGATATTTTTGAATATTTTCCTGTAAGATTCGACAAACTAAATAATCTTTCAGTGCATCCTTAAGCCAATTATCAAACTGACAATGTTCAGACGACTTCTTCAATCCAGACATGTATGCTGAACTGGACTCCCCTTCCTTTTCATTCCAGTTATGAAACCTAAAGTGTTCTGCAATCAACAATGGTTTCTGTTCTTATAGTTCCTACATTACTTTCATGATATCAGCAAAGCACATTTCGGATGGTTTGGGTGGTTTTAAGAGTTTGCCTTTAAACCCAATGCATTCAGTAAAACTGGCACTCACTTCTCAATGGTTATTTAATTTGCTTCAAAATGCAGCTCAAATTGCTCAGTATACTTACTCCAGTTAAGTGCTGTGCAATTGAATGAGTCTAACTTTCCATTTCCGATGTTTTTCAAAATTTATGATTATTATCACCTGGTACTCACTGTTTATGAACCTGTGAATTTGCCCATTTTCTGCCTTTTTTTGAACTTAGTCTTTACTCTCACTCCCTTTGGAGTTTTTAACTCAAACATCTCGCCATGCTGTTCTTTTTAACTGGAATGTCTCTCCAAAAAATAAAAATAATTGAAAGAAAAAGACGGACGCCTAGGAAAATAGATCTTAGTTTTGTTTTTATGCATGAACGTATGATGCAGTGTCACGATGATGTATGCCATTTAGGTACTTTTACATGTAACCCATATGATTTACTTAAACAAGCAAGAATTCGTAATCAAACAGTATATGTACAATATTACTTCAATCTTACTAAAATATTAAATACTCAACAACAGATTTAAAAGGTACCTGACATTTTTTTAAACCCATCAAAGCGTGAGGAATAAAGGGAGTGTCCCCACCCAGCTTGTTGCAGCTGGCCTATGGCTGGATGCTCTCCATTCCATTTCCCCTGGCTTTCTCAGCTTCCCCAGCTGGCCGGAATTGGTTGGGCTTGGACTTATGAGCTATGCACACTATCTAATGGTCCTTTGTGGCTAACATGACTTATTCCTGAACTGAACTTACATTTAGAGTGATTTCTGACATGCTCTGCCCTGTTATCTTTTTCACTCAAGGTAAAATGGGGAGATAAGAGCTAAATTTTTAAAGCTCCGTTCAGATAGTTCCATTGCACGTTTTCAACCCACTAAGTACTTTCATTGTGTAGACATTATTGGGGTATCAGAGATACAGCAGAAATTTTTTTGCACAGCTGATTTCCATAGTGAGCAAGGTCATCAAGACCAGACACTTCATTCCTTAAAAGGAAGGCACTGGCCTGTTAGCCAGAATCTTTCTTAATGACAGATCCTAACAAAAATAGGCCACAATTGGACTTAAAATGGTAGATATAGTAGATTTCCATCGATTGTTTTGCATAATTGGGACTAAAGCTAACGTAGTACATTTGTGGAATCAAACTAAATTTATCTACAGATGAAAAGTATCTGCATTCTTAAACATATCATTGAATGAATCTAATGCTTGGTATTAAGTGTCATTTCACATTTGTTAATTAACATGGAGAACTCACATTCTTCACATTTGTGAAACTGTAACGCACATCATCACAGTGAAATACTTTAAACATTATAGGTGATGTGAATAAATTCATAAATACTTTATCAACTCCAATGAATTGATCCTGTAATCGACTATTTTCAAACTTGTTCAATGCATGTCTACGAAAAACACTTTAATTCAGGAAACACGGAGTTCAAATTGTTTAATTTGCTCTACACATATCAATGATAAAATGATGAACTTTCCTCCATAAAACTCAATTGAAATCTGATGTGTCCTGGTTCAATTTCCACAGCAGGAAACAACAAGAAATTATTAAGGTCCTTCCAGTTGTGACAATGGCTCTGCAGCAAAGGCAAAGTTTGAATGGTCAGTAAAGCTTTTACACAAGTGAGCTAAAATCATCAATTAGATCAGTTACTGTGAGAGAGATCCAATTACATTTAATAATACTGTAATTCTAGAATTTCATCTGGGATTATAAGAGGCACTCTGACCAGACTTTAATTTAATGTTGTATAAGTAAAGTCAGTGCATCAAAAGTGAATGTTAATTATGATATAGAATGCATCTGTGAGAAAGAAAGACTCAAGTAATGAAGTGGACAGAAGAATGGGAAAAGAAATTTGATGCATAGAGGAAGGATAAATAGGCATCATTAATATAAATGCAACTGAAGCCAAAGCTGAAACAGATCTCGGAGATTGAATGGACACAATGCTAAGTATGGCCAAACAGTGCTGTGTGATAATCAGACAGAGCTACCGGAAGCGTGTTCTGTATGGTTAGTCTGCAGCTTGAGCACTGTGTCTTGCTCAGACAACCGAGCTGTGAGGCAGAGATTCAGCCCCTAGCAATTGCTTATTGTGCAGGGATGAGCTGTAAGTCTAATTCCCAGAGCGGAGTTCGGTTATTGGGATGACTGGAAGTAGTTTGGATATTTTAGCTCAGGGAAGAGCACTCCCTAATGTAGAAAAGATCACTTTATGAACACTTATTTCCACACTCTTGGATCATGGAAAGGGACGAGGTACAAGGATAGTTGTTTTGGGGCGAAACACTAGTGGTTGTGTGAAAAAGTGCCTTACAGCAAGGAGCAGCGGGTGGGGATGAACGAGGGAGTTGCAAACTGTGTAATCCCTTCAGAATGTAAAAGGCAGGAAAGGGCAATATATGCAAAATGCTGGAGGAACTCAGCAAGTCAGGCAGCCTCCACAGAGGGGAAAAAACTGTCAATGTTTCAGGTCGATACTTTGGTGGCGGTATCTAAATGGAATAGTTACAAGTGGTTGGCCTTGTTTTATGCTGTATGGATGCTTCTTCTCTTTCCACTCCTTACATTAAAGCGCAAGCAGGGGAATTGAAATAAACAAACCTGTGCTGTTGCAAGGAATGTATTACTGTACATAGGAGCCTAAAATACATCAGTGAACAGAGTCCAACAGTCAGGCCACAATTCCTTAAACCACCACTGTGCCCACTGGCTTGCAGGATTTGAAGGGGAGACATCCAGCATACCCTATTTGGGAGTAAAGGGAATTTGAAGAGGTGCGACTAGAAGTCTCTCACTCAGAGTCATGCAGGTTAATAGCCCCCCACAACAGGAACCTGTGCCTTAGGTGATTCAAGCAAAGGTGGGACTATCACTGACCTGGCCATTTCCTGATTCAGGACGGGTCAGTAAATTAGAAACTATGTTTAATGGGGCTGTAAGCAAATGGAATTTGATTTCTTTAATTTCTTTCCAAGTGGATGAAGACCAGATGCCTTCTCTCTGGTCTTCCACAGCTCTAGCCATAGCTCCCTTTTAGCCTGCAGAGATTCACCATAACTCCCCATTCTGTATCCATCCATTCCCTTACTTTGCAAAATTCTAGACAAGGAGTGGATTTGAAGAAATTCATAACCAGGGTTATCCAGCCTTTTCTTGGAATAACTTCTACTTACTCCCTGACACAATGTACTAGTCCAAAGAATTATGAAAACTTGCATTTTAGTGCATTTGCCTTCATGAATCAATGGGAATAATCAATGTTACTTAGTTTACAGAGGGACATACAAATAGTGCTTTAATTTTCACTTCATCTATGAACGCTGTGTTGCAGCCTTATGTCATTTGAAAAGATCATGCAGTGATGAAGAAGAAAATTCAGGGTCAGGTATAAAGCACTACCTGCTGACGGGAAGCCTTTACAGTAAATTAGAACAATCTCCGCCTTCGGAATGTTTCGAACTTTGGCCTTGAATGATTATTTTCAAATGCTGATGCTGTGATCCATCCAGCTTGATTTGAAAACAATTGTTGATGTCTTTCTGATGTTCAAGGGCCGTCCCTGATAACACAAATACTTTTCTGTTTTACTGTTTTGCAAGGGCAGGAGGAAGAAAACTGAACATTTATTTTCTACTTCGATCTCATCCACCCTTTGAATAAATCAATTGATTCTTCAGAGTTATTTAAGTGAACTAATTTATGGATTGGGTATACACCTGCAGCAGGGAAGACTATTCAACTGCACTAATAGTTTACAGAGGACTACGTAAGAGTGGCTAAAATTGTTGTTTCCAGCTTATTTTATTAGGAATGCTATTATAATTTATACTGTATATTAGGAATGCTACTATATACAGTACTTTCACTTTTAGGTGTTGAAATTGTCCTCGTTTGATTTGTTTTGTAGTTTAAAATTTGGCAAAGTTTACTCCATTACAATCTACAGGCTTATAAACTACAGCAGGTTCCAAGGTTGTTGCATTTTTGACAAGAAACAATATGTGGCTGAAGTTAGTCGGGCAAGGTTTACAGGGCAGACACAGAGCTTTGATTGACTCTTTGTTGATTGACATTGGGAGCTACTATATGTTTGTGGTTACCGCTGGGTTGTTCCATCAGAACAGCTTGCCCCAAATGAAGTCAAGTTTGGCTCACACACTTCACTGCTCTTGGCTCTGGGCTCAGCTCGGGCTTGATGTGCAGGAGGTATTTTCTCCTGGCTTCCACATTCAGAGGTCATTTCAGAATTGTGCCAGAGCCAACCACATTCCTGTGGCTCTGGATTGTGTAAAGATGGAAGTTTATTCGTGAAGACGTGATTGCACCATAAAATTTTTTAAAAACCCGAAGACTTGCCAATGATAATAACAGTAGCACCCATCTATGGTTTAATGTATTGTACACTTGCTGGTTATTTCAGCAGGGAGGTTGTAACTGGGTAAATTAGAGCTTTGCTTAAAGGTGATCACATTTGTTCAACAGGAGAGCAGTAGTTACTTGGAGAATTTTTACAACCGTGGTCGACCTGAGAAACTGATGGAGGTTGCAACATAGAGATAAGGAGGGGCAGTTTCCATTGCTGTCAGTCAAGCACTACTGGCCTCTTCTGAGGTGATGCCAAGTAGGAGACTCCTTCTGTACCTGCTGGTGATTCAGAGGCCCACCATTTACATATACACAAAGCCCTGATGGACAATGCCAGCTATCAAGTCTGGGCACCTGGTTTGTGACTTTATAAGAGAATTCAGAATTTTTTTTTGCTGTCATATCCTACCTACTACCATAGGCACTGCTTAGTTCAACCTTGGCAAATGTTTAGTGGCTCCATCAAATCCTTGCCAAGAAATTAGGATCAACGAGAATTCACACGCACAACTGTCCCCTCACATGCAATAAACTCTTGCTATCTTCCATGCCAAGCTATCACAGCTAGCATACATCTGAAGCTGTTTCAGCATGAAAGTCAGGTCATACGCCGGTGTCATTGATGTACATTCATTCTCCTTGCCTGTCAAGGAGGCAGCCAGAAGGTACAGACACCTGCTGTCCTGCTTGTACAGGCACCACCTTGATCAGAAGTTCTTCCAAAGATCCAAAAACCTGAAGCCCTCCCAACTACATCAACTCATTCAACGCGTATTTTTCTGACCTATCCTCCCATCTCCACTTTCAGTGGCCATCTTATTAACTAGCTCCTGGACCTGATGAAGTAGCCACTGAATATATGTTCCTGCTCTCCTGCCGTAGCCCATCCACTTCAAGGTCCGACGTGTTGTTCACGCTTGTAATGCGTGGTTATTTTGAGTTACGTCGCCTTCCCGTCAGCTTGAACCGGTCTGGCCGTTCTCCTCTGACCTCTCTCATTAACAAAGTGTTTTTGCCCACAGAACTGCTGCTCACTGGATGTCTTTTTTTTGTCTTTTGGAGCCATTCTCTGTAAACTGTAGAGAATGCTGTCTGTGAAAGTATCAGGATATCCGCAGAATTTGAGATACCTAAACCCACCTCATCTGGAACCAACAATCATCCACGTTAAAGTTGCTTTGATCATGTTTCTTCCCATTTCTGATGTTTTGTCTGAACAACAGCTTAACCTCTTGACACGGCTGCATACTTCAATGCATCAAGTTGCAGTGCAGTTGATTGTCTGATTAGATATTTGCATTAACATGCAGGTGTGCTAGTGAACCTAATAAATGGTCACAGACATCAGAAGTAATCCTGAGATTACCAAATTATAGATCCTACTCTTTAATCCATCAACCTAACTCTCTTTGTTCTGGTTGCAGGGCCTCATCTCTCTTTTTACATTCGTCGCCAACACTAATTTGGGCCATGACCTTTGGATGGCTTCCCTCCCGAGCAGTCACTCTAAGACATCCTTGACTCTAGAACCAGGGAGGCAACACATCCTGCTTTGAGAATCGTGTTTGCGGCTGCAGGATTGTCTGTTTGCTCCCCTTACGTTCAAATGCTCTTTCACCATGGCTCTTCTGATCTTTTTTCTCTCTTTCCCACACATCAGAGCCAACCCCTGATGCAACAACCTTAGCCGATATCGCTTTCCCCTGAAAACGATCCCTCTCCAACAGTATCCAACACAATCTGTCGGAGAGAATGATGCCCCAGGGAACTCTTGCATCCCCTGCTCATATATTCTGCTCACTTTGGTGGTCACCTATTGCCTGTGCAGCCAGGAATATTTGGGTGACTCTCATAAAACTGTACTGTCAACAAGTTCTTCGGCATTACAAATACACCATCATGAATCTGTCTAGCCCTGTAATGAAGTCAGTCGGGAGCTGCAGTTGGATACATCTCCTGCACACGTGGTCATCAGGGTCACTGGAAGTCTCCTTGCCTTCCCACAGTTCTCCTGCCATGGATGATCCTTGGATTTTTTTTACTCTGGATTAAAGAGAGTGCAAGGGGCTTTGTTCCAATCTGAGCACAACTTACTTTTCTTTTGAGAACTAAATTAGAAAGGAACCATAAAGAAGCCCATTTGTTGCAACAATTTCCCTCCTCGCTGAGTTCACCTTGCTTACCAAAGGCCACAGCTGAAATTTGCAATATTCTGATGTCTGCAGCACTTTGAGATCTGCTGTTCGGAACTTGCTGACTTTCAGTGTGGTGTGCCATACCGTCACCTTCACAAATATAATCCAGACTTCTGCCCAAGCAGACTCAAGTTGGCAACTTAAATGGCACCAACCCGAGTCATGTTACTGAGCTGCAGTTTGTGCTGTTACAGTGAGAACCGAGATGACTGTGAAACGGAGGTAGTTGGGCATAAACATGTAGAGTGCACAAGCAGTAAAATATGTGAGAGTCGCTCAGAAAAGATAGAAAACAGACAGGAATACAAGAACATGAGTGCAATGCAACAGAGTGTCTTCTGTTCTCTGGATGTAAAGTCGGCAGAAGTCCAGTGGAACAGTACCCATAACTATTTACTCCACTTGCCAGGGCTTGCTCTGACTGGCTGCCAGAGCTACTACAGAAGTCCAGTTACACACATGAAATAGCTCTATCTGAAAGTATAATCACATAAACTGCAGTTTGTATGGCAATTCAGCCTTGCAAGTGTTGAGCGTAGATAGGTCAGTAATTCAGTGGCCTAGATTCTTTTGCTCCATCTAGCGTGGCTTACTGAACTGTTGTATGCCTGTGTATAACTATGTAGAGCAGGGGTTCCCCACCTTTTTTCCCCCTACCATTAACCGAGGAGTCTGTGGACCCCAGGCTGGGAACCCCTGATGTAGAGAGATTATTCTAATGAGTTAACAGCATATCCTGAGTTAGGTAATATACATGTCAATGAACTTCTTACATGTGTGCATAAATGAGCAGCTTTTGCAGAATGTAGATGATTAAGCGGCATTATTACAGAGAAGTGCAGATTCATGCATGAAGCATGCTCTATATTTTACAGGAGTGAATATTTAGAAGGGGTGAGGGTTTTACTTTGAAAATGACCGCAGTTTTTTACTGAACAGTCATCTGGCTGTTTGTATCCTCTGATGTTTAATATATCTAGATGCTGCACCCATCTTCAATGAGAGAGAAAAAAAGAGAACTTCCAGTGTAATTAGTGCAAGCTGCAGCCTGGTCTTCCAATTTGGCGTATGCCTGCATGCCATGTGACTCTAACCTTGATCTGAGAGCAATGACATTGAGCAAAGTGTTCCCAGCAACTTGAGGAGAGATGTTGAGCTCAAAGCTGAATGAACTTTATAAATGTTGTGGCCTAGATATTGTGGGAAGTATATAAAGTTAGAATAGGTTTGATATTCCCTTACTTTGATTTAAAATAACCTTAATTGCATTTATATTGTTGCTTGGAAACTGATCCTAGGTTTGCAATGCTGAACAGGTTATATAGAGAAGATAACGAAGTACTGGAGGAATTCAATAGTTCAGGCAGCATTGGTGGAAACAAAGGATTGGTAGACACTTTGGCATGTATCCCTATATCAAGATGGGAGCATGGAGGGGTTATAGCCAGTATAAAGAAGTGAGGTGAGGCAGGGGCCAGTAAGTGATAGATAGAATGAGGAAGGGATGGGTGAGGTGGATAGATGGAGGGAGTGGATGTGAGGAGTTAGGAGGAAAATGATGCAGGTGGGGAGGGTGGAGATGGAGACAGAGGATGGAAGGTGATAAGTGGAGATGAGAGGCTGCTGATCTTGAAGAAAAAAGATGATGAGTGGGATGAGATAACGGAAGGATGATGAACAGATGGAATCAGTTGAGGGAGATGAAAGGAGGTCCAGTGGGTAAAGTGCATGGGTAACAGGTAGGACTGGGGAATGAAACTGTGAGGGAGGTTATTGTAGGGCTTGGAGTGGTTGGAAAAACCTGGGTGGATTAGAAAGAGAGAGAAAGAAGCACAGAGAGAGAGGGTTATCTGAAATGGGAAAACTCAGTATTCATGCTGTTGGGTTGGAGTCTACCCGGGTGGAATAGGTCTCCGCCGCATCTGCTCTCAGGGTGAGGTTTTTCATTCCAGGATGAGGGAGATGTCCTCCTTTTTTAAAGAAAGGGGCTTCCCTTCCTCCACCATCAACTCTACTCTTAAACGCATCTCCCCCATTTCACGCACATCTGCTCTCACTCCATCCTCCTGCCACCCCACTAGGATTAGGGTTCCCCTTGTCCTCACATACCACCACACCAGCCTCTGGGTTCAACATATAATTCTCTGTAACTTCCACCGCCTCCAACGGGATCCCACCACTAAGCACATCTTTCCCTCCCCCCCCCCCCCCGCATTCCGCAGGGATTGCTCCCTACGCGACTCCCTTGTCCATTCGTCCCCCCCATCCCTCCCCACTGATCTCCCTCCTGGCACTTATCCTTGTAAGCGGAACAAGTGCTACACATGCCTATACACTTCCTCCCTCCCCACCATTCAGGGCCCCAGACAGTCCTTCCAGGTGAGGCGACACTTCACCTGTGAGTCGGCTGGGGTGATATACTGTATCCGGTGCTCCGGATGTGGCCTTCTATATATTGGCGAGATCTGATGCAGACTGGGAGGTCGTTTCTCAGAACACCTACGCTCTGTCCACTAGAGAAAGCAGGATCTCCCGGTGGCCACACATTTTAATTCCACATCCCATTCCCATTCTGACATGTCTATCCACGGCCTCCTCTACTGTAAAGATGAGCCACACTCAGATTGGAGGAATAACACCTTATATTCCGTCTGGGTAGCCTCCAACCTGATGGCATGAACATTGACTTCTCTAACTTCTGTTAATGCCCCACCTCATCTGTTATTTATTTATTTATATGCACACACATTCTTTTTCTCTCTCTCCTTTTTCTCCCTCTGTCCCCTCATTATACCCCTTGCCCATCCTCTGGTTTTCCACCCCCTCCCCCTTTTCTTTCTCCCTAGGCCTCCTGTCCCATGATCCTCTCATATCCCTTTTGCCAATCAACAGTCCAGTTCTTGGCTCCATCCCTCCCCCTCCTGTCTTCTGCTATCATTTCGGATCTCCCCCTCCCTTCTCAAATCTCTTACTAGCTCTTCTTTCAGTTAGTCCTGACGAAGAGTCTTGGCCCAAAACGTTGACTGTACCTCTTCCTAGAGATGCTGCTTGACCTGTGCGTTCACCAGCAACTTTTATGTGTGTTGCTTGAAATTCCAGCATCTGCAGATTTCCTCGTGTTTGCGTGGAATATAAAGCGTTGTTCCTCTAGTTTGCATTTGGCCTCACCCTGGCAGTGGAGAAGGCTCAGGGCAGACGGGTTTGTGTGAGAGTGGGAAGAGGAGTTGAAGAGTCATGCAACTGGGAGCTTGGAATGGCCACTGTGGACAGTGCGTAGCTGTTCCAGAAAATGGCCGTGTAGTCTGTATTTTCCTTGCCAATGTCGAGGAGGCCTCATCAAGAGCTCCAGGTGCAGGAGATGAGGTTGGAAGAGGTTTATGTGAACACAGAAAACTATATAGAATCAATAGCTTCTTTTGTGCTGTCTGCAGACATTTTTCTCCATTGGCATCTTGAACCCGACTACCAACTATGAATTTGCAAGCAAGCACTTTTCATGAGCGTAGGCTACATTGTATAGTGCACTTCCTGACATCGGGGCAGCTTTGTGGATAGATTATACCCATGCGTCCTTCACAATTGGTTTTGTTTGTTGCTGGACACCTCAAAGATTTGACAGCTTCCTTAGTTGGTCCCAGTGATGTTAATACTTTTTGTGCAAAGTATTTTAGATAACTGGAGGTTTTCTATTGTTCTTTTAGGCATTAATGCCTAAAAGGAGCTCAGCATCATTGACCAGAAACTAAACTGGAGCACATACATAAGCACAATATGGCTATTAAAGCAGACCAGAGGCTCGATATTCTTCAGTGAAACCGTTTGGCACCACAAAAGCCTTTCTATCACTTACTAGTGATGAAGTACTCTCCACTTGCTTAGACAAGCACAGCCCAAATCAAAAACTCGACAGCAGGGGTTCCCAACCTGGGGTCCTCAGATCCCTTGCTTAATGGCATTGGTCCATGGCATTAAAAAAAAGGTTGGGAACTCCTGTTCTACACCATCCAATATAAAACAGCCCCAACGATTGATTCCCCCATCTATCACCAACCTACACATTAATTTTCACCTCTACCATCATAGCCATCACATCAGAAGGGATGTTCTGATGTTGGAGAGAGTTAAGAGAAGATTTACAAGGATGTTTCCTGGAATGTAGGGGCTAACATATGAGGAGTGTCTGTTGGCTCTTGGACTGTATTCATTAGAGTATAGAAGAGTGAAAGAAACATTTCAAATGTTGAAAGGGTTGTACAGAGTAGATGTGGAGAGGCTGTTTCCCTTGGTGTGTCACAATGGGGGGGGGGGGTGTTGGGAACGGACCCAAATGCAAGACACAGACACTGAAGTACAAGGAACAGGACTTGACTAGAGTAGGGACATGACAGGTTACAGACAAGGAGCAGAGACAAGAATGTAGACTTGGGCTTGGACCCCGAGCCAGAGACTGGACAAGGACCCGGAACCTGGGTCTTGCCTCAGGCTTGGGCCCTAGAACTAGGCAAGGACATGATATGACTGCAGGACTGGAGGCTGGGGTCTTGAGGCTTGAGCTTGGAGACAAGCTGGGGGTCTTAAGGCTTGAGGGCTGCAGGCTGGGGTCTTGGTCTTGAGGCCTGCAGGCTGGGGTCTTGGTCTTGAGTCTAGGGTACTTCGAGGCTTGGGTATGGACTCCAAGCCAGAGACTGGGCAAGGACCCAGAGCCTAGGACTTGACTCAGGCTCGGACTCCAGAACTAGGCGAGGACAAGACAAAGCTACAGGATTGGACATGGCTTGGGTGTGGAACTCCTGGGTAGGGTGAGAAACAAGGACAGGTAAAGGCACATGGACAGGACATGGATAGAACTGGAATAGGCATGGACTGGACGAGGGCCTTCAGGATCCTTGGACTAGAAGAGACAGGAGCACGGAACACAGAGCCAGGACCCCTCCTTGGGAACAGGACATAGGACTGGGACTCAGACACATAACACAGATCCGGGACCCCTCCTTGGGAAAAAGACGTAGGGCCGAGACTCATACACAGAACACCGAACATGAAGAGATGGATCCCAACACAAGGTGGCGGCAATCAGCTAGACCCACTTAGCGAAGGCGTGGACACAGAGACAGATCGCAACACTAGGTAGCGGCAAACGGCCAGACCTACCTAGCAAAGGCATGGACGCAGAGAAACAATTCCACACAACGAAAGACAGTTCCTTATCTTGACCTAACAAGGCTCCGGACTTGCTCCCGCGGTAAGACTTCAGTGATACAGGTGGTGTATACAGGTGGGGTATCCAGGCTAGGTGAGCAGGCAGAGAGTCAGGCAAGGTATCCAGGCAGTGAGTCAGGTGAGGGGGAAAAACACAGGGAGGGGAACAGGACAGTCCCGGGAATCCTTGGTTTGCAGAGGTATTTATGTCTCAGCCCCAAAACGAGAAACATGTGCCCACAACAGAAACTGGGGAAAACCAGAAACCGCGGAACAAGGAACCATGGACCAGACTGTGACCCGGAACACGGATTTCACGGACAGGACTATGACATGGTGGGTGAGTCCAGGACAAGAGGCCACAGTCTTAGAATTAGAAGGTACCCATTTAAAACAGATATGAGAAGATTTTTTTTAGCCAGAGGGTCATGGATTTATGGAATTCATTGCCACATACAGCTGTGGAGGCCCGATCATTGAGGGTGTTTAAGGAGGAGATTGATAGGTATCTAATTAGTCAAGGTATCAAGGGATATGGGGAAAAAGCCGGAAATTGGAACTAGATGGGAGAATAGTTTTAGCTCATGGTGGACTGGTGGAGCAGACTCGATGGGCCAAATGGCCTACTGCTCCTTGATCTTGTGATCTTGTGAATATGTTGCAGTGTCTACAAAGCTCAGTGCCGTTGTTTACTTCCGCTACTCCAAGAGCACCTTCTATTTCTGTGATCAGTAACACCAGAGGGAATGAAGGAAGCAGGCAAAGGGAACACTGTTGCTAGGAAGTCATGCTCTCAATACCTTCCTGACTTGTAAATATATCACCGTTCCTCCAGTGCCCAAATCCTATGCAGACTAGTGGATTTGTGTAGAGTACTGGTAAGAAATTCACTACACATTGGTTAAATCAGCAATGTTAGCAATGTGGCTCTATTGGAAGAAATATAAGTTAAATTTATGCCTGCCAGCAGCACTGTGGGAGCATCTTCAACACAAGAACTATGACATCAGGAAGATGGAAGATCACACCCTTGCAAGGGCAATTAGGGGTGGGTTCTAAATATTGGTCTTACCAGCAATGGACAGATTCATAAAAATAAATTAAAGTCAGGTCATAACAACTTGCTGTGTTAGAAAGTCTTTCTGTAAATTAGGTAAATTAGGTCATTAATTTTGAGCCAACTGGAAATTGTGTTTGGTTCTGGATAAAATATGCCCAGAAGGACATGTAAACCAATTACCTTTTATTTATGTTTTCTGATTACTGATATTCTGTTAGTAGAAACAGTTCGGCTATGAGGATATTCAGAATAGCTACATTTTTCCACTTAACTGAACTTCGTCATGATGAGAATTTAACTAAAGCTTCTCCATGCTATCTACAACGCCTTACAATTCTTCCTAAAAGTGTGGTGCTCAGGGCATACTTAATTTTCCAGCTGAAGCCTAGCCAGCATGTTAAAATGAATGAGCTTAGCATTCTTATTTTTGTATTGTATTCCCCTATGCTTTCTCAACTTGGTTTTCAAACAGCTACTGACACACTGCACAGATCTGTCTCTTCCTTTCCTCTTTTAAAGTTGCACTTTTAGTTACATTGCCTTTCTTATTCCTTTTACCAAATTATATCTTTTAAAACAGCTCTCCAGTAAATAAAATTGGCAGCATTGGACTTTTCAGTAATCTATCTACTAATTTCTTTCCTCCCAACTGTTTATCCCTCTTCTAATTTTTATAGCATCTGCAAACTTCAAAATTATTCCAGATGGACTGGGGAACTGGGCCAAGGAATGGCAGATGGAATTTAATTCAGACAAGTGCGAGGTGTGGCACTTTATTATGCTACACTAGGTCAGGACCTGCACAGTAAATGACAGGGCCCTGGAGAGTGTTGTAGATCAGGGACACCTAGGGGTACCGGTACCTAGTTCTTTGAAAGTGGCAACACATGTCATTAGGATGGTGAGTGAGCCATCTGACATGCTTGCCTTCGTCAGTCAGGGCATTAAGTAGAGCAGTTGGGATGGGATGTTGCAACTGTACAAGTTATTGGTAAGACTACACTTGGAATATTGCATACAATTCTGGTTGCCCAGTAATAGGAAGGTTGTCATTAAGCTGGAAAGGGTGCAGAACAAACTCACAAGGATATAATTGGGACTAGAGTGTTTGAGTTATAAGGGGAAATTGCATAGACCAGCTGATTTTTCCCCAGAGCATGGGAGACCGTGGGGTAAACTTACAGAGAAGTATAAAATCAGAAGGGGTGTAGATAGAGGTAGATGGCCAAAATCTTCCCTACAGACTAGTGGAATCTAGAATGAGGGAGCAAAGATTTAAGTTAAGAGGGACCTGAGAGGAAAACTTTTTCACAAATAGGTTGATGGTATATAGGATGAGATGCCAGAGGAATTTGTAGAGGACTTGTAAAGAAATCCTCCTGATTTCCTTGTTGATTTTCCTGTATTCTGTTCTTTCCTCTGCTGTGTTTTTATCTTTCTTTAATTTCCTTCTTGTGTCACACATATCCAGTATCTTGTTAGTGACTCATGGTTTAGACTTGCAGCGGCTTTTCCTCAGAATCTTGCTTGCTGTTTCCGTCATCACTGTGTTAATGTTATTTGTGGTGGTCTCCAGGTCTTCATCAAGGAGGAGTATAGGTGCAAACTCTCGCCCCCCCCCAATTGCTGCCTGAAATTCTTCAAAGATGGATAGCCGAACAATGTGCGGACATTGAAGACAGCCTCTCCAACAACAACATAAAGAAGGCATCCCAACTGGTGAAAGATCTTACCAAAGAAAAACAAGCCAAAGTGAACACCATCCAAGACAAAAACGGCAAAAGTCTCACAGAAGAAAAGGAAATAATGGAAAGGTGGACAGAGTACTGTTCAGAACTGTACAACTACCAGAGCAAAGTGGATCCAAGCGTGCTGAATGTGCAGGAATCTTCCAATGAGGATGACTATCCAATCATGTGTGAAGAAGTTGAATCCGCAATACGATCACTGAAGTGAGGGAAGTCAGCAGGAGTTGACAACATCCCTGCTGAACTACTGAAGTATGGAGGAGAGGCCATGATAGACATGCTTACCACCATCTGCAATAAGATCTGGCAGACAGGTGAATGGCTGACACCTTGGACTCAGTCGTTGATCATTGTGGTTCCCAAGAAAGGGAATCTCCAACTTTGCCAGAGTTACTGTATCATCAGTTTGATCAGGATGTAAGCAAAGTAATGCTCAGAATCATCTTGAACAGACTGAGACCTCAGGCAGAAGACATCATTGCTGAGGAACAAGCAGGCTTCCGTAAGGGCAGAAGCACCACTGAGCAGATTTCAACCTCGGCACCCCCTGTGAGAAATACCTTCAGCACCAGAGTTCTACCACTTCTTCATAGACTTCAAGAAGGTGTTTGACAGACTCTGGCATGATGCCTTATGAGCCACCATGAAGAAATTCAACATGGGTCAGAAGCTGATCCATACAATCCATCAGCTTTACGCCAAGGCAACCAGTGCAGTGCTCATGCAGGGCACCATTGGGGAGTGGTTCCATACCTCTGTAGAAGCCCGTCAGGGCTGCCTCCTCTCCCCTACTCTCTTCAATGTCTTCCTGGAACGAATCATGAGTGTTGCCCTTGAAGATCATGAGGGCACTGTCAGCATCGGAGGGAGGAACATCACAAACCTAAGATTTGCTGATGACATTAATGGACTTGCAGGAAAAGAAGACGAACTGGCCAACCTGGTCAGCCATCTTGACAGAGCCTCCACAAAGTTTGGAATGGAAATAAGTGCCGAGAAAACCAAGCTCATGGCAAATGCCAATGGTGCCATCACAACAGACATCTCAGTCCATGGTCAGAAACTTGAGACAGTGCAGCAGTTCAAATACCTGGGGCAATCATCAGTGATGAAGGATCAAGACCAGAAGTCCTGGCAGGAACCGCACAGACAACGACTGCACTATCCAAACTCAAGACAATGTGGAGGGACCGCATCATCACCATGAAGTTCAAGACAGACTCCTGCGTACATTGGTATTCTCCATCCTCCTGTATGCATGTGAGACATGGACCCTCACAGCAGAGCTACAGGGGAAGATACAGGCTTTGGAAATGAGGTGCTATTGCAACATCTTGGGCATCTCATACTTGGACAACATCACAAACGAGCAGGTCCGTAAGACCATACAGCACCACATTGGCCCCCATGAAGACCTTCTCACAATGATGAAGAAAAGAAAGCTGAGATGGTACGGCCACATAACAAGATCCCGTGGCCTTGCAAAGACCGTTCTACAGGAACTGTGGGGGAGAATAAGGAGAGGTAGACAGAGGAAAAGACGGACGGACAACATTAAAGAATGGACAGGGAAAACGTTTGCGGTGACCCAGGCTCTGGCACACAACTGCAACAGGTGGGACAGACTGGTGCAAAGCTTGACATGAGGGTAGAAGCAAAAGTAGTAAGGTGAAAAGTAAAGGTGGCAGGCCAGGGCAAAAATCAAAAAGGGCCACTTTTCAACATAATTGTATAAGGGCTAAGAGTGTTGTAAAAGCGCGCCTGAAGGCTTTGTGTGTCAATGCAAGGAGCATTCGTAACAAGATGGATGAATTGAATGTGCAGATAGTTATTAATGAATATGATATAGTTGGGCACACAGAGACATGGCTCCAGGGTGACCAAGGATGGGAGCTCAACATTCAGGGATATTCAATATTCAGGAGGGATAGACATGAAAGAAAAGGAGGTGGGTGGCATTGCCGGTTAGAGAGGAGATTAACACAATAGAAAGGAAGGACATTAGCCGGGACGATGTGGCATCAATATGGGTAGAGCTGCATAACACTAAGGGGCAGAAAACGCTGGTGGGGGTTATGTACAGGCCACTTAACAGTAGTAGTGAGGTTGGGGATGGCATTAAACAGGAAATTAGAAATGCGTGCAATAAAGGAACAGCAGTTATAATGGGTGACTTCAATCTACATATAGATTGGGTGAACCAAATTGGTAAAGGTGCCGAGGAAGAGGATTTCTTGGAATGTATGCAGGATAGTCTTCTGAACCAACATGTCGAGGAACCAACTAGAGAGCAGGCCATTCTAGACTGGGTATTGAGCAATGAGGAAGGGTTAATTAGTAATCCTGTCGTGCAAGGCCCCTTGGGTAAGAGTGACCATAATATGGCGAAATTCTTCATTAAGATGGAGAGTGATACAGTTAATTCAGAAACAAAGGTTCTCAACTTAAAGAAGGGTAACTATGAAGGTATGAGACGTGAATTAGCTAAGATAGACTGGCAAATGACACTTAAAGGGTTGACGGTGGATATGCAATGACAAGCATTTAAAGATTGCATGGATGAACTACAACAATTGTTCATCCCAGTTTGGCAAAAGAATAAACCAGGGAAGGTAGTGCACCAGTGGCTGACAAGGGAAATTAGAGATAGTATCAATTCCAAAGAAGAAACATACAAATTAGCCAGAAAAAGAGGCACACCAGGACTGGGAGAAATTCAGAGTCCAGCACAGGAGGACAAAGGGCTTAATTAGGAAAGGGAAAAAAGATTATGAGAGAAAGCTGGCAGGGAACATAAAAACTGACTGTAAAAGCTTTTATAGATATGTGAAAAGGAGAAGATTGGTTAAGACAAATGTAAGTCCCTTACAGACAGAAACAGGTGAACTGATCATGGGGAACAAGGACATGGCAGACCAATTGAATAAATACTTTGATTCTGTCTTCACTAAGGAGGACATAAATAATGTTCCGGAAATAGTAGGGGACCGAGGATCTAGTGAGATGGAGGAACTGAGGGAAATACATGTTAGTAGGGAAGTGGTGTTAGGTAAATTGAAGGGATTAAAGGCAGATAAATCCCCAGGGCCAGATGGTTTGCATCCCAGAGTGCTTAAGGAAGTAGCCCAAGAAATAGTGGATGCATTAGTGATAATTTTTCAAAACTCTTTAGATTCCAGATTAGTTCCTGAGGATTGCAGGGTGGCTAATGTAACCCCGCTTTTTAAAAAAGGAGGGAGAGGGAAAACGGGGAATTACAGACCGGTAAGCCTGACATCGGTGGTGGGGAAAATGCTAGAATCAGTTATCAAAGATGTGATAACAGCACATTTGGAAAGCGGTGAAATGATCGGACAAAGTCAGCATGGATTTGTGAAAGGAAAATCATGTCTGGCGAATCTCATAGGAATTTCTGAGGATGTAACTAGTAGAGTGGATAGGGGAGAACCAGTGGATGTGGTATATTTGGATTTTCAAAAGGCTTTTGACAAGCTCCCACACAGGAGATTAGTGTGCAAACTTAAAGCACATGGTATTGGGGGTATGGTATTGATGTGGATAGAGAATTGGTTGGCAGACAGGAAGCAAAGAGTGGGAAGAAATGGGACCGTTTCAGAATGGCAGGCAGTGACTAGTGGGGTACCACAAGGCTCAGTGCTGGGACCCCAGTTGTTTACAATATATATAAATGACTTAGACGAGGGAATTAAATGCAGCATCTCCAAGTTTGCAGATGACACGAAACTGGATGGCAGTGTTAGCTGTGAAGAGGATGCTAAGAGGACGGAGGGTGACTTGGATAGGTTAGGTGAGTGGGCAAATTCATGGCAGATGCAATTTAATGTGGATAAATGTGAGGTTATCCACTTTGGTGGCAAGAACATGAAAACAGATTATTATCTGAATGGTGGCCGATTAGGAAAAGGGGAGGTGCAACGTGACCTGGGTGTCATTGAACACCAATCATTGAAAGTGGGCATGCAGGTACAGCAGGCAGTGAAAAAGGCGAATGGTATGCTGGCATTCATAGCAAGAGGATTCGAGTACAGGTGCAGGGAGGTACTACTGCAGTTGTACAAGGCCTTGGTGAGATCACACCTGGAGCATTGTGTGCGGTTTTGGTCCCCTAATCTGAGGAAAGACATTCTTGCCATAGAGGGAGTACAAAGAAGGTTCACCAGATTGATTCCTGGGATGGCAGGACTTTCATATGATGAAAGACTGGATCGACTAGGCTTATAACCTCTGGAATTTAGAAGATTGAGTGGGGATATTATTGAAACGTATAAAATTCTAAAGGGATTGGACAGGCTAGATGTAGGAAGATTTTTCCCGATGTTGGGGAAGTCTAGAACGAGGGGTCACAGTTTGAGGATAAAGGGGAAGCCTTTTAGGACCGAGATGAGGAAAAACTTCTTCACACAGAGAGTGGTGAATCTGTGGAATTCTCTGTCACAGAAAACAGTTGAGGCCAGTTCATTGGCAATATTTAAGAGGGAGTTAGATATGGCCCTTGTAGCTAAAGGGGTCGGGGGTATGGAGAGAAGGCAGGTACGGGGTTCTGAGTTGGATGATCAGCCATAATCATACTGAATGGCGGTGCAGGCTCGAAGGGCCGAATGGCCTACTCCTGCACCTAGTTTTTATGTTTCTATGTTTCTATGACGGTGCCCCAACGACTCCACCAGGAGTTAAGGGCGCGAGGCAAGGTACAACTACAAGCTGAGCCAAGGAGCCTTCACTGTGCTATATAACTCTATGTCTCGGCCAGAGTTGTTAACATATAACAACAGAGTAGTGGCCATAAAACTGCCCATTGTCCACCACATTGTATTTTGAGGGCCAACCACTCAGCATTATTCCCTATTTGTCTATTGTTTTACCTGGCGCCTCTTTAATCGCATGGCATTTAAGTTTTATTGTTCATGTAATGTGACCCATTCGAAAGAGCAATTATACATCAACTACATTACCTTCATTAATCACTTAATGAGCAATACACTGGTGGGGTTAGATGAAGTAGAATCAAGTGGAGCAGAAACAGTTACTTTAGGTTCCTGCTTTGCTGCAAGTTTTATGTCATAGAATCTATCATGTTGGAGAACACCCATCTAAATTTCTCAAGGGAACTATTCTTCAGTCTACAATATTTTTACGTGAATCTAAGTTGCAGTAAATGTTAGTCTCACTTTGAAATTGTCCCTGAAGTTAATGATATTTAATCTGAACTAATTGAAATAATTCAGCCTCAATCTCACGGAAGATAGGTTGTCCAGGAGGAGCGTATTACTTCATCCAACCTCACAGCAACAGCTAACACATATACACACGCCCCTAGTTTTATAATTCTGTACTTGAATAAAATTTCCCCAGTTTTCTTGCTTGGGCATCCAAGTTATAAGATTTTGGTGAATGTATTCAGTTTCAATAAACTGCAGGGAGCCCTGTGAAGTCAACAGGAAACAGATTATTTTCCTTTAAATTTTAGAGTGAATTGGGTTCACGAAGAACTATAATAGCAAGACTCAATCCACAATGGTGTAACGGATATTTATTCATTATGCTTTTCAATTAATTCAGTGTTATCTCCATATTTATCCAAAATCACGAGAAAATCTGCAGCGGCTGGAAATACAAACAATATTAACAAAGCGCTGGAGGAGCTCAGCAGGCCAGGGAGCATCTATGAAAAAGAGTGTAGTCGATGTTTCAGGTTGAGACCCTTCATCAGGACTGGAGAAAAAGATGAGGTCAGAGCAATAAGGTGAGGGGGAGGGGGGAGGGAGAAAGAAGTACAAGGTGGTAGGTGATATGCCTTTCCGGAGGGGAGAAGCGTGAAGTAAAGATCTAGGAAGCTGATTGGTGAAAGAGATAAAGGGCAGGAGAAAGGGGAGGGTAGAAGACCATGAAAGAAGAGAAGGGGGTGGAACAATGGGCAGGCAAGGAGATAAGGTGAGAGACGGAAATGGGAATGTGAAATTGATGATCATGCCATCAGGTTGGAGGCTAACCAGATGGAATATAAGGCATTGCTCCTCCAACCTGAGTGTAGCCTCATCGCGACAGTAGAGGAAGCCATGAACTGACATGATGAAATGGTTATGGGAAGTAGAAATGAAATGGGTGGCTACTGGTAGATCAAAACTGACTATGATTTTGAATCTTTTTGAATGTTTGAGTACTTTAGGCTGATTTAATCTCATGTTTTCAAACCGTGTCACTTTGTACATTTGTTTCACAGAACATAACCACTACAGAACTGCATTAGTTCAGAAAAGCAATCATTCCAAGGAGATTGATCATTAATTCAGTTTGGGTCAATCTTTCTGGTAGCCTCATAGGAAGGGGATTATACCTTTGATCTTTTAACCAGATAGCCATATAAATCTAACCTCTTCACAGTCAGACTGGAAAGATGCTGCTGAAGCTGTTGAAAATCTAATCAAGAAGAAAAAGCTTAAGAAAGGTTCAAAAATCTAGTTAATGATAAAGTTCTAGAAGATTATAAGGCTAGCAGGAAGGAGTTTAAGAATGAAATTAGGAGAGCCAGAAGGGGCCATGAGAAGGCCTTGGCACACAGGGTTAAGAAAAACCCCAAGGCTTTCTACAAGTATGTGAAGAGCAAGAGGATAAGACGTGAAAGAATAGGACCAATCAAGTGTGACAGTGGAAAAGTGTGTATGGAACCGGAGCAAATAGCAGAGGTACTTAACGGATACCTTGCTTCAGTATTCACTATGGAAAAGGATCTTGGCAATTGTAGGGATGACTTACAGCAGACTGAAAAGCTTGGGCATATAGACATTAAGAAAGAGGATGTGCTGGAGCTTCTGGAAAGCATCGTTGGGCAAGTCGCCGGGACCAGACAGGATGTACCCCAGGCTAGTGTGGAAGGCAATGGAGGAGACTGCTGAGCTACTGGCAATAATCTTTGCATCATCAATAGGGACAGTAGAGATTCTGGAGGATTGGAGGTTGCAGATGTTGTTCCCTTATTCAAGAAAGAGAATAGAGATAACCCAGGAAATTATAGACCAGTGAGTCTTACTTCAGTGGTTGGTAAGTTGATGGAGAAGATCCTGAGAGGCAGGATTTATGAACATTTGGAGAGGCATAATATAATTAGGAATAGTCAGCATGGCTTTGTCAAAGGCAAGTTGTGCCTTATGAGCCTGATTGAATATTTTGAGGATGTGACTAAACACATTGATGGGGGTAGAGCAGTAATGTATATTGTGTATATGTATTTCAGCAAGGCATTTGATAAGGTACCCCATGCCAGGCTTATTGAAAAAGTAAGGAGGCATGGGATCCAAGGGGACATTGCTTTGTGGATCCAGAACTAACTTGCCCACAGAAGGCAAAGAGTGGTTGTAGGCGGGTCATTTTCTGCATGGAGGTCGGTGACCAGTGGTGTGCCTCAGGGATCTGTTCTGGTACCCCTTCTCTTCATGATTTTTATAAATGACCTGGATGAGTAAGTGGAGGGATGGGTTAGTAAATTTGCTGATGACACAAAGGTTGGAGGTGTTGTGGATAGTGTGGAGGGCTGTCAGAGGGACATTGATAGGATGCAAAACTGGGGTGAGAAGTGGCAGATGGAGTTCAACCCGGATAAGTGTGAAGAGGTTCATTTTGGTAGGTCAAATATGATGGCAGAATATAGTATTAATGGTAAGACTCTTGGCAGAGTGGAGGATCAGAGGGATCTTGGGGTCCGAGTCCTTAGGACACTCAAAGCTGCTGTGCAGGTTGACTGTGTGGTTAAAAAGGCATACGGTGTATTGGCCTTCATCAGCTGTGGGACTGAGTTCAAGAGTCGAGAGGTATAAGGGACCCTGGTCAGACCCCACTTGGAGTACTGTGCTCAGTTCTAGTCGCCTCACTACAGGAAGGATGTGGAAAGGGCGCAGAGGAGATTTACAAGGTTGTTGCCTGGATAGGGGAGCATGCCTTATGAGAATAGGTTGAGTGAACTCGGCCTTTTCTCCTTGGAGCGACGGAAGATGAGAGGTGACCTGATATAGCTGTATAAGATGATGAGAGGCATTGATCACATGGATAGTCAGAGGCTTTTTTCCAGGGCTGAAATGGCTAGCACAAGAGGGCACAGTTTTACGGTGCTTGGAAGTAGGTACAGAGGAGATATTAGGAGTAAGTTTTTTACACGAAGAGTGGTGAGTGCGTGGAATCGGCTACTGGCAACGGTGGTGGAGAAGGATACAATAGGGTCTTCTATGAGACTCCTGGATAGGTACATGGAGCTTAGAAAAATAGAGCGCTATGGGTAACCCTAGGTAATTTCTAAAGTATGCACATGCTCAGCCAGCACTGTGGGCTGAAGGGCCTGTATTGTGCTGTAGGTTTTCTATGTTTCTATGTTTAGATCCCAAATCTCTGTTGTTGGCTGGATGTAATTACTGAATGGTCAGAAATTCCATGCCCTTGTACTTATGTCAATATGAATTTATTTTCTTTTTTATCATCTAATATTTGAAACACAAGAAGTTTAATGTAGAAGGAAAAACAAATGCAATTCAGAGACATCAGGGGAAAAATCATTGACCAAAAGTTTGGTTGGAGTGGTGTTCTTTTAATCAAATTCTTTGAATGGTACTGCCATGGCATCATTTCTTCTGCTACAACATGTTGAGTATTTAAAAGGAGTGAGCGGGATTAGCCAATGGTCCAATGGAGATGGGAGGTCACCAACAGTCTGACAGAGACAGGAGGTCATCAATGGTCTGATGGAGATGGAAAGTTGCCAATGGTCCGATGGAGATGGGAGGTCATCAAGGGCTTATGCTCCACTGGGAGTTAAGGGCCCAAGAAGAAGAAGACAAACAATTTGAGAGATAATGAATGATGGATTCCCCAGGGAACTTGTGATTTGTTATTTCCTCATTTTTGAAACATGTTATGGTCCCATTTATTTCTCTTCATACATTTCAGGGGTCACGTGAAAACTGGTGCACCAGTACCTGCAGAAGACATGACTAACCTGGCGTACAGCAGACCATATTGTACCTGTGCAATAATGTAGCTTATGATCTACAAAGTGTAGTATCCCAGCATGATCTGACAGAACCATGAGGATGGAGAGAACCATAGAGTCATACAGAGGAACAGAGTTACAGATGGAAATGCCCACTGAGACCAGCCCAACCCAATTTACACTAAACCTGCAATGAATATCCTTTTTCAAACTCTTCCCACATTGTCAAAACTCCTCTCAGATACCGCTGCTTACCAGGACCAAATCTACCAAACGGCACATCTTTGGGATGTTGAGGTGGGGAGCGGAGCTGGAGCACCCAGAGAAAACCCAAATGAGCACAGGGAGGAGTGGAGAAAAGAAATGAAGTCTGTTTGAACAAGTCAAGAATGTGAAACTTATTCTAGTCATAGTGGGTGCTGCAATTCGATCTGTGAATAACACATAGCTTTATCTTTAAAATAAGGCCTCACAGTCACAACAGTCAGGAAGTTCGACTTGCTGAACCACCAGAAATCTTGAATTGTCAGTGGATTCATGCATGGTTTAAGTTCAGCACAGAGGGGTGGAGAGAAAAGGAAGGACCTCCAAGTGTCTGCTGTTACATTAAGGATACTAGTAATATCTTAGCCTCAGGTCTGGTAGGCAGGCACAGATCCTGTTCCTATGGTGAAGAGATCGGCATTTATTGCCCATCTTTGTGCAATTCTGGTAAAGGGATATCCACAATGTCATTGTAAAAGAAAATCTGAGACTTAGACCCAGCGTCAAAGAAGAAGTGGTATTACAGCACAAGTCAGGATACTCTAGATTTGAATGAGAGCCTGTAGTGAGTGGTAGTCATATGCATCTTCTGCCCTGTTCTTCATGCTGCCAGGGGTTACTAGATTGGAAAGTGCTGTAGGAATTGATGTTTGATATGGAGTCTAGATGAAGGGTCTTGACTCGAAACACCACGTGTCCATTTCCCCTCCATGGATGCTGCCTGACCAGCTGAGTTCCTCTAGCATCTTGTTTGCTGCTGGTAAATAGTCAGATTGAATTTACTCTTCCTTTTGTGAACTGAACATTCCTGGACTCTTCTTTATGTTGTTGTGTTGCCTGTACTGTAACTTACTGAGATATTTTGCTTCAGACCACTGCTATGTTATCCGACCTCTGGTCACTGGAGAAGGACTGTGAGTCACAACCTGAACCGAAGACAAGGGTCTGATATACCAAGTTATTGGTGTAACAGCGAGAAAAATAATGAATGACTTAATACAGTCTCCTTTCTACAGCTTCCCATTACAATGACAAATTTCCACACTGGGGAGGAATTGATTTGAGCAGCTATGTTAGAAATAGTTTGACAAAAGCCCTTTTCTGTCACCTTGAAGAAGGATCAGATATTTCTGGATTTGAGAACTGGAATGGACGTGCTTGCAGCTATGGTTACTTTGTGAAGTGAATCTGAGCTGTGACAACAGGTATTTTAAGATGTTACCAGAAAACTGAGAATTTTTCTGAAGTGCAAGACAATTCATTTTAAGTAATCTCTCAGCACATCCAGTCTCTGATAAATGCTATTTTTGAATCTGAATTGGAAAAAAAAAAGAACACTGTCCTTCTGGATAATATAATCACCTTGATATAAAAAAAAGCCCCAGAGAAGAGAAAAGCATGGAACTTGGAGCTAACTTGAAATCATTTACTGAATAGGCTGCCTGTCGAGAGAATTAAAGGCCACAGTTTATAAATCGATATATAGGTGATGACTGCAAACTTACTCACTTTAAATTAATCCCCTGTAGCTTTAAAATGGGAGAAAAGATTTCATATTGAGGGACTAAACATGTATACACAAAAAAAATCTCTAGGGTCAATCCCACTAAAACACAACCTATCATCCTAATGGGATCTCCTATCAGTGAGGAGCCTGAAGCTATATGTAAATTAAAATTACAGTGAATGAGTACAATCTCAAAGTACTTATATTTGGCAAAGAATGGAATATTCTTAAAGAAGTGTTGCAAATATATAAAGAAGAATATTTTTATGTAACGCTTTTCAGAGGCTATGGATGTGCCATAGACAATTATCTGTTTAAAAAATATTCTTATTTTAAAATTAACTGTTTTTAAAGTATCATCGCTGTTATGGAAACAAATACAACAACTAGTTAGTACATAGGTCCATACAAAGTAATGAGATAAAAAAAATCCATCATTTTTGGTAACCTTTGATTGAGAAATTATTTTTTAATCATAACATCAGTAGAACTCTGTTCAGTAACAAAATAAGCACTCAACTATTATGCATCAAAATAAGCACTCAACTATTATGCATCAAAATAAACAGGTATGATTCCTCAGTTTAACAATTCTTTCAAAAGATGGCACTTAAGCAATGTTACATTTTCCTATCTCCACATAGGTGTAAGCTTGATTTTTATACTGAAATTCCTGAAAGTGTTGTTGGAACCTATGAGTTTCTATCTATAAGATGCATAGTAAAGCTTCATCACTGAGCTTATACACATTGATCAAGTATATTTTGTTCGTGTCAAAACAAGAACATTAAAGCAGGTTATTATTTATTAATCACCAATGAGTCAATATTGGTTTGGAATTGAAACTAAAAGATCAGATGATGAAAGTGTTAACTTTCTTGGGCCTCTCATAGGCCCGTTCATAGACAACTTGAATGTTTCTAGTGGGATATAAGCAATGCAGAAATTTGCTTTCTGGTAATGCCTGTTCTTTTACTCAGTGTGATATTATTGTGCACTTTCAAAAGAAGTTAATCTAGACCCATATTGCTGAACTCAAGTGAGCTCTTTATGAATGGACCGTGCAGTTGGAATCTTTTCTTCATATCCTCGGCCTATATGTGGAAGAATACTGCTTGATATGAGTGGTACCACCAAACTGCATATATACTTTGGCACTTACTCATTTGTGTACTGAGGCACTTCAGCAGAACAAGACAAGGCCATTGCAGGAAGCCTTAAATGGAAAATTAAAGCACACTTCAGCATCATATGAAAAGGGTTTGTGTAACACCTGTGTAGCGCTGGCCTGATCTCGTGTGACTGATCACTGCACTCTTTATGAGAAAAATCAAATTACATAGTATACAGTAGGTGCTAGTAGGCCATCAGAAGCTTTAGGTATCAGAAGGTGGCAGTGAATAGAAAGCACACACATCTGGGGGTAAGTTTTGTTTGTTAAAAAAAAAAGCAACGTATACAAAATATTTAAATGAGTATGATCAATTCAAAATTCCAACATTCCATTTAGGTTCCAAATCTCAAATATCAAACAAAAACCATGTTCCTTTTTAGTTAGACTCAGTGAGCTTCATTAGAATGACCTTTAAAACTCCAATTTCTCTAACTAATTAGATCTAGTGTTATTCCCTATTTAAAGGTTTACAGACTAACCTTTTATTTTTATTTATCCTGTTACGTACCCCGTAACTGGGTTGCCAAACCAGCAGAAATGGAATGCTCATTGGAGTCTGTGATTACTAGGAACTAATAAAGTTTTATTAAAGAAATAAGTAACACAGTACTCTAATCGTAAGGATATAAATGTAACAGGTTAGCAATGATAATACATATATATACACAGAAATATGGTAATAGGAAGCAACCAAGCTCTATCTCAGTCTAAGGGTAAAATGATCAGTCTTAAGTGAAGCAGAGTTCCGTTCAGTTTATTGCAGTTCGAATGAGAGACAGAGACAGAGAGAAAAAGAGAGAAAGAGAGAGAGAGAGTGAGAGATGCAGTTAGTTTCGGGCAGACCTTTTGATGTCTTCTGATCCCGCTGTGGTCACCGACTGTGACCCCCTCTGTTCTGGATACGATCGTTCTTCCGCGGTGAACCCGGCACCCAGGTAAGGGCAGACACACACCCCAGGTTCCCACTGATCGTACCTTTACACCCTGTGAGCCTCTGATTGATTCCCGCGAACCGGTCCTCCAAACTCTCACCAACTTGTGGGGGCACACTGCTCTTTCCAGGGTCTCGTGGCGTGTCGTGCCTTAGCAAACCTGCTCTTTTTATCCCCCTGCTGGGGTATCACCTGTCCATCAAACTTCAAACAGTTCAGGTTCAAAGCAAACGGTCCGTCAATATCTGAATTGTGTTTCTTTCTTGTTAATCTCTCTCTTCTCTCTTATTAGCATTTTTAATGTTTCTCCATTGTCTTCCATTATCTCTCTCATTAGCATCATCCATCTGGTAGCTCTACTTGGTGTCACACATGACAATCCCTAGTTAGTTAGAAAATTAATTGAATTCCTATTCTCAGGTATAATGGTTAACTTCAGTTTCAGTTCCAGTTGCAGTCAGCATATCTACAATTTCAAGTTCAAATTCAAAAATTATAACTCCTTTCACGACAATTCTCCAACATCACAACTTTTAAACAAGGTAAATATCATTCAGTAACTTATCAAAGTCTTTGCAAAAATAATCAGTTTTTGCAGAAAATCAAATTCAGATCCTATGAATGAAAATAAACAAACACCCAACCATATTAAACCCTTTATGTCATTAAACATTTTGCTCCCCTGCTGGTTCTTCGATCTTGTGTGGCTTGCCATCTTGTTTCTTGGTTCGTTACATGAAATAGTTGATCGTCCATGGAAAGTTGATTCACAAAGTTATATAAAAAAAACTTGACCTGCATACAACAGGATTACAATCCATAATAGGTTTTATAGACATTCTATCTTCTATTTTAAAATATTCAATGTCACAGTGTCATTTCCAAACACTTCTCCATTACAACACTACTGAATATATTTCACACACAAATTATACACTCAGAACAGTAAAAATTTTAACTCACCAAATCCCTTGGAGTGATTTAACAGAACTAATTCCTGATTACATAGCAGAGATCTTGGAAACTTGTCTCTGCCAATATTGTCTCATTACAGCTGCTGCTTGTTACAGCCATAGCTTCAATAGCTCTTTTATCATTATCATCTCTCCTCCATGGGTTTCACCCAGAGGGTTTCAAGTAAGTAGAGTAGAGATACTCACCACTAATTCCACTTTAACAGTTTATATCTTTAGTTTCTAATTGTTTGCTGCATTTCTCTTGTTTGTCTGCCTGCATCAGTCATGCCTTGCTCTCGCATAGCCTTTTATCCCCCCCAAGTTCTCCTTTTTTAAAAAAATTGGTAAACCTCATCTTCACTGCTCCACAGGTGGAGCTTTCTAACATTACATCTATGGGTTTAATTAATCTGGGTTACATCTGCATTGGCTAATCCATGGCCAGATTACCAGCGAGTTGACCTTCTGTTTCTTTTGTCCTATTCAAGAATAATAATTGCTATTTGCTCCAGACTCCATCCCCTCCCTGCAGCCTTGCTGACAAGTTGGCCTGTTCATATGTCTGAAAGGCTCTCTCTACTTTAAATCCTATTTCATTTGCTGTCCAATGTCCCATCCTCAAAGTTCAAATTTATTTTGTAAGTATATATACCAACCTTGAGATTAATCTTCTTGCAGGTATCCACGAAACAAAAATACAATCGCGTTCACTAACAAATACACACAAGACAAACACATCTCCAATTTGCAAAAGAGGACAAATTGCACAAAGAGTTAAAAAAAAGTAAACAAAAGCATATGGAACATGAACTACAGAGTTCCCAAAAGTTCATGCTTCATATATATTTGTTCACTTTTTTTCAGCCCCCAAATGTCCCTTCTCTCAATGTCTCATCCCTTGATTTTGCCCCTTCTCTTAATATCCTTGTCCTTCCCGACTTCAATTTTGATTGACCCCCTTAACTTCCAGATGTGTGTTTCTCATAATGCACTGCATGGCTCAGCTTCTGCCCCTTCTGCTTTCCTTTGTTGACTCTGTAACTGAATATTTCTACCTAGAGGGCCCCTGTCCAACTCACACAGATCCAAAACTCACCCTATTGTGGCCTTAGTTTAAAGTTCCACTTTAAATGCTAAGGAATTTCTTGGCCCTAAAAGAAATCTGTTCTCTTTCACTTGAGTTGAATCCTATTATAAATGGCAGCTTTACATTGTCCTTCAGTTTCAAATTTTGCTCAATTATGTTTCTGAAGTCCTATAAAAATCACAGCTACTATGTAAATGAATGACCAGCACAGTGACTGAGGCTGTATTTCTTCCTGGGTTTATGCATAATGAGGAAGAACATTTGAATCACACCTACAAAACACAGATTATTTTCTAAGTGGCTTTTAATGCCAGAACTACACAACATTAAGCTGTTATAAACAAAATATCAAACATTAATATGTCAGAGAGACTCTCCAGTATCTTTCTCTTTTTTCAATGAACGGCATGTTGTGTATTTAATATTTCAGTAATATTTGAGTAATATTGTAAATATATTGTTGATTGTTTACATAATGCATTGTGTATTATATGTAAAAGTATGTATGTAAATTGCATACGTCATGAGGCTATCATGTGATATGTGTGTTTAAAGTAAACTTTCTCATTTAAAGTAAAATGAAAGAAGACACACATTATTTTGGACTCTCTTGTTTTCCTTCCAATTAGTTTTATGTTTTGGAGTTACAAGACATAACAGTGGCATCAAGGAAGTTTTAAATGAACCCGAGACAGCTCCCTACATGTTGAAGTGTAGCAAGACATTCAATTTTTTTTAAAAAGCACAGTGAGAAATGGATGAGTTAAAAAATGCAGTGCGGCACATTTTTCTTCTTTGCAAGGGGTGAAATAAAGGCAGAAAACATAAATAGTGAGTACCAAGCAATAATAATCATGAAAAAAGGTCAGAAATGGCTGGCTATATTGGAAAGGTTGATGCATTTTTTTAGACGACAGATAACTGGATTTTATATACAGAATGGACTGAGCAGTATTTTAAAGCAAAGGAAATAAATGGTCAATGAGAAACAAATAGATTTCAGCAAGGCATTTGATAAAGTACCCCATGCAAGGCTTATTGAGAAAGAAAGGAGGCATGGGATCCAACGGGACATTCCTTTACGTCCAGAATTGGCTTGCCCACAGAAGGCAAAGAGTGGTTGTAGACGGGTCATATTCTGCATGGAGGTTGGTGACCAGTGGTGTGCCTCAGGTATCTGTTCTGGAACCCCTACTCTTTGTGATTTTTATAAATGTCCTGGCTGAGTATGTGGAGGGATGTGTTGGTAAATTTGCTGATGACTCGAATGTTGGAGGTGTTGTGGATAGTGTGGAGGGCTGTCAGAGGGACATTGATAGGATGCAAATCTGGGCTGAGAAGTGGCAGATGGAATTCAACCCAGATAAGTTTGAGGTAGTTCATTTTGGTAGGTCAAATATGATGGCAGAATATAGCATTAATGGTAAGCAGTGTGGAAGATCAGAGGGATCTTGAGGTCCGAGTCCATAGGACACTCAAAGATGCTGTGCAGGTTGACTCTGTTGTTAAGAAGGCATATGGAGCACTGGCCGTCATCAATCGTGGGATTGAATTTAAGAGCCGAGAGGTAATGTTGCAGCTCTAAAGGACCCTGGTCGGGCCCCACTTGGAGTACTGTGCTCAGTTCTGGTCACCTCACTACAGGAAGGACGTGGAAACTATAGAAATGGTACAGAGGAGATTTACAAGGATGTTGCCTGGATTGGGGAGCATGCCTTATGAGAATAGGTTGAGTGATCTCGGCCTTTTCTCCTTGGAGTGATGGAGGATGAGAGGTGACCTAATAGAGGTGTACAAGATAATGAGAGGCATTGATTGTGTAGATAGTCAGAGGCTTTTCCCCAGGGCTGAAATGGCTAGCACTAGAGGGCATATTTTTAAGGTGCTTGGAAGTAGGTACAGGGGAGATGTCAGGGGTAAGTTTTTTATGCAGAGAGTGGTGAGTGCGTGGAATGGGCTGCCGGCGGCGGTGGTGGAGGCAGAAATGATAGGGTCTTTTAAGAGACTCCTGGATGGCTACATGGAGCTTAGAAAAATAGAGGGCTATGGGTAAAGCCTAGGTAGTTCTAAGGTAGGGGCATGTTCGACATAGCTTTGTGGGCTGAAGGGCCTGTATTGTGCTGTATGTTTTCTATGTTTCTAAATGCCAATTTAGCTGAGTGCATTGGATTTAAAGGCATATAGTGTGCTTCGAAGTTTGATTACTCCAACCAAACCATTGTTGATTGCAGAATGGTTCAGGTTCCATAAACAGAATCAAAAGGAAGAGGAGTCCATTTCTGCATGTGTGGCTGAATTGAAGAGGTTGTCTGAGTAATGTCAGTTCAGTGATGGGCTTAATGCCACACTGAGAGATCATTTAGTTTGTGGAATCTTACAAGAAAGCATCAAAAACAGCTCCTAACTGAAGCAAAATGTACATTTAAAAGAGTAGTTAAAATAGCTGTATCAATGGAAACAGTAGACAGAGATGCAATTGAGTTGCAGTCAGAAATGAAAGTGAGCATGAACAAACTTGAAACATCTAAACAGAAATTATAGGTCAGTCAGCCTCACTTCAGTGGTTGTGAAGATGTTGGATGTTCTGGGGTACCTGCAGGTACATGATAAGTGTGAACTCCTGGCAGCCTAGATCTCACTCTCTCTCCTACCTAATGAGACAGAACCACCCTATTTTTTAGGCACCAGGACATACCATTTTTAATTACCCACAAAGTTAACTTAAGACTAGACAACACATGAATTAGAATATGATGCACCCCACAATGTAGTTACAATCATGTTACAAAATAAACAGAAGTATCTACTGTAAATACAGTATACAAACTACATATACCCCATTATTAAAGAAATGGAATATTCCACCATGTATGGTGGGAAATGCTGGTGGATTCATTGAAATATGCACACTCAGTGCAACGACAGCAGAATGGCAAGGCAAAGTTTGTGTGTGAGTGTGTGTGTAAGGAGTATGTTTACTGGGTGCTTTCCTACTCAACATAGTTCCTTGAAAGTGGCATTGCAGAAAGACAGGCTGGTGAAGAAGGCACATGCATGCTTGCCTTCATCATTTGGGCCATCCCCGTGCTTAACAGTTGGAGAGGGGTTCTTTTCATGACATTCTTCATCCTTTTTTGTCCAAACATACATTTGCTCATTGCAGCCAAAAAGTTCTATACAAAAGGTTCAAAGGAACATTTGACCAAGCCTCATGGATTTTGGAAACAAATCCTGTGGACTGATGAAGGTGAAATAGAACTTTTTGGCCACAATGAGCAAAGGTATGTTTGGAGAAAAAGGGGTGCAGAATTTCATGGAAAGAACCCCTCTCCAACTGTTAAGCACAGGGGTGGATCCATCATGCTTTGGGCTTGTGCTGCAGCCAGCGGCACGGGGAACATTTACTGGTAGAGGGAAGATTGAATTCAATTAAATACCAGCAAATTCTGGAAGTAAACATCACACAGTCTGTAACAAAGCTGAAGATGAAAAGGGGATGGCTTCCACAACAGGATAATGAACCTAAGCACACCTCAAAATCCACAATGGACTACCTCAAGAGGCACAAACTGAAGGTTTTGCCATGGCCTTCAAAGTCTCTTGACCTAAACATCATCGAGAATCTGTGGATAGACCTCAAAAGAGCAGTGCATGCAAGATGGCCCAAGATTCTCACAGAAGTGAAGGTCTTTGCAAGGAAGAATGGGTGAAAATCTCCCAAACAAGAATTGAAAGACACTTAGCTGGCTACAAAAAGTGTTTACAAGCTGTGATACTTGCCAAAGGGGGTGTTACTAAGTACTGCCATGCAGGGCAGTATGCAGTCAATGGTAGTGCCTCTAAATTTGTCCATTTAACCTTATAACCTGAGAATCTAGAGTAAGACTTTATAATGTTAAAAGACATGGCACCTCTTGACTAGGGTCCGACACAAATAATAAATTATCATCCGCATAAAGCATCAGTTTATGAACCTGTCCTCTCACAGATATCCCTATAAAGTTCTCCTTCTCTCTGATAGCTGCTGCCAGGGGCTCCAAAGCTAGACAGAACAACATTGGAGAGAGTGGGGAACCCTGTCGGGTACCCCTTTTAAGAGCGATGTAAGGTGAAATGTTAGTACTATTTTGAACCGCTGCTTCAGGGTTATTAAATAACAGTCTAATCCATTTTAAAAAGATGGGTCCAAATCCAAAAAATTGAAGAATCTTAAACAGATAGCCCCATTCCACTCAATCAAATGCTTTTTCAGCATTAAGTGAGATAGCTGCTGTAGGTGACTGATTATCGGCCACCGACCACATAATATTCACAAGACGCCTTATGTCATCAGATGAGCTGCGGCCCCTGATAAATCCCACCTGATCACTATGTATCAACTGTGTTATTACTGTGTCTAAATGGTTTGCAAGGATCTTTGATAAAATTTTCACATCTATTGGGATTAGGGAAATTGGTCTATAATTCTTACATTCACACGGGTCTTTACCCTCTTTCAGATCACACATCAAACTATTAATTTTCCCACTCAACTGAAGGATTTAGCAAAGGTAAATTTTGATCCATTATTGCAGAGAATTTCATGTGATGTAGACAGATGGTTATCATTGTACTTGTCAATGTCTGGAAAAGTAAATGCCTTGAAGATGAATAGTAATCCAAAGGTTAATTATCTGTTCCAATCATTACCAGTTCAAATTTTATTTGGAATGGTAAACACCACGCTTAAACTTTAACAAATTACAATTGCCAGCTGAAAGTGGGGGGGCTTTGGTTTGCCAAAGTTAATATAATATTACTATGCCTTTACTCTTAAGCATTTAGCACATTGGTCTCTCCCTCCCAAAAGAGCGCCTCCTTGGTATTGTATTGAGTGTTCTGCTCTTCCTCCCATCCCTCCATTACAATGTTTGTCTATCAAGTTACCTCCTGAGGCAAGGTCTCACCCAATTATACCTGATACGCATTTGTGCTGGAATAAGCTAGCCTGATCATTTAAATTTAATCCATACTTGAATGAAGCCTCGAGTATCTGCATGAATCCAAAGTTGTGTATTGATAAGTCCCCTTTCCTCTGGAGGGAATGGCAAGGGGAAGTTGTAATTAAATTGGGAGACCTTTATAATGGTGACAGTTTAAAATCTTCTAATCAATTAACCCAACAGAACGATATCTCTAGGTCACAATTTTGGAGATATCTTCAACTGCATCATTTACTACATACAACTTTTGGTTCTACACAGCAACCCCCACAAGTTGCTACAATACTGTTTATTGTACTGGCTGCATATGGTGAAGGTCACGAAGCCTCAACTTATTACTCAGCTTTAATACAAATCTCCGAGGACTTAAAGAAAAAGATTTGAGTGTGACTTTTGAGACAAGGGCGTGGGACAAAATCTGCAAACATGTCAAAACAATGTCAAGAGACTTGGGGGTGGGCCTTATTCAGTTTAAGATCCTACACCGTTTTTATTGCACTCCAGCAAGGTTACATGGATTAGGGTTGAAAAATACCTCTGAATGCTGGCGCTATGAGGTGGATAAAGGGGACTTAGTACATGCTCTCTGGTCCTGTCCCTGAATTCCAGAATTTTGGATTATGATACATAGTATATTGGTGAAGTTTTGGGTATTCAACTCCCTTTCTGTCCCAGACTTTTTGTCTTGGGAGACACACATTGGGTTACTTGGGGATAAGCACTCTCAAAATTTGATCTAGATAGGTATAATGGTAGGAAGACAAATTACACTTAGAGGGTGGAGGAACTTGGGGGGACCATCATTTCAGTAGAGTGTCACAGAAATAGCCAAAGTGGCAGCTTTTGAACACATGTCTTACAAACAGTTTGATAGATTGGACACCTATACACAAAAATGGGGCAAATATTTAGGTTTCCTGGGGGGTGGAATAGTGGTGAATGTGTGGTGAAGCATATTGCTGAATGGCAGTCTTTTATGTTATTAGAGGTCTAAATAGACACACCTGGTTATCATATTGATATTTATTTCTGCCATGTTTGTTTTTTTATTGTATGGATAATTTTATGTTTTGTAAGCTATGTTTTACATAATTTCAACACTGACTCAAGGGTTCAGGGAAAAATTTGTAAAAGAATTCAATAAAATTTAAATCATAAAGAAGAAAACCCTGTGGTCCATGAGGTCACGAAGAGTCAGACTTGACTTAACGACTGAACAACAACAACATGAGATAAGAGGGGATGCTCAAGTGGCTCTTATTTCTAGTGGTTCTTATAATGCTTGTCTCCCAAATTATATAATGCTGGGTTTACAGATAAGCCAAACCACTCTGAATAAATTTTTGTCTTCTTCTACAAAGAGAGGTGGCAAAATATTAGCTGCAGGAAAGTAGCTGGTCACCATCGAAGTGAACATCATCACTGAATGAGCAATATTGTGCCTTTTGCAGAACACCTGTGGTTTCTTTCTATCTATCTAACAATCAATGTATGTAAGCAAGTACGTATTTATTTTTAGCAATACAACATAGAACAGGCCCTTCCGGCCCAATGAGCCACACCACCCAGCAATCCACTTATTTAATACCAGCCTAATCACAGGACAATTTATCATGACCAATTAACCTACTAATTGGTATGTCTTTGGACTCTGGGAAGAAACAGGAGCATCTGGAAGAAACCCACACATTTTGCAGGAAGAATGTACAAATTCCTTACAGATGGCACTGGAATTGAAATCTGAATTCTGGACTGCTCTGAGCTGTAGTAACGGAGTGCTAACCGAGATGCTTCTGTGACGTATCACAAACCTAAATTGCACTGTAGTATCACATATTAACTTGCTTGTGGTTTGTATGGCAGATTAGCAAGGAACATCTCAGCTTAAGGCAAGCATTTCCCACGACTTTGATTTGAAATCAGGGTTTATTTTAAGCGTGTCGTACCAGACATTCAGCCATTCTTGTCTGGCACGTGGCGTCAGGATTAACCGGGTCACATTATGAACGTTCCTGACTCAGCCCTTGTATTTTTTATGAGGCTGAGTGGCTAGCTCGACACTCAACCTCGCACGGATTGAAAGGGTGCTCGGGGGTGGCCTGACCTGGATTCGAACTTGGGAACCTTCGCTCTGGAGTCCGGCGCTGATCTCACTGCGCCAAGTCAGGGGTGGTGCCATTGTATATGGCAGATTTTTTTGTGAGCTGCAAAAAGGTACAAACACTTCAAATATGTAAATGTGGGAAATATCACCTATGACCCAACTGTGAGAGTGGAACAGCTGGTGGATGCCTATGTAACAATCTGGAAAGCTAGCAAAAATAAATTAGCAGGTTGACTGACATTAACACAACTCCACTAGTCAATATCACCATATAGACCATCTGCCTCATCCTCGACACAACTCCAGACAGCCACATCAAACCAGCAGGTCAAGCTGACACTTTTTCTACCACTTGACGCAATTTGGGCCTTTGATTGCATCTAAGTAATTCGTGCTGACACTTTCTCTGACCATGTACGCTATGGAGCCACATACTGTTTACTGAGTATTTGTCTGTTTGTTCTTCTATTAAACAAGGCAGCTTGTGCGAAGACATGTAAGATTGGGATACCACTTCCCTGAGCACCTATGCTCCGTCTGCCAGAAAAAGCAGGATCTCCCAGTGGCCGCGCATTTTAATTCTACTTCCCATTCCCATTCCGACATGTCAGTCCATAGCCTCCCCCACTGTCGTAATGAGGCCACACTCAGGAGTAACACTTTGTATTCCGTTTGGGTAGCCTCCAACGCGATGGTATGAACATTGATTTCTCGAACTTCAGATAATGCCCCACCTCCCCCACCTCCCCCTCCTTCACCATTCCCTTTTCCCCCTCTCTCACCATATCTCCTTACCTGCCCATCATGTCCCTCTGGTGCTCCTCCCTGCTTCCTCTCTTTCATGGCCTTCTGTCCTCTCCTATCAGATTCCCCCTTCTCCAGCCCTGTATCTCTTTTTCCAATCAACTTTCCAGTTCTTTACTACACCCCTTACCCTCCCCGCCCCCCCCCACCGGTTTCACCTATCACCTTGTGTTTCTTCCTCCCTTCCCCTCAACTTTTATCTCTGACTCCTCATCTTTTTCCCTTCAGTCCTGATTCAGCCTCAGCCCAAAATGTTGACTGAACTCTTTTCTGTAGATGTTGCCCGGTCTGCTGAGTTCCTCCAGCATTTTGTGTGTGCTGCTCAGTTTGCCTGAATATCATTTTGTATTTAACTTCTGAACCCAATACAGAAAGAGGAGCTGGTTGGTAAATTAAAAAGGAAGCACAGACAGTGAATAATATATCAATTAATCAATTCTTCTGAGGGCCATGGTAGTTGTTCATTCATAGATTAGAATATCTGTAGCAAATCCTGGGAACAAGTTGCTGAAGCTTCAGGCCTAGTTTGGAAGTATGGATCTTCTGAAAGAGAAAAATGCGTGTCTGGGATTAATTATTTATATTGCTGCGTTGTCAGTGGTGCTTAATTCAGTTTATTAGGGTACCCAATGGAGTGCTGTTCGAGGAAGAATCCTGGCCTATGCTGATTTTATGTCAGTAAATGTAGATGAATTGAGATTGGGGAGGAATACTTACAGATACCAGGATTTATTCACTATTCTGTCCAAGATAAGGTCAGAAAGAGTTCAGAGATGTTTTCAAGTGGGGGAAAAATAAGGAGTTGTGTTGGTTGTCCAACAAACTGTGATCTCTTGTGCTTGGAGTGGGGTGTAGTTGAAGGCAAACTAAATGAAGGAATGTTAGAAATGTGGAACAAAAGTTTTGGAAACTTTGATTCTGAGCAGGAACTTTAGAAATATTATCAGAAGAGTTTTGGAAAAGGTCAGTGAAAGTAGAATGAGAATACAGAACATGGCAGATGTTAAAGAGAATTAGTGTGCTCAACAACAATGAAAAGTGAAAGAAGTTGAAAAATGCAATCTAGGGATCGCTTTTGAATGGGGTAGCTTCCTCTTGCTACTTTGGTGTTGGGCTTGCAATCAGTTTTCTCTTGGAACAGGTATTTCTGTAATTTGCAGTTGTTTGATTCTGAGCACCATATTAATATTGAGAAATGTGGTTCTTTGAATTCACATGCACATGCCATCAGCAATTCAGCTTCAGCCAAGTTACCAAGCACGTGTTCTCCCTATAGAAAGTAATGACTGCCACAAATCTGGTTTTATTTTCTGTTGAAATAATAATTCAGACCATAATTAATAATCTCCATTTGCAGAGTGTCCTGATCCACAAGATGTGTGAATTTTGCTCTGAATACTCAGTAAAACATAAATGTTTTCCACTACTGTACATATCATTCATAATCAAAAGCTCAGCTGAACTTCCTGTTTTAGATCTTGTGAGACCTTTCTGACATGCATAAAAGATGACTGATTTGTTTGCATTTTGTGAGAATCACATTGTAAAGCAACAGATTAAGGAAAAAGCAACAGATGGGCTCCATAAATTAGCTTTTCAAGTTTTTGTAAGATTTTTTTTCATGCTGGTGAGTTAGATGTCCTCAGCATGTACTGAGTGTTCCAGCTGATATCTAACTGAATAAATGCAATCTGTTTCTTGTCATTTTTGATCCTATTTTCTTCCTTGTAAAATCCCACTTTTCCAATGCCCTGTTGTTGATGAATTAATTCCAGCTCCTAATTTATTGATATTTGCCAATATGTAGATGGATTGAGGTGGTCTCTGGAAAGTTGGTGAGTTGACAAGGACATTACATGGACCCTTTTAGCTCTCCTGATTCTCTGTTTTAGTTCCCTCCTGCTTCTTTCATCTTCTTCAAAGTCCCTGTCTAATTGTGGCTTCTTAAATGTTATATATACACTTTCTTTTTGTGGTTTGACTAACTTTGTTAAATCTCCTGTCATTTGAGGTTCCTGAACCTTGCCATCCTTTTCTTTCTTCCTCATAGGATCACACTGGTCCTGAGTTTTAAACAACACCTTTAAATAACTCCCAGATGTCAGATGGGAGTTTAATCCAATCAGCTTCCACAGCTCCCGCCTAGTATTGCTGTAATTAGCCTTTCCCCAATTTATTACTTCCCACTGAAGTCTAGTCTTAGCCTTATTTGTAACTATCTGAAAGCTTATTGAGTTGTGATCACTGTTCCCAAAATGCTGTCCCTTAACACTTTAATCACCTAGCTGAGCCCATGTACCACATGAAAATCTAAAACAAATTCTGTAGTTGCTGAAAACCTGATGTACTACATATTGTTTACACTAACAGAGAAATTCTCACATCCTTTTGTTATTAACTGAATTTTTACATAACTAATATTTTTGTAAGATAACAGAAAAGCATTTAATGCTAACACATAAAGCTGAATAATATATATATACTTTATAAACCCATGTTTCTGATGTATTATGTTCCTCTCCCTCAGCAAAATATATTTTCTCTACCTTCTGGATGTTGTCTCATGTACTGCAATATGGCATCAGTGTGAATTATTTATGTTTATGCATCATGCAAAGTGTTGGGGGAACTCAACAAGTCAGGCAGCATCTATGAAGGGGAACAAGCAGCCAACATATGGGGCTGAGGAACTTTATCAGGACTGTTGACTTGGCTGTTGAGAGGCTATATGCATCATTAAGGACCCCCATCACCCAGGACATACTCTCTTCTCATTGCTACTCTCCAGGAGAAAGGACAGGAGCCTGAAGACACACATTCAACATTTCAGGGACCTCTACTTCCCCTCAGCCATCAGACTTCTGAATAAACCCATGAAAACTACCTCAGTATATTTTTCTCTTTTTTTGTGCACTTATTTAATTTAATTTTTTACATATACCTCTAGTTGTAATTTACAGTTTTTTATTATCTATTGCAAAGTACTGCTGCTGCAAAACAACAGGCTTCACGACATATGCCAATAATATTAAATCTGACTCTGATTCAAGTGAGTTTATCCTACCTTCCTTCCAATTAAGATGTAGTCATTTTCTTCATTAAATTGCAAATACATGTGCCTGGCCATTTTATCTCTGTGTGCCCGTCATAATTTGTTACTTCCTTCCCCAGTCTTCACCACATCTCTGAGCAGAATGTTATATTCCACAAAACTAAGTCACTTATACATTTTTGGTTGAGTGGAATTGGTCTTAAGGAGTAATGCAAAACATATGTCAGTGAATTAGCCAACTGCTTAACATCTCAATGGAAACAAATGCTGAGTGAAGAGTGAAGTGAATTAACTGTTTGTTAACAGCTTGTTTGATATTAATCTTTATAAACAGCTTCATCTCTGGTGGTTGGATTTTCAGCACTTCCTGATTTTCCTAAAGTCTGGAAGGGAACTGTTTTCTTAACATTTGTCTCATTCTTCAGGAGGAAGGATTTGGGGAAAAGGTTGGAAAAATGCAGTGCCATTTAATTCCTTTAGTCTTTAACATATTCTGCTTTACCCAGGACATGCCCTCTTCTCATTGTTGCTGTCTGGAAGGAGGTACAGAAGCCTGAAGATACACATCCAGCGATTCAGGAACCGCTTCTTCGCCACTGCCATCCAATCTCTAAATGGATATTGAACACATAAACACCACTTCACTCATTTTTCTATTATTTCTGTTTTTGCACCATTTTAATGCAACTATTTAATATACATATATACTTAGGGTAATTGATTTATCATTGTACAAAGTGATCAAATTGCATGATATATGCCGGCGATATTAAACCTGATTCTGATTCTTTATGAAGAACAGCTTCTCCAGTCTCTCTACATGTTACATGTTCATCAGTGATACCATTTTAATTAATCTTCCTTACACCCTCATTAATGTTTTGACATTTGTCCTTATGTATATGCCCAGAATCGGCTGTAATATTCCTGCCAGGGCTGAAAAAAGTGTAGATGTGCTAGACAGAACCCTCATATTAAGTTTTGTTAATATAAAACCGATATCCACAGATTACAGATTGATTCTACTGCAATTGCTGTGGACACGTGGAATCACGGCAGTGGGAAGCTTAGCCTTATTAGGTTTTATGGGAAGAGATGAAAATCTATACTACAGACAGTAAATTACTTGGAAAGCAGAGAGACAACAAAGGTATAAATACATTTGTGTTATTGATGTTCTGGGAAGAAATAAGGACGAGCAACTAATAGGTAGTTGCACATGATATATTCAGAGTGTAATAAGTAACCAAAAGTATAAAATGCAAGGAAATAGATGATAGTAGCCTTTACCAATTAGTCTATATAGTGCTCAATAAGCTGGTTCATAAGTTAAAGGATAATGTTTCAGTCTCCCAGCTATAGAAAAATACCATTTGACTAGAAAATATTGCTGTGGACTCATTCCATTAAATGCTATTCTAATGCAACTCCACTCCAGATGAAGAAATAATGGTGTGCTTTAGTATATATTGTTCAATTCATGGACCTCCTGAATTCATTCAGCTGAACTTTCTCCATGAATTTCATTCCATATTGCTATATGTCACTATAGTGCTTACAGTGTGAGGTGGGCCATCTGAGAATGTCCAAGTCAGCAAGGCTGGAGGACTGAGGTGCTATGGAGCTTGGAGGAGAGGAGGCATTTCATATTGGGTATTGAGGTTCTGAGGTGGGTTTGCAGGAAGAGCCAGCCTTTAGATGTTTGGAGTTCTAGGTTAGTGGACACATAAAGGGCAATCAATCCAGTGATTAAAGATGCAAACACGAGGAAATCTGCAGATGCTGGAAATTCAAGCAACACACACAAAATGCTACTGGAACTCAGCAGGCTAGTCAGCATCCATAGGAAGAAGCACAGGACCGACAAAGGGCCTCAGACCTTCAAGCCACACTGTCAAGTAATCCCCCAGTTTAATCCTAGCCTAATCACCAATGACCAATTCAACTACCATCTGATACGTCTTTGGACTAAGGGAGAGAACCGGAGCACCTGAAGGAAACCCATATGGTCATGGGGAGTACGTCCTTACAGGCAGTGGCAGGAATTGTACCCAAGTCACCTGGACTGTAAAGAGTTGTGCTAAACACTACACAACCGTGCTGCGGGATGGAGAGGTCTCCATTGAAACACTGAGCCAGATGGGCCTCAGGGCTCTGACTATTGTGTCAGCTACAATTAACTCCATCCAATGAGATCCAGCAGTCATGTGGCATTGGAATAACTAGTGGCATGTGATCAGATTTCTAGGCCAGAGTATATCTTCAATTAATTTGTTAAAATGGCTCAAAATTATGACATATTTGTCAGTTACATTACTTCACTCATTTCAAATTTTGTCTCAGAATGTTTTAAAGACATAGAGCTTCACTGAAAGAATGAAAGGCTTGGATTATTGCATCCCTTTCACAACCTCAGAATTTCCAGAAGTATATTGATTTGATGGGTTGTTCGTGTTGCAATAGCAAATGAGGCAGCCATTTTGTACACAACAGCCTGATACACGCATCAGTGTGATAATGACCAGGTTATTTGTTTTCAGTAAATAATGGATCAACTATGGATCGCTGGATCAATCCAATCCCCAGGATACCGAGGGAATTCACCTGGTCTTTTTCAGAATAGTACCAAGAAATCTTTTACAGTGACTTGTTAAACCATTCCTGACTTGATTTAGTGTTTCATCTGAAAGGCTTCAGCTGTAACAGCGCATCACTTCCCGGAAGGTTTTTATGCCGGAGTGGAAATTGGATTGATAACATTGAATTGGATTGATAAGGTAAAAGAGTACCTCCAGAGCTTTCTCCTCCTGGAGAACTAATGAGTATTTTGCAATGCGATAGTGCAAGTACAATAGTACAAAAGCATCACATTGTTTTCAAAATTGTTGAAAGTAGCTAATGAGATATAAAGAATATTATGCTAATGTTTGAAATAGACTGTTTTATACGGCCACGTATAAATGATTCAATCACCAAAGAGAGGAGTTTAATTCTATGAATTAATGTACCCCTGAATTTTCTTTTTATTCAAATACAAATTTCATCCATTCATGGCTTTCATTAATTTATTCTCTTCTCCGATTTTTCAGTCTTTCCTGATGATACTAAATTTGGGTGCTTTACCTCTTAGCCATTGCTAGGCAACATCCACAACTCTTCTCAACAGCAAAAACCTGATTTCGATGGTGCGATTCGCTCACGTTACGACACTAGCCACGCATCACTCCACTGGCCAGCCATAAGGCATTTTAGAACTTCTGATGATTATGAAAGATGGGATAGAAATGCAAGACTTCTGTTTCATTATGTAAAAATGAATTGTGCTGTTACACCACTGACTTGAGATGAAAATAGTTCCTGAGACAAAAACGGGGTGAGAAAAAGTGACAAGAAAACTTGGTTATAAGCTTACATCTTAATATGGATACTGAGGAGGAGAGGAACATGGTATTGTGAGGGGCCTTAGTGAAGGGATTTCAGACATTTAGATCCAAGTTTCTGCAGGCATGATTACAATAATGGGGCAAGATGTTAGGTAGACATGACAGAGGCCACACTTACGTTTCAAAGGCCTGAAATGAGAATGAAAGATGGTATTTAAACATGTGGATCAGAATTATACATCGTCAAAAATGAGTAAATAACTATGACAGGACTAATGGATGGGTAGGACACTTTGTGGGAATGAATATGAGTATCAGAACTGTAGGTGAATGAGAGCAAAGAAACAAAAAACTAAAGTGCTGGAAATATTCTGTATTGGTCTGGCAACATTGACAGAAGAAAAAGCAAAGGTAATGTATCAAGTGTCAGACTCTTAAGCAGACAGATCTGACCAAAAGTCATTGACCTAAAACATTAGCTTCTTTTCTCTTTCCACAGTTTGTTGCCAGTTTTGCTGAGTGTTCTGTTTGGTCATCACATTTCAACAATGGCTTGGAACAAGGTTTCAGATGCAGATGCCTTGAGGTAAATTTGGAGGGAGCTGTGGTTATGTACAGTTCTGTGATGGAATAGATGTGTATTCAGAGCCACCGTCGTGTGGCAACACCAGAACATATTAGAAGGACTACTCGCCTCTGCTGATTGTGAGATTTTTGCTGTGGCCAAATTAGCTATTGTATTTGCCGATATTGCAACAGAAACTGTACTTCAAAAGCACCCCATTAAGTGCTCAAAGGTGTTTCTTAGATGTAAGATACAGTACTCCTTAACCTAAAGTTCTGATTTATCACAGTCCTCATTGTAATGTTTATAAAGGTGCAATTTCCAATAAGGAACACAATAATTCCAGCTGCAGTATGAAGCCTGAATAATTAATTCTTCTGATTAGCCAGTGGTCATTTGTATCTCCACCACCATACTCCGACTGAGATTAATAAACCAAGACACATTTTGGCAGTATGTCTAAGACCTAGTTAATCTTAGACTTATTAACCCCAAGTATTCCAAAACTTCATAACATTTTTTCTAGTGCCTCTTTTAAACATCATTTCTGTTCTTTCTGCTATATTCCAGCTGTTTAGTGATTGGCAGAGAGAAGACTTTCTTGTGGTTTACATATCTTTTTGAATGTGCAAATAATAATAGCTTTATTTGTCACATTGGAACAAATTGAAATGTAACATTTGCACCAAACCAAATCAGCGAGGATTGTACCGGGCTGCCCACAAGTGTTGCCACTCTTTGAAAGCCAGCAAGACCATGTCTGTCCCATCCATTCAGTCATTCAGTATCCAAAATCCAACTGCTCTGCAAGTTAGTGAAATACCAGTTTCACACCCAAGTCATTTTCTTCCTGGGTTAAGTCCTTTCACTCCAAAGCATGACCATAGACTCAGGGAAGGCGTGCACCTTCATGGAATGACCCTGACTGCACACTGTCAGACATCTTCAGTGCTTCCTGGGCTTCTCCAACCTCTACTGCTGTTTCATTAGAAACTGCAGCCAAATCACTGCTCCTCTCACCTCTGTAACCAAGAAACCTGCCTCGCGGATAACCTGGTCTGCTGGTCTGCTGCTGCGGACCACGCTTTCGAGCAGCTCAGGAGATGCTTCACCACCGCTGTCATTCTCTGCAACCTGAACCCTTCCAAACCTTTTGTGATAGAGATGGATGCATCTGACGTGGGTGCAGGGGCCATCCTCTCCCTGCGAGGAGTGGATAGGAAGGCACACCCTTGTCCCTTCTTCTCACGCAAACCTACATACTTCCATCATGGAACAGAAAGCAGCGAGTTACTCGCTATTCAATGTGCCCTGAAGGAATGGAGACATGGGCTTGGTGTTTCACATCGGCCATTCCTGATGTGGACTGACCACTAGAACCTCATATCCATACAACAGACCCACCAGCTTAACCCACGTCAGACTCACTGGGCCTTCTTCGGATAATTCAACTTCATCATCTCTTACTGATCTGGTTCACGAACACAAGGGCCGGTGCCCTGTCCGAACTGTTTGACCCAGCTGAAATGGAGATCGACCCTCCACCTATCCTTCCTCTCAGATCCTTGCTCGATCATCCGGGACCTCGAGACCCAGATCTGCCAGACCCTACAACATGAGCCGGCTCTGGCTGACACACCTGATAGCCACATGCAGGTGCTGGTACCTGTAGGCTCTGATCCACTCCAGTGGGCCCACTCCTCACTCCTCTCCGGCCATCGGACCATGGATTTTCTGTGTTGCTTGTTCTGGTGTTCCACCATGATCGCAGTCAGTTCAATTCTACCTGCCCTCAATGTGCTGAGTCTAATTCCTCCATCAATGGCTCGCTAGGCTCCTGCAATCCTTACCGATCCCTCAAAACCAGTGGTCCCACATCAACGTGGATTTTATCACGAGTTTCCACCTTCCAATTGGGCTTGACAGTGGTGGACCAGTTCTCCAAAGTGACCCACTTCATAGCCCTCCCTGAGCTTCCATCAGATGGCAGACCTGGTTCACATTTAGTTCACCTCCTCGGCTTCACTCGTGATGTGTTGGAGCTGGACCCACAATTCGTCTCCCCCTTCTGGCAAGCTTTCTGTTCCCTCTTCTACACCTCAGTGAATTTGTCCACTGGCTATCATCCATAGACCAAGGGTCAGTCAGAGAGATCCAATCTTTTGTGGTAAAGAAAGCATATGGTGCATTGGCCTTCATCAACCGTGAAATTGAGTTTAGGAGCTGAGAGGTAATATTGCAGCTATGTAGGACCCTAGTCAGACCCCACTTGGAGTACTGTGCTCAGTTCTGTGCACCTCACTACAGGAAGGACGTGCAAACCATAGAAAGGATGCAGAAGATATTTACAAGGATGTTGCTTGGATTAGGGAGCCTGCCTTATGAGAATAGGTTGAGTGAATTCGGCCTTTTTTCCTTGGAGCGATGGAGGATGAGAGGTGGCCTGATAGTGGTGTATAAAATGATGAGAGGTACTGATTGCGTGGATAGTCAGAGGCTTTTTCCCAGGCTGAAATGGCTAGCATGAGAAGGCACAGTTTTAAGCTGCTTGGATGTAGGTACAGAGAAGATGTCAGGGATAAGTTTTTTTATGCAGAGAGTGGTGAGTACATGGAATGGGCTGCCAGCGACGGTGGTGGAGGCGGATACAATAGGGTCTTTGAAAAGACTCCTGGACAGGTACATGGAGCTCAGAAAAATAGAGGGCTATGGGTAAACCTTAGTAATTTCTAAGGTAAGGACATGTTCGGCACAGCTTTGTGAGTCTAAGGGCTTCTGTTGTGCTGTAGGTTTTCTATGTTTCTAATTGGCAAGTGAAGAAGTTTCTGTGATGCTTTGCCGCTGTTCACCACATGGAAGAAATATCTGCTCCAGGCCAAGCTACCCCACAATCTACACACCTCCTCTGCCACAGGCATGTCTCCCTCTGAAATGCTTCATGCCCCATTGTTCCCTGCAAAGGAGGCAATGAAGGAGGTCCTGTCTCTCAGGGCCTTGGTTTGTTGCTGCTGGAAGGCCTGGAGGAGGGCATGGAGGGCCATCCTAGCTGCCAACCATGTCTGTTGCCACTAGACCAAGCACCATTGGTGCTCAACCAGACTACTCCGGCTGGGGACTGTGTCTTATGCCCACCGGAGATCTGCCCCTGTGTATTGACTCCTGCAAGCTCTCACCACAGTTCATTGGTCCCTTCAAGATTATCAGTCCAGCCACTTACCATCTCCAGCTGCCACCGTCCCTCAGGAACACTCCTATCATTCACCTGTCGTCCATGGACCACTCACCCACCTGAGCCTTCAGCTCCAGGCCCAAAGCTGGAGGAGGGCGGTCCTTTGTACACAATTCTTCAGTTGTGGATTCACATAGCTGTGGACAGGGCGTGCAGTACCTGGTGGACTGGGAAGGGTATGGCCTGGAGGAGAGGTCTTGGTTTGGCTACATCTTGGATCCATCACTCATCACGGAGTTCAACTGGAACTCTCCAGAATGTCGTGAGCTGGCTGTCGGGGGTGGGGAGGTGAAGGGTCCTGTCAGAACTGAACATGCAAGCAACTCCCGATCTCCACCCAACTAATAAAAGTCACTTGTCACTCAGCTCAAACTCATCGTCTGCAGCCTATATACAATAACCCCAGTTCTCATCCATAATCCTTGTTCACTTGTCGAACCAGCCGGCCTCAAGCGGTTGCTCCTACCTTCAGTTACCTCGTTGCCTGTTGTGTTTCGTATCTGATCTCTCTTGTTTTGTGACCCCTTGTGGCTTGTTATTTTACAGTCTATTATTAAAGTTATTGCTCACCACTAAATCATCTCTGCTGCTTTGCTTTTGTGCCAAGCCTCCTCTACTTTTCTTGATGCAGCCACACAGCCACGGAATCTCCCGTCTGCCTTTCCCCTTCTCCAAATATCAAGAACGTTAAAATCTTTCTGCTTTCATCCTTCTCTGGGGATTCTCAGAGACAATCCTGGTATTACAGTCCTGGCTACTGCTGCCTTCTCTTGGATGGTCACCCCCCCAACAGTATCCAAAATGGTACAGTTGTTTTCAAGGGGAATGACCACAGGGAAATCTTGTATACCTGCTTGCTCCTTTTTCCTTTTCTGCTGGTCACCCAGTTACCCTCTGCCTGTACCTTAGATGTGACAACCTGCTAAAGCTCATATCCATGAAACTCTCAGCATCTCAGAAGATCTTGAGTGCATCCACCTCCAGCTTCTTCAAACGGTTAGTCAGGAGCTGCAGCTAGACACAGCTTCTTCAAATGGTTAGTCAGGAGCTGCAGCTAGACACAGCTTCTTCAAATGGTTGGTCAGGAGCTGCAGCTAGACACACTTCCCACGGACGCAATCCTTGGAAGTCTCCCTGATCCTGATCTCCCACATCCTACATAGGAACATACCATAAGACCATACCATATTTGCCATACCACATACCATATTGGGCCCATTAAGTCTGCTCTGCCTTTCCACCATGGCTGATTGACTATCCTTCTCAACCCCGTTCTCCTGCCTTCTCCAGATAACCTTTGATTCCCTTATTAATCAAGAACCTGTCAAGCTCCACTTTAAATATACTCAATGACTTGGCCTCCAGAGCCACCTGTGACAATGAATTCCATGGATTCACCACCCTCTGGTTAAAGAAATCCCTCCTCATCTCCACTCTAAAGAAATGTCCTTCTATTCGGAGGTCCTAGACTCCTCTACTACAGGAAACAATCTCTCCACACTCACTCTGTCTATCAAACACCCCTCATACATTAACCCTTTCACTCCTTGATTCATTCTTGTGAAACTCCTCTGGACCCTCTTCAATGCCAGTACATCCTTTCTTAGATAAGGGGCCCAAAACTACTCACAGTACTCCTTGTGTGGACTGAAAAATCCCTTAAAAAGCCTCAGCATTACACCCTTGCTTTACGTTCTAGTCCTCTTGAAACGAATGCTAATATTTCATTTGCCTTCTTTATTACCAACTCAACCTGCAAGATAATCTTAAGGGAATCTTGCATGAGAACTCCCAAGTCTCTTTGCACTCTGATTTTTGAATTTGCTTAGAAAATAGTCTCTGCCTTTACTCCTTTTACTGAAGTGAAAAGAAGTCCCAACACCGACCCTTGCAGGACTCTACTAGTCACTAGCAACCAAACAGAAAAGGCCTCCTTTATTTCCACTCTTTTCCTCTTACCAGTCAGACAATCTTCTATCCATGCTAGTATATTTCCAATAATACCCTCGGCTCTTATCTTGCTTAGCAGCTTCATGTGCAGCATTTTGCCTTAGGCCTTCTGAAAATCTAAGTGAACAACATTCACTGACTATCCTTTGTCTATCCTGCCTGTTATTTCCTCAAAGAATTTCAGCTGATTTGTCAGGCAAGATTTTCGCTGAATTGCTGACTTCTGCCTATTTTATCATGTGCCTCCATGTACCCTGTATCCTCATCCTTAATAATAGACTCCAACATGTTCCCAGCCACTGAAGTTAGACTAGCTGGCCTATAATTTCCTGCTTTACCTCCCTCCCTTTTTAAAGAGTGGAGAGATATATTCAATATTTTAGTCCTGTGGAAGAATTTCAGAGTCTAGTGATTCTTGGAAGATCATTGCAAATGACTCCTCAATCTCTTCAGCTACCTCTCTCAGAACTCTGCAGTGTAGTCCTACCCGATCCAGGTGACTTATCTACCTTCATACCTTTTAGTTTCCCAAGCACCTTCTCCTTAGCAATGGTAACTACGCTTACTTCTTCTCATGATGTTCTTGAATTTCTGGTATACTGCTGGTGTCTTCCACAGTGAAGATCTATGCAAAATATTGATTCAGTCCATCCAGCATATCGTGGCCCCTATTACTATATCTTCAGCCTCATTCTACAGTGGCTTGATATCCATTCTCGCCTCTCTTTTACTCTTTATATTTCTGAAAAATACCTCTACTGTAACTTAGCCTCAATGCTCTAATGCTAAAGAGGTAACTCACAGAACTTTAACTTCATCTCTGCTTCCTGAAGCCTCATGAGCCAAAGACTCCACAAAAGGCGGGATTTCCCAGTTGCTACCCATTTCAATTTGACTTCCGTTTCCCATTCTGACATGTTGTTCAATTTCCTCCCCTATGCCATGATGAGAGCGAACTCAGGTTGGAGGAGCAACGCCTCATTGCCTGGGTAGTCTCCAACCCTGTTAAGATGAATGGTGCTTTCTATAACTTCCATTCATTTATTCCCCCTCCTTCTTCTCTGTTTCTTTATTTCCCCTTCTGGCTTCCCTCTGAACCTTTCTTTTCCGCTCACCTGCTGATTACCTCCCTCTGGTGACCCTCCTCCTTCCATGGTCTACAGTCCTCTCCTATCAGATTCCTTCTACAGCCCTTTACCTCTTCTACCTATCACCTCCCAGCTTTTACTTCATACCCATTCCCGACCCATTTTCCCCCCTCACCTGGTTTCACCTATCACTTGCCAGCTTGTCCTCCTTCCCATCCCCCACCCTGTCAACCTCCCACTCACCTGGTTTCACCTATCACCTGCCGGCTTGTCCTCCTTCCCATCCCCCACCCTCTCATAGTCCCCCTCACCTGGTTTCACCCATCACCTGCCTGCATGTGCTTCTTCCCCTCCCCCAGCCTTCTTATTCTGGCTTCTTCTCCCTTCATTTCCAGCCCTCAGCCAAAAACATTGACTCTTTGTTCCTCTCCATAGATACTGTCTGACCAGCTGAGTTCTTTCTCTGGATTTGCAGCATCTGCAGAATCTTTTGTATTTTTAATTAGCCAATAAGAAATGCTTTTTCCAAGGGACTGCTGGCTTTGCCCCCTGCCTCTCAGGATCTTCAAATGAGCACAGTAATTGCTCCTCTTTAAATATCCCACTGCTGCTCTGACTCCTGTCTTTCAGTAAGCACAGTAAAGTATTACTAATTCTAAAATTATCTTCTTTCTTACTTACAATTACACTAGTATTGCCTCATCCACAAACATAGAAATTTGACACTAGGTCTCCAAAACTAAATCATTGACATCTGTCATTAATGTATGAGATTCAAACACTGATTCCTGCATTACCTCAGTAGCCGAGGTTGGCCAATCTCTGAAAGAGCCATAAGTTCTCACTCACTGCTTTCTGTCAGAAACAATTCTCAATCTGTATCAATGTATTCCATCTGCTGCAGGAATTCAGTAGGTCAAGCAGCTTACAGTGACCCACCAAGTTCCTTCAGAAGTTTGCTCGTTTGCTCCAGAATTCAGCATCTGTGGTCTCTTATGTCTCTGTCTATCCTAATCTTGTTAACCCATCCTCTTGTGGGAGACCTTATCAAAAGCTTTCTGAAATTCCGAATATACAACATCCACTGGTTCCCAAGGATCCAGGGGTCAAGATCCAAGGGAGTGAATGGATTGAGGAATAGCTCTGGAAATGGCACAGCAGGAAAAGATCAGTTATGATCTTATTGAATGAAGAAGGTGCGAGGGGTTACGAGGTCGTCTGCTTCTGTTTCTTACACTCTTGTCACCTGGCCAATGCTTATTTGCCTGATTCTGTATAGGATGACAGCTCTCTTAAAGCTATGTTTCCAAAAGGTTCCTGAGCTTTTCTATTGCTTGTACCTATGTTTTTTTTTGGTTTTTAATACTTCTTTTCTAAACATATTCCTTATTCTTAAAATATTCTGTTGTACAAGTGGGACATGGTATTATCTTACCTTTGTGTACTCAGCACATCCTATTTGCCTGAAGTATTTAGAATAGGTCAACAGGTCATCAATTTCTCATTCCCAAACAAGGGAAGAAACTACACAGGGCCCAGCTCTGCATTTCAGTACCAGCAGGACCCGAGGCCGTGGTCTTTCCCCATGAAGCAGCTGCACTGGGCTTCCCTCAGCATGTACTCCTGCACCTTGGTTGTGAATGCCCATGGACTTTGGACAACACAAAGTGTATCTTTCACTGAGTTGATGCCCTTCCAACAACTGTGAATGTCTGTCTCAGTGTGTCACTGGGAAGAACTGTAGGAAGCAGTCCCATGTTATGTGGCTCTTGGGATGAACTTTGACAAATGCATTTCATCCTTTACTTGACTCCTTGGTAGGCATTGCTCCAGAAGGAGATGGATGCTGGTTTAGCTTCACCACAATACCCTTACCCTTCGGGCAGATGGGACTCGTCAGCCGTGGTTGGCAGCTCAACCAGGAGAAGGAAAACTCTGATCTCAAACCTCTGCTGCCTTGCGACTATACCCACTCATGGGGAAGGCTTCAGGAATAAAACCTGAGAGAAAAATCCTGAGTCAATCCTACATTGGATCACTTGCAGGAGCTATTCTAGCGAACGGAGCCTGAAATCTCTATGACCCCATGAGCCTGTAGGCTCCATCTGGTTCACGAACAGCCAGGATGTCAACATAGTTCAAATCTGTGAGCTGCAGCCTTGAAAGTGTGCAAGTGCGAATTCGAGATTGCAGCCTCAGAACTGAAAGACATGACATCGGAAGTGTGCAGCTGGTGCTGGGGGGAAGACATCTTGGCTGACAGTGACCAGGAGTTCACTCTGAGGTCCCTGGAGCTCCCATAGTTTTGGTCAAGTGCCTCAGCAACTTGAAGATATCAAGAGGCACTTGTAAGTCATCTTCTCCGTTTTGTAGCATGTCTGTTCTCTCCAGAAGGCCCAACGGCAGATCTATTTATTTATTTAGAGATACAGCACAGAACAGTCCTTCTGGCCCTTTCAGCCATACTGCCCCGCAGCCCACTGATTTTAACCCTCGCCTGATTATGGGACAATTTACAATGACCAATTAACCTGCTAACCGGAATGTCTTCGGACTGTGGGAGGAAACTGGAGCTCCAGGAGGAAACCCACGGGCAAATGGGAAGGAATATACAAACTCGTTAACAGGGGATGTCGGAATTGAACTCTGAAATCCAACGCCCCGACCTGTAATAGAGTTGCGGTAACCGCTACGCTATCGTGGCACCCCAGCACCCAATTCAAATGGTCTCTGTGCAGTAAGGACTTTTTGTAGTCTGGGACACTCCTGCGCACAGCATGCCTAAAGGGTAGAATCAGATGGAATTCACGTTAGCTGTTCTTTATCTTCCATAAAGATTGGCAGACACAGCAATATCAGAACTCAGGCAGCATGCATTATAAATCCTTGACTATATCCTCTCCTGTCTGTTGCCAAGGCTGAAATTCTCGAGGAATATTTGTGATGTGCATTTACAGAGGTAAAAAACATTGATCCGAATAAAATGCTCACTATTTACTCTGATAAAATAAACCAGTAGAAAATTCAAATATAAAAACTGGAAAATATACACCTTTACCCCTGACTTCATTCGTGGCCTGGGTTTGAAAGGAAAAATGATAACATTGAAAGAAGATGACAGAAAATCAAAACACTCAGTCCCTTTGCATGGCATGACCCCTTTGAGGCATAACATGACAGCAGAAGGGACAAGTCTGTGCCACAGTTTCAGGTTATTTATCTCAATGTCACACAGTGTTGAGTGCTTCATTTCTTCTCTGTAATTCACTGTTCAAGAAGATTTGATTGTATACTTTAAAATGCAATGTAAAAACTCAAAAGCTGAAGAAAAGCCATGTTACTAAAGAAAGCTAACCTTGTATTTGCATGACAATACGCTGCATCAAAGTAAATTAAATCTCTGATTAGCATCATATTTCAAGTTGTTAATTTCTGAATGTCATTACTCAGAGTCATGTATTGTTTGTACACTTTTCTGAATACTTTACACCATAATGATTACTGACTGTATTTCAGGAAGGTTTTGAGTAATTGAAAGTACCTCACCACACAATGAAGTATTCAGCTTCGGTAAATATTTCATCAGAACAATAAAGTGGCCTTCCAGTTGCAAACTTTGTGTGGGAGAATTGTTCTGGTTGTTCTGCCAGGCTAAAGCTGTAATGTATTTTAAATGAACTTAGGTGCAATCCTGCTTTTCTGACAAAAATATTAATGGTTTCCTCTATGAAGCAATCTTAAATTTACTCATTGAATTTCATCAAAGTTCATTGAATTAGTATTCATTACTATTTATTCCTCTTCTTTGATCTCTTCAGAAATTGTCTAGCAACAACAAAATGCTTTGCACAAAAATAACCAGGGAGCACCATATGCACTTAAGCAACACTTGTCAGCTATTATTTCTCTAAACTCTTCAATCAAAAGAATATTTTGGAATACATGTCTTAATGATTTTATAATTTGACATCAAAGTAATTCAACGGCCAGCTGACGATGTGGAAGAGAAACTATATGTAGAACATATTAGCAATGAAGGTTTGAAACAAAGGTTAAAAGACTTACTGCTGACTTGTGTTCACCATGTACAAATACTGTGCTGACTTAGTTCCCTTATGCATAGAATACAGAACAGAAATCTACAGCACGTTATAGGCCCTTCGGCTCACAATGTTGTGCTAACCATGTAACCTACTCCAGGAACTGCCAAGAATTACCCTACTGCTTAACCTTCTATTTTTCTAAGCTCCATGTACCTATCTAAGAGTCTCTTAAAAGACTATTGTATCTGCCTCTACTACCATCACTGGCACTGCATTCCATGCACCCACCACTCTGTGTGAAAAACTTACCTCTGACATCCCCCTTGTACCTACTTCAAAGCACCTTAAAACTATGCTCCCTTGTGTTAGCCATTTCAGCTCTGGGGAAAAGCCTCTAGTTATCCACATAATCAATACCTCTCATCTTATATACACTTTATCATGTCACCTCTCATCCTCTGTCGCTCTGAGGAGAAAAGTCCAAGTTTACTCAACTTATTCTTATAAGGCGCGTTCTCCAATCCAGTGAAGATCCTTGTAAATCTCCTCTGCACTCTCTCTGTAGTATCCATATCCTTCCTGTAGTGAGATGACCAGAAATGAATACAGTGCTCCAAGTGGGGTCTGACTAAGGTCTCACAAAGCTTTAGCATTACCTCATGGCTCTTGAACTCAATCCCATGTTTGATGAAGGTCATCATACCATATGCCTTCTTAACAATACTTTCAACCTGTGCGGCAGCTTTGAGTAACCTATGGACACAGATTCCAAGATCTCGGTGATCCTGCACACTGCCAGGAGTCATACCTTTAATATTATATTCAGTCTTCAAATTTGACCTACCGAAATGTACCACTTCTGGGTTGAACTCTATCTGCCACTTCTTTGCCCAATTCTGCACCCTGTTGATGTCCTGCGGTAAACTCTGACAACCCACCGGACTATCCACAACACCTTTAACTTTTGTGTCATCAGCAAACTTACTAGCTCACCCTTCTACTTCTTCATCCAGGTCTTTTATAAAAATCACAAAGAGGAGGGATCCCAGAACAGATCCCTGCGGTACACCACTGGTCACCATCCTCCATGCAGAATATGAACCATCTACAATCACACTTGCCTTCTGCCTTACTGAAATCCATATACACTACATCCACTGCTCTACCTTCATCAATGTGTTTTGTTATATCCTCAAAGAATTCAATCAGGCTCATAAAGCATGACCTCCCATTGACAAAGCCATGCTGACTATCCTGAACTAGATTACATCTCTCCAAATGCTCATAAATCCTGCATCTCAGAATCTTCTCCAACAACTTGCCCACCACTGAAGTAAGACTCACTGGTCTATAATTTTCTGGGTTATGTCTATTCCCTTTCTCAAACAAGGGAACAACATTTGCAACCTTCTAATTCTCTGGTACTTCTCCCATCCCTATTAATGATGCAAAGATCATCGCCAAAGGCTCAGCAATCTCCTCCCTCATTCCTCACATTAACCTGGGGTATATCTTGTCCAGTCCCAGCAACTTATCTAACTATATACCTTTCAAAAGATCCTGCACATCCTCTTTCTGTCATAGGGTGGGTGCTGGTGACAGACCCAAATTCAAGGCTCAGACACTGAACTGCTAGGAACAGGACTAGGATTATCAGGGTAGCAAGGTGTGACAGGAAGAAACGATGCTGGACATGACACAGGCCCTGGACGAGACAAGGATACAGGGACTGGGCTAGGACTTGACTAGCAGAGTGGAACCAGGACATGGAACTTGGAACTAGGAGCCTGGGCTTGGACTCCGAGCCAGAGACTGGGCAAGGACCCAGAACCTGGGACTTGACTTGGACCCGGACTCCAGAACTAGGTGAGGACAAGACATAGCTCCAGGATGAGGAGTGGCAACAGGACTGGACGTGAGACTCATGGACAGGACAAGGGAACCCCAGCACAGGACGAGGGAGCCCCAGCACCAGGCTGGGCAAGGTACTTCTGTGCTGGGTGAGGCACGTGGACTAGACGAGAACACAAAGCCGTAGCTTTGATAGGACAAGGTTCTTGGATCATGGCTAGGACTGGACCAGACCCAGAAGCCTTGACTTGGTTGGGAGAGAGACAGGAATGCAGAGCCTTGGGCAAGGGAGATACAGGGACCTGGAACACAGAGCCAGAACCCCTCCTTGGAAACAGGACGTAGGGCCAGGACTCATACACAGAACATAGAGCCAGGACCCTTCCTTGGGCACAGGACATAGGGCTGGGACTCATTACACAGAATGCAGAATACAGGATACACGAAGACAGTTCTCAACACAAGGTAGCAGCAGACAGCCAGACCTACCTAGTGAAAGCATGGACTCAGAGACAGTTCAAGACAACGATAGACAGTTCCTTATCTTGCTCCAGCGATGGAACTTGACAGCAGTGCAGGCGAGGCGACAGAAGGCGGGGAGTGAAGGAATTTCGATGGGGGTATGGACAGGAACAATCCAGCAGCCAGAGGCAGAATTCTGAAGCTATTTATAAAGCCAGCCCAAACCAGAATCAGCTGCCTCAACAGAAGCTGGGGAAAACCAGAAAACTTGGAATAAGAAACATGGACCGGACCGTGAACCGGAATGCGGATTTCATTGACTGGACCACGACATTTTCTTTATGTCTATACGCTCAAGTGTTTCAGTCTGCTGTAAGTCATCTCCACAATTGCGAAGGTCCTTTTCCCTAGTAAATACTGAAGCAAAGTATTTATTAAGTACCTCCGCTACCTCCTCTGGTTCCATGCACATGTTTCCACTCTCACTCCTATTGGTCCTATTCTTACACAGCTCATCCTCTTGCTCTTCACGTGCTTGTAGAATACCTTGCGGTTTTCCTTAATCCTGCTCGCTAAATTCTTCTCATGGCCATTCTATCTTTCCTAATTTCATTCTTGAGCTCCTTCCTGTTACACTTGTAATTTTCTAGAGCTCTAATAGTACCTCGTTTCCTTAACCTTTCATAAGCTTTTCTTTTCTTCTTAACTAGATCCTTGTACACTGTGGTTCTTTTATCCTACCATCCTTTCCCTGCCTCAATGGAACATACCTATGGAGAAAGTCATGCAAATATTCTCTGAACATTTGCCACATTTCTGCTGTACATTTCCCTGAGAATGTCTAGTCCCAATTTATGTTCCCAAGTTTATGCCTAATAGCATCATATTTCCCCCTACCCCAATTAAATGTTTTCCTAAATTGTCTGCTCCTATCCCTCTCTAGCACTATGGTGAAGGAGTTGTGATCACTACCTCCAAAATGTTCTCCCACTGAGTGATCTGACACCTGACCAGGTTCATTTCCCAATACCAGATCGTACAGCCTCTCCTCTAGATGGTTTATCTACATATTACACCAGGAAACCTTCCTGAACACACTTAATAAACTCCGCCCCATTTAAACCCCTTGCTCTAAGGAGATGCTAGTCAATATTAAGAAAGTTAAAATCACCCATCACAATAACCATATTATTATTGCACTGTTCCAGAATCTGCCTCCTTTTCTGCTACCCGATGTCTCTGCTGCTATTGGGGAGTCTATAAAAAATACTCACTTGAGGTATTGCCCCTTCCCTGTTTCTGACTTCTACCCACAGTAGACAATCCCTCCATGACTTCCTCCTCTTCTACAGTCTTGATAATATTCCTGATTAGCAATGCCACTCCCCCAGCACTTTTGCCTCCCTCTTGTTCCTTTTTGAAACATCTAAAGCCTGGCACACTCAATAGCCATTCCTGCCCCTGAAACATCCAAGTCTCTGTAATCGCCACAATGTCATAGTCCCACATATTGATCCACAATTGTTATTATTAATACTAACATTAACTGGCTTACCTTATGGAAGGTATTTAAAAATGTGTGTGGTGGGATCTAGTGGAAATAAGGCTAGAAATATGACAGACTCAGACACAGAAACATAGAAACATAGAAAATAGGTGCAGGAGTAGGCCATTCGCCCCTTCGAGCCTGCACCGCCATTCAGTATGATCATGGCTGATCATCCAACTCAGAACCCTATACTTGTCTTCTCTCCATACCCCCTGATCCCTTTAGCCACAAGGGCCATATCTAACTCCCTCTTAAATATAGCCAATGAACTGGCCTCAACTGTTTCCTGTGGCAGAGAATTCCACAGATTCACCACTCTCTGTGTGAAGAAGTTTTTCCTCATCTCGGTCCTAAAAGGCTTCCCCTTTATCCTCAAACTGTGACCCCTCGTTCTGGACTTCCCCAACATCGGGAACAACCTTCCTGCACCTAGCCTGTCCAATCCCTTTAGAATTGTATACGTTGCAATGTGAAGTAGAAATCGACTTAGTTTTCTTAGTGCCAAAACCAAGTGGATCAACAATGCTCACTGGACTAATCCTTCTCTGAGGACTGACACCTTGTCATAGTGGAGCAGGTTCTGAGTTCCAGAGATCCTGACAGCGAAGCTGTCTGGAGCTTAGCCAGCTGGCACTTTGCTCCCAGTAGGTTCATCCCCGTGGTGCTAAGGTCAAGGGGGAGGTTCCAGACAAAAAGTCATTCAACCAGGACCTCACCGGTGGAGCTGGAGGAAGATGATGACACCTCAGAATGGCAATGATGCACAGCAGCCCTGAAGAATCCCCAGTCGTGTTGCAATCCACGCCACTGGACCCTGACTCTGATCTGCCAAGGATCGTGTGGTGGCTGCTGGTGCATCAGCCTCCCCTTTATTCAACAAAGCCAAGCGCAGGCATTCCCATTAAGGGAATCCTCTTTAACATTATTAATTAATTCCTGTGACGATCAGTAAGTTGCAAATGGGACAAGATTGTGAGGTCTGAAACCCTCTCAGCCACCTGAAGACCGACCAATAGACAACTCCTTAGGGGAACATCATTATCGATTCGAATGATTGCACTAGTACTACTAGGTTAATGAGTCATATTGGATTATTATTGGAATGGCTGGGTTCTCCAGATCAGTTGGACACAATAAATTAGATAAAGTAGACTGGGTTTGAGCACTTACCCATTTAAGAGCCAGGTAAATATCTTCCTCAGTGTGATTTATTCCGCTGATGCACCTTACAAATAAAAGTTAAAGTTTCACAATTAACCTAAAGGGTAAAATATACAATTTCCCATGCATGCACATTTCCATTGTGTGTAAATAAGCTTTGGTTTAAAACTAACATAAAGCTGATATGAGCTGCTTAATCTTATGAGACAGACTGTTAAAGACAGTTTCCCAGGGGATAAGAATTACTGACTGCAACAGCAGCACAAGTGACAAGGATTCCATCCTAACATCCAGAGCTGCCTGTGTGGGTTCGCACAGTACATTCTTCCTTCGTCCTCGTGGGCTTTCCTCAGGGCTTCTGGATTCCTCCTGCAAATGAAAGATTGATGGTCAGTCAGATAATTTGTCATAGTAGATTATTCACTATGTGTATGTGAGTGGTAGAATCTGGCGGGTGGGGGGAGGTGATGTGCCTGTGTGGAAACAGGATTAGTGTCGATGGATGTTTGATGGGCTGAACTGCTCGTTTCTGTGCTGTATGACTTATATGTACTAAATACTACAGCAGCTGGTAATAGAAAATGCAAGAAATACTCAGAAGGACAGGGACACCAGTGGAAAGAGAAATAGGTTTGAAATTTCAAGTCAATATTATCTTTTCCACTTCTGATGATAGTCATTAATCTTTATCAAGGATAAATCTGCCTCCAGAACTAAGTTGTTTGAAAGGAAGCTGGATAAATACTTGAAGGAAAAGAATTTTCAGGCCTATGGGGAGAATTTGGATGACTGGCAGTGTAAGCTGAATGAGCCTCTTCTAAGCTGCACCTTCACAATGCAGACAATTAGGAATAGGGGTCTTTGGCAATGTAAAGAATAATCTGGGTCCTGCTTGCAGTTCCTGCAATATATGAGTTTGTTACAGGGGAATACAATGTGTGGATTTGGTGCTGGATTTCAGGATGGGGAATTTCGAGAGTGCCTATGAGATGGCTTTTTAGAGCAGCCCGTGGCTGAGCCCACTAGAGGATCAGCTATTCTGGATTGGGTATTGTGCAATGAACCAGAATTGATTAGAATGCTTAAGGTAAATGAACCCCTGGGGAAATGATTATAATATGATCGAATGCACCCCAAAATTTGAGAAGGAGAAGCTAAAGTCAGATGTATCAGTATCACAGTGGAGTAAAAGGTATTACAGAGGCATGACAGAGGATTTGGCCAGAATTAATTGGAAAAGAACACTGGCAAGGATGATGGCAGAGCAGCAATGGCTGGAATTTCTGAAAGCAATTCAGAAGGCACTAGATATATACATCCCAAAGAGGAAGAAGTGTTCTAAAGGAAAGATGACAGAACCATGACTAACAAGAAAACTCAAAGTCAACATAAAAGCCAAAGAGAGGGCATATAATAAAGCAAAAATAGGTTGGAAGTTAGAGGATTGGAAAGCTTTTAAAAATCAACAGAAGACAGCTGAAAAAGTCCAGGAAGGTGAGGATGGAATATGAAAGTAAGCTAGCCAATAATGAGACTGCAGTATGTTGCTCTGACAGCTTTGGCTGCCTTTCTTCCTTAACAATCGCCTCTGCTCTCCTCAACTGATTGATGTGTCATATCCAGATGATATCAGCTGCAATCTCCATTGCGTAGGAGAGTGATCGGGTTTTGCCTTAATCTTGCCAAGTACCGACTTTTGGTCACTTTGGAGCCCCTCACCAGATCTGCTTGTCCAGGAGTGAAAAATTGAATCCCCTTGTTTGAGGAGCCCTCAATTTGTCTCAGCTGTTTGTCCTGCATACTCCTTCGAGATTGGGTTTGAGGAGTTCCAAGTGTGAACACAAGGGAAGAACTAGAAACAAATAGCTAGGGAGTTGCTGGTTGTGGAGTGTTCTGCATTGCAATGCACAAGGAAGCATTTAGTGAGATCCTGATTCAGTGTTAGTGTAGTGTATTCTGCTGACAGAACTCGCAGACTATTCTTTAGATCCTGCCAAATTATTTGTAGCTGGGTGGTATGGTGCAGACGTAATGTTCATTTTCAGGAATGACTGAAACTGATCCCCCACAAACTGTGGTCCATTGTCACTGACTAAATGTTCCGGAACACCAGTCCTTGAGAAGAAGCTTCCCAACAAGTCAATGGTGTGTGAAGCTGTAGTAGAAGCTATTGGGAACACTTCTGGCTACTTTGTAGCTGCATCCACTACTGAGAAGAAATTTGTGCCCATGAATGGTCTGGTAAAATCCACATGAATCCTCTTCCAGGGCAATGCAGGTCATTCCCAGCGATGGACAGGCACTGCTCTTGTTGGCATCCCAGACAGTGCATGGAAAGCTGCTCGATCTGCTGATCTATTCCAGGCCACCAGACAAAGCTTCAAGCCAGCACTTTATTTTAATCTTACCTAGATGACTGGCATGTAGCTCCTCCAACACTTTAGCTCTCAGTTCGGATGGTACAACAACTCTCAATCCCCACATAAAGCAATCTCCATCAAGGGCAAGTTTATTTCAGCACTGGTAAAAACAGGGGAACTGGAGTTTCTGCCGCACATTCTAGCCACTTTGGGTGGCCATGTAGATGGGAATTAGAAAACATAACAGTAGCGATGTGTTAATTTAAAAATTACCAGTGAGATGTTTGAGTTTTTAAAAAACAAAGCAAGACAATCGAGTTTTTTTTTAAAAAGCAGTGTAGCAGGTATCTCTTCAGAAGGGACAGGGTTTGAGTTTAAGAAAAGGGGCAGAAAATAGACAAATCCATGGGTTCATAAACAGTGAGTACCAGGTGATAATAATCATAAATATTAAAAAAGCAGAACTGGCTGGCTATATCAGAAAGATTGACACATTTAATTACACTAAAGATTTTGTACATAGAATGGATGGAGCAGTATTTTAAAGCAAATGGAACAGCCAATGAGAAACAAATACCAATTTTGCTGAGTGCATTGGATTTACAGGCAAGCAGTTTGCTTAGGAGTTCGACTGCTCTAACCAACTGAAATGAGCTTTGTTGATATTGTGAAAGTAATGCAGCAACATTTAGAACCAAAACCATTGTTGACTGCAGAGCACTTTAGGTTTCATAAGCGGAATCAAAAGGAAGGGCAATACACTTCAGCGCACATTGCTGAATTAAAGAGATTACCTGAGTATTGTTAGCTCAGTGATGGGCTTAATGCTGGACCGAGAGATTGTTTAGTTTGTGGACCCTTACAAGAAAGCATTCAAAAATAGTTCTTAACTGAAGCACAACTTACATTTAAAAGAGCAGTTGAAATTGCTGTATCAATGGAAACAGCAGACAGAGATGCAATTGGGTTGCAGTCAGGAATGAAAGTGAACATGAACAAGGTTGCAATGTCTAAACAGAAACCTGCCTGCCCAAACAAATTGTGTTAGTATTATGGCAGGGGTTCACATACACCAGACCAATGCAAATTTAAAGGTGAAACTTGCAGTAAGTGCAACAATGTAGGACACCTGCAAAGAGCATGTAAGGCAGATGAAAATAAATGGATTTCACAGGGAAGAGAAAAAGATAAAAAGTCAAATTGCAGTTTCAAGAAGAACACTAACATGTATGCCATTGATGAAAAATTTGATAATGATGAGAATGACCTAGGACTCAGTAGCCTTAGGATTTACAATGTGAAAGCTAAAACGAGACAAGCGATATGGTTTACACCAGAAGTGAATGGCAAATTAATTAAATTGGAATTGGACTCTGGCTGGGCTATTTCAGTCATTGCACAAAACAGCATTTCAAAAATAGTTAAATGAAGCCTGCCAAAATTCAGCTAAGAACTTATACTAGGGAAAACATAACTCCAGTGGAAATGACTTCTGTAACAGTGAAATACAGCAACTAACAAGCCACATTGGGCTTCTATGTAGTAAAAACAGGAGCATCATCATTGAGGGAACATGATTGGTTGAGACAACTAAAACTTGCTTGGAGATCAACCCACCATTTGCATGCCACATCCCCAGCACTATAGCCAATTGAAAGCAAATTAATCAAGGCACTGGATGATGCCACAGCAGTGCTCAAGGATGCATTGGAAAACTCAAACATATCAAGGATAAAATAGTATTAAATGAAAATGCTGTGCCCAAGCTTTACAAAACCCATAATATTCCTTATTCCAACTGTGAAAAAGTAGCCAGTGAGCTAGATCGCATAGAGCAGCGGTTCACAAACACCATGTCGCAGACTGGTACCGGGCCGCAAAGCATGTGCTACCGGGCCGCGAGGAAATGATATGATTTGGCGATATGAGTCAGCTGCGCCTTTTCTCATTCCCTGTCACGCCCATTGTTGAGGTTGAACGCACGCGAGGTCATTACGCACTCGTCATCCATGTCAGCGCGGGAAGGAGACCAACTCCTCGGGCTTGCAAATGACGGCGGGCTGAAAAGTATGTTTGACATAACATCTCTGCCGGCATTCCGGATCAAAGTCAAGGCTAAATATCCTGAGATAGCCACGAAAGCACTGAAAACGTTGTTTCCATTTCCAACATATCTCTGCAATGAATGCAACGAAAACTGAATTGCGGAATAGACTGGACATAAGGAACCCCCTTCGAGTATCACTGTCTCCCATCACCCTTTGATGGGACCATCTTGTTGCAGGTAACAAGTATTCAGCCCAGGGATCCCACTGATTCAGCGATATTGGTGTGTTGCAAAGATTTTATATGTTCATACAGGGAAAATATGTGCTGTGTGTTTAATATCCAAACGTTACTTAAAATGTTATGATGCTATTGACTTATAAGTGACTTATATAACCATATAACAATTACAGCACGGAAACAGGCCATCTCGGCCCTTCTAGTCCAAGCCGAACGCTTACTCTCACCTAGTCCCACCGACCTGCACTCAACCTATAACCCTCCATTCCTTTCCTGTCCATATACCTATCCAATTTTTCTTTAATGTTAATATCAAACCTGCCTATATCACTTCTACTGGAAGTTCATTCAACACTTACTTCAAGCTCCCCTGTCCTCCCCTGGTAATTGACTTATCACTATATTCAAGCGAGGAAAATATGCACTGCGTGTTTAATATTAAATTCATTAAATAAACCCTTTTAGAAACGAAATTGAGTGTATTAGCCGTTTAACACCTATATTCCGATCGTGATTAACACCCCCGCCCCCAGACAGAATCGCCAAAAACAATGTGTAGAAAAAATCTTCACGTACACGCATGTGCAAGTCACGCATGCACACTGCTGCCCGCGCAAGGCTTCATGGTCATGGCAGTCTTTCTTGGGGTAAACACAACGTGTTTGACTGCTACACACATCAAAGTTGCTGGTGAACGCAGCAGGCCAGGCAGCATCTCAGATGCTTGAATTTCCAGCATCTGCAGAATTCCTCGTGTTTACGTATTTGACTGCTACTCGTGTTCATTGGCCACCCTCCGCGCCCCCTCTCCCCCCGGGGTCGACCAGTCCGCAAGAATATTGTCAATATTAAACCGGTCCGCAATGCAATAAAGGTTGGGGACCCCCGACATAGAGGCTGAAGGAATTCTTTGCAAGGTTGACGGAGCCCATGGGCAACACCAGTGTCCCAACAGCCAGGAAGAATGCATCTGTCATGGTCTGTGATGATTTTAAGGTCACCTTCAACCATCCAATGAGAGTATATCAATACCTTCTGCCCAGGATTGAGGATATTGTTGCAAACAGTTCTGCAATGTGGACTTAGCTGAGGCCTACCTACAGATGGAGATGGAAGAAGGGTCCAGAGTGATTCTCACCATAAACACTTACAAGGGGCTTTATTGCTATAATAGGTTTATTTCTGGAGTAGCATCTACACCTGCAATCTGGCAGAAAGCTATGGACCAAGTGCTGAGAGACTGTCCACACATTCAGTTTTGACTGGATGATATCATTGCAGGTGGTATGGATGACAAGGGACATCTCCAAAACTTCAAAACAGTGTTGAAAAGATTAGAAGATTATGGGCTCAGAGCATGATGCAACAAGTGTGAATTCTTTAAACCAAGTATCATTTACCATAGTCACACTTTTGAAACACAAGAATTACACAAGTGTGCTGAGAAAATTCAAGCAGTAGTGGATGCTCCATGGCCAAAGGTACAGAGGCCCAGGTTTGGAGCTTGTTAATTGGAACCGATTGTGCGATTGTGTTTGCCACTGAGCTGTAATCAATAAGCAGCAGCCTGTCTCATTTGTTACTATTTTTCAGGTGGTCCAAGGCCCGAGTGGAAATCCAGTGTGACTGCATCTGCTGTAACACACATCAAAGTTGCTAGTGAACGCAGCAGGCCAGGCAGCATCTCTAGGAAGAGGTGCAGTCGACGTTTCAGGCTGAGACCCTTCGTCAGGACTAACTGAAGGAAGAGTGAGTAAGGGATTTGAAATTTGGAGGGGGAGGGGGAGATCCAAAATGATAGGAGAAGACAGGAGGGGGAGGGATGGAGCCAAGAGCTGGACAGGTGATTGGCAAAAGGGGATACGAGAGGATCATGGGACAGGAGGTCCGGGAAGAAAGACAAGGGTGGGGAGGACCCAGAGGATGGGCAAGAGGTATATTCAGAGGGACAGAGGGAGAAAAAGGAGAGTGAGAGAAAGAATGTGTGCATAAAAATAAGTAACAGATGGGGTACGAGGGGGAGGTGGGGCCTAGCGGAAGTTAGAGAAGTCGATGTTCATGCCAGCAGGTTGGAGGCTACCCAGACGGAATATAAGGTGTTGTTCCTCCAACCTGAGTGTGGCTTCATCTTTACAATAGAGGAGGCCGTGGATAGACATGTCAGAATGGGAATGGGATGTGGAATTAAAATGTGTGGCCACTGGGAGATCCTGCTTTCTCTGGCGGACAGAGCGTAGATGTTCAGCAAAGTGGTCTCCCAGTCTGCGTCGGGTCTCGCCAGTATATAAAAGGCCACATCGGGAGCACATGGCGTACTGACCTCTACCTTGCCGAGGCACAGCGACAACTTGCGGATACCTCCTCTTATTTACCCCTCAATCGTGACCTCATTAAGGAGCACCAGGCCATTGTCTCCCACACCATCACCGACTTTATCCGCTCAGGGGATCTCCCATCCACTGCTACCAACCTTATAGTTCCCACATCCCGCACTTCCCATTTCTACCTCCTACCCAAGATCCACAAACCTGCCTGTCCTGGCTGACCTATTGTCTCAGCTTGCTCTTTCTCCACCGAACTCATTTCTGCATACCTCAACACTGTTTTATCACCCCTTGTTCAATCCCTTCCGACCTATGTTTGTGACACTTCTCACGCTCTTAAACTTTTCGATGATTTTAAGTTCCCTGGCCCTCACCGCTTTATTTTCACCATGGATGTCCAGTCCTTATATACTTCCATCCCCCATCAGGAAGGTCTCAAAGCTCTACGCTTCTTTTTGGATTCCAGATCTAATCAGTTCCCCTCTACCACCACTCTGCTCCATCTAGCGGAATTAGTCCTTACTCTTAATAATTCCTCCTTTGGCTCCTCCCACTTCCTCCAAACTAAAGGTGTAGCTATGGACACCTGTATGGATCCTAGCTATGCCTGCCTTTTTGTTGGGTTTGTGGAACAATCTATGTTCCGTGCCTATTCTGGTATCTGTCCCCCACTTTTCCTTCGCTACATCGACGACTGCATTGGCGCTGCTTCCTGCATGCATGCAGAACTCGTTGACTTTATTAACTTTGCCTCCAACTTTCACCCTGCCCTCAAGTTTACCTGGTCCATTTCCAACACCTCCCTCCCCTTTCTAGATCTTTCTGTCTCTGTCTCTGGAGACAGCTTATCCACTGATGTCTACTATAAGCCTACTGACTCTCACAGCTATCTGGACTATTCCTCTTCTCACCCTGTCTCTTGCAAAAACGCCATCCCCTTCTCGCAATTCCTCCGTCTCCGCCGCATCTGTTCTCAGGATGAGGCTTTTCATTCTAGGACGAGGGAGATGTCTTCATTTTTTAAAGAAAGGGGCTTCCCTTCCTCCACTATCAACTCTGCTCTTAAATGCATCTCCCCCATTTCACGTACATCTGCTCTCACTCCATCCTCCCACCACCCCACTAGGAATAGGGTTCCCCTGGTCCTCACCTACCACCCCACCAGCCTCCGGGTCCAACATATTATTCTCCATAACTTCCGCCACCTCCAACGGGATCCCACCACTAAGCACATCTTTCCCTGCCCCCCCCTCTGCATTCCGCAGGGATCGCTCCCTACACAACTCCCTTGTCCATTCGTCCCCCCCATCCCTCCCCACTGATCTGCCTCCTGGCACTTATCCGTGTAAGCGGAACAAGTGCTACACATGCCCTTACACCTTCTCCCTTATCACCATTCAGGGCCCCAAACAGTCCTTCCAGGTGAGGCAACACTTCACCTGTGAGTCGACTGGGGTGATATACTGCATCCGGTGCTCCCGATGTGGCCTTTTATATATTGGCGAGACCCGACGCTGACTGGGAGACCGCTTTGCTGAACATCTACGCTCTGTCCGCCAGAGAAAGCAGGATCTCCCACTGGCAACACATTTTAATTCCACATCCCATTCCCATTCTGACATGTCTATCCACGGTCTCCTCTATTGTAAAGATGAAGCCACACTCAGGTTGGAGGAACAACACCTTATATTCCATCTGGGTAGCCTCCAACCTGATGGCATGAACATCGACTTCTCTAACTTCTGCTAGGCCCCACCTCCCCCTCGTACCCCATCTGTTACTTATTTTTATGCACACATTCTTTCTCTCACTCTCCTTTTTCTCCCTCTGTCCCTCTGAATATACCTCTTGCCCATCCTCTCGGTCCCCCCCCCCTTGTCTTTCTTCCCGGACCTCCTGTCCCATGATCCTCTCGTATCCCCTTTTGCCAATCACCTGTCCAGCTCTTGGCTCCATCCCTCCCCCTCCTGTCTTCTCCTATCATTTTGGATCTCCCCCTCCCCCTCCAAATTTCAAATCCCTTACTCACTCTTCCTTCAGTTAGTCCTGACGAAGGGTCTCGGCCTGAAACGTCGACTGCACCTCTTCCTAGAGATGCTGCCTGGCCTGCTGCGTTCACCAGCAACTTTGATGTGTGTTGCTTGAATTTCCAGCATCTGCAGAATTCCTGTTGTTTGCATCTGCTGTAGCTTTGTAGTGCATCTGATGGAGAACTGTCTGGAATATGAAACCATAGAACAAATAACCGGGGGAGCAGAGATTTGTCATGAGGATCCAAAAGTCAGGAAGGCATACAGATAATTTTGCATTAATCAGTCTGAACTTTGTATGGTGCGTTGTCTTTCTGGTTCCAAGATAAAAGACATCATAAAGATTGTGCAGAACATCTTGAGCAAAGAAAGGAAGAGTTAAGAGTCATGGTTTATGACAGAACCAGGGAAGTAATGATAGCAGGAATTGACATCCTATTGTCAGACTCTCAGCAGCAGTGGAAGAATGTAAGACCTCTAAGATATTTATCCCTGGATCATTCCCAGAATTGCATACCAACAACAGAATAGAAGATCAGGCATATAAGCAAGTAACTGGAGTCTGGTACGAGAAGGAGATGTCCATTAATGTCTGAGATTTTTGGAACATTGAGATTGATTCTGGGATGAGATTAGGTCATAACCTAATTGGGATGTAATGTTCAAATTGTATAAGGCATTGGTAAGGCCAAATTTGGAGTATTGTGTACAGTTCTGGTCACCGAATTATAGGAAAGATGTCAATAAAATTGCGAGAGTAGAGAGGTTTAGTAAAATGTTTCCTGGGTTTCATCTCCTAAGTTACAGAGAAATGTTGAACAAGTTAGGTCTTTATTCTTTGGAGCGTAGAAGGTTGAGAGGGGACTTGATAGAAGTGTTTAAAATTATGAGGGGGATTGATAGAGATGACGTGGATAGGCTTTTTCCATTGAGAGTGGGGGAGATTCAAACAAGAGGACATGAGTTGAGAGTTAAAGGGCAAAAGTTTAGGGGTAACATGAGGGGGAACTTCTTTACTCAGAGAGTGGTAGCTGTGTGGAACGAGCTTCCAGCAGAAGTGGTTGAGGCAGGTTCGATGTTGTTGTTTAAAGTTAATTTGGATAGATATATGGACAGGAAGGGAATGGAGAGTGACGGACCTAGTGCAAGTCAGTGGGACTAGGTGAGAGTAGGAGTTCAGCACCGAGTCGAAGGGCCGAGATGGCCTGTTTCCGTGCTGTAATTGTTATATCGTTATAACAGGATAGGAACCAGGAAATTATGAGAGATTCACCACTGCTATTAGAACACAATTAAGACTAAGTTAGCACCATCAGATAGTTATAGAAATGTATCGTGAAAGGACATGATAGAGATGGGTTCAGATGGGGTTTATAGAAGAGCAGAGGCCTCACTACCGAATGATTTAAGAACCAAAGAGTACAGTTTGATCTCCTTGTTTATGGTGAGGCAAATAAATCACAATGTTATTACTATTACTTCGTTTGAAGTCCATGTTAACACTTAGGTTAAGCAGAAATCATCAGAACTTCACCAGCGCCCATGGTTACAGTGCTCTTTTGAGCAGCGAAGCTTGAGAGGAAGTTAAATTGAACTGTTCAGGGTTTCAATGGTACTGACTGAAGAAAGTTGTTCCCATTAGCAGGTTGTTCAAGGAAAATAGGTCATGGGTTTAAATGTTTGGGCAATAGATACAAGGGCATGAGGAGGGAACACCTTTTTATTCAGCTCTGGAATTAACTGCCTGAAATAGTGCTGGAAGCAGAATCCATAAATACCTTAAGTAGTGAATTAGGGAAGTACTTGAAAGAGGAATTTTTTTAAAATTTAGTGATCCTTGTGGAGTAGGCCCTTCTGGCTCTTTGAGCCATGCTGCCCCAGCGACCCCCAATTAACTCTAACCTAATCACGGGACAATTGACCAATTAACCTCCCCGGTTTGTCTTTGGACTGTGGGAGGAAACTAGAGGACCTGAAGAAAACCCATGCATTGCAGGTGGAGGACATACAGAGACTTACTGAATGGCACCAGAATCGAACTCTGAAACGTCCTGCGATGTAATAGCGCTGTGCTAACCATTATGTTACCATGGCACCTACGAGGTAATCTAACTCTAATTCTATCAACCCCAGTGTCAGGTTTCTCTTCAATGAGGTAACTAAATTGTTTTTTGTAATTCAAATCTAAGCGCATGTAGATTCTTTGCCTTTCTATTATTTTTCAAGGAGTATGTGGCCTCTTTATTCTGCCATGAAGATTCGTTGCCTCAGTTTGACTACTTTGAAGTTCAATCACATTTACAAGACTTACTGAACTTTCTCAAAGTTCTCCATGGGAGGCTCATGAAGAAGATTAGAATGCATAGGATCCATATTGTTGGACTTGGCTGTTTGGTTTAATCATAGAAGGCTGAGACCAGTAACTGATGGGTCTTATTCTGATTGGTGGGCTATAGCTGGTAGGGATCCATATTGGGACCTTTCCTGTTTCTGACTGTTTCTGATATATGTAAACGACTTGGATGAAAATGTGAATGAGTGAGTTGGTAAGTGTGCAGATGACAGAAAGATTGGTGGCATTGTGGATAATATGAAGGTTGTCTAAAGCTACAGTGGGATATAGATGGATTCTTCTTAGGCATCCGTTGGTCTTGTGAGACCATGGATTTGCACCTTGCAAGGTTTCCAGGGCATAGGCCTGGTCAAGGTTGTATGGAAGACCAAGAGTTGCCCATGCTGCAAGTCTCCCCTCTCCACGCCACGATGTTGTCCAAGGGAAGGGCACTAGGGCCGATACAGCTTGGCACCGGTGTCATCGCAGAGCAATGTGTGGTTAAGTTCCTTGCTCAAGGACACAACACGCTGCCTCAGCCAAGGCTCGAACTAGCGACCTTCAGATCACTAGACAAACGCCTTAACCACTTGGCCACGTGCCAACACAATATAGATGGATATAACCAGATAAAAAGACATATGGAATTTAATCTTGTGTAAGGTTTTGTAAAATGTGAAAGCGAAGTACACCGGAAAAAACCCCCAGGATCTTTATCAGATGTACATTGGGATCCAAGTTCTTACTCCCTGAAAGAGGCTGCATTGTTTGTTCGGATGGTGAAGAAGACATATGACATACCTGCCTTTATTAGTTGAGGCACCGAGTTCAAGAGTCAGGAAATTATGTTACAGTTTTATGTCGGCTTTATGCCCCAGCCCCATTTGGAGTATTGCATTCATTTCTGATCTCCCCATTATATGAAGGATGTTGAGGCTTTGAAGAGGGTGCAGAAATGATTTACTAGGGTGCTGCCTGGATGAGAGGTGTAAAAAGCATTGGAAAAACTAACTGTTGTTTTCTCTGGATCAGTAGATGTCAAAGGGAGACCTGATAGAAGTTTATAAAATTGTGAGAGGCATATAGACAGTGTTTATCTTTACCTCAGGGTCAAAATATCTATACTAGAGGGGAGAAGTTCACAGGGGATGTGCATGGCAGGCATTTTACACAGAGAGTGGAGAGTGCTTGGAATGCAACGTCAGTAGTATGGGTAGAGGCAGGTGCAATAGAGATGTTTAAGAGGCTCTTAAACAGGTAAATGAATATGCAGAGAATGGCAGAAGTGATCAGTGTAATTAGGCATCATTAGCTTAAATAACCTGGCACAACATCATGGGTGCAGGGGTCTATTCCTGTGTTGTACTACTACTGTATGTTCTCTGTTCTCCCCTCCCAATATTAATTCTTGCTCCTATTTCGTGGTCTGCAAATTTTAGAATAGTTCTTCCTATTGATTTATATGTTTGATTATACATCCCTTCCTTTTTCTGGACAGCAGTATAAGACCATAAGATATAGGAGCAGAAGTAGGCTATTTGGACGATCAAGTCTACTCCACCATTCAATCATGGCTGATCCAATTCTTCCAGTCATCCCAACTCCCCTGCCTTCTCCCCATACCCTTTGATGCCCTGGCTAATCAAGAACCTATCTATCTCTGCCTTAAATGTACTCAATGACTTGGCCTCCACAGCTGCTCATGGCAACAATTTCCACAGATTTACTACCCTCTGACTAAAGTAATTTCTCCACATCTCTGTTCTAAATGGACGTGCTTCAATCCTGAAGTCATGCCCTCTTGTCCTAGACTCCCCTACCATGGGAAATAACTTTGCCATATCTAATCTGTTCAGGCCTTTTAACATTCTGAATGTTTCTATGAGATCCTCCCTCATTCTGCTGAACTCAAGGAAATACAGCCCACGGGCTGCCAGATGTTCCTCATACAGTAACCCTTTCATTCCTGGAATCATTCTTGTGAATCTTCTTTGAACCCTATCCAACATCAGTATATCCTTTCTAAAATAAGGAGCCCAAAACTGCACACAATACTCCAAGTGTGGTCTCACGAGTGCCTTATAGAGCCTCAACATCACATCCCTGCTCTTATATTCTATAGAAATGAATTCCAATATTGCATTCGCCTTCTTCACCACTGACACAACCTGGGGTTTAACCTTTAAGGTATGGTGCACAAGGACTCCCAAGTCCCTTTGCATCTCTGCATTTTGAATTCTCTCCTAATCTTAATAATAGTCTGCCCGTTTATTTCTTCCACCAAGGTGCATGAACATGCACTTTTCAACATTGTATTTCATTTGCCACTTCTTTGCCCATTCCCCTAAACCAGTGGTCCCCAACCTCCAGGCCGTGAAGCATGTAGGGGTGAAGTGGTAGCCGGAACGCACCCAGCACATCTTTAAGAGAAAAGCTGAAATAAACAAGCTAATTAATTACAATCGCCTCTGATCTGGGCCGACATTTATGTGCCGGGTGGCACTTAATTAATTAGCTTGTTTATTTCAGCTTTTTTCTTTAAGATGTGCTGGGTGCATTCCGGCTACCGCTGCACCACAGCATGCTTCACGGTCTGGTATTGGTCTGTGGCCCGGAGGTTGGGGATCACTGCCCTAAACTGTCTAAGTCTCTCTGCTAGTTCTCTGTTTCCATAACACTACCTGCTCCTCCACCTATCTTTGTATCATCGGCAAATTTATACACAAATCCATTAATACTGTAGTCCAAATCATTGACATACATCGTAAAAAGCAGCGGTCCCAACACTGACCTCTGTGGAACTCCATTGGTAACCGGCAGCCAGTCAGAATAGGATCCCTTTATTCCCACTCTTTGCTTTCTGCCAATCAACCAATGCTCCACCCATGTTAGTAACTTCCCTGTAATTCCATGGGCTCTTATCTCGCTAAGCAGCCTCATCTGAAAATCCAAGTACACCACGTCCACTGCATCTCCTTTGTCTAACCTGTTTGCAATTTCCTCAAAAAATTGCAGTAGGTTAGTCAGGCAGGATTTTCCTTTCAGGAAACCATTCTGGCTTTGGCCTATCTTGTCATGTGTCTCCTGGTACTCCATAATCTCATCCCTAACTATCAATTCCAACAACTTTCCAGGCTAACAGGTCTATAGTTTCCTTTCTGCTGCCTAAATAGTGGAGTAATATTTGCAATTTTCCAGTCATCCGGTCCAATGCCAGAATCTATCAATTCTTGAAAGATTATTGATAATGCCTCCACAATCTCTCCAGCTACTTCCTTCAGAACCCAAGGGTGCATTCCATCAGGTCCAGGAGATTTATCCACCCTCAGACCATTAAGCTTCCTGAGTACCTTCTCAGTCGTAATTCTCACTGCACAAACTTCACTTCCCTGACACTCTTGAATATCTGGTATACTGCAGATGTCTTCCACTGTGAAGACTGATGCAAAATACGTATACAGTTTATCTGCCATCTCTGCATCTCTCATTACAATATCTCCAGCATCATTTTCCATTGGTCCTATATCTACCCTCAACTCTCTTTTACCCTTTATATACTTAAAAAAATCTTTTAGTATTTTCTTTGATATTAGTTGCCAGCTTCCTTTCGTAATCCATCTTTTCCTTCCTAATGATCTTCTTAGTTTCCTTCTGCAAGTTTTTAAAAGCTTCCCAATCCTCTATCTTGCCACTAGCTTTGGCTTCATTGTATGTCCTCTCTTTTGCTTTTACTTTGGCTCTGACTTCACTCGTCAGCCACGGTAGTGTCCTTCTTCCATTCAGAAATTGTTTCTTATTTGGTATATATCTTCTTGCACTTCCCTCGTTTTTTCACAGAATCTCCAGCCATTTCAGCTCTGCTGTTCTTCCTGCTAGTGTCTCTTTCCAGTCAATCTTGGCCAGTTCCCCCTCATGCCAATGTAATTTCCTTTATTCCACTGAAATACTGATACACTGGAATTTAGTTTCTCCTTTTCAAATTTCAAAGCGAACTCGATCATATTGAGATCACTTTTTCCGAAGGGTTCCTTAACCTTAAGCTCTCTTATCACCTCCAGATCATTGCACAACACCCAATCCAGCACAGTTGATCCCCTAGTAGACTCAACAACAAGCTGTTCTTAAAAAGTCATCCCTTAGACATTCTACAAATTCTCTCTCTTGAGGTCCAGTACTGACCTGGTTTTCCCAATCCACTTTCATGTTAAAATCCCCAACGATTATCATGACATTGGCCTTCTGACACGCCTTTTCTATCTCCTACTGTAATTTGTAATCCACATCCCGGCTGCTGTTTGGAGGCCTGTATACAACTGCCATTAGGGTCTTTTCACTCTTGCCATTTCTTAACTCAACCCATAGAGACTCTACACCTTCCAATCCTATGTCATCCCTTTCTAATGATTTATTGTTATTTCTTATACACAGGGCCACACCACCCCCTCTGCCTACTAACCTATCTTTCTGATACACCATATGTCCTTGGACGTTCAGCTCCTAATGGCAGCCATCCTTTAGCCAAGTTTCAGAGATGGCTACAAAGTCATATTTGTCAATCTGTAGCTGAATTTCAAGATTGTCCATTTTATTTCTTATAGATTCCTAAGAAAATTATATTCTTATAAAGAAGTGTATTTGTGAGCCACAATTTCAAAGTACGTATTTTGTAAGATCATATTTGTAAGTACATATTTTGTAACACAAAAACACTAGAAAATATAAGTAAGTACTAGGGCTCTGAAGTCTTCCCCACATTCAATATGGCTGATCTATGCTGGCTTCAACTTCTTACCAGTTTCTTTGATATTTTCCCAGTCCAGCTTAAACATCCTCACCCTTCATACCATTACAGTTGCCCTTCTTTAAGCTGAAGACAATGGTTTTGATCTTGAGGTGTTTACCCTCAACCTGATTCCAGAATTCTATCAGATTGTAGTCACAACTTCCGATGGGCTCTATTATCATATGATCTCTGACTAAGTCATCCCCAAGGTTGGCACGGTACAGGAGCAGTCCATTTGGCCCATCAGATTAATGCTGACCATTAAGCATACATCATTTGACCTGAATATTTCTTTGGCTTGGTAATTCATCTGCTCATCTTGAAACTGCTAACATGTTCTGAGAGTACCTGCTTCCACCACCCCTTTAAGCATTTGTTTCCAGATTCTAATTACCCTATGTGTAAGAAAGTATTTTTCCCATCCCTTCTACACCTCTTATCCTTTAACATTCTCACTATGTACTCTGGCTGTGCCTGTCTTAATTTTTTGATCTCTGTCAGGTCACCTTTCACCTTCCTCTGCTCAAAGGAAATCAAATGGAGCCTAACCAATGGCTTCTCACCGAGAAATATTCTATCCCAGGAAACATCCCAGTAAATTGCCTCAGCATCCTCTCCAGCTCAATCATGTCCTTCCTGTAGTGTGATGATGTAAAACTGCATGTAGCACTTCAGCTGTGTTAGTATGCAAAGTACTTATTGAAATTCAATTTTCCAGTAGTTCACCCTAATAAGGACTCATAAATGTTAGCAGATTCTGTAGTGAAATACACTTAATGTTTTTTAGAAATATAAAATGCACTAATAGTTGATAATTTTATGCAGTTGCTATAAATAATAACTAATAATAACGCAAGAAACTAATAAAACATTGATTGAGGTAAAGCAATTCTGGGAGATAAACATTAGGATCATTTCTAATATTGCAACTGCACGTTTATACGACCGATTCTAGATCATTTCTGCTAATCTAAGAAATTTTGCACTGTGCATAAATGTGTTGTGTAACACAGATTGCAATTATTTAGAGCCAAAGCAGAAAAATTAATTAGCAGGATTTTTCTACATTCCTTTTTTCATCTATCATGTGATTGAGACCAGCAATAATTCCACTCAGATTTGTGCTTATTCCTAACACGTATCTCTTGCAGAGTGAATATGCACCATGGGATGCCACGATGTCATGATATTTTTATTTTTTTAAGTATTTCTCAAATGCCTTATGGTGTTAAATGTGAAGTGATAATATGTGTATATTGCGATTTTCCTATTTTGTGAGTTAAAATTAATTTTCAAGGAGTGACGTCACATGTGAGAAATATATTTTGTTCCTTATGTGATCTTACATCTTCATATTACATTGTGGTAAAATTGTGCTGACAAGGTTATAGTTGTTGACTTTTAATTACTTGATTATAAAAGCTGAGAAGTATCCTTAATGTTATGTTTCAGAAATTACTAATATAAATCCTGATGTGTATTCCTTTATACACTTTTCAGTGGTAATCCATTGATATGTGACACTCCACAGTGTCCTTTTGTAACTAGAGAAAAACAAATAAGTTCCCACAATATAGATTTTTAAAATTTAATCTAAGTTTTACATCAGTTAGCAACATGTTGGCTCTCCTGGCAGAAATCTTCAAGCTTATATGCTGATGCATAAAAATGTAAGTTGTTTTCAGCAAATTGGCATTGTAAGCCACATGTTAAAAAACAGGATTGGAAATTTGTTTAAAGCATTTTGGTTAACCACAGGTTAGACTTACTGCAGATTGCAGGAACAGTGTTGTGTGATGTTATTGGAGGAAACAATCAGGCACAAATGGACAATATAATAGAAAACAAAGGAGAAACAAACATGAAACTGCAGGAAAGCCTGATAAAAGGAAACAACGTACAGAAACCATGTACACATATATAAAGGAAATTTCAGGTAATATACTGTACTATTGTTTGCCCTCTACTTTGTAGTAATCACTCTGGCCAGGAGCATCATGAACAGCTTTACTGTGAGAACACTTGAAACAGATGCAACACACCCAGAGCTGGAGAAATTCAATGGGTCAGGCAGATTCATAGAAGGAAATTTACAGTCAATGTTGAGACCCTTCAACTGGACGGAAAGATAGAGGGGAGATCACCAGTGTAAAAATGTGGGAAAAAGTGGTGGAACAAGAGCTGGAAGACAATAGGTGGATCCTGGTGAGGGGTGAATTGAATTGAATTAACTTTATTACTTACATCCTTCATATACATGAGGAGTAAAAATCTTTATGTTAGCTCTCCGTCTAAATGTGCAATTGATAGTAATTTATAATAGATAGTATGTACAACAGGATAGTCAATATAACATAGAAATACAATTGTGTCAGCATGCATTAATCAGTCTGATGATCTGGTGGAAGAAGCTGTCCCAGACCCTGTTGGTCCTGGCTTTTATGCTGCTGTACCATTTCCCAGATGGTAACAGCTGGAACAGTTTGTGGTTGGGGTGACTCGGGTCCCCAATAATCCTTCAGGCCCTTTTTACACACCTGTCTTTATAAATGTCCTGAATAGTGAGATGTTCACATCTACAGATGCGCTGGGCTGTCCGCACCACTCTCTGCAGAGTCCTGCGATTGAGGGAAGTACAGTTCCCATACCAGGCAGTGATGCAGCCAGTCAGGATGCTCTCAATTGTGCTCCTGTAGGAAGCTCTTAGAATCTGGGGGCCCATACCAAACTTCTTCAACTGTCTGGGGTGAAAGTGGCGCTGTTGTGCCTTTTTCACCACACAGCTGGTATGTACAGGCACGTGAGGTCCTCGATGATGTTTATGCTGAGGAACTTAAAGCTGTTCACCCTCTCATCCCGAGATCCATTGATGTCAATAGGGGTTAACCTGTCTCTATTCCTCCTGTAGTCCACAACCAGCTCCTTTGTTCTTGCGATATTGAGGGAAAAATTGTTTTCTTGACACCACTGTGTCAGGGTGGTGATTTCTTCTCCGTAAGCTGCCTCATTATTATTTGAGATTAGGTCGATTGGTGTAGTGTTGCCAGCAAATTTAATTAGCAGATTGGAGCTGTGGGTGGCGACACAGTCATGGGTGTACAGGAAGTAAAGGAGGGGGCTTAGTGCACAGTCCTGAGGGGCAGCAGTGTTGAGAGTCAGAGAGAGGAGAGTCAGAAGCTGGAGAGCATGTAGTGGAAGCAACAGAAGGTCTGGAAATGAGGGGAGGTTGGAGAGGAGAGTGGAGCATGGAATCAAGGGAGGGAAGAGGGGAGGGGAACTAGTCGGATGTGTAGGTGATAGGGTGATAGAATGGGCGGTACAGGGGAAAGAAACAAGATGGTGGATGGTGGTGACTCGAGAAAGTGTAGGAGGAATTGGATAGATCAGAAGGAGAGAGAAATGGCTGGTGTGGGGGCTGAGGGGGCAGGCTTGGGGAACAGTTTACCTGAAGTTGGAAAATTCAGTATTCTTGCCATCAGGCTGTAGACTAACCCAATGAAATATGAGGTGTTGTTCCTCTGGTTTGTTTGTAGCCTCATCCTGGCAGCAGAAAAGGCTGCTGACAGACATGCTGCTGTGGGAATGGAGAGGAGAATTAAAATAACTGAGGAACAAAGAGCTCGTTGGCCACAGTGAATGGCGTGCGGACGCTTGACTGTGGTTGTCCAGTTTGTATTTGGTCTTACTGATGTAGTGGAGGCCACTTCAGGAACACCAGAGGCAAACCAAAAGGTTGGAGGATTTGTATGTGAATGACTGCCATTTAGGGCCTGAATGGTGGTGAGGGAGGAGGCGTTGCACTCTCTGGTGGTTATAGGGGAAAGTGACTATGGAGGAAGAAGGATGGGTGGGGAAGGATGAACGTATCAGGGAGTTACAGATTAGTTATGGTGGAAAGTAGGAAGGGATTGCAGTATTGTCTGTCTCTTGTGTCTCCATCTGAAACAGATGGATTATTTGATCCATTATCATAGAAGGAAAAGGATAATGCCATTGCAGACTGAAATTGCCAAGCTTTCTACATAAATATGAAAGCTTTTTAAAAATCTATTTTGACACAATTAGGAAAGAAAAATGCGGCAAAAAATAAAATGGTTTTACACAGTAGAAGTGTTAGTAAACAACATAGTCATCCAAAGGCAAATTACTGCAGATACTGAAAATCTGAAATGGAAGTGGAAAATGCCTGGAAACACCCAGCAGGTTTGGCAGCACTTGGGGAAGGAAAAAGAGGGTTAACATTTCAGGTCTATGAGTTTCCATCAACCCAAAGCCTTAACTCTGTTTCTCAGTTCCTAGTGCAGTGTCCATCATGCTGAGCACTTACAGCACTTGCTGTGGAATGCAGGTTAGATGCGAGAGGTGTGTAACAAATGCATGTGGACATTGGATCTCTTGTGCATAAATATACTACTGAACTTTAAGTCTTTTATTTCTATGGGTGCATTTACACAGAGATTACAAAGAAGCCATAGAGAGTACACATGAGAGATTGATGGGATTGTGTTTTAATACAATGTTTGTTCATTTGTCCACATCTAACACAAACTTGCAGGACTAATAGGCTAGGTCCTGTCTTACCATATGGGGACATCAAGGTGAAGCATATTATAGGGGACAAGTGCTTCATCTTAAAGGTGAAAAAATCCGGTGTCCAGAAGTCAGACCAATAGTGCACATTTCAGCTTGGCCAAGCTCTCATTAGCCTTGTTGGGCTATATTGGGTGAGGTGGAAGAGACATTTCCAATATTCTGCTGGAGAATATGCATATAAAATGCTAATTGTGACCTTCAGTTTAGACCTGACCTTAATGAAGGGAAAGGAGAGATCAACATGGAGGTGTTTGAAGACCTGCAGCACGTGAACCATAACTATTAAATTGCAAAGAAAAATAGGTATGAGTTGCATGGGACCCATATAGAAACTCCTGGCATGAACTTTCTGTGTCTAAATTTAAATAGGTCCTAGATTTAGAAAGCAAAACACAAAAAAATGCTGGAGGAACTCAACAGGCCAGACAACATCTATGGAAAAGAATGAGCAGTTGATGTTTTGGGCTGAGACCCTTCATCAGGTCTGGAGAAAAAAGATGAGAAGTCAGAGTAAGATGGTGGGGGGAGGGGCGGAAGAAATGCAATGTAGTAGGTGATAGATGAAGCTGGGGGGGGGTCTTGAAGTAAAGAGTTATGAAGTTTGGTGAAAGAGATACAGGGCTGGAGAAGGGAGAATCTGACAGGAGAGGACAGAAGGCCACGGAAGAAAGAAAAGGGGGAGGAGCACCAGAGGGAGGTGATGGGCAGGCAAGAAGATAAAGTGAGATTGGGAACTAGGAATGAGGAATGGTGAAGGGTGGGGGCGAGAAATAAACTACAGGAATTCTGAGAAATCAAAGTTCATGCCGAATAGAAAGATTATTCTGATAGAATCATATAATTTCATCATAAGTATAATCCAGCTGTGAGTAACACAAGTGAAAATATTTGTGTTCATCTGGACTGATCTGCCCAATTTATTTATATTAATTAAAAATAAAAATCGGTCCCCAAACACCACTGCCTACATCTTGCCAATATGAAAATTGTCTAATTATCCAGTCTTCCTGGATTCAGGCCACAAATGCCCTATTATTTACATATGACCAAGTCATTCAACTTCTGCAACAAAGCAGATTTTGCAGGAACTTTTCCTGAGAAACATATTCATAAAATTCTTTTCCATTGAAATAAGGGTCATCAAGTATTAAGGTGCCGGTATTTTTCGAATTTTCTTTTTAAATTAATAGTTTAATTTAATAACATTTTCTTCAGGTTTTTAACTATTTCAATTTTTTTGTTTTTTAATGTTTTGAACGCGTTTGAGATACGTTGAAATGTTCACCAGTGTCTGAGCTGTCACTTGGTCATCTGTCAAAGTTTCATCAGCCCGTTGAGGAAAGGATCTGACCTGGACCCACCACACGAAGGACATCACCAGAAATCTTGGAGCCGCCACTTTGCCGCAGTTTCCCGACAGAAAAGCTGCACAAAGTCCCCACTGTCCCTGATTCACATTTCAGCTGTGTGCAGAAGCAGGTTGCCACTGACTGCAAATTGGATCAATCAGACAACACATTGAACAAGAGAGCCTATTTTTCAAATATGCATCTCACAACCATAGGGAACCCAAAAGCACTGTGAAATGAATGAAGTGTTTTTGAAATGTACTCACTGATTTAAATTCATGGCTAAAAGAGTCAGTATAAATATTTTATTGCGTCAAGCAGGTAAGTGAAGGACGGTTACATTACAACCCCCCACCTCAGGTTTCAGCAAGCACAGTTTAGGTTTACCAGGTTATTGGCTTCCTCAGGAGAAGGATACTATTAATGTTTTCATGGAGTTTATTTGCATGCCTTTCAAGAACCTATTGTACAGCTAACAGGAAGAGTCTATTATTCCCACAATGCATAAATGATATACAACCTATGCCAGAAAATAATGTATTTCATTTCATGCTTCCTGGAGAGTACGTCTGACGCTATTATTATGAGTGAAACTAATATCACAGAGCACTTTGTTGAGAAGTGAATAGTCCCCCTAGGAAGGATATGAGCTATATCATTCATTCATGTCTGCTGAATCCTGTACACTTTCCTAAGAGAACACTGATCTAACAGGGAACTGGTAAACCAGTCTTCTCACTGAGTAGATAGTTACGGTGATATTGAGATTAGAAATCATGATGTGTAATTTGCTCCAGATTGTTAAAATATGCGCAGATTATACACATTCAATATAATCCTGTTGGTTAAGGCAATCATGACTTAAGGCTGATTTATACTTGTGCGTCAAATCGACGCCGTAGGTGCGGCGTAGCCGTGAACCCTACGTAGTGCCTACGCGGATCCCTACGCCGTAGCCTGATGCGCACCTCTGCCAAAATGTAACTACGTGTCGCGGCAATGCAGACCGCAACAACTGTGATTGGTCCGCTTGGTAGCATCGCATTTCCTCCTACACTGCAATAGCTTCCCATTGGGCGACTGAAGGGCTGGGAAGGAACTCTGGCTGCAATGCTTTCCATAAAGCTTTACAGACCTCCGAAATTATGGAGGATTTCGCTTTTACGAAAAAAGATGCTCCCTTCAAACTTGTTTACCCCGAAAAAGACTACCATGACCATGAAGCCTTGCACGGGCAGGTGTGTGCGCATGCGTGATGTGTGCGAATTGCAGAGCGACACAGACACACCAACACACAAGTATAAATGCTCACAACAGCATAGTCCACTTTAGTAGGCTACGGCGTAAGCTGGTACGCACAAGTATAAATCAGCCTTTACTAGTATTTTATTTGTGCAGCTATCACCTAATACGATCAGTTTGTTTTGTTTTTAAATAATTTGGCTTAGAGAGAGAGAGAGAGAAAAAATATCATTAAAAGCAGACATGCATTGGAGTTCAATCCCAGACAGAGAGACAGAGAGAGAGAAAGAGACAGAGAGAGTATTGTGAAGCCTTCCTAAATGTGCACAGAATATGAATCACACAACATTTGGGAGAACTGTGAAATGTTCTCCATTTAAGAACATAGAAAGTGGGAGTAGGAGCCGGTCAATTGTCCCTCAATATGACACCGTTGGATTGTTACTCAGCACCATAACCCTTGTTCCTCTTGTTGCATTAATCCCTATCTTTAATATGCTCGCAGTTGTGCCTTCGCAGTCCTTTGGGGCAGAACATTTCAAAGATTCGTTGCCTTTTTTTTTACCTCTCCCTTGAATGACTGACACCTTATTTTGAGTCAGTGACCTTTGCCTTCATACTTTCCAGTCAAGGAAAACATCGGGTCCTTATTCAAAGAGATCACTTTACAGTCATATAAATTGAGCAGAGCTTTGCTGCAGCCTTAATTTCAGGAGGATTTGAATAGAAGAGTAGAGACACTTTGCTCCAATTGTATGGCATCTTGGTGAGTTTGTATTATATACAGGTCTCATCTGACTGAAGGATGGATATAGAGAGTGCAGCAAGGTTCACCAGATTGATTCTTGATAGAAAGTTCAAATACTAGTTTGCCTTTAACTGTTCAATGACATCAGAAGGATTGGGCAAAAGGTGCCTTCCCTATCACAATTCGATAATGACTCTGTCCAACCCTATTATTATTGTCAAGTGCTTACATATCAAGACACCAAGAAGGTGCAATGAAAAAGTTATGAAAATGACTTTAAAACAGCAAGGATTGTTTTCATTTTTATGTCTCCTTTTCCACTAATGCATTTCAATGTTTGCAAATGGGCACCATCAGGGTCTTCCTCCATTTTGGGCTCTAAAGTGAGGACTAGGTAGACCAGAGGGCATTGATTGGTTTGCTTTTTGCCACGGACCAATATATCTGTTCTGGTGAAGTTTTACAGAGGCTCTTTATATGTCAGGTTGCTGCAAAGGAGATTTAAGGCCTTTCCAGGAAGTCTTGCTCACCCTTTGCCGGCAAGAAGCTGTTGAGCTGCCCTGATGTTATGATGATCCTGTGCCAGGCTCTCCAAACGATTTGAGTCATATTTCCCCACAGGTGATTTCAAGTCTGGTGTTGATGAATACTTTTATTATAAGGAAGTTTATCGTAAAGCACTTAGCTAATATGATATGACAGTGCAGGGAGGGCCTGCTGCATCCCATCTACTTGACCGATCCCAGCTCTGCAGTTGACTGCTTGCGCTATTCTGATTGTTATTGATATTGCTTAGCAGCCCTTCTGTAACTGCTAAACAAGACTGATCTATTTTCTCAGAATGGACAAAACATTGCCCTTGCACTTTCCACTAGAATGGTATAAGTTGAGCACAGAGGACTATTCATAACTGAGTGTGTTCCCCATTTTGATTAGGCAAACTTGGGATCTATGTTCTAACTTTTCTTCTTAACTTCTCTGAAGTTCTCGAGGGACAATGAACAGAGTCACTCTGACGTCAAGTGGGTTTACATAGTGAGTGCTGATCCTTTTGACGTTTTGAATCGTAGTTGTGTAATTGGACATGGTGGCTGGTGCCTTGGTAGAATGTGGGGTTGAAGTTGTCCTGGGGTCACAGAGATATACAGCATTGAAATGAGGCCTTTAGTGCACTACGCCCTTGCTGACTTTTTTGCCCATCTATGCTAATCATATTATGTGGTGACATAGTTTCTGTCAGCCTACTAAATACAACGGTTAGTGGATGCCTGATCATTCCAGGATCCCTGCTTAATCCATCGGAATAGATGAATCTGCATGTCGTGGTTGTTATGGTGATCATGGTTGACATCTGGAACATGCTTCCAGAGGCGTTGGTAGCCTCAGGCACAATGACTACATTTAAGAGTTATTTGAACAAACAGTTGAATAGGTAGGGCATAGAAGAATACAGACTTAATGTGGGTAAACAAGATTGGTGTAGATGAGCATAAAAGGATTGGCATGGATGTGATGGGCCAAATGGCCTTTTTCACTGCTTCCAACTCAGCGGGTGTTCAGTCAAGAAGTCATGCCAATAACATTCCCTGGGCTTCCAGAGCAGGCACCAGCGGCTTGGCTTCACTCCATTTTCTGTGTAGAAGTGAAAGGTTTCACTTAGTCCTTGTATTAAACGGGCTAATTGTTGACCATTCACCGTGCTGTAGATCTTCCAAAGCAGTACGCAGTGACCGGCAGTGTCACTTGCTCCTGAGTGGTTAGAGAAAGAAGCATCATTTATCTGGTATTTCACAATTTCACCTTTAATCTTCAGGGTGAGATTCAGCATTTGCCCAGTGAATTAGTACAAGACAGTATTCAGTCATATGCTGAGGTATGGTCAGTAACATACTCACCACATAAGTGTCAGACAATGGCCACGGCCAGCAAGTGAGAGTTTACTCAATTATCCTGACATTCAATGTCCTTACCAGACACCCACCCCACTCCCACCCACCATCAACGTCATGACCAGGAAATTAACTGCACCAGCAAAAAAATTTCTCACTACAAAATCATGTCAGAATTTAGTTTTCTTTTGGCATGCAACTTAAATCCTGACACCCTAAGCCTTTCCACAATCTACAAGGAAGGCGCATGTGTCTGTCTCTTAAAAGTAGGAGCTTTATCTGTTCAATATAGCTCTTGTCCGTGACTGTGCCCTTGCCTGTCCATGCTCTCAATGGCTTTTTCCTCATCAGTGTCTGTAAATCAGTTATCAGTATTGTGCTATTCTTGATGCTACTGTGCTTGCTTCTGTGCTTCAGCTGAGACTCTGCCTATGACTCATTGGCTTTATGCAAATGAAGGCGTTATGCTTCTGAAGCACGTTCCACACCACTTGCTTTCATTTACTCTGTGGAGAGAGCAGAGGGAATATTTTGATTCCATATGTTCACAAAACCTTTTGGGCTTACTGTGTTATTACATGAAGTACTAAACCAGAATCTGTTTAGACATTTTGAAATTACACATAGGGAACATCACAGCTTCACATGTGTCGATTTATAACCCTCTGCTGAAGAGACCAAGATTGTAATTCCATCATTCTCTCTTTCCATGAAACTATAATATTCCACCCCGTAATTCCAATCTATTCTAAATCTTCAATTCTTCAACATCCCATGTTGTCTAACCTCAACTTCCCTAGCCCTAGTACTCTTTAATTCCAACTCATCCCCTTCCACTTTTCCTGGACTATTTAACATCCTAGCCAGTCTAATCCCAAAGGTCTGAGATTATGGATGGTAAAAACTCTTCTGGCCCATTACCTATACCTCTGTTTGGATGCTATCACCTCCTACAAGAAGCTACTGGAGGGAAATGTCTATGAATTTTGAATTATTGCTGCACCAAATTACACAGTGTGTGTTGGGACTGGAATTTTGCTGATAGGTCCACTCAATGAAGTAATGAACATTAGTCACCCTACTTTGGAACATCCCCTGTATAGTGAAGAAATCATTGAAGAAGTACCTCTGCTGAATTCTTAGATAAATGACAGCATTCTGGTTTAAGATGGTGCGGTGCTGGTGAAGCCCATTAACTACTTACTGATGGCAAACAAAACAAAGAATAAAACTAAATATTTTATTAATAACACTTTTTCTGGTAAAACTTGTGGTAAGCAATCACTGGAAACCATGGCGAGGTGAGCGAAGGTGAGGCTGGGTCGAAGGTCGAAATGTGCGGGTCGAGGTGAAGTCAAGATGAGGTTAAGGCAAAGTCAGGGCGAGCAGAGCAGAGGAGAGGCAGATTCAAGGCCCATCCATCTGAACTGAGAGCAAGGTTTGATTAATCTTAGCACCGGGCTGATTTGGAAAGGTCGGGCACAGGCTGAAACATGGCAGTAGGGTCCAGGCCCAGAGCGCATCAATGCGACAAGGCCCAGGTCCTAGTGCAAGAAATGGCCTGATGTTTGGATGATTTAAGTGCCAGGCCAGATGGATTAGAAAGGCAGGGTCACAGGACAAAAGGTTAGGGTTGGGCTGCTTCTGCTTGCTCCTCCATGACGTTTACTTGGTTCGGTGCTGAACTAAAGGTAAGGCTGGGCCTGCTTTGGCTGCTCCGGGCTCTGTGTCTGAGGGCTCTGCGACATTTACTTGGCTCTGCACTGAACTGAGGCAGAGGCTGTGGCCTGCATCGGCTGTTCTGGGCTTTGTGTCTGTGGACTCACTTCTGTTCTGAATACTATTCTGTTCTGAATACTATTTGCTTGCTTTTATTGCCTGCACGATTTGTTATTTTTTGTCTCTGCACATTGAGTGCTTGATGGTCTTTTTTAATGGGTTCTTTTGGGTTCCTTTGTTTTGTGGCTGCCTGTAAGGAGACGAATATATGTATGTATAATAATGTATAATGCATACATACTTTGATAATAAATGTACTTTGAACATTGAGCATTATTTTCTGGACAAGGCAGCTCTATGAAAACATCCACTGAATTCCTTACAGTTTCATTTTTGCTGCTATGCCACAATTTATTATCAGCCTACCCAGCTCTGTATATAGTGTCATGTTACAGTGTAACTGCTACCATCATGAATAAATACCCTACACACTTTGACTATGTACCTGTCTCTCCACTTAGATGTCTCTACATGTAAAGTCATTCTCTAGCTGTCAGTCACTGAGAGAGTATCACCATAAAAGCGACCAGATAGAGACATTTCAGTGAATGACTGAGCTGCTATGTGCTGGGGAGTGGTTTACCACTGCTGTCAGTGTAGATCATTCAGCAACTTATGAATGGAACATATTTTTAGTGAATTGACTTCTTAAAAAAATATTGTCCTCTGCCTGATCGTCACTTTTTAACTGCTTCAGTCATTTTGCCTTCCAGGTCATTTTGCCTTGTGCAAAGATCCATCTCTGGGGAGCATCTGTTAATTAGCTTGACCTGGTCAGGAATAATTTGTGTGCTATTTTCATTATAGCCTGCCCTTTCTCTGGAGGTTTCAGTATTTCTATTATTACTCTGTCAGGACTTCATTTAATTATATCCTTTTGGGGGAGATTTGTAAATCTGTGGCTTCACTGGGTGTTGTGGTGACGTAGTGCCACCGTAATGCATGCTTGTTGTGCATTACTGTTGGCTCTGATTTGCACTATAGTGGATCTGTTTTAGCTAAGACCATTTCTAAAATAAGACTTGAGGAATTGGCTGGGGAGTATTCTTTTAATCAATGCTCATAAACAGTACTTGCATTTGATCCTTTAGCTGATGATCTATGAGCAATAAAAGCAAATTATCAGTGTACAGTTAACATTCTTTTCATATTGGTTAGATTATCTTAGATTTTTCTGTTGAAGATAATATTAGCTTTCTTCAATAAAATATCAAATGAAGTGGAGTTAATTGGTTATGGAAGAAATAAAGATTTCTTTTAATTTTCATCTATTTCAAAACAATAAAAGGAAACCAGAAAGCAGAAAATAATGGTTATATTCTGCTCTTTTTTTTGTAGCTGGTATGCTTTGGATTACAGTTTGATGCTGTGATTTTGTGATTGAATGTAGCTTTGGTTATTGGAAAGATGGTTGATTGGTTACCGACAATACTTTTGGAATTTGATCAATAAATCCCTGGCAGGATATTACCCTCACTTCTGTTGTTCATACCTAAGTAATGATCACTTCTTTGTTTCTCGGGATTGAATGACCTTTGTTCAGTAATCTTCTGTGAGGTCAATTATCCTATTGGAGTTTGCAGCAATCACTATCAGACTTCTTGACACATTTTTGGTCATGGAGCCAACGGCTTGCTGCTCAAAAGCTGGGCCAATTTTTGGCTACAAAAATCCAGAGTACTTTTTGTGTTTGATTGGGAGGGGTTGTAGGTCATTATAAAGGAAATACTGTAATGTTTACTTGCAGCAGGAAATTTCTGGTTTTCAAATTCCTCTTGAAGCATTAAGTAGATTTTTGGACTATTGATAACTGCAGGACACAAAGAACAGTTTAGACCAAACAGTGGAGTAGTGACTTAATCAACTGATAATCAGTTTGGAGAGACAACACTCTCTGAAAGCAAGATGCAAAAGCAAAAGAAGTCTGGAGCAAAGCTCCTAAGCAATTGCTTTGAACTGATGCCAAACATGTAGCTTCAAGGAATGACAAACTCAGGATTCAAAGTGAATACTTGAAATATTTGATTGCCGTATTTGTTGACACGGGTTTGACATTTCATCACATGAGCGGTGTTCTGCTTTTAAGCCTTCCCCATTAAGAAGAAAATTAAACTTGCTGACATCTGAGAAAGAATCACAATATTCCATTACTGGCTTCATAAAAATTCTCAGTTTCATATTATACCTCATCTTGTACAAAAATGAAAAGGTTGTGGAAAACAGATTACTCTGAGAAGCGTCAGTTATTGTTATTCAGGCCAAGTTATCAGTAACAAATTGTCAGGTGTGGTAACTCCAGAAATTAACCAAAAGAAAAACACAGGACCCCAGGAATACTCACGTACTTAGTTCCTCATCAGTGGGGTGCTCACAAATGATGTGGTGGCATGATGATGTATGCCATTCTCATACTTCTTACATAGAACCCACAATGAACTGTGTAAAGCATAAAGAATGCTTAATCAAGCAATATATCTACGATATTACTGAAATACCATGGTGGTGGTTGTCCATTATATCCGATGATGACAGGAACCCTGTGCGGGACAGTTTTTGAAGTGGAAAAGCCATTGCACTGGGCAGTTCCCCTCTCTCCACCTTGGAAGTCTGGGTCCAATGATCTGGCCAAGTGTGACAAACTGAGGCCTTCCTTGGTTGTAGAGGATGACCAGGATGTCTTCTATGACTTGTTATGCCCTTGACTCTCCACAAAACATTGTAGAATGGCCATTGAACCTCACTGTAGATCTCATTTGCCCAGTCCACCGGAATGGACTGACTCAAATATTTCTCCAAAAATAAAATACACTACACTCTTCCATGCTGAACCAAAAACTCCAATTCAACATACAATGCATCTCAACTCAAATATGTAACATATTGCTCTTGCTCACTAGTCATCATATATAGTATAATATATAATATATAATCTAATTTTTAGCCATCCACATCATAATTATTATTTTTTTAAATTAACCCATTCAAGCCTAAAGATTGTGGAGGATTTCTTACTCTAGTGGGATAATAAGAGTTGACTGTGGGACTGAAGTAAGACTTGTGACCGTGAAGCAATCTCAGGTTTTGGGGCCTCCTCCATGGTGGTTGTAGGAGTTGACTCTGGGACTGAAGGAAGTGGTTCTGACAGCTCTGGACATCTTTCTTCTGCACGTGATGGCATCCCAAACTATGCATGGCAAGCTGCTCGATCTGCTGATCTATCATAAGCCACCAGACAAAGCTTCGAGCCAACACTTTAATTTTGACCATGACTAGATGACCAACATGTAGCTTCTCCAATACTTTAGTTCTCAGAGTGGATGATACTGCAGTTCTGAGTAGCCACATAAGGCAGCCCTGTCTAGGTCAAGTTCATCCCAGTGCTGGTAGAAATGGGGGAACTGCACAATCCAGACAGCTTGTGTGGCCATGTAGACCTGAGACAGTGTGGGGTATTTTCTAGTTTCCCTTTGGATCATCTCTGCAGTTATAAGGAGACATGATTTGCATTAGGGTGAGTATGACAAGTCGAGTGCCCTTTTTTATAAATTTTTCAGATATTTCCTTTTCCAAGAGTAAATGGGACAACCCATCAGCATTTCCAAGGTTAGCTGTCCTCTACAAATTTGATCTTGTAATTGTTTCTCCAAGAAACAGAGCCCATCTCTGTTTGTGGAACACTCTTCTGTGGATTGAAAATGGACACTAGTGGTTGACGATCAATAATGAGGGTAAATTCTCCCCCATACAAGTACTGGTTAAAACATTTTGCTCCCCAAACCAGACTCAAGGCCTCTCTGTTAATCTGTGTGCAATTGCTCTCTACAGCGGTAAGGGAACGTGATGTAAAAGCTGTGGGGTGTTCACTTCCATCGCTCATAACATGCAGTGAGACCATCAGGTGAGACATCTCAGGCAAGCTTCATTGGGTGAAGTGTGATTACAATGTTTGACATCACCATTTCCTTTGTCCTTTGGAAAGCCTCCTCACACTGCTTTGCCATTGCAATTTCTTCCGGTTCTGTAGTAATGAGTTCAAGGGGTGGAGCACAGTAGTCAGGTTTGGAGAAACCTTTTCTAGTAATTGACAAATCCTAAAAGGTACTGCAGCTCTGACATGTCCTTTATCTTTGGAGCATCCACCACTGCTTGAATTACCTCAACACCCTTGTGTAATCCTTGTGCATCAATATTGTGACCACAGTAAGTATATTTATTATCAAAGTATGTATACATTATACAACCTTGAGATTTGTCTCCTTAGGCAGCCACAAAACAAGAAATCCAGAAGAACCCATAAAAAAAACAACAAACACCCACTATGCATAGAGCGAGAAAAAAAAACAAATCATGTAAACAATAAAAAAGCAAATAGCATTTAGACTGGAAGTGAGTCCTGAGACATGAAGCCTGGAGCAGCCAGAGCAGGCCCACATAGTGGAGTAAACATTGCGGAGCCTGCAGACATGAGGCCCAGAGCAGTGAAGAGCAGAGTAAATGTAATGGATTAGTGAGCAGAACTGGCCAAACCGTTGCCTCTGGTCCCGATATCCTGCCTTTTCAATCTATCTGGCCCAACCTGTCTAAATATTGGGACATTTCTCACTCTAAGACCTGGGCCTGTCACATCGATACACTCTGGGCCTGCACCCTGCTGCCATGTTTCAGCCCAGACCTGACCTTACCAAATCAGCCTGGTGCATAGATTGATCAAACCTCTCTCTTGGATTAGGTGGACGAGCCCCAAATCTCCTCCACTCTGATTTTTCTCCGCTTCACACATCCCGACTCCATCTCGAAGATGCTTCAAACTCTCTCCAACTCCACCTCAAATATGTCTCAACCTTGCTTTGACTTAGAATTAGGTACAGTCAAGATTACTAGAGAGAAAGTGCTTGGGAAGCTAAGTGGACTAAGAATAGATAAGTCTCCCGGTCTGGATGAGGTGCATCCAGGGGTTCTGAAGGAGGTGGCTTTGGAGATTGTGGAAGCATTGGAAATGATCTTCCAGGAATCAATAGACTCTGGCATGGTTCCGGAGGACTGGAAGGTCGCAAATGTAGTTCCGTTATTTAAGAAAGGAAGGAAGCAGCAAAAAGAAAATTACAGACCTATTAGTCTGACATCGGTAGTTGGAAAGATATTGGAGTCAATCCTCAAGGACGAGGTTATGAAATACCTCGAGGTGCATGACAAGATAGACCGAAGCCAGCATGGTTTCATGAAGGGAAGATCCTGCCTTACCAACCTATTGGAATTTTTTGAGGTAATCTCGAGTAAGATTGACAAGGGAGAGGCTGTGGATATTGAGTATTTGGATTTTCAAAAGGCCTTCGATAAGGTGCCGCATATGAGGCTGCTTAATAAGATGAGAGCCCATGGAATTATAGGAAAGATATTGAAATGGATGGAGCATTGGCTGATAGGCAGAAAGCAAAGGGTGGGAATAAAGGGATCCTATTCTGATAGGTTGCCGGTTACTAGTGGTGTTCCGCAGGGGTCGGTGTTGGGGCCGCTTCTTTTTACGATGTATATCGATGATTTGGATTATGGATTAAATGGTTTTGTGGCTAAATTTGCGGATGACACCAAGATAGGTGGAGGAGCAGGAAATGTTGAAGAAACGGAAAGGTTGCAGAGAGACTTAGTCAGTTTAGGAGAGTGGGCAAAGAAATGGCAGATGAGATACAACGTTGACAGATGTACAGTTGTACATTTCGGAAGAAGAAATAATCGGGCAGATTATTATTTAGATGGGGAGAAAATTCAAAAATCGGAAGTGCAAAGGGACTTGAGGGTCCTCGTGCAGGATACCCTAAAGGTTAACCACCAAGTTGGATCGGCGGTAAGGAAAGTGAATGCTATGTTGGCATTCATTTCAAGAGGAATAGTGTATAAGAGTAAGCAGGTGTTGATGAGGCTCTATGGGGCATTAGTAAGACCTCATTTGGAATACGGTGTGCAGTTTTGGGCCCCCTATCTTAGAAAGGATATACTGATGTTGGAGAGAGTTCAGAGAAGATTTACGAGGATGATTCCTGGAATGCAGGGGCTAACATATGAGGAGCGTTTGTCGGCTCTTGGATTGTATTCATTAGAGTATAGAAGAATGAGAGGGGATCTCATAGAAACATTTTGAATGTTGAAAGGGTTGGACAGAGTAGATGTGGAAAGGTTGTTTCCCTTGGTGGGTGAGTCCAGGACAAGAGGCCATAGTCTTAGAATTAGAGGGTACCCAGTTAAAACAGAGAGGAGGAGAAATTTTTTTAGCCAGAGGGTCATGGATTTGTGGAATTCGTTGCCACATACAACTGTGGAGGCCTGATCATTGAGGGTGTTTAAGGACTAGGTTGACGGGTATCTAATTAGTCAGGGTATCAAGGGATATGGGGAAAAAGCCAGAAGTTGGAACTAGATGGGTGAATAGTTTAGCTCATGGGGGAGCTGCGGAGCAGACTCGATGGGCCGAATAGCCTACTTCTGCTCCTTTGTCTTGTCTTGTGACTCCAGCTTGAGCATACCTCGACCTCTCTCCAACTCCATCTTGCACCTGCATACTTTGACCCTCGACCTAGTTTTACCTTTGCATACCTTTTCACTGTTCATGGAAAAACGCTTGGTTTATAGAATTCACACTTGTTGCATTGTGCTCTGAGTCCATAATTTTCCAATCTTTTTAAACTTGTTTTGAGATTTTGGAGATGTTCCTTGTCATCCTCACTGATAACGATGATGCCACCCAAGTAACACTGAGTGCCTGGGCAGTCTTGCAGTACCTGGTCTACAGCTTTCCACTAGAATGCAGGTGTAGATGCTGCTCCAAAATAAACCGATTATAGTGATAAAGTCCTTTGTGAGTGTTTGTGGAGAGAAACGCTTGGGACTCTTCTGCCATCTCTATCTATAGGTAGGCATCAGCGAATTCCACTTTGCTTAAGTGTTTCCCTCCAGAAAGGTTTGCAAAGATATCCTCTACCCTGGGCAGAAGGTATTGATCTATTTTCAATATTGGGTTGGTGGTGACCTTAAAATCACCAGGGATCCTAACAGACCAATCCTTCTTCACTACTGGAACCACTGGCATTGCCCATGGGCTTGACTCCACCTTGGAAAGAGTTCCTTCCTTCAGCATTCAAGCGATCCAGGTCACTGGCTCTTTATTGTGGTGGTATAAAGAACCAGATGGGCTTTGTAAAACTTGGATGTGGCATTTTCATTTAACACTATTTTACTCTTGATATGTTTGAGTTTTCTTATGCTATCCTTGAGTTCTGCTGTAGCATCGTCCAATACATCTCTTAATTTGCTTTTGGTTGACTTTTTTGCAGTGGCATGCAAATGGTTGAAGGATCTGGAATCAAATTGTACTTGTCTCAGACTATCATGGCCCCACAATGCTGGCCCTCCTGTTTTTACCCTATATCTAAGAAGAATGTAAATGGTATATGTCATTACATATCCACCTCATGTGTGAATGCCTTACTAAAAAGAAACACAGTACATGAGTATTCCTGGGCTCCTGTCTTTCTTCTTTTGATTAACTTCTGGAGTTGCAAAACGTAACAGCAGCGACGAGTACGTTTTAAAATTAATTGAAGCTGTTCGAGCGCTGTACGTCTGTGTTCCTCTTCGAAAAGAGAGAGATTAAAAAAAGGCAGAAAATGGATGAAATTCACAGGTTCATAAACATAGAAGTCCGGGTGATAATTATAATAAAACAATAAACAACAGAAATGGCTGGCTACATTGGAAAGATAGACACATCGTATTGCACAACGGATGATGTATACTGAATGAAGTGAGCAGTATTTTGAAGCAAATGAAATAGGCAATGAAAATAAGTGGCAGTGTTACTGAGTGCAATAGGTAGAAAAGCATACAGTTTGCTTCGAAGTTTGACTGCTCCAACCAAACCAGCCAAAATGAACTTTGCTGATATCGTGAACATAATGCAGGAACATTTAGAAACAAAAATTTGTTAATTGTAGAACGCTTAGGTTTCATAAGCAGAATCAAAAGGAAGAGGAGTCCATTTCCACTTATGTGGCTGAATTGAAGAGAGTTTCTTCTGTGATAGGCTTAACGATGCACTGAGAGATTGCTTAGTTTTATGGAATCTTACAAGAAAGTATTCAAAAATGGCTCTTAACTGAAGCACCACTCATATTTAAAGGAGTAGTTGAAATCACTGTATCAATGGAAACAGCAGCCAGAGATGCAGGTGAGTGGCAGTCAGGAAAAAAAGTGAACATGAACAAAATTGAAACGTCATAACAGCTCAACAAATTGTGTAACCATTGTGGCAGGGGTTCTCATACACCAGACCAACGCAGATCTAAAGGCAAAATCTGCAGAAAAAGCAACAAAGTAGGACACGTACAAAGGGCATGTCAGACAGACAAAAATAAATGGACTGCATAAGGAAGGGAAAAAAAAGCCAAGTTGTGGCTTCAAAAAGAGCACTAATCTATATGATTTTGATGAAAAATCTGATAATGATGAGAGTGACAGAGGACTGAGTAGCCTTGAGATTTACAAAGTGAAAACTAGCATTATGGCTTACACCAGAAGTGAATGGAAAATTAATTAAAATAGCATCTAATTAATCATATTAATTAATTAGTATACCATCTCAGCTGTTTCATTCATTTCACAAAATGAGTTTGAACAGCATTTTAGAGATACTGAACTAAAGTTGTAGATATCTAACTAAGAATTTACACTGGGGAATGACATTCATAACAGTGAATCACAACAGCCAACAAAGAATGCTTAAGCAAACAATATATTAGCAATTTCACTCAAATGTTACTGAAATATTAAGTACATGACACCAATAACCTTAATATAGTACCTCAGTCAATGGAATGGACTCTCAAATGAGAATCACATCCTGGTCCTGTGTTAATCTGAGGAGGTCTAGAATGGTTTAATGCAGGTTCCTTAATAACCTGTAGCTCATCATCTGTTGGCAGGCTAAATCTGCTGCCTGGCTGGGAAAGAGGGGCATTTTGGCAGCTCAGACAGAGAACCAATTGATGCTTCAATCTGGGAATGGGGAGGAGAAGAATCTGAGGAACAGGGTTCCTCATGCAGTTATAGAATATCACCAAAGTGTACAGAATCTGTGCACGCATCACACATTTTTCCCTCATACTAAAATCAGGTTCTTTGCATCCAGTGAAACCTTGGTTTTGGCTTTATTGGTGGCTTCTTGCCCCTTTCCTGCTCATCCAATACTTGATTTGCTTCAACAGGAGAGTAAGTGAATCAGTATCGCTATTAGTTTGCTACTACTGCTGTTTATGACAATCAGATTGAATACACTGTAATGAAGTATATGGGTTTTAGTTACATCCTACTAGGTAAAGGTGGTGGTGTGTCGGTGCTGAAGGAGTGCTAAGAGAGTGGTAAATTTAGACATGGTTAATGATAATGGTGGATTGTCAGGAAAGGATATTTGAAAGGATTTTAGAAAGATCATTAAAGCTCTTTCTACATGCATCCAGGTCTTCTGGGATTATGTTCTAGGCATTCAATCTTTTCAGCAAAAAAAAATTTTCTTAGTCTTTGAAGGGATGCAAGGAATAATCACTTGGTTGATTACTACAATGAGAATACAGTGCTGCGAGGAGAGGCTGAGTAGACTACCAAATATTTTCTGCATAATGAGATGTGATTTCACGGTGTTGATACAGAAAAGCTGTTCTTGCATTAGAAAAAGTCAAAAACCAGGTGTCAGAGTCTAGGCAGCCACTCAGAATGGAGAAATAGAGAAATGTGTGCAGCTAAATGTTTGCAAATCTTAAGGTCTGCCTCCCGCAGAAGCGGTGACTGACGATTAATCTTGGAGAATAAGACTAGAGCTTTATTCGGGTATTAAGGGAATGAAAGGATAGGGAAGGTAGGCAAATGGCATAGATGAAGTTCAGCCACAACCGCCAAACTGCTGGAAGAACTCAGCAGGTCAAGGAACAAAAGAAATTGTTGACCTTCCAGGTTGAATCCTGTAGCTGGACCAAATCCAGTGATTCCTGATGCTTGGTTTCAACCTGAAACACTGGTAGTTTGTTTACTCCCACAGATGCTCCAGATTCCAGCATCTGAAGTCTTTTGTGTCTTCAGCCACAACGAGAATGAACTGAAATATTCTCAAATAAATAGATGGAATGGGTAAATCTTTGGTGGAATCTACACTTAGTAGCCACTTTTTTAGGTACACCTGTACACCTGCTCGATGATGCAAATATTTAATCAACAAATCATGTGGCAGCAACTCAATGCATAAAAGCATACAAACACAGTTAAGAGGTTTAGTTGCTGTTCAGACCAAACATCAGAATGGGGGGGGGGGATGTGATCTAAATGATTTTGACTGTGGAATGATTGCTGGTGCCGGATGGGGTGATTTGAATATCTCAGAAACTGGTGATTTACTGGGATTTTCATGCACAGAATTTTCTCGAGATTATAGAAAATGGTGTGAGGGAAAAAAAAAAGAAAATCCAGTATGATGTCGTTCTATGGTCAGGAAAGCCTTGATAATAAGAAAGGTTAGAGGAAAGTAATGAGACTGGGTCAAGCTAACAGGAAGGTGACAACAACTCAGATGACCACACATTACAACAGTGGTGTGCAGAAGAGCATCTCTGAATACACAACATGTTGAACCTTGAGGATGATGGGCTATAGCAGCAGAAGACCATGAACAGACACTCAGAGACCACTTTATTATGTAGAGAAGGTACCTAATAAAGTGGCTACTGAGTTTATACCAGAAAGCTCACATAACAGCTGTCAGATCAATGCTGCATCTTTAGATTCAGATCCACATATGCAATAAGCACATCTTGGGAATTTCATTCAGACATTAAGTGCAAAACTGGAGATAGAAATTCATCTTTGGTTGCATGCAATATCATACTGTATGGTAAGGATCCTACACTTCACTCCTGTCCCAATGTCAATTCCATTCACCTCATTGGAAAACAAAGTGTGAAGAGTGCAAAATACAGCTTTTGCCATTTTTTCATAGAAATGCATTTCCTGAATTCTTTTTTCAATGTAATGCAATCAAAAATCACTTTCTCCCGGAGCAAAGCACAATAATTTCTTGGTCGTGCCATATCACCCTGGAAACTTGACTGGTTACTTCTGGTACCAATCCATTTGACCCTGATGGGAGTTCTGAATTACTCCAGTGTCATGTTTGGGTTGGGCCAGAGGCTGTAGATCTCCTAACATCAGCCTCAGGGAGGGTATTGCAGGGTAGCCAACTCCCTTCCCCACACCCCAGTGCTGTCAGCAAGGGTTAGGCATGACCCTGCTGTGCCTTTCCATTTGGCATGCATGGATATTCTTTGCAGAGAAAAACAAGTTGTCTTTGCACCCAGAGTAATCAAAATTAAAAAGTGCTTATGACTGAGAAAAAAAGTCTTTGCATTTTTGAATGTGACCTCGTATGGCTCATTTAAACCGAGAAGTGTATTTGAAGTAATTGGCACAGTGTGGATCCAGAGGAGAACTGCTCACGGATTGGATCTGCTAATTACAGATTTTCAAGCAGATCGAAGACTGAACATGAATTGTGTCTTTTCTAATTGTGCTGAACTGCTCCATCATTTTAAATACTAAATATAATTTGACATAAGGGCTTCAATAAAGGCAGAGTAAAGAAGTTCAGATTTTGCTGAAAGATCCTGTCCAGGAGATAAACCAATAAACTCTGAGATTTGGCGCATAAGTGCTGAATCCCTACTATAGTAACTTCACTCTGGGAAATTTTCTGTGTCAGATGGTACAGAAACTCTCTGGATCTGAAAGTCCTGTTGAAGCAATTACAATCTGCTAGAAGAATTCAGCAGGTCAAGCATCTTCTGTGAGAAGAAAGGAATTGTCACTGTGTTTGGTTGAAACCCTGCATCAGGTCCCGATCAATCTAGATTCCAACATTTGCAGTCTTTTGTGCCTCTATTGGAGCAATTTCTTTCCTTGTGTTTCCTTTGCAACCAAAATTACTAAGAAAATTTTGGCCCTGAAGTAAAGAGAATCAAAATCAGATATGATGTTAATTGAATTACACTGAATAAAAATGTTCCAGAACTCAAAGACCATAACCGTCTGACAGGCAAACTGAATTTAAGGAAAGTTGGATAATTTGCTTGTGTGAATTTTTTTGGATATAAATTGAATATCTCCAAATTGTTTGAATGTGTGCAATATCAACTATAAACAAGAAACTTAGCATCATTCAGGAGAAAACAACCTGCTTGATTGGTGTCTCACCCATCCTAAGTATTCACTCCTCCATCAAAGGTACACTGCATTAAGAGTGTGTGCCACCTACAAAATGTAATGCAATTGCTTACCTGGTCCACTTAGAGTCTCAAATCTATTGTTTCTTCCACAATGAAGGAGAGAAGCTTCTGGTTCACAGAAAGACAACCATCTGCAGATCCACCCCCACAAACACTCACCACCCTCATCTACAAATTATTTGCTTTTTCTTTTGAAACATGGACCTCCCTACCTACAGCACAGTGAGAGTACCTTCACCAGACTTACCTTCAAGAATAAATAAAAAAAATATAGCTGAGGCCCCAGCACTAACTCTTGAGCCAGGCCGCAAAGTATTTATACCTACTCTTCTATATGCCTATCATGTCTTGACCTTTGTATAGTAACCTCCTCTGTGGCACTTAAATACATTTTGAAAAGCTGTACTATATACGTAATGTATATTCAAATAAACTAAATCTCTTAGATGCCTCCTAAACTTCTGTCAAGGAAGGAAGCTCGACAGCAGTGGCAGGGCTTGAATGCTATCACCTCTTACACTGTGAAATCAACTGACACAGGTGACAACAGGGTTACGCTTTTAGATGAACTCAAACACCTTCTGGGCTTGTTTCAACCTTCAAAATGTGGAGGGACCATCATGAAGTCCCACAGCCCCCAATAATCCTGTGATTTCAGTCTCTGAGGCCAAACTGAAAGCATCCTTCAGGAGGGTGAACCCATGGAGAGCACCCAACCCAGATGGGATACCTGGCTGAGTACTAAAGACCTGTGATGATCAGCTGGTTAGAGGGTTCACTGAGATCTTTAACCCCTAGTTTTGGCAGTCTGATGTACCAACCTGCTTCAAGTTGGTTTCAATTATACCAGTGCCTAAGAAGAATGTGCTAACCTGCCTCAATGGTTATCATCCAGTAGCACATCCACAGTGCTGAAAGTGGTAACAGATCAGTGTATTGCAGGGAGGTTGAAAATCTGGTTGAGTGGTACCACAACAACTCAATGTCAGCAAGACCAAGGAGCTGATTATTGACTTCAAAAGAAGGAAACCAAAGGTCCATGAGTCATTCTTCATTGGAGGATCAGAAGTGGAGAGGGTCAGCAACTTGAAATTCCTCAGAGGATCAGTCCTGGGCCCGGCTTGTAAGTGCAACTATGAAGACAGCACAACAGCATCTCTCCTTCCTCAAATTCATGGCTGAAGATTTGCCATAACATCTAAAATTTTGACAAATGTCCCCACCGCCCAGGTCATGCTCTCTTCACCCTGCTACTATCAGGAAGAAAGTACGGGAACCTCAGGACCCAGACCATCAGGCTCCTGAACCTGAGTGGATAATTTCACTCAACTTTACTTGCCCCGTTACTGAACTAACATTCCCACAACCTATCGACTCACTTTCAAGAACTTTTCATTTTATGTTCTCAATAATTATTGATTATTTATTTATTATTACTTGATTATTTATTTCATTTTGTATTTGCAGTCTGCTGGTTTTTTTGTAGACTGGTTGGTGCGTCTGTCATTGATTCTAATATAGTTACTGAATTTATTGTGTATGTACACAAGAAAATGAATCTCAGGTTTGTATATGGTGACATATATGTACTTCAAAAATAAATTTACTTTGAACTTTGAACTTACATAATTTCATCATCAGGATCCATTATAACAATTTTAAAGTTCAAAAGAATGTTTTAGTTGAATAGCTCATCTGAATGCTATTACTTCCAATAGACGAGCGCTCACTGATTTTAGAGAATCTCAATTAATTAAATTGATTCTTCAGACATGGTGAATATTATTAAAGGTAAAAGTGCATTCTCTTTTTTTTTAATTCCCAAGGTTACAAGCAAGTGGCAACAGGAGGCAGCTGTGGCTGAGGAGTTGGCCAACCTTTTTTGCTGCTAAGAGGAAAAAAAAGAATCAAGCACCCTGCCGTTGATCTATTGTCCAGCCATCTCTGCACTGCAACAAAAGCAAATTTGGTTCCACTATGAAACACTCAACATCATGGATTTGTTCTAACCAAGCTTGGGGTGGGGTCAGGAGGGGGCAAAGGCAGATAATGGAACAGAAGGTGGAAGTGCATGCTTAACACTGTCAGGTTTAGGTTTAACTGTTTCCACTTTAGCTTAGCTGATAATGCACTCACATTCTCCACAGTCAATAAGTTAGTTCTGAGTAATCTAATTGAATCTTTGTTTTCAATGAAAGCAAGGGAGCAGATGTAAAATCGAGGGTCCTCTTTTGTGGATTTATCGATGCACTCTTACAGTACATGATTTTAAACTTAATCATTGCGAAACATATTTACATCTTATTTAAATGCAGCCTTGCAGCACTTCATATTATGCCAATCTGTTCGACAGGAGCCAACATGGCTGGGTGCCACATTACTCAAATGTACACATGCTGAGGAACTAAGAGAGCACAAAAAAAACAGAAGCTTCGGTTATTCTAATTGATGAATGGAAGTCAAATGCATGGTTATTAATTCAAGGCTCTCACACAGTATGCATTATATTGCTCAGATAGATATTGTGAATTTGTTCTTGCAGGTCAACCCATGGTTTAATTGTTCGTCTTGAGCTGCATCTGTTCAATCCTCGTGGTTTGCGATGTACGAAAGGAATAATTTTTTCGGTCGATTACCACCAGATAATATTTATCAAATAATGCGTATTCTATTGTGTGTTCATTGGTAAAGGCAGATGAATAATTTCTATTTTTTTCAGTCATATGCGATTTGAATGTTGATTTTGTTCTTGATCTTCTGACCAGCTTCCAGTTGCCACCTGATTTAAAATTCCAAATTAAGTCTTCTTTAAACACAATGCAAAGGTAATTGAAGTGGACCAGATGCCCTCATTAGGATTTCCAGCTCTGGTTATAAATGACTGGGGCAAACTGAACAAGGAGCTAAACTTGATAGCCCCAGTAAAAGATCACCCATGATGTCGGTGTGCCATGCACATTCAAGCTGCTGAACTTCTGTGGAAAGTAATCAGCATCCCAGTTTCATACCGTGTAGTAATGATAAAGGACCAGTTTCCAGTCATTGCTAACAGAACTATTTGTTCGCTGGATTCTTCAGCAGAGGACTATTACATAAGTAATGAGCACCATGTAGACATTCTACCTCATCATGGCCTGGCACGTCATTGCTGACGGCACTGCACTTTCTCTGTAACTGTAACATTGCTTAGATGATGTTATTGTACATTTAATCAAAAAACAAACCGAAGCATATTTAAGGTTTAAGAAGCTCAAATCAAACAGGACCCGTGAGGAATATAAAGAAAGAAGGAATTACCTCATAAAAGGAATCAGGTGGGCCTAAAATGGCCATGAAATTTCCTTGGTGAGTAGCAGTAGGAACATCCCAAAGTATTTTGGATATCCACTATAAAGAAGGAGGGCAGCTAGCTCTGTGATGGTTGATCTCCAGAGTTGTCACAGCCTGTATTCCTGAAATCCTCCATCATTCTCCTTTTCCTTATCAGATCAATCTGTTATGCTTTAATTTTGTTGGCTCAGGTTCATCTGACTGGCCTGTGTTAACTTCTCATTTGATTTGACCTGAGCCTACAAGCTGTATACTTTGTGCCTCAGGTAACTTCCTTTCTTCTTTCCAAATCACCCCTATTCAAACCAGTTTCGCCAGTTCAGCCAAGATACTGGGGCTCGGGGTGTTTCAGATTAGAGGCTGTTTTTTTCTCTGCAAGCCTTCCATTTCTATGCAATCAGATAAATGGCTTCTTATTTGGAAATAATCTCAAGTTTAGCAGATCATCAGCAGGAAACTCCTTGTATCTACTTTTCATTACTCTGATTGAACCATCCCGAGCATGAACTGGTTCCTAAAACACTTCACAAAATGGTAGCTGCAAGAACAAGAATGGTGGCCTCCAAACCTTCAACAACATGGCAGAGACACTTGCTTTTGTCTGTTTTCATTGCCCTTGGCTCACTCTTGTTTGCTGTTTCACAGATCTTAATTCTTTCTGGCCAACCAGAAGAACCCGGAAGATATTGCAATCAGTTTGGGATATGCTAATCTTGATATTGAGCCTTTTGGTCTCATTAAGAAAATCACAGTGGTTAAATCCCCAGGGTCAAGTGGGATCTATTCTCGTTTACTGAAAGAGACAAGAGAGGAGATTGCTGGGGCCTTGACAAAGATCTTGTTATCCTCTCTTGCTACAGGTTAAGTATCAGGGTACTGAAGATTAGCTAATATTCTTCTTTTGTTTAAGAAGAGTAATAGGAATAATCCAAGAAATCATAAGAGTTGTGAATCTTACATCAGTAGTAGGAAAATTATTGGAAAGACATTGTTAGGGATAACATTTATTAACAATGGCTTATTATGCATAGTCAACATGGATTTGTGTGTAGAAGGTAATGTCTTACAAGCTTGAATTTGTTTTAGGGGAGGTTATGAAGATGGTTGATGGAAATAGGGCAGAGGATGTTGTCTACATGGACTTCAATAAAGCTTTCAGCAGGTGCCACATGATAAGCTCATCCAGGAGATTAAGATACGTAGGATTCAGATTGACTTGGTAGATTGAATTTAAAATTGGTTTAGCCATAGAAGACAGAGAAAAGATGGAGAGATGTTTCTCTGACTGGACATCTGTGGCCTGAGGTGCTTCAACTCTAATGTTTATAATGTGCTCTGGATGAAGATGAGCTGATTAGTAAGACTGCAGATGACATGTGGAATTGTGCACATTGAAGAAGGATGTAAAATGATGCAAATCAGTTGGAGATATGGATGGAGAAATAGTAAATGGAGATTAACCCAGATAAATGCAATGTGTTGCGCTTCAGCAGGTCAAATATAAGTGGAAATAAATGGCAGGACTCTTTGGAGAATTGATGTGTAGATAGATTTTGGGACCCAAATCTATAGCTCACTGAAAGTGGCAACACCAGCAGAGAGCCTGGTAAAGAAGGCAATGCATGTCTACATTGGTTGGGGAGTTGAGTATAAAAATCAAGGGATCATGTTGCAATTGAATAAAACATTGGTTAGGTCTCATTTGGAGTATTCTCTGTGGTTCTGATTGCCATACCATGGGAACAATTTTAAGCTTTGGGGAGGGTGCAGAAGAGGTTCACCAAGATGTTGCCTGGATTAGTGAGTGATAGCTACAAGGATCTTGGATTGTTTTCCCTGGAGTTCTGGAGGCTGATGGACAGCCTGATAGAGGCATAACTAGGGTAGGGAGAATCCTATTCCCGGAGTGGAAATGTGAAATGCTAGAGTATTTTACGCAGACCATGATAGGTGCCTGGAACATGCCACCACATTGTGTGATGGAAACAGATATGATAATGATATTTACAAGGCATTTAGATAGGTACATGAACATGCAGAAATGGAGAGGCATGGACCACATGGAGGCAAATTGGATTCATTTAGTTTGACATCATGGTTGACACAGAATTTGTGAGCTGAAGACCCTGTTCCTCTGCTGTACTGTTCTATGGTCTGCATTTTAATATCCCCATCACCAGACTGCGATCACTTTACTCCCAACACCATTTGTCAATTAGACTCATGTTTAATGTTTACCTGTTGCATAGCTCACTTACATAATTAGCACTGCGGCATGCCTCAAACTCGCATCTCTCAACTTGCATGTCTTTTACAACTGTTCAACCTAGGATGCAACATCACACAACTGCAGATTGCTCGCTGATACACTTTCGTCTCTCTTCCCGCACAATGTGGAATCCAACTGGATTTAGTAAGAATTAATCAGAACCATAATGATCTAAAACAAGCTTTTACTTCCAGCCCTTCTCTGCGCTGTAGCTTTACCTGCGTCGTAGCCGACTGCATTCATGCACTTATGCAAACAATTCTATATTCTGTTTTTGTTTTTCCTTTGTACTACCTCAATGTATTGATGTAATTAAATTACTTGCATGGGTGGTATGCAAAACCATGTTTCTCACTGCACCTCAGTCCATGTGACAGTAATAGGCCAATGTTACCAATGGTGCCATTAGTGCATGATGCAGTCACTGTCTGAGTGCTGCATGGAAAATCAGACAGTTGTTATAATGCTGGCCTTAGACTCTGGATAGATAGCAAAGTGCCCCAGAGGCAAAGGGGAATCACAGCAGACCAGCAATCCAAAGTGTCTGACACAGACATCATGGACTGAAGGGATCTGTTCTTGTGCTGTACTGTTCTATATCCTATTTATCCGAGATCGATAGTCGTTTGCTAAAGGGAGTTCCTAACCTCTACTGTATGCTGGTTTGTTCTATTATCCACAGGCAGCAAAAATAATTCCTACAACTAGCGAAAATATGTTCTCTAATCACTAATGCATATCCCCTTAAACTCTAAAATCTTCCATCAACTCACTCCAAATAGATTGATTGATGTCTCATTTAGTAATTTAATCGATGGAGTTCCGATGTAGTTTCTCCAATCTGCTATGGCAAGTTTGTTCATAGTCCAAGTCTGGTCTAACTAAATGTTGGTATAGATGCTCCATAACTTCTAGCCTTTTCCTCAGTAGCTCTTGAGATAAAATGGCAGTATTTAACTAATCCTTTGTTTATCTTCTGTAATTGTCCACCAGCTTTTGATGACCCATGTACATGGACACTGAAACTCTTTGGATCTCTGTATTTATTACTTGCTTCACTTATTCCGCTGTTTTATGATAGAATTGAAATGACTTTTCAGGCACAGATAGGATGGACTGATTCTGTAATTTACAATTGTCTACAAGTTCCTGAAGGAAAAACAGGAAGCTCAGGAACAGGCTAAGGATGATTGTTGTAATAACAGGGTATGACAAAATGCTTTCTTTGGGTACTGTGGTCGTGGTTGGCCAAAATGAAATTTCATCTTTCATTTTCATTCAGGGTCAGTAACCCTTTCTTCCTCTATTGAGTACTAACACTGTTGCTTACCTGAGTTTGGGAATATAGTTATGAAAGATTATTTTCACCAACTTGGTGTTCTACCACCACTTGGTGGCATGTTGTACCATTATTTCAATGCACTATGGCAAAATGCCACCTGCAGCAAATGTCTTCAGCCTCTCTTTCTCTGGCTAATGCTTCTAGTTCCACTTCTTGCAGCCTTGGTAAAGCTGCACACCTGAGGATATGATAACACTTGACTCTGGAGTGTAATATTGACCAACCTGCCCACTATCACTGAAAAGTGACTACTTACCCAAACTACTGCTTTATGGTGATCATCCAGGAAACTGTCCCCCAGCTAGGACTTCAAATAAGGATGGAAAGGGTTCAGGTTGATATAAAAATAAACTATTAGGAACATAATGCTCATGCCATGAATCACAATTCTTGCTGAATATCCTGAATAAGCACAAAATACTCAATCTATTCCAAACCACATCTTACTAACAAAAAGTCACCCATCAATGAAATCAGATGTACTTATAATTTTTATATTATCTTATTTAAACATTTCTTAGATGTGATTTGCTCCTGTTTCCATGTCTTTTTAAGTTAATCAGATCAAGAGGTAAAAAGGTTGGTCTCCTTCCATTCGTTGTATTAATATATTAACATTTTTGACTGCTGAATCCAGTTTATCCACAGAATACATCTTGTGGTGTTCTAAACATTCATCTGTGAATTCAACTTCAGTTATTATGCTCATTGAGCTGGTTAGTTGTGTCAGCACATTGTACATTACTGAAATCTATTTTATTGACTTCAGTCAAATGAATTTCAGGAGAGTATAACTATGGTTGTTAATGTAGAATGTAGTTAGTGCCACCGGATAGGATATATTTCAAGAAAACTGTATCTTTTATTTATCATTACATCTATTTTACTTGCAAAATTCTCCACTGCAGATATATTTATGAAACACCAGGTTACCAAATACATGGTTAGTGAGGTATGTTTTCAAGGAGTTCCTTAAAGAAGGAGAGATGGATGGCACTCAATTGCCCGCTGTAAAAGCCTTTTCCTTTTCAAGATTTTCCTTTGTTCTTTCTCATAAAACAAGCATGAGGAAATGAGAGCATATTGAGCTAGTGGTTAGCTGAACTGTTCTTTTCAAGATTGAGGATTTTTTGAGTGTTGCTTTTTATCTCTTTTTCCAGCAAGTAGAGACAATTTCTTAATAGCTCTGCATCAAATCCTACGTCAGGAAGAACATTTCGCAGTCCAATAGTTGTAGAATCAAAAGGATCAACCAGAAATTCTGAGCTAAAGTGTCATGGTGGCACTTACAACACACAAGTGACCAGATCATTATACTCTGCGTTGAGGTAATTTGTAAAGATTCTGATCTCCCTAGAGATGACTAGGCTCTGGAAGTTTATGAAGATGACCAGGATAATTCTGTTGCCTACAATGTGGGTGGTGGGTATAAGGAATGAACTGCCAGAGGAGGCGGTAGAAGCAGGTACTATCATAATGGCTGTAAGTCATTTCGACGATCCATGGCTACAAAAAGTTTAGAGGTATATATACCAAGCGCAAGCAAATGGGATTAGCATAGATAGGCATCTTGATCAGCATGGACTTGTTTAACTGAAGGGCTTGGTTCTATGCTGTATAACTCAATGAATCTATGAATCTCTAGTTGCAGATAGTTCGCTGGTCTACTGAATACTTTGGGTGAGGGAGGTGGAAGCAGTGGTATTACTGCAATTGAAGTTCAGCCTTCCCCCACGTACTGTGCTTTCTGTCATAATTCTTGGAGGAAAGATCAAAAACCTGCAGCTGCTGGAAGTCTGCAAAAAAAAAAAACGAAAAGCTGAATGGAAACACCCAGTGAGTCATAGAGTTATGTAGTATAGCAATAGACCCTTCCAGCTATCAGCTCTGTACTATCACTCATTTACACTAATCCAAATGGACAACAAATAAAGCTACAGGTGCTGGAAGCTGAAGCGAAAACAGAAGTGCTAGGAAAATTCAATCAGTCAATTAGCATCTGTGGAAGGAGAAGCCAGTTAACATTTTTAGGTCAGGGACCCTTCCTCAGAAAACTTATTGCATTTAATTCTCTGCACATTCTCATCAGCACCTCCCAGATTCTACAGTATCTCTCACCCACACACAAAGGGAAACTTGCACTGGCCAATTAGCCTACCAGAACATCGTTGACAAGTGGAAGGAAACAAGGTCATCTGAATAGAACCCATGCTGCCACACGGAGAGCGAGTATTTCCCACACAGACAGCACCTGATGTCAGGAATGAATCAGGTTCATTATAATTATGATACATTGTACTTGTTTTATGACACTGTGCTGCCCAAAAGGTCTCATGCCTGAAATATTAAGTCTTTTTTTTCACCAAAGCTGCTGCCTGACAGTATTTTCTGTCTTCTCAGCCTTCTCTCACTGAAGCCTCTCAAGCCAAAGCTTCAACTCCTCACTCTTACAAACTTCATAGAACAGTACAGCACACTACAACACATTATACAGCACATTACAGGCCCTTCAGCCCACAATATAGTGTTGACCTTGTAAACTACTGCAAGATCAATCTAACACTTCCCTCCATTTTTCTTTCAGCCATGAGCCTAAGTAAGAGACTCTTAAATGGCTGTAATGTATTTGCCTCTACCATCACCCCGGTAGTATCATGTGCCCATCACTTGCTGTGTAAAAAAAAACTACCCCTTACATTTCCTCTATACTTTCCTCCAATCACCTTATACCTTCTCATATCAACCATTTCTGCCCTGAGAAAAAGATGCTGGCTGTCCACTCCATCAACAATGCTCCTGTTCATCTTATACAATCAAGTCACCTCCCATCCTCATTCACTACAAAGAGAAAAGCCCTAACTCACTCAACCTTTCCTCAAAGGACATACTCTCTACTCCATGCAGAATTCTGGTAACTCTGCTTTGTACCCTGTCTAAAGCTTCCACATCATTCCTGTAATGAGGTGTGCAGAACAAAATGCAATACTCCAAGTGCTGTCTAACCTCAGTTTTATAGAGCTGCAACATTATCTCATGGCTCTTGAACTCAATCCCCTGACTAATCAAGATCATGTGTCTAACTAACCACCCTATCAACTTGTGCGCCAACTTTGAGGGATCTGTGGACTTGGACCCAAAGATCTCCCTGTTCCTCCACACTGCTAAGAATCCTGCCATTAAACCTGTACTCTGCTTTGAAATTTGACCTTCCAGAGTGTATCAATTTACACTTTTCTGGATCAAGCTCCATCTGCATCTTCTCATTCCACCTCTGCATTCTGTCAATGTCCTGTTGTAACCTATGACAGCCTTCTACACCATCTACAACACCACCAACCTTCATGTCATCTGCAAATGTACTAATCCACGCTTCTACGTCGTCATCCAAATCATTTATAAAATTTACAAAGGGCAGAGGTTGAAGAATAACTCCTTGGAGTTCACCACTGGTCACCAACATCAAGGCAGAATAAGCTCCATCTACTACCACCCTCTGCCTTCTGTGGCAAGCCAATTCTGAATCTATGCAGTGAAGTTTCCCTGGATCCCATGCCTCCCAGCTTTCTGAATGACCCTACCATGGGGAACCTTGTCAAAAGCCTTAATAAAATCCATACGCACCATATCCACTGCTTTACCTTCAACTTATTTTGTCACTTCCTCACAGAATCCAATCGAGCTGTTGAGTCAAGACTTACCCCTTAACAAAACAATGCTGACTAACTCTAATGTCTTCTCATGTCCCAGTACAGCTCTCCTAAATCTCTTCTTAAACTCTTTCTTAGCAACCTTATAACTCTCTAGAGACCTGTTTGATCCTTGCTTCCTAAATCTTAAGTATGGTTTCTTCTTCTTCTTGAATAGATGTTCCATATCGCTTGTCAGCCTTGTTTCTTTCACTCTGCCATCCTTTCTGTGTCTCAATGGGACAAAGCTATCCAGAACCTCATTCAAGTGCTCGGTAAATGACCTCTGCATTTCTGTTGTACATTTGCTGGAGTACATCTATTCCCAATTTATGCTTCCAAGTTCTTGCCTAACAGCATCATTTGCACTCCCCCAATTAAATATTTTGCCATACAATCTGCTCCTATACCTGTCCAGGGCTATGGTAAAGGCCCGGGAGTTGTAGTCACGGTCTCTGGGCTGAGAGATCTCTCACCTGACCAGATTCATTGCTTAGTTCTAGAACCAGTATGGCCTCTCTGCACATTGTGTCAGGAATCCCTCTTGGACACACCTAACAAATTCCACCCCATCCAAACACTTTGCACTGGGTAGGCGCCAATCAATAATAGGAAAGTTGAACTCATCCATACAAACAATCCTGTTTCTGCACCTTTCCAAAATCTGCCTCCTACTCTGTTCCTCAGTGTCTCTGTTGTTATTGGGGTTGTGTGGAATAGCTCCAACAGAGTGACTGTTACCTTCCTGTTTCTAGCTTCTACCCGTACTGAACCAGTAGATGATCTCTTCACATCATCTCTTTCTGCAGCATTTTGTTTGATTTATTCTCATATCAATACCTTAGAGAGTAGAGGTCTTGTATTTCTTAGTCCTGTGAATCCTAGGTCTCAGCATCTCCACTTTAGTTATAAATGAGCTAGTTACATTCTTGCCATTAGACTAGGAAAACTATTTGAAACACCTTTTTTGCAGCTAACTTGCAAGCTTCACGGACCAGTCAGCATTGAATAGTAACACTGCGTCAAAGGACATTTCCAGGCTTGAGTCAAATTGGGTGCAAGTAGCACAGCGACGTACCTTGGTAGTCTGGCTAATAAACCCTGTCTTCAGTCTATACAACATTCCTCCTTGATCGTGTATTTGGATTCATCGACATCCATTTTACATTCATCATGATTAGATTTCTTGAAGCAGTCTGACACCTACATTTATGTGATGGAAACGATATAAATATAGACTGTAGCAGTAGTATAGATCTGTAGTGCTGCTCTCAATTCCACATTTAATGATTCTTTCTACACATTTTGGAAAGGTTGAATGGTCAGAATAAAAACCATGAATTAAAATTAATAAAGATCTATATTCCGGAGTTGTGGAAATGATCTTGTAATGAAAATCCGGGACTTGTCTCATGACCTGGAGCTCCAATGTGATAAGGAATTGCTTATACTTCAAGTAGTTCTGCAATATAGATGACAAAAACAATAAACAAAGCTAGTGGAGCAGAAATGTAATTGAGCAACAGCTGAAGGAATTTGTAAGAAGGTTCAGTGTGGAAACTTTCAAGTCCATAAACTTATACAAAATTACTTAAAGCACCTTTGTAGAAGCAAGTGTCTTCTGAGATAATCGCAGTGAGGCAGTCACTCCTGCTGAGAGCCAGGTCAGTAAGATTGATTGCTTATTCAAATCATACCAGAAGAAAAAAAATAAGGGATGAACACCTGCCAAAAAATAATTGTTATCGTAATTATAAATGCGAGCTCAATTGGAGTAAATTGAGGCTTGGGTTGAGTTGTTCTCCGATCTTGGCAATCCATTTGCAAACATTTCGTTACCATATTAGGAAACATCATCAGTGCATTGCTCACTTGTGGTGTGTCCTTCAAATGCTTGGCTTTTATATACTTATGAATACCTATTTTATATACTGATTGATACGTATATAAAAGCCAGGCAGTTGGAGGACACACTACAAGTGAACAGCGCACTGCTGATGTCTCCTCGTATGGTGACAAAATGTTTGCAAATGGATTGCCAAGATTGGCAAACAACTCAACCCAACAACAAACCACCCGAACTACTCATTTTTTGAGTTATTTCCAAATTGAGACTTGCTTTCCCAACTGCATAAAAATCATAAATTAGTTCTGAAAAGAAGCAATGGCTACAATTCCACATTGTCATGGATTAATTCTGAATTAAATTTTCCTTGCTATAGAGTTAAAATTGTCTGTGCTGGTGGTGTACCTGCTGGTATCTGCACCTGGACTTTGGAACAAGAAGTCCAGGGTTTGAATCCAGCTGGCTCCTTGCATGCTTTCCATCATTCTGGGTTGAGAGTTGAGCTAGTAACCTGACCTCGTAAAATAGATAAACGCTAAAGAAGCAGCAAGGTTGCCACCCGATGTGGCACATAAGGTGTGGGGAGAAACATTTTATAATTAAAGCTGAGCAAAAAGCAAGCTGCTAGGCAGTATCAGCAGAGGGAATTGCCCAGATTTCAGCATCTGCAGTCTATGCCTCTGTATTAAAAATAAAAGTTATTGCAGGGGATTATTGTTGCAAAATTAATGCCCTAATGTTCAGAACTGCTATTTGCCTCTTTCTGGATTGGCTTTCCATGCATCAACACAAGATATACTGGTAGTTGGATGAGTACTCACCATCTGGAACTTTGTCTTCCATGAATATATCAGGCAGGATGGGAATTATTATGTCTTGTAACTCCAAAACATGAGAGCCAGGAATGTGAGTCTAATTTCATCTTTGCTTTTAAGTGAGGTGTGCATATATGACGTGGTGGCGTGATGACGCATGCCATTCACGTACTTTTACGTGTATCCCACAATACATTTAGCAAACAAAAAAGAATGCTTAATCAACAATATATTTACAATATTATTCAAAATCACTGAAATATTAAGTACACAAAAGTCATCCCTGCTTAGCTACAAACTCCAACTCAATATAGAATGCATCTCAACTTATATATACAGCACGGTGCATAATAAATGTTTAAATTGTTCCATTCAGGCCTTAAGATTCAAAAGATTTAAAGGCTTATAGATTTGAATAAATCCTACAGAACTGATAGCTTTTGTGTACATTCACATGGCTCCACCGAAGCAGATTTTAAGAGGATCATGAATATGCTGAGAATGGAAATATATGGAGCACATGCAGGCAGAAGAGATCAGCTTAATTCGGCATTGTCTTTGCCTAGACCTGATGGGCCAACCCAAGAGGCCTGTCCCTATGAATGGACTGTTCTATGCTTTATGTTTGATAACTTCTTTCAGAGAATGCTGAAAATGTAATTCTCAACTTTCAAGGGTTGCAGAGACTAGATCATTTGAGGGTTGCATATAATTTTTGAAAAATCATGAAATAGTGGGTGTAGGGAAACTGGTACAGGAGAGGTGACACAGTGAGAATTTTTTTTTCAGGAAAATAGGAAAATGTGATTCTTATCTGCTGCCCCACCTCTCAACCACTCCTGCCTTTAACCAGAATGTCAAATGAGGGACTGCACAGTTCTTCATTTTAGGGTGTGAAGAATATAGTGCCCAGAATGCTGGAGTGAATAGAGGGAACTAGGGAAGAAGTTAAAAAGCAAGATTTCAAAGGGAATAATCTGTGGATTACTCCCAACGCCATGTGCTAGTGAGGGTAGGATTAGGAGGATATGGCAAATGAATGTATGGTTGTAAAATCTGGGGGTAAGAAATCAGATGTTTGAACTTCTGAGATCTCCTCTGCAGAAGAGGTGACGTGTACAAGAGGGATTGGTTCCGTCGGCACTGGAAGGGGTCCTATATCCTGGCAAGTTGATTTTCTAGTGCTATCAGGGTGGGTTTAAACTAGATTAACAGTAGGGTGGGGTCCCAAGCATCAGGGAGGTAAATGATAGGTTGGAAAGTGACACAGAAATGAGTAACTGATTGAGAATGACAAGCTGGAGAATGGCTAAGAGTGAGGAAAGCCAATTTGATGATATTGGATTTATTTCATCATCAGAGATCTGAAAAGTAAGGCAGATGTACTTACAACTTGGATAGCTATGTGCAACTGTGACATTATTGCCGTTATCAAGACATTGCTCAGGGAGGGACAGGACTTCCTTAACCAGTAGCCCTGGATGAACCATGAGATTCATATTCTGCTAAGGTCCAGATCAGTGGGATTCAGATCTGGTGACAAAATTAAATACCACAGGCCTAGGTATAATCTCCTGAAAGACATCTCACATGCGAAGCAGCAATTTTAGACCAAATTTGAATCACCGGAGGATGCTCGACAGCTGTGGCAGGGCTTGAATTCAATCACATCCTACAAAATAAACCAAGCAACGTGTGTGGCAATAAGCTTCTCTTCCAGGTGAGCTCAGTGCCTTGTGCTCACTTTGACCAGTAAAACAGAGAGGCACTTTCATGAACACCCACAGTCCCCGATAGCTCTGTGATTTCAGTCTCTGAGACTGACGTGATCGCATCCGTCAGGAGGGTGAACCTACAGAGAGCAGCCAGCCCAGATAGGGCACCTGGCTGAGTAGTGAAGACCTGTGCTGATCAGCTGATACCTTTAACCTCTTGCTTTGGCAGTCTGAGGTACCCACCTGCTTCAAGCAGGCTTCAATTAGACCGGTGTCTAAGAAGAATGTGGTAACAAGCCTCAATTTCTATTGTCCAGAAGCACTTACATTCACTGTGATGAATTGTTTTGAGTGGGTGGTAATGAAACATATCATCTGCTGTATAAGAAGCGACTTGGATCCACTCCAATGTGCCTACTGTCACAACAGGTCCCCAGCAGATGCCATTTCATTGGCTCTTCACTCAATCCTGGAACATATGTTCAGTGAAGATGCATATATAAGGATACTCTTTATTGGCTACAGCTTGGCATTCAGTACCATCATCCCCTATTCAAGAAGCTTCAAGACCTTGGCCTCAATACCCCCTTGTGCAATTGAATCCTTGCAGACCCCAGTAAGTCCAGATTGGCAACTTTAAACTCCTTGCTGTTATCATTTCAGAGGGTCTGTTCTAGGACCAGTATGTAAGTGCTATTATGAAGAGAGCACAGCAATGCCTCTACTTTTTTAGAAGTTTGCAAAGATTCAGCATGTCGCCTAAAGGTTAGGCAAAATTCTACAGATGTGTGGTGGAGAAATATTAACTGGTTGCATTCTAGCCTTGTATGGAAACACCAAGGCCCTTGTACAGAAAAGCCTACAAAAAGTAATGGATACAGCCCAGTCCAACATGCGTATACCCTTCTCCATTACTGAACACATCTACATGAAGTGCTATTACAGGAAAGCAGCATCCATCATCAAGGACCTCCAACAATATGGTGACATATATGTACTTCGATAATAAACTTACTTTGAACATCAAACTTCTGACCATCAGCTTAATAGTCTGGGATACGGTTGCTGTAGGTGGGACAAAGACAGAGGAAAGGTGGTAGGAGTTGCATTTTTAATTAAGAGGAATGTCACGCAGTAGTCCGAGGTGAAACTACTGAAGTGTCATCCATTCAAGCTTTATGGGTGAAGCTGAGAAGTAAGAAGATCACACAGTTGGGATTGTACTACAGGTCCACATATAGCAGCGGAAATTAGAAGAACAAATATGAAAGGAGACTATGGAGAGTAAGATAAAACAGAGTAAAGCTATGACCACTGTTACATATCCCGTGAGCATGATGTAATTGTCTTGTGAGCATTATGTCATTATCTCGTGATGGGCATGATGTAGTTGTCTCGTGACTGTGGGGTGATGTGACATCATGTGATGGCGTGGTATGAAAGAAAAAGCCCACCACGGTGACGCAGTTCTCATTTTTATTTTTAGTGTAACTTTGTGTCGGCAGTTTCGAAAATCACTGCCAGTTTTTGTTTGTTGCACCTTTGGTTTTCCTTTACAGTCCAGTATCGGAGAGTGAAGACATTATCAGAATTATCCGAGGATTGGGTAAAGTTAATGTCGTTCAGCTTCTTGGGAATGATTGACGTTTTTAATCTTCATTCGGAAATTGTGGCATGCACATTTGAGTAAAACCCCTGCCGGGGGGGAAGGTTTGTGCAGTGACCACCCTCCAGTCAAAAAGTCAGTTCCTTTATTTCTTCATGATTCCTTTGGACAAGGCATCTCTCGGCTGAGATAGACAGATTCATCGTTGCTTCGAAGAAATCGTTGTTTTGGGGAAGTCTCTCCTTAATGACTGTATAAATCACATGGACTTTTGAATTTACCACTTAAGTCTGTGCTTGGATGAGAACTCTTTAAGAACAGTTTGTAAGTTTGACAGTTTGTTCAATATAGTCGCTTAACTGTTAACTTCCAGTTAAGTTAGTCGTTGTTCACTTTTCGATGTTTCGAGTAGAGGTTAATAAATATCGTTGTTTGTTTATAAAACCTGACTCAATTTCATATCCACTATTGCTGGACACGTAACACCACCCAATTAAGAATAGTTTGGTTGTCATAGTAGCGTTGTCATCTTAACTTTCCTAATAGTCTGGGATTGCCATACTATCAAGGGCTTGGAATTTGTTAAGTGCATTTAGGAAAGTTTTCTTGGGCAATATATAAAAGGTCCTTCTAGAAGAAGGCAATCCTTGACTTATTCTTGGGTAACAGGCCGCTCAAATGACTGAAGAGACAATGGGAGAGCATTTTGGGACAAGTGGCCATAGTTCCATTAATTTTAAAATTGCTATGGAAAAGTACAGAACTGGACCACAGGTGAAGTTCCAAACTGGGGCAAGTCAAATTTTGACAGTATGAGACAGGAGCTTGCATAGGTTGATCGGAGTAGGTTGTTTGCAGGCCAAGGGATCACAGGCAAGTGGAAGGTTATAGAGATGTGAGATTGTGAGAGCACAAGGTCTGCACATTCCTGTTAGAGTGAAAGGCAAGGATAGTAGGAATAGGAAGCCCTGGATGAGAAAGGATATTGAGGCCCTGACTTGGTAAAATAGTCTTGGGTCAAGGGCAGGTAGATGAGATCAAGTGAATCCTTGGGGGAATACAGATGATGCAGGAGTGTAAGATTAAGGGAGATTCAGAGATTTAAAAAATATATTAGAGGAAGAGTAACTAGACAGAGAGAGAATGGGTCCTTCAAAGACCCAAGGGGACACCTTTGTGTGGAATTTTAAGAAATGGGTAAAGTCCTTACATAACATAGAACATAGAACATAGAACATAGAATAGTACAGCACGGTACAGGCCCTTCGGCCCACAATGTTGTGCCGACCCTCAAACCCTGCCTCCCATATAAGCCCCCACCTTAGATTCCTCCATATACCTGTCTAGTAGTCTCTTAAACTTCACTAGTGTATCTGCCTCCACCACTGACTCAGGCAGTGCATTCCACGCACCAACCACTCTCTGAGTAAAAAATCTTCCTCTAATATCCCCCTTGAACTTCCCACCCCTTACCTTAAAGCCATGTCCCCTTGTATTGAGCAGTGGTGCCCTGGGGAAGAGGCGCTGGCTATCCACTCTATCTATTCCTCTTATTATCTTGTACACCTCTATCATGTCTCCTCTCATCCTCCTTCTCTCCAAAGAGTAAAGCCCTAGCTCCCTTAATCTCTGATCATAATACATACTTTCTAAACCAGGCAGCATCCTGGTAAATCTCCTCTGTACCCTTTCCAATGCTTCCACATCCTTCCTATAGTGAGGTGACCAGAACTGGACACAGTACTCCAAGTGTGGCCTTAATGTGGCATTAAGTGTCCTTAATGAATATTATTCATTATTTTTTACCTCAGAGAAAGACATGGGGCTGGGGTAGGGTGTGCTGTTGGGGGTAATCTACATTACAGTAGAGTTGGTACTGGATGTCTTAGAAAGCATGAAGGTAGACGAATATCCAGTGTCTGACCATGCATATCCAAAAGCACTGTGGGAGTCTGGAGAATAAATTACAGGAGCCCTGGCTAAGATGCTTGCATCATCAGACCACAGGTGAGGTGCCAATAGATTGGAGGGTAGCGAGTGTTGTGTCTTTATTTAAGAAAGATGGCAAAGAAAAGCCAGGGAAATATATGCCAGAAAGTTTATCATCTGTGTTAGATGACTTACTGGAGAGAATTCTGAGGAATAAGAGGTACGTATATCTGGAAAGACAGGGGAGTCAGCATGGCTTAGATCATGGGAGATCATGTCTCAGGAACTTGATGGAGTTTTTTCTTGATATCACCTGGAAAGTTGATGGAGGGTGGTAGAAGTGGTTTATATGCATTTTAGTATGGCCTTCGATGGTTCATTAAGATTGCTATAGCCAGGAGCGGTAGTGGAGTCAACCTCACACTACTTATTAAATATTCCCAATGGCATGTGACTCAAACACCTCTGACAACTAAGTCCAACTCCTGGCTTTTCTGCGTCAGTTAACTACTAAGCCCAGCAGAACCATTTCTACTGACAGAAAAGGCAATGATAGGTTACTGACACCTTAAAACCAGTCATTTTGGGCAGATAGGGCTTGTCAGCCATGGTGGGCAGCTCATCTAGGAGAAGAAGAACTCTGATTTCAAACCTCCTCTGCCTTGTGGCTATACCCACTCATGGGGAAGGCATTCTCCTGAGGGAAAAATCTGGGGCTGGATTCCCTAAGGCAGTCCTATGTTAAATTCAACACTGACTCCCCACTCCTGCAATGCCTCCAGTGCCAAACTGTATTGATCTCTGTCATTCATTTATGTTCATCAGATGTGTGGAGAGAGGGAGATTGCTACATGGACAACAGTTTGCTCTCCTCCTTGTACTGTCCAGGCTTGTGTAGCTAGACAACTAAGATCCAACATCCATGATTGACCCTGACCAACAGAGGCTGCAGCAAATCCTCTGATAAGATTCCACGTGATAGGCTGCTCCAAAAGGTTGGACCACCTACAATCCAGGGGGAGCTAGCAAATTGGATGCACAATAAGTTTGGTTGTTAAAAAGCAGGGGCAATGATCTGGAGACCATGATTAGTGGTTTGCCTCAGGATTGGTGTAGGGTCCTTTACTGTTTGTCATCTGTTTCAAAGATTTGGATAAGAATATACAGAGCATGGTTTTTAGGTGATACTAAAACAGATGATATAGTGGACAATGAAGAATGTTTTTAAATATTATGGGGACTTGTGATCAGCTGAAGAAGTGGGCTGAATAATGGCAAATGCAGTTCAATTTGGATAAGTATAAGATGTTGAATTTTGGAAAATCACATGCAGATTGACTTTTACCATGAACAGCACAGGCCTGGGGTGAGTTCTAGATCAGTGGGACATTGGAGTACAATTATATGGCTCTCTGAAAGTGGAGTCACAGGTGGCCAAGGCGGTAAAAAAAAGGCTTTTGGTTTTTTATCTTTTATTAATTAGTGCAGTCAGTATAAAATTTGGTGGTGTGGGGGTCGTGGTGCAGTTTTTCAGGACTCTGCCGAGGCTGCACTTGAAATATGCTGTTCAGCTTTGGTTGCACTGCTCCAGGAATAAATATTTTTAAATTGCAAAGGGTACAGAAAGTGTTTCCAGGACTTGAGGGACTGCATTATAGGGAGAGGCTGGACAGGGTAGAACTTTATTCCTTCAAGAGTAGGAGATGGGAAAGTGATTTTGTCATGATATATAAGATCATGAGGGGCATAGATCGGGTAAATTCACTCAGTCTTTTTCCCAAGGCTGGTGAATCCATAACTGGAGGGAATAGATTTAAGGTGCGAGGGGAAAGATTTAAGAGGAACTTGAGGGGCAAATGTTTTACACAAAGGGTCGTATCTATGTGGAAGGAGCTGCCAAAGGAAGTGGTTGCGGCAGGTATCATAACTTATAAAGACAGTTAGACATACAGATAGATTGGAAGGGTTTAGAACGTTATGGGCTAAGTTCAGGCAAACAGGACTGACTTGAATGGGGCGTCTTGACTGGCATCGACAAGCTGGGCTGAACAGCCTGTTCCATGCTATTTAATTCTATGACTCTATACTTTGCCATGAAGAAAATGAAGAGTAGCCTGTATTTGAACCTGAGATTGTGTTTATTAACATCTTGTTGCATTCCTTTACAGTGCTGGTAGTTTGGAAAACAACAGTGCTAATGCCAGAATGCCTAGCTGAAAATACTTCAAGTTCACTAGACATTTAGACCCAGCCTTGTCTCTCTTCAATAACAATTCAATATTCCTTGGCAGAGTTTCTGCGTTCATCTCCATCTCAGTGAGAATGTGAGATTTTCTTTGGTGGCTCTTTGCTTAGTCTTTGACCCTTGTTCTGCTGTCATTGTCAGATTGCACAGAGGAAAATATTCTTTAAAAGGGGAACGTCCAGTGGATCCGTCTGATTGATATCTCAATTGATGAAGCAATTTAATCAGACCTGGCTGTGACAGGCCAGAACAGACTCTGATATTCTGTCAAAGAAAGAGTAAAGATATTAAGGTTGTGCATGATAACAAATGCTGGTTAAGTGAAATAGCTGCACATCTCAGAAGATGTGAACAGAATACAATGTGACAAGACAGAAGGGCAACTTTTAATTTGAGGATCCACTTTTAACTAGGATTCTCAAGGGGATAAGGAGAAAGGAATGGGCATTATATCAGTTGGCTGCTTTATTAAACAGTTGATCACCTTGAAAAAGCAGTATGTAATTCTGGCCGTAAAAGAGAGTGTTCAAAGTTGAAAATAAATTTATTATCAATGTACATACTGTATATGTCACCATATGGCAATCCTGAGATCCTGAGATCCCTTTCCCTGTAGACAATCGCAGTAAGTACAAGAAACTCAGTAGAATCAATGAAAGACCACACCCACAGGTGTAACAACCAATATGAAAGAAGAAACAAACTGTACAAGTACAAAAAGAAAGGAGTAATAAAGAAATAATAATAATAAATAAATCTATAACTAATAAATATCATGAATATTCAAGGTTTTTAGAAGTGAGTCCAGTTTAGCTGAAACAGTTCAGTGATGGGGTGAGTAAAGTTCGGTGAAGTTGAGTGAAGTTATGTCCTCTGGTCCAAGAGCCTGATGGTTACGGGGTGGTAACTGCTCCTGAACCTGGTGGTGCAGGCCCTGTGGCTCTTGTACCTTCTTCCTGATGGCAGCAGTGAGAAGAGAGCATGGTGTGGAGGGTGGGGGTCTTGAGTGATGGATGTTACTTTCCTGGGACAGCACTTTCATGTAGACGTGCTCAATGATGGAGGTGGCTGCATCCGCTACTTTTTGCTGGCTTTTCCACACAAGGGCATTGGTGTTTCCAGACCGGGCCACAATACTGCTGTATTTGTTATGGAGGGATAGTGCAGAGCACACCAGGACACCAGCATGCAGGATGCTCAACAGAACTTCGATAACCCTCCTTGTACAGCATGTGAACTCCCCCCCATGTGAGAGCGGCTAACTGAGTTGCATAGGACTAACTCATTAACAACCACTACGTCCCCATTCTTGAAAATAAGAAAAACTAGGCATGTACTTTTTGTCTATAGAACTATATTGAAATTATAGTCATTGAAATTGAGCGATTCCATTCACTTTACCCATTGCACATAACTTACCCTCTTGACATAAACATAAAAAAGAATTGCCAACATCATAACTGTCTTTCTCTTTGTTTTAGTGGTTTCTCTCTCTCTTTCTCCTTGTTTTCCTGTTTTTTTCCAATTCTTTTTTGTTAAAGGTTCCATTTGACAAGGTTCCACATGGTAGGCTTATTCAGAAAGTCAGAAGGCATGGGATCCAGGGAAGTTTGGCCAGGTGGATTCAGAATTGGCTTGCCTGCAGAAGGCAGAGGGTGGTGGTGGAGGGAGTACATTCAGATTGGAGGATTGTGACTAGTGGTGTCCCACAAGGATCTGTTCTGGGACCTCTACTTTTCGTGATTTTTATTAACGATCTGGATGTGGGAGTAGAAGGGTGGGTTGGCAAGTTTGCAGACGACACAAAGGTTGGTGGTGTTGTAGATAGTGTAGAGGATTGTCAAAGATTGCAGGGAGACATTGATAGGATGCAGAAGTGGGCTGAGAAGTGGCAGATGGAATTCAACCCGGAGAAGTGTGAGGTGGTACACTTTGGAAGGACAAACTCCAAGGCAGAGTACAAAGTAAATGGCAGGATACTTGGTAGTGTGGAGGAGCAGAGGGATCTGGGGGTACATGTCCACAGATCCCTGAAAGTTGCCTCACAGGTGGACAGGATAGTTAAGAAAGCTTATGGGGTGTTAGCTTTCATAAGTCAAGGGATAGAGTTTAAGAGTCGCGATGTAATGGTGCAGCTCTATAAAACTCTGGTTAGGCCACACTTGGAGTACTGTGTCCAGTTCTGGTTACCGCACTATAGGAAGGATGTGGAAGCATTGGAAAGGGTACAGAGAAGATTTACCAGGATGCTGCCTGGTTTAGAGAGTATGCATTATGATCAGGGATTACGGGAGCTAGGGCTTTACTCTTTGGAGAGAAGGAGGATGAGAGGAGACATGATAGAGGTGTACAAGATAATAAAAGGAATAGATAGAGTGGATAGCCAGCGCCTCTTCCCCAGGGCACCACTGCTCAATACAAGAGGACATGGCTTTAAGGTAAGGGGTGGGAAGTTGAATGGGAATATTAGAGGAAGGTTTTTTACTCAGAGAGTGGTTGGTGCGTGGAATGCACTGCCTGAGTCAGTGGTGGAGGCAGATACACTAGTGAAGTTTAAGAGACTACTAGACAGGTATATGGAGGAATTTAAGGTGGGGGCTTATATGGGAGGCAGGGTTTGAGGGTCAGCACAAGATTGTGGGCCGAAGGGCCTGTACTGTGCTGTACTATTCTATGTTCTATGTTAAAGAACAGTCTCATTTTGTGAAACGTTTTCAACATTAGAACTCCTTTTTTAAAAACACTAAATCTAATGGACGTCATGGTACTTCCTGAACACTGACAAAGTGAGAGGAATATTCTGTGTCTTTAGTCACTTGCCCTAAGCTATTTATGGAGTATATCTCTGTGAAAAACAAACATATCTGTATAGATTCCTGGAAGTGTTAGAGCGGATGGAGATTCTTGAACAGGTGCATCCACCTCAGCTGAGTGGCCCTTGTCATAAGGAGCAGGCCACTGTTTCTTCCTCTACCTTTCATGGACTTTGTAAGGCACATGAGTGCACACCTGTTCTGCTTGACTTCACCTCGTGCTGTTCTGATCACAAACAACTGTGGTGCATTCTGCTGGACTATTGGTACTTCGGCGAATTGGTCTGAAATCCAAAAAACTTCACCGCTTCTGAGTAGTGACAAAGAATTTGCTCTGTGTCTGAGATCATGTATGTTCTTCATTTTCTCACGGTGTGTTGTCTCAAAATTTCTCACTTGGTCTAAGTCCAGTAAGTGAGGTTGGAGAAAAGGAGGAAGAACAGGCAGGCTTGTTCAGTTTCTGGCCCATTGACAGCTCTGATGCACTGCAGCCATTTACAAGAAGTGTGGAGTGATAAGCTAGTAGTGCTTTGTAGGGCTCTTTTGCCTTCAGTAGGAGGCTCTTAACAGCTCGCACTGCTCTTTCCACTTCTCCATTTGCCTATGGGCACTATGGCTTGCTTGTCTGGAGTTTGAACTCAGTCCCTTGCAAAGGCTTTGAATTCTGACCTGTTGAATTGTGGACCGTTGTCTGACACAAGTGTCTCTGGTATTCCATGGTGAGGGAATACAGCTTTCAGGTGCTGTATAACTGATGCTGAGGATGTAGCGGACAGCTTGGACACCTCAATATTCTGTGAGTAGTAATCTACAGTGAGAAGATGTTTGTCTCTTTTCAGCTCAAAAATGTCTGTGCCTACATTTTGTCATGGAAAGTTTGGGAATTCTGTGGGACAGAGGGGTTCAGCATGAGTTTTGTGCAGTTTTCTGCATGCTTTATATTGCTTTAAGTAGTCTTCCAGCTGTGTGCCCAGCCAAGCCACTACAAGGCTTGTCTTGCTGTTAAGCAACATTTTTGATGACTTGATGCCCTTGGTGGATCTGACTGAAGATTTTGGCATGCATAGAAGAAGGAATGATGAGTCTGCAGCTCTTTAGCAGGAAGCCCATCAAGAATGGTGCATGTGTCTCTTTGAAACTAGTAAGGTCTGAGTTCATGAGTTCCTTTTGGAACAGTTGGCCATCCACGTTCACAGCATTGCATGGCCTTTGTGCAGATTTGGTCCTTTTTCAACTCAACACAAATTTCGTCCAGTTTATGCTGTGATGCAGGAATGCTTTCACATACCTGAGCTAAGTAGATGTTGGTATCTTCCATGAGGGCGGAGTCACCTTCCGTCTACTCACTTTTGCATGGTATCTTGACAGAGTGTCTGGTGTTGTGAAAGATTTGCTGGGAACATGTTCAATGTCATAACTGTATCGCAAAAGCCTTATTCTGAATCTTTGCAGACATGGAGGTAAGTCATCCAAGTGTTTTTGTCATGGTCCAGTCCGTAAAGTCTACGTTCCGGTTCACGGTCCGGTCCGTGGACTCTGGGCTCTGGGTCTTCCGGCTGTCTCTTGTTTCAGTTGGGCTTAATCATAGGCACCTGATGCTCATCTTGAGACTGGGAAAATAAGTGGCCCTGGGTTCAAGTGTGGTTGCTGGTTCATCTCGTCAGTATCCTGTCCTCGCCTCCCTGGGGTAAGTCAGGCCATCTTTGCCGTTACCCTGAGGCTGGACTGTTCCCTTCCCTTCCCCTTCCTTCTGAAGCCTTGCCCGCAACCTTGTCAAGTTCTACCACTGGAGCAAGACTGGAGCCTTGCTGTGTCAAGATAAGGAACCGTCTATCGTTGAGTTGGAACTGTCCCTGTGTCCACACCTTCGCTAGGTAGGTCCGGCCATTTGCCACTACCTAGAGTAGGGAACTGTCTCATCATGTTCAGCATTCTGTGTAGAGTCCTGGCCCCAAGTTCTGTTCCCAAGGAGTGGACTTGGCTCTGTGCTCACTGTACGAGTCCCGGTCCTATGTCCTGTTCCCAAGGAGAAGTCCCGGCTCTGTGTTCCATGTCCCTGTGTTCTTATCCCTCAAGTTCAAGGCTCCGTGTTCCTGTGCTTTAGACCAAGGCTCTGTGTTCTGCATTCCTGTCGTCCCAAGTCCAAGGTTCCGAGGTTCCTGTCGCCCAAGTTCAAGGCTCGGTTATTCCTGAGTACCAAGTCAAGGCTTTGTGTTCTCATCCTGCCCGCGTTCTTCGTCCTTTGCTGGAGTTCCCTCGTCCTGTACTGGAGTTCCCTCGACTTGCCCAGGAGTCTCTCGTTCTGTCCTGTAGCCTTGCCAAGACCACATCATGTCTTCGCCTAGTTCTGGAGTCCGAGTCTGAGTCAAGACCCAGGTTTTGGGTCCTACTCCAGTCTCTGGCTCGGAGTCCGAACCCAAGCCTCGTCATGTCCTGGCCTCAAAGAACCCAAGTCTTGTCATGTCCTCGTCTCGAAGTGCCCAAGCCATGAAGAACCCAAGCCATGTCCAGTCCTGTAGCCACGTCATGTCCTTGCCTAGTTCTGGGGTCCGAGCCCGAGTCAAGACCCAAGTCCTTGTCCAGTCTCCGGCTCAGAGTCCAAGCCCAGGCTCCTAGTTCCTAGTTCCTACTTCCCAGTTCCTTGTCCTGGTCCTGCTTGCCTAACCAATGGCCTAGCCCAGGTCTGTGTTCTTGTCCCAGCTCTCTAGTCAAGTCCTGTTCCTAGTACTTCAGTGTCTGTGTCTTGCATTTGGGTCTGCCAGCAATGCCCCCCACCCCCACCCCCCCGTTATGACAGCTTTGAGCTGAGGAGGCTGAGAAGTGCCTTGTGGTCTGTTTCAAGTGGGACTTTAGTGTCCATCAAGTAGCAGCTGAGTGTTCACAAGCCCACATGACAGCCAATGTATCCTTGTCAATTTGGGCATAACACTGTTCAGTAGGAATCTGTACTCTTGATACATATGCCACTGGATTACAAACACCACTGCAGCGCTGCATGAGTGCTGCCCCTAGGCCAAAGGAAGAGGTATCTGCTGAGACCCTGGTTGCTTTGTTCGGATCAAAGAATGAAAATTTTGGCAGAGAGGTAAATTCTCCTTTAAGTGATGAAAATGACTTCTCCTGTGGTGCATCCCAGGTCCAATTGTTTCTCTGAGAGAAGAGGTTACATAGTGGCTTTGTTTTCTGGAATGAACTTACCCAGCTGGTTTACCATGCCAAGGAGACTCTGGATCTCTGATACATTCGTAGGTTCTTCCATGTTCTGAACTCCTGCTAGTTTGTCCAAATCTGGGTGCACCACTGTTGAGGACAGTTTGTGGCCTAAGAACTTTACATCCAACTTTGCAAATTTGCATTTCTTTTTGTTCAGTGTGATTCCAGCCTGTTTCAGTTTCACCAAGGCAGCTTCCACTGTTTTGTCTTGTTCCTCACTTGAGCCTCTGAAGATGAGTATGATGGCAGACTACTCCTTCCAGTCCCTCCAAAATTTGGTTCATCCTTGTCTGAAAGAGTTCTGGGGCTGATGAGATGCCAAAAGGGAGTCTCTTGAAAGCATAGTTTATCCATATGTTGTGATAAAGATTGTGAGCTAAATGCTTCTGCCAGAACTCTGAGCTTGCATCTAGTTTGGTGAAGAACTTTGCTCCACCCAGCATACCCAATGTGCACTCAACAGAGGGCAGAATAAACTTCTCCCGGCTCACAGCATTATTCAGTTTTATTAGATCAACACAGATCTTCACTGTGCCATCTGGCGTGAGAACAGGAACAATATCTGCACACAAGTCAGTAGGTCCGTTCACTTTAGTTATGATGTCAAGTGTCTCCATTCTCTCAAGTTCAGCTTTGACTTTGCTCATCGATGGGACTGGGTTACTGTATGCCTCGCCATGGTCAGAGAGTAGGACATCACTTCTGACCTCTGATGGATATGGTACTCTTATTTCAGTACCCCCAGGTCTGTGAACAACTCTGGGTACTTCTTCTGCCACTAAACATTATTTAGCAAATCCAACCTTGCAATGAGGTTCATCATCTCGCTGGCATGTCATTCCACTAGTTTTGAAAAGAGATTCTGAACAACATAGCCATCCTCTTTTAACTCGAACACGAGAAGATCTGCAGATGCTGGAAATCCAAGCAACACACACAAAATGCCGAAGCAACTCAGCAGGCCAGGCGGCATCTATGGAAAAGGGTAGACAAGTCCTGATGAAGGATCTCCGCCTGAAACGTCGTCTGTTTACTCTTTTCCATAGACGCTGCCTGGCCTGCTGCGTTCCTCCAGCATTTTGTGTGCATTCCTCTTTTAATTGTTATGGATGGAGGTAGTAAATATTCCTTTCACACCGAAATTGTTTCCCTGGCCCCATGAGCACTTTCTTTATTGCCTTTAGCATAATGCCTGTTTTCTTCACCAGTTTTGTGACCGGACATTCAGGAATGGCTGTGTCAGTGTCCATTTTGAACATCACTGGCTCATTTTGCGACTGAACAGTAGTACACCAGCTTTGTCTATCTGAATCTAGAGCCCCAAGGAAAGCTCTCTCTCTTCTTCTGAATCATGGTCTTCTTTGACCTCCTGAAGGACTGTTTCTGAGTGACACTGGCTTTTATAATGGCCAGCTCTGTTGCATTGGTGGCATTTCACTTCTGTTGCTGGACGGAGCTCTTTGACATAGAATGGAGACTTGTCGCATCTCCTGCAATTGGATAGTTTACCTGTCCTTTGTTTTGCTTGTTTGTTTTGATTGAGTTGACTCTTTCTGTCGTCTTTCCGACTGCACCTTGTTTGTATCTGTCTTTTTGTATAGCTTCTAGCTTTACCTCAGCATCATTTTCATGCCTGAGTTCTGCATGTGGCTGATGAACATTCTCACTCTGTCTGACGGCAGTAATAGCTTTCTCTAGTGGGAGATTTGCCTGCAATTGAGGTCTCTCACAATGTGGTGTCGAGTAGCCCAACAACAATTCTGTCTCTAATTAGCTCATCTCTTGTATTTCCATATGCACAGTTATCTGACAGGGCGTGCAATGCTGTTTTCTAGAGTTGAACTTTGCTATGTCGTTTCCTGTCATTTTACTTTCCTGTGAAATATTCTTTGAATTTTTTTCCTGCACTGTTTTGTCTCTCCTTTCTCGGAGCATCTGTCAGTCCTAATTTGACCCTGATATCATCTGTTTTTTTCACCTACACAGTATATCAGTGTGCTTACTTACTGCTTTTCTGAAGCCTGAGTGAGTTTGCTTGCAACCTTAAATCTCTCAAAGCCTCTGAGCCATCACTCAAAGTCCCCTGGTTTAGTGAAATCAAATGCCTTCATGGGCTTTATTAGGTAAGCAGATGTAGGTACTACAGGTATTTGCTCCATTTTCCTGTTTGTTTATTTATTCTTTTATTTATTTTGGACAACAACAGTCCTTTTTTCTCTCCCTAAGAATTTGACTGACTTCTCTGAATTCTCTGCTGTGCATGTGTCTCTGTGCACTTCCCTAGGCTAGTGGCCTACAGATTATTACAATGTATCCACTTTTGGGTGTAGCTTGGATGCTTTGCCTAGAAATCTGGCCCTTTCTCAACTCAGCCTTATGTTGCATATATTTAACAAACTAGCATATACAGTTTAGGTTGACAAGTCTCTGGATATTTTTCATAGATATGTGTGACCAAGATCAGTCTTACTATAAGCTCTTTCTTACTGGGGAACTCACTTGGTCCATAGCACCAATTCATTGACGATCAGCCATTTCTGACACCATGTTGTGTTCATTATTGAGGGAGAGTGCAGAGCACACCAGGATGCCAGCATGCAGGATACTCAACTGAACTTTACTGATAATGCTGCTTCTACATATGTGAACTCCTCCCATGTGGGAGGGGCTAACTGAGTAGCACAGGAATAACAACATTAATTACCACTACAAATGCAACCAGTCAATCGACTCTCCACTGCACATTTACAGAAGTTTGTCCAAGTTTTAGATGACATGCCAAACCTGTGAAAATTTCTAAGAAAGTAGAGGCATTATGGTGCCTTCTTCTTAATGATACTTAATGACATATCCACTGAAATGATAACATTGAGGAATTTAATTTGCTGATCCTCTTCACCACTGATTGCCTGAGAGGCAATGGACGTCTGGTTCCTCCTCCTGAGGTCATTAATAATCTCCTTGCTCTTGCCGACATTGAGTGAGAGGTTGTTCCTGTGGCACCACTCGGCTAGATTTTCAATTTCTGATTCATCGCCACCCTTGATTTCACAGTGATGTTGTCGGCAAACTTAAATGTGGTGCTGGAGCTGTGCTTAGGCTCACAGTTATAAGTATAAAGTGAGTAAAGTTGTGCACTAAACATCTAGCCTTGTGGTACACCTGTGCTGAGGGAGATTGTGGAGGAGATGTTGTAGCCAATCGGAAGTGACGGGGGTCTGCAGTGAGGAAATTGAGGACCCAGTTGCAGGTGGAGGTACTGAGGCCTAGGACTTGAAGCTTATTGATTAGTTTTGAGGGGATGATAGTAGTGAATGCCACACTGTAGTCAATGAAGAGCATCCTGATGTATATACCTCTTCCGTCCAGGATTGAGTGAAGAGACAATGCAATGTCATCTGTTGTTGACCTGTGGATCCAACTCACTTCTCAGGTAGGAGTGAATATGTTTCATCACCAACCTCACAAAACAGTTCATCAATGTGCCACTGGACGATAGTCACTGCGGAGGGTTACCAGGTCCTTCTCAGGCACTGGTGTAAGTGAAGCCCTGCTTGAAGCAGGTGGGTACCTCATACTGCTGAAGCACGAAGCTGAAGATATCAGTGAACACTCCAGCCTGTTGGTCCACACAGGTCAGTCGTACTCGGCCAGCTACCCATCTGGACTGGACTGTGATGGTTCCCTTTATAGTGGTTTGTGATATTTTCCCCCCAAAACCCAATTTTCAGCCTCTCATCAAACATGTCTACTTAAGAAGGTCTGGGGATGGAAGTAAGAATTCTTCTCATATTTGCCTTGATAATGACCTTGTAGTTAAAGGCTCTGAAGAAAGATAGTGATACAAAATGTGGCATGAAGCATTAATTCATCCTGTTACCCAAGAGTGATGGAATGAACTCTTGTTTCCTTCTTAAGCACTTGTCCCCCAACTTACCACTGCAGTTCTAAGTAAGTTCTAAGAAGGCAGTACAAAGTATCCAAACAGCAGCAGAAGTCTACTGTTGTTCTATGTAGAATTCCTGCCAGTATTCTGCAATAGATATTCTAATGAGCCAACAGTCTTTTTACTGGATTGGATTCTGGCAAGTTTGGCAAAATTCTGGAACACATGGATTCCAGACCATACTTTCAGAAATGTTGGTGTCTGTTTCCCATGAGGTTCCCTTGCACACAACATTTCTCTGAAGAAAACTCAGGAGCCTAGCAGATCATCACACCACATACTTAAATACTGATATCTTAATACTATCAACACAAAGTGCTGGAGGAACTCAGCAGGGCAGACAGCATCTATGGAAAAAAAAGTACAGTCAACCCTTTGGGCTGAGACCCTTCAGCAAGACTGGAGAGAAAAAAAACAGATGAGGAGTAGATTTTAAAGGTGGGGGAGGGGAGAGAGAAACAAGGTGATAGGTGAAACCGGGAAGGGGAGGGATGAAGTAAAGAGCTGAGAGGTTGATTGCTGAAAGAGATACAGGACTGGAGAAGGGGCAGTTTGATAGGAGAGAACAAAAGGGCATGGAAGATAGAAAAGGGGGAGGAACACCAGTGGGACACTTAATACTGTGACTTTCAGCAAAACTAACGCATGCCATGTTTACTTAAAAGTGTTCTATAAAAACAGAAAATGTTGGAAATATCCCGTGGTAAGGCAGCAAAGTTTCAAATCAGTGATCATTCTTCCAAGGCAGTTGCTGCCTGATCTGGTGAGTGTTTCCAGCGTTTTCCGTTTTCACTTCACATATTCAGTAACTGCCAGTTTTTTTATATACATGGACAAGGAACTGCTTTACTGATCCCATCTATGCTTGTGAGTGGAAGCTGCTTGTACTTGTACTTTTTATGTTTCTCGTACACTCTGATGCTCTTTTGTTCAAACTCCACTCATGACAGCTTAAATGGATTCAGTTGGTACATTAACACTCAGTATTAATTACCTCACTAGTGTTTTACCACTTTAGGCACAGACATTAATTCACTCATTAACACCACGTAAAACTGTGAGGGATTATAACAAATGCCTGTGAGCATAGCACTTAGCAGACTGTTAGAGCATAATGGGAAGAAGTACACTTTAACAACCAAACTCAGCTTCATTTTAACAGGGAAAAAATGAAACAAGGTGTTCCCCATAGCAAAGAAGCATGTATTGCTTTTAAACAGTTTGATCTAACATACGGTATTTTGGGCCAAAGAAATTTCCTGCTCTGCTTTTCTTCTGGAAGTCAACGAAATTCTCTCTCAAAAAATCATTCTTTCTGTTTGGATTTGGGCAGTGCTCAATAGCAGGATGTCACAGTCTTGCTCTATAGGCTCTTCCAGAGGTGGGGCAGCTGGTCACTGAGTTTGTGAGGTAGTGCACACCTCTACAGCTTTTAGGTACTCCTGATCCATGGATTTCAGATTCTTTGAAAGATTCACCTTCAACTATTCACCTTCTCCATTGTGGGTATGCATCCAGTACCAGGGACTGGGACTGCGGCTAAATGTACATCTGGAGCTTAGGTCTGGAGCACGGTTGGAGACTCTCCACTAATGACTTTTTGTTCCACCTGTCCACAATATCTGATGTGGTGAGCACCATCTTTCTCTAGTGTTTTTCAAGCATTGTTCATTTGGGTGGGACGTCATTAATCTTGTTCCATTTTTGGCTGTTAAATTGTGGCCAGTGAACTACTGTACCTGGAACACCTTCTCAGATGTTTTAAGTTGAGTAATTTTCCCCTTAACTTCTCCACCACATTATCTCTCCTTCCTCATGATGCTCTTTAAAGTTACTTTTATTTAATAAAGTTTTTGATCATTTTCCTTAGCCCCTTGTCATTTGGCTCCATGTCAAATCATATGTATAACTCTCTCATGAAGTGACTTGGAATGTTTTGCTATGTTAAAGCAGTGTGGGATGAACAGAATAATTAAAGCTTCTAGTACTCGTGTATATGTGTCTTACTCTCACGCCTCCCCCACCAACAAACCCCTTCCCACTCCAATGTAAAGGATGTGCATGCCCATCCAATTGCAGTCACATTTAAATGTCTATGAACTTTCCTGCATGCTGCACATATTCATATTGTTGTTGGAAAGCACTAGAAGTCATTTACAGAAGAAAACTATTTAAAGAAAGGATTAAACTAAAACAAATATAATCCCAGAATGAAAATATGTATTGTGTAAAAACTTTGGAATCTCTATTTGTAACATATGGCAGGTACCATAAAGCTTATTTTGTGTGTGACCTGGCTCGTACCAAAAGTTGATACTAACAATAACAGCATTTGACACTTCATGTAGTCTCCGAAAACTGTAAATGTTTCATTCAAATCTGTGTTTTTGTCCTCTCTTGCTCTATCATGCTATGAAATATTAAAACTGCCAGTTCAAATCATTGAAGACCAAACAGAGCACTAATATCACCTGAAGGAAAGTTGTTACATGATCATGTTAATTTTCACCATACAAAAGTTCAAGTTAAGTGACCACAGAACAACAGTAGCTATTATCTGCATGAGAAAATCTGCCCAGATGCTGGAAATCCAAAGAGACATTCATCAAAACGCTGGAGGAACTCAGCAGGTCAGGCAGCATGCGTGGAAATGAACAAACAGTCAACATTTTGGGATGAGATCCTTCTTCAGGGCTAGAAAGGAAGGGGGAAGACCGTGAATAAAAAAATAGGAGAAAGGGAAAGAGGTGAAAGGCAGGTGAGAAAAGGTGAGAGGCCAGAGGGGGGAATAGAAGAAAGTGGGGGTGGGGGGGGAAAACTGATTTTTTTTTACCAGAAGAAGAAATTGATATTTATGCCATTAGGTTGGAGAGTACCCAGATGAAATATAAGGTGTTGCTTCTCTACCCTGAAGGTGGTCTCCTTGTGGCAGAAGAGGAGGCCATGGACCAATGGGAATGGGAATGGAAATTAAAATGTTGGGCACTGGAAAGTTCCACTTTTGGTGGATGGAGCCGTGATCCCTGATGAAGTGGTCCCCCAATTTGTGATGGGTCTCGTTAATGGAAAGGAGGCTGCATTGGAAGCACCAGACACCAGAGACAACCTCAGCAGATTTACAGATGAAGTGTTGCCTCACCTGGAAAGACTGTTTGTGGCCCTGAATGGAAGTGAGTGAGGAGATGAATGAGCAGGTGTAAAACTTTGGTCACTTGCTGGGATATATGCTGGAAAGGAGATTAGTGGGGAGGTACAAATGTACAAGGAATCCTGAAGGGAGCTATCCCAGTGTGAAAGCAGAAGGGAGGAGAGGTAAAGATAAGTTTGGTGGTAGGATGCTTTTGCAGATGGCGGAAGTTGTGGAGAATGATGTACTGAATGCAGAGGCTCATGGGGTGGTAGGTAAGGACAGAAGAAACTCTATCACTCTTAAGGTGGTGGGAAGATGGGGTGAGTGCTGATGTCTGGGAAATGGAGGAGATGCAGGTGAGGGCAGCATCAGTAGTGGAGGAAGGGAAAATCCCATTCTTTGAAGAAGGAGGATATCTCTGATGTCCTGGAAAGGAAAATCTCCTCCTAGGAATAGATGCAGTGGAGATGAAGGGACTGAGAAAAGGGAATAGCATTTTTACGGAAGACAGGCTGAGAAGAAGTATAGTCAAGATAGTCATGGGAATTGGTAGGTTTATAAAAGATGTTGATCAACAGCTTCTCTCCAAAGATGGAGACAGAGAGATTGAGAAAGGTGATGGAGGTGCCAGAAATGGACCAAGGGAATTTAAGGGCAAGGTGGAAGTTGGAGGCAAATTTGAAAGAGGAGAAGGCTTGGAACATAGACTGTTCTATATAGTCAATGGAAAATGCAGGCATATTTAAGGCCCATGTGGGTGCCCATGACTACTTCTTGAGTCTAGAGAAAGTGGGAAGAGCTGAAAGACAAATTGTTGAGTGTGAAGACCAGTTCTTCAAGACAGAGGAGGGTGGTGGTGGTGGAGAAATGGGTGGATCTTTTATTCAGAAAGAAGCAGAACTTTAAAGCCTTCTTGATGAGGGAAAGAAGTGTATAGGGACTGTACATCCATGGTGAAAGTGAGGTAGTTAGGGCCAGGGAATTGAAAGGTAGTGAGGAGATCGAGAGCATGAGAAATGTTGAGGATGTTGGGGGAAGGGGACTGAACCAAGGGGGATAAAATGGAGTTGAGATATGAGGACATGAGCTCAGTGGGGCAGGAGCAGGCAGAGACAATGGGCCTACCCAGATAGTCATGTTTGTGGATCTTAAGTAAGGTGTAGAAGCGAGCAGTATGAGTTAAGCGAACTATGAGTTTGGAGGCAGTGGATGGGAGTTCGCCAGAGTTGATGAGGTCAGTGTTGGTGTCAAATAATTTTCTGATAGTTTGTAGTGGGGTCCTCTTCAAGGTGTAGGTATGAGGAAATGTCTAGGAGTTGTGCCTAGCCTTAGGTTGGGATTGGTGTGGAGAGATTGGAAGGCAGAGGGTTTGATGGTAAGGTTGGGATTAGTGTAGGGGGATTGCTGGACAGTGTGTTTGATGGTAGGGTTTGGGTTGGTCTAGAGAGATTGGAGGGTAATGGGTTTGATGGTAAGGGTTTGATTGGTGAGCAATGGGTTTGATTGTAAGGTTGGGATTGTTCCGCAGAGAATGGAGCAATCTGAATGGAGTGTTCAGAGCTTCCCATAAGAATGAGTTTTTCTTGAAATAATGCTGGAAACTATCAGCAAATTAGGCAGTACTTGTGGAAAGAAAAATAGTGGTAGTGCTTCCGTTCAAAGACGCTTTGACCCTAAATCTTCATGACATTTTTTTGCAATTGTTGGTTACTTCTTTTACCTGTTCAATCGTCCTTTACTTGACTAGTAGCACCTATTTTGTATGGCCACATCATTTTGGCTGCCTAAAGCTTATTCATCTCATAAAACAAAAGATATGCACCGCTGGATTTTCAAAGATCTCTAGGGAAATCCATGGGCATTTTGATATTGTACTCTGATCTGTATTCATGAAGGGCTTAACAAAATGAGGGAAGAAACATATTTTTCAAAATTAATGAATCACAAATTAAATTGAAGGAATGTGTTTTTAAGAAATACGAGAAAAGCTCAGAAAAGCAATTTTCATGCCAGTAATGAGAAAATATTATCCAATTGCAATGTTTCAATGATAATCTTTTAAAGCTTTGCAATCAGCTGATGAATCACATTGCCAATATCAATGACAAAACATATCAATACAGGTTTTGAATGACAATTGTAGCTCAGAATCTAGTTTTGAAATACCATAATGGAATGTGTATTAGCAAAGATGTGCGTGATATGGATTGAAAAATATTTTCAGCAAATAATACTCAATAAAGAGTTAATCAGACATCCGAGGAGAGGACATGAGCTGTATGAAATCAGATGCAGAATATGAGATGAAAACAAAATGCCTCATGTCTAAGGGATGCAATTTAATAATTAGACCCACCTTATGTAAGTTAAGGTGATGGTTCAATCAGAGATAGTGCACATTGTCTTGGAACAGTGTAATACCCGCCCAAAAATGACTTGATTGAAACATTTAGGAGGGTCTGTCATTGATGAGGGACCAGGGATGGGGTGGATGCGGTTCAGATAATTCCTCCTGTGGAAGAATCTAGAATAAATAGCCAATGTTTAAAATTAAGATGTCACCCACTGAAAGCAATACAGGGTTAAATATTTCTCTTGCAGGATAACAAACCTTTGAAATGTTCTTCTTCAAACGTAAGGGAAGCCGACTCTGAGTGTTGTTAAGGTAGTGGCAGGATATGTATTTGAAAAGCAAGAAGGATAAGGTTGAGAGATTATCTGGGGTAGATGGGAATAGGAGTTTGAGATCAGCCATGAATGGATTAACTGGCAGGGCAGGTTGGAGAGTTAAGTGACCCTTGTCCTGCACCTAACTCATAAATTTAATCTTCATATGTGAAGCAAGTCTTCAATTTCAAGAACAGTTATGGAACATGAGCATAGAACAGTACAATACAGAAACAGGACTTTGGCCAATGACGTAGTGCCAAACTAATTAAACAAGTAATTAAATGTCTAACTGAACTAATCCCTCCTGCCTGTGCAATGTTCATCTCCCTCCATTCACTGCATATTCATTTGTCTGTCTATGACGTCGCTATCATATTTGCTTCCACACCCACCCCTGGCAGCACAATCCAAGCATCCATCACTCTTTGTGCGAAGGACTTGCCCCGTAGACATCTCCCTTGAACATACACCTTCTCACTTTGTGCATGCCCTCTATCTTTTGACATGTCCATAAGACATAGGATCAGAATTAGGCCATTCAGACCATTGAGTCTGCTCAGCCATTCAATCAATCTCTCTCAACCCTATTCTCCTGGCTAGCCCAAGATTGAGGAAATTGCCCACAACATCGGAATTAATGAAGCCCCCACAAGGGTGTGCTGATGTTCCTTCCAAGATAAAAGAGTAGGTAGTAGCAGGGCTGGGAGAAAAAAATTAGAGACCATCATAGTCCTCCCCCTCCTGTATGGTCTTGGGAGTTTCCTGATAATTTGGGGCAAGAAGAACAATAGTAGTTAGCCTCACCGCAATAAACACAGCACCTCTCTCCCACTTAGATGGAGAGAGACTGGTTCTGCCTATTTGCATTGGCTCCACAGGGGGAGGAGTCGGTGAGGTCTGAGTGGAATCCATGAATGTGGGGTTAAAGAAGACGTCAAAGGAGCATGGAATGAAGTTCTTTGGGAAAATTCATCACATCTTTCTTGCTTTCTCTTGGATAGTCAGTTATGAATCTGTATTGCCAAGTGTATGAAACTCTCCAGATCTTCAACTGGGTTTCTGGCCACTAAAACATCCTAAGATCATTATTAAAACTAATGAAGTATGGCGGTTAGTGCTTCTATGTTCCAACCGCTCTCAGTGGCAAAAGTGCAGAACTCTATAGAGTAATCTACCACAGACTGGACACCCTGACATAGATGAAGGAACCCATTTTCTGCCTCCTGACCATTGGTGGGATGATTGAATATCTTCCTTATTGTTGTACTAAAAGGTCTACATTGAAGCAGGTGGGCAAATCCTTCTTCCGTAGTGCCATTGCCCAAAGGATGGCCCTGCCCGAAAGGAGTGAGATGATGTGTACCACCTTACTTCTATCTGAAGGGAAGTTAGAAGGCTGTAACTCAAATGCTCAGGAGCATTGTATCAGAAACTGCTGGCAAGACTCAGGGTTACCATCGAACCACTCGGGGTCAGTAGGTTTAATGATGCTTCATGGGAGTTCAGGATGTCCACGGAAGGATACACAGGTGAAGTAGAACCAATCTCAGAAGAATGTAAATCTCACCCACCAGACTCAGAGAGCTTCTGCTGCAAGGTTAGTATCTCCTGGAGCATGTGTTCTCCGTGAATAGCCAATGCCGTGTGCAGTAGTTCACACTCTGCCGGGTCCCATCATGGCTCAGTCTTGCAGTAACAATGAACTCAGGCTAACGAATCCAGGCATGGAGTAACTGGAGACTCACATATAAAACACCAATGAGAGTTTATTCACAGAAGTGTCAATGATGATACACAGGTCACTTGGAAAGAACGTCTCTTTGGACAGGCTAGTTCAAGACTGAGCAGCGAGGGCTCAGAGCAGGTAACTTAAATAGTATGAGGTCACACGAGAAACCTGCAGTTACAAATAGTCAGCACAGAAAAACTTCAAGGAGCAATTACAGGTAAAACGAGACACAATTAGGCAAATTAATAATATTCAGGTGAAGTAGAATGCTGAGGTCAGGATTTCTCAGTGGCCTCCCACTGATCCAAAGGATTCATGACACATTCAGAAATCTGAGAGTGGAAGGGAAGAAGCTGATGCTGAAACGTTGAGTGTGTGTCTTCAGGCACCTCTACCTCCTCATTGATGGTAGCAATGAGAAAAGAGCATACCCTGGGTGATGGGGGTCTTTAATGATGGATACCATATTCTCGAGGAATTGGCTTTTGAGGGTGACCTGGATGCTGGAGAAGCTAGTGCACGTGATGGAGCTTGCAGAGTCTACTGCAGCTTTCCCCAACCCTCTGGAGTGGCTCCTCCTTGTGACGCAATGATGTAACCAGTTAGTAATGATGGCACTAAACGGCGACTCCTTTGCTTGCGTCTTCGGAAACAGCTCTATTTCCATCTTTAATATCTTTATTTTTCCCTTTCGGGGTTCTTTTGAAGACCCTGACCTGGAGTTACACGTTGACTTCGGTTCTTTGTGGGAATGGGACCCACTCCCAGGGTCTCATAGCTGACCGTTGTTGTCTGGCACACCTGAGGGCTCGGATTTGGAAGCGTAGGATCTCAGGGCTCCTGATGGTAGTATAAGAGTGGTTATATGTGTTGGTTCCTCTGGTTCTGCGGGTGATATGTTGGTGGTGGTTGTTCAGAGGCCTCTTCAAGCTAGCCTGGCTGAAAACTCCTGCAATGAGAGGGAAGACATCAGAAGGTGCTGTTTGTGCCTGCTGATTACATTGTTCAGCTTCAGCAGTGCCTGCCTGACGTTGGCCTGAGGAGGAATGTTCATCTTTACCAGGATGATGGCGGAAAACTCCCTTGGCAGAAAAGAATGGATGGCATTTAACCACTAGATGCTTCAGGTCGGGTGAGCAGTATTGAGATAGAACCAACATATTTGTGCTCCAATATGAGTTAATCAGAAAGTTCTCGGCCTTTAAAAGACTGTGCTGTCCTTTCTTTGTAGAGAATGGTAAAGGGATCGGATTGCAGTACCGCATCCATTAAGGATAACGTCTATCCAGGCCATGCCGTCTTCTCGCTGCTGCCATCAGGAAGAAGATACAGGAGTCTCAGGACATACACCACCAGGCTCAGGAAGAGTTATCAACCTTCAACCATCAGGATCCTGAACCAGAGGAGATAACTTCACTCAATTTCACTCACTCCGTCACTGATCTGTCATCATAACCTGTGGATTCACTTTCAAGGACTTGTTGTCTCATGTCCTTGATATTTTGTTGCTTATTTATATATTTATTATCATCATTCCTTATTTTTGTTTCTCTTTTTGTGTTTGCACAATTTGTTGTTTGTTTTTGCACATGGATTGTTTGTCCATCCTGTTGGGTACGGGTTTTCATTGATTCACTCTCAAGATGGCACCAACGTAAATCGGCAACTCTGTGGGCTGCAGAAAATTGTGCCAGCTTTCCTCTTAAATATACTCCTTTTGAATTACTTCTGCTGCATTGTGCAGCATGTAAACTTCTTCTTAACAACGGACTACGAAATTACATCAATGATCTTCAGATCTCGCGATTCACAATCGAATGTGGAGCAGAAGTCATGAGCTCCAGCGGAGCAGTTAAGCATAGCGCCTTTAAGGGTCAACGTCGTGGACGGAAGCGTGGCAGGAGAGGTGGAATTCAAACCAGACTGAAGCACAGAGGGATGAGGCCTCCTCTACCCAGCATCTTGTTGAATGTGCAGTCACAAGAAAGTAAGATTGACGATCTGAGGGCAAGGCTGCTGTATCAGAGGCAGATGAGGCAGATCTCGATTGGTTGTTGCATTGAGACTTGGTTAACAGTGATTACTCTGCACACGTTTACATGACCAGAAGGTTTTACAATTTTCAGAATGGATTGAACTGCAAAATCTGGTAAGATTGCACAGTGTGCTCTTTACTCAATTCTCTTTGGTGTTCGGATGTGGGGATTATGTCGACCTCTTGTTGCCCTGACTTAGAACACCTAAGGATTAAACATAGACCATTCTATTTGCCTCGGGAGTTCTCATCTGTGATCCTAACCGCAGGTTATATACTACCAGTGGCCGATTAGAAGCAAGCACTCGTGAAACTGCATGATGTCATCTGCAGGCTAGAAACAGCCAATCCTGACACATTTCAAATTATTGTCAGTGACTTTAACCAGGCCTGCTTGAAGAAAACCCTGCCCAAATATCACCTGTTGCACCAGAGGCCCCAACACACTAGACCACTGTTACAGTATGAATACCTATCGTTCCTTTCCAAGATCACATTTGGCAAATGCGATGGAGTAGATGGCTTTGTTGCCAAGTTTGCAGATGATACGAAGATTGGTGGAGGGGTAGTTAGTGTTGAGGAAACAAGTAGGATGCTGAAGGACTTGGACAGATTAGGGAGAATGGGCAAGGAAGTGGCAAATGAAATACAATGTTGGAAAATGCATGGTTATGCACTTTGGTAGAAGAAGTAAATGTGCCGACTATTTTCCAAGCAGAGAGAAAATCCAGGAATCTGAGATGCAGAGGGACTTGGGAGTCCTTGTGCAGAACACCCTGAAAGTTAACTTGTAGGTTGAGTCGGTGGTGAGGAAGGCAAATGCCATGTTAGCATTCATTTCAAGAGGTCAAGGATACAAGAGCAAGGATGTGATGCTGAGACTTTATAAGGCGCTGGTGAGGCCTCACCTTGAGTATTGTGTACAGTTTTGGGCCCCTCATCTTAGAAAAGATGTGCTGGCATTGGAGAGGGTCCAGAGGAGGTTCACAAGGATGATTCCAGGAATGAAAAGGTTATCATATGAGGAACGTTTGATAGCTCTGGGTCTGTACTCACTGGAATTCAGGAGGATGGGGCAGATCTCATTGAAACCTTTTGAATGTTGAAAGGCCTAGACAGAGTAGATCTGGAAAGGATGTTCTCATGGTGGGAGAGTCTAGGACAAGTGGGTACAGCCTCAGGGTAGAGAGGCGCCCTTTCAAAACAGAGATGCGGAGAAATTTCTTTAGCCAAAGGGTGGTGAATTTGTGGAATTAGTTGCCACATGCAGCAGTGGAGGATAGATCCTTGAGTGTATTTAAGGCAGAGGTTCTTAATTGGACATGGCATCAAAGGTTACGGGGAGAAGGCCGGGAACTGGGGTTGCGGAGGAGATTAAATAAAAAGGATCAGCCATAATTGAATGGCAGAGCAGACTTGATGGGCCAGATGGTCTAATTCTGCTCCAGTGTCTTATGGTCTAAATCAGACTGTACTTCTACCACCCACATTCAGACAGAGCCTAAAAAGCAAGGTTGCCAAGGTCAAGACAACTAAGAAGTGGTCACAGGAGGCAGAGAAATGGTTACAGGATTGCCTTTAGTCAGTGGACTGGGATGTGTCCACCTGAATGACTACACCAGGGTCGTAACATACTTTGTTTTAACAGCTGTAGATGAGTGTGTCTCCATGAAATCCTTCAAGCATTTCCCCAATCAGAAGACCTGGACGACAATGAAATCAGAAATATGTTGAGAGCCAGATCAGAGGCATACAAGTCCTGGAGATCAAGAATGCTACAAGAGGTGCAGGTATGATTTCTGGAAAACCATCTCTCAGGCAAATTGGAGATTCTGGACAAGACTGGAATCAATGAGGGCTGCTCAGCAGCTGTGGTGGTGTTTGAATGCCATAACCTCCTACAAAGTTAAATCTTGCACCATAGGGGACAGCAGAGCTTCGCTTCCAGATGAGCTCAATACCCTCTATGCTCTCTTTGTCCACCAGAACAGGGAGGATCCATCGCACACTCCCGTGTTTGGCCTTAGTGTCTGAAGAAGATGTGCATTCAAGAGAGTAAGTCCAAGGAAAGCATCTGGTCTGGACAGAGTACCTGGCCGGGTACGGAATACCTGTGCCGAGAAACTGGCTGGTGTACTCATGGATATCGTTAACCTCTCGCACCAGCAGTGTGTGGTACCCACCTGCTTCAAGCAGGCTTCAATCATACCAGTGCCCAAGAAAAGCATGGTAACCTACCTCAATGACTATCGCCCAGTGGCACTTACATCCACAGTGATGAAGTGGTGTGAGAGGCTGCTTTTGAGGCATACCATCTAAAGTCTGAGTGGTAACTTGGATCTGCAAGAGGCATCTCATTGGCTCCTCACACAACTCTGGAACATCCATACAGCAAAGATGCATACATCAGGATGCTCTTTATCAATTACAGCTCAGCATTTAACACCATCATCCCTTCAAAACTAATCAGTAAACTCCAAAACCTGGGTCTATTGAGGAATATAGGGAAGCATGAAAGGAGCTTAAGAAGGAGCTGAGAAGAGCAAGAAGGGGGCATGAGAAGGTCTTGGCGAGTAGGGTAAAGGAAAACCCCAAGGCATTTTTCAATTATGTGGAGAAAAAAAGGATGACAGTAGGACCGATTAGAGATAAAGGTGGGAAGATGTGCCTGGAGGCTGTGGAAGTGAGCAAGGTCCTCAATGAATACTTCTCTTCAGTATTCACCAAAGAAAGGGAATTTGATGATGGTGAGGACAATATGAGTGAGGTTGATGTTCTGGAGCATGTTGATATTAAGGGAGAGGAGGTGTTGGAGTTGTTAAAATACATTAGGACGGATAAGTCCCCAGGGCCTGACGGAATATTCCCCAGGCTGCTCCACGAGGCGAGGGAAGAGATTGCTGAGCCTCTGGCTAGGATCTTTATGTCCTCATTGTCCACCGGAATGGTACTGGAGGATTGGAGGGAGACGAATGTTGTCCCCTTGTTCAAAAAAGGTAGTAGGGATAGTCCGGGTAATTATAGACCAGTGAGCCTTACAACTGTGGTGGGAAAGCTGTTGGAAAAGATTCTTAGAGATAGGATCTATGGACATTTGGAGAATCATGGTCTGATCAGGGACAGTTAGCATGGCCTTGTGAAGGGCAGATCTTGTCTAACAAGCCTGATAGAGTTCTTTGAGGAAGTGACCAAGCATATAGATGAGGGTAGTGCAGTGGATATGATCTATATGGATTTTAGTAAGGCATTTGACAAGGTTCCACACGGTAGGCTTATTCAGAAAGTCAGAAGGCATGGGATTTTGGCAAGTTTGGCCAGGTGGATTCAGAATTGGCTTGCCTGCAGAAGGCAGAGGGTGGTGGTGGAGGGAGTACATTCAGATTGGAGGATTGTGACTAGTGGTGTCCCACAAGGATGTGTTCTGGGACCTTTACTTTTCATGATTTTTATTAACCACCTGGATGTGGGGGTAGAAGGGTGGGTTGGCAAGTTTGCAGACGACACAAAGGTTGGTGGTGTTGTTGATAGCGTAGAAGATTGTTGAAGATTGCAGAGAGACATTGGTAGGATGCAGAAGTGGGCTGAGAAGTGGCAGATGGAGTTCAACCCGGAGAAGTGTGAGGTGGTACACTTTGGAAGGACAAACTCCAAGGCAGAGTACAAAGTAAATGGCAGGATACTTGGTAGTGTGGAGGAGCAGAGGGATCTGGGGGTACATGGCCACAGATGCCTGAAAGTTGCCTCACAGGTGGATAGGGTAATTAAGAAAGCTTATGGGGTGTTAACTTTCATAAGTTGAGGGATAGAGTTTAAGAGTCGCGTGGTAATGAAGCAGCTCTATAAAACTCTGGTTAGGTCACACTTGGAGTACTGTGTCCAGTTCTGGTCACCTCACTATAGGAAGGATGTGGAAGCATTGGAAAGGGTACAGAGGAGACTTACCATGATGCTGCCTGGTTTAGAAAGTATGTATTCTGATCAGAGATTAAGGGAGCTAGGGCTTTACTCTTTGGAGAGAAGGAGGATGAGAGGAGACATGATAGAGGTGTACAAGATAATAAGAGGAATAGATAGAGTGGATAGCCAGCGGCTCTTCCCCAGGGCACCACTGCTCAATATAAGAGGACATGGCTTTAAAGTAAGGGGTGGGAAGTTCAAGGGGGATATTAGAGAAAGGTTTTTCACTCAGAGAGTGGTTGGTGCATGGAATGCACTGCCTGAGTCAGTGGTGGAGGCAGATACACTAGTGAAATTTAAGAGACTACTAGACAGGTATATGGAGGAATTTAAGGTGGAGGGTTATATAGGAGGCAGGGTCTGAGGGTCAACAGGACATTGTGGGCCGAAGGGCCCGTACTGTGCTGTACTATTCTATGTTCTATGTTCTACGTTCAATACCCCCTTGTTCAATTGGATTCTGGATTTCCTCACTTGAAGACCCCAGTTTGTTTGGATTGGCAAAAACGTCTTCTCCACAATCTCTATCAGCACAGGAGAACCACAGGGATATATGCTAAGATCCTGTTCTACTTGCTTACACCTATGACTGTGTGGCTAAGTACAGCTCCAACACAATATACAAGTTTGCTGATGACACCATTGTTGTGGGCTGTATCAAAGGTGGTGATGAATCAAAATATAAGAGGGAGATTGGCTGAGTGTTGTAATAGTAACCTAGAGGGAAACCAGATTTCAATGAGTCAATACTCATCGGAGGATCAGAGGTGGAGAGGGTCAGTACCTTTAAATTCCTGGGTGTCAATATCACAGAGCACCTGCCCTGGACCCATCATATAAATGTAATTGCAAAGAAAGCATGGCAGTACTTTTACTTCCTCAGGAGGTTCCACAGATTTGGTATGTCATCAAAAACCTTGGTAAACTTCTATAGCTGTGTGGTGATTGGCTGATTATGGCTTGGTATGGGAACGCCAATGCCTTTGGATGGAAAATCCTACAAAAGGTAATAGATTCAGCTCAGTACATCACAGTTAAAACACTCCCAACCATTGAGCACATCTACATAAAACATTGCCAAAGAAAAGCAGCATCCATCATTAAAGATCCTCACCGCCCAGACCATACTCTTTTCTTGCTGCTGCCATCAGGTAGAAGGTACAAGTGCCTCAGGACTGGTACCACCAGGTTCAAGAATAGTTACTACCCTCAACCATCAGGTTATTTCTGGTGTTCCCACAACTGATGGTCTCATTTTAAAGACTCTTTTATCTTATTATTCCATGCTTGCTGTTCATTGCTATTTACTTACATTTGCATTTGCACAGTTTGTTGTTCATTGATCCTGTTTAGAGTTACTGTTCTATATAATTGGTAAGTATGTCCACAGCAAAAAGAATCTCAGAGTTGTTGTGTGTGGTGACATCCATGTACTTTGATAATAAATTTTATTTTGAACTTTTGAACTTTGATTCTATTGTGTTTCTTGTATTTACTGTCATTGCCCACAAGAAAAGGGATCTCAGGGTTGTATATGGTGACATATACAGTATGTACATTGATAATAAATTTATTTTCAACTTTGTACACTCTCTTTTATGCCCAGAATTACATACTGTTTATTCAAGATGATCAACTGTTTAATAAAACAGCCAAACTAATATAATGACTATTCCCTTCTCCTTTTCCCCTTGAGAATCTTAGTTAAAAGTAGATTCTCAAATTAAAAGTTGCCCTTCTGTCTTGTCACATTGTATTCTGATCACATCTTCTAAGATGTGCAGCTGTTTCACTTAACCAGCATTTGTTATCATGCACAACCTTAATATCTTTACTCTTCCTTTGACAGAATATCAGAGTCTGTTCCGGCCTGTCACAGCCAAGTCTGATTAAATTGCTTCACCAAATGAGATATCAATCAGACGGATTCACTGGACGTTTCCCTTTTAAAGAATATTTTCCTCTGTGCAATCTGACAATGACAGCAGAACAAGGGTCAAAGACAAAGCAAAGAGCCACCAAAGAAAATCTCACATTCTCACTGAGATGGAGATGAACGCAGAAACTCTGCCAAGGAATATTGAATAACAGAAGAGAGACAAGGCTGGGTCTAAATGTCTAGTGAACTTGAAGTATTTTCAGCTAGGCATTCTGGCATTAGCACTGTTGTTTTCCAAACTACCAGCACTGTAAAGGAATGCAACAAGATGTTAATAAACACAATCTCAGGTTCAAATACAGGCTACTCTTCATTTTCTTCATGGCAAAGTATAGAGTCATAGAATTAAATAGCATGGAACAGGCTGTTCAGCCCAGCTTGTCGATGCCAGTCAAGACGCCCCATTCAAGTCAGTCCCGTTTGCCTGAACTTAGCCCATAACGTTCTAAACCCTTCCAATCTATCTGTATGTCTAACTGTCTTTAAAAGTTATGATACCTGCCGCAACCACTTTCTTTGGCAGCTCCTTCCACATAGATACGACCCTTTGTGTAAAACATTTGCCCCTCAAGTTCCTCTTAAATCTTTCCCCTCGCACCTTAAATCTATTCCCTCCAGTTATTGATTCACCAGCCTTGGGAAAATGCCCCTCATGATTTTATATATCATGACAAAATCACTTTCCCATCTCCTACTCTTGAAGGAATAAAGTTCTACCCTGTCCAGCCTCTCCCTATAATGCAGTCCCTCAAGTCCTGGAAACACTTTCTGTACCCTTTGCAATTTAAAAATATTTATTCCTGGAGCAGTGCAACCAAAGCTGAACAGCATATTTCAAGTGCAGCCTCGGCAGAGTCCTGAAAAACTGCACCACGACCCCCACACCACCAAATTTTATACTGACTGCACTAATTAATAAAAGATAAAAAACCAAAAGCCTTTTTTTTTACTACCTTGGTCACCTATGACTCCACTTTCAGTGAACCATATAATTGAACTCCAATGTCCCACTGATCTAGAACTCACCCCAGGCCTGTGCTGTTCATGGTAAAAGTCAATCTGCATGTGATTTTCCAAAATTCAACATCTTATACTTACCCAAATTCAACTGCATTTGCCATTATTCAGCCCACTTATTCTGCTGATCACAAGCTCTCATAATATTTAATAACATTTCTCATTGTCCACTATACCATCTACTTTAGTGTCATCTAAAAACCTGTACATTCTTATCCAAATCTTTGAAACAGATGACAAACAGTAAAGGGCCCTGCCACAACCCTGAGGCAAACCACTAGTCATGGTCCCCAGTCCATGCTCCTGCTTTTTAACAACTAAACCTATAGTGCATCCAATTTGCCAGCTTTCTCCAGATTGTAACCTTCCAGAGCACCCTATCACGTGGAATGTTATCAAAGGATTTGCTGCACTCTCTGTTGTTCATGGTCGATCATGGATGTTGCATCCTGTCTAGCTGCTCAAGCATTGGCAGTGCAATTGGGAGAACAAACTGTTGTCCATGTAGCAAGTTCCCCTTTTCCATGCATCCGATGAAGCCAAAGGAATGGCGGAGACTGATACAGTTTGGCACTAGAGGCATCGCAGGAGTGGCAAGTCAACGTTGAATTGAACATAGGACTGCCCTAGGAACTCCAGCTCCAGATATTTCCCTCCGGGTTCACTTCTAATGCCTTCCCCATGAGTGGGTATAGCTGAAAGGTAGCAGAGGTTTGAGATCAAACATATAAAGGCCAAGAGCTGGACTTGGTTGTCAGAGGTCACACGCCATTGGGAGCATCTAATAGGTAGTGGGAACTGGTCCTCTCTACTGTCCACAGCTATAACAATCTTAAGGAACCATCAAAGGCTGTACTGAAATGTATATAAACCACATCTACCATCCTGCCACCAACTTTGCAGGTGATATCAAAAAAAAACTCCATCAATTCCCTGAGGCATGATCTCCCATGATCTAAGCCATGCTGACTCCCCTGTCTTTCCAGATATATGTACACCTTATTCCTCAGAATTCTCTCCGGTAACTTATTTAACACAGACGATAAACTTTCTGGCATATATTTCCCCGGCTTTTCTTTGCCATCTTTCTTAAATAAATCCACAACACTCGCTACCCTCCAGTCTACTGGCACCTCACCTGTGGTCTGATGATGCAAGCATCTTAGACAGGGCTCCTGTAATTTCTTCTCCAGACTCCCACAGTGCTTTTGGATATGCATGGTCAATTGTCTACCTTCATACCTTCTAAGACATTCAGTACTACCTTTACGGTAATGTGGACCACCCCCAACAGCAATCCCTACCCCACCCCCATGTCTTTCTCTGAGGTAAAAACAGATGAGTAATATTCATTAAGGACTTACCGCATTTCTTGCAATTCCACACAAAGATGTCCCCTTGGGTCTTTGAGCATCCCATTCTGTCTCTCTCTAGTTACTCTTCCTGTAATATGCATATAAAATCTCTGAATTCCGCTTGATCTTACCTGCCAAAGTTATCGCATGCCCCCTGTTTGCCTTCCTGATTTCCCGTCTGAGTACATTCCTTCATCATCTGTATTCCTCCTGGGATTCACTTGATCTCATCTATCTGCACCTAACCCATGACTCTTTTACCTAGTCAGGGCCTCAATATCCTTTCTCATCCAGGGCTTCCTATTCCTACTATCCTTGCCTTTCACTCTAACAGGAATGTGCAGACCTTGTGCTCTCACAATCTCATTTCTTTCTAACCTCCCACTTGCCTGTGGTCCATTTGCCTGCAAACAACTTACTCTGATCAAGCTCTTGGCTCATACTGCCAAAGTTTGACTTGCCCCAATTTGGAACTTCAACCAGTGGACCAGTTCTGTACCTTTCCTTAGGAATTTTAAAACTGATAGAACTATGGTTACTTGTCCCAAAATGCTCTCCCATTGTCACCTCAGTCACCTGACCGGTCTGTTACCCAAAAGTAAGTCAAGGATTGCCCTCTTCTCAAAAGGCCCTTTGTATATTCATTCAGATTGAAAGGTGAATCCCTGAATATTGTCCAGTCCACCAACTCAAAGCAGTCCTCCAAGTGCTCCTTCACCTCCCTTAAGCATACCTTCTTGACCTTACCACAGGTGCTGCAGTCTTTAGTCTCTGCCTATATGCATGGAGTAGAAGTGCAGTCAGGTGATCGGACTTTCCAAAGTCAGGCGTGGAATGGCATGGCAAACGTTCTTCATGCTGGTGGTGTGATAGTGGTCAAGTGTATTGGCTTCTTTGGTTCCACAAGTTATATGTTGGTGGTAGTTCGTCAAAGACTTCTTCAAGCTGGCCCTGTTGAAATCCCTTGCAATGATAGAAAAGGCATCAAGGTGTGCTGCTTCTTGACAGCTGATCATGGTGCTCAGCTTCTCCAGTGCCTGCTTGACATTGGCCTGGGTTGGAATGTATACCATGGTATGATGGCAGAAAACACCCTCAGCAGATAAAATGAATAACACATGACCTCTAGATATTCCAGGTTGGGTGAGCAGAACTGAGACAGAACTGCCATGTCTGTGCACCACGATGAGTTAATCACGAAGTATACTCCTCCTCTACTTTTCAGAGACTCAGCTGTTTTGTTCATGCAGTGGATGGTGAAGGCCCAGGGCAGCAACACTGCATCTGAAATGATGGGGGTGAGCCACGTTTATGTGAAGCAAAGTACACAGCAGTCCCTGATGCCCCCTGGTATTGCAATCTTGCTCTGAGGTCTTCAAATTTATTTTCCAGATACTGTACATGGTTGGGAGTGGAAATTTAAGGGCTCTGTTTCATTCTTGCTTGTAGACCAGCATGCTTTCCTTGTTGCATTTTTCTTAAAGGGATCTGCACCTGCAATCCAATTCTGCAGTCTGGAGTCCACTGATTTTGAGGATTGCTATATTTTTTTAAACATCTTAAAATGATGTTTCTTACTGAAGTACCCAAGGCTGTCATTGAGGATTTCAGCTGTTGTGATCCTAAATGGGAATATTTGCTTTTTCCCTTTAGAGCTGCATGCAAAGTATTGCCACTTATCGGCACCATCTTGAGATATAGGATTAGTGCAGGAATGTGCTGAAGTAAAGGATCAGCCAATTTCTTTTTCAATGTCAGGGCAGAAATAAGATGTTGCGAACTTGCAAAAACCAGACTGTGTGGAATGTTATCAAAGGATTTGCTGCACTCTCTGTTGTTCATGGTCGATCATGGATGTTGCATCCTGTCTAGCTGCTCAAGCATTGGCAGTGCAATTGGGAGAACAAACTGTTGTCCATGTAGCAAGTTCCCCTTTTCCATGCATCCGATGAAGCCAAAGGAATGGCGGAGACTGATACAGTTTGGCACTAGAGGCATCGCAGGAGTGGCAAGTCAACGTTGAATTGAACATAGGACTGCCCTAGGAACTCCAGCTCCAGATATTTCCCTCCGGGTTCACTTCTAATGCCTTCCCCATGAGTGGGTATAGCTGAAAGGTAGCAGAGGTTTGAGATCAAACATATAAAGGCCAAGAGCTGGACTTGGTTGTCAGAGGTCACACGCCATTGGGAGCATCTAATAGGTAGTGGGAACTGGTCCTCTCTACTGTCCACAGCTATAACAATCTTAAGGAACCATCAAAGGCTGTACTGAAATGTATATAAACCACATCTACCATCCTGCCACCAACTTTGCAGGTGATATCAAAAAAAAACTCCATCAATTCCCTGAGGCATGATCTCCCATGATCTAAGCCATGCTGACTCCCCTGTCTTTCCAGATATATGTACACCTTATTCCTCAGAATTCTCTCCGGTAACTTATTTAACACAGACGATAAACTTTCTGGCATATATTTCCCCGGCTTTTCTTTGCCATCTTTCTTAAATAAATCCACAACACTCGCTACCCTCCAGTCTACTGGCACCTCACCTGTGGTCTGATGATGCAAGCATCTTAGACAGGGCTCCTGTAATTTCTTCTCCAGACTCCCACAGTGCTTTTGGATATGCATGGTCAATTGTCTACCTTCATACCTTCTAAGACATTCAGTACTACCTTTACGGTAATGTGGACCACCCCCAACAGCAATCCCTACCCCACCCCCATGTCTTTCTCTGAGGTAAAAACAGATGAGTAATATTCATTAAGGACTTACCGCATTTCTTGCAATTCCACACAAAGATGTCCCCTTGGGTCTTTGAGCATCCCATTCTGTCTCTCTCTAGTTACTCTTCCTGTAATATGCATATAAAATCTCTGAATTCCGCTTGATCTTACCTGCCAAAGTTATCGCATGCCCCCTGTTTGCCTTCCTGATTTCCCGTCTGAGTACATTCCTTCATCATCTGTATTCCTCCTGGGATTCACTTGATCTCATCTATCTGCACCTAACCCATGACTCTTTTACCTAGTCAGGGCCTCAATATCCTTTCTCATCCAGGGCTTCCTATTCCTACTATCCTTGCCTTTCACTCTAACAGGAATGTGCAGACCTTGTGCTCTCACAATCTCATTTCTTTCTAACCTCCCACTTGCCTGTGGTCCATTTGCCTGCAAACAACTTACTCTGATCAAGCTCTTGGCTCATACTGCCAAAGTTTGACTTGCCCCAATTTGGAACTTCAACCAGTGGACCAGTTCTGTACCTTTCCTTAGGAATTTTAAAACTGATAGAACTATGGTTACTTGTCCCAAAATGCTCTCCCATTGTCACCTCAGTCACCTGACCGGTCTGTTACCCAAAAGTAAGTCAAGGATTGCCCTCTTCTCAAAAGGCCCTTTGTATATTCATTCAGATTGAAAGGTGAATCCCTGAATATTGTCCAGTCCACCAACTCAAAGCAGTCCTCCAAGTGCTCCTTCACCTCCCTTAAGCATACCTTCTTGACCTTACCACAGGTGCTGCAGTCTTTAGTCTCTGCCTATATGCATGGAGTAGAAGTGCAGTCAGGTGATCGGACTTTCCAAAGTCAGGCGTGGAATGGCATGGCAAACGTTCTTCATGCTGGTGGTGTGATAGTGGTCAAGTGTATTGGCTTCTTTGGTTCCACAAGTTATATGTTGGTGGTAGTTCGTCAAAGACTTCTTCAAGCTGGCCCTGTTGAAATCCCTTGCAATGATAGAAAAGGCATCAAGGTGTGCTGCTTCTTGACAGCTGATCATGGTGCTCAGCTTCTCCAGTGCCTGCTTGACATTGGCCTGGGTTGGAATGTATACCATGGTATGATGGCAGAAAACACCCTCAGCAGGTAAAATGAATAACACATGACCTCTAGATATTCCAGGTTGGGTGAGCAGAACTGAGACAGAACTGCCATGTCTGTGCACCACGATGAGTTAATCACGAAGTATACTCCTCCTCTACTTTTCAGAGACTCAGCTGTTTTGTTCATGCAGTGGATGGTGAAGGCCCAGGGCAGCAACACTGCATCTGAAATGATGGGGGTGAGCCACGTTTATGTGAAGCAAAGTACACAGCAGTCCCTGATGCCCCCTGGTATTGCAATCTTGCTCTGAGGTCTTCAAATTTATTTTCCAGATACTGTACATGGTTGGGAGTGGAAATTTAAGGGCTCTGTTTCATTCTTGCTTGTAGACCAGCATGCTTTCCTTGTTGCATTTTTCTTAAAGGGATCTGCACCTGCAATCCAATTCTGCAGTCTGGAGTCCACTGATTTTGAGGATTGCTATATTTTTTTAAACATCTTAAAATGATGTTTCTTACTGAAGTACCCAAGGCTGTCATTGAGGATTTCAGCTGTTGTGATCCTAAATGGGAATATTTGCTTTTTCCCTTTAGAGCTGCATGCAAAGTATTGCCACTTATCGGCACCATCTTGAGATATAGGATTAGTGCAGGAATGTGCTGAAGTAAAGGATCAGCCAATTTCTTTTTCAATGTCAGGGCAGAAATAAGATGTTGCGAACTTGCAAAAACCAGACTGTGTGCAACCTGTGAAACATGATTAATAGGATATTATTTTTGTGCACCATTTTATTCAGTCTTTATTCAGTACAGTGAATTATGTATGTGTTTGTTCATCAGAGACAAAAGCAACTGCTGGAATATGGATCCAGAAATAAACTGAAAGAACTCAGTGGGTCCAGTGGATCTGACATTTAGGGTCTTGGCCCTGCATCAGGTCCGAGAGTGAATGAATATTGACCATTTCTACCCTGCACAGATATTGCCTGACTTGCTGAGTTCTTTCAGCAATTTATTTTTTGCTTCATGTTCATTCATTAATTAATTCAATGAGAATACAATGAAAATGCTGCATTTATATAGTTTAGTCCAAAGAATCAGAATCAGGTTTAATATCACCAGCATACACCGTGAAATTTGTAGTCTTTGTGGCAGCGTACAGTACAATGCATAATAATAGAAAAAAATGTTTATATATATAAAACATTTAGTTATACGTATATAAAACATATAACAATAGTTAAATTAAAATAAGCAGTTCAAAAAAAAAATGAGCTAGGATTAAATGTCCGTTCAGAAATTGGATGATAGAGGGAGGAAGCTGTTTCGGAATTGTAGAGTGTGTACCTTCAAGCTACCGTACCTCCTTTCTGATGGTAACAGTGAGAACAAGTCATGTCCTAGGTGATGGGGCCCTTAATGAATCAGAATCAGATTGAATATCACCAGCATATATTGTGAAATTTATGAACTTTACAGCTGCAGTACAATGAAATACATGATAAATAAATAGAACAAAAAAGACTGAGTTACATTAAGTATATATATATATATTCCTATTAAATAGTTAAGTTAAATAAATAGAAATGTAGAAAACCTACAGCACAATACAGGCTCTTCGGCCCACAATACTGTGCCGAATATGACTTACTTTAGAAATTACGTAGGGTTATCCATAGCCCTCTATTTTTCTAAGCTCCATGTACAGTATCTATCCAGGAGCCTCTTAAAAGACCCTATCATATCTGCTTCACCACCGTTGCCGGCAGCCCATTACACACACTCACCACTCTCTGCATAAAAAAACTTACCCTGACATCTCCTCTGTACTAACTTACAAGCACCTTAAAACTGTGCCTCTTGTGCTAACCATTTCAGCCCTGAGAAAAGCCTCTGACTATCCACACAATCAATTCCTCTCATCATCTCATATACCTCTATCAGGTCACCTCTCATCCTCCATCGCTCCAAGGAGAAAAGGCCAAGTTCATTCAACCTATTCTCATAAGGCATGCTCCCCAATCCAGGCAATACCCTTGTAAATCTCCTTTGCACCCTTCCTATGGTTTCCACATCCTTCCTGTAATGAGGCGACCAGAACTGAGCACAGTACTCCAAGTGTGGTCTGACCAGGGTCCTATATAGCTGTAACAAAGAATAAGTAGTGCAAGATAACGGAAATAAAAAAGTAGTAAGGTAGTGTTCATAGGTTCAATGTCCATTTAGAAATCATATGGTAGAGGGGAAAAAGCTGTTCCTGAATTGCCAAGTGTCTGTTCTTCCTTCCCGACGGTAACAGTGTGAAGTGGACGTGTCCTGGGTGGTGGGGATCCTTAATGATGGACACCGCCTTCCTAAGGCACCATTCCTTGAAGATGTCTTGGATACTATGGAGGTAGTACCATGGTGGAGCTGACTACTTTTACAAGTTTCTGCAACTTGTTTCAGTCTTATGCAGCACCACCCCCACCCCCCCATATCAGACGGCAATGCCACCAGTCAGAATGCTCTCCACAGAATGGTTGTAGAAGTTTTCGAGTGTTTTATCTCTTCAAACTCTTAATGAAATACAATTGCTTTCCTGCCTTCTTTATAACTGTATCAATATGTTGCATCCTGGTTAGGTCCTCAGAGATATTAACGCCCAGGGACTTGAAATCGCTGACTCTCTCCACTTCTAATCCCGCTGTGAGAATTGGTTTGTGTCCCCTTGTCTTACTCTTCCTGAAGTCCACAATCAGCTCTTAGGTCTTGCTGACATTGAATGCAAGGTTGTCGCTGTGACACCACTCAATGAGCTGGTATAACTTGCTCCTGTACGCCCTTTCACCACCATCTGAAATTCTGCCAACAATGGTTGTGTCATCAGCAAACTTATAGATGGTATTTGAGTAATGCCTAGCCACACAGTCATAGGTGTAGAGTGTAGAGCAGTGGGTAAGCACACACTCTGTGGAGCGCCAGTGTTAACTGTTAGCGAGGTGGAGATGTTATTTCCAGTCTGCACAGATTGTGGTCCTTCAATTAGAGAGTCGAGAATCCAGTTGCAGAGGGAGGTACAGAGGCCTAGGTTCTGTAGTTTTTCAATCAGGACTATAAGAATGATGTTGTTAAATGCTGATCTATAGTCGATAAACAGGATCCGGACACAGGTATTTGCATTGTCCAGGTGACCCAAGGCCGCAAGGAGAGCCATGGAGATCGTGTCCGCCGTAGACCTATTCTGGCAACAGGCAAATTGCATTGGGTCCAGGTCCTTTCTGAGACAAGTGTCATGACCAACCTCTCAAAGTATCGCTCCTTGAAGTTGTCCTGGATACTACGGAGACCCGGCCTGTGATGGGGCTGACTAAGTTTACGAGTCTCTGCGGCTTATTTTGATCCTGTGCAGTAGCCCCCTCCCCTCCCTCTGATACCAGACTGTGATGCGGTCAGTTAGAATACTCTGCAGAGTATACCTGCAGAAATTTGCGACATACCAAATCACCAGTCAAATCAAATCAGAGAGAGAGGACCACAGTCAGCCACTGCAGATTCTTTACCTTTCTCTGTCCTGAACTTCCTAACACTTGAATCAGGCAGTAGCAGGGCTTCCTTCACCTCCGGCAGAGATAGCTGCTGACATTCAGGAAAATTGCAGATCACAAGATTTGGTGGTGGAGGTAATCAGTAGTATTGGGGAAAGAGCCAACTGGCAGTAGGTGAGGTCCAGTTTGCCAAGTGCTTTAGGATTTATATTGAGTACTGGTTTACCTTTTCACATTTGGAGGTGATTGTGGGTGGACTGGGGTTTGCATTTGTACTGCCATCACCTGAAGTGCACTTGTTGATCTTAGGTTTAAAAAAGGTTCCTGACAATGCCATTCATGATCTTCACTTGCATTTCATCAAAGCATTTTATTATGAATTAATTCAAGGCTTTTGTTCCTGAGGTCCTATGAATGAACAAATCCTTCCTCATAAAATGACCTTTGTCTCCAAATCAGAACATTTTTTAGAACATGTTTGAATTCTTCCAGTCTTCAAGAGTCATAGAATAATATAGCATAGAAGCAGGCCCCTCAGCCCAATGATCTAAACCAACCACAGCTTCCCTGCTAGTCCCGTTTGCCCGCATTCATCCTAGAACCCTCCAAGCCCACCCATCCATCTATCTATCCAGAATCTACACATACAGTACTCCCCCCAGGGCAATGCTGCCACCTCCACCACTTCCTCTGCCAGATCATTCCAGATGTTCACTATCCTCCTTGTAAAGAAGTTACCTCTTAATTCACTCTTAAATCCCTACCCTTTTATCTTGTATCTGCACTCTAGTTTGAACTCCCAACAAAGACTATGACCATTCACCATATCCATACTCTTCACGATCTTAAAAACTTTTATGATGTTACCCCTCATTCTCCCATGCTCCAAGGAATAAGGACCTAGCATGGCTAACCTCTCCCTGAGATTCAGGCTGTCTAGTTCTGACAGCATCCTTGTAAATCTCTTCTGTACCCTGTCCAGTTTGACAATGTATTTCCTTCAACAGGAGGAGCAAAACAGAGGGAACAGAACAGTTCCCAATACTCTAAGTGCACCAATTAAAAGTAAACCACACTATGATTGTAAATATATTACACTGCAACATTCAACCCTCAAAAAAATTATGCATACCAGACGGTGCAAGTAACCTTTGGCTTCATAATTAGACTATTGGAATATGATAATAATTTTGCAGATACTATGCTCAGTCCTGATACAGGGTTTCAACCCAGAACATCAAAATTCTTTTCCTCCCATAGATACTGCTCAGTCTGCTGAGATCCTCCAGCAGATTATTTGTTACTTATCTCCGTTTATTGCTTAATCTCTGTGTTTTTCTCTGGGAACTTGTGAATGTTTTAGTTTCAGCAAGGATGCTGGTATGAAAACAATTAGCAGGCTTGGAGCTCATTTAGTTATATTTAGCCTGGATGTTGCCCAGTCCCACAGGATGGAGAAATTACCTGCTGTTGTGTCTCATTACTGTTGTGGTCTCATTAATCTCAACCATTGTACAAACTAAAAGAAAGCAAATGCACAGAAAGAATTCCATTAGAATATTGATCTCAGCAGAGTGCACTAAATATTACGGAAGATCAGAATTTCAACAACATTTTGTAATAGTCTTATCAAGGAATTTATCTGCAATTTTTAGCTAGTTTGTTACTTAAAGGCAATATTTCAATAAATTGGTTCCGAGAACTTTTCTGCTGACTTTCAGTCCAATGACAAACCACTTGACCATTTTGCTCTGAACTTCGTACAATGTCTTAAAGACCAGACTGACCAGGGTTTTAGTCCTCAAAGGAACTGAGGAACAAGGTTATCTAGATGCTTTGCTACTCACAGAAAACATGGCTAGACTATGATTAGCTCCAAAATCACTGATTAGTATCTCTTAACAATTTTGGCTAAATAAATTCTTTCAACTTTAAATGTCAAATTAACAATTAATGTGTATATGTTGTCAGTTTTGGAAGATAATTCTCTATAATAATGATTTTCTGTCATTCTCAGAAAGGAATCTTGTTTCTTAATTTCACTCCTTAAAATATAAAACCTTTAATATTTTAATTTTTGGCCCACATTCAGCCAGTGGAAGTAATTTTTCTAAACCTTATCAACTCCACACACTATCATTATAAAATATCAAATCACCCTTTAACCTCATAAGAGAATATACCTCTAAGCAATTAGGTCTCAATTTGACCTATGTAGTTTCTGTATCATTCTGGTAAATCTACACATACAGTACTCACCCTCAAATCAATTCTTAAGATGCAGTGCTCAGAAGTGAATGCAATATTCCAGGTTTGATGTAACAGTTCTTTGTAGTGTGGCAAAAATCGTATCTCCTTTTATTCTAGTGTTCTAGATACAATAGCCTTTTTGATTATTTTCTGTACTTGCCCATGGCCTTTTAGTAATTATGCACAACTGCCCCCAGAAAGTCTCCCTTGCTTCTATGTATCACCAGTTAAAATGTACTCTGTTCTAACTGTTTTGATCAAAACTTCATAATCTCACAACTGCCCTCAGAAAGTCTCCATTGCTTCTATGTATCACCAGCTAAAATGTACTCTGTTCTAATTGTTTTGATCAAAACTCCATGATCTTACATCCGACTGGATTGTTCATGGATTCGTTGCCCATTCAGAAACCGAATTGTTGAGGGGAAGCTGTTGCTGAAGCGTTGAGTGTATGCCTTCGTGCTCTGCTACTTCCTCACTGACAGTAGCAATGAGAAAGGGCAGGTCCTGGCTGATGAGGTCATTAATGGTTGATGCCACCTTCTTGAGGCATCGCATTTTGAAGGTGTTCTCAATGCTGAGGAGGCTGGTGCCCATGATGGAGCTGGTTGAGTTTACAACTTTCTGCAGTTTTGTTCTGATCCTATGCGGTGGTCCTACCATACCAGATGGTGATGCAACCAATTCGAATGCTCTCCACAATACACCTGAGCAATTTGTGAATGTCTTTGGTAACATGCCAAGTCTCCTCAAACTTCTAATGAAATATGGCCACTGTCCTGCCTTCCTTGTAATTGCATCAATATGTTGGACCCAGGACAGATCTTCAGAGAGGTTGCCACCCAGGAACCTTTGGACTATTGCAGCCATCTACTCTTTTGCATTTCACATATCTGTCTGTGATTGTTAGATGTATACATGTGATTTTCTATTTCATCATCTTAGTCGTTATTGAGTGATATGAATGGTTCACGCTCCCTTTGTTTTAAGGATATGTACAAAATAATTGAACTTTTCAGTTTTGGCTAAGATTGATGGAGGTGTTTTACTTTTAAACCTGCAGCCTGAAGGAATATAACAAAATGATTATTGGCATTGTAAATACTCTGAAAAAATATATTTGATTCCTTGTGCACTGGATTGAAATAAGCTTGCATCTATGACCTGAGATTTTGTGAAACTACCACCAGTTTTTGCCACCCAGTAAGAGACACTGAGAATTGGGTAATTTTCAGTGGATGAATAGGAGCAGCAGGCTAAAGGTAAAATAACTTAGAAGGCATCTGAAGACTGGAGACTGGTCCTACATGATGTTATTCCACTTACTCTAATAAATGGGCAAGCCATGCTGGTTACATGGGGAATATGCCCCTCAGAAGGAAAAAGTTATAAGTACATCAAGTCACAAGCAAGAGAAAATCTGCACACACACAAAATGCTGGAGGAACTCAGCAGGCCAGGCAGCATCTATGGAAAACAGTACAGATGATGTTTTGGGCCGAGATGCTTCAGCAGGTCCTGCTGAATGATCTCAGCCTGAAACGTCAATTGTACTCTTTTCCATGGATGTAAGCGGGCCTGCTGATAACATCAAGACAGCAGCTCCACAAAAATAGTGATAATCTGCTTGGTCAGCACTGACTGCTTCTTGGAAAGTGATGACTGCGCTCAATCATTCATGTCAGAGCCTTATTCTACACTCGCATGAGGATTTGTACTCTGTTTCCAGGACCGGTGTTCATCAGGTGGCTACTTGAGGTGAGAGTGAGGCAAAATTTGTAACATGGCCCCATCTGATTTGGTTATGTGAGTTAATAGTGTGTATTAAATACATTCAGTGGCCATTTTATGTGGCAGTAACTCAATGCTTAAAAGCATGCTGACATGGTCAAGAGGTCATGTTGTTGTTCAAACCAAACATCAGAATACAAAAAAATGTGATCTAAGTGACTTTGACCATGGAGTGTTTGTTGGTGCCAGATGGGGTGGTTTGAGTATTTCAGAAACTGCTAATCTCCTATAATTTTCATTTCAACAGTCAAGTTTACAGAGGATGACACCAAAATCAAAAAAAAAAAAATCAGCGAGCAGCTGTTCTGTAGGTGGAAACACCTTGTTACTGAAAGAGGTCAGAAGGGAACGGCCAGACTGGTTCAAGCTAACAGGAAAGCAACAGTAATTCAAACAACTATATGTAACAACAGTGGTGTGCAGAAGGAGATCTCTGAATGTACAGCATGTCAAACCTTGAAGTGGATGGGCTACAGCGGCAGAAGACTACACCAGCTTCTACTCCTGTGGCCATATTATTAGGTACACTCCTGTACCTAATAAAATTGCAACTGAGTGTATGTTTAATGTTCAAAGTTCAAAGTAAATTTTATCAAAGTACATATATGTCATCATATATAACCCAGAGATTCATTTTCTTGTGGGCACACTCAACAAATCTATAGAATAATAACTATAACAGGATTAAAGAAAGACCACCCAACTAGGGCATACAACCAGAGTATGGTTGACACAAAAGTGTGCAAATGTAAATATAAATAAGTAGCAATAAATAACAAGAGCATGAGATGAAGGGTTCTTGAAAGTGAATCCATAGGTTGTGGGAACATTTCAATGATGGGACAAGTGAAGTTGAATGAAGTTTTGGAGGATTTTCTGTTCAAAGGAATTGGTGTTTCCATGGTAACCCTTTCAACCTTCTGAGCAGGGTAAGGCACTCTATAGTTAGTGTTCAGATTGTGTTGACAAGAACTTTACACTGAATGAACTTCTGATGAAAGTTGCAATAAAATTTTCCTCATCAAAACTCTGCTTTGTGCTCCACCAGGATACTAGGCAAGATGGCTGGTTGATGACAAGCCTTAGATAATGGCCTTTTTCGGGTTTAAAGAACAGAGGCTATAGAGTCCCAAAACTCTATGACAATGGGAGAGCTGTAAGAGACAAAGACAATTTATATGCTTTTAAAGATCACAAAGTGATTAGCAAAATGTTCCATAGTATGTGACCTACAAACCCTCAACAATTTCTCCTTTGGTTCCTCCACTTTCTCCAAACTCAAGGGTAGCCATGGGCCCCAGATATGCCTGCCTTTTTGATGTCCGTGTTCCAAGCCTTCCCTGGTAATGTTCCCCAATTCTTTCTGTGTTATATTGATGACGGTATTGTTACTGCTTCATGCACCCATGCTGAGCTCATCAATTTCATCAACTTTGCCTCCAACTTCCATCCTGCTCTTAAATTGACTTGGTCCATTTCTGACACCTCTCTCCCCTTTCTTGATCTCTTTGTCTCCACCTCTGGAATTTAAATGTCTGCTGGTATCTTGTATAAGCCCACTGACTCCCATGGCTATCTTCACTATACCTCTTCCCACCCTGTCTCCTGTAAATGAGACTTCTCTCAGTTCCTTCATCTCTGCCCCATCTTTTCCCAGGATAAGGCTTTCCTTTCCAGGACATCAGAGATGTCCATCTTTTTCAAAGAACAGAGTTTCCCTTCCTCCCTCATTGATGCTGCCATCATTCACTTTTCCCTCTCCTGACATCCGCCCTCACACCATCTTCCTGCCACCTTAACAGCGATAGAGTTCCTCTTATTGTCACCTACCACCCTATGATCCAACATATCATTCTCCACAACTTCTGCCATCTTCAACGGGATTCTACCACCAAACATACTTTTACCTTCCTCCCAGTAATTAACCCAGATGGATAATCCATTGTTGACCTAGACACTGGAAATGACAATGGCAAAACCAGCCCTGTTGATCTTGCAAAGTCCTCTTTACTAACCCCTAGAGACTTGTGCCAAAGTTGGGAGAGCTGTCTCACAGACTAGTCAAGCAACAGCCTGATGTAGTTGTACTGACAGAATCATACCTTATAGTTAACATTCCAGACTCCACCATCACCATTCCTGGGTATGTACTGTCTCACCGGCAGGACAGGCCTAGCAGAGGTGGTGACACAGTGGTATACAGTAGAGAGAGAGTTACCCTGGTAACTCTCAACATTGACTCTGGACCCCATGAACTCTCATGGCACCAGGTTAAACATGGGCAAGGAAACCTCCTGCTGATTACCACCTACCATCCTCTCTCAGCTGATGAATCAGTACTTCTCCACGTTGAACAGCACTTGGAGGAGGCATTGAGGGTGACAAGGGCACAGAATGTACTCTGGGTGGGGGACTTCAATGTCCATCACCAAGAGTGGCCTGGTAGTACCACCACAGACCGAGCTGGTCGGCTCCTACTGGACTTAGCTACTAGACTGTGACTACAGCAGGCGGTGAGGGAACCAACGAGGGGGGGAAACACACTTGACCTCATCCTCACCAACCTACCTGGCACAGAAGCATCTGTCCATGACAGCATTGGTGGAAGTGACCACCACACAGTATTTGTGGAGACTAAATTCCACCTTCACATTGAAAAAACCCTCCACTGCATTGTGTGGCACTGCCACCATGCTAAATGGGATAGCCTGAACAGAACCAGCAGCCCAAGACTGGGCACCTATGGGGCGGTGTGGGCTATCAGCAGCAGCAGAATTGTACTCAACTACAATCTGTAACCTCATGGTCTGGCATATCCCCCGCTCTAACATTACCACCAGGCCAGGGGATCCACCCTTGTACAATGAGGGCATGCTGAGAACAACACCAGGCATACCTCAATATGAGGCGTCACCCTGGTGAAGGCACAGTACAGGACTACTTGCATACCAAGCACCATAAGCAGCAAGTAATAGACAGAGTTAAGTGGTCCCACAACCAATGGATCAGATCTAAGCTCTGTTGTCCTGCCACATCCAGCCATGAATGGTGGTGGACAATCAGACAACTCACTGGAGGAGGAGGCTCCACAAATACCCCCATCCTCAAGAGGAGCCCAGCACACCTGCGGCAAAAATACGGCCGAGGCATTTGATACAAACTTGAGTCAGAAGTGCTGAGTAGATGATCCTGCTCGGCCTCCTCAAGAAGTCCCCAGCATCCCAGATGTCAGTGTACAGCTAATCTGATTCTCTCCACGTGATATCAGGAAATGGCTGAAAGCACCAGAACAGCGAAGTCTACAGGCCCAGACAAAATCCCAGCAATAGTCCTGAAGACTTGTGCTCCAGAACCTGCCACGCCACTAGCCAAGCTGTTCCAGTACGGCTACAACACCAGCATCTGCCCGGCAATGTGGAAAATTCCTGTACACAAGGAACAGGACAAGTCCAACCCTGCCAATTACTGCCCTATCAGCCTACTCTCAATCATCACAAAGTAATGAAGGGGTCATCGGCAGTGCTATCATGCAGCACCTACTCAGCAATAACCTGCTAATGGATGCCCAGTTTAGGTTCCATCAAGGCCATTCAGCTCCTGACATCACCTCCTTGGTCCAAACATGGGCCAAAGAGCTAAATACTAGAGGTGAGGTGAGAGTGATAGCCCTCGACATCAAGGCAGCATTTGACCGAGTATGGCATCAAGGTGCCCTAGCTAAAATGGAGTCAGTGGGAATTAGAGGGAAAACCCTCCGCTGGTTGGAATCATACCTGACACAAAGGAAGGTCAATCATCTCATCGTCAGGACATCACTGCAGGAGTTCCTCAGGGAAGTGTCCTTGGACCAATCATCTTCAGCTGCTTCATCAATGACCTTCCTTCCGTCATCAGGTCAGAAGTGGGGATGTTCGCATTTGACTGCACAATGTTCTGCACCATTCGTGACTCCTCAGATAGTGAAGCAGTTCCTACCCAAATGCACCAGGACCTGGACAATATCCAGGCCTGGGCTTTCAAGTGGCAGGTAACACTTGAGCCGTACAAGTGCCAGACAATGACCATCTCCAACAAGAGAGGCTCTAACCAACATCCCTTGACATTCAGTTGCATCACCATCACTGAATCCCCTATGATCAACATTCTGGTTACCATTGGCAGGAAACTGAACTGGTCTAGACATATAAACACCGTGGCTACCAGAGCAGGTCAAAGGCTAGGAATTCTGCAACACGTAATTCACCTCTTGACTCCTCAAAGCCTGCTTACCATCTACAAGGCTCAGGTCAGGAGTGTAATGGAATACTCACCACTCGCCTGGATGAGTGCAGAAACATCAACACTCAAGAAACCTGACACCATCCAGTACAAGGCAGCCCACTTGATTGGTACCCCTCCCACAAGCATCCAATCCCTCCACCATCGATGAAGAGTTGCAGCAGTGTGCACGATCTACAAGATGTACAACAACACACCAAAGTTCCTAAGGCAGCACCCTCCAGACCCACAACCACTACCATCTAGAAGGACATGAACAGCAGATACCTGGGAAAACCACCACTTGGAAATCCACCTTCAAGTCACTCACCATCCTGACTTAGAAATATATCACCATTCCTTCATTGTCGCTTGGCCGAAATCATGGAATTCCCTGCCTAACAGCACTGTGGGTGTACCTACACCTCAGGAACTGCAGCGGTTCAAGAAGGCAGCTCATCACCACCTTCTCAAGAGCAACAGGGGACTGGCAATGAATGCTGGCTTAGCTGGTGACACCCACATCCTGTAAATGAATAAATAATAAACAAAGTATCTGCTTTCCACAGGGATAGCTCCCTCTGTGATTCCCTTGTCCATTCGTCTCTCCCCACTAAGCTCTCTCCTCGCACTTATCCCTGAAAGCGACAGAAATGCTACACCTGCTTAGTTATCTCCTCCCTCACCTCCATCAGGGCCACAAACACTCCTTCCAGGTGAAGAAATACTTCACCTGCAATCTTTTGTGGTTATGCACCACACTTGATGCTTCTGGTGTGGCACATTGGTGAGATCCAATGTAAATTGGAGTACTGCTTTGTCAAGCACCTCTGTTCCATCTGCAAAAAGTGGAATTTCTCTTGGCCAACCATTTTAATTCCAATACACAATCCCATTCTGACATGCTGGTCCATGGCCTCCTCTCGTGCCACATTGAGGCCACCCTAAGAGTGGAGGAGCAACACTTCATATATCATCTAGGTAGCCTCCAACCTGACGGCATGTACAAAGATTTCTCCTTCTGGTAATTCTTTCCTCCCCCTTTCCTCTTCTTCTATTCTGCACTGTGGCCTCTTACTTCTTCTCCTCATCTGCTTATCGCCTTCCCCTGGTGCCCCTCCTCCTTCCTTTCTCCCATGGTCCACTCTCTTCTCCTATCAGTTTCATTCTCTAGCCTTTTGCCTTTTCCACCTATCACCTCCCAGCTTCTTACTTCATCCCCCTCCCCCACCCACCTGGCTTCACCTATCACCTTCTAGTTTGCCCTCCTTCCCCTCCCCCATCTTTTTATTCTGTCACCTTCCACTTCTCTTTCCATTTGTGATGAAAGCCCAAAATGTTAACTGTTTATTCATTTCCCTAGATGATACCTAATCTGCTGAGTTCCTCCAGCATCTTGTGTGTGTTGCTCTGGATTTACAGTATCTGCAGAATCTCCTGTTAACAAACTTATTGTGCTTTCACAACTTTGTCATCCAAAGAGGCTGCTGAATGACAATTACTGTAAATGATCCTAGCTGCCTTGGAGGCAGAAGACTCTCAAGTGAAACATTAGGGGAACTGTCATTCAGATGACTTATCTGTGACAGCTGCAAGATGCATTAAAACTCAACTTATCACCTTTTAATAGTCATCCTTTGTCAACATTATCTTTACTCCTTTTTACATTCTCACATTTACAAACCAATGACATAAACTGTGAGCAAGAATAGGCTGTCAGACTCCACCATTTAATAAGAACTGACTCCCTCAGATTCTCTCACCCGTATTAACCTTTCATCCCCTTGGTTACCCAGATTAAATCTCTGCCTTAAAAATAATCAAAGACTCCAGCTGAGGAAGAGTTCCAAAGACACATTACCTTCTGAGAGAGAGAAAAAAATCAACTTCCCTGTTTTATTTTCAAACAGTGACGCTCCTAGTTCTAGATTTTCTCATTCTCTCAAAACCCATCCTGTCAAGCTCCGTCAGGATCTTTTCGTGTTAATTAAATCACCTTTCTTTTCTAATTTCATCAGGCACAAACCTCATCTGTCTATCCTTTCCTTATAAGACTGTTTCCAATGTATTAACGTCTTACTTTATACTTTTGTCCAAGGAGGTCCTCAGGATTGAGGATGACTTGGCTCCACTATGGTTTTGTAGGTTCTGAGGTGACGGATGTGGCTGATGTGGGAACCGCAAACTCTTTTATGGATGAGCTAATAAAAGTGGATTAGTGGTGTTCAGACTCTAGAATCCATATATATATATATATATGAAGCATATTCACGCCTAGCCAAACCCCCAACTTTTCTAATTGACAAGTTTTCTTTAAGAATGTGACAGGGTGAAAGGGGAACCTGTAGGTGTCGTGCATTTAGATTTCAAATACAATAGCAAGTTGCCACGTAAGAGGCTGTTACATAAATGAAGAGCCCAGGGTATTGGAGAGAGTGTATTAGCGTGGGTTGAAAACTGGCTGTCACAAGGAGTTAGAATAAAATGGTAGTATGTCAAGATGGTGCCAGCGAACCACAGTGATGTGTTGCAGGCAGTTTACAAAACTTCTAAATATACCTTTTCTGAATTACACTCACTGCAATCTGCAGCCTGTAATTTCCCTTCAAGCAATGTACTTTTGATCTGTCTTAATGAACAAGTGATCTCATGGTAGTCTGAAGGACTCTGTGGACTTGATCCTCAAGCACCCAGGTACAGCACCTTTAGGCTGATGAAGGTCCAAAGGGAGGAAGGAAGGAATCCAGGCCAGGCAGAAATGCCAAGCAATAGAAGTTTCTCCACCCAGCATCTTGCCCCTGCACAGTTGGTGGAGAATAAGACTGAGGACCAAAAGGCCATATTGCAGTATCGGAGGGAAATGAGGAAATAAGGCAAAAAGTGGGGGGTCCGTGTTTTATGATAAACTCTCTGTGGTCCTTGGGTGGAGTGCGCTTGGCCTTGTTCCCCTGATCTGGAGCATCTACCAATTAAGTGCAACCATTCTACTCACAAAAAGAGTTCCCCTCCATAAACCTGACCACAGATTACATACTGCCAAAAGCCAGCATTAACCAGGCACTCGTAATATTGAATGCTGCCATCACCAAACAAGAAAATGCCCACCCTAACACATTTCAAATCATAGTCAAGGACTTCAATCAGGCTTGTTTGAAGAAATCTCTGGCCATTATCATCAGCATATAACCTGCAGCACTCGGGGTGCCCCAACACATTAGACCAATGCCGAGACTGCATTTCAGGAAATTTGATCACTTGATTGTCCTCCTCCTACTTGCATACAGGCAGATGCTAAAGAGCAAGGCTCCAGAGATAAGGACAACAAATATGTGGTTGTAGGAGGCAGAGGAGCAACTATGGGATTGCTTCAAGTCAGGCTTACAAAATGAAGCCAAGCAACATACTGTAGGTGACAACAAAGCTTCGCTCCCAGATGGGCTCAATGCCTTCTGTGCTCACTTTGACCATCAAAACATGGAGAAACCTTCATGAACCCCCCACATCCCCTGATGATCCTAAGATTTCAATCTCTGAAGCTGACGTGTGAGCTGCTTTCGGGAGGGTAAACCCATAGAAAGCATCTTGCTCAGATGGCGTACCTGGCCAAGCACTAAAGACCTGTGCTGATTAATTGGCTAGTGTGTTCACATCTCATTTTAATCTCTCACTTGAGCAATCTGAGGTATCCACCTGCTTCAAACAAGCTCAATTATACAGATGGCTAAGAAGAAAGTGGTAACCTGCCTCTATGCCTATTATCCAGTAAGATTTAAATCCACTGTGATGAAGAGCTTTGAGAGGATGGTGATGAAACTCCTGTCTGGGAAGCGATGTTGATCCACTCCAATTTGCCAGTGGCACAACAGGTCCACAGCAGATGCCTTTTCACTGGCTCTTCACTCAACCCTGGAACATCGGGATAGCAAAGGTGCATACATAAGGATACCCTTTATCAATTACACCTCAACATTCAACACTATCGTTTCCTCAGAACTAATCAATAAGTTTCAAGACCTTTGCCTTTGTACCGCCTTGTGCAATTGGAACCTCGATTTACTCACTTGCAGATCGCAGTCAGTTCTGATTGGCAATGACATCTCCTCCGTAATGTCCATATGCACAGGTGCACCACAAGGCTGTTTATTTAAACCCCTGCTCTACTTGCTTTACACTTATGAATATGAGGCTAAGCACAGCTCCAATGCCACATATAAGTTTGCTGATGATACCACTGTCAATGAACTAATCAAAGGCAGTGAGGAGGGAGATTGAAAATTTGACTGAGTGGTGCCACAACAACAACTTTCCACTCAGTGTCAGCAAGACCAAGTAGCTAATTATTGACTTCAGGAGAAGGAAACCAGAGGACCAAGAGCCAGTCTTCATTGGGGGATCAGAGGTAGAGAGGGTCAGCAACTTGAAATTCTTTGGCGTTATCATTTCAGAGGACCTGTCCAGTGCTCTGCATGTAAGTGCCATAACAAAGAAAGCATGGCAGTACCTCTTAGGAGTTTGCAAAGATTCGGCATAACATCTAAAACTTTGGCAAACCTCTATAGATGCGTCCATGAGACTATAAGGTATAGGGACAGAATTAGGCCATTCCATCATGGCTGATGAGTATTATTGCAACAAACTCATAAAGGGTGTCATGGAGAATTTATTAATACATTGCATCATGGCCTGATATGGTAACAATGACCTTGAACAGAAAATCTTATGAACGGTAGTGAACATTGAGCACATCTACAGGAAGCGCTGTCGCAGGAAAGCTGAATCCATTATCAAGGACATTCACCACACAGGTCATGCTCTCTTCTTGTGGTTGCCATCAGGTGGAAAATACCAGAGCCTCAGGACTCACAGCACCAGGTTCAGAAACAGTTATTACACCTGAAACATCTGGCTCTTGAACCAGAAGGGATAGCTTAATCAACTTCACTCGCCCTAAGACTGAACTGTTCCTACAACCTATGGACTCACTTTCACGGTCTCTTCATCTCATGCTCTCAATAATTATGGCATATTTATTTATTTATTATTATTATTATTTTTCTCTTTCGTGTTTGCACAGTTTGTTGTTCTTTGTCCTGTTGGGTGCGGACTTTTATTGATTCTATTGTGTTTCTAGGATTTACTGTGTTCACCCACAAAAAACAAATCTCCGGGTAGTCTCTGGTGACTCACCGTATAAGTACTTTGATAATAAATTTACTTTGAACTTTGAACTTTGAACTTTACAGGATGGAAGGACATGACTAGTGAAGTAACGCAGGGATCAGCCCCTGACATACAATTGTTAACTATTTATATTAATGAGGCGGTAATGAAATCCAAGGTTTTCATGTCAATGATATAAAAACAGATTGAAGTGCCTGTTGTGATGACATCATTTGGATTCTGAAACAAGATATTGGTGGATTCAGTGATGAGAGAAAACCTGGTGAATGGTGTTTCATAAGGGGAATTCTAAGGCCTTGAACTTCAGTAAGAGGAATCAAAATATGGGTTTTAGGGGGTCCCAACCTGTTTTATGTGATGGACCAATACCATTAAGCAAGGGGTCCATGAAGCTCAGGTTGGGAACCTGGATTCTAAATGGAGAGAGTCTACTAATGAATGAAGTTCAGGGGAATCTAGATGTTCTAGTGCATGAATCACAAAAAGTTAGCAGTGCAGTCCAACAGTTAAGAAGGGAAATGGTATTTTGACCTTTATTGCAAAGGGGCTGAAGTTTAAGAATAGGGAGATTTTTTACACACACAAGATGCTGGAGGAACTCGATAGGCCAGGCAGCATTTACGGAAAAGAGTAGTCGACGGATTTTCTCTTGTTTGTGCTGCCAAAGTGTCTCAACCTGAAACATCAACTGTACTTTTTTTCCATAGGTGCTACTTGACCTGCTGAGTTCCTCCAGCATTTTGTGTGTGTTGCTTGGATTTCCAGCATCTGCAGATTTTCTGTTGTTTGAGGTTTATTATAGTTGTACAGGATGAGGCCATTTAACCTGCTGTCATCATTTATGGGCAGATGATTAATGTCAGACACTTTGGCTCCCTATTCTTATAAACTGGCCATAGACTGCAGTCTCATCTTAGTGTATATAATAATAAGTGTGTACCTTGTTGAAAATTGTACCAAGTAGCCAACTGCTCTCTGTGTTTATTTTGTGATATTGTTGTTGCTTAATGGGTTTTCAGATCTGTTGAAAGACCTTTAGAAAAAAAATTGCTCTCCCCGCTTCTCTCTCTCTCTCTCTCTCTCTCTCTCTCTCTCTTTCTCTCTCTCTCACACACACACACACACACAGAGCAATTTTTGGCTGGTAATTTTTTTAAATTTCAGAATGTACTTTATTCAAAAATAAAATTATATACAATAAACCATTCAATAATTTCCCATCCTTTACATACGTTTCCATTATAGTCAGTACATGTCCATATTAATGGCCACCCACGTGGCACTCCAGTTGTTCACCTTACCACATCATTGTTGAGGGGTATACTCCCCGCCACCCGACCCCTCCCACTCCCACGGGTGGAGAAACCTATACCGTGGTCCTTCCCCACCGGGCCCTTACGGTGGCTGCACCAGGTTTCAGTGCGTCCCTCAGCACGTACTCCTGCAGCCGAGAATGTGCCAGTCGGCAGTATTCTCCCACGAACACCTCTATGTGCTGGTAGATCATCAAGTTTCGGGGCGACCAAAGAGCGTCTTTCACCGAGTTGATGATCTGCCAGCAGCACCAGATGGTGGTCTCCGTGTGCGTCCCCAGGAACAGCCCGTAGATCAGAGAGTCCTCTGTTACGCAGCTGCTGGGGATGAAACGTGGCCCTAGCCCGTCCATCCTCCTCCACACCCTCTTTGCGAACTGACAGTGTGCAAAGAGGTGGGTCACAGACTCCTCCTCACTGCAGTCCTCCTGTGGGCAGTGGGGTGTGGAGACGACGTTTCGGGCATACAGGAGGGATCTGACTGGGAGGGCCCCTCTCACCGCCAGCCAGGCGAGGTCCTGGTGCCTATTGATGAGGTCTGACGATGAGGCATTTTGCCCGATGAACTGGACGGTCTGCTCAGGAAACCACCCCACCGAGTCCATCATGCCCTTCTCCTGCAGTGCCTGCAGGACATTACGTGCTGACCACTGCCTGATGGCCCTGTGGTCAAAGGCGTTCTCCTGGAAGAACTTTTCTACGTAGGACAAGCATGCCGGCAACGACCAGCTGACTGGGGCGTTGCGCGGGAGTGGGGCCAGACCCATCCTTCGTAGCCAGGGTGACAGGTAGAACCTGGGCACATAGTGGTACTTTGTGCCCACATACCTGGGTTCTACGCACAACCTGATGCAGCCACATACGAAGCTGGCTATCAGGGTGAGGGCGACATTGGGGACGTTCTTGCCCCCGTTGTCCAGGGACTTGTGCATGATGGTCCATCTCACCCACTCCATCTTGGATCCCCAGACAAATCTAAAGACAGCTGGGGTGATTTCTGAGCTGTTTTTGGCTGGTAATGCAATTTGTTAACAGCTTACCAGCTATTCTTTAGAAAGTGATACCTTTACAATGGTGATGTGAGATGTTTATAGATCTTCCTCCTCATTGTCATCATAATTGTTAAGATTATCCTCAGTGAGGGAGAAATTCATGCTCCCCTGATCATTTTGCACATGTTGATATTTACCTACTCTCCCACGGTTTCTGTAAGGAATCTGCAGAGGAGGAGGGAATAAGTAATGAATTGGCAAATGGAATCCGAATCCGAGCAGGATGTGAAATGTAGCAGTGTACTGCTAAACAGGAATGTTGGGTAATTGTTTGCCTTGTTGCCTCTACTCTTCACCAGTCTTCCATGGCTGGAAAAAAATTACTTCTGCCAAAGTTTCATGTACTTCTGAGTGAGCGCAATGCTTCCATCTCCATTAATCATTTTCCAGTCCTCTGCTTCCCACAGGTAAATAATACTACCTTTTCCATTTTGAGGTTCAGTGAGCTGGTGGGTGGTATTTGATAAATTTCTTCCAAGTGGCAATAGACAGCTGAGTAACAGGTAGAATGCTGTCACATGGTGGGAGGCGAATCAAGGTTCTGCACACTTGTAAGAAAAAGGATAAGTCATATCAGATTTTAGACAGTACTGCCTTTTACAAATACTGACAAGATTTGGAAGATGAACAGTATAGCCCAGGAAGAAAAAGGCCAAGTGTTATCTTATGTGCTCATTTCAGGTCATTTTCTTTGACATCTACTGCACTGCTGGAGCTTAAAATTGAGGCAAGTCAAGACAGTTGCCATGAAACATTTTATTCTGCTTCCTCTATCTTACTGTCAGCACTTTGGTTTCTTTGTTTACCTCACTACTAGAGCGGGCATACATTTGCTGCCTCATTCTCCTCCATTGTAAAATAATTGCTAGCATTTGTTACTTATATTCTTATAACAGTTACAACATCAGGCCTATTTAATGATTGATCTGACTTTATCAATTCTACAGATTTCACAAAATAATTTGGCAACCTCTACGGATGTTGAAAAGTGTCCTGATAGTAGTCCTAATAAAGTGCTGATGAATGGGTTACACCCTAAATCTCTCTCCTTGTTGCTAATTTGTTATTTCCAAAATTTATCTTTGTACAAAAGTGATTATTGAGATAATTCAAAGCATCAAAATCCACTGTATATTGTACATCCAGCTGTCAGTAACCAAGTTTTTTATGCAAATTGACTGGGCAGAGTTAGTAAATGAGTTTCTCCTTCAATTAACCTTTTTACTAAACTGGGTTAAGATAAGGATATGTCTTTGGAAAGTGTTTGAATGTTCAGCAGGGCAGGCAGCATTTATGGAAAAGAAAACAGTATTATATTACTGGTCAAAGTCTCTGAATCTGAATGTTCATATCTATTACTTTTACAATTTCTAATACAATTTCTTCAGTGCCCAACACAGAGGTGTCACATCGCTTTTCAATCACTCCAATGCATTTTGAGCAAAGTCTAAGAGAATGATGGGTTAGCAAGTGATGAGGTGATCACATGATTATTGTAATTAATTATGAAGCACTGAGGATCAAATGCTTATAATAAGTAATTAATTTATTAAGTAATTATCTTCTTAAATTGAGCTTGTAATCCTTCAGCTGTCCCCTCCCCCCTTGCTACGGAGACCCCACTGCCTCCTTTATCTTTATCACCTCCTTAGAAACTTCACTCACCCCCAGGGGGAGGAAGTATCATCTACTTTGGGAACCACTGATCTAGAGAAACACCGAAGTATAGAAACACAGGTCTGCTCTATGACTGTGGCTGATCACCTACTTCAGTATCCATATTCCTTGACCCATTTAGCAAACGTACCAATATATTAATGACTTGCCTTCCACTGTCTTCTTTGATTGAGTTCCACATGTTCACAGCACTCTTATTTATTGCCCATTACACCACTGGCGTTTAAGGCAGCAATGAAGGACCTCTATCTCTGGCTGTGTTGAGGGCTTCCTTCATCATGTCTGTAGCTTCCCCTTGGTTTTCACTACTGTCAGTCATGCAAGTCCCCCACTGCTCTCTGGGTGAATGAATTATTTCTGCTCCTGGTTCTAAATAACATACTCAACATTCGGAGGCCGTGGCACTTGGTTCAGGCATTTCCAGTCATCGGAAGCATTGTCCATGCATCTTTTGTCCTGTCCTTTAGAATTCCATAAATTTCTGTAAGGTCCCTATTATTCTTCATGACTCCCGGGAATATCGGCTTAATTGGTCCAGATTCCCTTTTCCAGATACCCCAGGAATGTCTGGTAAATCTTTGCTGCACTCCCTTCATTGTAATAAAATCCTTCCTCACATAAGGAAACTAAAACTGCACACAAAACTCCAAGCACTGTCTCGTGAACAACATGGAGGAGCAAAAGAAAGCCCCTACACTTCTTAGCTTAATAAGCCCAAGAACATACGGTCTTGTTCCTTTGTTTACCTCAATTACTCAATTTAGTAATCCTTGCAAAGCCAGCAAGCAAGATGTTCAATGAAATTGTTACAATTTTACCAAGTCATTTGAGCCCTAAATCACTGACAATAGCTGAGAGATTTAGATTTTATAAAAGGAACCAGTCAAAAGATGAAAACCTTTCTGAATACATTACAGAACTATATAACCTTTCCCAGTACTGTGACTCTAGAGATGGACTTTCTGATGCATTGAGGGATAGGCTTGTATGTAGCATGCATTGTCAAAACAGTCAAATGAGGCTACTGGCAGAAAGAGTCCTAACCTTTGAACAGGCATTGACCATTCTGCTGCAAAGGATGCAGCAGAACTGCAAAAAAGGAGGTTAGAATGTGAAATGCACAAAATGTCCTTGAATGGTGCAAAAAGCCAAGAATGTTATCGATGTGGCAAATCCTCCCATGATGCAAAGGACTATTGCTTCAAAGAAAAAGTCTGTAGAAAGTATCACAGACAACAGAGAGTGTGTGCAAGGCATACAAAAAAAGCACAACCAAGTGAAAAGTTTCAAACACAAAACTAAGCAAATGTATAAAGTTAATGAATGTAAAACAGAATCAGACAAAGTACAGTCTGACAAAGGTGAACTGTCATGCCTAGAACTGCATAGTGTAACTGAAGTAGATCACAAAATCATCTGGATCACAATAGAGGCACCTGGTGTAAAACTGAAAATGGAGCTGGATACAGGGTCAGCTTTGCCTATAATTTCCAAAGCTGACTACAACAGACTGTTTTCTAAGGTATCATTAGAGAAAACCTCAGAAGACTGGTGAAAAAGTGTCTCCCCAAGCAAACTGAAAGTAAATATGATGTATGGAGGCCAATCATAACAATTAGAGCTTTATGTATTGAAAAGTGGAACACCAACACTTTTTGGACATGAATGGTTGAGAAAAATCCAACTAGTCTGGCACTCAATCAAAACTCTCAGTGTGACATCAACAGGCAATGGCAACCCAGATGGTAGCACTAGCCAGAGACTGGTACAGATGCTTAACGCTAATGAGAAGGTGTTTGAGAAGGGTTTGGTAAACTCAAAGGTATGAAGGCCAGAATTGAACTGGATGAAACAGCAACACAAAGATTCGATAAAACGCATCCAGTGCCTTACGCACTATGTTCTACAGTGAATGCTGAACTGTAGAGCCTGGAGGCATCTGGAATTCTCTCCAAGGTAGAGTGGAGAGATTGGGCCACACCTGTTGTCTCAGTGATCAAGAAAGGGAAGTCTGGAGCCGTTCACATATGTGGGGATTTCAAGGTGAGCATCAACCCGGTGCTGCATTCTGTGCAGTATTGCCCTCCACGAATAGAAGATATTTTTGCATTTTTAGCAGGCAGGGAGAGGCATTCAAAGATTGACTTGTCACAAGCCTATTTGCAAATGGAGATTGAGGAGTTAAGCAGGAATTTCCTCACAATCAACTCTCACAAAGGTCTGTTCCAGTATAATTGTCTCATTTTTGGCATCGCATCAGCTCTAGCAATTTGGCAAAGAGCAATAGACCAGGTGCATCAAGATATTCCAGGAACATAAAGATGACATCATCATGACTGGGAAAAATAATGAAGGCCACCCCCAGAACCTTGATAAAGTCCTCACCAGGCTGATTGAGTATGATCTGTGCGCAAAGAGAGAGAAATATGAGTTTTTCCAGAATGAACTCTCATATTGTGGACATGTCATTGACAAACATGGCTTACATATGTCAAAAGAGAAGACTGAACCAATGCTACAGGCAGCCAAACTGGAAAATGTGTCACAACTCAGGTCATACTTGACCCTTGTAAACTACTACCACCGGTTTCTCCCAAACATTGCTACAGTCCTGCACCCATTGAACGCACTGGTACAGACAGCAGCAAATTGGGAATGGTCAGAACAATGTGAAAAAGCATTCAAGGAAACAAAGAGATTAATAACATCCAATGAACTGCTCACCCATCCCTGCCCACCAGATTGGTGTGCGATGCATTCCCTTACGGCATTGCAGCCATTTTGTCACACATTATGAAAGAAGGATCTGAACTCCCAATTATGTTTGCAATTATGATTACTCCCATTTCCTCACAGGTTGACTGAGAGCCCCTTGGTCTACTATAGGGATTAAAGAAGTTCCACCACGAGCTTTATGGACAAATGTTTACACAAGTGACAGATCACTAACCCCTTGTGTCCACTTTCAATCCTGGGAAGGGAATTCCGGTGAATATTGCTACCCAGTTACAATGTTGGGCACTATTCCTAGGAGGCCACTCTTATGACATAGAGTTTAAGGGTACCACACAACACAGCAACACTGATGGCTTGTCTTCGACTATTGCAACTGAAGAAGAAAAGTCTTCATACTGTGACCCAGCAGAAGTGTTCCATGCAGTAGTGGTGGATTAGTTGCCAGTGACAATTTCCGAAATAAAAAGGGAAACAAGCAATAACCGAATATTGTCAAAAGTCTTTGAAATCACCATGCAAGGATGGTCAATTCGTGGTAACCCTATGTTTCGAGAGTTCTCAGCAAGACGAGACTAGCTGTCAGTATGTCGAAGAATGCTGATGTATGGATCTTGTGTTTTGGTTCCCTCTGAACCGCGCACCAGAGTGAGAGAAAATCTGCATGAAGGACACCTGGGTTGAGTCAAAATGAAGAGTCTCGCCTGTTTGGTGGCTGGGAATAGATAAATAGATTGAAAATTTGGCCACAAGTTAATTGGGATGCCAAAAAGTTCAAAATGCACCCCCAAAGACACCATTACACCCTTAGGAGAGTCTGTCTTCACCATGGCAAAGAGTACATATTGACTTTGCTGGGCCATTCATGCATTCCATATTTCTGATTGCTGCAGATGCTCATTGAAAATGGCAGGAAGTTAAACCAATGAGGTCATTGAGGAATACAGAAACGGCTTGCCAGAACAAATTGTGAGTGACAACAGACTACAATACACGTCAGAAGAATTCTGACTGTTCATGAAGAAAAATGGCATCAGACATTTCAAGTCAGCTCCTCACCACCCAGCAACGAATGGGTTAGCTGAAAGGTTTATCCAAAACCCAAAGAAGTCCATTAAAGCATTGGACAAGGAGGAAATTTCTCTACAGCACAAGATCGATAGCTTCCTTTTTGAGTATCGGAACTCTGTTCTTGCGACACTAAGTCAAACACCTGCAATGCTGTTCATGTACAGGAATCTGAGATCTCGTATAGACCTCCTGAAACCAGATCTATGGAAGGAAGTGCAGAATAACCAGTTCAATCAGTTGCTAATTGAACCTGCAAGGAGATTCAAGGTCAGACAGGAAATTCTAGCGCATGATTACCGAGAAGACAAGCGGACACATGTAGGACAGCTACAAGAACTGGATAACTGAAGTACACAGTGGATGTTGGAGATCAGATGATTCATATGGACCAGATACTGGATGCTCAACTGAAGAACACATCTGGGTCGATTGCATCCAACAAAATGGACACATTACAATCACTGGATTTAACCCTCAGTGATGATCGTGTCACTGACAGCAACGTGACGCTGGAAACTGAGACTGTTGTCTTAGACAAGACACCTTCCAAACCCGATGGCACTCCACAGGTCCAGAGACGCTATCCTGAAAGAAACAGAGCGCCACACAAAAGACTGAATCTTTAGAACTATGAAGTTAGTAATGGACTGTTATTGTGAAAGCATGTTTATTTGGAATATGAGTTTGTGAAAGGAAAAGTGAATGTTTTGTACATATACAGTTTTAAGTTGCATTAATCTAAAGGGGGAGGAAGTGTAATGTATGGATCTATTTCTTTTAGAGTAATGCCCACCTGCCAACACTACATATTGATCTGTTGTCTATTCATGTGTATTGTTCCCTCTCTCGCTCTCACTGTAATGTAAATGCACCAGTTAAAGCCATCCCCCGTGTGCGTGCTTTCATTTAATATATATGTAGTTGTGCAGACACTAGTTCTTGGTCCAAGTTTCAGAGTGCCAGATTTTGTAAGGCAGACCATTAACCTGGCAATGTCACAGGCCCTATCCTCTACAAATTGCTTCACACCTACACCAGCAGGATTTTGGTTTGCACATTGGAGGTGAAAGCAGTGGGCCAAATGCCAGCTTGCTGCTGTTGTAATAGCAGCCACAAAGCTTCTGGTTCCAAACAACTTCTGGATCCTTACAGGATCATACAGCATGGAGCCAAGCCCCTCATCCCACCAATCTGCATCCCATTTCAAGAAAACCCCTGTCTCCCATCCATTACATATTGTACTGGGTGGGCACAGAAGTATATTCAGCCAGAGACTCATTCCACTGAGATGCAGCAGAGCGTCATAGGAAGTCACTCCTGCCTGTGGCCATCAGTCTTTACAACTCCTCCCTTGGAGGGTCAGACACCCTGAGCCAATAGGCTGGTCCTGGACTTATTTCATAATTTACTGGCATAATTTACATATTGCTATTTAACTATTTATGGTTCTATTACTATTTATTATTTATGGTGCAACTGTAATGAAAACCAATTTCCCCCGGGATCAATAAAGTATGACTATGACTTTGACTACTATTTTCTCCACATTGCCACCAACACTTCCCTTCTACCACTCTGCACCATGGGCAATTTACAATGGCCAATTTAGTCCATTAACACATACGTCTTTGGAATGTCAGGGAAAACAGGAGGATGAAATACCACACGGACACCACTGGAAGACAAGATCAAACCCAGGAGCTCTGAACTGCAAGCAACACATAAAATTCTGGAGGATCTCACTAGGTCAGGCAGCATCTATGGAATGAATTAAACAGTTAATGTTTTGGGCCGAGAGGCAGTAGCTCTACATTGTATGCCACTGTGCTGCGACTGGAGAATTTACATCTGTAACCTCCTGTACCTTAAGTTCTGGCTCCTTGATCTCAGTGGCATCCGAATGCCTGCTTGCAATAAGCTGCTGGAAAGTGAGGCAGACTCCTCTGCAACTGCTTGGCCTGAACTCCCACAAATGTGAGGGTAAAAGTAAAGTGTAGCTCGTCTCTTCCACTTTTCCCCGACCTTTGCGTGCAGGGAATAGATATCTCATTTTCTAGCCGCTGAAGAAAGAAACTTTGGCCTTTCAGTTTCCTTTCAGCATGGTCTAGAAAAAGCCATCTGCTGTCGAGCAGTTGGAGCCCTCTGCTGCAGACCTTCCCTCCGGGTGGCTGGATAAGCCATCTGCAGGTCTATTTCATTAGCGAGCTCAAGTATCCATACACCCAGCAGGAGCTCAAACAATCAAGAAAGTAATATTTGGAAATGCCCACTGTCTAAATCTTCCTCCTTCTATTAACCAATAGGAACTGATTGCAGCGGCAGGAACTTAGGGGAAACCTTTGGATTGAAAAGGTGACTAAATGCAGGACAAATGTTTTATTCACTTTGGAACATGTTTTCTTCAGTTTGAAAGGTCAGGAATGAAAAACAGAAAGTATACTGCTGAGACGTTTGCTGATTAATCTGCACCCTTGCAGAATGGCAGCAGGATCTTTAAGAATAGCCCTTTTGAATCAATGGAAAGGTAGTAAATGGGCTTTAAAATATCTTTGTGTAGTTCAAAAAGTGGAAAGAAAAAGCAGTGAGCAAATAGGACATAAATACCAATTGGTTTGGGGCATCCTAAATGCAGGGATCAGGGAAGGGTTCCACCATTTTCTTTACCTATGAAAGTTTAAAACAAAACTGTGAATATAGTTAAGGACTGATGAATCAGGCCAAAACCAAAGAATAATGGTGTATTTAAATCACACTGAACATTTAAAAAATCTTGAAACCAAATTCCATTTTAGTTTAGTCTTTTCAAAAATCCCTTAACTTAGTTGTTGAAATATATATTGTAAAACATTAGCTCATTCGTATCAAATTGTTCTGTTATTTATGATGGTTTTTAAACAAACAGGAGAGGACTGTAACCATGAAACTTCTATGTTCTTACAGAGCCATTACGGGAGGCATTGAATGGTCAGACATGAAAAGTAAAGGGAAAAGCCAAGTTCCTGATGGTAGCTGTGCCACGGTAACACAGCGATTAGCGTGACACTGTCACAACTTGGGGGCGGGCTGTTCCAGAGTTTAGAGTTCATTTCTGGTGCTGTTCTGTAAGGAGTCTCTGCACAATGTGTGGAATCCTGTGCAGTCTCTGGAATGTGTGGGTTTTCCTTGGGTGCTCTGGTTTCTTCCTACTGTCCAAAGACATACCAGTTAGGTTAATTGGCCATTGTAAATCGCCCCGTGATTAGGTTGGGGTTAATCGGGGTGGCATGACTCGAAGGGCCAGTATGGCCTACTCCACACTATATAGCTAAATAAATAAACTATAGAGGTTTTATTTGAACAAAGATGTTGTAGTTGTTGCAAAATGTACCAACACTTGTTTGTGTACCAATGACCTTTTGTATTTGCTCATCATATTCCTTTCCAATCTGGCACAATAGGGCAGTAAACTGAACTTTATGAAACACAAATTTTGTTTCATTGGTCATCACATCTTGAAGGAGGCAATATGGGTACAAAGATATTGTACATTATTTAGCCTTTGAGCTGCAAGATGAAAGACGATTTTTTTGAGTGCGGCCCAAGGATAGACTAGCATATTTCAAAATTTTAGAATGTTTACCATGACATGAATTCAGTAACTTACAAAGCCAAGAAGATTTGGGAATTGGAGATTGTGATTAAAGCCTTTTTAGAGCTGCTAGAGTTTAAAGCTTTGGAACTGAACTGCCTGGGACTAATCAGCATATGCTCCTGGCTCTCTGGACTTAGCCAGCTGAAGATGGCACTGGTGAAGCACAGCGATGACTTGTGGGTAGCAAATAAAATATGAGGTTACTGTACTAATCACACTTTTTCTCAGATAGGATCAATAGCCTGTAACTTCCCTCTCTGAGCTGAACTGTTGAACTGCCCTGTACGACCTGGCATTTTAGGGGCATGAACTGAATTCTTGAAGGAGCAGGACTTAAAGGCTGAATGGAAGTGGCTCGGCCAGGCACGAGGGTGGGGAATGAGCCAATGTTGGTCACTGCTGGAGTGGACGTGGAGGTGATTCAATGCAGCAGAACTGAGGCAACACAGCTGGGCCCAGAACCAAGATCAAGGAGAGACCTGAGGTTTGATCGATTTAAATGCATTCTCCTTTTACGTGCTTTGATTCTTGTACACAGAGGATTCTCTCCAAATGCTTAAATATCTGCATATGTATTAATCTTTGCCTAAATAGTATTTCAGGAATATTGAAAATTTCTCCTATCTTTTTTTTGGAAGTCAGTAAAATTAAAATGGATCCTGCCACTTTTGTTAGGCATAGCAGATGATTTCATGCAACAGCTTGTATGAAGGCTGATGTTTGCTTTCAAATAGTGCTTTAGAACATAGAACATAGAATAGTACAGCACAGTACAGGTCCTTCGGCCCACAATGTTGTGCCGACCCTCAAATCCTGCCTCCCGTATAAGCCCCCACCTTAATTTCCTCCATATACCTGTCTAGTAGTCTTTTAAACTTCACTAGTGTATCTGCCTCCACCACTGACTCAGGCAGTGCATTCCACGCACCAACCACTCTCTGAGTAAAAAATCTTCCTCTAATACCCCCCTTGAACTTCCCACCCCTTACCTTAAAGCCATGTCCTCTTGTATTGAGTAGTGGTGCCCTGGGGAAGAGGCGCTGGCTATCCACTCTATCTATTCCTCTTATTATCTTGTACACCTCTATCATGTCTCCTCTCATCCTCCTTCTCTCCAAAGAGTAAAGCCCATCTCCCTTAATCTCTGATCATAGTGCATACTTTCTAAACCAGGCAGCATTCTGGTAAATCTCCTCTGTACCCTTTCCAATGCTTCCACATCCTTCCTATAGTGAGGTGACCAGAACTGGACACAGTACTCCAAGTGTGGCCTAACCAGAGTTTTATAGAGCTGCAGCATTACATCGCGACTCTTAAACTCTATCCCTCGACTTATGAAAGCTAACACCCCATAAGCTTTCTTAACCACGTTATCCACCTGTGAGGCAACTTTCAGGGATGTGTGGACATGTACCCCGAGATCCCTCTGCTCCTCCACACTACCAAGTATCCTGCCATTTACTTTGTACTCTGCCTTGGAGTTTGTCCTTCTAAAGTGTACCACCTCACACTTCTCTGGGTTGAACTCCATCTGCCACTTCTCAGCCCACTTCTGCATCCTATCAATGTCCCTCTGCAATCTTTGACAATCCTCTACACTATCTACAACACCACCAACCTTTGTGTCATCTGCAGACTTGCCCACCCACCCTTCTACCCCCACATCCAGGTCGTTAATAAAAATCACGAAAAGTAGAGGTCCCAGAACAGATCCTTGTGGGACACCACTAGTCACAATCCTTTGATGCACTAACCTTTTAAAATGATGACTACAATGCAAACTTATGTATAACAGAAGTGATAGCTGGGAAACACTTGTAATTGTAAGCCTCTATAGATGAGCAAATTGAAATTCCTGTTGAAGGAATATTCCAGGATTCTTCAGCTGACAATTTTAAATAATAACATTTTAAATTATTGATGCTATTAAGAAATTAACAGTATTGAACAGTTTAAAAGAGTTCACATTCCTATAAACTAGCAGCCAAAATTTTTAGGTTACATCATTATCCTGGTTTGTCTCAAAGGATAGAGACTAAAATTTGAGGAAAACAGCAAGCAGATGATTGTGCTGGAGTTTCAGGAAGACTCTGATTGTATTTTAAAGGGGTAGAATCTCCAGATACCATTATAATATCAATTGTTGTTCCTGGACACAAACTATTAAATTAAGTGGAGGAAATGAGGAAATCTTTGGCTGAATACACGCTCAATGACCACTTTATTAGGTACACCTATGCACCTGTTCGTTGATGCAAATATCCAATCAGCCAATCATATGGCAGCAATTCAATGGATAAAAGCATGCAGACATGGTCAAGAGGTTCAGTTGTTGTTCAGGCGAAACAACAGAATGTGGAAGAAATGAGATCTAGGTGACTTTGACTGTGGAATGATTGTTGGTGCCAGACTGGGTGGCTTGAGTGCTGCTGATCTCCAGGGAATTTCATGCATGATAGCCTCCAGAGTTTTCAGAGAATGGTGTGAGAAACAAGAGACACCCAGTGAATTGCAGTTCTGTGTTAATGAACAAGTTCAGAGGAGGTTGACCAGGCTGGTTCAAGCTGACGGCAAGGTAACAGTAACACAAATAACCACACATTACAGCAGTGGTGTGCGGAAGAGCATACAACACATCGAAGTAGATGGGCTACAGCAGCAGAACATACACTCCATGGACACTTTATTAGGTACAGGAGGCACCTAATAAAGTGGTCACTGAGTGAATGATGCATGCATGCACACTGATATCTGCCAAGCCCTGCCCCACACAACACTGATTTGTGACAACACTCTTAGTTCTCCAGTCCAGAACGCTACTGTTATGTATCCTGCATTCAAAAAAAAGACTTCTGCCTCTGCTGTATCCCACTGAGGAAGAAACCTACTGTTTCTCACTGCAACAAAGAGGGAATGCCATTACTATATGGTTTGCTGAGGACTGACCCACCGAGGAAATAGATTTATTCAGAGATACGGCTGGCTGCCTCCGGAAGCAGGTGCTGGGCAGATTGGGAGTGCAGCCCATTGCTGGGGTTTCCAGTGGCTGCTCCAAGTGTTGGCAGGCTTTCCCTCTATGGCAAAATGCTCAGGAGTCACATGAAAAACACAGAGCAGCCATTGCTCCTCTCCTGCAATGGTCCACACTCACTCGGCCAATCATGATGCAGCATTGGGTGCTCATGGCATCACTGGACAATCTCATGCAAACCCAGTCATCACAGACAGCCATTCCATGTTGCCTTGGTGTCTCATTCCTTACTTAAACAGTTTTATTTTTGTGAGAGTGCCCGGGGGTGGGGGGGGGGGTGCTGATCTCTTGAGTCTGTGGTGGTCAGTGCGATCATGTTTGCTGTTGTGTGCTGGGCAGCAGGCTGAGGGTAGCAGAGACCAACAGAATCAACAAACTCATTCGTAAGGCCAGTGATGTTGTGGGGATGGAACTGGACTCTCTCACGGTGGTGTCTGAAAAGAGGATGCTGTCTAAGTTACATGCCATCTTGGACAATGTCTCCTATCCACTACGTAATGTACTGGGTGGGCACAGGAGTACATTCAGCCAGAGACTCATTCCACCGAGATGCAGCACAGAGCGTCATAGGAAGTCATTCCTGCCTGTGGCCATCAAACTTTACAACTCCTCCCTTGGAGGGTCAGACACCCTGAGCCAATAGGCTAGTCTTGGTCTTATTTCCTGGCATAATTTACATATTACTATTTAATTGTTTATGGTTTTATTACTATTTAATTATTTATGGTGCAACTGTAACGAAAACCAATTTCCCCTGGGATCAATAAAGTATGACTATGACTATGTGTCTGGACAAGCTTGGTGTAAATTGTTTGGAAAAGAAAAAACTACGAGCAGTTTATCCACACCTGAAACAGATTTTAACTATTTTACATTGATATAAACAGCATCCAATATCAAGTCACAGCCCCCTGAAGATTAGTTTTATCTTGAAGCAATATAGGTCATAAATAGTTATTTTAAATAAAATCAGACTCCATGCTGTTTTACAAGCCACAATGTAAATAGCAATTTATATAACTCATACTACAAAATAAAGAAATGCTTGGAATTATTCTGTATGTCAGGTTCTCAAAAGGGCTATCAAAGCAAATTAAATCCTTTTGAGTTATGTTACTTATAATTTCAGTAACAGTAAGTAGGAAATTTAACAAATCTCTCTATGTGATAACAGTAGCATGCATTCACTTTTAAATATCTGGGAAAATGGAAAATAAATTATAGGCTCAAAATTTATTTGTTTAAGAATTCTTTTTTACGAAGTTTACATATTTGACGTTAAGGAAAAATATACATATAGAATAAGCAGTTTGATCTGGTTATCAGGACAATCACATCATCTAAATGACAGTAATTGCACTTCAAAGGAACTAATTTTGAAGTGTGATGAATTCACCACAAATTTTTGAGATGAACACCAGCGGGTATGAAGTTGTGAAATTCCTCTGAAAGTTAAAGGGAGTATATTACCTTTTTGGCCCTGAGGCCAGAAAACACACAGATTAATTTCTGCTGCAATGTAGGAAATGCAAGAGTCAATTTGCACACCATGAGTTTTCTCAAACAGCATGTCAGATAAGTAATCTTCATATACTGTACAATAGAGAATCGAGTTATTTGACTCATCCAGTCTGTGGTGATTTTCATATTTCACACAGGTCATCACCATTGAGACATTGCAACTTTCTCCTCATTGCTTTGGTTATCTTCTGCTCAATCACTAGAATGATATTTGAATTCTACGTTTTCTGAATCAGAGACCAAAGTTCTACCAGCTACACAACTCCTTATGGTCTTCATTCTATATCTGTTTCAGATAATTTGTGATACCTCACACTGCTCAGCCATGCTGCTTGTTATGTAGCAGCTTAATGGGAGAAAGAAGCATGTACTTCTTTAAAGAAACTTCCATGATTTGTTAAGGCATTTGACAGCGATCAATATTTTTCAACTTAATTTGCAATTGTAATACAGGAAGCATAGAAATATCCCACTATAAGCAATATGTTAATGTCCAGACAATATGCTCTTTTTATTGGTAAAGTGGACTGAAAAATAAATATTAGCCAGGACACCAGAGAGAGAATTTCTATTCACTAGTTCATCCCGGTACGTGCCTTAATGGCTATAATCTGGTGACTCTGACATCCAAAATTATGAAGTGCTTCAAGAGGCTGGTCATGGCACACATCACCTCCAGCGTCCCAGACGATCTTGGCCCAATGCAATTCTCCTTCTTCTGAAACAGGTCCACAGAAGAAGCTCTCATGAGCATCAGGACAGTAGGAACACCTGTGTTAGAGTGTTGGTTACTGATTACAGCTCCACCTTAAATACTAAATTTCCAAGTAAACACATTTACAAACTCCTAGCCCTGGAACTTGACAACTCTCTTTGCAGATGGATCCTTCACTTCCTGTGCCACAAACCACAATCGGTAAAGATCAGCGGCAACACCTGCACCATGATTACCTTCAACACCGGTGCTCCACAATGTTGTGTGCTCAGCCCCCTATGGTACTCCTTGTACATTCACAACTGCATGGGCTGTGCACCTGCTCCTGTTTGCATCAAAGGTGCTGACGTCAAGAGGGCTGAGAACTTCAGTTTGATAGGAGTGAATATCACCTAACAGTCTGTCCTGGTCCAAACATACAGACACCATGGCCAGGAAAGTGCACCTCCACCTCCACCTCCTCAGGAAGATAAAGGAATTCAGCATGTCCCCTCTGATTCTCACCAAATTACACCGATGCACTGGAGAAAGCATCCTAGATGGATGTATAATGGCTTGGTATGACAACTGCCCCACAAGAAACTGCAGAGAACTGTGACACAGCTCAACACATCATGGAAACCAATGTCCCCTCAATGCACTCTCTCTACACTTCTCACCATATCAGTAAAACAGCCAGCATAATCAGAGACACCACTCTCTCTTCACCCCATCACATTGGGCAGAAGATACACAAGGTTGAAAGCAGACACCACCAGGCTCAAGGACAGCTTCTATTCAGCTGTAATAAGATGACAGAATGGCCCCCTAATACAGTAAGATGGACTTTTAAACTTACCATCTACTTCATTATGGTTTGCACTTTATTGTCTGCCTGTTCTGCTCTTTCTTTTTAACTGTAACACTTTATTTTGCATTCTGTGATTGTTTTCCCTTTGTACTGCCTCAGCTTCCATACCTGAATGTGAAAAAATGATCTGTATGGATAGCATGCTCAACAAAGTTTCATAATGTATCTTAGTGTGTGTAACAACAATAAACCAATTTACCAACTTACTTCAAAGCAATCCATGGAAACTTTTATATCCATCTGCAGTAGCGGTCAAGGCATTGATTTTGTGCCTCTTTGAAACAGCCATGATGCTGACATCAGTGTTTTTCTTCTCTGCACTCACGTCACTGGAATAGAATTTGTTGATAACCTCCTGAATCAGCAGTAAGAGTGGTAAACGCTGAGCCACGCAAAAACTCACTGTTGTGAAGACCTAGTCAGCTCCTGGCAAGGAGGTTCTTCCTGAGACCATGTAAGAAAACCGGGGTGAAACTCAGAGAGCTATAGCACAAAAGGAAGTCACAGTTATGCTATGTATCCCATTGGTCTCGGCCTGAAACATCGACTGCACCTCTTCCTAGAGATGTTGCCTGGCCTGCTGCGTTCACCAGCAACTTTTATGTGTGTTGCTTGTATCCCATTATTTTGTTCTTTCTTTATAGTCATTCAACTACTTTCATTTAATATATTTAGCCAATACACATTTGGAAACTATTTGTCTCTGTTACTTTCTTTGACCCACACTAATTGTTACTAATGCACCATTGAATGCATTTTATCCCAATACATAAGACCAGAAGATATAGGAGGAAAATTAGGCTATTTGATCCATCAGTTTGCTCCGCCATTTCTTCATGACTGATCCATTTCCCGGTCAGCCCCAATATCCTGCCTTGTCCCTAGAACTCTTCATGCCTTGACAAATCAACTTCTGCTTTAAATATGCCCAATGAGTTGTCCTGCATAGCTGCTTGTGACAACAAATTCCACGATTCACCACTCCCTAGCTAAAGAAATTTCTCATCATCTCCATTCTCCATGGATGTCCCTCCGTTCTGAGGCTGTGCCCTTTGGTCCCAGACTCGCCCATCATAGGAAACATCTTCTCCACATCTACCCTATTGAAGCCTTTCAATGTTTGATAGGTTACAATGAGATCACCCCTCTTTTTTCCGATTCCCAGTGAGTACAGGCCCAGAGCCATCAATCAGTTCTTGTATGGTAACTCTTCCATTCCCAAACTAATTTTTGTGAACCTCTTCTGAACCCTCTCCAATGTCAGCACATCCTTTTTTAGACAAGGGGCTCAAAACTACTCACAATACTATAAGTAAGGCCTTACCAATAATGTATAAAGCCTTAACATTACACCCTTACTTTTTTATTCTAGTGCACTTGAAATGAATGCTAACATTCCCTTTGCCATCCTCACCACAAACCTGCAAATTAACCTCTAGGGAATCCTGTATGAGGACTCCCAAGGTCTGTTGCACCTCCAATTTTTTGATTTTCTCTCCATTTAGAAAATAATTTATGCTTTTATTTCATTTACCAAAGTGCATAGCCATACATATCCTGACACTCTATCCATCTATCACTTCTTCTAATCTGTCTAAGTCCTTCTGAGCTTCCCTGCTTCCTCAACACTACCCGGCCCTCCAACTATCTTTGTATTATCTGCAAACTTGCCCACAAAACCATCAATTCCATCATCCAAATCATTGACATATAACGCAAGACGAAATGATCCCAACGCAGCCAGCTAGGGAACACCACTAGTTACCAGCGGCCAACCAGAAAAGGCTCCCTTTATTCCTACTCTTTGCCTCCTGCCAATCAACCAATGCTTGATCCATGCTAGTATCTTTCCTGTAATACCATGGGGTCTTAACTTATTAAGCAGCCTCATGTGCAGCAACTTGTCAAAGGCCTTCTGAAAATCCAATGATCCAATGTCCACCAATTCTCCGTTGTCTATCTTGCTTGCTATTTCTTCATAGAGTTCCAAGAAATTTGGCAGGCAAGATTTTCCCTTAAGGAAACCATGCTGATTATGGACTATTTTATCATGTGCCTCCAAGTACCCCAAAAGCACATAATGAACAATCAACTCCAAAGTCTTCCCAAGCACTGAGGCCAGGCTAATTGGCCTATAATTTGTTTTCTTCTGCCTCTCTCCCTTCTTGAAGAGTGGAGTGACATTTGCAATTTTGCATATTGAAATCCACCATGACTAATGTAACATTGCCCTTTTGACATCTTTTTTCTCTTTCCTGTTGTAATTTGTAGCCCACATCTTTGCTACTGTTTGGAGGTTTGTACATGACTTCCATCAGGGTCTCTCCACTCAACCCAGTAGGATTTTACACCTTCCAATCCAATGTCACCTCTTTCTAAAGATTTGATTTCATTTTTTTTTACCAACAAAGCCATCTCAACACCTCTGTCTACCTATCTGTCCTTTTAATACAATGCGTATCTTTGGATTTTAAGTTTCCAGCTGTAATTTTCTTTCAGCCACAACTCAGGGATGCCTAAACATCATACCTGCCAATCTCCAACCGTCCTAAACCATGGCGTGGTGTGCACTACTCTGCTTGTGACCACATGAAACCACAGAAAGTTGTGGATACTGTTCAGCATATCAAGGAAACCAACCCCCCCTCCCCCCGCCCCCAGTGGCTCTGTCTATTTTTCTCTTCTCACGGACTTGGTAAAGCAGCTAACTTAATCAAAGACCCCACCCACCACAGGCAAGCTCTCTTCTTTCCACTCCCATTGAGCAGAAGATACAAAAACCTGAAAGCACATACCACCAGTTTAAAGACAGTTTCTATCCTGCTGTCATAAGACTATCAAAAGGTCCTCCAGTATGACAAGAGTGATCTTTGACCTCACAACCTACCTTGTTATGGCTTTGGACCTTACTGTCTGCCACTAGCTCTAACTGTAGGATCTTGTTCTGCAATGAGTTACTGATTTTCCCTTGTACTACATCAATGTATTGTGATGAAATGATCTGTTTGGATGGCAGGTAAAGCCAAGATTTTCACTACACCTTGTTACATGTGACAGTAATAAACCAATTCCAATTCCTTTACTTCACTTTATTTAATCTGTTTAGACCTTACAGAATTTTGAAAGCCTTTGTTCAAACTCCATTTAATTTTCTCTATTCAAAGGAAATAATCCTGGGTTTCAGAGTACGTCTATACCCTGGAGGCATTCTTGCAAAATGCAGAATCTTTTGAGAAATTGATAGGTAGAATTTGTAAGAGGGAACCACTGGATGTGGGATATTTTAAAGTTGAGAAGGCTTTGAATGAAGCCTCAGATAGGAATTTGAGCACATGGATTTGGGGGTAATATAGTGCATGGATTGAGACTTTGTTGTCACATAAAAAGCAATGAACCGAGCTTTCTCAGGTTGACAGACCAGTGTTGCACTGAAGATATTAATGTTTATCCTGCAGCAAAGATAAAAAAAAATAGGCTGAGGGGATCCCGTGTTGCATGACCAAGTTTGCTGATAATGCAGTACTAAGGGGGATCAACAGCACAGGGGACAATGTGACGAGGCTTCAAAGGAATATTGACAGATTGAGTGAATGTGTCAAAATACATAACATGTCCATTTTGGTTTACAAAACAGAAAAGCAGAGTATTTTAAAAATTATGTGAGATTGGATAATTTCAATATTCATAATGATCGAAGTTTCCTTGTATACAAGTCACTGAAGACCACTGTGTCAGTGCAGCTAGCCATTAGAAAGGCAAATAGAATGTTGATTCTTATAATGACAGAATTTGAGTACAGGAATAAAGATGTCTTCATTTTTCTCAGGGTCACTTGCAGAACAGGAACTTGTACTTCAGGCAGCAAAGATACAGTACAACACTTGGCCAAGGGGACCCTATGTCATATTACCAAGTTTGCTGATGACACAAAGCTAGGTCAGGTCATGAGTACAGACGACAATGTGAAGAGGCTTCAAAGTAATACTGACAGATTGAGTGAGCAAGTCAAAATTGACTACAGCTCAGCATTTAGCACAATCATTCCATCTAAACTCATCATCAGGCTTCAAGACCTGGGCCCCTGTGCCTCCCTGCAACTGGATACCTGACCTCTGCATCAGAAGATCTTAGTCAGTGAGGCCTGGGAACAACATTTCCTTGCAGATCATCAGTGCAGGTGCATCTCAATGCTGTGTACTTAACCTGTGCTTGATCCTTTATATACACATGGCTGTGTGGTTAATCTCAGGCACAGCTCCAATGCCATCTTCAGATTTGGCTAAGGCACCACTGTTGCTGGATGAATCACAGATGATGATGAGTCAGCTTACAGGATTCAGACAGGACACCTGGTTGAGTGGTGCCACCACAACAACCTCTCACTCAATGTGAGCAAATCTAAGGAACTGATTGTTGACTTCAGGAATGGGAAGGACAATCTACACTGGAGGATCAGCAATGGAGAGAGTCAGCAGCCTTAAGTTCTTATATGTTAATATATTGGATAACTTGTCTTAGGCCAAGCACATTGACACAAACATAAGAAGAGTGTGCCAATGTCTTTACTTTCTTTGGAGGTTAATGCTTCAGTAATACTTGAAGGATATTGTAAATATTTTATTTGACTAAGCATTCATTGTTGTTTATATAATTAATTGTGGGTTATATGTAAGAAGTATGTAAAATGCACACGTCTTTGTGACCACATCTTGTATGCATGCTCAGTAAAGTAAAACAAAGAGTAGATACATTATCCCCAGGCTCCCATGTTTTACTTTTGATTAGTTTTGCACTTATAAAACATAACAGAGACAACAAATGAACCCGAGACCACTACCTGCCTGTTGAAATGCAGTATGTTTTTCTTCACTGCAAAGAGGAGAAAAATATTCAAGTTAAAAAACAAGCATAAAACAGACAAAATTCACAGGTTCATAAACAGTGAGTACTCGGTGATAGTAATCATAAATGAAAGAAGAACAGAAATATCTGGCCACACTGGAAAGATAGACATAATCAATTGCACAACAGGTAACTGGATTATGCATACTAAATGAATTCAGCAGTATTTTGAAGCAAATGAAATAGTCAATGAAAAGAGAGTGCCAGTTTTACAGAGTGTAACAGATGTAAGGACATACATTTTGCTTAGAAGTTTAATTGCTCCAACCAAACCAGCTGAAATGAGCTTTGCTGATATCATAAACATAATGCAGGAACATTTAAAACCAAAGCCAATGTTGATTGCAGAATGCTTTGGGTTTCATAAGTGAAATCAAAATGAAGCGGAGTCCATTTCAGCTTAAGTGGCTGAACTGGCTGAACTGAAGAAATTGTCCCAGCATTGACAGTCAGTACTAGGCTTAAAAATGCACTGAGAGATCATTTATTTAGTGGAATCTTGCAAGAAAGCATTCTAAAATGGTTCCTGACTGAAGCACAATTCACATTTAAAAGAACAGTTGAAATCACTGTATCAATGGAAACAGCAGACGGAGACTCAATTGAGTTGCAATCAGGAATGAAAGTGAGTGTGAACAAAATTGCAACATTTAAATAGAAACCTGCACGGACAAACAAATTGTGTTACTGTTGAGGCAAGGGCTCACATACTCCAGCCCAATGTAGGTTTAAAGGCAAAACATGCAACAAAGTAGAACACATATTTGGGCAGACAAAAATAAATCAATGAAGTAAATGTACTGCACGGGCAAGAGAAAAAGATAAAAATTCTAGATGGAGTTTCAAAAAGAGCACTAATTTGCATGCTGTTGATGGGAATTCTGAGAGTGACACAGGACTAAGTAGCCTTGAGATTTACAATGTGAAAACTAATAAGAAACAAGCCATATGGCTTATACCAGAAACGAATGGCAAATTAATTAAAATGGAATTGAACACTGGCTCAGCTGTTTCAGTCACTACAGAAAATGAGTTTGAAAGGCATTTCAAAGATTCTGAACTGAAGCCTGCAGATAACCAACAAAGGACTTATACTGGAAAAGAGATAACCCCTGAAGGAATGACATTTGTAACAGTGAAATACAACATTCAACAAGCTTGTATGTGGTAAAAACAGGAGAGTCAGCATTGGGGGCTGTGGTTGGCTGAGACAACGATAATTTGATTGGAGATCTATCCACTATTTGCATGCCACATTGAAGTGGTTTCAATAGCTTTGGCCACCTTTCAACCATCATGGAGGAGGCCCCAGAGCTTGAGATTATTTCACGGCCTTAAGTCACATCTGCCAAGCATTGTGACCCCCTCCCTGGTCAGGAAAGTCATTATCATACAAGAGTAAAAAATCCTCCACAACGATTAAATCTTTAGGTCTGAATAGGGCAATTACTATGCTGTGGATGTCTATAAAGTAGTTGTATTATATGTATACTGTGTATACAGGTGAGATGCATTCTATATGTGTTGGGGTTTATAGCTAAACAGGGAAGAGTGTTATGTATTTAATATTTCCATAATATGTGAATAATATTGTAAATACATTTTATTTAAACATTATTTGTTGTTTATATCATTCATTATGGGTTATATGTAAGAAGTGTTAATGGTATATGTATGTCATTATGCCACCATGTCATATGTACATGCCTCACTAAAGTAAAATGAAAAGTAACCATTTTATCCCCAGGCTCTCGTGTTTTTCTTTTGATTAGCTCTGGAAGCACAAAATATAACAGAGATTAATGAGTGTTGGTTTATCACCGAACCACAAGCTTCAAAAACAGCTACTTCTCTTCAATTATTTGGTTCTTGAACCAACCAGCAAAAGCCTAATCACTACAATTTAGCAACACTATCATCATTTTGCACTTCTTTGACTTAAGTTTTAATTTTTACAATAAAGAACATAATTAGAATTAAGTATAATTTATCTTTAATTTATGTTTTACTTGTGAATGGTGTTTATATGATGTGATATGTCTGTGATGCTGCTGCAAGTAAAAATTTCATTGCACTAAACTTGACCCGACCTGACTTGACTTCATTATATAGGGTCTTGATGAGATGGCATATGGAATATTTGGCACAGTTTTCAGCTGTTTCTGTCAAACAGTAAATTCTTGTGAAAGGTGTGCAGAAAATATACTCATTAGATTGCTTCCCGACTTGATAAGCTTGTTGAATGATAGGAATATTGTGCTATTTCAAAGAACGAAAGGAGACCTTATTGAAACTGACAAGGTTCCCATGGAGTCCACAAGCTGGAAGCAGGGAGGATATTTCCCCTGGCTGAAGAGTATAGGGCTAGGTGTCACAGACACAGGGTAGGAGTTAAGACATCTAGGACTAAGATCAGGAGAAATCTCTTCTCAAGTGGGGTAGTGAATCTTTAGAGTTCTTTATCTTGGATAATCTTGGAGGCTCAGTTTTAGAACTTGCTCAAAGCATTATAATAATGTAATCAAGGGATAAACAAAGGAAAAAGATTGATGATCAACAATGATTTTGATGAATATTAGAGCATGTTTTAAGGCCACTCCTATTTCTTATATTTTTCTGATCGCTGCAACCTCTCTAACATAACATGTTGCAATAGTTCAAACATATCTCATGTTGTATAAAGTATCAGTATAGTTCCATTGTTTCTCCACTCCATATTTTTACTTATAAAGCTATGGAAAATTTTTCTTCCATTTGCTTAATTTTCAGGCTGTCCAGAGTCCTTAAAGAACTTCTACATTTAGACTTTCGGAACTTTCTCTTTGTGTACTTCCTTAAGTATTGAACTATCCATTTTTAACATCTCACTTCTTTCTATCAAAATTACCCACATTAAACTTCTTTTCAAATTATGAAATCATGTCCTATGTACATAAGGCAGTACTGCACACTACATTACCTCACCATTACCATTTGACCTCTCTTATCTTTGAACTTGTTATTTGTCTAGTCAAGACATTGGGCAAAATATAGATTAAATGACTCATGTTGGTGCCATTTTCTCTTCCTTGAATAAATTTATAATGGAGGGAAATGCTTCAGAGAAAAGAAAAAGTAGAGATGGATCTTCACAAAGGAAAAGTAAGTGCCCTGAACATGTGCACTATATCAAGGGATCATTAAATATTTTTAGCCAATTTCCAAATGATTTCCATTGAAAGCACCTTAATTTCAACTTGGATGGAGCTTCTCAACTGCATTAAGATTGCTGAGGCCAACATGGAATGCTACTGCTATCTTTAAAGAACTTAGTCATGACCCTGAAGTTTCTGCAATAACTAGCTTCCCTCTTTAAGATATCATTCCTCTTGGACTGCAGAAATGACGTGGAGAATGAGCAGATAGCATGCAGAACAGGACAAGCTGCTGGATGGGTGAGGAGAAGAAGGTTGTAAAGGAAGCTCAGTCTACTGTGTGGAATCTAGGTCATCACCTTATGTATACCATGAAGAGAAATACACAAGGCATCTGTGCTGCATTGACTTTCTTCACTGAAGTATGCAGCGCCCAACAGAGTTGAGTGAAGACTAATGTATCTGTGAAAAAAACATAGTAAGTTTAAGTTTCTTTTCATCAGTGGGGTTCCTTCCTGCCTGGAACATTAGTTTCTCATTCTTCAGCAATTCCATCCTCTTTCACTGATCACCTCCGTTGCTATGTGAAAATGAAAGCTAATATAAAATCCACCTTCCAGTACATTAAATTTACAAATCAGATGGCATCAAATGCCATCAGCTAGCCAGTTCAGTGAATGCCCTAGGTACAGTGGAGTACAACCTCCTGGCACCGATGTCCAAATTTCATCCAGAACATTCTGAAAAATACATAAAAACAGATACTTTTTTTCTTTAAAGCCGGATGCTCGCATCACCTCGAGCATCACCCACTCCTGTAAATCAAGAAGCTAGACAGATGTCCACCTTGTCCTCCTTCAATAGCCAGTTTATTTAAACTTCGTGTACACTTATCTCTCTCTATCCAGAGTAAAAGCTAACGGAGAATTCTCATGGCAGCAAAGAGAATTCAAAGAATCTTTTAGCCTGTCGTACCAGTACTATCTCACTGAAATTACACCTGAGACCTGTGAACCACCTGTGCCCACCCTCCTATATCCCAGCATTACATGGTGGCAGGCCTGTGCCCATCTGTACACAACAGCAAACTCATGCCCATCAGTACAGTGCACGTGCAGCTGGTTTCAGGCCAGGAAGCTAGGACTGGGTCTGGCCTGTTCTCCAGGTGTCTCCCCACCCTGGTACTAGGCCTCATCTGAATCTTAGTGCCTGGTCATATTCCTCGCAGAAGATGGGCCATGGGCTTGGCATCGCATGGGACCCAGCGATCCATGGCAGCAGGAAGGGGTAGTGGGGAGAAGGGCTGAGCCTTACTTCTATTCTGTGGCCTCTTTCACTCTTTCTGGTCTCCATGCATTCATACTGAATGGTGTACGAGATCTTTTTAAGCTTGCCCTGGGGATTCCTGGGAACTGTTAGAAGCCAATGCCCAGGACACCCATCGTAGTGAGCTGCCAGATGCAACTGAAGTGGATCTTTCAGATCTCTTATGGTGGCAAATCCTCTTGGGCTGCACAGACAAATCATAAGCAGCAAATCTGATATCTTTCCTGTATATATTTGTGCTGCCCTAATGCACGCAGTGCCAGCCCAGTGGTTGTATCTTGGCTATTATCATTCAATGGAGCAGACTGCAGATAACCTTGAGGAGCGATCTGCAGGAAATCTGGACCTGGCTTTGGCTGCACTCTCTCATCTGAACAACAGTAATTCAGCCTGCTTGGACCACAGACAGAAGCCGGTGCACTGACAGAAAGGCAAAGATGGGATCACAGGGAGGATTTTAGAATAGATGTGAAGGAATCTGTCCCTTCCTGGGACTGAGGAGTCTGCTGGCTATCAATAATATCCTGACCTTGAAGGAATCCAAACATTTGTTAAAATATAATTGCTGATTTTCCAGGCAGAAATAAATGAAATCCAGCCAAGAAATCATCTATTGGCTTTATGTTGCAACTGGGCACTGCTGGATATGGTTTTTGACAGATAGCCTCTGCATCAGGTAATATAGATTTCTAGTACTTGATACCTCTGTACACTTACTGCAACAACCCCTCTGTTATTAGACTATACTCTAACCATAAAATCTTGTCCTTAGAGTATTACTTAGTTGAACCAACAAGAATTATGTTCAGGTTAAATAAGTACTTTATAGTTGTAAGTAAGTTCTTAAATTTTCAAATGTTTGGTTTTCATGCTGATCCTGCAATTAAGTGAAATATTCACAATTTGAGGCTAATTTAACAAAAACGGTTGTGTGAAATTCATTTGCAACTGGCAAAGACATGCATGTGCAAACATTGTATTGCCTGCAAGTGAGAAATGCACAGAAAAGAAGATTAGTGATGAGCTTGAGCCATAGAGCTATGAAAAAGCATGAAATAGGCCATTTGGGCCTACTCATTCATACTAGCCTAGTGTCCTAACCAAGCTAGTCCCATTGGATTGCATAGTTTTAAAAGTATTATTTTCTGTATCTTTCCTTCTACAAATTGATATGAATTATTCATCAATCACTCAAACTACCTTCCTATTTTACCTAGTAAATGAAAGATAAAAAAGAATATAAATTGTCAATATTCCTTCTCAATGCTTGAATAGAGTTTGCAAATTTGATGCCATTAAATTTAACAGATTCAGGCTAACGCAGTTATGTCAACATTTGTGTGCTTCACATGAATCTTTTTTGCAAACCCCCCCCAACTTCCAACTTATTTTGAATCTAAATATCCCACTATTCCTTTCTCCCTCGTGTATCTGTCAATCTAAAAAATAATTATTTCAATGTGCTCTCCTATTCTCTGCTGTTCCATTTCTCTCTTGAGTAGAAGTTTTTTATTGGGGTGGGGAGGAGCAGTAAAATGCACCCTTGAAACAATATTTAGTTGCATTGAGAATTAACAACTTACATTTATATAATTGCCTTAATGTAATAAAGTATCTGCAGGCACATTGCAGAAAGGTAATTAAACAAAATGCACCACCAGACAGCTCAGTAAATATTAATATTGGTGATCAAAAGATAGGCAGAGAATCTTGCACTTCCAGAGTCCATTATTTTGGATATGAAGGCATTACGACTAATGGTGAAGTTGTTGAAATCAGGAAAGTACAAGATATTGGAAGTGGTAGATTGCAAAGATCCTGGAGGCTTGGAAAAAGCTATGGAGGTTGAGAGGGTGATGCTGTGGGCAGGTTTTATGGAAGGATAAAATTCAGATTCAGAATCAGGTTTATTATTGCTGGCTTATGTCATGGAATTTGTTCTTTGCGGCACAGCAGTACAGTTCAATACATAAAATATGCTATAATTCATAATAAGAAACATATAAAAAGATTAAATAAGTAGTGCAAAAAGAGAGCAAAATAATACTAATATAGTGTTCATGGGTTCATGGTCCATTCAGCAATCTGATGCCAAAGAGAAAGAAGTTGTTTCTAAAATGCTCAGTGTGCGCTTTTTGGCTCCTGTACCTCTTTTCTGGTGGTAAAAATGAGAAGAGGGCATGTCCTGAGTGGTGGGTGGTACTTAATGATGGATACCACCTCTCTGAGGCATCACCTTTTGAAGATAACCAAGAAAGAATTTCTTGGTTACTACCCTAGAGCTAATGTAGTTCGGTGAACATGGGGCAATAAGTGAATACAGGTTTCCGGGTGAACAGAGCAGTGCAAAATAACAGCAGCCAAAGTTATGGAAGATAGAAGGTGGGAGGCAAGACAAAAGGAACATCAAATTATCAAGATGAGACACAATAAATGTATGAATAAGGTTTTAAGCAAATGTGAAATGAGGCAAAGATGGGTGAAAGATGAAAGAATTATCACTACAGAAGAAAAGGTTAACCAATGGGAGAGCATGTCCCTCCATGGAAGACCCCCTCATGATCTGAGCAGACTAGATGTCAACAAGGAAGCATTGAATGCCTAGCTCAGTGTAGGAGACCTCTTCCCAGAAACAGAGGGGTTCCTTATAACAATACAGGACCAGGTGGTTAACACCAAAAATTATCAAAATACATAATAAAAGACCAGCAAATGATAAATGCAGAGAAGACCAGGAGAAACCAGAAACAATCCAACATATTTACAGGATAGTGCAGCAGTTCAGCTGAATTGAATTACTTACATAGGTACAATCAAATGGCAAACAGTTTTCACCAAAATCTTGCTTTAAAATATGAACTTTTCAAAGACAACATACCTTACTACGAATACAAGCTTGATCCAGTTTTAGAGTCAGACCATACAAATTATATTATATCTGATCCTTTATTACAGATAGGACAATTCATAATAACCATCTGGATATAATATTACAGGATGGACAAGCAAGAACATCTTACTTAATAGATATAGCTGTTCTGGAGGCATTAAACCAACAAATTGTGGGAGACTGGGACAGAGGAGCAGGAAACATTGGTGCCGATGGTATGACATAGTAGCTGAATCATTGAAAGAGAGGTACAGCAACATTGCTGCTTCATAATGTTCTGTATTACACTGAAGAGTCCAAAACAACATTTGGCAGAAGTATCTTTTCAAGCCATCACCTGTACAAATGCAAGAACACAATTAGGCTCCAACCTGCTGTGGAGCACGTGGACAAGCTCTAACAGGTATGGCTGATGTAGTCACTTGATAAGGAGTACTTTGAAACTTCAAACCAAGAGGTGCACAATAATGCCCACCCCACTCATGGGGTTCAAGGCAAAATCAAGAATTTCTTCATCTTCCTTTGCTTCTGTGTTTGAATGAAGTGGTATTTGCAACATAATTCAATTTTAGAAAGCAGAGAATTATCTGTAGTTGCTCATTCAAAAATTGACCTACAAATAGTTCTCACTTACTTCTCCGAAGCTTATAACAGCCCATGGTCAGGACTGAGCATTGGCAAGACAAATGTTCTCCACAAGCCTCTTCCTTGTTGATCATCAGACCCAGCACTGACAGTGAGGACCTAGAAAATGTACACGTTTTGCCTACCCTGGACAAATATAGATGCCGAGATTAAGCACAAGACTTCAGTTGAGTGATTTTCTGACTGGTCAATCAGATAGAATACTTTAGTTTTCAAAGTATTGATAATCCCAACTGTCCTCCATAAGATTTGATTAATCTATAGACAACTCTTGAAAACCCTGGAATACTCACAGTTGCCCTCTCTTCAGAAGGTCCTCAGCTTAATGGACAACCACTGTCCTGTCCTCAGGGAGGCCAACATCGCTGTTGTTGAGGCCCTCATTATCTAACATCCAAATGTCATTGTGTGCATATGTCAGTTTCATATGTACTATCATAAATGCTCTGCGTTCAATTTTTCAGTGGAGGAAAGAGAAAAAGCAAATGCCCTGAAAAAAAAACTTTAAATACATCCTTAGGAAATGCAACATTGATATCACATCCTGTGAGACAGCAGTCCAGAACAAGGCAACCTGATAAAGCTTGTCAGAGAAGGAGCATTGGTATTTGAGGAAGATCATTTTGCCCCACTTGCAGATAAAAGACAATGGGCCCATGGCATCTGTGATCTTTTGACATCACCTGGAATATAAATCAACAAAGATCAAGTTTCTCAGCTGCCCCATCTAAAAGATCATCCTCGACTTCAATGGGCCGCTGATGGTAGTGAACTGATTTACACGTTGCATGATCTGAAGTGCGGACGGCAGAGTTTAGGTAGATTATTCCCCGAATAGCACCCCGTGGTGATTATTCTGAGGTTAAAAAATGGTAGGGAAGGCATGGTTCTGTTCTATATATGTATATTTGTGACATTATAGCATCAGGGATTACTTCCCCATTCTCAACTCTACATGTTCAGTGGAAGAGAAAGCTTTTCTCAGTTTTCAAATACTTTTAGCATGTGTTTGGTCACAGAACTCTGTAGAAGCATGGCAGTAGCACATCTGTCTTATTGACCCTTGAGTTTCACATTCTCTTACCTAAGGTATGGGTTAAGTTTCCTCTCTGAATAGGCATGTTCACATGACACCTGCTGGTGTTCCTATAATATTACCAGCATCTAAATTTGCACGCCCCCTGTGAAGAGTATCAATGTTCTCTATGCATCCTGAAATTTCCTTTCCCATATGGAGTGACCTGAGCCAGGTAGTCCCAGGAATTGATGGGGATGCGTCATTCTTTCAGGGAAGTCTTGAGAACATCCTTCAATCACTGACCTTGTCCTTCTGATAATGCCTTACCTTGACAGAGCTCAGAATAGAGTATCCGTTTCATGAGCCTAGTGTCAGGCTAGTGAACAATGTGGCTTGTTTATTGAAGTGAATTGAGCGTAATTAGGGCTTCAGTGTTGAAGTGTTGGCCTTGAAGAAAATGCTATTATTAGCTTTCTTATCCAGTCAATAGATTTGGAAGCTTTTTCAGAGTTACTGCTGGAGAGTTTCTCCAGTGATCTGAGGTACTTGCTGCAGGTAGACCATGTCTCAGAGGTGCACAGGTGGACAGTAAGTACAACTACTCAGTAGACCATGAGCTTTGTGGCCTCTGAGATAATGGAGATTTCTAGTTATACCAGAGACTTTCATTGTTAGTGAGGTGTTGTGCAATGGGTCTTGGCAGAGGACTTTGGCTCTGCGGGTTTTAGTGTCAAGCCCATTCTCTTTGCTTCACTGAGTGAGCTGACAGTGACATTCAGCCAGTCTTTACACCAATAGCACATCTCCTTTGGAACTGACAGCAAGCTAGTTCTTGGAGTACATATCACTGAGGTGTTCTGGTACTAATTGAATAACCTGTCAGAAATGTCAAATTAGTGAGATGACATCAGAGATTCTGAAAGACAAGCCCTTTGTCTGGTGAAGGCAGGTAGGTTTGATCATTTTTGGAGCAACTTATTGCTGCTATTTAAAATGACTATCAAAACCAGTGACATAATTGAAAGACTTGCAACCAAAGATGCTTGTCATACCATATGCTATATCTAGGAACATGGTCTCAGAGGTATCACCCTTCAGGGATCAGATGCATGACATGCCCCTTGGATCCTTAACAGACTTTGTTCAGTCATTAATCAAATATCAATCTGATAGGCATGAAGTAATTAAAAGCAGTCAAATTCAGATGGAGAATACAAATGAAAAATGAATAATTTCTGATGTTTGAGATTTCACAAATGTTTTGAAGCCATCAATCAGGTCTGCCAAATAGTAAACAAAATCTGACAGTTTGTTCAAAATGTCCTGTTTTTATTCACGGTACAAATATTGCAATGAACCAAAAAATATATCCATCTTAGTGACATCTATAACCACATAAAATCAATTAAGCATAAAATGTTAGTTTATTAGATATTCCTGCACAGCTTTGTACATTATTGCCATGTGATTCACAAAGCACCAAGCACCAAGATGGACCCAGAGCGTTAACTCTTCTCTTTTGCCTACAGATGCTGGCTACCTGGACAGCTGAGCATCTCCACCCTGTTCTTTTATTATTTCAGAATCAAAATCAGATTTAGTATCACCGGCATATGTCATGAAATTTGTTAACCTTACGGCAGCAGTACAATGAGATACATGTTAAATAAATATAGAGAAAATCTGAGGTACATTAAGTATATGTAGGTCTATTAAGTAGTTAAGTTAAATTATGTAGTGCAAAAAAAAACAGAAATAAAAGGTAGTGAGGTAGTGTTCATGGGCTATTTTTCCCAATATACTGGTCTGCCTGCATTGAATAACTTCAGATCTGATGATCGCTGATACTGTTTTGCCTGCCAGCTCGCTCGAGTGCTGCATTGTTTGCAACAACAAAACAGATGCTGGAGGAGCTCACCTGGTCAGGCAGCATCTGTGAAAGGAAACAGATGTATTTCAGCATCTGCAGTCTCTTGTGCCTCCATGTTGCTTTCTCTAGTAGCTTAAGAAGGAAGTAAAACAAGGTGAAGGAGTAAAGCTGGAGAATGAATACGATCAAGGTATGGTATTAGGGAGAGTCCAAATAATAAAAATTCAGTAGACTGATCATCTAGATTAGGACTGGGGGAGTGACTGAGAATGGACGGAGTGGGAATGTGCTATCGAGCACCCTTTGCAGAGACAAGACTCTGTAGCCTCAAGGACATGACCATATCAAAACGACCACAGGATTTAACCTCATTCTGTCAAGTTAATTGCTCCTCTCATTGAGAGAGCACTTAGACATGACTTGATGACAACAGTAGACCTGGAGCACAAGCATAATTAAGCGGTCTTCCTTTTACTTCTCCTTGTACATCAGAGATATTATTGTTTTGGTCAATTATGGTAACTGGTGGTACTGAAAGAAAGCAGTACAGTTTGATCACAGAGAAAGTGGGTGAATTAGTGGTTTTGGTGCCAGAGAAATAATTACAAAGCTCAGGATAAATTTGAGCTAATCCTTTATCCGCAGTACAGGTGACCTCCATGTTACAGGAGTTCATCCTCACAGAATTCACAAATCACTATTCAAAAATTTGAGAGACACAAAAAAAAATGTTCTCGCGGAATTTATGTGATAAAGGTAAACACAAAGTTTATTTTCTTCAACTCGTGTTTCTTGACACATCCATAGGTTTTGGATCAGAGAAAATCATGGTATGGACCATTTTCTAGGAACACAACCCTCGCCCATAGCTCAGAGTCTCATGTATTTCCATCATCTCTCACCTGCCGGTACCCAGATTTGCTGGCTTCACTCACATTGCGCAAATGTCCTATCTCACCTGTCCTTAGTAACCTCGGCCAATGAAAAACTGAATGTGCAGTCTGAGGCCTGGCCACATAATTTATTGTGAGGGGTGGAGTGAGATCTATTTTATACAGTGATGTAGTGGTTGGCATATTCCAGTACCAGCGACCTGTGTTCATTCCCACCGCTCTCTATAAGGGGTTTGCATGTTCTCCCCGTGGCCGAGTGGGTTTCCTCCCACATTCCAGTGCTGTATGGGCTCGTAGATTTATTGGTCACGTATGAGCAATTGGGCAACGTGAGCTTTTTGGGCCAGAAGGGCCTGTTATCATGTTGTATTTCTTAGCAAAATAAAAATGAATTAGCGTTAAAAGCCAAGATCACACAAAAGAGCAGTGTGTTCTGCTCACCCACAGAATAGCATAGAGGGAAATGATTTGGTCTAAGCCAGACTCTATCAATACAAGTGCAACCTCAGCCAGTTCCTCTCCTCCCAATCCCCGGTTGTCTTCCCACAACCCTGCAAGCTCTTTCTTTCGAAGCTTATTCAGTTTCCTTTTGAAATTTACAATTAAATCTGAACTTTACAACTAAATCCCCAATCACTCTGCCAAGTCCTAAATGTAATAAGGTTCTGGAGTCACAAGAGACTGCAGGTGCTGCAATTTGGAGCAACACAATCTGCTGGAGAAACTCAGTGGGTCAAGAGGCATCTGAGAGGGGGAAAGGATTTGTTACATTTTTGAGTGAAGGTTCTGCATTAGGATGGAGAGTGGAGAGGGGATATATCAACAAGACTATATGCATGGTAAGTCATTAATATTAATATTAAGAGACACATTCATGGTCACTTGTTAGCTACCACCTGGATTTTCTCCCTTGCAGACCCCAGTCAGTTCGGATTGGCAACTACGTCTTCTCCTCAATCTCCATCAGCACAGGTGCACCACAAGTCTGTGCGCTTGGACACCTGCTCTACTCACTTTACACTTACGGCAGTGTGGCTAAGCACAGTTCCAATGCCATATTCAAGTTTGCTGTTGACACCGTTGTCATAGGCCAGATCAAAGGTGGTGATGAATCAGCATATAGGAGGGACTCTGAAAATCTGGCTGAGTGGTACCACAACAACAACCTCTGACTCAGTATCAGCAAGACTAAGGAGCTGTGTATTGACTTCAGGAGGAGGAAACCAGGGGTCCATGAGCCTGTCTTCACCAGGGAACAGGGGTGGAGAGGGTCAGCAACTTTAAATTCCTTGTTGTTATCATTTCAGAGGACTTATCCTGGACCCCGCACATAGGTACAATTATGAAGAAAGCACAGCAGTGCCTCTGCTTCCTTAGGAGTTTGTGAAGATTTGGTGTGATAGCTAAAACTTTGACAAACTTCTATAGATGTGTGGAGGTGTGAATATTGACTGGCTGCATCACAGCCTGGTATGGAAACACCAATGCCCTTGTATGGAAAACCCTACAAAAAGTAGTGGATCTGGCCCAGTCCATCATGGGTAAAGCACTCTCTGCTGTTGAGCACATCTACATGGAGAGCTGTTCCAGGAAAGCAGCATCCATCATCAAGGGCTACCACTACCCAGGTCATGTTCTCCTCTCATTGCAAGGGAGAAAGTATAGGATCTTGAAGACTCACACCTTGATTTTCAGGATCAATTATTACCTCTTAACCATCACGCTCTTGAACTCAAAGGGATAACTTCACTCAACTTCACATGCTCCATCACAGAATTGTTCGCACAACCTATTGGCTCACTTTCAAGGATTCTTCATTCATTCATTCATTCATTCATTCATTCATTTATTTATTTATTTATTTATTATTTCTCTCTATTTGTATTTGCACAGTTTGTTGTCTTTTACACGCTGGTTGAATACTCAAGTTGGTCAGTCTTTCAATCATTCTATTATGGTTATTATTCTATTATGGATTTATTGAGTATGCCCGCAAGAAAATGAATCTCTGGGTTGTATTTGGTGTCATATATGTACTTTGAAAATAAATTTACTTTGAACTTTGAACCATATATCTCTGGCCCCCTTACTTCTTCTCTTTCCCCTCCACGTCCTCACAATCTGTCCATCACCCACACCTTCCTTGAACTTGTTCCCCACCTCTTTCCCTTTTTCCATGGTCCTCTCCAATAAGGTTATTTCTTCTTCTTCAACCCTTTGCCTCTCCCAGCTTCTTACATCATTCCCTTTACCCATCTTCCTACATTCTCCCTCTTATCTGGATTCAGTTACCTTCTGCTAGTCTGAGGTCCTCCTCTTCCTTTACCCTTTTATTCTGGCTCTGCCATCTTTCTTTCCAGTCCTGATGAAGGGCCTCAGCTTGAAGTGTTGCCTTCCATAAATGACGCCCGACTTGCTGAGTTCCTGAGCATCCTTTGTGTGTGTTGCTCCAGATTTCCAGCATCTGCAGTTGGTCTTGTGTCTCCACTGGCTGACCTGTGGCTGTTGGGTCTACTTTTGCACCTCTTTTTGAACAGGGCTGTAACATTTGCAGTTCTCTAATGTTCAACCAATACTTGCAAATGTCCACGTCATTTCTTCATGAAAAAAGAGTCTTGGTATCCAATCGAATATTCCAAAGAGCAGAATGCTGAGCCAGAAGACCCATACCACCAGATTCAGGAACAGCAACTTTACTCCAAACATCAGGTTCTTGTATACAATTTATATTCTCTGTGTTGTCTGCACCTACCTGTTTGTGATGCAGAGCTTTTCATCTTACCTGTACTTCACCATACTTGTAGATAGGGTAATAAACTTGATGTGGGAATAATGGGCATATTCCGTAGAAGATCATACCTCGGTCATCTGCATTTTTTTTAACCTTACTTGCCACTGCAACTTCAGATGTATCTCATCTGCATCAGATGAATTCTCAGTTAGCATTTCTAATATACATTGTGTGTGATTGTGTGTGTGTGTGTGTGTGTGTGTGTGTGTGTGTGTGTGTGTTGGCTGTCCGTTGTTTCCGACGACCACCAAAACCTGTGTGGGAAGAGTTTCATGGTGAAAAAGTCTTTGCACTGGGGCAATTCCACTCTCTTGGCCTCAAAAATCATGGTCCAAAGGTACGAAAAATCATCATGACTGGAGACTCCCTCGGCTGTAGTGGATAGCCATGACGCCTTCTATACCTTGCCCTTCACTCTCCACAAAGCGTTGTAGCACTGCCTTCTTGGCCATTGGATCTTGTAGTTAATCTCATCCGCCAAGTCTGTCAGAACTGGCTTCGCATGCTGGGGTAGGCCTATCCCTATCTCACCAGGGTTGGAAGCTCCCGGATACCCTCACCTGGTTTAGCCCACCTGTCGAAGTGGTGTACCCAGCTGCGGCCACTGTCGCATGCAAACAGCTACTTGCAGCCACGGGTGAGAGCTGGGTGGCAAATGGGGACAAAGGTGGACCAGCTGCCCCTGGGTGGAGCATGACAAGCCCGCCTCCCTGGACACCCAATACACCCCATACAATACTTATTAGAATATACAGTATCTTAATGACATATTAATTTGCTGCACCACAGCAATATCTTCTTCATTAGTAAAGATCATTGTAACATATTAAATTAATGACTAAACAATTAAGCAAGAGGCCCCTGATTGGGTACCCACTACCCCTGGACTAAATTATGTCCTCTTCTTCCATGAACAGATTGCAGACACAAGGGACAGCAGATGCTGGAATCTGGAGTCGTGCACAAAGTACTGTAGGAACTCAGTGGGTGGAGCAGCATCCATGGGGGGAAATGGACAGTTGACATTTGGGGTCTCATAATTTTACATAACCTCTTTTTGCTTCTTTTATTTCCCTTTTTGCTTCTTCCCTGAACTTCCTGTGATCAGCCTGGTTCTCTCTTGGTATGAAGCTGGCTATTCTCCTTCTTAATATCTCCTTCTCCTCCTCAGAGACAGGATTTACGAGCATTTGGAGAAGCACAGTTTGGTTAAGGATAGCCAGCATGGCTTTGTGAGTGGCAGATCAGGCCACATGAGCCCAACTGGAATCTTCGAGGTATTGACAAAACAATTTGATGAAGGAAGTAGAGCAATGGATACACAGAATTGATTTTAGTCATGCATTTGACAAGGCTCTCCATGGTAGGCTCATTCGGAAAGTCAGAAGGCATAAACTTGTCTGTGCATATAGAATTGGATTGCCCACAGAGAGCAGAGGGTGGTTATAGTTAGAGCATATTCTGCCTGGATGTCGGTGATCAATAGTGTTTCACAGGGATCTGTTCTGGGAACCCTGCTCTTTGTCATTTTCATAAATGACAGATGAGCAAGTGGAAACATGGTTTAGTAAGTCTGCAGGTATCACAAAGGTTGGTGGTGTTGTGGATCATGCATGATGGTATTGGGTTTGCTGTCTGTGATGTTCTAAATCATAATGAAGAAGATCTTAAGCCCTCTCCAATATAAATACTTACGGATACCCCTACTGAAGGGAGGTTATACTGTAGCCATCTACTCCTCACAGCCTAGATCACCCCCTGTTTATCCTCCATGATAAGTTTATTTGCCAATACCCACTACCTGAGTGATGGGTCCCCTCTCCCTACTAAACAGGAAATATTTCCAGTTAACAAAGTAGATGAAACACAATTCATTTATTTCTAGTAACACACGTTCAAATTTTGGTAAAATTCTTAATGCACATTTAAAACTCACAGAGGATTTCTATCTTATGAAAGATACCCAAATTACAAATAATTTCTAAAATACAAGGATTTCCAAAACACAGGTACAATTCCTATAAGCTAAAAGACAGACCAATGAGTTGTAGATGAATGAGTCAACTGACACAGAAATTGGAGGCAGAGAAATGGATTTTAGTCAACCCTTCTTTCTGTCATTCTTCTTGTCATTCTTGACCATTCCCAACAAGCCTGACTGCTCTCTAATATTTGTACTGTTATTTTGCTTCTTGATGACTTCACACATGTGTGATAATTTTCAGTTACATTAGTCAGGCTAGATGAATGCATTGTTTAATTAAACTGAAGTGAACCCCACTGTTTTCTCTTGATTAAATAATGTGCCAATGAGGACCCTATTGTACACTTATTATTTAAAGATGGCGCCGGTAACTGGCAACTTTGCACGAGCTCTCCCGAGAAAACTGCCCTCTCCACTATGCTATACCAGAGAAACCCTTCTAAACTTCCAAGTTAGCAAGATAAAGATCAACAACACCCTGGCGAAGCTACTGATCCAGCTGGAGACCATCGCGCCAGAACTGCTTCTTAAACTCCGGACTGCACCTGGACCTGACCAACGAGGCCCACCACGTTCCTGGAGAGCCGCGGTCTACTACCGAGCCAGAACGCTTGGAGAAATGGTCCATTCCGACCAGCGCCTCTCCGGAGCAGATGACCACACAAAAGTGACGGCAGAGATCTCAAGGTGCCCCAGAAGCTTCCCCGGAGCGACCACCGTAGAGCCCCGTTGGTGGCCATCCTGAGTTGCCGGAAGTGAGGCCTCGACCGCCGACCTCGGAAATTGAGCCCGAGGCTTGGCTGGAGCGCAGACCTCTGCAACCGTGACTTAGCTTACGGACTTGTTTCAGCCAGGAGCCCGGCCATCCGGGATTAAGTGTCGGCTTCGGGGCCCGATCCAATTGACAGCCTGGGCCCCTGGCAGCTGGAAGTGGCCTCTCCCATCACTCGGCCTGATTCGGAGTGCCCAACGACGCGACCGGCCGATTGATTCCCGTAGGACACGTCCACCTATCTCAAAGAGCTGACAACAACACACTGCATCGATGGAGACCTGGAAAGATGCACTACTTTCTGAGGAAGAGTGGGAAAAGAGCTGGGCTGCTGGTTAGATTGAAGCTGAGGGGCTTCACGGTCCCTATGCCCACCATCCTACTAGTTAATGTGCAAGCCATAGAGAACAAGGTGGATGATCTTAAAGTGAGACACACTTACTGCAGGGAGATGCAGAACTGCTGTGTATTCTGTTTCACCGAGACCTGGCTCTCCCCTCCCACCCCCGACTGTGCCATCCGACTGGAGGGATTTTCGATCCATCGGATGGACCACACGGTGTCTTCGGGCAAGACGAGGGGAGGTGGTGTCTGCCTACTGATCAACACTGCGTGGTGCTCAGACGCAGTGACACTGACAAGCTCCTGCAGCCCGGACCTGGAACACCTGTCGGTGAAGTGTCGTCCCTACTATCTGCCATGGGAATTCACCTCGGTCATACTGACAGCGGTCTACATTCCCCCGCAGGCGGATGTGGAGTGTGCTCTGAACATACTGCATGCCAACATCAGTGAACTTGAGACCAGGTATCTGGAGTCTTTGCTCATCACAGCCGGGGACTTTAACCAGGCCAACCTCAGAAAGGCGCTGCCAAAGTTATACCAACATGTCTCCTGCCCCAGTAGAGGCCTGAATGTACTTGACCACTGCTACACAGCAGTCAAGGATGTCTACCGTTCCGTCCCACAACCTCAGTTCAGAAAATCGGACCATCAGGCCGTACTCCTCCTCCTGACTTACAAACAGAAACTGAAGCGGGAGGTCATGGTATAAAAGTAGTGTCGCATTGAACAGAGGAAACGGATGAGGTCCTCCGTGACTGCTTTGAATCGGTGGACTAGTCAGTATTCAAGGACTCGGCAGCTAACCTCGATGAGTATGACTCAGCTGTCACGGACTTTATTTGGAAATGGCCAAAGGACTGTGTGTCTCGCAAGATGATCTGGGTATTCCCTAACCGGAAACCTTGGATGAATTATGAGGTCAAGTCCCTTTTAAAGGCTAGAGCTGCGGCTCTTAGGTCCGGGGATAGCAGTTGCTACACGGAATCCAGGCGGGAATTCCAGAAAGCCATTAAGGGCGCCAAGAAGCAATATCGAGCCAAGTTGGAAGCACAGGCTAACCAGAGGGATGCCAGTAGACTATGGCAGGGTCTAAATGAGATCACTGGGCGCAAAGAAAAGGCTGGGAATATCAATAACTGTGGCGCTTCTCTTCCTGACGAACCTAACGTATTCTACGCAAGATTCGAACGGAAGAGCAGCATCCCACTCCCTCCGGATGAACTGGACCTGGTGGCATCGAGATTCATCGTCACCGAGGAGGATGTTAGAAGGGCCTTCCTGAAGATAAATCCAAGGAAGGTGACGGACCCAGATAGCATCCAAGGACGGGTTCTCTGGGCCTGTTCAAGTGAGCTAGCTAGAGTGTTTGCTGACATCTTCAGCTGCTCCTTGCTTCAGTCTAAGATCCCCTCGTGTTTTAAGAAGGTAACGATAATCCCAGTGCCGAAGAAGAGCAAGGTGGTATGCCTGAATGACTATCGACCTGTGGCTCTGACATCAATTGCTATGAAATGCTTCGAGAGATTGGTTATGGCACACATCAACCACAGCCTACCGGTCAACCTCGACGCTTTGCAATTCGCCTACTGGAGCAATAGGTCAACGGCAGATGCCATCTCTCTGGCCCTATATTCCTCCTTAGAACACCTGGAGAATAAAGACACATACGTGAGGCTCCTTTTCATTGACTACAGCTCTGCCTTTAATACCATCATTCCAAATAAACTGATTCCTAAGCTCTGGAACCTGGGCCCTAGCACTCAGATCTGCAGCTGGATCTTCAACTTCCTCACAGACAGGACCCAGGCTGTAAAAATAGGGGACAAGCTCTCCTCTACAATCACTCTGAGCACTGGTACCTTACAAGGCTGTGGACTCATCCCCCTGCTGTACTCGCTGTACTCACTGTACACCGATGATTGTGTAGCCAAGTTTCCATGGAACTCAATATGTAAGTTTGCTGATGACACAACAATTGTAGGCCGTATCTCGGGTAATGATGAGTTTGAGTACAGAGAGGAAATTAAGACCCTGGTGGCATGGAGAGAAGACAATAACCTATCCCTCAATGTCAGCAAGACGAAAGAATTGGTTGTTGACTTCAGAAGGAGCAGGGGACCACACGACCCAATTTACATCGGTGGTGCGCAAGTGGAACAGGTCAAAAGCTTTAAGTTCCTCGGGGTCAATATCACAAATTACCTGACTTGGTCCAACCAAGCAGAGTTCACTGCCAAGAAGGCCCACCAGCGCCTTTACTTCCTGAGAAAACTAAAGAAATTTGGCCTGTCCCCTAAACCCTCACTAATTTTTATAGATGCATCGTAGAAAGCATTCCTCTAGGGTGCATCACAACCTGATATGGAAGTCGTCCTGTCCAAGACCAAAAGAAGCTGTAGAAGATCGCAAACACGGTGCAGCACATCACACAAACCAATCTTCTGTCCGTGGACTCACTTTACACCGCACGCTGTCGGAGAAGTGCTGCCAGGATAATCAAGGACACGACCCACCCAGCCAACACACTTTTCATCCCTCTTCCCTCCGGGAGAAGGTTCAGGAGCTTGAAGACTCGTACGGCCAGATCTGGGAACAGCTTCTTTCCAACTGTGATAAGACTACTGAATGGATCCTGACCCGGATCTGGGCCATGTCCTCCAAATATCTGGACCTGCCTCTTGGTTTTTTTGCACTAGCTTTCTTCCCATTTTTCAATTTTCTATTTATGATTTATAAGTTAAATTTTTAATATTTATTAATTTTAATTATTTTTAATATTTTTAATATTTAATATTTGTAATCCAGGGAGTGTGAAGCGCAGAATCAAATATCGCTGTGACAATTGTACGTTCTAGTACCAATTATTTGGCGACAATAAAGTATAAAGTATAAAGTTTATCACAAGATGCTGAGCAAGGAATATTGGTTGGAAGTTTAACTTACTCAAAAACAACTCTTTGACCCCTGGAAGGGTCAGCTGCTCTGTTAGAAAGCTGAGGTTGGCAAAAAAAAGACACCCCAGACGTGGGCAGTGAATATCCCTCACAAAGTGTACAAGGTTGTTAGAGGTTACAGCAGGACAATGATACAAAGCAGAGCTTGGCTGAGAAATGTCAGATGAATTTCTATCTGGAAAAAGTGTGAAATAATATGCTTTGGAAGGTTAAACTTGAAGTCAAAGTACAAGGTTAATTGCAGGATTTTTGGCAGTATGGAAGAACAGTGGCATCTTGTGGTCCCCATTCATAGATCCTTCAAATTTGGCGCACAAGTTGATAGGGTAGTTAAGAAGGCGTATAGTGTGTTAGACTTCATATGTTGGGGGATTTTATTCAAAGGCCGTGGAGTAATATTGCAGCACTATAAATCTCTGGTTAGATCACACTTGGAGTATCGGGTTTGGTTCTGGTTGTCCTCATTATGGGAAGAATGTGGAAGCTTTAGAGCTGGTGCAAAGAAGATTTACCAGGATGCTGCCTGGATTAGAGAGCATGTATTAATGAGGAAAATTGAGTGAGCTAGGGCTATTCTGTTTGGAGCTAAGGAGGATAAGAGGTGATCTGATAGAAGTGTATAAGATGATATGAGGCATAGATCAATTGGAGAGCCAGAGATTTCTTTCCAGGGCAGAAAATGGCTAATACAAGGGAGCATAATTCTGAGAAGATTGGCGGGAAGTATCTGATCTCAAAGGTTGTTTTTTTTTTACATAGAGAGTGGTGGTTGCATGGAGGCAGATACATTAGGGACATTTAAGAGGCTCTTATATTTAGGCAAATGGATGAAAGAAAAATGGAGGGCTATGTGGGTTGGAAGCATTAGATTAAACTTTTCCTAAGTGTAAAGTCAGCACATCACTGCGGGTCGAAGGGCCTGTACCGTGTTGTATTGTTCTATATTCTGTATTCATTGGGGTAGCACAATGGTGCAGCTAATAGAGCTGCTGTAACACAATTCCTGTGATCTGAGTTCAATTTTGCACATTCCACCCCCGCTCCTCCTCCCACATACCAAAGACCTGTAGGATGGAGGGTTGATTGGTAACTGTAAAATACCTCTTGAGTGTAGGTGACAGGTACATTTTGGGAGTAGTTGATAGGAATGTGTCAGGGGGGTGACAATAAATGAATTCAAGTAGGGTTGGTGTAAAACTGGGTGCTTCATGGCCACCTGGGACCAACAGGCTTGTTTCTACACTTTAAGTCATTATGCCTCATTGGGTTGGAAATGGTCTGGTCAGAAAAATCACCAAAGTTGCCCCCTTTTACTATTGCACTACCACTACTATCCCAGGAAAGTCGAAGATTCCCACTTTCATATCCTGCTTCTTTTACATTTTTCAGCAATGTCTCTGCAAATTTCTAACTTTCCTGTACTTCATGCCTTATAGAATTGACCTTGTGGTGTAATTGTATGTCTGGTGTTTATTAACTCTGTCCAGGTAAATTCCATCCAGGATATTCCCCCTCTCCTGTACTGGAGTATTCGCCTTAAACAATATAGCCACCATCTTTACCGCCTTTTCCCGACTTTTCTAAATACATTGCACCCAGGAATATTTAATAACCAGTTCTATCTTTTTGTTTTGGCCAAATCTTTATTTTTTACCACCTCATCATAATTCCACCTTATTTAATACATTGTATTTATTTATGGATGTAAACTGTAAAACCATCTTAGACCTACTCTGATCCTATATAGAACCATCTCAATTTTTGTTCAGGTGTCATCTCTCCCTCTCAATATTTGATGAACTCTTTTCTCCATCTCCTTGCTATATCTTTGGACTTATACATCTGCCAAATTAGCTTACAAGCTATTTTCCATAACCAAAAGTGGATAACTTGTAAGTGCTACGTCTCTCTGAAACATATTCGATCCCATCACCCTCAAAATTGATCCTCCCTTTTGAATCATCTACACCTGCTGTATCCCTCTCTTGTATGCGTCTCTTTGCTCATTAAGGTGACTCATTTGGGTTTCTGCTGGAATGCACTTTTCAAACCATTTTTGGAAGCTTGTGTGAACGCTATCATTGTAGGATGTCTTAGAAAGTATTTGCCTTAAGAGTTGTTCTTCAAACTATTAATTCCTGAACTCAGAAAGGAAGCAAACTTGTCCAAGGGAAGTGGGATAAGTAAGTGAGGAAAGCGTTTTCCACAAATAAAAAGGCTAATACTTTTGGAGTATCTGACAGTGGACCTATTCAATACTGCCAGAATGAGAAGTAGTGGAAGAAAATTTCAAGATGTGAAGTCCAGGAATTTTCAAGACTTATGAAGAAGAAGTTGTGAGACAGAGGATAAACAGGGGTAGACTCAGAAATCACTTTCTTATTGATGCCTCTCTGAAGACACCAATAAATCTCAGCATAAGAACTAGGATTCAGCTCCTTTGCTACTTGCTGTTATACTGTCTAAGCATTTCTGAAGTCAACAAAGAAAATTGATGTGCCAGGTCAGATGATCCTTTTTCAAAAAACAACCTTGTTGATTCTGTTAAGTAGAGAAACCTGAATGCTAATTTACTTTCATCCAAAAACCTTAGAAATGGTGAACAAGACCAATGTACATTAAGGTCTGGCATGTATCCAAATTACCTGCTACTTGACCATACTCCTCTATTATGTGCTGTGCTTTATACCTTGTCTGTTCTCTCTATTCTAATTGGGACAATCCATGAATCCAGTCACTTGAAGACTCTTCTTAGGGTGTTCTGGACCAACACTTTTGATCTTGGTGACTGCAGTATGTGATATTTCATGGTGCATGTAAAACTGGTCGTTGGAAGAAGTTCTGTATTGCTGGAAGTTGTTTTATCAGTCACCACTGTGTTGGTCTCCTCTCCCTCCCTGGATACCAGACTCCTCGTGCTGTCCTTTGCTTCTTTACTTCTACCAGGTTACGTGTTATACCAATGAATATCTTCATCTGTGGGTGAGGAAGAAGTTGGCAATCTCCTACTTCATTTTTAAAAATGTATTTATACAGGCATAATTTTTTGTTTTTACAACAGATGGTTTGTTAAATGGTGTTTGGTAAAGATCTTAGGTTGCAGTACAATAGCAGACTCATCAACAGCATGTGATCACATCACTGCCAGATTCACCTCTCTCCTGCCAATGGTTGCCGTGCTGCTGTGGAGGTTTTACACTGATGAATCAGAAAGACCAATGGGGAATTTGGCTTTTTAATTTTATTGTCTGGATAAGGAATTAAATATTCATTTTTGTCTTATGAATAATTCATGACTGAACTAATACTTGAGGCCAAAGTGGCCCTGTGAATCTAATACATCATTTCCACTTTGGTGACAGTCTACAACAATACTGAGATAAATCAGTTGGTGACATAATGGAATTTACTAAATTATTAATAGAAATTTTACCTTTTACTATTATCACTACAAAGATTAAAACCATAGTAAGCTTCAATATCTTGCTTTTATCAATCATTATTAATTCATTTTATTAAGGAAGTACAAATCTGATGGCTAATTAGATTTAATTCAAATACATGGACCTTAAACTTCAGCCTTGTCTGAAAGAGGCCATTTTGGGTTTGGATCTCACATCACAGGGGCAGTGTAATGCTGTGCTGGTTTTTATTTGCGATGTTCAGAGGTGCAGCCAGTAAGCAGCACGGTGTATGGTGGAGCCTCTGGCCCAATAAGCACAAAGAAGAGGTGGCCTTTACCTAAAGAAAGGAAATATGATCTGTAGGGAAAGGAATTATGACAAGATTTGCACCCCGTGGCCTTAAATTCAGTGATGGCAAGTTGAAGACCTCAGTCCAGTGATTGAAAAGGAGGATGATTCTGTATATCCAGAGGCAGAAAACACTCCAGGCAATACCTCTGGCTCAAAGTAAGGAGGGCAATTTGTGTAGACGATCCAAGGAACTGAAGACTAATGACTTCAGACCAGCTGTCAACGTGAGAATCCCAACTCTGATTTCAACTTCACCCATCTCATACCTGCACACAATGATCCCCTCCTCCACCATTCTTCAAAGCTCATGGAATTGAACTTTATTCTACCTTCTGCTCACAGATTCAGCACCAAACTTGTTTCTTGCTTACAGCAGTAATATTATTCTGTTGTGACAGGCCTAATCTTGGAACAGCTCTCAGAGGTTCAATTATCAAATTCACGACTTACTCAAGAGTTCTGTGCTTGGTATCAAAATGCAAGCAGGTTGACAAATGAGCAGTAAAGATCAATAGTTATTTTTGAGGTAAGGGTGGTCTTCACCAGCACAGCATCAGTATTGCTTTTCTCAAAAATATAGGGGTCGATTATAAACATAAGAATGTAAGAAATAGGAGCAGGAGTAGGCCATCTGGCCTGTCGAGCCTGCTCCACCATTCAATAAGATCTGGCCATGGAATCATCTCCACCTACCTGCCTTTCCCCCATAACCCTTAATTCCGCTACTGTGCAAAAATCTATCCGACCTTGTCTTAAATATATTTACTGAGGTAGCCTCCACTGATTCATTGGGCAGAGAATTCCACAGATAAAAACCATCCACCCAGCAGAAATTTAAGGGGTAGAAAGTTAAAACTGGCCAGGCTACAAATGAGCCAATGTCTCAACCTGGATTGCTCCTTGTACTTGAGCTATTTTTTAGAAAAGGTAGAAAACACATTTGAGCTAAGGCTACTTTAAGTATTCAGACCTCCTTAGCCTTGCAAACTGTATCCATCCTCAATGCTATTTCCTCTCCAGAATCTGTTGTCTCAGCTTCATGCCCAGCTTAAGCAAATGGGCCATGCACAGCCATCTGAATCCCTCCCATCTGCTACAGAACTATATCAGTCACTAATGGGATCCTCTGTGAATAACAGTCATAATCTAGGCCTCTTTCTTCTCCGCAGTGACCACCAGCTCCCCTTCTTTGATTCTGTCCATACTTCTCCCTGCTTCAGGAAAGTAGCCAACAAAATCATAGACCTCTCCCACCCCAGTCATCCTCTCTTCTTCTACATTCCATTAGGCAGAAGATAGAACAGCTTGAAAATACGTAAAACCCAGCTCAAGGGCGGCTCCTATCCTGTTGTTACAAGATTCGTGAATGGATGTTGTGTACAATAAAGATGAACTCTTTATCTTTCAATCTACTTAGGATAACGATAAGGTCAGATCTTGCAGGAAGGTACCAAACTGGGGTCAGGCAAATTACTACAGGATAAGACTAGGAGCTATAGGGCACTGACTAGAGCAGCTGCTGTCAGACAAGACAGCGACTGACATGGGGGAGTTGTTTAAAGACCAGCTGATCAAAGTTCAGGATCAGTATGTTCCAGTAAGAAGTAAGGACAACAATGGTAAGGTAAGGGAACTTTGGATGATCCAAGAGTTCCTAAATTTAACTGGAAATAAAATGAAAGCACATGTAATGTTTAGGAAGCTAAAATCAGACTGGGCCCTTGTGGAATATAAAGAGAGCAGGAAAGTGCTCAAACAGGTGATTAGGAAGACCAAAAGGGACCATTAAATTCCTTGGTAGCTGGATCAAAGAGAATTCCAAGGCGTTTTAATACTTATATTTATAAAAATAGCATAACTAAGGGAATGATAGATCCACTAGGAAAAACTAGGGAATTTGTGCTTGGAGTCAGTATGTGGCTGAGGTACTTTGTGTCAGTATTTACTGGGGGGAATTTGGAGCATAGTAAAGGCAGAGTAGGGCATTATGATGTGCTGGGAATTTTGAGATTAAGGAGAAGGTAGTGTTGAGTCTTCTGTAAAGCATTAAGATGATAAATTCCCCAGGGCCTGATGGCACATTGCCCAGAATATTGACAGTAGCAAGTATGGAGATAGCTGAGGCTTCATCAAAGATCATTCTGTTCTCTCTAGCAACAGGTGAGGTCCCAGAGGACCAGAGAGTAGCAAATGTTGTGTTTTTATTCAAAAAAAATTAGGGCTAATCCAGATGATTATAGGGCAGTGAACCTCATGTTAGTGACAGGGAGGCTATTTGAAAGGATGCTGATTTATGTACATTTGGAAAAGCATGGCCTGCTTAGGGACAATCACCATGGCTTTGTGTGGGGGTAGGTAACGCCTTAAAAACATAATCAAGTTTTTGAGAAGGTGGCAGAACAGCTTGGTGAAGGTAAGGTAATGGATGCATGGACACGAACTTTAGTAAGGCATTTGATAAGATACCACATGGTAGGGTAATTAGGCAGATAAAGATGAATGGGTGCAGAGTAAATTACAAGCTTTTAACTGGTTTCCCCATACAAGACAGAAAGTAGATTTGGAAGGCTGTCATTCTGGTTGGAGGTCCATGACCAGTAGTGTTCTGCTAGAATTGGTGCTAGGACTTCTGTTGTTTGTGATATATATCAATGATATAGATGAAAATGTAGATGGATGCATTAGCAAGTTTGTGGCTGTCACCAAGATTTATAAAGTTATCGACAGTGTAAAGGACTATCAAAGAATGCAAGGGGATAGACTGCAGATCAGTTACTGATATGGACAGAAAAGTGGCCGATGGGGTTTAACCTGGGCAAGTGTGAGGTGTCGCACCTTGGGAGATCAAATGATGGGGAACATATACAGTTAATGACAGACTCTTAATAGCATTGAGGTACAGAAGGATCTTGGGGTCTAGGTGCATAGTTCACTGAAATGGCTACACAAGTGGATAAGGTGGTAAGGAAAGCATTGGGCCTGCTTGCCTTCATTGCTAGGGGTGTTGAGTATAATAGCAAGGAAACTATGCTGCAACTATAGAACATTGGAGTATTCTGTGCATTCTGATTGCCCCATTATTGGAAGGATGTGGAGACTGTGGAAAGGCCTCAGAAGAGGTTTACCAGACCGTTGCCTGGATTAGAGTGTAGGAAATATCAGCCAAACATGGGTTACCAAGTGTCTCGGGTAGACAGACTTGGGTTACAAACGTATGGTATGGAAACTGTAAGGCATCAGACCACAAAACCCTACAGAGGATAGTAAAAAAAAATGCCGAGAGGATCACTGGGGCCTTCCTTCCCCCATTTGTGACATTTACCAGGAGCATTGTATAGGAAGGGCCAGAAGCATTGTTGAAGATCCCTGCCACCCATTTTTGACCCTCTACCATCAGGAAGGAGGTACAGGAGCATCAGGACTAGGACTGCCAGATAGGGTAACAGAGTTTTCCCTCAGGTGTGGGTGCACTGTAGTCTGGAGGAACATTGTTTCATTAGGTTGTATATATGCACAGTCAGATGACATTAAACTCGAACTTGGGTTATTCTCCCAGAGCACTGGAGGCTGAGGGGAGACCAGAAAGGGGTTTAAAATTATGAAGGGTGTAAGTAGAATGCACAGTCAGTATCTTTCCCCCAGGGTAGAAATGCCAAACACAAGAGGACATGTTTTTAAGGTTAAAGGAGGGGCAATTGTTAACATAGAGAGACAGGTGCCTGGAGTAGGTTATCATAGGTTATAAGAAGAATGAGCTTGAGAGGCTTTTAGATCGACTCATGAATATGAAAGGATAGAGAGATATGGATGATACACTGGAGAAGGCTATTTAATATAAATTGGCTTCAGTATTGGCACAAGATCATGAGTTGTACTGTTCTTCATTCTACCTAACCAGGCCCTTGCACTTAATTATCTACCGGCAGTGCATGTTCTTTGTAAACTATAGTCTGCATTCTCTCATTGCTTTACCCTTTGTACTACCTGGATGTACTGATGTATGGAATGGTCTGTCTGGATAGCATGCAAAACAAGTTTTTCGCTGTATCTTGGCGCGTGACAATTATAAACCAATGAATGATTCTGAATGCTTCACATTGTCCAGCTGGAAGGCACCATCCTTGCCTAACTGCATTCTGATCTGTCCAGTCATAGCCAGAGAATCACTTGTAAAGGCTGCTACCTCACTCCCTCAAATCACTGTGGTGTATTCTGAGGATACAACACAGCCCTCTTCTATTTCTCCTCATCTTTGGACGAGATTATCTAGAAAACCAGCATCATTTTCCATATGACAACTATCAGCACCTAGCTCTCCCTCAACAGCACCTCTTTTGGCTCCTCTATGGTTTCTAAGTTTACCAATGTACAGCTCTGGCTAGCAGAAATTTACTCTAACTGAACATATCGAAGATAGAAGACATTGTCTTCAGAGCAAGCTCTTGGTTCCTCACCCATAACTCCATCCATGGCATTGTCGAACACTAAACATTATCTTGTTGTTTTTTCACCAAGCTTACGTGTTTCTCTGTGTACTGAAATACCCACACATACTTTCAGTATTGACCTTACACTGGAATTATTAAATCTATTTCTCTTTCCATAGAGGCTGCCTGACCTATTAAATTTTCCAGCATTTTCTGTCTTTGGTTTTGTCTCATCAGTCCTTATAGTGTATACATGGTTAACTTTCCTCACTCTTTCCTCTGTAAATAAGGATATTTCTTCCTCTGATGTTCTATGCAGTCCTAATGCAGTCTCACACAGTCTTAGTGCAGTCCCATGCTGTCCTAATTTGCATCTTCCCATCTGCCATCACTCTGTATATTGGTTTCCTGTGAAACAACTCTCAAGGGTAGCTACTGGATTATCTTTCAAACTTACTTGATTCATTAGTGTCCCAAAGAGAAGTTAGTTTATCATCTCTATCAGCATTGGTCTATATGACACTCTGTCTTTCGTCTTTTACTTATTGCAGGCCACAGTTGATTTCTACTACCATAGGGCATCTGAGCAACTTAAAAGTAGCTAAGCAGTCTGAACACTGAAATATAATCAACTGATCCCAGTTGTTAATCTAATCCTCATAATATGTTAGCTAATGGTAATATAATTTATAAATTTCTTGATAATTGTAATGATCTCAGATCCAGATTGCAACTGTAATGCCCATCAACTCTAATCTAGAGTGGCACACTGAAAAACCCACACTATCTCTCTTTATTTATTGAGATAATTATCTATTAACTTTTCAAACTGCAGGAGAAAGTTGACTACGTTTGTCCAATGCTTGGCGAGCTAATGATTAACATCAATTTGTTATCTTGAACTCATTAAATAGTTGTATTACGTGGCCCTATGTCAGATTTCTTATTGATGATATGGTTAGGTAAGTCTAAATAAATTGGCTTCTGTACATCTTTATTGAGAGCTGGAAAGAAAGCTTCAAGTTTAATCTGATTCAGATTTGAACACATCAACCCAAAATATTCATTCTATTTTTCTCTTGGCAGATGCTTCTTGAGCTACTGGGTGTTTTATTCAAGATTCAAGGTTGTTATTCTTCAGTACATGAGTGTAAAGGAGAATGAAATGAGTGTTACGTCCGATCGAATGTAGCATTAAAAAATACAAAATAAGTACAAAGAACACAATGAATAGAAATATAAAAGCAATCCCATACAACACAATGTACAAGTATCTGTTTTATACATAGACTGATTGTATGTACATAAAGTGATGCTAGGTGATGTGTATGTAGTTGTGGGGGGTAGGTCAGTGGCTGATGGCTTGAGGGAAGTAACTGCTGGTCCTGGCATGAATGCTGCGTAGTTTCTTCTCTGATGGGAGCAGGGCAAACAGTCCTTAGCAACACACACAAAATGCTGGAGGAACTCAGCAGGTCAGGCAGCATCTATGGGAATGAATAAACAGTCAACGTTTCAGATCAAGACCCTTCATCAGGACTGGAAAGGAAGGGAGAAGAAACCCCTTAAGTCCATAAGCAGGGTGGGTTAGGTCCTTCATGATATTGGCCTTTTACCGGCACCTTTCTGTGTACATGACCTTGATGGCGGATATGCAGGTGATGCGTTCGGTAGTTTTAACTATCCCTTGTAGAGCCCTCCTGTCCACTGCAGTGCTTTTTCTGCACCACACAATGATGCAGCATATCAGGAGGCTCTTCACTGTGCATCCAAGCATTATTGTAAACAATAATAATTTTTAGGGATCCTACTGTGAAATATTTTCTAGGGTTGAGATTTGACTGTGGTTGTAAAGTTCTCTCAGAGACCTGATTTTACTGAATGCTTCATTTATTTCTAATATACTGCCTCATATGTGACTTTAAATTCACCATCACTAGATTTGACAAGCAATGGATCAGGGATGTCACCTTGTGTGCCTAGTTTCACGCCTGCCAGCAACCAGGCAAAACAGCGTTGGTACAGGGCAGCAGATTTCTCTTTAGAGTAATCATGAAAACATTGGAAAATTTTTCATGAGAAGGTGCTAACAAATGATTCGTATTTTAATAAGAAATGTTCCACTATCCATTTAAAAATAGAGCAAGTGACATACTTATGTGCAACAAGAGGATAAATGACACATCTGATTATTCTAGGGCCATTAGATTCAGAGCTATATATAAATTTTAAACTTTGATGAATGGCTCCAGCTATGGTTGGTGTTTTTGAGTTAGCTCTTTCAGGGTATTTTCACTGCAGAGGGTAGTCAAGATTGGAATGAATAACTCTATATAAAATGATCGATGAAAGTCTGAAGCTATTGTGAAATAACTTAGGACAAGTTCAGATGTTGAAAATATTTATTGTTATTACGGGTTTTTTATTACTGAGGGGCCAACATTTCAGCTTTATGTTTGATAATATTTATATTGAATTCAATTTTATTGTATCATAGTTTGATTTTTACTCTTTGCCTCTGAAGTAGGAAAGATATGTTCCTGTGCAGATACAGAGTCTTAGTTATTTGGGTGAATTTGAACTTTGTACATTTTTTGGGAAAACATTTTACAGGTTAACTCCTTACAAGTTACAAGTTAGTTACAGGTTATTTTACTTTGTCGGCTAAATTTCACAAGTCTTTGGATGAAGAAACCTAAAAGGAGTAGAGTGCGAGGCATACAAAGACCTCCTTCTGCCTTCAGAGATTTAAGGGGAGAATGATGAGTGGGGCAGGTTGTTAGACAAGAGAGAAAGCGAGAAGGGCTCTCAAGAAAAGGCTACATGTGCTCAGGGTATCCGAGAAGTAATCCTCTTGCCTTGCATGAGATATCTATGCATCGAGAAGCCTGCTAGAAGTTTGACACCTCATTGTGGACATTCTGAACTACATTGAGGATAGGGAGAGCAGTTCACCCAAATCACCCTTTGGAAGTTAGACAAATAGGCAGTGTGGAGGGCCAGATGAATGGGACAGCATGCCAGACAGTAATGGAAACCTAGTGTATAGCAGTACAGAATGCTCAGCTTCTGACTTTGCCAACAGGTGTGAGATCCTTGCTACTTGTACAGACTGAACCAAAGGTTCTAGATAGGATGGGCCACCTTACTACGGGATTATGGTACAAAAGTCTATTTAAATGCCAGGAGTAAAGGAGAAATATATCTAGGGTAGTCATGATGGACAGTCCCAAAGGCTGTGTTTCCTTGGTATCAGGATCAAGATTATATCCTCAGAGCAGAGCCAGGAGTTGAACTTACAGAAGGTGAATCCAATTATAATGGCCCATGTATGAACAAATGATCTAAGAGGAACTAGGATTAGCTGCTCTTGAGAGATATTGTTGAACTACCATCAACATTAAAGTGTGAGTCTTCTTGGGATTGTTAGACTGGGAACATCAGCCTGCGCTTTCAAAATAGGTGGCTTCTGTTTGAGTTCCAGCCATGGTTCGAACAACAAGTGCATAAAGAGGTGTCACTTTCATGCTGGAAAGTGATCTAAGTTCTGTGCAAAGTTTTAGGGATCATGGAATTCGAGAAGATTGTGGACACAGAAGGAGCAAAATCATAGTTTATGCCAATCAGGTAAAGTGACCCAGCCTAAAGTCATCTATCAACACAAGGTTCATTGTAGTTCAGAGCTCCAGGTAATTTTACTTGTTACATGTGGTGAGGGGTTTTGCTTTTAACAATTTTTTGCACAGACTTCTGCCTAATTTCATTTGGTAAAACCTGCTTTTCCTCATCTCTCTTCTGGTCCATTTAGTAATTAGTTTAAATCTCTGGTTTTGGACCTGTTGAATTGGGGTGTAGAATTGTTAATTTTCTTGTAGTTTAACTTTCCTATGCTTGTTTGTATTTTTATATAATCATCTATATACATGTAATTGTTCAGTGAATTTCCAGTAATTATAGTACAGTTGCCTCTGTATTTTTCTAGAAACTTGTTAGTTTCAGTAACAAGTGTTACAATACACAAATCTGGCAATTTTATTGGATAACTATTATCAAAAGAATTTCTGTTATCTCTTGTCTAGTATGAGAAGACCACAACTACTTTTTATTTTCTCTTCTTTTCTTTGTTCTCTCAACTCTCCTTCTTCTTCTTTGCCCTTAAAACACTTAATAAAACAATTGTGAGTAACAAGTTTTTTGCCTCATTCTTGGTTCCAAAGAATCTTTCGGTTGCAAAACCATCAGGATCCAACAGACCTTTTTGCAGAGGGGACTTGTTGAGAGCAATATGATACGAGCTCAATCCTTGCACCGTCTTCACCATGTAGAGGCTGCAGATTTGAGTGGAAGGTAAGGTCTGGAAAGCAGAATCAGCTGCATTCATGGTCTCAGGTTCAAAGCTCACAGCCTCAGAATGAATATCCCAATGACAGTGAATACTGTTCCTTCAAGAAAGTTACAATATGCCGACATATCTTTAACCTGTCAACAATTATTTTACCATCTGACTGTGCATCGCTTTGTCCTGCAAATGAATATAAGTGTGTCTCTGTGTGTTAAGCACATTTATAGACACATCACATACCTGGGCAATGTGGCTGTCATGGTTTAATAGCTGGCTCTATGTACAGTTAATTAGATATGCTTCAGTGCTTCTGTTAACATTGCCTCAGTGCTTGGTGTGTGAGATTAGAGTGAAGTATGTAACTGTTAGATATGATTGATGGAGAATTTTGGTAGCTGAATGGCAAGGGTGTAGTGAATTGAACAATGCCCAAGATAAAAGATCTGGCAAAGGAGTTGTTTACTGACTATACCCATGCTGCACCAGTTAAATGCTAAATTCTTCTGGCAGAGCATTCGGATTCCTGGAGATCTTCAGATCACTTCAGGGCCACCTGTTCTCACAGCACTCTGAATGAGTGTCAGGAGAGATTTCTAGCATAATCTGGATTCAGAATGCTTCTTTTCCTCTGTTTTCCCTCTTTACGCAGTCACTGTCTGCACACCCCCCCCTCCCCCACATTACACTCCTTCAACTCAGAAACATTTCTTCCTGTGCACCATTTGAAAGCATGTGAAACATTTCTCTGATGCAGTTCTCGCAGGTTAGAATGAAGTGCAGAAAGTCTCTTGTGGCCTGTTCCAGCAACACTGAATACAGTCGACATTCGCCCTTTAAGGGATACCAGCTATCTATATGGTGCATGCTAGTTTTAACTAGTACTTTCCACTCAGGGTATTGCAACCCTGTTGAAACATCTGGCCAGTGAGTAACGTGGTACATGGTGCCGGCTGGACATTGCAGTCTGCATAATGAGGAAGCAGTGTGAAATTATCTTCCTTCCAGCGTTACAGTGGACGAGTGTAGGTCAATATTGCATTCTAGTCACTGTATCATTTTCTTGTGAACATTAAGCTTATCCATCGAGGTTTTACTGTTTCCCCTAATTTTCTTTCAGCCCTCGTGTGAATTTTGCTACTCCTGTTTGCTATGAAAAAGTTTTGTATCTGTCCTTATTAAAATTACAAGCAAGTTGTATGTTTTTCAATGCCTGCACCAATTTTAAGCTTATCATTCTTGAGTTTGATGAGAATGCCCACGAGAGCTTAACAGTAATACTTATTTCTTCAGTAAGGAAAACATTGAGCTTCTGTTTAATTTAACTTTTTTGAGCAGATACTAGAAGTCCTGAATTGTAAGAAAATTATTTCATGTTCCCTCACTGTCAGGTAGTCTACACTATCCACGAGCACAGGATAACATAACCATTTAGATTTTTGACATCATCAGGACTGCTGAATGAATCAGCTTTTGGGAAATATGCTTCTTCAAGAACCATTCAATTGATTTGGATTTTTACTGATCTGGATTTAGACATCTAATTAATTTGGCTGTAACTATCTAAAATGAGTTGGAACCCATTGCTGGCGGGGTTCTGCCCTGCAGGGTGAAGATTAGAATTTGTAATTGGCTTTTGCAGTGTTTTCACACTTATGTCTCAATGTTAACTAGAGATCTTTATAGTTAGCAACAATGAGCAGAAAACTAAAAGAGAATTAGACCTACAAGGTGGCACCAATAAGTGGCGATGCTTTGCGTGCAGCTCCGAGGGGAATCATCAAAGATTCACATTTAGGATGACGACAGTTGAAATTCAGAGTCATAGACATAGGTACTTCAGTAAGCAGCATTGTTTTAAGTTGGTCAAAAAGTCTATCAATACTCAGGAATGGTGGACCCTGGATGGCAGACTCAGATCGCAAGTGCACCTCCCTTTTAAGAAAATGGAAGAGTGGAAACTGAGCCGGGGCTACAGCTACAATTGAAGTGCAGAGTCTTTGGAGCTCCACTCCTGACTATCCTGCTGGTGAATGCACATTCTCTGGAAAATATAATTGAAGACCTCAGACCATGGTTGCAGTCCCTGAGGGACATCAGAGACTGCTGTGTACACAGAACTGTGTCTATCTCCTATCTTGGTTGCTGTGCTGCAAACCATTATCAGCAAACATGGGACATCTCAGTCTTTTAAAGGCAGAGGAGGTGGAGTACACTTCATGATTAGCTCAGCATGGTGCACAGATGTGGTGGTTCTTTCCCAGTCCTGCTCACCCGATCTGGAACATCTAGCACTCGAATATCATCCTTTTTATCTGTCGAGGGAGTTCTCTGCCATCCTCCTGGCACTGGTATAATTCCAACTCAGCCCATTGTCAGGCAGGTACTGGAGGATCAGAGCACCATGATCAGCAATCATGAAACAGAGCACCCCAATACTTTCTCTATCATTGCAGGGAACGTCAGCCAGGCTCTGAACAATTACCACCAACATATCACCTGTGGAGCCAATACACTTGACCACTGCTACACCACCATCACGAATTCATACCGTGCTATCCTATGCCCACACTTCGGAAACTCCGATCACCTGGCTGTACTTCTACTTCCAGTGTATAGGCAGAGACTAAAGACCACAGCACCAGCAGTGAGGACCAAGAAGGTATGTTTAAGGGAGGCAGATGAACGCCTGCAGGACTGCTTTGATTCGGTGGACTGGACAATATTCAGGGGTTCATCTTTGAATCTGAATGAATTCCCCACTGTTGTCACTGACCTCATCAAGACCTGTGTGGATGAGTGTGTGCCTGTGACAGCATACTGGGTATAACAAATTCAAAAGCCGTGGATGAACCAAGGGATTCATAGTCTGCTGAAGGCTAGATCTGTGGCATTGTAGATTGGTTATTCAGAACTATACAAAAAGTCCAGGTATGATTTATGGAAGGCTATTTTAAGAGCAAAAAAACCCAATTCTGATTGAGGGTTGAGATGGAATCAGATTATGTTAGCTTTGGCAGGGTCTGCAGGCCATTGTTCCCCACAAAGCAAAGCCTAACACCATGGATGACTATGATGCTTCACTCCCAGGTGAGCTCAAGGCCTTTTATGCATGCTTTGAAAGGGAGAATGAAACTACACCTGTGCAAATCCCTGCAGCATCTGGTGACACTGTGATCTCAGTCTCAGAGACTGAAGTCAGAACATCTTTCAAGAGGGTAAACCTTCCCAAGGCATCATAACTTGATGGTGTACCTGGTAGGGCATTAAAACCTGTGCCAACCAACTGGCGGGAGTGTTCAGGGGCACCTTCAATCTCTCACTGCTGCAATCAGAGATTCCCACCTGCTTCAAAAGGGCAACAACCATATCAGTGCCCACGAAGAACAGGGTGAGCTGCCTCCATGACTGTTACCCAGTGGCACTCACACCTATTACAATGAAGTGCTTTGAGAGATTGGTCGAGGCCAGAATCAACTCCTGCCTATGCAAAGACCTGGACCCGAAGTTCATCGCCACAATAGGTCGATAGCAAATGCATTCTTCCTGGCTCTTTGCTTGGCCTTGGATCACCTGGACAATACTAATACCCATGCCAGGCTGCTGTTTGGTGATTACGACTGAACATTCAACACAATCATATCCTCAGTTCTAATCAACAAGCTCGCTAACCTGGAGCTCTGTGCCTCCCTCTCCAAATGGATCGATAATTTCCTCACTGGGAGACCACAGTCAGTACAGAGTAGAATTAACATCTTCTCCTTGCTGACAGTCAATATTGGCACACCACAAGGATAAGTGCTTAGCCCACTGCTCTACTCTGTCTATGCCCACGACTGTGTGGCTCCAAAGCCATCTATAAAATTGCTACGATTGCTAGCAGAGTTTCAGATGGTGATGAGGAGGCGTTCAGGAGCGAGAAAGATCAGCTGGTTGACTAGCAACAACAAACTTGCATTCAGTGATAGTGAGACCAAGGAATTGATTGTAGACTTCAAGAAGGGGAAGTCGAGGGAAAACACACCAATCCACGTGGAGGGATCAGCAGTGGAAAGGGTGAGCAGTTTCAAGTTCCTGGGTGTCAACATCTCTGAAGATCTTTACCAGGCCCAACATATTGATGCAATTACAAAGAAGGCATGACAAAGACTATATTTCATTAGGAGTTGGAGGAGACTTGGTATGTCATCAAAGACTCTCGCCAATTTCTACAGATGTACCATGGAGAGCAATCTAACTGGTTGCATCTCAGTGTGGTATGGAAGGGCTACTGCACAGGATCAGAAAAAGCTGCAGGAGGTTGTCAACTCTGCCAACTCCACAATGGGCACCAGCCTCCCCCAATATTGAGATCACCTTCAAAAGGCAACGCCTGAAGAAGATGGCATCCCTAATTAAGAAGCCCAATCACCCAGAATGTGCCTACTTCACATTATTATTACCATCAAGGAGGAGGTACACGTGCCTGAAGACACACACTCAACATTTCCTCAGTAGCTTCTTCCCCTCCACAATCAGATTCAAAATGGACAATGAACCCATGAACACCACCTCAAAGTTTTTCCCAACCCAATCTCCAACCACCAAGCACATTTTTCCCTCGCCCCCAGTTTCTGATTCCTTTTCCGTTCATCCCCCACCCCCACCCCCACCCCCACCCACTGATCTCCTTCCTGGCACTTATCGTTCCAAGTGGAACAAGTACTACACCAGCCCCTACACCTTCTCCCTCACCACTATTCAAAGCCCCAAACGGTCTTTCCAGGTGAGGCAACACTTCACCTGTAAGTCTGCTGGGGTCATCTACTGAATCCGGTGCTCCCAACGTGGCCTCCTATACATTGGTGAGACCAACGTAGCTTGGGAGACTACTTCGCCGAGCACCTACGCTCTATCCACCAGAAAAAGAGGGATTTACCATTGGCCACTCATTTAAATCCACTTCCCATTCCCATTCTGATATGTCAGTCCACGGCCTCCTCTTCTGTCATGATGAGGCCACTCTCAGGTTGGAGGAATAACACCTTATATTCCATCTGGGTAGCCTCCAACCTGATGGCATGAACATCGATTTCTAACTTCTGGTGATGCCTCACCTCCCCCCTTAACCATTCCCCATTCCCATTTCTCCTCTCACCTTATCTCCTTACCTGCCCGTCACCTCCCCCTGGTGCCCCTTCCCCTTTTCTTTCTTTCTTTCATGACCTTCTGTCCTCTCCAATCAGATCCCCCCTTCTCCAGCTATTGTTTTTTGTTATTTAAATAACTGATTTGGCTTGATCAGTAATTTTGCAAATTAAGTGATGCCGATAGTGAAAAATGTTATTGCAGATTTCAAAGGGATCTTAATCAGTTAGGGAAGTAAGCCAAAGAATGGCCAATGTACCTCAGTACAGATAAGTGTGAAGTGCTGCCCTTTGGAAAGTTAAAGCACTGTAGGGCTGATATCGTGAATGATAGGGAACTAGGAAGCATAATGGAACAGAAGGGTTTAGGAGTACCAGTGCTGAGTTCATTGAAAGCAGCATCACAGGTAGACAGGGAGAACATACAAACTCCTTTCAGATGGCGCTAGAATTGAACTCTGACATCCTGAGCTGTAATAGCAACCCTTAACTGCTACACTACAGTGGCACCCCTAAAACACCTTAGATACCTGCTGCTCACTTTCACAGAAAGTTAGTACACCTTTTAGAGAAAGTAGCTGCTGTTCCATGAGATGAAAGTGCAAGTCACTTGGGCTGGACCTCAGTACATTTGTCTGCTGAACTTTGGTAGGTTGGATGTGCCATCTGCATTGAACTATCCTGACTCCACCATAAATTGCAGAGAATACTCACAAGCTGATGTACTACAACATGAATAGGTTCAGATGAGAGTGGTGTCTTGGTACAACTTCATGTTTGGTCTGTTGAATCCCAAATGAAGAACAAAGATGTAGAAAAAGGGTCAGGCCCAAGGTGTGTGGGACAGCATCGGAAATGCATCAACTGTTCCAGCGATGACCTGAGTAAGGAGTTGGTGAGTTATTAAACCATGGTAAACACTTGGTGATATCCACTGCCCAGTCACTTGACTTTTTCCAAATCCAGATGTGTAAAAAGAACAAGGGGCACATACTAATTAATTTGGAGTAATTGCTGAACAGTTGCCTTAAAGATTTCCAGTCTCCAACTAGTGATGTGGCTACAATACTCAGTGCAATTACTTCTTCTTCATTAAAGTTGTTACATTAATGGAAGTAGTCTAAAGGGCACATGTTTTACAGGGGTTGGAATGTAACCACTTCCATTCCCACTAGCTTTCCTCTGAAAAACATGTGGCTCTACTAAACAGTATCGGTAACCTTTGGCTGATAGATGTTGCTTTGGTAACCAGGAAGGAAAAGTCTGAAAAAAAAGAGTATCTCAGGATAATTGTGCTTTTTCGTACAGGGGTAATGCTTCATTATCTGAAGTAAAAGAGGAAAGAAGGTCAGAATAAAATTTCCTAATTGGACTGCAGCTGATTTTAAACTTACATTATGGTCCTAGATGTGAAACATAAGCATTGAAGTTACTTCTCCTTGAGTGTTGCCAAATAACTCAGGTGAGGGCTAAAGATCCGTCTTTTTAAAATACAGGAAAATCATACAGCCTAGTTCAGCATCTTCCAGTTTGCTTGAGGTCTTTATAATCTTCCAGTTCCTGTGATGTCTTCCGGCACTGGCCTCTTGCAGATGCTGATCTTCATTGCTGAACTATAAAAAGACATGCTACCAAATGACTATACCATAGGCTCCAACATTTCTTTCCCTTACTTACACCATCTCTTCCTTTCTCTCCTCTTTTACGTCAGATCATAAAGCTTCTCAGACTAAGCTTCTGGTCACTTGTCTTATATTCTCTTATGTGACTTAGTGACAAGTTTTGATTAATGACCTTTAATTGAGCTGCTTTGGGATGTTGTTGTGGGCCAAAATATTAGAGCAGACTTAATCTGTAATTCACCTATCGGCATCCATTTTCTCTTTAGAGCCGATCTGCCTTCAGTTGTACAGGGTGAGATGTGTAGTTATCTAATGCATGCAAAGAGAAACATGATGCAAATAGATAAATGCAACAAAAATGCACTCACATGCAAAATAAGTTAACTGGTGCACAAGAATGTGAGTGAGTTTGTAAATATGCCTTTTAAAGCTTTCATTCAATATGAGTGTGTTTCAGTAACATACTGGGCAGAGATGTCCCATTCTAATTAACACACTTAATGAGGTCTTCAAACAGCAACACATGGGTCTCTTGTAAATTCAGTGCAGTCCATCCAGGAAAGGTCCTGCTGTTTACAGATAGGCTAGGTACTGAAGGCAATATTGTGTGCATTATAAATTGGGCAGGTAGTGGATATGGACAACATCATCATGACATCAAGAAGACTTCTTCATCTAGGTGAATGGACCTTACTTGCAGGGATGAGGTGAACAACCTTAAATTGTTCTGCTGATTGACAGCTGGCCATTTAAGAGGGCTGGAAATCCAACAGAGAAGCTAAAAGCCAAAGGTTAATTATGGTATGTTCCTGAGGCAAGCACTGAAGCTTTCAGCGCCTGCCAGGGGTCAAAATCTGTCAACAAAAAGCGGATGGCAATTTCAATAAAAGCAGAGTATTATAGAACTTTAAATCTAAAATAAAGGCAGAATAAGCTGGAGTCACCTTACCAGCTTCTGAGAAAACTCAGAGACCAATGACCTAAAGTGTTGTTTGCTTCTCTCCAGTAATTTGCACTTTTAATGTATCTTATTAATTAAGTCACCTGCAAGCTAGAAATGGGTCTCATGAACATAGACATGTAGAGTAGATTTTCTTTTCTTTACATTAATCATTATTAATCACACATAAAATCAAATTTTGTTTTTACCCATGTTCTCTCTTTCAACATATGAAGTGTATGACTCATTACTTTGACCTTTCAAAATTGGGTTTGTTCATTTGACAACATTTTTTTTATCCAAGTTTGAATTAACCTGTTGGTTTTCCATACCTATAAATGGCACAATTTTCTTCTTATTCTTAATTTTGGATGGAGAGCGAGGTGTCTCCCAGTGGAGGTTGGTTGTAGGGGATTTGCAGCCCGTTCCTTAGCTAGAGCCTTCAGCATTTTGGGCATCGAGGGAGAGAGGAAGAGGAGAGCCATCCGCAGTACCACCGATGCGGCAGAGAGGGCCTCAAGATGGCTGTGGCTCAAAAGAGGGGAGCCATGGAGTCATAAGTAGCTAGCCATCTGGACACAAGCTGGGGTCTGATCAGCCCCGGGTGGGTCACCTGGAGGAGGTTGTATGATGTTGAAAGACCCGAAACACCCAATGATTCCAGGAACATCACTGAAGATGTGTCCAGAAGCATTAGTAGATGTATGTGTATCTTAGATCCATAGAACCATTACTCATTTGAGAGGCAAATATCATAAGCTACACACTAGTTGTAGCACTGAGGAAGTGCCGTGCTATCAGAAGTCTTAGTTTTCAAGTTGGATGCATATCAAGGTCTTGCTACAGAGGACAACAAAATGGTATATTGAAAAAGTATGGATCAATTATTCACAATTTTTTATAATATTTATCTCTCAACCGACATCAGGAAAATTGATTAGCTGACCTTGTCATGCTATTGCGGGAAATTTCTGTGTATAAATTGGTTGCCACATGTTCTATGTTACAATACATTAATTGTATAAAGCAAGTACTAAGACTGTGAAGTGCTTTGAGATAACCTGAGAGAGTGAAAGCTATTATAGAATTGGAACTCCTTTTTATTTTAGTCCATTATTTTTCCTTTCTCTTTCTCTAGGAGTGAATGAGTATTGAATTACAATGTAATGGACATTTGTCAGTCCAATCTATTCCTAGTTTCAGATGGTTGGTGATTTTTTTTCCATTCATATTTTTCAGTATGTGGACACCACTGCCAAAGCCAACATACTTGACTGTCCTTCATTGCTTTTGAGAAGAACTGCCTTCTTAAACCACTGCAAACTTTCTGATGAAAGTGTTGTCACTTTTTTGCTGGGTAAGGACTTTCAGGATTTATTCTCAATGACAATAAAGGACCAGCAATATATTATCGCGTCTGGATAGTGTAAACTCTGCAAGGAAGCCTTCGTTCTTCTTCGTAGTAGAAGAATGCGCGGTCCCAGTAGCCTAGCCCACTGGAAATTGTGCTAGCGTTGGAGGATTGACTGGGATGGTGGAAGGGGTACAAAGGAAGTTGGCTGAGTTATCCTAGATGATGTCAAGCTTCTTGACTTTTGTTGGAGATGCACTAAATAGGCAAGAGGAGATAATTCCATCACATTCTTGATTTGTGCTGCTTAGACTGTGGAAAGGCTTTCAGATGTCAGGAGGTGAATTTCTTGCTACAAGGAAACCAGCTTCTAACCTACTCTTGTAGTCATATGATTTATAAGGTTGGTCTAATTGATTTCTGGGTCAGGCATGACCCTACATATGGTAGAACGTTCATCAATATCAGAGAGTCATAGAGATAAACTATATAGAAATAGGCCCTTCAGCCCACCATATCCATAGTGACTACTCGGAACCCATTTGTACCAATCCCATTTACTCTACTTTATCCATAGCCTTTGATGTCTGGGTGATTCAAGTTCTTCTCCAGACACTTTTAAAATATCATGGAAGTATTTACTTCTACCACCTTCAAGGTAGTGTGTTCCAACTTGTAACCATTCTGTGGTTGAAAATAAAACTTTTCCTCAAATTGTCTCTAAACTTCTTACTGCTTACCTTAAATCTATGCCTTCTGGTTTTTGATGTCTTCATTATGAGGAAGTAGTTCTTGTAATCCATCTTAGCATAATTTTCTATATCTCTGTGAGTTCTGCTCCATGATGAACCAAGTTGAACCATGATCTCCATGATCTTGTATTCAATGCCCCAAATCATTCAGGTCAACAACCTGCCTGGCTTCTTCACCACCTTATCTTGGTACTTTGGCCTTATCTTCTGGGATCTGTGGACTTGTACATCAATATGATCCGTTTCTCGCTTATCCCAAGGACCCTGTCAAGTTTGCTATATGCCCTACCCTTATTGGACGTCCTAAAATGATAACACCTTTAAAAATCAGGTGTAGGTGGTTTGACTCCCTAACTGGGTATGGCCATTGCCTGGCACATTTGTTGCTTGGATATTACTTGCCATTTATCAGCCCTTGTGTATGTTTTTCAGGTCTTTCTGTATGTAGCCTTGAATTGCATCAGTTGCTGAGGAATTACACATTGATTTGAATTCTCCGGACAACAAAGATTTTGCTTCCTGAATGCTCTTGGGGTGTACCTGATGGATTTTGGGCTGCTGATCATGAAAATAACCATGAAAATTCCCAATCATGCATCATTTCTTTGAAATCATCCATGTTTTTTATTTCAACTCAAAATTCAAGTTAGAATAACTAATGTCAGGTTTAAGGAAGGCATTTTTGTTGGTCCACAAATCAAACAGGTCATCAATGAAGAATGCAAGCACGAGGAAACCTGCAGATGCTGGAATTTCAAGCAATACACATCAAAGTTACTGGTGAATGCAGCAGGCCAGGCAGCATCTCCAGGAAGAGATGTTAAGGTCAGTGACAGGCTTGCGACCAGGAGAGATGGAATGATGGAGGTATTGCTAACTAAAGGAAGGTGGTAAAATCTGCTTTATAACAAAAGGTGAGTCTGGAATTGGTGTAACTAGAAGTTAATGAACTACCTTCTAAAATAACAAGAGACAGAAACAGGACCTGAATTTTTGAGGATATGAGATATCAGAATGGAACAGCTGATTATTTGAAATTGCTAAAAGCAGATGATGAGAATGCTCAGCAGGTCAGGTGATAACAATGGAGAGAGAAACAGTTAATGTTTCAGATTAGTGAAAATCAATCAATCTGAAATGTCAGCTGTTTCTCTTTCCACAACTGCTGTCTGATTCCAAAGTGATTTCAATATTTTGTTTTTACTTACAGTTTTCTAGCATTTGAAGATGTTATTCTGATTTAATGTTGATTTTAATGTGTCAAGTCTGAAGATGAGACTCTTTTCCTTAAGGTTACACTGGGCAGCTTTGGAACAGTGCGAGAGGCCAAAGTCAGAGCCCTCATACTGGGGATGAAAGAAAGAATTCTAGTGACAAGCAAACGAAAGTTCTGGGTGACCAAGCAGACAATGGAGCTGTTCAATAAAAGCATTCACCCAGTCTGACTCTGATTTTCCCAGCACAGAGGAGTTCACGTGAATGGCACACAGGTACGTAAATAGATGCCACAGTAGCACAGCAGTTAGCGAGGTGCTTCTACAGCTTGGGGGCGTCGAAATTCAGAGTTCAATTCCAACATCATCTGTAAAGCATCTGTACATCCTCCTCATAGACTGCGTAGGTTTTCTCTGGGTGCTCTGGTTTCCTCCCACACTTCAAAGATGTACCAGTCATTGGAAATTATCCTGTACTTAGGCTAGAGTTAAATCGTCAGTTGCTGGGCTGTGAGGCTCTAAGGGCCGGAGTGCCTATTCTGCACCGTATCTCTAAAAAATAAAAAAATGCATCATATTAGAGGAGGTAAAATGCTGTTATGCCAAAAGTGGTAGAGCCCAGAATGGTAGGTAAGGAAGTGCAAATAGGGCAGCTTTGCATCTTTCACAGTTGCATGGGGAGATTTTATGGGAAGTAAAATTTTAAAAATACAGCAAATTATGAAAATCTGAAATAAAAACAGCAAATTATGTAAGTCAGGGAGTCATGCTGCATTTTCTGATATTTCAAATTCCCAGCATCCATTGTAGTTTGATTTACATTGGTACTATGACTGTGTTAAATCACTTCATTAAGAAATACAAAAATAACATCCTAAAATGAAAGACAATTGGTATAAAAAATAGAAGTAATGTTGTTAGCAAGTCAATTGATGCTAAATTAATCCAATGGAACAAAATAATGACAACTAGTAGTTATTAACCCAAGCTTGACACATTAGCATTTCAGTGAAAATTTGTGGGCAAAGTCTTTAAGATGGCCATTATTTTCGAGCCACAGTTTCAGCCATAATTACAAAGAAATACTGAAGCTGAGAAATGTGAGTGACATTATAGTATAAATTGGTATGAATGCTTGTGCATTTGTAACATAGTGGGGAAGGTTGATCATAATTACTGCGGGTTAGAATAATGCCAGTGGAGAATTTATTATTCTGACAAAAAGCAGACTATGTCTTCTTGATCTATGACAAAATACTCAGTTTTCATTATTAATTTAAAAAAATCTAACTGTGGTAAACTCATAACAGGATTAAAGTCGTTAGCTAATTCTGCTGGTTTAACTTAACTACTTAATATGCATAGACATATATAATTATTGTAATTCAGTTTTTTCTATATTTATCATGTATTGCATCATACTGCTGCCGCAAAAGTAACATTTTATGATTATGTTTATGAAGACACACAGTCCTCTTTTATTGTCATTTAGTAATGCATGCATTAAGAAATGATACAATATTCGTCCGTGTGATATCACAAAAACACAGGTCAGACCAAGACTGAAAAACTAACAAAACCACATAATTATAACATATAGTTACAACAGTGCAACAATACCATAACTTGATGAAGAACAGTCCATGGCACAATAAAAAAGTTCAAAGTTTCCTGAAAGCCCCACATCTCACGCAGACGGGAGAAGGAGGAAAACTCTCCCTGCCATGCCTGACCACAGTCCGACTCTGAGTCATCTGAAAACTTCGAGCTCTGATCAGCCCTCTGATACTGAGTACCGAGCACCATCTCATTCCGAACGCTTCGACCTCAGCCTCGGTCGCCAGCACCAGGCAAAGCCGGTGATTCTGGGGCCTACCCTCCGGAGATTCTTGATCGCACAGTAACAACAGCAGCCAACCAGGCATTTCAGAAATTTCTCCAGATGTTCCTCTGCTTCTCACGTCTGTCTTCATCAAATCAGAATTGTCCACGGCCCCTATTTAACAGATACAATATTATTTCACCGGAGAGCTGCACGCGCTGCATCACGCTGCAATCTTCTCCTCCCGCCTTACATATTTTACAACATATGCCAGTGATAGTAAACCTAATTCTGATTAACTGCCTGCAATTACCTTTTTTTCCACAGTTTTGCTCTTCAAAGGAGTATAAGGTACACACAGATAATCTCCAGCCACTCTTTTAAGCAGGTTTCTGCATTTAACAATGGATGGCCTAGTTAGATGTTTCAGTTTATGACCTGCAGATTTCTTGGATTTAGGCATTTGGTAGCCCACTGAAGGATGTCTCGGATTCCCTGGGGCATAAGTAACTGTTAATCACTGTTTTCTTCAGAACTGTCAGCTGTCAGTCTGCACAGCGCAGCCCATTCTTTTGTGTTTAGCTGCAGTACACTAGTTTGGGGTTTCATAGATTGACTTCTGCTTTGATCCTTTAAACCAACAAAAATATGATTCGTATATATGGCCACAACACAGCCCAGGTTCGGGTGGCTTCATGACAGACTGGTACATAACCTATTGAGAAAACACGTTCTTATCGACAACATTAATGAATTAATAGAAGTTTTTCCTTTGTGTCCATGAGTTATCATGAAATTATCATGAGTTTCAGGCAAGTCCATTTTTAATGACTATAACTGATGATAAATGTATATTTTAGCGCCATAGCCACCTGAAAAAAGAGCTTGTATGTTGTCAACAAATAATGTCAACTTATATTAAAATAGAAATGACATCAAACACTTAAAAATCCTGCACTTTTTCACTTTTTATTTTTAGTACTATTTAATGGAATGCATAAGTGCTTAATTTATTTGGTTTTCTGTCACTGATTTTTAATTTCATCTTTAGAGGATCAGAAGAGGGCATGCATACTGACTGATCAAACACTGTAAGGCAAGTTACTTCTCTGTCTCTTTAAGTCTGTAGACAATTATTTTGGACATAGATAGACAAGAATTAGTAGATCATTCAGTCCAATTTGCATGCTTCACCTTTGATGAAGATCTGGTTTAAGAAGGTGCTGCTGAAGGCAGGTGACAACTTACTGGGGGTTCCCAGAGCAAGAACTACAACTATATACTTCATTAGTAACCATTTTTCTGTAGAAAATGTGATAAATGATCATTGCAAACCATGAAGAGGTGTGCAAATGGGCTGAGTTGAGGGTCGAAGCTTGCAGGTGTGAGATGGAGTCAGAGAGAGGTCAAGGCATGTTCGAGGAGGAGTTGGAGCAAGATGAAAGCATGTTCGGGACTAAGTTAGGTCATGTGAAGTGAAGAAAAGTTGGAGCGGAGGAAAGTGATAGTGAGGTTGAATCGGTCTAAGCACCGGGTCAATTTTGAAAGGTTGGGTTCGGGCCAACACGTGGTGCTGGGTTCCAGATCCAGAGCATACTGATGAGCCGGGGCCTGGGTCCTGGGTCGAGGAACGAACTGATGTTTGGATGAAATAAACACTGGACCAGATGAATTGAAAAAAGGCAAGGTGTCAGGACCAGACCAGAGGCGAGGGTCAGGCCTGTTCTGCTCGCTGCTCCCTGATGTTTACTCTACTCTTTGCTGTACTGATATTGAGGCTGTGAGCCTGGGCCAGGCTTAGTGTCTATGAACTCTGTCACATATACTCTGCCATGTGCTGAACTGAGGCAGAGGCTCCAGCTGCCCCGGTCGCCCCGGCCTTTGTGACTCATTTTCGTTCTAAATGCTGTTTGCTTACTCTTATTGTTTGCACGATTTGTTTCTTTTTTCTCTTTCTCTGCACATTGGGTGTTTGTCAATTTCTTTTTTTATGCGTTCTTTTGGGTTTTTTGTTTTGTGGCTGCCTGTAAGGAGACAAATCTCAAGGTTGTAAAATGTATGCATTCTTTGAAAATAAATGTACTTTGAACTTTGATGTCTGGTCTTTCATCCTTGACTCACTTCACTGATCCAAACTGTACCCTATCCCCTAAGCCCACAGTGTGTGACATGTAACAAACATGTTTTTGTTTCATTTACCCTATGTCATCTTCTGGATGGTCCATAGGAAATGCAGCCCATCAGAAATGTATGATAGTCAGAAGTATTATGGGTTAGGCAATGAATTCAGAGCCTGGATCAGGATTTGGAATTATGGTATTCTAATCATCACAGAAATTTGGTTGAGCAAAGGCAGGACTCGTAGGTCAGTATTCCAGGAAACAGATATTACGGATGTGATAGAGAGGGATGTAGATACAGTAAAGGAACTGCAGTACTGATCAGGGAGATTGTCATATAGGCATTTAAAGAGTACTTCCTGTAGGGCTGTAGGGGCCAGTGAGGGTGAGTCAGGAATGAAAAAGGAATAACAGACATAATGAGATAATTCAACAGGTCTCCCAAAAGCCACTGGGAGATAGAGGAACAGATACAGTATGTAGGTGGATTATGGAAAGATGTAAAAATTACAGGATTGGTGAAGTGACTTTTGTCAGTGTTGACTGGGGCCCCTTGGTGCTACTGTTGATGCTTATCTTTGTCAACTAATGTAGGTTTGGTGAATGACCACACAAACCCGAATAATTCAAACTATTCACAACTTTATTGTATTAATTTACATATCAAACACACATATCTATGCCATTCCTGAATTCTACCATTCCTTTTTGACCTAGACTCATCCAAACTATTTTTCTCTGTAACATTGGAACCTTTGATGTTCTGACTAATTAAGAGCCTATCAACCTCTGCTTTAAATATGCCCAATGACTTGGCCTCCACAGCCGCCTGTGGCAGTGAATTCCACAGATTCATCACCCTCCTCATCTCTGTTTTAGATGGATATCCCTTGATTCTAAAGCTGTGGCCTCTGATGAGAGACTTCCTCTCCACATCCATTCTTCCAAGTCTTTCAATATTCAGTTGGATTTAATGTGATACCACTCCTTCTTCAAAACATCAGTGACTCAGGCCCAGAGCCATCAAATACTCCTTGAAAGTTAACTCTTTCATTTCTGGATTCATTCTCATGAACTTCCTCTTGACCTTATCCAACGCCAGCGCATCTTTTCTTAGATAAGAGGCTCAAAATTGCTCACAATACTCCAAATATGGTCTGACTAATGTCTTATAAAGCCTCAGCATTACATTATTGACTTTGTATTCTAGTCCTTTTAAAATGAATGCTAACATTACATTCGCTAACTCAGCCTGCAAGTTAACTTTTTGGGAATCCTGCACGAGGACTCCCAAGTCCCTTCGGACCTCAGATTTTTGAATATCCTACCCATTTAGAAAATATTCTACGCCTTTATTCTTTCTACCAAAGTACGTGACCATACATGTCCCTAAACTATACTCCATCTCCCAATTCTTTGCCCATTCTCCCAATCCATCCATGTCCTTCTGCAGACTTCCTACTTCCTCAACACTATCTGCCACTCCAACTATCTTCATATTGTCTGCAAACTTGGCTACAAAGCAATCAATTCCTTTATCCAAATAACTGACATGAAAGAAAGTGGTCCCAGCACCAACCACTGTGGAACACCACTAGTCATGGCAGCCAACCAGAAAAGGCCCCCTTTAATCCCACACTTTGCCTCCTGTCAGTCAGCAAATCTTCTATTCATGCTAGTATCTTTCCTGTAATACCATGGGTTCTCATCTTGTTTAGCAGCCTCATGTGCTGCACCTTGTCAAAGGCCTTCTGAAAATTGAGGTAAGCTACATCCACTGGCTATCCTTTGTCTATTCTGCTCATTATTTATTTTAAGAATTCCAACAGGTTCATCAGGGAAGATTTCCTCTGAAGGAAACCATGCTGTCTTTGGCTTAGTTATCATGAGCTTCCAGGTATCCAAAACTTCATCATTAATAATGGACTCCAACATCTTCCCAATCACTGAAGTCAGGTTAACTCTCTTATAATTCCTTTCTACTGCCTTTTAAGGAGTGGAATTTTTGCAATTTTACAGTCCTCAGGAACCATCTCTGAAACTAGTGATTCTTGAAAGATCATTACTAATGCCTTCACAATCTCTTCAGCTATAGCTTTCAGATCTCTGGGTGTAGTCCATCTGGCCCAGGTGACTTATCTACTTTCAGCGACTTCTTTTTACTAATAGCACCTACACTTACTTCTCCCTCCTGACACTTGAATTTCTGCCACACTGCTGGGTCTTCCACAGTGAGGACTAAAGCAAAGTATGTCCACCACTTCTTTGTCCCCCATTTATACCTCTCCAGTGTCATTTTATAGCTCTCTTTCACTCTTTATATATAAGACCACATATATTGACTATCCTATTGTACATACTGTTTAGTATAAATTACTATAAATTGTACATTGCACATTTAGATGGAGACGTAACATAAAGATTTTTACTCCTTGTGTATATGAGGGATGTAAGTAATAAAGTCAAGTCAATTCAGGTGCATGAGATCATAAGAAATAGGAACAGAATTAAGCCATTCAGCCCATCATGTCTGCTTCACCATTCCATCATGGCTGATCCCGGATCTCACTCAACACCATACACCTGTCTTCTCACCATATCCTTTGATGCCCTGACCGATCAGAAAACTATCAACTTCCACCTTAAATATACCCACGGACTTGGCCTCCACTGCAGTCTGTGGCAGAGCATTCCACAGATTCAGCAGTCACTGGCTAAAAAAATTCCTCCCTACCTCTGTTATAAAAGGTTGACCCTCAATTTTGTGACTGTGCCCTCTAGTTCTGGATACCCACACTATAGGAAACACCCTCTCTTCATCCACCGTATCTAGTCCTTTCAACATTCGGTAGATTTCAATGAGATTCCCCCCACCCCGCATTCTTCTAAATTCCAGTTAGTACAGACCCAAAGCTGCAAAATGCTCCTAATATGTTAACCCTTCATTCCCTTGTGAACCTTGAGAATTATCCTTGTGAACCTCTCCTGGTCTCTCTCCAATGACAACACATCCTTTCTGGGATAAGGGGCTCAGACTCGAAGGGCCAAATGGCCTACTCCTGCACCTATTTTCTATGTTTTTTTCTATGTAAAACTGTTGACAATACTCCAAGTGCAGCCTGACTAGTGTCTTATAAAGGCTCAGCATTATCTCCTTGCTTTTATATTCTGTTCCCCTTGAGATAAATGCCAAAATTGCATTTACCTTCTTTAACACAGACTCAACCTGTAAATTAACCCTCTGGGAGTCTTACATGAGGACTCCCAAGACCCTCTGCACCTCTGATGTTTGAACCTTCTCCCCATTTAGATAATAGTCTGCACTATTGTTCCTTTTACCAAAATGCATTATCATTCATTTCCCAACAATAGATTCCATCTGCCACTTTTTTGCCCATTCTCCCAATTTGTCTAAGGCCTGCTGCAATCACATTGCTTCCTCAGCACTACCTACCCCTCCACCTATCTTCATATCATCCGCAAATTTGCCACAAAGCCATCAATTCCATTATCCAAATCATTGTCAAACAGTCTGAGAAGTAGCAGTCCCAATACTGATCCCTGAGGAACACCTCTAATCACTGGTAGCCAACCAGGAAAGACCCCCTCTATTCACATTCACTGCCTCCTGCCTATCACGCCATTCCTCTATCCACGCCAGTATGTTTCCTGTAATGCTCTAGGATTTTATCTTTTTTAAGCAGCCATATGTGCGGCACCTTATCAAGTGCCTTCTAAAAATTCAAGTAAATGACAGCCATTGCCTCTTCTTTGTCCACTCTGTTTGTTACTTCCTGGAAGAACTCTAACAGAATTGTTTCAAAGGTATACTTAATGTCAGAGAAATGTATACAACATACATCCTGAAATACTTTTTCTTTGCAACTATCCACGAAAACGGAGGAGTGCCCCAAAGAATGAATGGCAGTTAAATGTTAGGACCCCAAAGCCCCTCCCCCAGCTCCCCTTCCCACGTGTAAGCAGCAGCAAAGCAACAATCCCCCCCTCCTCCACCAGCAAAAAAAAAGCATCGCACCCACCACTGAGCACTTAAGCGTGCAGCAAAGCATCAGCAAAGAGACAGACTTGCAGTACCCCCAAGACTACTTGTTCACCCAGTATTTGACAAACCATAGGCTCTCTCTCTCTAATAAGGGAGAAAGAGATGTCTCCGTTTCACAGTGAGAGGGGAGACATAACAAACAACTCGTTGGTTTATGGCGTTAAAAGTCTGTTGCGTCGCTTTTTCCGAGTTCTGTGCCCAAAGAACTCAGGTCTCTGGGCACACAGCCAGCAGCCAGCTCATTGTTTTCAATCTTCCGTCTCCCACGACACACTAGATTCCTGCAGAGGCACTGACTTTCGGTCCACCCATCTCCAGAGCCACGAGATCCGGGAATTCTGAAGGCAAGCTAATTTCTTAGGCCACACCCTTGGCATATCAATTTACAGCCAATCGTGAAACCACAAGAGCAGGTCCCATTCCGGCAAAGAACCGAAGTCAGCGTGTAACTCCAGGTCAGGGTCTTCAAAAGAACCCTGAAAGAGAAACATAGTGATATTGAAGATGGAAATCGAGCTGTTTCCGAAGATGCAAGCAAAGGAGTCACCGTCAGGCGCCATTGTCTCCTCCTAAGCTCCTCCTCAGGCAAGATTTTCCCTTTACAGAAACTATGCTGACTTTGACTTATTTTATCATTAGTCTTCAAGTACTCCGAAACCTCATCCTTAATAATAGACTCCAACACTTTCCCAACCACTGAGGTTAGGCTAACTGGCCTATAATTTTCTTTCTTTTGCTTTCCTCTCTTCTTAAAGAGTGGAGTGACATTTGCAATCTTCCAGTTCTCTGGGACCATACCAGAATCAAGTGATTCTTGAAAAATAATAACCAGTGCATCTGTTATCTCTTCAGCAACCTCTCTCAGGACTCTGGGATGTAGTCCATCTGGTCTAGGTGACTTATCCACCTTAAGACCTTTGAGCTTGCCTAGCATTTTTTCCTTTGTAATAGTAATGGCTCTCACTCCTGGGTCTGGACACTCATGGACCTCTGGCACACTGCAAATGTCTTTCACAGTGAAAACTAATACAAAGTACCCATTAAATTCATCTGCCATTTGTTTGTACTTCATTACTACCTCACCAGCATCATTTTTTTTGGTGGTCCAATATCAACTCTCATCTCCCTTTTACTCTTTATATAACTGAATAAACTTTTAGTATCCTGCTTTATATTATTGGCTAGTTTGCCTTCATATTTCTTCTTTTTTCTTCTTATAGCTTTTTAGTTGCCTCTTTTTATTTTAAAAGCTTCCCAATCATCTAAATTTCCATTCACTTTTGCTACCTTATATGCCCTTTCCTTCGCTTTTATGCAGTCCTTAACTTCCCTTGTCAGCCACTGAATAAACTTGAGTGTTATTATATCCCAACAAATATTCAGTATCTTTTATATTATTGGCCCTTACCTTTATATTTCATCTTTTCTCTCCCTATGGCTTTTTTTTGCCTTTTGTTGTTTCTTAAAATTTCCCACTACTTTTTGCTGTACTACATGCCCTCGTTTTTGCTTTAATGCTGTCTTTGACTTCTTTTGTCAGCCATGGTTGTATCATTCTCCTTTCAGAATATTTCTTCATCTTTGGGATGTATTTATTCTATGGCTTCCGAATTGATCACAGAAACTTCAGCCACTGCTGTACAGCAGTCATCCATGCTAGTAACTCTTTCCAAACAACTTTGGCCAACTTCTCTTCCATGCTTCTGTAATTCCCTTTATTCCACTGTAATATTGATAACTATGACTTTATCTTCTCCCTCTCAAAATGCAGGGCAAATTCTATCATATTATAATTACTTACTCCTTAGGGTTCCTTTACCTTAAGCTCCCTAATCAAATTTGGTTCATTACACAACACCCAATTCAGAATTGCCTTTCCCCTAGTGGCCTCAACCACAAGTTGTTCTAAAAAGTCATTTTGTAGGCATTCTACAAATTCGATCTCTTGGGATCAAGCACAAGCATAATTTTCCCAATCTATCTGCACACTGAAATCGCCCATGACTGTCATAACATTATTTTTTTATATACCTTTTCTACCTCCCAATGAAAAAGACTCTTTTGTGTCAAAGTGGAAACAGATCTTTACAAGGTGATCTAAATTAACTACAAATATAAAACACATTGTATAGGTATTTGCCCCTATTCAGTCAGTATTCAGTAGATGCACCTTTGGCAGCAATTATAACCTTGAATCTGTGTAGATAGGTGTCTACCTGTTTTGCACATCTGGACACTGCAGCTTTTCCCCCATTCTTCTTTACAAAACTGCTCAAGCTCTGTCAGATTGCATGGGGATCATGAGTGAACAACCCTTTTCAAGTTCAGCCACAAATTCTCAATTGGATTGAGCTCTGGACTTTGGTTTGGTCTCTCCAGGACATTAACTTTGTTGTTTTTTTTAAGCCATTCCTGTGTAGCTTTGGCTTTATGCCTCGGGTCATTTTCTTGCTGGAAAACAAATCTCCTCCCAAGTTACAGTTCTCTTGCAGATTGCATCGGGTTTTCCTCCAGGATTTCCCTGTACTTTACTGCATTCCTTTTACCCTCTACCATCACAAGCCTTCCAGGGCCTGCTGCAGTGAAGCATCCCCACAGCACAATGCAGCCACCAGCATGCTTCATGGCAGGGATGGTGTGTTTTTAATGATGTGCAGTGTTTGGCTTATGCCAAAAATGGCATTTAGTCTGATGACCAAAAAGCTCAATTTTGGTTTCATTATATCATAGAACCTTCTTCCTGCTGACTTCAGAGTCTCCCATATGCCTTCTGGCAAGCTCCAGTTGAGATTTCATGGGAGTTTTTTCAACAGTTGCCACTTTTCCGTAAAGCTGCAACTGGAGTACTGATGAAGAGTGTTAGTCAACAGTACTCTTTTCCATAGATGTTGCCTGGCCTACTGAGTTCCTCCAGCATTTTGTGTGTATTGACTGGTGAAGCACCCAGATAACAGTTGTTGTATGCACAGTCTCTCCCATCTCAGCCACAGAACTCATCCAGAGTTGTCATGGGTCTTTTGGTGGACACCCTCACTAGTCCCCTTCTTGCACGGTCACTCAGTTTTTGATGATGGCCTGCTCTAGGCTGATTTACAGCTGTGCCATATTCTTTTCATTTCTGGATGATTGACTTAACTGTACTCCAAGGAATATTCAGTGACTTGGAAATTTTCTTGTATACGTCTCCTGACTTGTGCTTTTCAATAACCTTTTTTCAGAGTTACTTGGAGCGTTCTTTTGTCTTCATGGTGTAGACTTGCCAGGATACTGACTCACCAACAGTTGGACCTTACTGATATAGGTATATTTTTACTACAGTCAATTGGATCACCTTGACTGCACACAGGTCTCCAAACACAGATCTCTGTTTAATTATGTAGCTTCTAAACCCAATTGGCTGCACCAGTAATAAATTGGTCTGTCATATTAAAGGTGGTGAATATGTCTGCAATCTATTATTTTGTGTTTCTATATGTAACGCGCAGTAAGGTTTCACTGCCAATGTAACGGTCTCTCTGTAATGTTTCACTGCTAAGGTAATAGTTTCTCTGCAGCTAAAATATTTGGGTTATGACCAGAGATAATGGAGGCTTTGGAATGTGCACTATCCAATGAGAGGGATGTTCTTTCTTGTGGGGCTGGGAGCAGGGATTTCGCGGTCTTTTGTCAGGGAGAGATGAAGAGAGAAGATGCGAATGGAGAAAGTTGGTAAACCACTGGACAGAGTGGTCTTGGAGAGAGGGTCCGAGGATCGGCTATGCTTGGAGGAGGTTGACGGGGAGCAGGTGGTCGGAACCGTAAGCTCCAATGTTGTGCGTTAGACTGTTTCAGGAGAATAGGCCCTTTTCCTTTTTTTGTTTCTTTACTAATCATATAGTCAAATTAAAATTTATAAAGCTCAATCATTTAATTGCATATTGTGTACTGTTTGTTATTTCGTGGTACAGATTTGTAATGGAGAACACATCATGCAGCATCCAAACAAACAAGATTTCTTAAGTTTGACCGGGCCGGGGGCTGCCTTCCCCTAGGTTAAGCTGCTAGCCGAACTGAGGGTTGCATATCAATTTGTAATTAATTTAGATCACTTTGTAGAGATCTTTTTTCACTTTGACATGAAATTGTCTTTTTCTGGCAAAAAGCCAAATTAAATCGACTGTGATTCAATGTTGTAAAACAATAAAACATGGGAGTTTCCAAGGGGGCTGAATAATTTTTATAAGCAATGTATATAACTCCCATCAGAGTCTTTTTACCCTTTTTAACCTTACCTACTAGGATTCTACATCTTCTAATCCTATGCCATCTCTTTCTAAGGATTTGATTTAATATTTTACCAATAGAGCCACACCACCCCCTCTGCCTACCTGCTTGTCCTTTTGATACAATGTGTATCTGTGGATGTTAAGCTCTCAACTCAGATATTCTTTCAGCCACAACTCAGTGATGCCCACAACGTTATACCTGCCAATCTCTAACTGCATTACAAGATCGTCTGCTTCATTCTGTAAACTGTGTGCGTTCAAATATAACACCTTCAGTCCTGTGTTCATCACCCTTTTCGATTTTGCCCCCATGTTACATTTCAACTCATTCTGCTGACCGCAATTTTGCCCCAGCATCTGCCTGTCCTTCATCACAGTTTCACTACACACTCAATCTGCTTACATACCAACTGCCCCATCCTCACCTCTATCACTCCGGTTCCCAACCCCCTGCCAAATTAGTTTAAGCCCTCCCCAACAGCTCTAGCAAACCAGCCTGCAAAGATGTTGATCGCCTCGGGTTCAGGTGTAACCTGTCATTTTTGCACAGGTCGTACCTTCCCGAAAAGAAATCTCAATGATCCATAAATCTGTAACCCTGTCCCCTACACCAATTCCACAGCCACACATTCGCCTGCCAAATCATCCTATTTTCACACTCACTGGCATGTGACACAGACACACCTGAGATTACTACCCTGGATGCCCTGCTTTTCAGTTTTCTACCTAACTCCCTACAATCTCTCTTCAGGATCTCCTCCTTTTTCCTACTTACTGTGTGTCATTGGTGCCAATATGTACCATGACTTCCAGCTGCCCACTCTCATCCTTTAGAATGCTGGGGGTCCGATCCGAGACATCCCTGACCCTGGCACCTGAGAGTCAACATGCCACCTGGTGTCTCTTCCACATCCACAGAATCTCCCCTGTCAACTCAACTAACTATGGAATCCCCTATCGCTACCTCACTCCTCTTCTCCCCCATCCCCCTTCTGAGTCACAGTGCCATGCACCTTACATGTAGCTACCTCCCTGTATGTTCTGTCACTCATCCATTCAGCCTCCCGACTGTTCCGAAGTTCACCTCTTTCCAGCTCCATCTCCTTAACACAGTCTGAAAGAAGCTAAAGCTGGATTCACTTTTTTGCAGGTGTAGTTGTCAGGGACACTGGAGGTCTTTCTGCCTTCCCACATCCCACAAGAGGAGCAATTCACTAACCTGCCTGGCATTCTCGCTGCTCTAAATGTGCAATAAGAAAGTAAGAGAGAAAAAATAAATGAAAGAAGCTACATACAGCCTTTGCTCCTGCTCACTGGAACCTCCATCAGCCAAAGCCTAAGCTCCCCACTCTATCACTGGCCCCTCACACAATGGCCAGTCCACTTAAACCTAGTTTCTTTTTATTGGTTCTTGCCAAGTAAGTTCCTAATCAGATCAACATCTCCTCAGGATCAGGGCAATAATTTTTATTTTATGTTATTTAGTAATATTGCATGGAATGGGCCCTTTAGGGCCTTCTAGCTACATGCCCAGCAACCTCTGACAACCTTGCTTTAACCATCGCCTAATTACGGGACAATTTACAATGAGCAATTAACCTGCCCTGCGCCTTTGGACTGTGGGAGGAAACTGGAGCACCCGGAGAAAATCCAAGCATTCCTCAGGGAAGATGCATAGAGACTCCTTACAGAGGACGCCGGGATTGAACTCTAAACTCCGAAGCCCCGAGCTGTAATAGCATTGCGTTAACCACTAAACTACAGTGGAAGTAGGTCTCCCGATCTGTTTCCTGCTGCTCTTCCTCCAAAAACCTTCAGTATTATTGTTTTCCCTTGTCAGTCCTGCACCATTCTCCTTTGATTCATTAGTTCATCCTGGGTTTCTCTCCCCTCCCCCTCCCCATTGGCTCTGGCTCAAGACTACAGGTGGCACCCCATCACTGCATGCCTCTAATGTCATTGCTTTGCTTTCCTTTTGCTGAGTCAGGTCTTTTCACACTTATCATAATCAGTTCAAGTCAGACACTGGGCTCAGGCTACTTTCATTCACAGCACAGACTGGCTCTCTTATAAGCCTTCTGCCTTATCAAGGGGCATCCCTCAAATAGCCTCTTATTTAGAAATGGTCTCTGACTTGCAGATTATCAGTCAGACTCTTGTTACGTCCACCATCAAATGTCTCAACTGAGGAAGAATTAAATCAGAAAACTTATTCCACCATCTCGAGAAAGCTAGGAACTTTGCTCTGTTTAGTCGTTCTCAGTCCTTGATTTGCTCCAGCTATCTGTTCCGCAGATTTGTAATAATTTCAACAGAGACCTGGAAGGGGCAGAACTTGTCAGATATATGCAGGAACGTTTCTTAACACAACATGTAGACAGTCCAACCAAGGAAGAGACCATACTGGACCTTACATTAAGAAACGAGCCTGCCAGGTGATCAGTGTTTCATTGGGCTGAAAGAACTAACCTGTGCTCTGCTCTTCCACGTTAGAAATATTAGCATAAGCTTATTGACTAGGGGAGATGTTTGGGCTGGATGATGTTTAAGAATCTTAAGTTTAAGAAAATGGATCTACATGTAATATATTACACATAATTTATGACCATAGCTTCATATAAGCATTAAGATTATCTTAGTAACTTTACACATCTCTACACAAGAACGTCTGTATATCATTATTCATGTTTACTTGAAATTTTGGTTGAGAAAGAATTCTTGCAAAGTGAAGCAGATAGCACCGTAATTTTGGCAGACATCATATGCTTGCCAGGTGAAGTCATTCAGTAAACGCTAAACTAACAGTTAACTTTCTTACACGTCTTCCTGATTTCCAATATAAAATTACATTTACTTCCAAAATTGATATTTTAAGCATTATAAGTATTTCCATTGGTTCTAGAATTGTTTTATTACTTTCATTATCTTTTATTAAAACCCTTAGTGCTTTCAGAATTAACTGTAACCTTCTTTATAAACAATATTTTCTTAAAGGTGTTACCAACATAAAGAGCCTTCACAATTAAAATGAAGAATATTGTGTAAATTTTTAAAACGCTGTGCAAAATTGGATGATATCTAGTCACTCTTAAATAAATTAATGAAACTCTACTAGGCTGTCATTAATCACAAGCCATTTGGTGGATTTGATTGATAGCTTTGCCTCTGAGGAATGAATCAATCTACAGATCTATAGTGTACTTTCTACTCAATGATTCATTCAACTTGCTTTCAAAGAGACAGGAACAATTTGCTTTCATGTCTGTAAACTACTGCAACTTATTGAAATGGATTCACATTTTTCTGTAAAGCTAGTATGATCATTTCAACTTCACTATTTTGGGTGTCCATCAGTGGAATTTTACAAAGGTTTGTTTCCTCAAAAGTCTTATTTTCAAAACAAGTATATATTTCAAAGCTGCACTTGCTACCTTAAGTGATAAAGACGATGTGGGAAAATATTGATGGCCCTTCTATTTTCAGATTGCATCAGTGTGGACAGCAATTGTGATTGTGAATGGAACTATCATTTTAAAGAGGTTATTTGGACTGTACACTCCTGTCGTAGTGCAATCACTTAAGTCAAGTATGCTGTTCTCCTAAGGGGTTGTCTATTGGTGGCTGCAGAGGCCTACTGGATCGACATGTTCTCGTGCAGTGTGGACAGGAGAAGTAGTGGCTGTGATTAGTGGTCGGGTCTATTGGTTGTTCAGCCTCTCCTTTCACTGCTGCCGCTTGTTCTCTGGAGGACAGCTCTCATGTAGTATAGCTCCCTCTTGAACACATTTCCTCTAGGAGTGTCTATTGAGTGCGATGTCTTCCCAGTTTTGAATTGTAATGCTGAATTTCTTCAGGCTGATATTGATGATATTTTTTGAAGTGTTTCCTTTGCCCACCAGAGGCTCACTGACCTTTCTTCAACTGGGAGTAAAGGATCTGTTTTGGGAGATGAGAGTTAGGCATCCGAATGACATGACCTATCCATCGGAGTTGGTGTTACTGTTCATGGTGGAACTCCTATATAAACTTGACCTTGACTTTATTTAAACCTCAAAGTGAACTTTCATAAACTTCAGGATTCCACTTATGCTCAAAAAAGTTGAAGGGGAATATGATGCAGGAATTTTAAGCTCCAAGTAGATGGATTTGGTTTGGTGGGAAATTTAAATTTCCCTCCAAACAAGAGTCAAAGCCTTATTCCATTTTCTGCCTGGCCTCTTTCAAAATACTGATATTTAGTTTGCCCTTTTCAATGGAGCAGCATCTGCAGGTGAAAGAAACTGTCAACATTGTGGGTAGGGACCCTGCAGCCAGACTCAGTCTGAACCATAAACATCTCCTTTCCTCCCGTGGGTGTTACTACGTTCTCCAGCAGTGTAGTTTTTTTTTGCTTCAGAATTTCCATTTGTTATATCAAGTTCAAGTTTATTGTCATTGGTATATATACCCAGGGTATAAAAGCCATTAAAATTTGCTTTTTTGCAGCAGCAGCAGCAGCACATGAATTCTATCGACTTGAATTAGCGTTAATCATACTGCATGAAAAAATAAACAAAAATGGACATGAGGACGTTACTGCAAGTTGAATGATATTCATTCTGAGGTAGAAGTAGAGTTCTTCAGGTCAGTTTGAGAATCTGATGGCAGTGGGGAAGAAGCTGTTGTTGAACGGTCAGGTGTGGGACTTCAGGCTTCTGCACCTTCTGCCTTTTGGTAGCAGTGAGAGGACAGCGTGACCTGGGTATCCTTCATGATATCCCCTTCAGTAGGAAGAACTGTACTCTTGTTGGAACTGGCTATGCAGGCCGTACAGTGCATGTGACTGACTCTCCTGCTATACTTCCAATTTGTACATGGCCCTTTACGGTATAAACATGCCTCATCTTAGCTGCTCCTTATCCCCCCTTCATCAAAGAAGAGGAGATGAGGCCTGTAGTGGATCTATCTTGATCATATTGAAAGGCAGAGCATTAGGAACAAATGATCTGACACCAGAACTATTTTCAACTTCAAGATCAAGTACAAGTTGACTGTCATTTGACTGTGTGTATGTATACAGTGCAGGTAAATAATAAGCATCACAGTAAAAAATAAACAGCACGTTGCCCTGGTGACAAGACCTCAGAGGTGGCAGGATATTCATTAGTCTCACAGCCTGAGGGAAAAAGCTGTTACCCAGTCTGGCAGTCCTAGTCCTGATGCTCCTGTACCTTCTTCCTGATGGGTGATGGTCAAAGAGATTGTGGGATGGGTGGCAGGGATCCTCAACAATGATTTGGGCCCTTCATTTGAAATGCTCCTGTTAAATGTCACATATAGAGGGGAGAGGAGACCCTGATCCTCTCGGCATTTTTACTGTCTTCTGTAAGGTCTAGCGGTCTGATGCCTTGCAGCTTCTGTACCACACAATGATGCAGCCAGACAGAACACTCTCAATGCTGCTCCTGTAGAAAGTTGTTAGAATGCGGGTGGGGAGCCTTGCAAGCCTCAGTCTCCTCAGAGAGTGGAGGCTGTGCTATGCCTTCTTTACTACCGAGGAGGTGCTGTGGATCCAGGTTAAGTCATCTATTACGTGCACACGAAGGAACTTTCTGCCCTTCACTCCAATGTGCATATGGCACAGTATATTAACCACATGGCAGGATCTCTTTCGTCCTCTCAACCTCATACACCAATTGTGTCAGATGTCTGGGTCCTCTGCTCTTATTCATGTTCTACTGCCTCTTCCATTAAGTAGCCAAGGCCACTGTAATGACTTCTTTCAGGGATTGCAGCTAATCCTTTCATTGAGGCAGGCTGACTTCAGTTAGCATCAACTTTAAATGTATTTCTCTCCACTAACGTGGCTTGACCTGCTGAATATTTTCAGAAAGTTCTTTTTTATATATATTTGGGTTTAATTGGTGAAAACTATTTTCAAACTTGCCTCCATGGGTGTGCACTGAAATCTGCAGAAGTGTGGTTAGTATTGGAATGATGCTGGAATTAGGAGGTTGTCCCTCAAAATTTGTGTGTGACGTCCAGTAGGTACAGGTTAATGTTGCATTACAATCCCAATACTTATTTCCCAGCACTGTCCAATTCAGCTCTCTCTTTTTATTTATTCACTCACAGGCTGTGGGCATAGGACATGCAATAAGAATCTATTATCCATCCTTAAACATCTTTGAGGATGTTCTTGTTAGCTGCTATTTTGAACCAGTCTGGTCCTGATGATGACACAATCCCTGTTGAAGGAAGCAGTGGCAGGATTTGATGCATTGGCAACTAAGCAAAGGTGATGTACTTCCAACAAAGTAAACAAATGGCTAGAGGAACTCACCAGATGGAACATCTGTGGAGGCAAAGGGGTGGTCATGGTCATGACTTTGGATTGAGATCTCAACCTCAGACATCAACTTCCATTTTCTCTCCACAGATTCTACTTCATCCACTGAGTTCCTCAAACAGTCTTGTTTTGCTCCACATTCCAGTCTCTGTTATCTCCAATTTATTTCCAAGCCTGAATGATGTACAAGTGGTGGTGTTGCAAGGGGACTTGGGAGTCCTTCTGCAGAACACTCTGAATGTTATCTTGCAGGTTGAGTCGGTGGTGAGAAAGGCAAATGCAACGTTAGCATTCATTTCAAGACATCCAGAATACAACAACAGAGATGTGATGCTGAGGCTTTATAAGGCACAGGTGAGGCCTCACCTTGAGTATTGTGTACAGTTTTGGGCTCCTCATCTAAGAAAAGATGTGCTGGCATTGGAGAGAGTCCGGAGGAGTTTCACAAGGATGGTTCCAGGAATGAAAGGGTTATCATACGAGGAACATTTGATGGCTCTGGGTCTATACTCGCTGGAATATAAAAGGATGAGGAGGGATCTCATTGAAACCTTTTGAATGTTGACAGGGGTGCAGTGCTAGCCGGAGCACACCAGAGCGTACCGGAGCGCATCTGGCACCTCTTTAAGGACAAAAAAGAAATAAACAAGCTAATTAATTAGAAGCCGCCCAGGGTGATTTGAGTATCTCAGAAACTGCTGATCTCCTGGGATTTTTACGCATAACAGGCTCTGGAGTTTTCAAAGAATGGTGCCAAAAACAAAAAATATCCAGCAAGTGGATTTAACAAGATGTTTTCACTCGCAGAACAGCCACTCGCTGGATATTTTTTGTTTTTGGCACCATTCTTTGTAAACTCCAGAGTCTGTTATGCATAAAAATCCCAGGAGATCAGCAGTTTCTGAGATACTCAAATCACCCTGGGCAGCACCTAATTAATTAGCTTGTTTATTTTGGCTATTCTCATAAAGATGTGCCGGACGCGTTCCGGTTAGCACTGCACCCCTGAATGTTGAAAGGCCTAGACAGAGTAGGTGTGGAAAGGATGTTTCTCATGGTGGGAGATTCTAGGATAAGAGGGCACAGCCTCAGGATAGAGGGGCAACAATTTAAAACAGAGATGCAGAGAAATTTCTTTAGCAAGAGGGTGGTGAATTTGTGGAATTTGTTGCCACATGCAGCTGTGGAGGCCAGGTCATTGGGTGTATCTAAGGCAGAGATTGATAGGTTCTGATTGGATGTGGTATCCAAGGTTACAGGGAGAAGGCCAGGAAATGGAGTTGAGGAGAAGAAAAAAAAGGATCAGCTACGATTGAATGGTGGATCAGACTTGATGGGCCTAACGGCCTATTTCTGCTCCTATGTCTTATGGTCTTTTGGTGTTTCCTGTTCCTGCTGCCCTTATCCTGCTCGGTGGTGGAGCTCACAGATTTGGTACAAGCAGCCTTGAAAGTTTTTGCAGTGAGCTTTGCAGTCATAGTGTCTTGATGAAGGAATCGGTTTATGCCTAGGTTGGTGGATGCTGAGCCAACCCAGTAAATTGCTTCATTCTGTTTGAAATTTCTGAGTGCAGTCATCCAGGCAAGTGGAGAGTATTTTATTACATCCTCTCAGAATATACAGCCCCTGACCTGCTCATGCAAGAGTAATATATATGTGACAGCTCCATTTATGCTTCCACCTATGGTGATTCCTAGGATGTTCATGGAATACTTTGAATATCTAAGGGAAATGGCTTGAACCTCTGCTTTTGGAGATGGTCATTGTCTGGAATTTGTAAAGTGCAACTCTAACTTGCTTACTGTTTAGCTTCTGCCTGACTGTTCTTCCGCATGAAAATGAGGCCTGCTTCACTTTTTAGGAATTTCAAGTAGTATTTAAAAATGTGAGACAGTCAGAAAACATCCCATTTGTGATTTTATCAGCTGTTCAGTCAATAATTGTACTAAAGCAGTAAGGCCTGCTTTTCTAACATGGACTGCATAGAGATACTCCAGGGACCGTACAAATCCCCTGCAGACTCCAACAGTTCATCTCTCATGGAATATCAGCTATGTCTTCAAGCCTGGGCTGCATCCACAACCTGATCCAGAAGTTCTTGACTTGAGGAGTTACTCAAAAGCGTGTGACTTATTTTCAGTCCATCAATAATTTTGTGGAACAAAGATAAATTGCATGCCCATGACTGGATTTTGTGCTTAATGGTGAGAAGGAGTAGTCTAATTCTGCCAGGGAAGCTGAGGGATTAGACAGAGCTGGAGATAAGAAAGAATGTTTATTGACAGATAACAAGCAAATTTAATTAATGCAGTGAAGCTGCATATCATGCTGGAATCCTTTCTGCAGACTGTCCTGTGGGTGCAGCTGAACACAGCAATTTCACAGAACCAAAAGTTAACACAAATCTTTACAGCCCTCAAGTAAAACATTTTACAGCTTTGAGTTTCATTTTAAACTGATACACAGAAGGTTTGAAAGATCTGCGGCACTTTTTTTGAATATTTTCTCCGTTGTCTTTCCTCGGTTACCACCAAAATCCAGGTTTGTTAATTAGGTACATCAGTGATTACTAGGATTTCACACTGTACAATTATTTGCAGTATCTGCTGATGTAAACCAGTGAAGTTACTTGTGAAATACTTGAGGAAATTAAGGTGTTAAATAGATTTTCCTGCGGTGAAGATGCTAGTTCTCTGTCCTTGAACAGTACCTTGTATATTTCTAACTTATAATATTAGAATATAAGTACGATATAGTCTAATTTTTATATGTACATAATTCATTTGCAAGCACCCTTCACAGGCTCCTCTGTTGATCTTGCTACTCTTCTCTTTATTCTTGTAGTTTCAGTACTTCTTTTATTTTCCTCCTTAGCTTTTATATCTTGATTCCACACATTTTATTCTTTCAGTCCCTCAAGCAATCCTTTTTATTACTACTGATCTTTGTCCTCCTGTGTTGTATCGTTCTTTGTTGCCCCAGTACTTGATGCTCTTCATTTTTCCTTCTTTCTAAGTTATTCTAAGTTCTTACTGCCGAAAGCACAAGATACGCGGTTAGCATTCATGATTGAAGCTGACCACACCGATTCAGTAAGAAAGGCTCAACATCTCCAAAGCTCAGAGAATCTTGCCAAATATTCACGGTTCCCACAGGATCCTGCAAATCAATTTCCTACCTGGAATTCAATGAAATATCTGAATCTTCATAGAGGTGAAAACAGAATAAATAGGAACGAACTTTGTGAAAGTCTGCTTCAATGGATTCTTGCTGTTAATGAGAATGATTTACTGTAGGAATTAATTTGGCACAGAACCTAATTGGAATGCAGTTGCTTTTTTTTAAAATGCATTACAGATCCTTTTTATGCCCCTGTAACCTCTATTTGGTGGTCTTTCAGTTTCTCCAGCGTATTTTTCACAAGACTGTAAAGTTTAAGTTTATTGCCTCATGAGATTAGAAATATCACCAGAGCAAACTTGGATAACAAAAAAAAAAAATAATTTCATGTATTGCAAAAGGCACTAAAACAATACAGACATCCCACCTCTCCCGGAAGTTCTGGGAGTCTCCCGCATATCAATAGTGGCTCCCTGATGCCGGAAATTATATACAATATCCCGGAAACAGATTTTTTTGAGAGGGAGAGTGAGCATCCTGATTGGTCTCTCTTCGTGCTAAGAGTGGTCCCCAACCACCGGGCTGCGAAGAAACAATATGATTTGGCAAAATGGAACGATATGAGTCAGCTGCACTTTTCCTCATTCCCTGTCATGCACTGTTGAATTTTAACACACGTGAGCTCATCAGTGACCCAAGTCGTGCAAAGGAATGGGTCTGTGACCCATTTGTGAATGTCCCCAGTGAATCATCCACGTCAGTGCGGGGAAAAGATCAACTCCTCGAGCTTGCAAATGATGGTGGGCTGAAAAGGATGTTTGACATAACATCTCTGCCGGCATTCTGGATCAAAGTCAAGGCTAAATATCCTGAGATAGCCACGAAAGTACTGAAAACGTTGCTTCCATTTCCAACATATCTCTGTGAAGCGGAGTTTTCTGCAATGAATGCAACGAAAGCTAAATTGCGGAACAGACTGGACATAAGGAACCCCTTTCGAGTATCGCTGTCTCCCATCACCCCTCGATAGGACCGTGTTGTTGCAGGGAAACAATCCCAGGGCTCCCACTGATTCAGCGATATTGGTGTGTTGCAATGATTTTATATGTTCATACGAGGAAAATATGTGCTGTGTGTTTAATATCCAAACGTTACTTAAAATGTTATGATGCGATTGACTAATCACCTATATTCCGATTGTGATTAACACCCCTGTCCCCGGTCGGCTGGTCCGCAAGAATATTGTCAATATTAAACAGGTCTGCGGTGCAAAAACGATTGCGGACCCCTGCTAAGTAGACCTATCAGTTTTCTTTGTGGGCGGGCTTTACAATCGACCTCAAAAATAATGACAGTATTGCTCGTTGCACTGTTTGTAACAGTGACTTTTCTATTGCCCATGGTGGGTTAAAATGTGAAAGACATGTTGAGGTGAGTTTAACAGGTGTCATTCATTCATTAGCATAGCTAACATTATTTAAACTAGCTGGCTAGCTGCCAAGGAGCTATGCTATTGATGTTCTACTTGATGAAGCCAAACTCCCTGTAGACTTGCTTAAGGTTGTAATAGAATAAACATGATAATATAATATAATATAAGTACATATTTTAATGTCACATTTTCTGCATATACCCAACTTGGTTTACAGATGAGACAAAATCACTAAACAAAGTATTACATACAGCCTTGGAGTTTGACCGCGGGGGGTGGAGTGGGGATATGGGGTTGCGGATTGCGGGGGGCGGGGGTGCTACCTCTCTGAAATGAGTTTTTGCGGGGTGGGATGTCTGACAATAACAAATAAATAACAAAACAACTTGATAAACTCGTGTGTATCTAGAAGAATGGCCTACTTGTTTTTTCTGGAATGAGTCTTAATACAAATTGTGGAATTATTTGTGTTGATGTTCATTACCTATCATCTTTCCATCACCAACTCACCACCACCAATCCTTCTCTCTCATTCACACTCTCATGGATGTCAAAAGGATTTGCCACTTAAAGATTATTGGTTATTTTAATGTGTCACCTAGTCACCCAGATGGAAGAACATCCACAGCTATATAATCATTCAAATATTTTTGCCAAAATTTCAAAGATGAAGCACTTCCTCAGGCCACAAAAAGTCTAATATTGTCAGAAATATATACAGAAAAGTTATGTGCTGCTCACTGAAGGGTCTCAGCCCGAAACGTCAACTGTACTCTTTTCCATTGATGCTGCCTGGCTTGCTGAGTTCCTCCAGCACTGTGTGTGTGTTTCAGGACTATGGTTTGGATTTGACGATTAAACACAAAAATATTTTACTAAAGTTGATATCTCTTTGGAAAACTGCAGAATCATGTGGATTTTAAATATTTATTGTTTTTGTGTTTGACTTTATGAATAAGACTCCTGTTTTTATGAATAGGACTCTTGCTAACTTCTTAATTCATTTTCTATAAAGCTGGAGAAGGCAGTCAACAGCAAATTATTTATGTAATGATAGTATTGTTGGGAATGAATGCAATCAATAAATGCATCTCAGAGGAAACTTGTCATGCTGTAGCTATTAGATCAATGAGAGGCAAGGAAATAAATTCAGATCTAGAGGATATTTTGAAGCAATGTTAATGGAATATATTGAAGAAAGAGTCCATCACAATGGGAGCACCATTTCAACCTGTCTGAAAGTGCACTGGGAGCCAGCTGGATAACACTGAACAGTGAACGTTGGAGATCATTGTACACACTTTGGACTTCACAGGATGTACAGCAAACTCAAACAGAAGTATGTTGTATTGGGCTAGTAGTGAATTACTCCTATGCAGGTATTGGTACATAAACACAGAGCCAGGATTTATGAGCGAATCTCAGCAGCTCATGTCAGTCCATAGTCTCCTCTACTGCCAGGATGAGGCCACTCTCAGGTTGGAGAGGCAACACATTATATTCCATGTAGGTAGCCTCCAAACTGACAGCATGAACATCCATTTTTCTAGCTTCCGGTTATTCCTGTCCTATCCTTCTTCACTCTTTTACCATTCCCCATTTTGGTTCCGCTCTTACCCCTTCTTTTATCCTTATCTGCCCATCCCTTCCCTTTGGTGCCCCTCTTCCTTCCCTTTCTCCCATGATCCACTGTCGTCTCCCATCAGATTCTCTCTTCTTCAACCATTTACCTCTTCCACCTATCACCTCGCAACTTCTCACTTCATCTTTCCTCCCTCACCCACCCACCATCCCTCTCACCTGGTTTCACCTATCACTTGCCAGCTTGTACTTCTTCCCCTCACCCCCCACCTCTTTTACTCCAGCTTCTTCCTCCTTCCTTTCCAGTCCTGAAGAAGGGCCTCACCCCGAAACATCGACTCTCCATAGATGCTGCCTGTCCTGCTGAGTTCCTCCAGCATTTTATGTATGTTGCTCACAGCTCACACGTCCTTCTTGGTATTCTACTGTGGAACAACAATGCATTGCCTCACTAATGCATTACCCTCTTGCCTTTAGGAGAAATGGGACACAATAAACATAAGCAGCATCAAGCATAACTTCAATACCTTGTTAAACCTTCTCACCACTTCCTTGCTCCCCAGTTCTGGAGCTGAGTCCTAAGTCCATACACTGCCCATCACTGAGACCATGAATAGTCACAGTACAAACGCCAGAGAAAATAACGACATGTTTACACATACCACTTCCCTCATATCACACATTACACAGACTTAGAAGGTGTGATAGGTGGAATTGTATGCATGTTACTTGTAAATCCCACCTTCACCACCCACTACACAACTACTCTTGTATCTCTCCTCTTCAGGTACAGTACCAACAAATACAAGATCACCTCTACGTTCTAGGTGACCCATTGCATCAAAGAGTAGGAGGATGTTTAGAAGTAGACAATGGTGAATCACCGGTCATTAGTGGTCAGGGAGAAAAGCGACCGAGGCTGGCATCCTCCCATTCCAACCTGAAGGAGGTGGATGCGTTCAATTAACACCTGTGGCTGGCACAGTGCAGCGTGCGTCACAGTGTTGTTCAATGTTGAAAGGCCTAGACAGAGTGGATGTGCAGAGGATGTTTCCAGCAGTGGGAGGATCTTGGAGCAGAGGGCATAACCCCAGAATAGAAGGACATCCCTTTCAAACGGAGATGAGCTGGGATTTATTTAGCCAAAGGGTAGTGAATCTGTGGGATTAATTGAAACACACAGCTGTGGAAGCCATGTCATTGGGTATACTTAAAGCAGAGATTGATAGGTACTTAATTAGTAAGGGCATTGAAGATTATGGGAAGAAGGCAGGTGGACAAATGGAAGAGTGAGCAGACTCGATGGGCCAAGTAGCCTAATTCTGTTCCCATGTCATCTGGTCCTATGGTCTAACATGGAAACAGCTCTTCAGTCTATTGAATCTGTGTGACAGTAGTTTTACACTAATCCCATTTCATTCCCCCACATTCTCATCAATGCACCCTAGGCTCAATTCATCTCACAGCTGGGAAGGTTTAGGAATGCTGGGGGAAACTGGAGCATTGGAAGGAAAGCCATGTGGTCACAGAGTGAATCTGAAAACTCCTCACCGACAGCACTGGGGTCAGGGTTGAATGCAAGTTGCTGGAAATGTGAGATGGCAGCCTAGGAGCTGTACTGCTGTGGAGTACCAAAGCATGGCCATCTGATGCCTAACCTCAGCTGAAGCAGGAGTGTGATATTTAAAATGGGCCTTCCATTTGCTGGTTAATGAAAGGATGATATGATTAAATAGTATGTAATTGTTTCTAATTCACAGCAATTTAACTACACTGGCTTAAGGTGGGCTGCAATCATCATAAGCAGTTGCTTGTTTGCCTGAGGTGGTGTGAAGTTCTAAAGGAGCTCGGGGCCTTTCGGAACTTTTCGGTAGACTACAATCATAATGATCTATTAGGCACTCAGCAAAGGCCAATAAAAAAGAAGAGTGGCCATTGTAGGAATGGATAGCGTTAGAGTGGTTGGGCTTGGGGGAAAATGGCATTGGTGAAGGCTCTAAGTTTCTGAGTAAGTTTTTTTTCTCTTTTTTTTTGTCTATTACAACATAGCATGGAGAGAATGATTCCAGGGTTAATGGTATATTCTTTGTGTGAGATATGGGAACTCTAGGAGACCTCCAGTCTCTCTGATAACTACATCTGCATGAGGTGCATTGAGCTGCAGCTCCTTCGAGATCGTGTTAAGGAACTGGAGCTGCATTTCGATGACCTTCGACTCATACGGGAGAATAAAGTGATGATAGATTGGAGCAGTATGATGGGTTTCAAGCTAGAGTTGCAGGGGGATGGGAACAAGTGTGCTAGAATGTTTAGAGGAGAGGTTGTGGAGACAGATGTTGGTAGGACCTCAAACAAATTCAGGAATCGAAAGGTTGGGCATGGTGGGACTAGTGTCCTGAGCTGTGTATATTTCAAAGCAAGAAGTATTGTAGGAAAAGTGGATGAGCTCAGGGTATGGATTGACACCTGGAGTTAATGATATTGTAGCCATTAGTGTGACTTGTTTGCAGGACTGCAGCTCATTATTCTGGGACAGAGTGGGAGGGAGTAAAGGAGGAGGGGTGGTATTACTAAACAGGGAAAATGCCACTGCAGTGCTCAGTCAGGAGAGACCGGAAAACTCATCTAATGAGGTGCTATGGATAGAAATGAGAAATAAGAGAAGTATGACCACATTAACAGGAATAGAATACAGACCATCCAACCGTCTGTTGGATTTAGAGGAACAGATTTGTAGAGATATTGCAGTCTGTTGCAATAAACATAATGTTGTGATAGTAGGTAATTTTAACTTTCCACATATTGACAGGGACTCCCATACTGTAAAAGGACTAGATGCAATAGAGTTTGTCAAATGTGTTCAGGGAAGTTTCCTTAATCAGTACATAGAAGTCCCAGTGACAGAGGATGCGATACTTGATCTGCTGTTAGGGAATGAGACAGGTCAGGTGACAGAAGTTTGTGTCGGGGAACATTTTGCATCTAGTGATCACAATGTCATTAGCTTCAAAGTAACTATGCAGAAAGATAGGTCTGGTCCTTGTGTTGACATTCTAAATTGGACAAAGGCTAACTCTGATGGTATCAGAAAGGATCTGGTAAGTGCAGATTGGGACAGGCTGATTTCTGAAAATGGTGTACTTGGTAAGTGGGAGGCCTTCAAACATGAAATGTCGAGAGTACAATCATAAACAAGAGAAAATCTGCAGATGCTGGAAATTTGTGTAGCACAGACAAATACTGGAGGAACTCAGCAGGCCAGGCAGCATCTAGGAAAAGAGTACAGTCGACATTTCTGGCCAAAACCCTTCGGCAGGACTGGGAATTTTGTACTCCAGCATTTTGTGTGTGTGTTGTTGAGAGTACAAAACTTGTACGTGCCTGTCAGAATAAAAGGTAAAGATAACAATTATAGGGAACCTCTGTTTCAAGAGATATTGAGACCCTGTTTAAGAAAAACTGGGGGTGCATAGCAGGTTTAGGCAAGTAGAAACAAAGGAGGCGCTTAACGATTATAAAAAATGCAAGAAAACACTTAAGAATGAAATCAGGAGCGCTAAAAGAAGGCATGAAGTTGCTATAGCAGATAAGGTGAAGGAGAATCCTAAGGGATTCTACAGATATGGTAACAGCCAAAACATCCACAAAGGACTCAATTGATCTGTTAAAAGATCAGAATGGCAATCCCTGTGTGGGGCCAAAAGAGATGAAGGAGATCTTAAATCATTTTTTTGCATCTGTACTTACTCAGAAAATGACATAGAGTCTATAGAAGTGAGGCAAAGCAGCATCAACTTCATGAACGTATACAGGTCACAGAGGAGAAAATATTTCTTATCCTGAGGCAAAACAGGATGGATAAATCCCCAGGGCATGACAAGGTGCTCCTTTGGACTCTACGGGAGGAAAGTGCAGAAATTGCCGGGGCCCTAGCAGAGATCTTTAAATCATTTTTATTGACAGGAGAGGTACCAGGGTTTTGGAAGATAGCCAAAGAGCAAAAGGCTCTAAACATAACCCAGGAAATTATAGACCTGTGAATCTGACATCAGTTGTGGGAAAGTTAATGGAAGTTATTCTAAGGCACCGGGTATATAAGTATTTTGATGGACATGACTAATTAAGAATAGTCAGCACGGCTTCTTGCATGGTATGTCATGTCTATCCAATCTTATACAGTTTTTGGAGGAGGTTAGCAGGAAAGTGGATGAAGGCAAGGCAGTGGATGTTGTCTATATGGACATTAGCAGGGAATTTGACAAGGTCGCGCATGGGAGGTTGGTCAAGAGGTCCAGTTGCTCGGCATTCAAGATGACATAGCAAATTGGATGAGACATTGGCTTTGTGGGAGAAGCCAGGGAGTGGTAGTAGATGGTTACCTCTCTGACTGAAGGCCTATGACTATTGGAGTATCGTAGGGATCAGTGTTCGGTCTGTAGTTGTTTGTCATCTATATCAACAATCCGGATAATAATATTGTTAATTGAATCAGCAAATTTGTGGATGACACCAAGATTAGGGGAGTAGTGGACAGTGAGGAAGGCTATCACAGCTTGCAGAGCGATCTGGGTCAACTGGAAAAATGGGCTGAAAATGGCAGATGGAATTTGATGCCGTCAAATGCAAGGTGTTGCACTTCAAAGGACCAACCGGAATAAGTCTTGCATTGCAAATGGTAGAGCACTCAGGAGAGTGGGAGAACAAAGGGATCCAGGAATACAAGTCCATCATACTGATAGTTAAAGTTGTAAAGAAAGCTTTTGACACATTGGCCTTCATAATTCAAAGTATTGAGTACAGGAAACGTAGTTGTGTAAGATGTTGGTGAGGCATAATTTGGAGTATTGTGTGCAGATTTGGTCACCGACCTACAAGAAAGATGTAGATAATGTTGAAAAGGTACAGAGAAAATTTACAAGGATATTGTTGAGAGGATCGGAAATGGAGAGAGTGAGCAGCTTCAAGTTCCTAGGTGTAAGATGTCTGAGGATCTAACCTGGTCCCAACGTATCGATGCAGTTATAAAGACAGCAACTACACTTCGTTAGGAGTTTGAAGAGATTTGGCATGACAACAAATACACTCAAAAACTTCTATAGTTGTACTATGGAGAGCATTCTGACAGACTGCATCGCTGTCTGGTCTGGAAAGGCTACTGCACAGGACCAAAAGAAGCTACAGAAAGTTGTAAATCTAGTCAGCTCCATCTTGGGTACTAGCCCAGGAGTCCCCAAACTTTTTTGCACTGCAGACCGGTTTAATATTAACAATATTCTTGCAGACCAGCCGACCCAGTGGGGGGGTGGGGGGGGCTGGAGAGGTGGTGTTCAAGTAGGGTTAAACTCTCCTCAACATGTCTTTTACAGTTAGGGTTGCCAACTTTCTCACTCCCAAATAAGGGACAAAAGTAGCAGTCAAATACGGGACACTTGTGTTTACCCCGAGAAAGACTACCACAACCATGAAGCCTTGCGCAGGCACCTGTGTGCGCATGCGTGACGTGCGTATACATGACTTGTGCATGCATGTACATGCCAATTTTTTTCTACAAATTGGTTTTGGTTTAATCTTCCCGATTCTGTTAAGTGAAACTACACAGTTCATACATTATTTCTGCTTTATATAGGCTGTGTATTTATCACATCATTCCTGCTTTTACTATATACTAATGTTATTTTAGGTTTATTGTGTTATTTGGTATGATTTGGTAGGTTATTTTTTGGGTCTGGGAACGCTCAAAAATTTTTCCCATATAAATTAATGGTAATTGCTTCTTCGCTTTACGCCATTTCCGCTTACGAATGGTTTCATAGGAACGCTCTACCTTAGCGGGGGAAATATGGGACAAGGGTGGTCCTGTATGGGACAAACCAATTTAGCCCAATATACAGGATCCCAGCAAATACAGGACAGTTGGTAACCCTATGTCCAAGTTCAACAGTGCGTGACAGGGAATGAGGAAAGGTGCAGCTGACTCATATCGTTTCCTCATGGCCCAGTAGCACATGCTTTGCGGCCCAGTGGTTGGGGACCACTGTACTAGCCTACAAAGTACCCAGGACATCTTTAGGGAGCAGTGTCTCAGAAAAGTAGCATCCATTATTAAGGACCTCCAGCAGCCAAGTCATGTCCTATTCTCACTGTTACCATCAGGCAGGAGGTACAGAAGCCTGAAGGCACACACTCAGCGATTCAGAAACAGCTTCTACGCCTCTGCCATCTGATTCCAAATGGACATTGCATCTTTGGACACTACCTCACTTTTTTTTTTAATATACAGTATTTCTGTTTTTGTAAATTTTTAAAATCTATTCATTGTGCGTAATTGATCTACTTGTTCATTTATTATTATTTTAATTTTTTTTCTCTCTGCTAGATTATGTATTACATACTTTATACTTTATTGTCGCCAAACAATTGATACTAGAGCGTACAATCATCACAGCAATATTTGATTCTGCTCTTCATGCTCCCTGGAGTACAAATTGATAGTAAGTATTAAAAATTTAAATTATAAATCATAAATAGAAAATAGAAAAATGGAAAGTAAGGTATTGCAAAAAAACTGAGAGGCAAGTCCGGATATTTGGAGGGTATGGCCCAGATCCAGGTCAGGATCCGTTCAGCAGTCTTATCACAGTTGGAAATAAGCTGTTTCCAAATCTGGCCGTACGAGTCTTCAAGCTCCTGAGCCTTCTCCCGGAGGGAAGAGGGATGAAAAGTGTGTTGGCTGGGTGGGTCGTGTCCTTGATTATCCTGGCAGCATTGCTCCGACAGCGTGCAGTGTAAAGTGAGTCCAAGGACGGAAGATTGGTTTGTGTGATATGCTGGGCTGTGTTCACAATCTTCTGCAGCTTCTTCTGGTCTTGGACAGGACAACTTCCATACCAGGTTGTGATGCACCCTAGAAGAATGCTTTCTACGGTGCATCTATAAAAATTAGTGAGGGTTTTAGGGGACAGGCCAAATTTCCTTAGCTTCCTCAGGAAGTAAAGGCGCTGGTGGGCCTTCTTGTCAGTGGACTCTGCTTAGTTGGATCAAGTCAGGTCATTTGTGATATTGACCCCAAGGAACTTAAAGCTTTTGACCTGTTCCACTTGCACACCAGCGATGTAAATTGGGTCGTGTGGTCCACTACTCCTTCTGAAGTCAACAACCAATTCCTTCATCTTGCTGACGTTGAGGGATAGGTTATTGTCTTCACACCATGCCACCAGGTTCTTAATTTCCTCCCTGTACTCAAACTCATCATTACCCGAGATATGGCCTACAATTGTTGTGTCATCAGCAAACATATATTGAGTTTGACGGAAACTTGGCTACACAATCATGGATGTACAGTGAGTACAGCAGGGGCTGAGTACACAGCCTTGTGGGGCACCGGTGCTCAGAGTGATTGTAGAGGAGAGCTGATGCTACATTGAACTGCTACTGCGAAGTTAACAAATTTCACGTCACAAGCTGGTGATAATAAACCTGATTCTGATTCTGAGATTTGAGGACCTGAGTTACAAGGAAAGCTTGAATAGGTTAGCACTTTATTGCTTAGAAAGTAGAAGACTGAGAGGAGATTTGATAGAGGTATACACAATTATGAGGGGTGTAGATAGAATAAATGCAAGCGTGCTTTTCCCACTGAGGTTGGTTGGGACTACAATTAAAAGTCATAGGTTAAGGGAGAAAGATGAGAGGTATAAGAGGAATATGAGGGAAAACTTCTTCACTCAGAGGTTGGTGAGAGTGTGGAACGAGTTGCTAGCACAAGTGGTGCATGCAGCCTTGATTTTAGTGTGTAAGAGAAGTTTGGTAGGTACATGGACGGTAGGGGTATAGAGGGTTATGGTCCCGGTGCAGGTCCATGGGAGAAGGCAGCTTAAATGGTTTCGGCATGGACTACATGGGCTGAAGGGACTGCTTCTGCACTCTACCTTCATATGACTCTTCAACTCTCAGCTGCCGGAAAGTAATCACCCCTAATTTTCAGGAGGCTTGTGCCTGGGTGATCGTCAGGAAAGGGAAAGGGAAGGGCAACCTGTGCCTGTGGATATTCACCTCAATAATAAGAATACCACTTCAGATATTTTGGTGGTGGGGGTGGGGTATGGCCTACCATGGGGAAGGCGCAGCAACTGTGTGTCTAGCATTGAGTCTGGCTCTGAGGCTCCAGATGAAAGGTGGAGGGTGAAGGAGAAGACGAATGCAATGGTGATTGGTTTCATAGTTAGAGGAAAAGACAGGAGATTCTGTGAACATGAAAGGGACATCCAGATGGTATGTTGCCACACAGGTGCCAGGGTCAGGGCTGTCTCATAATGGGTCCACAGAATTCTAAAAAGGGAGGATGAGCAGAGAAAAATTGGGGTATACTTACTGCCAGAAGGCAAAGAGCGGGAATAAAGGAAGCCTTACCTGTTGACTGTCAGTGACTATTGGTGTTCCATGGGAGATGGCGTTGGAACTGCTTCTTTTCACGTTATATGTCAATGATTTGGATGACAGAATGAGTGGATTTGTGTCCCAGTTTGCAGGCGATATAAAGATAGGTGGAATTGCAGATAGTATTGAGGAAGCAAGAAGTCTGCAGAAGGACCTGGACAGATTGGGAGAATGGGCAAAGAATTGGCAGGAGGAATATCATGTAGGGAATTGTATGATCATTTACTTTGGTAGAAGGCATAAACGAGTACACTCTTTTCTAGACGAGAAGAAAATCCAAAATTCAGAGTTGGAAAGGGACTTGAGAGTCCTTGTACAGGATTCCCTAAAGATTAACATGCAAGCTGAGTCAGAGGTACAGAAGGCAAATGCAATGTTAGCATTGATTCTGAGAGGACTATAATGTAAGAGCAATGATGTAATGCTGCGGCCTTATAAGGAATTGATCAGATTGCATCTGGAGTATTGCAGGCAGCCTTGGGCCTTTTATTTAACAAATAATGTGTTGTCATTGGAGAAGGTCAAGAGGAGGTTCACGCGAATGATTCCAGGAATGAAAGGGTTAATGTACGAATAGCATTTGATGGCTCAGGGCCTGTACTCGCTGGAGTTTAGAAGAAGGGGGGGTATTGAATATTGAAAGGTCTAGATAGCGTGGATGTGGAGAGGACGTTTCCAATCATGGGGGAATCTGGGACGAGATGGCACAACCTTGGAATAGAGGAACATCCAATTAGAAAAGAGATGAGGAGGAATTTCTTTAGCCAGGGGGTGGTGAATCTGTGGAATTCATTACCACAGACAGCTGGACAACAAAGGTTGATAGGTTCTTGATTAGTCAGGATGTTAAAGGTTGTGGGGAGAAGGCAGGAGAATGGGGTTGATTGGGATATGTCAGCCATAATGGAACGGCAGAATGAATGGGCAGAATGGCTGAATTCTGCTCCATTGTCTTATGGTTTGGTCAGCAGCTACTGGGAGAAGAATCTTAGGATAATTGTGTAACCTGAGTTCAGGTAGTTGCACGACCAGGCACCTATGCCTGTTGTATGATGCATATAAAGATTCCATAGTGTTACAAGGTAAGCTTTCACTAAAGCTGCTGAGTGCACCTACTTCACTGTCCTGACACCTTGAATTCACCTTCTACAAGTTCTTTCTCTCAGTTTTAGACAAGCAGTGTTCACAAATCTCCCACAACCGTTTTTCATATGCATGTTAGGGAATTGTTTAAGAAAATAAAAGAACTGGAAATAATTTGGGTTATGAGTAGTTCAGTTTCTGCAGACATGGATATAAAAGGTCATTTTACATCCATGTTTGTAGGAAAAGTGGGGTTAACGAAGGAAATATTTACATTAAACTTGGGCAGAAAACGGTGATCAGGACCATTATCCAATGACTACAAATGGATGCACAGTGGGGGACCAATGCCTGGCAAAGATCTTTGAACAGATTTCATGGATGTAGCACTAATCAAAAATAGCAAAATGGATTACATAGGACCCAGGTAAAATCAGTAAGTACACATAAGTCAGCCGCCATAAGGACATATTCTGCTAGAAAGAACACAATGAAAAATCAATTCTATATTCTTCAGGATTTCTATCCCATATTTAGATTGCCAGAAGAATTTTTTCTGTATAAGAGAAGAGCAGTTTGCTTTCTTGCCTGCTTGTGAGTGGCATGGTACAGTAGATATAGCATGGTAATGTAACAGCTAGCATGATGCTATTACATTGCCAGCATTTGGGGTTCAATTCTCACCCTTGCCTGTAAAGAGTTTATATGTTCTCCTCGTGGCCATGTGATTTTCCTCTGGGTGTTCCAGTTTCCTCCCATAATCCAAAAAATGTATGAGTTATTAAGTTGTGAAAAAGTGTATGAGTTAGTAAGTTGTGGGCATCCTATGTTAGTGCCAGAAACTTTTCAATTCTGGCAGACTGCCCCCAGCACATTCTCAGGCTTCGTTGGTCGTTGAATATTGGTCACCGTCATTCCCACAGTCCTGATCGATACGCTACAGAACGCAGGCCTCTGTACCTCCCTCTGCAATTGGATCCTTGACTTCCTAACTGGAAGACCACAATCTGTGACAATTAGAAGGAACATCTCCTCATCACTGACGATCAACACTGGCGCACCTCAGAGGTGTGTGCTTAGCCCACTGCTCCACTCCCTCTATACCCATGACTGTGTGGCTCCAATGCCATCTATAAATTTGCTGACGATACGACCGTTGTTGGTAGAATCTCAGATGGAGATGAGAGGGTGGACAGGAGTGAGATATACCAGCTAGTTGAGTGAATCTCAGATGGAGATGAGAGGGCGTACAGGAGTGAGATATGCTAACTAGTTGAGTGAATCTCAGATGGAGATGAGAGGGTGTATAGGAGTGAGATATACCAGCTAGTTGAGTGAATCTCAGATGGAGATGAGAGGGTGGGCAGGAGTGAGATATACCAGCTAGTTGAGTGAATCTCAGATGGAGATGAGAGGGTGGACAGGAGTGAGATATGCTAACTAGTGGAGTGAATCTCAGATGGAAAGGAGGGGGCGTACAGGAGTGAGATATACCAGCTAGTTGAGTGAATCTCAGATGGAGATGAGAGGGCGTGTAGGAGCGAGATATACCAGCTAGTTGAGTGAATCTCAGATGGAGATGAGAGGGTGGACAGGAGTGAGATATGCTAACTAGTGGAGTGAATCTCAGATGGAAAGGAGAGGGCGTACAGGAGTGAGATATACCAGCTAGTTGAGTGAATCTCAGATGGAGATGAGAGGGCGTGTAGGAGCGAGATATACCAGCTAGTTGAGTGAATCTCAGATGGAGATGAGAGGGTGGACAGGAGTGAGATATGCTAACTAGTGGAGTGAATCTCAGATGGAAAGGAGAGGGCGTACAGGAGTGAGATATACCAGCTAGTTGAGTGAATCTCAGATGGAGATGAGAGGGTAGACAGGAGTGAGATATACCAGCTAGTTGAGTGAATCTCAGATGGAGATGAGAGGGTAGACAGGAGTGAGATATACCAGCTAGTTGAGTGAATCTCAGATGGAGATGAGAGGGTGGACAGGAGTGAGATATGCTAACTAGTGGAGTGAATCTCAGATGGAGAGGAGAGGACGTACAGGAGTGAGATATACCAGCTAGTGGAGTGGTGTCACAGCTACAACCTTGCCCTCAACGTCAGTAAGAACAAGGAGCTGATTGCGGACTACGGGAAAGGTAAGATGAGGGAACACAAACCAATCTTCATAGAGGGATCAGAAGTGGAGAGAGTGAGCAATTTCAGGTTCCTGGGTGTCAAGAGCTCTGAGGATCTAACTGGTCCCAACATATCGATGCAGCTATAAAGAAGGTAAGACAGAGGCTACACTTCACTAGGAGTTTGAACATAGAGACTTACAGCACATTACAGGCCCTTTGGCCCACAATGTTCTGCTGACCATGTTACCTACTCTAGAAACTGCCTAGAATTTCTCCAGTGCATAGCCCTCTATTTTTCTGAACTCCATGTACCTATCTAAAAGGCTCTTAATAGACCCTATTGTATCCGCTTTCATTATCGCCACTGGCAGTACATTCCACACACCCACCACTCTCTGTGTTTAAAAAAAACCTACCCCTGACATCTCCTCAGTACCTATTTCCAAGCACCTTAAAAAAACTATGCCCGCTTGTGTTAGCCATTTCAGCCCTGGGAAAAAGCCTCTGACTATCCACACAATCAATGCCTCTCATCTTGTACGCCTCTCATCTTGTACACCTCTATTAGGTCACCTCTCATCCTCCGATGCTCCAAAGAGAAAAGGCCAAGTTCACTCAACCTATTCTCATAAGGTACATCTTCCAATACAGGCAACATCTTTGCAGATCCCCTCTGCACCCTCTCTATAGTATCCACATCCTTCCTGTAGTGAGGTGACCAGAACTGGACACAGTACACCAAGTGGGGTCTGACCAAGGTCTTATATAGCTGTAACATTACCTCATGGCTCTTGAACTTAATACCATGGTTGATGAAGGCCAACACACCATACGCCTTCTTAACAACGCTGTCAATCTGCGCAGCAGCTTTGAGTATCCTATTGACACAGACCCCAAGATCGCACAGATCCTCCACACTGCCAAGAATCTTACCATTTATATTACATTCTGTCTGCAAATTGGACCTACCAAAATGAACCACTTCACACTTATCTGGGTTGAAGTTCATCTGCCATTTCTCAGCCCAGTTCTGCATCCCATCGATGTTTGGCTATAACCTCTGACAGCCCTCCAGACTATCCACAACACCCCCAACCTTTGTGCCATCAGCAAACTTTCTAACCCACCCTTCTACTTCCTCATCCAGGTCATTTATAAAAATCATGAAGAGGAGGGGCCCCAGAACAGATCCCTATGGAACACCACTGATCACCGACCTCCATGCAGAATACAAACCATTTACAACCATACTTTGCCTTTTGTGGGCAAACCAATTCTGGATCCACAAAGCAAGGTCTGCTTGGATCCCATGCCTCCTTACTTTCTGAAGGGGCCTTGCATGGGGAACTTTATCAAATGCCTTACTGAAATCCATATATACTACATCCACTCTAGTGAAGAGATTTGGTTTCTCACCTAAAGCACTCACAAACTTCTATAGGTGTACCGTGGAGAGCATTCTGACAGGCTGCATCACTGCCTGGTATGGGGGGGGGGGGGGGTTGGTGGTGCAGGCTACTGCACAGAACTGAAAGAAGCTACAGAAAGTTGTAAAATTAGTCAGCTCCATCTTGGGTACTTGCCTCTGTAGTATCCAAGACATCTTCAAGGAGCGGCTCTTCAGAAAGGCGATGTCCATTATTAAGGACCCCCATAACCGAGGCCATGCCCTCTTCTCATTGTTACCATCAGGAAGGTGGTACAGAAGCCTGAAGGCACACACTCAGTGATTCAGTAACAGCTTCTTCCCCTGTGCCATCCAATTCCTAAATGAACATTGAACCCATAAACACTACCTCACTTTTAAAAATATAATTTCTGTTTTTGCACTATTTTTAATCTACATAATATATATTAAATACTTACTGTAATTTATTTATTTCTCTTTCTATATTATCATGTATTGCATTGTACTGCTGCTGCAAAGTTAACAATTCACAACCTATGCCAGTGATAATAAACCTGATTCTGATGCAAACAATGTATTTCTATGTACGTTACAATGTCTCGATGTACACATGACAAATAAAGTTAATCTTTATCTTCATCTTTTATCTTTGCTGAGTTGTTGAGAATTGATTTGCATGGCTTTACTTCCTGGATCACGCCCCTGAAAATGTGTTCACACATTTGATACAATAAGTTCTGGGACAGTTCTTGCACTGAAAGGACTGGTGTACATGGTGTCAATGTATAACTATTGCTACTTTGTGCTTTTTCATTTTATCTTAACTTAGTCTCAGAATGCTGGTGTCACACTAGCATAACTTAAAGTTATTGACTGTCCTTGATTAATCTGAGTAGATGCAGTTGATCACTTTATTGAGTGGACTACTGATAGCGATGTATCCCAACCAGATTGCTTTCTGGACCACTCTGGAGAGCAGATAAAAACATCAATCTATTTAATTTATGTTTGAATCATAGATAACCCAACAAAGTAAAGACAGATTTCTATTCCTGAAACAAGTTCTTGTCATTAGGACTGTGAGCTGTTTGCTGCTTACGGGTGCTGCACTACATGCAGTTTGAATCACATTTTATTAATTTATTTAATTTATAGTATAATATTTTGGTTTATGTACTGTGTTGACACGTGGCCAAGTGGTTAAAGCGTTCGTCTAGTGATTTGAAGGTCACTAGTTCAAGCCTTGGTGTGTGTCCTTGAGCAAGGCACTTAACCACACATTGCTCTGCGACGACACCGGTGCCAAGCTGTATGGGTCCCAGTGCCCTTCCCTTGGACAACGTCGGTGGCATGGAGAGGGGAGACTTGCAGCATGGGCAACTGCTGGTCTTCCATACAACCTTGCCCAGGCCTGCGCCCTGAAAACCTTCCAAGGTGCAAATCCATGGTCTCATGAGTCTAATGGATGCCTATTACTATGTACTGTGTGTGATATATGTTGTGCAGATGCATCATGGTCTGGAGGAATGTTGTTTCAATTGGTTGCATATATGTACAGTCAGATGACAATAAACTTGAACTTAAGTGTGAAAGTTATAATTGGAGGAGATGTTGAGCATATCTGGGTGCACAATCCCCAGAGACTAGAAGATTAAAAAGTGATCTCAGTGAAGTAGCATACCAAATATAAAAATTCTTCAAGGGCTTTACAGGGTAGATACATAGAGAATATTCTCACTGGCTAGGGAGGTTGGGTTGGGCATGAGTGTGATGTGATCACAGCCTGAAAATAATGATTTTGGCTGCTCAGAAGAGATGAGATGTATTTCCTTCACACAAAGGGTGTCCAGGGGGGCTATAGAGAATCAGACTGAATATATTTTATTCAGTGATTGATAATATATTTGGATATTAGGGGAATCAAGTGATATGGTGCTTGTGCAGTCAAATGCCTCTGAGATAAATGATCAGCCACGAGCTTTTGACTCATGAAGTCAAATGGCCTCCTCCTGCCTCAGTTTCTTATCTTCTTTTGTTCGACTCGTTGCGTTAAAAGAATCCTGTTTGTGAGTGAATCATTTTATTGTTATCCTTGAACTTCTCAAGAAGTTCACTTATGGATTTTAGATTGCAACAACTGGTAAGGCATCAGAGATGGTTTAACATTCTAATCGATTTATCAACACTAATTCAAAGATAAATCACTGCACAAAGGTGGCAGAATTTTTTCTTTGCTTTGACACCTGTATTTCAAGAGGATTTGGGGAACTTACAAACCCAGGAAAATCTGCAGATGCTGGAAATTCAAGCACACACACAAAATGCTGGGCCTTTCTAGTCGATGTTTCTGACCAAACCCTTTATCAGGACTGGAAAAGAAAGATGAGAAGTCAGAATAAGGAGGTGGGGGTGGGGTGGGGAAGAGGAGCAAGGAGTACAAGGTGGTAGGTGATAGGGGAAACTGGGAGAGGAGGAAGGATGAAGTAAAGAGCTGGGAAGTTGATTGGTGAAAGAGATACAGCGTTGGAGAACTTATGTGATTAAGTAAAGTGCATTGCAGAGTTAAGTATCTGATGTATTGGTGCATTGTGACTTTTGCAATTTTTCAATACCTTCATCACTTGAGGGAAGAGGATGCTGGGGAGGTTGTAAACTGTTTGTTTGGTTTCTGAGTATGTGGAAATGCAAGTGTCATCTGTGTAGTGCAGCTCAGCTACTGAGATTTGGGTGGCCCTGATTCTAAGTGCAGTTGCCATGGGTTGAACTGCTTTACTCTCACAGGAAGTTCCTTGGTGGAGAGGTGAAGTGTTATGGTGATAAAGACTACAAAAGGTTATTGTGGCAATGATTCAGTATTGTTTGACACCAGTCTTCACTGAGGTTGGTTACTATCATGTCTTTCATACAGTCATAGATGTAAGGAAGGTGTTACACAGTAATTCCCGTGGGATGGAGTTAATCATTTTAGTGAAGCCATGTATGATGACCAGTTCTGCTCTCCTGCATTTCTCTTGGATTTGTTGTGTTCATGTCCGCTGTGTCTCCAGCCGACTCCTTTCTAATGATCGGGGGTTGCTCTTTGGACACCAAGAAGAGGGGGCTGTGGAGGACCTTGAAATGACTTTCATTGTAGTGGATTGCAGGAAGACCCTTTTTGTATTGCCCCTATCCGAACTGTCTCCTTACTTGAATATGTTCACAATTACAGCATCCCTGAGTCTCCAGGAATATGGTTCCTTGGTACGGACATTGAGATCGTGGATTTGAGACTGAACTTCTACACCACTAAGTCTTATAAGTTGAAGGAGATATTGTCTACCCTGAGGTAATTTATTTTTTGAGCCAGGATATGGCCACCTTGACTTCTTACCAGTTAGAAATGCTGGCATGTCTCACCTGGGTATGCTGTAGTGGAATGGATCCAAGCGCACTCGCATCAAGGACAGATATTAGGCTGAGGAGGTCCTCAAGCTGTTCCTTCCAACAAATGAGGACTACTTTTCCGTCTCTGTGCTTGCCTTTGTCTCTGGTGCTTGGGTTCAGGGTCGGCAAACGCCTCTTATGATATCTATGAAGATTTCATACATGTCTTGACTGTTAGTGGGCTACTGAGCCTTCTGCACGCTTTCCACCCCCATCTTTTCTTTAGGTCATGTGCTTACTGATAATCCCCTGCCGTCAGTCAGGTGCCTGAAGAAAAATGCAGTTTCTTAATCTTGTGGTCACTCTGATCAAACCAGACTTGATGGTTCCTGTTTCCAGCATCCTCCCCACCCCCCCATGCCACACAGGTGTCAATCATGGTGGAGTGAACAGAAATCTACAGTAAATGCTGTAGTTTTGCAAGCTGTGTGTTGACAGGTGGTCTGTGAGAGCTCTCTGAGAAGAGCCTGTATTGTGGGGTCCTTGTAAGCTTTGATGTTGGTCAATTAGCAGCAACACTCCTCATGGCAAGCCACCACTGCTGATTTACTGAAGCATAATGTTCTGCCTCCTGATTAAGTGAGGCAAAACCGCTAAAAAAGCAAATAATTGTCCCAGTTACAAACTTACAATCAGGAGGGTGCCGCACCCTTCATCCTCCTTTTACAAATAACAAATATACATTTAAATGGACATCAAAGTGACTGAGTTTTCATACAGTAGTCAAGCCCCCTTTCAATCATTGTACCTAGCAGCAGCATGTTACTCTCACAAATCTTGTAGCTGATAAACCTTCGACAGTGATACTTCTAACTATGCAGCATATAGGTTTCATTAGAATCAAAATATTACTTGTTGTTAGATTAGAAAATTATTTTGCCTCATTCTGGTCTCTGTGGATACCCAAGGTTAATTCTACCTTCAGCAGCCATATTGCTCCCAATATGATACAAGCATAAAATGTAGAAGTGGGAGAAGGCTACTTGGCCCCTCATGCTTGCTCTGCCATTCAAAATACCATGCCTGATCTCTCACCTCAGCACCACATTCCTTTAGTTGCACTGTATCCCTCTGTTTCCCCTTATTGTTTTTCTCCTGATTTCTGTCTTTAATATACTCAGAAAATTCAGTTCCAGAGTCCAGTCCTCAATGGTTGGTCTCTTATTCTGAGGCCACAACCCCTGATTCTAGATTCACCAGCCAGGGGAAACGTAGGCCTCGGCGCTGCAGTTCCTTCACGACACAAGGCGGGATGTGAGTGGCTGCAGGCTACAGGGAATAGAAACCAGAGCCTTGCTAAAGGACACTCCTGAGAGTGTTCTGACTGCTCCTGCATCTTTGCAAGTGTCTTTCACTCTGTATCTGATCAGCGGACCTTGGAAATGGTTAAAAAAACAACAGGCAAACAAAATAATGAATTGATATTGATAAACAACCTAGGTAAATTAATTCAAACATTAACATTAATAACATAAAGATTTCAGAAAAGCCCTTACTATTTTAGTGAAGATCAGCAGTTCCGCTGCAGGGACTGTGCTGCTCTGAATGTTGGTTTATTATTGTAACACGTACCGAGGTACTGTGGAAAAACTTTGTTTACATCTCACCCATACAGATAATTTCATAAGGGTTAGGGTTAGTGGTCTAGAGGTCTGTTCTGACAAGGGGTTCCACTCCTGAGATGTTAATTGCATCCCTTTCTGCAGGTACTGCTGGGCCTGCTCATTGCATCTAGTTTTTACTGTTTTTATTTAACATAGAAATTATATCAGTATCTGCAGAGCTGCAGCTGGTATTGGTGTGGAGTCCAGAGGCAGGGAAAGAGCTTTTCTCTGCTGAACTGCAACCGGGCCTATTATTGCCATTTATTTTGATTCGGGGGTTCTGTAATCTGTTGTAAATTCACAAGTTGTCGTTAATCCCTGACAGTCATGCGATATATTGCAACAGCACAGAGACAATTATCCTGTCCCAAAAAAAGAAAAGTTATGAGTGCATGTGGCTTTGAAAGGCACTGACTCGAAATTGTTCACTTAAAATTACTTTTTAAACATTCAAAAGAAAGTTGGTGCAAAATTTGAACATGGAACATAGAAGAGCAAACACAATATAAGCACTTCAGCCCACAATGTTGTGCCAACCTTTTATCTGAATCCAAGATCAGTTTAACCCCTCCTTCCTACACAGCCCTCCACTTTACTATTGAATCCTGAGTGGAAGTGTTATGGATACTGCCAATATGCTTCGACCTCAAACATTGCTGCTACCCTGCATATTTGGGAGGTGAATGGTGCCTAATGCTATTCTGACATTGCCCTGGAATGCAGCATATGTGGGAGATTAAACAAGGGGTTCATAGCAGAGGAAGTGGTTCAAATAGGGCAGAGTATTGGTATGTGTCGGCTCTCTGTTGGAGGTTTCATCTGCCATGATGCTCAAGCAGCCTGAAACTCAGTGAAAATATTATGTGAGGAACTTGGTGAGGATGTGTGAGGTTTCTTTCCTCCCACAGATACAACTTGACCTGTTGAGTTCTTCCAGCAGATTGTTGCTTCGGTTTCCAGTATCTATAGTCTCATGTGTCTCCAGTGTGCGAGGAGTCTTCACGTCTCAAAATCTGGCTCCATCAGCAGCCTGATCTTGAACTTCAGAGCACGTGACTGTGGTTATTTGTTTGTGAGTTGGAGCTTTGCCAGTTTGGAGTTGCAGACATTTTTAGTGCTTTACACTTTGTTGTTCATTGTCCTATAAGTGTAGAGGCCTGAACCATAATCCATTCTCTTTTACCGGCCACCAATAGATAGCTTTCTGAGTTGTTTCCCCTGTAGTGCAGGGCAGAAATTAACAATGCATGCATTGCTTTATGTACTTGACATGGTAACTCTGCCCTTTATCCAAAAGAAATTCCGCTCCCTCACAGTTCAGCTGGGATATGATAAAAGACAGGAAGTCACTCTTGTGAAAACTCTCCTGAGTGTGATATGACGACCACAACAGTTCTCCATTTAACAGTCAAGCATGAAACCATCCCCTGTCCATCATAAACCCTGTTATGTTACTTCTATTTAAACGTACCATGGGTTAACAGTAAAGAATCATATTTCTGGAAGAATTAGAGAACTTATATTTACAGTAATAAACACACGTCTTAACCAAGCCACGTGCTGGAACATTCTGGCAATCCCGCGCATGCTCAGTGCTCTGTCCAATCATGTACTGGCACATCATTGCACGTGATATCACCACATCTTCCTTTCCTTAAAAAGAAAAACAAGTACCATTAACCAATAAACAAATCTATATTAGCTAACTGAAACTCTGAGGTTGGCTCTTCGCTATCTGAGCCATGACTCTTCCTGTGCTGCTTCTTTTCCTTCTTCTTTTCTGCTTTAAGCTTTTCTTTATGTATCTCAACGAAACTTTTTGGTATACTCTCACATGCCTCTTGGTTAGAATCTGGAATTTCAGGTAAGCAGTTTGCACTAACTTCCTCAGCAATCTGCTTCCCTGCTTCTGTTTGGACTGTATCTTTCCTAATTCCTTCCACTTCCATTTGTAATGAAATACGAATCTTCTTTTCTTCATCTAATTCATTCACTAACTGTGTAATCTCTTTTTTATGCTGAGATTTCATTATTTTAATACAACTTCTCAATTCCCTCACTTGTGCTTTCACTTCTTCCTTATCCTGTGCCCACTGTGAGCGTTCTTGCTCTAGCCAGTGATTAGACTGAATCTCATATTCTCTCAGTGTCTCTTTCATTATGACTTGCATTGAAGCTACCTCCGCCTCCCATCACTTTTACATATCATCAATTGCCTCCTGTTTGGTCACCTCAGACATTGCAGCTACTGCTTTTATATTCTCCATGTCAGCATTTTCATAAAGTGCATCTATATAAAATTCCTCATGTTCATCTTCAATCACTGCATTTACTTGCTTCATTTCATTTTCCTTCTTTCTATTTCTACAACAGCGCAAAAAATGATTAATCTTGCCACAGTTGCAGCAAATTTTGCCATATACGAAACACTGATTTGGGCGATGTTCCCAAGCACAGCAACCACATGACTTTTTCCTCTCAAATGCTGTCTTGCTCCCTGTCGGTTTTGTCAATGTATTATTATATTTCTTGATATATTCGTGCTTTTTTACAGCGTTTACATTATAATTTTCAACAAAAAGCTCTTCAGCCTGTGACATTATGGTTTCAGAAGCTTTGCAGAGAACGAAAGATTTTTCAAAATTTAAATCTTGCTCTCTCAACAGCCTTTCATTCAGTGCATTACCTTGAATACCACAAACTAGTCTATCCTTAATAAAAGAGTCTGTGACCAATCCAAACTCACACATTCTACTACGTTTTCTTAACTCAGTCACATCCTGGTCAACTGTTTCAGTAGCTCTTTGCGCACATGTGAAGAATATAAATCGCTCATATGTTAAATTACGCTTAGGTATATGAAATACTTCAAATCTGTCCATTATCAACTTTAAATTGAAATTATCTCCATTTTCAAAGACAAAATTATTATATACCTGTACCTCTTTAACCCCACCTGACTGCCATTGCCTAGGGTGAATAGCCGTCGACCCCCGCCAAACAGTGTAAACGCTTGGTGCGGATACAGTGTGAGACCCCAGATATCAGCAGCGACACCAATATCAAACAATAGACAAAGTGCGAGTAACGAAATATACTTTATAGCAATTCGTAATGATGGGTTAGTAGAAACAACTAAAAGAAAAGGCGCCAAATAAGTAAATTTATCAGTTTTGTGCACATAATATTTTAATACGTTGGAGCTCATGCCTCTGAGTCCATCCACAACGCCCTTCTGAGACTTTGGCCACCATCTGAACCGCTGAAGTCCGGTATCTGCTGCCCTGGAAATGCGGTCCGTTCCCGCACGTCTGTCCTCTCCGCTCACCTCCCGAAAAGCCCGCGATCCTCAGGTCAGCCACACATACAAGATAGCATAACATGACTTCCATTGGCTAGCAAGCAAATACAATTTCCATTATCACTAATTATAACCTAAACATGCTGCCACAGAGAACCCCTTACTCAGCACTTAACAGTACGAGAAGCCATTTTGTAATAAGCAATTAACAGGTAACAGTCCATGTAATATTACTGAGAACCCTACGTTCTCCCCCCATTGAATTAAGTCATGCCCTCATGACGTTCAAATAATTTGCTATCCCTTCCTGCAGAACACACAGCCCAATCCACGTGCAGAAAGCAGTGACATAACTCCCCAAAACAGTAGTGAGGGAGAGCTGCGTAGTGTCAGCCTCACTCTCTCTTCCCAATTCCCATCTGGATCCAGTGGCAAGACAGATTCGAGGCGGCTGGAGATGGGACTAGGCATACTGGATGACCAGGACGTCTTCTGTGTCTTGTCCTGCTCTACACGTTCCACGACAATTGCAGAGACTGCCTTCTTGACTGTTGGACCTTCCATTGGTCTTGTCCGCTCAATCCGCCCGAGTCTGTCTTAAGACCTACGTACCCCCTCTTCTAACTCTTCTGCCTCGGACACTACAGGGGATCCTTTGAAACTACAAGGTGAACCCTCTCCCAAGCAGTCACCCAAGCCCCTCGGCACCTCGGAACCATCTACCTCTGGTTCAGGCCCTACATCCTCACTTTCAGCACCCTGCGGTACCATGGACTGCTGCTCACTAGCCCCTCTTACCCTGTCTAACCCAGTGGGGGAAAGGCCAGGAGTCTCTTCCGTCATTACGGGAGCATCAGTAGACGGCAGAATGTACCAACCATCCCAGTCATCATCCTCCGAATTAGTATCCCTCACAGGGGCTGGGCCCGGGCCAGTCTCTCCCGGGCTAGGCACGTCCTCCATCCTGCGGGGACGCAGAGTCCTGGTCCTGGGTGTAGCCGCCTCTTCAGGCTTCTGCTCTACCTGTACATCTTGCCCCAGGAGCAACAGGTGATTCCGATGGAGAACCTTTACAGGCCCCTTTCCATCTTTGGGCCGCACCCGGAAAACCAGTAGGTTTGGCATCTGACTTTCCACCACATAGGGCGTGGCTGCTCCGCGATCAGCCAACTTGTGTTTTCCAGGTAATCCCAGATTCCTGATGAGGACTCGGTCTCCCGGTAGGAGTTGAGAGGACTTTACTTTCTGGTCATACCTCCTCTTATTTTCCCGATTCTGCCGGGCGGCTGCCTCCCCGGCCAACTCGTAAGCTCTTTTCAGTTCTTTCCTCATATCAGACACATACTTCAAGTAAGGCTTCGGTGACACCTCACCCGCATCAGTCCCGAAACAAAGGTCAATGGGCAACCTTGCCTCTCGCCCAAACATAAGATAATAGGGCGAGTAACCAGAAGCTTTGTTGCATGTACAGTTGTAACAGTGAACCAGGTGCCCAATATGTCGATCCTAACGATTCCCTTTGCTGATCTCCAGAGTCCCGAGCATGTCTCGCAGCGTCTAATTAAACCTTTCCGGCTGGATGATAGGAGGTAGTGCTTGATTTCTCAACCCCCCAGCATGCCCAGTAACTCATACATGAGCTTACTCTCAAAAGGTAAGACCCTTGACTGTGTGGAGGATCAGAGGGATCATGGTGTCCGAGTCCATAGGACATTCAAGGCTGCTGCGCAGATTGACTCTATGGTGCATTGACCATCAATCGTGGGATTGAGTTAGGAGCTGAGAGGTAATGTTGCAGCTATATAGGACCCTGGTCAGACCCCTCTTGGAGTACTGTGCTCAGTTCCGGTCGCCTCACTGCAAGAAGGATGTGGAGACCATACAAAGTGTGCAGAGGAGACTTACAAGGGTGTTGCTTAGATTGGGGAGCATGCCTTATGAGAATAGATTGAGTGAACTCGGCCTTTTTTCCTTGCAGCGATGGAGGATGAGAGGTGACCTGATAGAGGTATATAAGATGATAAGAGGCATTGATCGTGTGGATAGTCAGAGGCTTTTTCCCAGGGCTGAAATGGCTAGCATGAGAGGGCACAGTTTTAAGGTGCTTGGAAGTAGGTACAGAGGAGATATCAGGGGTAAGTTTTTTACGTAGAGAGTGGTGAGTGTGTGGAATGGGCAGCTGGTGACGGTGGTGGAGGCGGATACGATAGGGTCTTTTAAGAGACTCCTGGACAGGTATATGGAGCTCAGAAAACTAGAGGGCTATGGGTAAGCCTAGGTAGTTTCTTAGGTAAGGAGATGTTTAGCACAGCTTTGTGGGCTGAAGGGCCTGTATGGTTCTGTAGGTTTTCTATGTTTCTAGTTATTCCCAGCTCCATGTTTTTATTTCAATTAGTTTTTATGTTCTGGAGTTTCAAAACATAACAGCGGTGATGAAGTTTTAAACAAACCTGAGACGACAACCTACCTGTTGAAGCGCAGCAAGACGTTCGAGTTTAAAAAATTGCAGCACTTTTTTTTCTTTGCAAGAGGAGAAAGGTGTTTAATCTAAAAAAGGCAGAGAACAGACAAATTCACGGATTCAAAAACAGTGAGTATCAGATGATAATAATCATAAATAAAAGAAAAAGCAGAACTGGCTGGCTACATCAGAAAGATAGATGCATTCAATTGCATAATAAATAACTGGAATATGTATACTGAGCGATTTGAACTGCATTTTGAAGCAAATGAACTAGCCAGTGAGAAGCAGGTGCTAGTTTTGCTGTGTGCATTGGGTTTAATGGCATACAGTTTGCTTAGAAGTTTGACTGCTCCAACCAAACCAGCTGAAGTGAGCTTTGCTGATATTGTGAAATTAATGCAGGAACATTTAGAACCAAAACCATTGTTGATTACAGAATGCTTTAGGTTTCATAAGCAGAATCAAAGGAAGGGGAATCTGTGCCAGCATACAAGGTTAAATTGAAGAAAATTGTCTGAGCATTGCCAGTTCAATGATGGGCTTAATTATACACTGAGGGATTGTTTAATTTGGGAAATCTTACAAGAAGACATTCAAAAATGGGTTCTAACTGAAGCACATCTTACATTTATTAGAGCATTTGTAATAGTTCCATCAATGGAAGCAGTAGACAGAGACGCAATTGAGTTGCAGTCAAAAATGAAATTCAGCATGAACAAACCTGTAACATCTAAACAGAAACTAGCCCAGCTGAACAAATCGTGTTACCATTGTGCTGGGGACTCACATACACCAGAACAATGTAGGTTTAAAGATGAAGCTTGCAGAAAAGCAACAAAGAAGAACACATAAAGAGAACAAGTCAGGCTGACAAAAATAAACACAGGGAGGAGAAAAAGATAAAAAGTCAAGTTGCAGTTTCTCAAAGAGCACTAATCTGCATGCTGTTGATGAAAACTACGATAATGATGAGAGTGACACAGGACTGACTAGCCTTGAGGTTTACTGTCTGAAAACTAACAACACACAGTCAATATGACTTGCACTAGAAGTGAATGACAAACTAATTAAAATGGATTTAGACACTGAATCTTTTGTTTCAATCATTCCACAAAATGAGTTTGATCGAATTCAAAGATGCTGAACTGAATCCTACAGATATCCAGCTAACTATCTATAATGATGAGAAGTTAACTTCTGTGGGATTGACATTTGCAACAGAAATAGAAAAACCAATAAGCCACACAGGGATCATATGGTGGTAAAACAGGACGACCAGCATCGTAGGGCGGCGATTGGCTTAGACAACAACAACTTGATTGGAGATCCATCCACCATTTGCATGCCACTTCCCCTGCAACCAAGTCAACTTGTTTATCCTGGCTTTGTGTTTTTATTTTGATTAGTTTTTGTGTTTTGCAGTGATGGCTGCGCTCTCTGGTCACAACCTCACCAAATTCTTCAGGAGACAGCTAAAGAGCCAGATCGCTCAGCCTGAAAAGACATAATCAAAATAGAAATTACAGGCTGTAATTGACTGAGTTCAGAAGGAGCACATGTAAAAGAAGAAAGAAGTAATTTTGTGAACTGTCTGTAGGATGTTGCTGTTGACCACAGGTGCCATCTTGACTCACTTACTAAAAGTTACAAAATAAATAAATAGTGCAAAAGACGAATAATGCAGCAGTGTTTTTGGGTTCATGGACCATTCTGAAATTTGATGGTGGAGGAAAAATGTTGATTGTGTATTTTTAGGATTCTCTACATCCTCTCCAATGGTAGTAATGTGAAAAGAAAATATACCAGATAATGAAGGTCTTCTTGAAGGGAGGGCTTTGATGGAACTGGCTGAGTCTACAGTCTTCAAACCTCAAATAAAATATATCCACTCGCATGCCTTCTCCATGATTGTATGTTGGGCCCAGGACGGATTCTTCAAGATGTTGACACCAGGAACTTAAAACCATATACCATATAACAATTACAGCATGAAAATAGGCCCTCTTAACCCTTCTAGCCCATGCCGAACTCTTACTCTCACCTAGTCCCACTGACCTTCACTCAGCCCATTACCCTCCATTCCTTTCCTGTCCATATACCTATAAAATTTAACTTTAACTGACAACATCAAACTGCCTCAACCACTTCTGCTGAAAGCTCATTCCACACAGCTACCACTCTCTGAGTAACGAAGTTCTCCCTCATGTTACCCCTAAACTTTTTCCCTTTAACTCTCAACTCATGTCCTCTTGTTTGAATCTCCCCTTCTCTCAATGGAAAAAGCCTATCCACGTCAACTCTATCTATCCCCCTCATAATTTTAAATACCTCTATCAAGTCCCCCCTCAACCTTCTACACTCCAAAGAATAAAGTCCCAACTTGTTCAACCTTTCTCTGTGACTTAGGAGATGAAACCCACACAACAATCTAGTAAATCTCCTCTGTGCTCTCTCAATTTTATTGACATCATTCCTATAATTTGGTGACCAGAACTGTACACAGTACTCCAAATTTGGCCTTACCAATGCCTTATACAATTACATCCCAACTCCTGTACTCAATGCTCTGATTTATAAAGGCCAGCATACTAAAAGCTTTCTTCATCACCCTACCCACATGAGATTCCACCTTCAGGGAACTATGCACCATTATTCCTAGATCCCTCTGTTCTGCTGCATTCTTCAATGCCCTACCATTTATCATGTATGTTCTATTTTGATTAGTCCTACCAAAATGCAGCATTAAACTCCATCTGCCATCTTTCGGCCCACTCTTCTAAGTGGTCTAAATCTCTCTGCAAGCTTTGAAAACCTACTTCATTATCCACAACTCCACCTATCTTAGTATTTTCTGCATACTTACTCATCCAATTTACCACCCCATCATCCAGATCATTAATATATATATGACGAACAACATTGGACCCAGTACAGATCCCTGAGGCACACCACTAGTTTCTGGCCTCCAATCTGACAAACAGCTATCCACCACTAGTTCCTGACATCTCCCATCCAGCCACTGCTGAATCCATTTTACTACTTCAATATTAATATCTAATGATTGGACCTTCCTATCTAACCTTCCGTGTGGAACCTTGTCAAAGGCCTTACTGAAGTCCATATAGACAACATCCACCACTTTACCCTCGTCAACTTTCCTAGTAACGTCTTCAATAAATTCAATAAGATTTGTCAAACATGACCTTCCACACACAAATCCATGCTGACTGTTCCTAATCAGACCCTGTCTATCCAGATTATTATATATACCATCTCTAAGAATACTTTCCGTTAATTTACCCATCACTGATGTCAAACTCACAGGCCGATAATTGCTAGGTTTACTCTTAGAACCCTTTTTAAACAACGGAACAACATGAGCAATATGCCAACCTTCCGGCACCATCCCCATTTCCCATTCCTCTGACACCATCCCCGTTTCCCAATCCTCCGGCACCATCCCCATTTCCCAATCCTCCGGAACCATTCCCGTTTCCCATTCCTCCGGCACCATCCCCATTTCCCAATCCTCCGGAACCATGCCCATTTCCCAGTCCTCCGGCACCATCCCCGTTTCCCAATCCTCCGGAACCATCCCCATTTCCCAATCCTCCGGAACCATCCCCATTCGAAGCCACTCACCTTTCCATGGCTGATCCCCCGATGAGGACTGGTGTGTATTCTTCTAACTTTCCCTTCCTGAAGATCCACATGGTCTCGCTGACACTGGGTGTGAAGTTGTTATTGCAGCTTCACTCAACCAGCTGACATATCTCACTCCTGTACGGCTCCTTATCGACATCTGAGATTCTGCCAACAACAGTAGTATCATCGGTAATTTATAGATGGCATTTGTGTTGTGCTTAACCATACAGTCATGTGTGTGGAGAGAGTAGAATAGCGTGCAAGAGTGCATCTGTGAGGTATACATTTATTGATTGTCGTTGAGGATGAGATCTTATTATTGATCTGCTTTGACCATGGTCTTCCGGTGAGGAAGCTGAGAATCCAGTTGCAGAGGGAAATATGGAAGCCCAGGTTTTGAAGTTTATTTATTAGTACTGAGGGGATGATGGTGTTGAATGGCGATCTGTAATCAATAAAGCAGCAGTCTGACATCTGTTTTACTGGTGTCTGGATGGCCGAGGCTGAGTGGAACCAATGAGATTGTGTCCACTGTAGACCTGCTGAGGCTGTCAGCAAATTGTAGAAGGGCCAGGTCCTTGCTCAGGCAGGAATTAATTCTAGTCATGACCAAACTGTCAAAGCATTTCATCACAGTAGATGAGAGTGCTTCCGTGGATAGTAGTTGAAGCAGGTCACCCTGGTCTTCTTGGACACTAGCGTAATTTATACCTTTTTGAAGCAGATGGGGACATTTGACTAGAGCAGTGAGAGGCTGAAGATGTCCTTCAACACTAGAGCTGGATGTTTAATACCCTGCCAGTCATACCATGAGGACTGACACTTTGCGAGGTTCACCCTCCTGAAGGTTGCTCTGATGTCAGCCTCCAAGACAGAGATCATAGAGCCAACGCACGCTATGGGGATCTGCACGAGTGTCGCGTACTTCCCCTTTCAAAGCATGTATAAAAAGCATGAGTTCATTGCGGAGTGAGGTATCACAGCCAATAATGCTGTTAAGTTTCACCTGATTAAAAATTAATGGCTTGCAAACCCTGCCACAGCTGTTATGCATCTTATTGTGTCTCGAACTTCACACAGAATGGCCTTATGACTCCCACAATGACCTTTTCTAGTTTGTGCTTGTAGGGTTCTGGATGGCATTATCACTCACGCAATGGCCGTTCATAGTTTGACATTTGCCAGGGTGGAATGTACACTATCGCTTAGATAATGGGGGAGAATTGCTCCGGCAAGTAGGACAGATGGCACTTGACCACCAGATGCTCCAGACTCGGCAATTGAGACAGTACTGCCACGTCTGTATATACTTTCAGATCTCTGATCAGCACAGTACTTGATTAGGCTCCCCCTTCTGGGTTTAATTAGCAAATTATAGGGCACATGATATAGTTATTCGTACACACTGTGAAATTTTTTGATGTAGAATTAGTCCAATATGCATTAGATACTAACAAGAGAAAATCTGCAGATGCTGGAAATCCAAGCTACACACTGCTAGAGGAATTCAACAGGCCAGGCAACATCAATGGAAAAAGTGCAGTTGATGTTTCAGCCCGAAATTGCATAAGATACTAATTTAGATGTACCACCCTCTGTTTTTGCTTGTCATTGGATGGGTGATGCATCAATTCTCAGGTTAATCAATGCTATTTTTAATATTTTAAAATGTTTAATGGCTCTGCCACACTCATTGTGTCATAATCATTGAAAATACAGCATGGAACAGGCCTCTTGGCCCATGAGGTCTGGGTTAACCATCACCACCCATTTACACAAATCCTTTCTGCATTTCTTATTTTACTACCTTAGTGCACCACCATTATTAGAGAGAAGGTTCTTGGGAAACTGAAAGGTCTGCACTATTCTTATTGTACTTCCATTACTAGGGAGAAGGTTCTTGGGAAACTGAAGGGTTTGAGGTAGATAAGTCACCTGGAGCAGATGGTCTACACCGCAGGGTTCTGAGAGAGATGGCTGAAGATATTGTAGAGGCATTAGTAATAATCTTTCAAGAATCACTAGACTCTGGAATGGTTCAGGAAGACTGGAAAATCGCAAATGTCATTCCACTCTGCAAGAAGGGAGCGAGGCAGAAGAAAGGAAATTATAGACCAGTTAGCCTGACCACAGTGGTTGGGGAGATATTGGAGTTTATTATTAAGGATGAGGTTTCTGCGTACTTGGAGGCAAATGATAAAAGAGAACACAGTCAGCATGGTCTCTTCAGGGGAAAATCTTGCCTGACAAATCTGTTGGAATTCTTTGAAGGAATAACAAGCAGAATAGACAAAGGAGAATCACTTGATGTTGTGTACTTGGATTTTCAGAAGGCCTTTGACAAGGTGCCACACATCAGGCTGCTTAACAAGCTGCAAGCCCATGGTACTACAGGAAAGATTCTAGCGTGGATAAAGCAGTGGCTAATTGGCAGGAGGCAAAGAGTGGGAATAAAGGGAGTCTTTTCTGGCTGGCTGCCGGTGACTAGTGGTGTTCCACAGGGGTCTACGTTGGGATGACTCCTTTTACATTGTATGTCAATGATTTGGATGTTGGTATTGATGGCTCTTTTGCAAAGTCTGCAGATGATATGAAGATAAGTGGAGGGGCAGGTAGCTTTGAGGAATTAAAGAGTCTACAGAAGGACTTAGACAGATTAGGAGAATGGTCAAAGAAATGGCAGATGGAATTCAGGGTTGGGAAGTGTATAGTCATGCACTTTGGTAGAAGGAGTGAAAGGGTTGACAATTTTTTAAATGGAGAGAAAATACAAAAAAACTGAGGAGCAAAGGGACTTAAGATTCCTTGTGCAGGATTTCCTAAAGCTTAATTTGCAGGTTGAGTTGGCAGTGAGGAAGGCAAATGCAATGTTAGCATTCACTTCAAGAGGAGAAGAATATAAAAGCAAGGATATAATGTTGAAGCTTTATAAAGCATTGGTAAGGCCTCACTTGGAGTATTGTGAGAAGCTTGGGCCCCTTATCTTAGAAAGGATGTGCTGAAACTGGAGAAAGTTCAAAAGAGGTTCACGAAAATGATTCCAGGATGAAACAGCTTTTCAAATGATGAGCGTTTGATGGCTCTTGGCCTGTATTCACTGGAATTCAAAAGAATAAGGGGTGTCATATTTGAAACCCAACGAATGGTGAAGGACCTTGAAGGAGTGGATGTGGAGAGGATGTTTTCTATGGTGGGAGAGTCTAAGACCAGAGAACACAGCCACAGAATAGAGGGACATCCTTTAAGAATGGAGATGAGAAGGAATTTCTTTCGCCAGAGAGTGGTGAATCTGTAGATTCTTTAGCACAGGCAGCTGTGGAAGCCAAGTCTTCAAGTCTTTATGTATATTTAAGGCAGAGGTTGACAGATTTTTGAGTGGTCAGGACATGAAGGGATATAGGGAGAAAGCAGGAGATTGAGGAGATTGGGGCTTAGGGGAAATTGGATCAGCCTTGAAGAAATGGCGGAGCAGATTCAATGGGCTAAATGGGCTACTTCTGCTGCTAATGGTCTTATGGCTTTACTCATTTTAGTAATTTTACATAACTTTACATCTTTGCACTGTACTGCTGCTGCAAATTCACATATTTCACTTCATTTAAGTCAGTTATAACAAATCTCATTCCTACATTAATCCCATTTTCTATTCTTCCATTCATTCCCCCAGAATCTACCATTCCCCTCCACATGAAGAGCAAATTACAGTAGCCTATCAACCGATCAGCTCTCACGGTTTTAGGATAGGGAAGGAAACTGGAGCATCTGGAAGAATTTCGTGGGAGAATTTCAGGGAGAATGTGCAAACTCCACACAAACCTCACCTAAGATCGCAAATGAGACAACACCTCTACTAAATGCGCCATTGCACCATCCTGAAAAAGTAGTTTCGAATAAGCATGGAAAAATGCAAACACCATTAAAGCATAAAAAGTCTGCGACTGAAAGAAGACTAATTTCAAAAAGGTGAAAAGCAATTAAATGGATTGGGATCAGGAATTTGTAGTTAAAGTCATAAATCAACAATGGGAAACCTTCAACAAGAAGTAATTTGGAAGCAAAATAGCTACATATAATTCTACATATGAGAAAAGGATAACCATCCATGAACTTCACCGTCTAAAGACCAAAGATATGAAGGTTGAAATGAAAAAGTATTATGACAAGTGAGATCCATGATATCCATGTAAAGAATACAAAATGTAGAAAGTACAGAAAACCTAAAAACAAAGAAACACTGTACTGGGCAAGAAGAGCACAGAAGTAAGTTAAAGACTAAGATAAAATGAATCACAGACGACTTACAGTACATAGTTCTAAAATGGAAGTCAGGGGAATGGCAGGTACAAAAATAAGATAGTCATGTGGATGCAGAGAACATGACCAAGAAACTAAATTAGTATTCTGCATCTGTCTGCATTAGAGAATGGCAGTGCCACAGTACAAGAGGAGTTGTAAAAAAAATCATTCAATAAAAAATTACACAGATTAAGAGGAAATAATTAGAATTTTGTTAATGCTTAAGTAGAAAAGTCAGCTGACCCAGATTAAAAAGAATAAAAATAGCAGATACTTGTTTTACAATTTTAAATATACAAAGTGTTCCCAGAGGTTTACAAATACCATTTATCTTTCAAGGTTATCTTATCACTAGTGTTGAGGAAGCTTTTCTTTAACAATATTATGTGGCAGAATGAATTGAACTTGAAAAGTATATTCTGATAAATGAAAGACAAAATTATTTGTCAAAGAAAAATTATATATAATATCTGTATCGAGTTATTTGAAGAAGTAGCAGAAAGTGTTGATGAAGGTTATGTGATTAATGTCTCCAACAAAAGGCAACTGTCAATTCTGGTAAGATGGTGGCGCGCTTGGATGAAGCAGCTTCTATGGGCTTACCGCACGACACAGAGCTTACGTTGCCAGTAATCAGCAGGAGCTCAAGAACTGCAGCTACGATCTATGCAAAGTCATCAAGGCAGCGAGACAACAACACAGGGACAAGATTCAGACTCAACTCTCTACCAACAACACACGCAGCTTATGGCAAGGTCTGCACACCATCACAGACTTCAAAGCTAAACGCAGTGGAGTTTACAACATTGCTGCCTCTCTCCCAGATGAGCTAAACCATTTATACACTCGATTCATTATTGCCAACACTGAGGCCCTGAGGAGACCTACAGCTGAAGTACGCAGGTGTTTCCAACAAGTGGACAGTCGCAAGGCTGTGGGACCGGACGGCATCCCAGGGCAGGTACTCAGGGTGTGCACGGCACAACTGGCAGGTGTGTTTACAGACATTTTTAATCTCATCCTCTCCCAGTGTAGAGTGCCCTCTTGCTTCAACCATCTACCATTGTTCCAGTACCTAAAAAGACCAAAGTAATATGTTTGAACGACTGGTGTCCTGTCGCACTTACCTCAGTAATAAGCAAAAGCTTTCAGAGGCTGGTCAAGGGCTACATCTGCAGCTTGCTACCACCCACACTGGACCCCCTACAATTCACCTACCGTCACAACCGATCGACAGATGACGCAATAGCTACAGCTCTACACACTGTCTTTACACAACTGGAGAAGAGGGATGCTTAAGTGAGAATGCTGTTCTTGGACTACAGTTCAGCATTCAACACCATATTTCCCTCCAGGCTCAACAAGAAGCTCAAAGACCTCAGCCTTTACCCTGCTTTGTGTAGCTGGATCCCGGACTTCCTGTCAGATCGCTGGTGGCTGGTAAGAGTGGGCTCCCTCACCTCCACCCCTATGACCCTCAACACAGGTGCCCCTCAGGGCTGTGTCCTAAACCCCTCCTTTACTCTCTGTATACCCATGACTGTGTTGCCACCCACAGCTCCATTCTGCTGATTAAATTTGCGGATGCCACTACGTTAATTAGCCTAATCTCAAATAATAATGAGGCAGCCTACAGAGAAGAATTCATCACCCTGACATAGTAGTGTCAAGAAAATAACCTCTCCTTCAATGTCGCAAAAACAAAGGAGTTGGTTGTAGACTACAGGAGGAATGGCTAACCCCTATTGACATCAATGGATCTGGGGTTGAGAGGGTGAACAGCTTTAAGTTCCTCGGTATAAACATCACCGAGAACCTCACGTGGTCTGTACATACCGGCAGTGTCGTGAAAAAAGCACAACAGCACCTCTGTCACCCCAGACGGTTGAAGAAGTTTGGTGTGGGTGCCCAGATCCTAAGATCTTTCTACAGGGGCACAATTGAGAGCATCCTGATTGGCTGCATCACTGCCTGGTATGGGAACTGTACCTCCCTCATTCGCAGGACTCTGCAGAGAGTGGTGCAGACAGCCCAGCACATCTGTAGGTGTGAACTTCCCACTATTCAGGACATTTACAAAGACAGGTGTGTAAAAAGGGCCTGAAGGATTACTGGGGACCCGAATCACCCCAACCACAAACTGTTCCAGTTTACCATCTGGGAAACGGTACCGCAGCACAGAAGCCAGGACCAATAGGCTCCGGGACAGCTTCTTCCACTAGGCTATCAGACTGATTAACTCATGCTGACACAACTGTATTTCTATGTTATATTGACTATCCTGTTGTATATACTATCCATCATAAATGGCTATTTCGCACATTTAGATGGAGACGTAACATAAAGATTTTTACACCTCATGTATCTGAGGGATCTAAGTAATAAACTCCATTCAATTCAACCAAAGATGTTATTGCCTTTCTGATCGCAAGACCCTGCTGGACATCAAGAACTGAGAGTACTGCAGGTAAACCCCATCAACGAGTAGCTAGTTGGTGGAGAAAGTGCAGCAGCTGGACTTGATGTGGATTGTGCTGCTATCTGCATCAGAGAGGCGTTGGCAAAAGTGGTGTGCAGTCTAAAAGCAAGTGATCGTCTTAGTCGCTTTTCCTATTATTGCAAGACCCCATTAGACATTGCTAATGTGGAATGCCACGTGTCCAATTCACTGACTTATTGGCGGATGGCAGGGGTGGTCGCCGGAAGAGCTGCGTGGCCCCAGTTGTAACGAGGTTTAGCCCTTAAGCTGCAGTGTCACCTACTTACAGCCACCCAGGGGAGAGGCACAGGAGTCCGTGTGTCCCTCCAGAGTGCCGAGGTGGTGTGACATGACATCAAGCTGGAGTCAGTGTTTGCTCTGCAGAAGACAAGCTGTACTGAGTTCAACTGCAGACTGCTGCAACATTCGTGGACTCAGAGTCTTGGACTGTATTTTTTTCATGTGTCTGTATCCTACTGATATCCTATATGTGCTATATGTGCCTTGTGGTTGTATAACTGTTGGCTCTGTATTTTGCAGCTTGGCTCTGGAGTTACACTGCTTTGTTTGGCTGTACTCATTGGTATTCATATATGGTTGAGTGACAATTAAACCTGAACTTTGAACTTCGAATCTAGCAAAAAATGGACAAGTTAACAATGTTACATGCAATTAGCTTAAAACTTATAGATGTGAAATTGTCTCAAGGACAAAACACAGACAGTAGTGGAGACAGTTCTTTATCAGATTGGAAGGAGCCAGAGAGTAATGGAGAACAACTTTGGTATACAGTATATTTGTTGCCTTGGACTCAGGTTGAAAGTACATGATAAAAAACATAAAAATGCAGCAACCAGTCAGCAGGATGGCAGCAGACTGCGGAATGAGGTGTCTATTCAGATGGCTCATGAATCTTGGCACGAAGTGTTGATGTAAGAAAGAAAAGCAGGATCAATCATCTTGAACCTGCTCTACATTTCAAAAATATCATGTTTACTCCTTCTTCCATCTCCCAGGCCCAAGGCCCTATATCATTTGTTTCCCTTTTGGCTTAGAAATTCAATCTATTTTTGTGTGCTACAATGTGATCCTACTTTATCTGAAAATCCAGCTCTTGCCTTGTTTTGATAGTTAGTGCACATGCAGTATATTTCCTGAAATGATAGCATGGTCCATTATGAGGGACAATAGAGGTTGCTGAGCTTGTTGAGTGATACTGAAGTTACTTGCATAAATATTTCTTGCACTTTATTGAAAAGCGGGTCTTGTTTTGGGCTGTGATGATGGTTCTAGCTGTGACGGATTCTTCCAGAAAATTGTAGGATTATTTTTTTTAATTCTGTTGACTTGGGTATATAAAACAAACTTTTAAAGTTTGCTAATGCTACCAAGAAATGCAGCAACCAATCAGCAGGAGGACAAACAAAATGTTGACGTGCACAGCTGCATGATCGATGAAATTTCACATGAAATACTGACATAAGAACTAAGAGCAGGTTCAGAGCATCTATCTCCTCCAATCTGCTCTTCCTTTCAGGAGGGATAGTCACTATGTGATTAGTTAAGAACCGCAGTAAAAATTCCAAAGCATCTTGGGATGCTATACTGCAGTAGGATTTTTTATTGCAGTGAGTTATTCTGATCTGATATGTATAACCTGAAAAATAGCGGAAATAAATGCAAAAAGATCCTTTACAAGCAGATTGGAAAATTACTTGAAGAGAAAAGGTACAAGACTATAATTAAAGAGCAGAGAAGGGAACCTAATTGTATAGTTGTTCCATAATGCTAGAACAGGCACAGAAGGCAAATTGTATTGTTATTCTGTATTTATTCATTTATTTGTTTGTTTGTTTATTTATTTATAGATACAGTGCAGAACAGGCCTTCCCCACCCAATAAGTGGCGCTGCAAAGCAACCTGCATATTTAATGTATTTATGATCAGAGGACAATTTACAATGACCAATTAACCTACTTTGGACTGTGAGAGGAAACCAAAGCAACTGGAGGAACCCCATGCTATCCCAGGGATAATGTATAAACTCTTTACAGACGGTATCAGAATTGAACTCTGAACTCTGGCGCACTGATCTATAATAAAGTCGTGCTCACCGCTACATGACCAGAGTGCCCATTTAATTTTAATCACTAATTATGATAAATTAGTGATATTCATAATGTGTTTCTCCTTTGACTTGTACTATAACTGTTCATGACAAGAAAATGTTTGGGTGTAATCGGCAATCTTTATCAAAATAAATTATACTTGCTGTAGGAATAAGACATTTTCATTCTTCAAAGCACAAAACAGTGCTGTAGACTCAAAATATTAATCAGTAAATGTGTCTACAGCTACTGAGACTTAGACAAAGACTTTGTGGCAAGTTAGTTACCATCTGCTACTCCAATAATCTTCCGCCATTTTGAGCACATTCTTGAGCATAATGGAATATTTTCAATTTGCTTTAGAACATAGAACATAGAATAGTACAGCACATAACAGGCCCTTTGGCCCACAATGTTGTGCCAACCCTCAAACCCTGCCTCCCATATAACCCCTCCACCTTAAATTCCTCCATATACCTGTCTAGTAGTCTCTTAAACTTCACTAGTGTATCTGCCTCCACCACTGACTCAGCCAGTGCATTTCACGCACCAACCACGCTCTGAATAAAAAACCTTCCTCTAATATCCCCCTTGAACTTCCCACCCCTTACCTTAAAGCCATGTCCTCTTGTATTGAGCAGTGGTGCCCTGAGGAAGAGGCGCTGGCTATCCACTCTATCTATTCCTCTTATTATCTTGTACATCTCTATCATGTCTCCTCTCATCCTCCTTCTTTCCAAAGTGTAAAGCCCTAGCTCCCTTAATCTCTGATCATAATGCATACTCTCTAAACCAGGCAGCATCCCGGTAAATCTCCTCTGTACCCTTTTCAATGCTTCCATCTCCTTCCTATAGTGAGGTGACCAGAACCGGACACAGTACTCAAGTGTGGCCTAAGCAGAGTTTTATAGAGCTGAATCATTACATCGCGACTCTTAAACTCTATCCCTCGACTTATGAGAGCTAACACCCCATAAGCTTTTTTAACTACCCTATCTACCCGTGAGGCAACTTTCAGGGATCTGCGGACATGTACCCTCATATCCCTCTGCTCCTCCACACTACCAAATATCCTACCATTTACTTTGTACTCTGCCTTGGAGTTTGTCCTTCCAAAGTGTACCACCTCACACTTCTCTGGGTTGAACTCCATCTGCCACTTCTCAGTCCACTTCTGCATCCTATCAATGTCTCTCTGCAGTCTTTGACAATCCTGTACACTATCTACAACACCACCAAACTTTGTGTCGTCTGTAAACTTGCCAACCCAGCCTTCTACGCCCACATCTAGGTCGTTAATAAAAATCACAAAAAGTAGAGGTCCCAGAATAGATCCTTGTGGGACACCACTAGTCACAATCCTCCAATCTGAATGTACTCCCTCCACCACGACCCCCTGCCTTCTGCAGGCAAGCCAATTCTGAATCCACCTGGCCAAACTTCCCTGGATCCCATGCCTTCTGACTTCTTGAATAAGCCTACTGTGTGGAACCTTGTCAAATGCCTTACTAAAATCCATATAGATCACATCCACTGCACTAGGTGATTGCAGCTACATCAATGTTGAGGAAGTTTGAGTCATCCAAAGCAAATCAGCTAGATTAGTTGTATTGAATTCAACACCCTAAACTTTCATTCCATCCGCCACTTAATTAATGCATTATCTGCAAAATTCACTTTGGTTACTCACCTAAGCTATTCTGAAAACACTTTCCAAACCTTTTAATCTAAACAATGAAGAACAAGAGTTGTAGGCACTTGCGAGCACCATAAACTACATATTCCTCTCCAAGCTGTATACCATTCTGACTTGAAGGCCTATCACAGGTCCTTAATTATTAGGGAGTCTAAGTCCTAAACTCTTTGCACAGCAACATATACAGTACTTTTACTCTATAGAAAGACTACATTTCTCAAATGCCATTAATGATGGCTGATACTACTGGCCTTACAGTGGGGGCCCAGATCCTAAGAAACAAATACATTAGATACTTGCTTTAATAAATATGATGTTCCCCTGTAATTCTGCTCTAGGCACCCCAATAATTTTTCATCAAGTCTACAGTCATTAAATATTTAACTTTGCTGCTCTCCGATGAACAAAGTCAAATTGCCCATTTGATGACTGTGCTCTTGTACTTCATGGGAAAGACTAGTGAAAACCAGACAGAGTCAATGGGCTTTTTCTCTATTGTCAATGGTTCCAAGGTTTGTTGGAAGCAGAGATTTGTCATCCACTTGCTCTATTGCCACCTTAATTTTAAGTTGTATTCTTGTACCACCTACGGTACATACAGTAAGGTTGGTTCTCAGGATAGGAGCACAGATTGTGTGCAGATTCTTGGGGCTGGTGGTGATGATGGTTGTGGAGGTGGCAAAGGTCATTGCTGAAAGGACACATTAAATGGAGAACAGAACTCCATTGGCTTTGGCACAAAGATTGCAACACAAAATATGGTTATCCCAGGTCACAGCTGTCATTCAACATGTCTTGTGAGGCCTGTGTACAAGAACACAGCCCACTGTTTCACAGGGAAATTTCCTTATATCTGATATTAAGGCAACTTCACTACTTTTTTATCTCAAAATGCTAGCAGCTTTTTACATGCAATTTTTAATAAAATATCTATTTCATTACTCAGGCTGCATCAAAGTTTATTATCAAGTACATAGACTATGTACAACTTTGAGATTTGTTTCCTTACAGGCTGCAACAAAACAAAGAAACCCAATAGAACCCAATAAAAAAAACAAAAGACTGTCAAACATCCAATGTGCAAAAAAAAAGAAACAAATCATGCAAACAGCTGGAATTCACAAAAGTCAGTCCACTGCCGCAAAGCCAGTCATCACCGTAGCCAATCCAGTAGTTGCAGGTGACATTAATCTATCAATAAGACAGCTTTGTAAATTGTGCATTGCCATGTCAACTCTGGTCTTACCCTATCAGAGATGTTCCCTCTGCTCAACCCTTCCCAACATTACACTCCCTAAAATTTAAAACTAACTTGTTTTCTCATTTTTCCAGTTTAGATGAAAGATTTTGACCTGAATTACTAACTCTGTTTCTCTTTCTACAGACACTGCCTAACCTTCTGGGCATTTCCTTTATTTTCAGTTCTTATTCCATGATCTTCAGAATCTGCAGTTGTTTTTCATGTGAACCTGGTCCAATATTGTCATGGGTGAACTAAAAGCCAGCAAAGACTTTGCAAGCAGTCTCTAATCACTACAGATGTCTTGCAGGGGTAATTGTAGGCTTCTTTGGTGCTCATTCAGTCATCTGCTTCCTTCTGTTTGTTTCTCAATTCATGCATCAAGAATGAAAAGAAGGCAATTGTCATAAGGAGATCTTTGTTGTTTTGCTATTGTTATAGGTCATAAATATTTGAAAGTATGTTGATGAGCAGAGGATTTCATGTTCTGGAAACTTGAGATGCAACTTGAGAGGTCCTTAAAACAAAAAGATCCCAGTAGCTAGATTTGTGATGTGTTGGTGAAAATGTCTAATGTTGCTGCTAGTGATGGAATTTTCAATTTTATATCATCTAATTTGTTGTCATGTCTTCATTACACAATAACTCCCACCTCGCAGACAATTCCATCAATACACATCTCCACTCCTATCCCACTAATAATGGGAATTATGATATAAGGTAAACATGGAATAGGCCTGTTGGAACTGAGCATGCACCGCCACTACCACTTATTCCTCCTGTGACAAAGAATAAACGTGGTGTCAGTACTTATTGATTATGATACAGCACGGACTAGGCCCTTCCAACCCTTTAAGCTGTGTTGCCCAGCAATCCCCTGATTTAATCATGCTTGATTATGGGACAATTTACAATGGCCAATTACTCTACCAATTGGTACGTCCTTGGACTGTGAGAGGAAGCTAGAGCACTCGGAGGAAACCCACGTGGTCACAGGGAGAACATACAAACTCTTTATGGGCAGTGGTGGGAATTGAACTCAGGTCGCTGGTACTGTAAAATGTTGTGCTACCCACTACCTGACCATACCTTTGACATATCTCGTTAATTCATGATGAACTATTTACTCTATATCTATTTTGTTTCCTCCTTTCCATCATTTAGGAAGCTTTATTATACTCACAATAGATACATAGTTCACTTTTTATTTTTAAACTCCAATGCCATACTGAAATCTTATATGAAAGTCTGTTTATCAGATTTATTTTTTTGATACTCAGTTCATTTGGTACACTATATTTTGTGAAGGAAAATCAAAATGATTGTGGATGCAAGTAATTGGAAATAAAAATAGAACACTTTTGGAACACTAGGCAGTTTGGGTAGCATCTACGGAGAGAAAAATAGAGTTAACATTTCAGGTCAAAGACCCTTCATCAGAACTACATTCAACTTGAAGCACTAACTTTGTTTCACTCTGGGCAGCTGCCTGACCTGCCAGGTGTTTCTATTTTTAATTTCTACATTAGTCTGTTTCACAATTGTATCCAATTAGCTTTTATAACTTTCTGTTGGTTGTTTTTATCTTTCTTGCAACTCCTCTTTCTTTTGCTGTCCTTACCTTGGTCTATTTTCTGATTGTATTATTTTATGCCATTGAACTAAACCATTGCACAACACTAGCTCTTCTCTCACCATTGACACAGATTTTTATCATCCTGTCGAGGAGGGTTCTGCCCAAGAATCAGTTCCAATAGCTCAGGAAGCTGAACCTTTTAGACTTGCATTATTTACAACAACAAGTTTAACACTCTCCTTCCTATAGCTTTTCTAACTGTTGCATCATGCCAGAAGGAATTCTAAGGTTTCCTGATGATCATGATCCTTAAGCTATATTCTAATTGCAGAGATTCTCTTTCAGGAATGTATTTCTATTTCCTTTTAAATCATAGCTGGATATAGCTGAAGAAAAATAAACGGAATTCCATATCATTCAGATTGCTTTGACTGAAGAAAAATGTTCAGTGTTCTCACTTGAACATTATCAGATTAGAGATGTGCTCTTCCCTCCATCCACAGACTTTGTCCTCTTCCACCCCCTTGCAAATCTTCAGAAAAATTACAAATATGTTGACAAAGGTAGACAGTGGAGAAAAGGAAGATAGTAGGTCAAAAAAAAACTAATCGATAGTGCCTGACAATCCCCAAACAAGTGAAGAACAACAGCTGATCCCTGAGACTGTCAGATTCAGTGGTATTTTCTGACAAATAACATATTATTCACAGTTGTGTCAGCAGACTGCGCATAAATTCTCTAGTGTTCCTGCTGGCACAGTAAAAGATATCGATAGCTTAAATTCCTTATGCAGACCAATCGCTGCTTTTTAGTTGGGAAAACTAAATGACCACTAAGAACAGTGTTTATTTCAAAATGTTACATAGAAGAAAACCTTATATATTCTTTCATCTTTACTGCTTTTCCATAATGAATGGGAAGCAGGTGAGACAATAACTATCATATAAGATGTGGAAAAGCTGACATTGATATCCTTTTCAAATGTACACTTTCTTCAGAATGGGCCTTGCTGTCAAGGTCACCTTTCACAGACTGTCTCCAATTATCCTTGAGAAGGTGGCAGTGGTGAGACGACAATTTCTTTGGTGAAGATAATCCCAAACTAATCAAAATATTATACTACAAATTTCACCATATTTGAAAGTGTAGATTATGGACATATATTTTATTTTTTTTCTTAACGGCATCAGGTATGCAATGTATACAACAAAACACTTCTGCCAACAATCCCTTAGATTAGATTTCTGTTTCCCTACTTCCTATAGAATGATGCAGAATAAAAGACAGGTGGAATCAGAGAAATTTTTTAGACTAGTGGTCCTGCTGGTAATCTTTAGTTCATACAATGCGCAGTGTAACAAAACAGATCCATAAAAGATTCTTCAGTCTGGTAATGGTGCTCTCTTCCATATACATCCTTTTGTTATATGTTAACCTTCCAACAAATTTATTCTGCAGTGCAGAACATACCCATCACACATTCAACCAAATAGACAAAGCAGAAAAGATGATCCAGATTTTTTTTTGCTTAATGCCAGAACAGATTTATTAATCAATAACGTGAAGAGAATTATTACTGGAACATATTTAAAATACTTCTTCATGTGTCTCCATAAGTAATAGTGCAAGCAAATCCAGGATGGAGTCAAATTAGTTTGGATAAAGGTCACTAATATATTGCAAAGAATATAAAACAGGTACCAGTAAATTCTGTGCAACATAGAATTCAAAGTAATTGAATGAAAAAATAGATGGGATTCTGGTCAACACAATTTTTCAGACAGAGTCCCAGAATTCCAGGAGGCAAAGGAATTAGAGTTCATGTATTACAATTTCAGGCCCAAAGTTTTATTTGAGGCTAGTAGGACAATATTATTACAGTACTCATTTGAAGATTGAAAGGTGAATTAAGAAATTATAGACCATAAAGTCTGATATTAATTACAGAGAAGTGTTAGAGTGCTTTTGTGAGGTGGCATTGAAGTTCATCTAAGCAGTAATAGAACAGTTGATGTGGTCACAGAGGCAATAAGAATTGATTTTTCAGGGTTCAGTGAGCTGATAGTACCTGATAAAAGGAAATTTCGACACACTATTTTCCCTCTTCACCTCTTATGCAGCACTGAACTTGAACTGCTTTTGTAGTTTTTTCCCAGTGATTGCACCTCACTGAACGTGAGAAAAACATTATTCATGAATGCCAGGCAGCTCTACCCGTAGATTACCTGTATTAGTATGAAGTGAAGATCAGGAACAGATTATCTCCGTAAATGGAGAGATTGATATCGTTAGCAAGTTAGCAGTTCTGATATTTTGATTTAATGATTAGTTGTTACTGCAGTGCATTTCTCATTTTATTGTACACAGCCATCTTTAATACTGGGATATTTTGTGATTATAACTTAATTGGATATATGTGAAGGGACACAAAATTAAGCCTCCTTGTCATCTGCTACATTGTTCACCTAACAGTCTTAGGATCTGTTAAGAATCACGGAGCAAGGATTCCTTCTCCATCTGTCTGCATAACTACTTCATTCATTCTGCAGTCAGCTGTTCCTGCTGTTCCTGTATGTTTACCCTTATTTCTTACATGTGCTGGTTGATCTTCCTATTGCTGTTTGGACCTGCAGTCTAACAGACTTCATTGTGATTGTCAAGGTGTGTCCATGCCTGCAGGCCACTTGGGGAAGTACTACACAAAAAAAACCTATGAGATTGCACTCTTGAAAGAGACCAATCCCCTCAGTGCATTGAAGATGGAAAGAGACAAACAACACATGAAAATAATGGATAAGGACTATCTGATAGGTTAATATAGTTGATTCTTTTTTTCAAGTAACACTTGACCTTAAGCATGTAAAGCTTTTACAGAAAACTAAAGGTCTTTAATTAATTGTAAATTAACTGAATTGAAAGCTTGCATGGCAATAATAGTAGAAGGTGAAAATTAATAGGAAAAGCTCTGAATGAAAGCCCAAGACAATTACAGCCACTTCCATTCCTGGTCTGAGCACTCTGCTATTAATAACATTTATAACAATGCAGGAGAAATTAGTCTTTTAATATAAAAAATTATTGTTGATTTGAATATATGCCTGGAGAAAAATGTGCACAATTCAGTTGGATCTGGAGAAGCAGTTTGGGAAAGAATGGCTATTAGAGGGGATGAATGGAAGCAATAAGAAATATGGAGTACACAGGAATGAAAATCTAATTCATAAGCATCGACAGAGTAACACACCCTTGTACTTGCTAGCTGTCGGTGTTCTTTCAGGGTTCTTGAGATAGACTTTATCCAAACTAACTCGACCCAGACTTGGATTTTCCTGCACTGTTACTTCTGGAGATATATGAAGAAGTATTTTAAATATGTTCCACTTCCAGTAATAATTCTCTTCAGGTTACTGATTAATAAATCTATTCTGGCATTAAGCAAAAAAAAATCTGGATTGTCTTTTCTACTTTGCCTATTTAGTTGAATGTGTGAGGGACAACTTGAGATAACTTGAGATCTACATACCTCTCAAGTATGAAAAGGAAAAACAGGGTGGAGATAGAAGGAAATAGAGTGGGAGGAATTGGCATTATTCAAGGGGCTTTATCTCCCTCATCATAATTACTCTAAAAATCATGTGAAGTATAAGAGGGGATCTAATTGAATCTTACATACTTCTGACAGGGCTGGACAGATTGGATACAGGAAGAATGAATTTCCCCTGGCCAGCATGCCTAGAACAAAGAGTCCCAGTCTAGGGTTACAGGGAAAGGAATTTGGGACTGAGAAAATGATAGATTTCTTCACTCGGGAGTGGTGGTCAGGTGGAATTCACTACCACTAGGGTTATAGAGGACAAGTAGCTGAATTTTCCTCCTGTACTTAATAAAGAGGCCACTGAGAATATGTTCACAATCTTCTGCTGCTGTAGCCCATCCACTTTAAGTTTTGATCTGATGTGCATTCAGTGGTGCTCATGTTATAATGCATGGTTATTTGAGTTACTTTTGCCTTCTTGTCAGCTTGAACTAGTCTGGCCATTATCCTCTGATCTCTCTCATTAACAAGGCATTTTTGCCCACAGAACTGCCACTCACTGAATGTTTTTTTTTATCTGTTTCTCACACCATTCTCTGCAAACTCTAGGGGCTGCTGTGTGTGAAAATCCCAGGAGATCAGCAGTTCCTGTGAAATTCAAACCACCCAGTTTGGCATTAACAATCATTCCACCGTCAAAGTCACTTAGATCACATTCCTACCCCATTCTGATGCTTGGTCTGAATCTCTTGACCATGTCTGCATATGATTACGCATTGAGTTGCTGCCACGTGATTGGCTGATGAGAAATTTGCATTAACAAGCAGGTGTACAGGTTCCTCTAATAAAGTGGCCACTAAGTGTATGTTAGAAGGAGGCAGACAAATTTCTAGATGCCAAGTAGACTTCAGAGCATGAATATAGTGATGGGCTGAATAGTACAGCCATGATCATGTAGATCAATAGAGACACTTCAAATGATCAATGGATTATTTCTGCTCATATTTTTTTATTTTCCATGTTTTATATGCATACACCATATATTTAAGGCTTTCTGATTATAGAGTAAATTCAGTTAATCTCACACTTCTTTTAGGCAGTCATCATTCGAAGGGAGCACAGGTAATGAATTTTATTGTTACAGTTTTGCAGCACACCCTTCTCCACTGAAATTGCTGAACTTGCATTTACAATGCCAACATATCTCAACAAAATGCTTGCAAAAAGGACCCATTTTCGCTCAGATTCCATCCTGACACTTGAATGCAGGGAATGGAACAAATACTTATGTCTCATCATATTGTACTTTTCCTTTCATGTTTTACCTATGAACCATGGAAGGCAACCTTTGTATTGGCAGGAAAGATATTGAAGTAATCATTTTCACATGCTCATACTTGCCTAAATTTGATCAACTAAATGTGGAGGATAAGATACTGTGAACAATGAATACAATACATTTAACTGAAAGGAGTACAAGTAAACTTTAGTTCATTAGGAAAGAATCTCGAGGTTCTGAATAGTGGGAAGTGAGGTAGTAAGAGAGCTGCTGGACCAGAACTATACCATTCAGAAGAGGTGGGAATGTTTGAGGAAAGTGAAAGACCTTTTTTAAATGCTGAAAGAAAGGAGAAGTTAAGATACTTCTGAAGGTGCTAGACGAGAATTAATTCATTGAATTTTGAATCAAAACAGAAAATGCTGGAAATCATAAAGACGAGAAAGTCTGCAGATGCTTGAAACCCAAAGTAACACACACAGAGTGCTGGAGGAGCTCAGCAGGTCAGGCAGCATCTATGGAAATGAATAACCAGCTGACGTTACAGGCCAAGACCCTTCTTCAGGTCTGGAAATATTAGGTGGGTTCAGCTGCACCTGTTGAATGAGAAACAGAGTTAACAGTTCAGGCTGAATGCACGCCCATGCCCTGTTTTTGTTTCAGATTTCCATCATCTGCGGTACTTTACCATTCATTTATCATTGTGTGATGAGGCTGTTGGAGTAGAAACAGGATTAGGGGAGCCCTCGCATTGTATTAGAGTGAGAGTGACAGAGTGATAGATCCAGTTCATGAATCAGAACCGACAGAATCCCTGACTGAAAACAATAAAAGCACTCCAGACGCAATTGCATAGAATGACAGATTTCTGGAACGTACTCATAGAGACAATAAAATTAGGAGAATAGATAGAGTAGTTTGAGGATGTACCAAGGTAGCTGTGGTAGCAGAGGGCAGATGGGGTCTTACATCCTGCAGCATTATACTACTGTACATGCCTCCACCTGTAAATAATTTTACGAAGAGGACAGGAGTACTACTAATACTGCAGAGATTAGTGGCAGGTGCTGATTTGTATCCTTTTTTTCTGAGAACAATCCTGTCGAGAGCATTGTTATGTTTATTACATGACCCCAGAAACTCTCAGTGGGTGGACACAAGCCTCACGCTACTATTTTGTCTGTTTAAGTTTCAACCTGAGCGGAAACTCACAGCTGATTTTTAAAATTATGAAAACAAACATCCTTGTATATTTTCAGCATAATTTAACTGCAGAATATGACTTGGGAGTAAAGTCTGGACTGCAACATCTTTTAAGATATACAGCTACATATGGAATGATGCTTTTCATAATTTTCTTCGTTCTCTAGAGACAAAGGCTTCCACAAAAATATTAGTATGGAAGTGACATTATATTACATAATTCTGTTTAAATATTCAGTATTATGTATTTGCTAGTAGTTAAAAGAAGAATATCAAAGCTTTTGTTACCTAGGAAATAAAGGATCAGCTGATCTTAACTGGAAAAGCTGTTTCTTCCATTGAGAATATTTTTACGTAAGCTTAATATAGCTCATTAGATCTTTGTTAATTAACATTACCACAATGAAGCAACCGTCCACTTCACTCAAGTTGAGTAAATTTCATGCTGGATAAAAGCTGACATTGCAGTCATGGAGAGAATCAGTGACATGCAATATGCCAAATGAGGAGATATTGAGCCATTCACACAGTCTTTGATCCTTTTCCTTGAGCAGGTGCGAAGAGAAAAGGGTAGTCAACAAACATTGGAGACCTCATCTGCACTCTGCACATCAAAATATACAAAACAAAGATGTCCACATCCACATGGGAACCTTACCTAAAAAAATACTCCACTTAAACAGGGCACTGCCATGGTTTGATGCCCTTTGTGATGTATTTTAATTTTCATATTCTTAACAATGTAGAAAGAGGCCATTCTGTCTGCTAGAATTGTGTAAAACAAAAACAAAAACAGAAAATGCTAGAAACAGCAGGGTATTCAATGTCTGATTTTCACTACAATGATAACTACCATGCTTGGTCATTGTCTTACCCTATCAGAGACTTTCCCCATGTTCTACCCAACCCTCCCCTACCTCCTCTACCATCTAAAACTAATGTTTTCCAGCTCGGATGAATGATCTTGGGTCTGAAATATTAACAGTTTCTCTTTCCACTGACTCTGCTTGACCTGCTGAATGTTCCCTGCATTTTTAGGTTTATCTTTCAGATTTCAGCTTCTGTGTTTATTTTTTATTTTCATTTACCATGTTAAACACAGTTAGACCACAGCTAGAGAACTATGGACAGATGTGATTGTTAATTACAGGAAAGACGTGATAACGCTGGGGATGGTACAGAGGAGATTTACACAAAGGTTAACAGATACGAAGGACTATCATTATGAGTAGAGTCAGAACAATTAGGTTGAGATTGTTTTGTTTTGAATAAAGACCAAAGAGAGATTGAAATGTACAAAATTATGAATGATCTAGACAGTGTGAACAGGAATGAAATACTTCCATCAGCAGAGGATTGGTAACCAGGAAACATAGAAGTCATTACTTGGTGGAAGGATTAAAGGCTGAGTTATCATTTTTCTATTCATCGAATAGTGGAATTTTGACCCTCAAAAATGAAAGTGTGGTGAAGGCAGGAAACCCCAAAGTGTGAAAAGTACCCAGCGTAAACTTAAAGAGCCACAGCTTAAACTGCTATTGAGCAAGAGTTCAAAAGTGGGAGTTGTCAAATATCCTCATTATATACTGGTAGGTATATGATGATTGTATGTTCTCCTTCTGTGTTGTAATTTATTTTCTAACACCATGCCCTATATGGGCCTTATGATAGAAGTTTTAAAAGCAAAGTGTTCAATTAACATTAAATGTCCAGCCTAGTTTGGTTTAAAATGTATTGCTAAGAAGTCCATTCTGACCCTTCCTGAGGATATTGTCCACAATAAGCAATTTTATAACTTTGGTCTATTTGACAAATAGACAAATATTGTATTTCACCACAGTGAGATTTGCAGTAACTTCAACCTGAAGCAGAGAAGACAGATGGATTTACAAATGTGTTGCTTTGGAAATTACAATTTCCCAGGATGCAAGATTGGACTAAATGCATCTACAATATGTTTTGATCTGGTGCCATAAAGGACTATGCTATGATGAAGCTGCATCAGTCTGCAACCATGGAATGAGGATAACATATCACAATACGCGTTTCCCATGGATTGTGCATGATTCATTAAAATTTCACAGCTGAAGTGTGCAGGTGAGAAGTGGTTGAAAACTTGGCAATACTGGTCAAATTTTTATATAAATTCTTATTCCACTGAAGGTTCAAATATTTTATGATCTAGCAATCTATGTCACAAACATTCTGTTGAAACATATCATATTAATGGCTACCTTTCTCATCTTCTTTTTCCATCAGATACTTATTCACTTTTTGGATATGCTCTGTATTTGAGCTTCCAGTAACTGGATAGAATATTTTAGTATGGATTATGGATTGGTTGAACAGCAAACAATAGACATCAAGAATAGCGAGTCATTTTTGTGTTGAGCAACTATTCTGAATGTGGTATTGCAAGAATCAATCTTGGGATTTATGCTTTTTAACTAAGCAGGTAATAAAAGACAAATGGAATATAATGTGGAGAAGTGTGTAGTTATACACTTTGTGAGGAAAGGAGAAAAAGATCTTAAATAATGAAAGTTCAGAAATATTGATGTTCAGGTGGAATAGTAACCTGGTACAGGAATCATAATTATCAAGAAAGTACAGAAATCTAACAATTAGATGTTATGAAAAGGTTGTATAGGAATATTACATCAAATTTATAGAGCCTTGAAAAAACCTTTCTTGGAATGCTGTGTAATATTTTTCCTCCGTAGCTAAGGAGGGATTAACTTTGTTTAGGGTGAGTATTATGGTAGTTTACAAGGCTGATGCCTGGGACGGAGGATTGGTCCAAGAAAACAAAGATTGAATACGCTGGTTCTGCATTGCCAATAGTTCAGATAAATCGGTGATATCAATGAAGCATTGAAGTTCATTTTTAGAGTAGATGCTCAGAGGGTATTGTCTTTGCCAGGTGAGTCTAGAATAGATAGGTTAGTTTGGATTGAAATAAGAAGAGATTTCTTCACCCAGCAAGTTGAGAATCTATGAAATTCTCTTCCCTGAGGTGTACAGATGTTTAGTGATTATATGGTGAAAATAAAGATTTGTGAATACTAGGGAATTCAAGGAACATTAGTTCAGTGTAAGAAGGTGAATTGAATTAGGAGATTTAGAGCCATAGAACCATAGAACACCACAGCACAGAAAACAGGCCATTTGGCCCTTCTAGTCTGTGCCAAAACATTAATCTGCTATTGTTCCTTTTATTTATTGTTTCTTTTTATGGCTTGCGGCACATCAGGTTGCATTTTGCCATTTCCTCAGCATCTGACTGTTTTTTACAAGGCCAAGTTGCTAGCTCAGTGCTGAACCCAACATAGATGGAAAGCTTGTAAAGAGCTGGCCAGACTCAAACTCCGGCCCATCCACCAGCCAGCCAAGTGGGGGATTAGATTATGTATTGTTTGAATGCCTGGGAAAGCCTGAAGCATGGAATGGCCTATTCTTGATCCTAATTCTAATATCTGTAGATTCTTGTGTCTGCTTTACATAATTAATGCACGATGATATGCATTGGTCTACATGTCAGATCACATGGTAACACAAATGTATTCAATGACTCAAAATCAAATTAATTCCATTGTTAGTACTAACATTTATGAAAACTTCAGTAGCAGATGATTCTTTCAGATGATTTCAGACTGAAGATACTGGATAAAAATCACACTCCGTATCACTGCTTACTCTGCCAGTACTCCAGGTTCAATCACTTTCTGTAGCAAAATACTCCCAGGCAAAAATTATAAGCAAAATTTCAGATAATCTAATCTAGTTTCTTCTGTCCAAAATATTTCCATTCCTTCCCTTTGTTTATCATTTTTTTGATTATTCACCTTTTATACTTTATCACCAAACAATTCATACTAGAATGTACAATCATCACAGCGATATTTGATTCTGCACTTCCTGCTCCCTGGATTACAAATATTAAAATAGTAAAAATTCATAAATATTAAAAATTTAAATTATAAATCATAAATAGAAAATAGAAAAATAGAAAGTAAGGTAGTGCAAAAAAACCAAGAGGCATGTCCAGATATTTGGAGGGTACGGCCCAGATCCGGGTCAGGATCCATTCAGCAGTCTTATCACCGTTGGGAAAAAGCTGTTCCCAAATCTGGCCGTATGAGTCTTCAAGCTCCTGAGCCTTCTCCTGGAGGGAAGAGGGACATAAAATCTGTTGGCTGGGTGGTATGCCCCATTGATCAAAGCATATAGGCTTCTCTTCAAAGTCCTAAATACTGACATAAAAATGTGTGTAATATATAATACATTTCCCAGACTTGCAATCTTGCTCAGAAATTTTATGGTTAATATGGCAGAGTCATAAATCTCATCAGAGTAGATAATGGCCTTTATCTCGAATCATAAATGGTCCACCATCCTTTCCTATCAGATTCCTTCTTCAACTCTTTACCTCTTCCACCTTTCCCCTCCCGATCCCTTACTTCATCCCCTTCCCCTACTATCCCACCCACTCACCCTCTGACCTGGTCTCACCCATCAGATGCCCAATTGTACTCATTCCCTTCCCCCCACCTTATAATTCTGTCTTCTTTCCCAGTCCTGATGAAGGGTCTTGGCCAGAACTGTTAACTGTTTATTCCTCCCCAGATACTGCCTGACTTGCTGAGTTCCTCCAGCATTTTTTTGCTTCTCAAATCAAATGTTTGCATAACTATTTGTCTGGCACTTTTACATAATTTACCTGTTTTGACACACACCAGCAGTCCTGTGAGAAGAATGTCCTCAAGTTGTGCCTCAGGTTCTCTTCATACTAATGCAGTTCAGACATATTACAAGTTAAAAAGGTTACTCATCACCTCAATTTTCCTTTTCTAGTTGGTCTCCCATTAATATATATACAATATGTTTCAATATACACATCCTTATATTCAACTTTCCACTAAAATCTTCATTTATTCACATCATTCTGAATGCTGCCAAACTTTCATAGAGTTTTTGGCCATTAGAAAATGTTATAAGTGACAGAAGCCTACTCTGTGTGTTCTTAGGATATTAATGACCTGAAAAATTACAGTGTAAATAATGGATATAGTTTCCTCCAATTATCCTGAAGAAACTTTCTGTTATAGTATAAATGGCTAATCTATCAGAAATTATACACCTTCTGATTTAGTACAAATGACTACTTTATCAGAAATTATACAACTCACAATGTTATATCTATAAACCTTGTTCCAACACTTTCCAGAAATGCAACTATTTTGCTAGGTATTTAACATCTAAAATCTCACTTAACAACCAGTTCATCTAATAACCACTATTCACTTGTTGTCAGAATGATGGTTACAATGGCAAAATAGGAATGCTATTGGCCCAGGGCTTAGATTTATGATCCAGACCCGAGTACAAATTCCAGCAAGGCAACGGGGGAATTTAACTGCTAATAATTAACTATGTTAAAAAGGCTGAAGCTACTTATGCTAACCCTGATTGAGGAATTGGATTAGGGGTAAAAACATAGTTTGTTCACAAATATTTTGGATTGGCAATCTGCTATCTTTAGAGTCACCTCTGTAACTCGGCTCTCAGCAACATGATTGATTCTCGCCTACTCTTGGATATGTCCAGCACATCATTCTGCTCAAGGGTGGGAAAGGATGGGCAGTAAATGCGGTACTAATGGTAGCTGCATTCCCCGAATGAGTTAGAAAGAAATCTGCCTTTAATGTTTTGTCTATATTAATGGTGTCAGTTTAACTACTATATCATGTATATTGGAATAAACTGTGATAGTGCCCAAGGGTATACAGATGTAAAGAGTTTAGTCCATCTAAAACTTTGTACGACGCACGCTTTAGTATTGGTGCGTTGCATGCTTTCATAACACGCAATTAAAATTACTCTCGTTTTTTCTCGTCAATCTTTGTATTCTTTAACCCAGCTCTGATATTCGATCATGTTAAAGTTTCGCGGAATCACAATGTTGTGTTTGGTTTTTAAACCAACCGCTGATCATTGGATCCGAGTACTGAAAACCAGGTCTGACGATATTTATTTATGAGTATACCATACAATGGATTTGAAGACGAACTTTGAAGGATGCACTTGCGCTATAACAATGTGCGTCGTTCTTAGTGAAACCATCGCACTGAATTTTTTTTACCATGTTGGTTTCTGGTTAGACCGCAAGTTGTACATCTAGTCAAAATGCAAGTTTTGATCGCGAGGGCCAATTCCATCTTTCTGCTTTCATGATTACCTTTACTCAGGAATGAACAATTGTTACCTGATTGAAACGTGGCAAAAATAAGCATGATGAGGAAAGCGTGTAATTGCTCGTGGCTATAAGCCACCTTTTAATGGAAACGAAGCTGTGCCTGTTTTTTTTTATATAGCGGATCCCCCTCAAATGCTAGTATCTAATATAGTTTGTGTTTGACAGAACATGAACGATGCTAATCCATACTCCGAGCGCAACTGTCATTGGAATTGTTAGTCATTGTAAAGCCAAGTTGTACTCCAAATATAATAGTGACAACGCGTTGAATGTACCACTTTGACTACCCGCTACGCCAAAGGTACAGCGTCTGAATAAACAGAGTAAAGAAAAAGACTGGATGGATTTGAATGTGCAACTTGGCCCTTTTAAGTTTAGAGGGAGATAAATCTTATACAGTTGTAGACAGACTTGCCAAAGGGCTATATCTTCAGAACTTTGTTTTCAATAGAATTAAAAATAAGGTGACTTTATGTGCACAAATTGATCATGCAGACGAGTCGTTCTTTTGAATTGTGATTAATTTGAAGGGTTATTGGAGATTCCTCTACATGGTGCTCACACAAGCGGGTTGAAGATAAAATCTGTAATAATCAAGAGATAATTAGGGGAAATTGCTTGCAAAACGAGCCTCTGAGTGAGAATATAATAAATGGGGCTTTAATGTTTTACAGGCTGGACGAAATCTAATCCCGTAGTTTAATTCCCTATGGTTTTATCCATGTTTGATGATGATATGCAGGGAACAGATGCTTTCGTTTATTCAATAGAGAGAAGTGCAAATTAATTCGGTGATTGGCAGTAGAAACCAAGGTGAGCTGGTTCAGTTAATGGCCTGTCATCAACTCCCCCTCGAATATAAACAGCGCAGTACGCTCTCTTCATTCAAAGCGCCATGCGGTTTTAATTTGATACCTAAAAGCATTTTGTGCTCAGGTCCGGCGATTTTTTTTTTTTTAAGTGCTTGTTTTAGTGGAGATTTCCACAAACGGTATCGGAGACCTCCCAACTCCGTCTGTTTCCTTGTTTTTCTCCCCCCCCCCCCCCCGAAGAGCCCAGACTGGCAGTCCAATGCGGCTGAAGCTGAAAGTCAGATCTGCTTTACGCTCTAGTCTGAACAGTGTGTCAGCCGCCGCGGAAGATACGCTCGGATTGTAAATACTGGCCAGTCCAGAAAACTCGGATCGCTGAGAGTTTGCACCTGGGAACCCAAGCGAGAGTACGGTAGCAGACATCTGCAGTCTACCTCCACTGACCACTGAGATGAAAGGGGAGATTCCTTCTCCACTTCGGCGGTCTCTCCAGGGACCTGGTTCCTCGACTCTCTCGCTGCCTCTGTGAAATCGTATTTTGGCGGGGAAGGGGTGGCGGGATTTCCTAGTATCCATGTTCGCGTTTCTGTGGATTGTATGTGATGTGATATGACGGGCGCAGTCGATGCAAGGACAGGGGAGAAGCGGAGATCTTTCGCACATTAACACCGAGATTAGCGCACAGTGGATGAACGGCGCTGCTCTGCGAGATCTTTCATACCCGTGCCGAGCTGGTTCCTTCCTTTGAACTGCTGCCAAAAATCCTTCTGAAGGAAACGAGGAAAGCAAATGCACGTATTAATCTATCTATATGTGTCTATATATGCATATAGTAAGAGAGGGGGCGCCCATCGCCATTGATAGACGCTATCGGGACCCCTGAAGAAAAGGAAGAAGCGAGAGGAATGCACTGAACTCGGCTCGGCTCAGCTCAGTCCCTGGACCACAAGGCAGCGGTACCTCGCGACGTTCTGCGAGAGCCCATCTCGGGTAGAAAGAGCAAGCGAGAGGCACCTCCAATGCCAGCCTTCTGATCACCAGTCGCTACCGGTCGAGCTGTGCGTGTTTTTCCCCCCTACAGGATGGATCCTGCGCTCAGGACCTACCGATCTGGACTATTCGTCTGGGTTTTCTGGTGCTCCCTAGGCCGGCTTGGGATGCTGATTTTGCTGTGGGGCTGGTGTTCTCACTCGGCTCTAGCACTCAAGAACACCAGGCTGGGAGCCTCCTCTGAACTGCCCATCATGGGGCTGATGCCCTTTAACAAGACGCTGGCGGCGGAGAGCATCTCAGAGGGCATCTTACCTGCCGTTCAACTGGCCACAGAACACGTCCACAGCAAATTCTTACCAAACACCAGCAAACTGGTCTTGGAGTGGTACGACTCCGAGGTATTTAGAGCTGTTATCTTATTTGTGAAGCTGCTGTTTTTTAATCGCTGTCTGATTTCTCCAATCTGTTTACAAATTAACACATAAAAGATTCCAAATTATTTAGGCTGTGGTTCCTGACTGGAAATGTGTATGGGGGCTTACACGCATATCTTTAATATGTCCATTCTATAATACTTGCATGGTACCAAGTATTAATTTTGAATTGTTTTGTACATTGCGCTATATATGAATGATTCAACACTTCACTGGGCTCTGGCAGGGGTTCAATTGTGACTATTCGGTTTGCTTTACGGATTATGGTGTGATATTTGGGGTTTACGTTTATTGACCGGCTTTGCCAATGTGCGCGTGTGTGGACCTGTGGGTAAAAACACCTGAACAATAAGTGAGGGGAAAATGCGAATAGCTCTGTTTTGTGTGTGTGCTTCTCTCTCCTCTTCACCCCCCCCCCCCCGCCCCGTGCCGAATATAAGCGCGTTCTTGTGGCCATTGCATTTATCTGGATCACAGAGGCTCTGCAAGTGCTGGGAATCTGCTCCCCGCTGAGTGAACGGCTCCCTTAGTGAGCGATGCAGCAGAGATCCATTCACTGGTCACGAGCCCACAGACAAGCCAGGCGCAAACAGTTAACACTGCAGGCCTCCGCTCTCGCTCCGTCGCCGAGAGATTTGGGGCATAGGTGACAACTTATCACGTATATATGGCGGGGGGGGGGGGGGCGGAATTCACTTCTACCTGGACACCTTGTTTGAACTGTGCTTTATTAAATTCCAAGTAGGAAGACGCACATTGTCACTCCACTCTCAGGGTTTTTAAAATCTACTATTTTTATTATTTTTTTTAAACTGCATGGGATGTACATTTGTTTTCCACGATGGAATTAACGTGATAGGGGCGGGGACGGGGGCGGACCGGGACTGGCAGAAGGATACCTGAAGATGGCAGCAGTTTCACATGAAGCGCCGGTCACATTCCCGAGGCAACCGGCGGGCGCACTTTTTGTACAGAGCTTGTGCTGAGGGCAGACAGCGCTGTTTCCCTACCAGGGACCCCGCATTTAGTGCCAGTCCGAGGAGCGGTCCCTGAACTGGCCGCAGGATTGCGGGGGAGAGGATGATGATTCGACTAAAAATGTTTACTAGGTGAATTACAACATTTGTTTTGGAGTGCGTTTTGATTGGATATTTGTTATCTATGGAGGTTGATGTATAGGCTCCCATTGTACAACGGAACGGTATTCGGAAGTATTGTCAGACAACAGTGATAGTAGTGACTATTGAAGGTCACTTGGTATAGGGGTGGAGTTCAGGTGATTTCCCTCTCCATGACGATGACAGGTGGTTGGTTAGCAATGTTTTGCACCCACGACTACCCATTAATGATCAAGTGAAACGACCATGGGGCCCATCTTATTCATGAGAAATCCCAAGGTCTCCTTTCCCTCTATTGAGACATCCATTTACTTCAAAGTTTCAAGGCAAATTACACACACTTGAGATTTGCTCACAGATAGCCACAAAGCAAGAAACCTGAAAGAACCCAATTAAAGAAAAAAAATAAACAGAAGACCAACCCCCCATGTGCAAGAGAGAGGGGAGGTGGCAGAGACACAAATCGTGCAAACAACATCCTGAACCAAACTGAGTCCTTCGATTTGAACCCTGGAGTGGGCCTAAAGCTTTGCTTATCAGTTCATTGTATTAGTGGGCATGGAACACAGGAACCAGGGCAGTCTTCATAGCCTCAGTGCCTGCAGAGAGGAGTGACTGTGATCAAGTGTGCGTGAAATCCCTGTCTTTACAGTCTATTTTGACTGGTGTTTACTTCACACATGATTTTGGGTTATATGCCCCATGCAGATAGTGTTTTAAATGATGAAAAATAACTTGTTAGTTTGACTTTAAAACAAGTGCGATGGGCTAGCTTCCTTAATAAGCAGTTCTCTGATATCACCTTTACTGCACCTTGCCTTTTGGATGAAACAAACAAGTACCTCTGACCTTGCTGCATAACTCAACTGTGAGACAAAAGATCACCCTTGTACTGTTACACACCTGAGGACCCTCTGGAGTTTCATAGGCCCTAGCCTGGCAAAGTAACAATGCTGTGATTGGCATATTGGTGCCTACCATAATCATATTCTCTGCTGAAATTTTGCACGTTATCAGTTGATATATGACATGTTAGTTGTGGTTAATGTCAAAAGGCAGCAAAGCAATCTCAATTCATTGATTAAAGATAATTGATATCCATCTCTTCGGTAACTCAAGTTATTTTTCAAAAGTCTATGGAGGAATATCTATATCCTCTTCAATGTTTCCTGCTCATTTAACACAACAGAGTTGATATGAGATGTTGGTGAGTGTGAAACAGCAGAACTGGTGTGGGACGGTGGTGAGTCTGCTGCAATCATGTTTGCATTTTTCCTGATTATGCCACTAAAGCATTTCCTGCAATGGATCCCAAAAGCTTAGAACTTTGTTATCAGCCAACTTGGGCATTCCTCTTTAATTGAATCAGTGGGTTTCTATCCCTTTATTCCACCAGAAAATTTCTTGTTCTACTTATTGTATTGAAAATGCACTGGTGAATCTTACTGCAGTGGAGTCTAACCTGATCCGATCACTTCATTTAATCTGCCTTGAACATGATAAATGGGGGAAGTGTCCACAGTATCTCTGCAATATAGTACTCAATATCAAACATGTTGCCTTTGTAATGAGGTGGTTCCATAGAAATTGTATAAAGTAACTGGCTGAGATTTGCTCTGGGTTTGGCCGCCAAACCAAACATGCCTGGGGGTCATTCTGAGAGTAATTTTTTTAAACTTTCCTGAAAACTGGACAACTGTAGGTAATGGATGGGCTTTCAGATCAGGATAGATATGAAGCTAATGGCTAGACTGACCAAATTACATTGTACTAGCCATTTCTATGAATAGAAACTATCAACATTAATGTTAAACTTCTAGATATATCTAGTTGTGATTTTTGTGAACTTAGTAAATTGTCCTGTTGAGTAAGGATGTTTAAGATGGAAATTAATGAAACAGAAGTTGTCGGGGCTGTCCTTCGAGGTCGAGGATGATGGTTTTCATTCTGGAGACATGGCCCAAGGAGTGAAGACTCCTGTGCGTGTACTTGTTTAACGTGTACTTGATGTTGCACTCCAAGAAGCGCACAATACTTCACAAATCCACCAACTGATTCCAATGGCATGGAAACCACGATGATTGGAGCTGATGGATTTGTTGCAGCCTTCATCCACCTTCACAGCGGTTGAGTTCAATGTAACTTCATCCACCTGTTCCACCGTTGAGGTCTTGATTGGATTGTTCTTTGTCAGAGACCTCACCCTCGACCTTACTGCCATGGGCGACCCTACCAGGAGCATAGCTCCAGACGGCATTGCTCTTGGGATCTCAGGACCACACAAGCCTCTCCACCACGACAAGATGACAATCCATGGAGAAGGAAACAGAAGTACTCTATCAGTTGACATTTTGATTCTTTAAACTTGGTTTATATGTAATACTATTATGATTTGGACCTATTATAATGAGAAGTTTCTTGTAACTAAAGGCATAGTGTTGAACAGTTACACTTTTGGAATGAAACAGAAAACCTCTTTTTAATTAGCATGTGTAATCTAATAGTATTATTATATATGAAACGGGCCTCCTTACTTGATGGGTATGCTCTGGACAGAGGAGAGCAATGAAAGTTCACCAGATTGATTCCTAGTATAGAGGATCTGTCCTGTGAGGATAAATTAAGCAGACTGAGAATAAACTGCAAAGTTCAAAAGAATAGGAGGCAAATCCATTGATTTTATGATTCTTAAAGGGCTTGGCAGGGATGTTTCCTCTGGCTGGGGTGACTAGAATCAGGTTTTTACATTTTCAAAATAAAAGACTGGCCATTCAGGACAAATTAACACACATTTCTTCGCTTGGATCATGAATCTTCAGAATCCTCCACCAAGTTGGTGGTGGATGTTGTCTCACTCCTTTTATTTCTGCCAGTATTACAGTCATAAAGATCCATAAATATGGGTAGCATTTTGGGCAACTGAGTCCAGTTTGTAACTTTGAGCTTTAACTGTAAAATGAATCTAATCTGTATGCTTTTTAACCGTCAACTTTGCAGAATTTCACAAATGTAGGAACAACTTGGAGAGGAGTTTTTGATAATTTCAACCAAAAGCATAAATGGAATTTGTGCCTGTAAAGATTATTTTGCAGGTTTGTCCACGGGAGGAAGAAACACATAATGCCTGAATGTACCAAAGAGGAAAAACTATTTTTTCAAGTGCAGTTGGGAGATCTGCTTTATTAGTTGATGAATAAAAATATCATTATCATTTAGTTGTAGACCATTTTGTGGAGGGGATGAAAATAATTTCAATCCCTGATCAGAGGTAAATTTGAGTCTGAAAGTAAAACTTAAAATTTAAAAAAGGGATTATTTCCCAATTTAATGGGCAATGACAGGTGATGAAACCCTGCTTGGAAGGCAGGCTAAATAAAATTTAAAGTGCCTACCTAATTTAATGTCCCTGGGCTTTTTTTTCCAAGCTTAGAAATTAATCAATATATCTAGTCTCAACAGTGCACTGCTGCAAACTTCAGTATTATCATGAGGTGGTTTCAGACTCTCCTTTTGCTTTCTATTATTGCAGAGTTGGTATGTGGATTCAGCTGCTGAACATGGGGTAGGGTCAGGACTGGCCTGGAGGGAGTGCAATCATCACAGTTAAGAACATGAGGACTGCTGTGGTTGTAGTGCTATGGCCGGATTCTGCTCTGGAGGTCCTTTTCCAGTAACGTTGAAGTCTGCCTTAGAAATGTTGCCAGAACTTCCAACTACATGAGTGGTCTGTACCATCACAGTCAAGTGTGGGAGTCTTAAAATGGCATGCAAGCTTGTGTTTTATTCCACTGTGCATTCTGGGCTGTTCCATGTATTTGTGTGTCTGATGGGCAGAGATCCCATTTGGAAAATCTGAGAGCATGCAGCTTGAACTAACCCCATGTTTTCTTTGCAACAGAAATTGAATTGCAGCGGGCACAAAACAAGGCCATATGTGAGACTATCTTTAGGTACGGAAGATTTGATCAGCTTGGGGTCCTGGAAATCTCACAGGTTCAAAGGGTGTAAACCGGGCTTGTCATTCCACATTTCTTGTTGGCTGGTCAAAGCAGTGGTATTTTACTATGTGAGCATACCTGCTTCCCTCTCTGTAGCTGAAAGACTCTTCTCCCTTTTTTTACTATCTATGACCCACTTAATCTTGCATGATGTCACCTTCAAGAGCCCAGCCCCATCCGACCTCTGCTTTTTTTTCCCCCCCCCCCCCTCTGCTCCAGAGCTTCTATCTTTGGTGTAGCAGGCCTTCTGATGGGTAGGAAAGCCATTGAACTGGCTGGCTTCTAGGTGTGAAATATTTCAGGGGAGGATGGGGAGAATGTTATCACTTGTCTACTATTTTTAACTGGATGTCGGTGTGACCATTTTTTTTTTAACTGCCTGAAAATCTTAACCGTTCCATCCCCCACCCCACTATATATATATATATATATATATATATACATACACATATATATATATATACATACACACACACACTCCCCTTCTGTAAACCCCTCTTGTGTCTCTGGGTACATTGAATGTTTTCAGCTTGCAAATGTTTGCCCATCAGATTTGGATATGTAATAGGTTGACAAAGAAATTACTTATGGGGTGATACGGTAATAGGGTAATATGTTACAGTGCCCACGGCTTGAGTTCAGTTCTGCTACTGTCTATAGAGAGAACATATAAACCCCTTATGACAGTGAGGCTTTCCTCTGGCTGCTCTGTTTTCCTCCCACGTGCCACGGGTGTGTGGTGTAGGTTAATTAGTCATATGAGTATTATTGGGTGATGTGGGCACGTTGGGCTGGAAGGGGCTGTTACTCTACTGAATCTCCATTTTTGGTACCTGGTGTAGAAAACCATACTATAGTAATCTGCATTAAATTTAATCCGATTTGAAACCAGCTGGCTCGTGTGCAAACAGCAATGAGATGGATATAGTTGTAAAATGGAATTGGTTAGTGGGGGCTGTATTGAGGAATTGCTGCTCTGCTGAGGTTGGGGTTTGGAGTAACTTTGGAATAAAATTTCTTATCCAGGAATTGAGAAAATAAGGTGCTGGAGTGAGTTGGTGGTGACTAGAATTGTGAGAAAGAGGGAATTCTTTAGACCCATATTGTTTGTCCAAGTTGAAAAGGAGCTATTCAGCTAATCTCATTTCCCAGCATTCAGCACACTTGACTTGCCATTTGTGAAACTTTGAGTACATAACTTAGAGCTGCTTAAATGCAGGATTTCTGTCTCTACTCCTTTTAAAAGAGCAGAATCAAGTTCTTGAGTGGGGGGGGGGAGAAAAGTAAACCTCCAATTACTTTTATAAGTAGTTTATTTTTTTGTACCACAGTTGTATACCTCTTTGCTACTGAATGTAAATACCTTTATCTTCCTTATTCACTCTCCAAGTTTGTAATTTTATACATCTTGATTAAATCTTGCCTCACTTTGATTCAATATAAATTATCATTTTTCTATGTTTTCCACATAGATTGAATAGGTTAGGACTTTATCTGGAACGTAGAAGATTGCGGGGTATAGACAGGGTAAATGCAAGCAGGCTTTTTCCACTGAGGTTGAATAGGACTGCAACTAGAACTCATGGGGTAAGGGTGAAAAGTGAAAAGTTTAAGGGGAAACTTCACTTGGAGGGCTGTGAGTGTGGAATGAGTTGCCATTACGAGTGGTGTTCAAGTGAATTTAAGTGGTGTTTCAGTGTTTAAGCAGAATTTGGGTAGATACATGGGTGGGTGGGGTTTGGAGGGCTGTGGTTAATGGGAGTAGGCAGTTTAAATGGTTTGGCATAGACTAGAAGGGCCAAAAGGGCCTGTTTCTGTGCTGTACTTCCCTATGGCCTTGGTTTAGTGACACCCACTTGTTGAAGAATTAATGGAAGATGTCCTGAGCTGTGCAAGACGCTGCTGGTATCACTTGCGGCTGCATATAGAAGAATCACGTTTGAAGAGTGAATCACTGCTCTTGTGAATCTTCTAACAGACTTAAAGCTGGAATTGGATGTGTTAGATAAAAGTTTTCTCGTGTATCCATATTGCATGAGTTATTTCAGGACAGTAGAATACCACTGTATGTGGTTTACCTCTAAATGAGAAAGGGAGATTTTTGAAGTAGATTTTTGTTTCTCTTTGTACTACTGTTTTTTCAAAAAGAAAACCTCAACCTTTCTGTGCTGTTTTCAGTTGAATGTAATATTAATGATAAATTGGAACCGGCAGCAAAAATTAGAAAGTGCTAGTTCACAATCCGCATGTGAATACCAATGTAGTCCCAAAGTAGGGCACAAATCATAGGAAACTGGGACACCAATTGGTTCTCTTTTGCTCTTGATACAATGAACATTGTATCAAAGGCCATTTATTAGAATTAATGGCTTTCATAAAAATAGTAGATGCTTTCACTGAAGCATTTAAAACATCAAGGTTTATTTAGTAATTTTCAGTATGTGTCCAGTTCTATTAAAATGCATTAGCTGCCAAAGGCCTCGTGCAGCAGATTTAGAGTTATTGAGTCATGGAGCACAGAAACAAGACCCATCATGTCCTTGCTGACTACAAGGGCTTTCTGTACTAACCTAATTTATAGCTGTTGGTTTGCTCTACAGCATGCAATGCCTTGCGAAGTTTTGCACCACAGAGGTTATTCAGCTCCTTGCAGGTGTGTAAGTATCTGAGGATCTGAATACATTGTAATATCAATATCCAACTCCCATTTATTGCTAGAATGACTATTTTGGGGTCATTTTGCATCACTTGATGGGGGGGTGGGGTGTGGAAATGACTATGTTTTCTGGCATGAATCACGCATGTGTAGTTGCTGGGACTTCAACAGGTGTGCATCAAATTGCATCTCTGGCAACGCAGTGTTTCTGTTGGAATGTTTTGACTACGAAGATTAGATCACATTATTAGGCAATTCTGAAACAACAGTGTTTTAGTTTTACAGGTATGATCTGTCCTTCTAACTTTTGGAGATCAGATGTCCTGACCCTCCATACAATTGTCTAATGACCATGGATTCATATTACTTGATTGGTTCTGAGCTCTCTTTCCTTCCAAACTTGATTGTGAAGCCACTCCCTCTCAGGAAACAATGAACCTCCGGTATCTGCCCTGCCCACTATTCACACTCTTAGTCAGGTCTTCTCAGTACTGACCCTATTAACTGTTTCTCATTATTTCCCCTCCCCTCCTAAATCAGGCTCCATGGAAGTTAATTGCTGGAGTTGGGTCCATTATATGGTGCTGGTGTTTAAAGCTGATGCTTCATTTTTCCGTCAAAGGAATAATAATGGTTCAGGAACCCCATAAAGATAGCACTATCAAAGTTATCATTACACCCTCCCCCACCCCCTTCCCGCACATAACTCTCCAACCAGTGCCAGTCTTGGATCCAGCCTCCATCCTGGACAATATTTTTCCCTTTAAATTACAAAAATTTTTTGTTATTGTGCATCAAACCAAGTATTCACTTCAATATAGGTAGTTCAATGTATAAACTAAGTATTTGAATGAACAGCAGGCTTCTGGATACAAGTATCAGTACACATAGCAAAAGGCTGCTGCACACAGGATTTGAGGAAGAGGCCTTGGGTGCTGCTGCAGCTTACTGCATAGACCCAATGCTAAAACTGCAGCTACTTCCTCCACTTCTTTCCATTCACTTGCATTTAAATTAAAAAAAAAACTCTTGTGTTCTGATTCTAAGTGTTGGAAAATCATTTCTGAACTACCTTTTTTTTCTGGTGGTGAGCACAAATTTTATATCTATCCATACCTTTTTAAATGCTTTGCATTTTGCAATTTTGATTTTGTCATTCTTATTTTTTCACACTCTACTAGACATTTTATTTCCCTTTCTTGTAAAAGAGATCTAATTGTCTCAGCAATGTTTTTGGCTCTGGTATGGTCTCTTCTATGCTCTTTTGTTGTCCTTCTAGTAGGAAGCTTCTTAACCTAGAGGACCCAGAAGTCAAAGCTATTCTAAACAGACTGACAAAACATTTGCATAGATTTAACATGTCGCCTTTGGTTTGGTATTCAATGCGTTTCTTTCTAAAGTCTATTATCCAGCAGGCATTTCTCAAAATAAGATATTATTAACTTGTGTATGTCTTAGAAATCTCTAACAGATCTCCCTCTCAACCTTTGCCACTCCAGAGAAAACAGCCTAAGTTTGTCCAACCCATCCTAATGGCACAAGTTCTCTAATCCTGGTAATAGTCCAAATGTAGCCTAAAGAGAGCTTTATAAAGCTGCACTACAACTTCATGGCTCTTGCACTCAGTATCTCAACTAATAAGGGTCAGCATGCCATATACCACCTTTGCCACCTTATCAAATTGTGCAAACACTCATGAAGATATGGACTTGGAGCCTAGAACAGTATTGCACAGGAACTGGCTCTTTGGCCACAATGTTGCACTGAACGAATTTACTTTGTAGTAATCAAATGGGTAACTAAACAAACAATGTCCATATCTCTCCATTTTCCTCACGTTTGTGTGTCTATCTGAACATCTCTTTAAAAAGTCCAGGCAGTATATTCCAGGCACCACTCTGTGTGGGGGAGTGGGGAAACGTGCCCTCGCATCTCCTTCAAAATTGCCCCTTCTCATCTTAAATGTATGCCCTCTTGTATTAGAGATTTCAACCATGGGAAACAACACTGTCTTTCTACTCCATCTATGCTTCTCACAAACTTGTATCAGTTCTCCCTTCAGCCTCTGCTGGTCCATGGGGGTGAGGGATGGGAGGGAGAAAGTTTGTCCAACATCTTGTTTATAGCACATGCTCTTTAATTCAGGTAGCAGCCTGGTGAGCATCCTCTGCACCTTCTCCAAAGCCTCAACATTCTTCCTATAATGAACTGTATGCAATATTCCAGATATGGAACCACCCTATCAACCTGTGTTGCCATTTTCAAGGGGTTGTGAACTTAGACCCTAAGAGCCTTCTCATCAACATTTAAGGATCTTGTCCTTCACTGTGTACTGTCTCCCTACCAAGGCATAACACGTCACATTTTGGTAGGTTAAACTCCATCTGTTGTTTCTCCATCCATATCGGCGACTGGTACCTGTTGTATTCTTCACCAGTCATCTGCGCTATCCACAACACCACCAATCTTTGTATCATCTGCAAACTTACCCACCCATCTATACTTTCATCCAGGTCATTTATATACATCATAAACAACAAAGGTCGTGGTACAGATCTCTGTGAAACACCACTAAACACAGATTTCCAACTAGAGTAAGTTCCTTTGACCACCACCCTCTGTCTTCTATGAGCAAGCCAGTTCTGAATCCAAATGGCCAATTCATCATTCATCCAATGCATCTTAATCTTCTGGATGAGACCCCATGAGTGACCTTGTTAAGTACCTTATTAACATCTGTGTAAGATTTTACACTCCCAGCTCTACCTTCAATCACTCTCACCTTGTCAGAAAACTCAGTCAAGTTTGTAAGACACGACCTGCCCCATAAAATGCTATTGCTGGTTTTCCAAATTCTCATTAATCCTGTCCCTAAGAATTCTCTCCAGTTACTTTCCTACCACTGACATAAGACTCACCAGTCTATGGTTCCTAAGATGATCCCTGATTCCCTTCTTAAACAGTGGAACAGCATTAGATAGTCTCTTCTCTTGACTCTCTCAATAACCTGGAGTATATCCCATCAGGGCCTGGGGAATTATCCACTTTAATGCTCTTTAAAAGACCCAACATTACCCCTCATTTACTACAGATTGCCCTAGCATATTAATACTCTCTGTACTGATGTCCCTATCCTCCATGTCCTTCTCATTGGTAAATACTGATGTAAAGTAATCATTAAGGAGCTTTGCATCCATGTGTATCTTCATCCCTTTATCCTTGAGTAGTCCCACCCTCTCTAGTTATCATGCTCCTGATGTACGTACAGAATGCCTTGGGATTCTCTTTAACCTTATTTACCAAGGACATTTCATGGTCCTTCCTGACTTTCATAATTCCCTCGAATTCTTTTCTGGCTTCTTTATACTCCCCAAGGGCTCTATTTGATTCTAGCTTCCCATGCTTTACTTACTTTTTCTTCTTGACTAAATTAGTTACTTCTCTGGACATCTGCCATTCTCTTGTTATCCTTGACCTTCCTTGTGACTAGAACATACTTTTCCTGTACTCTGTGTCTTTAAACACCCCCACGTGTCCGATGTGGATTTGCCCCCCAAAAAACAGCTCTTTGCAATTAACTCTCTCCAATGTCTTGTAATTTGCCCTGCTCCAGATTAATGCTCTTTCCCCTGAGGTCCATACTTGTCTCTTACTGTCCTAAAATGTAAGGTGTCATGGTCACTGTTCCATAACTGTACTCCCAATCCAGTTTCTCTCTTGATCAAGGCTCTGTAGTGTATACAACATCATACTTCCATATACTGATATGTGCTCTAAGTTCATCACTTTTTACCCATAATACCCCTAACATTAAAATATACCCACTTCAAACTATCCACCCCAACGTATCGGTTACTTTGCTCCTTTTTTTTTCTTTCTGGACATTCCTCTGCATCCCTCAGCTTTCCAACCTGGTGCTACCTTCTTGGGCCCAAGGTCTATCAGGACAGGAACACTTGAGTGTTTCACCATTAACATTTGATCTCCCGAAATATAATGTCTCACACTTGACTGGATTACATTCCAACTGCCAATATGGCTAATTTTTTGCCCATATCTGCAAATGATCTATATCCCATTATATTCATAGGAACTATATTTCTGCAATGCTAATAATTTTTGTATTATCTGAAAATGTATTAATTTACCCATCCACATTTTCATCCAGCTCATACATATCACAAACAGAAGAAATCTCTGTATGGATCCATGTGAAAGGCTACAACTCAGACCTCCAGCTGGAATAGGTCCCATTGAACATGAACTACCCTGTTTCCTCTGTGCAAGACAATCCACTGGATCTCGTGCTTTATATAATTATGCTCTTATAGATGGTCCTCCCATGAGGGACCTTGTCAAATCCATGTAGACAACATCTGCAGCTCTACTTCATCAATCACCTTTGCCACCTCAAAAATTCAGTCAGGTTAGTAAGAGATGATTGTGCTAGCTTTAGCCATAGTTTCCCCAATTCTCAAGTCCTTAATCAGAAGTTTATTATTACTGATTTATGTGAGATTACTGATTTATGTGAGATTCATTGCAGCAGGACAAGATTGCTACAAATTATGAAATAGTGTAAAAAAGAAATAAGGTGGTGTTCATGGTTTCATGTGTCATTAAGAAATCTAATGGCAGAGGGGAAGAATGGTAAATGCCATCATCCTTGAGACGCCATCTTTGGAAGATTACCTTGATGGTGGTGTGGGTTGTCCCATAATGGAGCTAGCTAGCTGAGTCTGCCACCCACTGCAGCCTCTGGTAATCCTGTGCACTGAAGCCTGCAGTCAGAATGCTCTCCACTGTGCATCATAGAAACTTGCAAGTGTCTTTGCTAACATACCAAATCTCAAACTCCTAACGAGGTAGAGCTGCTGGTGGACCTTCATGATTTCATCCATGTGTTGGGCCCAGGACCAATCCTCAGAGATGTTGATACCCAGGAACTTGAAGCTGCTCACCTTTTCCACAACTGACCAGTTGATGAGGGCTGATGGGTGTCCTTATGACTTCCCTTTCCCGATGCCCATAATCAATTCCTCGGTCCTGATGCAGTGTTTGCGGGTTTATTGTTGTGATACTGCTCAATAAGCCAATCTAGGTATCTCGCCACTGTATAACTCTTCATTGCTTTCTGAAATTTTACCAGCAACTGTAGCCTCGTCTGCAAATCTATAGATGGTATTTGAGCTGTGCTTAGCCACAGTCATGCCTGAAGAGGGAGTAGAGCAGTGGACGAGACATACCTCCGTGAGGTGTGCTCGTGTCAATTGTCAGTGAAGAGGAGATGTCATTACTAATCTGTGCTGACTGTGAGCTCCTGACAATGAAGTTAAGGCCCCATCGTAGAGAGAGGTATCGAGGCCCAGGTTTAGAATTTCAGTGAGTAATACTGAGGGGCTGATAGTATTGTAGTTGATAAACAGTAGTCTGATGTTTGTTTTCTTGTTGTCTTAGTGTTTCAAAGCAGAGTGGAGAGCCAGTGAGATTGTGAAATTGCATCCACTGTAGATGTGTTACTACAGCAGGCAAATTACAGCAGGTCCAGCTCTCTGCTCAGACAGGACTAAGGAGCCATATCTAACCTCTTGAAGCTCTTCATCACAGCAGATAAGAGTGCTTCTGATCAATGGTCATTAAGGCAACTCACCCTGCAGTGTAATTGCTGCCCTTCTGAAGCAGGCGGGGACCTCAGGCCGCAACAGGGAGAGGTTAAAAATATCTTTGAACACTTCAGGTTTCCACAATCAGGACCTGACACCCTGTGGGGTTCAACCTGTTCAAGAATATTCTGTTTCATGTCAGAGATCACAGGGCTGCTGGATTCTGTGGGGATCCACAAAAGTGTAGTGTTAGTCTCCCTTTCAAAATGTGCATAAAAAGCACCGAGCTCATCTGGGTGTGAAACACCCCTGGCAGTTATGCTGTTTGGTTTCACCTTGAAGTAATGGCCTGCAACTTCTGCCATAGCTGTCATGCATCAGATTATATCTAATTTTGCATGGAATTGCCCTTTTACTCTCACAATGGTCTTCCATAGATTGTACCTGGACTTCTTGAAGAGGCCAGTCTTAAATGCCTCAAATCTAGTGCTCAGCAGACTGCTAATCTCCTGGTTCATCCATGGCATCAGATTTGGGAAGTCTCAGAGGCGTATGCTTATTCACGCAAGTCTTGATGAAGTTAATAATGGCCATCGCGTATTCACTCAGATCCAAAGGCAAATTCCCAAATATGGTCCAGTTGCCTGATTCAAAGCAATCCTACAAATAGTCCTCTGCCTCCCTTGACCATGCTTTTGCCATTCTCATCACTGGTGCCGTAGTTCTCAGTACAGCCTGGTGATTGGACACAATGTGCGGTTGTGGGATGGCACGGCAAGCTGTCTTGATGCTGGTGTAACTGTGGTCAGATGTGTTGGCTCCTCTGGTTCCAAAGGTGACATGGTGATAGTTATTCAGAGACTCCTTCCAGCTGGCCTGGTTGAAGTCCCCTGCCATGGTCAGAACGGCAGCAGGTGTACTGTTGATCGTGGTGCTCAGTTCCTCCAGTGTTAGCATTGCGTTTCTCAGGTAGAATGTACACTGAAACGGGGATGATCAAAGAGAACTCCTTTGGAAGACTGAATGTGTGACACTTGACTACCAGATATTTCAGGTGTGGAGAACAGGACTGACACAGACAGGACTGCGACATATGTGAATCACAATGAGTTAATCATTAAGAAAATGGCACTACCTCTGCCTTTGCCTGATGCTGCCATCAGATGCAAGAGGTGGAAGGTGAAGCTTTCAGGCTGGAGTGATCCATGTCACGGTAAAGCAGAGTAAACTGCAGTCCGTGATGTCACTCCAGTACTGCAATTTTGCTCGGAGGTCTTCAATTTTACTGAATCCTTTCCTATAGCTTCACTGATCTATGATTTTTTTTTTTTTTCCCCCTTGAATAATGAAAAACATTAACTACTCACCAGTCTGATCTAGTCTGTGGCTATAGAGAAGATCTTGGTCAAGGCCCCAGCAATCTCCTCTCTTGCCTCTCTCAATAACCTGGGGTACATCCTATCAGGCCCTAGGCTACTTACCAATTCATTGTCTTTGAAGGCACCCAACACTACCTTGTTCCTTATCTCAAAATGCCCTCGAAACATTGACCTACTGCACCCGCTATGTTCCACATTCTTTTCCGTGGTAAAATCTGGTGCAGAATACTCCTTTAGGACTTTCCTCACATCCTCTGCCTCCAAAGTACATATTCCCTCTGCGTGGTCCTACCCCCTCCCTGGTTATTCTCTTGCTCTTGTATGTGTTGAATGCCTCGGGATTTTCTTTAATCCTGCTTGCCAAGGACTTTTCATGCTCCGGCCTGGCTTTCCTAATTCCCCCACCGCGTTCTCTTCTAGTTTATTTATAATCCTCGTGCTCACGTTCTTTTCAGCCTTCATCAGGAGTAATCCAACGTTTCAACCCAAAATATTTACAGTTCCTTTCCTCTAGTAGATTGTTATACCTTAATTGTGCCCATGTTGAGCTATTGCCTCAGGACACGAGAGACATAGGTTTAATCCTGACCTCCAGTACCGTCTGTGTGGAGTTTGAATGTTCTCACTGTGACTGTTTGGGTTTCTTTTTAGTGTTCTGGTTTTGCCTCACCTCCTAAAGATGTGCAGATCAGTAGGATAATTAGCCACTTGAATTGTCCCAAGTGTGTTAGGTAAGTGATAGAATCTGATGGCAATGTGGGTAGAATGATGAAAATGGGTTTTGTGTCCATGGATTTTTGATGGTCAGCGTGGACTTGGCATCTGTTTCCATGCTGTGTATCTCTATCTCTTGAATAGAAAAGAGGTGCAATCATGCCACCAAGATGAAAAGAATGGAAAGTAGGTTTTATGTGTGTTCTGATTAATCATCTTAACTTGTATTTCCTTATGACACAAAATGAGGCCATTCAGCCCTGTGTGAGCTCTGGCATAGCCATTAATAATAACTTATTTATAGAGCACTTTTCATACAAATAATGTAGTTCAGAGTACTTTACAATAGGATTAAAGTACAAGCGTGAAAATAAAAAAAAAATGTTAGTTAAAAGCAAGGTTATATAAATAGGTTTTGAGCTGGAGTGTCAACTGAGTCTGCATCCCTTATAGTTTCAGGTATTGAGTTTTACCGTTTAGGAGCGTAGTCCAAAAAAGCTGACTGCCAATTATCTTTTAAGGGAGTTTGTTTAAATTTTAAGAGACCAGTAGAAGAAGATCTGAGAGCTTGAGCTGGATTATATTTTGATTCTGTGATGTACGTCAGTTCCAGACCATTAAGAGTTTTTATTTGAGAACTTTAATATCAAATCTAAAAGATACAGGAAGCCAATGCAGAGTAGTTAGGACAGTGTGATATGATTTCCCATCCTAGTTTTAGTTAACTCTAGCAGTGGCATTCTGAAGGAGTTGAAGTTTGTCAATAGCTTGCTTTGAAAGACCAGTAAAACATCCATTGCAGTAATCTAGTCTGTTCGATATAAAGGTGTGAATTAATTTTTCAGCAACATTGTATGTCAGAAACAGACATACCTTTGCAATATTTCTTAAGTGTAGAAATACTGCTCTGGTCACTTTCTCTGTGGGATTTAGAATACAAATCTGAATCAAAGATAACATCCAGGCTTCTTACTTCTGATTTTACAGGAGCAGCCAAGGTCCCATTGGTTCCATTCATACAGTTGCCTCCCTTGTATTTACTGTATATATTAAAATCCAGGAGGCTTCTACTCAATCTGTGCTCCCTCGCATGCTCATTAATTAACAATATGCCCCCCTCCCCCCCCCCACCCCGTCACACTCCTGCCATCTACCAACACTAATGGCAGTCTACAGCGGCTAGTTATCCTACAAGTAGCTACTTGGAATATGTGAAATGGAACACCTGGAGGAAGTGCATATGGTAATAAGTACATGGACATCATGGATTTCCTACAAGGTCGGGATCGAACTGTAGTTGCTGCTGGGGTGGTGAGGCTGCAGAACAACTGCCACATCAGTTTTCTACCCTATTATGTTCCACTGTGCTATGAGTTTCTCTAAACTGGTTGTTGACATCTCCTGTAACTAACTAAACTATATTAAAATAGTAACACTGATGAAAGGCTGCACAAATGACTGTGAAATTGCTGGGAGTAGGGAAGGGCTGCTATTGGTATGTATGCTGTTAACCTGCAAATCCTGCATATGTGCCATGTCTCTGGTGCTCTGATTTTCCAGGTGGCAATGGTGAATGTAATATTATACTTTGATCATTTGGGAACTTTTGGATTTGTCTCTAAGATATTGCAATACAGGGCACAGACAAAAAGAAGGATGCTGGCAAGTACAATATGTTGGTAAACCATTGAATGTAGCAAGACAGGGTAGGAAAAGTGGTTAAAATGCATATGTTGGATATTTGCCTTTATTGACTGAAACATAGAATACTAAAGGTGGGGAATTGTGCAGGAAATGTACAGTATTAAACACTAGTTCGGCACAGCTAGTACACTCTGTGCAGATCCGATTGTCACACTACAGGAAAGGTAGTGGCACACACGAAAGTTCAACTAATGTCAGTATGTTGAATTATAATTATGAAAGACTAACTAGGCTAAGGTTGTTTGATTTTGTGGTGTATAATATCACCAGAGGCATAGGTAAAAGTATACCTTGTTTCTGGATTAAATGGTAGAAGAGCTGAGATGAAAACACATCACTCAATGAATTGTCTGGGTTGGATACTCACATGTGAAAGGCTGGAGAAGTCAAAAACCCTCAGTTAAAGTTGCCTGGATGAACACTTGAGTTCTAACCTGCTGTGGGCCAAGAGCTGAGAAATGAGTTTAGGGTCAGCATAAAATCAGTGGGCTGAATAGCTTTCCTCTGTGCCATAACTGTCAAATATTCTACAATTATCAGTCATTTGTAGAGTAAAATTAAAGTTGCTTAAACTTTAAACACTGTGCTTAAACCTCTTGCACTGGTGAGCTAGTTCTGTTTCCAGGTGAGATACCCTACGCTGAGGCTAAACAGTGGAAGTGGGATTCTATGCAATGTCACATACGACCTTTGTACCAGGAGAAACCAATAAGATTTTTGTTTCAATCCTATGAATTGAATGCCATGCAATGCACAGATTCATTTCCTGCATAGGTGTCATTCTGGTTTTTTAATTGTTGATCATCCGAGTTCCTCACCACTGAGGTCATGCTGTCTTCTCACCGCTGCCATCAGGTAGAAGGTACAAGAGTCTCGGGACTCCCTACCACTCACTTGCCCCATCATTGAAATGTTCCTACAACCAATGTTCTAACTTCAAGGACTCGTTATCTCATGCTTTTGTTATTGCTAATTATTTATATTTGCATTTGCACAGTTCATTGTCTTTTGCACTCTGGTTGATCTTTCATTGATCCTGTAATAGTCACTTTCCTATAGATTTGCTGAGTATGCCCACAGGAAAATGTATCTCGTGGGTTGTATATGGCAGTGTATATGTATACTGATAATAAAATTTTACTTTGAATTTGAATTCAGTTGTATCAATGCAGATTGCTATAAACAAGCACATTTCAGTATTTTCTAAAGAACTTTTGTCCTGTATTAAGCAAAAGACAAATTCATTTAAAATACATAATTATTTTGTATTAATCTCCTAAATTGGATTTTGTACCGTAGTCTGGGCTGGCTGGTGGCTGGAGTTCGAATCCAGTCAGGCCGCTCCTGGGTACGCTTTCCATCCGTGCCGGGTTGAGTGTCGAGCTCGCAACTTGGCCTCATTTTTAAAAAAAAACTGTGCTGTGAGAAGGACGTGGGGGGCCACTCACAGAATCTTTCCTCCAAGACAACCATGTGAAAAAGTTGTCGCTGAGGCTCTGGCAGAGTATGACACACAAAAAAAAACTCTAGTCTGAACAAAAGCCTTGAAAAGAAAGATCTGGAAGTCTGATCATTGATCCACATCATGTCTTCAAGCTACCTGTCTCCCATATATTCTCATTCAATCTTCCCCTATTTTCTCAGTCTGCTGAAAATGACATCTGCCAGTGGGTTTGAGATTGGGCCACTTGTATGACTCACAACAGTTCATGTAGCAAACAAAGTAAATTTACTCAGTAAGAAGAGTCTATTTAAAGAATAGAGCAAATAAAACTTGTGATCGAAGTACAGCTACTTCAGCCAATAAATTTCATGGGAAAAATGCAGTGAGATGTTCATAAAATCAATTTCAGGCACTTAGAGCAGTGTAATCACCAGGGATGTTTGAAAGGGGAATTACCCAATCATCCCATTCTGGCGTGGAATAGCATTATGACAAAGGTTAACAATGACTGTAAAATCTTCCTGAAATATTTGAAGTGATTAGCAAAAAAAATGTTTGTCTGCTGCGATCAGGAATGGAGGAAGTACTAGTTGAAAACAAAATCATGGCAGAACAATTCAGAAAGTTCTGAAGCCTACCAGAAACATTAGGGAGCCTAGGGTTTGGAGATAGTGAGGCACTGAAGGAAAATATTAATAGATGGTGCTTAAGAAATTTGATTAAAGGCTGACAAATCTCCGGTGTCTGGTACCCATAAATTCAAGGGTATTAAAGCAAGTGTTCCTGGAAACAGTAGATACATTGGTGGTCATCAAGCTGCTTCAGATTCTCTGCAGTTTAAACAGATTCAAGATTATTTAATGTCATTCACTTCCAGTACATGAGTGTAAAGGAGAAATAGTTGTTACTCCAGATCCAATACAGCATAAGAAAAGCCACAAAAGATGAAGAACACAATAATAAGAATTAAAAAAGCAATAAATGTAAATACAAAAGTTAGCTTGTATGCATTGATGTACAGTGGTGCTAGAAAGTTTGTGAACCCTGTAGAATTTTCTCTATTTCTGCATAAATATGACCCAAGATTTGATCAAATCTTCATGCAAGTCCTAAAGCTAAATAAAGAGAACCTAATTAAATAAATAACACAAAAACATTGACATTAACTTGGACCTTTGAACAATTACAGAGAAATGTATACAATGTACATCCTGAAATGCTTTTTCTTCACAAACATCCATGAAAACAGAGAAGTGCCCCAAATGAGGAACAACAGTTAAACGTGAGAACCCAAAAGTACCCCACCCAGCTCTCCTTCCTCCTGCGTACAAGCGGCAGCGAGCAACACTCCCCCCACCACCAAAAAAAAGCAAGCATTAGCACCACCGCGGCGCACTCAAGCGTGAGCAAGGCAATAGCAAAGACACAGACTTACAGTTACCCCAAAGACTTCGTGTTTCATCCGGCATTTGACACACATATATCTCTCCCTCCCCCTCTCCCCCTCTCCCCCTCTCCCCCTCTCCCCCTCTCCCCCTCTCCCCCTCTCCCCCTCTCCCCCTCTCCCCCCCCCCTAATAAGGGAGAGGGAGGTGTCTCCATTTTCCCAGGGAACAGGGAGACACAACAGCAACTCGCTGGTTTATGAAGTTAAAAGTCTGTTACTTTTTTTTGAGCTCTGTGCCTGAAGGTCACAAAGATCTCGGGTCTTCGGGCCCACAGTCGTAGACTTTCAGAGTCCCCGACGACACGGGTCTCCTGCAGTGACTCCGATCCTCGATCCACCCGTCTCCAGAGCCCCGAGATTATGTGCTTCCATACACAAGCTGGACTCTCAGACAGAACCCTTGGTGTGCTGAACAATGGCCAATCCTGAAACCCTGAGAATGGGTCCCATTCCCACAAAGAACCGAAGTCTGTGTGTAACCCCAGGTCAGGCTCTTCAAAAGAACCCTGAAAATGTAAAATAAAGATATTAACGATGGAAATAGAGCTGTTTCTGAAGATGCAAGCAAAGGCGTCACCGTTTAGCACCATCTTAATTTTGCCTCCTTTATTTATTTATTGGGAAAAAATGATCCAATATTACATGTATTCGTTGGAAAAAAAATTGCGTGAAACTTTGCTTTCAGTAACTGGTGTGACTCCCCTGTACAGCAATAACTTCAAATGTTTCAGGTAACTGTTGATTGGTCCTGCATATCAGCTTGGAGGAATTTTAGGCTATTCCTCTTTACAAAACTGCTTCAGCTCTGTGATGTTGGTGGGCTTCCTTGCATTAACTGTTTTCTTCAGGTTCTTCCACAACATTTCTATAGGATTAAGGTCAATTTGACTCGGCCATTCCAAAACATGACTTTTCTTTTTAAACCATTCTGCTTTAGATTTACTCTTGTCTTTTGGATCACTGTCTTGTTGCATTATCCAACTTCTATAAGCTTCAGGTGATGGACTGCTACCTGACATTCTCCTGTAAAATGTCTTGATACAATTTTGAATTCATTGTTCCCTCAATGATTGCAAGCTGTCCAGGTCTTGAGGTAGCAAAGCAGCCCCAAACCATGATGCTCCTTCCATCATACTTCACAGTTGGGATGAGGATTTAGTTTTGGTATGCAGTGCCCTTTTCCCTCCAAAGAAAACAATCTGCATTAATGCCAATAAGTTCAACTATTGTCTCATCTGTCCACAGAACATTATCTGAGACGCATTGTAGAACATCCAGGTGGTCTTTTGCAAACTTAAGATGTGCAGCAATGTTTGTTTGTTTTTTTTTTGGAGAACAGTGGTTTCTTTCCATGAACATCAATCTTGTTCAGTGTTTTTCTTATAGTGGACACATAAGCAGAGACTTTAGCAAGTTCTAGAGATTTCTGCAGGTCTTTTGTTGTTACCCTTGGAATCTTTTTCACCTCACTTTGTGCTCTTGGTGTGATCTTTGCAGGATGCCCACTCCTAGAGAGAGTAGCAACAATACAGAGTTTCCTCCATTTGTCTCTCCAATTTCTCTCACTGTGGATCGATGAACACTCAGGTCTTTAGAAATGTTTTTGTAGTCTTTTCCAGCTTCATGCATCTCTCTAATTCTTCTTCTAAGGTCCTCCGAAAGTTGTTTTGGTTGAGGTATGGTTCACATAAAAATCTTTCTTGAAGAGCAGACTCTGTCAGTGACTTCACTTTGTGTGCCTTTTTCAAAGGACAGGGCACCTCTACAACTCACAACTCCAATCCCATCTCATTGATAGGAGCACCTGACTCCAAACAGCTTTCATAAAAGGCATTACCCCAGAGGTTCACATTTTTTCCAACAAATATATGTAATACTGGATCATTTTTCTCAATAAATAAATGAGCAAGTATAAAGTTCTTTTGGTGTTATTTATTTAATTGGGTTCTCTTTATCTTGTTTTAGGACATGTGAAAATCTGATCACATTTTAGGTCATTTATGCAGAAATAGAGAAAATCTGCAGGGTTCATAAACTTTCGAGCACCACTGTATATCCATAAAGTGACGCTAGGCACGTAATTGTTTGTACGTAAAGTGACTGATAAAGTAGTGTTGGTTGGGGGTGTGGAGGGATGAGTTAGTGGATGGAGGTGTTGATCAGCCTCACTGCTTGGGGGGAAAGTTGCTTTTGAGTCTGGTAGTCCTGCTGTGCATGTTACATGGCATTTTCCCTGATTGGAATGGGACAAATGGTCCACGAGCAGGGTGAGTGGGATCATTCACGATGTTATTGTCCCCTTTCCAGCACCTTTCTGTAAATATGTATATCCTTGATAACAGTAGGTTGGCACTGGTGATGCACTGGGCAGTTTATACTACCTGTTGTAGAGCCTTCCGTCTGCCACAGTGAAATTTCTGTACCATGCAGTGATGCAGCTTGTTAAAGGGTGGCAAATGCTATCCAGTGTTTATAAACAGGAGGGGGAAATTGCGAAAAAGTACGGATTAGTAAGACTAACCAGTTAAAAGAACACAGCAGTCCTCAGTGGCAGAAACGGTGAGCAGCTTCAAGTTCCTGGGCAACAACATTTTGGAGGATCCATCCTGGTTCCAATACATGCAACCATGAAGAAGGCATGCCAGTCGCTCTACTTCATTAGGTGATTGAGGAGACTTGGCATGTCCCAAAGGCTTACAAATTTCTACAAAGGTATGGTGTTTCATGTTATAGAATTCAAATGATTGCCGACCGGTGGTGTAGTGGCATTTGCACCGGACTTCAAGATGAGCAATCCTGGGTTCGAATCTGGCTGGCTCCTTACACACCTTCCATCCGTGCTGTGTTGAGAGCGGAGACAGCAATTCAGCTTCATTTTTTTTTTGAAAAAGACAAAAATGCTAAAGAAACGGCAAGGTGTGTAACGGCCAGCTCCTTACACACCTTCCATCTGTGCTGGGTTGAGAGTCGAGTCAGCAACTTGGCCTCGTTTTTAAAAAAAGACAAAAATGTTAAACAAACGGCAAGGTTGCCATCCGATGCACTATAAGGCGTGGAAAGGGAAAGCAAGAATTCAGTGATAATAAACCTAAATCTAATTCTGGTTCAATGGGTTATGTGCGAGAATCTACCATGAAAGATGTAATGAAACTAGTTGAAATCTGGAAAGCATTAATGGGATTGGACAAAGTCAGCATTGGGGTCAATGAAATTGTGGCTCTGCTCAACTGGAGTACTTTGAGACTGTAAATAACAGAAGAGATGAGGGAGTATCAGTGGATATTGTTTAATAAGACTTCCAGAAAGCCTTTGATGAGTGTGTGCACCATTAAGTCAAATAATACTGAAGGTAACATACTGACTTGTCTTGAGAAATAGTTGATAGACAGGAAACAGAAGGAAACAATTATTTTTCTTGGCAGCAGGCAGTGACTAGTGGAGTGTTAGAGGTCAATGCTTGAATGGCCCCATTCACAATGGTCCCTTTATTAGACACCTGCGCACCTTACTAGAATGCAAATATCTAATCAGCAAATTATGTGGCAGCGACTTAGTACTTAAAAGCATGCAGACATGGTCAAGAGATTCAATTGTGTTGTGTATTTAATATGAGCAACATAAATATATTTACGCATTCTTTGTTTACATAATTACAGGTTATGTAAAAGTATGTGCGTGGGATCCATTATCACTCTACGTCATATATGTGTGTCTCGCAAAAGTAAAAATGAAGTTAGACTCATATTCCGGACTTTAAACCAGTGGTTCCCAACGTGGAGTCTGTGGACCCCTTGGTTAATGGTAGGATTCCATGGCATAAAAAAGGTTAGGAACCTCCTGTTTTAAACAAACCCCGTGACAATTACCTGGCTGTAGAAGTGCAGCACAATGTTTGAGTTTAGGAAAGAAAGCACAGCATACTTTCTTCACGAGGAGAAGACATTGGAGTTTTTTAAAAAAGACAGAAAACAGACTAATTCATGGGTTCATAGTAAGTGAGTATTGGCTGATATTAATTTAAAAAAAAAACACATGGCTAGCTACATCAGAAAGATGGACATGTTTGCACATCAGGTAACTGGCTGCTATATATGGAATGAACTGAGCAGTACTTTGAAGCAAGTGAAATAAAAAATGAGCAACACACATTAAAGTTGCTGGTGAATGCAGCAGGCCAGGCAGCATCTCTAGGAAGAGGTGCAGTCAACATTTCAGGCCGAAACCCTTCATCAGGACTAACTGAAGGAAGAGTGAGTAAGGGATTTGAAAGTTGGAGGGGGAGGGGTAGATCCAAAATGATAGGAGAAGACAGGAGGGGGAGGGATGGAGCCAAGAGCTGGACAGGTGATAGGCAAAAGGGATACGAGAGGATCATGGGACAGGAGGTCCGGGAAGAAAGACGGGGGGGGGCGTGGGGAACCCAGAGGATGGGCAAGGGGTATATTCAGAGGGAAAGAGGGAGAAAAAGGAGAGTGAGAGAAAGAATGTGTGTATAAAAGTAAGTAACAGATGGGGTACGAGGGGGAGGTGGGGCATTAGCGGAAGTTAGAGAAGTCGATGTTCATGCCATCAGGTTGGAGGCTGCCCAGATGGAATATAAGGTGTTGTTCCTCCAACCTGAGTGTGGCTTCATCTTTACAGTAGAGGCGGCCATGGATAGACATGTCAGAATGGGAATGGGATGTGGAACTAAAATGTGTGGCCACTGGGAGATCCTGCTTTCTCTGGTGGACAGAGCGTAGGTGTTCAGCAAAGTGGTCTCCCAGTCTGCGTCGGGTCTCAGCAATATATAAAAGGCCACATCTGGAGCACCGGACGCGGTATATCACCCAAGCCGACTCACAGGTGAAGTGTCACCTCACCTGTAAGGACTGTTTGGGGCCCTGAATGGTGGTAAGGGAGGAGAAATCTGTCCGCCAGAGAAAGCAGGATCTCCCAGTGGCCACACATTTTAATTCCACATCCCATTCCCATTCTGACATGTCTATCCACGGCCTCCTCTACTGTAAAGATGAAGCCACACTCAGGTTGGAGGAACAACACCTTATATTCCGTCTGGGCAGCCTCCAACCTGATGGCATGAACATCGACTTCTCTAACTTCTGCTAATGCCCCACCTCCCCCTCGTACCCCATCTGTTACTTATTTTTATGCACACATTCTTTCTCTCACTCTCCTTTTTCTCCCTCTGTCCCTCTGAATATACCCCTTGCCCATCCTCTGGGTTCCCCCCCTTGTCTTTCTTCCCGGACCTCCTATCCCATGATCCTCTCGTATCCCTTTTGCCAATCACCTGTCCAGCTCTTGGCTCCATCCCTCCCCCTCCTGTCTTCTCCTATCATTTTGGATCTCTCCCTCCCCCTCCAACTTTCAAATCTCTTACTCACTCTTCCTTCAGTTAGTCTTGATGAAGGGTCTCGGCCTGAAACATCGACTGCACCTCTTCCTAGAGATGCTGCCTGGCCTGCTGTGTTCACCAGCAACTTTGATGTGTGTTGCTTGAATTTCCAGCATCTGTAGAATTCCTGTTGTTTGCGAAATAAAAAATGAGTAGACATTACCAATTTTGCTGTGCTCATTGGGTTTAAAGGCATACAGTTTGCTTAGAAGTTTGAGTGCTCCAACCAAACCAGCTGAAATGAGCTTTGCTGATATTGTGAAAGTAATACAGGAACATTTAGAACCAAACCATTGTTGATTGCACAATGCTTTGGGTTTCATAAGCAGAACCAAAAGGAAAGGGAGTTTATTTCATCTTGCGTAGCTGAACTGAAGAAGTTATTTGAGCATTGTCAGTTCTGTGGGTTTAATGATGCACTGAAAGACTGTTTAGTTTACAGAATGCTTAACCAAACAGTATGTATGCAATATTCTTGAAATATTAAATAAGCAACCAATTGTTCAGATGAAACATCAGAATGGGGAAGAAATATAAACTCAGTGATATTTACCATGGAATATTTGTTGGTGCCAGATATGGTGGTTTGTATATCACAGAAACTGCCAATCTCTGGGATTTTCACTCACACCAGTCTCTAGAGTTTACAGAGAACAGGCAAAAAGAAAACAGAAAAAAATATTGAGCAGCAGTTCTGTAGGGGAAATGCCCCGTTAATGAAAGAGGTCTGAGGAGAACAGCCAGACTGGTTTAAGCCGACAGGAAGGCAACAGTAACCCCAATAACCATATGTTATAACGGTGGTGGCAGAAAGCAAACATTCAGTTGCAGTAAGGTGTACAAGTACTATGCTGGTCTTTGTTGCAAGAGGAATTGAGTACAGAAGCAAAGATATTTTGCTACAGCTATGCAGGGCCTTGATGAGACCCATCGGGAATATTGTGTGTAGTTTCGTCACTTTATGAAAGGAAACATGTTCTTGCAAAGAGTGCACAGCAGATATCCTCGACTCAATCCAGGGATGGGATAACAGAAATATTACTAATAACACTTTTTTTGGGGGTGAATTGTGGTGAACTGTTACTGCAAGCAATGAAAAGCCAAGTGAAGGGAAAGCCAATTCATGAGATGAACCCTGCTGGTGCACTGCAAAATCACCGCACTTGGAGTTGGAGCCATGCTGGTTGGAGTGGACGAATCAGAGGGGAAGAGACGGTACAGAGGAGTTTCAATGCCCAGCCAGCTGGCCCGGGTGCGAGGGTGGATTGCTCTAAGTGCCGAACCGATTTGGAGAGGTCATGGATGGCTTCTTTGGTCACGAAATCTGGTCCTGGAGCGATTTGTTGCAGTGGGGCCTGGGTCCTAGTACAAGGTTCGGACAATTTAAATGCCAGCAGATTGACTGAGGGATCCTCTCTCCACACGCTAAGGCTTTGAGACTGTCCCTGGCTACTGTGTTTCGTGTCTGCGAACTTTGCGGTGATTTGCCCCACTAATATAATGAACTGAATACCGAGGCTTTGGGCCTACTCTGAGCTGCTCTGGGGATTTGGATCTAAGGACTGAATTTGGTTCAGAATGCTGTTGTTGTTGCTCACTTCCGTTGCTTGTGTGATTTGTTTTGTTTTTATTTTTTCTCTCTTTTTCACTGTGGGCATTGGAGTCTTCATGTTCTTGTAACTGGGTTCTCTTGGGTTCCTTGTTTTGCAACTGCCTGTAAGCAAAAACAAATCTCCAGGTTGTATAATTTATACATCCTTTGATAATATATGTACTTTGAATGTGAAATGTGAAGAAGGATTGGACTAAATGGACCAATATTTATGGAGTTTAGAAAAATTAGATGGGATCTCATAGAAACCCATAAAATTCTAAAAGAATTGTATAGGCTAGGTACAGGGAGGATATTCACAATAGCTGTGATGTCCAGACCCAGGGTAACAGCTGGGATGCAGAGTGTCATTTAAATCCAAGATCTGTTAAAGATTTGTAGACCCAGAGGATTGTGGAATTCTCTGCCCCAAAAGGCATTAACTGTTTTCATGAATTGTACCAATCTGTTTTCAATGCAGAAGGGTTGAAAGCAGACAGAGAGAGGGTGGGAACAGGAAGCTGGAATAGATGTCTGGTATGGGGTGTAGGGGGTTGGGCACTGCACAGGATCAAAATAAGCTGCAGAGAGTTGTTAACTCTGTCAGCTCCATCATGGGCACGAGTCTCTGTAGCAACCAGGACATCTTCAAGGATCAATGCCTCAAAAAGGTTGAGCCCGTCATTAAGGACTGCATCACCCAGGTCATGCCTTGTTCTCATTGTTACCATCAGGAAGGAGATACAGAATGAGTTGGGAACAGCTGCATCCCCTCTCACATCCAATTTCTGAATGGACATTGGACCCAATAACACTACCTCACTACTTTCTAATTTCTATTTTTGCTCGACTTATATATTAAATGGTTAAATTAAATATACTTTAGTTTTTTATTACCATGTATTGCCTTGTATAACTACTGTAAAGACAACAAATTTCACAACATATGCCCCTGTTTTAAACCTGATTCTGATTAGCAATGACCTAGGTGAATAGTGGAGCAGGACGAAAGGGCTAACTTACTCCTGCTCCACTTTTTCATGTCTCTATATTTAAGCTGTCAGTATTTGATCTCACTGAAGATGGATGTTAATGGTGTTATAATAATGTAATTTCTTGAAGCATGGAATGATATAGAGCCAATATATACTGTGCATCGACTCGTGATATATGTGTGACTCAAATGGACCCAAACAAATAATCAGTGCCCAATCTTCAGGGACATGGTCAGGTACAATGATCAGTGTCCTATCTTCAGGGACAGATGTCAGGTACAATGATCAGTATCCTATCTTCAGGGACATGATCAGGTACAATGATCAGTGTCCCATCTTCAGGGACAGATGTCAGGTACAATGATCAGTGTCCCATCTTCAGGGACATGGTCAGGTACAATGATCAGTGTCCCATCTTCAGGGACATGATCAGGTACAATGATCAGTATCCTATCTTCAGGGACAGATGTCAGGTACAATGATCAGTGCCCTGTCTTCAGGGTCGTGGTCAGGTACAATGATCAGTATCCTATCTTCAGGGTCGTGGTCAGGTACAATAATCAGTGTCCTATCTTCAGGGACAAAGCTATGAATATTTCTGGTTATCTCCTTCTCTTTTAGTTTTAGTTACACCATGTATCATTTTTGAACCAAGTGCTCTGATTGGCAAAGCAAACTGTTCCTAGGTCTTTGCCAACATCACTCTTTAACTGTCTGCCAGGAGCTTTGAGTGTCAATGCTGACTCCTCTTCAGGTTTTTTTCCTCTTTCCCACCCACCTTATTTTTATTTTGAGATACAGTGTGGAACAGGCCCTTCCGACTCAACGAGCCACACCACCCAGTAATCCACCTACTTAACACTGGTCTAATCACAGGACAATGTAACAATGACTTATTAACCAGTACCTTTTAAGACTGTGGGAGGAAACTCACATGGTTGTGGGGAGAATGCATAAACTCCTTACAGAGGGCATTGAAGTTGAACTTTGAGCTCCACCCGAGCTATAATGGCATTGTGCTAACAACAACACTACCGTGGTGCCCTATTTTAGAATCATTGAAGCAAATCTTTTCAAATACATATTGCGCTGGAGGGAACTAGAAGCTTCATTGGAATCTGAACAGTTTGTTGGTACAGCAGGAATGGTATCTTAGTATTCTGAGGTTTTGGGCTTCAAAATTATAGGATTTAGATTTGCTTTAGTCTGCACAGAGAGTTTCTAACGGTGGTTGCAAATTTGGTAAACAACATTAAATTCTGGATCAGTGTCTTCAGATAGCATGAATGGCACCACAGAGCTATGTTTCTGAAAATAAATAATATGAACCAAGAGGACCGATCACAGGTGAACCTTCTATTGGTATCAAGCAAAGTACAAACTGTAGATTGGATGGAAACCAAACTTTTTCTCATGTTTCAAATTCAATTTATTGTACAGAAATATTTTGTCAGCCAGATAGTTCTTTAAAACAACGCCTCTTTATCGTTACATAATTAAATTTGAGCTCCTGTTCCAGAACGAACCTTTGCAGAGACTAAGTGGCCAATGAAGATAAAGAAGGTCTGAGGTTTGATCTAAAGTGATAGCAGAGTTGCTACGTTTTGTACAAAATTATCATCCAGAATGCATCTTGGGTGCGAATGGCTGGTGTGATGCCCTTTACAGACAAATGGTTTACATTTGCCACTGAGTCATTGAGTATATTTAAAGCTCCCAGCAGCAGTGTTTTTGTCCTTGGGAAAGTGATGGGTTTGAGCAACAGCAAGGAAGTTAATACTAAGTCAGAGAAACCATATTCTTACAGTGTAGGTGAGGGTACCATATCATCTGCTGCCTCTAATCTTCTTTTTCATGCTCTTGTTTTTATTAAAATTTGCACACAGATAACTGTAATTTGTGAGTGTTTATAGAACATTACTGCAGCAATCCACCAAACGAGCAGGAGAGAAGAAAGCTGGTAAAATAGAAATGATTCTCTGTCAAATTCTCTGTAGCAGAGAAACTGAGATTTGATGAGGGGCTGGGTAAATTTGTGGTAGGTTTTCTGAAAATGAGCACGGTTACAACACGATCTGATTAAGTTGTTTAAATTAATTGAGGAATTTGACGGGTCTGAAGGAGAGTCCCTGCAGTAGCGATTCTAATGCTGGAGGCCATGTCTCTTGTCACTGTTGCTGCTGCCATCAGGAAGCATGTACAGGAGCCTCAGGAATACAGCAAAAAAGAAAACACATGGAGAGGAATGTGAGGGTGTGGGGTATTCTTCATACTAAATTGATAAATTAAAAGGCTCAGAGATGATGAGGATGGGTATCAAAAGCCTTGGGGTACTCAAGATGTATGTGAACTGGTGTTTGGGGTCAGGAACATTCTAATTCAAATTTTCTTATTTAAAACTTTGAGACTGGCCTCTGAAACAGCTTCAGGGGACAATTTAAAAAATGTATTTAAATGCGGTGACATTGTGGTTCCAAATTTTGATAACCTGAGCCATTTGTTATCGTTGAAAGCAGTGCAATAAGTTTAAAAACCTTCGGTGTATTTTTTCCAAGTTTTAAAGCCAGAAAGGCCACAGGGTGTATTTGAGTATATGGACACCTGATTTCAGAATGGTCATGAGCATGAGGCAACTTAGATTTAATTCATTTGCCTTTGAACAATATAATTAAACTTGTGCTAAGATTTTATTTTGTTAAAGGGCAGTGCGGTGCTTAAAAATACTGAATTTCTTGATAAACATATTGTGAAAAAGTGTGAGAAAATTAACTAGTTTTGTTTGCACTCTTCAACAGTAATTAGAATTTCTACCTTGAACTAAGGGCTCATATTATTCATTACCTATGGGGAAGCAGACAGAGTGAATTCTATCTCTGACCAGTTCTAATGCAAGTTTTTTTTTTGTCTTAATCAGTGATGCATAACCACTGAGACATAACACCAGTTTTTCAATTGTCAGTGAAGATACGTTGTTAACTGGATACCATTTCATCTGTAGATCTCCAGAAAACTTTGTGAAGTGCTCCTAAATGAGACAATTGAAGCAATGTGCAATATCAACACCAGACTTAAAATTAGCTCTGGGTCAGTGGTGATGTGTTTGCTGCACAAGGTGTTGGGCCACCTGTCATCTATTTGCAATTGACCTCAATATTTCTGGCACAGGCAGCGTGAAAATTCATCACAGTTTCCATTTCTATTTTGTATCATTTTCTGTCCTTCCAAAAGAAGTGTCTGTGTTCGGACCTTAGCTGTACATATGATTGGACTCCATTACAAAACTCTCAGTAAATCAATACTATACCAATCCACTCTGTTCAGGCTCACGTGGAGTGTGTTATCTTGAGCAGATGGAAGATGTGTGCCGCTATGGAACCTCAGCAAGGAGATTTTTAACAGGAAACTACTCAACAAAATAAAACTTGCCTATGACTGTTGTTATTATTTGGTTAATTACTGGGTAAATTTATGTTTTGTCGCAAAATGCTACCCATTAAAGGAAGATGGATTTTGTTAACTTTTTAAATCTGCCCTAGTAAAACTCAGGCAGGCAAAATCAGAACTGAAATGACTATAATTTATATCCACTAACAGAGGGACTGAAATCCAGATCACTATTAGAGGGATTCAGATTGGAGTCATTAGTTTGAAAGTAGTGAGCTGCTTCACAACCAGTGACCAAAAGATGAATTAAAGAAAACAGTTCAATCAAAAATTCCAAATCTGTATTACTTTATTTAGTACATAGCCTCAGTAGCTGCTAACCATATCAACTTCAGCTAAAATTGTTTGTAGTGAGATTTAATAATGAAATTAATTTAGAACTGTAATATGGAAGGAAGTATATAGAGTAATGTGATTACCGGAGGATTAGAGTGTGAATGATCAGCGCCTGTCAGTGAGTGTGCTGTGTAAGTGGCCCAGTGTACTGATCTATTCAGGAGAGATGGGATTTATCGACACAAGAGGCACTGCAGATGCTGAAACTCTAGAGCAATGCACATAACATGCTCGAGGAGCTCAGCAAGCCAGGCAGCATCTATGGATGGGAACAAACAGGCGAGGCTTCGAGCCGAGACCCCTCCATAGATGCAGCCTGACTTGCTGAGCTCCTCCAGCACATTGAGCTGGTCTGATGAGCAAATTGTGATCATCTGTAAAGGACAGGTCTTTATCCTTTGTGATATTCTGCAGGTTACTTGAAGGTTAAAGAAGGTCCCTGGGAAAGAAACCTCGAAAAATGTAGGCTGGCCAAATCAATAAGCATGGCAATATGTGGCAGGTGATGTGTGCAGATGCTTGTCTTTACTCTGTTTGTTCTTGGAGCTTTGGGAGAGCTGCCGATCATTCTAATCCTGAGCTATTGCCTGTATCTTGCTCTTCAGGATCCATCAAATTCACAGCAGCTGTTCTCCCAGCTATTAAGTTAGGTTTGGCTTCTGTAAATAAACACTCCTTTATTCTAAGGGAACATGAGCTTCACGTGATGGTGAAAGATACTCGGGTTATGTTTCTATAAGGGATATTTTCCTAAGAATGTGGACAACTTTAAATATTAGCATTCATAAAATTTGCATATATTCTCCTTGAACAGCTTTATGTAAAATATGTAAATTTGTCTTTATTATATATGAATGCTCACATTTTGTGGGGGAGAAAACTTGGAAAGGGTTCAATATAGGATTGCTATTTTCTCTAATTCAGTTTCGAGCATAGAGAATGGGTTTATGTATAAAGGTGACAGAAATATATAAAGATGTTAATACACTGATTATTTTCTCACATTTGTTCCCTCAGATATTTATGTTGCATGACCAAACTGATAAAGAGTGGACAGTGAAGACAGGACATAGATCAGCTGGGAAAGTGGAGAAGGTGATGTCAGATGAAATTTAACATAGGCAAGTGTGAAGTGACATATCTTGGGAACTTTATAATTAGGCCAAGACTATCAGTATAACACGCAAAGTGGTAGAGGAACTCAGCAGGTCAGGCAGCATTTATGGAGAGAAATAAACAGTTGATGTTTTAGACTGAGACTTCCTCAAGACATATAGTGAATAGTTGAGCCCTAGAGAGTGTTGAGCACAAGTACATGGTTCCCTGAAAATTACAACACAAGTAGACTGAGTGTTAAAGAAGTCATCATAGTCTGCTTGCCTACATTGACTGAGGCATTGAGTATGGGGTGTCATGTTACATTTGTAAATATTGTGGGTAGTCTGCACTTGGTCACTATGTAAAGAAGGATGTGATTGGGTAAGAAGGAGTTCAGAGAGGATTCAGAAATGTTGCCTGGAATTGGTTGAAGATGGCTACTGAAGTTGGTGTGACAGCTGGCTGGTAGTTCAAAAGGCAAGAAATACAACTAAAAACATTACTAATAATACCTTTTCTGAAGTAAATTGTAGTCAACTATCACCGCAAACAATGAAGAAGCAAGCATAGGCGAAACTGATTCGAAGGACAAGCTGTGCTGGTGTATCACAAGGTTGAGGGGCAGCGCGTTCAGGACAGGGTTGCAGACGGAGTTGGTATTGCTGTTGCTGTTGCTGTTGGAGAGAAGTCGATGCGGAAGAGTGTCAATGCCCGACCACCTGATCCAGGTGCGCAGTTGGATCGTTCTAGATGCCAGTCAAATTTGGTGAGATCGAGAACAGCTTCGGGCTATGTGGTCCAAGCATGTCATTGCACTGGAAAATGGGTACTAGAGTGAAGAACTACCCAGTGCTTGGACAATTTAAACGCTGGTCCAGATAGACTGGAAAGCCCAAGTATCGGGACCAGAGGTGAGAGTCGGACTGATCTCACTTGCTTTCCTGAAATGTTCATTTCTCCCTCTGTGGTGCCAAGGCTGTGAACTGCTCTGGCGGCTGTCATTTCTGTGAGTTTTGTGGCATTTTTTTTGCCCCACTAATATGATGAACTGAAATCGAGGCTTGGGCCTACTCCATCTGCTTTGGGGAGTGGATCTAAGAACTCAGTTTGGCTCGGAGCACTGTTGTTTGCTCCTGCTTGCACAGCTTGTGCGTGTGTGTGTGCACGTGTGTGTTTATTTTCCCTCTTTCTCAGTACAGTGGTTATAGTCTTTTTTTAAAATTTGAGTTATTCTGGTTTCTTGATTTGTGGCTGCCTGTAAACAAACAAATCTCAAGGTGTATAATTTATACATTCTTTGATAAGCAGACATGTACTTTGAATCTTTGAGTTGAGACCCGAATTATAAAATGAGATTGGAAAGGCTGGCACAGATTTATCTGCAATAAGGGAGGCTGAATGATGGCCACAGGGCTAACGTTTACCAAATTAAGAAGGCCATAATTGTACCAGTCTTTTCCATAGGCTGCAGAGTCTAAAATGAGGTCAAAGAGGCAAGGATTTTTTAAAATGCAGAATGTGGTAGAATGTGATAAGCTGTCAGAAGAGGTGATAGGCATTTGGGCAGGTACACAAACAGGAAACAAATAAACCAAGTGCAAGCAAATGAATGAGGTATCTTGATCAGCATGGACAAGTTGGGCCTCAGGGCCTGTTTTCATGGTGAATAATTGTTTTGAATGCATGAGTTAGGCTAATTCAATACATCAGTGTTTTTTGTGTGGGTAATTCACTGCAGGGAAAGATTCATTCCTGAGGACTTCCTTGCCTTAGAACTGTCTGAAAAATCAGTTTCTAAAATTGTACAGCAAAACTAAAAAGGGAGAAATAAGGAAGCTGTTGATTTCGGGTTCTGCTCAAAGACCAAGGCAGAAGTGTTTTCTGTTTCAGAACAAGTGAGCTAAGTTAGCATATCATCCAGCTACTAGAAACTTAGATATTGCACTTATTAAAAGAATAAGCATTTGTAAGGCTGAAAATTATTTTTGAGTTGTACAATGCGTAGATCTACAGAATGTAACTAATATATTGATAACTGATTTATCTGCATATCTAGTGTGAACTTCCACTCCCACAAGAGCGAAGAGGTTATGACCAAATATTGGGAAGTTATCATTTGTGTAGCTTTAACTTTAAGGTAGGTTACTTCCTGACTGTTACACCACTGGTGTTTAGGGCAACAATGAAGGTCCTCCATCTCTGTCAGGGTTGTTAGCCCTGAGGTGAATCTGGAGGACCAGTGGATGACTTGTAGTCTGGTCTCTACCCTTTGACCTGTTTGACTTGGGTGACCCTAACAAGGACCAAAGCTCAAGGCCTTGACTCTAGCCAATGCAGCTGTCTGGGTCATGGAGGCACGCAAGCCTCAAAACCTCGACGCCATGTTGTGGTCCTGTTGGAGAAGCTTCAAGGTTAGCTTGATTTTTATTTGTTGTATGTGCATCAAAACACACAGTGAAATGTGTCATTTGTGTCAAATCAAATCAGTGGGGACTGTGTCAGGCAGCCCACAAGTGTCTCCATGCTTCTGGTGCCAACGTAGCATGTCTGCAGCTCACTAAATCTAACTTTAACTCCTTTGGAATGTGGGAGGAAACTGGAGCACTTGGAGGAAACCCACACAGTCACGGAGAAAATATACATACTCCTTACAGGCAGCAATGAGGATTGAACCCTGACCTTGCAGCTGGCCATCGTTACGCTGACCATTATGCTGCCGTACTGCCATTGTATCAGGCCTTGAGATCCTGTGTTACCAAACAGGAAAATGGAAATGGAGGATATTTATCAATTTTAAATTGGCTTCACTGCTATGTCTTTAGGGATTTAAGTAATAATGATATTGCTTGATTGTATCAAGGCAAACATGCCTTGAAGAGGCATATTGTAGAGGTACATGAATGGTCTGTTTAATGAAATTAGTTCTTACATGGTATATTTTAACAATTATCAAGCTATTGTTTACGATCTCTCAAGGTACTTTTGATGCCAAGTGATAGTTATAAATAAACAAATAGATATTTCTGAATGAGGAAGACAGATTTTCTCCCAAAGTGCACACCAGGATCTGATGGTGTACTGCATTGTGTTGAAATGAAGAAAGTGAGCTAGGGAATCTTCATCCTCAGGCTGTCCTTTGGGGTCTGGGATGAAAAGCTTTCGCTCTGATATTTCTTTTTTATAACATCTATTACATGGAAAGAATGACATCTTGGTTGACATAAGGAGGTCCAAGAGGATTGGAGAAGGAGCACATAAATGCCAATGGACATGCACGTGCAAGCAATAAAACACAACTGATCACGTGCAGATGCATTCTGACCACAAGTTCATGAGAGTACAAATGTGCATACTGTTGTCTCTCTTCCTTAGTTTTCCCCCTTCACTGCTCATACCCTTATCCCCTCTCTCCTTCATTCACTTTAAATCCTCCCTCAATTGCCTTCTCTCTGCCTCTGTCTCTATTCCTGGTACCCTCACAGTCTTCATTCTTCATTCATGCTCTCATTCTTAGACACCTTCCCCAACTCTTGCATAACTCCCAGTTTACTCACCCATCATACACATAGCAAGCTCCCACAAAGAGCAATGTGACGATGACTAGGTAATCTGATCCTGATGTAGAATGAGAGGTGATCATTGACCTCAACATCAGTGATGAATTTTCCTGAGATCTCATTTCAAGTTCACCTTAAAGATTGCCCCTCAGTGGTTGAGAATGTCTTCAGTACTGCACTAGACAGTCAGCTTGGGATTCAATGCTTTATCTTTTGAGTGGGAGCTGAACACATTCAATCATATTGTGGGTTTGGGTCTCAATCCAGAGATCTAGTGCTCTAGTTATTGTGCTCTAGGGTGGGAGAATAAGAAAGCGATATCATGAATTATTGGAAATGTGTTCTGCTGGCTGAAGTAACTCCCACACACTAAAGTGAAGAGTGATTGCCAAGCCATATTAAGGAGAAGGATTAATTTGGTGAACTGTTGAATCTTGTGTTTTATATTTAAGCAACAAATGTATTGATCAAATTTTGCTCAATGGGACTGTGATGAGTTTTATGGAGCAGCAATAGTTTTCTTTAGACAGGTTAAACTTGTAAGCAATTCTATTCTGACCTTACAATAAGTTCTACTTCTTAGTCAACAATTACCTCTATCTCTTGGGACTGCCTGTGGTGAACCAGACCATCTGAATCTTGGTGTTTTATTTAATTCTGACATTAACTAGGGACCATGTATCAAGAGCCCTTGGAGGTCCCTGATCTCCTTGAATTTTGGCCTTGTACATTCCTCACTTTAATTATTGCACCATTGGCATATTTTCCTTTAGAAGCCAAGACACAGATCTTCTGAATTACCTCCTTTAACTTCTTTACACATATTTCCCTCTCTCTGTTCCTTTAAAATGCTTTTATGACCAAGGTTTTGATCAAATAAGTAGGTTTTATGTTGTAAATTTTGTGTTAGTACCAAGCCTTGTTTGTCACTGTTCCTGTGAACTGCCTGAAGGATGATTTACTACAGTAAATGCCATAGACTTGCCAGCTGTTGTTGTTGAAGTGGGAGGCCTGTGAACTTTTCCTGTACCAAACAGGAGTATTGAGCATCGGCCAACACAGTTGTGATGATTGTCTTATGGCTCTGAAGCAAATATTCTTGTACATTACTATGGAAGCCTATTAATTTTTTTTACAGTTTTAGCACTATATAAAGACATGTAGAGATTGCTCACAAGTCTGGAACATTTGTGAAAACAGTTTTTACAGCTTAAAACCATTTTTATAGCAAGGACATTTTGTTATATGGCAAGTGATATTAATATTGTGGTTTCAGCCATTTTCCCATCTTTTGCACCTTACAGAAACATAAACACTCATGGATCAGGATTAGTATCAACCAGATGGAGAGTTAAGTCCCCACCCTCCCTTTGTCTCAAACCTTAATCCTATCTGTGGAAAAACATCCAGTTACAATTCCTGGTGCAGTACAACATTTTAGATATACTATCCACCTCATATCAGGGGATATCAAGCCACATTAGAGTATATGATCAATGATTATTAACTGCACTAGAAATTGCATTGAGAAATAGTGAAGCCTTTGCTTATTTATGCTTATAGCCACCAGTGTATAAAGATACTAATTCCATTAATCTGCAGTAACCGCTGCAGTTAAAACAATGCATTAACACATTGTTATATTTCCTATTACAGAGAAATAAGCAGTCCTGCGACAAACGTGCACTATTGGGGCATTAATAAGAGTTGATGTGAGTGGCCGTAATTCTGCTCTCCAAACAGAGAACAGGCCCTGCACTTATAGCCAAGCAGAGTTCTGCTAGTTCCTGGTGTTACTAGATTTGAAAAAAATCCATCCTTTCATTCTTGTACTTTATACCCTTTTTATTGCAAATCTGATTATACTGTGAATGCTGGGTATCAGAATACAAGAAGTGAGCAACATAATTTCTGCAAGTCTAATTCCTAACACTTGTAGGTTCCATAAAACAGAAAGAGCACCAAGTACAATAAATTAATTCTCTGCACTTCTGAGCCACAAGCAGAAATGCGTGTGCATTTTCCTGTATCTAAATCCTTTTAAACCAGAAAGAGTTTTAAAAAAAAACCTCTGTAGTTTATTTTAACACTAATTAGAAGTTTGTCAATAATGCATAACTTACCTGAAAAGCAAAGTAATATATTGCATATAAAGAGAACGCTTTTTTCCTTATGAAGCTGTGTGTTATTTAATTTACATAAGCGATGCCAAGGGGAAATACGCTAATTGTTAAATTACATTTCATTATGGCCTTTTGAATATTGCCTTCATTTCCTCTCTTGGTTAATAATAATTAAGAAATCAGGAAATATGGGGCGAGGACAGTGCTATAGTGCAACATCCTGGGCATATTTGTAGTAAACTGATGGGGAGTGATTCATTCCAATAACAGCTGGATTATCTCTTAAACCCAAGTGTTAAATTTACCAGACCGAACATGCTCCAGAAGCAGCTGTAATGTCATTATGTTGAATTTCTGCTGCTCTCCCTCGCTACACCTGCAGGTATTGCAGTTATAACAGGAGCTTGAGTAACTACCACCAGTGTTAAACTTTCTATTTTCTTCAGGCTGTACCTGAACAAAGTGCCCAGGTCATTCTGATGAGCAATGTGATTATTAAGTGATGATACACTTTGCCAGGTATGTTCAAGCAGTATTTCTGTTATAACTTCTGTATTCCAGCTTTTGATGAAAGGAAGGCAAACGGCACACTGAGATGAGCAAAGAAAATCGCTCATTTATAATGGAATCTCACACGTGCTAGTACAATCATATTGTCCAGCCAGATAGGCATCGAAAATGAGGTGCCCTTGGGAACTGCATCTTAAAGCCAGTTATTAGCACCAGTGTAGATATTCCTGTGTATGTGGAAGTTTTGCTTGCTTGGGGTGTGGGTTGAAAGTCATATAGAAAGAGATGTGGGTTCATTAAGCAAAGGATGCCTTGATTTAAATTGGTAATCTTTAAATTGCAAATTCAAACTCTTGCTATAAAAAGGCAAAACTCATTTCATTTAAGAGATTTTGCAAGTAAAATAAGCCTTTTAACATTTCTAATGGATTGCTGAACTCTTTTTGGTCATTGTCAGTCCATGGCCCAGATAACATTAATTAGACAGCTTAATTTGTAGAACAAACAATGGCTGATATCAAAGATATGGAGAGAATAGAATGATACTCTACTAAGGGTTGAATTTGAACACACTGTCAGGAAATCAAAAAGCAAATGCATTACAAAATGATTTATTCAGTGTGAGTCAAAAATGCTTAATGCAATATCAGGCTAAAAATTTGTAATTTGTGACCTATACACTTTTACAGACCTTGTTCAACATTTAGTTTGATACACTGTATGTAAAGAAACAGCTGAACAATATAGAGCAGTTGTGTATTGAATTGTACAGTTCATTTTGGAAACAATTAGAAAGTAAACTATACACTGCATTTACCCTTACAATAATTGAATTTTAATGCAAGAGTAAGAATGTAGTACGGAAATAGATTGGGCTGTTGGTGAACACTCAACATTTCAGGAATAGCTTCGTCCCCTCTGCCATCAAGTTTCTGACTTTGGACACTACCTCACCATTTTGTTCTCTTTTGCACTATATTTACATTATATATTATAATTTACAGCAATTTTTATGTGTTGTGGTGCTGCTGCAAAACAACCAGTTTCATGGCAAAGGTCAGTAATAATAAATCTGATTCTCAGATCGCAGTTGAAATAATGTATGCAGTTCTTTTCTGCTTAAGTCCCAGAGAGTGAAATGAAGACTTGTTCCTGGAATTTTGTATTTCCCATGCAAGGGGAGTCTGGGTAGACCAGGCTGATGCTCTCTAGAGTTCAGAAGAACAAGAGATCTTTTTGAAACATACCGAATTATTAGAAGGCTTAATAAGCTTGATGCAGGAAGGATGTTTCTCTGGGCGGAGGGGTCCAGAACCTGTGGTCTTGGTCTCAGAATGAGTATAGGCTATTTAGGATCGAAAAGAATGGAAATTTCTTCATGGAAGGAAGGGTGAATCTTTGGAATTCCCTACGCAGAGAGTTGTGGTGTGACTAGGTCTTTGAAGTTCATTCAAAGAAGAAATCGGTGTATTTCTAGATGCATGTTAAGGACATCATAGTGAATGGGAGACTGCAGGAAAATAGCACTAAGATAGCAGAGTAGCTATGATCTTGAAGAGTGGTGGAGGAAGCTGAAAAGGTCAAGCGTCCTGCTCTCCTTAATTCAGCGGTCCCCAACTATCGGGCCGCGGACCAGTACCGGGCCGCAAAGCATGTGCTACCGGGCCGCAAGGAAACGATATGATTTGGCGATAGGAGTCAGCTGCACCTTCCCTCATTCCCTGTCACGCCCACTGTTGAGCTTGAACGCACGCGAGGTCATTACCCGCGCGTCATCCATGTCCGTGGGAAGGAGATCAACTCCTCGAGCTTGCAAATGACAGCGGGCTGAAAAGTATATCTGACATAACGTCTCTGCCGGCATTCTGGATCAAAGTCAAGGCTGAATATCCTGAGATAGCCATGAAAGCACTGAAAACGTTGCTTCCATTTCCTACATATCTCTGCAATGAATGCAACAAAAACTAAACTGCGGAACAGACTGGACATAAGGAACCCCCTTCGAGTATCACCGTCTCGCATCACCCCTCGATAGGATCGTCTGGTTGCAGGGTAACAAGCCCAGGACTCCCACTGATTCAGCGATATTGGTGTGTTCAAATGATTTTATATGTTCATACGGGGAAAATATGTGCTGTGTGTTTAATATCCAAATGTTACTTAAAATGTTATGATGCTATTAACTTGTAAGTGACTTATATAACCATATAACAATTACAGCACGGAAACAGGCCGTCTCTGCCCTTCTAGTCCGTGCCGAATGCTACTCTCACCTAGTCCCACCGACCTGCACTCAGCCCATAACCCTCCATTCCTTTCCTGTCCATATACCTATCCAGTTTTCCTTTAAATGATAATATCAAATCTGCCTCTACCACTTCTACTGGAAGTTTGTTCAACACTTACTTCAAGCTCCCCTGTCCTTCCCTGATAATTGACTTATCGCTATATTCATGTGAGGAAAATATGTGCTGTGTGTTTAATATTAAATTCGTTTGATTAAACCCTTGCAGAAACGAAATTAAGTGTATTAGCCACTTACTACCTATATTCCAGCCGTGATTAACACCCCCCCCCCCCCCGGACAGATTTGCCAAAATCGAATTGTAGAAAAAAATCGGCACATACACGCATGCACACTTAGGTGCCCATGCAAGGCTTCATGGTCATTGTAGTCTTGGGGTAAACAGAACGTATTTGACTGCTATTCTTGTCCGTTGGCAACCCTACACACCCCGCCCCCCCCCCCCCCACCCCTGGTCAGCCGGTCCGCAAGAATATTGTCAATATTAAACTGGTCTGCAGTGCAAAAAAGGTTGGGGACCCCTGCACAATGTATTTGACTGCTACTCTTGTCCGTTAGCAACCCTACCAACCCCCCCCCCCACCAGGTCAGCCGGTCTGCAAGAATATTGTCAATAATAAACCGGTCTGCGTTGCAAAAGAGGTTGGGGACCCCTGCCTTAATTCATATGTGTTATTTGTATGTCATGTATTTACTGTTGGTCCTGCCTGTAAGTGTTCAAGTGTCTCCAGTGAAATGTACATGTATGAGCAGAAGTCAATATACCCAAATAGTTAAAAAGTTGTCATGATGTTCCAAGAAACAACAGCGATATCTAAAGTGGCATCATTTATTATGTGGCTGATACTACAGATTGTGAAATATTGCATCCATTTATGGTTTTCTTTGTGAAAGGTGTGCAGAGAGTTACTATATCTGTTTTTGTTAATGAAGCTTGTAGGTATTTTCGGGACACTAAGGGTTATTTTACTAAGGAATTAATATGATGTAAGTACTGCCCAAATACAAACTCCCATTGTTTTCGTAGAACAAATTTGGATTGGTTTGTGCAGAGGTTTAATACTTTTTTCCCAGAAAGAATGAATTTTCAATAAATCTGTCTATGGAGAAATAAAAGCAGAGATCGTTGCTTCACCAAACTGATCTGTACAGATTTTTGTTTTTACTCAAATAGCAGTTCATCCTCACATTGAGATTTTAACCACAGCAGATATTGTATCTGGACCAGTAAGAGCCAATCAGATTACAAATGTCATCTTGTTCATGACTCCTGATAAATTGAGTAAATGGCAATTGGGTACTGGCATGAAAGTCAGTCCTGGGGAAAACCATTTTCCTCAAATCTGTGGATGATAGAAGGTTTTAACATGGGTACATTTTGTTGACTGATGTTTCTGTACTTTTCTATTTCCAGCAGGCATCAATGAATGTAAAATGATTCTAAAGTATTGCTTAGAATGTCAACTGATGTTTTAACTTTAATTATCTCTACCATTGGCATCCTGAGTGATCTTGTATAATATTTTGCTGTCATTCCATTAATGGGACTGAAATCCTTCAGATCAGAGAAGGCAAGAGACTTCTTCAGTGCTTAGCAACACTCACAACACGCTGGAGGAACTCAGCAGGTTGGACAGCATCCGTGGAAAAGATCGGTCAACGTTTTTGGCCGAAATGTTGACCGATCTTTTCCACTGATGCTGCCTGACCTGCTGAGTTCCTCCAGCATGTTGTGAGTGTTGCTTTGACCTCAGCATCTGCAGATTATTTTGTGTTTTCTTCAGTGCTTAACCTTGTCTGAAATTGCATTGAGTTGCTTCATCAACCAACAGCAAAAATGAAATGGGCTGGATGAGGGATACCACTGGTACAAACAGGCCAGCCATTCCACTACAGTTGTTGTTAAAAGTTTTGATTCATTTTTAGATTATACCTTTTCATTTTATTGTAATGATGTTAACCACCTTTTGACTGAATAGCCCTTAAGTCTACATATTGTATTGGGAAAATATAATTTAGGGTCTGAAATTCGCAGGTTTAATCTATGGGCTGTTTTTTAATTCAGGTGTGATATTTTAACTCAAATTTATTTATTCATACATCATTATTTTGTGATTTATCTGTGACTTTCTGTGGATTGCTGTATTAATGTCTTGATGTTTATTTGTCCATAATTTCTCGACATAATGGATTTGGGTTAATTAGGCCAATGATTAATCCAAGCAACCACTTATTTGGGTCAGTTCTTAAAGATCAAAATTAATCAAGAAATCAGCCAGAATTTCTTTTGTTTATTTGGGACACTATGCTGCTTAACTGGGGCAGGAGACTGTTGCATAGCAGTTTCTAACTAGTGTCAGTCACGTGAACTTGTGTGGCCATTAGACACTACACTGTGTTTAGAGTGAACAGTTTTTAAATAATGTCATTTACGTGTGCTTGTATTCAAAAAGTAGTGATTTTTGTCACTGTTAGTTGCTGAGAAATAAGCAGTAAGACAATTCAGAACTGTTTTGCCCTCAGAAGTTTCAGGCATTCAGGCTTGGAGATGTCAGAAACTGCCGGGAATGAAAATTAAACTATTTCACTATTTCAAGTTAGGAACTACTCAGAATTTGGAGGTATCAACAATCTTGAATGTTACAATGAAAATGAATATTTGGAGGATGCAATCATGGCCAGCATTGCGTGAAGGCAGTCCGTTATCAGGACTAGGTGTCTGCGCTGATTTTGTTCATTTATAGTCAATCAAAAGAATGCGCAGTGTATACTGGATGAATTCCTCCATCAATAACTATTAGGAACTAATACACAGTTTTATAGTACTGTAGTGGAATTGATTGTGTTCTAATTTGTTCTGTTTCATTTAAATAATTTGTTTCTCAGTTAAATGGTAAATTACCTTTTATACCTTTTAACTATTTCCATGGAACTTCGACTAATTGGGGCAGCTACTTAACTGGGCCAGAATATACTAGTCTGGATGTTTTCCAATTGACTGGAATCCACTGTATTGATTCATGCATTCTTATTCTTCCTTATTCCCATATATGAAATAATTTTGTTTTTGCCTCTTCCAAACTCTTTTGTTTGTAAATGTAGTTTATCTTTGAGTTCAGAGATACACCAATGAAATATATGTCACAAAGTATTGTAGGATCTTCACCATGTATGCTGAGACCTTGGTAAGTTGAAGACATAATTTCACCAATTTAGTTTTCAGTTCCTCGTGTAGGCTAGATACATTTCTATTTATAATGATCACTGCCTTGACTGCATATTACTCTGGTGTGCAAACTCATGTAAATATGTGTTTGGGATCCTGTAAATTATAACCAGGATAACAGCAGTAATCTCATTTTCGTAGTGTCTTGTAACAAATTATGGTATTATTTACACTTTTAGAAACCGGGTTTGCAACTTATGCACCTAATTTCACAATTATAGATTTTCCTAAAATAACAGCCGATATTTTTATTTAAGTACAGAAACCAAAGGGAATATCTTCATTTGCCCCATCATTGAGATGTTCCCACTCTTCATGTCATATTCTTAATATTTATTGCTTCTTCTTTTTCTTTTCCTCCTTCTTTTCCTCCTTCTTTTCCTCCTTCTTTTCCTCCTTCTTTTCCTCCTCCTTTTCCTCCTCCTTTTCCTCCTCCTTTTCCTCCTCCTTTTCCTCCTCCTTTTCCTCCTCCTTTTTTCCTTCCCCCTCCCCCTCCCTCGTATTTGTACAGTTTTTTTTTTACAGACTGGCTGAATGCTTAAGCTGATGCAGTCTTTTGTTGGTTCCGTTATGGTTACTGTTCAAATTTAGATTTATTTAGTATGCCCGCAAGAAAATGAATTTCGGGGTGTATATAGTGACATGTGTACTTTGAACTTGAATATTTTATTTAGAGATACAGCACAAAGCAGGCCTTTCCAGCCCACCGAGCTGCACTGCCCGGCAACTCACCGATTTAATCCCTAGCCTAATCAGAGCATAATTTACCACTACGCTACCTTTGCACCCTAACTAAATGATTGTAACATAGGAAATGCAGCAAGCTAAAATTGCACCTAAAAGGTGCAGCAGATTTGAAATAAAATAGTTTCAATATTTGTGATATCAAGTGGAGGATAAATATTCATCAGAAAACAACTTGCTTTATGTGAGATCTACCTTGCATCTTCTGTTGTTCATCTGAATGGATTATCCAGCGGTGTAAGGCATAAATGAATTCTTCCCCAACAGCAGGAACTTGAGTGTCCAAAGCACATGAATAATTAAATCAGTGGAAATGTTAACTTGTTCACTTCCGGAAATATTTAGTATGCCTTTCTGAAATCCAAATGCTCTGCTTTTTGTGGATTTTCTACCAAGGCTTTATTGTTCCTTGATATGAGTAATATAAATAGTATCAATGCATTGCTAACACTAATTTCTGATTTACACCAACAGAGAAATTTCAAGGTACTATATGAATGTGGATTTTTTTGCCTTTGAGTTTTCTCTGTCATTTACTACAGTATGTGGTTCTAGTATTTTATTATCCTGTGTTAAAGCACATCTCTCCCTCTTTATCTGTGTCTTTGCACTTTGTATATCTCCCCATTTGGTGTCTAAAATGTATATCTTTTTGATTTGATTAAGGTCATTTTCTATTACCAAATGCAGATCCTGATGTATGTCCTGCTCAGTTATTACAATTGTTTTTTGTACATGAAGCACAGTGAATCACAGCAACAAGTAACAGTAATGAGTATGTCAGGTGCCAGAGGTAACTAGGCAATGTTGTAATATTTGCCAATTCGCTGTTGTGTTTTACATTCAAGATTTAATTTAAGCTCTTTAAATAGATTTGTTCATAAGGGTAGCATAGAGGTATATTAGCTAACAGCACAAATGATTTATCATTAGTTTTATTAAGTACATAAAATCAAAATCAGATTAAATATCACCAGCATATGTCATGAATTTTGTTATCTTTGTGGCAGCAGTACAATGCAATACATAATTTAAAAAAAACTAATTCAGTAATTACAGTAAGCATGCATGTGTGTATATATACCAGACAGTGATCAGCCAGTTAGAATGCTCTCTAATATTTCTGTAGAAATTTGCAAGTGTTTTTGGTGACATATTAAATTTCCTCAAACTCTGAATGAGATATAGCCCCTTTTGTGCTGCCTTTATACCCGCATCGATACGTTGGGCTAAGAATAGATCCTCAGAGATATTGACGCCCAGAATTGCTCACACTTTCCACTCCTGATCCCTCTATGAGCCAATGGAGCAATATCTAACAAAGTGATTGAAATTTCTTCTCACCCCCCTCTCCCCCATTCCAACCCTGTAAGATCCTGTTGACTGCAGGTTCTCTCCCTCCTAGGCCCTTTGCGCTCTTTTACAGTTTTCCTATTGTAACAGCCTCTTAAGATCTAAAAATGCAAACACGAGGAATTCTGCAGATGCTGAAAACTCAAGCAACACACATCAAAGTTGCTAGTGAATGCAGCAGGCCAGGCAGCATCTCTAGGAAGAGGTACAGTCGACGTTTTGGGCCGGGACCCTTCATCAGGACTAACTGAAGGAAGAACGTCGACTGTACCTCTTCCTAGAGATGCTGCCTGGCCTGCTGCGTTCACCAGCAACTTTGATGTGTGTTGCTCTTAAGCTATCTTACTGTTCGTCATTTAAATATATTCTTGTTTTATGACCTACCATTTCCTCTCTGGCAGACTTATCATCCTTGTTTGTTCTTTTCCTTCACTGTTTGACGTTCTGCTTTGTGAATCTGTCCTGTGGATGTTTAAACCTGTTATTTGTTCTCTTTCTCTTCATCAATGTTCTGTGTTTACTTGTTTCAAATATCATGTTACCTTAGCAGCTACCAAGTGCATTTAATGTACTTATTCTGTCCCAGGCTATGTGTCTGCTTCAAGGCAGGGTTCGCTGACCACCACAGTCTACTAGTTTCAAACATTGTTCTATTTCAGTGCTTCCTTTGTAATTAGCACTGTTTTATGACTTAACTGATGCTTTGCATCTCAGCTTATGTAATGTATTTTCTTTAACATTATGTACAACAATATTTCATTTCAGCATTGACATTGAATCACTAAGACACATCAGAGTTACTTTAATACAGGTCATTTTTTAAAAAAAAACTGTACAAACTACCTTTAAAATTATTCCTACTGTCCAGCATTTCTGAATAACATGCAGATGATAGTAATCTACTGAAGCCACGGTTCACAATCACACTCTAACACATTTATGTCAAGCTTTCACCATCTTGCATTTTAATTTGTATTTCATCCACAGACCACATCAAAATGTTTGAAAGGCTATACAAGAGGATCTTAAAATAGCTAAAAGAATGTAAAATTAAATTTACTTCTGACTATAAAGTTATTCTTTTTGCTGAGCAAAGAACAATGTTCTAACCCAGATGCACATCAGTTTGCTGTCCTGTGTGTTATTTGAAATTGAGAGCTTGTTTGTCTAGCATCAAGATGTCACTTTAAATTTGCTTGGGTATTGTGCCCCATTCTTGTAAGGACATAATGTTCATTATTGAAATTGGTACAGAGCAATATGATTTAGGACGGGAGATGTGATTTTTTTTTTTGGGAGATCTATCCTTGGAATCGCCTTCCTCAAGGGCTATTGGAAATAGTCTTTTAGAGCAAGGGGTAGATGTTTGAGTAATAGGGTTAATGGTTACTGCAAACTGGGAGTGTACAGCAGCAGTTACAATCAAATCTTATTAAATTGTGGAATGGGTTTTAGGGGCCAAGTATCCTGCTCTTGCTCCTTGGATGTTTATAGGCTGGTGTGAATGTCTCTTGGGAAATTGGGTGGTAAACCAGATCCTACTGCATGAAAAATGTCCCCTGAGATTTGGCATCTTTCTTTCTTTCTTGTTCTCTATCATTTTCCTTGCAGAAATACCTATGGAATACTGAGAGGTTGTGTGGCATGTTTCCCAATGTGAAAGGACTTCAATCTTTATGAACTCCTTTCAGAAGAGGAACACTGAGGCAATTGCTGGTTGTACCATTTTTGGATTTGTAATTTTAAAGTATCTTGAAAACAAAGGAGGAGTGGGTGGGAATTGGATAGATGCCCACCTCTGTCAGTGTGCAAAACTGCATGGTCTTCGTCAAAGCTATCTGTCTCTGTTAGTTATCATTGTTTCTCATGGTTTCCATTGGCAGCTGAACTTTTGAAATTCCTGCCCATCGATCTCACTAGAATAAAAAATGAACTGATTCCATAAAGAATAGGCATTCTGCCCAGTGAATTGCCGCTCAACTGGCCAAGTTAAAATTAGCAGGGTTCTCTTTCCTGAAGCTCAATAAAAATACCTCAGTCAGGTTAATAATTTAAAGGAAACAATTGTAAGCATTTAAAATAAATCTAGTGTCCCCATGTAAGTCAGCAGCAACAATATACTTAAAATGTAATAATTTTTCCCTGAACATATTAATATATTAACAGTATACTAACAATAACCCAAGCAGGGATGACAGTGGAACAGCAATGGCAAGTGTTTCTGGGAATAATGCGGAAGGTGCAGGATCAGTTCGTTCCAAAGACAAGGGAAGTATTGGACAGCATAAAAATAAAAGAGAAGAAGTATAACATAGCAAAGATGAGTGGGAAGCCGGAGGATTGGGAAACTTTTAAAGAGCAACAGAAAGTAACTAAAAAGGCAATACGCGGAGAAAAAGTGAGGTACGAAGGTAAACTAGCCAAGAATATAAAGGAGGATAGTAAAAGCTTCTTTAGGTATGTGAAAAGTAAAAAAAAAATAGTTAAGACCAAAATTGGGCCCTTGAAGACAGAAGCGGGTGAATTTATTATGGGGAACAAGGAAATGGCAGAGGAATTGAACAGGTACTTTGGATCTGTCTTCACTAGGGAAGACACAAACAATCTCCCAGATGTAATAGTGGCCAAAAGACCTAGGGTAATGGATGAATTGAAGGAAATTTATATTAGACAGGAAATGGTGTTGGATAGGCTGTTGGGTCTGAAGGCTGATAAGTCCCCGGGACCTGATGGTCTGCATCCCAGGGTACCTAAGGAGGTGGCTTTAGAAATCGTGGACACATTGGCAATCATTTTCTAATGTTCTATAGATTCAGCATCAGTTCCTATGGATTGGAGGGTGGCTAATGTTGTCCCTCTCTTCAAGAAGGGAGGAAGAGAGAAAACAGAGAATTATAGATCGGTTAGTCTGACGTCGGTGGTGGGAAAGATGCTGGAGTCAATTATAAAAAATGAAATTACGACACATCTGGATAATAGTAACAGGATTGGTCCGAGTCAGCATGGATGTACAAAGGGGAAATCGTGCTTGACTAATCTTTTGGAATTTTTTGAGGATGTAACTATGAAAATGGACAAGGGAGAGCCAGTGGATGTAGTGTACCTGGACTTTCAGAAAGCCTTTGATAAAGTCCCACATAGGAGATTAGTGGGCAAAATTAGGGCACATGGTTTTGGAGGCAGAGTACTGACATGGATTGAAAATTGGCTGGCTGACAGAAAACAAAGGGTAGCGATTAACGGGTCCCTTTCGGAATGGCAGGCGGTGACCAGTGGGGTACCGCAGGGTTCAGTGCTGGGACCACAACTGTTTACAATATATATTAATGATTTAGATGAGGGAATTAAAAGTAACACTAGTAAATTTGCCGATGACACAAAGCTGGGAGGCAGTGTGAAATGTGAGAAGGATGTTATGAGAATGCAGGGTGACTTGGACAGGCTGGGTGAGTGGGCAGATGCATGGCAGATGCAGTTTAATGTGGATAAATGTGAAGTTATCCACTTTGGTGGTAAGAACGGCAAGGCAGATTATTATCTAAATGGAGTTAAGTTAGGAAAAGGGGAAGCACAACGAGATCTAAGTGTTCTTGTACATTAGTTACTGAACGCAAGCATGCATGTACAGCAGGCAGTGAAAAAAGCTAATGGCATGCTGGCCTTCATAACAAGGGGAATTGAGTATAAGAGCAAAGAGGTCCTTCTGCAGCTGTACAGGGCCCTGGTGAGACCACACCTGGAGTATTGTGTGCAGTTTTGGTCTCCAAATTTGAGGAAGGACATTCTTGCTATTGAGGGAGTGCAGCGTAGGTTCACAAGGTTAATTGCCGGGATGGCGGGACTGTCATATGTCGAAAGATTGGAGCGACTGGGCTTGTATACTCTGGAATTTAGAAGGCTGAGAGGGGATCTTATTGAAACATATAAGATTATTAAGGGATTGGACACGCTGCAGGCAGGAAGCATGTTCCCGCTGATGGGTGAGTCCAGAACCAGAGGCCACAGTTTAAGAATTAGGGGTAGGCCATTTAGAATGGAGTTGAGGAAAACCTTTTTCACCCAGAGAGTGGTGGATATATGGAATGCTCTGTCCCAGAAGGCTGTGGAGGCCAAGTCTCTGGATGCTTTCAAAAAAGAGATGGATAGAGCTCTTAAAGATAGTGAAATCAAAGGTTATGGGGATAAGGCAGGAACTGGATACTGATAGTGGGTCATCAGCCATGATCACAGTGAATGGCGGTGCTGGCTCGAAGGGCTGAATAGCCTACTCCTGCACCTATTGTCTATTGTTTAACACTATTCAACAAAGCTCAATGCCAACAACTGTAGAGGGAAGTATTTCAGGAACATCCAAAACGGAGAGACACCTTCCAATAGTGGGCAAAATGAGACTGAGACTGCCTCAAGAAGATCTGAAACAGCAGCTCCTATTTCTTTTGAATTTCAGTATGCCTGGAGTGAGTTGCAGATGTGGTAAAGGCTGCAGCATTGGCATTTTACAGAGATGTTTGACAGACAGTGAGTTTCAGATGATATGTTAATAGTTTTCTTCATGAATTTTAAGATACTTATACAAGAATTCCAGTTAAACCCAAGCTTGTGGAAGGTACAAATGAGAGGCCAGACAGGAAAATAGTGGAATAATCTACCTCATGAAGCATAAGAGTGGTTACAGGGAGAGTATTCAAATACCACACAGATGGCAAATCAGAGAAAATCTGCAGATGCTGGAAATTGGAGCATCACGCACAAAATACTGGAGGAACTCAGCAGGCCAGGCAGCATCTATGGAAAAAGGAAGTCGGCGTTTCGGGCCTGAAATATTGACTGTACATTTTTACGTAGCTGCTGCCTGGCCTGCTGAGTTCCTCTAGTATTTTGTGTGTGTTGACCTCACAGATGACATCCAAGTTTAGGATTCAGCCAGGTTCCCTGGATCTGTGAAGCAGCAGGATTAACTGCTGTGCCACAATGTTGCCCCTATAATAGTTTTATCTCCTTCCCTTCCCAAATCTCTTTGCATGTTAATGCAAATCCATGGGAGACGTTATTCCATCAGGAGATATTGGAGGGAGTGCTTTCAGCATTAGGAAGTAAATCTGAAATAGTCACACAGAGTGCAAATGTCAGCCCAGTTGCTTCTACTTCTTTAAGAAGCCTGTGGGTTTCTCATAATGTTGGCAGTCAGGGTGGAGAAGACTTCGTTGGAATGTTTGTAGCAGAGAAATGAAGTTGGGTTATGATGCATTTTAGGTTGGTCATTTTACAGAGAGCTGTTTTAGCAGATGAGTATCAGGTCTGGGAGTATTTTATTGGGAAAGTTTGAGCTGGCAATAAATGGCTAACTTAATTGTCCATATCTCCATCCTTTGAGCTGAAAGGGACAGAAAAGAGTGCTATACTAAGAGAGTGGACGCTCTCAGTACAGCACTGAAAAGTAGGACTGACTACGTCTCTGATGCTTGATAGTGTGATGGTATTGGGTTTACGGTCCATGGAACTCTAAACTTAAATGATAATCTTAAGCTCTATCTGATTATAGATGACTGTGGGTACCCTTACTAAAGGAAAGTTATACTGCAGCCACCTACACTTCGAAGGCTAGACCACCTCCCCGTTTATCCTCCACAGCAAATTCAGCTGCCAATACTCATTATTTCAGCAGTGGGTTCTCCTTCCTACCAAGGAGGACATACTTCCAGCTGGCAGAATAGTTTTATACACAGTTGATTTAGTTTTGGCGATACACATTTGAATTTAGATAAAATTCTTAAAACACATTTAAACACATTTTCTCTCTTATAAAATATCTCCAAATTATAAACCCTAAAATGCAACTGATTTTCAAAACAGAAGCCAAGAAGACACAGCAATGTGTTGTAGATGAACAAGTCATCCAATGCAGAAATCAAGGGCGGAGGAACGGATTCTTGTCACCCTCTCTTTCTGTCATTATCCTTGTCGTTTCCTGACCATTACTAACAAGCTTGATTACTCCTACATTTATACAGTTTTTTTTGCTAGTTGGTGACTTCTCATACACATGATATTTTTTCAGATACATTTTCCCATAGATTGTCTGAAACATTCTGGGGACAGAAATCCCAGACATCCAAATTAATGCCGTGAAGGCTGACTCTGAATTCTTGGATCTCCCAACTATTGATAGATCAGGTATTTGATGTGCTAAATGAAAATATCAGTCTGGTCTGCAAACTTCCTTGAACTAAACAACTTAGCCAGCGTTGTCTGGTTTGATACAGGCCAATTAACATAACCCCATTGTTTTATACAGCACCTCTTGAGCAGCCAGCCCTGTGCTGTGGGCCAGCAGCCTTCTGCTCTATAGACAGTACTGTTTGTTTGCAAAGCTCTCCTTTTAACGTCAGACTGATCAGTGCCTGCTATTTACATTAACTGAACGCCGACTCCTGTTCACGACAAGAAACTGAGCAAAGAATATTGGTTGCGAGTTTAACTCCCTTCCAGGGATCAAAGAATAGTTTGTGTATCAGCTACTGTATTAGAAAACAGAGCTGGCAAAAAGGTTCCCTAGCCCCGGACAGTGAACATCTATCACAATAGCGTATGTGTTACGGCAAATGGGGAGGCAAAGCTTACTTATGGGATTATGATTATACAGGTTTAATTGAATTGGCAGATAACGTAGGAGGAAAGTAAGATTTTGATATAAAGTCTGGAGGTCTACTTGGGTTTGAATAAGATGGCAAGACATGAACAACCCTTTTTGCCCTGCGCGAGAGCCAGAGATGAAGTCGATGGCTAAACAATATTTATAAAGAGAGGCTGTTAGTAAGTTCAATGTCTGTCATTGTTGCCATCTTCTTAAAGCACTGTGACACAAACTGAAAAAGAAAGCCAGAAGAAAATAAAGACCATATTTTAAAGTATTTATTGTGAGCCATCTGTAATATTCTTTTGGATTCAAAAATTTCAGAGACAGTTAAAAATTTTGAGTGTTGAATTAAATGATTACTTGACTATTTACTTTAAGCTCTTAATTCAATATAGAAATTTAATATTTTTAATTTAGTCAGACAGAAGCACAATATTTCACAACCAAACATTGTCTCCATTTTGGAACATCCATATTTCCACTGCTGGCTATAAGGAGTTTGTATGTTCTCCCTGTGATGGCGTGGGTTTCCTCCAGGTGCTCTGGTTTCTTCCCACAGTCCAAAGATGTACCAGTTGGTAGGTTAGTTGGTCATTGTAAATTGTCCGGTGATTAGGTTAGGGTTAAATCGGGGATTGCTGGTTGGCATGGCACGAAGGGCCAGAAAGGCCTGTTCCATGCTTTATCTCAATAAATAAGTAATTGCACTGCTCTATCCAGTCTACATCATGACATGGTTGTCTGAAGCATGCAAACAGCCAGCCTGAAAAATGTCTGTACTTATTACACTTTCAAAACTTTGAGTACCTTACAAATATGGATAGTTTCTACAGTATCACATATTGTTACTATATCTTTGCAATAAATTATACTAACATATTTGGAAAAAATAACTGGATGGTCAAACTTCATTTTTGCAAACTTTTTGCTTTCCTTTTTAATTGCGACAACACTAATATTTTATTCAAAATGAGCCAAGACCATTTGTAAGTAATTACTTTTCCGCTGTCTTGAAGTAACCTTGTGCTACTTTTCCTGCACTGTATCATTTTAATGATCCATTGATAGCCAATAACGATCATGGAGTAAAAGTCTCTGATGAATGAGTGAGTATCGATCTGTAAAATCTTCGCAAGGAGACAATATGAATTTTTGTATGACTTTCCACGTGGATCAACATGAACGATGTTATTGAGTGTAAATGACTTTGGTTTAGAAACTCATGTTGTCTTGTAAACCTGGACTAAATACAACATATCAGTAGATACGGATAAAATTCTTTTCGCTATACCTAATGCACTTTAAGATTACCCGCGGAAGAGTTCAATTTTTCAATAAACCCTTGAAGTTACTCACCAGTTAATTGGTGATTTGTATTCTGGTGTATCTCCCTGTCTGACTTCACCTAGGGATCCTGAGCTGCACCAGACTTTCTTACCACTGCTGGGTAAAAACAGGTTCCAAGGATAAATTTAAGTCATTCACATAACAAAACACTCTTTCTTTCTGTGACTCACAAAAGCTGTTTCTGTACTGTCTATTGTCTATGAACTTGTCTGAAATAGTTGGCTGCAATCCAAGTGTGAATTTGCTGCTGGGGGGAAAAAAATAGTTCCAGCTCAGCCAAGACTGGTGAATCTCAAAAACGTGTACCTTTGGTGTTCGTCTAATTGGAATGAGAACATTTATCTAACTGCTGTTGTATACTGCAAGCTTCCTGAAACATATTTGTAAATGCACTGATTTTAATGGAAGTTCTTGTTAGTGGATAGCTCATCAGATAGTAAACAGGTTTTCAGGAAAGGAAGTTATAGTGATAACAATTAACACCATACTCCCAGTAGTTTTCTTTCTTAACATCAGAATTGTAAACCTGTTGTCCACACTTACTCTAAGTAAATTTGGCACATCTGGATCAATTCTTCGGATGTGCAATCAACTGGTATATCTTGAATCTTTATCTTGGATGTCGTTGCTCTGCTTGTATCTCTTCACAAGTATCAGGTACTGCTGCTAAAGCACATTTTATCCACTTGGCTATTGTTTCAATAGTCTTCATGCTGTTCTCTGTGAACATTGTCAAATGGTGAAAAGGTATCATAGGTGGATTACTAATATATGGATTCAGCTATCTTATACTGTCATCCTCAACTCTGAGGGGTTGCCTAAGAAGGTTACATTGGATGGGAAGGAATTACGGGCCTTCATGAAGAATTTGAGAGGCTAAAGATGGGGTTTGTGGCACCATCCACACAAATCGGCTGTGATACTCCACTGAGCCACAATTGAGGTGACATTCATCGAAACCATCTAGAGCAGAGTTTGACCAATGGAATTCCAGTTCAAAGGCAAGACAAATACTGCCGGACTAAAGTTGCACAGATGGTCAATAATTTAGAGTAAGTACATAATTAATTCAACCAAATCAGTGGGATTACAGCAAACTTGCCTTCTTTATTCAAGGCTATGAGTATATACGAGGGGTGATTGATAAATTCGTGGCCTAAGGTAGAAGGAGTCAATTTTAGAAAACCTAGCACATTTATTTTTCAAAAATAGTCCCTTCCTACATTTACACATTTAGTCCAGTGGTTGTGGAGCATACGGATCTTGGACCTCCTGAAAGCGTCCACAACAGGGGTGATAGATAAGTTCGTGGCCTAAGGTAGTAGGAGATGAGTTTTTAACTTCAAACTTTGTGCATAATCACTCAAAGAGTTGACCTGCATGTGCATGTAATGAGAGCTGTATAAACTCGTCTCCTTCCACCTTAGGCCACAAACTTATCAATCACTCCTGCTGTGGACTATTTCTGGAGGCCCAAGATGCCGACTTTTACAAAGAAGGGATCCGTATGCTCCACGACCACTGGACTAAGTGTGTAAATGTAGGAGGGGACTATGTTGAAAAATAAACATGCTAGGTTTTCTAAAATTGACTCCGTCTACCTTAGGCCACAAACTTATCAATCACTCCTCATAGACTCGGTGTCCCCATTAATAGTTACAGGAGGTACCTAATAAAGTGGCCACTGAGTGAACGCTCATGGTCTTCTGCTGCTGTAGACCATCAACTTCAAACTTCAATGTTTGTACATTCAGCGATGCTCTTCTGCACACCACTGTTGTAACACTGTGATTATTTGAGTTACTGTTGCCTTCCTGCCAGCTTGAACCAGTCTAGTCATTCTCTGCTGACCTCTCGATAACAAGACAGTTTTGCCCACAGAACTGCTGCTTACTGGATGTTTTGTTTTTGTTTTTTTTCTGCAGCATTCTCTAAACCAGGGGCTCGTGGTCTCAATGGCATTGGTCCATTGCATAAAACTGCTCCAAACTGTAGAAGTTGCTTTGTGTGAAAATCCTCGGAGTTCAGCAGTTTCTGAAATACTCAAACCACCCTGTCTGGCACCAACAATCATTCAATAGTCAAGGTCACTTAAATTATATTTCTTCCCCATTCTGATATTTGGTCTGAACAACTGAACTTGAAGAGTTCCCAAGCAGTGGTCCACGGGCCCCTGTTAATAGTAAGACTCCATGGCATAAAAAAGTTTAGGAACCCCTGCTTTTGAACATGTCTGCACCCTGGCACGTGATTGACTGATTAGATATTTGTATTAATGAGCAGGTACTGGTGTATCCAATAAAGTAAAGTAGCCACTGAGTATAAGTTGAGAAGTCATTTTGCAGTGACAGTACATAAAACTTTTAGGCCATGTTTGGAGAGTTTTGTGCAGCTCAGGTTGCCACACTCTTCATCAATGACAGCTTTATAGAACGGGCTATGGAGTAGAGGGGGTCAGAGTAGGAGGGCTTTGGCTCAATGGGGCTTAGGCGATAATGGGTCAAGGTGAGGCAAGTTACTTGAGAAGAACAGAAAGTATGTCTGTGAGGCCAGTGTTCTGTTCTGGGTGTCAGATGTGGGATGTCCAGGAGACTCCCAGCCTCCTGGATGGCGACATCTGCACCAGGTGCGTCGAGCTGCAGCTCCTTAGGGACCCTGTTGGGGAACTGGAGATGCAGCTCGATGACCTTTGTCTGGTCAGGGATAGAGAGGAGCTATGGGCAAGTAGTCACACTGAGGCCTTGGGAGACAGGTAAGCAGGTAACATTCAGGAGGGAGAAGGTCAAGAGTCAGATACTAGAGAATAGCCCCAGTGGCTGTCCCCTTTAATAATAAGTACTCCTGTTTGAGTACTGTTTGGGGGGGGGGGCGGCCTACCTGGGGGAAGCAACAGTGACTGCGCCTCTGGCACAGAGTCCAGCCCTGTGGTTCAGAAGGGTAGGGAAAGGAAGAGGATGGCAGCAGTAATAGGGGACTCTATAGTTAGGGGGTCAGACAGGCGATTCTGTGGATGCAGGAAAGAAACATGGATGGTAGTTTACCTCCTAGGTGCCAGGGTTTAGGATGTTTCTGATCACATCCACGATATCCTGAAGTGGGAAGGTGAACAGCCAAGGGTCGTGGTACATATTGGTACCAATGACATAGGTAGGAAATGGAGGAGGTAATGAAAACAGACGACAGCGATTTAGGAAGGAAGTTGAGAAGCAGGGCCACGGAGGTAGTAGTCTCGGGATTGCTGCCTGTGCTACGTGACAGTGAGTATAGTGTCAGATATAGTGTGAGGTGGAGGATAAATGCGTGGCTGAGGGATTGGAGCAGGCGGCAGAGATTCAGATTTCTGGATCATTGAGACCTCTTTTGGGGCAGGTGTGACCTGTACAAAAAGGGCGGGTTACACTTGAATCTGAGGGGGACCAATATCCTGGCAGGGAGGTTTGTTAAGGCTATTGGGAAGAGTTTAAACTAGAATTGCTGGGGGGTGGGAACCGAACTGAAGAGATGGATGAAGGGGCGGTTGGTTCACAAATAGAGAGAGCTTGTAGGCAGTGTGAGAGAGAGGATAGGCAGGTGATAGAGAAGGGATGCGTTCAGACTGATGGTTTGAGGAGTGTCTATTTTACTAGTGTCAATAACTCTACTGGGTATTTTTTATAGACCACCCAATAGTAACAGGGATATCGAGGAACAGATAGGGAGACAGATTCTGGAAAGGTGTAATAATAACAAGGTTGTCATGGTGGGAGATTTTAATTTCCCAAATATTGATTGGCATCTTCCTAGAGCAAGGGGTTTAGATAGGGTGCAGTTTGTTAGGTGTGTTCAGGAAGGTTTCTTGACACAATATGTAGATAAGCCTACAAGAGGAGAGGTTGTACATGATCTGGTATTGGTCAGGTGTCAGATCTCTCAGTGGGAGAGCATTGTGGAGATAGTGATCATAATTCTATCTCCTTTACCATAGCATTGGAGAGAAAGATAGGAACAGACAAGTTAAAAAAGTGTTTAATTGGAGTAAGGGGAAATATGAGGCTATCAAGCAGGAACTTGGAAGCTTAAATTGGGAAAAGATGTTCTCAGGGAAATGTGCGGCAGAGATGTGGCAAATGTTAAGGGGATATTTGCGTGACGTCCTGCATAGGTACATTCCAATGAGACAGGGAAAGGATGGTAGGGTACAGGAACCATGGTGTACAAAGCTGTTGTAAATCTAGTCAAGAAGAAAAGAAAAAGTTATGAAAGATTCAAAAAAACTAGGTAATGATAGAGATCGAGAAGATTATAAGGCTAGCAGAAAGGAGCTTAAGAATGAAATTAGGACAGCCAGAAGGGTCCAAGAGAAGGCCTGGGCGAGCAGGATTAAGGAAAACCCCAAGGCACTCTACAAGTACGTAAAGAGCAAGAGGATAAGACTTAAGAGAATAGGACCAATCAAATGTGACAGTGGAAAAGTGCGTATGGAGCTGGAGGAGATAGCGGTGGTACATAATAGATACTTTGCTTCAGTATTCACTACAGAAAAGGACTTTGGCGATTGTAGGGATGACTTACAGCAGACTAAAAGGCTTGAGCTTATAGACATTAAGAAAGAAGATGTGCTGGAGCTTTTGGAAAGTATCAAGTTGGATAAGTCACCGGGACTGGATGAAATGTACCCCAGCCTACTGTGGGAGGTGAGGGAGGGTTGGTAAGTTGATGGAGAAGGTCCTGAAAGGCAGGATTTATGAACATTTGGAGAGGCATAATATGATTAGGAATAGTCAGCATGGCTTTGTCAAAGGCAGGTTGTAACCTTACGAGCCTAATTGAATTTTTTTGATGATGTGACTGAACGTTGATGAAGGTAGAACAGTAGATGTAGTGTACATGGATTTCAGCAAAGCATTTGATAAGGTACCCCATGCAAGGGTTATTGAGAAATTAAGGAGGCAGGGGACCCAAGGGGATATTGCTTTGTGGGTCCTGAATTGGTTTGCCCACAGAAGGCAAAGAGTGGTTGTAGATGGGCCATATTCTGCAGGGAGGTTGGTGACCAGTGGTGTGCCTCAGGAATCTGTTCTGGGACACTTTCTCTTTGTGAGTTTTATAAATGACTTGGATGAGGAAGTGGAGGGATGGGTTAGTAAATTTGCTGATGACACAAAGGTTGGAGATGTTGTGGATCGTGTGGAGGGTTGTCAGAGATTACAGCTGGACATTGGTAGGATGCAAAACTGGGCTGAGAAGTGGCAGATGGAGTTCAACCCAGTTAAGTGTGAGGTGGTTCATTTTGGTAGGTCAAATGTGATGGCAGAATATAGTATTAATGGTAAGACTCTTGGCAGTGTGGTGGATCAGAGGGATCTTGGGGTCCGAGTCCATAGGATACTAAAGGCTGCTGCGCAGGCTGACTGTGTGGTTAAGAAGGCATATGGTGTATTGGCCTTCATCAACCATGAGATTGAGTTTAAGAGCTGAGAGGTAATGTTGCAGCTATATTGGGCCCTGGTCAGACCCTACTTGGAGTACTGTGTTCAGTTCCAGTCACCGTGCTTTCCACAGGAAGCATGTGGAAACTACAGAAAGGGTGCAGAGGAGATTCACAAAGATGTTGCCTGGATAGGGGAGCATGCCCTATGAGAATAGGTTGAATGAATTGTCCTTTTCTCCTTGGAGTGACGGAAGATGAGAGGTGTATAAGATGACGAGAGGCATTAATCATGTGGATAGTCAGAGGCTTTTTCCCAGGGCTAAAATGGCTAGCGCGAGAGGACACAGTTTTAAGGTGCTTGGAAGTAGGTACAAAGGAGATGTAAAGGGTAAGTTTTTTACGCAGAGGGTGGTGAGTGCGTGGAATGGGCTGCCGGCGACGGTGGTGGAGGCAGATACAATAGGGTCTTTTAAGAGACTCTTAGATAGGTACATGGAATTTAGAAAAATAGAGAGCTATGTGTAACCCTAGGTAATTTCTAAAGTAAGTACATGTTTGGCACAGCATTGTGGGCTGAAGGGCCTATATTGTGCTGTAGGTTTTCTATGTTTCTATATTTCTATTGCTGGTGACTTCAACAAGGCCAATGCCAAGAGTGTTCTACCAAAATGCTACCAGCATGTCTCCTGCCCCACCAGGGGCCTCACGTTCTTGAGCAGCTACCATCAAGAATGCCGATCTCGCCACTCCTCCCTAACCCACAGTTTGGCCAATCAGAACCCCAAGCTGTGGTCCTTCTCCCTGTCTATAAACAGAAGTTAAAATGTGCGGAGTCCAGTGCAGAAAACTGTCCAGTGCAGTCTGAGGAAACGAACGAGTGGCTATGTGACATCCTTGAGACAGTACATTGGTCTCTGTTCAAAGACTCAGCTGCCATTCTAGATGTGTATGTCACCACAGCCACGGACGTTGTCTGTAAGTGTACTGAGAATTATGCACCGAAGCAGACAATTCAATGAACGGGGAGTTCCGAGACAATAAGACATAGGGCAACAATTGGGCTATTTGGTCCATCAAATCTGCTTCTCCATTGCAAAATGGCTGATTTACTACTTCTCTCCCTATTATTCTGCCGCTTTCACTTAACCTTTGACACCCTTCCTAATTAAAAACCTATGGAACTCAGCTTTAATTATACCCAAAGATCTTCCTTTTAAGGACTTTATCTCATTATCATATGTTCTTGTTATTTATTTACATTTGGATTTACACAGTTTGTTGACTTCTGCAGTCTGGTTGATCTTTTATCGATCCTGTCATAGTTACTATTCTATAGATTTGCTGAGTATAGCCCACAAGTAAATTAATCTCAAGGTGACATAAATATACTTTGATAATAACATTTACTCTGAACTTGTCACTTGGCTTTCACAGCAGACTATGGCAATGTATTCCACAGATTCACCACCATCTCTGTTTTAAAGAGACATTCTTCTGCTCTGAAGCTCTGTCCTCTGGTGTTAGACTCGTTTACTGTAGGAAACATCCTCTCTATCTCGGACTTGCAATATTCAATAGGTTCTAATAAGGTATCCCCTCATTCTTCTACTCTTCAGCAAATACAGGTCCAGGGCCATCAACCAGTCCCTCAAATGTTAACCCTATCATTCCCAGGATTATTCTTGTGAACCTCCACTGTACTACTCCCAATGCCAGGGCATCCTTTCTTGGATAAGGAGCCCAAAACTGCTCATAATACTCCAAGTGTGATCTGATCAATCCTCTCCCTGCTAACATCTACGACTGTGGTGATCAAACCTGCTAACCTTGACCTATCCAAGAAATAAGTATGAACTCTGAAAGGTTCTCAGAGTTGAACTGAATCACAAAACCAGCTGTCAGTTGGGGCAGTTCTAACATGCTCTAATGGGCTAGAGAACAAAGTCCAGCTGAATCATTTCCCAATGAGCTTATCCTACTCTCTGCATGTTTTGAACAGAGGGGGTTGGATTGTCACTACTCACCTCAACAGTCTCCACTGCACAGTCACTATTGCAGACAGAAGACCAACGTTCTGGAGAATGAACCTGCAGAATATGCCTGGTCCTGATGTTATCCCTGGCTGTGCCCTTAGATCCTAAGCAGATAAGTTGGCAGGGGTACATGCAGACACTTTTAACCCATCCTTGCTTCAATCTGAAGTTCTCATTTGCTTTCAGAAGACTACTTTCATCCAGGTACCTAAGAAAAACAAGGAAACATGTCTGAGCAACCACTGCCCAGTGGCTCTAAAATCCGCCACTATGGAGTGCTTCAAGGGGATAGTGAAAGCATACATTATCTCTAGTTGTTCAGACAACCTCAATTCACTGCCATTTTCCTACTGCCAAACCAGGTCTATGGCAGATACCATCTCCCTGGCCCTACACTCATCTCTGTAGCACCTGGGCAGGAAAGACATTTGTGTTAGACTGTTGATTATTGATTACAGCTCCACCTTCAATACTAGTTCCAAGCAAACAGCTCCACCTGGAAGGGTATAGTTCCAAGCAAAATCATCTACGAACTTCCAAACCTGGGACTCACTCCACCTGGAAGGGTATAGTTCCAATCAAAATCATCTACAAACTTCCAAACCTGGGACTCAGTTCCAAAACTCCCTTTGCAACTGGATCCTTGACTTCCTCACCAATGGACCACAATCATTAAAGGTGGGCAGTAACACCTGCTACAACTGTGCTCAACACCGATGCTCCCAAAATATTGCATCCTCAGCCTCGCCTTCCACTCCTTGAACACTGACAACTGCACAGTCAGTCCATTCACAGATTTTCAGATACCACCAAGGTGTGCCATCTCTCAAATAACAATAAATGGGAGTACAGGAAAGAGATAAAGAGCTTAGTGACATGGTGTCATCACAACAACTCCCCCCCCACCCCAATGTTAGCAAAACAAAAGAGATGGACATTGATTTCAGGAAGAAGGTGAGTACACATGCTCCTGTCTACATCAACAGCATTGAGGTTGAGACCTTCAAGTTCCTAGGAGTGAAAATCACCAATAGCCAGTCCTGGTCTAATCATGTAGATGCCATGGCCAAAAATATTCCTGAATGCCACCACCTTCCTCAGGAGGCTAAGCAAATTTGGCATGTCCCTGTTGACCCTCACCAATTTTATTCAAAGCTCCATGGAAAGCATCCTGCCTGAATGTGTACCAACTTGGTACGGCAACTGCTCTGCATGTGATCATAAGAAACTGCAGAGCGGTATGGACACAGCTCAGCACATCATGGAAACTAGCTTCTGCGCCATGGGCTCTGTCAACACTTCTCACTGCTTTGATAAAAAGGGCAACATGATCAAAGACCTCTACCCACCCCAAACATTCTTTCTTCTCACCCCTCCCCTTGGGCAGAAGATAGGAAAGTCTGAGAACATGTAACAGCAGACTCAAGGACAGCTTCTATCCCACAGTTATACAACTATTAAACAGAACAATAAGATGGACTCTTGACTTCACAAGCTACAACATCATTGCATTGCAATTAATTGTCTACCTGCAGTGCAGTTTAGCTGTAATACTTCATTCTGCATATTGTTATTATTTTGTTTTGTATTACCTCAATGCACTGTTTACTGAATTGATCTGTATGAACAATTTGCAAGACTAATTTTTCACTATCTCAGTACATGTGACAATAATTGACCAATTTTACGACACTAGGAAGGATGTAGAGACTTTAGAAAGGGTGCAGAAGAGGTTCTCCTGTATGTTGTCTGGATTGGAGAGAATAAGCTAAAAAGGATCTACTTTGATAGCTTTCTCTGGAATGTTAGAGGCTGAGAGGTTACCTGTGAGCGGTATGTAGAATGATGAGAAACCTAGAATAGGTAGTCAGAGTCTTTTCGCCAATATGGAAAAATCAAATACTAGAGGCAATAGCTTTAAGGCAAGAGGGGGGAAAGTTGAAAGGATAAGTACAGGACAAGTATTTTTGCACTGAGAATGATAGGTGCCTGGTGGGTGCTAACAGGAGAGCAGTGGATGCAGATGCTATAATGACATTTAGGAGGCATTTCAGCAGGCTCAATATAGAGGGATATGAATCATGTTCAGGCAGATAATATTAGTACAATTTAGCATTGTGTGTAACACAGACATCCTGGGCCTAAGGGTCTGTTCTTGAGTTGTTCTGTTTGAATATTATTTGGACTTCAGAAGAATGATTTTGTTGGTTCCGATATAGGGTAGAAATTCTGTCATTTAATTTTTGTTCCTTTTTTTAAGAAACTAATACCAATGACTATTCTGATGTGACTTCACTGCATTACCATGAGAATTTTTTTTTCCTTTTACTGCAGAGATGATTGTACTTTTGGATTCAATTTAAGTACTGTATAAAATGTGATGAAAATACTGCTGTGATTTGAACTTGTGCTGCATCACCATACACATAATTTATTAATTAGAAGTATAAAGAAATAAATAATAGCAGGTAATTAGAGGGTTGGCCATTTCTGGGCTGTGATTGATTTGGGTTGTATTGATTTTGATAATACATGTTCAGGGCAGGTTTATATTAATTGTACAAAGTTATTATATGATAGTACTGTCATTCATGCTTCCTTCTCACATCAGCTGCAAGCATCCAAAACTGCTGCTACTTGATATTCAGTGGCATTATAACTATGATTCATTGCTCTGATTCTTACATTTCAGAACATTGTTCCATTGTCAAAATTTTAAAGTCATAGTGAAATGGACTTTATAAAAATAGGCCCTTTAGTCCATTGAAACCACACCAACCATCAACCACCCAGTTGCCCTATGTTAATACCACTTTTTTTTATTCTCTCCACTTTCTTAACCATCACCATCTCTTCTGAACGGTAAACACTTCTTAAGATAATTTAAGAACTCATTAATTTAAGATTAACTCAGTACACCTGAAGTGTAGTAACTGGTGTCATGTGGGGAAACATGATAGTCAATTTGTAGACAGCAAAACCCTCAAGCAGCTATCTCATAATCATGGGTAATCTATGTCTGGGATTGTAGCAGGGAGGCTGTGCACCCACCTGAGAAGCTCGATGGATCTGAAAGAAAGCACTTTCTTTAGTTCCCATACTGAAGTTTCGGCCCAGATTTTGTATTCGCATTTCTGGAGTGTGATCTTAACAGGAAATGCTGGAAACTTTCAACAGGTCGGGTAGCATCTGTGGAGAGAGAAACAGAATTATAGTTTGGGTCAAAGATCTGTTTTCAGAACTGGGAAAGAGGAAACAAAATGGAATTGAACAAGATTTAATTTTTTTTTACCTAAAATACAAACCCAACAGTCATTTTCTATACTTAGCAGGTTAGGGACTGGCATGCTGAGCGTTTTCATTTCCTGCTTTTATTTTGGATCTTCAGTGTGTACTGTTTTAATTTTCAGTTTTATATTGGCTGTTTCTTTTGAGGTGTGTATGCGAGTCTACAACTACAGAATTTGTGTCCATCTCACCAACTGGGAAGTTTGCATTTCCTCATGCCCTGGCTGTGAACTGTTCAGGCTGCCAGCTTACCATCTACAGCTCAAACCTTCTTCTAATTTCAAAAGGGTGTAAGTATCTGAGCTGTCAACCGCAAGTGTTAACTTGATGGACAGTCTGCCTTCATCTTCATTCTCTCCTGGCTCTCACATCATTGCCAGAGCAGTTGCATGTCTGGCTATCTGAGAGGAGAAAGGGACAAGAAGGATTATAGAGAAAGCACAGATAGTAACAAGTGCATACTTGTATTTTTATCTTGTAATTCAGGAGGGAAGTTGTGATGCAAGAAGGTGGAATGGGTTGGGGGGGGTGCTGTCATCTTGGATGTAGCAAGAATAGAACTGGAGTAGGATATCCTAGATCCAATTACAGATAATATTTTGTTTAAGCTCTTGTATTGTTTCCTTGCTGGTTATGAGCTGCTGTTTTCATGAAGCATCATCTTGCAAGAACAGTGTGTTGAGAGACATGCACAAAGTGTTTGGATGATGTGGTTGTCACAGTTAAACAGATGGCAGATACAGTATAGGTGGCTGACTTGCAATAAAACTAAGTGTATGAAGTGCGGTGCAGCAAGTCAATGTTGGGGTATTAATGTATTATGATAGGGATTATTGTTGGGTAAATGAAGGGAATTGTGCTTTCAGTGTTTGAGGCTGGTGGAGCTATTGGAGGGAAAAGGTATTTGGAGAAAGCATTCAGTAATCTTAATCAGGTTTACAATGTCATTGAACTTTTTTACAGAGCATCTGGGTTTGGAAACTGAAATTTGTCATTAGCCTTCCGAGTGGTCAACTTCATACTGCCTTTATGAAAGCATTGCTCGAAGTTTTGTCTAGTGGCCTGAGATTGATTAGCAGATCGAACAGCTCACTATGGACTGTTCGAGATGCCAAAACATACAGAAGATGCCAAGAGCAGCACCTCTCCATCCCTGGGAATGGCTTGCATTGCCCTGGCAGAGCATTTGTATGGATTTGTACAGATGTAACACAGAGCGTCATAGGAAGTCATAGATGCAACACAGCGTCATAGGAAGTCATTCCTGCCTGTGGCCATCAAACTTTACAACTCCTCCCTTGGAGGGTCAGACACCCTGAGCCAATAGGCTGGTCCTGGACTTATTTCCTGGCACCTGGACTGCCCATATCCCTTATCAAGTGGGGAAGGACCAACAGAGGCTCTACTTCCTAAGGAAGCTAAAGCACGCTCTTCTCCCTCATCACCTGCTGATCAACTTCTATCGGACAACTATAGAGAGCCTCCTGAAGTATTGCTGTGCAGTGCGGTTTGCCAGCTGCACAGAACAGAACAGGAAGGACTTGCAGTGGGTGGTGAGGGTAGCAGAGCGGGTTATTGGCACAACATTACCCTCCCTCAGACATTTATACTGGCAGACTTCAAAAGAAGGCTACTTGTATTTCAAAGGATCCCACTCATCCTGGACATCACCTGTTTTCCCCTCTACCTTTTGGGAGGAGATACAGAGCATTAAGGATGAAAACGAAGAGACTCCATATCAGCTTCTACCCACAAGCTGTGAAATGTATAACACCACCTTCCCTTCTCCTGCCCCCCTCCTAAGACGGCGGCAGCTAAATGCATCACACTTCCAGGAATGGCAGGTGTGCAATAGTCCTACCCCCCCCCCCCCATCCATATATTATTAATTTTGGACTGCACTCCTGAGGTTTTAGTGTTTATTTTGTGTGTATATTCTTTGTCATGCTGCAAAACGTTGAGCTGCTAAACTATGTTTCATTGCTCCACAGCAATGACAATAAAGATATTCTTCTTCTTCTTCTTAATTTACATATTTACATATTACTATTTAACTATTTATGGTTTTATTACTATTTATAATTTATGGTGCAATTGTAACGAAAACCAATTTCCCCTGGGATCAATAAAGTATGACTATGACTATTTTACCAGACCACTCTTGAGCACAAATTTCTTGGTAGTAGCGGATGCAGCTACAAAGTGGCCAGTAGTGTTCCCAATAGCCTCCACTCCATTCTCACACTCTGTAGATGTGTTGAAAAGCTCTTCTTAAGGCAAAACAAAAAAGGCAAAAAGACAATAGGAAGGAAACAGCAGGATCAATCTGATTTCCAGTAAATTGATAAATTATACGTGTACTATTAAGGAGAATCAGGTAGAGAATCTGCAGCTCAAGTACTGTAGCACCGCCTCCCTTTTGTGGAGGGCTCCCCACCATGATCACATGAACTTGTGTTGTTTCAAATGGAAGCAATGAGATTTAAATATTGTTTTTGGAATGTTAGGCTAGAATTTATTTAAAGGCAAAGGTTTAATATTTTGCTTAATGTTCCTGTAAGCAGTATTTTTAGTGTAAGGATTAATCATTTGGTGAAACTTTGGTAATATGCCAAGTCGAAATAAAGTAAATGAACCATGGAACCAGATGAGAGGTCAATGTTGATTTCTAGGCACTAATTGTTATCTATTAATTCATTCCAGGGGAAAAAAAAACTGTGGGAATGAAATTTGTTCTTGGTTGGCATTGCTAAACCTGTGTGAGATAGCCACCACCCCTTGATCTTATCCATTGCATCTTATTCCATATGTCGGTTTGTGCAATTGCAGCAGAAGATTGCAGCTTGACAGTCATGTTGAGTCTGACTGCTCCTGTGAAGTCTCTGTGAAAAAAACATAACATTAGAGCTGCATAAAAGGATGTGCTTCAAGCATTTATACCTATCTCTCCTTCTGATATCCTTCTCCCTACAGTGACTTCTGAATGGTAGATCTTTTTCAAATAAAGGCACGGTGCACTAACTGCCCCTCTGATGCTTCACATTTTATTGACATGACAATATTGAGATTATTTTCACATTTCCAGAGGCGTTACAGGTCTGTTGGCTTCTAGCTCTTATGGACTTGGACTCCTCATAACATCATAGAGTTATTGTGAGAGAGAGAGAGAGAGAGAGCACTGAAATGGGCCTAGTTTTAGGCGTACTGAGTCGATGCCAACTGTCAACCATCCATTGACACTAACCCTACGTAAATCAACATTTTTATTCTCCCCACATTCTCATCAATTCCTTCCAGATTTTACAATGTAACAACACACTTGGGGTAATTTACAATGGTCAACTCGTTTCCTATCAAGTACATCTTTATATGTTTGTACATGTGTGGATGGCAGAAGGAAACACACGTGGTCACAAAGAGGATGTGCAAATTTTATGCAAGAGCACCCAGGGTAAGGATTGAACTATGTCTCTGACTTCATGATGCAGTGGCTCTGCTATGTGAGCCAATGTGCTGCCCATCACTCTCTATAGGTTTATACAGACCTACACTAGGTCAAATATAAGCCTTTGAACAATCTTCATGAGCCCACTACAGCTAAGATGAAGTCATGTCATGAGCAAGTTTAGTAAGATGCCGCATTCTCCTTAGATTATCCTTGTGCAGTTGAGCTGACTGACCCCTTTTTTGTGAGAGGAACAATCGTCACAGGAAAATGGGCTTGCAGCTATGACTTCATTCAACATAAATGCTACAGATTCATCAGTGATACTTGACAGCTGGGGTTCCCAGCCTTTTTTAGGCCATGGACCAATACCGTTAAGCAAAGGGTCTGTGGACCCCAAGTGGACCCTGTTTTCGAGAGACAAAATGCTGGGTTGCAAATAAAATTGAAACAGTGGATCAGAATCTACTTGCCAATAAGTGCCCTTAGTTCTGGTACCCTGTCATCGTAGTAACCCTATGAGATGACAGTGCTTCTCCCTTGGCTGTGGTCCAGCTACCAGAGGCTGTGCCCCTTGGTGCTGATTGGTTTGCTCTGCAGCAGCTCTGGAGAACAGGCAGGAGTGGACTCCTCCATGCTTCTCCCATCTTTCAGAGCTAGGGTAATCAGTTCAAGACTACTCAAGCATTTAAGAGCTTCTTCCAAGCAGTAAACTCTGCCCAGTTTTCGGGTCAGTACTACTTTATGGGCTCAGCTCCCTCTCTGCAGTCTGGTCATGCTAGCTGTGTCTAATTTAGTCCCTTTCCTTATGGTGCTAGTCTCTGAGCTGCTCTTCTACAGTAACAGTATAATGACTGGTGCAATGGCGTGCACTTTGACTGCAATGGCGTGCACTTTGACTGCAGCAAACTCTCCTGGCATATTTCCCTGTTCTACAGGTGCGTGCATTGACTCACCTGGGTCAACAGGCTGCAAAGGAAGCTCCTTTCACTACCTCTTTGAGAAGGTCCTGATGGTTAAAAGAAATGTATGGTGGTTCGTCATGTAGCAATGTTGAGACATAAGTATCATACTTAAACACCAGACATCCCTCATTTGTGGTCTTCCCCTATACATCTTCAAATGTGCTGGTCATTACCACAAACAAAGTGTTTTACTGTATGTGTTGATGTACAGTGCCTTGTAAAAGTATTCAGGACTCTTTACTGAGTTGAACTACCTCTTACAACTATTCCAACCAGTAGTCTTTTTGAATAAGTCTCTCTTAGATTTTCCCATTCCCACTTGCAAAACTGCTTAAGCCGTACCAGGTTAGTTGGAGAGTGGTAGTGGACAGCAATCTTGAGGTCTTGCCAGAGGTGTTTAACCGAATTAAGGTCTGGACTTTGACTGGATCATTCAAGGACATCAATATTCTTCATTTGAAGCCACGCCATTATTGTTCTGACAGTGTGCTTTGGTTGTTGTCCCACTGAAAGACAAATTTCCTCCCTAATTTAATCTTTCTGGCAGAGTCTAGCAGGTTTTTATCCTGGATCTCTGTGTATCTAGCAGCATTCATCCTCCTATCAATCCTGACCAGATTTCCAGTCCCTGCTGCTGAAAAGCATCCCCATAGCATGATGCTCCCTCCACCATGATGGTATTACGTGGCCAATGTGCAGTATTAGATTTACAGCACACGTACTGCTTAGTGTTGAGGCCAGAAAGTTCCACTTTAGTCTCTTCGACCGCAAGACCTTTATCCACATTTTTTACAGTATCTTCTAAGTGACACTTTGCAAAGTCTTTATGGGCAAGGTTATGCTTTTTTTTTTTAGCGATGAAACCATAGATCACCTCTGACTATCAAAGGTACAAAACTAGGTGGCAGTGTGAGGTGCAACGAGGATAAAGTGAAACATCTGGGGGATAGAGTCAGATTAAGTGAATGGACACAGCAAATGGGCTATAATATTAGAAAATCTGAGGTCACCTACCTAGAAATAAAATAAAGCGGTCTGTTATTTTTAAATAGTGATTAATTTAAATGGTGTTGCTACACAAGTCTTTGGAAGTTAACATGTAGGTACAGCGTGAAATTAAGAAAGCAGTTTTTGGTCTTTATTGTAAGATTTGAGTGCAAAAGGAAAGCTGCCTTATTGAAACTATACAAGACCCAGATGAGACCACATCTAGAATATGATCTACAAGTCTTATCCCTTCACTAAAAGATGCATATGAATAGGAGAGTGCAATGAAAGTTTAGCAGATTGACTCCTGAGATTGGTGCTTTTCCTCTGAGTTGAGGTCAAGCAGACTGGGTTTGTATTCCGGGAGGGAACAAAACAGAAAATTCTGGAAACTGTAGCTGAGAGGAGGAAAACTGCTGACGCTTCAGGTCCGAATCCATTTGACCAATATTCTCATTGGAGCATACAGTTGTTGATGCTGGGTTAATGTTTCTCCTGGGAAAAGGGTCTTGACCTGAAATGTGGGCTGTTTACTCTATTCCATAGTGCTGCCTGGCCTGGGGAGTCGCTCCTGCACTTTGTGTTTGTTGCGCTGGATCTCCAGTATTGGCCGATTTTTACATATTTGTCACATTTCTCCTGGCTGTGACTGTTGAATCAAAGTGTGCCTCAAAATGATGTTTTTGAAATCTTATTGGAATTAAGGGATATAGGGTAAGTACAAGGAACATTTGATGGCTGTGGACCTGTATTCATTGGAGTTTGAAGAATGGGGGTGGATCTTATTGAAATCTAGTGAATATTAAAATGCCTAGACAGAATGAATGTGGAGACGATGTTTCCTATCGTGGGGCAGACTAGGATCAGACAGCACAACCTCAGACGTCTGTTTAGAACAGAGATGAGAAATTTCTTTAGCCGGGTGTGGAAGTCATTGTCACAGGCAGCTGTGGAGACAAAGTCCTTGGGTGTATTTAAAATGGAGGTTTATGGGCTCTTGATTAGTAAGGACATCAAAGGTTATCAGGAGAAAGCAGGAAAATAGGGTTGAGAGGGATAATAATTCAGGCATGATGAAATGGCAGAGTGGACTCAATGGGCTGAATGGCCTAATTCTTCTCCTATGTCTTATGAAAGTGTCCATGAGGTAAATATCATCCAGAATCTTAGTGAATGACACAGGCATATTGGTTTGAATGGTCTATTCCTTCTAATTCTAAGATTATGTACAGACACTTGATTGCAAGCCTCAAGACTGGCACAGTTCTATTCGTGTCACTTTGAAGTTACTGAAGGAATATCAGTAATGTTTTATTTGACAAAATAATTTAGTCATGGATTACTTTACCAAGTACCTACCATAAATAGACAGAGATTCAGGCCTCTCTGAGTGCGTGTGTCCGCTTTAGTACAGAGACAGAGTTCTGGTGAATAGTGAGTATTGGGACAAGTGTGAGGGCAAAAGTAACTTGTTAATGTATATTAGAGAGGCAGTGTAATTGTGTCTGAGTGACAGACAGGCAGGGAAAAAAAAGAGGGAGCATGCAGGGAGCAGCTAAATAGTGGAAAAGGCTCGTCGAAGAAATTTTGAGAAATATTGATTAATTGGTTGAATCAATTAAGTTAATCTTCATATTTGATTGCTGCCCCTTGCCACAGTGAATATGACCCCTCCTCTAGAAGCCTTTGTAACCTCGCCTAATGGACTCCGTCTCTGGTCTCTGCAGTATCTTCGTCTCTGCGCTGGGCAGCTCTGGCATTGCTAGTCCCTATGCTTCTGTTGTATGTTCTTGGTTCTTGGTCCTTGGTCAAGCGCTGGTACATCAGTGCAGCGTGCAGAGGACCTGAGCTTTCAGTGCTGTCGATGTTCCAACTGGATGTAAGGGAAATGGCGAAGAACGTGACAGAGAGACAGGGGCATAAGAGGAGCAAAGGGGAAATGCCAAAAGAAACATGAATAAAGAGAAAGGGGGTGACAATTATAACAGGGAAGGGGGAAAGATGGGAGAGGAGGTGAAAAGTAAATACGAGGCTGGGGAAGCTGGAAAAGGGCGAAAGGAACAAAAAGAGATGCAGAGGAGTGGTGAGGTAGAGGAATGCATGGAGAGGGAGAAAAAAACAGGCAATACCTAAGGTACATGACAAGAGAATGCAAAGGGAGCTGGAAGCAAGTTGGGAGGCTGTAGAAGGCTTTGTGTGTCAGTCGAGATTGAGTGAATACGTCGTATGGTCAATATGAATGGGGTTGAAGGCAAGAGTTGTAGATATAGTAAAGAAGAGTTAAGCTATGGGTACTCCCTTCCAAACATAAGGTCATCTTTCTTCCAAGCAGTGCAGGAGTGTTGGCCCTAGTGGGAACATTCCTGGCACCCTTGTGTGAATTGCCTGTAGATATCCCTAGAAAGTTTCTGTGGTTCATTTTATCAAAGGACTTTCCTCTAAAAGATCAATCTGGCTACCTTCTGAAGGTCCCTCTTAGTAAGTCTTGGGAAATGCTCCTGCCCTCAGGAATCATTACTGTAGCCATCTGCAATTATAAAATCTTCTTTCAAGGTTGGAAGTCTGCTGATGGCATTATACATTTGGGGAGAAGTTTCAGTTGCATACTGACAGCTGTGAGGTATTGAACTTGGATCCTTTCAGTCATGCGTCTCTGTTCCTGAGACAACATGGTTTTACATGGGGGAGCCCAGCAATATTTTTTTCATGGTACTATGCAGTATCATGATGTTTGTAGAGTTTTTAAGAACTTGGAAGAGCTGCATTTACTATTTTACTGGTGAGAAATAGTGAAATAAGATTCTAGCCCCCCCCCCCAACTTTTAGTGGTGTGCCCTATTGTTTGATTGCGGTTGCTGAACAGTTTTCTTCAATCTAGTTTTTAATTAGTCTAAGTTGAACCAGAATTGGAGAAATTGGGATTTTTCAGTTTATTAATATGTATTAGTCTATTTTAGCAAATGGATCAACAATTTTCCTTGTTCTACGTCTTGATAATGATTCAGGATCAGCTTTAATATCACTGGCATAAGTCGTGAAACTTTTGATATATGCAGTACATCAAAAATCTGATGGCAGAAGGGAATAAGCTGTTACTGGAGCATTAAGTGTGTGTCTTCAGGTTCCTGTACCACCTCCTTGTTGGTAGCAATGAGAAGAGGCCATGTCCTGGGTGATGGAGGTCCTTAATGATGGATCTGGAGGCATCACTTCTTGAAAATTTCCTGTATGTTGGGGAGGCTAGTGCCCATGATGGTGGAGCTGACTGAGTTTGCAACTTTCTTCAGCTTATTTTGATCCTGTACAGTGCCTTCCCCCATGCTACATGGTGATGCAATCGGTTACAAAGCTTTCCATGGTACATCAGTAGAAATTTGCTAAAGTCTTTGCTGACATGCTAAATCTCCTCAAGCTCCTAATTAAATATAGTTGCTGACATGTTTTCTTTGTAACTGAACCAATATGTTGAGCCTTGGATAGATCTTTAAAATTTTTGACACACAGGAACATGAAACTGGTCACCCTGTCCACTTCTGAGCCCACAATGAGGGCTGATGTGTGTTCCTCGTCTTACCCTTTCTGAAGTCCATAATCAATTCTTTGGTCTTACTGATGTTGGATGCAAGGTTGTTGCTGCAGCAGCACTCAACCAGCTGATCTGTCTCGCTCATCATCATCTGAACTTCTGCCAACAGAAGTTGTGTTGTCAGCAAATTTATAGATGGTGTTTGAGCTGTGCCTAGCCAGACAGTCATGGGTGTAGAGAGAGTAGAGCAGTGAGCTAAGCTCACATCCTTGAGGTGCGCTAGTGTTGATTATCAGTGAGGAAAGGGTGTTCTTTCTGATCCGCACAGACTGTGATCTTCCGGTGAGGAAATCAAGGATGCAGTTGCAGAGGGAGGTGGAGAAGCCCAGGTTTTGAGCTTTTTGATCAGAAGTGTAAGAATGATTGTGTTAAATGCTGAGCTGTAGTCAATACACTGCAGGCTGATGTATGAATTAGTATAATCCAGGTGATCAAAGGCCATGTGAAAAGCCAATGAGGTTGCATCCACTGTAGATCTATTGTGGTGGTAGGCAAATTGCAATGGGTCTTGGTCCTTGGGCAGGAGTTGATTCTAGCCATAAGCAACCTCTCAAAGTACCTCATCACTGTAGATGTGAGCGTTACTGGATGATGGTCGTTAAGGCAGCTCACACTACTCTTGGACACTGGCATGATAGATATAAAGGATTCCATCAGTCCTATCCCCCCAATAATTTCCCTGCAGCCAATGCTGTCTCATAACCTTTTCCTATAGAAGAACTGCAAGGAACTTCTGCCTTTAAATGCACCATTTCTTAGTTAATACTTCCCTTTCAATCTGTTTTATGTCAATAGTTCTAAAATATTTAAATTAATTAAAATAGTTTAGTAGCAGGATTTCAATCAGTGGCATTTTTCATAATGTTTTGTCAGTAATAGGAATCAATACAACTTTATCTTAAGAAGCAAGCAGCCACATAGCCCACATTGTCACACACATCTATATATTCCAGCTGACATTTAAATAGGAGTGGGTGACTAAGAAGGAGGGTGAGAGTGGTGACTAGTTCTTAATCATCAAATCAAGGTTCTTCAAAGCATACCTAAGAACCGGTATGCCTCTTAACAGATGTCAGAGCAAAGCTAATGGATCTGGGTAGATGAATTGTAGCTGCAGGAAGTGGGCACAGGTATGAATGTGTACTTATACTAAGGGAATGATAATTCAGTTATAACATGAAAAACAAAGTTGAACTAAAACAGAAATTGGAAGCATTCAATACCTGCTGAGAAAGAAACAATGTAACGTATTTAAATTGTAAATAGCAGATTATTAATTTAAGTTACAAGCAAAAAAGCAACATCACTGGAAGTTGATGTTTAACTGACGCAGTATACCTGATTTTTGGAGACAATCATTTTTCCATTATAATCAGATACTTTGCTTCTGTAGCAGGTCCCCCGACCTAGTCAGAACCCTGTTTCTGAAGCTTGAAAAGAGCAAATGATTAAAGCATAAGAGTGGGTTCAGTTTGGTAAACAGTCAGCCAGGTAGAGTATTGCTGGTTCTTGTAGCAAATCTCTGTACCTCACTTACAAAGTAAGCATCAAAGCAACAACTGTTTGTTCAGAATCGGCATAAAGCAGACATCCCACCTTGCAAAAGCTCACTTCAGGGAGGTAGCACCCCCGCCGCCCGCAACCTCATATCACTCCCGCCCCCGGTCGACCTCTAAAGGTGTATCTAATACTTTGTTTAGTGATCTTGTCTAATCTGTAAACCAAGTTGGGTATATGCAGAAAATGTGACATTAAAATATGTACTTATTACATTATCATGTTTATTCTATTACAACTTTAAGCAAGTCTACAGGGAGATTGGCCCCATCATGTACGACATCAATAGCGTAGCTCCTTGGCAGCTAGCCAGCTAGTTTAAATCAGGGGTTAAACTAAAAAGTTGGCACGTAAATGTTGGCCCAGATCAGAGGCGACAATTGCCTCTGATCTGGGCTGACATTTACGTGCCAGGCAGCACCTAACTAATTAGCTTATTTATTTCAGCTTTTTTCTTAAAGATGTGCTGGGTGCGTTCCGGCCACCGCTGTTTGCGGCTCGGAGGTTGGGGACCACTGAATTATAAGTCACTTATAAGTCAATAGCATCATAACATTTTAAGTAACGTTTGAATATTAAACACACAGCGCATATTTTCCTCGTATGAACATATAAAATCATTGCAACACACCAATATCGCTGAATCAGTGGGAGCCCTGGACTTGTTTTCCTGCAACAACACGGTCCTATCGAGGGGTGATGGGAGACAGCGATACTCAAAGGGGGTGCCTTATGTCCAGTCTGTTCCACAATTTAGCTTTCGTTGCATTCATTGCAGAAAACTCCGCTTCGTAGCGATATGATGTTGGAAATGGTAGCAACGTTTTCAGTGCTTTCGTGGCTGTCTCAGGATACTAAGCCTTGACTTTGATCCAGAATGCTGGCAGAGATGTTATGTCAAACATACTTTTCAGCCCGCCGTCATTTGCAAGCTCGAGAAGTTGATCTTTTTCCCGTGCTGACATGGATGATTCACCGGGGACGTTCACAAATGGATCACAGACCCATTCCTTTGCATGTCTCGGGTCACTGATGACCTCGTGTAGGTTAAAATTCAACAGTGCGTGACAGGGAATGAGGAAAGATGCAGCTGACTCATATCGCCAAATCATATTGTTTCCTTGCGGCCCGGTGGTTGGGGACCACTCTCGAAGAGAGGTCAATGAGGATGCTCACTCTCCCTCTCTCAAAAAAAATCTATTTCTGGGATATTGTATATAATTTCCGGGCATCAGGGAGCCACTATCGATATGCGGGAGACTCCCGGAACTTCTGGGAGAGGTGGGATGTCTGCATAAAGTTTATCACTGTCATTAATTGTGAAACTTGAGGCAGCCGTACAGTACAGGCCTAACAAATTACTGTAAGTTACAATAACAATAAATAGTGCAAAAGCAGAATAGGAGAGAGTGTTTGTGGGCTGTTCAGAAATCTGAGGGCAGAGGAGATGAAGCTGTTCCTAAAACTTTTGAGTGTGGGTCTTCAGGCTCCTGTACTTCCTTCCTGATGGTAGTAGTGAGAAGAGAGTATGTTCATATTATGTCAGTTAAACCTGTCTAACGATGAAATGTAATACAATGTTACAATGGTACAACCAGTTGACGAACCATAGGTAGGTGCAACACAACTTAAAGGCAGCAGTTAGACGGACAGGTGTACGGTAATGTAATGGGTGGCAGATGACACATTGTTCACAATAGAAACTGTTCTGCATAATTCACAAACACTTATTGAGTTGTGTTCACTTTAAGAGATAGTGTCTGACGTAATGACATCAGTTTAAAGTAACTGCTTTTGGTTTGTTTTTAATGGGAGTGAAAAGGCTGTGGCTTTTTTTTTAAGCACATAAAATGACTCTAGTAAGTTTTATACACAAAATCCTACATTGGCGACTCTGACGCTCTTTGGATGATTCCAGAATTACTCAGTGACGTTTTGACCACTCCAGTTGCTTTTGAGCTGCTGGAGTTTTGGGAGCAGCACGTCACCGTGTGGTTTGCACAGGCGGAAACCCATAAAATCACTGCGGACAATACCAAACTTTAATACGTCATAGCATCGCTAAGTAATTCCACTGCATCCGAACTGGTGAGACTACTAGACAACCCACCTGCATGTGATAAATATGTCACTTCGAAAACTCATCTATCATAGACTTCTAGACAGTCGAGGACTGCCCCTGTCTGCAAATGGAGTAGCAGTATTTTTGTGCTGCTCTTAGTTTTCTTTCTCTCCCCCCAGTTTAAGCTTTGAATTTAAAATTTTTACTTGCTGATTCTTGAGGGGGAACAATATGTCTATGTCTACAAGAAGTGGGAAGAATTTACCTGAACCTAGTGATAAAGGTACTGGGAAAGGAAAGGTACAAAAGGAAAGATCTGTTGAAATGCCATCGTGGGCTGAAGATATCATTCGGACACCAAATTCAATTAAGGATCAGAATGGATCAATTAAAGACCAACTGGAAAAGAATAGTAATGAAATGAAGTCATTTCTGGGAAAACTTAAAGACCTGGAAACTCAGGTTATTACACATGAAGAGGAATTGAAGATAACTAAGCAAAAGTTGTCTGAAGCTACAACTCGTTTGGACTTTTAGATAGTCTGGGTCTGAGCACACCAAATAGCTGCTCTCCTTGCCCATCCTGGGTGACTCTTGGCCTTCAGAACTAATGGAGCACATGCTGTTTCTCCTGGGCAATCACCACCTGGTTTTATTTTTAAAGACAATCTCTATGCAGCAAATACCTGACTAAATTCGCACAGCCCTCACTAATACACCCATGAAGAACTATAGGGACCTTGCTGAAATGGCTGATAATCTATACTCAGCTGGGCAGAGGTGCATCGTTCCTCCTCCTCTCCCTGAATCAATAAGCTCTGTTGGCAGAACCACCAGCAGACTTTCACCCATGGCTCCATAGATGCTGGACACACCTGCCCTCAAAAGTCGCCGCTATTATGGACTTTCCACTGTGCCATACTACTAAAGCACTGCAAGAGTTTGTAGTTGTGGTAAATTTATATCAAGCTGCTGAACTTGTGCACCTCTTGTATAGTGTCCTTGAAGGCAGGGCCCCTAATCCCAAGGTCAGCAGATGTGACTAGAGCATTCGACGACACCGTGGGAGCTCTTTCAAAGCGACCCTTCAGGTGCATCCATTCCCAATGCACCTATAGCTATCACTACTGATGCCTCAGACTACACCCTGGCTGCTGTGCACGGACAGTTGGTTGGAGGCACGTGGCAGCCGCTTCCCACCTTCAGCTGGCGGCTCTGTCCCCACCCCCTTTGAGAAGAAGTACAGCACGCTTGACTGTGAGCTTCTCGTTCTCTATCTGGTCCTGCTTCATTTTAGTTTTCTACTGGAGGGTTTAGCATTTCACACCATTTGCTGACCTCAAAACCTTGATGCACATGATAGCCAAAGTGCCAAACCCTTGGCTTGCATGGCAGCAATACCACCTGGCCTACATTTCGGAATTCACGGGTGACATGTAGCGCACCGAAGGGAAAACTAATGCTGTGACTGGTTGCCTCTCGTGGCCAGCCATTGATGACGTGCACGTCGGGGTTGACTATGCCGGCATGGCAGCCAACCAAGCTATGGCCCAGAAGTCCAGGCTTGTAGGACAGCACGGGTCTGCAGTTGGCTGAGGTCAAGTTTGGAGATGCAGGAGTTTCTCTCCTGTGAGATGCCTCAACTTTAACCCTTTGGAAAGGTCTTGCTGCCGTAGTAGAAAACCGAGGTCAGCAATAAGCCTCGAGCCCTGGAAAGTGAATATCCATCACAATGTCTTCCTCATGGATCAACTCCTCCTGCATTTATGAAGGGGACAATACTGGCACAACCAACATTCACGTCTGCTCTGGTCTCACCAGTGATTCTGGGGTGGAGTACGGATCGACCTAGCTGAGGAGCGAGATACACTTCACATCCAGCCCTTGGGTAGGTACATTTCACTTGGGGTGACTGGGTTAGAAGAATAACCTTGATTAAATGCAGTTAAATGTTTTCTATTTCATTTAGCTTTTTAAAGTAATATGCAGCAGATTCATCTATGTTTAAATAAATTTCTTTCCAATGTGCTTCTTCCTGATTATTCAAACTGATGTGAACTGTTTATAACTGTTCAGTCCCTCCTCTTGGACTATCTACAATATTGATCTACAAAACCCTTCTGATTCTATCACCTATCAAATTCTGCCTCATTTCAACCTCTTGCACGAAGAAGGACTGTTTATATTAGGGAAGTTGAGGACTCCAATGACAAAAACCTTTTGCTCTTACACTTTCCGTTAATCACCCTGCATATCTGTTCCTCAAAGTCCCAATGGCTATTGGGGGGAGGGGTCTGAGGTACAATCCTATCAGAGTGATTGTACCCTTCTGATTTTTGATTTCTACCCATAGAAACTGAGTGGACGAGTCCTCTATTATATTCCCTCTGAGTGCAGCTGTGATATTGTCCCTGATTAGAAGTGTGACTCCCCCACCTCTTCTACCTCCCTCTATCTTTTCTAAATCTTTGGAACCCTGGGACATGAAGCTCGTAAGGAAGTAAAGGGCTAAGGCTTTTCTTAGGCACATAAAATGACTTGCATGTTTTATTCACAAAATCGTGCACAGGTTTCACTGCCGACAACTTCACTTGTTGGTTATGAGGCCATAAGAAATGGAAATAGGAGTTGGTTGTCCAGCTTCTCAAGTTTACTCCTTTTGTTCAATGAGGTCACTGAAACAACTTTGTCCTCTGTTTTTCTGTGTCTCGCCTTCACCCAGCCTGATCTCAATTTTGACACAAAGGCTTGCACCTGCTGTAATCTGGAGCAAGAAATAATTTGCCAGAGTAATTCAGTGGCTGGAGCAGCAATTGTAGGACAATTCCTTTTCTCCCACAGATGTTCTTTGACCTATTGAGTTCCTCCAGCAGATTGCTTGTTATTGTTCAGCTCAGTGTAAACTATATCCATGGCTTTCTGGGACAAGGAGTTTCAAATGCTTACTGAAGAAATTCTTCCTCATCTCAAGTCTTAAATGGTACCTCTTTATTCTGAAACAATGCCCTCTTTTATTTTCCTCTCATGGAGTATTCTACTTCCCAGCATTGACCCCTAGCTATCTTTGTTTCAGTAAGATTGCCTCTCAGATCCAATTTGATCAAGCTTTCCCAGATAAATGATCAAAAATGTTGATTAAAATAACACATATTGATTAAAATAATTAACACAAAATGCAATGTTAATTATAGCATAGGTCTCAGTTGAGATAAACCGAATTCTGACTAAAATATAGTTCTATCCTTTTTATAATGTGGTCCATTACTTATTTTTCAATCATCAACTATTCTACATCACTGGCCTCCCCCTAACCAACATAGCTACTGTATGAAATATTGACTGTAGCTCAAGTTAAATATTTTACATTTTTATGAGGTAAAATGAGCTGTGTGAATTTTCCTGTTTCCAACTTGTGATACATAAACATGATGGTCTGCTGTAGTGTGATATTATTAAGAACACTTCACAGCAATCCTGTAATATACAGTAAATGTGTTGGAAGCAAACTTTAAATCATTTTTATCACTTGATATGATACATGAAATGAAACAGATCAATTATTTAGTAATACATGAGTATATTCAATTTGGCTAATTCTCAACCTGAGAACATTCTGACCAGTCTCATTAACCTCTAAACATATTGTCAATTGAGTTAAAATATCCAAAACAATTTGGTTTAAAGCTTTTATTTGGAAATATTCAGGAAAGTAATTCCAGCACTAGTAAAAAAAAATTATATTAATAATCAATAGCTTAAACTCTAATCCCATAGTTCACCAAATGTTTGATTCTGGTATAAAACTGAGTATCCTCGAGATGCTTGCCAAATCAGGAAGCATTTGTGGAGAGAGAAAGGTAATCAACTTTAAATGTTAAGCCATTTTTTTTTTCTCCAGTGCTGCCCAACTGCTGAATATCTCCAGTATTTTATATTTTTGTTTCTGTTCCAACATAGAACATGACAGCACATTACAGGGCCTACGGCTCATAAAATTGTGCTGACCTTATAACCTATTCTAAGATCAATCTAACCCTCCCCTCCTCTATAGCCCTCTATTTTCCATCATCTATGTGCCTGTCTAAGATTTTGTTAAATGTCCCTAATGTATCTGCCTTTACCATCACCCCTGGCAGGACATTCCACACACCCGTACTGTGTGTGTGTGTGTGTGTGTGTGTGTGAAACTTACTCCTGATAATCTCCCTTGTACTTTCCTCCAATTACCTTAAAATTATTATAACTCCTCATGTTAGCTGTTTCTGCCCTGGGGGAAAGGTCTCTGGTTAGCCACTCGCTCTATGTTGCTTACTTTTACTGTGTCTCGTACACCTCTATCAAGTCACCTCTTGTCCTCCTTTGCTGCAAAGAGGGAAAAGCCCCAGCTCACTTAACCTATCCTCATAAGCCAACTTCAGTATCTTCATATTGCACCTTCAGTATTTTTGCTTTTTGATTAAGATATGTTCCTGCAGAGTGGAATCAAGGTGTTTTGGGCATGTTGTATGCCAGGGTCATAGAACAGTACGATGCTGCTTTCAGTGCCCACATTCTTACGGAGAACCTGTAAGCAGTAAATCTTCAAAAATTGAAGAGATTCTGCAAATGTTGGAAATCCAGAGTAACATACATGAAATCCTGGAAGAACTCAGCAGGTCAGGTAGCACCTATGGAAGGGAATAAAGAGCTAATGTTTCGGGCAGTGAAGAAACACAATAGATTCTATAAAGCCATACATAAAGACTGACGTGCCCTCTTCTCATTGCTGCCATTAGAGAGGAGGTACAGGGGCCACTCAATGTTTTAGCAACAGCTTCTTCCGTTTTACCATCAGATTTCTGAATAGACCATGAACCCATGAACACTACCTCTCCTTTGGACTAATTATTTTATACATCCTTGTAATTTTTTATATATTGCACTGTACTGCTGCAAAACAACAAATGTCACAACATGTGTCAGCGGTAAAATGAGCCTGATTCTGATACTGGGTGCAGCTGGATACACTCCTACTGAAGTTGGTGGTCTTAATGGGGATTTTTATTGTGCTTCGAGAAGTTTCACTTTGAAACTTTCCTCTGAAGGAAGGCATCTTTTTATGGTTTTGAACTACTTATGGGCTTGTTTGCATCTTGATGAGCTTCTGGAGGACACAATTAAAATCAGAATCAGGTTTATTATCACCAACGTGTTGTGAAATTTGTTGTTTTGTGGCAGCAGTACAGTGCAAGACATAAAAATTAGTTTAAGATGTAAAAATAAATAAATAGTATGCAAAACAAATGAAGTATTTGTTATTGGCATTTAGCATTAAAATTCACAGCCAGGACCAAGGAACTAATTAATTATGGTAGTTATCTTGGTAATGTTTGATATCTGATTCTTCAGGAGATTTTGGCAGCGTCTCTATTAATTCACTTATCCTGCCAATGTTTTAGAGTAGAATGATTGTGTTCTGGTATCATCTGCTCCTTACTAAGTATTTCTCTCTATTCAAACCTCTGAGGAAGTAGAGGTGCTATTGTGCCTTTGTGATGGCAATTATGAATCATAGGTATAACATGAGGAAAGAAGGTGGCTAAACACACAACCCTGTGGTTTGCCTCTGCTGATGGTGGGTGTGGACGAGCTGTTGTTGCCAATCAGTAGTAACTGCAGTCTGTCAGTGAAGAAATTAAAGATCCAGTTGCACAGGGGATTATTGAGGCCTGGGCAACGTTTCTTGGAACCAGGGTGTAAAGCACGTGACACACATAACACATGATACCTTAAGAAGGTAAGGATAAAAACTACAGATGAATCACACACAAATAAGAAAGTGAAGTGCATTAATATTAAATATTGTAAGATACAGAACAGATTAACTAGTGACACTTCGAATACAATGCAGGAGGAGCTTAGAAGTCTAATGGCCTGGGGGGAAGAAACTTTTTCTCATCTTGACCGTTCTTGTTTTTATGCATCATGGCTGATGGTAGAAAGTCAAAGAGGATGCTGGATGGATGGGATCCTTAATAATACTAAGGGCCTTGCATATGCTGCGTTCCTGATAAATGTCCCCATTGGATGATAGGGAAACCACTATGATCCTCTCAGCTGTTTGCCCAGTCCTTTGTAGGGACTTCTGGTCCAATGTCTGCTGCTTCCATACCAGATGGAGATTCAACTTGTCAGGAATCTCTCAATGGTGCTCCTGTAAAATGCAGTTAAGATGGAGGGTGGGAATCTTTTTTGCCCCAGTCTTCTTAGGAGGTGGAGGCGATGCTATGCCTTTTTGTTCAGGGAGGTGATATTGAGGGGCCAGCTGAAGTCATCCATGATGTGAACTCCCAGGAACCTGGTACACTTAACTCTCACAACAGTGGAGCCATGTATCTGCAGAGGGGGATGGTTTGTCTGGACCTTCCTGAAGCCAACAATGATTTTGTCTGTCTTCCCCACATTCAGGCTTAGGGTCTTCTTCTCACACAAATCCACCAGCCACTCTGCTTCCACTCCATACTCCATCTTGTCATTGTCCTTGATAAAGCCAGCCACTGTTGTGTCATCTGCAAACTAGATGACCCGGTTTGAGCTGGATCCTGTGACACAGTCATGTGTCAGCAGTGTGACAACAGCGGGCTGAGCATACAGCCCTGGGGAGCACCAGTGCTCAGTGTATCGGGATGAGAGACTTTGCTGCCCTCAGGAGTTTCTGGGGTATGATGATGTGGAACACTGAACTGAAGCCTACAAACAACAGTCTGGCATATGAGACCCCATTTTCCAGGTGGGACAGGACAGAGTGGAGGGCAGAGGCTATTGCATCATCAGTGGATTGATTTCAAAGGTACTAATGGAGGGAGGAGAAGATGGCGACGTGACGCAGCGTGCACGGCTGTTCCGAATGAATATCGATATGTGTAACTAGGGGCCGTGCATCAATTCGGATTTGATGGGGACAGCCGTGAGAAAGCACAGAGGAACATCTGGTGAAACTTCTGAAATGCCTGCTTCGCTGCTGCTGCTACTGTGTGATCGAGAATCTCCGGCGATGAAGGCCCCAAATCTTCGGCTTTGTGTATCGCCTGTTGCCACGGCTGGGGTCGAAATGCTTGGCAGAGATGGCGCTTGGTGCATTGGTACCAAATAGGTGGTCGGAGGCTCAGAGTTTTTCGGACGGACTTGGAGTCGGACTGTGGTCGGATGCTTCCGGGATGCTGCATTGGCAAGTTGGCGGCGCTGGAGGTTTACCATCTGCATGAGATGATGGGACTTTCGAGTGACTCTGAGACCTTTACTGTGCCATGATCTGTTCTTATCAAATTACGGTATTGCTTTGCACTGTTGTAAATATATGTTATAATTATGTGGTTTTTGTTAGTTTTTAGGTTGGTTTGTCATGTGTTTTTGTGATATCATTCTGGAAAAACATTTTTATCATTTCTTAATGCATACATTACTGAATGACAATAAAAGGGGACTGCGTGTCCTCATAATCATTTATTATCAAAGTATATAACTCTGAAATTCTTAAATTCTCCGGGTATCCATGAAACCAAGAAAGAAAAGAATGGCAACAGGATCATAAACCCCCAAATCCCACCTCCCCACAAAAAAAAGAACAAAAATGGAACAGGCACATTGACCCCCCTCCCCACACGAGAAGATCGGGCAAAAAACCATAGATTATAAAAAGTGTGCGGCCTCTATTGGTCAGAGTTGACCATCATGTCTTAGCTGTCTAGATAAGCAAGCCTGGGCAGTCCGATATGGAGAGCAAGCTGCTACCCTTGTAGCAAGCTCCCCCTCTTCACACATCTGATAAAACCAAAGGAGTGGTAGAGACCGATACAGTTCAGTACCAGCAACATCACAGGAGTTGCCAGTCAGAGTTGAGCTCAATATATGACTGCCTTAGGAACTCCAGCTCCAGATCTTTCCATTGGGATTTATTCCCGAAGCCTTCCCCACGTGTGGGTATAGCCGCAAGGCAGCAGGGGTTTGAGATTAGAGTTTTCCCTCTCCCAGCGGAGGTTTGAGATCAGAGTTTTCCCTCTCCTAGATGAGCTGCCAACCACAGCTGACGAGCCCATCTGCCGGAAGTGACTAGTTTTAAGGCGTCAGTAACCCATCTTTGCCTCTTCTCCTGTAAGTAGAAACAGTTTCGCTAGGCTGAATATCTAAACCTCACGTGAAGGCCAGGAGATGGACTTGGTTGTCAGATACTATTTGAGGTGCACAGCACTGGGAACATTTAATAAGTAGTGGGAACTTGTCCCCATTACCACCTCTTACTATAACAACCTTAAGGAACTACAAGACTGAAAAAAAGGAATCTAGCCCAAAGTCTACATCTAAAATGCAGAAGAAAACCTGGGGAAACACTCTCCAGGTGCAGCAGCTGGCTCTCCACTCTCTGGTACAGGGAAACCGATCAAAAGACAGGCAGCTGGCGCTCACCCTCTGCACTTGCTTCGATGCTTCAATCTCGCTCATTGCTTTAGTCGGTGAACAATGGGAGCATTAATCGGCGAAATGGAGCCAAACATCGGCTTGCACCCTGCCTGCCTGCTACAAGGTGCACTCACCTTGCCTCTGCCTCCTGGAATCCTCTTGGAGACTGCAGAGCACTGAAGCACCCAAACAAGCTTCAAACACCAAAACATAGGCTCCCACAGTTCCAGAATCACATTCAAGGTGAACATAAAACACATAAAAGAAGTGAAATATATGGTTTCTTGATCTATGTCCATCAAAGGAGGTGCCACTTGACTGGAAATGATGAGATTTGAGCGATAAGCGAGCTGGAAAGGGAACAGTGTAGCTGGGAGAAAGGCTTTGATGTGCTCCATGACCAGCTGCTCAAAGCCTTTCATAATGATTGAGGTTAATACACGAAACGATAGTCATTTAAGCAGGTTTCTGTTATCTTCTTTGGTACTGGAATGATGCTTACCGCCTTGACAACTGAGGGGACAATGGATTATTCCAGAGAGATGTTGCATCTATCCATCAGCTGGGCTGCACGGTCTTTTAGAACCCAGCCTGGCATATTATTTACCCCCAGAGCTTTGCGTGGGTTGACTCCGGCCATGGTCTTCCTCACCTTTAGCCAGGCAGAGTGCCTGCTCCCCTGGGTGGAAAGGGGGGCCTTTCTCGCCAGCACTTTGTTCTGCTCATCAAACAGTGCATAGAAGACATTCAGCCTCTCAGGGAGTGAAACATCCTGGTCAGGATAGACTTGTATTCTGTAATCCTCTGAATTTACCCCCATGTGTGCCTCGTGTCTCTGGTGTCGCAGAAGTAACTGTAAATTCTCTGAGAATGCTCCTATTTTGCCTTCTTGATGGAGTGGGAAAGCACAGTTCTTGCTTCCCTGAGATGTGTCATATCTTCCAATATAAAAAGCAGCATCACGATATCTCAGCCTGGCATAGGCCTCCGCAGTGAGCCATGGCTTCTGTTTGCCCTCACCCGGATGTGTTTCATGATGGTAACATCCTCAGTACATCTCTCTATGTAGCTGGTCACAGAATCACATACTCCTCAATGTTAGCAACGTTGCCATTGGTGTCCACCTCCCTGAACATTCTCCAGCTCATATTATCAAAGCAGTCCTACCACGCAGAGATTGCACCCTCAGACCAGGTTTTCACCACCTGACCCATTTGATCACTGGTTTGTATGCTGGAATTAACATTAGAAACAAGTAATCTGAGAGGCTCATGTGGGGTTGAGGGACTGCTCCTGGTATATTAGTATAAACCAGGTCTAGTAGTGTATTTTCACCTCTGGTAGAAAAATCAACATGCTGGTGGAAGTTAGGCAGGTCTGTCTTTAGGTTTGCATAATTAACGTCACCAGCGATAATAAAGATACCATCGGGGTGTTTGGTTTTAAAGTCACTGATGGCACTGTAGATCTCACACAGTACCTTGCCGGCATTAGCTTGGAGGGGAGGGGGGTGGATATATACAGCTACCAACACAATTGTAGTGAACTCCCTCGTTATATGAAACAGTCTGCACTTCACAAAAATAAACTCAATCATCGGTGAGCAATGGGATGCCACTGCTGAAGTATCTGTACATCAGCACTTATTTATGAGAATACAGGTACCGCAGCCGTGGTGCTTGCCTGAGATCGCTGGATTCCTGTCAGCCCGAAATACACTGAAACCCTCCAGCTGGAGGGCCATGTTTGGGATGGATTCATGAAGCCGTGATTCTCTGAGAATGAGTGTGTAGGTGTTTTTCTCTCTCTTGTTCAGTCTCAGGCACAGGTAGTCCAGTTTATTTTCAAGTCAGCAAACGTCTGCCAGTAAGAACAATGGGAGAGCTGGCCTGAAGGACTTCGACCTAAGTCATTCCCAGATTCCAGCACGTTTTCCCTATTTTTGTTTCCTTGTGCACCTCTTCCTACGGTGTCGCTCAGAGAGGTCTGACGCAGGCAATTGTTTGTGCAGTAAGCCCAGGCCACGGAGATGCTCTGCAGTCCAACAGTTCACTAGTGAGGTGGAATTGCTATGCACAGTATATTAAATAGCCAGAAGCATTTTCCAGTCTTTACAAAGATGTACAGGACATGGACAAACTATTACACCTGGAGACAAAGTAGTAGCTGCATCTGAACATGCTGCCATCTTGGATCAGATGTATCTTCATTGTCCTGGCTTTCCGGAGCTGAGTGTAGAGCCAATGAAACGGCATCTGCTGTTGACCTGTTGTGACGGTAGGCAGATCTGAGCAGATCCTGGTCACTCCTCAGGCAGCGGCTTTGTGAGCAACCTCTTGAAGCACTTCATCACTGTGGATGTAAGTGCTATTGGACGATAGTCATTGAGTCAGTTTACCATGTTCTTGGGTACCAGTGTCTTTGAAACCTGCTTGAAGCAGGTGGGTACCTCAGTCTGCTGAAGTGAAGATATCCATAAGCACTCTAGATAGTTGATTAGCGCAAGCCTTCAGTACAGCCTGTATGCCATCTGGGCCAGATGCTTTCTGTGTATTCATCCTCCTGCAGGATGTTCTCATGTCAACTTCAGAGAATGAGATCACAGGGTCATTGGGAGCTGAGGGGGTTCATTTGAGGACTTGCTGTCTGCATCATAAATAACACTTGGCTCAAGATCCACCGCATTATAGACAGACTGTCATTGATTCAAAGCTGAACACTGATTTAGCAAATAGAATGTTTCTGCTTTACAATCTAACATTCATGAAAATGAATGCATCTTATGGCATTTTGCAATATTTAAACACTGACTCTGGAGAGCAGCAAGGGCTCAGAAAAAAATTATGATCAAATTGGGTCACTCAATACAAATTTTCTAAGCAGGACATAGCAGTTGAGGTCTTAAATTGGGCTCCTGGGTGTTTGTGCCAATTCCTCTGGGTATTGTATAGGCTGCTATCTTGTTAAAGAGGCTTGCACGCATGTGTTTGGCCACCTGTGGAATCCAGAACCAGATGTAATGCCACATGTTAGAATGGAGCACTGGTAGGACAAGTACTTCTGGGTTAATTGCTGGATTATTGATTCTGGTTACTGGTGAAATAGCACATCTCAGATATTTCTACACAACTGCATTTGAATATTCTGTAGGGAGTGGTGTGAATGGTCTTGCAGCTTGCTTTTTAATATTAAACCTTGTGCTGAAACGTTGCTTAAGGGAATGGTTGGTTGGGTATGGCTTTCTCTCTGAAATGGGAACGAGTTGAAGAATGAAGAGAAGACATGCACAAAAGGACAAATTACTGGAAGAGGAATGGTAGAAAGCTCCTCAGGAGGAGAGCTTTTAAACATGTGAAATTCTCTTTGCTTCAGCAACAAGCAATGCTTGAGACAACATCAACTTAGAATTAAGTTTGTGACTGCCGAATCGTGCAATCATTAAGAGAAACTGAAGCAAGTGAAGAACCATCATTGTTGAAGCTGTTGTATCCACCGTATTATGTAAAAATTCAAATAGACCTCCTTTTAGAACACAAAACCTAGCACTTGCACCACAACTTCTAGGTTACTCGTTGAGGTGGACCTCATCTCCCACATGAACATTTGAACCTTTCACCTCTCTGATCTGTTAGAAGAAGAAGTTGTTTGTACATTATTCGGGTAATAAGGCAGTGATTATTATTCAGGATAGTCTGCTTTAAATTTTTTTACTCTTCATCAGAATCTCATACCTGATTCTATTTCCAACTGCAGCCTGGATTAGAAGGATTAGTTTATGCAGAGATTTTGACACCAGTGGCTGTGGTGAAATCACACCATAGTAATCCCTTTTAATGACTAGCATCCTCTTCTCCTTGGGGTTTTGCTTGCGTTAGAGAGATGAGGCTTGCACTTGCATCATGTGAAGGTGAAGCAAGATGCTTGCAGGATAGAATGAGTTGACCAGTGGCTGAGGCCAGAGAAAGAGATGCGGAGATTTGCCATTTGATGACCAAGGTTGTTTCAGCTGTCAGTTTGTATCAGCTCATCAAATTTTGTTATGGCCAGATGCTGCTGTTGGATCAAGCAGCATTGAACGTGAAAGAAAATAAAACTTTCCATTTGTGTCAAAGAACTTACAGTAAAAATTAAGAAATCAGAGGAAAAATGATAGCAACACACATCAAAGTTGCTGGTGAATGCAGCAGGTCAGGCAGCATCTCTAGGAAGAGGTACAGTTGACGTTTTGGGCTGAGACCCTTTATCAGGACTAACTGAAAGAAGAGCTAGTAAGAGATTTGAAAGGGGGAGGGGGAGATCCAAAATGATAGGAGAAGACAGGAGGGGGAGGGATGGAGCCAAGAGCTGGACAGGTGATTGGCAAAAGGGATATGAAAGGATCATGGGACAGGAGGCCCAGGAAGAAGGAAAGGGGGGGGGAAACCCAGAGGATGGGCAAGGGGTATAGTGAGAGGGACAGAGGGAGGAAAAGGAGAGAGAGAAAGAATATGTGTATATAATTAAATAATGGATGGGGTACGAGGGGGAGGTGGGTCATTAGAGGAAGTTTGAGAAGTCGATGTTCATGCCTTCAGGTTGGAGGCCACCCAGACGGAATATAAGGTGTTGTTCCTCCAACTTGAGTGTGGCTTCATCTTTACAGTAGAGGAGGCCGTGGGAATTGGACTTGGAATTAAAATGTGTGGCCACTGGGAGATCCTGCTTTCTCTGGCGGACAGAGCAAGGTGTTCAGCGAAACAATCTCCCAGACTGCGTCAGGTCATGCCAATATATAGAAGGCCACATCGGGAGCACTGGACACAGTATATCACGCCGGCCGACTCACAGGTGAAGTGTCGCCTCACCTGGAAGGACTGTCTGGGGCCCTGAATGGTGGTGAGGGAGGAAGTGTAAGGGCATGTGTAGCACTTGTTCTGCTTACAAGGATAAGTGCCAGGAGGGAGATCGGTGGGGAGGGATGGGGGGGACGAGTGGACAAGGGAATCGCATAGGGAGCGATCCCCGCGGAAAGCAGAGGGAGGTGGGGAGGGAAAGATGTGCTTAGTGGTGGGATTCCATTGGAGGTGGTGGAATTTACGGAGAATACTATGTTGGACCTGGAGGCTGGTGGGGTGGTAGGTGAGGACAAGGGGAATCCTATTCCTGGTGGGGTGGCGGGAGGATGGAGTGAGAGCAGATGTGTGTGAAATGGGGGAAATGCATTTGAGAGCAGAGTTGATGGTGGAGGAAGGGAAGCCCCTTTCTTTAAAAAAGGAGGACATCTCCCTCGTCCTGGAATGAAAAGCCTCATCCTGAGAGCAGATGCGGCGGAAAGGGAGGAATTGTGAGAAGAGGATGGCATTTTTGCAAGAGACAAGGTGAGAAGAGGAATAGTCCAGATAGCTGTGAGAGTCGGTAGGCTTATAGTAGACATCAGTAGATAAGCTGTCTCCAGAGATAGAGACAGAAAGATCTAGAAAGGGGAGGGAGGTGTCGGAAATGGACCAGGTAAACTTGAGGGCAGGGTGAAAGTTGGAGGCAAAGTTAATGAAGTCAACGAGCTCAGCATGTGTGCAGGAAAAATGATATTTAAGTCCACACTTAAATATCAGAAAGGGTTGATTAATCTCATTGTCCTGGAAACTTTTAGGGGTTGAGTGAGCACAATGTAACAAAATTTCATATTGAATGTGAAACTAATGTAATTTTATGCAAAGTTTTTATTAATCTAGCCAATGAAAATATGAAGGAATGAGAAGGGAACTGGCTGTGGTTGATTGAGAGAATGCACTGAAAGCCATGACAATGGAAAGGCAATGGTTACCTTTAGAAGAAATAATATACAAGTTCCAATAACAATTATATTGAGGCATAAGAAAAGAAAATTCATTCATACATGACAGACCAGAGAAATTAGATAGTGTTAAATCAAAAGAAGAAGCTTTTAAATTTTCCAGAAATGGCTGCAGCCCTTAAGACTAAAATCAGTCAGGAACCCAGCAGAAGATTGCCAAGAAATTGATGAAGAGAGGCAGAATAGAATACGTATGTAGACTGACAAAAAAATAAAGCAGTTTGTAATGCATTTACTAGTCAATAAATGGTGAAAAAAACCACAATGGCCCCTTACAATTAGGAATAGAACTTACAATGGACAATAAGGAAATTGCAAAGGAGTTAGATATTTACTTTATCTTGTGTAATCCCATATTTCTGGATTTAACCTAGCATAAGTCTCTACTCACATGGTGTGCTGTGTAGGTTCAGATATCTGCAAAATTCTGCTGAGCATTCAAACCATGGTTCTCCGTGCACCTGCTGGCTGGACAGCAGCGTAGTCTGGCTCAGTGTGGAAGCAGGGTCCACATCACTCCCCTTTCATACTGTAGACATCTCTCCTAAGCCAGTGAAACCAAGTTTTGTGCAAGGATCAGACCTGCTTCATTCTCATGTAGTGGATTACCAAATCTGATGAAAACTTTTAGTTGTCCTGGTGGACTTCAGGAAGTTTATCCTTTGGAATAAATGGGTCTAGGAGATCAGCAATCACAAAGATTCACTTCTTAAACAATGAATTCTAGCTATGCATATTTTTGGGACAACAGGGGAACAGGAACACAAGATGATATTTCCAGGCCAAGCTTTGTTGAATCAAATTCATGACAAAGTTCTCACCAGTTTGAAATAAGTAATAAATGAGACGTATTTCCTTTTTAAAAATAACTTCAAGGAACAATGAAGTATTTCCTTTGTAAATCAGAAAAGCAATTGAAACTTTAAATATTGATGAAATATGTGATAATAATATGATTTAATTACATTATAAATCAAATAACTTGTATTAGTGTTGAGATGGCAGAGCCCTGAAGGTGCACTTACACTCCAAATGTAGAAGTGTAACAAATTAATGAAGACTGGAGCAAAGCCAATTGTGACTCTGGAATAAAATACTGTACAGTGCAATTCACAATGGTTTCAGTGAGGAAAGGTTCTGCCACAGCTAGAATGAAGCCCGGTGGAGAATTCTTCCGTCAGCAGTGCCTGGAGTGTGTTGGTGATAGAAGGGTATATGTGTACACCACAGAAATGGTCCCCTATGACCCACATTGTTCATTTTGTGCAAGGGCTGAGGTAATTAGATTTTAATTTTCCATGTGTGTGATGACCCCAGATGCATTTTTAATCAAGAAATAACATTGCTGTAATCTGAAGATAAAATCAGAAAATACTAGAAACACTCAGCAGGCCAGGCGTCATCTGTGGGAAAAGAAGCCGATTTAATGCTTCGGGTTTGAGCACCTGGGGTAAGGGTGGTCAAAACAGAATTGCTGTGATAGAGTGAGGCAAGGGTTGCTGAGATAATTCTTCCATATGCTTAGTAGCGAGAGAGAGAGAGAGAGAGAGAAAACATAGGGACTTATTCAATCAGATCTGCTGCTGAAATTAAAATATCCAGCAGGTTTAATTGTATCTGTGTCGACAGAAACGTGCAGAGTTAATATTACAGATAGATAACCTTGTTCAAATCAATCAGATTCTGATATGACAAAAAAATCGAGTTAATTTGATATTGCACCCTAAAGGATGCTATGTGCCAAGAAGGATGATGGGGTGCTATTCCCCAAAGTTGCTTTGGGCCTGGTTGGAACAGGGGGACAGGGAGTTCAGTGCCAGACTGGTCAAATAGAAAGGAGAATTAAATTACAGGCATCTGGAATCTCAGGTCACTCATACAGACTGAGCAAAGTAGTTGCCCAATCTTCACTTTGTCCTTTCGGTGAGGAGGAGACAGCATTGTATACATTGACTGCAATATACTGAAGGTGCACAAACTGGTGTAGATCAGGAGATCCTTTCACTCTGGGATTAAAGAAAGCAAGAGCAGAGACACAAGAGTTAGATGACACATGATCGAAGATTATTTCATTGTCCTTGGCAAAGCTGACCTCATTATATCAGAGATATTCTCTTTGTCCTTTCCATTCACCCTCTACAATTTAATGTTAACTAATTTTTTTTTCTTTCCCAATTGTGATGAAGGGTCTTCAGCTCACAATATAAATTCTCTTTCCCTCTGCGCAGATAATATCTGACCCTCCTGAGTGTTTCCAGCACTTTTATTTCAGATCAGCGGTATCTGTAATCCTCCGATTATCAACGAGAAGATGTTACTGCTGGGTCATGTGTGCTGGAGTTCACAGCAGTTCTCTTTTTAAATTGATGCTCTTTGAGCAGATTGTTTACTGCAAATGCTCTTCTGTCTTCAAGTCATTGCCTGATGTAGAGATGTCAGGCAATGGCTTGAAGATGAAGGAGGCCTTTGATTATTTCAAAGATCATAAGAGTGTCCTTTAGGTCTCATGGTCACTTTTTAAACCTTCAATGCTTTGAAAGATTGGGTATTTTTCACAGCCCACTTTCCGCAGAACTTGGCATTCAACTACTCAAAGACATCTTTATCCAGCTCTGCAACACTTGCTATCTCTGCTTTCTCAGCAACAGTCTGGGCAATTTTTCTGCAATTTTATTTGATTGTTCCAGGGACAATTGATAAATGGAGGAAAGCCAATGCAGAAATCCACCTCCCATCGCGGCAGCAGTGTGACAGGTCTAATCCAGGAAAGGGTGACATGAATACTTTGAGACTATTTGAATAAAAAGGTAAAGAGTATAGTCCTGGGGAGAGGACACTGTTATCAGAAGTGACTGCCATGCTCTGCATGTGGTTACAGATGAGGGAAAGATTTCTGTTTTTTTCTTAACCTTGCCTTGATTTTTCAAGTGGGAGAGGCACATTGAAGAGGGTCAGCAGATGAAGTTTTATTTCTTATGAACCTGGATGGATGACTGCTACTTCTCCTGCTTCTGTAATTAAGAGCTTAACTAGTTAAGTTAAAAAGAACATTTGTCTTCAGCAGAGGATCACCAGTTGGACATTAATAACCATTGAAGAATCCAACGTTAGGATTGTTAGCAGACGTACTTAATGAATACTTTGCTTCAGTATTCACTATGGAAAAGGATCTTGGTGATTGTAGGGATGACTTATAGCGGACTGAAAAGCTTGAGCATGTAGATATTAAGAAAGAGGATGTGCTGGATCTTTTGGAAAGCATCAAGTTGGATAAGTCACTGGGAATGGATGAGATGTACCCCAGGCTACTGTGGGAGGTGAGGGAGGAGATTGCTGAGCCTCTGGCGATGATCTTTGCATCATCAAAGGGGACGGGAGAGGTTTCGGAGGATTGGAGAGTTGCAGATGTTGTTTCATTATTCAAGAAAGGGAGTAGGAATAGCCCTGGAAATTATAGACCAATGAGTCTTACTTCAGTGGTTGGTAAGATGATGGAGAAGATCCTGAGAGGCAGGATTTATGAACATTTGGAGAGTCATAGTATGATTAAGAATAGTCAGCATGGCTTTGTCAAAGGCAGGTCGTGCCTTACGAGTCTGATTGTATATTTTGAGGATGTGACTAAACACATTGCTGAAGGTAGTGCAGTAGATGTAGTGTATATAGATTTCAGCAAGGCATTTGACAAGGTACCCCATGCAAGACTTATTGAGAAAGTAAAGAGGAATGGGATTCAAGGGGACATTGCTTTGTGGATTCAGAACTGGCTTACCCACTGAAGGCAAAGAGTAGTTGTAGACGGATCACATTCTGCATGGAGGTTGGTGACCAGTGGTGTGCCTCAGGTATGTTATGTAGGACTAGATGTTACTATCCCTTATTTGCACTCCTGAGACATGCTGCCTAGACTCTGTGGGGTGGCCGAGTGAGTGGTGGCATCTTCTGGATTAACAAGTGGGCACCCCCTTTCCTCAGTGTTTCGCTGATAGGCCCACGACACCTCTGGAGGGTTCAGCAGTGAATCCTGGCTTCCCGGGCTCACCCCCTAGATGCCTTTCACTCACTTGGGGGCCCAGATGGAATCCTTTCTCTTAATCCAGACCCACTGATGGCCCTTTCCAGCAGCTCTGGAGAGGTCTTTGACTGCTTGTCGGTGTGTCTTCCCTCACACTCCCAACTCCCGGAGTAGCCTTGATGTTGATGTGGCTACAAATCCTCTGCGGCCTACTTCGATCGATCGGACCCTTGCTTTCCAGCCACGTTGTTGCGCGTCGGCTGCAAGCTCAGCATACCTCAGCTTCTTGCGTTCGTAGGCCTCCTCCACTGCATCCTCCCAGGGCACTGTAAGCTCGACGATGTAAGCAAGATGGAGTGAAGCCGACCATAGCACAAGGTCTGGTCTGAGGTTGGTTTCCAAAATTTCAGTTGGGAAGCAGAGCCTCTGGCCTAAGTCTGCAACCATCTTCCAGTCATGTGCCCTGCCCTGGCTGCCCGATGTCTGGTCTCGATGTATCGAGTCTGACTTGACCTTCACCTTCCCGGACAAATGCTGTCAATGGCCAGCGGGATGAAGGGGGAGGGAGAACGTTGACGCTCATCCGCCCACTTTCCAGCACTGCTGCAAGACACCGTAGCACCTAGTTGGGCTGCCAGTTGTATCGGCCTTGAGTAAGGCTGGTCTTGCAGCCCACCAGAATGTGTTTTAGTGTTGCTGAAGTCGGGCAGAGGGAGCATATAGGGTCCTCTCCACACCACTGGCTGAAATTCACGGGAGACGGCAAGACATCGTAGGTAGACCTGATGGTGAAGCTCGCTCTGAATGTCCCCATCTATTCTGGGACCCTTACTCTTTGTGATTTTTATAAATGACCTGGATGAAGAAGTGGAGGGATGGGTTAGTAAATATAACACAAAGTTTGGGAGTGTTGTGGATAGCGTGGAAGGTCGTCAGAGGTTACAGCGGGGCATTGATAGGAATCAAAAGTAGGCTGAGAAGTGGCAGTTGGAGTTCAACCCAGATAAGTGTGAGGTGGTTCATTTTCGTAGGTCAAATATGATGGCAGAATATAGTATTAATGGTAAGGCTCTTGGCAGTGTGGAAGATCAGAGGGATCTTGGGGTCCGAGTCCATAGGACACTCAAAGCTGCTGCGCAGGTTGACTCTGTGGTTAAGAAGGCAATGGGTGCATTGGCCTTCATCAATCGTGGGATTGAGTTTAATAACCGAGAAGTAATGTTGCAGCTATATTGGGCCCTGGTCAGACCCCACTTGGAGTACTGTGCTCAGTTCTTGTCGCCTCACTATAGGAAGGATGTGGAAGCAATAGAAAGGATGCAGAGGAGATATACAAGGATGATGCCTGGATTGGGGAGCATGTCTTATGAGAATAGGTTGAGTGAACTCAGCCTTTTTTCCTTGGAGCGATGGAGGATGAGAGGTGACCTGATAGAGGTGTATAAGATGATGAGAGGCATTGATTGTGTAGATTGTCAGGCTTTTTCCCAGGACTGGAATGGCTAGCAGGAGAGGGCACAGTTTTAAGGTGCTTGGAAGTAGGTACAGAGGAGATGTCAGGGTAAATTTTTTTTTTACGCAGAGAATGATTAGTGCATGGAATGGGCTGCTGGCGACTGTGGTGGAGGGGGGTATGATAGGTTTTTTAAAGAAACTCTTGGACAGATACATGGAGCTTAGAAAAATAGAGGACTATGGGTAACCCTAGGTACTTTCTCAGGTAAGGACATGTTTGGCACAGCTTTGTGGGCCAAAGGGCCTGTATTGTGCTGTAGGTTTTCTATCTTTCTATCTTGTTGATGATTCCTGCTATCTTTAAGAATCTATGGACGTACACTCTAAAGTCTCTCTATTATACCATAACTATCAAAGTATTTGGAGAGAAGCAACTACACAGATTCCCTTGTCTTGTTCTTCTCTCCAAATACTTTGCCTCATATTTGCATGAATTAAAGTCCACTCACTATTTTCCATCCCAATGGACCATTTGTAACTCCCTATGGACTTAAAGCCTTCCTCTTCACTTCCAACTACATGGCCAATTTTTAGAACATAATATAGCACTGGAACAGTCACTTTCACCCATGATATCTGTGCTGACATAATGCTAATTAAAACTAATTTCTTCTGCCTCCTCTTGGAGTATATACCCCTGCCCCCATTCCCTGCCTGTCCAAAAGCCTCTTAAATATATTTTGTATTTGTCTCACCTTTCTCATGTTACCTACTTTGATATTCCATCAACCATTGCTTCCTGCCATGGAGCCAATATTGGATGCAATTTGCCACTCTCCTTCAATCCTGTGACATCATTTTTTGGCCAGCCTGCCAGGTGGAATTTTGTCAAAAGGCTTGTTCAAATCCATGTGGACCACATCAAATGCACTACCTGGTCTTGTTAAAAGCTCAGAAAATTTGTGTTAGCTGACCTTATTTTCCCTTGACAAATCCATTCTGATGGTTCTTGTTTAATCTGTCTTTCCAGAGGGATTTGTACAGTTTCTTAAAACACATTCCAATAACCACACCACCACTGAAGTTGTAGTAAATAGTCTGTTATTACATGGTTTATTTTTTCCTTGTTTTTTAAACAAAACATCGTGATGTTCGTAGCGCCTTAATTTAGTGTGGAGCACTGTGGGTAGACCATGAAAGATTCCTTATCTTACTTTTTTTGATGTCCTCTAGGATATATGTCATTTATCCATTTTCAAATCCTTTATTCTCCTTTATCATGATTATCATATCCATTATTTCAGGATCCTTCATCTTAATCTGAATAAAGGCTTCATCAAAATCCTATTGTGAAGGCATTCACAAAATATTCAGAAGAACCCTGAATATATCTTTCATCTCACAGATAAGGTTATCTTTTTTTCTCCCAATTGCCATTTCATAAATTCTTATGACATGTTTTCAGATTTTCCTTGGTTTTACTTGTCATTTACTATCTGGGTGGAGTTGAGGAGAAAGTGGGGAAACTTGAAAAAGGGATTAATGTAACTGGGTGCTTTAGTGACAAAACTGACCCCATGAACCAAAGGCGTGTTTCCACAACATGTGTCACAGATCATTTTTTTAAAAATTGTTCACAATACTGAACATAGCATAGGATTGCCAAGCGCGCATGAGTTAATACCCTAATTGTTCAATGGTACCTTGCTAACCTGTATTTAAATGTCTTTCAAAGAATCAGTTAGAAATGCTTTGGGCAAAATAATATACTCTAGACAGATAGACATGAGAAAATTAAATTAATGGATTTACTGCACAATCCTGTTCCACGTGCTATCATAAATTTGATTGATATCCATTTTCAAACAGTTGGGATTTTTTAGTAGTATGTTGATTTAAAAAATGCTAGAATCCTGTGAATTGTAATGTATCTGACTTTAGTGGTTGTTCGTAAGCTGATGACGCTACTCTGTGCTGCAGCATGCCTGCTCATCTTCCCATTACTTCCTATTTTATGCAGCTTCTGGAATAAAACACAATAAACCGGGAATGCCGCTGAACTGAGTAACCAAAGTATTCAGGCCAGTACTAACCTTGAGTAAGTTAGAGCTGTGAAGTCTGACTTGCATTAGTTTTTAGTCAAAGACTTTTAAAATTTACATCTGAAACTATTTAACTCCCTGAATGAGCACCAGGAAAAAATGCTCATTACTGGCAATGGATTTCCAGGTAGATAGATGGAGGCTTCTGAAAAAGGGCATCGGCCTGTAGCGCTAATCCACCCTCACTCCCTCTATCATGCCGTTTGACCGTCTGAGTATCTCCAGTAATCATTTTATTTCAGATCACAAGCAGCTGCATTGATTGCAATTTTATCTCAAACCATGTGTCATGTCAGGCAGAGTCAAAGGGACCTCTTTCCAGGCCATATCAGGCGCAGGTTAATTCAACAATTCAATTCAAGATGATTTTCTCTCAATGGCTACCATCCTGGACAGTCTCTGTATTTTAGCAATGGTCTGAGCACATCAGGAAAGGTGTCCCACAGTCCGGAATCAACCAAGGTTTAATATCTGGACATCAATCCTAATAATAACTTCCACAGCTCTCTCTCACAATATGTCATTCAATCAAAATAGACATTGGCGTCTCAGACAGATAGCACAAGAAAGCAGGTGTTGCAGTTGTGCTGTGTGATTAGCCCATGTCCATTTTTCCCAGTGCAGTGCTTGCTGTGACATTAGTATGATTTCAGCAACTAGTCAGAGAGAAAAATAGTCTCAGCCAGGTACCCACACTTCTATTTCTTAAAGGGGAGGTGCTTTGTGGTTTCAACTGATGGAAGAAGTCACATCGTAGGCTGCTTGTGGAAGACATGATGGGGAAAATCAGAGGGCTGGCACTTGGCTGCAGAGTCAAAATGTTTACGTCCTGGAAGGGAATGGAGCAATGGAAAGAGACAGAAAATGAGCTGAATGCAAGGAATCAAATTCCAAGGACTTGGATGCAGTACTCTTAAAAAGTATATTCAACACCAGTGAAAATGTCATCAAATGCCATCTGCTTCCACCGAGGTATCATGTTATCTTAATCAGCTATTAATAATCCCCATCAGTCTGGGCTGAAACCCAGTATTCAAATGCCCCACTTCCCACTATTCCATTTCTCACATCCATATCTCACAGCTTGCACGCACTGCCACTTGTTCAACGTGGCAGTCACATTGATTGGGTCATTAAATGAGATTAGTCAACATGTCTCACCTGTACGTCGAGTTTACCCTCTGGACACTTTCAGCATGGTCCTCATAGACCATGCCTTCCTCTATACACGTACCTTGTTTCTTCCTGCTTTCAGATGGTCAGGAGCTCCAATGTCGATAAGCACCAGCTCAGGAGAATGCGAGTAACAAAGAAAGCACTCCTTATGGACAGCAGCTCAGATACCAATACAGTCATTCTCATTACAATTTACTTAGCATATCTCCAGTCTGAAAGAACATCACAGCAATTATTACATATACAGTGATTATCATGTGATAGCGAAAAATGTGCCTGTGGGCACCAACTCTCAATCACAGTTAAATCACTGGCTGCTATACACGAACAATGGGCCCTACACAGCCCAAATTCACAGCCACGTACTTTGAAGACTTTTAATTATCACATTAGTGAATAATTATTTAAAGAAAGATCCAAGAACCTTGTGTTTGTCATCCATCAGTGCTTGGAATTTTTCTTTTAAAAATGGCCACAATATATTTTTCCACTGTAAGCAATCGCAAATTTCTTCCAGTCTTCAAGCACTTATGTGAGATCCAATTGAATCTCTTGTTAATCTGGAAGCGCTCCAAAATAAGACATAAGAGCAGAATTAGGCTAATCGGTCCATCGAGTATGCTCCGTCATTCTATCATGGCTGAAATGTAGTTGTGCAGTAGTTCATTTAGTTCCATCATACAGGTTGAGCGTCCCCTAACCCAAATGCTTGTGACCAGAAGTGTTGAGGATTTCAGATTTTTTTGGATTTTGGAATATTTGCATCTATATTATGAGATAGCTTGGAGATGGATGGGACCCAAGGCTAAGCACGAAATCCCTTGATATTACATATACAGATGGTGTGAAGCTCGGAGAGTGACAGTCGGCAGTCAGCGCACTGCCTGATGTGATGGAGCTTAGCTGGGTCCTCCACAGACTGTCGGAGTTTAATGACCATCCCGACAGCATCTGTTACTAGGTTCCAATACTGTGATTGGCTTCATTTCAGTCATCGATTTCAAACAGCCACCCGTTCCACAGCAATTACGATGCGAGGTGGTGTAGTTTTATATAATATTTTTAATAACTTTGTGCATGAAATAATTACCTTGAATTTTCAGTTTGTTGTGATCTTTTCTTGTTTCATGGTCGACATACTGTTAAGTGGTGTACATTCACTTTGATGCTAACGAATCCACTCTTTCAATACAAACAGAGATCTTCAATTTCCACGTTTGGTGTTTTTCTATTTTTGTTGTTAACTTCTGTTCATTACAGATGTGAGGTCACTTCTCAGAACTGTTTGTGGTGTGAGGAGGCCTGCGCATGGCATGCAAACCTTCCCACCTCTTGTGGAACTTTCCTCATGTAATGTCAATGTCAGCGCTCAAAATTTTGGATAAGGGGTACTCAGCCTGAATTTACACGACCCGCTTTGCACGTCCCCTCCAGCAACAGTGCTACCAGGTCAGCGGAAAGGATTACATTTCAGAATGCACGGAACAGATGCTTAGTTCTGTGATACTGTATATTTCCTTCATGTGGCAACAGGTAACAAGAAAAAAGCTTGCTTCTCCTCTCACCTCAGGTTCAGCTGTCTGCACGTTGTCAGCACCTTATCACAGGTCAATCGTGGAGGTGGATGAGAAGCTGCCTTCAACTTACCTTGAGTGTAATTAGGCTTCCACAGCATATGCTGCCTCCAGGTAAGTAGGCAGGTGGTCAATCATTAATAATGTACTGTAGAATTACAAATCTGCCTTCTTCACTGATACCCTGGTATGAATAACAAAACATCCTTGAATCATGACTGAACCATAAACATACTTGCCAGCTCTCCTAACTATGACACCCTGTTTAACTGTAACATCCATCTTAGTACTGTCGTCAGCTCCCCTGGATCTCCTCTCCCCTCTCAGTACTCGAAATCAAATACTTGTAGAAAAAAACATCTCCTCAGGTGTTCTCTGAGTGACCTACTCACTCTTTTGTGTCCAACTGGCTGTCACCCGTTCTATCGGTGACTGCTCCGTCCCAAAGTGGAGTGACTGCCTCCAGCAATACACTACCACCCACCGGACACTAAGCCTCATTAATGGTCTACGTTAGCCCTGGTTCAAACTCCAAAAGCTAGTGCTCGCGCTCCTCCAGCTAGTAACATTACAAAGAGTGGTGGTGTTCCAGAGCACAGACGACATCCCACAATTCCCATGTGTGAGTTCTTCCCGTTAAGATGGTGGCAAGCTATGGTCTCTGTCGAGGTCAGGGAACAGACATAGATTTTTAGATTTTCCTTCAGGTTCATTGGGATGGTTTTGGAGACAGAAAAGGGAGTTTGGGATCAGGTCAGGGTTTGGGAACAGGGATTAGATGACAGGTGCCTGTAGGGTAAGGTAATGGGTGACAGATGACATATTGTTCAAAATAGAAGCTGTCCTACATAATTCACGAACACCGTCATTGAGTTGTTGTGCTCACTTTAAGAGATGGGGGTCTGACATAATGATACCACTGTAAGATGACTGCTTTTGGTTTATTCACAATGAAACTAAAGGGCTGTGGCTTTTGTTAGGCACATAAAATGACTCTCATGTTTTATTCGCAAAACCCTACATAGGTGACCCTAACACACTCAGATATTCCAGGGTTAATCAACAGAAGGTCGATAATGTAGTCACTTTGATGCTGCCAGAGATTTGAGAGCAGAACGCTAGTGTGGGGTTTGCGCTGTGAGAAGTCAACACAGACGATACCAAATTTTACTACATTGTAGTTCCACTGCAACCAGAGTGGTGAGTCTACTAGAAGACCCACCTGCATGACTTTAAGACTGACTGAGTCTGAGCACACCAAACAGTTGTTCTCCTTGCTGGGCCTGGCTGATGCCAGGCTTTCAGAACCAATGGACCACATGCTGTCTCTCCTGGGCAATCACCATTCTTGCTTTATTTTTAAAGAACTCTTTACGCAACAAATACCTGATCAAATTTGCTTAGTTCTCACTAATACAGCTGTGAAGGACTAGCGGGAGCTTGCTAAAATGGCTAAGCCAGACAAAGGTGCATCGTTTCTCCTCCTTTCTCTGTATCAGTAACTCCTGTCAGCCGAACCTCCAACAGACCCATGCCCACAGCTCTGAAAAGGGATCGCCCATTCTTTGAAAGGTGGGGGAGTTGTTACCAGGAGCCTGAACAATTACACAAAAACCAAAATACAGGAATTCACATCCTTCTTCACAATCATTAACGTCTGCAAATACATTCATCAGAATAACGTTGCACAATAAAATCAATCAACAAGTAACTATTTTCCAGGAGTCAGCACTCTTTCCCATCCCCAAAATGAGCTCTTCCATTGAGCCAGCATGGAGCATGTGCCATTACAAACAGGTTCTTTTATCAGACACCCCACCCATCAGTCGGGTCTCCTCCCTGAGACTGGAAACAACAACAAACAGGATGTGTCAAAGAATGCCACTGTCCAGGAGTCTGCAAGTAGAAACGAGTATTCATGCTGTGCATTAACCTAGTGTGTGCACCCACTAAGCATAACCCGAGCACTGTCAGACAGGGATAATGAGAATTATAGGGCTACTTGGCGGGTGGAAGGTGAAAGAAATTATTCGCGGCAGACCTGATCTTTCGAAACCACCACCACATGTGAATTCACTGGCCTGCAGGGCGATTTCAAGCCCACACTTTCCTCCACAGTCACAAAGCGTAGGGTCAAGCACCACATTTCCACACTGTGCCTACACCTGTAGACTGGATGCAGAAAAGCTGGCCAGCGCGAAGGCTAACGTGGAAATGTTTGGCATTGTATGGAGGTTGAATAGCCCTTGGGCTTCAGCCCTCCACGTGGTTCCTAAGCGCAGTGGTGGTTGGCTTCCATGCAGCGACTTAATGTGGCCACCATCCCTGATCATTACCCAGTCCCACATATTCAAATCTTTTCGGCACTATTTTTTCTAAAGTGGACTTAGTCAGGGGCTACCATCAAGTGCCTGTGTGCACTGAGACCATTCACAAAACTGCTGTTATAACCCCATATGGCCTACTTGAGTTTCTGCCCGTGCCATTTGGGTTGAAAACTGCAGCACAGACTTTTCAGCATCTAATGGACTCTGTGCTAAAAGACTTGGATTTTCTTTTTTGTTTACCTAGATCAGGGGTCCCCAACCTTTCTCGCACTGTGGACCGGTTTCATATTGACAATATTCTTGCGGACTGGCTGACCGGGGGGGGGGGAGCGGGGGTGGTGGTGGTGGTAGGGTTGCCAACGGACAAGAGTAGCAGTCAAATACGCTCGGTTTGCCCCGAGAAAGACTGCAATGACCATGAAGCCTTGCGCAGGCACCAATCGGTTTTGGCGATTCTGTTTGGGGGTGAGGGGGAGAGGTGTAAATCACGACCGGAATATACATGATAATTAGCTAATACACTCAATTTCATTTCTAAAAGGGTTTATCTAACGAATTTAATATTAAACACACAGCGCATATTTTCCTCGCATGAATATAGTGATAAGTCAATTATCAGGGGAGGACAGGGGAGCTTGAAGTAAGTGTTGAACGAACTTCCAGTGGAAGTGGTAGAGGCAGGTTCGATATTATCATTTAAAGAAAAATTGGATAGGTATATGGACAGGAAAGGAATGGAGGGTTATGGGCTGAGTGCAGGTCGGTGGGACTAGGTGAGAGAAGCATTCGGCACGGACTAGAAAGGCCAAGATGGCCTGTTTCTGTGCTGTAATTGTTATACAGTTATATAAGTCAATAGCATCACAACATTTTAAGTATCGTTTGGATATTAAACACGCAGCACATATTTTCCCCGTATGAACATATAAAATTATTGCAACACACCAATATCGCTGAATCAGTGGGAGCCCTGGGCTTGTTTTCCTGCAACAAGACAGTCCTATCGAGGGGTGATGGGAGACAGTGATACTTGAAGGGGTTTCCTTATGTCCAGACTATTCTGCAATTTAGTTTTCGTTGCATTCATTGCAGAGTTATGTTGGAAGTGAAAGCAACTTTTTCAGTGCTTTCGTGGCTACCTCAGGATTTTTAGCCTTGACTTTGATTCAGAATGCCGGCAGAGATGTTATTCAAACATACTTTTCAGCCCGCCGTCATTTGCAAGTTCGAGGAGTTGATCTCCTTCCTGCGCTGAAAAGCATGACACGTGGGTAATGACCTCACATGCATAATGACCTTGTGTGCGTAGTGGCTCAACAGTGGGCGTGACAAGGAATGAGGAAAGGTGCAACTGACTCATATCGCCAAATCATATTGTTTCCTCGCGGCTCGGTAGCGCATGCTTTGCAGCCCGGTACCCGTCCGCAGCCCGGTGGTTGGGGACCACTGATCTAGATGACATACTTGTCACCAGCCCATTCAAAACCAAACACTTACCTCATCTCCACACACTTTTCAAGCACTTAAGCCAAAGTGGGTTGGTTGATAATCTCGCTAAATGCCACTTTGTGTTCTCTACTATTGACTTTCTTGGCCACTGCATCTCCACAGAAGGTGTGACAACCCAAAAGTTGCCGCTATTATGGACATTCCACTGCAAAAGCTCTGCAAGAGTTTTTAGGTATAGTGAAGTTCTGTCACAGTTTCATTCTGTGAGCTGCTGAACTTGCTCTCCTTTTATAGCGCCCCCTAAAGCCAGTGCCCCTAATTGCAGGCCTGAGTGGTCAGCAGCCAAAGCCAAAGCAGTTGACACCAAATCAGCTCATTTGAACGTGACCCTGCTGGCACACCTCCCTATAGGCCTCACTACTGATGCCTTAGACTGTGTCGTGGTTGCTGTGCGTGAATAGCTGGATGGAGGCGTGTGGCAGCCCCTCGTCTCCTTCAGTCAGCAGCGCTGACCCCTGAGAGGAAGTACAGGACGTTTGACCACAAACTTCTTGTTCTCTCTCTGGCCATTCACCATTTCTGTTTCCCACTGGACGGTTGGCATTTCAGTGTTTGTTGACCACAAACCCTTCGTGCACTCGATGGCCAAAGCATCTGACCCTTGGTCTGCCTGGCAGCAATGTGGCCTGCATTTCAGAATTCGTGACTGACATCGAAAGGAAAAATTATGCTGAGGCTGATTGCCTCTCACGGCCAGCCGTCGATGCCGCGCACATCAGGGTTGACCATAATGGCATGTCAGCAGACCAAGCTACTGACCCAGAAGTCCAGGCTTACAGCACGGCAGTCATGGGCATGCGGTTGGCTGACGTCAAGTTCAGATTCTCAGGAGTTTGTCTCCTGTGCAATATCTCAAGTGGTCACCCCTACCCCATAGTGCCTGCTGTTGTGTTTTGGAACTTCAAAACATTAAACTAATTCAAAGGAAGATACAGAGAGTATGGGAATGTGGGTGTTACTTGTCTTTACTTAAAGTGAGGTATGTACGTATAACATGGTAGCGTGATGATGTATGCAATTCATGTATTTTTACATATAACCCATAATTATTTAAATGAACAGGAATGCTTATTATCTATCACTCTCAAACTCTCAAACTCTCTAACCCTCTAACCCTCTCTGAAATATTAAATATACAGCACCTGCAAATCAGAGGCGTACTGTTTTTAACTCCATTCACAGCCTTTCACATTTGGGCAGGAAGTCTTCACAGAATCTGGTTGCTTTAAAGTTTTTGCGGCATAGCCTTAGGAAAGACGTTCTACCTCATTTATTTTTATCCGTTGTGATGCACATCAACACTCTCTTAAGTCCCTTACGATGACCTGTTCCACGTTTTGGAATGAGACAAAAAGACTTTTATTGTAGATGGGAAGGGTAAACCTGAATGTATTTCTGTAGATCACCTTAAACCAGCCCACCAAGACCTCGCTGGTTCCACTACCATACTCCCTGCATCACAACGTGACCACGTGTGTGTCTGCACACCCCTGGATAGCCAGAGCCACCTGCTGTTGCTCCAACCAAGGCACCCGGGCCAGGCGGCTCGTACGAGCTCCAGGCAGACTCTCAATGTTGGTTTTGGTGGATTTTGGGGCAGCCTGTTTAGGGCAATGTAGTGGGTTATAGATGACACATATTATTCATAATAGAAACAGTTCTAGGTAATTCACCAACACCATCACTTTAAGAGACAGAGTATGACAGAATGACACCAGTGTAAACTGACTACTTTTATTTTTGTTTGTAATGGAAGTAAAAGGCTGCAGGTCTTGTTAAGCACATAAAAACAACTCTCGCATGTTTTATTTGCAAAATCCTATAGCTTATGCCTCTGCTTCATGTTTTAAGGCCAGTGATGTGGATGTGATCTGATGTTAGACTGGCACACATGGAGGGTAGGGAGGCGAGGGGGAGAAGGGGGGCTCTAGATATGCGAGTCAACCTATAGGAGTTTGAGGCCTTGTGTTTAGGTTCACATTATTGGTGAGTCTGGAGATCAAAGCCTGCAGTTTGGGTCCTCATTTGTCAGTGGTGGTGAGTCCTGGGTCAGTACTGATGAACAAAACCCACAGGTCGATTGGAAGGCCATATCAAATCCCAAAAATCAGTTGGAAGTCTGGAAGTTGAGGCCCAATAGCCAGAGTCTCAAGCCTGTGAATCTGCAAGTCTGTTTGGGAAGTTGAAGGCCTAGTGTGCTGGAGGCGGAAGATGGCCCGTTCCGCAGTTAGAGGACTGTGTATGTGGGTGGGTGGGATGGAGGAACAGTGCTTGCTTTTCTGTTGCTGCTTTGTCACTTAGTATGTTCTGTTTTGTTGTGTTCTGTGTTCTGCCAGGCATGGTGAGCATGCTCTGTTGGCGCCTGAACATGAGGTGACACTTGTGGGCTGCCCCTGGCATGTCCTTGCGTGTGTGGGTTATTAATGCAAATGATACATTTCACTCTGTTTCGATGTATATGTGATTAAATAAATCTAAATATGAGTATCTGTTTCTGACACATATTGATCCATTCCACAGGCCTGAGGTGTCCTACTTTACCTAGTTCATTACACTTATGAATCGGAAACTAAGGCTGTACCTCTTCTATTCACCGCACCTAAATCCTCTATTTCCATTAATCCAGATAGAAGCAGAGCTCTGTGGAATTCAGATCCATCCATTTACTGCTCAGTTTAGGAAGACTACCTTTCTTTTATACTTTAGAAATTCAAAAAAGAGCTGAGTCAATGTCTGTCCAGGGTCATAATCTGCTAACTGATCTTAGTTAGCTACATAATTAACCGTGCATTTGTCATGAGCAAGCATTTTTTTTTACCTCTGACTAACACTCTCTGACAAGTGCCAGGACAAAAATAGTAGGAGATTTCAGTTAATCTCATACTAGCGGATAAGGTCAATGTAAATAAGGGGCACTGAATTCCTAAACTGCATTCAGCAGGATTTGTTTTTTTTAACCCAGTGTGTAGAAAGCTCAATGGAATGATGTGGTAGAATTTTTTTTTTGCTTTTCAGTGAATATTTTAATTGGGGGTAAGCCCAATTTTATCCCCCTGTGAAATGATTTAGCATTTGAAGTCTGGAAACAACTGCTTGATGGTAAATCAGTCCCAGAACAATAAGCAACAAATAAGGAGATTCAAGGAATTCAAAGTAAACATGTTCCCACAAGATGGGTTAGCACTGCCAGATCTAGTGCCCCCATGTGATCTTTTTTTAAAAAAAGGATAAGCAAACGGGTGTCACCTATGCCAGACACAGAGTTTGACATAACAGAAAGCCATGAAGAGGACAGAACTTGGAGTGAAATTAAATTGGGAAATTAAGAGAAGATGTATGAAAAGTAAAAACAAAGAAAATCTGAAGATTTTTCCTGAGATCTCATAAAGAGCTCCCCTTGACGCTGCCTGACAGGACACATTGTTCGATATATAAAATGTCAATAAACCAAATAATGTGGCTACTTGTGATGTGAAATAAAATGATTACTGGAGATATTCAGATGGTCAAACAGCATGATGGAGGCTGTGAGGTTGGATTAACGCTGCAGGTTGATGCCCTTTTTCAGAAGCCTCCATCAATCTACCTGGAAATTCCTCACAAGACTGAACTTTTTTTTTTGGTGCTCATTTGGACGTTAAATATTTTCAAATATAAATTTCAAAGACCTTGACTAAAGCATAGAGTAAGTCAGACTTCTACAGTTCTAACTTACCTAAGGTTAGTACTGGCCTGAATACTTTGGTTGTTCGGCTTAGCGGCATGCGTGATTTATTGTGTTTTACTCCAGGAGATGCATAAATAGAAAGTCATGGGGAAAACCAGCAGGCCTCCTGCAACACAGAATAGCATCATTGGCTTATAAATAACCTCTACAGCCTGATGCATTACAATTTGCATGATTCCAGTATTTTTAAATCAACATATTATTTAAAAAATCTTGTTACTAAGACTGTTTGGAAATGGATATCAATCAAATGATTGATAGCATTGATAGCAGAAGACATGTAGGTGCATCAAATCTATTAACTTAATTTACTTTTATTCTAGTGTCTATTTGCTAGTCGAGAGAATGTCATTTTACCTAAAGCATTGCTGACTGACTCTTTGAAAGACATTTAAATACAAGTTACCAAGGTACCATTGAACAAGATGTTAATTCACACATGCTTAGCAATTCCATGCTATGTGCAGTACTGTGGAAATGGAAACAGGCCTTTGGCTCTTGGGGTCAGTTTTGTCGATGAAGGACCCCATTACACTAATCACAATTTTTAGTTTCCTCATATCCTCATCAACTCTACCAGATGGACTCACTTGCTCACTTGGGCAACTTCCAGTGGTCAATTAACTTTCCAGCCTGCATGTCTTTTGAATGAGGGAGGAAAGCAGAGCACTTGGACAAAACAGTCATCTCAGGGAGAAGATACAAACAGGTGCACTGACAGTAACAGGGATCAGGATAATGTTCACTCTAAATATTTGTCATGACTTGCAGGGTTGAGCTTCCTGTCATCAATGTTATTATTACCTTCTAGTTGGTTTGAAGTTCTAAAATTTACAGTAATCTGCATTCCAAATTTCTTGCAAACCAGCTTGGAAACAAAGAAAACTAAACAAAAGTTAATAAACTTGCTATTTCTATATTGCTTTGGAAAACATAGATTGCTTTTTGTGTTTTGGAAATTCCCTATTTAATCTGCCTAAATATCCTAAGACTTCACCTTTTGGTAGACTAGCCTATAAATCCAGTCATGATATGAATGTTCTGAACTTGCTTTGCAACTGAATTGAAATGTAATATTGATTGAAACATAGAAACATAAAAACATAGAAAGCCTACAGCACAATACAGGCCCTATGGCCCACAAAGCTGTGCCGAACATGTCCTTACATTAGAACTTACCTAGGGTTACCCATAGCCCTCTATTTTTCTAAGCTCCATGTACCTATCCAGGAGTCTCTTAAAAGACCCTATCATATCTGCCTCCACTATTGCTGCTGGCAGCCCATTCCACGCACTCACCACTCTCTGTGTTTAAAAAAACTTACCCCTGACATCTCCTCTGTACCTACTTCCAAGCACCTTAAAACTGTGCCCTCTCATGCTAGCCATTTCAGCCCTGGGAAAAAACCTCTGACTATCCACATGATCAGTGCCTCTCATCATCTAAAACACCTGTATCAGGTCACCTCTCATCCTCTGTCTCTCCAAGGAGAAAAGGCTGAGTTCACTCAACCTATTCTGATAAGGCATGCTCCCCAATCCAGGCAACATCCTTGTAAATCTCCTCTGCACCCTTTCTATGGTTTCCTCATCCTTGCTGTAGTGAGGCGACCAGAACTGAGCACAGAACTCCAAGTGGGGTCTGACCAGGGTCCTATATAGCTGCAACATTACCTCTCTACTCCTAAACTCAATCCCACAATTGATGAAGGCCAATGCACCGTATGCCTTCTTAACCACAGAGTCAACCTGCGCAGCAGCTTTGAGTGTCCTATAGACTCGGACCCCAAGATCCCTCTGACCCCCCACACTGCGAAGAGTCTTACCATTAATACTATATTCTGCCATCATACTTGACCTACCAAAATGAACCACCTCACACTTATCTGGGTTGAACTCCATCTACCACTTCTCAGCCCAGTTTTGCATCCTATCAATGTTCGGCTGAAACCTCTGACAGCCCTCCACACCATTCACAACACCCCCAACCTTTGTGCTATCAGCAAATTTACTAACCCATCCCTTCACTTCTGCATCCAGGTCATTTATAAAAATCATGAAGAGAAGGGGTCCCAGAACAGATCCCTGAGGCACACCGCTGGTCACTGACCTCCATGCAGAATATGACCCATCTACAAGTACTCTTTGCCTTCTGTATTCCCATGCCTCCTTACTTACTTAATAAGCCTTGCATGGGTACCTTATCAAATGCCTTGCTGAAATCCATATGCACTACATCACGCTCTACCTTCATCAATGTGTTTAGTCACATCCTCAAAAAATTCAATCAGGCTCATAAGGCACGATCTGCCTTTGACAAAGCCATGTTGACTACTCCTAATCATATTATGCCTTTCCAAATGTTCATAAATCCTGCCTCTCAGGATCTTCTCCATCAACTTACCAACCACTGCAGTAAGAATCACTGGTCTATAATTTCAAGGGCTATCTCTCCTCACTTTCTTGAATAAGGGAACAACATCCGCAACCCTCCAATCCTCCGGAACCTCTCCTGTCCCCATGGATAATGCAACGTTCATCACCAGAGGCTTAGCAGTCTCCTCCTCGCCTCCCACAGTAGCCTGGGGTACATCTTGTCCAATCGAAGTGATTTATCCAACTTGATGCTTTCCAAAATCTCCAGCATATCCTCTTCCTTAATACCTACATGCTCAACATTTTCAGTCTGCTGTAAGTCATCCCTACAGTCACCAAGATCCTTTTCTATAGTGAATACTGAAGCAGAGTATTCATTAAGTACCTCTGCTATCTCCTCCGGTTCCATACACACTTTTCCACTGCCACACTTGATTGGTCCTATTCTCTCATGTCTTATCTTCTTGCCCTTCACATACTTGTAGAATGCCTTGGAGTTTCCCTTAATCCTGTCTGCCAAGGCCTTCTCATGGCGCCTCTGGCTCTCCTAATTTCATTCTTAAGCTCCTTCCAGCAGCCTTATAATCTTCTAGATCTCTATCATTACATAGTTTTTTTGAACCTTTTGTAAGCTCTTCTTTTCTTCTCGACTATATTTACAACACCCTTTGTACACCACGGTTCCTGTACCCTACCATCCTTTTCCTGTCTTATTGGAACGTACCTATGCAGATCTCCACATAAATATCCCCTGAACATTTGCCACATTAGACTATACTATCTGCTTCTCCTTGTGCAGATAAGGCACAATGTGCCCTTGAATCGCTCACTATCACAAATGTGACATGATTTTTCAGAAAGGATACTGGGTATGTCATCATGATATCAATTGTAACACATCATGCATTTTTGCAACTTGGACTTGAAAAAGATTAAACAACATGGAGCTAGCTCAGGAAAACTGGCTGAATTAGAATAAGGGATAGAACTTGCTTGTATTGTTGTTGTAATGGTTGCTATGGAATACAGTGATGGGATCCATCTTTGAGGAACAGTCTTCTTAGATATGGATGTCCGCCATCACCAAAATACAATTACTGTTAATTTGTGAAAACATTACAGACTGCAGATATTGGAATCTGGAGTGTGACACAGATATTAAACTAAACATTCAAGAACCTTGCCACATTACGTTATGTTGGCAACTGGTATGGGGCCCCAATGTACCACACTTGAATTACATTTTCATGTAGGGTACAATTGCTAGTTCCAAAACCCCAAAGTTCAATGAAAGTACTTTTTCTTCTTTTTGATGTATTTACTCCATTACAAATAATACTTGCCATACATGAAATAGAGATATAGCAGACCTAGACTATTCGGATCTAATGTTATCACTGGCAATTCTGGCATTTATTGTCCTTAAGGAAATGGTGCTATGGTGAACTGCTGTAGTCCTCTGCTGAACATCTTCTCACATCACCTTTGGGTAGGGAGTTCCAAGATTTCACTTGGTAATAGTGAAATATTGGCAGTATATTTGTTTATGGTTCCCACTGCAGCGATTGTGCATGGGCAGTAGAAGGGATGATTGTAAAGGCTGATTGGAGCTCCAGCAATCAGGATGGCTGCTTTGCCCTGGAAGCTGTTAAGCTTTCTAGATTTACAATGCTCATTGAAGCAAGTGGACAGTATGCCATTATTCCATCAGGCTCCAGATACGTGCCTTTTTGATGGTGGTATGGGTTTATGATGCCAGGATATTAGTCATTCATCGCAGGAAACCCAGTCACTGACCTGCTGTTGTATTTATGTAACTGGCCCGTATCCTTTGCAACTTTGGATTATTAGCAGAACATCTGAAGAACCAACTTAACATCTCGAGAACCAACATTTTTAGTATCATCAGAGTTACAACCAATCAGCTGCTAAATTATTTCTTTGCAATTTCTTTTGTCTACAGTTTCAATTTTTTTCCCTTTTATTCTGGTTTCTCTGTCTATAGATTTCTTGCTTGCTTCTGCCTTTTCCAGGGAAACTTAGACCTAAATTTGGCAATATTCCAGTTCTAGTCTGTTTTATAAATTATCTTTCTTATGGATAAATAAACATGCCTGGCATTTGCTGCTCCCTTTGAGGGAAACTTTGCAATTGTTCGCATATGTTTAAAACCTATTTACATCATATAACAGATTGATAATGAAATTGTACTTTTTTGCCTTACACATTATTTAAATAACAAATGTGTATTTTTCCATTCCAATATTCTCTCTGTGCAGAAGGGGATAACAGAAGCTAGGAGTTAACAGTAAACTTGTGAATTTATGCAATTCTGAGGTAAAGGATGCTTATTTACAAGCTCAGGAACAAGTATATATTGGTAGAATCTGAAGCGTGTAAATACCCATTTCTAAGGTGTGCAGAATCAATGAAAGTGAAATAATAACAACAAAAACTGACTTGTCCAATCTGTACAACCCCTTTTGTTAAATATGGTGAACTCCTGCTAACTTCAAATTGTTCCTTCTGTAGCATACTAACCCAGTGAAAGAGAGATTGTGCTTAGATATTTGGAATGACTAGCCTCAATGGATTTTTGGTGGAAAAATATTGGTAAATTGTACTTGTTAATAAAAGAAAACAGTTCAGGAACTTTAAAAATAAAGCATTAGTCCTTACACAATAAGCTGCCTGGTCTAACTCATGTGGGAAACTCACCTTGTAAGCTGTATGTGCTAAATGTATAGATAATACCGGTTACTCAGAGGAAACTCTGCTTCCTTGATCCATTGAAAATGTTTGTTTAAAGGAGTAAAACTCCAAAATGAAAATCCTTTGCTTAGTAGAAGATTGATATTTCAGTTTTCTTGCAATACACACTTGTCTGAAAAAATTATATTTAATATAGTTTGAAACTAATATACAAAAGAGTTTTGTCTTAAGTACCCTGAAGTGGCATCCAAACCTTTCACTCGCAAAACAATCCTAATATGACAAGACATAAAATTTCCATGTCAGAAGACATTTGTCTCTTTCTGAGCTTAAACTCTCCACCATATTAAGTTTATTAAAGTTGCCAGTCATTTCTCCAATTGAATTGCTCTGACTCTAAATTTGAAGACAAAATATTTTCAAGCAGTAATGCTTAGATTTGCTCCCAATTTTTGCTTTAAAGAATATACAAGCCAGTTAAATACGGCCACTTTTTTTTAAATTTGTGAAGTCATACATTTCTTATTTCTTTGATTTAACATAAAATATAAGCAGGCTGAATTAATTCATAATTTGATTGGAACAATATAATCCATTTCGCAACACACATCAAAGTTGCTGGTGAACGCAGCAGGCCAGGCAGCATCTGTAGGAAGAGGTGCAGTTGACGTTTCAGGCCGAGACCCTTCGTCACAGCAACTTTGATGTGTGTTGCTTCAATTTCCAGCATCTGCAGAATTCTGTTGTTTGCGTAATCCATTTCGCAATCTTGTGGAGGTTACTCTGGAATTGTTAATTCATCACAGGAGATGTACTGTTTGCTGATTGTGGTTAATGGGGCAGATTGCTCTTTGTCAGGTCCACGTCTTGAATATATCCACTATTCAGTGTGGACTCGCTAACCTTTGTGGGTGACCTGAAAGTCTTGTTTGCTGTTGCTGCTATCCTTTTTCCATAAGCCTGATGTTCAGCCCAGATAACTTGATAGTCTGCTGATGGCGCTATTAACTCAGCATCACAGAAAAAATAATGTAACTATACAGTATTTAAGATATTAATATTGAAAATTGCATTTAAATGTAACTTAATTAGGAGCATTTTTATTTAGGTGAAATAATTTAACAAGTTTACTTCAACTAAAGGTAGAACTGAACCACTTACCTTTGTCAATGATCATATTCAAATGGATAGGTCTACGGTACGTTGGCCAGTTATAGCTGATATAAGGCTCAGAATTGTTAAGTGGTTTATTATTGTCACATGTACAGAGATACAGTGCAAAGCTATGCTTGTGTGCCTTCCAAACACAAGTACATCGGGGTAGTGCAAACAGAAAATGATAACAGAATGCAGAATGTAACGTGCTATAACAGAGAAAGTGCAGTGCAGTAGACAATTAAGATGCAAGGGCCTTGGCAAGGTAGGCTGAGAGATCAACAGATCTTTTAAGGCCACTTATAACAATGGTATTGAAGTTGTCCTTAATCCTGGTGGTATGAGTTTTCAAGCTTCTGTATTTCCTGCCTGATGGAAGAGGGGAGAAGAAAAACAGTTAGGGTCAGTTCAGTTTGATCCAGAAATATCCAAGGACTCACTCAGTGGATGAGTCATGGGTGGAGTGAGAGATTGTTGTGCTGGCATCTTGCATCCAATAAATACCACGCTGCATGCTTGGTCACAGAAATCAAGAAAGGACTAACTCATAAACAACACCTTGCTGACACTTACTTTTCAAACAGCCAGCAAAACATGAGCATGCATCAGAATAATGTTTCCAATACTCTTCACCACAGCCAGAAAATAGATGCAAAGCATCAGTGGTTTGAAACTGATAGGATAGAAGATGAGCTGAAGGTAAAAAAAAAATGATTATTGTATTTCCTGTCTGTCACCATTACAGTTTTAGTATCTCTCTTTGAGGTCACTTGCTGATGAGCTTAACTTACTGATTCATAAAACAACTGCTACACATAACTCTGGAAATGTCTGATTAGAAGTAGGAAATTAATTAATCAGAGTGGAGGAATTTCTTTATGATTTAGTACAAGATGGCAAAGGTGATCAGTGAGGAACCTCCGTCTAGAAAAAAAAGTCAGGCTTGTGATTCAAACTTTGTTTAATCTGTTAAATGTATTCACGATTTTGAATATTGCTGTGAAATTGTTTCTTTCTCTACTCGAAAGGGAATTCACCCAATCCCTCTATGTCACTGAAGCTCCATTCTAGCAAGTATCCCCAATATAGTGCCCTGAATTGTATTTGATCAATCTTCTAACTTCATTCTACAAGAGTTTAGCTTCATTTCCTTTTGTTTCCTATTAATGTAGTTGAGGACCATGTATTTTTTTTTAATTTTAGCACTCCTTTTGCCTTGCCTGGCTAATTTTTAAATTCAGGTTCATGTCTATCACCAGGTCTCTCAATTCCTGCATCCACTTTGAAATTCTACTTTCAGTTCATTTCACTTTTTCTTCATACTTCCAACTAAAATGATGCATTCGGCTTTGTAATAGATTTCACCTGTCATATGTCTGCAGGTTTCTCCATTTGAGGTGTGATGCAATTGTGTTGCTTGCCATTTTTCTGATTTTTGAATTGGTTGCAAACTTTTAACTTCAGCTGTTTATGCAAATTATGATCACTAATAGGTGTCGGAAAGAACAGTAGTTTCAACACTGATCCTTAACGCCACAATGGTACAGCTCTAAGTTTATAAGTTGGGGGGAGGTTTAAAAATACAATTGATCCCCTCTCGTTGTTACTTATCCAACATTTGTAATGGAACGCTGAGATACAAATTAGATTTTGCTACTGAAGTACTAATGATCATTTAATCTTGAGCAGCTTACTGCAAAATTCAGTAATGTCCCAGGCTCAAACCTTCAAATGCACTTTACACATTGGAGACACAAGAGTCTGCAGATGCTGGAAATCTTGATCAACACATTCATTATTCTGGAGGAACTCAGCAGGTCAGGCAGCATCTATTAATTGACATTTTGTGCTGAGACCCCTCATCAGGACAGGACCTTGATGAAGCATCTCAGCCCAAGATGTCGACTGTTCATTTTCTTCCATAGGTGGTGCATGACTTCTGAGTTCCTCCAGCATTTGAGTATGTATTGGGCTTTGCACTTTCCCACGTTGGAGAGCATGCCACCTAAGGCCTAGATTTGGGAGAAGGAGCCAGGAGTAATGGGGTGTGAGACAGTGGCATTATCAACAGAATTTGTGACCAAGAACTAGAAGCTGGGGGTCAGGGTTATTATTTCAAAGATCAGAGAACAGGGTTGGGATGAAGAGTTTGGTGGTTGGGGCTAGGAAGTGTCTAATGCTGGTTGTTCCCAGGATACCCTATTTCCCAAAAGAAGTAAAACAAGAGGAAAGGTGTCTTCCCAACTGAAAAGATGCAAAAGTTGCATTGAGACACAGGTTAACCATGCCAGAAGGTGCTGAGTTGTGGATGTTATAAAATAATCTGAAAGTATCAATCTTTAATTAATTTTTCAACAGGACCTCAATGAAATAACATTTTCATTCTGTTGGCTGCAATTTGATTGTCAGATATCTGTAGGAGCCTTGACTCTGCTCTCCCAAAATCTGTGCTGTTGTGATGGCTGTTCCATCATGAGGGCCTCCAGTTAGCCATCCTCTGAAAGTCAATGTCTCACGGATCAAATAATGATCTTCGAGTGCCTGATCTTCATTCATCTTTTTTTTTGTGACGAGATAATGCACATCCCTTTTTTCACTTTTCTGACCCTGTCTGTACTAGTAATGAAAACATATCAAATATGAATAGAAGCTACTGCACTTCACTAAGAAACACGCAGATGCAGCATTTCTCGTGATTCAGATGATGATCTGCTATCAGCGAAGGAACATTAAAACTATGGAAAGGAATCGCAGTCCTGGTTGACCTGGTCAAGTACTGAACCTAGTGCAACTCCATAACCTTTTGGATAGATTAAATTTAATCCTTGGGTCCTGGTATCCTTTTCAGTGCAAGTCATCTTTTCTGTTCATAAATGAGTGAAAGTATATGAGCTCAAACAATTAAATACAAGGTAGAATTGTGCTGGAACTCTGTGTGTAAATCAACGGCGTTTCATTCAGTGGAGGGTACTTGTGGGTATCACTTGTTGCCAGAACTGGAGCCCAGCACTAGGGACTTGAACACAGTACTGGTGGTTCTTTGCTTTTATACTTCAGCAACACCAACCATTCCACGATGTACGAGGTTACCCGCCTTGTCGCCCACTCTTTGTGAGGCATCAACAGGTTCACTGACTTGCATGCAAGCTGCAAAACCAGATGAAGCTGCATTGAGATTTCCTCACAATGCATCAGTCACATGCTATGAGGCACCACAGATGGCAGTCAGTTGTTTTCCATCACAAGTGAGAGTTGTTTCCCAGCTTCCACTTGTTCGTCACTTAACCTGTGGGTAACCTCGGGCAAGTCACGCAAGTGTGCAAGTCTGTGCTCCCTCTTGTGATAGGAAGCATTAAGCTTTCATGCTCCCACAGTTGTAATGCCCTATTCACACAACCTGGACCGTTGGGTGATGGACTGGCTGCTGAATAGTCAAGGAAATTCCTTCAGGAGCTCACTTGGACTCCTGCCAGGAATCTGATCAGTTTTAGGATGTTAGTATTTACCAGAGGCATATCATGATAGAGCAGGATACTGGGAGGTTCCTCAGGGGAAAACAACGGAGTAAAGTGATGGAGAAATGATGAAGTTGAATGATGCGGTGAATGAGCACAGCTTTGAACTACAATCACATCAAAAGCTGCCACATTGCAGATCACAGAGGAGAGATTTCCCTCAGCCATCTTTTCCTGGCTCAAAGATCCAACACCAGATGATTCCATATGTTTTAGATCTGGGAGACACCAGTATAATTTCAATTTGCCTCCACAGCACTAAGAATATTAAAGCTATGAATAAAAGTTAACCCCTAATTGATGGTGCTAAATACTCTACATAGTGGTAGTGGTCTGATATGCTTTGCTTGTGAACTTCTGTTCCATTTCATGACGATATTTATTTTCAGATCTTCTAAAGTACTGAAGTTTCAAGAAGTGTTAACATCTGTGTTTTACAAAGAAATTCTGACAATTAGCAGCACCTGAGCAAGTTGATACCAATGATTATGTTCAACACAAATCACATGTGCATCTAATTCTGCATTCTTTTCATCTTTATGTACTTACACAAATGCCTCTTCTATGTGTGCTACTTCCCTGAAATCTTAATTGTGATATCAAATTCTGTTACAATAATCTCTCAGCAAGTATTTTTTCCAGAATTCTCTTTAGGTTTTATGAGCATATACAGTAGATTCCTATTACGATACATTGCCACCAGTACAATTAAACGGCTGTCCCAGTTAGCCGAAGTTTCATGGAAATATTTAGAAAGGTAGTCATAGTCATAAATCATACTTTATTGATCCCGGGGAAAATTGGTTTTCGTTACAGTTGCACCATAAATAATAAATAGTAATAAAACCATAAATAGTTAAATAGTAATATGTAAATTATGCCAGGAAATTAGTCCAGGACCGGCCTATTGGCTCAGGATGTCTGACCCTCCAAGGGAGGAGTTGTAAAGTTTGATGGCCACAGGCAGGAATGACTTCCTATGACGATCTGTGTTGCACCTTGGTGGAATGAGTCTCTGGCTGAATGGACTGCTGTGCTCACCCAGTACATTATGTAGTGGATGGGAGACATTGTCCAAGATGGCATGCAACTTGGACAGCATCCTCTTTTCAGACACCACCATGAGAGAGTCCAGTTCCATCCCCACAACATCACTGGCCTTACGAATGAGTTTGTTGATTCTGTTGGTGTCCGCTACCCTCAGCCTGCTGCCCCAGCACACAACAGCAAACCTGACAGCACTGGCCACCACAGACTCGTAGGACATCCTCAGCATCGTCTGGCAGATGTTAAAAGACCTCAGTCTCCTTAGGAAATAGAGATGGCTCTGACCCTTCTTGTAGACAGCCTCAGTGTTCTTTGACCAGTCCCGTTTATTGTCAATTCGTATCCCCAGGTATTTGTAATCCTCCACCATGTCCACACTGACCCCCTGGATGGAAACAGGGGTCACTGGTACCTTAGCTTTCCTCAGGTCTACCACCAGCTCCTTAGCCTTTTTCACATTAAGCTGCAGATAATTCTGCTCACACCATGTGACAAAGTTTCCTACTGTAGCCGTGTACTCAGCCTCATCTCCCTTGCTGATGCATCCAACTATGGCAGAGTCATCAGAAAACTTCTGAAGATGACAAGGCTCCGTGCAGTAGTTGAAGTCCAAGGTGTAAATCGTGAAGAGAAAGGGAGACAAGACAGTCCCCTGTGGAGCCCCAGTGCTGCTGATCACTCTGTCGGACACACAGTGTTGCAAGCACACGTACTGTGGTCTGCCAGTCAGGTAATCAAGAATCCATGACACCAGGGAAGCATCCACCTGCATCGATGTCAGCTTCTCCCCCAGCAGAACAGGGCGGATGGTGTTGAACGCACTGGAGAAGTCAAAAAACATGACCCTCACAGTGCTCGCTGGCTTGTCCAGGTGGGTGTAGACACGGTTCAGCAGGTAGACGATGGCATCCTCAACTCTTAGTCGGGGCTGGTAGGTGAACTGGAAGGTATATAAAAGGTATATAAAAAAAACCTACCATTTAACTGAGAAACAAATTATTTAAATGAAACCAAACAAATTAAAATACAATCAATTCTACTACTGTACTATAAAACTGTGTTAGTTCCTAATAGTTATTGACAGAGGAATTCATCCGGTATACACTGTGCATTCTTTTGATTGACTGTAAATGAACAAAATCACCACAGACACCTAGAGCATATAATGGATTTCCCTCATAGAATGCTTTCAATGATTGCGTCCCCCAAATTTTCATTTTCATTGTAACATTTGAGATGATTGTTGATACCTCCAAATTCTTTATAGTTTCTAACTTGCTGAAGTAGTGAAATCGTTTCACTTTCACTCCCAGTTGTTCCTGGCATCACCAAGCCTGAATGCTTTATTGCCTTACTGCTTATTTCTCTCCAACTATCAGTGACAAAGATTGTTGCATTTTGAACACAAACATATGCAACTGATGCTATTTAAAAACTATTGTGTCACACAAGCGCACGTGACTGAAGGGACTGTTTGGCAACAGTCTCCTGCCCCAATTAAACAGTATGATGTTCCAAATAAAGGGAATCCCAGTTTTTTTCTCAATTATTTTTTGTTCTTTAAGAGTTGCCCCAGAGAAATGGCTGCCCCAAGGTGGAAGGAGAAGATGGCGGCGCGACGCAGCTCGCAGCGGCCACTCCGGTGGTGATTTCTGTTATCTGTCAAGTAGGGTGCCATGCACAATCCTTATTTAATGGAGACAGACGTGAGAGCACGGAGGAACATCTGGTGAAACTTCTGAAATGCCTGCTTCACTGCCGCTGCTACTGTGTGATCCAGTATCTTCGGAGGAGAAGGCCCCGAGTCCTTGGCTTTGCTTGTTGCTTGGTGGCCGGGGCGGGGTCGAAGTGCTCGGCAGAGGATGGTGCTCGGTGTCGGAGGGCTGGTCGGAGGTTCGAAGCTTTCGGACGGACTCAGAGTCCACTGCGGTCGGGTGCTTCCAGTGGTGCGGCATCGGCAAGTTTGCAACGCTTGGAGGTTCATGCCAGGGAGAGTTTCTCCCTTCTACCAACTGCGTGAGATGATGAGGCTATCAGAACTTTGAGACTTTTTTTTACCATGCCCATGGTCTGCTCTTTATCAAATTACGGTATTGCTTTGCACTGTTGTAACTGTATATTATAATTATGTGGTTTTGTCAGTTTTAGTCTTGGTTTGTCTTGTCTTTCTGTGATATCACTCTGGAGGAACATTGTATCATTTTTTAATGCATGCATTTCTAAATGACAATAAACGAGGACTGAGTGTCCTCATAATCTAATCTAATCTAATCTAATCTAATTAACTGATTCACTGCCCAAATGAAGAGGAATCCACTGTATCTCATTATGTGGTTCTTGATTTTGTATCTTCCACGAGAAACATTTTCTTTTCTACAAAATCAAACCACATTGTAATTAAGAGGTCTTAATAATCTCACTTTTCTGGTACTGATGTAAATGTACGTATGCACCTCTCTTGCACCTCACTGTCCTGTTATGACTGCTGTCAACACCTGCCAATCTGGACCTCAGTGGTCTAGTTAATGCTGTTGATAATCTCACACAACTGAACACATTTTCAGCAGCTAGAAGAATATTACTTTAGTATTGAAGAACCATAAGACTCTAGCAGTTTAATTATTAGTAGACTAATTTGTGTGAATTGATGCTACTAGAATTCAGGTTTGTAAAGTCCACAGCAAACCAGAACATGGCAGCTTGCTGGGGGACAGAGAGATGAGGAGGTTGAAGCCAATTTTTTTTTTCTGGCAGAAATTCTCCTTCGTCTACCTAAGTAAAAAAAAACAGTGAATCAGGAAGGTCACTAAAATGTGCCTCACCTTTGCTCGTGGTTTTTAAGATTGTTTCACACAAATTTTGCCGATCACATCCCTACAGATGGATGGGTCAATCTGTTATTATTTCCAAATATCCATCCACAATTGCACAAAATAGGTTAGGGGTGCCTTCGATTCCAGGAGCATTGTACATGACTCATTTTCTCTTGCCATAAGCAACAAATAATTGAGTACACACTTACAAGGATTATAGATTTCACGAACTGGAAGATGACATGTGCTTGTAGTTAATGTACAGAGTATAACCCCCTACACAGTGCGTCATACTAGCCAATGCGTGCTGTACAGATAGTAGCCATGATGTTTTTAATGTGAAACAGTTCATTGTGCCCTTGATAGTTGAGATTTCAGATCAAATCAAATGGTAGCCATTGGCTCACATTGGCCCTTAACAAAATGACTGCATCTGGGTATTCAAAATCAAAAAAAAAAGAAACAGAGTAAATTTATTATCAAAGTACACACAGTATATGTCATCATATATTACTTCGAGATTCATTTTCTTGCTGGCATATGCAGGAAAATAAAAAAGTGCAATAGAATTTATGAAAAATTTAACATAACAAAGACTGACAAACATACCATGTGTAAACTAGGACAAATTGTGCAAATAGTTAAAATAGTAAATAAATGATACTGAGTACATGAGTAGCAGAATCCTGAAAAGTGAGTCGATAGATGTTGTGGTGTCAATTGTTCAGCACCTTCTACTACACAGAGTTGCACAAGATTGTAGGTGATGTGTCTGTCATGGTTGAAAAGATGGCAGTGATCCAAAATTGACAGATATTGCTGCATCCCTTGTGGCTGTGTGTATAAGGGCACAATTCATGTATGAATATCAATGTGTGTCCTTTTCAAAAAGAATGGTGAGTGTCAGGATCATTGTGTGTTGAGCAGTGGTATGAGTTCGCTGAAGACACTACCACTAACCTTGAACATTATCATTGAACCTTTTGTGCATTTCTTTTGGTCTTTGATATTTGACCCCAAGTTATCTTCCGTTATCTCCAGTCACGAACGTTATCAGATATCCCTCGAGAGACTTCTGAATTGATAATAGATCTGAGACATTCCTCCACCACAAGCAGTGCATCAGAAAAAAAAAACAGGAGATTGCTGCCCTCTTGGTCAAGACATGCTCAATGCCATCCTCATTCCAACCAGTTCTTAAGCTGCAATGTATCTCTCCACTAAGAACTGCAGGCTGGCTTTGAACTGTATAGGAAAGGCCCAACTGGCACCATCCATATCCAGAATTAAGCTTTCCTGCTGAGATGCTAATCAAATTAACAGTGCTGTCAGATCTGACTGGATGCTACTGCGTGTTAATGATGGCCAACACTAAGTTTAAACGCTGCCTTTACCAAACCAAATGGGTACAGACTAATCATAATCATTATGCCATAATGCCAATCGATTTTTCTATTTATTTCACAAAGTTCGTCATTTCCCATTCCCACTACCATAATCTGCTGGTTTACTTCTACTTAAATGAACATTTAATAGTATATTATAAATTTTTGCTTCAAAAGTGACTCTAAAACTAATAAATTGAATGTGATGAAGAAACTTATAAGTTATGCTTTAATACTGTGCCAAAAGTTTATGAACGCCACCTAATCACCAAATTGTCGAATTGTTCAATTGTCTATATCATGATTTCACCCTTCCTTCAATGACGGTGGTACCTCATACTTGTCAGGACAGTCTAATAGACCTGGTATCATTACATAATGTAAAAATGAGGGGAGACGGGGAACATCAGCAACCTCTCAATCAGCGTAGATATCGCAACTAAGTGTAAATTTGTTTCATTGAGTTACATTTTCTAAGGACAGGAATCACTAATTATGAACGAGGAGTATGGACTTCTGAGAATTCACTATCTTTAGATTCATCCCGGCAATTATTTTCTGGTACTTTGATCACTGTCTTAACAGCGTTAGCATGGATTGAGCTTATTTTGCTGATGGAGATGTTTGCTGGTGTATGATTCAGTGAGTTGAAGGAGGTACATCAAATGAGAGGGTTTAGAGTGACTGGCATAGGGAACATAATGCACTGTTTGATGCTCAGCTTTTAATTGCAAGGCAAGCATCCCACCGACTTTATGAAGCAAGATTTCAGATTCTCTTTCCACAGATGCTGCCTGATAAGCTGCATGTTAGAGGAATTACTAGTTTTACTTAGGATTTCCAGCTTGTGCAGTTCTTGTTTTATTTTCTTATACAAGACGATGGTGTGAGGGATTAATGGTTAATGGGGCATTGGTTTAGTGGTTTTTGTCCTTCCTTGAGCGTTCAACTCCAGCCATTACACTTATCACCAGAATACATAAGCAAGCCTTGCTGGGCAATCCCACAATGTTCTGCATAGCTCTAACTGATCATTACATGCAGGGAAAGTCATGTGAGTGTTTACTGATAGCTTCCTTTCATACATAATTGAAATGGGAAGGTTGACCTATGGAGAAAGGTCAAGTGTTCAATGTCAATCATTCATGAAGGGAAGGAAGCTTCTACCCAATCCCTAACCTCAAAAAACTTCACCTGGGAATCCATTAGTTTAGGAAGAAGGAGGGTTGTAGTGGATAAGCTCAGTACTTACTTAATTATTGGCCCATAAGTTTCTGCCCTCGGCTGTAATTTTGGGCAAGTAGTTAAATGAGCACACAATATAACGTGCCACGGTAACATAGCAGTTAGTGCGATGCAACTACAGCTGGGGGCGTTGGAGTTCAATTCCAATGTTATCTGTAAGAAATGTGTACATCTCCCCCACCCCACCCCCACACCCCAGGTGATCCGGGTTCCCGCCACATTCCAAAGCAGTACTGGTTAGTAGATTAATTAATGATTGTAAATTGATCTATGATTAGACTAAGGTTAAATAGGTGGATTGCTGGGCAGTTTTGCTCACTGAGCCAAAGGACCTGTTCTGTGCTGTATCTCTTTAAAAAGATTGCCAAACCCACACTTACTCCTGACCTCAATCCCACTGCTGAATTCCTAGGCAGAAGATCATGGCTGTCAAATTGGAAAGCAGGTAGTCAGAAGCTGGCGGTGCAAACAGTCTCTCCTCGGATCTGGTCCATGCACACTCCAGACAGTAAAGAACCTGTAGTTTGAACCTTTCCTCTTTAATCCTCAGATGGTACAATGGCAACGGTCCATAGAGTCATTGCCTCACAGCTCCAGAAAACCAAGTTCAATCCTGACCCCAAGTGCAGTCTGTGTGGAATTTGTCCCCGTGGCCACATGGGTTTCCTCAAAGTGCTCTTGTCTCCTCTCATATCCTAAGGGCTTTCAGTTGGTAATTGTAAATTTCCTCTACTGAACCGGGAGAATTTGGAGGGAATGTCAAGACAGTAAAATGGGATTAGTGTAAAGTAAGGAATATAACATGTTTTTTGACTCTTTAGCTCCTCATCATTAATAAAGTGACAGCCAACAAGGGCTGTTATACAGCATGAATCTTGAGACTCCCTTTACCAAGTTTTGCAGAAACATTTTGGGTAACAAAAGCATTCGGTCATGAAGTACAATCACACCTCCTTATTACGTAAGGAGCCTCAGTGAATTAAATGTAGACTTTCTTTTCTGTGATTAATTTTTCATAGTTGTATTGCTTGTATAGTTCACTGATCCATCAGTGCTGTCATTTACCATAACTTTGTACCCACAGTTGATTTATGTTCAGTGACACTTGACGATTTCAATACTAATTACAGTGTAACATAGAACATTTTGAAGCCATACACAAAACATTAGCTATATAGTTTTAAGCAGTTCCTTTCAGTAATTAAACAATTTTTGTCCTTTCTTTTCTCAGGGATAACTTCATCCCAGTCCAAATCTTCAAATGTCTATGTTTATTGAACCATTATATGTTTCAGAAAAGCCTGTTTATATTCTAAATCATGATTCATTACTCTGACTGTCTACACTTTATCCCTAACCAGCTCTGATGAAAGATCGTCATGAAATTCTGTTGCTTGATTAGCATTTCCAGAATTGTTTTTTTTTGACATTCTGAGACAACATCGTCATGTTCTTGATATCTAGGACAAAATTCCAAATAGTAATGAGGAATTGTTTGTTTATGTTTGATTACCTCCTAAATCCAGTTTCCTAGTGCAGTTAATTGTAGATGAATTTTTTTCAGACTTAATTTTTAAAATAAAATTTAATTATGTATAGTAGAGCCATTCATGAGAAGATTTCAGGAAGACAACCTCATCCTATTTTGATTCAAACTTTGTGTTGGAGGTTTTATTTTCCTCGTAGCTGTGTTACATTTATAATTTCCTTTCCACTCCCTTTCCTTTATATTCAGGAGAGAAGTTTTGAAACAATGAAATTGTTATGCCTCTTTTTTAAACACTAAGGGGACATGATAGTTATACCTGTTGGAGTCTAGTATATCATATTCACTTATAAATGTTATTTCTACAATGGACCCCATGTGTTGAAAATTGCTGGTTCAATGATGCTTCATTGAACCTCTGGATGATACATTCTTCCTACGAGTTTTGTTTCATACACCACTGTTTGTTAATATGCTGTTATTTGCTCAAAAGATTTATTCTTCCTCCCTCTCTTCAAGCTAACAGACTTGTTTCTCTTCCTCCCGTTATCTGTACGTGAATTTTCTGTTTTCAGGAATTCTTAGAAGAGATGCATGTTGTGATGGTGCGATTTACATTGCAATGGGAGCATGAGCTCCTTTGGCCTCATGCATTTCCATTTATCCTTTTGATCTTGCCGGATGAGTGGTTAGTAAGAAGAATATACTTAATATTTCAGTAATTATTGTAAGTATATTGTTTGATTAAGCATTCTCTGTTTGTTTACATAATTCATTACGGGTTATATGTAAGAAGTATGTGAATGGCGTTAAGTCATTACACCACCATATCATATGTGCCTGCCTCGTTTTCCTGGGTTCCCGTGTTTTCCTTTCATTTGTCTCTGAAGTTCCAAAACATAACAGTAATAGCTGAAATTGATATACATCCTATGCCTGATCATAAAAGTTTCAAATATGCTGATGCTCCATATGTGGAAAGATAATACTCTTGGTCATCAAAGCCAGGTTCCACGGATTTACCAACACCTGCCTGTAGCTCACATTTTATATATGTTGGCTCTTCACTTAAATTGTTAGTAAGAATATGAAAAGCAATGATCCTGACAATCGGTTATCAGTAAACTAGAAGGTGTAGGCCTTCCTCAAAACACTGTTGTACAGGAATAATTGACTATGATAAATTTCGGCAGAAATTTATTTGCTGCTATGATGAGTGTTTGACGAAAATGTATGTGGAGGGTGGAGAAACCTTATAATATTCTCAAAACCTATTTTAGATGGTGTAAAGGTAAGAATAAGAGCATCAAAACTGGGAGTGAAGCATATAAGGAGAAGCAAAAGAGAAGGAACTTAAAGGAAAGAGAAAGGAAACCAAATCATTGAAATGAGGGGAAAAAGAAGTAATGGCCAAAGTCTACAAGGTGCTCACACACTTGTCCTTTATGCTTAGCCCTATTGCCTTAGGTTACTTTATTGCTTTCTACTATAACGTTTCAATGAATATTGTGATTAGAATTGTTACAGCACAAAATAAGTTTAAAGCCGTTTGGTCGCATTATGTCCACACAAGAGAAATTCATCAGTTCCAACTGCTAGCCCTTAGCCTTGCAAAGTTTCTTTCCACTATATATTTATCTAATTTGCCCTTAAAGGTCATGAGGGACCCTTTTTCCACCACATCGGTGTGCAGAGCATTCTAAATTCCCACCTCGCTGTTTGAAGAAAGCAAATGTTTCTCTTCTTGTCCTTAGTTCTGTTCCCATTAATTTTGTGGTTGTGAAACATAATCCATGAGTTTTCCATCAATATAAAGAGCTGACCCCTCCTCATTTTATATACTTCTGTCAACCTTGCGGGGTGATCTGCAGTTTTGAGGATGTCTGTGGAGAGTAAGAATTTCAGGTTGTGTATTGTGTACATTCTGTGATATTAAATGGAACCATTGAACTCTCCCTTAACTGTTATCCTCCAAAGAAAAACATCCCAGACCCTTCAATTCTTTCTCGCATATGTGAGGGGTGATTGATATGTTCGTGACCTAAGGTAGAAGGAGTCAATTTTAGAAAATATAGCACATTTATTTTTCAACATAGTCCCCACCTACATTTACACACTTAGTCCAGCAGCCGTGGAGCATACGGATCTTGGACTTCCAGAAAGTGTCCACAGCAGGAGTGATTGATAAGTTCGTGGCCTAAGGTAGAAAGAGATGAGTTATACAGCTCTCTTTACATGCACGTGCAGTTCAACTCTTTGAGTGATTATGCAGAAAGTTTGAATTTAAGAACTCATCTCTTTCTATCTTAGGCCACGAACTTATCAATACCCCTGATGAATTATTAACTGATGAGTTATTAACTTCAAACTTTCTGCATAATCACTCAAAGAGTTGAACTGCATGTGCATGTAATGAGAGCTGTATAACTCATCTCCTTCTACCTTAGGCCACAAACTTATCTCCTGCTGTGGACTCTTTCAGGAGGTCCAAGATCCGTATGCTCCATGACCGCTGGACTAAGTGTTTAAATGTAGGAGGGGACTATGTTGAAAAATAAATGTGCTAAGTTTTCTAAAATCGACCACTTCTACCTTAGGCCATGAACTTATCAATCACTCCCTGGTATTTGGGTGACATAGGTGATTGTATATTTGGCTGAATGTGCAAGATGAGGAATGTGAGTTTGAAGCTTACAGTGCTGTGCAGCAGGGTACAATTGGAGTTGTTTTATTATTGTCGCATTTATCGTGATGCAATGAAAAGTTTGTTTATTTCATTCAGATCAAATCATTATCAGGTGCATTGAGGTAGAATAAGATTAAAAAACAGGTTGCAAAATAGAGTGTAACAGCTATAGTGGAATGCAGTGCAGATAAACAACAAGGTGCACCATCATAACGAGGTAGATTGTGAGGTCGAGGTTCCACCTTTTCATACTAGGGAAACATTCAATAGTCTTATGAGAGTGCAGTAGAAGCTGTTCTTGAGCCTGCTGGTACATGCCAATATGGACTGGCTTTTCTGTCAAGAGGTTCAGGATCTGCAACTCTTTCTGGCGATTGCACCCTGGACTCTTTGACAGGAAGCCTAAATTCTGTCTGTGTTGGCAGAAACATCTGTAGCTCCATCAAGCTGAGCACCAGTGCTCCCCAGGGCTGCATGCACAGCTTGCCGCTGTTCACATTGCTGACGCATGACTGCACTGCTAGATCCGTGCATGCCTGTGAGGGTAGAAACAGGATGATTTTGCAGGTTAATGCGTGGCTGAGGAGCTGGTGCAGGGGGCAGAGCTTCAACTTCTTGGATCATTGGGATCTCCTCTGGGGGAGGTATGACCTGTTCAAAAGTGACGGGCTGCACCTGAACCCAAGGGGAACCAGTATTCTCGCGGGTGCATTTGTTAGAGCTATCGGGGAGGTTTTAAGCTAATTTCGCAAGGGAGTGGAAACCGGATTGAAGGGACTCAGGATAGGACAGATGGTAAAAAAGCAAAGATAGCGTGCAGTCAGACTGTCAGGAAGGGCAGGCAGATGATAGGACATATTTGCAGCCAGTAGGGTGAGTATCAAAGCATTAGAGATGCTGAATCAAAAAGGGTAGTAAACACAGTACTCAAAGTGTTATATCTCAATGCATGGAGTATAAGAAATAAGGTGGATGATCTTCTTGCACTTTTACAGATTGTTGGTATGATGATGTGGCCATCACTGAATCATGGTTCAAACACAAGGAAATCTGCAGATGCTGGAATTTCAAGCAACACACATAAAAGTTGCGGGCCCGAAACGTCGACTGTACCTCTTCCTATAGATGCTGCCTGGCCTGCTGCGTTCACCAGCAACTTTTTTGTGTGTTGACTGAATCATGGCTGTGGGATGGTTGTAGTTGAGAGCGGAATGTCCAAGGTTACACGTTGTGTCGGAGGTATAGAAAGGTCAACAGAAGGGGTGGCCTGGTTCTTCTGGTATCAAGTCAGTAGAAAGATGTGACATAGGATCAGAAGATGTTGAATCTTTGTAGGTTGAGTTGAGAAACTCCAAGGGTAAAAGGACATTGATGGCAGTTATATACAGGCCTCGCAACAGTGGTTGGGAGATGGACCACAGGTTACAACAGGAAATAGAAAAGGTGTGTCAAAAGGGCAATGTTATGGTAGTCATGGGAAATTTCAACACGCAGGTTGATTGGGAAGACCAGGTTGGAAACGGATCTCAAGAGAAGGAGTTTGTTGAATGCCTGTGAGATGGCTTTTTAGAGCTGTTTGCCGTTGAGCCTATTCGGGGATTAGGTGTTATATTATAAACCAGAGGCAATTAAGGAGCTTAAGGTAAAAAACCCCTTAGGAGACAGAGATCACAATATGATTGAGTTCAACTAGAAATTTGATACGGAGAAAGTAAAGTCTGATGTAACAGTAGTTTAGTGGAGTAAAGGAAATTACAGTGGTATGAGAGGAGTTGGATAAAGTAAATTGGAAGGAGATGCTGGCAGGGATAACAGCAGAGCAAGAATTGCAGGAGTTTCTGCGAAAAATGAGGAAGGTGCAGGATAGATGTATTCCAAAAACAAAGAAGTACTTAAATGACAACATAGTACAACCGTGTCTGACAAGGGAATTCAAAGCTCATTTAAAAGTAAAAGAGAGGACATACAACAAAGCAAAAATTAGTGGGAAGACAAAGGATTGGGAAGCTTTTAAAACCCTACAGAAGGCAACTTAAAGAATCATCAGGAGGGAAAAGATGCAATATGAAAGCAAGCTAGCAAAAGTGGATAGTAAAATCTTTTTCATGTATGGAAAAAAATAAGAGAGATGAGGGTGAATATAGAACCACTAGAAAATGAGGTCAGAGAAATAGTAACAGGGGACAAGGAGATGGCAGATAAATTAAATGAGTGTTTTGCATCAGTCTTCATTGTGGAAGACACTAGCAGTGTGCCAGATGTTGAAGGGTGTGAATGAAGAGAAGTGAGTACGTACAGTTGCCATTACAGGGGAGATGGTGCTTAAAAATCTGAATGACCCAAGGGTATATTAAGTCGCCCGGACCAGATGAACTAGAGTTCTGAAAGAGGTAGCAGTAGAGATAGTAGAGGCATAAGAAATGATCTTTCAAAAATCATTGGACTCTGACATGGTGCCAGAGGACTGGAAAATTGCAGATATCACTCCACTCTTTAAGAAAGGAGGAAGGCAGCGGAAAAGAAATTATAGACAAGTTAGCTGGACCTCAGTGGTTGGGAAGATGTTAGAGTCAATTGTTAAGGATGAGATTATGGAGTACTTGGTGACACAGCACAAGGTAGGACAAAGTCAGCATGGTTTCCTTAAGGGGAAGTCCTACCTGACAAACCTGTTGGAATTCTTTGAGGAGATTACAAGTATGATGGATAAAGGGGAATGCAGTGGATGTTTTATATTTGGACTTTCAGAAGGTCTTTGACAAGATGCCACCCATGAGGCTGCTTACCAAGTTAAGAGCCAATGGTATTACAGGAAATTTACTGACATGGTTAGAGCATTGGCTGATGGGTAGGAGGCAGAGAGTGGGAATAACAGGATCCTTTTCTGGTTGGCTGTCAGTGACTAGTGGTGTTCCACCAGGGGTCGGTGTTGGGACTGCTTTTTTTGCTGTATATAAATGATTTAGAACAGCGGTCCCCAACCACCAGGCCGCAAAGCATGTGTTACCGGGCCACCAGGAAACAATACGATTTGGCGATATCAGTCAGCTGCACCTTTCCTCATTCCCTATTACAGCCACTGTTGAGCTTGAATGCACGCGAGGTCATTACACACGCGTCATCCATGTCAGCGCGGGAAGAAGATCAACTCCTCGAGCTTGCAAATGACATAATATCTCTGCCGGCATTCTGGATCAAAGTCAAGGCTAAATATCCTGAGATAGCCACAAAAGCACTGAAAACGTTGCTTCCATTTCCAACATATCTCTGCAATGAATGCAACGAAAACTAATTTGCAGAATAGACTGGACATAAGGAACCCCCTTCGAGTATCGCTGTCTCCCATCACCCTTCGATCGGACCGTCTTGTTGCAGGGAAACAAGCCCAGGGATCCCACTGATTCAGCGATATTGGTGTGTTGCAATGATTTTATATGTTCATACGGGGAAAATATGTGCTGTGTGTTTAATATCCAAACGTTACTTAAAATGTTATGATGCTATTGACTTATAAGTGACTTATAATTGACTTATCACTATATTCACGCTAGGAAAATATGCGCTGTGTGTTTAATATTAAATTCATTAGATAAACCCTTTTAAAAATGAAATTGAGAGTATTAGCCACTTATCACCTATATTCCGGTCATGATTAACACCCCCCCCCCGAAGAGAGTAGCCAAAAAGGATTTGTAGAAAAAAATCAGCACGTACACGCATGTGCACTGGTGCCCGTGCAAGGCTTCATGGTCATGGTAGTCTTTCTCGGGGTAAACACAATGTATTTGACTGCTACTCTTGTCCGTTGGCAACCCTACCCCCCCCACCCCCACCAGTCGGCTGGTCCGCAAGAATATTATCAATATTAAACTGGTCCACTGTGCAAAAAAAGGTTGGGGTCCCCTGATTTAGAAGATGAAATAGATGGCTTTGTTGCCAAGTTGCAGGTGATACAAAGATTGGTGAAGTGGCAGGTAGTGTTGAGGAAACAGGTAGAATGCAGAAGGACTTGGACAGATTAAGAGTACAGACAAGAAAATGGTAAATGAAATACAGTATTGGAAAATGTATGGTCATGCACTTTGGTAGAAGAAATAAATGCGGAAGTCCTTGTTCAGAGCATGCTGAAGGTTAATTTGCAGGGAGTCTGTGGTGAAGAAGGCAAATGCAATGTTAGCATTCATTTCAAGAGATCTAGAGTACAAGAGCAAGGATGTGATGCTGAGGCTTTATAAGGCGTTGTTGAGACCTCACCTTGAGTATTGTGAACAGTTTTGGGCTCCTCATATAAGAAAAGATGTGCTGGTATTGGAGAGGGTCCAGAGGAGGTTCACAAGGATGATTCGGGAAATGAAAAGGTTATCATACAAGAAACATCTGATAACTCTGGGTCTGTACTTGCTGGAATTTAGAAGGATGAGTGGGAATCTCATTGAAACCTTTTGAATGTTGAAAGGCCTAGGCAGAGTAGATGTGGAAAGGGTGTTCCCCATGGTGGGAGAGTCTAGTACAAGAGAGCACAGCCTCAGGGTAGAGAGACATCCATTTAAAACAGAAATGTGGAGAAATTTCTTTAGCCAGAGGGTGCTGAATTTGTGGAATTTGTTACCACAGGTAGTTGTGGAGGCCAGGTCACTGGGTATATTTAAGGAAGAGCTTGATAGGTTCTTGATTGGACATGGCATCAAAGGTTACAGGGAGGAGGCTAAGGAGTGGGGCTGAGGAGGGCAAAAATGGATTAGCTGTGACTTATTGGCAGAGGAGACTCGATGGGCCAAGTGGCCTCATTCTGCTCCTGTTCTTTATGGTCTTATTGATCCAGTTCAAACCAAATCATCAAGCTGGCTGATGACACAACAGTGGTTGGCCACATCAACAATGACAATGAGACTGCATACAAAGAGGAGGTAGAGAGGCTGGTAGAATGGTGCAAGCACAAGAACTTGAGTCTCAACCTGCACAAGACCAAAGAGATGATTATGGACTTTAGGAAGGTGCAGTGTGATCACCCCTCACTGCTCATACATGGCTCCTCCATGGAGAGAGTTAGAACTAAGTTGCTCGGAGTGCACATAATGAATGATCTCACCTTGTCCCCCAACTCCACCTCTTTTGTCAAGAAAATACAACAGCATTTCCAAGTCTTGTGGAGATTGAGGAGAGTGAGGCTCTTCCCCCCACCCCCCCAACATTCTAACCAATTTTTATAGGTGCACTATTGAGAGTGACCTGACTAGCTGCATTACTGTCTGGTATAGGAATTGCAAAACATCTGACCACAAGTCCCTACAAAGGATTCTGAGAACTGCTGAGAGGATCGTTAGGGTCTCTTTCCCACCATCTGATATACTTATCAGGAATTCTGTGTATGCAACGCCTTAGGATTGTTAATGATCCCGTTTCTCCGTGATCCCCTCCTATCAGGCAGGGGGTACCGAAGCATTAGGACAAGAACTGTTAGGATAAGAAACAACTTTTCCCCACCTCCTCCCAGGCCATAAGACTATCGAACTCCCTGCCACCACCCAGGTCTCGTCATGCATGAAACGCCAGCAGCATTATACTGTTTACTTTTTAACTTGTGTGGTAAATGCAACTGACTATTTGTTAATTTACTCGTGGTAACATTACCTTGTGTTATGTGTGTGAGTTATATGTACTGTGTTGTGCCCTTTGGGTGAGGAACACTGTTTCATTTGGCGGTATACGTGTCTGCAACTGAATGACAATGAACTGAACCTGGACTATAACTTGATGCTCAGGCTTTTGTATCTTCTACCCAGTGGGAGGGAGGAGGGGAGAGAACATCCAGGCTGAGTGGGATCTTTGATTATGCTGGCTGCTTTACTAATGCTGTATTTAAATTGTCTAGCTCTTTATATTGAAATTTTCCATTTAAACCATCAATAACCGATCCCATTTTTCTCTTATGGAGAAATAACGGGATCTGTTCTTTTGCAGATTTATTTTGTGGTGGTCGATTGATGACTTTCGAAGAGTTAGTTAGCAAATATTCTCTCTCTCAGTCACATTTCCTGCAATATTTTCAGGTTAGACATTTTTTACAAAAATACTTATCTAAGTTTCCATAAATGCAAGAATCTGATTTGTTGAATACTAGTTTAAATATGAATCCTTCAGTGAGAGTTCCATTGGTAGAATTTATAATTTATTTTTACTACAAAAAGATAACCTCTCACTAAAGATTAAACAAGATTGGGAGAGAGAACCTTTGTTGATGAAGATTGGTTGCGAGTTTTGAAAATGATCAATTCTTCTTCGATATGTGCCAATCACTGTTTAATTAAATTTAAAATTGTTCACCGTTATTATTTAACAAAGGAGAGACTATCCAAAATATCTCCTAACATAGACAACTATTGTGATAGGTGTAAAACTGAAGGAGCCATTTTGTCACATATGTTCTGGTCATGTTCTTCATTAAAGTCTTTTTGGAAATCTTTATTTTCTACAATTTCTAAAGCTTTGAAAATTAATTTACAACCTAATACATTGACGGTCTTATTAGGAATAGTTCCACATCATATTCAGGGTATTTCATTTTCAGACCAACATGTAATTGCATTTGTCACATTGTTGGCGAGAAGGGCTATTTTACTGATATGGAAAGATACCTCTGTCCCTACATTAATTCGAGGGTTTCCTCAAGTAATGTTATGTCTTAGCTTGGAAAAAATTAGAAGTAGAACTTTTCATCCTCAATTCAATTTTGAGAGAAGATGGAGCTCTTTTGCCAAATATTATCAGTTAATATGAATTAATTTAAATAGTTTCCTTCCAATTGATTTTTCTTCTTTATATATACATATAGACGATTGTAAGACGTATTGCTCCGGGAGTTGGTTCCTAATGGTTTTTTTCTCTTTTTTTCTTTTTCTTTCTTTTGTGGTTACTGTTTTTTTTCTTCTGGTAGTTGGGGTTCTCTTTCTCCTTTTCTTTATAAATTTTTTTTTCATTATCATATTATTCTTTTTTGATAAGTTTTTTTCTTCAGCTTTATTAACTGTATATATATCAATTTGTTGAAATATTGTACCATTTTAAAGCTGTAAAAGATTATATATCAATAAAAAGATTTTTTAAATGAGAAAAAAACAACTAAGGCTGTATGAAGTAGAAACTGATTTCATAGAGGGGAGGCTGGTTTCTGTGATGTGCTAAGCGGTACCCAAGACTCTGTGCAGTTTCCTGTAGTCAAACGCAGAGCACTCGCCGTAGTAAGCTGCTATTTATTTTATTCAGAGATGCAGTGCTTAACAGGCCTTTCCAGCTTTTTGAACCACACCACCAGCAAACCCTGATTTTAACCATTGCCTAATTATGGGACATTTTACAATGACCTATGAACCGGTATGTCTTTGGACTGTGGGAGGAAACCAGAGCACCTAGAGAAACCCACATATTTCATGGGGATGATGACAGAATTGAACTCAGAATCCAATGCTCCAAGCCGTAACAGCATCTTGCTAACAGGTACTGACCGTGGCGACCTGCTGTGGTGGAGTATGTTATTGTTTGGAGTTGGTCCTGATTGGTGGAGTTTTTAATAGGTGGGGATATGGAGTACTGAGCAGCAACAAAACTATTATTACAGATAGGAGAAATAATGTTTGATTTTTGACATGTAATGCCACTGAATTTCTTTTAAAAACTACATCCTAGCAACTTTGGTATTGTCCTCCATATCCCTGCCCTTACTGCCTTTGGAACAGCTGTGTTTTGTAACTCCAAAACATAAAACTAATTGAAAGAAAAACACAGAGCCAGGCTAACTCGTGAACGTATAGTTTGTACTTTAGCGAGGCGCGCACATATGACATGGTGGTGTAATGACATATGCATTCACGTACTTTTTGCATATAACCCATAATAAATTATTTAAATAAAGAAACAATGCTTAATCAAACAATATATTTACAATATTACTCAAATATTACTGAAATATTATATACACAAAACTCCTCCCTGCTTAGTTATAAATTACAACTCAATATAGAATGCCTAAGGCAGAAGGGGATGAGTTATAAAGCTGTTGTTATGTGCATGTGCAGTTCAACCCTTTGAGTGATTATGCAGAAAGTTTGAAGTTAATAACTTATCTCCTTCTACGTTAGGCCACAAAGTTATCAATCCTGCTGTGGACCACTTTCTGGAGGTCCAAGACGCCGACTTCAACAAAGAACGGGTCCATATGCTCCACTACCACTGGACTAAGTGTGTAAATGTAGGAGGGGATTATGTTGAAAACTAAATGTGCTAGGTTTTGTAAAACTGACTCCTTCTACCTTAGGCCACAAACTTATCAATCACCCCTTATGATTATGCCCTCCAAGAAACAGAGCCTGTCTCTGCATTCGTAGTGCTGCTGTTAGTGGAACACCCTTCCATGGATTGGAAATGGACACGAGTCGTCCATGATTGCACTTAAACTGTAAGGCAATGCATCACAGAGAAGCTTCACTGGATGATGTGGATCATAATGTGTGAGTGCAGTATCTAACACTGCCATTTCCTATTCCTTTTGTAAAGCCACCTCAGAAGGCTTTTCTCATTGACCATTCCTTCCCAAACTCTAGTAATGAGTTCAAGTGGTGGAGCACAGTAGCCAGGTTTGGCAGGAATCTGTCATAATAATTGACAAATCCTAAAATGGACCACTACTTGACACTTCCTTTGGGTTTGGGACATCCACCTCTGCTTGAATTTTCTCAGCACACTTATGTAGTATTCCTGCGTCATGCTGTCATGACAGTAAGTGATGCTTGGTTTAAAGAATTTACAAGTGTTGCTTTGTGCTCTGAGGCCACTATCTTCCAATTTTTTTCACACTGTCTTGAGATTTTGGAGATGCTCCTTGTCATCCAGGTAACACTGAGTACCTGAGCATCCTTGCAGCTCCTGATCTATAACTTTCTGCCAGAGTGCAGGTGCAGATGCTACTCAAAAATAAACCTATTCTCGCAATAAAGCCCTTTGTGGGTGCTTGTGGTGAAAAACACTTTGGACTCTTCTTCCATCTCCATCTGTATGTAGGCCTCAGCTAAGTCCACTGCTAAAGTGAATTGAATTAAATTGAATGGAATTGACTTTAGTTCTTACATCTTTCACATACATGAGGATTAAAAATAACAATGTCTCTGTCTAAATGTGAATGTGCAATCATGATTAATAATAATTTATAATAAATAGAACAGTCAATGTAATATAGAGTACACTCAAATCAGCGTGAATTAATCAGTCTGATGACCTGATGGAAACAGCTGTCCCAAAGCCTGTTGGTCCTGGCTTTTATACTACGGTACTGTTTCCCGGATGGTAGCAGCAGGAATAGATTATGGTTGGGATGGCCCTTTTTACACATCTGTCCTTGTAAACGTCCTGAATCATGGGAAGTTCACAACTACAGATGCGCTGGGCTGTCCACACCACTCTCTGCAGAGTTCTGCGATAGAGGGAAGTACAGTTTCCATACCAGACAGTGATGCAGCCAGTCAGGATGCTCTCAATTGTGCCCCTGTAAAAATTTCTTAGGATCTGGGGGCCCATACCAAATTTCCTCAACCGTCTGGGGTGAAAGAGGCGCTGTTGTGCCTTTTTCACCACACAGCCGGTACGTACAGACCATGTGAGGTCCTCAGTGATGTGGTTGCCAAGGAACTTAAAACTGTTTACCCTCTCAACCCCAAATCTATTGATGTTGTCAAGTACCCCGTGACAGGTTAAAGAACCAGCAGCAATGGAAAACACTTTGGAGTCCAGTATTGCTATTAACTAATGGTATTTATTAGTAACTACGCAATACAGTAATATAAACAAAGATAAAGCAAACAGGTTAGCGATGATTTTATAGATATATATATATAAAAGTAAGTGTAGAAATATATGAAAACCAAGCTTCTTCAAGTTTAGGGGTAAATAGGTAGTCTTACGATGATGAGTAAAGTTCAGTTCAGTTTGTGGTATTGAGTTGATTAGTGATGAAGGGAGAGAGAGATTTGAGCCTTCAGGTGAGCTGATGCCGTCGATCTTCCCGTTGTCCTCCGAAATCCTTTAGAAGTCACCGAGTGTGACCACAACAAAGGGGACCGTTCTTCTGTGGTGGAATTATCAACCCAGGCGGGGGTTGGACACACAAATAATTCCCCACCGGTCACACCCTTTTCACACTGTGAGAGCCACTGATCGATCCTCCAAAACCAACTTTTTCTGTGGGCACAACAAAGTTCATTCAGTGTCCAAAACCATGTGTCCCCAGGTCTAACAGCTGACCTTCTATTTATCTCACCGTGCTGAATACTAGCTGGCCATCAAGCAGCTCCTCCCTTCTCTCTCTGTAAGAACTTGGAAACTGCTAGTGTCCTTGTAGAAAGTGTAAACAAACTGTGAGCATTCTTCGCCTCTCTCTCTCTTTCTTTCTCTCTCTTTTTTAACAAGGCGTCTGGTGTTGAACAACTCTCTTTCTCTCTCTCTCTCTTTTCAAAAGCACAGTTCATAGGGGTAATTCAGGACCCCAACACAATGTCAATAGAGGTTAGCCCGTTTCCATTCCTCTTGTAATCCACAACCAGCTCCTTTTGTTTTTGCAACATTGAGGGAGAGTTTGTTTTCTTGACACCACTGTGTCAGAGAGATGACTTCTTCCCTGTAGGCCACCTCACTATTGTTTGAGATAAAGCCAATCAATGTAGTGTCATCGGCAAATTTAGTTAGCAGATTGGAGCTGTGGGTAGCGACACAGTCATGAGGATACAGGGAGTAAAGGAGGGGACTCCTTGAGGGGCTCAAGTATTGAGAGTCAGAGGGGTGGAGGTGAAGGAGCCCACTCTTACCACCTGCTGGCAATCTGACAGGAAGCCCAGGATCCAGCTGCACAAGGCAGGGTCAAGGCCAAGGTCTCTGAACCTCCTGTTGAGCCTGGATGGAAATATAGTGTTGAATGCTGAACTGTAGTCCAAGAACAGTATTCTCACATAAGCATCCTTCTCCTCCATATGTGTAAGGATGGTATGTAAAGCAGTGCTTATTGCGTCGTCTGTCGATCCGTAGTGTTGGTAGGCGAATTGTAGGAGATCCAGTTTGGGTGGTAGCAAGCTGCAGATGCAATTCTTGACTAGCCTCTCAAAGTGTTTCCCTCCAGAAAGGTTTCTGAAGATGTCCTCTATCCTGGGCAGAGGGTAGTGATCTACATTCAGTACTGGATTGATGGTGTCTTTAAACTTTGGAAAGAATTCTTTCAACCTCCATGTGATCTAGTTCATTGGCTACTTTATCACAGATGGTATAATGAATCAGACAGGCTTTGTAAAACTTGGCATTTTCATTTAACTCTATTTTACCCTTGATATGTTTGAGTTTCAGTGCCATCCTTGAACATTGTTGTGGCATCATCCAGTACTTGTCTTAATTCGCTTTCAATTGACCCTATTGCAGGCGATGTGGCATGCAAATTGTAGATGGATCTCCAATCAAGTTGCAGTTGTCTTAACTAATCTCAGACTCACATGGCCCTCCTGCTTTTAGCACATTTAAACCCAGTGTGGCTTGTTGGTTGTTGCATTTCACTTTTACGAAAATCATTCCCGCAGAAGTAACTTTTCTCCATTACAAGTTCTTAGTTGGATATCTGTAGGCTTTATTTCAGTATCTTTGAAATGCCATTCAAATTCATTTTGTGGTATGATGAAACAGCCATGCCAGTGTCTAATTCTATTTGAATTAATTTGTCATTCTCATCTGATGTAAGCCATGTTGCTTATCTATGGTTAGTTTTCACATGTAAGTCTCAAGACAAACCAGTCTTGTGTCTCTCTCATTATTATTAGATCGTTCATCAACAACATACAGATGTGCAGAAACTGCATCTTGACTTTTATCTTTTTCTCTTCCTTTTGCAGTCCATTTATTTTCGTCTGTCCAATTTCTCTTAGTATGTGTCCTACTTTGTTGTATTTTCTTCAAGTTTCACCTTTAAACCTGCATTGGTCTGGTGTATGTGAGTCCCTGTCACAATGGCAACACAATTTGTTCAGCCATGCCGGTTTTGTTTAAGTGTTGTAATATTGTTCACGCTCACTGTCAACTGTTGTTTGAAATGTGACTTGTGCTTCTATTAGGAGTAATTTTTGAATGTTTTCTCTTAGTGGATCATTAAGCCCATCACTGAACAGACAATGCTTAGACAATCTCTTCAATTCACCTTGCATGCTGAACTGGACTCGCCTTCCCTTTGAGTTCACTTAGGAATCCTAAAGCATTCTGCAATCAACAAGGGTTTGGTTCTACATCTTCCTGCATTACTTTCACAATACCAGCAATGCTCATTTTGGCTGGTTTAGTTGGAACTGTTAACCTTCTAAGGAAACTATATGCTCTTCCACCAATTACACTCAGTATCACTGGTACTCTTTTTGCAATGGCTATTTCATTTGCTTCAAATTACTGCTCAATTTGCTCACTTTCCATGTTCCAGTTATGTGTTTTGCAATTGAATGCATCTGTCTTTCCAATGTAGCCAGCTATTTCTGTTTTTTCATTTATTTATTTATTATTAGTATCACTCAGTACTCAATGTTTATGAATCTACGAATTTTGTCCATTTTTTGCATTTTTTACTCAAACAGTACCCTCAAAGAATAAAAGGTGCTGTTCTTTTTCGTAACGCGAACATCTCTCTCTCTCGCTCTCTCTCTCTCTCGCTCTTTCTTTCTCTCTCGCTCTTTATTTCTCCCCCACGTCCTCCTCCTCCTCCTCCTTCCCTTCCGCCCATGAAAAGTAAAAAAAATGCAGCACTTCAACAGGTAGGTAGTCATCTTGAGTTCACATTTAAACTACCTTGTCACCACCGTTATGTTTTGTGACTCCAAAATATGAAACTAATTGAAAGAAAAACAGAGTTGGGGATACCTTGTGTATAGTTATTTTTTACTTTAGTGGGGTGTGCACTTACGACATATAACCACTAATTAATTTGTTTAAACAAACAAAGAAAGCTCAATCAAATAGCATATTTACAATATTACTGAAGTATTAAATATACCACGAGTCTATAGATCTGTCTGAATGCTCGCAGATGCAAGGCAAATGCCTACTTTCCATTTCCTCATATAGTCTTTCAAATACAATGCAACTTTTGGTCAAGTCAGTGCTAATATATGAGCATTTGTTCTTGATTCATTCACACTGTACTTGTTCCTTAAAGGGTGTGATTTAATTTAATTATTTATACCTCCTTTTGATATTTGGACCTTGCTGAGGCTTGCAGAGAATGAAAATCCCTGTTTCTGAGTAGCTACCTGGGATTTGGATCTATTAACACCTGCTTTTCATATACAAATTATGCACTGAAATAATTAAATACAAATTGCCACCAGTGATAAATCCTGTTCAAAGTAATCCCTTTTGGAAAATTGGCCTGAGAACTTCGGTGTGCAATTTGTTTTGGTTGGGCAGCTGACTATTTCTAGCACCAGTTGCATGTATAACAATGTAACAGGTTGCACACTGTATGTTTCCAGACATCCCACCCTGCAAGAACTCATTTCAGGGAGGTATCACCACCATTTCAGGGAGGTAGCCCCCCCAACCCCCGCAATACCATATCCCCACCCCCCTGTCGACCTCCAAGGGTGTACGTGGTACTTTGTTTTGTGATTTTGTCTAATCTGTAAACCAAGTTGGGTATATGCAGCAAATGTGACATTAAAATATGTACTTATATTATCATGTTTATTCTATTACAACTTTAAGCAAGTCTACAGGGAGTTTGGCCTCATCACGTAGGGATGGCTAGTTTAAATAATGTTAGCTATGCTAATGAATGAATGACACCTGTTAAACTCACCTCAACATGTCTTTTACATTTTAACCCACCATGGGCAATAGAAAAGTCACTGTTGCAAACAGCGCAGCGAGCAACACTGTCATTATTTTTGAGGTCAACTGTAAAGCCCGCCCACAGAGAAAACTGATAGGTCTACTTAGCAGGGGTCTCCAACATTTTTTGCACCACAGACCGGTTTAATACTGACAATATTCTTGCGGACCAGCTGACCGGGATGGGGGTGTGTTAATCACGACCGGAATATAGGTGATAAGTCAATAGCATCATAACATTTTAAGTAACGTTTGGATATTAAACACACAGCACATATTTTCCCTGTATGAACATATAAAATCATTGCAATGCACCAATATCGCTGAATCAGTGGGAGCCCTGGGTTTGTTTCCCTGCAATAAGACAGTCCCATCGAGGGGTGATGGGAGACAGCGATACTCGAAGGGGGTTCCTTATGTCCAGTCTATCCTGCAATTTAGTTTTCGTTGCATTCATTGCAGAGTTATGTTGGAAATGGAAGCAACATATTCAGTGCTTTCGTGGCTATCTCAGGATATTTAGCCTTGACTTTGATCCGGAATTCCGGCAGAGATGTTATGCCAAACATACTTTTCAGCCAACTGTCATTTGCAAGCTGGAGGAGTTGATCTTCCCGCGCTGACATGGATGACGCGCGGGTAATGAGCTCGCGTGTGTTCGAGCTCAACAGTGTGTGACAGGGAATGAGGAAAGGTGCAGCTGACTCATATCGCCAAATCATATCGTTTCCTCGCCTGGTGGTTGGGGACCAATCTTAGCACGAAGAGAGACCAATCAGGATGCTTGCTCTCCCTCTCAAAAAAAAATCTATTTCCGGGATATTGTATATAACTTCCGGGTGTCAGGGACCCACTATCGATATGCGGGAGGCTCCCGGATCTTCCGGGAGAGGTGGGATGTCTGTGGTTCCTTCCTTCATTGCCAATAAATGGGATTTTTTATGTGCAATGTTGAAGACTGCAAAATACCTAAAAGTGCATTGCTCTGAGGTGACTATTAATAGTCCCCGATTCTGACATTGATATGCAACATCAGGCAGACTCATTTTTTATCTACTCATGATACACGAAACCTCATCACTGGTTGCTTAATCTCTCATTGAAGCACGTAGCACTGGTGTACACCAGTGTTGTGTGCTGCAGTCTCTGTAACATGAATTGTCTTGCAGCAGCATGGGACTTGGAACATTACAGATAATCACTTAGGGAGCGCACATGCATACACTCACACTGCCCAGTCTCATTGCATGTTCCCTTATCTTCGTGGTAGCCTCTGATCAGGATGTTCTGTGGCTGTTATCCAGGCTTCTCCTTCAAGGGCTGATGTCCTTCCTAGTGATCAGTATGGCAAAGGTGCAGCAGCTGGGAGATTTTTATTAAGCTCTTGGAACCAGAAGGGCATATTGCTATTTTAGTGAATTTTTGGTTGAAATTGCAATACGCCTGTGGAGTATTCTCACAGCATTAGTGCTATATGCATGTTAATCCCTAGGGAAAAAAAAGAGAAAAATATCAAGGCAAAAATACCTTTTTAACAAGCTGTCAGCACAAAGTTGCTTAATTTGTATGAGTATTAGATTCCACATCACTGTGACTTTTATTAAAGGTTAATCATTATACTTTTCATCTCTTCTCCAAGATGGAAGTTTTGTTTGATAAATGGAAGTACTTTTTGAGATCTTTTGTGATATTAATTTATTTACTTTGCATTGAATTAGGAAAAGAAGCCAAACCTAAAAGCAGGCATTGAAGTGAGCATAAATATTAAATAAGGCATTGCATTGAGTTCATTGTGCACTTCACAGCTAATCCACGTAGACACCCACATGAATCCACCCACTCAACTGTAAGTGCAGCACTAACATTTTACTTGCTTTTCCCCCGATAGATTCCCTTTTGAGTTACTTCTCTGCACATCTTTCATAATGCATTATATTGTGAGACTAGTGCCCAGCATTAAATATGAATTTTACTCCAAAATTGGGTTAGAAAATAGAGCTGCCAACTGCTAAAAGGATGTAATCATATTAGTAATTGAATCATTGCAATCAACACACTCTACAATGCTACCGGTTCACAATATCACCCTAAGAATATATATTGCTTTAGAGAATTTGCTATGCATAATTTTTATTGCAGAAATTCTGTAATCTTATTATTATCAGAATAAATACTTATAATTTGATACAGAAAATATGCAGGCTTTCAGATGGTGTGCCTGATATTTTATCTTGGTGATAATACTGAACTTTTCATCTGTGAATTTATGATCAGGAAGGAAAGATGTTGCAAACTGCATGTATTATAGATGAGGAATTACACAGGAGCATTTCAGTGCTGCATCTGATGTTTCTTATCATTCATCTGAAGCTCGAATGGCATCTCTTCCCTTCATGGCTATTTACAGACAAAGCTGAAATATGAAGTTTTGTCTTTGCTGGATTTTGTCTTGAAGCAATGAGCTAAATCGGTTGGCTGGAGTGGATTAATTGTTGGGGTAGATGTTGATGTAGATAGCCAATAAAGAGCTCAATCAGTGATGGTTGCATAAAGCAGCCTAGGGACTAAATCTATTAGTATCTGCTTTTTATATATAAGTTATGAATAGAAGTGATTTAACCCAGTCGCATCACACCAGTGATAATTTCTGAATGAAATAGCACCTACAGGGAAATTAGCTTGGCCACATTTGTATATGATCTACCTTAGTGTGTGGCATTTTTTCATTGTGCACCCATTAGATTAATTTCTGGGTGGTTACCTGTGTAAGCAAATCTTGAAAGTACACTGTATTAATTTGAAACATGAAATATATACAAAAGTAGGTTGTTAATTTAACAGCTGCAAAGAATTATTGGCCCATTGCTCAAGGTAAAAATACAGAATTTTCTCAACATATCCCAGTCTATTTTTCCATCACAAATTTGAACGCACTGGAGGCTGTAAATTGATTTTTATATAACTCTAGCCATTCGGATAAATATTTGCAGGGGTGCATTTAATTCAGCAAGTTGTTGAAGAACAAGAATTAGCCAACCTGATATTTTTGGTAGTGTAATGGTAGCCGATAATAGTTGAAGAAACCATGAACCTGATCTGTTTTAACAGTGTCATGGAGCTCCATGGGGAAGAAAGCTCTGGGTCTGTTAATTGACTCCACAGTGCAGTGCAGAAACCAAGGGATAGGAGCTTGAGTTTCTTTTGGTCATGATTTTCAAAATTGTAGGACCAAACTGTAATGTCAGTTCTTGGCAAAAAAAAACAATCAACTGTAAAGTTGAGTCCTGACGAAGGGTCTTGGCCCAAAACGTCGACTGTACCTCTTCTATAGATGCTGTTTGGCCTGCTGCGTTCACCAGCATTATTTGTGTGTTTTGCTTGAAATTCCAGCATCAGCAGATTTCCTCGTGTTTGTGTTTTTAAAATCAGCTGTAATCATCTCTTGATTCTGTCAGTAGTCCCTCATGTCCCTTGCTCAGAATCTCTGATTAAAACTGGGGAAGGTTTCCCACTGGTAGCTGGATGTGCTCCTGCATTCAGCTTGAATAATTTTTACCTCAGCCTGCCCTTTTATTCTTTATAACCTGAAATTCTATGCCTACCTCTTTACTCAGAATAGATTGGACTCTTTGATCTTTCTCTGTATTCATCTCCTCCTTTCAGCATTCTATAGATATTCAGATCTGTCCCTGCATTCAGCCTAGTTTGATTTCCTGTCACTGATTTTGTTCAACACCGTTTAAATTCCCAGGTTAGTCCCTGTGTTCACAATGTTTCAAATCCCTCGACCTGTCAGTGAAATGTTTTCTCTCAGTTGACTTGTGCAACCTGTTCATCTCTGCCCTTGAACAGACCATATCGCGTTCATTGAAGCTGATGATAGTGTACTAATTCTGACAAGGATCTCTGATCCATGAACAGATATTGCTGTTCACTAGGGAAACAATTGGGGAATCTCATCCCAAGCATGGTTCAGTAGCAGTTGGTAGCACAGCTGTTCAATGAAAATAATAAAGAATAAACCAGAGCCCAGGTTCCCCCTCCCCCTTCAGGTTTCACCTGTCACCTTGTGTTTCGCTCCCCCCCCCCCACCTTTTAAACCTACTCCCCAGCTCCTTTTCTCCAGTCCTGCCAAAGGGTCTCGGTCCAAAATGTTGACTGTACTCTTTTTCATAGATGCTGCCTGGCCTGCTGAGTTCCTCCAGCCTTTTGTGCATGTTGCCAGGTTTCTTTGTAGTACTGTGGATGGAATAAACAGATTCTGAGAACCAAAGCATGAGTAGACTGTGGATATCACCTAATGAGCAGATGCAAAGTCCAAGTTGAGTCAATCTGATTAAAGGAGTGACACTTTATTCTTTCATATTGAACCATTGGATTGGTAGATCTTGTTTATGCATCCATGCTATGGATTTTATGCTGACAACTAGTTCTTATGTTTGATCAGACCTGTAAAAGTGTATTTGAATTGACCTATTCACAAATCTGTACTGCTGTCGAGTCTTCATGGGACTCCTCCAACTATTCTTCTGGTGAGGAGCATAGCCATCTTTAACATTCACCTGTAAACATAGTTGTAAGTTTTTTTATATATGCAGAACAATTTCTGGAATCTAATTAAGATATCTGAATGGTGTTTCCTGACTCTGAAGGTACATATACTGGTTTTCATTTCAGCATGTATCAATGTTATTTGTAGAAAGATATGGCTATCATGCATAGGTTTTCCAGATGTTGTTTTTGCCCAGTCAAAAAGTAGTTTATATACAATGCTTCATGATTGCCTAGATAAATATGATCCTGTAAATTAATTACATGTATTGTAAAGAAGGCACAAAACTACCTTCACATTGTCATGTTTGAACCAAACATTAGAGTGGAGTTTTGCAATATATTTGAAGTAATGTATTCATAGTCAAATAATTAGTATTGGAGCCATAGGTGTGTTCTTCATTATATTCACAAATTAGCTCATTGCTGAATTCTATTAGCTGTTAATTATATATTTTTACAACTGGTCACTGGGGTATCAAGGAGTTTACATTTAATCAGGACAAAATCATTAAGGCCTGACTAAGACTGAAAAATGCACATTCACTCTTAATGATTTTTTTTCAGTCTAGTTCATTTGTACTCACATTTACAGAGAAGAATCTCGCATTTTTGCCTGTGCAGCTATTTGAATAGCTGCCTCTTGCTCAAGGAGATATAATCGCTTTATAAGACATGGTCATCAAAAATATAGCAAGGAAACCTTTTTTTCATGTTACATAATGAAGCGATCACAATTTTCTTGGTACCTATACACAGCGGTCCCCAACCACCAGGCCGCAGAGCATGTGCTACCGGGCCGCAAGGGAACGATATGAGTCAGCTGCACCTTTCCTCATTCCCTGTCATGCACTGTTGAACTTGAACATAGGGTTGCCAACTGTCCTGTATCTGCCGGGACATCCCATATATTGGGCTAAATTAGTTTGTTCCATACGGGACTGCCCTTGTCCCGTATTTCCCCCACTAAGGTAGAGCGTTCCTATGAAACCTTTCGTGCCGAAATGACGTAAAGCGCAAAAGCAATTACCATTAATTTATATGGGAAAAATTTTTGAGCATTCTCAGACCCAAAAAACAACCTATCAAATCATACCAAATAACACATAAAACCTAAAATAACACTAACATATAGTAACAGCAGGAATGATATGATAAATACGCAGCCTATATAAAGTAGAAGTAACGTATGTACAGTATAGTTGGGAAGATTAAGGCAAAACCGATTTGTGGGTGAAAAAATCAGCACGTACGCACATGCGCACATCACATAGGCATACGTCACTCATGCCTGCGCACACAGGTGCCCGCGCAAGGCTTCATGGACATGGTAGTCTTTCCTGGGGTAAACATAAGTGTCCCGTGACATGACTGCTACTTTTGTCTCTTATTTGGGAGTGAGAAAGTTGGCAACCCTAACTGTAAAAGATATGTTGAGGTGAGTTTAACCCTACTTGAACACCCCCCCTCCCCCACCCCCGGCCCCGCTCGGCCGGTCTGCAAACATATTGTCAATATTAAACCAGTCCGCGGTGCAAAAAAGGTTGGGGACCCCTGCTATACACTGCTTTAATTTAAAAATATAGATAAATCACATAATTGCCTATGTCTTCTTGTGTTACTCATGCATAACTCTCATGTGTAAATAATTTATCTCATGTTTGTAGTTCTTTCATAGGCTTATCACAATACAATTTGTCATCAACTGTGATATATATATGTTTTGTTGAATGTGAAAAGTTCAATCTCAAATAGAACAGTATTGATGACAAGTTTCCAGAATTTTCTTGTTTAACATTTCACTTAAATTTGATCATAGCCAATTTGTTGGAAAAAGAAGTTCAGTTATTTTTATACAACCAACACACATCAAAGTTGCTGGTGAATGCAGCAGGCCAGGCGGCATCTCTAGGAAGAAGTACAGTCGACTGTACCTCTTCCTAGTGTCCTGACGAAGGATCTCAGCCTGAAATGTCGACTGCACCTCTTCCTAATGTCCTGACGAAGGGTCTCGGCCTAAAATATCGACTGTACCTCTTCCTAGAGATGCTGCCTGGCCTGCTGCGTTCACCAGCAACTTTGATGTGTGTTGCTTGAATTTCCAGCATCTGCAGAATTCCTCTTGTTTGCAGTTATTTTTATAGATGTCTATAGATTTAATTTTCATAAGGTCCACAGTTTGCTTTCAGTGTACATACAATAATTCACAGGTGTGTCCACCTTGAAAATGCATGGCAAATCCAAATGATCCCTCTCTTACCTGATCATCCTATTCTTAATCATGAAAAGACAGAATGAATTGTCAACAAGCAGCATTTACTCAACAGTACTTAGTATAGGTTCTGCAAAAGACTTGTAGTGAATTTAGATTAGACAAAATGGTCCAAGTCACTCTCACCTCGCCAGGAAGGGATTTTTGTTCTACTTATCACCTCTGGCTCAGTGTACCTGTAGCTGAAATGTACAATGAAACAAAAAAACGGAAGAAGCAAGCCTTTTCTATTAAATGCACTTGACAACGTGTTATCAGTCATGCAAGAAAAGCACAGAGAGATTGATGCACTTCTTGCTTGCTCAGCAAAATTGTGTAGATCGGTTAGAATGTATTATTTTGCCCTTTTCTCTAAAATTTCCAATATAATAGTGGAGGGTTCTTTCTTGTCATTTCTATTTGACATTCAGTTTCAACTTTGTTTCATTAATTCAGAAACTTGGATGGTCAACTGTGTCATGCTAACACTTTGAAATCTGTATCGTCTATACTGATTTAAAGCTTGAAATTGATTTTACGTAATATCCCAAATGTCAAATTAAAACTTTCACACATAGACATAGTTTGATATTTTGTAGATTATAACAAGATAGAGAATGACATATTTCACAGGCCTGTAGCTTATTAGCTGGGCAATTGATTTCTTTGCTCGGTAAAAATAGTTTTTGAACATGTGCAGCTTCACTGGGTGTGACATTAATGCATTCAAGATATAAAAGAAGAGTGAATAGAGCAACAACAGATTTGTTACAACATTACCAACTTGTTCATAACAATTCCTGCACCAAAAAATGTTATTTAATAGTGCCAAAATCAATTTAAATAAATGAATTTAAAAGCAACTGTTAATGAACTTTTCAAATGACTATTAGCTTTAACTGATTGTACAAGTTCCTTCTGACTTTGAGGTGTTCATTTCTATCTGAATTCTAGTTGAAAGTTAGTTAAGAGAATATAAGATACAATAATTGGTAATATTTGTTCATATCCTTACCTAGGATGAATTCCACATCGATAGCTGAACTCTTAGTGCAAGCTCTACTCATGTACTCTTTGGCTCAAAATGTATTCCATAAAGGTATTATCTGCCAGTATGTGCCAAATGAAAAGCAGCTTTATGCATCAGGTAGGAAATATGATGTGTCAATGTCAATCATTTCAGGGTTTAACTCTAAATTTGGAATTCACATCTTGGGTGGAGATACACTAATTAAGTCCAAATAATAGACATCCGTTAGTCTCGTGAGACCATGGATTTGCACCTTGGAAAGTTTTTAGGGCGCGGGCCTGGGCAAGGTTGTATGGAAGACCGGCAGTTGCCCATGCTGCAAGTCTCTCCTCTCCACGCCACCGATGTTGTCCAAGGGAAAGGCATTAGGACCCATACAGCTTGGCACTGGTGTCGTCGCAGAGCAATGTGTGGTTAAGTGCCTTGCTCAAGGACACAACACGCTGCCTGAGCCAAAGCTCAAATTAGCGACCTTCAGATCACTAGACAAACACCTTAACCACTTGGTCACGCACCAACTAAGTCCAAATTCAGTGCCGCATATTGAACTTCCATAGCAAGAGGATGTTAACTTTTCACTTTACAAAGTATTTAACTTTATTAAAGTTTTATATTCCCACCATTTAGTTAAGAGTCATGGAGTGATGCAACATGGAAACAAGTCCATCAGTTTGCCAGTCTGTGCCAAATATCATATGGTCTCGGTAAATTTCTCCCGTTGTGTAGAAGTGTGGTAGGACTTGAGGGTGAAGATGAGTGGAATGTGGGAAGAATAAAGTATCAATCATTTTTCATATATACATTCTGCCTGAATCCATCTTATTCTTCCCACATTCCAATCATCTTTACTCTCAAGTTCTACCATGCTTCTACACAGCAGGAGCAATTTACAGTGACCAAATGATATAACAGTGCACACAGTTTTGGAATGTGGGAGTAATTCGGTGCATGTGGAGTTCAGGATTGAACGCAGGTTGCTGGCGGTGTGAAGTAGCAGCCATACTAGCTATGCCACTCTGCCTCACTTTGTAAAGATGATAGGTGCTCATTGTTAATTTACATCTGAGAGCCACAGTCCATGCTCAGCCTTCTTAGAGCTGATAAAATGCCCCATAGTTTTCTTCACATTATCCTAGGAATCTATTAATCTAAACACTTAAGAGAGGCAATGGGTGTTGCAATAGTGTGACATTTTTATTTTACTCGTTAGCTGAGCTCTGAACTCTGTGAAAGGGATTGCTAATTTAGTTTGGAAAAGGGATAGTTTTATGTTGTAGACTTATAATTGGTCAAATTATTTCTATGTGGGCTCCATATAGCAATACAAAATGACTCTCATTCTATCCGCCTCTGTTAAATTTTATCCATGTATTACAGTTGAAGCAATAGCAATCTCAGTTCTTCAGATAATTTAAATTGCTTTTAATCCAACAAGATGGAAATATTCAAAAGGTTTTTTTTCTATGTGAAACTTAAATGTGTTTCAAAGGGATGCATACCTGAAATATATTTTGCTGATTGGAATGGAAAAAGTCCCTCTAGGTCAAATGGCACTGACTGCTGTATTTTCTTCATCACTACAACAAAATTCAACAGATCCAGGAACCTGGTAACAAGAATTACATAGCACTGGAAAACACGAACTCTGACTGGGATGGTAGCATTCAATTAATCAAACAAAAACACAAATGCTGGAAAAACTCGTCTAGTCAGGTAGCATCTGTGGAAAGAGAGGCGCTTTGTTTCAAGTTGATTCATTCCTTCATTGGAGCTGAGGAGGCAGGTTATTTTAAGTAGCAGAGAAGGCGGCGAGAGTAATGGAGAGACAAAGGGAGTGTCTGTGATTGGTTTGAGTGATGCAGTCCTTGAATGGACCATTGAGCTCCTTTGTGTTATGTATTGATAATGTCATGAAGTCTGGACAGTCTGGCATACAGCAAAATGTTGAGCAAGTCGTAATATGCAGATGGAAGATATTAAAATAGAAGAGAAATGACAGTAAAATGGCCAGTCCTGATGGCATCAGAAAGAAAGAGTTACTCATCTGAAGTTGGAAAGTTCAGTATCGAATCCAGTAGGTTGTGATGTTCCCAGACAAGAAGTGAGGTTTTGATGTTTTACCTTACATTGGGCCTCATTGTGTAACTGTGCAGCAACCGTAGATTAGGTTGGGATGGTGAATTAAAGAGGCAGGCAACTAGAAGATCAGTGTCACTCCAAAGGACTGTGCACAGGCACTCCACAATGTGATCACTTACTCTGCATTTGGTTTCTCCAGTGTAGCGGAGATCACATTGTGAGAAATGAATGTAGTACACTTCTGCAGAAATGCTTCACCTGGAAAGAGTGATTGGTTGCCTGGACGGCAGGAAGGGGAGAGATGACAGAACAAATGTTGCATTTATAGTTGCTTGGAAAGATGTTGTATGGGATGGATGAGCATACCAGAGAGGCTTGAAGTGTGCATGCCCATGTGAAAAACGCAAAAGGGGAGGCGAGAAGGCTTGACTGGCCTTCATGTTGTAGCCTATCGAAACTGTGAAAGATAATGCATTGATTCACCTTCCCGCATGCCATCTCCTTTCCATCACGCAATCCTCTGATTCCAATTCCTATTCACCTCTCACATCCTTCCTGCTTCCTTTACCAAAACTCTTCCTTTGTGTCCTCCTTCAATTGACAAGCCAGGGCTTTCAAGCTGACCACAGGGCAGCTCGTCAGTAACAGAGCAATGGTAAAGAAATCCTAGTACCCGATCCGGCATGTCCATCCAGCTCTGATAGACACACTCTGTATCTGGGATTATTGGCTCAGAGTTCAACCCGTGTGAGAAGAGTCAGGAGCACCTGCAGCCAATACATAGGCGCAGGAAGCCCAGCAGCTAATTTCCTGGACAGCTCAGATGAAAACAATGATGGAATGTCTAGGAGAAGAAGACTGGTTCATGTGCATGGAGAAATGATGGATCTGAAGAGAGGCTTGCATACAAAGGCATCCGTTAGTCTTGCGAGACCATGGATCTGTGCCTGGAAAGACTTCACTCTCCAGGGCGCAGGCCTGGGCAAGGTTGTATGGAAGACAGGCAGTTGCCCATGCTGCAGTCTCCCCTCTCCACGGCACCGATGTTGTCCAAGGGAAGGGCAAGGGCCAATACAGCTTGGCACCAGTGTCATCACAGAGCACTGGGCGGTTAAGTGCCTTGCTCGAGGACACAACACACTGCCTCGTCTGGGGCTCGAACTCACGACCTTCAGGTCGCTAGTCCGATGCCTTAACCTCTTGGCCACGTGCCCACAATGCTTGCATACAATGGTGTGAAGTACAGAGGAGTCCAAAGGACTTTGCACAGAGCTTGGAGCAAATTGTAGCAACAAGCTCTGCCTGAAAGATCATGAAGTAGAAGCCTCATTGATAAAATTGGGAGACAAGAATCTACAGCAGCTGGAATCTGGAGCGAAAAGCAAGCTGCTGGTGGAGCTCAGCGATTGGAGCAGCACCTGTGATGTTAAAGGGATGGCGATATTTCCAGTGTAGACCCTGCAATTAGAGAGATTGTAGAGGAAGAAGAGCCAGCCTCTTTATAATGGCTGCCTTCCCTTTACATTCTCAGTCCTGATGCAGGGTCTTGATTAAAAACATCCACCATTCCCTTGCCTCCCTAGAGTGGCTGAGTTCTTCCAGCAGTTTGATTTTTGCTTTAGTAATATCTGTATATCTGAGCTTTGCAATGGAGGCTCAGAGTGCTGCTGTTGTAGGTCTTTACAATACCATTGTACTCCATCATCTATCAGTTGACTGGATTACTAAGGTGGCGCTTTGAGGTTGGTGGCAGTGGTTTCATTAGGCCCAAATCAATACTACTTTCAAAGTGACACTATATATCCTCTCATTGCTAATACCCTGGTGTCATTCTACTGCCTGTCATGAAGCCACACGTGGTAAGATGCTGCAATCTGAAGTCATGCCTTTGGCATTGAGAACTGCATGATGTTCACCTCTAAGGGATCTGCTGTATCCTCAACTGGAAATCATTTGTTTCCCCACAAGCCGGTGTGCAGCCACAGTGACAACACTTGCTAAAGGCACTAGGAGAGTTAAAAGCACGTGGAAGGTGGACAATGAGAATACACACAAGGGATTTGTAAGCAGTTGTATGGTTTTTTTTGGCATAGTTGGAATTATAATGATGATTTGATTGTTGACTTTTTATCATAGTTGTGGTCAAATGGGGAAATCAGGATTGTGATAAATAAAATCACAGTTTGATCCGGTGGCTTCTGATTGCTTGGTCAGGAAGGATCCTCCAAAAGTCTCTTCCATCCCTCCCTCTTTCCTCATCCTCCCTTCCCTTCCCCACTACTGGGGCTCACAGCTACAAGTCAGGCATGATTTGTGCACAGCAGAGCTGGTTTTCTTGAGGTGCTTCCTGACAACAGAACCGTGATTTGAGGATGCTATTTGTCTGTCTGCAAAGTCAGCAGTTAGTAGCTTTGCGATTCTTGCTGACGTCCTCTGCACTTTGCGTGTGCGCCTTGCATGAGAGAGAGATGAGGCAAGTGATGAGGGACAACCCATGCCCCCTCAGCAACCATTTTTTGATCTGCTAAATTGAGTCAGTATTTGGGGGCTTGAAAGATTGGACAAAGGTGAAGTTTTCACATCTGCTGCCACAGTACCGTGTAAGCTAATCATCATGATATTCCAGAATTTTTCTGCTCGTCAAGTGAGGTGAGGCCTTCATGGTTCCAGAATACTTTGGAATTTAAATCCGGTTTAAATTACAATGGAGAGGGAGTAATATCTAACCAGATAAACAAGAACTTGATAAAATTACTCCATTTTTGCTTAATACACTTGTGATACAGGCCTTTTGGTTTGACTAGTTCACACTGACCGTCATGCCTATCTGCACTAATTCCATTTGCCCTCCATTAGGCCCCCACCTCCTGACTTCTTTCATGTCCAAAGGCCTTTTAAAAGTTATAATTGAAATGGAATATCCCTGTCATTTTCTGACATTCTACTATTGTTTGTAAGCTTCCTTTGCTGATATTAAAAATTTGAGTGCTGCCGTACACTTTTTAAAAAAATGGTGAAAATATCATCATGTGTCTGAATTTTAGTGATACTGTTTTCTGTGTTTTAAACATAAATTCTAAATATCTCATAAACCACCTGTTTGATGATGTTCCAGAAACTGCTGAAAAATATTTGCAAAACCAGCTTGCAACTTCCAGTGCTTGTCAAAATCTGTTAGTTCTCGATAAAGCAGTTCAGCTGATGAAGGATGAGTTCTGCATAATCGTGTAAATTAAATCAATTGTAGCTCTCAGCTTTACTACGCTGTGATTAGGTTTCTGGCTCCCTGACAAACCTCAGAGAGAAGTCATCTTTCCACAGAGATACAAGCAGGAAATGTTGCTCTTCACAATGTGCATTTGAAATTGTTGTTACTCAGACCCTCAAAGCAATGAAGGTCCTCTTTGAGTTCTGTTGGGGGTGGTGGGGGAGATCTACCTGGGGGAATCAACAGTGACTGGCATCTGGCACTGAGTCTGGCCTTGTGGCTCAGAAGGGCAGGAAACTGAAGAGGATGGCAGCAGTGATGGGGGTCTATAATTAGAGGGGACAGATAGGCAATTCTGTGGACATGAGAAAGAAACACGGATGGTAGTTTGCCTCCCAGGTGCCAGGGTCCAGGATGTTTCCGATCACGTCCAAGATATCCTGAGGGTGAGCAGCCAGAAGTCGTGGGTACATATTAATACCAACGACATAGGTAGAAAAAGGGTGGAGGACTTGAAAATAAAAGACAGGGAATTAGGAAAGAAATGGAGAGCTGGACCTCAAGGGTTGTAATCTCGGGATTGCTACCTGAGCCATGTGACAGTGACGATAGGAATAGAATGAGGAGGTGGATAAATAGGTGGCTGAAGAATTGGAGCAGGAGGCAGGAATTCAGATTTCTGGAAAATTGGGACCTCTTCTGGGGTAGGTGTGACCTGCACAAAGGGACAGATTGCACTTGAATCTGAGGGGGACCAATATCGTTGTGGGCAGGTTTACTAGAGCTGTTGGGAGTGGTTTAAACTAATACAGCAGGGGGATGGGAACCAGTAAGATGGAGCTAAGGATGAGCCAGCAGGTGTACAAGAAAATGTTGTAATATGTAATATGAATGTAAGGAAGGACAAGCCAATGATTAAGTACAAATGCAGACAGAGCAAAGAGTTAAATTGTACCACAGAGGCAAAATTCAAAAGGGTGAAGAATGCAGGACTGAAGGTGCTGTGTTTAAATGTGCATAGCATTCGGAATAAGATGGATAAACTTGCGATGCAATTACAGATTGATCGGTATGATGTTGTGGGCATCACTAAGTCATGGCTAAATGAAGATCATATTTGTGGGTTTAACATCAAAGGATATACTTTGTATCGAAAGGACAGGCAGGAAGGTATGGGTGGTGGTGTGGCTCTATTGGTAAGACATGGAGTTACATCTTTAGAAAGAGGTGACATAGGGTCCAAGAATGTCAAATCTTTGTGGGTGGAGTTAAGAAACTGCAAGGGTGAAAAAAACATTATGGGAATCATATATAGGTCTCTAAATAGTAGCCAGGATGTGAGGTTGAGATTGCAAAGGGAGCTGGAAAGGGCATATAATAAGGGTAATGCCTTAATTGTGATGGGGGACTTCAATATGCAGGGGACTTGAGAAAATCAGGCTGCTGTCAGATTGCAAGAGAGTGAATTTGTTGAATACCTATGAGATAGTTTTTTAGTGCAGCTTGTGCTTGAATCTACTCAGGAAAAGGCTATCTTAGATTGGGTGTTGTGTAGTAACCCAGATCTTATTAGGGAGCTTAATGTAAAGGAGGCAGTGATCATATTATGATTGAATACATACTGCAATTTGAGAGTGAGAAGCATAAGTTACATGTATTAGAATTGCAATGGAATCAGAGGCATGAGTTGAGGGGTGACCCTTTAGAACAGAGGTAAGGAGGAATTTATTAGCCAAAGAGTGGTGAATCTGTGGAATACTCTGCCACAGACTGCAGTTGAGGCAAAGTCCGTGGGTACACTTAAAGCAGAATTTGATAGATTCCTGATTGGTCAGGGCATCTTGGGATATGGTGAGAGGGCAGGTGTATGGAGTTGAATGGGACCTGGAATCAGCTAGGATAGGCTGATTGGCCTAATTCTGCTACTAGGTCTTGTGTTCTTAAGGTGTAACTTCTGGATTTCCTTCCTTCTGTGATGGCATTGGGTTTACTGTCCGCGAAGCTCTAAATCAAAAGGAGATTTTAAACCCTATCAAATATAGGTATTGACAGTGCCCTGCCTACAGACAGGTTGTGCAGTATTAAATTAATCTTCAAAGCCTAGCTTACTTTACTGTCTCGTCTGTGTGTGAGATCTATTTAACAATACCCACTATTTGAGTGGTGGGTCCCCCTCCCAAGCAGGAGATGCTTAGAGCTAACAAAGTGGTTTAAACACGGTTTATTTTATTTTTAATGTTGCACGTTTAGTTTTAGACAAACAGTTCTTAACACACTTTTAACCTTCACAGAGGATTTCTGATTCATAAAAGACTGCTTTCTGCTGTGATTGCTCCCTCTGTGATTCCCTTCTCCACTTGTCCCTCCCTACTAATCTCCCTCCCACCACTTATGCCTGCAAGTGGCCAAAGTACTACAGCTGCCTACTCATTCACCTCCTCCCTCATATCCATTCAGGACCCCAAGCAAGACTTTCCAGTGAGGCAACACTTCATCTGCGAATCTGGTGGAGTCATCTATTGTATCTAGTGCTTCCAGTGCAGCATCCTCCACATTGACGAGACCCATCATAAATTGGGAGACCGCTTTATCAAGCACCTCCACTCCATCCACCAGAAGTGGAACTTACTGGTGGCCAAGCATTTTAATTCCCATTTCCATTCACATTCCAGCAAGTTTATATTCCGTTTGGGTAGACTCCAACCTGATGACATAAATGTCAATTTCGATTCTGGTAATTTTTTTTTGCTCTGCCTCTCTTCTTTTTTTATTCCTCACTCTAGCCTCCTACCTCTTCTCACCTGCCAGTCACCTCCCCATGGGTCCACTCCTTCCCTTTCCTCTATGTTACACTTTCCTCTCCTATCAAATTCCTTCCTCTACTGCCTTTCCCACTAAAACCGGCTTCACCCATCACCTTCCAGCTAGCCTCCATTCTCTTCGCCCACCTTTTTATTCTGGCATTGTCTCTTTTCTTGTTCAGTCCTGAAGAAGGGTCTCGGCCTAAAATGTCAGCTGTTTATTCATTTCCATAGATGCTACCTGACCTGCTGAGTTCCTCCAGCATCTTGTGTGTGTTGCTAAGAATTTCCAAACACAATTATAATTCTTATAAGTTAAAAGAATATAACAATGAATTGCAGATGAATGAGTCATCTGCTGCAGAAACCAAAAGTTCAATAATACATTATTTTTCTTCTTTTTGTCATTCTCCTTGTCATTCCCAATAACCCCCAATGTTTTCTAACATTTGTACCGTTTTGCTACTAGTTGACATTATCTGCAGATGATGTTTTTCAGATAGCTTTGCTGTTACAAAGTAACTCATACAGATGGTCTGAAATTTTCAGGGGACAAAGATCCCAGACACCCAAAATTAATGTTGTGAGGGCTACACCTCTGAGTACACAAATATCCCAACCATTGACTGATCAACTATAGCTGTGATCATGTTTGATAAGTGATGTGAAAAAAAAGTCTGTCTAGCAAGATTCCTTGAACTCAGTCACAATGATGCAAATAAATCAGTTGTCTGGTTTGATGCAGGCCAATTAATAGAACTGGAAAATGCATGGTCATGCACTTTGGTAGTGGAAATAAATGTGCAACAACTTTCTAAATGGGGAGAAAATCCAAAAATCTGACATGCAAAGGGCCTTGGGAGTGCTTGGGCAGAATACCCTGAAGGTTAACTTGCAGGTCAAGTCAGTGGTGAGGAAGGCAAATGCCATTTCAAGAGGTCTAGAATACAAGAGCAAGGATGTGATGCTGAGGTTTTATAAGGCACTGGTGAGGCCTCACCTTGAGTATTGTGAATAGTTTTGGGCCCCTCATCTTAGAAAAGATGTGCTGGCATTGGACAGGGTCCAGAAGAGGTTCACAAGGATGATTCGAGAAATAAAAGGGTTATCATATGAGGAATGTTTGATGGCTCTGGGTCTGTACTCGCTGGAATTCAGAAGGATGAAGAGGGATCTCATTGAAACCTTTCAAATGTTGAAAGGCGTAGACAGAGTAGATGTGGAAAGGATCTTTCCCATGGTGAGAGGGTCTACGATAAGAGGGCATAGCCTCAGGATAGAGGGATGCCCTTTCAAAACAGAGATGCAGAGAAATTTCATTAGCCAAAGGTTGGTGAATTTGTGGAATTCGTTGCCACATGCAGCTGTGGAGGCCAGGTTGTTGTGTGTATTTAGGGCAGAAATTGATAGGTTCTTGATTAGACATGACATCAAAGGCTATGGGGAGAAGGCCAGGAACTGGGGTTGAGGAGGAGATTAAAAAAAGGATCAGCCACGATTGAATGGCGGAGCAGACTCGATGGGCCAGATGGCCTAATTCTGCTCCTATGTCTTATGGTCTTATAGTCTAACTCCATTGTCTTAAATTGAGTAAATGTAAGCCAAGAAAACCTCACTGTTTGCACTGTGCTTGTTTACAACAAGAAGCTGAATGAGGAATAGTTGTTAGAAGTTTAACTTTGTCAAAAACAGCTCCGATCCTTTGGAAAGGTAATGCTGCTGTACTAGAAAGCTGAGGATGGCAATGAGCCTCTGGGGCCTTGGAAAGTGAATATCCATTGCACTTCCACATTCTTGAGTGGTTTAAGTAACAGATATTGCAGCTGACCACCATTTCATGATATCTGACATTGTGTTTGAGTCTTCATCTTTCTACTACTGTACGTGTGGTGTCTGTTACCTGGATGATGTACAGTGAGAGAATGGAAGACCTTTGTGTTGGAAAATATTTAAATATGGCCCATAGACCACACTTCATGTTACACAGCTATATATATATTAGTTAACATCATACATAGTCATTAAAACAATTGGATTCTCCCTCCATAACTGATGGCAAATTAATTATGCCAGGGCATGTACTGTAGGAATTAGACAAGCAGTATTGTTCTAGAGGGTACTCATATCGATTTGTAATTCAGGGAGCGGGAAGCGCAGAATCAAATATCGCTGTGATGATTGTACGTTTCAGTATCAATTGTTTGGCGACAATAAAGTATAAAGTATATGTCTTGTTGATTATTAGATATTGTTTAACAGCAATATTTATCTCCCTTGTTTGGTTTTGTATAACTCAATACCTGAGCATTACACCCCTTGTATTACGGTGAGTGAAGCTGAAACTTTTCATGTAAATAAACAACTTAACAGTTTTGCCTGAAGCTTAGAGTTTTCAGCAGGCACCAGAGCCAGATGGACACTTGCTATAATTGGCAGGTGATTCCAGATACGATGCTGTTATCTTAGGAAAGATTGAGCAAATTGGGCTTAAACTTTTATAACCTTAGAAGATTGAGTGGTAATCGTGTTGAACAAATGAAGGATGGCAGAGGTCTTTCCCGTCCTTCTATTTACCTTATTAATAAATGAACGTTGGTGCAAAGGAAGTAGCGTTGGAGCTGGGAGCCAGCAGTCACACTTTTAAATCTGCTGTTCCCCTCCACATGTCCACCCTGACCCCCAGCCATTCTCCAATGTCCCCGGCTGAGTTATGTGTAATCAAGAGGACTGTACATGGGCACAATGATCTCCACAGTCCAGAGATGACAATGATGAAAATTGTCCTCTATAGAATGGACACTGACGTCTATAATCACAGACAAGCTATGGCCACCTTGATATGTCTCCAAGGAGGACAAGTTAAGGAGAACGCCTGGAATTAAAATTTTGATTTGAAGATTAAATGCTTTTACTGTCTTGTCAATTGTCATGTCAGTTTCTGTCCCACTGTTATCAGACGCTTGAAAAGACCTCTTGTACAATAAGATGGGACACTTGGCCTCATTGCGATCTTGCTCGTTATCATTTACCTGCACTACACTTTTCCAATCACTTTTACCCCTTATCCTACATTGTTAATGTTTTGACTCATTCTCTTTCAATGCACTGTGTAATGATTCGATCTGTATGGACAATATGCAACAAACTTTTCAGTGTATCTTGGTACATGTAACAATAATAGAGCAATATCAATTTAAATTAAATTTTCCTCTTAGGTAGCTTTGATAGCTTTGTCTTTACCCAGTACTTTCTTCAAGATCAGTAGAACATTCTCAACAATGAAAGAGATTCAGTGGAAGATTATTCAATCAATGCGAAATAACAGGCAGGCTGGGTGCAAATGATGCCCTGAAAGCTTATGGAATAAAGTCACAGCTTGACTGAAATTAGTATTCTTGAAAAAAGTATAGTATATTGCCTCTTTTGAATACCTTGGCATGAAATTTGTTACTATTTTCCGTAAGAAAGCAACTGGCTTCCAAATCTGAGTACTGTTTTCCATTTGAAAGAGCAAAATATTTAAATTTGATCTTATCTCGAGGAACATGCTGGTAAAAGGTACCTAATGTTAGTACATCCCAATCAGACAGCATTCACATACTGATGGTTGGTCATTACGTTAGTACCTTTCTGAAAGGGGGTTTCCACTTGGTGGCTCTCTGCTCACTGAGAACATTTGATTGATTTATTTATTCATTGAGCTACGGGGTGGGACAGGCCCTGCTGGCCCCTCGAGCCACGCCTCCCAGCAATCCCTGATTTAACCCTACCCTAATCACAGAATAATTTACAATGACCAACTAACCTTCCAACTGGTATGTCTTTGGACTATAGGAGAAAATCGGAAACCTGCGTGGTCACGTGAAGAACGTACAAATTCCTTCAAAGCAGTGGCAGGTCGTCCATACTGTAAAGCATTATGCTTTACACTGCTCTACAATGCCACCCCAAACATTCTGGGCTGCTTGTTCTTCCTGCTGAAAGTATTTACTCTAAGGACATGATTTCATTTAATATGCAAAAGTTACTGGATGGACTTAAAGTAGCTGAGTTGCTTACAGTGGTTGTTAAGTGTCTTGCATCGGTCTTCATTGTGGAAGACACTAAAGTATGGTGGAAGTTCCAGGTGTCAGGGATCATGAAGTGTGTGAAGTCACCAATACTAGGGAGAAGGTTCTTGGGAAACTGAAAGGTTTGAAGGTGGATAAGTCACGTGGACCAGATAGTCTACACCCCAGGGTTCTGAATGAGGTGGCTGGAAGAGATTCTGGAAGCATTATTAATGATCTTTCAGAATCACTAGACTCTGGAATGGTTCCGGAAGACTGGAAAATTGCAAATGTCACTCCACTAGTCCGACTTAAATGGATGGGAAGATGTTGGAGTTGATTATTAAAGATGAGGGCTTAGGGTACTTGGAGGCACATGATAAAATAGGTTGTAGCCAGCAAGATTTCCTCAAGAGAAAATCTTGCCTGACAAATCTGTTGGAATTTTTTGAAGAAATAACAAGCAGGATAGACAAAGGAGAATTGGTTGACACTGTATTCTTGGATTTTCAGAAGGCCTTTCACAAAGTGCTACATATGAGGCTGCTTACCAACCTATGAGCTCCAGGTATTACAGTGAAGATTCTAGTATGGATAAAACGGTGGCTGATTGACTGGAGTGGGGATAAAGGGAACCATTTCTGGTTGGTTGCCGGTGACTAGTGGTCTTTCAAATGGGTATATGTTGGGACCGATGCTTTTTATGTTATATGTCAATGATTTGGATGATGGAATTGATAGCTTTGTTGCAAAGTTTGCAGATAATATGAAGAGAACTGGAGCGGCAGGTAGTTTTGAGGAAGTAGTGAGGCTACAGAAGGACTTAGATTAGGAGAATGGGCAAAGAATTAGTAGATGGAATACAGTGTCTGGAAGTGTATGATAGAAGAGATGAAAGGGTAGACTATTTTGTAAATGGAGAAAAAATACAAAAAACTAAGGTGCAAAGGGACCTGGAAGTCTTTGTGCAGGATTCTCTAAAGATTAATTTGTAGGTTGAGAATGTGGTGTGGAAGGCAAATGTGATGTTAGTATTCATTTCAAGAGAACTAGAATATAAAAGCAAGGATGTAATGTTGAGACTTTATAAAGCCCTGGTGAAACTTCACTTGGAGTATTGAGAGCAGTTTTGGGCCCCTTATCTTAGAAAGGATGTGCTGAAACTGGAGAGGGTTCAAAAGAAGTTCACAAAAATGATTCCAGGATTGAATGCTTGTCATATGAAGAGTGTTTGATGGCTCTGGGCCTGTATTTGCTAGAATTCAGAAGAATAAGGAGTGACCTCATTGAAACCTATCCTGTCCTAGACACTGCCTTTTTGAAGCATCAGCTTTTGAAGGTGTCCTGGATGCTGGGGAGGCTAGTGCACATGAAGCAGCTGGCTGAGCTTACAACATTCTGCAGCTTTTTCCAATCCTGTGCAGTTGTTCCCTCCATACTGGATGGTTATGCAACCGGTTAGAATGCTCTCCACTGTATAACTATAGAAATGTGCAAGTGTCCTTTGTGAGATACCAATTCTCCTCAAACTCCTAATGAGCCACTGTCATGAACTCCTTTGCAATTCCATCAATATGTTGGGCCTGTGATAGATCCTCAGAAACGTTGACATCCAAGAACTTGAAACTGCTCACCCTTTCCACTTCTGGTTCCTCGATGAGAACTGGTGTGTGTTTCTTCATGAAGTCCACAATTATTTCCTTATTCTTACTGATGTTGAGTGCAAGGTTGTTGCCACGACACCACTGAACCAGCTGATCTATCTCACACCTGTAGGCATCCTCATCACCATCTGAAACTCAGCCAATAATAGTTGTCTCATTGGCAAATTCATAGATGGTGTTTGAGCTGTGGCTAGTCACACAATCAAGGGTGTAGAGAGAGTCGAGCAGTGAGCTAAGCATGCATCCTTTATTGTTAGTGAGGAGGAGATATTATTTCTGATCAGCACTGACAGTTGTCTCCCGGTGAGGAAGTCATAGATCCAGTTTCAGAGGGAAGAACAGAGGCCCAGGTTTTGGAGCCTTTTGTTTTGAACTGATGATATGATTGTGTTTGAATGCTGAGACTGTAGTCAATAAATGTCAGCCTGACCTAAGTATTACTATTGTCCATATGAAACAAGGCAGATTGAAGAGTCAGTGAGAATATATTCACAATAAATAAATAAATCTGCAATAGCACAGAATAGGGTCCTCATAGCCCACCTTGTCTATGCAAAGCCTCTAAGAGCATTTGTCTGCATTAGGCCTGTAACCCTCTATGCCTTTCCTACCTAAGTATCTGTCTTGTAATTGTACTTGCCTCAACCACATTATCTGGAAACTTGTTCCAGATATTCACCAACCTCAGTTTGGAGAAAAAAAAACTCCTCAGATTGCCTTTGAATTTTTCCCCTCTCACTGTGCCTTCTAGATCTAGACTCCCCTACACTGGGGAATAAAACACTATCTATCCTATCTATGCTCTTCAGAATTTTATGTACCTCAGTAAGTCACCTCTAGGCCTCTTTTTCGAGGAGGTTACCAGGAAAGTGGATGAAGGGAAGGCAGTGGATATTGTCTACATGGACTTCAGTAAGGCCTTTGACAAGGTCCCGCATGGGAGGTTAGTTAGGAAAATTCAGTCGCTAGGTATACATGGAGAGGTAGTAAATTGGATTAGACATTGGCTCCATGGAAGAAGCCAGAGAGTGGTGGTAGAGAATTGCTTCTCTGAGTGGAGGCCTGTGACTAGTGGTGTGCCACAGGGATCAGTGCTGGGTCCATTGTTATTTGTCATCTATATCAATGATCTGGATGATAATGTGGTAAATTGGATCAGCAAGTTTGCTGATGATACAAAGATTGGAGGTGTAGTAGACAGTGAGGAAGGTTTTCAGAGCCTGCAGAGGGACTTGGACCAGCTGGAAAAATGGGCTGAAAAATGGCAAATGGAGTTTAATACTGACAAGTGTGAGGTATTGCACGTTGGAAGGACAAACCAACGTAGAACATACAGGATTAATGGTAAGGCACTGAGGAGTGCAGTGGAACAGAGGGATCTGGGAATACAGATACAAAATTCCCTAAAAGTGTCGTCACAGGTAGATAGGGTCGTAAAGAGAGCTTTTGGTACATTGGCCTTTATTAATCGAAGTATTGAGTATAAGAGCTGGAATGTTATGACGAGGTTGTATAAGGCATTGGTGAGGCCGAATCTGGAGTATTGTGTTCAGTTTTGGTCACCAAATTACAGGAAGGATATAAATAAGATTGAAAGAGTGCAGAGAAGGTTTACAAGGATGTTGCCGGGACTTGAGAAACTCAGTTACAGAGAAAGGTTGAATAGGTTAGGACTTTATTCCCTAGAGCGTAGAAGAATGAGGGGAGATTTGATAGAGGTATATAAAATTATGATGGGTATAGATAGAGTGAATGCAAGCAGGCTTTTTCCACTGAGGCAAGGGGAGAAAAAAACCAGAGGACATGGGTTAAGGGTGAGGGGGGAAAAGTTTAAAGGGAACATTAGGGGGGGCTTCTTCGCACAGAGAGTGGTGGGAGTATGGAATGAGCTGCCAGACAAGGTGGTAAATGCGAGTTCTTTTGTAACATTTAAGAATAAGTTGGACAGATACATGGATGGGAGGTGTATGGAGGGATATGGTCTGTGTGCAGGTCAGTGGGACTAGGCAGAAAATGGTTCGGCACAGCCAAGAAGGGCCAAAAGGCCTGTTTCTGTGCTGTAGTTTCTATGGTTTCTATGGTTTCTTAAGTTCAAGTGAGAATAAATTCAACCCATCCAATTTCTCCTCATATCTACAGTCCTCCATTTCAGGTAACATCCCGGAGAATCAATTCAAAGTAAAATTATTATCAAAGTGCATATATGTCACCAAAATGTAATGCTGAGATTCATTTTCTTATGGGTGTACTCAGTAAGTCCAATAGAACCAATGAAAGACCGCACCCAACAGGACAGATAAACAACCAAAAGACACTGCAAATACAAAAGAGAAAATAATCATAATAATAAATAGCAATATTTATTATTCAAAAATATGAGATGAAGAGTTCTTGAAAGTGAGTCCATTGGTTGTGGGAACGGTTCAGTGATGGGGCGAGTGAGCTTGAGTGAAGTTATCCCCTCTGTTTCAAGAACCAGATGGTTGAGGCTTTGTTCTTGAACCTGGTTGTATGGGTCCTGGGGCTCCTGTATCTTCTTTCTGATGTCAACAGCGAGAAGAGAGCGTGGACTGGTTAGTAGGGGTCCTTGCTGATAGATGTTGCTTTCATGCAACTGAGCCCCATGTAGATGTGCTCAGTGGTGGGGTGGGCTTTACCCATGATGGACTGGGCCGTATCCACTGGTTTTTGTAGGATTTCCATTCAAGGGCATTGGTATTTCCATACCAGGCTGTGATATAACCAGTTCATATACTTTTGAGCAAACATCTATAAAAGTTTTTCAGAGTTTCAGGTGTTGTACTGAATCTTCACAAACTTCTAAAGAAGTAAAAACATTGCTGTGATTTTGTTTTGTAATTGCACTTGTATGCTGGGCCCAGGACAGATCCTTTGAAATGATAACACCAAGGAATTTAAAGTTGTTGACCCTCTCCACCTCTGATCCCCTGATGAGGACTGGCTCATGGACCTCCAGTTTCCTCCTCCTGAAGTCAAATATCAGCTCCTTGATCTTGTTGATATTGAGTGAGAGGTTGTTGTTGTGGCACCACCAAGTCAGATTTTCAACTTCCCTCCTCTATGCTGATTCGTCACCATCTTTTATTTGGTCAATGGCAGTGGTGTCGTCAGTAAACATAAATATGGTACTGGAGCAGTGCTTCGGTCTTTTCTGCGCTCTCTATTGCATCACCCCGAGTATTTTCTCAAACTACAACATGACATCCCAACTTTGATACTCAATCTATTGACTAATGAAGGCAAGTGTACACAATGTCTTTTTCATTGCCCTATCCGTACTTTCAGCAAACTATAGACCTGCACCCCAAGGTGTCTCTTCATTTATGCTCCCAAAATCCCTGCCATTTACTTTATCTGACTTATCAGAATCTGACCTTCCAAAGTGTATTATCTCACGAAATGGTCTCAATTAAGTTCTATCTGCCATCCTTCTGTGATGTACTGTTATGGTTCATGAGTCTCTGGAAGATTTGGCCCATTATCTTTAAGAATCTTATAACCACTTTGAATGCTTCCCCAGTCTGATAAAATGCATTCTTGACCTCACAAACTGTCTTGTTCTGATCTTGCACTGCACTTTTTCTGTAGCTGCTATACTCTATTCTGCATTCTGTTATTGCTTTTCCTTGTTCTACTTTGATGCACTGTGAACTGATTTCATATTTATGAACAGTAAATGTAAGACAACTTTTCAGTGTATTTTGGTACGTGTGATAATAACAAACCAATGCCAATTCCAATTGCTTTCTATACAACTGGCTCTTGAGCTGTACCGATTGCTGGCCACTTGTATTCCTCGCCCTTCTTTGGCCTTGTGATCACTCCCCAGTGTCAGTGGGACTGGAAGGTGTTTTTTAAAGTAGACACGTGAGTGAACAGCCTTTGGAGGAACCTAACCTAATCTTTACAGTGAGGCTTAATCCCCAATTAAGGCTAAGGCTCAGGCCTATCAGACCTCCACATTGTGATTGGTACAGCTGAAGCCAGGAAGGATGATAAAAGTCATTTGAATTTGCACAGAATCCTTTGTAAATTGTCAGCTGGTTGAAATGAATCACATGATTGAATGCTGTGGTTTTTAAATATTTTATAACCACCTATTATTTTTCCGGTCAGTAAAATGAGGCCTGGGGTTAGTGAGAATGGCAGAGCGAATCTGTTAACAGTATTCAGAAAAGGAGAGGTAATGGAATGGCAAGCTTTAATGAGACCTAATTGTTCACTGAATTGTTGAATTATAGGCTACAAAAAGACAGAGGGTTTTCCTAATGTCCATTATCGATTTCTTTAGAGAGCCATTTGTTGAAGAAGTTCACCTTCAATTAAATATAAGCCCTTGAGAGGAAGTTACCATAAAATAATGCAGTGGTATTAGCTTTCACTTAACAGCTGAAACCAAGCTCACAAATTCTTCTGGCTTTTTGGCCCCTTGAGCCAATCCTACCATTGCATTAACTTATGCCTGAGTTATAGCTTTCTGGAGGAAACAAGCTCCTGGAGGAATTCACGAGGTCAGGTTGTATCTGCAGAGGGAAATGGACACTCGATGTTTCAGGTCACCTGGACTGAAAGTACAGGGAAGGTGGCCAGTATGAAGAGGAGTTGGGGGTGGGATGGGACAAGGATGATAGGTGTATCCATATGAGGTGGGGTTGGTTGGCAGATAGAGCCATGTGGGGCAGGAAAAGCTTGGAGATAGCATTAGAGAAGAGACAAGGAGGTGATTTTTTTTCTTGCTTTTTCTTGCCCCCACTTTGCACCTCAACTTCCCTAACTCCCCATTGCCTATTTTCTATCTTCTTCCTCACTGATTCTAACTTCTCATCATTCTGCTTTTATCTGGTTCCAAACTCTCAGTCTCTGTCACTATCTCTACCTTTCTCACCCCAACCTGACTTCTCTGCTAATCACCCAGATACACCTCTTGCTTGCCAGCTCTTGCCTTACCTCTCCCCCTCACCTCTTTATACTGGCCATCTTGCTCTACTCTTAGTCCAAGTGAAGGTATAAACTGTCCATTTCTGTCCACAGATGTTGCCTGTCCCACTGACTTTCTATAGCAGCTTGTTTTTTTTTTGCACCAGGTTACAGCATCTGTGTCTCAAGTGACATCATACTCGTCCTAGTTTCTCACTGTTAGACTTCCCTCACTGAAGTCCATCTGCCATTATTTTCTTAATTCACTTAGTCAGTCTGTCAATGTCCTTTTGTTATTTCCCGCCTCCAACCATACAACTTTGGTAATAAGAATAGAAAAAGATGGAAAGTCTTTGGCAATATCTATGGAAAGATAATCCACATTTTTCAGATCTCCAGTTTCTGCTGTTCTTGTTCAGAGTTAGAGAGTCATACAATGCGGAACAGGTCCGACTGGTCATATTGATTAAGTTGTCTACCATGTTTGGTCTTACATGTCTGCATTTAGCCCACATTCCTCTTAACAATTTCTAACCACATTCCTGTCTGTGTATTTTAAACATTGTAATTTTACACAACTACACCTCCGTTAGATAGTTTGTTTCATAAACAAGTTCCATTTCTGACCATTTAGATGTTTTCCCTCTCAACTTAAACCTAAAAATCAAGCAAACTCTAATACCCTGGGAAATAGATTGTGATCATTCACCATATTCAGGTTCCTCAGCATTTTATATGCTTCCATAATGTCATCCTTTGTCCTCCTGTGCTCCAGGGAAAACTCAACTTCCTTATAACTGAAGCCCTTCGGTAACGGTCACATCTTTGTAAATCTCTTCTACACTCTTTCCAGCTTTATGACATGCTTCCTATGGCTGGGCCATCAGAACTGCTCCCACTACTCTGAGTGTGGTTTTGTCAAAGACTTGTACAGTTCTAGCATGATATTTCAGCTACTGCCCAATATAGCAAGCATGCTAAACACTCTACTCACAATCCTTGCTACCTGTGCTGTACTTTCAGAGAACTATATACATTCCCCCTCTTGGTGTCTACAACATTATTCAGGGCCCTTTCATTTACTATGTCTGACTTTGGTCTAACTTACCAAAATGCGTCACCTTACATTTGACCAAGCTAAACGCCATCTGCCACTCTTTGGTCCACTTTCCCAGTTGATCTAGATCCTGTTGTAATCTTAAATAACACATTTTACTCTCCACTCTACCATTAATTTTGGTGTCATCTTCAAAAATGGTAGCGTGCCAACTACATTTTCATCCAAATTGTTGATGTAAATGACAAACAACAGCAGACCCAGCACTGATCCCTGTGGCACACCACTGATCACAGGTCTCCAGTCTGGTAAAAATACACTCCACTACCACCACACTTTCACCAAGCTGATTTTTAAACATGCCTTCATTCTAAGTGATCTACTCATTTGGACTAGCCTCCATGCAGGACCTTGTCAAGGTTTTGTAGACCATGTAGTCAATGTCCACTTTCCTGCTTTTGTCAAACTTGTTTTGTCACCTCTTCAAAAAATAACTTGCATTTGTGACTTCCTCTGCATGCACAATGCCATGCTGATTATCCCACATTATCTCCTCACCCTTTCAAATGCTGGTTGCTCCTATCCGTAAGAATCCCCTGCATTAATTTTCTAGCCATGGCTGCTGGGCTCACCATCCAGTGGTTCCCTGCCCTTGTCTGTGCAGTCCTTTGTAAATGAAGCCACAGCATTTCCATGACCTTCTACATTCCGATTATCTGCAAACATGACTCCAGCTCTGTTCATTTATACCGCCATTAATAGAAATGGTGAAAGATCCCCTCTCAGCGAAGGACTACAATGTGATGTTAAATCTTACCAATCAGAGAACTCTTCTGTCAACTGCATTGTCACCCAGCTCTCACTTAGTTTCTGCTTTGTCACAAGGTGTCCTGCAACTTTATCTGCTGGATGTGATCAAAATTTCACAACTCTACACTTTGATCAGCCAAGCATTCAGTTTCTTATGATTGATTCCAATAATTTCCTTACAAGGTTAGTAGTGTGATGTTCGCTAATGATGAAACCATTTTTAATTCAGTTGGCTACAACTGAGGCAGTCTGTGCTGAAAATATAGACTGGAGACAATTAGTCAGGCAGCATCCGTTGAGAGAGAGCTAACTTTCAGGTTGAAGACCTTCCATCAGGGTTTGCAAAGAAAGAAAAATAGTTTGCATCAATCTGCAGGTAGTGTGAGGGGGTGGGCTTGCTGGTTTGGACAAAAGAATATCTTCAATGGGGTCAGCCCAGGCTTGCACAGGGGATGAACTGGAAATGAGGTCACCTGGTCATTGGGTGCATTTAGGGAGGGAGAAGACATCACCCCTTTGATTTCAAAAGCTATGAGATGAGAGTGAGAACACAAAAGGTGCTAGAGCTGCAAAATGTAGAGCTGAGGTTGTGACTGCCAGTTCGGGCTGGACAAATGGAGAAAGGAAAAACTGAACCAATACCACAGATGGATAATACAGGCAGAGAAAGTGAGTTATCTGAAATTGTAGGAACTATAATGAAATCTGCAGGCAACAGGTGTCCAGATGGATGTTGAGGGTGCTGTTCGTCAAGCTTGCATTAGACCTTGTAGTTACATTGAAAGAGGCCACTGGCAGATATGTGAAAGTATGAGTTAATGCAACAAAGTAAGATTCACCCTCTACAGACTGAACACAGGTGCTCTGCAAAGCTTCTCATGATCCATGCTTGCCTTCTCTGATGCAGCCTTTCAGTCTCGATACTGTGTCCTACAAATTTTCAGCATATGCAGTTAACTTATCAGCCCATGCCTGCCTGAAGCAAGACTTGGGCACTGTTTGCACCACTGAAGTATCAAAAGCTGACTGGATCCAACAGCAGAAAAGCGTTTACTCTTGACATTCAATGGCCTTGCTGTCTCTGAGCTCCAACCATCCTGGGGTCACAACTGAAAATGGCCTGGGCCAGTCATATTAATACCATGGCTACGTGGTCAAGGGCCTCCTCTAGGGACTAGTTTACCTCCTGAGACACCAAGATCCTTTCCACCATCAAGAAGGGTCAGGTCAGGAGTGTGATGGAATGCTCTACACCAGGAGTTCCCCACCTGGGGTCCATGGACCTCTTGCTTAATGGCTTTGGTCCATGGCATAAGGACAGTTGGGAACCCCTGCTCTGCACACACCTGGACGAGTGCGGCTGCAGTAACTCTCAAGAAGCTCAGGTTTTGTCCAGGACTAATCAACTTGTTCAACTGGCACCACATACATCTTACGTTTCCATTCCCTGCACTACTCACACATAGTGGCTGCAGTGTGCACTTTCTCATGGTTCCACCCTGACAGCATCTCCTAAATCTGGAACATCTATCATTTTGGACATCAGATGCAGCAGGTGCCTGGGAACACCACCATCTTCAGACTCCCAGTTTGTGGTTCTTGGTATTTAACTTCTGCCTTGACTTCTGTAGCTCCGTTTCCTCAAAGCCTTTTGGGTGTTTACCATTGGGAGAAGGTGTACATCAGTCCGTATATTCTTTTCCTTCCTCGAGAGCCATTATACAGTGTTGGAGAACCATATGGCCTACATTAATCCAGTGCTGTGTACAACTTTTAGGACGTCAGAATTACCTGCACAGTGGTTTCTTCTACCAGCTAAAATAACCCATGCACTTTCCTTTAAGGGCTGCATTCCCAAGTAACAGTCTGCATGTTAACTTAAACTGATGGTTGGATAGATACAAAATCAGGCTCTCTCTGAGGTGATAAACATCTCAGCAATGCAATTTGCAGTAGCTACATGCTTCAATCTTAACAAGGTGTGAGTGTCATGTGTAGGCGTGCTCTAATCTTTGTCTTCTCTGAGCTTGCTTTTGAGGTTAACTAACTATACCACCAGGATCCTTAATGTGACTGTTCTTCTTTTCCTGCACTGATTCTTTCACATGCTTTTTCACCCTTTTTACAGGCAGTTTTGTCTAGCCCCAGCCAGTAAAATTCTATTCGAAATATTGAAAAAGAAAACAGTGGGCAAAGCAGGAATGTGAAAAATTGCCACAATTACTACTTAAATTTGGTGCTGCGTTGTTCTGCAAAGTTTTAAATGCTACTAAATTTGTGCAGTATTATTAGTGTCTAATTCCTACAGATTGTTCCATGATTGATTTGAATGCAATGTCACCCTTTTGGTATTTTTACCTCTTGCATCACTGGAGTGCAATTTATCTGAAATTCTATTTTAGCCATGCTCTATCTACATTGGAAACGAGTGTATAATTATTTGAAATATCTGGATTCTATTTATAAGTTGTTTCATCTTCATTCAGATCTGACATTCTGCTTCTCTGATTTTTGTTCGGAGAAGTGCAGACTCAGAAACAGTGCTTGCTGTATTAATATTCACTGTCAGCTTCTATTTGATCAGCTTCGTTCAACAAGAATAATGTGCATCGATATGAATCATTTTCCCATCCTTTCTGTGTCCCGAAGAACTGCACAACTAAGTAATTGCTTTTCAAATCTTTTGCAGTGAACTTCTTCTGCACTGGCCTCCTGTGCAAGCGCATCCTTCATTAAATACGGAGACCAAAACTGTACACAGTAGTCTGAGTGCATTTTGACAGCAGATAAGAAAAATAAAATCAAAGTTGCAGGAAATACACAGCAATTATATGAATTAATTATAAAAGAACAAATTTGGGCAGGACTGTTCTAGGTCCAAATAGTCTCCCTAGTGAATCAGCATTTGCAAGCATTTTTAGCTGAGTAAGTCATATCCCATGTTACTGACACAACTACCTATACAGTGGAAGACCAACCTTCTGTTGGGAGACTGCTTTGCAAAAGCTTCTCTGCGTAATGTGATCTTCCGTGAGGACCGTTGTCTTCTCATGGCGAGTTTCTGAGATCCTGAGACTGATGCTGTCTGGAGTTTAACCATCGGATGCTTGGGCCCTGGTAGGGCCAGTCATGGCAGTAAGGTCAAGAAGGAAGGCTCCAGGCAAAGAGCGATCCAACCAAGACCTCGGTTCTGGAGCTGGAGGAAGATGATGACACAGCACAATGGCAGTGAAAGGCAGAGGAAGGCTGCAGCAGCGGAGGGTCCTCTGACATCTTGCATTACATTCCACAGGGCCTGACACCATTATGACTGCCTGTGCATCAGCCTCCCCATGTTAAACAAAGTCATAGAGTCATAGAAAACTACAGCACAGAAACAGGCCCTTTGGCCCATCTAGCCCATGCCAAACCATTTAAACTGTCTAGACCTGAACTCGGATCACAGTCGTCCATTTCCCTCCCATCCATGTACCTATCCAAACTTCTCTTAAACGTCAAGATCAAAATCACACCCACCACTTGAGCTAACAGCTCATTCCACACTTTCAGCACCCTCTGAGAGAAGTTTCCCTCATGCTCCCCTTAAACATTTCACCTTTCACCCATAACCCATGACCTCTAGTTGTATTCTCACCAAACTTCAGTGGAAAAAGCCTGCTTGCATTTACCCTATCTATACTCCTCATAATTTTGTATGTTTTTATCAAATTTTCGCTCAATCTTTATAATCTCGGAATAAGTTCTAACTTATTCAATCTTTCCTTATAACTCAGGTTTTTCAGTCCCAGCAACATCCTTATAAATATTCTCTGTACCCTTTCAATCTTATTTACTTCCGTCCTGTAGATAGGTGACCAAAACTGGACACAATACTCCAAATTAGGCTTCACCAACGTCTGAAACAACTTCAATGTCACATTTCAAATTTCTGTACTAAGAACTTTGACCTATGAAGGCCAATATGCCAAAAGCTTTCTTTACAAGCCTATCTATCAGTGATGCCATTTTCAATGATTTTCAATGTGAATACCTCACACTTGTCTGCATGAAATTCCATCTGCTATTCTTCTAGCCCATTTTTCCAGCTGGTCCAGATCCCACTGCAAGGTTTCAGAGCCTTCCTCGCTGTCCACTACACTCAACCATCTTCATGTCATCTGCAAATTTGCTGATCCAGTTAACTACAAATAACAACAGACCTGTGGCACTCCACTGGTTACAGGCCTCCAGTCAGAGAGCCAGCCATCAACTACCACTCTCTGGCTTCTGCCACAAGGCCATTATCTAATCCAATTTACTACCTCATCTTGAATGCTGATTGACTGAATCTTCTTGACCAACCTCCCACACGGGACCTTATCAAATGCCTTACTAAAGTCCAAGTAGACAACCTCTACTGCCTTGCCTTCATTAACTTTCCCGGTAATCTCTTCAAAAAATCTATAAGATGGGTTAGATATGAGCAACCATGAACAAAGCCATACTGACTATCTGTAATCAGTCCACATCTCTGAAAATACTCATATATCCTGTCTCTTAGAATACCTTTCAATAATCTTCCCACTACTGATGTCTCACTGACCTATCATTTCCTGGTTTATTTTTAGAGCTTTTCTTTAAAAAAAGTGGAACAACATTAGCTATCCTCCAATCCTCTGGTACCTTACTTATCACTAAGGATGATTTAAATATCTCTGCTGGGGTTCCTGCAAATTTTGCTGTCGCCTCCCGCAGGGTCCAAAGGAATACCTTGTCAGTCCCTGGGGATTTGTCTACCCAAATTTGCCTGACGACACCAAACACATGCATTAGGAGAATGCTAAAGGTGTTCTCCTTTTGTGTGGATTCCGATATGGGCTCTGCAGGCACCTGAAGACCCACCAATAGCACACTCCTTAGGTGAACATCATACTCAACATGAGTGGTCACTCCTCTGCAGTTGTAATCGTGACCCCTCACCTCCAGTCATCAGTCACATGAATTTACCAGCATACTCTTGACATATGATCCCCGTTTGCATCACTGTTTCAATGACATGTTGTTTAATTTGGATAATTTTAGATAACAATTCAAAATTGGAAGCAGGTTTATTATCACTGACATATGTCATAAATTTATTGTTTTGTGGCAGAAGGACAGTACAATGCACAAAAATTTACTATAAATTACACTCATCATCATCATCATCAGGTACTGTGCCCAGTTTGAGCTTTGACTGCCATGGCCCACACACTCCTGCTTCAGGTCAAGTGGATCAATTCACTGGTATTCATTTCCAGTTCTCTGGCTACTGTCTCCATCATCATTTGCTTTTGTCTTCCTTTTGCTTTCTTCCCTTCAATCTTTCCCATAATTACCTTGCATTCTAACTCCTCTTTCCTAATCACATGTCCAATGAAGTTACATTGCCTTTTCATGATCTCATACATTATTTCTCCTTTTGTGTTTGCTCTGTTCGTGACATCTTCGTTAGATTTTCATTTCATCCATGATATTCTTTCAATCCTCCTCAAAAACCACACCTCTGCTGCTACAATTTATTTCCTCTTGTTACTGGATATTGTCCAACATTCTGAGCCATATAACATAACTGGATAAACGTAACATTTCAGTACTCTGAGGTGGGTTGTCATGCCTAGTTTAGTATTGGTCAGTATACTCTTCATTCTCGTAAAGGTGTCTTTTGCCATCCCTATTCTTCTTTTGATGTCCAAGTCGCACCTGCCATCTAATGTCACCCAGCTTCCTAAGTAGCAAAAGTTCTGTACTTGTTTTATGTCTTCCCTGTTTATTCTCAACCTGCAGATAGGATCCTCCTTCTTTTTGGATATTACCATACATTCTGTCTTTTTGCAATTGATAGGTCGACCCATTTTTGCACTTTCTTCAACAATTATATCAATTAAGTTTTGTCGTTCTTCCTCCGTACTTGCAATTAACACAGTGTCATCTGCATATCTGAATTACTGATGTTTTCACCACCAACTTTGATTCCCAAGATGTCTCTTATTTTTTGTAATATTGTTTCACTGTACACTTTAGTACCATAAGTTTAATGAGTTATATCACCAAGATACTTCTAAGAATTTTGATGACAAGAGCTAAAAATAAGATACAAACTGAAGTTGGTGAAGAACAATGTGGTTTTGTGAAAGACAAAGGTTCAAGAAATGCAATATTGACGTTAAGGATGCTATCAGAACGAGCTATTCAAGTGCAAAAAGACTTGTATGTTTTATCGACTATACAAAAGCATTTGATAAAGTGCACAATAAGTTATTTGAAATATTACAGGAAACTCTAGCCCTAGGTTCGAAAGACCTCCACCTAATCAGAAGTCTGTACTGGGAACAAACTGCCGCTGTGAGAATAGATGGAGAAGTGAGTCAGTTTATGAAAATCAAGAGAGGCTTTAGACAAGGGTGTGTTTTCTCTCCTGATTTATTTAATGTGTACAGTGAAACAATAAATATAGAAATATATTAAAAGAAATATAAGAAATATATTAAAATAAAGAGTGCAAAAAAGAAGATCAACATAGGTAGGATTCATAGGTTTATGGACCATTCAAAAACCTGATGGTGGAGTGGAAGAAGCTATTTGAAAATATTGAGCATGCTCCTCCAGGCTCTATACTTCCTCCTTGATGGTAGTAACGAGAAGAGGGCATGCACTGCCTTCAGGAGATGTCCTTCATGTTGGGGAGGATGGAGCAGGAGTCTGTAAACTGTTCACATTTCCCCTTGGAACTTGTTCCACTACCATTCCCTTGCACTGCCATCTCTTCAGTTATTTAATTTTTCTCAGCCTTTGCATAACTAGAGACATTTACTGTTGTATTGTTTAATTCATTTTTTGCTTTAAGTTGTTTAAAATACTTTGGATTTTCCCCAGTTCTAATGAAGATCATTGACCGGGGTTGTAAAGTCCTGTCTTTTCAGTCTGTTGAGAAAAAACCTTGGTCATAAATAATTCCTTTCATAATATCAAGGGACTCCAAAACACTTAACATGTAATGAAGGCTGGACTTGGGCATTGGGAGGGGGTACACGGATATGTGGATTGGCTAACAATTTATACTAAAATAATAGCCCATTGTTTTTATTTTCAGACACAAATAGAAATATAGTATATTTCTGAAACCTTATGCTTAATTTCTATTTTGGAAGAGGAGAAATGTTCTAAGTGATCGGACTTTAATTGGCTGAAAATAAACTGTACTTTTTCAAACTGAGTATTTGCTAAATTACATATTAACCTCTGCATTGTAATTAGGTTGCCAATATTACAGAAACTTCTTGTGAGGAAATGTCAGTTGCTTATATTTAAAAAACTAACAAAAATTTAAATACGAAGTTGTTTTGTTCTTTGAAATGTTTCAGACACTTCAGTTACGGTATATCAATTTCACTTGCAATTCAAGGTGCTTATTTTAATTTTTGCTCTGTCTTTTTGTTCATCATGTGACTTATGTTATATTTCATTAAAGAGCAGAAGATCAAGTAGAGTTTGGCAGTTGAATCCGACATGAGAATTGTATATTTTGCAACATGATTTGTTCTATTTGACCTTTCAGTCAATGGTCCTGCATTCATTAGAATAATGTGTCATAAAATTTATATTGTGCCAGTTTATAAGTAGAACTAGGATACCCATTAACTTCTGCTAAAAGTTTTTCCAAATATCCTTATTCCTAAATCTCATTAGTAAAACATAAAAATGTTGAACTTCAAAATGTAGACATCTTTCGTTTCATCAGTCTTAATGGAACATTTCAAAATACATTATATAATTTAAAAATTAACTGCAAATAAAAACCTTTTATTTCTTGCCTCAGTTATTCGGGTCGTAAGCACCAGTAAGCTTAATTTCCTGACAGTGCACCGGTTAACATGTTCAAGAATAAATCCTTTGTGTACAATTTTCAATAAATTAGACTGGGTTGAAATCCATTACTAGTGCTCTATTAGTATATAGTAAATAAAATATCTTTATGTGGAAAACATCAATCACCCTGATAAAGTCAGACTGCCAAAATTATAGAATTGTTATAAGGCAAAAGGATGCCAATCCGTCCATCTCGCCTCTCCTGGCTACTTTATAAAGCCATTCTTCCACATTTTCCACGTCATACAATGATTGTTTTCCTCCTCAAGTAAAAGCCTGTTCAATTCACCTTGATAACCCTGATCAACTATTTCTTCCATTTTTGCAGGTCTTGAGTTCTAGATCATAACCACTCTGGGCAGAAAAATGGTTTTGCCTCACTCACGTCCAAATGAAAACTATTTTTATTAGAACACGTTAGGCCATTGCTTCACAAGGTTATGGACCTAATGCAGGTTAGTGTAGATGAGCACAGTGGGTAGCATGGATGTGCTGGGCTGAAGGGCCTGTCTCTGTACTCTATAAGTCAATGAGTCTAAATCTAGAGATCTAGTGGAAAATTTACAAACATAACCTTTCTTTAACATGTCCATTTTAAAAAGATTGAATTGTGTAAGCATGAGAAGTACTCAGCATGACATCAGCCCTTCCGGATCATTCATTTGATACCTGCTCCTCTGCTGAGCCACACCTATGTGTCTAACACTCAGTACAGGTCAATCACAAGAAACCAAACAAGGGCAGTGACATGAGGACTCATACTTGCACAGTTTCAAGGGATTCTCAAGCATTGGCAGGTTTTTTGGAAAATAAGTTCGAGGAGAGCCCATGCTCTACTTTGGAGCTGCAGCAATTTTTGAACTTGTTTCTTCTCAGGCTGAAAAGCCTTTGTCTCTTGTGGTGAAATCTAGCTATTAGTGACCTCACAGGGTCTCATGTTTGACCAGGAGCAACTATTGGGGATTGTGCGCGTAGGAGATCATGGATAAGTAAACACAAAGTGGTAGCTGGGTATGGCTTTGATTAGCTGAGAGGGATATCCATGAGTGGGGCATTCATCCTGCAATCCTGATGGGGCAATGTCATGTCTGGAAATTGAGAAACAGACATGACTTATTGTCTCATCGGTGCTACATGATTGCCAACATCCTTAGTGTCTATAGGAAATCTAGTGCCAGCTGGCAACCTGTACCAGTGTTCCAACAGTTCATGAGCCAAGTTTACATTAGTTCTGTGTGTGTGTGTGTGTGTGTGTGTGTGTGTGTGTGTGTGTGTGTGTTTGCATGTGCCTTGAAGGAGTAATGTCCTCCAAGAGTGATGCCGATAGAAATTATTGCTTGATGAATTTTGGAGCAGTGATGCAAGGAACAGTGTATATACCTAGGATTTGATGACCGAATCGTGAACCTTCAGCACATGTTTCCGGTTGTTAAGCTCCTATCGCCACAGAAGCCAGGATATGAGACTTCATTTCTATACTTAATCTTCCGTCTCATATGTTAATTTTGATTCTGCAGAACTTCATGGGTTCCCAAGTTTGCAGGACCTCTCTCATGTTCATAGCTCACTTGTTGATATTTTCAAGGTGGGAATCTAAGAAGCCAGGTAGCTGCTCCTGCGTTGGGTTTGACATTGTAGCAATATACACTGCCAAAGCAAAACAAAAACTACTAATTGTGGTTATAATCAGTAATCACTTCCTCTTTGAGTCATGCATTTGTGTTTGAGTTGGAGTGGGGATATGATATTGTGATGTTGGCAGCATGAATCACTGCCAACACACACAAGATACTGAGGAACTCAGCAGACCAGGCAGCATCTATAGAAAAAGGTACGGTCGATGTTTCAAGCTGAAATTCATTGGCAGGATTGGACAGTTGGATCTGTGTAGGACTGACATTTGCTAATCACCCTCCATCCCAACCCACCTCCTTCCCCTTCCCACACCCGAACCCCAACCCCAACCCCAACCCCAACCAATGGGCCAGGCCTGTTTTATCACCACTTGTGTAAACCTCCAACTCATGAATTCATTAAACGATGAGTAACCAGAATTTATGTCATGGGAGATGTAGCCATATTTAACTGAAGTTGAGTTATTTCTATAATCTTATTGTAAGGGCTGACCCTACCTTGCCCTCTTCCCCTGCCCCACTATGTTATGAACTGAGCCTTCCATACTGATTATTATCTTCTGGGTCAATCCACTGTTGTTCCAATGAGACACAGCTTTCAGGTCAACCATCATGAATGTAGCTTTATTCTCAGTAGACTCATGCCAGTATCTGCTTGTGACTGATAAGGTGACCCTTCCCTAACTGCAGTTACATTGTGCTGAGAGCTCTGACTTTTAATATCCCACGAGCTCTGAACAGCTGTAATTACAGCTTCTCATTTGATCTAGTACTATTTTCCACTCCTGCATTCCCTTTCCCAAGCAAAAGAAATTCAGCCTATACTTTCTTCCCCCTTTGTCTGGTATTTGGGTCAAGCATTAGTGCAATTTCAATATGTTACCTCAGCACATTTCAAGTGAGCAATTTCAGTATTTTACATAGATACAATAGGATTACATTTCATGTAGGAAATGACAAGTTCCAGATCTTCTCTCCATCATGTCCTTTCTTTGAATTTTTCCTTTTTTAATTCCATTTGTTTGTTGAAATACCTTGATTTAACCACTTTATTGTTATTGATGAAATGTCATTCTGTTAGCAAACTGATCCTTGACACATAGTGAGTTTCGATTTAAGTAGCTCTGTTTGTTTGCATTTTGAAGTGCTGCTTAATGGTTTTTCATTCCACAATGATTTGACCATTTAGCATGTGCACAGATTTTGGGGATGGATCCAGACATTTTGGAGCCATGGGTTGTTATGTGATTGTATTGGGTTTGCTGACCGCAAATTTCCAAACTGAAACAAAGCCTTTAAGCCATATCCGATATAAATAGCCATGGGTGCTCTCAATGAAGGGAGATAATACTATAACTACCCAATCTTCAAAATCTAGTTTACTTCCCTGTTTATACTCCATGGCAAGTTTAGCTGCCAATACTCATTATTTGAGCAGTGGGTCCCCGCTCCCTATGAAGGAGCAGATCCTTCCAGCTAACAAAGCAGTTTGAAACATAGTTCATTAATTTTCAGTATACTCATTTAAATCCACACATTCTCAAAACACATTTAAAACTCACAGAGGATTTCTATCTTAAACATGTCCAAATTACAAACCATTTCTAAAGCACAAACCATTAAGCACAAAGCAGAAAGCATTTTAAGGTGCATAGGACAAAGGATTTCCAAAATACAGGTACAATTCTTATAACCTAAAGGGGGAGACCCTCGAGTTGCAGACAAGCAAGTTGTCACTCACATCATGGCTTCTTGATGTTTTTTACCCCATTCCTAATAAGCCAGAACTGCTTTCTACATTTGTACCATTTTTTTCGCCACTTGGGTGACTTCACAAGCATGTAATATTTCCTCAGCTGCAAGTATCCTTTTAACATGAACAGTCTGAAAACATTTTTGGAAACAAAGAGCAATTAATACTGTAAAGCTAACAACTTTGAACACCTAACATTTAAACTGTAAACACATCAGTTATTGATAAGCTAAATGATATTATCCATCTGTTCGCCAAGCTTCCTTGAAATAAGCAACTCAAGAGTCAGCTTGTCTGTTTAAAACAGCCCAAATTAATCAACCCATTGTCTTGTACTTTATGCTCGAGCAATAATAAAGCAGGTGCAAGGAGTAGCATCTGCTTCTACCCAGACAGTGCACTTGAAAAATACAGAGCTTGCTTGCACTGTTTTTTTTAACTTCAAGCTGATTACTGCTTTCCTTTTACATTTTAGGAACTGAAGACTGACTTCTTTTTATGTCAAGTAACTAAACAAACTTATATTTGTTTTATCTTACAAATGGCAGTAGTGTTTAGAAAGCAAGGTTAGAGTCCACTGCGGTTGGATGCTTCCAATGGTGCTGAATCGGCAAGTTTGCAGCGCTTAGTTTCTCCCTTCTACTGTCTGCGTGAGATGATGAGTCTATCGGGACTTTGAGACTTTTTTTTTTACCGTGCCCATGGTCTGCTCTTTATCAAATTATGGTATTGCTTTGCACTGTTGTAACTATATGTTATAATTATGTGGTTTTGTCAGTTTTAGTCTTGGTTTGTCCTGTGCTTCTTGTGATATCATTCTGGAGGAACGTTGTATCATTTTTTTAAAGCATGCATTTCTAAATGACAATAAACGAGGACTGAGTGTCCTCATAATCTAATAACCTAATCTAGCAAAAAAAAGAAGAATTGCATAGTTCTGTGGATAGGCAAAAACCACAGAGAGGAGGTCAGAGAAGGAATGTGGTGGTTGTTTACAGCAAAGGCAGTTACCCCATCTTGTCTCTTTTTCTCACAGCTTGTAGATTTACAGAAACTTCTGATTTTCCCATTGCATTTTGGGTTATTAAATTTTGGCCAATTTCTGGATATGTGGATCTCAGGCTTCCCTTAACATATAGCCATCAAGCCACACCAACCTAGACACTGTTTGTCATGGTCTTTTTGACAACATTGAACATTCTCTCTGGAAGTTTAACACATTTTTATTTATGTATTATTGCATTGACTTTGTTTCAGAATAGCATATGTTTGAATTAGAATATATTACAAAAGCACAATCCAGATGTCTTCAGTAGATCGAAGTATATACTAGTTTCTAACTCAGTTGACAGCAATGAATTTGGTGGTTGATTTTATCAGCTTATTAACTTGAGGACCTAGAGATGGCGAAACTGTGCTTCATAGTTTGTTATGCAGCCAGAGCTAGTTGGCTGCTGCGGAGACGTTGAACAGAGAACTGGTGCCCCAGATAGAGAATGTGTCAAAGCAGAGCTCTTCCAGGTTTCCTAAGGGCAATATCTGATTTGAAGCTGATATTGTGGAGAACGGGAGTTTGAAAACATGATAAAAGTCAACTTCAAAATCAACAAATTGATAGAAAAGGAGTGAGATGAGTTGAAAATACTTCTTTTTCAATTGGACTCTTTCCACACAAAGTCAAACCTAAAATTACTTTCTGAATATTCAAACATGTCTTGCTTAGGACTGTCAAAACCCACCAGGTAACTCTGGGATTGACATGAGAATACAGAATTCCAATACTTGCATGGTACTCATCTTAGCAAATTCATAACCATGTTCAAACAAAGAATGCTGCAGGTACACTGGAGATACTGAGAACTTCAAGGACTTGCATCAAGAATGCATAAAAATCTGCATAAGTGGTAGAAGGAGGACATCATCTCACAAACTGTGAATCACCTCTCCCCATGAGGTATCTTTTGTCCTGTCTGTAGAATAGTCTGAGGTTTTTAGATTGGCCTCATCAGCCACCATTGAGCCCACAAAGCAGTAGTTGAGGTAAATCAAAGACCTCACGTCTGAGGGACTACCTAAGAAGAAAGAGTGAATTTGCAGTTCTCCAGAACATACTCTGAGGAATTTTTCTGATGAAGCTGTGCCATGAAAAAAATGATTCCATTAATTTAAATGAAGAAGAATTGCAATGAGAGAACAAGCTTGGTTTAGGCAGTTTTAATTAATTCAGTTTGGTTAAATGCATTTAATTTTTAAAAGTGCACTGATTTTTTTAAGTTAATAATTTGTAATTATTTTTAATTTTCATTAATTTTTAATCATTTCTGAATATTTTAGGTAGCTGGGGTATGTGCAACTTGGCCAGCTGTCAAACATTTTTCCTAGCCAGGACCTGCCCCATTGGAACCTAGCATTCAGGGCAAAGCCATTTGGCAGGACCTTGGCCTTGAAGCTCAGTCCTTCCTGGCAGTGCAAACTGTCAACAGAGGATCTGCAAAAGGTAAGTTTGTGCTCACGGATACCTTGCCACAAGCAGGAAGTTATGACCATTAACCTGACATAAGATTTCATTGGATATGGACAAGAATAATTCATCTGGTGACAGTCCAATTTGAATCTGCTGACCATACTATGTATAGAGCTGGTTGGTATGAGGTTGAAATGCTGAGTACCTGTTAGCGTTGTTGCTGCACATTTCCTGTCCTGTTGCTATTTCTGTAAATGTTTTAGCATTCCGTTTCTCATGCATTACAGCTCCAACGTATGCACAATGCTGGAGGACCATTATGTAACTTGCTGGTTGTACTGGACTCTATATTTAAATCCATTATAAGTATGACATTCTGGGGGCTGTTTTCTATTATCTGTACTTACCAAGAATGGTTTAATAAGCTGCTTTATGGTTTTGTAAATGCAGATCTGTGTGTGGGTGGAATGCACAAAGCTCCATGGATATCCATATCAACTAATAGTGGAGAATCCAGACAGTGTCAATTAGCCATGAGGTATAGGATTTGCATTGACATGCTGGTAAGTAAATGGCAGAATGATTTGTCCCAGAGACAAGACTTCTAAAAAAAAATGAATATCCCAGGAGCATCACTGGAATAAGACACAGTCAGATGAACAGTGTGCTTATGGATATTTTCCAAACATCAGGTTGTGTCGAAGTTTGGTGGAAGCTATGTGACTTGTGAACATTTCATTTATTTCAATATTTGATATTCCAACAATTGATATAGGCTCTATCATATTTTAAACAAATACTACTATTGAGCGGAGAAAAGATAATCGTCCATGCTATATCAGCTGGTGAAACAGCTCCACCGAAATCTATTGGTTATGGGTAAATGTTTGTTCGATCCAAACATTCACCAATTGCAGGAACATTTGGTTTAATTTAGTGATTCTGTCAAAGATACATTAGAGCATTGTAAATTTAATTACTTGGCACCCTACTTGTACAGAGATCTCGGCTTACTACATCCTTCACACGTTCATTTGTTTCAAAGTCTTATTTCTTCAAAAGACTGAAATGCCTAATGCTTCGCATTGTCAAAATAAATAACTATGGATTGTGGCAAAACACTGATTTGCATCTTCTTAATGATCAACTGAGGAATATAATTTGCTATATTTACAAAAGTATGAGTGTGCTTATTGTATCTGCATGAAAAATACCTGTGAAGGTACAATTATTCAGTGAATAAAACTGTAAGGATATTCAATGTTAATGTATGAGTGTTGGATATGCTCTTAAAACTTTTCTCCAATATGTGATGGGGAGCTGTTCCATTTAAACTAAATTAATAATTTAAAACATGTTATATTTGGAGTAAGACCATTAGTACAGGACAGTATATACTAATGTCATCATTAACAATCTCTGCATTAAGTGAGGAAGAACTAAAACCTGGTCATGCATGATTTCAGATACTCATATACAAGTGATAGAGATTAGCCTTCATAAAATCATAGAACTCAAAGCATAGGGAAACACTATTCCACCCACCATGACTGCATTCCTGAAAACTTTCTCATTAGAGTTATATACTCTAATGAGAAGGATTACAGTTAGAGTTCAACATTTCTGTAATTTCTTCCACCCTTACAATTCTCTAATATATTCTATTCTCAGCATCATTAACCCCTTTTGGCTGAGTTTCAGCTGCCAAGATCCTAGGCTTTCTCTGCTAAATTCTCCACCCCACTAGATCATCTTCATCCTTTAATACTCCTCTTATAATCTACCTCAATGACTAAGCTATGTCCATTTCCTTTCCCTCGTAATTTATTTTTCTTTACTTTTCTCACTGGGAGTGGAGGACATGTTCAGCCTGACTTCCAGTGCTTGTCCTTCTGCTCTGCATTTGCAACTCCCAGATTCTTTTATTGAGGTTATTTTTTTCAATTTTCTCGACCTCCAAATACTCCCATTGACCTTATTTTCAACTTATCCCCATGGTCACCCTGTTTTTACCACATCAGAGACATACTCCCTGCAGCTTTGTCTTTTGTCTTTTTAGTTCTGGCAAAGGATCTCTGACCTGAAACATCGACTTGATACTTTTCCCCAACCTGACATGATGAGTGTTTCCAGAATTTTCTGGTTTTGTTTTACTTATCCAACACTTGTGGATTTTTTCTTTGATTTTCAAATTACCCAAAACTTAGTCAAAGAAGTATAACGGGTGTGTTAAAGGATGAAGGTGATCTAGTGAAGTGGAGAGCTTAGCACAAACGTTCAAAGCCTAGGTTCTTGGTAGCCAACAGTGGCTAATGATCCTGAGAACGGAATTGGAGTGACAAAGGTATATTAGAGAATTTTAAGGGTAGAGGAGTTTACAGAAATGTAAAGCAGCCAGGCCAACAGAAGATTTTGAAAACAAAAATGAGAATTTTAATCCCTCTATTGCTTTATTTGGGTGGCAGGATGTCTCTACCAAAGGAGCTGTAAGCCGCTCCTTCCCTCCACTAGCCTGCAAGGTAAAGCATCTGCATAGCATCCTGATCAGGGTCATGTGAAGCCATGGGCGCAGGTGATGGATAGTTGTATGAGCAGCTGGTGCATATCACAACTCCTGAATATGCAACCACTGACACCAAGCAGACAATCTCTGAAGAGTATTGATAATGGCTGGGGTCACCTATCTTGTAAAGACATTCCCTAGAGGAAGATAATAGAAAATCACTTATTTATTTAAAAATTGCCAAAAACAATGGTCACGATAATACCATGATTGCCCATGTCATATGACAAGCACATAATGAACAAATGAACTATAAATCTACTTCCAAATCTTTGTCAAGATTAGTTAAAGCATAATTCTATGGAAATATCACTTATTATGGATGCATTCATGGGACCTTATTTATGATCACAGCACTTACAGAAAATGAAATGTTTTTGAAATCTTGACACCTGTGTGAGGTGTTGGACTTTGAGAGGACAAACCGCAGTAGGGTTTACACAGTGAGAGGTAGGACAAGAAGGACAGTGGTAAAACAAAGGGATCTCGGAATGCAGATTCATAATCCCCTGAAAGTGTTATCACAGGTAAATAGAGCCATAAAGAGAACTTTTGGCACGTTGGTCTTCATAAATCCAATTATTGAGTACAGGAGTTGTGATGTTATGTTGAAGTTATAGAAGACACTGGTGAAGCCTAATTTAGAGTACTGTGTGCAGTTTTGGTCACCCACCTACGGGAAAGGTATCAACAAGATTGAATGAGTACAGAGAAAACTGTACCTGAGTTTTAGAGAAGGGGGTGAATAGATTAAAACTTCATTCCCCAGAGGGTAAGAGAATGAGGGAGATTTAATAGAGTTTACAAAGTTATGATAGGTATAGATAGGGTTCTACTGAGTTTGGGTGAGACTCCAACTAAGGGTCAGAGGTGATAGAGGAACATGAAGTGGAAATTCTTCTCTCAGAGAGTGGCAAGAGTGTGGAATGACCTGCCAGCAGAAGTTGTGGATTCAGGTATGATTTCAACATGTAAGAGAAAGTTCAGTAGGGACATGGATGGGAGGGGTATGGAGTGTTATGGTCTGGGTGCATGTTGATGGGACTAGGCAGATTAATAGATTGGTATGGACTAGTCTCCATCCTGCCTGTTATTTTTAGAGTGGAGTGATGTTTGCAGCTTTACAGTATCCAGTATCTAATGATTCTTGGATGATTATTACTAATGCCTCCACAATCTCTTCAGCTAGCTCTTTCAGAACCCTGGGATGTAGTCCATCTGGTCCCGGTGATGTATCTACCTTCAGACCTTCTGGCTTTCCAAGCACCTTCTCCTTGGTAATAGCAACTACATTCACTTCTGACTGCTGACATGAAGTTTTGGCATATTGCCAGTGAAATGCAAGGAGTATGATGAACAAAGCGGGTGAGCTTAGAGCGTGGATCAGTACTTGGAGCTATGATGTTGTGGCCATTACAGAGACTTGGATGGCTCAGGGGCAGGAATGGTTACTTCGAGTGCCAGGCTTTAGATGTTTCAGAAAGGACAGGCAGGGAGGCAAAAAAGGTGGGGGGCATGGCACTGCTGATCAGAGATAGCGTCACGGCTGCAGAAAGGGAGGAAGTCATGGAGGGATTGTCTACGGAGTCTCTGTGGGTGGAAGTTAGGAACAGGAAGGGGGTCAATAAATCTACTGGGTGTTTTTTATAGACGACCTAACAGTAACAGTGACATCGAGGAGCAGGTAGGGAAACAGATCCTGGAAAGGTGTAATAATAACAGAGTTGTTGTGGCAGGAGATTTTAATTTCCCAAATATTGATTGGCATCTCCCTAGAGCGAGGGGTTTAGTTGGGGTGGAGTTTGGTGGGAATGTTCAAGGAGGTTTCTTGACACAGTACGTAGATAAGCCTACAAGAAGAGAGGCTGTACTTGATCTGGTATTGGGAAATGAACCTGGTCAGATGTCAGATCTCTCAGTGGGAGAGCATTTTGGAGATAGTGATCACAAATTTATCTCATTTGCCATAGCTTTGGAGAGGGATAGGAACAGACAAGTTAGGAAAGCGCTTAATTGGAGTAAGAGGAAATATGAGGCTATCAGGCAGGAACTTGGAAGTAGAAATTGGAGATAGATGTTCTCAGGGAAACGTATGGAAGAAATGTGGCAAATGTTCAGGGGATATTTGCGTGGAGTTCTGCATAGGTATGTTCCAATGAGACAGGGAAAGGATAGTAAGGTACAGGAATGGTGGCATACAGAGGCTGAGGTAAACCTAGTCAAGAAGAAAAGAAGAGTTTACGAAAGGTTCAGAAGACTAGGTAATGATAGAGATCTAGAAGATTATAAGGCACGCAGGAAGGAGCTTAACGAAATTAGGAGAGCCAGAAGGGGCCATGAGAAGGCCTTGGCAGACAGGATTAAGGAAAGCCCCAAGGCATTCTACAAGTATGTGAAGAGCAAGAAGATAAGACGTGAGAGAATAGGACCAATCAAGTGTGACAGTGGAAAAGTGTGTATGAAACTGGATGACATGACTGTGGTGGGTCTCATCAGCAAGAACGATGAGTCAGCATACAGAGAGGAGGTGCAGCAGCTAACGGATTGGTGAAGAGCCAACAACATGTCTCTGAATGTGAACAAAACAGAAGAGATGGTTGTTGACTTCAGGAGGACATGGAACAACCACCCTCTGCTGAACATCGACAACTACTCCGTAGAGATCGTTAAGAGCACCAAATTTCTTGTGTTCACCTGGCAGAGAATCTCACCTGGTACCTCAACACCAGCTCCATAGCAAAGAAAGCCCAGCAGCGTCTCTACTTTCTGCGAAGGCTGAGAAAAGTCCATATCCCACCCTCCATCCTCTCCACATTCTACAGAGGTTGTATTGAGAGCATTCTGACTGAGCAGCTGCATCACTACCTGGTTTGGAAATGCACCACCTTGGATCGCAAGACCCTGCAGAAGATAGTGAGGTCAGCTGAGAAGATCATCTGGGTCTCTCTTCCTGACATTACAGACATTTACACCACACACTGCATCCATAAAGCAAACAGCATTATGAAGGACCCCACGCACCCCTCATACAAACTCCTCTCCCTCCTGCCATCTGGCAAAAGGAAACAAAGTGTTTGGGCCCTCACGACCAGACTATGTAACAATTTCTTCCCCCAAGCCATCAGACTCCTCAATACCCAGAGCCTGGACTGACACCAGCCTACTGCCCTCTACTGTGCCTATTGTCTTGTTTATTATTTATTGTAATGCCTGCAGTGTTTTGTGCACTTTATGCAGTCCTGGGTAGGTCTGTAGTCTAGTGTAGTTTTGGGTTGTTTTACATAGTTCAGTGTAGTTTTTGTATTGTTCATGTAGTAACGATGTCATGTCCTGAAAAGCATTGTCTCATTTTCACAGTGTACTGTACCAGCAGTTATGGTCGAAATGACAATAAAAAGTGACTTGACTTGAAATAGCAGAGGTACTCAATGAATACTTTGCTTCAGTATTCACTACGGAAAAGGAACTTGGCAATTATACGAATGACTTACAGCTGACTGAAAAGCTTGAGCATGTAGGTATTAAGGAAGAGGATGTGCTGGGACTTTTGGAAAGCATCAAGTTGGATAAGTCACCTGGACTGGACGAGATGTACCCCAGGCTACTGTGGGAGTTGAGGGAGGAGATTGCTGAGCCTCTGGCGATGATCTTTGCATCATCAATAGGGACGGGAGAGGTTTCAGAGGATTGGAGGATTGTGGATGTTGTTCCCTTATTCAAGAAAGAGAGTAGAGATCGTCCAGGAAATTATAGACCAGTGAGTCTTACTTCAGTGGTTGGTAAGTTGATGGAGAAGATCCTGAGCGACAGGATTTATGAACATTTGAAGAGGCATAATATGACTAGGCATAGTCAGCATGGCTTTGTCAAAGGCAGATTGTGCCTTACGAGCCTGATTGAATTTTTTGAGAATGTGACTAAACACATTGATGAAGGTAGAGCAGTAGATGTAGTGTATATGGATTTCAGCAAGGCATTGGATAAGGTACCCTATGCAAGGCTCATTGACAAAGTTAGGAGGCATGGGATCCAAGGAGACATTGCTTTGTGTATCCAGAACTGGCCTGCTCATAGAAGGCAAAGAGTGGTTGTAGATGGGTCATGGAGGTTGGTGACCAGTGGTGTGCCTCAGGGATCTGTTCTGGGACCCCTACTCTTCGTGATTTTTATAAATGACCTGGATGAGGAAGTGGAGGGATGGGTTAGCAAATTTGCTGATGGCACAAGTGTTGGTGGTGTTGTGGATAGTGTAGAGGGCTGTCAGAGTTTACAGTGGAACATTGATAGGATGCAAAACTGGGCTGAGGAGTGGCAGATGGAGTTCAGCCCAGATAAATGTGAGGTGGTTCATTTTGATAGGTCAAATATGATGACAGAATATAATATTAACTGTAAGACTCTTGGCAGTGTGGAGGATCAGAGGGACCTTGGGGTCCGAGTCCATAGGATACTCAAAGCGCTGCGCAGGTTGACTCTGTGGTTAAGAAGGCATACGGTGCATTGGCCTTCATCAGTTGTGGGATTGAGTTTAAGAGCTGAGAGGTAATGTTGCAGCTATATAGGACCCTGGTCAGACCCCACTTGGAGTACTGTGCTCAGTTCTGGTCGCCTCACTGCAGGAAGGATGTGGAAACCATAGAAAGGGTGCAGAGGAGATTTACAAGAATGTTGCCTGGATTGGGGAGCATGCCTTATGAGAGTAGGTTGAGTGAATTCGGCCTTTTCTCCTTGGAGCGATGGAGGATGAGAGGTGACCTGATAGTGGTGTATAAGATGATGAGAGGCATTGATCATGTGGATAGTCAGAGGCTTTTTCCCAGGGCTGAGATGGCTAGCATGAGAGGGCACAGTTTTAAGGAGCTTGGAAGTAGGTACAGAGGAGATGTCAGGGGTAAGTTTTTTTACGCAGAGAGTGGTGAGTGTGTGGAATGGGCTGCCGGCGGCAGTGGTGGAGGCGGATATGATAGACTCTTTTAAGAGACTTCTGGATAGGTACTTGGAACTCAGAAAAATAGAGGGCTATGGGTAACCCTAAGTAACTTCTAAGGTAAGAACATGTTCAGCACAGCTTTGTGGGCTGAAGGCCTTGTATTGTGCTGTAGGTTTTCTATGTTTCTAGTGTCTTCTACAGTGCAGACTAATGTAAAATACTTAAAATTCATCTGCCATTTCTTTGTCCAGATAATCTTCTCTTCAATGTAATTTTCCAGCAGTCCTATATACTTTCTTGCATCAATTTTACTCTTTTGAAATAATGTCTGGCATCCTCTTTTATATTATCGGCTAGCTTGACTTCATATTTCATCTTTTCTCTCCTTATGGCTGTTTTAGTTTCCTTCTGTCGGTTTTTAAAAGTTTCCCAATCCTCTGATTTCTGACAAATTGTTGATATATTATATGCCTTCTCTTTTCCTTTTATGGTAACTTTGACTTCCATTGTCAGCAATGGTTACCTTATCCTCCCTTAGGATACTTCATCTTTGGTATGTATCTGTCTTGCGCCTTTCAAATTGCCCCCAGAAATTCCGTACTCAGTTCATCTACTATTCCTTTATCAACCATTTACTACCTCTCCAGCATCATTTTCCAGCTGTCCAATTATCTTCTCTCACCTGCCTTTTATACTTTATATATCTGAAAAAACTTTTGGTATCCGCTTTAATATTATTGGCTAGCTTACCTTTGTATTCCATCTTTTCCCTTTTTATTACTTTTTTTGTTGTCTTCTGTGGGTTTTTAAAAGCTTCCCAATCCTCCAACTTTTCACTAACATTTGCTCTATTATATGCCCTCTCCTTGGCTTTTATGTTGGCTTTGACATCTCTTGTCAACATGGTTGTGTCATCCTGCCTTTAGAGTACTTCTTAGGGCTGTATATATCCTGTGTCTTCCAGATTTCCTCCAGAAACTCCAGCCATTGCTGTTCTGCTGTCACCCCTGCTAGTATTCCCTTCAAATCAACTTTGGCTATCTCTTCTCTCATCCCTCTATAATTCCCTTTACTCCACTGTAATACTGATACATCTGACTTTATCTTCGCCCTCTCAAACTGCAGGGTGAATTCTATCATATTATGATCACTTACTCCTTAGGGTTCCTTTACCTTAAGCTTCCTAATCATATCTGTTTCAATAAACAACATGGAATCCAGAGTAGTTGAACAACTAGATGCTCTAAGAAGCCATCTTGTAGGCATTCTCTCTTGGAATCCAGAACCAACCTGATTTTTCCCAATCTACCAGCATATTGAAATCCCCTATGACTACCGTAACATTCCCTTTTTACATGCATTTTCTATCTCCCTTTGTAATTTGTACCTTACATCTTTGCCACTATTCAGGGGCCTGTATATAACTTCTAAGAAGGTCTTTTTACCTTTGCAGTGTCTTAACTCTACCCACAAGGATTCTAGATCTTCTGATCCTGTGTCACATCTTTGTAAGGATTTAGTGTTTTTTTTACCAACAGAGCTACCCAGCCCCTTTGCTCACCTGCTTGTCCTTTTGATACAATGTGTATCCTTGGATGCTATGCTCTCAATTGTGACCTCCTTGACTCAGTGATGCCCACAATATCATACCTGCCGATCCCTAATTGTGCTTCAAGATCATCTATCTTATTCTGTGTAGTGTGATTCAAATATAACACCTTCAGTCCTGTATAAATCATCCTTTTTAATTTTGCCTCCATGTTCCACTTCAACTCACCCCACTGACTGCAATTTTGCCCTATCGTCTACCTGTCCTTCCTCACAATCTATTACACATTGCATCCACTTGCATACCAACTGCCCCATCTCAGCCCAGTCATTCTGGTTTTCATCTCCCTGCCAAACTAGTTTAAATCTTCCCAGCAGCTCTAGCAGGTATATTGGTCCCCCGCATGTTCAAGAGTATCCTATTCATTTTGTACAGCTCATACCTTCTTCCCCTGAATAGATCCCAATGATCCTGAAATCTGAAACCCTGCCCCCTGCACTAGATCCTCAGCCACTCATTCAACTGTACTATAGTCCTATTCCTGCCCAGACTAGTATGTGACCCTGGGCATAATGCAGAGATTACTACCTTGGAGATCCTGCTCTTCAGCCTCTTCCCTAACTCCCTATACTCACTGAGCAGCACCTTCCCTCCTTCTACCTATATCATTGGTGCCAATATGTACCATGACCTCTGGCTGCTCCCCATCCCTCTTGAGAATATTCTACAGCTGCCTTGAGACATCCTTGACCTTAGCACCTGGGAGGCAACTCATCATCCTTGTGTCTTTTTCACTGCCACAGAATCTCCTGTCCATCCCCCAAACTATCAAGTCTCCTATCACTATTGTACTACCTGACTTTACTCTTCCCTGCTGAGCCTCAGAGCCGGCCACTGTGCCTTGATAGGTTTTTTCCCCCTCCCACCCTCCAGCAGTATCCAAAGGGGTATACTTGTTGCTGTGGGGAATGGTCACAGGAGAACCCTGCACTAACTGCTAACTCCCCTTATTTCTCTGTCACCGATTTACTCTCTGAAGCCTGCACTCTGGGTGTGACCACCTCAGTAAAAGTCTCATCTATGAAGTTTTCAGCCTCCCAGATGGTCCTGAGTACACCCAGCTCCAATTCCAGTTTCTTGACTCTGTCTGTCAGGAGCTGAAGTTGGGTGCACATCCTGCAGATGTAGTGTTAGGTATCATGCAATCTCACATCTTACAGGAGGAACATTCACTGCAATCCAGCCTATGCAGGTTATACCCTTGGCTCTAACTTCTTAAGCTTAAGTTCTACAATCAACTAAATGACTTAAAAAGACTCAGCACCTTTAGCCTATACCTGTGGAGCCAAGGCTTGACCACTCTAACATTGGCCCACTCCAACAATGGCTGCCCACTTGCATCTCCATTTTTTTTATTGGCTCAGATAAGACTCACTCCTGATGAGACTTGATGTTTTCAAATGGCTGCTGCCCTGCAAGATGTAGCTCTCACTCACGCTATATCAAACAATGACTCACTCCTGATGAGACCTACTGTTTTCAAATGACTCCCGCCCTGCAAGCTATCACAGTCTCACTCGCTACTTCAAACAGTGACTCACTCTCAACGAGACTTGCTATCTTCCAATGGTTCCTGACCTGGTAGAGGTCGCTCTTTCAGTCACTACTTCAAACAATGACTCACTCCTGACAAGACTTGCTGTTTTCAAATGGCACCCCTCCCTCCCGCAGGATTTTGCTCTCTCACTTGCTACTGCTCTACTTTATTGACCTCACTTTTTATATGAATGCAATGACATGACCTCTGTATCAAGATTCTGTGTAAATTATGCATTAGTAAACTTTTTTTTCAAATACAGTGGATTCTGGTTAATTGGGACACATCAGGACCAACACATTTTGGCCCAATTAAGCAGCTATTCCAATTAGCAAAAGTTTCGTGGAAATAGTTAAAAAGGCATTGAAAATACAAACTACCGTTTAACTGACTAACAACTTGTGTATTTAAATGAAATACAGAACAAATTAGAACAGTAACAATACCTCTACAGTACTACAAAACTGTATTAGTTCCTAATAGTTATCGACTGACGAATATATCCAGTGTATTCTGCCATGTTCTTTTGATTGGCTGTAAATGAACAAAATCAGCACAGACACCTAGTGCAGCAAATGGACCATTGTCACACAATGCTTTTGGTGATTGCATCCTCCAAATCTTTATTTTCCTTGTAGCATTCAAGATGATTGCCGATACCTTCATATTCTTCATAGGTCCTAACTTGTTGTAGTCGTGAAATTGTTTTATTTTCGCCTCCAGCTGCTCCTGACATCTCCAACCTGAACGCTTGAAGCCCTGGTGAGCCAAATCATTCTGAATTGTCTTACTGCTTATTTCTCACACACTATCTGTGATAAAAATCATTCCTTTTGCACACAGTCGCACGCACCTGACAGCATTTATAAAGTGCTCATTCTAAGCACGGTATAGTGGCTAATGGTCACAAAAGTGCACACAACTGACACTAGTTACAAACTCAGACACGAGGAAATATGCAAATGCTGGAAATTCAAGCAACACACACAAAAAATGCTGGTGAATGCAACAGGACAGACAACATTCATAAGAAGAGGTACAGTCGACATTTTGGGCCGGGACCGAAACGTCAACTGTACCTCTTAAGGGTCATGGCCCAAAATGTCAACTGTACCTCTTCCTATAGATGCGGCCTGGCCCGCTGCTTTCACCTGCAATGTTTGTGTGTGTTGCTAGTTATAAACTGTTCAGCTACAATCTCCCATCTCAATTAAGCTGCTTTGTATTCCAAGTAAATAAAGGGAATCTCAGCTAATTTCTAGATTTGTTTTTGTTCTTTAAGAGTTGTCCCAAATAAATGACTGCTCTGATTAACCAATGGCTCAATTAATGGAATCCACTGTACTATTTTTCTGCTGTTCAATTGCACTGAAATGTTTATCACATTCCACCCATAATTTGGGTTACTGAAAACTACAGGCATGCATTATTTTAAGAGATACTACTTTGCTGGTGCTTTAGAATTACTAATTATCTCAGTAATATTTACTATTTAATGGTTGCATCTGTAAGTGTGAACCTCAGAATGTGACGTAAATTGTTCTAATCGTGCCCCAAGGCAAAACTTTCTTCTATTCCTCCTACTTTATGGCAATTTTATCATGAGTGAGTTTTTGAACATGTGCATAAAGAATAGCCTTCTGGGTTGAAGATTAAATGTCACTTTGGGATTGCAATGTGCTCAGAAATAGATGTAAGTTTTAAATGTTTCCTATGCTTTGCCCAGCAAATCTATATTCTGAAAGGAGACATGTCTAAACAAGTAAAATAAAAGTAGTTGGCTGTATTAATGAGTTTTTATTTTAGCAGTGAGTAGCATTCTCTGGGTTTGTTAAGCGTATCCAACCATCACTTCCACCATTATTCCGATTAATAAGTGCGGTGACTATGCAAAATGCTGGCAGTGAACCTACAGTAGATTAAGTATAGTTTATATGTTGTTGTTTGTACAATTCCCAAGGCAATGGTACCCTTTCTGCAACATCACCCATCCTTGATAACAGCCCAATGAACAGGTGACAATGCACCTTTTAAAAAAAAATAAAGGCACTAAGGAAAAATTCTGAGGCTCCAATCCATTCTCTAGGCTTACATAGGGCAAATATTTATGCAATAATACAGGATAAGTCCATTAATCACTCTAGCTGTGAGCTAGTTCCTCAGCTGAGATTTGCAGAACTTTGAGTGTTATTTATTTCTAGGCTCAGCTATCTCTCTCATATCTGGTCTATTGCTGACTGTGTCCTATTTCTGCAACAACCTCACCCCCATATACTGCTGTCAAAATCCTTACATTTATCACGTGGAACTTCACGCACCAGAGTTCCATCTGATGGTGAACAAGCTCCTCGCCATCGATAGGGATATTGTGGATCATTGTGTTAATATTGTGGCCTTGATGAAACCTTGATTCAATGGCAATGACTCTTTCTCAGTCCATATCCCTATGTGTTCTTTCCTCAAGGCATGCACCTTTCTGTTTCCGTAGCCTTCTGTTCTTTCTTGTTGAAGGTATTATCCCCCTTATCAAAGCCTGTTTTGCAATTCTTTCTTCTTAGTTTTCCATTAACTTCAATGCTTGAAAAGTTCAGTTGGAATATAAATTGTTTCTACAAGATCATAAGACATAGGAGCAGAATTAGGCCACTTGACCCTTTCAGTCTTCTCTGCTATTTGATCATGGCTGATTTATTTTCTGTCTTAACCTCATTCTCCTGTCTTCTCCCCATAACTTTTGATGCCCTTACTAATCAATAACCTATCAAGTTCTGTTTTAAATAATCAGAATGACTTGGCCTCCACAGTCATCTGTGGCATTGAATTCCACAGATTCACCACTCACTGGTTAAATAAATTCCTCCTTAATTCTGAAGATATGTCCATGTGTTCAGAGGCAAGGTCCTAGACTCCCTGACTGCAGGAACATCCTCTCTAGATCCATTCTATCCAGGCCTTTCAATATTGGATAGCTCCCTCCCCTTATTCTTCTAAACTTCAGTGAATACAGATCCAGAGCCATCAAATAGTCCTTGTATAGTCATAGTCATAGTCTTACTTTATTGATCCCGGGGGAAATTGGTTTTCGTTACAGTTGTACCATAAATAATAAATAGTAATAGAACCATAAATAGTTAAACAGTAATATGTAAATTATGCCAGTAAATTATGAAATAAGTCCCGGACCAGCCTATTGGCTCAGTATGCCTGACCCTCCAAGGGAGGAGTTGTAAAGTTTGATGGCCACAGGCAGGAATGACTTCCTATAACGCTCTGTGTTGCACCTCGGTGGAATGAGTCTCTGGCTGAATGTACTCCTGTGCCCACCCAGTACATTATGTAGTGGATGGGAGACATTGTCCAAGATGGCATGCAACTTAGACAGCATCCTCTTTTCAGACACCACCGTCAGAGTCCAGTTCCATCCCCACAGCATCACTGGCCTTACGAATGACCCACAACATCGCTGGCCTTACAAATGATTATATTAACTTACATATATTAACCCTTTCATTCCCAAGGTCATTTTGTGAACAGCCTCTGGACCCTCTCTAAATCCAGCACATCTTTTCTTAGATAGGGGACCCAAAGCTGCTCACAATACTTCAAGTGCATTCTAACAAATGCTTTATAAACCCCCAGCATTGCTTTTATATTCTAGTCCACTCAAAATGAATGCTAACATTGCATTTGACTTCTATTTGCATGGATATCTTCTGATTGCTGACTAAGTTGATGTGCCTGACATCTATCTAACATGCAACCACTTAAGAGAGCAGAGCAGAAATTCAACCAAGATGATTAACAGCACGTCAGTCTACTGCCAAGTGTTTTACAGAGGATTCATCAACCGTGTTACTCAATGGCATTCATCAACCGGTCACCTGCCCACTGATATTCATCTATCTGTCGAGGCATCACTACACCTTGGTTCAACAAAGACAGAAAAATGTTAAAGTGAACTCTGCTTCAGAAAATAGTGAGGCACGGCAGGGGAGATTTGGGATTACTGTGGATAGAGTTAGTGCAGGACCAAGCAGATTAATGTGACCAATGTGTTGGGTTGCCTCACCATTACAGTTTTGATTTGTCCTAGTCCTGTGGTGATGCTTCTTGCATTGACCCATTCTACCACCTCTCCTGACTCATGCAAGGTAACTTCCATTGATATGCTTCTGCCACCTTGTGGACTGAACGTGTTCCTCCTTCTGCCACCCTCTGTAGCATCAGGAAGCTCGAGGCCCTTGCAGCCTCCAGCTTCTGTCATTGTCCACAGCCTTGTGGCCATAGACAGAGTGCCCAGTGCCCATGTTATTCTCAGAAGTGCCATTTCTGTGAAACCATTGGTTTTCCAGGTATAATCATGTTTTTGAAGACTATCCAACCTGAATGTGTGTGAAACACATTTGGAGTTGGAATGGTGTGAAGTGGGCTGATCCCCTGCTTTTATTCAGGATAAATCCAATAAAGATAATCAAGAGAATCTCAGGAATCAAAGGACAACAAAATTAGCATGTCACTTGTGGGCCGCAAGAATTTGCACACTACTGCAAATTTAAGTAATTTTTATTGACTCCAAAGGAGATTAATAATTAAAGCTATTTTGGGGTGTGTGTCTGCAAGAGGAAGAAGTGGGGGGGGGTGTAGGGACTGAGTTGGAGAACAATGTCTGTCAGGTTAGCTGGAGGATTAGGTGAACCCAAATTTATCAATGTAGCTGTGAGTCTGGAGCTTAAGGATGGGCATAGGAATGGATTATTGAAGACTGCATGGTGGTGGTCAGGACAGGTTACTTTACAAATATCCATTGTACTCAGCATCACACATTCGTGTGGCCTCGCACTGTGCAAAAGTGTTTGAATAGCTTCAGCTCAGTAGTCCAAAGCCATTACTTCTTACAAGGTATAGTTCGCTTAAAACTGTCATCTCTGCACATAGCAGAATGTCCTGAGCTAACAAGGAGCCTGATTGATGTTCACTCATCGTTGCTACCATGATGTAGAATAATGTGACTTTCACTGCACTTCTTATCATGGTTAACACAGCAACTTGATCTCTTTGCTTTCCAGATATTGACAGTTATAAAGCTAGAATGTGTAGAAAGATCCCTGAGAAGGTGAAGAAAAGATTTAGGTTCAATACCTACCTGAGACTGCTACTTATTGATTACAGCTTAGCATTGAACACCATCATCTTCTCAGTACGAATCATCATGCTTCAAAACCTGAGTCTCTGTACCTCCCTCTGCAACTGGATCCTTGACTTCCTTGTCAGGAGACGATAGTCAGTGTGATTGGAATTAATATCTCCATCTTTCTGACAATTGATACAAGCACAAGACAAGAATATGTGCTTAGCCCGCTGATCTACTCTCTCTCCATTCATAACTATGTGGCTAGGCATGGCTCAAACACCTTCTATAAATTTGCCAATGCCACAGCTGTTGTTGGCAGAATCTCAGATGGTGATGAGGGTGCATACAGGAGTGATATAGATCGGCTGGTTGAGTGGTGTTGGAACAGGAACCCTGCATTCAGTGACAGTGAGACTGAAGAATTGATTGTGAACTTCAGGAAGGGCAAGTCAGGAGAACACACACCAGTCCTTATCGAGGGGTCAGCTGTAGAAGGTGTGAAGAGCTTCAAGTTCCATAGGATTAACATCTCAGAGATTCTATCCTGGGCATAACATAGAAACATAGAAAACCTTCAGCACAAACAGGCCCTTCGGCCCACGATGCTGTGCCAGACATGTACTTACTTTAAAAATTACCTAGGGTTACCCATAGCCCTCTATTTATCTAAGCTCCATGTACCTATTCAGGAGTCTCTTAAAAGACCCTATTGTATCCGCCTCCACCACCATCGCCGGCAGCCCATTCCACGCACTCACCACTCTCTGCATAAAAAAACTTAACCCCTGACATCTCTGTACCTACTTCCAAGCACTTTAAAACTGTGCCCTCTCATGCTAGCCATTTCAGCCCTGGGAAAAAGCCTTTGACTATCCACATCATCAATGCCTCTCAATCTATTGGCTCAGCTCAACTACAAGAAGACTTTGGCTTAAAATTCCATGTGGGAAAAAGAAAGATTTCCTTGCTTGAATAACAGAGATCTAGAGTTCACCGTCTGAACAGGTGCTGGAGGCAAATTCAATTGCTGCTTTCACAAGGTTAGGTGTCAGAAGAGGGGATAAAAATGATGGCGCTTGAAGGGAATGGAACAGGTTAGGTTGCTCTTATAGAGAGCCTGATGGGCTGAATGGCTGCTTTTGTGCTGTGGTGACTGAATAACTGCATGAGTTGGCAGTGCACTGAGGCTGTTAATTTCAGAGGAGCTTGTGAGTTAATCTGAGTGGAGAGAAGTAGGCTACATAAACATCAAGGTATAGCAGGCACAGCTGGCTGTGCAACACCTGTTTGAAAACATTGTTGAAGCTGGAGAGTGCAAAGAGCCTGTGATCTGGGTCTCTTGGGCTGTCCATTAGAAAGAAGAATTCTTGCTGAGTACAAAAAGAGAACAAGCCCAGGATTTTGTCAGGTGTTTTGCTACAGACAGAGATTTGAGTGGAGTGGTTACCTGCTATATCTGGAGCACTTGACTTTGATGAACAGAGGAACAATGACAGCAGTATAGCTGTGGATATTAATGTCCAGAACTTTCTATAAGTCATCACCTATAAAGGTGCATCAGTACGGTTTCCCAAAGGAAACATTTGCATAGGAGATCCTATGGTGAATCTCATATTGAATGTTAGCATATTGGGAGAGGTGGTTACCAAGGTAACAGAACAGCTCAACTGTCTTCTAGGTCTGTCATTTGACAGTGATTTGTGGCAGATTGCGTCAAAACCCTGAGGCTGGCTGAAGCAGATTCCTTGTCTTTTCAAAGTGGGAATGTTGAACTATGGTAAAATTGTATGGCAAGATTTAGTGTGGATTTACTGACTCGGGTTAAAGAGCTTTATTCATTTTCTATAGGATATTAATTTCAGGAGGCAGGTCTTTAATAGTGAAACAACAGCTCAGAAAATGGAGGACACAGTTAAGGCAATAATTCAACGTTGCTTAACCCCATTATAGATTATGAAGAAGTTAATTTCCCGGTAATTTTAGAAGAAGCCTTAGGACCATAATAAATTTTGGAGGTAGGCAAATCTAGCCAGGACCTTCCATTTGTAGACATCCATCAAGCACAGAAGGCCATGTAAGGGTCCTGGTTTTGCTCTTGATATTTTCCTGGATTTGGTGGGCAACGAAGTTCCCATCATCTATTGTGATAGATAGGTTGAAACAGTACTGAGATTCAAGAAGAAGCTATAATTTAAGGGAAGAATCGTAAGAATAACTTTTTTTCTGCTGTTGAGGCAGGGCAATGCCTCAAAGATATCCACACTTCCACTTGTCTCATTTCTTAATGATTACAATAATATTGACATTCTCAAGTCCCAGGAATCTCCTCTTCGTAGTAAATGTTTGTAAGAAGGGAACATAGCATCACAATTGTCAAGAGGTATAATTGTCAACAGAAAAAAATACGTTAGATGAAAGTGGGATTGCAGCTTATAAAGCCACCCCACACCCTCACCTTGGCCTCTAACCTCATCCCCACAATGTTAATCCCAGCATACTGACTACTGCTGAAAATAGAGAAATCAATCAAGAGAACCATCACTGTATGACTCAATGAGGCAATACCTGTGCTTCAGGACTGCCTTAACTGCACCAACTCTCAGATGTTCAAGGAGGCCGCCACAAACAGAGAAGACACAGACCTCAGGAAATTTGCCTCATCTGTCACCGGCCACATCAGTAAGTGTGTAGATAATGCTAGTACATCAAAAACAGTCATCTTATGGCCCAACTGGAATCTCTGGCTAAATGCAGAGATACGCTCCCTACTAAAAGTCTGGGATGCTGCCTTCAAGTCCAGTGACAGCTCTCTGCACAGCCAGCAGTAACCTCATCTTCAGCATCAAGAGGGCAAAGACTGCATATGCGCAAAAAATTCACAATTCCCATCGTATGTGGGTGGGCATCACTGACGACGCAAGGGAAAACAGCATCAACTGTACCAGTGACACCTCCCTCTCTGATGCTCTAAACAACTTGTACGCAGGCTTCGAGGCATGCAACACAAGGCCAGCCAGGAAAGCTAGCCCCCTCCGAGGTGAGCAGCCACTGTCTGTAACAGCAGCAAGTGTGAGAAGGACTCTGTAGAGTCAATTCCCATAAGGTGGCTGGGCCAGACATTGTCCCAGGCTGAATACTCAGGGAGCACGCACACCACCTCATGGACATTTTCAACACTTCACTCATCCAGGCTGCTGTCCCCACATGCTTTATATCAGCCACCATCACCCCCGTACCAAAGAACTCTACATGTTCTGAACTAAACAACTGGCACCACTCACACACCCCTTTACATTGGCATTGGAAACTGCAAGCAGCTTCAAACTCCTGGGAGTGCACTTCACACACAACACTCACGGTCCTAGAATACATCCTCCATGGTCAAGAAAGCTCACCAATGCTGCTACTTTATGAGGAGGCTGAAGAGAGTTAGACTTTGCATATCCATACTCACGTCATTCTGCAGATGCACAGTAGAGAACATCCTGACCAGCTGCATCACTGCTTGGCACAGAATATGCACAGTCGATAAGAAGGCCTACAATGCATAGTCAAAGCTGCCTAACACATCACCAGCACCAGCCTACCCACCATCAAGGACATAGTTAGAGAAAGGTGTCGGAAAAGGGCCAATAACATCATGAAGGATCCCACCCACCTTGCTCATGGACTGTTTGTCCTGATCCCATTTGGGAGGAGGTTACGTGGCATCCATGCCAGGACCACCAGACTCAAAATCAGTTACTTTCCACATCCAGTAAGGCTGATGAACACCTCCTCCCACCAACCCACCCCTCCACAACTTCAACCACCACTACTTTATTATTTCCTGGCAGTTACCTCATCTGCAGACACCCTCTGCGCAGCATCACTTAATGGATATACAATCAATCTACATATATATGTAAGCAATCTGTGTATTTATATTTATGTTGTTTTTTTATTACTATTATATTCTTTATCTTTTATGTTTTTTTGTGCTGCATCGGATCAGGAGTAACAATTATTTCATTCTCTTTTGCACTTGTCTACAAGAAATGACATTAAAGAGTCTTGAATTTTGAATAAAATTGTGGAAAGGTTTAGTCGGAGTATATAGTGAGTAATTGCTCCCATTGTCAGAGGAGTAAAGAATTAGGGGACATAAAATAAAAATGATTTGCAGAAGAGCTACAACAAGCATGAGGAAACACTTGGTTTGGGTCTGGACTGCAGGGACAGTGCTTGAGGGAGATTCTCTTAAACTATTCAGAAGGGATCTGGATAAGTACAGTATTTAGTAAGACACAACTTGGAGGGCTATTGGGAGATGATGGGGTAGTCAGATTAGCTGGATTGGACCTGCATAGAGTATTATGGATTTGAGGGTGAAAGGGCTCCTACTGTGCTGTAATCATTCTGTGATTTCATGACCTTACAAGTGGTATTGAGATGTCCATCCTTTAGTCAAATGGTACTTTCTTCCTGACCAGCTAGCTGTTCATGGTGAGATTTTCCCTCTGCAGACTCAGTGGAGAAACCACTTTGTAAGGAAAAGATGTAAAAACATCCATTTTTCTATGTTTGTTGGATATGTTGTTAACATACATTTCAAGATACTTCCAGATTGAATTGCCATTAAAATGCTCATTTCTATGCTAAAGAAATGAGTGCACTGTTGGATAAACAGGCATTATTGTGGTGATGTTCAGCTACACCCCTCTGAAGATACGCAATTGGTAAAATCCGTGGTCCCCGCAGGCATTGCATCTCCCAAGAGGCCACTTCAATGTTTATTTCCTTAGTCAAAGTCTGATCGTGCATTGGCACGAACAACAAAAGCATCCACACATCTGCCAAGGAAGCAGTGTTCGCTTGCATTGTGATGTGTTCTCATCACAAAGGATTTGCAGATTGAGAGAGTGGAATTCTTGCTTATTGACATAGGCAGAATTATTGAGTGCATGGCCGTGAGGGAGCAATTTAAGAATCCTTGGGCCTTGGGGAACCCTGCCATCTGTAAAATTGCAGAGCCCTGTCATGTTACCACAAACTGGCTCAAAAAAAGCCAACTCTTGAGAGTGATTCAACCATGACTTGCATAATACATCTTCACACTGCTGTTTGACAATTGCTAAAGATGAATGGATTGCTAAGCAGGAACGTCCCTAATGCATGAAAGCTGTTTTGGAGGAGCTGAACTGTGGGCTCACCTCCAGCATTCAACCTGACCCAATGAATACTGTCTTTTGAAAATGAAGATGTGTGGCCCTTTGGTTCAAAGCAAAAGGGAGCCTGGTCGCTTGTGTATCCTCTGAGGGAATTTCAGGTAGTTTCTGAACAATCCCATTGGTTTGGCATTTAACTATTTCTTGTGCACAACTGAAAGCATGTTGCTAATAAAGTGGGAGTAGTGTACAGTAGGTTGGGTGCAATTGGATATTCACTCCACTTCATCTAATGGCACAAGGGAAAATGACGCATTTGCAAAAGCAACAATCTAGATTGCAGACAAATTACTCTTAGCTGTGTCTGCAAGTATTCCAACTAGGCTATTTACATTTTCTTAGTCCTTCTCTGTCATTGGGAATATCTATTGTTTGCTCTTGTGAATATAATTCAGTCAGAGTGCCAGAAAATGAGATGCATGACTTTACTGTTAATAGTGCATTATTTTCATGTTCCTGCCGTAGACTGTCAGGAAAGCAGAAACGGATGGCAGAAATTGCAATGAATATTAAAGCCATAAAAGCTGATGTTATATATTGCCTGAGGAGTTCAAGATTGACAGGAGGCTGTTGAGAGAATTCATTTCACTAGTGCCCGTGATTTAATTGTTAACTTAGAGACACAGTGTGGGACAAGCCCTTCCAGCCCAACCAGCCACAACGCCCAGTAACCTACCTATTTAACCCTAGCCTTATCAAAGGACCGATAGGAAAGTCTGTGCTAGGGCTGAAGATAGAACATTAGAAAATTTTTGACAGGAACAGGCCATCCGGCCCAACAAAGCTTGTCAAATTCACAAAGTGTGGTGACATAACTATCAGTCTGGGTTTGAAAGTCTCCAAGGTACTCCTGTCAATTACACAACTAGGAAGTTTGTTCCATGTGTGCACAACTCACCATGTAAAGAAATGTCCTTGATGATGGATTAATTTTGAAGTAGCTGCTGGCAACCACTTTACTTATACCCTCAATGATTTGGACCACTTCTATCATGTCTTGAACACAGGATAGATTAACTGGCCAAAGAAAAGGTGGAAGTGGATGAAGAAGTGGGTAACAGCTGGAAAAGGACCAAAAGTAGGTCTGAAAGAGATGCAAGTAGATGAATAAATGAGAAGATACCTGCAGGAATGAGGAGAGATAAAACGGTGGGTCAGCCATTGATAGTGGAAATTTGAAAGAACAAAGGCTGGAATTGCTGAGCCACATTAAATCTGAACGGATGCAACATGCCAAACTGGAAGATGAATTTTCCTCAAACTTGGGTTGAGCTTCCTTGGAACAACGCAGGAGACTGAGCATAGAGGTCAAAATGGGAGTGTTGGTGAACTAAAGTGACAGGAAACCAAGAACTCTGGGCTGGACTTGCAGACTGAATAGAAGTGTTCTGTAAAGTAGTCACTTAGTTTGCATTTGGTTTGCTTATCGTGAGCAGTTCCAATGATAGGTCATCAATCTGAAATATAATCCTGTTTTTATTTCCACAGACGCTGTCTAATTTTGATATTTCTGGCATTTTTTGTTTTATTTGTATACTTTGCCTTTAGATCTCTTGTCTGTATCTAAGGGAAGTTAATAGAGTTCCTCTGATACCTGGGCCAATATTTAACCCAAATGCAACATCAGACAGATTACTTGATCATTTACCTCACTGTGGCATGTAACATTTTGGTGCTCTTTATAGCAAATACAAAATCAGTGGCCACTTTATTAGGTATGCCTGTATATATGCTTGTTAATGCAAATATGTAATCAGCCAATCATGTGGCAGCAACTCAATGCATAAAAACATGCAGATATTATCAAGAGGTTCAGTTGTTGTTATGTTTTGTAACTCTCCAAAGCATAAAAACTAATTGAAAGGAAAAGAAAAGAGTCGGGAATGGAGTCTAATTTCATTTTTACATAAGTGAGACGCATATCTATGACGTGGTGGTGTAATTATGTATGCAATTTACTACTTTTACTATACATATAACCCACAAAGCATTATGTAAACCGCAAAGAATGCTTAATCAGACAATACATTTACGATATTACTCAAATATTATGAAGTATTAAATTCACAAAACTCCTCCCTGCTTAGCTATAAACTCATACTCAGTGTAGAACGCATCTCAACTTGTACACATATTTACTTTCTATATGGTATACTATATAATACAACTACTATATAGATACCTACAGCATAGTAAATTTTAAATTATCCTGTTCAAGCCTAAAGAGGTATTGTTATGGAGCCTTTCATACTCTTGTGAGATTAACACCTTTCCTGATAAGAGGGATCACTCAGCTTGGCAGGTGAGACTTGTGGCTGTGAAACAATCTCAGGTTCTGGGGTCTCCTCCGTGCATGTTGAAGGAGTTGACTCTTGGTCTGCAGCAAGTGTCTCTGGCAGCTCTGGAGGTTTCGGCATGCCGACTGTACGGCAAGCTTCACTAAATGATATGCATCGTAAGATATGAATACAGTATCTGATGTCACCGTTTCCTTTACCTTTAGGAAAGCCACCACTGCTTTGTCCATTGCCATTTCTTCTTGATCTGTAGTAAGGAGATCAAGGGGTGAAGCACAGTCGCCAGGTTTAGCAGGAAACTTATAGTAATTTACAAATCCTCAAAGAGACCTCAATTGTGACATATTTTTTGCACTGATAGTGTGACCATAGTAAGTGGTGCTTGTTTAAAGAATTCACTTTTGTTCCATTGTGTTCTGAGCCCATAATCTTCTCATTATTTTAACACAGTCTTGTGATTTTGGAGATGTTCTTTATCATAATTATTGGTAACCATCTTGTCATCCAGGTAACACTGACCTCCTGGACATTCTTGCATCACCTGGGCCATAGCTTTGTGCCAGAGTGTAGATGCAGATGTTACACCAAAAATGTGTCTATTATAGCAATAAAGCCCTTTCTGGGTGTTCAGGGTGAGAAAATCTACGGACTCTTCCGTCCCTAACTTTAGGTAGGCCTCAGCTAAGTCCACTTTGCTGAAGTATTTTTCTCCAGAAAAGTTTGTAAAACTATCCTCTATTCTGGGTAGAGGGTATTGATCTATTTCCAGTACAGGGATAATGATGACTTTAAAATCACCACTGATCCTGATAAACCCATTCTCCTTGGCTACTGGGACCACTGGTACTGCCCATGAGCCCTACTCAACGTTAGAAAGAAATTCCTCTGCTTCCATGTAAACTAGCTCACTGGTTACTTTATCATGGATGATATAAAGACCTGGATGGGCTTTGCACAACTTGGGTGTGGTAGTTTCATTTAACACTATTTTACCTTTGATATGTTTGAGTTTTCCAATGGCATCCTTGAACACTATGGTGGAATCATCCAGTATTTTTCTTAGTTCTCTCTCAGTTGACTCTGTTGCAGTTAATGTTGCATGCAAATGATGGATGGATCTCCAATCACGTTGTGGTTGTCTCAGCCAATTGTATCCTTACAACGCTGGCCCTCCGTTTTTACCATGTACAAGCTCTATTTGGCTTGTTGGTAGTTGTATTTCACTGTTATAAGTGCCATTCCAGCAGGCATCATCTCTTCTCCAGTGTAAGTTCTTAGATGGATATCTGCAGGCTTCAGTTCCATATCTTTGAAATGCCAATGAAATTCATTTTGTGGAGTGACTTAAACAGCTGAGCCAGTGTCCAATTCCATTTTAATTCATTTGCCATTCAATTCTGGTGTAAGCCATATTTCTTGTCTATTGTTAGTTTTCAATTTGTAAATCTCAAGGCTACCCACTCCTGCAACACCCTCATCTTCATCAGATTTTTCATCAACACCATGCAGATTACTGCTCCTTTTGAAATATGACTTTCTGTCTTTTTCTCTTCTTTGTGCAATCCATTTATTTTTGACTTCCTGACATGATCTTTGTATGTGTTCTACTTTGTTCCATTTTCTGCAAGTTTCACCTTTAAACCGGCGTTGGGTTGGTGTATGTGAGCCCCTGTCACAACAGTAACACAGTTTATGGGCCAAGCAGGTTTCCGTTTAGACATTGCAATTTTGTTCACATTCACTTTCATTCCTGACTGCAACTGGATTGTGTGTCTGCTGTTTCCATTTCAACTGCTCTTTTAATGTAAGTTGTGCTTCAGTTTGGAGCCGTTTTTGAATGTTATCTTCTAAGATTCCATAAACTAAATAATCTCTCAGAGGATCATTAAGCCCATTAGTGTACTGACAATGCTCAGACGGCTTCTTCAAATCAGCCATGCACGCTGAAATGGACACCCTTTCCTTTTCATTTCCCTTATGAAATCTAAAGTGTTCTGCAATCAAGAATAGTTCTGGTTCTAAGTTCATGGTACCAGCAAAGTTTACTTTGGCTGGTTTGGTTGGAGCCGTCAAACCTATTCAAACTGTATGCCTTTAAACCAAATGTACTCAGCAAAACTGGTACTCATTTCTCATTGGCTATTTCATTTACTTTAAAATGCTGCTCAAATCATTCGTTCATTCATCTACTCCATCATCTAAATCATTTATATACAGCATAAAAAGAAGTGGTCCCAACACCGTCCCCTATGGAACATCACTGGTCACTGGCAGCCAACCAGAAAAGGATCCTTTTATTCCTACTTGCTGACTCCCACTAATCAGCTGATGCTCTAATCATGTTAGTAACTTTCCTGTAATACCATGAGCTCTTAACTTGGTTAGCAGCCTCATGTGTGACACCTTGTCAAAGGCCTTCTGAAAGTCCAAATATACAACTTCCACTGCATCCCCTTTATCTATCTTACTTGTAATCTCCTCAAAGAATTCTAACAGGTTTGTCAGGCAGCATTTTCTCAAAAGGAATCCATGCTGACTTTGTACTATCAACACACATCAAAGTTGCTGGTGAACGCAGCGGGCCCCAGGCAGCTTCTCTAGGAAGAGGTACAGTCGACATTTCGGGCCGAGACCATTGGTCAGGACTAACTGAAGGAAGAGCTAGTGAGAGATTTGAAAGTGGGAGGGGGAAGGGGAGATCCAAAATGATAGGAAAAGACAGGAAGGGGAGGGATGGAGCCAAGAGCTGGACAGGTGATTGGCAAAAGGGATATGAGAGGATCCCTTTTGCCAATCACCTGTCCGGCTCTTGGCTCCATCCCTCCCCTTCCTGTCTTCTCCTACCATTTTGGATCTCCCCCTCCCCCTCCCACTTTCAAATCTCTTTCTAGCGCTTCCTTCAGTTAGTCCTGACGAAGGGTCTCGGCCCGAAACGTCGACTGTACCTCTTCCTAGAGATGCTGCCTGGCCTGCTGCATTCACCAGCAACTTTGATGTGTGTTGCTTGAATTTCCAGCATCTGCAGAATTCCTCGTGTTTATTACTTTGTACTATCTTGTCCTGTATCACCAAGTACTCCATCACCTCATCCTTAACAATTGACTCTAACATTTTCCCAACCAGGCTAACTGGTCTATAATTTCCTTTTTGCTGCCTTCCTCCTTCCTTAAAGAGTGGAATGACATTTGCAATTTTCCAGTCCCCTGGCACCATGCCAGAGTGCAATGATTTTTGAAAGATCATTTCTAATGCCACCACAATCTCCAACACTACCTCTTTCAGAACCTTAGGATGCAGTTCCTCTGGTCTGGGTGACTTATGTACCTTTAGGTCTTTCAGCTTTTTGAGCACCACCTTTATTGTAACAGTATCTGCACCCACTTCTCTTCCTTCACACACTACAACATCAGACATACTGCTGGTGTCTTCCACAGTGAAGACTGATACAAAATGCTTATTTAGTTCATCAACCACCTCCTTGTCTCCCATTATTATTTCTCCTACCTCATTTTCTAACAGTCCTATATCCACTCTCATTTCTCTTTTATTTTTAACATATTTGAAAAAACTTTTACTATCCACTTTGATATTATTTGCTGGCTTGCTTTCATATTTCATCACTTCCCTTATAATGATTTTTTTAGTTGCTCTCTGTAGGTTTTAGAGAACTTCCCTTTCCCCATAAAAACTTATGGGACAACACATGTCTATTTTGTCTCCAGTGCCCTTTCCCACCCAGCCTTCACCTGCTCCTCCTGCTCTTTGGGAAGTGTGTCACTAAGGATCCTTTATGTGATGCACAATACCTGCCTCTACATCTGCTCTTTGAGATGTGAGTGAGGCAATGCAGCTTTGCCGAGAGATGTGACAGAAAGCTATTAAGTATGACTTAATGGAAAGAGCCATGAGTAGGTAAGCAATTTATTTAGTAGTGTATTGATCAGAGACTGAATCTGAAAATGGAATTGATAGGATAGAGATGCCTTCTTTGACCTTGATTTCATGTGGGCGGATTGAACTCCTTGCAGCACGACAGTTAGCCTCCGGGAGCCTGAGTCACAACTTTGGCCACTGTGACTATCTGTTACCAATGTCCATGAAGGGCTCAAAGGGATTCCTTGTGCTCTATGCAGTTTGGCCTTGCCATTATTTTTAAATAAATAATGATATTCAGCGCATATTTATTGGAGGGAAATTGTGTCAGACTAATTTGCCTGAGATCATTACACACATGAAATTCTGCAGATGTTGGAAATCTTCAGCAACACACACATGATGTTGGAAGAACTTAGCAAATAGAGCAGCATCTATGGAGGGAATGAACAGTTGGTGTCTCAGTCTGAAATTCTTCATCAGGACTGGAGAGGAAGGGGCCAGAAACGAAAATAGCAAGCTGGAGTGAGAGGAAAGAGCATAAGTTGCTTAATGATGGATGGAAGCAGATGAGGGCGAAGGTAGGTATGTGGAAGAGGGGAGGGGGAGAATGAAGTAACAAGTTGGATGTGAATATGTGGAAAAGATAAAATGCTGAAGAAAATGCAATTATATAGGAGAGTGAACCATGGGAGTAAGAGAAGAATGAGGAAGGTGATGGAGCAGGACAAGAGAAGAGAAGGGGTGAGAGGGCTACCAGAAAGAAGAATGGAAAAACAGAGAGAAGGGGGAGGGGGTAGAAATTCCCAGATGTTAGAGAAATCGGTACACAAGTAAATCTGCAGATGCTGGAAATCCAAAGCAACGCACACAAAATGCTGGAGCAGCATCTATGGAAGTCCTGATGAAGGGCCTTGGCCTGAAATATTGTTTATTTTTTTCCAGGGATGCTGCCTGGCCTGCTGGGTTCCTCCAGCATTTTGTGCGTGTTGCTAGAGAAATCGAGGTTCATACCCAAACGGAATGTGAGGTGTTGCTCCTCCAATCTGAGTCTGGTCTTATTGTGGCAGTGGAGAGACCATGTCAGAGTGGGAAATGGGAAGTTGCATTGAAATGAGTGGCCTCCTGGTGATCCTGCCTGAAAGTTTTGGTGATGGGAAATTGAAAAAAAAACTAGTGAAATTGATGTTGTGCGTGTAATTTACTACAGAGTAGAGCTGATATTAAAATTCAAGCCCATGCTCTGGCTACAGAGACAGAGATGACAGGAAGTAGATAGTGAAGGTGTGTGCTTGCTTGTCAAATTGGAAGGCATGTGCAGAAATGCCTTCAGGAGTCAACATTGTGTCCTCTTCTTGTTAAATGCTGCCACGCTGAACTTGATATATAGGATGAAATGTGAAAGTATGCAGAAAATTGAAGAGGATATTAAAATTGAGCAAAGACTGATAAAATGAGTAGACATGGAAGGAGATGCAGAGAAATATGATAAAAGGAGTGAGGAGAAGCAAATACATATAACTAAAGTGTGTGTGAGTATAGAAGCCTTTTGGTATATGTAATAGGTCTTTGAAACTATTAGAGCATGCATAGATTTTGGAGAATTTTCAAGTAATGTGGGGGTTAAAAAAGAAATCATGTTATTCTTACCCTTAGCAAGTTCTGTTCAAGTCCATCTTGCCAGCCTTGGGAACTGCATTACTGATACCTGAAGAGGGTGCGCTGCTATTTCTTATACTGGTACTGGATAGGCCAGATGTAAGGAAAGATGAGGGAAATAAAGACAAAATCTCTCTAGAACAGGTGGTTTGCTCATCAGACAGATTGATTCAATGACAGAGGAGATTTGTTTTGCAGAACAGATGCTAATCAAATGACAGAGTCAACATAATTGTCAAGTACACTAGAGGTAAGAAAATAAAGTACACTAGAGGTCAGAAAATCAATGCAACATGATAGAATAAAAACATTATTTAAGACTAACGGGAAGTAGTGTAAGTAAGCAGGCCACAAGGAGCTGGAAATTTCATCCTTTTTCCCTTTATTGCATTTATGTTAATACAATCAATATTTAAACTGGTTGGTCATATACATTAAAAACAATCTGGTTTCTGATGGCACAAGAAAACATTCAAAGATCCTGAATTTTCAAAAATTGATTTTTAAAAATCCTTCATCCTGAAATTTTGAGAGCAAACTTACACCTGCTCATAACTGTTATACTGCAATAATTTTATGTTCTTTGTTTTATTTTTGTACAGGAACAGAGCTATGTTTAAAGGCTGAGGAGTTTGTCAGTCATAATTTAGCTGCAGTGGTGAAATGCATTATATATTGATTTATTTCAGGGTAAAATAGATTACAAAGAGAAATGAATCAGAAGGTGCAGTCCTGCCCTTATGCACTCTTTCGTGAAATTCCAAGTCTTAGTTTGCAGGCTTCAGGAATGTGATGTAATTTAACATAATATGATTCAATAAATACTGTCAAAGACTGACAGCTTTCTTCAGTTTATGTGTCCTTGTACAGAGTAAAGACCAAAATCCTCAAAATTTAAGATACTTGAGGGAAGCTAGCATCACAATTTGAAAGTTGGGGAAGAGGAGTACTAAATGAATAAAATAGTCCAATGAATAAACATAAGCTATTCTGCCACAACCAACCAAAAATGATACTTCTTGGGGACTGCATGTGACTGAATATTAGGAGCTGACAGGGTTATGGTCAGCAATAATAGCTCAGTACGTATTAGAAACCTATGTGTGAAGATCCGGCTCTGGAGGGCTGTTGGCATGCTCTGACCTGGACACATGATCAAAACTGATAGTTCAGAAGTCCTTATAGCTTTGAGTGTAAAGATTTCTGAAGTTGTAATGATTTCTGTCTGTCTATCAAGCCACCAAGGAAAGTGGAAGAAAAGATGAGTTTCTTTGAGTAGGCATAAAAAAAAACAATGTGACCATTGATATTATTGCTGCAATGGAACCTTACCATACAGGTAGTGAATCCAATATTTCCCAGTATTATAACACTGAGTGTGTTTTATAAAGATCAATTGTTTACTGTAAAGAATCTTTGGCTTCGTCAAGAAAGGATTTCATATACAGTGGATTCTGGTAATTGGGCCGTCGGTCAATCAGGGCAGCCGTTTACTTGGAACAACTCTTAAAGTACAAAAATTAGATTGAGAAAATAGCCAGGATTCCCTTAGTTTATTTGGGACACTGTGCCGCTTACTTGGGCCAGTTTCTATCTAGTGTCAGTCATTTGCATTTGTGTGGCCAGACACTACACCGAGTTTAGAGTGATCAGTTTTTAAGTAGCGCCAATTGTGTGTGTTTCTGTTCAAAAAGCAGTGACTTTTGTTGACGAGAAATGAGTAGTAAGGCAACGGAACTGTTTTGCTCACCGCAGTTCCAAGCATTTGGGCTTGGAGATGGTACAAACAACAGGAGTGAAAATGAAACATTTTCACTCCTGTTGTTTGTACCATCTCCAAGCCCAAACTTTCAAGCTGATTAGCAAATTCATAATTCCTAACTTGTTGAAGTAGTGAAAATGAAACATTTTCACTACTTCAACAGTTAGGAATTATGAAGAATTTGCTAATCAGCTTGAAAGTTACAATGAAAATGAAGATTTGGATGATGCAATCACTGTATGAAAGTCTCTATTATCTGCTCTAGGTGTCTGTTCATTTACAGTCAATCAAAAGAACGTGGCAGAGATTTCACAGTACATACAAAAATATATTGGTGTTTGCTGGCAAAAATGAAATTTTAATTCTCTCTTGACTCTCAGAATGTTTTCTGTTTGCTCATATGATGCACACAACTTGATGTTACATACCTATGGGGGCTAATAAAAAATTCATGGAGCATACTGAGACTTCACATATGTAACCTGTGCTTTGTGCTTGTGGTCAGTACTCATGCTTGCTGCATAAGTTCTTCATTTCTACAGATTATATATTGCAGAGGCTGATCCAATGACTTGTATGAGTGATATTAAGAGATATGAAGTGCAGTATACAGAAGTATGCAACAGCAGTTTTGGTGCAAATGCCTGATATTCCCTGCTTTCCTTTTCCCTTTTCAAGAGATAGTAGCTATGAGCTCAATCATTATAGCATTTGTTCAACTGTTCCACAGAACCCCAGAAACTATTCCCATTTGTGATACACTAATGTGCATTCTGGCAATATTTAAACAAAATCATTTCAAGTGTGCACAGATTTGTTGGAAGAACAGCACTATTCTTTGCACAGCCCGTGAGAATATATTTCTATCCTCACCCATCTCCTGTTTATGTCTTAACTCTGATTCACAAAATTAATGACTTCACTAATGCAGTGTTTTTTTAATCAAAGAGCAACATTATTTGCAGCAAGGCCATACTTCTGCAGTCATTGGTTCCATAATGAGCCCCATTTGAGCCTTTGAGTTCAGGGCAGAGCTCAGCCATTGTGAGCAGAAGTAAAAATAGAAAATGTTAGAAGCAATTAGCATCATCTTCAGACAGAAACAGAGAAAGGATCTCTGACTTGAAACGTTAACTCCCTTTCTCTTTCCAGAGATACTTCAACATTTTCTGTTTTTTATTTCTGATCTTAACTATTGCAGTTCTTTGATTATCATGCTGATCAGAGTGGGTAGCTACTTTGTTCAGACCTGAATCAGGAAGGTAGCTGGTTTACTATTTTCAAAGTTCAGAATAAATTCATTATAATTATTAATGTTACCATATATTTTCTTTATTGTAGTTAATTTTAATGTTTTAATTAAAGTAAATAAGTTCTTTTTTCAATTATTTTATTGATGCTTATTTTTACACTTTTAATTTTTGTCCTAAATAATCCTTAATGGTTTAATTTATTTAAATTTATTTCAGATGTTCTTATTAAAATTGAGTCATTTAATGTCATTTGCAGAAGTGGAAGTATGCACTGATCCAATGCAAAACTTATTTGCAGCTGCATCACAGGCACACAGCATGAGATGCAAAACACCATTTATAAAGCAGTTGAAATGGGCATTAACAGTATGGATAGCTGTGAATGTGGTCTGAGTACTATCTGAGGCTTGGCCGCTCTCCCTTGTAGGGCAGCTGTGTCGGTATGGTGTAGGCTCGATTTGCTTCAACAAATAACAAGAGATCAGGGAAGCTCTGGGAAAGTGAGATCTGACCCAATATTTCAACTTCCTAAATTGCCTTTTTTTTAACAAAACAGAATATAACATATTGTTATAACCCAGCAGTTGAGGCAACTGATTCTTATGAATCTTTCTGAAGAATAATTGTTAGAATCTCTGGGAATGTGATAGTCACTTACACACAGCATTTTGGAAAGAGATTGATTTCAACTGAAAAACAGTTGAATGAGCGTTCTGTTTTATCTTATGGTTCTTAAGGTTGTTATGAATCGCATGTCAGGTGTTTTGTAAACTTGAGGAATGAAAAATGAATGAACATTTTTCGGTCTTTTGAGAAGCATGCAGGGCTGGTTATTTCTTTATATGAGGTTTGAGTATAATAAGGCTTGAGCAAACTCTATTGTACTGTTTTTATTGATTTTTCTTGGATTTTTAATTCCCTCATGCAGTTCAAAGGCATGAGAGTACATGATCAAAACTTAGATTATTTTTCCCCAGGATGTACACTGCAGGACTATGTAACAGTAATGAAAAGGGCTAATCGATTCTCTGTCTTTCAGAACAAGAGTGAGACTGCCTCACGTCCTACTACTTTTCTGATTTGATGTCCGCATTTCTATGATGTTGATGTTATCTAGGACGGGAGTGTTTTTCTAACAATTTGTGTGTTATTAGCAGTTTCAACTGTGGATCTAGAGCTCACTGTTTATCATCTCAGACAATATGTTTACCAGTCTTGCGTGAAAATTGCCTTTAAATTCTATGATCATTTTATTTAGGTAAACTAGGGATCTCAAGTGCTGACTGAAAAATTCTAGCAATATCTTGTGACTCGTCCGTACAATGAGTGTAGGCAGGATGGTAGTTAAGGCAGTGGAATGCTCCTCTTGTAAGATATAGGATTCCAGAGTATCTAACGATCTCCCTGAGGACTACATCGGCATGAAGCGTATCCAACTTCAGTTCCTGACTGGAATTGGAGCTGGAGCAGGATGTGCTCAAGGAAGCTGAAAACCTCATAGATGAAACTTTTACCAAGATGGTCACATCCAGAGTGCAGGCTTCAGATAGGAGATGGGTAACCACAAGGAGAAGTACAGGAAATAAGCAGTCAGTGCAGAGTTCTCCTGTGGCCATTCCCCTCAGCAGCAAGTATACCCCTTTGGATACTGCTGGGAGTGGGGACCTATCAGTGCACAGCAGCAGAAGCCATGACAGTGGCACTATGCCCGACTGTGAGGCTCAGCAGGGATGGGGTAAATTCAGGCAGAGTGATAGTGATAGGAGAGTCAGTACTTAGGAGATGGACAGGAGATTCCGTAGCCGCGAAAGAGACACCAGGATGATATGTGCCCTCCCAGGAGCTAGGGTCCAGGATGTCTGAGCGGCAGCAGAATATTCTCAAGAGGGAGGATTCTCAAAGCATTGACACCAATAACATAAGTAGAAGGGGGCGGGGGGGGGAGGTCCTGTGATTTAAATATCGGGAGTTAAAAAAGAGGCTAAGGTGCAGGACCTCCAAGGTAGTAATATCTGGATTACTTCTGGTGCCAATGAACAGGAAAGGGATGATAGTACAGATGAATGAGTGGCTGAGGAACTGGTGCAGGAGACATGATTTCAGATTCTTAGATCATTGAAACCTTTTCCGGGGTGGGTTGCATCTAAACTGGAAGGGAATTATTTGTCTAATTATTGTATAAATGTGTATTAATAAAAATAAAATAAACTATGTTTAATCTACTTCGTTACTAGAAATATCTCCTCCTTGGTAGGGAGAGGGGACCCACCACTAAAACAGTGGGCAGGGAAGTAAGCTAGTCCTTGAAGAGTAGGTGAATACAGTATTGTAGGATTTTGTGAGTAAAGCATGCAAGAGTCATTTATAACCATATAAAAAAACCATATAACAATTACAGCATGGAAACAGGCCATCTCGGCCCTTCTAGTCCATGCCAAACTCTTACGCTCACCTAGTCCCACCGACCTGCACTCAGCCCATAACCCTCCATTCCTCTCCTGTCCATATATCTATCCAATTTAACTTTAAATGACAACATTGAACCTGCCTCAACCACTTTTGCTGGAAGCTCGTTCCACACAGCTACTACTCTCCCTGGAAAGAAGTTCCCCCTTATGTTACTCCTAAACTTTTGCCTTTTAACTCTCAACTCATGTCCTCTTGTTTGAATATCCCCCACTCTCAATGGAAAAAGCCTATCAACGTCAACTCTATCTATCTCCCTCATAATTTTAAATACCTCTATCAAGTCCCCCCTCAACCTTCTACGCTCCAAAGAATAAAGACACAACTTGTTCAACCTTTCTCTGTAATGTAGGAGATGAAACCCAGGCAAAATTCTAGTAAATCTTCTCTGTACTCTCTCAATTTTGTTGACATCCTTCCTATAATTCGGTGACCGGAACTGTACACAATACTCCAAATTTGGCCTTACCAATGCCTTGTATAATTTCAACATTACATCCCAACTCCTATACTCAATGCTCTGATTTATAAAGGCCAGCATACCAAAAGCTTTCTTCACCACCCTATCCACATGAGATTCCACCTTCAGAGAATAATGCACCATTATTTCTAGATCCCTCTGTTCTACTGCATTCTTCAATGCCCTACCATTTACCATGTACGTCCTATTTTGATTAGTCCTACCAAAATGTAGCACCTCACACTTATCAGTATTAAACTCCATCTGCCATCTTTCAGCCCACTCTTCTAAGTGGTCTAAATCTCTCTGCAAGTTTTGAAAACCTATTTCATTATCCACAACTCCACCTATCTTAGTATCATCTGCATACTTAGTCATCCAATTTACCACCCCATCATCCAGATTATTAATATATATGACAAACAACATTGAACTCAGTACAGATCCCTGAGGCACACCACTGGACACCGGCCTCCAATCTGACAAACAGTTATTCACCACTGCTCTCTGGCGTCTCCCATCCAGCCACTGCTGAATCCATTTTACTACTTCGATATTAATGCCTAACGATTGAACCTTCCTAACAGACCTTCCGTGTGGAACCTTGTCAAAGGCCTTACTGAAGTCCATATAGACAACATCTACTGCTTTACCCTCATTAACTTTCCTAGTAATCTCTTCAAAATATTCAATAAGATTTGTCAAACATGACCTTCCACGCACAAATCCATGTTGACTGTTCCTAATCAGATCCTGTCTATCCAGATAATTATATATACCATCTCTAAGAATACGTTCCATCAATTTACCCACCACTGATGTCAAACTCACAGGTCGATAATTGCTAGGTTTACTCTTAGAACCCTTTTTAAACAATGGAATAACATGAGCAATATGCCAATCCTCCGGCACCATCCCCGTTTCTAATGACATTTGAAATATTTCTGTCAGAGACCCTGCTATTTCCACACTAACTTCCCTCAAGGTCCTAGGGAATATCCTGTCAGCACCCGGAGACTTATCCGTTTTTATATTCCTTAAAAGCGCCAGTACTTCCACTTCTTTAATCATCATACTTTCCATAACTACCCTTCTTGTTTCCCTTACCTTACACAATTCAATATCCTTCTCCTTAGTGAATACAGAAGAAAAGAAATTGTTCAAAATTTCCTCCACCTCTTTTGGCTCCGCACACAGCCGTCCACTCTGATTCTCTAAGGGACCAATTTTATCCCTCGCTATCCTTTTGCTATTAATATAACTGGAGAGACCCTTTGGATTTACTTTCACCTTACTTGCCGAAGCAGCCTCATATCTTCTTTTAGCTTTTCTAATTTCTTTCTCAAGATTCTTTGTACATTCTTTATATTCCTCGAGCCCCTCATTTACTCCAGGCTGCCTATATTTATTGTAGATCCCTCTCTTTTTCTGAACCTAGTTTCCAAAATCCTTTGAAAACCATTTCTCAAACTTTTAACCTTTCCTTTCAACCTAACAGGAACATGAAGATCCTGCACCCTCAAAATTTCACCTTTAAATGACCTCCATTTTTCTATTACATCCTTCCCATAAAACAAATTGTCCCAATCCACTCCTCCTAAATCCTTTTGCATCTCTTCAAAGTTAGCCTTTCTTCAATCAAAAATCTCAACCCTGAGTCCAGGGTCCTATCCTTCTCCATAATTACATTGAAACTAATGGCATTGTCATCACTGGACCTCAAGTGCTCCCCAACACATACCTCCGTCACCTGCCCTATCTCATTCAGGAGATCCAACACTGCCCCTTCTCTAGTTCGTACCTCTATGTATTGCTGCAAAAAAACTATCTTGCACACATTTTATAAACTCTAAACCATTCAACCCTTTTACAGAATGGGCTTCCCAGTCTATGTGTGGAAAATTAAAATCTCCCACAATCACAACCTTGTGCTTACTACAAATATCTGCTATCTCCTTACAAATTTGCACCTCCAATTCTCACTCCCTTTTAGGTGGTCTATAATACACCCCTGTAAGTGTTACTACATCTTTCCCATTCCTCAATTCCACCCAAATAGCCTCCCTAGGCGAGTCCTCTAATCTATCCTGCCAAAGCACTGCTGTTATATTTTCTCTCACAAACAATGCATCACCTCCCTCTCTTGCCTCTCTGATTCTATCACACCTGAAGCAACGAAATCCAGGAATATTTCATTGCCAATCACACCCCTCCTGCAACCATGTTTCACTAATAGCTACAACATCATATTTCCAGATATCAGTCCATGCTCTAAGCTCATCCACCTTTCTTACAATGCTCCTAGCATTAAAATAGATGCATTTAAGAAACTCTCCACCTCTTACTCTCTGTTTATCCCTAATGGTGCAAACAACTTTGTTATCTTTTTCTTCCTTCTCCCCTACATCTTCAGTCTGAGTGCTCCCATTTTCTGTCCCCTGCCTATCCTCCCTCACACACTGTCTACTAGCTTTCTCTATTTGCGAACTAACCTCCTCTCTCCTAGTCTCTTCAATTTGATTCCCACCCTTCAACCATTCTAGTTTAAAGTCTTCTCAGTAGCCTTCGCAAATCTTCCCGCCAGGATATTGGTCCCCCTAGGATTCAAGTGCAGCCTGTCCTTTTTGTACAGGTCACACCTGCGCCAAAAGACGTCCCAATGATCCAGAAGCTTGAATCCCTGCCCCCTGCTCCAATCCCTCAGCCATGCATTTATCCTCCACCTCATTGCATTCCTACTCTCACTGTCGCGTGGCACAGGCAGTAATCCTGAGATGACTACCTTTGCGGTCCTTTTTATCAACTCCCTTCCTAACTCCCTATATTCTCCTTTCAGGACCTCTCCCCTTTTCCTACCTATGTCATTGGTATCTATATGTACAACGACCTCTGGCTCCTCACCCTCCCACTTCAGGCTTCAGGATATCTTGGATGCGATCAGAAAGATCCCGGACCCTGGCACCAGGGAGGCAAACTACCATCCAGGTCTTCTGGCTGCGTCCACAGAATCGCCTATCTGACCCCATAACTATCGAGTCCCCTATTACTACTGCCCTCCTCTTCCTTTCCCTACCCTTCTGAGCTACAGGGCTGGACTCTGTGCCAGAGGCACGGCCAGTGTTTCTTCCCCCAGGGTAACCTGTTCCCCCCCCCCCAACAGTACTCAAACAGGAGTACTTATTGTCAAGTGGCACAGCCACAGGGGTACTCTCTAGTACCTGACTCTTCCCCTTCCCCCTCCTAACCGTGACCCACTTATCTGCCTCCCGTGGCCCCGGCGTGACCACCTGCCTCTCCTCTCTATCAACTCCTCACTCTCCCTGACCAGACGAATGTCATCGAGCTGCAGCTCCAGTTCCCTAACACGGTCGCTTAGGAGCTGCAGCTCGGCGCACCTGGCTCAGATGTGGACGTCCGGGAGGCTGGGAGACTCCAGGACCTCCCACATCTGACACCGAGAACAGCAAGCTGCCCTCACACTCATTCCTCCCCCTTTCCTCAAATAACAGGAAAAATTGAAAACCAAACCTACTTCGCCTTGCCCGTTTCCACCTAAGCCCGTTGAGCCAAAGCCCTTAGGCCTTTACTCTGCTCCCAGCTCACTCCACTGCCTGCAAAATGACGCTGTCCACTGAAAAAGGCTGTGTTTCTTTTAAATCTTCTGCTCTTCACTGCCCAAAGTCACACGCCTGCACAGTCCCGCCTCTCAACTCCGATGAGAAAAAAAGATTCAAAATGGCTTCCGCTGCACTCCCGCTCCGAATCTCAGACTTCCTTCTCTGAGTGTGCATAACAAGAGCTACAGCCCTCTACTTCCATTACAAGCAAGCCAAAAGCAGTCACCTTACACTGACATCATTACATCAGACACTGTCTCATAAAATGAACACAGCAACTTACTGGCTGTGTTTGTGAATTATCTAGAACAGCTTTTATTATGAACAGTATGTATCATCTGTCACACATTACATTACCCTACACAGGTACCATGCTTGCCCCACCAGGATTCACCAAGGTTAACATTGTGAGGCTGCCTGGAGCTTGTATGAGCTGCCCAGTTTGGGTCCTATGTGCCTTGGTTGGAACAACAGCAGGTGGCTCTGACTCATCCAAGGGTGTGCTGACACACACGTGGTCATGTCGTGATGCAGGGAGTATGGTACTGCAGACATACAGGACCTGCTGGGCCAGTTTAAGGTGATCTACAGAAATAAACTGAAGTTTACCCTTCCCATCTACAATAAATCTTTTTGCCCCATTCATTCTAAAATGCAGAACAGGGCATCGTAAGGGGCTTAAGGAGGTGTTGATATTAATCATGACGGACAAAAACAAACAAGGCAGAACGTAAGTCAACTAGCACCCAAGAGTGCGGTATGCTGTGATGAGAGGTAGGAATAAGTGTAAAAGAGTTGAGTTTGCTGAGGAGGGTGGAACGCTGCCTGGAGAGTTAGGAACAAAATCACCTGGCACCCATCACGGCTGCCCGTGCACCAACTCAGCTGCGGAGGACTGTATGTCCTCTTTTGGAGCCATTCTGAGCACCAGCAGGACCCATGGAAGGCAAGTGTGCCAACACTGATCCGAAAGGAAGGCCGTCGGAGCAGCTTTAAGGAAGAGTGAAACCTCTGGCCACCACGGTAAGGAGATGTGGAGGAGGGGGTGAGTACCAGCCAGGTCTACATTCACGTGGTCAAACCATTGCACAGGGACCTCAGGGGCCATGGTTCAGGTGCCTGAACGTGACAGTTAATTTTCTCCCGCAAACACACAACATAGGCTGCACGCCATTCTCGCAAGTCCTTCCTCAGGCTGTGCCACACAAACTTTAAAGCAAGCAGTTTCCGTGAAGACTTCCTGTCCAGATGTGAAAGGCTGTGAACAGAGTTAAAAACGATCTGTCTCCAGTTTACAGGCACTAAGGGCTAAGGGTATCCGGTTGAGACATCGTATAGGAGAGAAACTCCTGCGTCCCTGAACTTGACATCAGCCAACTGCAGGCCCATTTCTGTTGTCCTGTAAGCCTGGACATCTGGATTGGTACCTTTGTTAGCTGCCATGCTGGCATAGTCAACCCCAAGGTGTATGGCACAGATTGTGAGAGGCAATCAGCCTCAGTATTATTTTTCCCTTTGATGTGCTTTATGTCGGTCATAATTTCCAGAATGTGGGCCAAGTGGCATTGCCACTATGCAAACCAAGGGTCTTCCACTTTTGCTAATGCGTGCAAAAGAGGCTTGTGGTCAACAAATGCTGTGAAATGCCAACGCTCCAGTAGAAAATGAAAATGGTGGATGGCCAGATAGAGACCAAGAAGCTCAAATGTGCAGCTCTGGGGGCGGGGGGGGGGAGGTGTGGAGCTGTCAGCCAAAGAAGGTGAGTGGTTGCCACAAGCCTTGAACTAACTGTTTATACACAGCGCACACAGCACAGTCTGAGGCGTCAGTTGTGATAGCTATACGTGCATTGGGGAGCAGGTGTGCCTGTAAGGTCGTGTTCGAAAGAGCTCATTTGGTATCGTCAACTGCTTTGGTCATGTCTGCTGACCACTCAAGCATGCGATTAGGGGCACTGCCCTTAAGAACACTATTCAAAGTGAGGACAGGTTCAGCAGCTCGTAGAATGCAGCGGTGATAAAAATTCACCATACCTATAAAAAAACTTGTGCAGTGCTTTGGTAGTGTGGGGTAGCAGGAAGTCAGCAGAGGTGTCACACCTTCTGTGGAGATGCAGTGGCTGCGAAAGTCAGTAGCAGAGGATCTGAACTGCATTTAGTGGGGTTAAAACTCAGCCCACGTTGCCCCAAGTGCTTGAAAAGTGTGCGGAGATATGATAGGTGTTTGATTTAGGGTGTGTTGGTGACAAGTATATCATCCAGGTAAACAAATAGAAAACCTAAGTCTTTTCACACTGAACCTATTTCTTGCTGGAAAGTCTATGCTGCATTTTTCAGCCTAACCATCTGATGTCCCGATGCTCAGGCAGTGTCGAAGCTGTGTCACCTTTTGGAATTTGTGTTGAAGTGTGCAGGGTAAAAAACATAGTCCTACCGTTATCTGGTTTGGAGCTGTGGGTGTGGATTCACTGGAGGTTCTCCTAACAGAGCTAAAAGACTCAGAGTAATGATGCACCTCCGCTGGTGTCAACCATTTTAGCAAGCTGCCTATGGTCCTTCATGTGTGTATTAGTGTGGGCTGTGTGAATTTGATCAGACATTTGTTGCATAAAGTGTTCTTTAAAATAAAACAAGGATGGTAATTGCCCAGGAGAGAAAGCATGTGATTGTTTAGTTCTGAAGGCCTGGAGTCGCTCAGGCCAGGCGAGGAGTGCTCAGATTCAGACTGTCTAAATGCCTGTAATAGGTGAGTTTTCAGACTGACATATTTATCACATGCAAACAGATCTTCCAGCAGACTCACCAGGAACAACTCAGCGATGCTACAGTGTAGTAAAATTCGGTGTTGCCCATGGTGATTTCTCGCAGCGTGAACTGGGTTTCCGCCTGTACAAGCCAGACAGTAGTGTGCTGCTCCCAAAACTACAGCAGCTCCAAACCGCTGGTCGCCATGTCTTTGAGTAACTCTGGAATCATCCACGAGCGTCAGGGTCACCAATGTAGGATTTTGTGAATAAAACTTGTGAGAATCATTTTATGTGCTTAGCCAAAGCTGCAGTCCATTCCTCCCATTACGAACAAATCAAAAGCAGCCACCTTACATTGGCATCATTAAATCAGACACTGTCTCTTAAGGTGAACATACAAACACTGGCAGTGTTTGTAAATTATGTGGAATAGTTTCTATTATGAAAAATATGTGTCACTTGTCACCCATTACGTTACCCTACAGTATAACCTCCCTATTGTGAAGGTCCCCATAGATATTTATTTTAGATAGGGCTTAAAATCTTTTGAGTTTAGGACTTTGTTGACAAGGAACAGTTCTCCATAGAACAGCTAGCCAGAAGTGAGTACATTTAGGCCCAATTCTTCTGATGAACTGAGAAAAAATGGATGGTACCCCTCAGGAATTTTCGTATATTTTTCTATGGAAGCAAAATCGTGATGGAGTATAGGCTTATGGTGGATAAGGTATCAATCTTCTAACATGTGTGGTTCACATTGTTATGTATTGCAGACTTAGCTCATATTTGTGTATCATTAGAGCTAGTGTATCATTAACTATAGTGAATAAAACTGTGTGAATGTGACACTACAATTCATTTATTATGTTCTGATGGCATTAAAACCAGGTAAAATGTACTTAATTATGTAAAATATGTGTCAACTTTCTGAAAAGCTTTCTAATAGTGCTTCATAATTAGATTAAGAGGAGGTATTTCTTAGAATGATTTTGTGAAGAAATCTTCCCTCAGGAATGTGAACTTAGTTGGCAAGGCTGACATTCGCCATTCCTAATTTCCTTGAGATGGTAGTGAACTGCCATCTTGAAATACTGCAGGGCTTTTGATGAAGATATTCCCACAGTGGTTTGGGAGACAGAGTCACAGAGTCATACAGAATGAGAGGAGGCCCTGTGACACATAGAATCCACGTTGACCATCCACGTTGACTTATGCTATCCTACGCCTCATTTTGTTCTCCCCATGTCCCCACCAACAAAACCCCTCCCTCCCCACTCATTATTCTACCACTCACTGAAAAGCTAATTTCCTGTGGCCATTTAAACTGCCAACCACTAATCCATTGGGATATGGGAGGGAAGGAGAGTGGCCAGAGAGAGCCCAGTGGTTACAGGAAGAACATGCATGCTCCACAGAGAAGGGCACCAGAGATCAGGATTGAACGTAGGTGACCAGAATACATTATACTTTATACTTTATTGTCACCAAACAATTAGTACTAGAACGTACAATCATCACAGTGATATTTGATTCTGCACTTCACACTCCCTGGATTACAAATATTAAATATTAAAAATAGTTAAAATTAGTAAATATTAAAGATTTAAATTATAAATCATAAATAGAAAATAGAAAAATGGGAAGTAAGGTAGTGCAAAAAAACCGAGAGGCCGGTCCGGATATTTGGAGGGTATGGCCCAGATCCGGGTCAGGATCCATTCAGCAGTTTTATCACCCTTGGAAAGAAGCTGTTCCCAAATCTGGCCGTATGAGTCTTCAAGCTCCTGAACCTTCTCCCGGAGGGAATAGGGACAAAAAGTCTGTTGGCTGGGTGGGTCGTGTCCTTGATTATCCTGGCAGCACTGCTCTGACAGCGTGCGGTGTAAAGTGAGTCCACGGTCGGAAGATTGGTTTGTGTGATGTGCTGCGCTATGTTCACGATCTTCTGCAGCTTCTTTCAGTCTTGGACAGGACAACTTCCATACCAGGTTGTGATGCACCCTAGAAGAATGCTTTCTACAGTGCATCTATAAAAATTAGTGAGGGTTTTAGGGGACAGGCCAAATTTCTTTAGTTTGCTCAGGAAGTAAAGGCGCTGGTGGGCCTTCTTGGCAGTGAACTCTGCTTGGTTGGACCAAGTCAGGTCATTTGTGATATTGACCCCGAGGAACTTAAAGCTTTTGACCTGTTCCACTTGCGCACCACCGATGTAAATTGGGTCGTGCGGTCCACTACTCCTTCTGAAGTCAACAACCAATTCCTTCGTCTTGCTGATGTTGGTTATTGTCTTCGCACCATGCCACCAGGTTCTTAATTTCCTCTCTGTACTCAAACTCATCATTACCCGAGATACGGCCTACAATTGTTGTGTCATCAGCAAACTTATATATTGAGTTTGATGGAAACTTGGCTACGCAATCATGGGTGTACAGTGAATACAGCAGGGGGCTGAGTGCACAGTCCTGTGGGGCCCCGGTGCTCAGAGTGATTGAAGAGGAGAGCTTGTCCCCTATTTTTACAGCCTGGGTCCTGTCTGTGAGGAAGTTGAAGATCCAGCTGTAGATCTGAGTGTTAAGGCCCAGGTTCCGGAGCTTAGGAATCAGTTTATTTGGAATGATGGTATGAAAGGCAGAGCTGTAGTCAATGAAAAGGAGCCTTACGTATGTGTCTTTATTCTCCACGTGTTCTAAGGAGGAATGTAGGGCCAGAGAGATGACATCTGCCGTTGATCTGTTGCTCCGGTAGGCGAATTGCAAAGCGTTGAGGTTGACCAGTAGGCTGTGGTTGATGTGTGCCATAACCAATCACTCGAAGCACTTCATAGCAATTGATGTCAGAACCACAGGTCGATAGTCATTCAGGCATGCCACCTTGCTCTTCTTCGGCACTGGGATTATCGTTACCTTCTTAAAACACGAGGGGATCTTAAGACTGAAGCAAGGAGCAGTTGAAGATTTCAGCAAACACTCTTGTTAGCTCGCTTGCACAGGCCCGGAGAACCCGTCCTGGGATGCCATCTGGGCCTATCGCCTTCCTTGGATTTATGTTCAGGAAGGCCCTTCTAACGTCCTCCTCGGTGACGATGAATCTCGATGCCACCAGGTCCGGTTCATCCAGAGGGAGCGGGATGCTCCTCTTCTGTTTGAATCTTGCGTAGAATACGTTAAGTTCGTCAGGAAGAGAAGCGCCACAGTTATTGATATTCCCAGCCTTTTCTTTGCACCCAGTGATCTCATTTAGACCCTGCCATAGTCTACTGGCATCCCTCTGGTTAGCCTGGGCTTCCAACTTGGCTCAATGTTGCCTCTTGGCGCCCTTAATGGCTTTCCAGAGTTCACACCTGGATTCCATGTAGCAACTGGTATCCCCGGACCTAAAAGTAGCAGCTCTAGCCATTAAAAGGGACTTGACCTCATAATTCAGCCAAGGTTTCCGGTTAGGGAATACCCGGATCGTCTTGCGAGACACACAGTCCTCTGTACATTTCCAAATAACGTCCGTGACAGCTGAGGCATACTGATCGAGGATAGCTGCCAGTCCTTGAATACTAACCAGTCCACCGATTCAAAGCAGTCACGGAGGACCTCATCCATTTCCTCCGTCCAACGCAACACTACTTTTGATACCGTGACCTCCCACTTCAGTTTCTATTTGTAAGCCGAGAAGAGGAGTACGGCCTGATGGTCTGATTTTCCAAAGTGAGGTCGTGGGACAGAACGGTAGGCATCTTTGACTGCTGTGTAGCAGTGGCCAAGTATATTTGGGCCACTAGTGGGGCAGGAGACATGTTGGTATAATTTTGGCAGGGCCTTTCTGAGGTTGGCCTGGTTAAAGTCCCCAGCTGTAATGAGCAAAGCCTCCGGATACCTGGTCTCAAGTTCACTGATGTTGGCATACAGTATGTTCAGAGTAGTTTACTTGTTGCACATGGTATTGCTCAAAGTGTAGGTTTTGGCACCCCATCACGATGAAGGACCAGTGATTATATATGTCCAACTCAGGAGGTATCCAAATAGGAGGGAGATCAGTAGGGAGGGATGAACAGAGAAGGAAGTTGCATAAGGAACAATCTCTATGGAAAGCAGAAAGTGGGGTGGGGAGGGAAAGTTGTGCTTAATAGTGGGATCCTGTTGGAGATGGCAGAAGTTACAGAAAATTATGTGCTGGAAGCAGAGGCTAGTGGAGCGATAGCTGAGGTCAAGAGGAACCCTATCCCTCATGAGGGGGTGGGGTGGCAGGAGGATGGGGTGATGGGAGACGTGTGCCAAATGATTAGATTATGAGAACACTCAGTCCTCTTTTTATTGTCATTTAGAAATGCATACATGCATTAAGAAATGATACAATGTTTCTCCAGAGTGATATCACAGAAAACAGGACAAACCAAAGACTAACACTGACAGAACCACATAATTATAACATATAGTTACAGCAGTGCAAAGCAATACCATAATTGATGAAGAGCAGACCATGAAAATGAAAGAGATGCGGGTGAGGGCAGCGTTGATGGTGGAGGAAGTAAAGCCCCTATCTTTCAGGAAGGAGGATATCTCATTAGTTTTGGAATGAATGCCTTATCCTAAGAACAGATGTGGCAGATGGAGGAACGGAGCAAATTCCACCATCTCCAATGGGATTCCACCACCAAGCAGATCTTTACATCTTTCGCTCCCCCACCCCACTTTCTGCTTTCTCCAGGCATCGCTCCCTATATGATTCCCTTCTCCATTTGTTTCTCCCTCCTGGTACCTATCCTTGCAAGCAGAACAAGTGCCACACTTGCTCCTGCACCTCCTCCCTCACTACCATTCAGGGCCCCAAACAGTCCTTCCAGGTGAGGCAACACTTCACCTGTGAGTCTGTTGGGATCATCTACTGTATCTAGTGCTCCCGTATATTGGTGAAATCCAATGTAGTTTGGGGGACCACTTCGCCAGGCCCCTGTGCTCCATCGGCCAGAAAACAATGGGATCTCCCAGTGGGCACCCACTTCAATTCAACTTCCCATTCCCATTGCAACATGTAGTCCTTGATCTGCTTTACTGCTGTGACGAGGCCACACTCAGGTTGGAGGAGCAACACCTTATATTCCGTCTGGGTAGCTTCTAACCTGATGGCATGAATATCGATTTCTCGAACTTCTGGTAATTGCCCCTGCCCCCCTCTTCACGATTTCCATTCCCATTTCCCTCTTTCACCTTTTCTCCTTTTCTACCTATCAACTCCCTCTGGTGCTCCTCTCCTTTCCTTTTCTTCCATGGTCTTCTACCCTCTCCTATCAGATTCCCCCTCCTTCAGCTCTTTATCTCTTTCACCTATCAACTTCCCAGCTCTTTACTTCACCCCTCCCCCTCCCAGTTTCACCTATCACCTTGTACTTCTTCCTCCTTTTCCCCCACCTTCTTAACTCTGACCTTTCATCTTTTTTCTAGTCCTGATGCAGGATCTTAGTCTGAAACATCAACTTTGTTTCCCCCTTAGATGCTGCCTGGCCTGCTGAGTTCCTCCAGCATTTTGTGCGTATTGCTTGGGATTTCCAGCATCTGCAGATTTTCTTTTTTTTGGGATATACGTACATCTTCTGAAGTGTTATTACTTCAATCTGCAGCCTCTAATTTCCGTCTTAAAAGAAACTTTGACTTGACCTTGAAGTGAGGCATTCTTTTGAAAAACAGTGTGTTTGGATGCAACAGGGATGAACTTAACCCAAAATTTGTTTGCTTAAAAAAAGTGTTACACAATTAAATTTCTAAACAATAGTGCTGTCAAAGAATTGTGTGGCTAGAAGAACTTACTGAGGAAGAAAGACAAGATTTTGGAGGCATATTGAAAGTTGCTAGACAGGATCCAGTGTAGATCAGTGAGACTGAAGTGATGTAACACCTAGCAGGCATTGGATGAGCAGTAATTTGTAAAAGATAGAAACTGGTATGACAGTAGGAACAGTGTTGGTATAATTGCCTTAAATAACTAAAAGCCACAGGAAATGTGAAGATGTCTTGTAAAGTACAGAGGTATGCAAAAAATGCAAAAGAAAAACATTTAATTAAAATGAAGTAAGAAGGAACACCCAAAAGTTCATCTTTAGATTTATAAGATCTGGATTATAAGGAGCCATTGTTTTAATGTACAGTGATGTAAGCTTTGGATAAATTTCATAGTTCAAGTTGGGCTTTCTGGAGGTGGTACATACAGAATAATTAATTAACCAAATATGAATATAATTGTCATTTGAATCTTTAAAGAAATCTGAATCACACTAAAGAAAACACTGAAAATTACGGTACTGCTACAGGCTCCTCCAGCCTTTGATGTTCATACTGTCCATGATGCCATCTGCCTGTGCAGGATCCAGATCTCTCCAACCCTTGCCTGTTCATGTGTCCATCTAAATGTCTCTTACTGTCTGTTTCCACCACCCTATTGTAACAGTCATTGTGTATAAAACATCCAGCCTTGTAACTCTCCTTTTAAATTTTCTCCCCTCTCACATTAGATTAGATTATTAGATCAGATTATGAGGACACTCAGTCCTCGTTTATTGTCATTCAGTAATGCATGCATTAAGAAATGATACAATGTTCCTCCAGTATGATATCACAGAAACACAAGACAAACCAAGACTAAAACTGACAAAAACCACATAATTATAACATATAGTTACAACAGTGCAAAGCAATACCATAATTTGATAAGAGCAGACCATGGGCACGGTAAAAAGAAGTCTCATAGTCCTGATAACTCCATCATCTCACGTAGACAGTGGAAGGAAGAAAAACTCTCCCTGCCATGAACCTCCAGCGCCACAAACTTGTCAATGCAGCACCCTGGAAGCACTTGACCACAGCCAACTCTGAGTCCGCCCGAAAACTTCGAGCCTCCGACCAGCCCTCTGACACCGAGCACCATCTCTGTCGAGTGCTTTGATCCCAGTCCCGGCCGCCAAGCAACAAGCAAAGCCAAGGATTCGGGGCCTTCCCCTCTGGAGATTCTGGATTGCACAGTAGCACTGGCAGCAAAACAGGCATTTCAGAAGTTTCACCAGATGTTCCTCTGTGCTTTTCACATCCGTCTCCATCAAATCAGGATTGTGCACGGCGTCCTACTTAACGAATAACAGATATTCATTCCAGAGTGGCCGCTGCGCGCTGCGTCGCGCTGCCATCTTCTCTTCTCCTGAATTAACTAAATGTCCTCTAGTATCTGACCTGGGTAAGAAAAGACTACCCTATCTATGCCTGTCATAATTTTGGATACTTCTATCAGGTTACTCCTCAGCCTCTGACACTCCAACAAAAACAACCCAAATTTGTCAAACTTCTCCTTATAATTAATGCTGTCTAATCCAGGCAATATTCAGGTCAACCTCTTTTTGCAAAGCCTCCACATCCATTTTGTATTATGGTGAGACTGCACACAATACTCCAGATGTGGCCTGATCAAAGGTTTATACAGCTGCAACATGACAATCTTTATATTCAATACTCTGATCAATGACAGAAAGCAAGTTGCATACTGCCTTTAATATTCTTTCTACTTACTTTGCCACTTTTATGGAGACATGGCCTTGTGCCCCACGATCTCTCTGTACATCAATGTTCCTATGGGTCCTTCCATTTGCTACATACTTTCCTTTTGTATATGACCTCTCAAAATGCACCACCTCCTAATAGGCTGGATTAAATTCTATCTACTTTTGTCCATCCAAATGTTGATATGTTCCATATTTCCTACAAAATAGAAGAAGGCCATTTTGGCCCATCAATTCTATGCCAGCTAATAAAGTAATTCTAATCCTGCTGTCATTACCATTATCACTTATTCTCCCCACATTTACGAGATCTGGGGCTACTACATTTCATTATAATGCATAAGCACAGCATGGAGCTACACTGTCTTTTTGTTACTGGACTTTGCTGAGTCAGATGAACTCAGAGTAACAGAAGGGAGCTATATTCAGCCTCAGTATCACAACACTAGAGTTGATAAATATTGCACAAAGCACAAAGTCTTTCAAAACACTGGCATATAAAGGTTACCGAATGTTTTCTTCACACTTGTCAAAGCTGCGATCTAATTGCAGATTGTGGCTATCAGCTTCTGTTATCTTGTCTGCCAGATTTGTTCAATGCAGCAGAAAGCATCACTTTGAATTGTGAGTGAGCAATTCTATTTGCATAAATATGTTCCAGCTGAAATTTTAACTTTCAAATGTAATCTATACAGTAAAAGTATTTTACTGGCCATATGTTTCATAGAAACATACATAGAAAAAGAAGTATGTGGCTTTAAAATTTCAGTAAGTGGTTATGAATCATTTTTTCAGTTTGTTAAAATGAAATTCAAAATATTCATAGTATTGAGCATTGCACTTAGTGTTGTTTTCTTGGTATAAATTAATTCTAAATCCCTTGATGTCCGTGATAAGCTTGGTCTATTTATAAAATAGATCAATTTAATATGAGACTTTGATCTCTTTTTCTTTTCTAATCATCACACTCATATGCCTGATGGCTTTGTGTACTGGGCAAGTGAAGGGCAAGGCAGGTTAAGCAATAAGATTAGAGGCTGTTGGTAAGAAGTATTGATTGCAGCTTAAAATGCAGACCATTTTAACAATGTGAAAATAGACACCTAAGGGTGAAAAGTGGCAGGCAATAAATGCACATTCATTGTGCAGCATACAGTTAAGTACTCTGCCTATCGTATGATTACTCTGGCATGCATTTTCTGCTTTTCTCCTGTAACAATGTTTGCACCTTGGTGTACGTGTGTGTTGTTATGTTCTGTTATCTCGGTTCTTGTCCGGGATCGAATATTAGCACCATGTGTAACTTGCACAAAACTAGCACCCTTTCAGCTTAAGTTAACTTCTTAACAACCAGAGCTGTTAAATTATTTTCAGAAATAAAATGGTCAAGGCAAGAATTCTTTTGAGATTCCTTTGATCCTATGTTTGTTGGAGGAGAGGACAATTTATTGGAGGAGAGGACAAGTAAAGCAGCATCCACCATACCTTTTGTTTTTATCAATATTTTATGCTTGCTGCCAAGACTTACTGTCCAGAGAGTTTACGCTTAGCACATCAGAGCAAACTTTGTCTTTGGTGCCTCCATGTCGGGGGAAGTTAGTTAATGGTTACCCTTTTCTATCTGAAGACTCAGGAGGTGTTGTTAAGCCTCTAAATGAATTTGATAACCTCTGCCTCTGGTAAATTTTCACAGGTCCTATCAACATGTGGTGCAGGGAGATTGTGTAACTGGCCTTGATGTGTGATAGTGGAGACAGCATTAAGGGCTCACCAACTAAAAGAAAACTTGCTTTCCCAAGTTTTATTATTGAAGAATGTGGTAAAAAAATGCTTTGCACAGGGTTCTACCAGTGCATGTTTTATGAACACAGGAAAGTGTTTTATAACCCCCATCATGAATCTGAATACAGAAAATAAAGTATTGAACAGAAATTATTTTGGATACATCTTAATGCTTCAAATGTAATCAAGTGCTTTTTAAAGTGATTTGAGTGCAATCTTGTTTCAGCAAACTTCTCAACAGAAGTCCCTGTTTTAATAGTGGTGTTAATCCATTCAGCTTTTCACTAGAGTTTATGTCTTTTTTTTGTCTGGGCCATGTTAGATTCTGTGTACACAGCCACTAGATCAGCAGATTTTAAATCTCTACAGCACATTATCACTCAATTAATTCTACAAACAAAAACAAAGCCAATTTAAGGTAATGCTAGATAAAGAGTAAGCATGTATTTTTGGCAAATAAACTGTTGTGTATTTAATATTTCAGTGATATTTGAGTAAAATTGTAAATATATTGTTTGATTACACACCCTTTGTTATTTACATAATGTATCGCAGGTTATATGTAAATTGCATGTAATTATGTTAGCATGTCATATGTGCACATCTCGATAAAGTAAAACTAGGAACATTCACAGGATATCCCAGCTCCATGTTTCCTTTCAATTAGTTTTTATATTTTGAGTTATAAAATATAACAGGGGTGACGAATAAGTTTTAAACAACTACCCACCTGTTGAAGCACAGCGAGACATTAAGGTAAAAATTAACAGAAATGAAAATGTTTGAATTTAAGAAAAGCAGTGCAGCATGTGTTTCTTCAAAAGGGAAAGAGTGAACATGGTCAAGTTTTTTTTAAAAAGGCAGTAAACAGAAGAACTTGTGGGTTCATAAACAGTGAGTACAAGGTGATAATAATCATTAACTTAAAAAAAAGCAAAAATGGCTGGCTACATAGAAAAGGTAGATGCATTCAATTGCGCAAGAGATAATTGAAATATGCAGACTGAATGACTGAGCAGAATGTCAAAGCAAATAGAAGAGCCAATGAGAAAAAAGTACAGGTCGACCTTCACTAATCCGACACCATTGGGACCTGAGGAGTGCCGGGTTAGTGAAAATGCCGAATTACAGAAGGATCACATTAAGCATAATCAGTGCCGGATTAGCGAAGAAACCGGATTACAGGTAGTTGGGTTAGTGAAGGTTGACCTGTACCAGTTTTGCTAAGTGGAAAAGCAAACAGTTTGCTCAGAAGTTTGACTACTCCAGCCAAAATAGCTAGAATGACCTTTGGTAATATCATGCAAGTAATATAGGAATATTTAGAACTAAAATCATTGTTGATTGCGGAACACCTTACGTTTCATAAGCAGAATTAAAAAATACGGGGTATCCATTTCAGCATATGTTGCTGAATTGAAAAGAATGTCTGAGCATTGTTCGTTCAGTGATGGGCTTAATGGTGCTCTGAGAGATCCTTTAAGTTGTAGAATTTTAGGAGAAAGAATTCAAAAATGGCTCCTAACTGAATCACGACTTACATTTAAAAGATCAGGAGAGTGGCATGGTAGTGTTGTGGTTAGCAGAATGCTTTATGGTACCAGATGCCCAGATTCAATTCCCACCACTATCTGTAAGGAGTACTTACATTTTCCCCATGGCCATTACCCCATGATTAGGCTCAGATTAAATTGGGGTGGGGGTATTATAGGGCCTATTCCACACTGTATCTCAATAAGTAAATAAAACGTCATCCGCAGACTCTCTTGTACTTTGTTAACCTCTTGTCAGGTTTATAACTCAGGTAAGTACTCAATTTATGGGGATACTATGCAATACGTCTCGTTATTTCTGTGCGTGTGTAACTGGATATCCTGATAGACATACTTTATCATCCCATCTCTTATTATCACTGCTGAAACAGATGGAAATTTGTTTAATGGTCTAAGTGGTACAGGATCCTCCACACCTGACTGTTTTCTAGTTGTTACAACTGGTGAAACAGTAAAGCAGCCAACTGGCAAAGCAAAGCTGTGCTTTAAGTAGAGTCCATGTGGTGACTTTCCTGACTTCCCTTTGGATTGTCCCTGCCATAACAGGAGGACCTTTGATTTGCTTTAGGGAGAGTATGACAAGGGGAGTGTCCTCTTTTGTAATTTTTTAGTTATTTCTTTTTCCAAGGGTAAATGGGGTGATCCATCACCTTTTCCATGATCAGTTGTCCTCTTGAATTTGACTTTAACGTTGTGTCCTCCAAGAATCAGAGCCCATCTCTGCATTTGTGCTGCTGCTGTTAATGGAACTCCCTTCTTTAGACTGAAAATAGATGATCAGTAATGAAGGTAAACTCTCTCTCATGCAGGTACTGTACTGGGTGAAAGATTTTACACCCAAATTAGATACACGGTCTCTCTGTCAATCTGTGCATAATTGTTCTCTGCAACACTAAAGGAATGTAATGTAAAGGCTCTGTTACTTTCATCACTCATAACAAGTGACATGACTGCACATCTAACTTAAGCCGCGGCATCACAGGGAAGTTTCAATGAACGATATGGATCATAATGTGTGAGTCCAGTATCTGATGTTACTATTTCCTTTATCTTTTGGAAAACTACCTCACATTGCTTTGTCCATTGACATTTGTTTTTAATCTGTAATAATGAGTTCCAGGGATGGAGCACGGTTGCTAGATTCAACAGGAACCTGCTATAATCATTGACAAATTCCAAAAAGAACCACAACTGTGATTTGTCCTTCGGCCTTGAGCATGCTTGGGCTTGAACTTTCTCAGCACAGTTATGTAATACTTGTGTGTCAATGTGTGACCACAGTAAGTGATGCTTGGTGTAAAGTATTCACACTTGTTGCATTGTGCTCTGAGCCTATGATCTTATAATGTTTTAAACATTATGTTGAGATTTTAGAGCTGTTCCTTGTCATCCTTACCAATAACAATGTTGTCATCCAGGTTATACTGAGTGCTTGGGCAGCCTCGTAACAAACTAAACCATACCTCAGTGAATCATTAAGCCTGTCACTGAACTTGCAACGCACAGATCATCTCTTCTATTTGGCCGTGTATGGTAAAATGGACCCCATTTCCTTTTGATTCCAGTTATGAAACCTAATCTGTTCTGCAATAAACATGGTTTCCCTTCTGAATATTCCTGCATTATTTTCACAATATCAACAAAGCTCATTTCAGCTGGTTTGTTTGGAGCAGTTAAACTTGTAAGCAGATTCTTACGCTTTTCCATCCAATGCACTCAGCAAAAGTGGCACTTATTTCTCAATGGCAATTTCATTTGCTTAAAAATACCAATCAATTCGTTCACTGTACAAAATCCAGTTATCTCCTGTGCAAACACATCTATCTTTATGATGTAGCCAGCCATTCTGCTTAATTTTTATTTATGATTAGTACCTGGTACTCACTGTTTATGAACCTGCGAATTCATCCGTTTTCATCTTTTTGAAAAATTTGATCATCTTTCCTTTTCTGATAAAACCATGTGCTTAACTCAAATGCCTCACTGCGTCATTTTTTAACTTGAACGTCTCTTTGCGAAGAAAAAATGTGCTGCATTTCCACTGGTAGATGGTTGTCTCGTGTTCATTTAAAATCTTACTCATTGCCACTGTTATGTTTTGTAACTCCAAAACATAAAAACTATTGAAAGAAAAACTCTGAGCCGGAAGACGGGTGGCTTAGTTCCAGTTTGACTTTAAGAAGTGAAATGTGCACATATGACATGCTGGAATGATGACTTATGCCATTCACATACTTTTCCATATAACCCATAATGAATTATTTAAACAAGCAAAGACTGCTTGATCAAACAATATATTTACAATCTTACTCCAATATTGCTGAATTTTTAAATACACAACACAGATGAGTGTTGTGTGTTTCTGAGATCCTCTTTTGTCTTCAATGTTCAATTTGAAACACGCTTAGAAAGCACTGAGCACTTTCGAGAGGGATACACTGTGTCAGCAATACTGCCAGACCTTGTTATGTGGTTGGTGACACTGAGGGCCCTCTACCATCAGAGCCCTCCTTCACATTGATGTAGTCCTTCCTATTCCTCCGCCTAACCAAAAGAGATGCAGGACAACGAGTAATTTTTGTATTGTTGATCCTTTAGAGAATGTAGAACATCAATTGTAGACCAAGGAAAGAGATTATAATAGGAGAAAATGGGTTGTATATGTGGTGTAGTTCATGAGAGTGAGTGTGTGTGTGTTTTGGCACCAGCACATTTAAAAGTGAATGGGTGAGAGCAGGAAGTCACATTGATGATTCTGGTCTAGAGATCACTTTGATATTTGATGCATCTAATTAAGCCACAATTTTTAGAGTGTGCTTAATGTGCAAATATTCTTACTTCTGGCAAACATTACTCAAGCTCTTCTTATGGCAGCCAATGGTGGATTTTATTAATACCGCCCTCCCCCTGCATCATGCATTCCAGGAACAGAATGCATCATGCATCCTGGACTTACTATCTTGCTAAATGAATCATGGAGATTTCTGCCCCTCGCTACAGTTCTAATTGTGTACTGCCCCTGTCAGCCAAGCATGAGATGGTAGCTGCGTTATACTGGGTGAGATCCCACCACGAACCATGGGTACCCTCTTTTCACTTGGATGTAAGCTTCCCTAATTTAGCATCAAATGTTGTTTTCAGCAGTTTCAGGTCAAAAACATTGGTGCGACAATTCTATATGTTTCTATGATAATATAAAATATTTGGGAAGACTGAGTTGTATGATTTACACAGCACCAAGTTAAAGCAGAAAAAAAAGGTGAAAATAAATACACGAGATTCTGCAGATGCAGGAAATCCAGAGCAATGCGCACAAAATGCTGGAGGAACTCAGCAGGTCAGGCAGCATCTATGAAAACGAATGAACAGTCAACTTTTTTGGCTGAGATCTTTCATCAGCAGTGGTTAAGGATCTTGGTCCAAAAAGTTGATTGTGTATTCATTTTCATAGAGGGTAAAAATTATATTTTTTGGAATGAAAGTCTGAAGAATATAAAAAAGTAGATAAAACTAATGAATGTAAAAAGTTCCACTGTTTTGATATCCTTGAGGTTCTCAAAAAGAATGTAGCTCAGTAAGAGGCAGTGGGAAATTAGTTGATTTTGGTGGGAGTGTTGAGAGGAGTAAATATTACGCAGCTTTAAAGGAATAAAATTTAGAAGAGGTTTTTCAAATATCCCATCTCTGGTAAGGGTGAATTGTTTGACTTTATATCAGAAATAAAGGTACAATGATGAGATTATGTGCCTAATGGAAGTTGAGATGACATATCCCCCTATGTTTGATACGGACAAAAAAATACCTATTGATAAATGCAAGGACTACACAGAACTTATAAGAAATGCCACATGACAAGTAGCTTTTATTCTTTCAGTCTTTACTTGTTTCTTTTTTCAAATTTCTGGAGCACAAATGAAGAAGCCAGCAGACTGTGGCTGTAATGGTGTCTATGCTGCATTGCAGCACAATAGATTAGTGAGGATTTCTGCAAGCATACTTCAGAACAAGCTTGGCAGCAATAACCAAAACAACCCACAGCTTAAAATAAATCACACTGCGAATATTTAAGGTGTTTTAGTACATATACACCTGTGTATAAAACAGGGCTTTTCGTGAATGCCATTTCCCCATCTCCCAGGGAAATGGATTAGCCTTTATCTAGTTTAGCCTTTATCTAGTTAATTACATCTGACTACCTCTGCTCTTTGTCCACTTATGATTATTTCATGCCTCAGTGCCATGCTGTTTCTCCAATATTTTTGCTTTCCTTACAAAAGGAAACCTAAAGACTTTGAGAAAAGTAAGATTTAAAGAACTTGTGCATCCGAAAATATGGGCTGCCAATGGATTAATGTTGTCCTCTTTCCCATTTCCTGTTTATCTCTAGCTTTCGTTTCTAGAACACTCAAAACTGGAAAGCAATTAGATTTTGAAAAAAAGTAGTTTACCAAGATTTTTTTTTGCTCATCTCCATAAAGATACATCAGACAGACTTCCAACAAATGCTGACACTGAATGTATGATACCGCACCTGAGAAATTGGAAATTATTAGCACAGGAATGAAAATACACAAAAAAAAGGGATTATCAAATAAATCATTCTCTTTGGTGATGATTAATGTTTAATATCTTATGCTCTGGCAGATTATCTCCCTCAGGAGGAATCCCGTAAGTATGGCATCCATTGCAAAACAAAAGTAGGACTTTCATTTGCCTATTTTAATGAATGAACATGTTTGCAGTCCAAGATCAGACAAGGGAAGATTATTGAAAAATTATAACAATGTGTGACTATGAGAAGTTTTTAAACCTACAGAAAATTGGAGATAATAAAATATTGTTTTATAGGATGTATTTATTGGGTGATGCATTTGCCATTTCTATTCTAAAATTGTGCCTAATATACAGAAACGCACTTGTTACGAAGCCTCTAGATTGTTGAGGATATTAGTACATCCTGCTGGAGTATGGAAAGTAGCCAGATCAAGATGCCTTTCAGTAAATGATTCTGATGTTGCATCAGCACAGTTATTTTGGAGCTAAATGCTGAAGTTGCAAATGAGAACAAGTCCAATCAGTGTTATTTAAAGGGGTCACCAACTACTTTCAGAGTAGCTGCTGATTGATTTCTGCTGTCTGTTCTATAATTGTACATGTATTTGGCACTTTCCAGTACCCTTCAAGGTTGACGAAGTCTACAGGGAGTACTGTGGTGAGTATTCAAAGATTTGATCCTGTTTATAAGGCTACTGTACAATCAATTTGCTCTCATTCTTGGTGAATTTGGAGTTAGTCACCTTGGAGATCACTGAAAGAATGAGAAACGACTTGTAAAGCAGGACAAGCTGACAGGGGATTTGGCGAAGGCCACATCCACCCAATTGGGGAGTAAAATATTGTTCTGTAGGATATACAGCATTGGATTTCAGCCAGTGTAGCATACAGTACTGTATAAGATGTAAGGAATAAGAAGGTCCTTGCAAGAGTCTGCCACCTTTTGCTTTAGAACACAGGAAGACCACATCACTGTCAAGGTTATTGTGTCTGGTAGCTTCTAGGCTGGAGCTGCAGTACAACACGATTTGTAGTCCCCTCTTACATGAGGTGGTGATTGATGCTCCTCGCAGGGAGCTGACCCATATTCCATCCTTGTATGTCAGAGAGCAGATAACAGTGCAAACATGTGGTTTTACATGAATTCTATACTTTTCTGGGGTGCAGGGTGATTTTTGATCATATGTAAACCACTTAACTCAACTCTGTGCTGCATCAAAACTGAGTGGGTTTGAGTACCTGAATGTCCATCTGTGTGTGATAATTGGCTACAAACCATCCAAACACCAACAGAAGGCATGAAACCTTCATCCTATTGCAGTCTATTCCAGATATTTTGATCATTATGATAATAAAGTAACAAATGGAAAGTATTTGCTGAGTTCATGGCACTGTGGAATGCTTAAGTGGCGGGTGTGGGTTTGATTTCAACATCTAACGGAAGTTTGGGTAAAACATGGGTGTCTGTGATCCAGATGCAAACTGATGGAGAATAATAATTTGGCATGGACTAGATGGGCTGAACGGCCTGTTTCTGTGCTCTATGATTCTAAATGAAATGCAATGCATAAACAGCTTGGAGATGCATGCAGCGTGGATCTTGCTTTTACAATAAATGCATTGGAATGATCTATTGGCCCTTCTGCTGCTTGACCTGCAATGGAAGAGTCGTCAGCACAATGGGCATCAAGAGTCATGTTGGTCTGCTATCTGCTGCACTAACTCATTCTCATGAGGACACAGCACATTGCAGCAGCTGTTGTAAGCAGCTAAAGGAGGAGCTGCAGCAAATGTTGCATGGCAAAATAGTTGCAAGCATTACTCAGAATTTGGTTTCCTGATAAAATCTGAAATACTCTGATCCACTGTGTTGTAATCCATATGCAATGGTTATGAAGCAACTACTAAAAAGCTTGGATTAACCAGAACAGCATTTCATAGGTAGCTTCATTTAGTGAGAATTTTACTTGTTTTCTTTAAAAAAAAGTCTAAAATAAGGAAAAGTAAAGTTATTAGATAACTGGAAGCCCAATTCTAAGTTTATGAAAGTTTGATTTAAAGCTGGCCCTGACCACCACAGATTATATTGCTAATGTTACAATTGAGCTTTCACCTGGGCTCTTATTAGGTTGGTATGGAGCAACAGAAGGATTTAAGTCCAATAGCAACTGTACAGAAGCAGAATCAAACACAAATGAAGTTCCACTATAAATTGACAAACATTATAATTCAGTAATTTTGTACAGGTAATAGTAGGTAGATTTTGACAAGTGCAAGATTTCATTGAGACTTTCTCTATTGTTGTTCCTGGGCATGGTAGTTGCATTCTTATCATGTAATAGCAAGTGAACTGACAAACTTATGCAATTTTAAAAATTGGAAGTATTAGAAAGTTTTTATTATATTCTGTATCATGGGGAACTATCATTTTTTATGCCCTGTGTATTTTTTCATTTCTTTAAGCAAAGGCATTTTGCCAGAGTTTGCACAGCTTGAATTAATCTGATCCCTTCATATGCTACAGTGTATTTTTTTTTGCTGATTGTCAAGGTTTGGGCAGAGGAAAAGGAGCAAGGAGGACAATATTGTGGTTTATTGTGGTACAGTGGGAATTGAAAACTGACAGGCTAGTTTAAGTTATATCATACCTGCTCACTTGCCATCGCTCTGTGTAATATTTGACTCATCTTTGAAATACCGTTAGCAAGTCTATTAAAATCCAATTAAATTATAGTCTGATGCATGCATAGTTGTAATGTGCTTTTAAATGAGGATTTAAATTTTCAGTTGGACAAATGATTAGATATAAGATCAGACATTAATATTATTATTTTAAACATCCAGTACAAGGAGGAAGTGACTTTCAAATCTCCATTGCACTAAGCAGAACCTTTTCATTGTTGATGTTTCTGTGGGATTCCAGCAAATTCAATTGGAAGTCATGATAGATTTCATTTGAATTAGTATTTCAAACTGCTCCTTTGATATTCTTTGAATAGAATAATTAAATTAAAGCCTCAAGTCTCCATACACACACTATAAATTATATACACTAAAGGAGTGAAAGACACTAGCAGTGTGCCAGATGTTGAAAGATGTGAGGGAAGAGTAGTTACTATTACAAGGGAGATGGTCCTCAAAAAGCTGAAAGACCTAAGGATATTCAAGTCGCCCAGACAAGATGAACTGCACCTTGGGGTTCTGAAAGAGGAGCACTGGAGATTGTGGTGACATTAGTAGTGATATTTCAAAAATCATTGGACTCTGGCATGGTTCCAGAGGGCTGGAAAATTGCAAATGTCACTCCACTCTTTAAGAAAGGAAGAAGGCAGCAGAAAGGAAATTATAGACTTGTTAGCCTAACCCCAGTGGTTGGGGAGATGTTCGAGTCATTTATTACAGATAAGGTTATGGAGTGCTCGCTGACACAGGACAAGATAGAACAAAGTCAGCATGGTTTCCTTAAGGAAAAATGTTGACTGATGAACCTGTTGGAATTCTTTGAGGAGATTACACGTAGGATAGATAAAGGGAATGCAATGGATATTGTTTATTTGGACTTTCAGAAGGCCTTTGACAAGGTGCCACATATGAGACTGCTTACCAAGTTAAGAGCCCTTGGTACTAAAGGAAAGGTACTGGCATGTTTAGAGCATCGGCTGATTGGTAAGAGCCTGCAAGTGGGAGTAAAAGAACCCTTTTCTGGTTGGCCGCCAGTGACTAGTAGTGTTGTGCAGGGGTTGGTTTTAGGACTGCATCTTTTTATGCTGTATATCCATGATTTAGATGCTGGAATAGATGGCTTTGTTGCCATGTTTGCAGATGATATGAAGATTGGTGGAAGGGCAGGTAATGTTGAGGAAACAGGTAAGCTGCAGAAGGAGTTAGACAGATTAGGAGAATGGACAAGAAAGTGGAAAATGAAATGCAATGCTGGAAAATGCATGGTCATGCACTTTGGTCATAGAAATAGATGTACAGACTATTTTCTCAACAGGGAGAAAATCCAAAAATCTGAAATGCAAAGGGACTTGAGAGTCCTTGTGCAAAACACTCTAAAGGTTAAATTACAGGTAGAGTCAGTGGTGAAGAAGGCAAATGCAATGTTAGCATTTATTTCAAGAGCATTTATACAAGAACAAGGATGTAATGCTAAAGCTTTATTTGGCACTGGTGAGGCCGCACCTTGAGTATTGTGAACAACTTTGGGCTTCTCATCTAAGAAAAGGTGTACTGTCACTGGAGAGGGTTTAGAGGAGATTCAGAAGAATAATTTTTGGAATGAAAGGGTTATCATACGAGAAACATTTGCTGGCTCTGGGTCTGTACTCGCTGGAATTTAGAAGGATGAGGGGGAGCTCACTGAAAACTTTTGAATGTTGAAAGGTCTAGGCAGAGTAGATGTGAAAAAGGATGTTTCAAATGGTGGGGTATCTAAGAAAAGGGGGAACAGCCTCAGGATAGAGGGATGTCCATTTAAAACAGAGATGTAGAGAAATTTCTTTAGCTAGAGAGGGGTGAATTTGTGGAGTTTATTACCACAGGGAGCTGTAGATGGCAGGTCATTGGGTGCATTTAAGGCAGAATTTGATAGGTTCTTAGTTAGACACGGCATCAAAGGTTACAGAGAGAAGTCCGAAGAGCAGGGCTGAGGAGGGGGAGAAAGGATCAACCATGATTGAACGGTGGAGCAGTCTCAAAGGGCCAAATGGTCTAATTCTCCTCCTATGTCTTATGATCTCATGGTCTTATGGAATTTAGAACCATGCTTGTGCCTGTAATTGAGAGAAAGTACCATGGGAAAAAACGCATGCAAGTAGATTTTTCCTAGTATATATACGTATGTCAAAGATGTATTGCTTTAGAGCTTTAATATTAATCATGCATATTTGAATGGAAAATATTCCATGGTAAAAAGTACTTACCATAAAATTGATTAAGAATTGAATGCACTTGATCATTTGCAGGCAAGAAAGCATATTTCAGAACCATTTTGCAGTTGCTTATACACCTAAATCATTTAACCAGGGAAACCACTGAGATTCATCAGAAGAGCAAGGAAAAATCTTCTACCAAGTAGAGAGTAGTCCCTACCCTCTTAACCTCCAGCCCAATGTCGCTTTGAGAAATCTGCACTCCTCCAGTTCTAACATCTTTTGCAATCTATTTCCTTCATCATACTATTGGTATCCTTGTCTTCAGCCAAGTACATATACATCTGTCATTCTCTCACCAAATTCACTTTTCTCCTCCTTTAAGCTCTCGTCCTTTTGGTCACATGACTTAATCTCCCTGCAGAGATGGCTCTTAAGGCATAGATTAATCATTAATGTTAGAAGGGTGGAATGGATTTTAGGGGATGAAAGGCCAACTCCTGTTTCAAAGATTCTCCCTAGTTTTGACTGGGAGGAGCAATGTCACATAGAAGACTGGTATATTGGAAGAAGACTGGTTCCACACATGAGGCTACTTAACAAGATAAGAGCCCATGGAATTACAGGAAAGTTACATACGTGGATAGAGCGTTGGCTGATTGGCAGGAAACAGAGAGTGGGAATAAAGGGATCCTATTCTGGTTGGCTGCCGGTTACCAGTGGTGTTTCACAGGGATCAGTGTTGGGGCAGCTTCTTTTTACATTGTACATCAACGATTTGGATTATGGAATAGATGGCTTTGTGGCTAAGTTTGCTGATGATACGGAGATAGGTGGAGGGGGCCGGTAGTGCTGAGGAAACGGAGAGTCTGCAGAGAGACTTGGATAGATTGGAAGAATGGGCAGAGAAGTGGCAAATGAAGTACAATGTTGGAAAGTGTATGGTTATGCACTTTGGCAGAAAAAATAAACGGGCAGACTATTATTTAAATGGGGAAAGAATTCAAAGTTCTGAGATGCAACGGGACTTGGGAGTCCTCGTACAGGATTCCCTTAAAGTTAACCTCCAGATTGAGTCGGTAGTGAAGAAGGCAAATGCAATGTTGGCATTCATTTCTAGAGGAATAGAGTATAGGAGCAGGGATGTGATGTTGAGGCTCTATAAGGTGCTGGTGAGACCTCACTTGGAGTACTGTGGGCAGTTTTGGTCTCCTTATTTAAGAAAGGATGTGCTGACGTTGGAGAGGGTACAGAGAAGATTCACTAGAATGATTCCAGGAATGAGAGGGTTAACATGTGAGGAACATTTGTCCGCTCTTGGACTGTATTCCTTGGAGTTTAGAAGAATGAGGGGAGACCTCATAGAAACATTTCGAATGTTAAAAGGCATGGAGAGAGTGGATGTGGCAAAGTTGTTTCCCATGATGGGGGAGTCTAGTACGAGAGGGCATGACTTCAGGATTGAAGGGCGCCCTTTCAGAACAGAAATGCGAAGAAATTTTTTTAGTCAGAGGGCGGTGAATCTATGGAATTTGTTGCCACGGGCAGCAGTGGAGGCCAAGTCATCGGATGTATTTAAGGCAGAGATTGATAGGTATCTGAGTAGCCAGGGCATCAAAGGTTATGGTGAGAAGGCGGGGCAGTGGGACTAAATAGGATAAAATGGATCAGCTCATGATAAAATGGCGGAGCAGACTCGATGGGCTGAATGGCCTACTTCTCCTTTGTCTTATGGTCTTATGGTCTTATATTCTTCAAATGAACATCAGGGTTATTGCTGGCCAGCTGATGTTTGCTCATTAGCCCCACAAGCTGAGACTTCATATTTATTTAATAAGGTATTCTTGCCCAATTTTCTGGACTATTTTGGTGAGGTTCTCCTTCTATATTATCATGGAATAGTGAATCTGTAATATAACTTTGGATTACCTTGCTACTGCTATAAATCCAGTAAAAGGAAGGAAAGAAAAGGTACGTCGCATCCGCACTTTTTCCGGTTAGCGGACGATTTTCCTCCACGCCTCTCTGACGTAGTGGGGAACTGCATACGAGGCAAATTACAGCAGTGGTTTTCCATTGCCTTCTGCCAGGTGAGTTTCCAAAGAGATCACTAGCTCGTAACCCAGCATGGATGGAAAGCGTGCAGAGGAGCTAGCTGAATTCAGAATCGGGACCTTTCGTCCCGAAGTCTGACACTGATGCCACTACGCCACCAGCCGAGTCAAATCCAGTAAGATGACTTAAAAAAAGTTAAAGGAGACAAAATCTTCAAAAAGGGTTACTTATTTAAACATTTAACAGCAGGAAACGTGCCTCCAGGAGTGCTTAATCTACTACATGTGATGATACCAATTGCTCTACCTTCATAAGTTTTCTTGGTTATTTCTTCAAAATAAATTCTTAATCAAATTCATGGACACAGTTCCTGCAAATGTGGTTGATCTCCAATATTTCACAGGAAGGGCGGGCCACTCCAATCATTGCTATTTCTACTTTCGAAGTTGGTACTGGATCACCCTGATTTATCATTATCTTGGGACTGCTCAGCCCCCTCACTGAAGACTTGCTTGTCAAAATATCTGCACTTTGACCTCAAAACATCCACCCTCAAAATGGCCACTTTGTATCTCACAGCCCTTTTAAATCACCCCATCCCCACTTCACCAGTGTGACTGAGCTGACAAAAATTATGTGGTTGTAATTGTCTTAGTTGGGGTGTCTGCATTACTGACATGTGTACATATGGTGACATGGAATTAACTAAGGACCACAATGTTTCAAATAGACAGCTCACCATTACCTCCTTGAAAGCAATTAGAAATGGGTAATAAATGAAATTTCACTGTGAAAAATGAATATATTAAAAAAGCCTTGAAATTCTAGTACTGGACTCATAAGTCATTGCTCATAACTCACCTCCAGCCTTTTTCCTGAAATAATTGGAATGCCTGCTCCGTGTCTCCTTTCAGACTTGTGAATTTAGAACGATTGTGGAGCTTCATTGCAGCAATTGTTCAAGCTAATCTAATCTTACAAAGTTTATGTTCATACTTTTTTGTGTGCACCTCATGGAGCTGTCTGAACAAACGCAGTAACTGTTCCTGGGAGAACTTCAGTTACTGTAAATTGAACTTTTAACATTGTGACGATGTTTATGTTTGTCTTGACAGAGTATCAGCCACAGCAATAAACACTTCTACACATTCAGTTTCAAATCTTCTTCACCCAATTTTCACCCATCATTCAGCGAAGTCCCCCACAATTATGAGTGACTTGAGATACTGACTTGTAGAATCATAGATTAATACAGCACAGAAACAGGCCATTTGGCCCATCTGTTTCAAGCAGACGACAGCCTCATCCCTGCTAGTCCCTGTTCAGTCCATAATTCTCTTAGGCCCTCCCCCTCCATGTAACTTCCAAAGCCTCTTAAATGATGCAATTATTTGATGTACCCAACTCAATCACCTCCTCTGGCAGCTCATTCCAGATACTCACAACCTGAATGTTGACAATCAACACTGGCACACCTCAAGGAAGTGTGTTTAGCCCACTCCTCAACTCTTTCTATGCCTATAACAGTGTGGCAAGGCACTGTTCAAACACCATCTATAAATTTGCCAATGACACAACTGTTATTGGCAAAATTTCAGCTAGTGATAAGGAGGTGCACAGGAGTGAAACAGACAACTGGTTAAGTGGTTTTGCAGCAACAACCCTGCAGTCAACATCAGAAAGAGCAAAGAATTGATTATTGGCATCAGGAAGGTGAAATCATGGGAACACACACCAATCCTCGTCAAGGAATCAGCAGTGGAAAAGGTAGGCAGTTCCATGTTCCCAGGTGTCAACATCTCTAAAGATCTATCCTGGGCCAATCTATTAATGCAATTACAAAGAATGCACAACAGTGGCTTTCTTTCATTAGGAATTTGAAGAGACTTTGTGTGTCATAAAAGACTCCAGCAATTTCTATTGATCTACTGTGGAGAGCCTTCTAAATGGTAGCATCACCATGTGGTATGGAAGGGCCACTGCACAGGATTGGAAAAAGCCACAGACGGTTGTAATCTCAGCTAGCTCCATCAAGGGCACTAGCCTCCTTAGCATCAAGGACACCTTCAAAAGGCGATGCCTCAAAAAGTCGGCATCCATCATGGGGTGAGGCGGGGGGGGGGGGTGGGTCCTTACCTTAATTGTAAACCGTTTAAAAAGTAAATGCAGTTCCCTCTTTTCACCCATTCACTTCTCACCTTCCCTCTTCTTCCACTTTCTTTTCTTACCCTTCAACCCTTCCTTCCCACTTTCCCCTTCTTTCCCTTTTTATCATTTTCCTGATTCTTCAACGCCAACTTCGAAAAGTTTAAAAGTATATTTATTATTAAAATATGTACACAGTATATAACCCTGAGATTCATTCTCCCGCAGGCAGCCACAAAACAAAGAAACAATGGCAGACCTATTGAAAAAAGCAAAAATCAAACATCCAATGCATGAAGAAAGAACAAATCGTGCAAGCAGTAAAATGAGCAAATAGCACCTCAAAGCACAGAGTCCAGTCCCTGAAATGGCCCAGGACTGACAGCCACCACGTCAATTCAGTTTAACGGTTGTAGGCCGCAAACATAGAGACAGTTCCATGCCAAAGTGCTTGAATGAAATTGTGCAAGTAGTTTAAAAAGGCAACTGAAAACACATGCAACATGAGTTGCCGAAACCTCTTTAAAAAAACATGAGTCCACAACCACGGAGCATGTTCAGCGCTGAGGGCACTGTAGAGTCTCCTGAGGTGGGTTTTGTGTACTGTTAGAGTTCTGGTTCAGTTATACTTTATGATAAGAATTGCAATACACAGGAATTTCAAACAAGTTATTCTCATTGTCTGCTGCTAATACTATACCTCTCACCTCATGAATAATTAATATAGCTGGACACAAGAAAACCACGAGGTTACACTAGTGCTGTAGCTGTAGGCTACATTCCCGCCAATTGCCATTCAAGGAGGTCTGGGAGGTGACTGCATTGCTATGATTTCATCGGTCATCTGCTGCATGCTCTTCAATCCTTAGTTAGGGAGAATAGATCTCTATTCAATATTCTTGTTGAGATCTCACTTGGGTAGCTTCCAGCAACGTCTTCTGATCTGGCAGATGAGGCATCTTGGTGTGTTCCAGCGGGTAGCAGTGCAGATGATTAGGACAATGCAGACAAGTGTCGGAGGTGTGGACACATTATCTGAATGGGCAACAATGTGGAAAATGATATATAAGGTGGAAAAATATGAGGTTGTGCACCTTGGGGAAAAATAAGGAAGTAGAGGATATTTTTAGCGGTGAGAAATTGAAATTCACTGATGTTCAGAAGAAGCTAGGAGTGCTTAAACAAAAATCAATGAAACGTAGCACTGAGGAAAATTGGTGAGCAATCAGGAAGGCAAATGATACTGCAAAAGGATTTGACTATACAAGTCAAGACATATTATTCAAAATTTATAGAATAGAAATAGAGAATTCTAGAACCATTTAGCAAGTCAGGCATCAACTGTGAAAAGAGAAACAGTTAATGTTTTGGTTCCAAGACCTGTTGTCAGATTCAGGCATTCATTACCGTCGCTGAGAAGAAATACCTACTTACCTCAGTTTTAAATAACTGGACTCTTACCTGAGTCCCGTTGTTTGAGACTCTCACGCTAGTGAAAACATCTCAAGGATATTTTAAATTTTAATTAATTCATCCTTTGTTTGTTTGTGCTTGAAAGAATACAGAACCAATTTGTTTAATCTCTTTTGACTGGACAATCCTCTCATCTCCAGGAATTAGCCCAGTGAATCTCTTTTGGACTGCCTCACTGCTACTCTTAGGTTTGAGGACCAAAACCATGCTCAGAATGACCTGGATCTTGCTGAAGGCAAAACACTTACAAACGTGTTTAAAAAATTGTAGGAAGAATACATTCCTGTAGGAGTCCAATATTTGGATTTTCATTTTATTTAGAATCATCTGCAATAATCAGCCCTTGAACATTAGCTATGTGGCCAGCACAGTCCATTAAATTTAAATCTCAACAATTGTGCTAAATATGATGACACATTGCTGTCAATTCTCAACACTAATTCTTTCCCTTTCTTTCTGTTGGGAACACGTTTCTAGTTTGTTAGGAAGACTGGGAACTTGGTACAAATTTTCTTGTTTACTTTAAGCCTGCTGTGAATTTTGGAGCATCTACTGTTCATTTGGATGTGACATTGGGTGATAGTGAGCACTGAGTTAATGTGTCTACCCTAGTTCTATTAGGAATGTTAAAAGAAGAGTTCCACCTTATCTTAGGCAGTTTGTTCTCTGAAATATAGGGTAAGTAAAAATGGATGCTCTTGAGTTGTAGAAGCATTTTTTGGTTAGTGCTCCAGTTTGATTCCATGTTTCTTTGCTCACTATAGTGAAATGGCTGATGGACACCCAAAATCTCAGAATAGATGTTGATAAGGATGTTTATAGATATTTAAAAATTTAAATACTTTGATTCTTTCAAAGTCATAGTGAGGCAATTTGATGGTAAGATTTACATGTGAACAGTATAATATTTCATGCAAATGGTGCCACCATGCTTTATAACTTAGTTGAACTATTGCAAAGCATCAGCACCATTATGCAATTATCCAGTTATGTTCATCTTCAGGTAGTCTATCATTAACATAATAACTGGTATGTCTTGGATTGTGGGAGGAAACTGGAGTATCTGGAGGAGACCCAAGGGCACTGGTTCCATTCCTGCCACTGCCTGTAAGGAGTTTGTATGTTTCCCTGGATCTCCTCCAGATACTTCGGTTTCCTCCCATAATCCAAAGACGTACCAGTTGGTATGTTAATTGGGCATTGTAAGTGGTCCTGTGACACTGAACAGCAGATTTTTTCAAAAGTGTTGCTTCCTCAGAATTTTTTTTTGTTTATGATAGATTGCTTGAAGATGAACACAAATATATTTTCAGGCTACTTGTATCATGTAGGAATTTTGAGAAACAACAAATTAACTTTTATTGAATATAATCTGTTTAATTGCATAATGGTGCTGATGCTTTGCAATAGCTCAACTAAGTTAAAAATATTTTGTTAATGATTTTCATTTGTACTCAGTGTCTGAGGCTTCTCGCTTAAGTGTCCAACAATAATTCGCCAGCATTGATGGATTCCAGTTGCCCTGGTATCTTTTCTCCATGATGGCAATATCCTGGTGAAACCTTTCACCATGCTCGTCACTAACAGCACCAAGATTTGTAGGGAAGAAGTCTAAGTGGGAATGCAGAAAATGAATCTTTAGTGACATGTTGCATTTCATGGCATTATATGCTTGAAGCATGCTTTCAACTAGCTGCACATAGTTTGGTGCTCTGTAGATGCCAAGAAAAATTTCAACAACTTCCTTGAATGCCTTCCATGTGATTTTCTCCGGTCCCACTGGAAATTCTTCAAATTGCCTGTCATTAATGACCTCCTTGATTTGTGGACCAACAAAAATGTTTTCCTTAATCTTGGCATCAGTTATTCTGGGAAATATCAAAATCCTTCATAGAAATTTTTGTGCCTGGTGATAGCAAATTTCATCCTTACAGTCCTGAACCCAATAATTATTATTAAAACCTGTCCTGCCATGCAGCAGCTGCATCGCCTAAACATACCCAAGCATGCCTGGACAAGACAGGAAACTTTCCAGCTTACATTGTAGGCAACATTTTAATTGACTTGAATTATGAATTGAAATAATAAACATAAGTTTATTTTAAAAATGTGTGTGATGGGGAAATTTCGTGGTGATTTTCATGATCAGTAGCCCAAAATTCATAAGATATACCTAAAGGTTTTCAGGAAGCAAAATCTTTGTTGTCCAGTGTGATTAGGCTCAGGGTAAATCAGAGGTTGCTGGGCAGCGTGATGCGAAGGGCCAGAAGGGTTTACTCAATAAATGCATCTCAATACATCATACATACGTACATACATACATAGTAATTCCACATTCAAGGACAGATTTTGCATGGGACAATGTCAACTTGACAAAGGACGTGACATTTCTGTGTTAAATGGTTTGCAGCTGATGACTCCTGAAAGTTGATTTAAAGAGTGAAGCAACAGCACAAGCTGCTCCAGTACCACTAGAACTGGAATGGGTTAGATATATTATTACTGCTGTAGTGCATCTCAGGAATAATCATGGGGCACACTCAGTCAATGTAGTAATTTTGCACTAAAGGGAGCAACTAAAGACTGAGTTTCTACACACGGTGTAAAACTGCTGCAGAATTGTCCTTTGGACCACAGTCAGTAAATGAACTAGGAGAATGGAGCAGAAGAAGGAACTTGATGGAAAACTCAACAAAAGTTCTCAGCAAGAGAAATAACTTAAAATAAAATTAACATTTAATTATTTATATCATTTGAAAGTTTTTCTTTATCCATTGAACAAGCTTATGTCAATGAGAAATCCTTACAGCATCAGTGAAATGCTTGATTAGAGGACATGGTGAGATCCAGAGATTTATTATTTAATTGTTCCATGCTTCATTAGCCCTACCATTAAAGCAATGCTTTGAAATCCTACGCAAAGAGTATCCAAAGAGTACAGCCTTAAGCCCACTGTTTCAGTCTAACTGAATTCCAAAGGATAGCAGTATATTCAAAAAATCAACTCTTGATTATCAAGTTTAGATCTTGCTCTGTAAGTATCCAACTCCAAACAGTTGATAAAGCCAAAGAGTAATAAATCTACAAAGACAGAATGCTCGTTACACTGATATTAAAATGGTCCAATGAATAATCTTAGTAATTTAGAAGGCAGGAGGTATCAATAAAGACAGGTCATAGAAAAAGTGTAATTTTGTTTATGTAAATCCAAAAGAGATGAAAGGAAAACATGGAGATTAAAATAATATTTGTTTATAAAATAAGCCCAATATTGAAGTGGAATTTTCAATTATGACATTGCACAATTTGTAAAGTGAAGCACAAAAGCAATAAATGAATTTTTCTTCCAACTTGTTTTCTTCTTACTTCTGAAAACACTGAATTTTGCTTGACAGGGACAGCTTGTAGATAACACATCGAAATGAGAGGAAATTTCAGGAGTGGATTGGGTGTGTGCAGTGGCAGCAATGCAAATTGTTCTGTTCTCAATAAACTCAACAATTCCTGTAAAACTAGGCGTTCTTAGGACAAGTGAAATTTGTGTGCTTTAGCTTTGCATTTCCCAGTCCACAGCCGCTCAGAGCAATTTTAGCTCTCCTAATACGTATTCAAGCTGTCATCAGTAAAAGCTGATATCATCAGCTCTGTATCATTTAGTTCCTCACCAAGCATAATCCACTATGTCATCAGGGAAGTTAAATGGACGATTTCTCACAACCGGAGATTAAGAATATAATCTTAAAACTGGATGAAACTATTTATATAATAAAATAATAAAAGCGTAATATAAACTAGCTGCTTCCTAATGATTTTTTGTTAAAAAGAAATCATTCGTAAACCGAGAAAGCAATGTGTAGGTGGAATGTTGTTTGTTTCCAAGGAAGGAACTCATTTTAACTCTGTATCTCATTAAACTTAAATAAAAGGTCCATGGAAAAATTATTCATGTTTTTTTGCCATCATAGCCTCAATCTCACCCACTTTCTACATTTGAATAGGAACAGCCAGGTCAGAGAAGAAGGATGAAAATTAGCAAATTATATCAGGAGTTAATCAATATGTTTGAGTATATCATTGAATTTTAAAAGTTGAAAATTCAAGGAACACCTATGATGAGAGATTCATCCCCAATTTAAAACATTTTTGATTCCTCAAAGTTCAAACTTCAAAGTAAAAATTATTATCAGAGTATACACATGTCACCACACACAACCCTGAGATCCTTTTTCCTGTGGGCATACTCGGCAAATCAATAGAATAGTAACTGTAAGCAGGATCAGTGAACAAAAAATTATGTGAATGCAAATATAAATAAATAGCAATAAATAAGAAGAGCATGAAATAACAAGATAAAGAGTCCTTAAAGTGAAATCATTGGTTGTGGGGATACCAGAAATAGAATGAGTGTTGTTATCCTCTTTTTTTCAAAAGTCTGATGATTGAGGGGTAGTAATTGCTTTTGAACCTGGTGAGATGAACCCTGAGGTACTTGTACCATCTTTCTGATTGCAGCAGCAAGAAAAGAGCATGGCCTGGGTGATGAGGATCTTCAATGCTGCTTTCCTACCACAATGATTCACGCAGATGTCCTCAATGTTTGGGAGGACTTTACCCATGAGGTACTAGGCCGAATCCACTACCTTTTATAGGATTTTCCACTCAAAGTCATCGGTGTTCCTATGTCAGGCCTTAATTCCAGCCAGTCAATACAATTTCCATCACACATAGAAATTTGTCAAGGTTTTGTCAACCTCCACAGATTCCTAAGAAAGCAGAGGCACTGTTGTGCTTTCTTTGTGATTACATTTACATGATGGGTCCAGGACAGGTCCTCTGAGATTATGACACCCAGGAATTTAAAGTTACTGACCCTCTCCACCTCTGATCCTCCAATGAGTATTGGCTCATGGATCTCTGGTTTCCCTCTCCTGGTCTACAATAAGTTCCTTGGTCTTGCCGACACTGCGTGAGAGGTTGTTATGACACCACTCAGCCAGATTCTTCAATGCAAAGTATGATAGTTTTGAAATATCTATTTAATTTTTATGGCAACTCTTTTCTTCCCCATTGTTCTTTATGTTATGGTTTTATCCTTTGAATTTTGACGAGCGTGAACAACATCTCATTAATTTGAAATAAAGCTGGAATACCTCTGATGATTAGACAGCATCAATGGAGGAACAGAGTTTGTCATTTATGGTGCAATGAAACCCAACGGCTTAATATAACCCAATAAAACATGAGTTGCTAAAATAATGCACACAATTTAAGAACCACAACAGGAAAAGATAGCTTTTGGATCTCACTAATTGATGTTAATTGTGGAAAGTGATGCTGACTGAATTGCGAGGCTATCTTTCACATCTTTTGTCTTGGGATTACAGTTCACTTGAACTTCCTATTTTTAAATGCTGAAGAAATCAGACATTCTGTTAACTTGGTTTAGCTCATCCAGGTGAGAAAAGTATGCTGAAGGATGGCAATATTTTCTTCTACACTGATGTATTTGCTGCTCAATATTTAACCACATTTTGTTCCCCAACCATTACTTCATTTTACTTGACTTTTCAATTGTGCTGAGAACTGGTGGAAAAGCAAGGCAGGCTCCAGAATTAGGCCATTATTCTGCATTATTTAAAAGATGGAATGAACTGCCAACCAGGACATAGATTTGTGAACACAATAGATTTAAAAATTTTAAGAGCAATAATATTTTTGCAAGATATTTATTTCAAATAATGCTCACAATTCAAGAAGAAATTTTGAAGAAATAGTGTGCATGTTCCTGAAAGATCATGAACAATATGAGGCCATTTGAAATAATGTTATCAATCATCATCGTCATAACAATAATTAATGTTATCAATTAAAGAATTTTGTTGGAAACTTAAGACTATCTTAGATCTGAACAAAGTGAACTTCTTGAGTAGGAGAGGCAAGCTACCCAAGTTAAGTTCACGGCAATAAATAAGGAATGTTTTTTTAAATTGTTGATAATTTCAAATATTTATCATTTATTTAAATAAAACAACTTCTTGAAAAATGAGCAAATTATACTAAATAAGAGAAGTTAACTTTAACATCAAGTTTACTAAAAAGCCTAGCAAGGGTAAGGATCTACATAACTTTAGAATTTAAGGTGACCAAAATAATGCCAAAGAGGAAACAAAGTATGAGAATAAAATGGTAAGAGAACATTAAAGACTCGTTGAAAAGGAGACACTAAACAAATACTACTTATTTATCTTTATGGTATAATATACAAAATCATATCTTAAAAAGTGTGAAAATTGGAAGTCCAATGAGAAAAACAAATGTTGAAACACATTTCTATCACTGAACTTCTTGCATGATTAATGTACATGATATTAATGAGAGGAAATGCTAAGAAAATTGTTGGACTCAATTGGCCAAATCCTTTTCCTTTAAAAGGATGGCCAAGAGAAATGTCAATATTGGTTTTAGGTGGTACCTGATATTCCTTTTTTTTAAGAAAGAAAGATATAAAAAAAACAGAAATATATAAACCAATTAACCTTAAATTAATGTGTGCAAAATATTTTAACCACTCATGAGGGATGTAGTTTCTGAAGATCATAATATAATGAGGCACGGTCAACAAGTATTTTTGAAAGAAGGAATTGTTCATAATAAATGTAATGGATTTTAATAAGTTTATCAACAGGAGGCGTGATACAGGGGAACCAGTGGTATTCCACCTGGGACTTTTAAAAGCTTTTAATGAAGGGGTCACAAGAGAAAGCATCATGTTTTCAGTTGCCAGTGTCTCTGATCAGAATCTCAGTTGTTCAAAAAGTGAAGGAAGTCAGAATTGTGCAAGTCCTGTGAAAGATGACAACCTGGGACTTGCCAACAGATTTTGAGGGGTATGCCTGTTAGTTGTTTCATGACGGGACTCCCAAAGAATATAATGATAGGGTACAACTTTTCATAAGGACTTTGGAAAACCAAGCCTGGAGCTTCAATTTCAATTTGCATGCCTAAAGTGAGAGATACTTGTCTTTGTTCACTGTACTGGGAAAATGTTTCTCAGGCTGAGAGGCTGAGAATTAGAGGTTTGGTCACATTTTGGATTTAATTACTTGATACTGATATGAACAGCGATCTATTCAGTTAATGTGGGCGTACTTTGTGAATTCTGTAAAAGAAAAGTACTGTGTATGCTGGAAATTTGAGTCAAGAATGAGAAATGCTAAAGATGTGTAAGAACTCCAATGAACCACACTCTTGGGACATTGTTGATGTCAGACCAGGAAGTTTGCCAGTTTGGATGTTATTACACCTTATTGTATTTTTAATTCACATTTATTAGATGTTGTGCACTAAAATAATGCAGTTCTAAATAATCTCAGTAAGTATGAAGGGAGTGTGGAAGACAAGGCCCTGATCAGTTTGAAGCAAGCATAAGGATGTGGGACCCTGGTGAGTTGAATGGGAGTGTGGGATCCGGGTTTTCCTGGTGAGCTGGAAGTGATTGTAGGAGCAGGGACTGGCATCAGATGAAAGAATGGGAAGCGGGACCCTATGAGTGGGAAGTGATTACAAGAACTGAGACCCTGGTGAATTGGCAGGGTGGGAGTCAAGGCAGTAAGTGCAATGATAAATTTGCTAAACAAGGAAGCAGCCTCATATCAACACATGGTCTGTTTTTGTTGCAGTTTTATTTTGGATTTGGTTGTTGATACTTTTTTGTACAAATTAACTAATGTTCCAGAAAGTGCTACAATATTACAATGAAGGATGGTGCAGGCACTAAGTGAGCAAGGAACATTAAAAAGTGGGAAACAAAACTTCACACTTTATTTTAAATTGCAAACTTTAATTAGTGTGAAACTCAATTAGCTGCTAATATATTTAAATAGGATCTTTCTTCCCAGTAATACTTCAGAAATTATTTATTTACAGATTTAAGGAATGCAAAACAGAAGGATTCAGAATCAGAATCAGAATTAGGTGATGAAGGTACTTAATGATGGATGCCACCTCTCTGAGGCATCGTTTTCTGATGGTGTCCTTGATTCTGAGGAGGCTAGTGCCCCTGATGGATCCGGCAGAGTTTGTAACCTTCTGAGCCTTTTTCGATAGTGTGCATTGGCCCCTTGATGCACCTTCAATTACTCCAAGAGACTGGAAGTAGGGTAAATACTGAAAAGCTTTTATTCGCAGTAAAATGTGACCTCCATGCTGAGTATCTGCCCCTGGACTGAGGAGAAAGAGCAATGGCGCAATGGCCTTTATTCAGGGTCTGTGGGAGGAGTCACAGGGGCAGTCAGCAGAGGGGCGTGTCCAGACAGGTAACCCAGTTACAACATATATATATGGTTTACCACATTCACCCCTCCTTTTTTTAAAAAGAGTCCCACGAGATGAAGTGACTGACAATATTTACAAGAAGTATATTTACAGGTTAAGTCTATCAGGCGGTCGAGTCCGTCACTGTGATCTACGTAGTACCGGCGGTGATTGCATCGGCGATGGCGGTTGTGCTGGCTCCGGCTTGACTTGAGGTGTCAGCACGTTAGGCATCGGTAATCCCTCGTGCGTGTGCGTCACACCCAGTATGGGAGTCGTGTGGTGTCTGTGTAGGGCTTGGAGTGCGCGGTGTCTGGTGGGTATATATATCGGTGGGTACGAGGTTAATAGTCACCATGGAGTGTTCAGGGTAGGGGCCCGGTGCTCCTGCGGGCGCCAGGTCGTGGATGGAGACCGTGTCCTCCCGCCCATCAGGTAAAACCACATAGGCATACTGGGGGTTCGCATGAAGTAAGTGAACCCTCTCGACCATCGGGGAGTATTTATTGCTCCTCGCATGTTTCCTGAGCAGCACTGGCCCCGGGGACGTCAGCCAAGTTGGTAGGGCGGTCCCAGTGGTCGACTTTCTGGGAAAAGAAAAGAGCCGCTCATGAGGGGTGGCATTGGTGGCTGTGCATAACAGGGAGCGGATGGAGTGGAGTGCCTCGGGAAGGACCTCCTGCCAGCGGGAGACCGGCAGTCCCTTTGACCTGAGGGCTAAGAGTGTGGCTTTCCACACTGTGCCATTCTCCTTCTCCACCTGTCCATTCCCCCGGGGATTATAGCTCGTGGTCCTACTAGTTGCAATTCCCCTAGCCAGTAGGTATTGGCGCAGCTCGTCACTCATAAACGAGGACCTTCTGTCACTGTGGATATAGCATGGGTATCCGAACAGAGTGAAGAGCTTGCGCAGGGCTTTTATAACTGACATGGTAGTGGTGTTGGGGCAGGGGATAGCGAAGGGGAACCGCGAGTACTCGTCGATAATGTTAAGAAAGTACACATTGCGGTTGGTGGAGGGAAGGGGGCCCTTAAAGTCAACACTCAGTCGTTCAAAGGGGCGGGTGGCCTTGATTAGTTGTGCCTTTTCGGGTCGGTAGAAGTGCGGTTTGCACTCTGCGCAAACTTGGCAGTCCCTGGTCATCGTCCTGATCTCCTCAAGGGAGTAAGGCAGGTTCCGGGCTTTCACGAAGTGGAAAAGCCTGGTGACCCCCGGCTGGCAAAGGTCTACATGTAGGGCATATAGCCAGCCGATCTGCGCACTGGCGCTCGTTCCCCGGGATAGGGCATTGGAGGGCTTGTTGAGCTTCCCAGGCCCGTACATGATGTCATAGTTGTAGGTGGAGAGTTCAATTCTCCACCTCAGAATTTTATCATTTTTGATTTTGCCCCGTTGTTGGTTACTAAACATGAATACGACTGAGCGCTGGTCAGTTAGCAGGGTGAACTTTTTGCCGGCGAGATAGTGGCTCCAGTGCCTAATAGCTTCTACTATGGCCTGGGCCTCTTTCTCCACTGCGGAGTGCCGAATTTCAGGGCCTTGAAGTGTACGGGAGAAGAATGCCACTGGTCTTCCCGCCTGGTTGAGAGTAGCAGCCAGTGCGAAGTCGGAGGCGTCACTCTCTACTTGGAAGGGGATGTCCATGTCCACCGCATGCATTGCTGCTTTGGCAATGTGCCCTTTTATGTGGCCGAAGGCCGCGCGGGCCTCGGCTGAGAGGGGGAATGTGGTGGACTTGACCAGGGGGTGGGCCTTGTCTGCATAGTTAGAGACCCATTGGGCGTAATATGAAAAGAAGCCCAGGCACCTTTTGTGAGCTCTGAGGGTGTTGGGAAGAGGGAGTTCCAACAGGGGGCACATACGGTCGGGGTCAGGGCCAATGACTCTGTTCTCCACGACACACCCAAAGATAGCAAATCGGGTGGTCCTGAACACACACTTGTCCTTGTTATAGGTGAGGTTGAAAGCTTTGGCCACTTGGAGAAATTTTTGGAGGTTGTTGTTGTGACCCTGCCGGTCGTGACCGCAGATGGTGACGTTATCCAGGTATGGGAATGTGGCCTTCAGTTAGCACTGGTCCACCATCTGGTCCATTGCCCTCTGGAAGACAGATACACCATTCGTGACACCAAAGGGGACGTGCAGGAATTGATAAAGCCTGCTGTCCGCCTCGAAGGCGGTGTAAGGGCGGTCCTCCCAGCGGATGGGGAGCTGATGGTAAGCGGATTTTAGGTCTATGGTCGGGTACACCTTGTACTGTGCTACCTGATTGACCATATCCGCGATGCGGGGTAGAGGGTACGCATCGAGCTGCGTGAACCTATTGATGGTCTGGCTATAGTCCACACCCATCTTATTCTTCTCCCCATTCCGAACAACGACCACCTGCGCCCTCCAAGGACTTGTGCTTGCTTCAATGACCCCCTCCCTGAGCAGCCGCTGCACCTCCGACTTAATGAAGGCTCTGTCCCCCGCGCTGTACCTCCTGCTTTTAGTTGCCACAGGTTTACAGTCAGGGGTCAGGTTGGTGAACAGCGGTGGGGGAGGGATCCTGAGGGTGGAGAGGCTGCAAGTGGTGTCGGTGGTGCGGCAGTTGGCATGGTGTTGGGTGGGATGTGTGGGTCGGTGTGTGTGTGTGGTCAGTAGCGGAGTACGTGACATATCTCTACAAAACTGGGGATTTACATCAGTGATTGGTGGGGGGGGCCCATCATACTCCATTGTCACGCTCTTCAGGTGGCTCTGGAAGTCGAGCCCCAACAGCACAGGGGCACACAGTTGAGGCATGACCAGTAATATAAAGTCTCGATATTCTGTGCCCTGCACCACTAGTGTCGCTACACAACCCCCCCAGATGTCTGTTGTATGCGACCCGGAAGCCATGGTGACCCTCTGACTTACCGGCCGTATCACGAGTCCGCAATGCTGCATCGTGTCCGGGTGGATAAAACTCTCCGTGCTGCCTGTGTCAAACAGGCAGCTTGTCCTGCACCCTTCCACCAGGATGTCCATCATTGACCTTGCGAGCTGGTGGGGAGCACTTTGGTCGAGGGTCACGGAGGCCAGGGTTGAGTTGCTGTCTTGGTCCGGCACGGTGGGGTGCCCTGTGAGCACCCGTTGGTCGGAGGCAGTGGGAGGTGGCACCGACCAAGGTGGTCGCCCCCATGTCTTGCATGTGTTGGCGGCGTGCAGGGAAGATGGCGGCAGACAAGATGGCGATCCCCATGTCTCACACACGGTGCTGCTCGATCCCGCTCGCAGTTTGGGGTTACAGACTTTGGCGAAGTGGTGCTCCTTTCCGGAGCTGGAACAGGTAGCTTCTCGGGCTGGGCATCGTTTTTGGGGGTACTTCTCAAGTCCCCAAAAGTAGCACTTCACGGACTCGCGACTGGCAGCAGCCGAGGTCGATTCACCGGCAGGTTGCGGGGTCTGCGGCGCCCACGAGGCCATCAGGGGTTCGCGTGCCTGGAGAGCCTCAGAGTTGTGCAGAGTGGCCTCCAGCGTGTTGGCCAGCTCGATCGCCGAACTTAAGGTAAGATCAGCTTTTTCTAACAGCTGCTGGCGAACGTACACTGACCTGGTCCCCGTGATGAAGTCGTCTCTCACTAGGAGCTCTGCATGCTGTCCTGCCATCAGCCCCTGGCAATCGCAGTCTCGCACGAGCGTCTGTAGTGTTTGGACAAATTCGGCACTCGACTCCCCAGGCCACTGGTGCTGTGTCGCTAATCGGTGCTGCGCATAGACGGTGTTTACCGGCCGCAGGTATTGTCCTTTGAGTGCACTCGTCGTGTCATCGTAGCTCAGCTGGTCTTTGATCATCGAGTAGACCCGTGGACTGACCCTGGAGAGTAGAACTCTGCACTTCGCTGCGGGGTTGGTCACTTTAATCTCCTCTGGGTATGACTCGAAACAAGCCAGCCAGAGTTCAAAAGCATTTCCAGCATCAGGTGTTTGCAGGTTGAAGTCTAACTTGTTGGGTCTCAGAACACGTTCCATGCTTTAAAATTACTGCGAATAAAATTGATGCACCTTCAATTACTCCAAAAGACTGGAAGTAGGATAATACTGAAAGGCTTTCATTCGCAGTAAAATGTGACCTCCATGCTGAGTGTCTGCCCCTGGACTGAGAGGAGGAGCCAAGGCCCAATCGCCTTTATTCAGGCTCTGTGGGAGGAGCCACAGGGGCAGTCAGCAGAGGTGCGTGTCCAGACAGGTAACCCAGTTACAACATATATATATATATATATGGCTTACCACAGGGGTCCCCAACCTTTTTCGAACTGCGGACTGGTTTCATATTGACAATATTCTTGCGGACCGGCTGATCGGGGGGGGGGCAGTGGAGGGGGGTAAGGGTTGCCAACCAACAAGAGTAGCAGTCAAATACGTTGGGTTTACCCCAGGAAAGACTACAATGACCATGAAGCCTTGCGTGGGTACCAGTGCGCATGCGTGATTTGCGCATGCGTGTACGTGCTGATTTTTTCTACAAATCGTTTTTGGCGATCCTGTTTGGGGGGGGGTGTTAATCACGAATGCAATATAGGTGATAAGTGGCTAATACACTCAATTTCATTTCTAAAAGGGTTTATCTAACGAATTTAATATTAAACACACAGCACATATTTTCTTCGCATGAATATAGCGTTAAGTCAATTATCAGGGGAGCTTGAAGTAAGTGTTGAACGAACTTCCAGTGGAAGTGGTAGAGGCAGGGTCGGTATTATCATTTAAAAAAAAATTGGAAAGGTATATGGACAGGAAAGGAATGGAGGGTTATTGGCTGAGTGCAGGTCGGTGGTAGTAACATTCGGCACGGACTAGAAGGGCAGAGATGGCCTGTTTCCGTGCTGTAATTGTTATATGGTTATATGAGTCAATAGCATCAGAACATTTTAAGTAACATTTGGATATTAAACACACAGCACATATTTTCCCCGTACGAACATATAAAATTATTGCAACACACCAATATTGTGGAATCAGTGGGAGTCCTGGGCTTGTTTTCCTGCAACAAGTCAGTGCCATCGAAGGGTGATGAGAGACAGCAATACTCGAAGGGGGTTCCTTATGTCCAGTCTATTCCACAATTTAGTTTTCGTTGCATTCATTGCAGAGATATGTTGGAAATGGAGGCAACGTTTTCAGTGCTTTCGTGGCTATCTCAGGATATTTAGCCTTGACTTTGATCCAGAACGCCGGCAAGATGTTATGTCAAATATGCTTTCCAGCTCGCTGTCATTTGCAAGCTCGAGGAGTTGATCTGCTTCCCACGCTGACATGGATGACACACGCGTAATGACCTCGCATGCGTAGTGGCTCAACAGTGGCCGTGACAGAGAATGAGGAAAGGTGCAGCTGACTCATATCGCCAAATCATATCGTTTCCTCGCGGCCCGGTAGCACATGCTTTGCGGCCCGGCTCTGGTCCGCGGCCCGGTGGTTGGAGACCACTGGTTTACCACACCCCTCCATACTGGACAGTGATGCAACCCGTTAGAATGCCGTCCACGGTACGTCTGGAGAGATCATGAAACATCAAGCCTCCTCAAACTCTGAATGGAATATAGCTGCTGTCCTGCTTTCTTTGTAATTACAACATGTTGGGCCCAGGATCAACCTTCAGAGATGCTGACACCCAGGAACTTGAAATTTTTCACGCTTTCCACTGCTAATCCCTTGATGAGGACTGGTGTGTGTTCCCTGACTTCCTGAAATCCACAATCAAGTCCTTGGTCTTATTGATTTTGAGGGCAAGTAGTTGTGATACCACTCAACCAGCTGATCTGTCCCACTCCTGTATGCCTCCTTGTCGCCATCTCAGATTCTGTCCACATTCATTGGCAAATTTATAGATGGTGTTTGAGCTGTGCCTAGATACACAGTTACTGGTGTAGAGAGAGTAGAACAGTAAGATTGATAACTGCCTGGTTATTCTATTTATAGTGTCTATTATTTTAGTGCTAGATTCTATCAAGGTGGAATTTTGTTTTTAATCAGCAGTAGTTAAGGTAAAGTTATACTTAGTCTATTGCAAGGTGACTTTGTGAAAGTCATGACAAGGAAAGACTAATACAAAATAAAATACCTGTTCTGGTATTTGGAAAGTATAGATTGCTGCATTACAACATACTGTTTTATGCCAATGAAAGGATGCAAATCGAATTGAAATAGATGCTTCTTTTAGCATCATTATTTATGTATGTTCTGATGTGGGTTGCCAATCAGAATGTCTGTCAGATATTCCCTTGGAGTTTTTCCAAGATAGATCCTGCACTAACTGAAGGGTCTTTGGGCATGTTTCCGTAGTGGTGATGATATCATAATGACATGCTGCTAGGAACTGACAGCTCTCTATATTCTCACCTGGTCCAATTGTAACAAAATGTTTCAAGCAGACATGATAGGTATGAAACATACAATTTATTAGTCTTAAAGGTAAATTCAAGACTCAACTTATTTAGGGGTTACAGTTATTTTTGTATAGTTCCTCAACTGTGACTTCACGTATTGCTCACACAACATGAACAATGAGTCAAAATTTGCCCTCAATATTTTTTCTCATGGCTACAAACTTAATCATAGCAATAAGTTATAAATTTAAGTTGCTAATACAGAAGAGTGGTGACATAACACTTAATTTAACAGGTAAGTCATCAGGAAACCTGATCTCACTCTGTCAGTTGTGGAATTCAGAGAATTTGCTATCATTCAAACTCAATCAGTTAACCATTTGGAGTTAAGTAATAATATAACCAGCCTGCCACATTGATTGTCAGAGCTATTTTGATCCTTGAAGATGTGCTGTAAATGAAGAATATCAATCTCACAGGTGGACTGGGTCTAAAGTGGATAATTGGTCCACTAAGACCTGCAGAGCAAACTTTATCACAGTTAGCTCTCAGCTGTTGTAAAAGTGATCATTGTCCTCCACTTTGAAATTCAGAATTAACTGATACTTTCAGCTAAGAAATTTGCAGAAAATTATTTGGTACAGCAGAATTGCCTTTTTAAATTAACATCTCTCTGCTTTGTAATAGATGTATTAATCATAATGAAGGGAAATTTGATTCTGCTGAATAGACAAGACCAGTTCTGCTGATATAAAGACCTCTGAAACAAATTGACTCCTGAAATTCCTTGACGTGGTGGAATTGGAAAGGATGTGGCAGCATCTTGAATGAGTGATTGCTGTTTAAATATACGGAGTTTCCCTTTTAAGGCAAAGGTGTTTATTTTTTCACCAAATAAGATAAGTCTTTGCTTACTACAGCCTTGTGAGGAAGAGAGAGTTTGATTATTTCTAAAGCAGAGGTAAACGATTGATAAATGAAGGGTTGAAAAGTCATTGTACCTTTCAAGATACAGTGTGAACAATCTTTATCTCACTAAATTAAAGTGCAGGTTTGAGAGACTGCAGTGACGTCAAGGGACCATTTCACTGAATGAGGCATCAAGCAGCTCTGGTAACATCAGTGGGGATTGAACGGAAAGCACTTCATTTATTGGTGCCACACCTCACATGATTGAAAACAGGTATAATAGTTTGAGTGATCTCATGTGAGGGCTATGTCATATGTAAGTTTAACCATCTTCAGAAGTTTCATCAATGTCTTTCCTTCCACTATAAAATAAGAAATGGGAAAGTTTGCTGATGATTGTGAACATGAGGAATTCTGCAGATGCTGGAAATTCAAGCAACACACATAAAAGTTGCTGGTGAATGCAGCAGGCCAGGCAGCATCTCTAGGAAGAGGTACAGTCGACGTTTCAGGCCGAGACCCTTCGTCAGGACTAACTGCAAGAAGAGCTAGTAAGAGATTTGAAAGCGGGAGGGGGAAGGGGAGATCCAAAATGATAGGAGAAGACAGGAGGGGGAGGGATGGAGCCAAGAGCTGGACAGGTGATTGGCAAACGGGATATGAGAGGATCATGGGACAGGAGGCCCAGGGAGAAGGAAAAGGGGGAGGGGGGGAAACCCAGAGGATGGGCAAGGGGTATAGTCAGAGGGACAGCGGGAGAAAAAGGAGGGAGAGAGAAAGAATGTGTGTATATAAATAAATAACGGATGGGGTACGAGGGGGAGGTGGGGCATTAGCGGAAGTTTGAGAAGTCAATATTCATGCCATCAGGTTGGAGGCTACCCAGACGGAATATAAGGTGTTGTTCCTCCAACCTGAGTGTGGCTTCATCTTTACAGTAGAGGAGGCCGTGGATAGACATATCCGAATGGGAATGGGATGTGGAATTAAAATGTGTGGCCACTGGGAGATCCTGCTTTCTCTGGCGAACAGAGCGTAGGTGTTCAGCGAAGCGATCTCCCAGTCTGCGTCGGGTCTCGCCAATATATAGAAGGCCACATCAGGAGCACCGGATGCAGTATATCACCCCAGCCGATGCACAGGTGAAGTGTCGCCTCACCTGGAAGGACTGTCTGGGGCCCTGAGTGGTGGTAAGGGAGGAAGTGTAAGGGCATGTGCAGCACTTGCTCCGCTTACAAGGATAAGTACCAGGAAGGAGATCAGTGGGGAGGGATAGGGGGGACGAATGGACAAGGGAGTTGCGTAGGGAGCAATCCCTGCGGAAAGCAGAGAGGAGGGGAGGGAAAGATGTGCTTTGTGGTGGGATCCCGTTGGAGGTGGCTGAAGTTACGGAGAATAATATGTTGGACCCGGAGGCTGGTGGGGTGGAAGGTGAGGACCAGGGGAACCCTATTCCTAGTGGGGTGGCGGGAGGATGGAGTGACAGCAGATGTGCGTGAAATGGGGGAGATGCGTTTGAGAGCAGAGTTGATGGTGGAGGAAGGGAAGCCCCTTTCTTTGAAAAAGGAGGACATCTCCCTTGTCCTGGAATGAAAAGCCTCATCCTGAGAGCAGATGCGGCAGAGACGGAGGAATTGCGAGAAGGGGATGGCATTTTTGCAAGAGACAGGGTGAGAAGAGGAATAGTCCAGATAGCTGTGAAAGTCAGTAGGCTTATAGTAGACATCAGTGGATAAGCTGTCTCCAGAGGCAAAGACAGGAAGATCTAGAAAGGGGAGGGAGGTGTCAGAAATGGACCAGGTAAACTTGAGGGTAGGGTGAAAGCTGGAGGCAAAGTTAATGAAGTCAACGAGCTCAGCATGCGTGTGGGAAGCAGCACCAATGCAGTCGTTGATGTAGCGAAGGAAAAGTGGGGGACAGATACCAGAATAGGTTTGGAACAGAGATTGTTCCACAAAGCCAACAAAAAGGCAGGCATAGCTAGGACCCATACGGGTGCCCATAGCTACACCTTTAGTTTGGAGGAAGTGGGAGGAGCCAAAGGAGAAATTATTAAGAGTAAGGACTAATTCCACTAGACGGAGCAGAGTGGTGGTAGAGGGAAACTGATTAGGTCTGGAATCCAAAAAGCGTAGAGCTTTGAGACCTTCCTGATGGGGGATGGAAGTATATAAGGACTGGACATCCATGGTGAAAATAAAGCGGTGGGGGCCAGGGAACTTAAAATCATTGAAAAGTTTAAGAGTGTGAGAAGTGTCACAAACATGGGTAGGAAGGGATTGAACAAGGGGGGATAAAACCATGTCGAGGTATGCAGAAACGAGTTCAGTGGGGCAGGAGCAAGCTGAGACAATAGGTCTGCCAGGGGAGGCAGGTTTGTGGATCTTGGGTAGGAGGTAGAAACGGGAAGTGTGAGGTGTGGGAACTATAAGGTTGGTAGCAGTGGATGGGAGATCCCCTGAGCGGATGAAGTTGGTGATGATGTGGGAGACAATGGCCTGGTGCTCCTTAGTGGGGTCACGATCGAGGGGTAAATAAGAGGAGGTATCCGCGAGTTGTCGCTGTGCCTCAGCAAGGTAGAGGTCAGTACGCCAGACTACAACAGCACCCCACTTATCGGCGGGTTTAATAGTAAGGTTAGGATTAGTGTGGAGAGAGTGGAGAGCAGAGCGTTCGGAAGGAGTAAGATTGGAATGGGAACAATTGTGAAGTTTACTTACATCTCCTGAGCAAATGAAGCACTTCATGCCTAAACGTGCCGCAACTTAGACAATGTTTTGCCATGGGTAATAAATGAGAAGTAACGTTCACATTACACATGTGGCAGTCAATGACCAACACTTACAACAAGGCAGAGACTGTCTACCCATGCACTAAATCACTGTGTCCACATCATCAATACACCAATGTCAGCAGCAACCAGACACTCATCTAGATGGGCCACATTAGACACTATGGCTTCCAAAATAGGTCAGAGTTCTTTATCCTGTGATAACTTCAGACACACCAGGGCCTTCACACCAACTCCAAGGCATAACGCAGAAATTTGAAGGAATATTATCCACTCCCTTGAATGAGTGCAGGGCCAACCATTCTCAAGAAGCTTAATAGCATCCAAAATAAAGTCCCCCTCTGGAGTGGCATAAAAATTATTAATTCCACGAACAACACACTGTAGCTGCTGTATTTACCATGCACAAAATATATTACAGTTACTTGCCAAGGCTGCTCTAACAGCACCTTCCAAATCAGGGACCTCTACTACTATGTAGAAAAGGCCATTAGGTGCATAGAGCACAGGACTGATACATTCCTTTCAAAGTCATGCCTTGAAGTATATCACTATTCCTGCCTGACGCTGGCCCTCTAGGCCTGAGTCAACGTAGAAGTAGTAGTACTATTCCTTCACTGCTGGGAGTAAATCTTGCAATGCTTTGCCCAACAGCATTGTTCCCGTACACATACTAAAATGGACTGAACTGGCTTAAGAAGTAACTCTTGGGAGGTCACGTGATGTCGTGCCATTGATCGGGCGCTTACCTGAATAACTCCTACAAAAAATTCTTTACAACCTGTTTATAAGGCTCTCATATAACCTTAATAAAAGCAATGGTTAAAAGGAAAAATCGTGGAAATCCTACTGGCGTTATCGCTGCCGGCCTTGTGCTCTCCGGAGCATCTGGAGTTGAGGGACGCGGGAGCAATGGTGATGAGGCCTGTTCGTCGGACAGTTCTCCTGAGCCTGCGGTAGGTCCGAGAACGGCGGCAGCGCGACACGGGTCGGCTCGGGTAGTGACCTCGCAGCTGCGATTCAGGAGCTGGCCGATGCAGTCCGAACTTTAACCGGTAGGATGGGCAAATTCGAGAGTCATTTATACCTTATCATGCAAGAATCTAAGGAAATGAAGCAGACTTTGGAATTTTTAAACTTGCGAACCCAGGATTTAGAAAATAATACGAAGAATGTTGTGAATAGATTACAAAGCCTGGAAAAAGAAAAAGATTCCCGGAGGACTGAGAAAGTAAAAATAATGGATAAACTGGACTCCCTTGAAAATTATAGCAGAAGAAATAATATCAAAATAGTGAGTTTAAAAGAGGGATTGGAAGGAAGAGACGCAGTAGCTTTCTTTCAAGAATGGATCCCCAAAGATCTGGGGAAAAAGTATTTTGACAAAGAATTAATTGTAGAAACGCCCCACAGGACTTTAAACCCCCTACCACCTCCGGAGCAAAGGCCACGCTCTATACTTATACACTTTTTGAAATATCAAGGTAAACTAAAAGTATTACGAGCTGCAACAATAGAGGCCAGAGAGAGAAATGGCCTACTAGAGTTTGAAGGGGGTAAGATATTCTTCTTTCCAGATATTAGTGCGGCCTTGTTAAGAAAAAGGAAAGACTTTGACTTAACAAGGAGGTTATTAAAGAATAAAGGTCTTCAATATTCTTTATTATATCCAGCAAAGCTGAGAATTACTCTGTCGGATGGAGGGAGGAAATTTTTTACTAACCCCCAGGAGGCGATAAACTTGATTCAAAAAAATATCTGAGACATAGTGATTCAAAATATTCTTCTGGAACAAGAGGCCTAGACAGATGTATCTTGGACAAAATATATGAAGAAAATTATTTGATTTTCTTTATTAGTATAGATTAATTTTGACACCATTATAATCTTGAACTTCAAATCTATATGATCTTGGATGAAGACTATTATGATTTAAAATATTGATTATGGGTGGTCTTTTTGAATTATACTACTTAGGAACTATATAGTTCATCTAATTTTGTTATAACTAGTATGAATAGTTTTGATTATATAGATGTCACCTCTTGATATGTTTAATTTTTGGTATGCTGGATATGTATTAAGTTACAGTATTTAGGGTTATATTTAGTAAGTTTCTTTGAATTCTATTCTTTATTCAGATATTTTCTATATTAATGATATTTACTGTAAATATTATAGATTATGTTAGATATTTAGTAATAACAGGTGTGGAATATAATTTATTTTTACAATAGATGTATGTACACAGGGGAGGTGGATAATTTTTTCGTCTCTTTTCTAAAAAAAAAGATTAATTATGTTATATGTTAAAGAATGTCCATCTTTAGTGCGATGTTTATCAGACCCCACAGTAAGAGGGGTTAAGGCGCCGTGGACTTGGAGCACCAGTTAGGAGGGTTTTTCTCCTTGCTTTTTCTTTTTTTTAAAATCTTTTTTCTTTTATTTTCTTTCATCTTTGGTTTCCTTTCTATTTTCTATACTCTGTTGAGAATGGCACCAAATATCTCTGAGTCACTCAAAGAAGTGGGATTAATTTATAGTTTTTTTGTGTGGGCAGGATTTATCAACCAATAAAATCTGATAATTATGAATTGAGCAATTACATTTTTTAGTCTTAATGTTAATGGGGTAAATGGACCAATAAAAAGGAAATAGGTCCTGGCATATCTTAAAAAAAAATCATATTGCTTTATTGATAGGGAAGAATTTGCCAGTGAGGGTGGAGGGTACTATCATAGATCCAGCCGGGAGATTTGTTATGGTCAATTGTCAAATATATTCAGAATCCGGGACACTTTTGAATTTATATGCCTCCAATTATGACAACGAGAAATTTATCCAAAATATTTTTTTGAAAGTTGTTCAAGGGTATGAAAATATCTTAATTGGCGGGGATTTCAATTTTTGTCTGGATCCAATTTTAAATAGATCATTTAAAAAAGTCGTTAAGGTCAGGGCAGCAAAAACCACCCTGGCCTTCATGAAGGACTTGAATATAATAGATGCTTGGAGATGGCAGTATCCAAGAGAAAGAGACTACTCTTTCTATTCAAGACAATATGATTCAGACACTAGAATTGACTTATTTCTAATATCAGCTAAATTAGAAAGTAGGAGCATTCAAACAGAATATGCCGTTAGACTACTATCGGACTATTCACCTTTAATTTTATCAATTGAAATGCCTGATAAACAAAAAACATTATATAAATGGCATTTTAATCCTTTGCTGTTGAAAAGACCAGAGTTTTGCAGTTTTATTAGAGCTCAAGTAGAATTGTTCTGTGAGACGAACTCACCCTCTACTGCCAATAATTTCTTATTATGGGACACATTGAAAGCATACTTAAGAGGACAGATAATTGGATATGTTAAGGGTATAAAGAATAAATATGTAACAGAATTAAATGAATTGGAGAAAGAAATAACACAATTAGAAAAAGATTGTCAGAATTTAACAACAGAGGAAAATTATAAAAAAATAATAAATATAAAATTAGAGTATAACACAAAACAAACCTATAGAATAGAAAAAATGATACTAAAATCAAAACAACAATATTTTGAATTAGGAGAGAGAACCCATAAAGTACTATCTTGGCAATTGAGGTTGGAAGAAATCTCCAGAACAATAAATGAGATCCAAACAGGGGAAGGTAAGACTTCATATAAGCCAAAAGAAATAAATGATACTTTTAAGCAGTTCTATTTGGAACTATATAAATCAGAATCAGTGGGTGACTCACTGAAAATTGATGATTTCTTGTCTAATTTACAACTTCCCAAATTGAGTCAACAAGATCAGGAAGAATTGAATGGCCCTTCTTCTGGAGATGAAAGTGAAAGAGCCTTGGGCTTATTACAGGCTAATAGATCACCGGGAGATGATGGTTTTCCCCCTGAATTTTATAGAGAATTTAAGGATCAATTAATGCCCATTTTTATGAGGGTTGTGACTCAGGCTGACGAGACCCATACTCTATCGGAATCCTTTTCAACAGCAGCAATTATTATGTTAATTCTTAAGAAGGATAAGGATCCACTAAAACCAGCATCTTATAGGCCTATCTCACTTTTTAATGCGGACTATAAAATAATAGCAAAGGCATTAGCTAATAGATTAGCTCGATATCTGCCAAAATTGATTAAATCTGATCAAACAGGATTTATTAAAAATAGACAATTATGTGATAATATTGGCAGACTATTGACTATATTACATTTAGCTAAGACAAAGGTGGACCTGACTGTAGCAATGGCTTTAGATGCTGAAAAGGCCTTTGATAGACTTGAATGGAATTTTTTTATTTAAAACAATGGAAAAATTTGGTCTAGGCCAAATATTCATAGATTGGATAAGAGCACCTTGCCGTCAGTCTAAGGTCAAAATAATTACGAATGGGCAGATTTCACTAGTTTTCTCTCGACATAGATCTAGTAGACAAGGTTGCCCACTATCTCCAGCTCTATTTGTTCTGGCAATAGAGCCATTGGCTGAGGCTGTTAGATGGGATCCAGACATAAAGGTGTTTAAAGTGGCCCAGAAAGAATATAAAATTAATTTATTTGCTGATGACATTTTAGTATATTTGGCTGACCCCGCCGGCTCTTTGGTAAGACTTAGGGCCTTGCTGGACAATTATGGTATAGTCTCGGGATAGAAAATAAATTGGAATAAAGGTGAAATTTTACCTTTAGGTAGAGGAGACTCTGCCCAATATCAATATGGCACTCAGCTTAGATGGGTTAAATTCAACATGAAATATCTGGGGATTAAGTTTAATCGTAATTTGGATGACCTTTATAAACTTGATTATCTCCCCTTGCTGCGGAATGTTAAGGAAGACTTACGTAGGTGGATAAACCTTTCCATCATACTGATGGGCAGGGTAAACTGCATAAAAATGAAGATAATGCCAAGACTTCAGTAATTTTTTCAGTCTTTACCTATCCCATTATCCAATAATTTTTTAAAGATTCTCAATGGACATATTCATCTATTTTTATGGCCGGGCAAAATATCTAGAATCTCCATGGAAAAATTGACCTAGGACTATAAATTGGGAGGGTTAAAATTACCAGATTTTAAAAAATATTATTTAGCTGCAGAAGCACGTTTTATTGCTTCTTTTTTTGATGAGACAGCTATTCCTTCTTGGGTTACAATTGGCTTACATATGGTGGGAGAAGAGATGGCAGAAGGATTTATATATAAATGGGACTCCAAATTAATTAAAAAGAAAACAAACAATCCCCTACTGAGACATGTCATTTATATCTGGGAAAAAAATTAAACAATTTATGGGTCTAAAAAAAGGAATATCCTCAAAGACGCCTCTATCTCAGAACAGATTAATACCCGTGACTTTGGGTAATAACTTTCTAGTCACTTGGTATCAACACTGTATCAGGAGCATTGAAGATTGTTATAATCAGCAGAAGCAATTTATGTCTTTTGAGGAACTTAAAAATAAATATAATTTATCTAATAACACATTGTTCTGCAATCTACAATTATGATCTTTTTTGAGGGACTGTTTGGGTCTATCGCTGGCCCTACCAAGGTGCTCAGACATGGAGATTCTAATTTGAAAGGGGAATACAACTAAATTTATTTCTAATATGTATTTTTTATTCCAGGATCAATGCCCAAAGCTTGGTATATACAGATCGAGGGAGAGATGGGAGTCGGATTTGGGCATTGTAATTGATCATCAGTTTTGGTCACATCTATGTTTGGATAGTTTTACTACTCTTATCAACTCTATATACAGAATGATACATTTTAATTTTTTACATCAGTTGTATCTCACACCTGAAAAAATACATAAAAATAAACCAGAAACTTTTGACAAATGTTTCAGGTGTGGCATAGATATTGGTACCTTTTTGCATTCCATCTGGCTATGCACGAATCTGAGATCCTTTTGGATAGATCTGGGGGAGGTACTGAGGAAGATTCTGGGGATGGATTTCCCTCTAGACCCAGAATTGTTTCTTCTGGGGAACTTAGCAGTTTTGAAAGTTAACCTCCCCAGGAATAAATCCAAATTTATTAAAATGGTGTTGTCAGTGGCCAGGAAATGCATAGCGGTAACATGGAAATCTGATTCCCTTGTACATATTGATTGTTGGAATAAAGAAATGCAAAGTTGTATACCCTTTGAGAAGATTACTTATACCCTTAGGAATTGGTGCACTACGTTCATTGAGATTTGGCATGCATATTTGGATTACTTAAATGCCCAGATTATTTAATTTATTTATTTTAATTTTTAAAAAGTAATATATCCCTTATTATAAGCTAATTTCTTTAATTTGTATTTTAAACTGACTCTGAGAGCTGGATGCCTACTCTTCTTTTTCTTTTTCTTTTCTCTTTTTTACTTCTCTCCTTTCTTTCCTCTGTCTTTTATTTTTTTCTCCCTCCTTTTTTCTAAATGTGGGGAGATGGTGTTGGGATAGGTGTTCCTTTTTTTTCTCTCAGATTTATTAATGTATTTGAATTATTTTTTTCAATATATATTTGTTGTATTAATTGAGTCCTTATATTTCTTCTTTAAAAAATTAAATAAAATATATATAAAAAAGAAGTAACTCTTCGCTTTTCTCAAGGGTAATTAGAGAGAGGTGCTGAAAGTCATTCTCACCAGCAACATTCACTTCCTGTAATAGAACAGGAAACAAGATGCCATTTAAACTAATGCTTAGATTAGATTAGATTATGAGGACATGCAGTCCTCTGTTATTGTCATTTAGTAATGCATGCATTAAGAAATGATACAATGTTCCTCCAGTATGATATCACAGAAACACAAGACAAACCAAGACTAAAAAAAACTGACAAAAACCACATAATTATAACATATAGTTACAGCAGTGCAAAGCAATACCGTAATTTGATCTGAGATGGAGAAATGTGCAAGTGTAAAAATTGTTTTAAGTAAATTGCCAGCCAGTTGAACTCGGCTTCCAATATTTGTCAGAATTTGGGCAAGAAGATTGTTCTTTGTGTGATCAGTTGAGAACTAGCCAATGGTTAATGTGGTTAACTGTGGGCATAACACTCCCAGGCAATTTGAGTTCTCAAACTCAGTTTAAGCCGGGCTAGGTAGAAATAAACGGTGACAGCTAAATAGTGCACATTGTCCCCATTGAATTGAGATTTTAAATTGGCCTTTAAATGGATGAAGTCTCAAACTCTTACACATACCTGAGTACCGTTAAGTTAACAAACAGGAAATCAGGCTACTGACTTGCATCTGGCTCCCGTTCACATGCTGCCAAGATATTGCAGAGCTAAGCTGCAGGCGAACTCCTGCAAAAATACCCCAGCAGAGAGACACTGGTCAAATGATAAAAGTCATAAGGCAGTTTAAGATACTTTTCTGTCAAGCAAACTTGGCTTCTTCTATTTGAACTTCTACCAGCCATGCCACTGACTGGCCTGTGTCCATCCCCGTGCTTGTGCTTGGCAGGATTCTACCCTTCACAGCCAGGTTAATTGAGACTTTTTCAGTGGCATGTTAGTAAGCACAACTGTTAAAATCATTGGAGAGATAAGCAAATGCAAATTTTTGAATCTGGAGCAAAAAAAAGCAAACAGCTGGAAGAATTTAGCAGATCAGGCAGTACCTGTGGAGGCAAGAGGGTGGTCAACATTTTGGGTTGAGACCCTACATCAGGACTAAGGGTGCAGAGGCAAGATAACCATTGTTTTCAGTTCGTGCTGTAGCTCCCAGAGAGGACAGACATTAGCAGAGCTGCTATCCCTCTCGGGGCTTAGAATTTCAATAGGTGTCAATAGGTACATTTAATGTCAGAGAAGTGTATATAATATACATGCTGAAATTCTTCATAGAACATAGAACATAGAATAGTACAGCACAGTACAGCCCCTTCTGCCCACAATGTTGTGCCGATCCTCAAATCCTGCCTCCCATATAAGCCCCCACCTTAAATTCCTCCATATACCTGTCTAGTAGTCTCTTAAACTTCACTAGTGTATCTGCCTCCACCACTGACTCAGGCAGTGCATTCCATGTGCCAACCACTCTATAAGTAAAAAACCTTCCTCTAATATGCCCCTTGAACTTCCCACCCCTTACCTTAAAGCCATGTCCTCTTGTATTGAGCAGTGGTGCCCTGGGGAAGAGGTGCTGGCTATCCACTCTATCTATTCCTCTTATTATCTTGTACACCTCTATCATGTCTCCTCTCATCCTCCTTCTCTCCAAAGAGTAAAGCCCTAGCTCCCTTAGTCTCTGATCATAATGCATACTCTCTAAACCAGGCAGCATCCTGGTAAATCTCCTCTGTACCCTTTCCAATGCTTCCACATCCCTCCTATTGTGAGGCGACCAGAACTGGACACAGTACTCCAAGTGTGGCCTAACCAGAGTTTTATAGAGCTGCATCATTACCCCGCGACTCTTAAACACTATCCCTCGACTTAAGAAAGTTAACACTCCATAAGCTTTCTTAACTACCCTATCCATCTGTGAGGCAACCTTCAGGGATCTCTGGACATGTACCCCGAGATCCCTCTGCTCCTCCACACTACCAAGTATCCTGCCATTTACTTTATACTCTGCCTTGGAGTTTGTCCTTCCAAAGTGTACCACCTCACACTTCTCTGGGTTGAACTCCATCTGTCACTTCTCAGCCCACTTCTGCATCCTATCAATGTCTCTCTGCAATCTTTGACAATCCTCTACACTATCTACAACACCACCAAGCTTTGTGTCATCTGCAAACTTGCCAACCCACCCTTCTACCCCCCACATCCAGGTCATTAATAAAAATCACAAAAAGTAGAGGTCCCAGAACAGATCCTTGTGGGACACCACTAGTCACAACCCTCCAATCTGAATGTACTCCCTTCACCACCACCCTCTGCCTTCTGCAGGCAAGCCAATTCTGAATCCACCTAGTCAAACTTCCCTGGATCCCATGCCTTCTGACTTTCTGAATAAGCCTACCGTGTGGAACCTTGTCAACTGCCTTACTAAAATCCATATAGATCACATCCACTGCACTACCCTCATCTATATGCCTGGTCACCTCCCCAAAGAACTCAATCAGGCTTGTTAGACACGATTTGCCCTTCACAAAGCCATGCTGACTGTCCCTGATCAGACCATGATTCTCTAAATGCCCATAGATCCTATTTCTAAGAATCTTTTCCAACAGCTTTCCCACCACAGACATAAGGCTTATCTTCGCAAACATCCACAAAAACAGAGGAGTACCCCAACGAATGAATGACAGTTAAAACATTAGAACCCCAAAGACCTCCCAGCTCCCCCCTCTCATGCAAAAACAGCAGCAAAGCAATGATGCCCCCTGACCCCCATCAGCAAAAAACCATCAACACCCTCCACCGAGCACTCAAGCATGCAGCAAACATCAATAAAGACACAGACTTGCAGTACCCCAAAAACTGCTTGTTCAACCGATAATTCAACATACTACAGGCTCTCTCTCCCTCCCGAATAAGGGAAAAAGAGGTTCCCATTTCACAGCAAGAGAGGAGAGATAGCAAACAACTCGTTGATTTACGATGTTAAAAGTCTGTTGCATTGCTTTGCGCCCAGAGAGTCGGCAGTGAAAAAGCGCAGCTCTCTGGACACACAATCCCTGGCAGTTAACCCACTGCTCCCGATGTTCTGTGTTCTCCTGCGATGCTTCATTCAGGGGACACCGGCCTAGAATCAGCACGTCCCCAGAGCCCCGAAAATCCAGAACCCTGAAGGTGCGCTCACCTTCCAGGCTGCATCCTCGGCATATCAAAAAGCGGCTGGTCATGAGGCCCTGAGAGCGGTCCCGTTCCCGCAAAGAACTAAGATCAAAGTGTAACTCGGGTCAGGGTTCTCAAAAGAACCTTGAAAAGGAAAAGAGATATCAAAAATAGAAATAAAGCTGTTTCCGAAGATGCAAGCAAAGGCACCATTTAGTGCCATCTTGACTTCACTCCACCTCCAGACATCATGCCTGCAAATGTAGCAGTACCGGACAGTTTGCCAATTACTGGTTTAATATCAACAATACAACCTAAAAGTCAGTGAACTCTGACGCTTTGAGAAAGTTTTAAGTTTAAATAAAAAATACTGATAAATTGTGGTAAGAAAGATGAATGTAGTCATTCCTTACACTTCCCTGAAGTTTATTTGCAAATTGCTTAATTCTGCAGAAAAATTAGCACATGCGTAATCACCTCTTGGTGAAAAAGTATCCTATTAATAATGTTGATGCTGGCAGCATTTCCTGTCTTCAGATGGCCCATCTATCTGTATGACATCTGAAAACAGAGATAATTGGAAATGACAAGAAAACTCATTAAGTGGTTGATTTTGTATTTAACTATTTGGGATTAGCACAACTCTGTGTTGTTAAACTGTAAGGTTTTTGCCTTACTGGCCTCTATCATTGTATTATTTTGTAGTTGAATGTTATTATAAATTGCAGTTGAGTAAACAATTACCCATGTTTTGGTTCTGAATTATTGATTTCTTATAATGCTTGTAGGAAATTTATCCATCTTATAGATAAATGATGGATAAATATTCACTGCATTTACCATTGATTATCAAATGCTTTAGTGAAAATGATTAAAAATATTGCAATTTGTATCATTTCTAATGACTGCAATTGCATTTCAGGATAATATGTGTTAATCTGTAATGTGGTAGCGAATAATCTGAGATTATGATGTTGCTATATGAAATAGTCTCTGAAGTTTTCAAAAAGAAAATAGACATTAGAATCAAAATTAGGGATTTCCATTTGGGAGGGCAAAAATTGGCATTGACCTATCAGATGTTAGAACAGGTGGTCAAAAGCTTGGCCAAAAAGGTGGGCTTTAAGAAGGCCATTAAAGGAGAAATGAGAGACTGAGAGGTAGAAAAAACTCAGACTCTTTTCATTTGAAGGCATGGTAGCTGGCCCTAGAACAACTAAATTAAAAGCCCAAAATACACTGCAGAAACCTTGGCAGGTAGAAGGACTGGTAAAGCTCAAAGAAACATGGAAAGATAAAGCCATTGGGAGATTACTTTTAAAATAAGAATGAGGATTTTAAAATGGAGAAGAGATGTCGTGGATCAAACCACGGCCTCCTCTACTGTAAAGGTGAAGCCACACTCAGGTTGGAGGAACAACACCTTATATTCCGTCTGGGTAGCCTCCAACCTGATGGCATGAACATTGACTTCTCTAACTTCCGCTAATGCCCCACCTCCCCCTCGTACCCCATCCGTTATTTATTTTTATACACACATCCTTTTTCTCTCTTTTCTTTTTCTCCCTCTGTCCCTCTCACTATACCCCTTGCCCATTCTCTGGGCTCCCCCCCCCCCTTTTCTTTCTCCCTGGGCCTCCTGTCCCATGATCCTCTCATATCCCTTTTGCCAATCAACTGTCCAGCTCTTGGCTCCATCCCTCCCTCTCCTGTCTTCTCTTATCATTTCTGATCTCCCCATCCCCCTCCCACTTTCAAATCTCTTACTAGCTCTTCCTTCAGTTAGTCCTGACGAAGGGCCTCAGCCTGAAATTTCGGCTGTACCTCTTCCTAGAGATGTTGCCTGGCCTGCTGCATTCACCAGCAACTTTTATGTGTGTTGCTTGAAATTCCAGCATCTGCAGATTTCCTCATGTTTATAGACAGATATTTAATCAGTATATAAACCAAAGGTTGTGGGGAAATGGCAGGAAACAGAAAACAAGCATAAAATCAACTTCAAAGTTATTGAATGGCAAAGCAGACTTGAGGGGTTGAATAGCCAACTCTAGTTTCTATTTCTTATGGTACTTTGCTCCTGGTTTGAATTTTAGTAACAAATATACAATAGTTCTCACCGTTGATGGCAAAGGAGAAATGGGAGAGGAGTTTAAAAAATATTTAGCAATGGAGGAAAGTTTGAAGGTCATCTTTGCACTCCAAGTTAGTCTCAGAGTAATAATGAATCCCAGAAGAATGATGTTGGGCCTGGTGTGCTTTTTGTGTCCATAAACACAGCTGGTAACGAATGGTGCATTTCACAGTCCAAATCTGATTGAACTGAGAGTGAATTTCAATGCTGTACTGTGATGGTGCTGAGGTCACTGTCCGCAAAGTCCAAAACTCAAAAACTTAAATGTGGTTTTAACCCTATGATATAGATGATATCTACAGGTACACTCACTATAGAGAGGTTGTACAGTTTCTGCCTATTTTTCAAGAACTAGCTTACTTCCCTGTCCAGTTTCTCTGGTAAGATTTTGCTGCTGATACTCACTGCTTGAGTGATGGGATCCCCCCCCCCACCCCCACACCACACCAAGGAGGAGATACTTTCAGCTAACAAAGCAGTTTGGACCTAATTTATTTTTATTAATGTATGTTTTAATGTAGATAAACAGTTCTTAACACACTTTTGACACCCACAGAGGATTTCTGACTGATAAAAAGATTTATAAACTACAGAGGAACTAAATGAACTAAAAGAGTGACAGATGAACAAGTTGTCTGTTGTAGAAACTGAAGGTTGAGGAATGAATTCTATTTATTCTTTCTGTTGTTCTGCTTGTCATTCCTAACAATCCTCAATGCTTTCTGACATTCATTCTGTTTCACTACTTGTTGACATTATTTGTATGTGATTTTTTTCCAGATACCTTTGCTGTGACAAAGTAACTCACACATATGGTCTAAAAACTTCTGGGGACAGCGATCACAGATGCACAAAATTAATGTTGTGAGGTCTGACTATCTGAGTATAACACCGTATGATATAGGAGCAGAATTAGTCCATAGAGTCTGCCCGCCTTTCTATCATGGCTGATTTATCCACCTCAATCCCATTCTCCTTTCTCTTCATAACCTTTGACACCCTTATTAATCAACAACGTATCAACCTCCACTTTAAATATACCCAATGACTCGGCCTCCACAGCTATCTGTGAAAATGAACTCCACTGTTTCACCTCCCTCTGGCTAAAGAAATTTTTCCTTATCTCTGCTCTAAGGGATGTCTTTCTATTCTGAGTCTGTGCCCTTTGGTTCTAAACTTCCCCATATAGGAAACATCCTCTCCACATCCACTCTATCTAGACCTTTCAATATTTGATAGGTTTCAATGAGATCCCCACTCATTCTTCTAAACTCCTGTGAGTATAGGCCTGGAACTATCAAATGCTCCTTGTACATTAACACTTTTATTCCTAGGATCATTCTCATGAACTTCTTCTGGACCCTCTCCACTGTCAGCCTATCTTATCTTAGATAAGGGGCCCAAAGCTGCTCACAATACTCCAAGTGTGGTCTGACCAATGCTTTATAAAGCCTTAGCATTACACCCTTTATTCCTTTCTACCAAAGTGCATGACCATGCACTTCCCTACACAAATATCCTGACTATTGATTGATTAATAATTACTCTTGGCTAATGCAGACAAGAGGGATCATGGTTATTTCTTTTTGCAAACCATACATCCTAGCAGCTAGTCGCCTGGTGTGGGTCAGCAGCCCATGTTCTGTCACGTCACTGTTTGCAAAGCTGAACTTTTAACTTTAGCCTGATTGTTTACGTCAAGACTGAAGACTGGTTCTTGTTTTCAACGAGAAGCCGAGCAAGGAATATTGGTTAGAAGTTTCACTTTGTCTCCTACAACTCTGGAAAGGTTGTGTCACTATGCTGGAAAGCTGAGTTTGTCAATAAGCCTCTGGGGCCCCGAAAAGAAAATATCTATCACAGTACCACAAGCTGTATTCAGGTTGGGGAATGGAAAAGGAGGGAAGTATTCATGGAGGAGAGCAATAAGCACCAAGAAGAAACAACAAAATGAATTGAATTAGAGATTGAATTGGACAGTACAGACACTGAAAGGGAAACCCATCTCAGCAAGGCACTTTTAATGTACCTGAGTGAGCAATTGGGGTTGAAATATTTAAATGAGAAATGCAAGAGCTTCAAAGTAAGTTTATTATCAAAGTAGATATATGTGATCATGTACTACCCTGAGATTAATTTTCTTGCGGACATTCACAACCAATACAAAGAAACACAATAGCATCAATGAAAATCCGCAAACCACAAAGACAGACAAAGAACCAATGGGCAAAGGACAACAATCTGAGCAAATACAGTAAATGAAAAAAAGACAATCATCATAATAATAAATAAATAAGTAATATGGAAAACCTGACTTGTAGATTTCTTGAAAGTCAGTCCATAGGTTGTAGACCCAGTTCAGTGTTGGGGTGATAGTGGTTGAGTGAAGTTATCTGCTTTAGTTCAAGAGCTGGATGGTTGAGGGTTAATACTGATGTTGTGGGGCCTGAGGTTCCTGTAGCTCCTTTCTGATGGCAGCAGCAAGAAGACAGCGTAGCCTAGATGGTGTGGGTCATTGACGTTAGATGCTATTTTCCTGCAATGGTGCTCCTTGTAGATGTGCTCAGTCATGAGGAAGGCTTTAACATGATGGACTGGGCTTTGTTCACTGCTTTTTGTAAGCTTTTCCTTTCAATGGCATTGGTGTTTCCATACCAGGCCAAAACTATATGAGATACTCAAAGGAGCTGAAAATGCCCAGAGAGAACAGGGATAGGTCAATGTGCTATTTAACGATCAGCTGACCTGCTATCACCACATTTGAACAGTGTGGGTGCGAGAAGACATTGCTAGATGGGGAGACTGCATTTAGAGAGAGAGAGTGCCATCACCAAAAAGTTTAGCATAACGTTGGGGAAGTTAGCTATGAAGAAGATTAGCAATGTTATTCCTTAGCCAATTTGCTGAAATGATGAAGAACAAGGACAAAGGCTGGAGGAGAGAGTCAGTGAGAAGGAGCTGAATTTGATGTATATAAAACTTTAATTGATGTAACACTCCGGAAAGCAATCACACTCAATTTACAGCTGTTAATTACTCAGCTAGTTTAACATCTATACTTGTCTTGAAGTGCTAGTACAGTGCTATAAATTCTGCTTCCTTTTTAAAAAATGTACTTTATCCTTTAGGCTTTAGATCAATTATAATGACTTACCTGCTTGAGTCAATATGCACAGGAGGCATTGTGTTGCTTGTATACTTGACATGTTACAAGTGTACAAATTCCAGCTATGACATCTGTCAAGAATCAGGGTGGTACATATTGACTGCCAGGAAATGGAGATTTTATGTAGTTGCTATCCTATAAACACAGCTGTTTCATTTCAGGGTCAGCAGTATTAGGAGCAAGTGCAAAGAACATTAACTGCACAAAGTCAACCATAAATCTGCAGCTCCAGGAGATGATTTTCTGGCATCATAAATTATTCAAGTGAACAAAATACAAACCACTTACTTTCAATATGATGAATTTCTCATCCCTCCTCATTTTCTTTAAAGCAATAATAATGTAAGCAAGGCCGATTGTGGGGATTAATAGCCAGGGATGCTTTGATACAACTTGCCATGTTCTTTCACTGAAGTCCACAATGCCAAGCATTATTAGTGTCAGGAAGATGGTCTTGTCATGGTTTAGAAGGCAACTGAGAATCAATCTCCATATAAAATATGACCACTTCAAATCAAGTAGTCATGAAGTGAACTACATGGCCATAAGTGGTATATCAGAATAGACAAGAAGGGGATTATTTTTGAAGAGGCCAAAGACTGATTTAAAACATCACCTGCTTTGAGAAACAGCCCTTCATTTCATTGAATAAAGGCCTTTTAGATGAGTGGAGGTCATTTTAGTGGCTGTAATTAAAATCGAGGAATTACAGACCATTTTGATAGAAGTCTATGAGGTGCATTAATAAAGAGAATAGTCAGCATCTTTTTCCCATGGTGGGGTATCAAAAACAAAAGGACATAAGTCAAATTGAAGTGGAAGGAGTGAGGAAAATAAAGATTGATAATAGTTACAATTTTTAAAACTTTCAAGAGGTAAGTTTTTTTTTACGCAAAGAACAATTGATAAGTGGAAACACGTCTAGAGAAGGTGGTGGAATCACTTATGTACAATTACTATGTTTAAGAGGCATTTAGACATACACTTATAGTAAAGTGGCAGGGCATGGAAAGATATAGTCCTAATGCAGGAAAGTAGAGTTAATGTAGATGGGAAAAATATCCGCATGGACGTGGTGGTCTGAAAAGCTCTATGGTGTTCTGTCCTGTCTACTTCTATGATTGCTTCAGGCTTTACCATCATGTGATTTTTTTTTTCTAAAATATGGTTCTTGAGAAGTTTTAGATTCAGCCATGCTCTCGCGGATTATTGTTCAGCTACTCCTTCAATAGAAGGTGATCAGCTTCATTGAATCATCTCTGTCCCACTGCCAAAGCATCAAATCAAATTGCTTAACTGCTCAGAAACTGATGGGAACATAGTCACATCTTAATACTGCTTAGAGCCATACAAAGGGAAGTACTGCGAAAGATTCCGTGTCAAGAATTCTAAAGTGAATGTAAAGATTAAAGAAAATAATATTTTTCCAAATCTTTGCATGCATATAACTTGTAAAGATAGGGGTCAGATACATGCAATTTAAGGTGATTTTCACAAAGATTATGAGATTGAACATACAGTATTTTAGGATATTTTACAATATTAAAGGTACATAAAAAAACAAATTGTTGCAGCTATTGAATGACTGATATGACAGCCATTAATAGTCTCCTTACAAAACGTAAGCTATGACAAACTTAATTATATTTTATTTAATTTTTAAAGAAGAAATATAAGGACTCAATTAATACAACAATTAATACATATTGAAAAAAATAATTCAAATACATTAATAAGTCCGAGAGAAAAAAAAGAACACTTATCCCAACACCCAACAAAATCCCAACATTTTGATCCTACATCCAGCACCCAGTCCATAGTGGTCCATATCAAACAATTCCAATGCTCATCTGGACTACATCCAGCACCCAGTCCATAGTGGTCCATATCAAACAATTCCAATGCTCATCTGGACTACATCCAGCACCCAGTCCATAGTGGTCCATATCAAACAATTCCAATGCTCATCTGGACTACATCCAGCACCCAGACCATAGTGGTCCATATCAAGCAATTCCAATGCTCATCTGGACTACATCCAGCACCCAGTCCATAGTGGTCCATATCAAGCAATTCCAATGCTCATCTGGACACTTCTTAAATACTGTTTGCAACCCAGCTTTGACCATTCTCCCAGGCAGATCAATCTCTGGGTAAGGAAGATTTCCTCATATGCCCTGTAAACCCTAAAGTTGCTGATGAAAAAGTAGATTGATTTAGTGGTGATTAGCTGGATTGGATTGGATTTGCTCTCCTGTTTGAGAATAGGCTCTCCCTGAGTAATTTTTCAAATTCTTAGCTGAGATATCAATGCTGTAATGTTACTTTTAATACTGGCATACAGGGCCAGGTCATCATTGAGGATAGAGATATTCCTGAAGTTTCCTCTACTATACTTTCACAACTAGATATAGTAGGATTGCTGTGCTACTTCCTGATTGATCATTCTGCCAATGGCTTGCTGCAGCATGCATGTAATCCAGTGTTGCTACAATACCAACAGGTATTTTAAACCAATGACCTTTGAGTTCCTATCATCCAGAAACAAAAATGTAACAGGATTGATCCTGTTGCGCTAAAAAGGAAAGTTAAACATAATAAGGAGAGGGTTTATAGTGTTGTCAGAATCAGAAGAAACATTAAGTTAAGGATTGGGAATATTTCAGAAGTCAGTAAAAGACTATCAAGACATTGAAAAGGAAAGGGAAAGTAGGATATGATGGTGATCTAGCAACAAGTATAAAAGTGGACTGTAAAAAACTTAAATATATATGTGAAATGGAAAAGAATAGCATGCTCTTGTTTGAAATTGACATTCAGGAATAAGGAAATGGTAGAGAAATTAAACAAGTATTTTCTGTTTGCTTGAGAGATGGATAAACAGGAAGGCTCTTTGAGTTATTGAAACTAAACAAAGCATCGTGGATTGTAGCAATGGTAAGGAGGACCTTCCATGGGAAATACTCTCAGTGGCCACTTTATTAGATATACAGTATCTGTACACCTTATTCAGGCAGACATGGTCACGAGATTCAGTTGTTGTTCAAACCAAACATCAGAATGGGAAAGAAATGTAATCCAAGTGATTTTGATGGTGGAATAATTGTTTAAGCCCCACAGGGTGGTTTAATATCTCAGAATCTATGAAACTCCAGGGATTTTCACGCTCAATTGTCTCTAGAGCTTACTGAGAATGGTGTGAAAAACAAAAAAAAAATCAAGTGAGTAGCAGTTCTGTGGACCTTGTTAGTGAGAGAGGTCAGAAAATAGCTGGACTAGTTCAAGCTGACAGAAGGTCAAATAACCACGCATTATGACAGTGGTGTACAGAAGAGTAACTCTGAATGTGTAACATGTCAAACTTTGAAGTGGATGGGCTATAGCAGCAGAAGACCACACCTGGTTCCACTCTTGTACAGAATAAAGTAACCACTGAGTCTATGTAGGCTAAGTGAATGGATGAGGACATGATAGATGGAAATTAATATATATATAATATAACAAGGGTTCTCAACCTGGGGTCCACAGGTATTGGTCCATGGCATAAGATTGGGAACCCCTGTAATATGATATAATGTAGAAAAATGTGAGGTCATGCACTTTTTGGGTAAAATGAGAAAGGCAGAGTACTCTTTTTAATTTTGAGAGATGGAATGAGGTTGAACGGATTCTGCATATTTTTCAAGTTTAATCACTGAAATTAAATGTGCAGGTGAAGTAAGCAATTAGGAAGGCAAATTGTCTTTCTTTCAAGAATATCTGAGTACAAGAATAAAGATGTCTTACTGCAATTACGAGTTTCAAAGTGCCCCTAATGTATACCTTTCACTGAACAGAGTGATTGATGGGAGTCACACTGATGAGACACAGGTCTTCTGAGTTCGGCTATCCTGGAATATCATGAACTTTTTCCCATAGTTGGTAATCCTGTGTTGACTATGTAACCATTTGGTATATTAGTCACTTGAAATTGGCATCATTAGGAGTAATCTAATATGTTCATACATATCTTTTTTTATGAATGGTGAAGAATACTGTAGGTGATTGGATTGATCAGACCCAACTATTCGCGTGTACAGAAGTGGTAATAAGCATACAAGCACAACAAGGTAAATTAAGCCTAATATAATAATAGACAGCACAAATAAACCACACAAAGCACTGCATATCAAGTCGCAGAGATGCCCGGGCTCATGATTCTTAGTCACTTCTCTGGCTGTCGTCACTATTGGGGGTATTCTGATTCCCAGCTCGTGAAACCACCAGTGGGTCTTGGGCACTGATCATGATCACGGTCCCAGCTGAAGTCCAAAGAAAATTCAAGAAACAGCCCAATAGATCCACAAGTTTCACCACTGCAGTCACTGAGAGACAAAGCCTTTGATCTTTTGTTCTCATGCCGTCAACACAGCCTGTGCTTTTCTCAGACTGAGCAGCCTGCACATAAAAGGCAAGATTGCATTCAGCTATCAGATATTTAATTAAATTCAATCACACGGTTCCCAGAACTATTGCAGTACATGAATGAATTTCTAGTTTTAACTTCTGATAAGTATGTACTATTAATTTCTTTGAATTACTAATGTTAGCCCCACAATCTTGACATTACAATATCAAGCTGAATCTTAAATGAAGACACAGAAGACTGCTGTTGCTGAAGCAAAAACGTGAGAAAATCAATATGTCAATCAGCATTGATGGATAGATGGAAATTACTGATGTTTGGGTTCAAAACCGTTCATCAACTCCAGTCCAGTTTCATTTCCTTCTCTGTGGTCATATTCCAATGAGAGATCATTGTGTAAATTCTCCTTGACACTTGTGCTGTTTTAATTCAGTCATGGGACACCAGTGTTGATAACATGGCCAATATTTATTGCCTGCCTCTAATTTCTCTTGACATGCTACCTTTTTGAACTTGTTTCAGCAGCATTAGAAAGTAACAGTGTAAGAGGCAGATGTATGAGTAGGCCAATTGATCTCTGATGCCTGCCCTGCCGTTCATATGGATGTCACTGCATCTCAGCACTTCTTTGTGCAAACCTCATACAACCAATTCCCATTACAAAAGTTTGACCTATCTTTTAATATGCTCAGCAACTGAGCCTCTGCATCTATACTGGAAGAGAATTCAAAAGATTCCCTATCCTCTGGGTGAAAAATTTACTCTTCATTTCAGTTCTAAATGATTGACACCCATTTCTTCATGTCCTTGCCAAGAGGAACATTATCCTTCCTCCTCTGTCAAGCCCAATAACAATTTTGCAAATTTCAATGAGATAATTTCCTTTTCTTAACACAAGAGATTAAAAAGATCTTGTCTTTTTAATCTCTGTATGTTGGTCAAATGCAGAAATCAATTCAATCAGCCCATGACCAACCATGTCCCAGTAACAAAATAATCTATGTGGAAGCCACCTGCTTTCTCAGGACATTAAAACACTATTGCTTTAACTACATTGAGAGGAGGACAACTGGAATATGAGAAAGAAAATGTTTTAAAAACTGCAATGTTTGAAATCTGGAAATAACAATAGAAAATTACTCAGCAGTTCAGGCGGTATCATAAAAAGAGAAATGCTTAACGTTTCAGATTTGGTCAGATCTGAGAGAAATAGGAAAATCAGTTTTTAAGTAGAATCAGAGGGCTTGTCTGTGGAACCTGCCCTCTTTCTTCTGCTGGTGGGCAATCTAGCTGAAGATTTTAATACCTCTGGAAGTACTTTTCTGAGTGAACCTCGTGTGTTTAATCAGCAAAGCTTTCGCTCTTGCTAGGCTCTGGTGAAATCTTCGGAGCAGGAATAAGAATAGGCCTTGTGTCCCCGTGATCCAGATCTGCCATTCCAATATTCACCTCTGTGTCATTACATGTGTGTACATAATAAAGAACTTCACTTCCCAGTGGGCAATGCAGGTGGTTCACCCGGAAATGGAAATGACATGGGTGAGCTTGTCACACGTGCTTAGGCTGGAACAAAAGCCGTTGTGCTAAGTCTGTAAATAAAATAGTTCTACCCATGCTGTTTGTCTTTACAAAGAACAAGCATAATGTGGTGTCAGAAGTTGGCGTGAAGTCCAAATATGGAGCATATATGAATACCGTGAGTGACTAAGAAAGAGCCACTAGTGACAGAGAAGCTGGCCAGTGAGGTAAAAGACCACAGCGAGGCAAGGCCGCACATTGTGTCTAGTAGTTTACCAAACAATTAAGGTGAGAGACGCCGAAAATTCTGTGATGTTCCTCCTCCGCCAGTGCAGTTCACTGGCAATTTAACAGATAACTGGAAAGACTTCAAACAGGAATTCAATATATATTTAGCAGCTTGATGAGCCAGTGGCATGGATGAAAATTTGAAAGTGTCTATCTTTCTACATATAATTGGCGAAAGTGGTTTGGGCATCTAAAACAGCTTTCAAATTGATGAGACAAATGTTATGTTGGATACTCTGATGACAAAATTTGAGGAACATTTTGTCCAAGTAAAAATGTCATGTTTGAGAGAAATAAGTTCTTTTCCTGTGACTAGAAATAGGGTGTTAGCTTTGACCAATGCTTATCTGAGCTTCTCACACTGAGCAAATGCTCTGAGTTTGGAGATTTGAGAGGCTCTCTAGTCAGAGACAAATAGTTTGTGGAATCCCCGCTAAGGTGCTCAGAGAAAGCTTGCTCCATGAAAAAGATTTGATGCTAGAAAAGGCTGTGAATATGTGCATGACAGTGGAGACCACACAAGCACAAGCTAAGGAGCTGCATAGAGCAGAAACAACAGTGCTTGCTGCGAAAACAGAGAGGCAGAACACAAGGCATTTCCCAAAGCTACAGTGAAGCAAATAGGTAGGCTCAAACAGGAAATGCAGCAAATGTGGAGGTAGGCACATCCCAAAGATGTGTCCTGCTTATGGAAAGTCCTGCAATAATTATGGGAAAAAGAATCATTTTGCAAAGTGCTGCAAAGCTGGGGCTACCAAGATAAGGTGCACACTGCTGCTGAGGAAGTGAAGGTAATCTCCGTAGATTCTCTGCGGATTGTTGTTGCTGGTAAAACAGAATGGATCATTCCAGGGACTGTGAATAAGACAGTAATTTCTTTCAAGCTTGATACTGGAGCCCAAGTGAATCTGTTATTTATGGATGATTACAAGATTCTCAAAGTAAAGAGCAATAATTACCCAGTGAAGTTAAAAGTGATGGACTATACTGGAGAAAACATTCCAGTAAAGGGGGTCTGTATAGTGAGCTTCAAGCACAAAGGGCAGCACCTAAAGACACAGACAATGGATATAGAAAATAGAGTATAGCCAATATTAGGTCTGAGTGCAAGCTCAGACTGGTGGAAAAAATTTTCGTTGTGGCTTCCCCGGCCAAAAAGGAGCATACGACTCTCATGGAAGAGTATGTAGATGTCTTTGAGAGGTTGTGATGCTTACCTGATGTAACTCGAGAACATTGTAACAGCATCCATGAGAGCTCCAGAGAGGTTATGCAAGAGAAGCTCAAGAACTCCACCTCCCATAGGCATCTGTACCAGTTACAGCAGCACGACAGTCAGGATGCCAGTGCTGAACAGAGTGACCATGATGAAGAAATTGCCAGTCTTGCTTGCTCATCATTCAGCTTTGGTTCAAAATCTGCCTCTCATTAACTTCCAGCTAAAGACTGGAAATCAAAAATACCTCCACAATCCTCGCTGAAGTTGACAAGGAAAGATGGAAAAGGAAGATGGGGAGACCACACAGACCCAAAGGTCAGAACAACAGCAATAGTTCAACACAAACCAACAGGAGCAGTTGCTGGCTGTGATACGCAGACAACAGAAGGAGCTCTGTGAATTGAGACGGAATCAGTTGGAGCTTGTGCGAAGACACTGATCACATGGTGTAGTCCAGGTCTCCATTATGAGGACATGGGGTGAATTATGGTCATACAGCAAGCACAAGAACAGAAACAAACAGATAGGATCTTGGCAGAAGGATGTGAAAGAAATAAACATATTTATCAGAGTTCTCAGAAAGAAATATTGTATCATTTCTCAATGCATGCATTACTAAATGACAATAAAAGAGGACTGTGTGTCTTCATAATCTAACACTAGTATTAACACAACAAGTGAAAACAATACACCTGTGGAGATAAATTGCAGACCAAAAATTAAATCACCTCAGAGACTGATTGAGAGATGCTGAGTGAATAGGAGAACATATTTGCTCATTACAATTGAAGTTAATGTAAATATCTGTGTTGGAAAGGATGATTGTTTCTTGCAGGTTTATGAGGACATAATATTGTGTTTGTGTTTTTCTTTAAAGGGGGAGATGTGTTAGTATGTGTGTACATAATAAAGAAATTCATTTCCCAATAGGCAATACAGGTGATTCACCCAGAACCTGAAATGACATGGGTGAGCTCATCACATGTGCTTGGGCTGGAGAAACAGCCATTTCTGTAAATCTGTAAATAAAATAGTTCTAGCATTTTTATCCATGATGCTTGTCTTTACAAAGAACAAAGTTAACACACTCAGCACTGTATTCCTTCCAAATTCCATTTCTAAAATTGAACCCAATTTATATGAATATTTTTTGAAGTAAACAGATTTACAAGTAAAATATTACCAAACTGGGAAAATTACTTTTAAGCATAAGCCCTGAGAAATAAGGATCTTTTTGCCTCTACTAATCTGAACCAGATCATAAGGATATTTAACCAATTTAGATTACATTTCCTTCCATCTATAATTTGTTATTTCAACATAAGACTTGTGTTCAGCAATCTATGTTTCTGGAATATTTTGCTTTGTGTGTTACTGTTTCTCTAGTGCAGTTATTGCATTGAGTTTTTGTTCAAAATATAAGTGCAACAAAGCAAAAGCAAAATGACTAATGAGAAGGTTCAAGTTTGATAAACAATGACTGAATGGAAAACAAGGTAATTGCATTGGTTACAAGAAAATCAATTACTTTCATTGTTTTTATAGTCACAACCATTTTTTTTTATCAAAGTAGCTTTATAAACAGTTTCACTTGAATGGCTTGGGCTGTTGATTGGATCTTTTTTCATAGCACGCTTGATTGCTCATTCCTGTGTTGTTTGAATCTTTGTTAATGCAGTTCAGAAAGGAATCTCAGCTCTTTGTCCCATGCCAATATTTCTTTTTGCTTGGAAATCACTTAAAATCACAGATCAAGTTTATTTTTTTAAACTGTAAGTTCAAGTTACATTTCATATTGAAATGATAAACAAATAGGTTATTATATCTGGGGGAAAAACATGTTGGAAACATGAGTTTAGAAAGTTTGGTTCATTAGTTAACTTAAACATTGAATACTTTTAAGTAGAACAAATTAATTAGCAGCCTATGCTTTAACCTCTGTTTGAGTAGGCAGTTACAGCATCAGTTCTGTTTATACAAGTGTAAGTATTAGAAATTGTTGTTGTTAGAAGTGGAGTACAGTATTAAATTGTGTTCCATGCTTAAAGTGGTCAGACTTTGGCGTCTTCAGTGTCATAGGTTTCCTTTTGCCTCAGTGTTCTAAACCCAAATCCTCTCAGCGCTGCTGGACTGTTGAATTGTTGAATGGTTGAACAGTGAACTGGTGTTGAATAATTGGATGGTACCAAACTTCAACTGCTGCTAGATCCTGATACATATTCCCTAATGCTTCAGGGCTCTAAGAATCTAGAAATCCCAGTATTTTGAAAGCCACATTACTTCACTCTTTTGCCCCATGCTTCTGGAACCCAAGAAGCTCCGCACTTAACTAAATCAATTTTCCTTCTTAGCTAATTACATCTTCAGAAAACTACTTTCTCTGAATTGAGTTGTTCATGATATGAGAATGAACCATTTGCTTGATATTATTGCAGGTAATTGGAATTACCTTGTGAATCCAATGATTAGCTGTAATCCATTGAATATATAGGCAATTCTGATTAATTGGAACTGAATATATTTTGGCTCATTGCAGCAGCTGCCCCCAATGAGCCCAAGTTACATGGAAATAATTAAAAAGGTAAACAAAAGACAAACTTCATTTAACTGAGTAACAAATTATGAAATACAGAACAAATGAGAACACTACCAGTGCTACTGGTGGTTCCGACATTGACAAGAAACCTGTGCGGGAGGGCTTTAAAAGTGGGAAAAGTAATTGCTCTGGGAGAGTTACATTTTCTCCACCTCGCAAGTCCAGCTCGAGTGGTATATCACAACTGAGGTCCTCCTTGTTTGCAGTGGATGGCCGTGACTTACTCTGTGCCTTATCATATAGCGCAATAGAGCTTTGACCAGCAACCAGTCTGCGTTTGTGTTTGAGTAACAAGAGCAAACTAAAGGAAGGCTGGAGCAAGCACAATGTAGGTTGAATGGACAGAGTCAGTGGTGACCTTGAGGCTTTAGCTCTTCAAGGATCAGCAAAAAGAGAAAGCAAAGAAAAGAAAAGCTCTAGGGTAAACACGAGGAATTCTGCAGATGCTGGAATCCCAAGCTGCCTGGCCTGCTGCATTCACCAGCAACTTTGATGTGTGTTGCTCTAGGGTAAGTTTTTTTTTCCCTTCCCTTCATTATATCTGCTTAGCTAGGACAGTAGAGATGTTAGGCAGGATAGTGGAATGCCCCTCTTGTGGGATCTGGGAAGGCAGGGAGCTCTCCAAGGTCTTTAATAATTACAACTGTGGGAAGTGCAACCAGCTGCAGCTTCTAAAAAACCACATTAACTGGATGAACTCCAGATCATACAAGAGGCAATAGACATATAGGGAGGTAGTTACACCCAAGGTGCAGGACACTGGAAACTGGGTTACAGTCAGGAAGGGGAAAGGGGTTAAGGAACCAATGCAGAGTACCTCTGTGGCCATCCCCCTCAACAGCAAGTATATCACTTTGGATACTAGCGAGGTGGGGGGGGAGGAGTATGGTTTGATGTAACAGAGGAAAGTCACAGTAGTCGGGTCTCTGGCACTGTGGTGATGGGGGATTCTTTAATTTGAGGAACAGACAGGAGGTTCTGTGGATGAGAACGAGATTCCCAGATGGTATGTTGCCCCCCAGGTGCCAGGCTCAGGACCTCTTGGATTGTGTCCTCAGCATTCTTAAGTGGGAGGGTGAACAGCCAGAGGTTGTGGTCCATGTAAGTACCAATGACATGGGTAGGTTGAGTGATGAGGTTCTACAGAAGGAGTTCAGGGGGTTGCATGCTAAGTTAAAGGGCAGGACCTCTGGGGTTGTGATCTCTGGATTGCTCCCTCTGCCATATGCTAATGAGGAAGATTATACAGTTTAATACATGGCTAAGGAATTGATGTATGAGGAATGGCATAAGATTTTTGGGTCACTGGGCTCTTTTCCAGGGAAGGTGGGACCTGTGCAGAAGGCTTTAACCTGAACTGGAGTTGGGGGGACTAATATCCCAGCAGGAAGGTTTCTTACTGCTGCACGGTGGGATTTAAACTAGAGTTGCAGGGGGATAGGAACCAGAGTGTCAGAACAGTTAGTGGAGAGGTTGTGGAGGCAGATGTATGGTGCGACTAGTGTCCAGAGCTGTGTGTATTTCAATGCAAGGAAATATCGTAGGAAAGGCAGATGATAGTGCTAAAGATAAGGTAGCTGGCTTACAAACAGAGGCAATGGGTAATTAGGAGAGGCTGCTGATCGGGCAAATTGCAGTCAACAGGTAAGTTGCAACGTAAAAGGTGGACGGATTCGAAAAGCGTGAATAAAGGACTGAAGGTGTTATATCTGAATGTGCACAATATATCGAATAAGATAGGTAAACTTGCAGCTCAGTTACAGATTGGCAAGAATGATGTTATAGTCATCACTGAATCATAGCTGAAAGAAGATTATGGCTGGGAGCTCAGTGTCCAAGAATACACATTATGTCGAAAGGAAAGGCAGGAAGGCAGATGGGGTGGTGTTGTTCTGTTGGTAAAGCATAAAATCGAATTGTTAGAAAGAAGTGACCTAGGGTCGGAGGGTGTTGAATCATTTGGTTAGAGCTAAGGAACTGCAAGTGTAAGAGGACCCTGATGGGAGATGTATACAGACCTCCAAACAGTAGTAAGGATGTGGCTTATAAATTACAATGGGAGATAGAAAATGCATGCCAAGAGGGCAAATGTTACAATAGTCATGGGGGATTTCAATATGCAGGTATGTTGGGAAGATCAGGTTTGTGCTGGATTCCAAGAGGGGGAATTTCTAGAATGCCTATGAGCTGGCTTTTTAGAGCAGTGCATGGTTGAGCCCACTAGGGTTTCAGCTATTCTTGACTGGGTGTTGTGCAATGAACCAGAATTGGTTGAAGAGCTTAAGGTAAAAGAACTCTAATGAGAAAGTGATCATAATATGATCAAATTCACCCAGAAATTTGAGAAGGAGAAGCTAAAGTCAGATGTATCAGTATTACAGTGGAGTAAAGGGAATTACAAAGCCACGAGAGGGGAGTTGGCCAGAGTTGATTGGAAAAGACCACTGGCAGGGATGACGGCAGAACAGCAATGGCTGGAAATTCTGGAAGCAATTTAGAAGGCACAGGATATATACATCCCATAGAGGAAGAAGTTTTCTAAAGACAGGTGGATATCGGACAGTTGGAAAACAATGCTGGTGAGTTAGTAATGGGGGACAACAAAATACAGATGAACTGAATAAGTATTTTGCATCAGTCTTCACTGTGGAAGACACTAGCAATATGGCAGAAATTCCAGGTGTCCGGGAACATGAAGTCTGTGAAGTTACCATAGCTAGAGAGAAGGTTCTTGGGAATTTGAAAGGTTTGGAGGTAGATAAGTCACCTGGACCAGATGGTGTACACCTCATAGTTCTAGGAGGGGTGGCTGAAGAGATTGTGGAGGCATTAGTAACAGTCTTAATGGTCATTCAAGAATCGCCAGATTCAGGAATAGTTCAGGAAGATTGGAAAATTGCAAATGTTACTCTATTCTTCAAGAAGGGAGAGAGGCAGAAGAAAGAAAATTATTGTGAGTGTGATGGAGAGCACTTGGTAAATGGACACCTTATGCACAGCATTCACTCACACACAAAATTTTCTTGTTGCAATGAGTGTACACACTTCAATGCCTTCCCAGGTATATTCTCATAAATAACCCACTGTCCCCCTCCCCTGCATTGCTGTGCGCATTCAGGGTCAAGCATCAAAGTTTAATTTAATTTGTTCTTTATTTGTTGTTAACAGTGGGTGTGCGATGGTGTTGAGAGTTCTGCTGTTTCATTGCTGGGGCCTAGACCGAGCGGATGACTTAGGTTGGCCTTATGGAGCCTTTCCCACCACACATGCTGGAATATTCCATTTCATTAGTAATGGAGATGTGTAAATGTGTGTATATTGTTTGAACACTGTATGTAAGGCAGATACTTCTGTTTATTTTGTAATATGATTGTAACTACATTGTGGGGTGCATCATATTCCACTTTATGTGTAGTTTTAAGTTACCTTTGTGGGTAATTAACGATGCTATGTCCTGGTGCTTAAACAAAAGGAGCCCATGACCCTCAGTAGGAGAGAGAGATAGGGACTGCCAGGAATTCACACTGGACAAGAATAAGTACAGAGTTATTATTGTGTTTTCTTATCAATATCATTTTGTAAATATTGGTAAATTTCTTTTCACTATTTTCACTCACTTTATAACTTTGATTTTTGACACACCTAATAAACACTCTTGCACAAAAGTGCTAAGTGACTCCAGTCATTTTTTTTTCCTTTGGTCGTAAACCTCACTGAGCTTGGCTGAAGCAACTTTTAATCATCCTGACCACCTGACATGAACTTACAACTCAAATTTTGTTTCAAGATTCAAGGCTCAATCTATTATTTATAACCACATGGAGCATTTGAAAGCATGCTGCGTTTCTTCCACAGTACCTGTTATGAAGGGAAAGAATATAGAATTTAGATTTCTGGGGAAGGTGCAATGCAATGTCACATGGTGATCAAGAAAATCATCAGAAGAACTTTTCTGCATTATTGACAAATAAAATGAACTGTCTGAAATATATATAAAGTCGATGTGATTTTAAAAGAAAATCAAATGTAATCTTATTTCTTATTTTTGGGGAATTGTATTCCCATGACGATTTGAAATTTCCCATTTACTTGGATAAATAAAGCTATTCAAGTGTTGTTCTTTTCTCTATAGAAAGCAGAATTTTCTCTCATTTATTTAACAGTGATACCTTGTGGATCTGATTTTTTGTTTAGTGAAGGACTGATTTGGTACTTGCACACTCATTGGCTGAAATATTATCCATTTAGAAGAAGAATAGCTGTCTGCTCTGCCAGATGTCTGTGTGGTCCATCACTCTTAATTCCCAGTACATATACCCATAGAAAAATAGGTCACGTATCCAGTGGCCTTTTTGCACAAGCCTAAAGTAATTTTAGCCTTTCAAACTCTGCTGTGAAAATCTGCAGCAAAACCTGACACCATGAGTTCTGGAAAGGGATTAGTGACCACTTCAACCAAGTGGATTTACAATATTTATGGCTCATATGTTGAGTGAGGTAAACTTGACAAAGCATTGACATGATGACCTGATTTGTTTACTCTTCAACTTTTATTGCAAGCAGTATAACTAATCTAATAGCTCCCAACTAGAATTAAATATCATCAGCACATTGATGCATCTCTCTGAAATGCTGTCAGAAGTTCCTTATCACCAGATAAGGCACCATGCTAATTTTTTTTGTTTTAATAAAATTATACTTTGTTAAACTGTACTCTTGAATATGGCAAAAAAGAGAGCTTGAAAATGTATACAATGCAGGCAGGTCTCACAGCTACTAAGATGAAAACTTGTCTTCAGTATATATTAGCCAAATGGTTTATACTTAAGAAACAGTATTAAACTTTTCTTCATACATTGTTTTTAAATAGTGACAAAATTATTACTACCCTTTAGCATTAATATGATGCACTTTCTATTTATTTCAGTGTGATAACGCTAAAGGGCTCAAAGCCTTCTTTGATGGCATCAAATTTGGACCTAAGCACTTGATGATCTTTGGTGGAGTGTGCCCTTCTATTACGTCCATCATTGCTGAATCATTGAAAGAATGGAATCTGGTACAGGTAAGACATGCCACTATTAACTAATGAAGCTATGGCACCTTGTAGATCAATTTGCCTGTCTTTAATTGCCTGTACGATATTGTCTTGCTTTTTAATTAAGTTCTCTGAGTGAACAAAAGTAAACAGCTACAAATTATACTGACCAAGAATAAAATTTTCAAAAAAGAGGAGATACTGGATGGCTGCTCTTTGTATTGCTGTACGGACAAGATGTTATTTTACGATAGATGCATAAGTTATTTAGTTTCTTTTGAAAAGATAATGGTGGTAATGTATATTAAATACATCACATTCCTCAGCTGCATAGTTCTGTAAAGTAGTTGAGTTTTATATTTGCACACAGTACACTTAAAGTGTTACAAGATACAGTGCATTATAAAAGTATTCAGCTCCCAACCCTTTGTTCAGATAAATGAGTATTAGGGCCATGGATTTTGGTCACTTTAACTGAGAATTTTCATTTGCGAATAACATCCTCCCTTTTTTCACAGTAGGATCCCCAAAAAACATGAAAAAACTAAAAATTCAAACAGTGAAATGTCATCAGTTCAAAAGTATTCATCCCCCTTTACTCAGTTCTTAGTTGAACCACCTCTGTCAACTATTATAGTGAGAAGTCTTTTTGGATAAGTCTCTATTAGCTTTGGACAATATGATGGAGCAAGATCTGCCCATTCCTCCTTGCAAAATTGCTCAAGCTGTGCCAGATTAGATTGGGAGCAGCTGTGGACAGCAGTCTTTAGGACTTGCCAGAAATGTTCGATTGGGCTAAGGTCAGGAACCTGACTGGGCCATTCAAGGACATTAATTTTCTTCATTTGAAGCCACTCCATGGTTGCTCTGACAGTGTGCTAGTTGTTGTTCTGCTGAAAGATAAACTTCCTCCTCAGTTTAAACCTTCTGGCAGAGGCTATCAGGTTTTTATCCAGGATCCCTCTGTATTTAGCAGCATTCATCTTCTCATCAATCCTGACCAGATTCCCAGTCCCTGCTGCTGAAAAGTATCCCCATAGCATGATACTACCCCCACCATACTTTAGAGTAAGGATGATGTTATCTGGCTGATGCCCAGTATTAGATTTATGCCATGTGTACTGCATAGAGTTGAGCCCAGAAAGTTCCACTTCAATCTCACCAAACCTCGAGACCTTCTTCCACATCCTTACAGTAAGTGAAGCTTTTCTTTATGGGCAATGATATGCTTTTATTTTTAGCCAGAGCTTCTTTGTTGCCACTCTTCCATAAATACCCTTTTTGTGCAAGGCTTTAGAGATTGTGGAGCCATGAACTTCATCTCCAGTTGCAGCCATTGACTTCTGCAGCTCACTCAGAGTGACTGTTGGCACCACAGTGACCTCTCTTGCAAGTGCCATTCATCTGTGCAGCCAGGTTTAGAGGGGTGGCCTGACCTAGGCCGTGTGGCTGTGGCCTCACAATGGACTGCACTGACATCCGACGTATGTTCAGTGCCTTTGACATGGTCTTGTACCCTTCTCCAGATGTGTGCTTCTCTGCTATCATTCCCCTGACTTGTCTTGAATACTCTCTGGTCTTCATTTTTGTTTGGTCTGTTGAAAATCTACCATACCATGAGACCTTACAAAGAGATGGGGGATTTATTTTTTTGTCACCCAAACAGGGACTTTCTAGTTTTGCACAGCTCAGTTTTAATGTAGGTTGCACATTTCACACTTCTGACTTCGGCCATTTTGGTGTAAGTTAAGTGCATGGTCTGCTGCTTCTCATTGTTCCGTCCTAAGGTTGCTCGGTACTTTGCGTTAAAACTGTAATGCACATACACATGACTGGAAAGATGCAGAGGGGACTGGAAATCTATTTTAGTGGATATTGTTGGGGGTGGTAGCTTTTAAGGAGTTATTTATTCCAGGTTTTTTTTTCGGGGGATCTGCCATAAATGCTGAAGCAAATTGTCCTTGATATCTACTTTGTCTATTAGTTTGAATTCAGTCTTCAAATGTGACAAGCCATTCTTAATCCATATTACTCTGCTTACAATGCTTTCTTTAAACTAGTTTTACAACGGCTTTAGTATTGTAAAATACTGACACTTCTAATTACAGTTTAATTTTAGACATTTCTTCTCCAGGGCATCTTGCATTCAAAGTTTGAGTAGTATTTCCCCTTAACTAGGTTCTTTCCATGAATACTGCAAACGTCTCTCCTTTATTGATGCATTTTTTCTCAAAAAGCCCCACACACTCTCAATATACAGTGGTATGAGGATATTTCTCATTGACTGCAGAGTTCAATGTAACAAATGATTGTACTTCATTGATAACCCAATTTGCGAACTGCCCTAGTTAAATGAGCATCCTGTGTTGATGAATATTATTTCAGCACATGATAGTAACAAGAAAGGTCGAAAAACTCACAACAGTCTTCAGCTAAGAGTGCTGCCTTCTGGCTTCTAACTATCACAGAAACCCATCTTCAGTTCAATTTACTGAGCATATCAAGAAATGCCTGAGCACACAGGATCCAGCAAATGTAATAGGATCTGACAGTATCCCCAACAAAGTGCTGAAGTCTCCTGCTCTGGAGTTAGGCTGAGTGTTTGTCATGTTTTCATATGTCTACAGCCATGACACTGGCATCTTCCTGACAGCAGAGAATTGTCCACGTGTTCTGTTCGCCAAAAGATTTCAAGTCAGTTCAAATTGTTCACTGGCAAGAGTCATGCTTCCTACAAAAAAAAAGATTAATTGTTGAGCTAATTATCTTAGTTCAAGACCATTGTTGTGGGATATTATCAGAGTGGTATTTGAGGCTGAGTGACTTTCATTCTTCATAAGGACAGAAAGGAAGCTGATTACTCATTGTTCTATGCTATTACCATCTCAGATAATTAAACCATCTCTTGTGCAGCAAGACTTCAACCGTGTTCAACCTTATTCAACCCTGTGGTCTAATGTGGCAAGTAACATCAGTGACACTCAAGCTCAGAAATGGCCATCTCCAGCAAAACAAGTTTTTGATACCATTCGACATTGCCATTATTAAATTCTACAGCAACAATGTGTTGAGGAATTGAGGTGGTTAATGTGAATATTCAGCTTTGACCACAATTGGACCAACCACTTAAATATTATATTCAGAAACTGATTATTTACGGTGGTTGACTCATTTCCCCATTCCCAGTACCCACTCACTGTTTAGAGTGCATGTTAATAGAGTGATGGAATACTCATCAACGGAGTGTAGCTTCCACAATGTTTCAAATTTGACAGTATCCAAAGGGGTCCCATTCATCACTGTAGACATTCATTTGATTCGCTGCCAGAGCGGAGTAACCGCAGCATGTCCATTCTACATGGTCCATTGCAACAGCACACCAAACATTTTTGGTACAGATTCTGAGATCTGTGCTATCTCAACGGGCAAAGAAAGCTATTGAAACATCACATCAGCTCGTGCAATTCTACCTCAGATCCACACTGTACTGAAGTGGTGGCATTTCTCTCCCTCCATTGTCACAGAGACAAAATCTTGCACTTTTATCCATGAACCAGACAATCCCAGTCACAAATGTTTCACTATTTTAGACGAAAAGATCATAAGACAAAAGAACAGAATTAGGATCGAGTCTCTGTCGCACATTCACTTATTTTCCCTGTCATACCCTTTGTCCTGCCCTCTCATAATCTTTGACACCTTTCTTTTTCAAAAACCTATTAGTCTTTACTTAAAAATACCCAAAGACTAGACAAGGCCTCCACAGCTGTCTGTGGCAATGAGTTGCATAGATTCTCCATCCTCTGTTTAAAGAAGAACCTCCTTATCTCTGTTCAAAAGGGCTTTAATTCTGAGGAGGTACCCTCTGCTCCAAAACTCTACCACTATTGGAAACATCCTCTCCACAATCACTCTATCCAGGCCTTTCAATATTGGGTTTAGAAATGTGGATCAAGTTATATATACATTTATTTTAAAAAAGGTTTCACTTGGGTAGTCCCATCCCAGTCTTATAACATTACTTAATTCATCTATTTGTCATCAGGTGAAATTCCCGAGTTAATATTCCCCGTAAAAGTAGTAATTTGGTAAAGGCATGAGTTAGTTAGTTCATTCGGATAAAATGTAACCCTTATTTTGCATCGTTTGACAACTGCTGCCTTATCAATTGTTGATCAAAATAAAAGAAGCACATCTGATTTATGCTTCCAAAATAGTTTCAATATTTGTTGGATGTAGGCTTGACTCCGTAGCCTGAGATGAGAATATTTCTTTAACACTGGGAAATTCCCAAACATTAATTGAAATGTGAAGAAACTTGGGATTTTGACATCCTGAGGGTATTAATTGCTGAATAAGCCCTTTCCTTTGTTATGTAAAAGCATGTACAACACCGGAATTGTTACTTCAGTTAACTTTTGTTCAATTTGTATGCAGATTATCATTGTTTTGTGAGAGCATTAAAACCTTCATAGAACTATTGCTATCCCATTTTTCCAAATTTCTGGCATGAATTCCTGATGAAATTATTATCCACAAATGAGTTAATGGTTATAATATCTTGATCATAAGAATTATCACATTCATTTTAATATCTTTCAGAATTAATTAACTATACACCCATTGCCTTGTGTGGCACAGTAATAGAATTACCTTTATTTCTGGTTTGTCAATATGTATTTTGCAACTTCCACATAACTTGCTGGCATGCTGTGTCTGCATGTTTTGAGTTAGTGACATCCAATGATTTCAAAAGTACTTCCTTTGTTTCCATTGTATCTTGGTCTAATAGAAATTTTGATATTCACCTCTAGCTGTTCATTCCAGCCTAAGTAATTTTAGGAGCCACGTGATTACCTCTGTAAAACCTTAGTATGCAGGATTGGTCTTATTTATTTTACTTTTATTTTTATTTTATTTTATTTCTTACATCCAAGGGAGTAAAAATCTTTACATTGAGTCTCCGTAGCAATGTACAAGCAATAAAAGGGGAAATGTGAGAGAATATTGCTCAAACACTAAGCTTGCGTACAGAATTGTTTTCTATAGATGTACAGTCAGATACACAATCAGATCAATGTACAGTCAGATGTGCAATCAGATCAATGGGTATTGATGAATCTGATGGCCTGGTGAAAGAAGCTGTCCCGGAGCCTGGTAGACCTGGCCTTAATGCTGCGGTGTCGTTTGCCAGATAGTAGCAGCTGAAACAGTTTGTGGTTGGGATGGTTGGAGTTCCTGATGATCCTCCGGGCCCTTTCTATGCACCTGCTGCTGCAAATGTCCTGAGTAGAGGAAAGTTCACATCCACAGATGTGCTGGCCTGTCCGCCCCACTCTCTGTGATTGAGGGTAGTACAATTCCCGTACCAGGCAGTGACACAGCCAGTCTGGATGTTCTCGATGGCGTCCCTGCAGAAAGTCCTGAGGACTTGGGGGCTCATGCTGAACTTCTTCAGCCGTCTGAGGTGAAATAAGTGCTGTTGCGCTTTTCTCACCACACAGCTGGTATGTACAGTCCAGGTGAGATCCTGTTTGATATGTATACCGGGGAGCTTGAAACTGCTCACTCTCTCAACTACAGTCCCTTTGTTGTCAATGATGGCTAGCCTGTCTCCGTTCCTCCTGTAATCCACGATCAGCTCCTTCATTTTTTCAACATTGAGTGAGAGGTTGTTTTCTTGGCACCTCTGCGTTGATTTCTCCTCTGTGGGCTGTCTCATCATTGTTGGAAATAAGGCCTATCAATGTTCTGTCATCTGCACATTTGATCAGCAGATTGGAGCTGTGCATGACAACACAGTCGTGAGTATATAGGGAGAAGAGGACACAGCCTTGTGGGGCTCCTGTGCTGAGGGTCAGAGGTGAAGGTGTCCATCCTTACCACCAGCTGGCGATTCGACAGGAAGTCCAGGATCCAGCTACATAAGGCAGGGTGCAGGCTGAGGTCTCTGAGCTTCTTGTCATGCCTGGGGAGAATTATGGTATTGAATGCTGAACTGTAGTCCGAGTACAGCATTTTAATGTAAGCATCCCTGTTCTCCAGGTGAGTGAGGACGGTGTGTTGAGCTATGCCTGTGGCATTGTCTGTCGATCGGTTGTGGCGGTAGGCGAGTTATAAGGGGTCCAGTGTGGGTGGCAGCAAGCTGCAGATGTAGTCCTTGACCAGCCTCTCAAAGCATTTGCTTATGATTGAGGTGAGTGCGACAGGACGTCAATCAGTCAGACATGTTACCTTGGTTTTCTTTGCTACAGGAACAATAGTGGATGTTTTGAAGCAGGAAGGCACTACACACCGGGAGAGGGAGAGATCAGAAATGTCTGTAAACACACCAGGTCAGCTGTGCTGTGCACACTTTGAGTACTCGCCCTGGGATGCCGTCCGGCCCTGCTGCCTTGTGGCTGTTGACAAGTTGAAATAGCTTAAGTACCTCAGCTTTGGAGATGACCAAGGTGCAGGTCTCATCGGCGGCTCTCCTCGGGGGTCGAGAAAGCAGACAATATATGCCTTTCTACATGATAACATGTGAATGCCTCCCACATTAAATCCACCTTTATTTTCCCTCACCTACATTTTTTACACAGGTAATAAGTGTTTTTAGTCCCCTTTAAAAGACACCTTAAAAAGTATCTTTAAAAAAGCAAAGAAATCTTGACCAGCTATCTTAAATTGCTGACAGAAAGTAAATGTCAAATTCACTCTGAGTGCATTGAGATCTTCATAGCTTTATGCATCCACTCAAACTGAACGTTGGACTGTTTATTTATACTGCACACACTCTTAGATTCATAGTCACTTGTTTTTTAATAATTTTCTATCAAGAACTCAAGAGCATATTAGTAATAAATGTTGAAATAAACTATATTCCAAAATTTTGACTAAAATGGAATTGGCAATTGGAAAGGCACACCAAGTGTGTGGGAGTGGGGTGTAGGGAAAATGTAGTGCTGTCACAGGATTGTATATAGAGCAGCAATGGACAACCACTATATCATTGAGCTAAAGGCCTCTCCACTGTTCATTCAGACATTTGCAGAACAAGCTGAGGAAAAATCCTAGTTTACCGGTCCAGGACTCTGGGGAAGAGGCTGAGGAATGTCTTGATAGAAGTATTTAAAATGATGAGAGATATAGATAGGGTATACTGTCAGAGTTTTTTTCCCAAGAGTGGAATGGTCAAATATTGGTGGGCATTGGTTTAAGGTGAGATGGAGAAAGTTTAAAGGAAATTTACGTGGTATTATTTCTATACAGAAAACAGGCGCTTCCACACACTGCATGGGGAGGTGGTTGAAGCATACAATGGTAATGTTTATGAAGCACTTAAACAGGAACATGAACAGGCAGGGAATTGAGGAATATAAACATGTGCAAGCAGATATGCATTTTAGATTGTCATCTTGGTTAGTGCAGATATTATGGGCCAAAGGACCCTGTCCCTGTGCTTTACTTTTCTGTGGGCTAGGAGGATGGAATGGTGTCATGGTATCATTGTTTTGGTGGAGTGGTTCACAACTGCACTGCAAAGTGGCTTAAAGATATGATCATACAAGACCTCCAATGTCTTCAGGCCTCCGTCTCAATTAGTGGCTGTGCTGCCACATGCATCAACACCAATCGGAAGAGGTATGTTGAGGTGCACGCTCCAGATGTTGTGTCCGCAGTTTTAGTGCCCTATCAAAACCGATGACACCTTCATCAACACAAGTTGTTAACAGAATCAGAATCAGGTTTAATATCACTGGTATTTATATCACAACATTTGTTGTTTTGTGGCAGCAGTACAGTGCAAATTTATAATAAATGAAAACTATAGGAGCAGAATTATGCCATTTGGCCCATCAAGTCTGCTCTGTCTTTCAACCATGGCTGATCCTTTTTCTCCCCTCCTCAGCCCCACTCCCCTGCCTTCTCTGCATAACCTTTGATGCCTCATCCAATCAAGAACCTATCAAGCTGTGCCTTGAATACATCCAAAGACCAGGCCTCCATGGCTGCCTGTGGTAACAAATTCCACAAGTTCACCACCCTCTGGCTAAAGAAATTTCTCTGCATCTCTGTTTTAAATGGACTTCCCTCTATCCCAAGGCTGTGGCCTTTTGTCCTAGACTTCCTCCACCATGGGAAACATCCTTTCCATATATACTCTGTCTAGCCTTTCAATATTCGAAAGGTTTCAATGAAATCCCCCCTCATCTTTCTAAATTCCAACAAGTACAGACCCAGAGCTATCAAACTTTCCTTGTATGATAACCCTTTCATTCCCGCAATCATCCTTGAGAACCTCCTCTGATCCCTCTCCAATGTCAGTATATCTTTTCTTAGATGAGGAACCCAAAACTGTTCACAATACTCAAGGTGAAGCCTCGCCTTATAAAGCCTCAGCATCATACTCCTGCTCTTGTATTCTAAACCTCTTGAAATGAATGCTAACATTGCATTTGCCTTCCTCACCACTAACTCCACCTGCAAGCTAACCTTTAGGGTGGGCTGCACAATGACTCCCAAGTCCCTTTGCATCTCAGATTTTTGAATTTTCTCCCCTTTTAGAAAATAGTCTGCACATGTATTTCTTCTACCAAAGCGCATGACTATATGGACAAGAAATTTTTGACAATGAATAGTTTGGCAAGATCCACATGAGTCCTCAACCAGGGCAATTCCCATGGATGGAGAGGCACTGCTCTTGGCATCTTCTGTAAAACTGCCATCATGTGTTTCTCATTTACATACAGGGCAAATGGTTTACCTGTGTCAGGAATTCTTAATGCAGGTGCAGTACACAAAGCCACCTTTAAAGTTTGAAATGCTTCCATTTGTTCTTCATTAAGAGTCACAGGGTCATCTGAGCACTTATTCTCTTTCAGCAGATAGCTGAGTGATTGAACAGTAGTTAATGAATCTGCCACTAGCTTGTCAATACATTGATTAACAATGGGTTCATTTTCAGTCCTGTGTGTCTTCACTTTCTTGGTCTTTATTGGAGCAAGCTGTGATATTGCTGTCCTGTCCTGATGAAGGGTCTCAGTCCAAAATGTTGACTGTTCATTCTTTTCCATTGATGATATCTGGCCTGCTGCATTCTTCCAGGATTTCCAGCATCTGCAGATTTTCTTGTGTTTGTTGTCAATCTTATTGTTTCAGCACTGTCAAATTCACTTGAGTGGCTAGGGGCCACTGTGAAGCCCACGCCATGTCCATCCTGTAATTCTTTGGAATTCAGATGGTATGACTATCTCGGAGGACTGTTTGATGCAGGTTGTAATTCTACAGAGTTCGTACGGTGGCACTGTGCAGGGATACTGATGTGAGCGGTAACTCTTTCACCTAGCTTCAGAAATAGATGTTTCTCTGAGAAGAACACCATCAGTGCTAGTGTCACTGGCAGCATCTCTGGAAGCATCAGTAGCAGGACTGCCCCCTTGAAGTCATGGCTTCATTTTTCCATCTTGTTTCAGTTCACTTTGAAACACCATATATTGCACATTGACTGGATTTCTGTGCTGTTTATTTGCTCAGGTGGTTTAGTCTTTTTACTGACTCTATCATGTTTTTTTGTCATATATCGCAAGTTTCACTTTTCTTTCCATTAGTAAAAAAACTTTACTCACCCTGTTAATTCCTTCACTCACTCGCACATTTGATCAAACCAGCTACATGGTCTTTATCTCTAAATCAATAGCAGCCATACTTCCAGAATACTCATTCCATACTTCCACAATATTGTCTAGGTGTCAGTAGATGGTATTGATGGTATATTTTGTCTGGACTTTTTAAAAACAATCTTATTAAACTTAAACATTTCATTTATCTAACAGCTCTAACTAAGCTTTACGACTTTGGTCATTGTTTTGATCGATCTTAGTTTGTAAGTACGTTTTATTACTTTGACCGCAATCTTGAAATTTTAACAGTTTGCAGCCAAATTTTTAAAAGGTTCTCCTGCAACCTGAACTTAATTCTTTTTTCCTCACGCTCCACTAGCTTGCACATACTTAAGTGTCTCTCACACATTCTACTGGTTGGCACAATTTTTTTGTCTTTTTATCCATGCTCCACTGCTTGTATGAATTTCATTTTTCTCACACACTCCACTGGCTTGCAAGTATTTAATTTTTTTTTATCTATGTTCCGCTACTTGTACAAACTTAGTTCTTGGTGCTCTACCAGCTTGCATTTCTTTTTTAAATAGCAATGCAGCAGACCTCAATCCTGATTCCACTCAATCCTGATACCAGTCCAGCGTTCAAAGTCAGAACCCATCTTTTCTCACAGACAATAGAGGAACATAAGAGGAAGTTCTTAGCCCTTTTGTTTTGTGCTAAAAACTCTATTTTTTGTCTTTGAGTGTAACAAATTCAAACTTGATAATATCTTTGCTAACTATGCCAGTTATTGGATTCTGTTGTTTAAATCCAAAGTTCTTTGTGAAGTCAGGAACAAGGCATATAATTTGTTGCTTCACCCTTGTTTTATTAAGGACAAAGAGTACAGGAACTGAATAGATGGTCTTACTAGTTGAAGAAGAGAGGATCCAAAGATGGCACCTAGCAGAAAACAGCTACTTTTATACCCAGAGACAAGAAAATTCCATAAATAATAACCCAATTTGAAAATACTTATAAAATTATGTCATAAAATCAGTCAATGATAAAATAGTAACTTCTGAATGAAAGAACAAAGAAATTTCAGAATTATACATTGTATAGCCACTAGAGGCATACCAAACTGTTCATGTACATAAGACTTCTTAAAATGCAAGCAGATGATTGATTGTTAAACTGCAAAGAAAATGACAATTAAAATTAAGCAGTCCGATTAAACATGGGTGGTGGGGTGCTTAATGGTGAATGCGCCTTTCTGAGCCAGCAACTTTTGAAGATGTCCTTGGTCAAAGTTTCAAAGGTTCATTTTACTATCAAAGTATGTATGCAGAATACAATTCTGAGATTTGCCTTCTCCAGATAGCCGTGTAATTCAGAAAATCATAGAAGTAATTGAAAGAAAGGCATCAATTCCCCCTCACTATCTGCTTGGAATACACCCGCATGAAAAGAAAAAGAAACAAAAATTCACAAGCCCCAAACCCCCTCAACCCCTTCCTCGCACAAACACTGACAGATCAGAACAACAAACCCTAAACCCCTAGCCCGCCTATTGGCAACAAGAAAAAAATGGGTGAGGACACAAAAGAAACATAGACCTGAAAGAGGCCAATATGAACTAGTTAGTTTGAACTACAGTACAATCCATAAATCTCAGAATTTCGATATCATCACCAATAGCATCAGGACTCAGTGGCTTCTCTGAGGGAAGCAACACGATCTAGCAGCCCCCGAGGTAAGCAACATGAACCAGTGGCCACTCCGAGGGAAGTGACTCAAACCAGTGGCCTCTCCAGCATTCTCTCTGAGAACCACTCATTCTCCTCTTCATTTGCCTCAATGTTTCAATCTTCCACAATACTTCAATCAGCGCGAAGTATAGTCAATCATGGCCCTTCGTCTTGTCCTTGAGCCTCTCCTCGTGGTAGCTCGTATTCGTGTTTCTTTCCTGGTGTTTTCTTGGGGACAACAAAATGCTAGCTTACCCGATCAAAATGCAGACTGTAAGTCCGAGGCTCCAATGGTTTCAAAACAAAATTAAGATGAAAAGAATAAGTAGAATACATAGAAAAACTGAAATGACTGACTATTTGGAAGATGTAATCCGAAGAACTGTTGTTCGCTGGTGCCTTCTTGACCGGATGCTGGGGAGGCTAGTGACCACGATAGAGCTGGCCGAATTGGCAACTTTCTCTGGCTTTTTCTGATCCTGTGCAGTGGCCCCTCCATATGAGAACACGATGCAACCAGCTACAATGCTCTCCATTGTACATTTGTATAAATTTGCTAGTGCCTTTGGTGACATACTAAATTTCCTCAGACTCCAAATGAAATATAGTGGCTGTTGTGCCTTCTTTGTAATTGCATCGATATGTTGGGGCTGGGAAAGATCTTCATGTATTACTGATAGTTTTGCTTTAGAAATTCATTTTCATGATACACATAAATCTGTTGCACAACAGAATTTCTAGGTCAGTGTTGACAAACAAGATGTTTTCCTTGTTTGCACAAGACATTAACATTTGAAGTTCATCAACCTGTTCCTTGCACAATCTCTGTCAGTTGATGGAGCTCCTCCACCCCCACTCACAGATTTACTGGTCCCCCTGTGCAGTTTGAATTGTGTTTGACTTGGCTGTTAAGGCACTGAATATAATTCTGCTTTGGCTAGGAATGGAGAGTCTAGGTCACTGAGAGCAAGGTGGGAAATTTAGCTGTGATGTCAACTGTCTCACCATTTCAGCTTTAATACTGCTAAACCTTCATCAGTGTCAGAGCTTCAACCACATATTTCTCTCCTCTAGGCTTGAATCACTAATGCTCATTCATCACAATCAGTATTCTGTCTCCCTTGAAGTCAAATTCTGTAACTTCTCACCCACCTGGCCTACTGCCTATTCTTCCTGTCAGCAAGCCCTTAATAAGCTTCTAGTTATTCAGTGCACTGACCTTAACATCTGTGTCCTTGATTTTAAGTTAACTGTGGTCTTATTCTAACTTGCTCTTCAATCTCAAATTGGAATAATTCCTGTTGTTGTAAATATTGATTGAAGTAACTTGGTTGGAGTCCAGGTACTTGAGTATAAATTGGTTTAATACAAAATCTCTATTTATAAATTACCATTTTAGTAGAATTTGTATTAGGCCAGAGCCAACACTTCTTGGATTTGAGTTGTATACATCTTGCAGGTTAAATGTCACGCCAGATTCAGTTTATAATTGGATATCTGGTCAATCAAACAGTTTATTGGACTTTCCATTCCTGTGACAAAACAACTCATTAGAACTTCCTTGTCTGCTGTATTCGTCTGAAATATCAACTGAATTCTTTTTCTCTGAAGTCAACTACCTTACTGTGTAAAAAAAAATACAAAGTCACAAATTCCTGGGGAAAGATGCTTAGGTCAAAGAGAAATGAAATTTTCTTTGAAAAATGTATGAGAGAATTAATCTTGATTATGGAGGTAGGTGTAATAAATAATAATGTGAAATTTGTATTTGTGGGGCATCCTATTATATTACTGGGGGATCCTAAAACCTTTCACATAATCTTTGCATGGTTTCTCTTAAAATAGCATCAAGATATTTTTTATAGATTTATAATTTGATCTATACAATATGGGGAAGAGCTCTTGACCTACTTTCTCTTTTGAATAGGGACATGAATTCGCCTAAGCGAATAGTGATTGCAGTGCTCCCGTGGGAATGAGTTGGACAAATTCAGGACATTATCACCATTTTGTCCCCAGTTAGAAAGCAGCCAAAAATTGACATCTGTACTTCAATGTCAGGGATAGATATAGGGAGGATAGATTCCTGCCAACTTTTAAATTTCTTGGCAGGCATGCAAAAGTTTCATGTTGCAATTAAATGGTTGAAGGTTACATAACCTAGATTTCATTAAACACAGTCCAAATTATTTAGGAAAAAAATTATTCTAATTATGATGAGATTTCTAGATGTTAATGTAGAATTATGATGAAACTACACATTGGAACTATTGCCCAAATGTTTAGCATTTTTGAGAACAGTATTTTATGTGCCACATTTCCAGATAGCAACTCTAGTGTTATTTGTCTGTCCATAACATTCACAATCCAAATATGGAATTGTCCATCAGGCTTCAGCACATCCATGCCTAGAGAGTCTGAATGCAAAGAGCAGGTCACACTGGCCTGCACATCCTGCACACCCAGGATTGCAATCTGGGCCACAGCAAGGCTGCAATCCTCTGAGCCCCTGCCTCTGAAGATTTGATAGCCAGCAAAGCCCTTCAGCTATCTTTGTTAGCTGTCAAAATTCTGAGGTTAACCCAATAGTTAAGTGTCTTTGACATTCAGAGACATTTAAGAAGTATAATAAAATGGAAGTAGTGAATATATATAAAACATTGCAACACTTTTGTGTTGGAGGAGAGGAAAGAAAGTGAATGAAAATTTTAAAGCAAAGGAATCAGAAGTGTTAAATTAAAGAAGGAAAATTCTTTAATGAAGGTCACTTTGCTTAGGCTTTGTCTCATACACAGCACTGTAGTCCCCTTTTGACATCAATAGGATCTGGATTTAGTCAGAGCAGGGACAGTTGGAGAAAACGCCCGCAAAATTGGTGTTTGTCTTCTAAGCAGCTAAATGGCAATCTGTCAACATTAACCAATAAGTGCAAGTTGATTATCTTTGCACCAAGTGGATCTTTTTTAAAGAAAAAATGCAGGGATTTACTGTTTTCTATGATTTGGAGGTGTAATTAATTTGTTGACAGTAGTTGTAGCATCTGCCTTTTGGTAAAATAATAAATAGTTCACAGCTCCGTTTTTAGCAGTTCATTAGTATCACCATTCTAGTTGCTGAATTGTGGCTGGGATCGTATACTCCCCACCCTCCAATATACAATCTTTTGTTAATATTGCACTGTAAATTGCTGTAAATACAATGTAGATGATGAAATTAGATACATGGACTACCTGTGAATATGTGAATACCAGGGCAAATTACATATGAAAGAATAACAAAAATTGCTCAGGGCAGAATTAATTACAATCAAGTTAACTGCAGGAAAAATAACAAGGAGAAAAAGAGGAAATGAATTGAGAAACAAATGAAAAGCGAGACATCATTTATCTGACACTAAATACTTCTAGCCCCTCTTTTGGGCTAGAAAGCTCACTGTAGTATAAGAACATATATTCCATTTTTACGAAGGAACTGTTTTCTTTAGCCCTTCTTTTAGGCTAGAAAGGTTCACTGTAGTATATGAACATATATTCTGTTGCTACAAATGAACAGTTTCGTTTTACTGAAACAATTTTGTTACACCAGATTGATGCTTTAGAGGTTTTCCAGCTCATACTTGCATTGAATTGAATTGACTTTGTTACGTACGTCCTTTATGTCCATGAGGAGTAAAAATCTTTACGTTATGTTTCTGTCTAAATGTGCACTGTGCAGTTTATAGTAATTTATAATAGTCATTATAACACAGTTGTGTCAGCATGAGTTAATCAGTCTGATGGCCTGGTGGAAGAAGCTGTCCTGAAAGCCTGTTAGTCCTGGCTTTTATGCTGCGGTATCGTTTCCCGAATGGTAGCAGCTGGAATAGATTGTGGTTGGGGTGACTCGGGTCCCCATTGAACCTTCAGGCCCTTTTTGACAACCATCAGTAAGGACCCTCACAGTCCAGGACATGCCCTCTTCTCATTGCTACAATCAGGGTGGAAGTACTAGGAGCCCAATGACATACACCCTGTGTTTTAGGAACAGCTTCTTCCCCTCAGCCATCAGATTTCTGAACGGACTATGAATCCATGAACATTTCCTTACTTTTTATTGTCTTTTTGCACTACTGTTTTATATTTCTTATCCTATACACAGTATTTTTGAGTATTGCCCTGTACTATTGCCAGAAAATAACAAATTTCCCAAAGTCTGTCAGAGATAATAAGTCTGATTCTGATTCTAATTAACAATGGTCTGTGTGCAGTCTCCCAATATGCAATATGTTAGCCAGCCACACTGGCAGGTACTGAACAAGTCTATAGTGAGCAATACGCTGGAATAAAAACAATGAGATTTGCACCATCTGTGAGCGATGTGACCATCTGGTCTGCAGTGGGATCTGCCCCATTAAAGCTTGTTCCCGGTTTCTTTTAGGCTACATTTCAGATTTGAAACTATCCACATTACAATTGGGAACAGAACCATTTGTAACCTGAACAGTTTGCAAGTCGAAAATGCAGCTGCAAAGTGAGCCACAGCAGAAGATGGGTGCCACCCTGCAGCAGCTGGCAAATCCTTTCCACTGGTCTCCCAAATCCAGGGGCTGTATACAATGTGGGCATTTGTAAGCTAGGGAGGAGCTGTACTAGCCAACTTGCTGGTTCATTGCTATTTTCTCAGAGCTACTGCTTCTACTATTTGTCTAACATGAAAAAAGCCTATTTAATCCTTGGCTACTTTGCCTTTGAAGCTGGAATTGGAGGGAGAGCAGTACAGAGTGGAGGACAAGCAGGAGCCGATTTGACCACTATTCTTCATACCAGTTGGAGCTCTTGGAAGACCATAATTAGCAAAGTGCCTTACCTGCCTACTCTTGTACCTCAGCCATTCTAAAATTTGTACAGTAGAATTTTGTCAAGTAGTTCTGGGAAAGAAAGCAGCCAGTTAGACTACTGACCTTTTCTTAGTTTTTCCTGTTCTGTTTCCCTAGCTCTGCAATTAAGTTCCTTTGGGTGCCATTCAGAGGAATTCCTTTCTGAAAACTGTGTGTCTCAACAACCCTTTGTAAGCAACAAAGTAAAATTTAATGATCAGGAACACTTGAGATATCATAGTGCAAAGGTTAGAGTTTCATGCTTGGAAATGGGAAATGATGGCTGACTTGGACATGATGGGCCAAAAGGTTAGCTTCCATGCCCCAAGACATTTCAGGTCAGTCTGGATACGTTCTTGACGTGAGCTGAGTTGGACTTCTCACTGGTAGAGAGACCAAAATGGTGAAGCTGGTCTACTGATTATTTCTACTATGTTCCATTTTTGTTTTGTTTTACCAAGATGTGTCCACAAATATTTGAATATTACCTTATTAGGAACTATCCTGGAAACCCCTGTTACTCTTCTTGTGTGCCAGTTTACTTGCATAAGATACTTCCTCAACAGTTACAATGAGAAGTGCATAAGCTTGTCAAGGACATGACAATGGGTCTCAGGGATATGTTTATGGACTGAAGAAAATAAAGATAGTGCTAACACATTGACTAGAAAGGGAAACGACTTTCTGTTACTGAATGAATAATCAAGGGAGAGGTTATCTGATGAATTGTTAGTCACTCTGACCCCCACAATCCCTCAAATAAATCTTTCACCACGATTGCTCCACTTTCCACCACTCCAACGCTAATATCCAAACCCCCAAATATCCGTAACCTTCATCCACACACCCTGTCTCACCCCAACAATTAATTACAAATTGTATGATCTTACATCAAAACAGTGGTGTGCAGAAGAACATCTCTGACTGCACAACATGTCAAACCTTGACATGGATAAGCTACAGCAGCAGAAGACCATGAACATACTCTCTGTGGTCACTTTTTTAGGTACAGGAGGTACATAATAAAGTGGCCACTGAGTGTAGTTGGAGAGTTTCTGTGGTGTGTATGTGGGACAAGGTCGTCTTTGATTTGGAGCATTTCAGAGTGCTGATGATGCTTCAGCAACTAAAGAGATCTGATATGTATGACATACATGCCTGGGTAATGTATGAACATTAACAATTGGAGCTTGAAATGCACACACACACAATGCACTGGGATTTGACAGCTAGTGTTGTGTTCTGAACTCCACTGACAGCTCAAATAAAACATGCTAATTAGGTGAGACGTTAGCCGTTCCTTGGAATTTGCAAGAAGGAAATGATCAGTTTAGTTCCCCTACTTCAAGTGATACTTTAGCTCCGCAAGACCCTTGTGGTAAACCATATATATATGTTGTAACTGGGTTACCTGTCTGGACACGCCCCTCTGCTGACTGCCCCTGTGGCTCCTCCCACAGACCCTGAATAAAGGCGATTGGGCCTTGGCTCATCCTCTCAGTCCAGGGGCAGACACTCAGCATGCTGGAGGTCACATTTTACTGCTAATAAAAGCCTTTCAGTATTTACTCTACTTCCAGTCTTCCCCTCTCCATTGACACCCCCAGCCTCCCCCCTCCCCCCTCTGATCCCAGCTCTCATCCGTGCCGGGTCTTTACCATCCCCTCCGACCTTCAACTGTCGGAGGCAGAACGCTCTGTTCTCAGTAAGGGCCTCACGTTTGTTCCCCTTCGCCCACACCTCAGCGAGTTCCGTGTTCGCCACGATGCGGAACTTTTCTTCCACCGTCTCCGTCTCCGAGCCTACTTCTTCGGCAAGAACTCTTCCACCCCCACCGATGACCCCTTCTCCCGTCTTCAACCCTCCTCTTCTTCATGGACACCCCGCTCTGGTCTTCTGCCTGCTCTGGATCTCTTTATCGCTAATTGCTGACGGGACATCGACCGTCTCGACTTCACCGCACCTTGTCCCCATTCCAACCTCACTCCTTCCGAACGCTCTGCTCTCCACTCCCTCCGCACTAATCCTAACCTTATTATTAAACCCGCCGATAAGGGGGGTGCTGTTGTAGTCTGGCGTACTGACCTCTACCTTGCCGAGGCACAGCGACAACTCGCAGATACCTCCTCTTATTTACCCCTCGATCGTGACCCCACTAAGGAGCACCAGGCCATTGTCTCCCACACCATCACCGACTTTATCCGCTCAGGGGATCTCCCATCCACTGCTACCAACCTTATAGTTCCCACATCCCGCACTTCCCTTTTCTACCTCCTACCCAAGATCCACAAACCTGCCTGTCCTGGCCGACCTATTGTCTCAGCTTGCTCCTGCCCCACCGAACTCATTTCTGCATACCTCGACACTGTTTTATCACCCCTTGTTCAATCCCTTCCGACCTATGTTCGTGACACTTCTCACGCTCTTAAACTTTTCGATGATTTTAAGTTCCCTGGCCCTCACCGCTTTATTTTCACCATGGACGTCCAGTCCTTATATACTTCCATCCCCCATCAGGAAGGTCTCAAAGCTCTACACTTCTTTTTGGATTCCAGACCTAATCAGTTCCCCTCTACCACCACTCTGCTCCGTCTAGCGGAATTAGTCCTTACTCTTAATAATTTCTCCTTTGGCTCCTCCCACTTCCTCCAAACTAAAGGTGTAGCTATGGGCACCCGTATGGATCCTAGCTATGCCTGCCTTTTTGTTGGGTTTGTGGAACAATCTATGTTCCGTGCCTATTCTGGTATCTGTCCCCCACTTTTCCTTCGCTACATCGACGACTGCATTGGCGCTGCTTCCTGCACGCATGCAGAACTTGTTGACTTTATTAACTTTGCCTCCAACTTTCACCCTGTCCTCAAGTTTACCTGGTCCATTTCCGACACTTCCCTCCCCTTTCTAGATCTTTCTGTCTCTGTCTCTGGAGACAGCTTATCCACTGATGTCTACTATAAGCCTACTGACTCTCACAGCTATCTGGACTATTCCTCTTCTCACCCTGTCTCTTGCAAAAACGCCATCCCCTTCTCGCAATTCCTCCGTCTCCGCCGCATCTACTCTCAGGATGAGGCTTTTCATTCTAGGACGAGGGAGATGTCTTCATTTTTTAAAGAAAGGGGCTTCCCTTCCTCCGCTATCAACTCTGCTCTTAAATGCATCTCCCCCATTTTACGTACATCTGCTCTCACTCCATCCTCCCGCCACCCCACTAGGAATAGGGTTCCCCTGGTCCTCACCTACCACCCCACCAGCCTCCGGGTCCAACATATTATTCTCCGTAACTTCCGCCACCTCCAACGGGATCCCACCACTAAGCACATCTTTCCCTCCCCCCCCCCCCTGCATTCCGCAGGGATCGCTCCCTACACAACTCCCTTGTCCATTCGTCCCCCCCATCCCTCCCCACTGATCTCCCTCCTGGCACTTATCCGTGTAAGCGGAACAAGTGCTACACATGCCCTTACACTTCCTCCCTTACCACCATTCAGGGCCCCAAACAGTCCTTCCAGGTGAGGCAACACTTCACCTGTGAGTCGACTGGGGTGATATACTGCGTCCGGTGCTCCCGATGTGGCCTTTTATATATTGGTGAGACCCGACGCAGACTGGGAGACCGCTTTGCTGAACATCTATGCTCTGTCCGCCAGAGAAAGCAGGATCTCCCAGTGGCCACACATTTTAATTCCACATCCCATTCCCATTCTGACATGTCTATCCACGGCCTCCTCTACTGTAAAGATGAAGCCACACTCAGGTTGGAGGAACAACACCTTATATTCCGTCTGGGTAGCCTCCAAACTGATGGCATGAACATCGACTTCTCTAACTTCCGCTAGGCCCCACCTCCCCCTCGTACCCCATCTGTTACTTATTTTTATGCACACATTCTTTCTCTCACTCTCCTTTTTCTCCCTCTGTCCCTCTGAATATACCTCTTGGCCATCCTCTGGTTCCCCCCCGCTCCTTGTCTTTCTTCCTGGACCTCCTGTCCCATGATCCTCTCGTATCCCCTTTTGCCAATCACCTGTCCAGCTCTTGGCTCCATCCCTCCCCCCTCCTGTCTTCTCCTATCATTTTGGATCTCCCCCTCCCCCTCCAACTTTCAAATCCCTTACTCACTCTTCCTTCAGTTAGTCCTGACGAAGGGTCTCGGCCTGAAACGTCGACTGCACGTCTTCCTACAGATGCTGCCTGGCCTGCTGCGTTCACCAGCAACTTTGATGTGTGTTGCTTGAGTTTCCAGCATCTGCAGAATTCCTGTTTTTGACCCTATGGAAAATCCTGGCAATGCTGGACAATGTTTCTCACTCTCTGTGTGCCACCTCAGCTGAACAGAAGAGCACTTTTAGTAATAGACTAAGACAACTACACTGCCCCAAAGAGCGCTATATGAGGTCATTCATACCCTCAACCATTAGGCTCTATAATGAGTCAACCTATAGCCAGGGATGTGGTGACCCTCTCCTGTTCAACTGTTTGAGGTAACTTATTTATCTTTCATAGTTATCATCTAAAATTTGTATATCTGTGAACTTGTAATGCTACTGTGGCACTGTCATTCCTTTGAGATCAATAAGGTATCTACCTATCAATCCAATATGCATCAGGTCAAAAGACATTGTGTGGTTATGATTCTGAATGAATTCTGGTTTGGGAATGGAAACAGAGAACAAATAGAGCAGTTGAATTGCAAAGACCTGAAAATGTACATTAAATTTTCAGGTACCTTGCCAATATTAAGTTGGAGATAGCCAGATCTTGGTGTTGGAGCAAAACTGGAGGGAAAAAAAAGTCTTGGGATGCAGCAGTGAGCTTACAAAGAACAGAACCTATAAGTGGTTATTTGACCAGAGAGTTATAAGAGTTGAAAGCTAACCATGACAATTTGAGCATTTGAATGTATTTTAAAAGAAACTTATTGGGCAGAAACAAATACAGTTTGTCTCAAAGACCAACCAGGAAGTTGGTGGATTGAGCACCAAGAGAGTGTTTTTTTTGGCTGAGTGTCCAGATATATAATAAATGTATGGAAAGTCAGAAAGATACCTGATACATTTAAATATTGAGAGACACCAAGAGGGCTGGAAACTGAAATGAGTTTAAATAGCTTACTAGTTGCAAACTGTATGTTTGACTGCTTCCAATGGATGGAGATTGAAAGGTAAATCTGGACTCAGCAAAATGAATTTAAATAGCTTACCAGTTGCAAGCTGCATGGTGGTCAGATATCAGGAATTACTGGACTTGGACAAAGGTCTACTTGTGCATGAAGTATTGGCAGAAAAAGCTGTACTGGTAAGCCAGATTGTGCAAAATAAGCCAAAGGACCCAGCTGTTGATAGATCAACCGCATCAGTGAAAATAATGGTATTCAGCAATGTTAATTCCATTAATCACCATTTCATTTCAGTGAACACAGTGCTTTATAGTTAGCTGAAATTTGGCTCTGTATTATATCTTGTCACTTCTGAAACTTTTGTGTATTGCTTTTGTAACACCTACAGTGTTTTTTTAAGTCTATCCTTTCACCATTATGTAGTTTTGTGGTAGTTAAGGTGGAGAGCAGGTGTGGGGTGATGGGAGACAAGAGTTGTAGTGAAGATGATTCTATCAAGAAGGAGTTTAATGGGGTTTGCCTCAAAAACATTTTTCTGACATATCACTATATTCTTATAAAACTCATTACTTTCTTTGGCATGCCCCTTCATTGTTTCTGCTAGCTCTAATGTAGTAAGTACCATATCTGTTTGTGAATTCACCACATTTAGTTTGAAAGAACTGTTATTATTATTATTATTGTGAATCATATTTGGTACCTCGGTCTTCTAACTTGCAACTTATATTATCTTCACACTTTGCATGTTCCTTGGTAGACTTGGTAAATGTCCATATCTTTCTTCCTTGTGCTTTTTTCCAGTTTATATTAATTGAAAATGGGAGAGGTCGATGCAAGGTTACAAAGGGCATACAGTACATCTATTCACATACCCCCACACTACAAAGAACCCGTTTGGGTCTGTATTCTTTGGAGGTTTGAAGAATAAGTGTTAATCCTACAGAAATGTATAAAATTCTAAGGGGGATGTGACAGGGTAGATGTTGAGAAATTTTCATTAGTGGGAGAGTCTTGAACAAGAGGACATAATTTAAAGATAATGGGATGGTCACTTAGTACTGAGCTATAAAGACCTTTCTTGCAGAGCATGGTGAAATAAAGAAATGTTTATTCCAGAGAATTGTTGAGGTGAACATGGCATTAAGGGCTATCAAAAATAGATCAGTCATGATGGTGTTGACTGTTAGGCCAAACCTGAGGGGCTAGATATCTTCTTCCTGCTCCTGTTTCCTTGTACATATTTGTTACTTGATCCTACTATTTGCTTTTATTGCCATAGGCTTTGGTGCTCTTTTATGTGCTCGTAATTGGAAAAAGTCCGTGATCTCCCATTGAAAATTGTCTCTTGAATATTTCTGAAAATGATGTTTGCATTTGCTCTGAGCCCTGACTTTGTCAAAAGCTTTAACTAAGTTATTTAAGTATTATTAAGCCATTACCAGCCAAGGTTTTTGTGTTATGTATTTTGGAACTTGGATTTTGTTGTGATATTTTGCAGTATGTGTTAAAATGAATTATAATGATTTTTGATGAAAGTACAGAGATATCTGGATAGTGTCCTAACAAGATGAAAATTCTTAAAAATATTTATAATAATTAATAGTTTGTGGAAACATCAGCATGTCTTGGAAATACCAGGTATTTTACTAATTGCTTGTTTACTCTGTCTTGTCAGTCAGTGCACTTAGATTCCCCATGTGCTAATATTTACTAGTTTCTCATCCCTATTTTTTCTAGTTTTATTAGACGAGTGGATAAACTTGCATCTTTCTACCATGATTCACTTGCCATCCTCTTGACCACTTGTTTAACTTTTGCGGACTCTACCCCCTGCTCACAGCTCAATCCTACCCAGATTTATACTCAGCGGCCGCTTTATTAGGCACAGGAATAGAAGCCGGTGTGGTCTTCTGCTGCTGTAGCCCATCCACTTCAAGGTTCGACACGTTGTGTGTTCAGAGATGATGTTCTGCACACCACTGTTGTAACGCGTGGTTATCTGAGTTACTGTCACCTTCTAGTCAGTTTGAAGCAGACTGACCATTCTCCTCTGACTTCTCTCATTAATATGCAAACAACAGGAATTCTGCAGATGCTGGAAATTCAAGCAACACACATCAAAGTTGCTGGTGAACGCAGCAGGCCAGGCAGCATCTGTAGGAAGACGTGCAGTCGACGTTTCAGGCCGAGACCCTTCGTCAGGACTAACTGAAGGAAGAGTGAGTAAGGGATTTGAAAGTTGGAGGGGGAGGGGGAGATCCAAAATGATAGGAGAAGACAGGAGGGGGAGGGATGGAGCCAAGAGCTGGACAGGTGATAGGCAAAAGGGGATACGAGAGGATCATGGGACAGGAGGTCCAGGAAGAAAGACAAGGAGGGGGGACCCAGACGATGGGCAAGAGGTATATTCAGAGGGACAGAGGGAGAAAAAGTAGAGTGAGAGAAAGAATGTGTGCATAAAAATAAGTAACAGATGGGGTAAGAGGGGGAGGTGGGGCCTTAGCGGAAGTTAGAGAAGTCGATGTTCATGCCATCAGTTTGGAGGCTACCCAGACGGAATATAAGGTGTTGTTCCTCCAACCTGAATGTGGCTTCATCTTTACAGTAGAGGAGGCCGTGGATAGACATGTCAGAATGGGAATGGGATGTGGAATTAAAATGTGTGGCCACTGGGAGATCCTGCTTTCTCTGGCGGACAGAGCGTAGATGTTCAGCAAAGCGGTCTCCCAGTCTGCGTCGGGTCTCACCAATATATAAAAGGCCACATCGGGAGCACCGGACGCAGTATATCACCCCAGTCGAATCACAGGTGAAGTGTTGCCTCACCTGGAAGGACTGTTTGGGGCCCTGAATGGTGGTAAGGGAGGAAGTGTAAGGGCATGTGTAGCACTTGTTCCGCTTACACAGATAAGTGCCAGGAGGGAGATCAGTGGGGAGGGAATGGGGGGGACAAATGGACAAGGGAGTTGCGTAGGGAGCGATCCCTGCGGAATGCAGGGGCGGGGTAGGGAAAGATGTGCTTAGTGGTGGGATCCCGTTGGAGGTGGCGGAAGTTACGGAGAATAATATGTTGGACCCGGAGGCTGGTGGGGTGGTAGGTGAGGACCAGGGGAACCCTATTCCTAGTGGGATGGCGGGAGGATGGAGTGAGAGCAGATGTACGTGAAATAGGGGAGATGCGTTTAAGAGCAGAGTTGATAGTGGAGGAAGGGAAGCCCCTTTCTTTAAAAAATGAAGACATCTCCCTCGTCCTAGAATGAAAAGCCTCATCCTGAGAGCAGATGCGGCGGAGACGGAGGAATTGCGAGAAGGGGATGGCGTTTTTGCAAGAGACAGGGTGAGAAGAGGAATAGTCCAGATAGCTGTGAGAGTCAGTAGGCTTATAGTAGACATCAGTGGATAAGCTGTCTCCAGAGACAAAGACAGAAAGATCTAGAAAGGGGAGGGAGGTGTCGGAAATGGACCAGGTAAACTTGAGGGCAGAATGAAAGTTGGAGGCAAAGTTAATAAAGTCAACGAGTTCTGCATGCGTGCAGGAAGCAGCGCCAATGCAGTCGTCGATGTAGCGAAGGAAAAGTGGGGGACAGATACCAGAATAGGCACGGAACATAGATTGTTCCACAAACCCAACAAAAAGGCAGGCATAACTAGGACCCATACGGGTGCCCATAGCTACACCTTTAGTTTGGAGGAAGTGGGAGGAGCCAAAGGAGAAATTATTAAGAGTAAGGACTAATTCCGCTAGACGGAGCAGAGTGGTGGTAGAGAGGAACTGATTAGGTCTGGAATCCAAAAAGAAGCGTAGAGCTTTGAGACCTTCCTGATGGGGGATGGAAGTATATAAGGACTGGATCCAAAAGAAGCGTTAGTCCTGACGAAGGGTCTCGGCCTGAAACGTCGACTGCACCTCTTCCTACAGATGCTGCCTGGCCTGCTCTCTCATTAATATGACAATTTAACCCACAGAACTGCTGTCACTGGATGTTTTTTTTTATTTCTCTCACCATTTTCTGTATACTCTAGAGGCTCTTGTGCATGAAAATCCCAGGAGATCAGTAGTTTCTGAGATACTCAAACCACCTCATTTGGCATAGATAGTTATCCCATGGTCAAAGTTACCTATCACATTTTTTCCTCATTCTGATGTTTGGTCTGAAAGCAACTGAACTTCTTGACTGTGTCTGCATGCTTTTATGCATTGAGTTGCTGCTACATGATTGGCTGATTAGATATTTAAATTAACGAGTAGGTGTACAGGTGTACTTAATAAAGTTTCCATTGAGTGTATTTCAACAAACTTTGGTATATTACATTCTGCCTATTAATTTCTTTTATCATAATTTCACAAAAGACCCAGGGCTGAAACCTGTTGTGCTTTCCTGACAACCTGAATACAACACACTCATTCTGCCAAGAGTTTCCTAATCTTCTCCATCCCAGAGCACACTGAGATTAATAAAATCTTGGCATGGGGCATAATATTTTAAATGTTCCTCCACTTCCATGCAACAGTTGCTAATCAAAGGTTAGGCAAACATGCAAATTCAATACTCCCGGAAAGCTTGAACCACCGATTTTCAATGCCTTCACTCTAATGGAAGTTGGAAGTGAGAAAATTAACATGCAGTTTTTCAAATGACAGGTAAACTTTTGTATTAATTTTGCTATGCACCTATTTGGTTCTACTTGTTAAGTGTTTAAACCAATTCTCTACCAAGGAAGTATGTTAACATCATTTCTATAATTCATGTCTCTGTTCATGCTAATACAATATGCTCAGCACAAGGAGAGCTTACTTTCAATTTGTTTGGTGTCTTATTAAATGCCTTTTCAAAGTCCAGACATATGGCATCTGCTTGTTCCTATTTATCTGTGGTGTTAGTTACATACTTAAAATAATTCTGTTAAATATATTAAAAATGATTTTCAGTTTATAAAGCCAAGTTAATATTCCTGAATCACATTATGATGTTCTAAGTACTTTGTTACAATGTCGTAAATGATGGATTTCAACATTTTAATAAGAACAGATGTCAAGCTAACTAGTCTGTCATTCCCTGTTTTATTAAATTCTTTCCTGTCTTAAATAACACCGTGACATGTTCCAGTTTATAATTAATATTGGAAAATCATAGTTAATGTACCACTTCCTTGAAAATATAGGGAAGCAAACTCTACTGACATTAATGACGTTAAAAGATATTGCTGTCATTAAATTCCTTATGCCCCTTGCATAAATGAAGCTTTCTACAAAGATTATCTTAAAATATCACCTTAACTTCTTTGTCATTTCTATCTTCTTTCAGAATTATTTATTTTTATCTCTTTTTATATTAACTGTGGAAACATTTTTACAAAGAATATATTAAAAAATCACTGCAACGTCTTTGCCATTTCTATATTCTTATAGGAATATTCATTTTATATCTTTTTAAATTAACTTTTATAATCCTTCTCCTTTTTATGAATTATTTTGATCATTCCATTCTGCATACTAAAACTTTCCCACGTGTTGGGCTTTCCAGTCTTGGCCTCATTTAAGTATATTGTTCAGAGTCAGGTCCATCGTCACTGACATGTAGGACGTTATGAAATTTGCTGTTTTGAGGCAGCAATACAGTGCAACACATTAAAAAGTTACTGTAAGTTACAATAAAATTTGGTGTAAATGAGCAATTGTGAGGTAGTGTTCATGGATAAATGGACCATTCAGAAATCTGGTGGAGGGGAAGATGCTGTTCTTAAAATGTTAATTATGCATCTTCAGACATCTATACCTCCTCTGTGATGGTAGCAATGAGAAACAGATATGTTCCAGATGGTGAGTGTCTGTATTGATTGATGCCACCTTCTTAAGGATATCCTCAATGCTGTGGAGGAGAAAGCTGGCTGAATGTACAACTCTCTCCACCTCCTCCATTCTGTGCATTGGAGCCTCGATACCAGGCGGTGAAGCAAGTAAGTTCAAAGTTCAAAATACATTCATTATCAAAGAACATATATGTCACCATATGCAGCCTTGGGGTTCACTTTCTAGTGGGCTTACTCAATAAATTCAATAACCATAATAGAATCAATGAAAGTACATAACATAAGAACATAAGAAATAGGAGCAGGAGTAGGCCATCCAGCCCATCGAGCCTGCCCCGCCATTCAATAAGATCATGGCTGATCTGTCTGTAAATTCAGCTCCATCTACTTGTCTTTTCGCCATAACCCTTAATTCCCTTAAAGTCCACACCAACAGGGCAGGCAACCACTGTGCAAAAGCCAGCAAACCGCAAATACAAAAAAAAAACAAATAATGATAATAATAATTAAATAAGCAACAAATATCAAGAACATGAGATGAAGAGTTCTTGAAAGTAAATTCATAGATTGTGGGAACATTTCAGAATTGGTGCGAGTGAAGTTCAGTGAAGTTTATCCCCTCTGGTTCAAGAGCCCTGTGGTGGAGGGATAATAACTGTCTTTGATCATGGTAGTGTGAGTCCTGAGGCCCCTGTACCTTCTTCCTGATGGCAGCAGCGAGGAAAGAACATGACCTGGTTGGTGGGGGTCCTTTATGACGGATTCTGCTTTCCTTGCACTACACTATGTAGATATACTCAATGGTGGTGAGTGCTTTACCCATGATGAACTGCTAGTCAGAATGTTCTCCACGGCTCATCTGTAGAAATTTGCTAGCGTTTTTAGTGCGTACCAAAAATCCTCAAACTTCTAATAAAGTATTGCCCTTACCACTCTTAGACGGCAGTGGATACATCACTTTATTAACAAATACTTTATCTCAGTGGCTCTTAAAATTTTGTATCATGCTATTTTATCCATTAGTAAATATTTTAAATCTCATATTTCACTGTTTTTAGCCAAGATATGCCTCATATCTCAATATTGGTTTTACTTAACTTCAAGTTTCCTAAATGCAAACAAAATCAAGTTGTCTCTGTTTTGAGAATTCCTTACCATAGGATGACTAAATATCTCTGTCTCATTGAAGCTATCAAGGTTCTTGGCGGGCTTTGCAGGGAGAATACTACCCACATTTATGAACTAAAGATGGGTCACAAACTCAAAATATAGAGTAGGTCATTTAGGACTGAAATAGGGAGGAATATCTTCACCGAAAGCAGATTAGTCTTTGGGACTTTCTGTATTGGGGGCACAGTCATTGATTGCATGTAGAACTGAGATTGTTAGAGATTAGAATGCGGAGATAGGCAGGAAGATAATGTTGAGATTGAAGTTTTGTGTTGGATGATGCAGCATGCTCAATGATTTCAAAGGCCTACTCCTGCTTCTAGTTATTGCTATATCTGGCACAGAGGATCCAATGCAGAGGATCACAAGAGGCTACAGATGATTGTAGATTTAATCAGCTCAATCACAGGTGCAATCCTCCTCACTGTTTAGGGCATTTTCAAAGGGTGATTTCTCAAGAAGGAGGCATCCATCATCATGTACCTTCATCTGGGACATGACCTCTTCTGGTTACTGCCATCAAAGAACCTGCAGACACATATTCAGTGATTTGGGAAAGCTTCTTTCCACTTGTCATCTAACTTGTTAGTACTTTTTTTTACACTATTCATTTATTTTTTATATCTTTCACTTTATTACTGCTACAAAACAATAAATCCCATGTCATCGTAAACAGTGATAATAAAGATGATTCTGAATTTGTGAGCCCATGGTGGCAATCAAGAGCTCACATGGTATTATAATTGTTCTCTTTTTCCCCACTCATTTCTCACGTTCAAAAATTAAGGCATTTACTTTAGACATTTCCTAATTGCTGATTTTAATTTTTTCTCCACAAGTGCTGATCGAGCTAGGGTATTAGTTACATTTTATTCTGGATTTTCAGTATTGGCAGGTCTTGCTTTTCAACACTCCAACTTACTTTCACATTTTAGGTTTCTTGTCCATGCTAATTACAACATAAAGAAACACATCTGCTTTTGAAAAAATCCAAAAGACTTAGTTGCTTTGGTGCCATTTTACTACACTAAAGCTGTATCCAACATTTCCCTTAATCTTCTCCTTCCAGTTCTTCTGAGGCGAGATCATTCCTCATTACTGCCATCTGGGCAAGTCCCTTCACTTCCTACCTTGACTTTCCTTTCCAGCAGTTAAATTCTTGGGATTACTTACTTTGAAGCCATTTTAAACTTTGTTCTTCAACTCCTTTCTTGCTTTCTCGCTCTCCCCCCAACCCCCACCACCAAATTTATTGCAGGAAATGTATTGCTGTCTGTCAATAATGAATAAAGGCCAAATGGCCTCATTCTAAGTCATAAAGGAATCTGGAGATACTCTCACAGCTTCCTCCACATTATCCTTCCCCACTTATGTACATGTTAACATTTGCTTTTGCTTTTATTTATTCTTTTCCTATGGAAACACAGATTTGAAGTATTTCTTTCTCTATGTAATGAATGGTCGTGATTATGATTGGCTTTTCATATGGCAGAAATTGATCATTGTAGTGGAAAGCTGCATTTCTTGGTCTTTTTAGAGAAATAGTGAGAAGTAGACTGATCAATAAGGAATCTGATCAAGATGGGAACTTCTTACCAAGCACTTCATTATAGTCTGTGGAAGTTGTTGGATTGAAGAGACAAGTAGCGTCTTGTAATCAGGTAGAAGTTATGGTGCACATCATAAAATGAATGGTACTGGACAGGGGTATTTTATAAAATAATAATTCAGGTTGTAGGAAAAAGCTGGAAAAACACAGTAGGTCAGGCAACGTCTGTGGGAAAATAAATGTTCTTGGATATGAAACATTAGCTCTTTAACTCTTCCTGCAGATGTAGCCTGACATGCTGTGTATGTCTTGCATTTTTATGTTTTGATTTCAGATTTCCAAAATCTGCTGCTTTGTTTATTTTATTAACCTGTGGCCATTTTCTAGTATGAAGTTAGTAACTGAGAAGCCTCTGCTAGTGCAACTCTCAATGCACAATTTCGTTCTCAATATAATGAATACAGTTCAAGGGAATACTCTTCTGTGTCCGTTTAATCATAGAGTCATGAAAAAGTACAGCACAGAAACGGGCTCTTTAAACCATCTAGCTCATGCCAAATCATTCAAACTGCCTAGTGCCGTTGATCGGCACCCAGACCATACCCCTCCTATCCACGTACCTATTTAAAGTTCTCTTAGACTTTGAAATCAGTCTCACATGCACCCCTTGTGTTGGCAGCTCGTTCCACATTCTCCCGACCCTCTGAGTGAAGAAGTTTCCCCTCATGTTCCCATAAATTTTCACCCTTTCACCTTTAACCCATGACTTCTGGTTGTAGGGCCACACAATCTCAGTGGAAAAAGCCTGCTTGAACTTACTCACCATAATTTTGTATACCTCTAACAAATCTCCCCTCAATCTTCTACATTCCAAGGAATAAAGTCCTAACCTATTCAATCTTTCCTTATAACTCAGATCCTCCAGTCCCGGCAACATCCTTGTAAATTTTCTCTGTACTCTTTCAACCTTTTTATATCACGGGCAGTGTGTTCTAGGCTCAATGTGATCACCACAGCATAATCTAGGCCTGGAGTTATTCGTCCTGGCGGAACCTGGGTCCTAATGCAAGATCCGATCTGCTGTTCAGAAAATTTAAACGCTGGTTTGGATGGACTGGCCTGGGTCGCCAGACTTGAATGCCACAGATCTAGCCTTCAGCAGACGGCATACCTCCTGGTTCATCCATGACTTTTGACTTGGGAATGTGCAGTAAGTCTTTGTGGGTACATGCTCATCCGCATAGGTCTTAATGAAGTTGGTAACAACTGCAGCATACTCATCCAGGTTTGAAGATAAATTCCTGAGTACAGTCCAGTCCACCAATTCAAAGCAGTTCTGTAGGCGCTCCTGTGCTTCCCTCGTCCATACCTTCTTGGTCCTCACTACTGGTGCTGCAGTCTTCAGTCTCTGCCTATACTCAGGAAGTAGAAGTACAGCCAGGTGATCAGACTTCCCGAAATGGGGGCATGGAATAGCACGACAGGCATTCTTGATGATGGTATACCGATGGTCCAATGTGTTTAGACTACCTGCTTCAGTATTCACTACGGAAAAGGATCTTGGCGATTGTAAGGATGGCTTGCTGCAGACTGAAAAGCTTGAGCATGTAGATATTAAGAAAGAGGATGTGCTGGAGCTTTTAGAAAGCATCAAGTTGGATAAGTCGCCTGGACCAGATGAAATGTATCCCAGGCTACTGTGGGAGGTGAGGGAGGAGATTGCTGAGCCTCTGGCGATGATCTTTGCATCATCAATGGGGACGGGAGAGGTTCCAGAGGATTGGAGGGCTGCAGATGTTGTTCCCTTATTCAAGAAAGGGAATAGAGATAGCCCAGGAAATTATAGACCAGTGAGTCTTACTTCAGTGGTTTGTAAGTTGATGGAGAAGATCCTGAGAGGCAGGATTTATGAACATTTGGAGAGGCATAACATGATTAGGAATAGTCAGCATGGCTTTGTCAAAGGCTGGTTGTGCCTTACAAGCCTGATTGAATTTTTTGAAGATGTGACTAAACACATTGATGAAGGAAGAGCAGTAGATGTAGTGTATATGGATTTCAGCAAGGCATTTGATAAGATACCCCATGCAAGGCTTATTGAGAAAATAAGGAGGCATGGGATCCAAGGGGACATTGCTTTGTAGATCCAGAACTGGATTGCCCACAGAAGGTGAAGGGTGGTTGCAGATGGGTCATATTCTGCATGGAGGTCGGTGACCAGTGGTGTGCCACAGGGATCTGTTCTGGGACCCCTACTCTTTGTGATTTTTATAAATGACCTGGATGAGGAAGTGGAGGGATGGGTTCATAAATGTGCTGATAACACAAAGGTTGGTGGTGTTGTGGATAGTGTGGAGGGCTCTCAGAGTTTACAGTGGGACATTGATAGGATGCAAAACTGGGCTGAGAATTTGAGAAGTGGCAGATGGAGTTTAACCCAGATAAGTGTGATGTGGTTCATTTTGGTAGGTCAAATATTATGGCAGAATATAGCATTAATGATAATAATCTTGGCAGTGTGGAGGATCAGTAGGATCTTGGGGTCCGAGTCCATAGGACAGTCAAGGCTGCTGCACAGGTTGCCTCTATGGTTAAGAAGTCATACAGTGCATTGGCTTTCATCAACCGTGGGATTGAGTTTAAGAGCCAAAAGGTAATGTTGCAGCTTAATGTGAAAAAGACTAAGGAGTTGATGGTAGACCTGAGGAGAGTTAAGGTACCGGTGACCCCTGTTTTCATCCAAGGGGTCAGTGTGGACATGGTGGAGGATTACAAATACCTGGGGATACGTATTGACAATAAACTGGACTGGACAAAGAACACTGAGGCTGTCTACAAGAAGGGTCAGAGCTGTCTCTATTTCTTAAGGAGACTGAGGTCCTTTAACATCTGCCGGACGATGCTGAGGATGTTCTACGAGTCTGTGGTGGCCAGTGCTATCATGTTTGTTGTCGTGTGCTGGGGCAGCAGGCTGACGGTGGCAGACACCAACAGAATCAACAAACTCATTTGAAAGACCAGTGATGTTGTGGGGATGGAACTGGACTCTCTCACGGCGGTGTCTGAAAAGAGGATGCTGTATAAATTGCATGCCATCTTGGTCAATGTCAATCCAAACACTACATAATGTACTGGGTGGGCAAAGGAGTACATTCAGCCAGAGACTCATTCCTCCAAGATGCAGCACAGAGCGTCATAGGAAGTCATTCCTGCCTGTGGCCATCAAACTTTACAACTCCTCCCTTGGAGGGTCAGACACCTTGTGCCGATAGGCTGTTCCTGGACTTATTTCATAATTTACTGGCATAATTTACATATTACTATTTAACTATTTATGGTTCTATTACTATTTATTATTTATGGTGCAACTGTAACGAAAACCAATTTCCCCCTGGGATCAATAAAGTATGACTATGATTATGACTATATAGGAAACTGGTCAGACCCCACCTGGAGTACTGTGCTCAGTTCTGGTTGTCTCACAATAGGAAGGACATGGAAACCATAGAAAGGGTGCAGAGGAGATTTACAAGGATGTTACCTGGATTGGGAGGCAGGCCTTATGAGAGTAGGTTGAGTGAACTTGGCTTTATCTCTTTGGCATGACAGAGGATGAGAGGTGACCAGATAGAGGTGTATAAGATGAAGAGTGGCATTGACCATGTGGATAGTCAGGGGTTTTTTCCCTGGGTTGAAATGGCTAGCACGAGAGGGCATAGTTTTAAGGTGCTTGGAAATAGGTACAGAGGAGATGTCAGGGATAATTTTTTTTTTTACTCAGAGAGTGGTGAATGCGAGGAACGGGCTGCAGGTGGTGGTGGAGGCGGAAATGATAGGGTCTTTTAAGAGACTCCTGGATAGGTACATGGAGCTCAGAAAAATAGAGGGTGATGTGTAAGCCTAGGTAGTTCTAAGGTAAGGACGTATTCCGCACAGCTTTGTAGGCCGAAGGGCCTGTATTGTGCTGTAGGTTTTCTATGTTCTATGTTCTATGTTGTTTCTTCTAGAATTGCAAGTGGTCTGTTGATAATATTTGCTTAGTGACTTTTTTCAGACCGGCCTGGTTAAAATTCCCGAAAACGATGGTGAAGGCATTAGGGTGCGCTGTTTTGTGCATGTTGATCCCTTTGCTCAGATCATCCAAAGCCTGATTAACATTCACCTGAGGTAGGATATATACCATTACCAAAATGATCCTAGGAATCTCCCCTGGTGAGTGAAACTTACAGTACTTACCTGCTAGATATTCCAGGTCTGATGAGCGGATCTATTTGAATGAGATCTATTCTCATTGTTCTAAATTCCAGTACGTATAATCCCAGAGCCATCAAATTCTTCTCATGTGATTCATTCCCAGAATCATTCCCGTGATCCCTCCTCTGGATCCTTTCCAATGCCAGCACATCTTTTTTTAGGTAAGAGGCCTAAAACCGCTCACAATACTTCAAGTGGAGTCTGACCAATGCCTTATAAGGCCTCAGCATTGCATCCTTGCTTTTGTATTCTTGTCCTCTCAAAATGAATGCTAACATTTGACTACCTCACCACTAACTCCACCTGCAAATTAACCTTGAGGGAATCCTGTACACGGACTCCTAAGTCCCTTTGCACTTCTAGCCCTTAATTCCTTCAACCAAAGTGCTTGACGATACACTTTCCTACAATATATTCTATCTGCCACTTCTTTGTTCATACTTCCAATCTGTCTAAGCCCTTCTGCAGATTCTCTGCTTCTTCAACAGACCTGCCTCTCCATCTATCTTTGCATTGGCTGCAAACTTGGCCACAAAGCCATCAGTTCTGTCATCCAAAGGATTGACATATAACATGAAAAAAAACGGTCCCAACACCAACTCCTGCGGAGTACCGCTAGTCACCAGCAACCAACCAGAAAAGTCATCCTTTATTCAGACTCTTTGCGTCCTGCTAGTCAGACAATCTTCTATCCATGCTAATATCTTTCCTGTGATTCCATGGGCTCTTATCTTGCTAAGCAGTGTCCTGTGCAGCACCTTGTTAAAGTCCATGTGAAAATCCAAATAAACAATATGCACTGACTCTCCCTTGTCTATCCTGTCAGTTATTTCCTCAAGGAGTTCCAATGGATTTGTCAGGCAAGGTTTCCTCTGAAGGAAACCATCCAGACTTTGGCCGATTTTATCATGTGCCTTCAAGTACTGCAGAGCCTAATCCTTAATAATGGACTCTAACATCTTCGCAACCACTGAAGTCTGTCTAACTGGCCTATAATTTCCTTTCTTCTGTTTCTCTCCCTTCTTCGAGAGTAGAGTGACATTTGCATTTTTCCAGACCTCCGGAATCTTTCCAGAGTCCAGTGATTCTTGAAAAATCATTATTAATGCCTTCACAGTCTCCTCAGCTGCATCTTTCATAACCCTGGGTGTAGTCCATCTGGTCCAGGTGACTTATCTACATTCAGACCTTTCAGTTTCCCAAGCACCTTCTCCTTAGTAATAGCAACTGCACTCACTTCCGTCCCCTGACACTTTTGAATTTCTGGCATACTGCCAGTGTCATCCACAGTGAAGACAGATGTTAAATACTTAAAATTTGTCCACCATTTACTCTAACTTCTCTTTTACTCTTTATAGATATGGAAAAACTTTTGGTATCTTTTATATAATTGACTAGTTTACCTTTATATTTTTCTTCCAATGGCTTTTCCGTTGCCTTCTGTTGATTTTTAGAAGTTTCCCAATCCTCTAAATTCCCACTATTTTTTTGCTGTATTATATGACTTACCTTTCCCTTTTATTCTCTCTTCGATTTCCCTTGTCAGCCACAAGGGAGGCTATTTATTCCTCCCTTAGAATAGTTCTTCTTTAGGACTTATCTATCCTGCACCTTCTAAATTGCCCCAGAAACTCAAGCCATTGCTGTTCTGCAATCACCCCTGATCATCTTCCCTTCTAATCAACTTTGGCCGGCTCCTTCTCCTGCTCCTGTAGTTCTCTTTACTCCATATAATCCTGATACAACTGACTTTGGCTTCCCCTCTCAAACTGCAGTGTGAATTATATCATATTATGATCGCTGGCTCCTAAGGGTTCCTTCACCTTAAGCTTCCTAATCAAATCTGACTCATTACATAATACCCAATCCAGAATTGCCTTTCCCTTAGTGGACTCAACCACAAAGATATTGGTCAAGGCCCCAGCAATCTCTTCTCTTGCTTCTCTCAATAATCTTGGATATATCCCGTCAGGCATGGAGACTCATACACCTTAATGCTCTTTAAGAAACCCAGCCCCACTTTCTCCTTTACTTCAAATGCCCTAACATATCAATATTCTCAGCCCTAATTTTCTTAACCCCCACATCCTTCTCCTTGGCAAATACTAATGAAAAATACTCATTAAGTACCTCATCCACATCTTCTGCATCCAGGCAAATGTTCCCTCTTGAGTGGTTCTACTCTCTCTTTAGTTATCTGCTTGCTCTTGATGTATGTGTAGAATGCCTTTGGATTCTCTTTAATCCTATTTTCCAAGGATTTTTTTAGGCCTGTCCTGGCTTTCCTAATTCTCTTCTTGAGTTCTTTTCTGGTATCTATATAATCCTCAAGTGCTCCGTTTGATTCTAGTTTCCTAAGTTTTACATACTTTTCCTTTATCTTCTTGACTAAATTCATCACCTCCCTTGACATGCATGGTTCTCTTCCCGTGCCATCCTTATTTTTCATTCTAACTGGAACTTACCTGTCTAGTACTCTGTGCAGTTGGTCTTTAAACACCCTCCACATGCCCAAAACCAGCTCCCAATTAACTCTCCCTAATTCCTGCCTAACGCTCTTGTAGTTTGCCCTGCTCCAATTTAATACCATTCCACAAGGTCCATACTTATTCTTATTGAGAGCCATCTTGAAACTTATGGAGTTGTGATCACTGTTCCCTAACTGTTCATTCACTGATAGGTCACCTGGACTGGCTCATTACCCAACACCAGGTCCAGAACAGCCCCTTCTCTTGTTGGACTATCAATATACAAGATCCTAACAGAAGAGGAGCGTCCCGCTCCCTCCGAATGCACTGGACCTGGTGGCATCGAGATTCATCATCACCGAGGAGGACGTTAGAAGGGCCTCCCTGAAGATAAATCCAAGGAAGGCGATGGTCCCAGATGGCGTCCCAGGATGGGTTCTCCGGGCCTGTGCAAGCGAGCTAGCTGGAGTGTTTGCTGACATCTTCAACTGCTCCTTGCTTCAGTCTAAGATCCCCTCGTGTTTAAAGAAGGCAACGATAATCCCAGTGCTGAAGAAGAGCAAGATGGCATGCCTGAATGACTATTGACCTGTGGCTCTGACATCAATTGCTATGAAGTGCTTCGAGAGATTGGTTTTGGCACACATCAACCACAGCCTACCGGTAAACCTCAATGCTTTGCAATTCACCTACCGGAGCAACAGGTTAACGGCAGATGCCATCTCTCTGGCCCTACGTTCCTCCTTAGAACACCTGGAGAATAAAGACACATACGTAAGGCTCCTTTTCATTGACTACAGCTCTGCCTTTAATACCACCGTTCCAAATAAACTGATTCCTAAGCTCTGGAACCTGGGCCTTAGCACTCAGATTTGCACCTGGATCTTCAACCTCCTCACAGACAGGACCCAGACTGTAAAAATAGGGGACAAGCTCTCCTCTACAATCACTCTGAGCACCGGTGCTCCACAAGGCTGTGTACTCAGCCCTGTGCTGTACTCACTGTACACCCATGATTGTGTAACCATGTTTCCATCAAACTCAATATATAAGTTTGCTGATGACACCACAATTGTAGGCTGTATCACGGGTAATGATGAGTTTGAGTACAGAGAGGAAATTAAGAACCTGGTGGCATGGCGCGAAGACAATAACCTATCCCTCAACGTCAGCAAGACGAAGGAATTGGTTTTTGACTTCAGAAAGAGTAGTGGACCACACGACCCAATTTACATCGGTGGTGCGCAAGTGGAACAGGTCAAAAGCTTTAAGTTCCTCAGGGTCAATATCACAAATGAACTGACTTGGTCCAACCAAGCAGAGTTCACTGTCAAGAAGGCCCACCAGCGCCTTTACTTCCTGAGAAAACTAAAGAAATTTGGCCTGTCCCCTAAAATCCTCACTAATTTCTATAGATGCACTGTAGAAAGCATTCTTCTAGGGTGCATCACGACCTGGTATGGAAGTTGTCCTGTCCAGGACCGGAAGAAGCTGCAGAAGATCGTGAACACGGCGCAGCATATCACACAAACCAATCTTCCGTCTGTGGACTCACTTTACACCGCACGCTGTCGGAGCAGTGCTGCCGGGATAATCAAGGACTCAACCCACCCAGCCAACAGACTGTTCGTCCCTCTTCCCTCTGGGAGAAGGTTCAGGAGCTTGAAGACTCGTACGGCCAGATTTGGGAACAGCTTCTTTCCAACTGTGATAAGACTGCTGAAAGGATACTGACCTGGATCTGGGCCGTACCCTCCAAATAGCCGGACCTGCCTCTCGGTTTTTTTGCACTACCTTACTTCCCATTTTTCTATTTTCTGTTTATGATTTATAATTTAAATTTTTAATATTTACTAATTTTAACTATAACTATTTTAATATCTTTAATATTTAATATTTGTAATCTAGGGAGTGTGAAGTGCAGACTAAATATCGCTGTGATGATTATACGTTCTAGTACCAATTGTTTGGCGACAATAAAATATAAAGTATATATATACTGATTTAAGAAGTCCTCCTGGATGCACCTAACAAATTTTGCCCCGTCTTAAGTTCCTGCACTAGGAAGGTTTCAGTTTATGTTAGGGAAGTTGAAGTGGCCATGACAATAATCTTGTTCTTTTTACACCTTTCCTTAATCTACCCGTATATCTGTTTCTCAGTGTCTTTGTGGCTATTGGGGGATGGGTGCTGGCTGTAGTACAAGGTAATTGCACTCTTCCTATTTTGAGTTCTACTCATATAGACTCAATGGACAAGCCCTCCGATATGTCCAGTTTGTGTGCAGCTGTGATATTGCCTCTGATTCAGTCATACAATTCCCCATCTCCCTCTCTATCTTTTCTAAAACAAAGACACCCCAGGATATTATGTATCCATTGCTGTCCCTCTCTCAGTCAAGTCTCTGTAATGGCCACAACGTCATCGTTCCATGTACTTGATCTATGCTTGAAGTTCATCACTTTTATCCATAGTATGCCTAGCAATAAAATACACAGACATCAAATTATCTGTCCCATCATATCTATTATTTCGCTCCTGCCTGTTTTTTACTGTCCATGACATCTACCTTCCTCTCCATTCCTCCAATTCATCAGCTGGTGCTTTGGTTCCCATCCCCTTGCCAAACTAACTTAAACACTGCCGAGTAGCACTAGCGAACCTCCCAGCCAGGATATTGGTTGCCCTCCAGTTAGGTGCAACCAGTCCCTCTTGTATATGTTATCCCTGCCCCAGAAGAGGTTCCAATGAACCAAGAACTTGAGCTCCTGCCCCTGCACCAGTTTCTCAGTCTCTCATTCAACTGTACTACCATTTTCTTCCTGACCTGTCTAGCACATGGTGCCAGGATTAATCCAGTGATTACTATCATAGATGCCTGCCCTTCAACCTCTTTTCTCGCTCCCTATACTCACTGTGCAGGACTTTCCCCCCTTTCTACCTATATTATTGGTGCCAATGTGCACCATGACCTCTGGCTACTCTGCAGCCACTCTAAGTCATTCTGGACCGTAGCACCCGGGAGGCAACACACATATCTGACATCTCCTTCACAGGCACAGAATTTCCTGTCCGTCCCCCTAACTATCGAGTCTCCTATAACTAACAGTCTGCTTGGCTTTACCCTTCACTTCTGAGCTTCAGAGCTGGCCACAGCTCCACGGTCAGTCCTGATGAAAGGTGTCGGCCTGAAATATTGACTGTACCCTTTTCCATAGATGTTGCCTGGCCTATTGAGTTCCGCCAGCATTTTGTTTGTGTTGCGCGGATTTCCAGCATCTTCAGATTTTCTCTTGTTTGTGATTGGCACCATTGACTTAGTTGCTGCTGCTTTTTACTGTAAGGTCATCCTTCCCAGCAGTATCCCGGGGGTGTACTTGTTGCTGAGGGGAATAGCCACAGGGGAACCCTGCACTGACTGCTTACCCCCATTACTTTTCCATGTGGTCACCCATCTACTCTCTGAAGCCTGCACGCTGGGTGTGACCACCTCGGTAAAAGGTTCATCTGTGGGATTTTCAGCCTGCTGGATGGTCATTACTACATCCAGCTATACCTTCAGTTCCTTGAACTTGTCAGTCAGGGGCTGACATTGGGTGCATTTCCTGTAGATGTAGTCATCAGGAAAACTATGTCTTACAGGTGGAGCATTCCCCCACCTTACCTACCCTCCTGCCTACGCTGAATTAAGGACCATGTATTTGCAGACGACAAGAAAAGCCTACCTGTTCTTACCTGCGCCTTCTTTCTGAGATTTTCACCCCCACCTACGTCTTGAGTCAGCACACTTAGCCTCCACCTGTTCTCACCGAAGCCTGGTGAGCCAAAGCTTCCCCACTCTAACACTGGGCTCCTCCAAGAATAGATACTCCACTTACTTACCTGCTCTTTTTATTGGTCCTTGCTAAGGAACTAGTAACCTAGCAAACTCCTGCTCCGTAGACAAGTCCCAACAGGCACGTGTCACTTTTTAAAAATTATGCCCACAAGGAACTGTCTCCAACTCACACCATAATCTCCCTGCTGCACATGGTAAAGGATGTTACATGCAGTCAGGTTGTGCTCTGCTCGACTGTTAATCTGGCATTCTGACAGCTGGTGGGTGTAATGGAAGATGCTAGCTCCCATTTATTTGCCTGGCCGATTCTTCCACTGAAGGTGGTTCTTCTCATTCTTCTCCTATGGTAGGAGATGGTGACAGGACGCTTGATCGGGTCTGCTAACGTACAGAGCAGTTGCTGCCAGTGCTTGGAAATGATCTGCACTCACTAAGATTGGGTACAGACCTTGATCCACACTCTGTCACCAAGTGACCACGCCACTTGCCCCCCGACCAACCTCCATTTAAAGAGAGGTGGGATTCATCTGAAGTGGTCTTGCATTGAGCAGTAAACACCCCTTCTGTACAGTAACCATTCTATGAAAACAGGAACTTGCAATTTTGTTTGAAAGATAACATCAGTTAAGAGTTAAAAATACACGTGGACTAAGATGTTAACTGTCCTGTGCTATCACCAGTGGGATCATCAGTTGATCTGCCACCTGTCTTCCGGAGTTTTGGCCCGCTTATGATCAAGACTCCCTCGAGGTGGTGGGCCAGCAGTGCTAAAGCACCGCCTCCCACTGCACAAGTAAACATATGAAGGCATAATCAGTAGCACAAAGAGGATGCATACAGATGTATGGATGACAAATGTAATTTGCACTTAAAAGAAAAATAATGGATTAAAATGTGAGCATGAACACACAATAGGTACAGATTACATCACTAACGAATGTGAACTAAACACTGGCCATTAGCAACTAACGGATTTGTCTTTACATATTATTATGTAGAATAATGATGACTTTGGCCCAATGATATGTAAATTTGTTTACTCTGGCCATTAGATAGTCTTCTGCATTTTGTCTGCTGATGCTGAAATTTTAAGTGCCCTCTAATTGCAGAAAGTAAAGCTTCCATTAATGCAATTAGTGCTTGATTAGCATCTAAGTTTGGTCTCCCCTTAACACTTGCATTGTTCCAGATTTGTGTTTGTGTTTACATTGTCTTGGGTTCATGCTTGCTTCTTTTTTTTTCCCTTATTGATGGCTGATTTTCATCTTATCAGCATGTCAGCAGTACAGAAACATGTTTAAATAATGACCATGTTCCATTGTGCTAATATTTTAATAATGTAGACTTGGAACAGGGCAGCTTTAGTGCAGTATGCCTAATGATTTCAACTCAAGTTTCTGTTAAAGCCAAAACTCAGTAGTCCCAGTGATCATAAATTTACCATAAACTGGTTTGCCTTTCAACTAACCTGGTCCACTGCATGATCACTGTCTTGAATTGCAGTGCAGGAGCAGGAAGCAAAATGATTAAGGGTGGGATTTTCTTAGCTCAGCTAGTTTGATGGGAATGAAAACGGATGTATGCAGTCCCCACCCGGTAGATAATACTTGTAAAATGCATGCAATATGATATATTAACTATGAGGTAGATCAGAATTGGTTTTCAGCTGTGGAATCCAGTACAGAGAATTATTTATTGGAAACCATTACAGTCCCATTTTTGCATGAAACAAAGGTTTTGAACTGCTGTTAATTAGTAGCAGAATAACAAGGGCATAAAAGGAAATCCAAGCCCTAACACATCATGGTTGAGATAACCGTTTAAAATGGCAAATTCCTGTCTAATTTTTAATCTGATGACAAACTCTCACAGTCAATTTGTTTGGTTAAAAAGGCAAGGATTATTCTTTCATAACAATAATGAAAAAACAATTTGGATGCAGGCCAAGGTATGGACAAATATGCTGGCTTCTTCATTGTTATGATCTTTCAACAGCTTACGGTAATCATCTGACATTATATCCTGGTGCAATGAAAAAACTAGTGGTATAACCTTGTAATCTTTTCAGTTCACATTTTAAGAATACCTGACACCAGATGGGACTGGGTCAATCAATTTCCAATCCCTGTGCCACACCTACCCAAGGGAATATAACTTGATTTTCTTCAATCTAAAGATAGATAGGAAATGCTCCAGAAGTATTAGTAGTTGTAGCATCAACATTTGTGTTGACATTGACCATGAATATTTCAATTCAGTTGCACTTCTTCGAGTTCCATATGAATCAGATATATGTCTGGTGTTTTTATATTGCATAGCTGTTGTATACAAGAGTTATGCTTGTGTCACATAACTGAATCTCATTGTGAGTTTGTGTTTGTGACACAACTATAATAGGATGATTCACAAGCACAAAATTCTTGGGGCTGACTGGGGAAGTGAGATGTGGTTTTGGCACTGCCAATTGATGTAAACCAAGAGTATGGTTGAATTGGTAGGAAAGCGCAAAGCATGTTTTTATCTCGCTGATCCCAGAGCTTCTGGCTCTAATCTGTTTTTCTGAGCAGGCTGGAGGTTTGCAAAGTCTTTCTTTGAAAATAGAGTATATCATTCATTTCTTTATTAGAGTATCTCATTCATTTCTCACAGGTGTCTGTGAGAAATGTGTTCAATTTCTCCTGCCACGTCCATTCAGTGAGAAAGGCAGCTTGAGCTGCCGAGAGGTTCTGAATAGTGTAGCATTTTCCTTGTGTTGAGTGTCGAGAAGCAGCAGTAATACTCTTCGATGTCAGCAGGATATAATACAGCCTCCAGTCCAGTGTGCATTTGTAGTTATAAATGTAATGAACCACTTCGTAAGAAAACCACTCATGCTCGACAAAGGCCACAAGGAGGCCTTTGAACCTCCTGAAAATGGGACCAAGATGGTGTGACCAGTTCTTCTAATTCCATTCCCCCAAGCTGGTTTGAATAAGTAGGGTTTCTGACCTGAAATATTAACTCTATCACAGATGCAGCCTGTCCTGCTGAGTTTTTCCAGAAGTTTCTATTTTTATTTCTAAAATTTGCAGGTGGTCTGTAATAGTAATACTAAATTGAGTTTATACCCTGTTAAGGAGATCATTCTTTTTTACAATCACGATTGGCATTGCTTTGTCTAAGTATTAGCTCTTTGATTGCCAGAATTTCAGATACTCAGTTTCCTTAACAAAGTATTCTTTTGAGAATATTTTCTCATGATATAACCATATTCCAGTTTTTACGAATATAGTTATATGAAAAGATGCTTCCTGATATGGCTCCTGTATGATCTCGCTCTAATCTTAATATTATGCTTTTCTTCGTCCAGCAGAGAATGCATTTTCTCAAGTCCCTTGGTTATACAAATAGATCACTTTGACTTCCTAGCCACAAACAAGTACTAACTTGGTATATGCAGCCTGTTCTTCAAGTTTAATCATTTAATGTGCTGCCATCATTCTGGCAAATCTATATTATGCTCCAGTGCAGGTTTCCTGAGGTTCACTGCCTTAAGCCAAGTGCAGATTTTTAAATGGCCTGGCTATTGCTCTTGCCCAATTATTCTACAGCTGTTTGCCCACACCCTCCGGTGGGAGCTTCAGGGACAAGAGGAAGGTGGAAGTAGAAGAGCACTTGAGGTGAGTGTGATCAGAAGCTTGAAAGGCCTACAATTTACTCCTGCTCCTATTCTCTTCTGTATTAAGCATTCTCTGCCATTCAATGTGAACATGGCTGATGGTCTGTTTCAACATCACGGCACAATGATACAGTGGGTTTTACCGCTGCAGCGGAGCTCCAACCACTGGGGTCCAATCCTGACCTTGTGCACATTTTTCCGATGACGACATGGTTTCCCCTCCCTCTCTCCATCTCGAAGAGTGTGCTGAGAAACTCCCGAGGAAATAAATTTCAATCCTTGTTTGTCTCTTCAAATTATATTTATTTACAGTTTCACACACAAAAGTTGACATGCTTCTTCATTTAATGAACTGAAAAAATCCGTTGACATTTACTTGTGATTTGTTCTTTCACATTTCTTTACACCATCCCCAAATAGAATTTCTATATTCCTGAAGTTTCCTTAAGACAAATAGGCTTTTTTTTCTTCCTATGATTCACAGTGTTTTAAAGGCAATTTCTGCATCACTCTAGTAACTTTTTAAGATGAGCTTTATCACTCCATTGGGAGGGAATTCTATCCTTGGCCATGTGTGTTGAACTTTTAATTTAGTTTAGAACTGGGAACACTTCAAATGTTCAGTTCCAGTAATTGGCATTTATTGCATTGTGTTTAGGAAAGACAACACAGTTGAAATTACTTAAAATTTGTCTGTTTACTATTGGTAATGTGCTGCACCACTGATTTAGATCTAATATCTATATTTGTAAGTTAAAAACAAAAACTGCTAATAAGCGTGGATAGGATGACTCTGCTTTCCCAGAGATCTTTCTTGCCTACAGTATACAGTATGTTAAAAATCCAACTGCACCGTGCATAGTAGTTATGCATAATCAATTGAAGGGGCCAAAAATCTGATCTAGTAGATGCATACAATTCAACGTGATCATGGCATGTAAGGCATGAAGCACACGGTCAGGAAATTATTCTGTGGTGCAGATGTGTTTTCAGTGGATAATTGGTTCCTCAAATTTAAACAGACAGTTATTTAAATATTGGCCTATAGATATGAAATGTCTAATGGACTGGAATTGATAGAGGAAACATTTGCTTAGTCTCATTGGAATATCAAGTTCTCTGAATTGAAACCAAATTTGTATATTTTAAAATCAAAATCTGTTTCTTTAGGAGCATGAAAATTCTTGGGCATTTTTTAGTAGAAATCACTGGCTTCTGGATAGCTGAGAGTCTGTGAATCTAGATACCAAATATTTGTTTCTTTTTGTGTTATTCTTTTCTCCAGATATTAATCGATAGATCCAGAAAGTTGTGATAATGCAAAAATAATTTAGTAAGGAACTTATTTAATTAATAGACAGAAATGTAGCCAGTGAAGTTCAGGGTGAAGAATAATGAGAATGTCTACCTAAAATGCGAAAAGGGCTAAAGAAGATTTTTTACTCAATGGATCTGTACTTGAATCAGTAAAATGTAGTGCTCAAGTAGATAAAATAATTTAAAACCCAACTGCATGTGATGTTTAAGATGAATGGAGTACAATATGACTAAACAATGGTGACAACTATGAAAGCCAAGCCACCGAGTATACTTAAGGATGAGGTAGACTACAAACTAAAATTACTATTTAAATATAAACAGATGAATTGGAATGGGTGAATTGTCATGCTGCAATATTTTTATGCCTCAAAAAGGAAGACTATTTTCAAGGCAACACGCACAAAGTGCTGGAGGAACTCAGCAGGTCAGGCAGCATCGATAGAAGGAAATGAACCATCAATGTTTCCGGAAGCATCTCAGTAGAATTGACTGTTTGTTCTCCTCCATAGATGACCTGCTGAGTTCCTCCAGCATGTTGTGTGTGTTGCTCAAGATTTCCAGTATCTGCAGAATCTCTTGGGTCTTTTGCAAAGTCTGCATGTTACCTTTACGAGTGAATTGCTGAATATCCTTTCCCTCCACTCATTATCAACCCTTTAGACAATGGGTTTTCTGTCACATCCTGGCTTCTGGTGTCTATAGAGTTATTTTCTTGATATTGGGACTTGATGAATTTTCCATCTGTGCCGACAGTTCATTAACACATGACCTCCTTGTCATTGCCATTGATGGTAGAGAAGACAAGAGTCTCTTCAGAGGTGCTATTAGGTTATGGTAGACAATCTACAGTTATTGTTGGTTGGTAGTCATCGTCTTGTCTCTGAGATGTGCTATATTTGCTGGGCTCTTGACAAACAGCATAATAATCCTAAATTGTGGTTGAATCTGAGTTACGGGAGCTGGGGTTTTTCATGGCTGGAGTTGAGATTTAGAGATATAAGATGAAGGAGCTGAGGTTCTCTGCAAGTACTAAATGGAGTAGGAAATGCCATAATATGGCTTCTTTTTCATGAAGTGAAAAGCAGGGGAAGGGGAAGCATACTATGGCAGGAACCTTAATTAATTTAGTTGGAACTAGGATAAATTAGGCAAAAACATAACAGATATATTTTCTATAGTAATAATGATTTTCCTTGAAGTTTATTCTCTCTATTTTACATTTTCATCTGTTGGTTCTTTATTGTGAAGATGCTGAAATGAGTTTTGCAGTGGAATTTCAGCTGGTATTTTACACACACGCACTCTAGTACAACACTTCTCATCTTATAATTTATTGATTCAGGCCATTCCATTAAGAACATTAAATCACATCTAAAAATAGATTATAGTCATCTTCTGTTCATGCCAGTACTCCACAAGACTGGCATGAATGATTTATTTGCTCTTTCTACACCAGTGTACTTCTGCATTCAAATGCCTTCAATTTTTGCTTCTGTTTGACAGAAGATGCACTTCATAGAAACATCTCTAGATTGTGCCTAGAGTTAGGTTTAAATCTCAGCCTTGTTTTTAAATGCAGTTTTAAGATTAAGTTTCCACATCTTGAAACATTACTACCAGAAAAATTCATCTGTGCCAGTGGTAGAAAATGGTAGAAAAGAGAGTGTTTTCACCTCAGTAGGCTTTCTAATTTTATGTAGGGACTTGTATCAAAACAGGGTGGCATGTGATGAAAGCAACACACATCAAAGTTGCTGGTGAACGCAGCAGGCCAGGCAGCATCTCTAGGAAGAGGTGCAGTCGACGTTTCAGGTTGTTGGCGTGTGATGAAACTTGTTATGTTTATTTGCTGAATGGTTCAAGTCGGTAGGAATACTGGGAGCTGAATCCAGATTCACTCCTTTCATAACAATACATTGAACCAGCAGTTGCCAAATCCCTTGCAAATTGATCCAGACAGCATTCAGAAGCGATGTGAGGTACTTTCATGAGCCTAAGTGGCAATTTGAAACCTACTTTCCTCAATTGTTAAGTTATTACTAATTTAGTTGTTCCCTTTTCAGCAACACTTATTCTTCGGTATGCTAATATGAAAACAAAAATTGGTAGTTGCTCACATGGCAAGTCAAACTAAAACGGAAAGAAAGCCATTTTGAAGAGACCATTTAAATCATAGAGCAAGAAGCTATCATCAAGAACATCAAACTTATTATGGATGTTGGGAATTTCAATATTACTTCCCAACATCATTTGTATCTTTTGGGAAGAATTCTCATTCTCTTTTCCATACTTAAATTTGCTGATGACTTGTCTCTCAAATCAAAGCTGGTGATAAATTGGTATAGTAGAAGAGATATTGAAAATCTGGTTGTATAGTGTCACAACAACTACCGCTCACTCAATATCAGCAAAACTGAAGAGCTGATTATTGACTATAGGAGGAAGAAGCCAGAGGTTCATGAGCTAGTTCTCATTAGTGGACCCGAGGGGGAAAATGTTAGAAACTTTAAATTTCTTGGTATAATCATATCAGGGGAACTGTCCTGGCACCAGCATGTGAGTACCATCACAAGGAAGGCATGATGGCGCCTCTACTTTCTTAGAAGTTTGGGGAAATTCGGTATGTCATCTAAAACTTTGACAAACTTCTATAGATGCACAGTGTAGAGTATATTGACTGGTTGCATCATGGCCTGGTATGGAAAAACCAATGCTCAGGAATGGAAAAAGCCTAGAAAAAATGATGGATACAGCCCAGTACATCACAGGAAAAGTCCTCCCACCATTGAGCATGTCTACAAGTAGCGTTGCCACCAGAAAGCAGCATCCATTATCAAGGACCCTCGCCATCTAGGCTATGCTCTAACCTTGCTGCTACCATCAGAAAGGAGGTGCAGCAGCCTTTGATCCTTCACCACTGGGCTCAGGATCAGTTATTTCCCTTCAACCATCTGACTCCTGAACCAGCAATGATAGCTTTACTCTGAACTGATCCCACAATTTTTGGACTCACTTTTGAGGACTCTAAGACTCACTTTCTCAGTTTTATTTATTTACTTATTTATATTTGCACAAGATGTTTTTCCTTTGCACATTGGTTGTTTGTCCATTGTTGTGCAAAGTTTTCATTGATTCTCTTGTATGTTCTACTGTGAATGTCTGCAAGAAAATGAATCTCAGGGTATTATACGGTGACATATAATAACCTTGATATTAAATTTACTTTGATCTTTGAGCTCTTCCATTTTAAGGGCAAATGTGTTCACAAACCACTCTATAGCTACTTGTCTTTCTTGGTAATGATATTGGGATTCTAACTGGTCAGAATAGTTGAGTAATTATGATCCTCACAATCAGTTTATTTGTCTTAAACATAAACAACTACTAAAGTTTGAATTTGCTTCTGTGGAGCATTAACACAAAGTGAGTTTAATATAGCCAGAATCAAAATGGAAACATTATATTTCCTTATTAGGGATTGTTTTAATAAGTTTGGAATTAAAATGATTAAGGCATTTAGTGATTGTTTGCATGTCTTTCAGCCTTTATCCCATATGATAGTAGTGATGAAAGATCTTATTCAAAGTTGCATTTATCTACTCATAGCCAAGCAGAATAATTTCTTGTCTTAGATTTTGAAATAACATAAATGTTTATACAGCAATTTTGATAACATTGGTTTCCTAAATATTTTAAAAACAAAGGAATTTCTTGTAAAATACCTTTGCTGTAATGTGGAAAGGAGATCAGCTAAGCTCCTATAAGCAATTTTTCTTCCTTTTGCGATATTGATTGAGGGATAAATACCAACCGGAACATGAGGACAAACACTCCCCAGCTCTTCTCTGAAATAGTGCTGTAAAAAAATAGTGTCTTTTGCTCCTACCTGAACATCAGCATCAGATTTATTCTGACATGATTTGAAATTTGTTACTTTCTGCAGTATTATAATGCAAATAACCATAATTGTGCTTGTACACATGACAATAAGCAACACCTTAACTAGGGATATATCAGCAATATAGATTTTGAATTTTAAAAAGCACAACGTTATTGAGTGAATTTTTGAACTGTGCAGAATTAATTGTTTGGGCTTATAAATTAAGTTTATTATGTTGCAAGCAGTTGTATTTAGGAGCTAAGTGCAAGTGGTATTGGGCCTGCAAATGGAATTCCAACTAGAAACATATGTGACAAATGGAATATGGTTAAAAATTAGAAGGAGTACTGTTTTTAATCCTATTTGCTTGATGTACAGTTCAAATTTCCTGAATTACATGCACCCCAGAAAAAGGCCAAATCTCAGATGTTGTGTTTTATTAAATAGGGATAATCACGCTTCAGCTACAAATTTAACTGACAGAAAAAAAAGCTGCCCTGTTTAGTGCATCTATGAAATAGATGGTAGCTGTCCGTCAAAGTTCTTAGTACATTTAGTCCTTGCTGGGCTGTTGTTTCCTCCAGGCTTACATTCAAGCTGTGGAGACTTTCCACTAATTTGTTGCAGATGAGAAAAATGATATTTGTAACTTCTCCATCAACTGGGCCACTAATAGAAGTCTCTCAGTTTGTTTTTGAAATATAATTCTTTAAATTTCCAAGTTGTAGATCTCTGGTTCAAAATATATCTGAGTGTTCAGTTCGAAACTCCGCAGGGTGTTGTCAGGAAGGTGAGGTTACATTAGCAAGAGCAAACATGATTTCAAAAGATGAAGTGATTGACTAATCTTTGAAGGAGTTGAAAGTCCACGTGATAGGAGTAACTCTGTGGATCTCACTTTCAGGAAACTTTCTGTAACTTGGCATCCTAAACGTCTGATTTTTGAAAAATACCAATGTGAAAATTGGCAAAATACTTGGCTAAGTAGAAGGAAAGGTTCAGTGGCATGTGTTAGAAAAGTTCTGTGGGGAAATCTTCATCAGAGGAAAACATTAGGAATTGTCTTAGGATCAATTTTTTATGATGGAGAAAAATTCTTTCCAGATTGAGAGGATAGGCAATTATATTAATAATATTAAGAAATGCAAACAGGTAAAACTAATGTTTAGAAGACTGGTTTTAGGAATTCAGAACTGTTGTGCTTAGCAAATTTATGGGGATTCTTAAAGTGCATAATACAATTGGCGCTTGAGATTAATACAGAGATGCTGTGACTAAATTTTAAAGGGATTGTGATGAATTATATGCAAAGCAATTTCTTTGTTAAAATAAGCATTTTGCATCACAGAGATGTAAATGAGTAAATATCAGAAAATATGACCATTGATAATCACTCAACATTAGCAGTTGTAATCAAGAGTAAAAATCCAGAATGCTTCCATTCACTATTTAATAATTATTATACAAAAATATCACAAGCATTATTGAAAATGGAAATCCAAATGAGTAACACTTATCACACTATACAGGAAGTCAAATGAAGATCGACAGAGACATCATGGATTGAGTGAAATGTAAAAGGCATTAAATTTTCAGAAATATAACCTAGCACATATTGTGAAAATAGCAGATAGAATTACAATGTTAATTATAGACTTTTGAATGAAGTCAATCAGATCTACAGAGATTCTCAACAGATAAAATGCAAATGGCATTTTTATTTTAAGGTTTAACCATGCGTAAGTTAATGTTAAGATACCAAAAAATAATTGCAAGTTTAATTGTCTGCATATGAATAAAATTAGTCAGATAAATAATCTTTAAAAACTTGTGGCATGGCACTCATCAGTTGCAAAATTTAAAACAAATAGCTGTGTCGAGCCATATCCATCTAGTGCAGATCAATGCTCTGATGAGATGAGTATACATATATACTGCATAAAGTGCACTAAATAACCAAAGACCCCAGAAAGCTCTGTTGGCAGTAATCCACACTCTGGCATTAATGAGTTTATATAGCATTCCTCTCATTACTATTTTAACAGAGATAATGACTACTATTAAAGTAAACAAGTTAACATCACATTAAAAGTGATCAAAGAAATGTTTAGGATTTGTATTCATCATGTTTCTTCATAAATCACCAATCATTCAAGAACAATATTGGGAGTTGGAAGTTTCAGTAAATTTTATTGCCATTTGGAATTACAAGTAAAGTGGTTGGGAAGGTGTTGGAGTCAGCTGTTAAGGTTGTGGCTTCAGGGTACTTGGAGTCACTCAATAAAATGGGACGCAGTCGGCATGGTTTCCTCCAGGGAAAATCTTGCCAGACAAATCTGTTGGAATTCTTTCAAGAAATAATAAGCAGGATGGACAAAGGAGATTCGGTGGATGTTGTGTACTTGGATTTTCAGAAGGCCTTTGACAAGGTGCCACACACAAGGCTGCTTAACAAGTTACGAGCACATGGTATTACAGGAAACATTCTAGCATGGATAAAGCAGTAGGTGATTGGCAGGAGGCAAAGAATGGGAATAAGGGAGCCTTTTCTGGTTGGCTGCCAGTGAGTAGTGGTGTTCCACAGGATTCCGTGTTTGTTGGGACTGATGGTTTTTACATTATATGTCAATGATTTGGATGATGGAATTAATGGCTTTGTTGAAAAGTTTGCAGATGGTATTAAGATAGTTGGAGGGGCAGGTACAATTTTGAGGAAGTAGAGAGGCTACAGAAGGACTTAATCAGATTTGGAGAATGGGCAAAGAAACCGCAGATGGAATACATTGTCAGGAAGTGTATGGTCATGCAGTTTGGTGGAAGAAATGAAAGAGTTGATTGTTTTCTAAATGAAGAAGAAATACAAAAAACTGATAGGCAAAGGGTCTTGGGAGTCCTTGTGCAGGATTCCCTAAAGGTTAGTTTGCAGATTGAGTCTGCGGTGAGGAAGGCAAACATGATGTTAGCTTTCATTTCAAGAGGTCTGGAATGTAAAAACAAGGATGTAATATTGAGACTTTATAAAGCACTGGTAAGACCTCACTTGGAGTATTGTGAGCAGTTTTGGGGCCCTTTATCTTAGAAAGGATGTGCTGAAACTGCAGAGGGTTCAAAGGAGGTTGATGAAAATGACTTCAGGATTGAATGGCTTGTCATATGAAAAGCGTTTGATGGCTCTGGGCCTGTATTCACTGGAACTCAGAAGAATGAGGAGTGACCTAATTGAAACCTATTGAATGGTTGAAAGGCCTTGATAGAGTGGATGTGGAGAGGATGTTTTCTATGGTGGGAGAGTCTGAGACCAGAGGACACAGCCTCAGAATAGAAGGGCATACTTTTAGAACGGAGATGAGGAGAAATTTCTTTATCCAGAGAGTGGTGAATCTGTGGAATTTGTTGCCACAGGCAGTTGTGGAGGCCAAGTATTTATGTATATTGAAGGCAGAGGTTGATAGATTCTTGATTGGTCAGGGCACGATGGGATACGGGGAGAAGGCAGGGGACAGGGGCTCGGAGGAAAATTGGATCAGCCATGATGAAATGGAGGAGCAGACTCAATGGGCCAAATAACCTAATTCTTCTCCTATAGCTTATGGTCTTATAGTCTTATGGATGGCAGAATTTTGAAAGAGATGCACAAATTTTCTCTGGCAATTGTATGAGATCGAGCAGGACTTCCTTCCACTCCGGTTCTGTTGATGACAAGGAATTTGTAGGCAAGGCAGGAGAAGCTTGATGGTATGATTATTTTCTAGAATTTGGCTTCATATTATATATTAAAACAGTGGCTTTTTTGAGCAGAAATTTTACCATACTTGACTAATGACAGATGGTCGGCATTTTATGGAAGGTGCAAATCACTTTTAAGCCATTTTGCTGTAAAATGGATGACAAGGTTTTTAAACTTTTACTGAGCTGAAAATACTATCAGTAACCTATTATGAGCTGTTGTGATTTCATTTCCTTGCTTTTCTCAATGCTGACTGAACAACAATGTCAATCGAACCATTTCCCTCAAAAGTGGGTGTCTTTTTTGGGGTGATTTTCCAGGGGATGTCAGATTTAAGTCATCAGAAGGCCAACAAATACAAGCAGGGGCTTAGTGTGGATTAAGGGGTGGTCACAAAACACTGCCCTATCAGCAGACGCTTATTGTGTTATCAATCTGTGGGTGTATTTCAGTCAATGAAGGATGGTGTTCCTGGCTTAATGTAATCCATGGTATATTGTGTATCTTGCATGTAAGCTTTCCTTTTGAAGGTGCCAGATTTTCTGAGTCAAAGTTGCTTTAATACAACAGCCTGCATGATCCTAGCAAATGATCCTGTCATTTGAAATTCATTTTTCTTTTTATTTGCTACTATTGAAACTGATTGTAACAGTGACCATTGTATTTTTATGAAACATCCTATGCTAAAACAAATAATGTATTCACGAGATTCAACAGTCTGCAGATGCTGTAAGCTGGACAGGACAAAATGAAACACTGACGGAGGGTCTCAGGGGGGTCAGGCAGCATTTCTGTAGGTAAGGTGATGGTCAGTGTTTCGGATCAAGACTGCATCAGGTGTTCTGCCTGTCTAATGTGATGTGTTCTGGTTTAATGTGCATTGAGGAAAATTTCATTCTTTGAATGAACCACATCGAGTTCTTAGCACAATCATTCAGTTCGTGTGTCACATTTTCACGCATCATTTCTGAAATTGGAACAGAAATTCTTTTGAGCCCTCCAGTATCTCTGAGATGATAACACCACCTATATTGAAACTTTGCACACTAGAATATGATGTTCATTTCATTGCAATGATTGTACTGACTTTTCTGAAAACCCCACCATATTATATTTTCTCCTGCCAACTGAATGTCCATTCTAGCATCTTATTAACAATGCATCCAGTGTTCACATATGCACCTTCTACCCAAGTATTGCCTTTTATCACCTACCGTGGTCTCACTATATGTTGCAACTTTTAGCTTTAGGATTCATAGCCTTATCAAGGGATATGGGGAAAAAGCCAGAAATTGTAACTAGATGGGAGAACAGTTTAGATCATGGTGGAGTGGCAGAGCAGACTCGACAGGCCAAATGGCCTACTTCTGCTCCTTTGTTTTGTGATCTTGTAATCTTAAAGTCTCCCTTCAGACCTAAAATCGATCAAACTTCCAATCCTATTACCTCCACCAGCTAATTTTCCTCATTTTCTACGTTTTGTTGTCTCACAACTCTTATCTTCTCTTGATTTACAGTCATCTCTTTGCAAATTCTTTTGTTTTTGTTCTAAGCTTCTCAAATTTGCAAAGAAACTGAAAGAATGCAAATAATTTTACTAGGCTCTTATCTCAAACATATTGGAAAATATGTTCCCATCATAATTGAGAAGCAAAAAATTTTAGAAGCAAGTCATCTGAAGTGCTGAAAGTACTCAACAAATTGGGCAACATATATGTAGAGAGACACACAGGTGGGAAAGCATTGACCTGAAACAATGCATCCAGATTTCTCCCTTTCAAGAAACTGCCTGGTACCTTTGGGCATAGCTGCTGCCTGGAACGAGCAGCATGAGAAAATCTGCAGATGATGGTAATCAAAAGCAACATGTGCAAAATGATGGAGGAACTCAACAAGCCAGGCAGCAAATATGGAAAACAGTAGACAGTCAACTTCAGGCCAAGACCCTTCATCAGGACTGGGAAGAAAGAGGAGGTCAGAGTAAGAAGGTGGGGGTTGGGGAGGAAGAAGTGCAATGTGGCAGGTGATAGGTGAAACTGGGAGAGGGGAAGGATGTGAAGTAAGGAGCTGGGAAGTTGATTGGTGAAAGATATAAAGGGCTGGAGAAAGGGGAATATGATAGAAGAGGGTAGAAGACCATGGAAAAAGGGAAGGAGGAGCACCAGGAGGTGGTGATGGGCAGGTAAGGAGATAAGGTGAGAGAGGGAACCAGGAATGGGAAATGGTGAAGGAGGGGGTGGTGTCAATTACTAGACGTTTGAAAAATCGATGTTCATGTCATCAGGTTGGAGGCTACCCAGATGGAATATAAAGTGTTGCTTCTCCAACCTGAGTGTAGCTTCATTGTGACAGTGGAGGAGGCCATGGACTGACATGTCAGAATAGGAATGGGAAGTAGAATTGAAATGGGTATTTACTGCGATATCCCGCTTTTTCTGGTGGGTAGGTGCTCGGTGAAGCGATCTCCCAATCCACGGGGGTGGGGGGGGTGATTGATAAGTTCGTGGCCTAAGGTAGAATGAGTCAATTTTAGAAACCCTAGCGCATTTATTTTTCAACATAGTTCCCTCCTACATGTACGCACTTAGTCCAGCGGTCGTGGAGCATATGGGTCCTTTCTTTGTAGAAGTGGTCCACAGCAGGGTGATTGATAAGTTCGTGGCCTAAGGTAGAAGGAGATGAGTTATACAGCTTTTGTTACATGCACGTGCAGTTCAACTCTTAGAGTGAAAATGCAGGAAGTTTGAAGTTTCTCCTCATCGCCCTCTTAGGCCATGAACTTTTCATTCACCCCTGCTGTGGACCACTTTCTGGAGGTCCAAGACGCCGAGTTCTACAAATAAGGGATCCGTATGTTCCATGACCACTGGACTAAGTGTGTAAATGTAGGAAAAATAAATGTACTAGGTTTTCAAAAATAGACTCCTTCTACCTTAGGCCACAAACTTATCAATCACCTCTTGTATGTTGGGTCTCACTGATATACAGGAGGTCATATTGGGAGCACCGGATACAGTAGATGACCCCAACAGACTTTCAGGTGAAGTGTTGCCTCAGCTGGAAGGACTTTTTGGGGCCCTGAATGATAGTGAGGGAGGAGGTGTGGGGGAAGTTGTGGTACTTGTCCTGCTTACAAGGATAAGTGCCAAGAGAAAGATCCAAGGGAGGGACAAGTGGACAAGGAAATCACATAGGGAGTAATCCATGTGGAAATGTGGGGAGAGTGGAGGGGGGAGGGAGAGATGTGCTTGGTGGTGGGATCGCATCAGAGATAATGGAAGTTCTGGAGAATTATGTACTGGACGCAGAGGCTAGTGGGGTTGTAGGTGAGAACAAGAAGAACCCTATTCCTGATGTGGCGGCGGGAGAATGGAGTGAGTGCAGACGTGCACGAAATGGAAGAGATGTGAGTGAGGGCAGCATTGATGGTGGAAGAAGGGAAGCCACTTTCTTTAAAATAGGAGGACTCTCAGTAGTTCTGGAATGAAAAGTCTCACCATGAGAGCAGAAGCAGTGGAGACAGAGGAACTGAGAGAAGGGAATGACATTTTTACAAGTGACAGGGTGGGAAGATATATAGTCTAGGTAGCTTTGGGAATCAGTGGTTTTATAAAAGATATCAGTAGATATTAGAGAAATCAAGGAATGGGAGGGAGGTGTCGGAATTGGACCAAGTAAATTTGAGGCATAGTTAATGAAGTTGACGAGCTCAGGATGGGTGCAGGAAGCAGCACTAATGCAATCGTTGACGTAGTGTAGAAAGAGTTGAGGAGCAATACCGGTGCAGGCTTGGAACATGGACTGTTCCACGTAGCCCACAAAAAGGTAAGCATAGCTGGGACCCATTTGAGTGCCCATGGCTACACCTTTGGTTTGAAAGAAGTGGGAGGAGCTGAAGAACAAATTGTTGAGAGTGAGGACCAGTTCCACCAGATGGAGGAGAGTGGTGGTGGGGGGGAACTGGTTGGGTCTGTTTTTGAGAAGGAAACAGTGAGCTTTAAGGCCCTCCTGATGAGGGATGGAGGTGTATAGGGACTGGACATCCATGGTATAAATGAGACGATGGTGGTCAGGGAACTTAAAGTTGTTGAAAAGATCAAGAGCATGTGAAGAGTCATGCATATAGGTAGGAGAGGACTGAACCAGAGTGGATAAAACAGAGTCAAGGTATGCAGACAGAAGTTCGGTGGGGCAGGAACAAGCAGAAACAACGGGTCTACCTGGACAGGCAGGTTTATGGACCACGGATAGGAGGTAGGAATGGCAGTCGCAGGGTAAGGGAACTATGAGGATAGTAGCAGTGGATGGGAGATCCCCAGAGTTGATAAGGTCAGTGATGGTGCACAAGACAATGGCTTGGTGTTCCTTAGTGGGATCCTGCTCAAGAAGGAAGTAAGAGGAGGTGTCTGAGAGTTGTCACCTGGCCTCAGCAAGGTAAATGGTTAGTTCACCAGACTACTACAGCACTCCACCTATCTGCGTGTTTAATGGTGAAATTAAGGATTAGTGCGGAGAGAGTGGAGAACAGTGTTTTTGGAAGAGGTGAGGTTAGAATTGGAAAGAGCAGTGTTAAAGTTGAGATGATTGATGTCTCATTGTCAATTATCATCTTGATCTTCCCACTTGGGTGCTGAAGTGGTGATAGGGACTCTGTTTTATCAGTAGAGTTAGTCTCTAGCAGTTTTAAAATATCTCTGACTTTCAGGGATTCTTAAAAACTATCAAGATTGAGGTCAATAATTCAAAGAAAAATTAATTATTTAATTCTTTAATTATAACAAAACTGAATATTTTTGAATAAGTAATAAAGCTCTGCTTAAACAACTGGAATTCTGCAGATGCTGGAAATTCAAGCAACACACATCAAAGTTGCTGGTGAACGCAGCAGGCCAGGCAGTATCTCTAGGAAGAGGTGCAGTCGACGTTTCAGGCCGAGACCCTTTGTCAGGACTAACTGAAGGAAGAGTGAGTAAGGGATTTGAAAGTCGGAGGGGGAGGGGGAGATCCAAAATGATAGGAGAAGACAGGAGGGGGAGGGATGGAGCCAAGAGCTGGACAGGTGATTGTCAAAGGGGATATGAGAGGATCATGGGACAGGAGGCCCAGGGAGAAAGGGGGGGGGGAACCCAGAGGATGGGCAAGGGGTATAGTCAGAGGGACAGAGGGAGAAAAAGGAGAGTGAGAGAAAGAATGTGTGTATAAAAATAAATAACAGATGGCGTACGAGGGGGAGGTGGGGTATTAGCGGAAGTTAGAGAAGTTGATGTTCATGCCATCCGGTTGGAGGCTACCCAGACGGAATATAAGGTGTTGTTCCTTCATGCCATCAGGTTGGAGGAATAACATCCTATATTCCGTCTGGGTAGCCTCCAACCTGATGGCATGAACATCGACTTCTCTAACTTCCGCTAATACCCACCTCCCCCTTGTACCCCATCCGTTATTTATTTTTATACACACATTCTTTCTCTCACTCTCCTTTTTCTCCCTCTGTCCCTCTGACTATACCCCTTGCCTATCCTCTGGGTTTTACCCCCCGCCTTTGTCTTTCTCCCCGGACCTCCTATCCCATGATCCTGTCATATCCCTTTTGCCAATCACCTGTCCAGCTCTTGGCTCCATCCCTCCCCCTCCTGTCTTCTCCTATCATTTTGGATCTCCCCCTCCCCCTCTCAAATTCCTTACTCACTCTTCCTTCAGTTAGTCCTGACGAAGGGTCTCGGCCTGAAACATCGACTGTACCTCTTCCTAGAGATGCAAGCTCTGCTTAACTCCCTTTTCTTTTGACTTGTCATTTCTACTAAAATTCTCATTCTGCTTTCCCAATGTGTCACTAAGCCTGAGAGTTCTGGCCAAATAAGAAGCAAAGGTATCATGCATTATCTCTATCTATCATATAATCCCAAAACTTTCTTGGAAATTGTTCAGTCTAGTTATACACAAAAGATCAAAAATCTTGAATATTAGCAAAAATATAGAAGTGTTTCAATTAACAGGATTGACAATTAATACTTGTTAATTGTAGTTCCAAGTTGCAAATTCAAAGTTTAGCTATTTATAATTTGGTGAATTTTACTTTTACTTTACAATTCCTGCTTTCAAATGCTTAGTTATTGATGTTCCTAAAACCATTCAGTGTTCTCTGTCTGCACATTTCACCTTCCATCTCATGTTTGTGTGTTTCTCAGTTTAAAACAAATCTCCCACATACCCCTGAATAACACAGACAAATGGTTATTGTTATTTTTGTAATTATGTTGAGGGCCACTAGCTATCAGATTGGATCCTGGACATGCAGTGCTCCTGTGCTTCCATTAAGAATAATCTTTATCAGTTGTATCACTTTTTTATGTGTCCGCAGTAAGGTTATTAGAAAATTATTTTAAGGCAATTATCTGTTGAATATTATTATTATTTGTCAAATAACCTTGGTTACAGTCACATATTCTTCATCTTAAACAGGGTTTTACAATAATTAACACATTTATCATGTTTAGTGGCAGTCCCTTGATGGAACTAAACTGACACTGATATTCTTAATTTTTATTGTATGTGATGTAAAAATATTTCAAAATTAATTATTTCATAGTATTTGGAGGATACTGAGAAAGGAATAAAGATTATACAGATGCCAAGTATATAAGGAATGGGAAATGGAATTGCAAAACAAAACCTTAAATAGGATTGTTAAAATGTTGCCATATTCAAGGGTGGGTTAATGTTTTTTTACTTGTTTTGTGACTGGCAGTCAGCCAGATTGTGAGAGTGGGTAACTCTTAGACAAGAAAACCAGTGCATTTATTGAGTGAAACTTGGGCTTGGATTTCATACATTTACCAGTATAACCCCAAGACCAGAAATTTCTGCACAAACCAATAATCTTCCACTGCCCTTTGCTTTGATGTGCAGATGGAGTTCATGAATTTCTTACCTATCCAAGTACAATAGGTACATATGCAATGCAAATGGAAATCCAGTTTGCCTCAAGTTTATATGGATATTTATTTAATCGTGGATTATCCAGTCAAAGAGTTATACAGGAGAGAAACTTTCACTTTGGCCCTTACTTTCTTAGCTGACCATCTAACACCCAATCTTATACACACCCTATCATATTTTCCCACATCCTTATAATCTCCTCTGCCTCTCCTCCACCCACCCCCTCTCCAATTTCCACCAATCATCTACCCGACAGCCAAGTAACCAACCGACCGGCATGACTTTGAGACATTCAAGGAAATTTATGCACAGTAAAAATGTACAACCCCCACACAGACAGCTGTGGAGGTCAGAACTGAACCCTGGTTGCTGGAGCTGTGTGGCAGCATCTCAATTAGTTGTGCCACGGCACCACAGGAAATGATCCTGATATCTTTAAAGAAATGAAAATACGGAAAGGACAATGAGTTGGTTCATTTATGTACATTTGGTAATGTTCACAAGTGCCATGTACTGAAGTTGGAGTATGTGTTCCTGAAACAGCATAGCTACAGTTCTGTGGTTTGATGGAATCACTTTTCCATTATTTTTCATTTTTCTTGTTCTCTGTAGTAAAATTTAAATTCTAAACACGCACTTGCAATTAATACATTCCATTCCCATCATAGAAATGAATGTTACAGGCTGGTTCATATATTGATTGAATTATGAATAACTTGTTTTGTAACACTTTGTGAAATCATTCACATGCATTGTATTTTTTGCATTATTTATTGGAGTAGAAGATCATAGACCCAATGCAGACAAATTGTCAGGCCTGCATGGGCAGGCACCGCCCCTCCCCCCCCCCCATCTCCACCCAGTTAACAGGAATCACCTGCCACTCATTTCCAACTCATCACCTGCAGCCTATTTAAACCCAGCTCTCACTCATAACCCTTGTTCACTCACCAACCAGCCATCCTAAACCAGTTGCTCCTAGCCCTCAGTTACCTTCTTGCCTATTGTGTTTAGTATCTGTTCTGCCTTGTTTTGGAGCTTCTTTTGGCTTGTTATTTTGCAGTTTATTAATAATATATAATTTACTGCAAAATTGTCTCCACTTCTCTGCTTTTGGGTCAAGCCTCCTCTACATTTCCTGACAGGACAGGCGAACCAACGATTGATCCATCAGAGTATATTCCCTAAAGGAAGTCATCCGTTGACAGGAGCACATGATCCTGTAGCAACAGGAAACCTTTGACCATCTGATTGCTACCCTCACCAACTCTCCATCTCCTTATAGCAACTCCACACCAGTCAACTTCTTCACTTGGAGCTCCAGATTCCCTTGCCCGAACGTGTCAACAGATCCCCAACTTGATGTCACAGCTTCCTGTCCCAGTGTGTCTTACACTTTTATCTACAACAATCGCTATATGTTATGGACTAAATGAAAATTGCCCTTGTCATTTCTCTCTCAACTGAGCAAGCTCTGACCTGGGCTGCCACTAACTGGGACAATAAAACCCCCATTTTTAACCAATATGAGATCTGCCAGGTTTTTAAATGCCCAGGAAGTGGTTGGGAGGCGATGGACCAGGTACTTTACCTGTGCCAAGGCTCACACTCAGAGCTAGGTTACACAGTGAATTTAGAACCCTCACTGCAGAGTGCAGCTGGAACACGGAAGTGCTGCTGGCCTATTACCATCACAGCCTCTTGGAGCCCTTGAAAGACGGACTGTCTAGCCAGGAGATGGTCACCGATCTCAAAAGGCTTATCACTTTTGCCCTCTGAATTGACAACCGTCTTATGGAACAACCTTGTAGGTCATCAGCCAGAATCCAAGTTCCATTCCCAGACCGTTTCAGGCTGCAGGAGCCTCATCATCAATAAGGGGGAGCTCCCTTGACCCTCCCAAGTGTGTGAGCTTCGGTAGAGAAACAGCTTCAGTGCTTACTGTGGAGCTGCTGATCACCCACGTATCCAGGAAGATGTCACCACAAAGGTAGAGACGAGGTGTCTTCTCTCTGGTAAGCTCTCCCCAGCCTCTCATTCCAGCACCACAGCTCGGCTCACTGTCTCTGTGCTCCTCCACATCCTGACTGCTCTGTACATGCAGGGGGTACTGGTGGTTCTGGCACAGCAGGCAACTTTCTGGACCATACTGTGAGTGCAGATTGGACCCCCTCCTGAATCTCTCACACTATTTGTAACATGGCCATTCACAGATGTCCCTTGGGGTCTGGATTGGTCAGAGCACATACACGGCCTGTGTACATGAGAGAGCACTGTGAGTCCACCCAATTAGTCATTAACAACTCGCCCAAAACTCTTCTCATCTTGGGTTACCCCTGGCTCTCCACTCACGACTCTCACTTCGGCTGGTCATCCGGCTCACTGCTGATATGGGGAGCCACCTGCCTTCAACCTCAGCCCGCTTCACCCAGTAAATCTGCGGTGATGGAGGAAACTCTCAACCTCACCAAACTTCAAAGGGAATACCATGACTTGGTCATCACCTTCAGAAAAAGGGAAGTCAGCACACCGCCTCACAGACCACACGACTGTGTGATTGACCTCCTCCTCCCCAAGGTCATCTGTTCCTCCTCTCCCCTCCTGAGACCCAAGCCATGAAGGACTACATCGCTGAAGTGCTACAGCACGGCTTCATTCGATCATCTCAGTCCCCAGCCAGTGCAGGATTCTTCCCTTTCAAAGAGAAAAATAAGGGAGAGGGGCTTTGTCCCTGCATTGACCACCATTGGACTCAACAACATCTGCATTACGAACTTCTGCCCTCTCCCCTTGATGGATCGTGAGCACTCCATGGGTCCCAGATCTTCACTAAGTTGGATCTACGGAGTGCGTACTACCTCATTTGCATTTGCCAGGGAGATGAGTGAAAGAAGGCGTAAATAATACCCACTGGCCACTGTGAGTACTTGGTATTGGCTTTCAGTCTTCCCAATTTTCCATCTGTTTTCCAAGCCCTCATCAATGAAATCTTCCTCCGAGACATGCTACACAGATGTGGGTTCATCTACTTTGGCAAAATCCTTATCTTCTCCAAGGACCCTCAAAACCACATCTGTTCAATCCTTCAGCTTCTGCTTGAAAACCAACAGGACTGCAAGATAGAAAAATACCATTTATACACCCCAGTCATTTCCTTAGTGGATTATATCCTTTCACCCCAAGGCATAACCATGGACACTGAGGAAATGTGCACTGTCATTGAATAGTCCAGACTGTGCTCCCCCAAATGCCTATAGTGTTTTTTGGGCTGCTGCAATTTTGAGCACTGTTTCATCTGGAACTACAGCCAAATCACTGATCCTCTCACCTCACTCACCAAGTCATCTGCCTCATGGATATCCTGATCTACTGCCATTGACTATGCTTTCAAGAAGCTCAAGAGATGCTTCACCACCGCTCCAAATGTCAGCCATCTAAACCCCTCTAGAACTTTTGCGGCAGAGATGGGCGCATGTGACATGAAAGCTCAGGCCAACCTCTCCAGAGATGAATGGATGGGAAGACACATCCTTGTGCCTTCTTCTCATACAAGCTCAGCTCTACATGGTGTGGTTATGGAGTAGGAGATGGGGAGCTTCTTGCCCTTAAATGGGTCTTGGCCCAAAATGGTGACTGTTTACTCTTTTCTATCGATGCTGCCTGGCCTGATGAGGTCCCCAGCATTTTGTGTGTGTTGCTCGGATTTCCAGCATCTGCAGATTTCCTTGTCTTTGTGCACTTACCATCTCCAGCTGTCACCATCCTTCCAGATCACACCTATCTTCCACATGTCCTACTTCAAGCCTGTTGTCAATGGACCACTAAACCCACCTGAGCCTGTATCTCTGGAACCTAGGCTGGTGGAAGACAATCCTCTGTACATGCCCTACTGGATAATGGATTTCCATGGTCATGCATGGAGTATGCAGTACCTGGTCAATTGGGAAGGGTATAGCACAGAGCAGAGATCTTGGGTGCCGTCTAGTTTCATCCTGGATCCATCACTCATCAGCGAGTTCCTCCAGATGCACCTGGATTACCCTAGGCTGATGGGTGTCAGCTGTTGGGAGGGGGCTGTCCTGTCTCCACCCAGCTAATAGGAGTCAGTTGCCACTCGTTTCCATCTCATTACCTGCAGTGTATTTAAATCCGGCTGTCATCTACAGCCCGTGTTCACTCATTGAAGTAGCCAGCCTTAACCAGTTACTCCTAACCTTGAGTTTACCTTGTCATGTCTGTTCTCTCTTGTTTTGTGTCCCTCGTGGCTTATTATTTTGCAGTTGATTAGTAAAGTATTGTTTACTGCTAAATTGTCTCTGCAGCTCTGCTTTTGAATCGAGCCTCTTCTCTATTTCCTGACACAAATGGGATTGGTGCAGTTGGGCATCACTACATGGACCAGTTGGGTCCAAAGAATCCATTTCTGTTCTATATAGCTATGTAATTCTAAGTCCTCAAATGTATGCTAATTGTCATTAAATTATAATTTTTGTCAAACAGCTAAATTTATTTTCTACCATACTTTTAAAATACCAAATGTACTATCTCCATAACTGTTAACTTTTATATATTTAGTTAGTGTTAAAGGGTGGTTGAAATGCTTTTTAATCCTCCTATAGGCCTTTTGTCACTAAAGTAATAATCACTAAAATATTTTAGATGTATAATTTGATATTGGTCTCATGCAGAAAAAAATCTAAAATAGTAAACTTAACTCAAGTTGCATATCGCAGTGCCTATGAAAAGTATTCACCACCCTGCCCCCCCCCCAGAAGTTTTCATATTTTATTGTTTTACAACATTGAATCGTGGTGGATTTAATATGGCTTTTTTGACACTGATCAACGGAAAAGGACTTTTATGTCAAAGTGAAAACTGATCTCTACAATGTTAACTCTCCATATGTCCAAGTAGACAATGGATGTGCCCGTTCCGGAGCGCAGACCTGGGCGATAAATATGGAGATCCTGGGCTGCCCAGATATCAAGATCCCCCTCTCGGCCTTGCGGAAGTGGTCCAAAGGAAAGCGAAGCATTACATTTGGCATCAGCTTGGCTGCAGGAGCTGCCGAGAGGTGACGTGATATGTTATCCAATCACCATAGGGGCTTCAGTCCGGATTTGTGTAGGGTTTACTCCTAAAGGCTGATTTATACTTGTGCATCAAATCGACGCCATAGGTATGGCGTAGCCACGAACCCTACGCAGTGCCTACGCGGATCCCTACACCGCAGCCTGATGCGCACCTCTCCCAAAATGTAACTACGTGTTACGGCAACGCAGCAACAACTGTGATTGGTCCGCTTGGTAACATTGCATTTCCTCCTACGCTGTAATAGCTTCCCATTGGGCGACTGAAGGGCAGGGAAGGAACTCTGGCTTCAATCCTTTCCATAAAGCTTTACAGACCTCCGAAATTACGGAGGACACATTTTGCTTTTACGAAAAAAGATGCTCGCTTGAAACTTGTTTACCCCAAGAAAGACTACCATGACCATGAAGCCTTGCACGGTCAGGTATGTGTGCATGCGTGACATGCGCGAATTGCAGAGTGACGCAGACACACCAACGCACAAGTATAAATGCTCACAACAGCGTAGCCCACTTGCGTAGGCTACGGCATAAGCCGGTACACACAAGTATAAATCAACCTTTAGTCTTCTCTTCTCCCAAAGATACCCACAAGGAAGTGGGATCCATAACCCTGGATAGGGGCCCATACCGGGTACTGTCAGCTGGAGCCAGCAGAGCCCGGAACTCGTATAAGGCAGAGTCGTCCATCCTGTAGTAGTGACATATGGAGCCGCTACCCACAAAGTTAACTAAATTAATTAAAATTTAAACAATAATTGATTGCACATAGATTCATCCCCTTCAAATCAGTATTTAGTAGATGCATCTTTGGCAGCAATTACAGCCTTAAGTCTGCATGAATAAGTCTCTATCAGCTTTGCACATCTGGACACTGCAGTTTTTCCCCATTCTTCTTTACAAAACTTCTCAAGCTCTGTCAGATTGCATGGGGATTGTGAGTGAATAGTGCTTTTCAAGTCCAGACACAAATTCTCACTTGGATTGCAGTCTGGATGCTGACTTGGCCACTCCAGGACTTTAACTTTCTTGTTTTTAAGCCATCCTTGTGCAACTTTGGCTTTACACTTTGGGGTCATTTTCTTGCTGAAAAACAAATCTTCTCCCAAGTTGCAATTCTCTTGCAAACTGCATCAGGGTTTCCTCCAGGATTTCCCTGTATTTGGCTGCATTCATTTTATCCTCTACTATCATAAGCCTTACAGGGCCTGGTGCAGTGAAGCATTCCCACAGCATGATGCAGCCACCACCATGCTTCACGGTAGGGATGGTGAGATTTTGATGATATGAGGTGTTTGGCTAACACCAAACATAGCATTTAGCCTGATGGCAAAAAAGCTCAATTTTGGTTTAATCAGATCATTAGAACCTTCTTCCAACTGACTTCAGAGTTTCCCACATGCCTTCTAGCAAACTCTAGCTGAGATTTTAATTGAGTTCTTTCAACAGTGGCTTTCTCTTCGTCACTCTCCCATAAAACTGCGACTAGTGAAGCACCCGGGCAACAGTTGTTGTATGCGCAGTCTCTCCCATCTTAGCCACTGAAGCTTGTAACTCCTGCAGATCTGTCATATGTCTCTGGGCGGCCGTCCTCACTGGTCCTCTTCTTGCACAGTCACTCAGTTTTTGTGAGCGGCCTGCTATAAGCAGATTTACAGCTGTGCTGTATTCTTTCTCTTTCTTGATGTTTGAACTGCACTCTTAAGGGATATCCAGTGACTTGGAAATTTTCTTGTACCCATCTTCTGACTTGTGCTTTTCAATAACCCTTTTGTGGAGTAGCTTGGACTATTCTTTTGTCTTTATGGTGTTGTTTTTGCCAGGATACTGACTTACCAGCAGTTGGACCTTCTGTCTGTATCTTGTTTTACGGCGGTTGGCATCCAGCTTAATGGTGCATTACCGCCACCCTCTGCTCCAGAATGTGCACTAGACATACATACATTCTAAATTCCTTCGCCCAATCTCTCTCTCTCTCTCTCTCTCTCTCTCTCTCTCACACACACACACACACACACACACACCCCCCTACACTTCACCCTCCCATCTTTGACCATCCTGGTATCCTTTTCCTGTTTATTTGTCATATTCTATAAAAAATCCCTGTACCCCTTAAAAACACTAAAAATACCCGGACTTGTGCTCTCTCACCCATGCCCAGCAACCCTCTTAATGTGAATTCCTGCATCCCCAACTCCCTTAATTTATTTCTCATCATCTCTCTCTGTATCCCATACTTCCTGCAACTCAGAACTACATGTTCTACTGATTCCTCTTCCTGACATTCCTCACACAATCCTGTCTGGTGTTTCCCTATCATTTTCAATGTTTTGTTTAATGCACAATGTCCCAGCCTTAACCTAGTCCACACAATTTCCTCTCTTCTGTTTCCATTACCTACCCTAGTAACTGCAACACTCTTTTGTATTTGATATAAATGCCTCCCTTTCCCCTCCCTATCCCATCTTTCTTGCCACATTCAGTTGACTTTTTTCCCCAGATTACACACTTAACCTCTGCTTTACTGATACTAATGTGCATTTCCACATTTTCGTTCTTTAACGCCCTCTTTGCCAACTCATCCACCCTCTCATTTCCCTTCACCCCTACATGTGCTGGAACCCATAGAAATTTTACCTGACCTCCCTGATTTGCAATTCTTGTAACTAACTGAAGGACTTCATAAAGTACATCTTGCCGACTGTTTGTGTGAAAAGACCTTAAACTTGCTAGAACTGAGGATGAATCTGAACATATCAATGCTTTGGCTTGTCTGACTTTCTGCACCCATTGCAACGCAACCAACTCTGCCAGCATCTCCACTGTAAACACTCCTAACTTATTAGATGTTCTTCTGCTGATTCCAATTTCCTTTGCTGGTATTACCACCCCAAACCCTGTCACTCCTGTTTCAGGTTCCTTCGCACCATCTGTATAAATGTGAGTATAATCACTATACTTTTCCATCACATGACAGTTAAATACATTTACCAAATCTGTTTTATATCTTTCTTTCCTTTTTACCTCTAACAAATGCCAGTCTATGTCAGGCCATACAAGCTTCCATGGAGCTACAACTGGATAAACTACTGAAGGACTTATCCTCAGATCAAATACTCCACATTCTTTCGCGATATCATTCCCTACCCGACTAAAGGTATCCCTCTGAAACCTCCCGTTTTCCCAGCACTCCTGCAACACTCCTTTAGTAGGGTGAGAATCATAATGCCCCTGCAAGTTAGCCCAGTAGTTTGCCATCAGTTGCATCCTTCTTACTTCCAAAGGCATTATTCCCATTTCTACCTGTAGGGCTGACACTGGTGATGTTTTAAAAGCCCCACTGCACACTCTCAAGGCCCGAGCCTGGATCACATCCAGTTTCCTTATAAGAGACCTAGCTGCTGATCCATATACTATATTTCCATAATCCAATACAGATCTTACTAAAGCCACATACATTCTCTTCAAAGCTGAACAACTTGCTCCCCATTCCCTACCAGTCAAACATCTCATCACATTTATTACTTTTTTACATTTCTCCTCAACTTTCCTGATATGGTCTGCCCATGTTAATCGTGAATCAAATATAACTCCCAGAAATTTAAATGATGCAACCTTTTCTAATTCAACCCCATACATCCTTAACTTCTTCCCTACCTCAACCCTTTTCCTGGTAAAAAATAGAGTTTGAGTTGTGTCTACTGAAAATCTACATCCCCAATCATAACCCCACTCCACCACTTCATCAATTGCTTCTTGTAGTTTCCTGATTATATGGTCCATGTTCCTGCCTCTTTTCCACAAGGCCCCATCATCCGCAAACAGTGACCTACCTATATCCACTGGTACCTTTGTGAAGACATCATTGATCATAATGATGCAAAGTAATGGGCTAATCACACTACCTTGAGGTGTGCCATTTTCCACTATGTACTGTTTTGATAATTCTGATGCAATCCGAACTTGAATTTTTCTACCAAACAAAAAATCTTTAATCCAATTAAGAACTCTCCCACCAACCCCCATCTTGTGCAGTTTAATTAATAATCCTTCCTTCCACATCGTATCATAGGCTTTTTCAATGTCAAAGAACACTGCCACTACTGACTCTCTATTTGCCTGGGCCTTCCTTATTTCAGTCTCTAACATAATCACTGAGTCCATGGAATTCCTTCCCTTTCTAAAACCACTCTGATAACTTGCCAGCATTCCCCTTTTCTCAAGCTCATATGATAACCTTTCTGTTATCATCCTTTCCATTATCTTACATATACTTGATGTTAATGCAATTGGTCTGTAGCTAGTGGGTTTTGACAGATCCTTGCCAGGCTTCCTTATTGGAATTACTACTGCTTCTTTCCATGCACTTGGTAATCTTCCCTCCTCCCACACTCTGTTATAAAAATGCAGCAACTTCAAGAGTGCTCCTTCTCCTAGATTTTTTAGCATCACAGAGCATATCAGATCTTTCCCTGGGGAGGTTGGTCTCGATCTCTTTATTGCTCTCACCATTTCTGCTAATGTAAATGGATCATCAATTATATCATCTGTTCCTTCCCTCCTGCTTAACACACCTGGGTGTTGGCTCATTATTCTTTCCCTTCTTCTTCTCCCTTCTTCAGACAAATTTTCTGAACTGTGTATCAGTACAAATGACTTGGCCATGACCTCAGCCTTATCCCTACTGGAGACTGCAGTTTCCTCCTCAGATATCATCACTGGATATTCCCATTCCCTTCTATCTCCTCCCATCCTCTTAATCATTCCCCATATCTCTCCCACAGGTGTTGTTCTTCCTACCTTGTCGCAAAAACTCCTCCAACTTGCCCTTTTAGCTTGACGTATAGTTCTTCTCACCACTGCCTGTGCTTTCTTATATTGAACCAAATGCTGCATATTATGGGTTCTTTTAACTAGTCTGAATGCTCTATTTCTGTTTTTTACAGCCTGACGACATTTCTCTGTCCACCATGGTACCAGTTTTCTGTTCATCCTATTTTTACTCCTAGGTATAGATCCTTCTGCTGCCATGATAATTGCTGAAGTCACCTGACTGTTTAATTCATCTACATTTCCAGAAATATCAATCTTTGTCAACCCTTCTTCACTCAACTTCTGGAACTTACCCCAATCAGCTTTTTCAAACACCCACTTTGGGGTTCCGCCACCTGGTCTTACTTCAACTCTTTCACCCACTGAACACAAAACTGGGTAGTGATCACTGCCTACTGTTGAAGCAGTCCAAACTCCCCAGTTACTAATGCCAGCCAAGGTATTAGACACTAACGTAATATCTAACACTGACTCAGTTCCTGTTGTTATGTCTATCCTTGTGCCGCTACCATCATTCATACACACCAAATCCCTTTCTTCCATCAAATCTTCAATTACCTTTCCATTTGGGTCTGTAATCTGATTCCCCCCATATTATGCTATGAGCATTGAAATCTGCACACCACACTACTTTATGTCTGTTTTGTCCTTGTTTATCTTTAACAGGCTGTCCAAATCCAACCTTTTACATGGATTGTAGTAGTTAATTATAACCACTCCCTCCCCTCTCTCCCACACTTCCACCGCTATGTATTCCTGATCATCTCCTTTTTCCAGTACCCTATATGGTATACCTTGCTTGATTAACATAGCACAGCCCCCTCCTCCCCCTAGATTTCTATCTTTCCTTATCATTGTATACCCATATACCACAAAGTCTTAAGTTGGTTTTAACCAAGTTTCCTGAATACGCACTACATCCGACTTTACAGCCATTTCTTTAATAAAGTGCTTGAATTCCTGGCTATTGGCCAGTAAGCTCCTTGCATTCCATTGTAAAAGAATCACCATAATTAGTATTAACCAACACATGACACTTCCTGGCTTGACTGACTACTGAGGTTCTCCCTCACTTCCTCCTATGTTAGTCCTACTAACCCTAAATGGTTTACTGCTGCTTTTACCACCAGCTGAATTTTGTCACTTTTTGACTTTACCTCAGCAGTACTATTAATCACTCCTGCAATGAATGTTACTAGAGCCTTTTTGTCTACATAAATCCTGTCATTTGTTCTTTGTTGCATCTCTCGTATCCGTATTGCTTTCTGTTCATTAGGAGCATTATTCTGCTCTCTTGACATTCTTACAGCTTCTGCATAAGTGGTCTTTCTTTTCACTCTTATTTCTTGAATTTTAGTTTCCCATCTGACAACCTCACACCCACTATATGCAACATTATGAGCTCCTCCACAATTGCAGCATTTTGGTTGAACTCCTGTTCCGCACTTTCCATATTCATGATCACCCCCACATCTAGCACATCTCCTCTGCCTTCTACAGTTTTTAGCCACGTGTCCAAACCTTTGACAATTATAGCACCTCAGTGGCTTTGGCACATACACCCTTACTGGGTAACTCATGAAACCCAGGAACACCTTCCTTGGCACTTTTTCTTCTTCAAATTCAATCAATACTGATTCACTTTCCTTTTTCACTCCCTCCTTTGTTGTTTTCAGTCTTTGAACATTCATTACTTTCCCTCCTTTGATATTCCTCTTTATCTCCTCCATATTTATACTCATTGGTATCCCCATGATCACTCCTTTACAACCACTGTTTTGTGCTCCCACCCTCCCAGTGTATTCCACCTTGCATTTTCCTATCTCTTTTAGCTTGAGTGCTTTCTCAAGTTGTTCCTCATTCACACATCTTACCAATAAGTTGCCATCATTAAGGACTTTTGCAAATACTATTTCCCCTACCTTATTTGTCAGAGTTGTTGTTAGTACAAACAGGTTAATTTTCTTCATATGTCCCTGAGCCTTCTCATTAAACCTAATTATGACAACACCTCCTCTCTAAACTTGTTCATCTTCCTCATTTTCAGAGCTTTCTCCACTATCATTTCTTATTCTTTTATTCCCTTTGTCTTGGTTTTTATTCATCCAACCCCTCACTACCTGCTCATTCTCTTTATTTCTCCCTTCACAATAATCCACCTCTCCCCAGCTGCCTACCTCTGGTCCCAAGTCTCTATCCCTCTCCTTCTCCACTTTCTTTCCCTCAACCCCACCTCTTATCTTGTCCACCATTACCAGACTCACACAACCCCCTCCCAGCAATTTCCATTCCTTCCCCACTCTCTTTCCCTCAACAGGTTCCAAACCACATTCATGCATCAAGCAAAACACAGCCAGCTTCCAGGCAAGCCACCTCAACCCTCCAGTTGGACCTTCCAGATACCTGTGTATTTTTACTACAATTAATTGAAACACCTTGACTGCACACAGGTGATCTCCATTTGACTAATAATGTGACTCCTAAAACCAATTGATTGCACCAGTGATGATTTGGTATGGTGAATACTTATGCAATCAATTATTTTGTGTTTTATATCTGTAATTAATTTAGGTCACTTTGTAGTGATCTGTTTTCACTTTGACACAAAAGAGTCTTTTTCTGTTGATCAGTGTCAAAAAAGCCAAATTAAATCCACTGTGATTCAATGTTGTAAAACACGAAAACTTCCGGGGGGGGGGGGCGGTGAATACTTTTTATAGGCATTCTATATAGTTTAAATTCTGGAAGGACAGGAAACAATGCAGACAGTGTCAATTATTGAGCTTCACATCTTCAATTGCATGCATCTGAAATAAATAACGTTGTGTTCACTTCCTCTGTACTGGTTTATTTTCTACTAAATGACTTCTGAAAACTAACTTTTGAAGGAAAAAAGTGTCCTTTCAAGTACTTTTCCTGTCCTGAGGTCCTGTCCAGCAAGAAAAGAATGGTGCTATTCAAATATGGGAAATATAGCAACCAGCCTGCATTATTCAAACTTTCACAGCAGTAATGTGATAATCAAATGTTATACCAAGTTGATTAAAGCATAAATATTGGAGACACTGGGACAGTTTTGAAATGGTGCCATGGGATTTGTCACATCTGCTGAGGAAATTTGAATATACCTTGTACCCAGAGTTTTCTGCTTTGAAAGCAAGAATATTTATAAAATAATTCTAACACTTCTCTGCATGTCTCAATGGAATTCTTCAGTTTCTTTGGCTATAGAGTCACCTTTGTTTGCCATTTCCTTCAAGGTCTTGAACCCTTGTTTTGGGTTGCTACAGTAGCCTGGTAGTTCGTGCGACTCTATTACAGCTTGGAGCTTTCTGCAGTTCGGAGTTCAATTCTGGTGCCATTCTGTACTGAGCCCCTGTGTAGGTTTTCCTGGCTGCTCCAGTTTCCCCCCTCAGTCCAAAGGCATACTGGGTAGGCTAATTGGTGAATGTAAATGGTCCTGTGATTAGATTAGGGTTAATCGAGTTTGTGGGGTGGCTCGAAGAGATGGAACGGACGACCCTGCGCTGTATCACTAAATAAATAAATACAAGTGAATAATTATCACAGGTTCCAGTTAAGAAGTCCATTGAAAGGAGGCAGATAAGTGTCATCAGTGTTTTCATTAAATAGCTTTGTCTGACATCTGAAGGTGTAAGTTACAATTATTAATAGAATAGCATAGAGGAAATGCACTTAATTTGTAACTGATCTCATGAAGTGTTATTTTTTTTTAAATTACTGAAATAATAATTTTCCATTGGGATTTAAGGCATCCCCATAGAACTTATTCAATATTTTGTTTTGAAACTGTGGTCACACATTTCATATAAAGAAACAGCAGTTGATTTATGTACCTTATGATCCCAGAGACAGCATGGTGACAAATGGCCAATTGGTGTTAATTCCTTGTGAATGTATAATAGAACAAGAAATATGTAATGTGATGCTTCGATGATAATACATAGTGTTGCTTTCTTCTGTTTTGGTCTATCCTTAAATAGTAAGGATTTAAGGGTGTTGGAACCATCCACCTGCTTTCAAATTAGTCATCTTTGATTAGGCACATGGACAACAATGAGCATTAATGAATTATAATAACAGCTATTAGAAATAGTGAGGAATACTGCACTTGACAATTATTCAATGACTCTTAAAAACCATTTCTAGGTTTAGAGATCTGAAGGATGATAACTATGTTTTCACTTTAATTAAAACATTAGATATCTGTATCTATTTTCTAAAATATATATTCAATTGGTTAGCTTCAAGTTAGTCCTTCTAAACACATTGTGCCCAGATTTATTGCTCATAACCCAGTCCCTCTATAATCCCAATATAAATTGATCCATTTAATTCAGCGAAGTGATTAATTTTATAATTTTTAACCAGCTTTGATTAGAAATTTCAAAATTTATGGATTAACTATCACTTTGAAGATTTGCCTGAATTACTTTCTCAAATGTCATCTTGAGCCTGATAAACTCAGAGATACCTCTATATGCAATTGGAAGATATTTCAATCTCTCCTTGGCTACTAGGTAACATGGACTGTCTATTGAGAATGTGTCCCCTGAATCTTTTGCACATCTAATTCACAGTATGTTTGAACAGCAATTCCTTTGCCTAAACCCTTCAGGAGGAGCTATGCAGGCATCAGGAGGAAACAAATTGTATTGAAGAGGACAGTGCAGTTGATGTCCTTTACATGGATTTCAGTTAGTCTTTGACTTGTTCCTACATTGGAGACTGATCCAAATAGTAGGAGGAGTGTGTGTGACCCAGGGTAAGTTTAAAATCTGGATTCAAATTTGGCTTGATAATATGAAGCAAATAGTGCTGGTTGCAGGTTGATCAGTGTGATGGGAATGCTGTTTCTCAGGGATCAGTAATGGAACCCTTTCTGTTTGTTACATACATTAATAAATGTGAATATAGGAGCTAAGATTGATAAACTGCAGATGGTACAGCAATTGTGCTGATGTATACAACAAACAGTAGAGTGATCAGTTGGGCAGAACTATGGCAGATGGAATTTAATCCTGGTAAGCTTGCGGTGATACACATTGCGAAGACTGCTATGGATAAAACATATGCAATCAATTTTTGGACCCAGGAGGTATTAAGGAATAAATCAACTGTAGTGTGCAAAGATCCCTGAAAATGCGATACTTTTATTATTTTGTTGTTTCATTTTAGCTGGAAATTTTATTTCCTGCACATTTATTCCTTCACCTGCTTTATTTATTGGAACCAAAGCTTGTGGATTGGATGATACTTGAAAATGGTTTATCCAGAACCTTAAGCCATGGTACATTGCCTCGTTTGTCATTCCTCTCCTGAAATCCCTAGACATTTAAAATTGAAACCTGGTGTCACTCAGTCAATATTTCAGATTTACTTTTTGATCTTCTTAAGATCGGCTTGGTGACTTACGCAATGGGTTTCCTGCTTTCCCTTGCTTTCTAGTCAGGGTAAAGGATATTTTTACTGATTATTTGAAGGTTTTATATTTAATCAATCTTCTCTGCCAATGGCTAATCTATTGAATGCCAGCGAAATGAAATAAATTAAATATTTATGAAGAAATTTAGATGGCTTCAGTTCAATTGCTGTGGCATCATTAACAAATCTCCTGCAGTCACTAGAAGATATTTACTTTGGAATGTTCAATGCTGCTCTTACACACTGAAAAGCTTTAGTGTACTATCCTAGCTACCTGAAATACGTTTGTAGTTTAGTGTCTATTGGACTGGTGAACACTCAGTTCTACTACAGTAGGGGATGCAATTTCATTCATCCATTCCAAGGCAATATGCATCCAAAATTGAAACAATATGTCCATCCTTTGTAACAAGATTTCAAGAAGACTGATGCTTAATCCAATGTTGAATTAGCTACTTTTGTGCAGTGTTGGTGCCCCCACCCCCAATCAGTGGGTTTTGAGATCAGAGGTCCATGTGTGCAAGAGGCCCAAGGGCCAGTGACTCCCTAGGTCAGTGAGTCTTGACTTTGAAGCCTGGAGTTCACGGTTCTGTCATCGGTGAGTCTGGAGTTTGGGGTCCCCTCATAGGTGAGCCCTGGAGTCGATACTGTGGATCAAAACCGAAGTGGTCAGTCTGGAAGTCAAGGCCAAATGGCTGAATGTCTAGGTTTTCAAGTCTGGGAGTCCACTGGGGAAGCTGGAGGCCAAATATCTGCGAGTTCATTGGAAGGTGAAAGTCCAGAGGCGGCCTATCCCGGGGCTGGAAAACTGTCTATGTATGTGAGTGGATGGATGAGGAGGAGGAAAGTGGCCTGTTTTGCTGCTGGTCTATCGTTGTTGTTGCTGGATATCGTGGGATTGCTATGTGTGTGGTAACCCTTGTGGATTGCTCATAGCCCATCCTTAGATTGTGTCAGTTGTTAACGCAAACAACGCATTTCTCTGTATGTTTCGATGAACTTGTGATAAATTAATAAAGCTGAGTAAGTCTTTTATCTGGCCACTGTTCCTCTGGGTCAAGGTGGAGTGCCTGATTGCTGAATCTTTGATATCCAGGTTTCCTTGTATTTGCTATCTGTACCATTCGCCCTAAGTTAATGCTGAACTCACTTTAACAATCTTTCTAAAGATACATATACTTCAACTATGACTCGAGGATAAAATCATGCTCAGCAGTTCTGCTTTTTGTTTTGTGGCTTCCCTTAGCTTGTTATAGCCATAGAACACTACAGCACAGAAACGGGCCCTTCAGCCCATCTAGTCCATGCCGAACTGTTATTCTGCCTAGTCCCATAGACCCGCAGCTGGACCATAGACTTCCATACCCCTCTCATGCACATACTTAACAAATGTCTCTTAAATATTGTAATCAAACCAGCATCCACAATTTCTGCTGGAAGCTTGTTTTACACTTACAACACTCTCTGAGCGAAGAGGTTCCCCCTCAGTTTCCCCTTAAATAATTCACCTTTCACCCTTAACTTATGACCTCTAGTTCTAGTGTCACCCAACCTTAGTGGAAAAAATTTGCTTGCATTTACCCTATCCATACCCCTTGTAATTTTGTATACCTTGATCAAATCTTCTCTCATTCTCTGATACTCCAGACAAAAAAATCCTAACCTATTCAGCCTTTCCCTGTGCTTTTACTAATCGGATACTGGCTAGAACATTTGGTAACTGTAGAAGATAAAGTACAGAAAGAAGCTTTTCAGTCCATTGTAATCATGTCACTGGAAAATATGCTATTCAAATGAGTCGAGCTCTTAGCTCTTGATCATAAGGACTTAAGACCATAATAATCAGGAGCAGATGTAGGCCAATTTCTTTTTTGAATCTGCTCCATCATTCATCTAGACCTTCTTGCTCTATTCTGTTTTCTGGAATTATCCCCAGATTCCTTGATTTCCTTACTATCCAAGAATCAATTGATCTCCATGAAGCATGAATTTCACGACTGAGCCTTCACCCTCTCTCAAGTAGAGTACTCTGAAGATTCACCATTCGAGAAAGCGGTCTAGCCATTATTTTGTGACTGTGATCCTTAGCACAAGGCCTCTCCTGAAGGGAAAACATCCTCCCTGCATCCATGTTGTCCAAACATAGGAATTCTGTAAAGTTCCATGAGATCTCCTCACGTTCTTCCAAACTCCAGAGAATACAGCCAAGTCTATTCAGTGTCTGCTCATACAAGAGAAAACTTGCCATTCCAGGAACCAGTCGTGTGAAACTGCATTACATGCTGTTTATGCAAGTGTATCTTTCTTTAGGTAGTGAGACCAAAAGTAGGCGCAATTGAGTGTTCTGGTAGAATGGATGTTAGCATAATCACCCTACAGTACCAGCAATCACCGATCAGGGTTGGATTCCCAACACAGTCTGTAAGGAGTTTGTACATTCTCCCCATGACTGCATGGGTTTCCTCCGGGTGCTCTGGTTTCCTCTCACACCCTAAAGATGTACAGTCATGGTTAGTGAGCTGTAGGATACTATGTTAGTGCTAGAAGTGTAGCAAGACTTGCGGGTTGCCCCAGCCCCGTCGGACTGCTTTGGTTAGTGACGCAAAATGGCACATTTCACTGTGCATTTTGATATTTCAGTGTACATGTAACAAATAAAGCTAATCTCATTTGTTATCTTTATCAATTCTCCCTTTATAATTTCAGGAGAGCAGATAAATTCTTGTACCTGTCATCTCCTATTATTTTGGATCTCCCCCTCCCCCTCCCCCTCCCCCTTTCAAATCTCCTAATAACTCTTCCTTCAGTTAGTCCTGACGAAGGGTCTCGGCCTGAAACGTCGACTGTACCTCTTCCTAGAGATGCTGCCTGGCCTGCTGCGTTCACCAGCAACTTTGATGTGTGTTGCCTGAATTTCCAGCATCTGCAGAATTCCTGTTGTTTGCGTTAATATACCATGTTCCTTACTATTTCCTGATACATTGCATGTTAGTTTTCACTTGTGTACAAAGACACTTAAATTAGTTTATATGTTAATGTAATGCTGCCTAGTCTGTTGATCCTTGGAGAGCCTATTGAAACTTCCAGAAGTTTCACAGGGTTTGACATGTTGGATACCCAATCTGTCACTATTTAAATGAAAAGTACTGTGCTTTTTGATATGGGCACCAAATATTATTCTGTGGCTCTTTTATCAAAGTAGTTTTAAAACATGATAAATGCATCCTCCCTTCCATCATATCAGAAAATCTCTCCCACTGGAACACTTCTGTAGTCTTATAATGATGGGAAAGATGCTGTCTTGAGCCCCATGATATGTGCTTTTGGCATTTATATCTTGTGTCTGAAGGGAGTGGGGAGAAGAGAGTATGTTTGTCTGGGTAGAATCTTTGATTATGCTGACTGCTTTACTGAGGCTGTAAGAAGTGTAGGCAGAATCTATGGAGAGGAGACTGGTTTCCGTGATGTGCCCAGTTGTGTCCACAACTCTGTGCAGTTTCTTGCACTCTTGGGCAGAGCATTTACTTTATCAAGCCATGATGGATCTGGGTGGGATGCTTTCCAAGGTTCATTGATAAAAATTGGAGAGGGTCAAAGGGAATATGCCAAATTTCTGTAGCCTCCTGAGGAAGTAGAGAGACTGGTGCACAGTGAGAATGAGGAATGATGTTCAAAGGAAAGAGATTTACTGATTTATATTAACAATATTTGAAGAGATTAATGCACTTTGGGTCATTGGTCAAGGGATAATTTGGTTTGTTACAGTAGTGACTTAATCATCTTCTTTACTCTTCTGCTGGCAATAGTGTGGTTCTTAGCAATTATCAGTTGCAGCTGCTTATTTCATTCCTTGTTTATTTCTACTTATGAACATGCTGCTGCAAACGAGTCACATGAGACTGTAGATAATGGAATCTGGAGGAACAAATAATGTGCTGGAGGAACTCAGCAGAAAAAATGGCATTCATTGGGGAAAAGGAACATATGATGTTTCAGGTCAATATCCACATCATCTTTGTGCACCCCTCTTACCGCCCCCTCCCTGCCCATACAATTTGTCCACTGATCACCTATGGGTTCCGTCTCATCACTCTCCCCTCTCCTCTTTACCTAGCTACTTCTTCTCCTCACTCAGCCCTGACGTCAGGTGTTAACCAGAAATGTTGACAATTCCTTTCCACCTTAAGATGCTGCTTGACCCTTTGTATCTCTTCAGAAGACTGTTTGTTGATCCTGCTAAATATATCTGGTTCCTGTTATTTCACAGGTTCCAGTGTAATGTGCTCAAGTCCGAACACTTGCATCGAGATAGCTTCGGAGCATTTAGTGTTGCTTATTAATCAGTTATCGTTGTGATCCTGTGATTTATATGTCTCAGCTGAGTCAAATCTCTTAATTACGTAAAACAGAAAACCGTGACCACAGCCCAGTGATATCACATAATCAGTAGTTCTGAAAATCAAGTTAATTTTCCAGTGATCTTGTATTCGTAGCAGTTTCTGTCAGGGATACACAGATGCAAAAGCAGGTCCTTACTTAATTTCCTCTTGTGCTCTGTCATAATAGAGTCTATAGTTTATGATTTAGCAAATTAAAATGAGCTGTTGTGGCACTGTGCAGAAAGATGGTAACATTGTTTATTTACCTCTATTGAACTTAATCATGCTGCAATTTAAATCCATCTACTCAATCTTATGATTTGAACAAAACAAAATACATTTATATCCTGTCTGCAATGTAAAATATCCCAAGTCATTTCAGAAGAATTTTGACAGGGATATTTCCAGAAACAAGGTCAATGATGAAGATTTTCAGGAGAGACTGAAAAGGGATGAGGTAAATGGTAATTTGTGAAGATCTGGGGAATGAATTCCAGAGCTTGAGAAGCAGGCTGTTGAAGCTTTGGCTGCAAATCTGCAGAGGAAATCAGGTATATTTAATTAGCAAGTTCTTTCTAGGTGGAACCTAAAGGTTGAGCACATCTTACCTCTGTTCTAGTTCCATGCTTCTGACTTAGATAGGAGCAGAATTAGGCTATTTAGCTGATTGAATCCGCTCCATCATTTCATCATGGCTGATCCGTTTTCCTCTCAACCCCATTCTCCTGCTGTCTTCCCATAACCTTTCACTCCCTGACTAATCAAGAACCTATCAACCTCCACCTTAAATATACCCAATGATCTGACCTCCACAGCCACCTGTAGCAGGAAATTCCACAGATTCACCACCATCTGGCTAAAAAAATACTTCTCCATCCTTCTATCCTGAGTCTGTGCCCTCTGATCCTAGATTCACCTACTATAAGAAACATTCCCCAGCACGTGAGATAGGTTCCAATGAGATCCCTCCCCCTTCCATTCTTCTAAATTCCAGCAAGTACAGGCCCAGAGCCATCAAATGCTCCCCCAAACAAGAACCCTTTCATTCCCGCAATCATTCTTATGAACCTCCTCTGAGCCCTCTCCATTGTCAGTGCATCGTTTATGTAAAGGGTGTTAAGGCAGATAGATGAATAGTTTGGAAATGTGTGCTCTGCTCCCCCTGTTTGCACACGGCCCCCATGTGCTTCCGTCAGAAGGTCTCAGGGTATTCATGACTCCCAGATGCTGAAATTACATATCGTGTGATCATGGGACGGGCATCCCCAGAGGTGAGATTTTATATTCTTTCTGAGCCTTTCAGAATGCTCATGAAGTGTCCTCTCTGTCCTTCTGAAAGAAAGCTCAAAGCAGAGCATTTGTTTGAGACTGGTTAGTAGCACTGAATGAACAGCAAGATTTTCCCGGTCTGGGCATTGAAGAGGGGCATAAGTGGGGTGGGCAGTGCAGAAGGTTGGAGAGAAAGATAGGACAGTGAAATAGAAGGGTGAGTGAGAAAGAGGAAAAATAGATTGAATGTAAAAAGTTTCTGAGGGAGGGAAGTGATTAGTAGAAGTGTGTAGTGTGCAGGTGGGCAAGAAGGATAAAGCCACAAATGTTTGTGCACAAATATAATCAACTACTTCTGAATCAAATACTCCGATGATGTTGGATGAATGTAATGTATTGTTAGATTATATGTGCTAGTGAGTACCAATTGAATCCAAGTATACAAATGTGCAATTTCAATGAAAGAATTTCCATATTTTATGAGGATGGGCTTTTAACTATAGGGATCTGATTGACAAGGACATCCTGCAAGGTAATGTCTGGGGGGAAAATATAATCTATGCATTATATTTATCAGTTACATTTGACTCTGACTTTATTATGAAGTACTTAAACACAGAACACAAAATATTATCCTATTTTCACTTGAGTTCTAAAAGAAATTCAGTTAAGAAAAATGTCATCTTTTTAAGTTGGGTGAATCTAGTGAGGATATATAAACTGTATCTTAAGGCTCATAACTATGTGCCCTTTCTGTCTAATACCCACATAAAACTATCATTATTAAACAAGATTACAATGTAGTAGAAATTATTTTAAAAAAAGTAAATTGATTTAACAAAATTTAATTTGCAAAATGAATGTGCTTAATTTGTTTTTAGTAGTAACAGGAAAAGCATATTGACTTTATTATTTCTGATCCTCTGCTCCACAAGCCAGGAGATGTACGAGGGTGAAGGGAGCAAAACATCAAGGAGTGATGGTCCGTGGCTGATATGATAACCCTGTATCTGACTTCAGGGCACTAGTGTAGGGGCAGCAGGCAGCAATGCCAAGCAGGAAACGTCTTCCTGTAAATCTTATCAGTCAAAAGTGCTTAAGTGGTATCACCTTCAGTTCTGAGAATATTTAATATATAATAGTCCCCCTTGTGACACATCTTTATGCAAAAAGAATGTTAAGTTATTCTATGATTTGAAGCTTGTCTAATAGATTTTCCCATTTACCTGAAATGGCAGCAAGAATTGAATCTTGCTGTGGTTCTAAAGAGGACTTCCAACAGGAAGTGTTCTAATTAATCACAAGTAACTGCACAGACTTCATGTCTCATCTGTCACGGACCTGCACAGTTCCAGAAAATTGCTGGACTTGACTTGATCGAATGCGGCAAACAGAAGTCAGTGGGGAGCAATAAGATGGCAGGAATATCACTTAATAATATTTTGGCTTCGTAGCTGCTCAATTGGAAATCTTTTAACGTTTTCACTTTATTTGATCTTTTTTTCTATGTTTCTTATAAATATGTATTGAAGCACAAAGGTTTTATGAGATCATTTTGGTACAGAATCTTGCAGAACAGTAACAGGGCTAAAAATACAGCACAAATTTGTACGTATAATAAATTTATGGAGCAAGATTTCATAAATAATTGACAGGCTGTTAATGAGAGTTCTCATGGATATTCCGATTGATCCTCTTAGAACAGCGTATTTGGGCTTTGCACTAAAGATAGGTAAGTGATTTGCTTGCAGTCTGCAGCAGACAAAATGGGTTCATTTATTAGAAACAATCATACAAAGTAACATATGATTATAGGCTAAGAGCAGGGAGCTTTATAATAAGATTGAGTTATTTTCACAAAACAAAGGTAAAAAAGGACATCACATTACATTGTTCTTGCATGTAATGGAATATTTTCCAGCCAAGGTTGGTACCGCATGTGTTTATATCCCATTGATCTTTCATTAGCTTGTTCTTGCGACTCAGTTAGATTGTTTAGTTATGTTTTTTTTCAGATTTTCCGCAAAGCCCATTTTATAAGTCTCTGCATACAAGATAACGGTGCTTCTCCCTGCCATTGCTATCTTCAATATTCTTATCAGTGCTGATCTCTCATTCTTCTTTAGGAGCAAACTTTCTATCACCTTTTCGCTACTATGTTCTGCTTCTCCCCAGCTCTTTAATGCCTCTCTGGCTTATCAACTCAGGAGAATGGGGTTGAAACGGGAAAATGGTAGAGCCGAGTCAATGGGCCAAATGGTTCAGTTCTGCTCCCATGTCTTATGGTCTTTATGATGGTTTTTGATGTTACCATAAAAAACACAGCTGAAGTGTGGATGTTAGTGTGTTCCTGGTTTCCTCAACAGTGTTCTGCGGCATGGCAATATAAAGTTCATTGGAAATCAAATATGGGCACTTCCGATATTTAGCTCTAAACTTGGACTTGCTACTGAGTCCAGGGGAATCCTGTTGTTGAGTTAAGATACCTGTCTCCTCAGCTTTCCATCATTCACAGTTGATGTATCTGATACAGTTCTGTTATGTTGAATGGTATTACTGACTTAATTTGAAAATGCAAGCAATGAACTTTTGTAGTTTTCTTTAAAAATGTGCATTTTAATTAATTACCAACAAGGCATGGTGTTTTGACTTTACTTGACTATTATGGCTATCAGATTCAACTGCTTTTAAATGTCTCTGTTTAGCATTGCCGAGGGATGGCATTTTCAGAGGGACTACCGGAGGTCGTACTGCCAAATGGGGATATTGCCTAAATGAAAATTTGGCCAAGTCCTGCTCTGGAAGTCCATAAGGGGATGGATTCAGAGGGTTCTGCTGACCAAGGGTCGGCATTTTCGGGGGGACTACCGGAGATACCACCACCGAATGGGAGGAGTGTGAAACTGAGGCCTTGTCATTAGAAGTCATGCCAGGGTCAAGCATGTCTCTGAGCAGGCATAGGATATGCAGATTCGTTGATCACATGTACATCGAAACACAGTGAAGTGTGCATTTCCGTAACAATCAACACAACAGAAGGATGTGCTGGCAGCAGCTGCCGGTGTTGCCACACAGCTGCCATCAACATAGCACGCCCACAGTGTCCAGCCGAACAACAAAGGCATCAGCAATAAAAACTACACAACAAAACAAAACTAACAAACATCATTCCCACCCTCCCAGCTGCCACTCTCTGACACAGACCCCTGAACAGGCGGCCTCCGAACATCTGATCACTGGTCCTTGGACCCAGAATCTCAGGCTTGCAGACATTGGGCTTCCAACCTCCAGTACCTGGATCAGACTCGTAGACCTTCGATCAGTAGATGCGCCAACCCAGGGGCTTCGAAATCTAGACTCACCGGTTCCTGGACTTTGACCTCCAGCTTTGACCTCTGGGTATCAACCCAGGATCTCACTACTCTTAGGACTTGACTTTGGCCTCTGAGCTTCAACATCTGGATTTTCATGGGTCTTGATCCTGGAACTCGCTGACCTGGTGGGGTGTTTCCCTAATGATGGATGCTGCTTTCCTGTGACGCATTCCCCGTAGATGTGCTCAGTGGTGAGAAGGGCTTCACCAATGATGCACAGGGAAATAATCAATTGATTCTTATCAACAAAGCTTCAAAATCCACACAAGGGTTCACTGTCATACTGAAAAGCTGCAAGAAGGAATAAAAGCTAAAGGCTGCGGTACAATGAACAATCCTAGATTGACCATCAGTTGGAGGAAAAGAGAATTCAAATCATTAGAATTTGAAATAGCAAGCAATACAGAATAACATTTGACTGTTCTATGTTTTTCATGAAGATTTTCAGCACTGGAAAACATGATTGGATATCCATTCAGGAAATTAAGTGTATGTTGAGTCTACTATATGTGAGATTTTCTTATGCATTCTTATGTTTATGAAACTATTTTTGGTTCCACTACCCTGGGGTGAGGGTATGAATGCAAATGGCAGAGACTGCATGTTGATGATTTATCTTTGAGAATTCCAAAGCTGACCAATAAAAAATAAACATTGCAATAACAGGGGGCATGGGATGCAGTACATAGCAATGAGTAAACTCCAAATTAGAGATGCTTCCAAGTTTAATATACACAATGTTGTAAAGCAGGCTGATGTGGTGATGTCCTGAGATAGCAGAAAGCCTCTGCAGGGCTTAATCTGATCCTGTCTCTTGTTGCATTGGTGGTGAGCTCAGTTCCAAAGCATAAAACAAGGTAATGAGGAATGACTGAGGAATCAGGCCACTTGGATCTCTTCACCCTGCTCTCATGACTATACCCCTTCCCCATACGAAACCACCACGGTGGGCTTCACAGCTGAACAGGTGAGAAGACAGTTGAAACGTCTCAACCCAAGCAAGGCTGCAGGACCGGATGGTGTCAGTACCAGGGTGCTCAAAGCCTGTGCCCCTCAGCTATGTGGAGTACTTTGCCATGTCTTCAACCTGAGCCTGAGGCTCCAGAGGGTTCCTGTGCTGTGGAAGACGTCCTGCCTCGTCCCTGTGCAGAAGACGCCGCGCCCCAGCGGCCTCAATGACTACAGACTGGTGGCATTGACCTCCCACATCATGAAGACCCTGGGAAGACTTGTTCTGGAGCTGCTCCGGCCTATGGTCAGGCCACATTTAGATCCCCTCCAGTTCGCCTACCAGCCCCAACTAAGAGTTGAGGATGCCATCGTCTACCTGCTGAACCGTGTCTACGCCCACCTGGACAAGCCAGAGAGCACTGTGAGGGTCATGTTTTTTTGACTTCTCCAGTGCGTTCAACACCATCCGCCCTGCTCTGCTGGGGGAGAAGCTGACAGCAATGCAGGTGGATGCTTCCCTGGTGTCATGGATTCTTGATTACCTGACTGGCAGACCACAGTACGTGTGCTTGCAACACTGTGTGTCCAACAGAATGATCAGCAGCACTGGGGCTCCACAGCGGACTGTCCTTTCTCTTCACCATTTACACCTCGGACTTCAACTACTGCACAGAGTCTTGTCATCTTCAGAAGTTTTCGGATGACTCTGCCATAGTTGGATGCATCAGCAAGGGAGATGAGGTTGAGTACAGGGCTATAGTAGGAAACTTTGTCACATGGTGTGAGCAGAATTATCTGCAGCTTAATGTGAAAAAGACTAAGGAGCTGGTGGTAGACCTGAGGAGAGCTAAGGTACCGGTGACCCCTGTTTCCATCCAGGGGGTCAGTGTGGACATGGTGGAGGATTACAAATATGTGGGAATACGAATTGACAATAAACTGGACTGGTCTAAGAACACTGAGGCGGTCTACAAGAAGGATCAGAGCCATCTCTATTTCCTGAGGAGACTGAGGTCCTTTAACATCTGCCGGACGATGCTGAGGATGTTCTACGAGTCTGTGGTGGCCAGTGCTATCATGTTTGCTGTTGTGTGCTGGGGCAGCAGGCTGAGGGTAGCAGACACCAACAGAATCAACAAACTCATTCGTAAGGCCAGTGATGTTGTGGAGATGGAACTGGACTCTCTCACGGTGGTGTCTGAAAAGAGGATGCTGTCTAAGTTGCGTGCCATCTCGGTCAATGTTTCCCATCCACTACATAATGTACTGGGTGGGCATAGGAGTACATTCAGCCAGAGACTCATTCCTCCGAGATGCAGCACAGAGCGTCATAGGAAGTCATTCCTGCCTGTGGCCATCAAACTTTACAACTCCTCCCTTGGAGGGTCAGACACCCTGAGCCAATAGGCTGGTCCTGGACTTATTTCTTAATTTTCTGGCATAATTTACATATTACTATTTAACTATTTATTACTATTTTCTATTACTATTCTATTACTAGTTATTATTTCCATGACTATTACTATTTACTATTTACTAATAGTAGTATTACTATTACTATTTATTATTTATGGTGCAACTGTAACGAAAACCAATTTCCCCTCGGGATCAATAAAGTATGACTATGACTATGACTAAGATGCAGACTTCTTTTATGATCAGGTACTTAAAATATGTTTTGTTATATAGTCAAATATAAAGCTCTCATTTCCCTCCAGGTTTGTGAGAAATTATAATGTATTAATTCCTAAGAATTTGTACAGAAACCTGTGGGAAAATATTATGAGTGTAAAAGTTACTGCTGTGGCTTTCCTTAGCTAATATTTAGGTCCATTCGATCCAATATGCTAAGAAATGCTTGTACGTGAAACCAAAAAGCCTTGTACTGTATCTTTGGAATTAAATACCATTACACTATTAGAGTTATCTGTATTATTCACAGGAGTAGTAAATTAAGAACTTGTTTGTGCATGAACTGTAAAGATATTATTGCTCTGACAGTAAATAAAAGACAAAAGTAAAGAGCGATATGGAAAAATGGAGGCAGAATTATTTGGTCAACAGCTGACTTGTTCATTTTAGTACAAACTTGGCTTCCCTGATTTTAGCGGAATAAAAATCATTTGACTGCACAAGAAGAAGCCTTTCAACCCTTTGTGCATTAGATTAGATTAGATTAGATTCAACCTTATTGTCATTGTGCCGAGTACAGATACAAAGCCAATGAAATGCATTTAGTATCTGACCAGAAATGCAAAGAATAGTGTTACTTACAAAATAACTGCGAGTTTAAAAAGTGCTACAGCACACAAATATAAAAGTACTGAGACAGTCCAATAAGGATGCAATACTGCTTAGCGCCGTGATGAGAGGTTCAGCAGTGTCACAGCCTCAGGGAAGAAGCTCTTCCTGTGCCTGCTGGTGAGGGAGCAGAGGCTCCTGTAGCACCTACCGGATGGGAAGAGAGTAAAAAGTCCATGGTTAGGGTGAGATGCATCCCTGATAATGCTTTTTGCCCTGCCCAAGCAGCGTTTATGTAGATGATCTCAATATTGGGCAATTGGGTGCCAATAATCCGCTGGGCAGTTTTCACCACACGCTGGAGTGCTTTGCGGTCCGATATGGGACAATTGCCGTACCACACTGAGATGCAGTTGGTGAGTATGCTCTCAATGGTACAGCGGTAAAAGTCCGTCAGTATCCTGGGACAGAGGTGAGCTTTCTTCATGCTCCGCAGAAAATAAAGGTGCTGTTGCGCCTTTTTGATCAGGATGGAGGAGTTCAGGGACCAGGTGAGATCCTCGGAAATGTGAACACCAAGGAATTTGAAGGAATACACGCTCCACTACAGTTCCGTTGATGTAGATGGGGACGTGAGTGTGACTCCTGGCATGCCCGAAGTCCACAATGTGCAAGCTATTTGAAAAAAATATAACAAAGTAATTAAAAGAACACACATTCTAGAAACACTCAACAAGTCAAGCAGCAACCATGCAAATAGCAGCAGTTAATGTTTCAAAAAGGTCTGACAAAGTATCTCGGTCCTGAAGCATTTAACAGCTTCTCTCAGAAGCAGCCTATCCAGCTGACTGCTTCCAACATTTTCTGTTTTCATTCCACATTTCCAGCACCTGTATTTTTTATTTTCAAATTTGCCTTTGAATATTTTATTTTTTTTTATTCTTGCTTATTGTCTCTCCTGAAAAAATAAATTATTGATGCTCACCCGTTCCACTAAGATGCCTCTGATTTTGTACATGCTATTAAATCTATTGACAATATTCCTCTTATTAATTTGCATACTTTTATAACATTTTCAGCATTCCTGATTTTTCTAATCTCGGAAGTCTCCATCCAGGTCACGAATGTACATACACAACTTTTCTGTACTCAAATGTTTTGATACAGCAAGCCTAGGAATGCATTCATACTTTAAGCAGCCTTTACAATGTCCTGTCCCAATTCAATTATTTGTGTCATAGCCTTTATTCCTGGCACTGACTTATAAAATTGTATAAGTTAGAAAACAGTGACTCTCTTTCATCCAAAGTGCATCACTTCACACTTCTTTGCTTTAAGTGTATGTCCATTTTACTGGTCTGTCTGTATTCTGCTGAAATCTACTTGTCTCTCTCCTTTTCTCAAATTCAGGTCACATGAAACTGTGGTTTTACCTTTTTATAAGTGCATTGCACCAGCTTGAGAAATGTGTTGCATTCTCTTCTCAACTTTTCCACAGTTTTACACTGTCTATTGGCTTAAGGTTTGTCCATAAATCAATCGTGCTTTTTGAAAATGTATCTCTCTACCCACTTTTATTTCATCAACAAATTCAAACCCTTTTGTATGTTATAACTTCATGTTGGCTTTTACTCACCCAAGTGATGATAAATAGTGCCCTGGATTATGGCCTCTATTTGTTTCCGCATGTCGGGAAAATTGGTTTACTGCCAATAATGTTTGTGTTTTTTTCTAGAGGATGGTTCTCTTACTCTGACACGGCTGCCACAAAGGAACGGGAATACTGAATTAATATTCCTGAATATGGCACTTAACACATCAAAGTTCATGAAGATGTTTATGGAATTTGAGTACTGGGAAAAGAGCTGTAGCTTTTAAACTAAATTATGTTTAGTTTTGAAATACAGCATACCATAACTGGAATGAATGAGCTGACATAGTGAGCGATGTTGGAGTTGGCTGAGTTGGACTTTGATGATTTACTTGGCGTGATATTAAATATAATCTGTCAACAATGATTGCTTATTATCCACTTGGTTATAAATGGTGTAAAATTCTACCTGTAGAGAAGACTAAAAATTAGCATTATGAAAGAATACAGGAGACCCAATTGCCCTGTCGGTAGCTTACATCAAAACAGTAAATATATTTGCCATGTTAAATATTCTGTTTTACTTTATGTAAGCTTTTTGTCAAAGTAAGGGGAGAAAAATTCGTCCAATTTTCTCTGAGAGCAATATTCCTTGATATACAGATTCTTTCAGTCAAAGATTGTCCTAAATCATCTGAAGTGAACAGAATGTAATTTTCTAGAAAACAATCCAAATTGGAGACATAAAGTATTCGGAAGCAGAAACATGCTTCCAGAGGAGCTCGGTGAATATTTCAGCCTCGATTTAATTTGAAAGCGCAAAGTTGATGTCACTTGACTGAATATTTAGCAATTATTACCTTCCTTTTCAAACATCTCCCATCTGGCTACTCTGTAAGTGCATATTTGGAAGTAAATGTAAATATTTCTGAGCACATATTCCACTATTTCGTATTCTCAATCAGAATTGCCTGGTGTATTTTTTTCTTTGAAAAAGCTGTTTCATTTCTGTCCCAAATCAGGTTTGTTGATTTTTTCCAGATAACAGTGAAATAAATTGCTCCACGGGACTTAGAACAGATTCATTTTCCTGCTCATCCATTGATAGTTTTTGCTTTAGGGTGATAAACATTTCTTGCTAGTTTTATTTCACAATAATAAGCCTGGGCAGGTTGTGTGTATGTTAAACACACAACTTCTGAAAGCCTAAAGTAGTGTGATGTCTATAGTAAAATGTTTTTTCATTCCTTGTGGGGGAAAAAAACTTCTTAATTGATATCATGTGACAAGCCAAATAATTTGGTATTCCAATCCATAAGCCTGTTGATAGAGGAAATAGTATCTTGAAGCATTTTAAACACAAATATTTAAATGAGAATATATTGGTATGTATTTTTTTTATAAATGTTAAAGATTTTGAACATTAAAATAGCTCTTTGAGTTTTAAATGTATTTTAAGAAAGATATTCTCTCTGCCATGCCTTGCTATTTGGGGTGAAGATGCCAACTGATGAATTAAGAAGGATGTCTCTGAAGTGATATGTGCTGGACTGATTTGCTGCTGTTGTCTTTAGTCTTACCTACTGGAGTGTAGCTCTGTGTGCTTCCCCTGGACTCACAGCCTGTTAGGATGCGGTGACTTTTTGCAATGCCTGTTAATAGATCCAAAGCGGCTTAATTATCCTCTTACTGTCTTAAAAATAATTAATTATTAATTGGCTTGTTGCAAAAGTTCCTATTTGTTTTAACGCATTAATGTTAATATGAACCATATAAAATCGGACTTCTTAAAAGATGGCAGCATCCTTACACCTCTCTGGGTTTAATAAATGGTGCAAATGTGCATCTTAAACCTGATCACAAGGAAAATATAAAATACTGCAAGTCCCATTCATTGGTGAGACCAACAGTGAGGGAAGCTGCATGGCTTCAGTTATTGCACGGACCAGGCCCTCATGCCGTGGTGTCACCTTTTACAGCCACCCAGGGAAGGATGCGCCAGAGGCAGTGTGGGAAAGAACAGAGGCGAGTTGGAATCTGGGCTAGTTTGGAGGTGGCCTCTCCTGTTGGAGCTGCTCTCCAGTGTTCACTCCCTGGAAGACAAGTTGGATTGCCTGTGGCTGACCCACAGCAAGACACGCTGATTTGTCTTTGTCTGCTAAACCAAGATGAGATGCAAAACTGCTGTGTACTTGTCCTTGCAGAAACGTGGTTCCATAACATCCTATGCACCATCAGTCTTAAGATCATGCCACTCAGGGACTGGTGCTAATATTATTTTTTGTTTCTGTATGTGCTATTGTAACTATACTGTATGTGCTGTGTGCTGACTGTGACTATGTATATTTTGTTTTGCACCATGGCCCCAGAGGTTTGTTTAGCTGTATATACATGTATGGTCGAATGGCAATTAAAAGTGAACTTGAACTATTCTCAGACTTTATAACTTCACATTTTCCATGATGCCTTTTCCTGTGTGTTCATTACTGATTCTGTCTTCGGTGTGTTAGATTGCAGGTCCTTTTACATTGAGAAAACCAAGATGCAAGGGGAAATTTTGCGCTGCAGCAGTCAAAATACTATTCAGTAACACTCATGGGATGCTTGAACAATGGTCACCATCTTTAAGAAACGTTATTGGTCTTAGCATGCATATTGCACAGATAACAGGAATGTTGCTGGGAAAGCTGAAGATATAAATAAAAACTTGGATGTCTCCATTCACAATCTGTAGGTTTTAAATTGCACTGCAGCCCAGGAAATACATTTTGGAGTATGTTTGTTGTAATATCAGAAGTGCAGCAGCCAATTTCCACTTTATTATTTCCCAGTAAAAATAGATGTTATGAGAAGATGCTATTTAGTTTTATGGAAACATCTTGTAATAAATGTTGAACAGCATCTTGAAGAGCTGCCAATTTGACAGCATCCTATCCATTAAGCTAAATTAGAAGACTGGTTTGCATTTTGCATTTTGCCTCTTGCCTAATAGATGGTGCATCCGACATACCCTCAATACTTCTTGATAATACCAGCCCATGTCTTTACCCTCAAAAAACTGCATTGCCACTGAAACAAGAACATTCTGATTCAGAGGCGAGTTTTCTCAAAACTCCCATGGCTGATGCTTTTGACATTAATTGAAGGTTATAGATGTGATTTGATCAAAAAGGCAGAATTGACAGGATTGACAGAGGGAAATGATTTCTGCAGGTTGGAGACTCTGGATTGGAAAGAATACTGTTTAAGAATAAATCCTTAAGGAGTGAAATTGCCAAACATTTCTGTGTATTAATTGTAGTACAAAAACTATGATGCAATTTAAGATTTGGGCTCCAGTAATTTTGATGAAATCAAGTTGCTAGAGATCACAAGATGAGATAAAAAGAATACCAGGACTACTCGTTTTTTCTCTCTTATGTTCCATTGCCAATCCTCTTATCTACCTGGTTCTATCTGTCCCATAATTACCAGTCGTCCCGACCCTATATCCATCTCACTTATTCTCAGTTCTATACATTGACTGGTATTTGGCTTTGTACAAGTGTTTAGATTGAGCTTTAAACTGTATGTACAGTGCCTCACTGGGGACAATGCTGGATGTTAGACTTTTATCTTGGGGGATGTAGACAGGAAGGCGATGTGCTGGAATTGTTTAGGAGGAATCACCATAGTACTGTAATCTTCACTGTAATCAAGGAAAAACATAAGGCTGGTCCTTAAGTTAGGGTCCTAAACTGAGAAAAGGCAGATTTCAATTCTGTAAGACAGGACCATGGAGAGGTAGACTGGAAGTATAAAGTATAAGTATCTGCTGGAGGGGGAAACAATGCCTGATATGTGGAAGGTTTTCCAAAGCCAGCAAGAGTTCACAGTCAGCATGTCCCATTAAGAATAAGAAGTAAAGATCGTAAGTTTAGGAAACATTGGTTAAAAAGGATATTGAAGATCTGATTGGGAAAATAAAGAAGCATATGCCAGGTATGGGAAATGGGTATCAAACAAGCCGTCTGAAGTTTTGTAGGGTGATAGAGAAGAGTTAAGGATGAGATCAGGAGGTAATAAGGTGTCATGTTATTACTTTGGCAAGTGGGATTAAAAAGAATCTTAACATTTTAGTAAATATATTACAAGTAAAAGAACGTCAAAGAAGAAGTAGTTCTTCTCAAGAACTAGGAGTGAGGAGCCATAGAACGTGAGTAAGTTTCTGAATATTCATCAGAAAGAAACATGAGAAGGCTCGAGAATTGAAGGAGTTTGTCAGTATCAGGAAACAGAATCAGGTTTATTATCACTGGCATGTGACGTGAAATTCGTTAACTTTGCAGTAGCAGTTCAATGCAATACATAATCTAGCAGAGAAAAACTATTAATAATAATAAATAAAATAAAAAAGTAATTTAATTATGGTGTACGTATATTGAATAGATTTAAAAAACGTGCAAAAACAGAAATACTGTATATTTAAAAAAAGTGAGGTAGTGTCCAAAGATTCAATGTCCATTTAGGAATCAGATGGCAGAGGGGAAGAAGCTGTTCCTGAATCATTGAGTATGTGCCTTCAGGCTTCTGTACCTCCTACCTGATGGTAACAGTGAGAAAAGGGTATGCTCTGGGTGTTGGAGGTCCTTAATAATGGAAACTGCTTTTCTAAGATACCGCTCCTTGAAGATGTCCTGAGTACTTTGTAGGCTAGTATCCAAGATGGAGCTGACTAGATTTACAACCTTCTGCAGCTTCTTTCGGTTCTGTGCAGTAGCCTCTCCATACCAGACAGTGATGCAGCCTATCAGAATGCTCTCCACAGTACAACTATAAAAGCTTTTGAGTGTATTTGTTGACATGCCAAATCTCTTCAAACTCCTAATAAAATATAGCCGCTGTTTTGCCTTCTTTATAACTATATCGATAAATTGGGACCAGCTTAGAACCTCAGAGATCTTGACACCCAAGAACTTGAAGCTGCTCACTCTCTCCACTTCTGATCCCCCTATGAGGATTGGTATGTGTTCCTTCATCTTACCGTTCCTGAAGTCCACAATCAGCTGTTTCGTTTTACTGACGTTGAGTGCCAGGTTGTTGCTGCGGTACCATTCCACTAGTTGGCATATCTCACTCCTGTACGCCCTCTCGTCACCACCTGAGATTCTACCAACAATGGTCGTATCATCAGCAAACTTATAGATGGTATTTGAGCTATGCCTAGCCACACAGTCATGGGTATACAGAGAGTAGAGCAGTAGGCTAAGCACACACTCCTAAGGTGCGCCAGTGTTGATCGTCAGCGAGGTGGATATGTTATCACCAATCTACACAGATTGTGATCTTCTGGTTAGGAAGTTGAGGATCCAATTTCAAAGGGAGGTACAGAGGCCCAGGTTCTGCAACTTCTTAATCAGAATTGTGGGAATGATGGTATTAAATGCTGAGCTACAGTCGATGAACAGCATTCTGTAGGTGCTTGTATTGTCCAGGTGGTCTAAAGCTGTGTAGAGCCATTGAGATTGTGTCTGCCATTGACCTATTGTGGCGATAGGCAAATTGCGATGGGTCCAGGTCCTTGCTGAGGCAGGAGTTCAGTCTAGTCATGACCAACCTCTCAAAGCATTTCATCACTGTTGATGTGAGTGCTACTGGTTGATAGTCATTAAGTCAGACCACATTATTCTTGTTAGGCACTGGTTTAATTGTTGCCTTTTTGAAGCAAGTGGAAACTTCCATCCATAGCAGTGAGGAGTTGAAAATGTCCTTGATTACTCCCTCTAGTTGATTGGCACAAGTTTTCAGAGCCTTACCAGGTATTCCATCAGGAACTTCTGCCTCGTGAGAGTTCACCCCCTTTAAAGACACCCTAACATTGGCCTCTGAGACAGAGATCACAGGGTCATCAGGTGCAGCAGGGATCTTCACAGCTGTAGTTGTGTTCTCCCTTTCAAATTTTCATAGAAGGCACTGGGTTCATCTGGTAGTGAAGCATCACTGCTATTCATGCTATTGGGTTTTGCTTTGTAGGAAGTGATGTCTTGCAGACCCTGCCGGTGTTGCCGTGCACCCGATGTCACCTCTATCCTTGTTTGAAATTGCCTGTTCACCCTTGAAATAGCCCTTTGCAAATCATACCTGGTTTTTTGGTGTACGCCTGGGTCGCCAGACTTAAATGCCACAGATCTAGCCTTCAGCAGACAAAGTACATCCTGGTTCATCCACAGCTTTTGGTTTGGGAATGTACAGTAAGTCTTTGTGGGCACACACTCATCCACACAGGTTTTAATGAAGTTGGTAACAACTGCAGCATAGTCATCCAGTTTCAAAGACAAATCCCTGAATACAGTCCGGCCACCAATTCAAAGCAGTCCTGTAGGCGCTCCTGTGCTTTCCTTGTCTAAACCTCCTTGGTCCTCACTGCTGGTGCTGCTGTCTTCAGTCTCTGCCTATCCTCAGGGAGTAGAAGTATAACTAGGTGATCAGACTTCCCAAAGTGAGGGTGTGAAATAGCACGGTAGGCATTCTTGATGGCGGTGTAGCAATGGTCCAGTGTGTTATTTCCTCTGGTATTTCAATTTGATCTATTGATGGTCGTTGCTCAGTGATTTTTTTCAGACTGGCCTGGTTAAAATCTCCCAAAACGAAGGTGAAGGAGTTAGGGTGCGCTGTTTCGTGCATCTTAATCCCATTGCTCAGATCATCTAAATCCTGCTTGACATTGGTCTGAGGTAGAAAGTTAATGACCCCAGGGAACTCCCATGGTAGGTAAAAAGCATGGCACTTTACTGCTAGATATTCCAGGTCTGGTGAACAGTATTGGGCCAGCACTGATATGTTTGTGCACCAAGAGGAGTTGATCATGAAGCATACTCCTCCGTCTCTGCTTTTGAGAGACTCTATAGATCTATCCTGATGGTGTATCATAAACTCATTGATCTGAATCGCTGCATCCGGTCAGTCAGTCAGTGGGTGCCGTCCGGAATCCAGGGTTGGCGGCTATGCACCTCCATCTGCTTCAAACTTGCGACAGCAGCGAGTACAGCCTCTCCTCCAGTTCATTCTCGCTGGTCAGCTTGGCACCGCCCGCCGCCGCCCCTGCCAAACTTGAGCCCGAGGCCGTGTCGGCCTCCAGCCGTGGCCACTTCTTTGAGCTTGGCCCTTCCTTAGGCGGAGGCCTTGGGCAGGTCCAGGCACACTGTGCAGCGCCCAAGGTCATCATGTCTCTTCTAACTAAGTGCATAGCATACGATTCGTAGATACGTGGTGAGGCTTTAATCTCTTCCATGGAAGGTGGCCGTTGGCCCACAAAGAGCTCATCCGCCCTTTGTCAGGTCTTGTTTTTTTTTAGTGTTGCTGAGTGTCCTCATACCCTTCTCACCAGTCTGGTGAGGGAACTGGTCCAAGTCATCGACCACTCGACTCCGGCCGAGCGCTGGGCGCACATACCCCCACCGAATCTCTCTGAGCGTCCGGTGCCCGACTGAAAACCATGCTGCATCCGGTACGGAAGGGGTTAACCCGGATTCCATGAAACAAGGATGGTGGAAGTGTTAGGAATATTGTTGCACAATAGGTAGATAAATACCCATGACCTGATAGGATCCATCCCAAAATGCCAAGGAAGGCAATTGTCAGGGCTTTGTCAGAGAGCTTGTCATCTCCTTTAGCCTCAGGACAGGAAGATACTAATATTGTCCTCTTGTTTAAAAAGTGTGGTAAAGCTAACCCTGGAAACTGCAGGCTGGTGAACCTTACATCAACAATGGGGAATATGGGACAGGATTTGTGGTACTTGGAAAGGTGGGAGTTAATCAGGAAAAATCAACATGGTTTGTGAAGGAAAGATCATTGAGGAAGGTAGCTAAAAAAAAAGAAGGCGGAATAGGGGACACAGTTTACATGGACATCCTTTTGCTTTTTGACAAGGTCTTACGTGGTTGTTTGATAGAGGTTGAGACACAAAGAATCAAAGGAATGTTGACGAACTGTATTCAGAATTGGCTTGGTAATAGGAGGAGAAGGCCAGTGATAGATGGCTGTTTTACTTGCTGGAAGTTTGTAATGAGGTACCACAGGGACTGAAGCGGAGACCATTGTTGCTAATAATTGGTATTTAAATGTCTTTGAGAATATACTTAGTCTGATTAGTAACATTGATGTTACCTCAAGAATTGGTGTTGTCATGGATAGTGCAGATGCCTTCAAAGGCTGCTGAAGAGTATATATAGATCAGGTGGAACATTGAGTGGAAGGGTGGCAAATGAAATTTAATCTACACAGTATGAGTAATATGCACTTTGAGAAATCAAATTCTTGTATATACAAAGAAAAAAGTAGCATTAATGTACAGAAAGACTTTGGTTTGCAACGTTCTGGGACCTCCTCCATAATGATGGTAGGAGTTGACTCTAGGTCTGCAGGAAGTTGCTCTGACAACGGTGGCCACAATTTTTCTTCTTCTAGTTTTTGCATTTTGATCTTGGGAAGGTGCATTTAGTTCACTCTTATTAATACTTCTATATTCTCCTTACAATCTGATCTGTCCTCTTGGTTCCCTCATGCACAACATCACCTGACATATCCTCTGTTTCTGAATCTCCATTGACTCTTTTAGGCTTTTACATTCATCTATGTGGCTTTGGTCATTGCATCTACTTTTACAAGCAGCTTTTTGTCTTCCACTTGAAGTTCATGCAATAACCCTAATGCATGCAGAGTAGATTCTAGTTCTTTATACTCACAAAAGCTAAATGCTTGCAAATTTCCTGAAGCTCCTTGAACTCTCCTTCAGCTAAAAATCCAAGCTACATTTCACATGTAATGAATTGACTTTGTTTCTTCCATCCTTCACATACATGAGGAGTAAAAATCTTTACATTACATTTCCATCTAAATGTGCAATGTGCAATCATAGTAATTTATAATAAATAGAACCGTAAAGGTAACATAGAAATACACTCAGATCAACATTTGTTAATCTGTCTGATGGCCTGGTGGAAGAAGCTGTCCCGGGGCCTGTTGGTCCTGGCTTTTATGCTGTGGTACCATTTTCCAAATGGCAGCAGCTGAAATAGATTGTGATTGGAGTGACTCAGGTCCCCAATGATCCTTTTTTCACATCTGTCTTTATAAATGTCCTGAATCATGGGAAGTTCACATCTACAGATGTGCTGGGCTGTCCTTACCATGCTCTGCAGAATCCTGTAATTAATGGATCAGTTCCCATACCAGGCAGTGATGCAGCCAGTCAGGGTGCTCTCAACTGTGCCCCTGTAGAAAGTTCTTAGGATCTGGGGGCTCATACCAAACTTCCTCAACTGTTGAGGTGAAAGAGGTGCTGTTGTGCTTTTTCACCACACAGCTGGTGTGTACAGACCATGTGAGGTCCTCAGTGATGTGGGTGCTGAGGAACTTAGAGCTGCTGGCCCTGTCAACCCCAGATCCATTGATGTTCAATAGGGGTTAGCCCATCTCCATTCCTCCTGTAATCCATAAGCAACTCCTTTGTTTTTGCGACATTGAGGGAGAGTTTGTTTTCTTGACACCACTGTATCAGAGAGATGACTTCTTCCCTGTAGGCTGCCTCATTATTGTTTGAGATTAGGCCAATCAATGTAGTGTCATTGGCAAATTTAATTAGCAGAGTAGAGCTGTGGATGGTGACACAGTCATGGGTATACAGGGAGTAAAGGAGGAGATTTAGTACACAGCCTTGAGGGGCTTCTGTGTTGAGAGTCAGAGGGATGGAGGTGAAGGAGCCCACTCTTGCCACCTGCTGGCAATCTGACAGGAAGTCTAGGATTCAGCTGCACAAGGCAGGGTCAAAGCTGAGGTCTCCGAGCTTCTTGTCGAGCCTGGAGGGAATTATGATATTGAATGCTGAACTGTAGTCCAAGAACAGCATTCTCACATAAGCATCCTTATTCTCCAGATGTGTAAGGACAGTATGTAGAGCAGTGGCTATCGCGTCATCTGTGTTGGTTGTATCAGTAAGCGAATTGTAGGGGGTCCAGTTTGGGTGGTAACAGGCTGCAGATGTAGTGTTTGACCAGCCTCTCAAAGCATTTGCCTTATTATTGAGATGAGTGCGACAGGATGCCAGTTGTTCAGGCACGTTACCTTACCTGATGAACATATGAGAAGCTTTCTCAGATATGTTGCCTACAAAAACTGTTGTAGTTGTTCCAGTGCTTTCATCATTTTCATGATATCTCTGAGCAGCATGGTCCTTCCTTGGTCCAATATGATTTACAATCAGAGGTGCAGAGGTTGGCACCAGCACCTGTTTGCCTTTGATGTCTTTGAGTTTTCCATTGTCATCTTTGAACACCGCTGTAGCCTCATCCAGTACCTTTCTTAATTCACTTTCAGGTGACACTATTACAAGGGATGTTGCATGAAAATTGTGAATGGATCTCCAATTAACTTGTAGTTATCTCCGCCAGTCATGTCCCCACAATGCTAGTGCTCCTGTTTTTACCACGTTCAAGATAAATGAGCCTTGTTGGTTGTTGTATTTTTTCACTATCACGAACATTATTCCCACAGGAGTTATCTTTTCTCCAGTATAAGCTCTTAGTTTGATATATGCAGGCTTCGGATCAGTATCGTTGAAATGCCGTTCAAACTCATTTTGTGGAATGACTGATACAGCTGAGCCAGTGTCCAATTCTATTCTAATTAATTTGCCTTTCACTTCTGGTGTAAGCTAAATTGCCTGTCTATTGTTAGTTTTCATACTGTAAATCTCAAAAGCACTGAGTCCTGTGTCACTCATCATCGGTGCTCTTTTTGAAATTGCAACTTGACTTTTTCTTTTCCTCTTCCTTGTGCAATCCATTTATTTTGTCTGTCTGACATGCTGTTTGTATCTGTCCCGCATTGTTGCATTTTCTGCAAGTTTCAAATTTAAACCTGCATTGGTTTGGTATATGTGAGCTCCTGCCACAAGAGGAACAAAATTTTGACAAGAAAATCTGCAGATGCTGGAAATCCAAGTAACACATACAAAATGAGGACTCATGAAGGGTCTTGGCCTGAAACGTTGACTGTTTACCTTTTCCTATAGCTGCATCCCTGGCCTGCTGAGGTCTTCCAGCATTTTGAGTGGATACAGAATTTGTTCAGCCATGTCAGTTTCTGTTTAGACATAGAAAATTTTCTTTACACTCCTTTTCATTCCTGACTGCAACTCAATTGTGTCTCTGTCTGCTGTTTCCATATATACAGTAATTTCAAATGTTTTTTTAAATTTAGTTATTCTTCAGTTGGGAGCCATTTTTGAATGCTTTCTTGTAAGATTTCACAGACTGAATGATCTCTCAGTGCATCATAAGCCCACAACCAAACTGACAATGCTCAGACAATCTCTTCAGTTCAGCCATGTACCCTGAAATGGGCACTCCTTCCTTTAGATTCTGCTTATGAAACCTAAAGCATTCTGCAATCATCAATAATAGCAAAGCTGATTTCTGCTGGTTTGATTGGAGCAGTTCAACTTCAAAGCAAACTGTATGTCTTTAAACCCAATGCACTCAGCAAAGTTGGTATTAGTTTCTTATTGACTACTCCATTTGCTTCAAAATTCTGTTCAATTAGCTCGGTATACATGAATCAGTTAACTGTTGAGCAATCAAACATGACTATCTTTCCAATCTTTCCTATTTCTGCTCTTTTTCTGATTATTATCACCTGGTACTCACTGTTTATGAAGCCATGGATTCTTCCGTTTTCTGCCTTTTTTTTCAACTCAACTGTCTTTGCAACTGCTGCACTGCACTGCTTTCTTTTTGACTCGCCGTTCCTCGCTGCACTTTTTTTTTAGTTTGAACGTCTCATTGCGCTATTGACCATAAAACTTTAGAAGAAATTGTGCTACACTTGAAATTCTCCTCCTGTTCCCATGACATTTTATCCACAGCCTTTTTAAAAAATGTTTTTAATTGCATGGCACCAGCTATTCTTCAAATAGTCAGCACTTCTCTTTTGCCAGGCTGCTTCCCAAAAACCCTGAAAATTGCAGTTATTAAGCCTCTTTTTAAAAAGGACAACCTAGGTCACTCAGTAATTAATAATTGCAGTCCTATATCAAACTTACCATGTTTAAATGAAACCATTGAAAAGGTTGTTTATCAGCAAATTTACAGCTTTTTGTCACTAAGCAACTGTCTGGATGTTCTCTAGTCTGGATTTCGACAGCACCACAGCACTGAGACTGCTCTGGTCAAGGTTCTAAATGACATCCACTTAAACCATGATGATGATAAAATTTCAGTCTTAGTTTTACTGGATCTTAGAGCTGCTTTTGACATATTTGACCATGGCATGTTACTGGACAGACTGGAAAACTGGGTGGGACTTTATGGTACGGTCGTAAAGCAGTTTAAATCCTATTTAGAGGACAGGGACTATTTTGTATCGACTGGTAGCTGCATATCTGACCAAACAAAAATGACATGTGGAGTGCCTTAATGGTCCTTACTAGACCCTCTTCTGTTTAACATATACATACTCCCTTTGGTTTCAATCATGGCAAGCAACAAAATATCTTACCTTAATTACGCAGATGACACTCAGATTTATATAACAATGTCAAAAAGTGACTATGGTCCCATTCAATCACTGAAAAATGGTATTGAACAAATCACTGATTGGATGAGCCAAAATTTCCCCCAGTTAAACAAAGAGAAAACTGAAATAATTGTTTTAGGTGCCAAAAAAGAACAATTAAAAGTCAGTGTTCACTTGGAATCCCTGTCATTACAGACTACAAACCATACCAGAAACATTGGTGTTATGATGGACTCTGACTTAATTTTTAACTGCCACATTAGGACAATTATAAGGTTAGCCTACTACCATTTTAAAAATACAGTGAGAGTTAAAGGTTTTATGTCTCAGCAAGAACTAGAAACGCTCATCAAGTCACTTATTTTTAGAAAGCTTGACCACTGTAATGGCGTTTTCACAGGTCTCTGTAAAACAAAATCCCTCAGAACGCTGCTGCTAGAGTCCTCATTAAGACCAAAAAAAGTAGAATGTATCACTCCAGTTCTCAGATCCCTACACAGGCTTACTTGTCCATCAGAGGATTGACTTTAACATATTACTACTGGTTTATAAGGCACTGAATGATCCAGGCACGTGGCCAAGTGGTTAAAGCGTCGGTCTAATGATCTGAAGGTCGCTAGTTCAAGCCTCAGCTGTGGCAACGTGTTGTGTTCTTGAGCAAGGCACTTAACCACACATTGCTCTGCAATGACACCGGTGCCAAGCTGTATCGGCCCTAGTACCCTTCCCTTGGATAACATCGGTGGCATGGAGAGGGGAGGCTTGCAGCATGGGCAACTGCTGGTCTTCCATACGACCTTGCCCTGGCCTGCATCCTGAAAACCTTCCAAGGCGCAAATCCATGGTCTCACGAGACTAACGGATGCCTATATGAATGGTCTAGGGCCAAAGTACATCTCCAATCTCCTGCAGCATTATGAACCTTCCCAAGCTCTCCAGTCTGCTTACCATCTCCAGGGCCAAAACTAAAAGTGGTGAAAGAGCTTTTAATTACTAATCTCCACATATCTGGAAGGCCCCTCCAGAGGATCTGAAGTCTGCTCCAACTTTAAGCTCTTTTTAAATCGAGGCTTAAAACTTTTCTTTTGCTGTGGCTTTTAGTAGAATCTCCTGCACTGTCTCGCTGCCGTAAAGCAGTGTGCTGAGGACGCAGGCCCTGTAGACTGCAACTTTGGTGTGTGTCATCTGCTTTCTGTTCTCCCAGACTCTCTTTGTCACCCTGGCGAATGTTGAGGCTGCTCGTCCGATCCGTCTGTTGATCTCGGGGTGAAGGGAGAGGCTGCCCGTGATGGTGGAGCCAAGGTATGTAAACTCGTGAACTATCTCCAGCTCGTAGCTGTTGATGGTAATGGCAGGGGGGTGCTCAACACCTTGGCCCAACACGTTGTTTTTCTTCAGGCTGATGGTCAAGCTGAAGTCTTGGCAGGCTCTTGAGTCCATGAGGCGTTGCAGTTGCTCTTCAGAGTGTGTTGCCAGTGCCGCATCATCTGCAAACAACATGTCCCTGATGAATACTTCACGAACCTTGGTTTTTGCCCTCAGCCAGGACAGACTGAATAGCTTCCCGTCCAATGTGGGGTGGAGGTAGACACCATCAGTTGATGTTCCAAAGACGTGCTTCAGCATGACTGCGAAGAAGATGCCAAACTTTCATTTATCATATCCATTTTTATGTGATTTTATTCTCATATATTGTCTGAAATTTGATTTTTGATTTTGATCTCTTGTTCTATGCAAAGCACTTTGAATTGCCTTGTATTTGAAAAGTGCTATACAAATAAACTTGATTGCTTCTACAAGTCAGTAGCCATCTTGGGTTCATTTTAAAAATACCTCATCATCACTGTTATGTTTTGTTACTTCAAGATATTAAACTAATTCAAAGGAAGACGCAGGAGTCCAAAATGTGTGTCTAACTTCGTTCTTTACTTTAAGCAAAGTGCGTGGGTATCGCTTGGCAGCGTGATGATGTATGCAATTCATGTATTTATACAAATGACCTGTAATGAACTATTTAAACGAACCAGAATACTTAACCAAACTATGTATTGTGACACTCTGGGGCAGGGGATGCAGAGCATGGACAACAGACTGCCCCAGCATTCCTAATGAACAGCGCTATTTATCGTTCTTGCGTCAAAATGCTTTCATGGGATTATGGTGGTATGTGAAAGTTCACTTATTGTTACATTTTAGCATGGGTTATACAGCTATTTGCTGTTATGTTTGTGAGTCACCCTGACTGTAACCAAGGTGCGTGATAATCACCTTCCCTGCTTTTATGAGACTGACCTGATCTCTCCACGGGTCATAGCGCCTCGTCTGTTTTTGTGTTTATCACAATATAAACAATTGTTGAGTTAAATGAGCTTCCTCATCTGTCACTATGGACCAACTGCTCGCCACATTGGTGTCAGGAGTGGGATTAGAAATTGACGGCAAGATTGAAGAGCTGTGACATTGGATAGAGTGCCTTAAGACCCGGGGAATATGTCAAGGGACTGAGCAATAAGGCTCCCCTGCACCCTGTGATCCATTGCTCGTGTCACAGAGACGGAGGAGGAAGCTGACGAGGAGGACTCTGTGAGACAGGCCTGACTAGCGCTGCACCGGCCCCTCTGTGTGCCACGGAGTGAGCTCTGCTACCAGTGTGGCAAGGTAGGTCACGTGGCCTGGGATTGCCCCACACCAATGCTACACCGCAGCCCAGTGCAACCATTGAGAAATATGGAGCGGGCGGCACCACCTGAGATCTCCAGCAGAATCCCTCTATTGTTACCTCTCCGGGTGGGCTGTTTGGGTGAAAAGCAAAGCTTATACGTGAACCGTGTGTTGGAGGGCGTCAGATGAGGGATCTGGGAATACAGATACAAAATTCCCTAAAAGTGGCGTCACAGGTAGGTAGGGTCGTAAAGAGAGCTTTTGGTACATTGGCCTTTATTAATCGAAGTATTGAGTATAAGAGCTGGAATGTTATGATGAGGTTGTATAAGGCATTGGTGAGGCTGAATCTGGAGTATTGTGTTCAGTTTTGGTCACCAAATTACAGGAAGGATATAAATAAGGTTGAAAGAGTGCAGAGAAGGTTTACAAGGATGTTGCCGGGACTTGAGAAACTCAGTTACAGAGAAAGGTTGAATAGGTTAGGACTTTATTCCCTGGAGCGTAGAAGAATGAGGGGAGATTTGATAGAGGTATATAAAATTATGATGGGTATAGATAGAGTGAATGCAAGCAGGCTTTTTCCACTGAGGCAAGGGGAGAAAAAAACCAGAGGACATGGGTTAAGGGTGAGGGGGGAAAAGTTTAAAGGGAACATTAGGGGGGGCTTCTGCACACAGAGAGCGGTGGGAGTATGGAATGAGCTGCCAGACGAGGTGGTAAATGCGGGTTCTTTTTTAACATTTAAGAATAAATTGGACAGATATATGGATGGGAGGTGTATGGAGGGATATGGTCCGTGTGCAGATCAGTGGGACTAGGCAGAAAATGGTTCGGCACAGCCAAGAAGGGCCAAAAGGCCTGTTTCTGTGCTGTAGTTTCTATGGTTCCATGGTTCTATGTTGTGTGTTGGTGTGTCCTTTGCCTGGGTGGACAACTGCGGCTGTCCAGCTGGCCACAGTCACCAGTGACTAAGCGGCAACACGAAGGAAGAGGAGGCTGCGCGTCGCAGTGGGGGAGAAAAACACAGCAGAGCACGAGATGTGGCTAGCTGACATCCAGGAGTCCTGCATCATTGGCCTGGACCTGCTGTCTCGCTGGGAGGTCTGAGTGAGTGTGTCGGGTGCAGCACTCTATCTCGGTACTGAAGCTATGGCTCTCCAACAGAGCAGCTCCAGGACGTGCACCAGACAGGAACAGCAACAAATACCACCAGTCTCACAGCGGCCTACCACAATGCAGCACAGCCGGCGGTGGCCCAGAGGAGTCAGGGGAAAGCGGTGGTGGCAACGCTTCAGGTGGCAGCCGATGGCGAGGTAGACCTCCCCGCCATTGACCAGCAGCTGCACCGCAAGCAGGTGAGCGATCCCGTGCTGGTGAGGGAGAGGGAATGGCTGAGCGTGGAGGGGGCAGATGTTTCCACCCTGGATTCAGAGGCCAAAGCTCTGTGCTCTCAGCGGGGTACTGTGAAGGAGGTGCACGATGAATTGCCATTCCGGCAGCCTCCGTTTTCCGATGGCAGCGGACGTCTCCTGCAGATGGTGGTCCCCCGGGGGCTCCGCGCGATGGGGCTGCGGCCGGTGAACAGGCTGGTGGGGCCAGTCATTTTGGAGCTGCCAAGACGTTGAGCAGGCTGGATGAATGCTTCTACTGGCCTGGGTACAGGCAGGATGTGGAGCTATTCGTGCAATGCTATGATACTTACAGATCCCAGACGGGCCTGGGCCGCCAGTCTACGGTGTCAATGCAGCGGTATATAGTGGGGGCCCCAGTATGGGTCTACTGCCCTTCTGGAAGAGGGGACTAGACCGCAAGCTGGAGAGCCGCTGGAAAAGGGCTGGGAGAAGTACTCAGCCAGATCTCTGATGTGGTTTATTGGGTGTGGTTGCCTGAGTGACGGAAGACAGTCGTGCTGCATTGCGACCGGCTGGCACCGTATCAGCCCTGGCCGCCACCGACCTAGTGAGCCAGATGGAAAGAAGTGACTCCTCAGGTGCCCTGCCTCACACCTCATCAAACAGTGCCTTGCTGTGGGGGGGAGGCTCCAGAAGCCTCCCAGCGCCTTATTTGACCATCACTGGGACTTCTGGAACATAGAAATAAACATAGAAACATAGAAAACATACAGCACAATACAGGCCCTTCAGCCCACAAAGCTGTGCCGATCATGTCCTTACCTTAGAACTACCTAGGCTTTACCCACAGCCCTCTATTTTACTAAGCTCCATGTAGCCATCCAGGAGTCTTTTAAAAGACCCTATCGTTTTCGCCTCCACCACCGCTGCCGGCAGCCCATTCCACGCACTCACCACTCTCTGCGTTTAAAAAAAAACAACTTACTCCTGACATCTCCTCTGTACCTACTTCCAAGCACCTTAAAACTATGCCCTCTCGTGTTAGCCATTTCAGCCCTGGGGAAAAGTTTCTGACTATCCACACGATCAATGCCTCTCATTATCTTGTACACCTCTATCAAATCACTTCTTATTCTCCGTTGCTCCAAGGAGAAAAGGCCAAGTTCACTCAACCTGTTCTCATAAGGCATGCTCCCCAATCCAGGCAACATCCTTGTAAATCTCCTCTGCACCCTTTCTACGGTTTCCATGTCCTTCCTATATTGAGGTGACCAGAACAGAGCACAATACTCCAAGTGGAGTCTGACCAGGGTCCAATATAGCTGCAACATTACCTCTTGGCTCTTAAACTCAATCCCACGATTGATAAAGGCCAATACACCGTACACCTTCTTAACAACAGAGTCCACCTGCATAGCAGCTTTGAGTGTCCTATGGACTTGGATCCCAAGATCCCTCTGATCCCCCACACTGCAAGAGTCTTACCATTAATACTATTTGGATTTTTGGACTTTGTTGTGGATCTTGGGGTTGCAGGGGATGGGTGACCCCTTAGATGGGGGCATGTGATGCTCCGGGGGGTGGGGTGGGGAGCATGGTTAACAGACTGTCCCAGCATTCCTAATGACCAGCGCTGTTTATTCTTCTTGTTTTAAAATGCTTTTGTGGGATGTTTGGGTTCATTTCAGTTACATTTTAGCTTGGGTTATACAGTTATTCGCCTGTGTGTGAGTCACCCGTCTGTAAGTGGGGTGTGTGATAATCACCTCCCCCGTCTGTATGTGACTGAGTGGGTTCTCTCCCCAGGTCACAGTGCCTGGTCTGTTTTTGTGTTTATCACCATAAAAATGGTTGTTGAGTTTAACAAGCTTCCTGATCTGTCACTATGATTGAATGCTCGCCACAATATTTACAAGATTACTCAAATGTTGCTGAAATGTCAAATATACAACAGACATGGGTGTGATTGGGTGTGTGGGCTCGCTGGGCCAGAGGGTCTCTTCCCGTGTTATATCTCTAAATAAATAACATAAAAATAAGGAGAGACTGCATAGGCTGGCTTTATTCTCACTGGAGCACAGGAGGCTGAGGGGTGACCTCATATAGATTTACAAAACATGAAGGGTAGATGGAATTCTTGGTTCTAGATTCTAGAACTGAAGGGTACAGGCTTAAGGTGAGAGAGGAGAAAGTTAAAGGCAAACTGAGGAGTAAATTTTTCCACACAGGAGATGACACCATTGCATTGCCAATTCAATTCCTGCAGTTTTCTGTAAAGAGTTTGTACGTTCTCCCTGTGACTGCATTGTTTTCCTCTGGGTGCTCCTGTTTCCAGCACACATTCTAAAGAGGGAGTAGACAGATATCACAGTCAGCATAAAGGAGATGGGCCAAGAGGACCCGTTTCAGTTCTGTATGATGCTATGATTCTTATCTTGGCCACAATAATCTATAAGGTGTAATACTATCTATTAAATCTTTCAAAAGAAATGTTAAGTTGGCTGACTGGTAAACATGCCCATCAACTCGGTACACTCTCACTCCTCCCGCAATCTGCATTGGTTAAATTTTTGCAGAATTGCACCAGAAGATTGTTTCATTCTTGTGAAAACATAATTCAATGTATCAGACTCGTTTGTAATATGAATTCAGATAATTTCCTATATATATGTCATATATCTTGATTTCAGAAATCAACTCATTCCTTTCTTTTCCTCAACCAAGCTCTTGCACTGAGTACCTTAGAAACTCTGTCCTTTATTGCAATTGCTTGCATATTTGTAGCCAGCTACTTCTAGATTAAAACCAAATCATTACTCATAACTGATGTGATAAAATTAAATGATGAATCATTTCAAATTACTTCTGAAATACCACAAATTTTGAGGGAGTTTTATTTTGCTATAACTGCAATCCTGAAGTTGACTTCATGCTCAAGCTGCTGTCAGCAAATGTAAGATAGAAATGTTTTTTTATACTTCATCATTGGTCATTGAGAAGTAATATTTCGCATGGTGAATATAAGAACACAAAGCAGAGTAGAAGAGATCTTTTTCTTTATGGCCATATACAAAGCAATTGATTATTTTTCCATCTGCTCTCCTGCTGGGAGACTATATGGATTTGTCCTGACAAAGATAAATGACGTGAACATCGAGAACTATTGAACACCTCCATCATTCAGAGGTGGGGTGGCTAGCAGCTCTATACAGATAACATTCCAGTGATGCTATTAGCTCAAGTTACACAATTTTACCTTTTTGGTCATCTTTATCCATGTTCCTGTAATGTTCATCGCTCATCCTAACTGTTCTTATTTACCCAATTATTAGCCTTCACTGTTTGACATAGTTAGAGAAACAGATGCATGGAAATAGTTCATTCAGTCTTGTGAGTTTACACTATCCATTGATGATCTACTTAGATTAATCCTACTCTAACCCAGTTTTCCCACTTAACCCAGCTTAACCCAATCTTCCCACGTTACTATCCGCTATCCCTAGGTTCTAGCTTTTGCCCAAATGCTCAGGCAAGTTATAATTAACCTGTCAAGCTGCACAAGGGTGGAAGTGGGAGCACGCAAGGAAGCCCACACAGTCACAGGGTGGACATTTCAACTGAACGCATGATCGTTGAACATAGGTCAGGATAGCGCTCAGGTCACTGGAAACGTGAAGCCGCAGCTCCAGTTCCTGTGCCACCCCAAACTACCAAACTCTCGAAGTATTTAAATACCATCTGAGAAGAAAAAATAATTGTAATCCTGCCCAGGTATTGTGGAGCAGAATTATCCAAAGATTCTGATTGAATTTCTAGCAAAGGTATCCAAAATATCTTGAAATTGAATTTGTGTTAATAGATAAAATTTCTAAGGAGAGTGCTTCTTTAATAACACAATCAAAATGTTATGCAATATTCTAAATCTTTTCTGACTAGTTGTTGTGTATTTAATATTTTAGTTATATTTGAGTAGTATTGTGTGTGTGTGTGTGTGTGTGTGTGTGTGTGTGTGTGTGTGTGTGTGTGTGTGTATGTATATATGTATGTGTGTTTATAATTAATTATGGGTTATATGTAAGAATACTTTAATTGCATATGTCATCACACTACAACATGATACATGCATGTCTCGCTCAAAGTAACCCTGAAGTTAGACCTGAAACTTGGACTCTCATGTCTTCCTTTGAATTAATTTAATGTTGTGAAGTTACAAAACATAACACCAGTAATTTAAAGAATTAAAAAAATAGTTATCTTTGGTCAATAATCAGATATTTTCAGTAGTGTGAGAATTTAGGACCAGAGGGCACACCCTCAGAGTTAAAGGATGTCCCTTTAGAACAGAGATGAAGAGGTATTTTTTTAGTCACAGAGTGGTGAGTCTGTGGAATTCATTGCCACAGACAGCTGGGAATATTTCAAGCAGAGGTTGTGAGGATTTTGATCAGTAAGGACGAGAAGGTAGGAGAATGGGATCAAGATGGATCAAGAGGCAACAATTAAATCAGCTACAATTGAATAGCAGAGTAGACTCGATGGGCCGAATGGCATAACTTTGCTCTGCTCTTATATCTTATTGTGGTCTTGTGTTTTGATGTATGTTAATGTTTATTTAAACTTGTGAAAAGTTTCATATTGAACAGAAACTGTGCTGTAAACATTCACACCATGATGGACATTGCAGTTTTTATGGGAAGCGAAACAATAGCCTTGCTATTGAGTTCATGCAACTTCACTTCCAAGCTACTTATGGCAAGCATTCCCTTTGTTCTATTCACCCATTTTGCCCTTCACTACAATTTCAAAAGTGCCTGTTTTCTAATGTCCTATTCCTGATAGAAAGTTATTGACCTGAAGCTTTAATGCTGAGTCTTTTCAAAGAAGCTGCCTGGCCTGCTGAATTTCCAGTATTTTCTTCTTTTATACTTTATCATTTTCAGTGATAAATATATTACAGTTGCTCATATTGAAATCTGTCTGACATTTCTTGATGAAATAACGTATTATAGCTCTTGTTCAGAGGATATGTTCTTTCAGCCTTGATCTTGTGTCAAAATAGAGCAAAAAATAGTGGCAAGCACTAGCAAGAACAACACTGCAGTAGTAATTGGCTCCTTTAGATCAGGATTATCTCATCCATGCGGGCTAACAGATACCCTTCCTAGTTCATGATAATCAGAAACATAATTTACTCTTTGTGCTGGGAATCATTTGGGAAACTGTACCTGCCTTTAGGGTCGATAGCAGAAAATCACCACTTGTCCCACTGAAACCATCTCTGTGTTAGAAGCAAGTGAAATGATGCCAGCTTCACGAGTATGATAAACTGTTCAGAACAATTTCCAAGCAGGTCAGATGGTTGGCTTTTGAAGTCACAGTGGTGCAATTTGTGTTACTATTTTAGTCTTGATAATGTTTCCTATGGTGTAATTTTAAACAGAGTAATTTTGACCTGACACACTTGTCCCAGTGACAGATAGCAATGCATTTGTAACTGTGCTGGAATATTTCTGTTCCCTTGAGGCAACTGAGCACAAAGTTATTTTTATTCATCTTTAATTAATTCAACACTATTCAGTTCAAGAAGTGGCATGTTGGAGTACTGTTACAATTTTTTTGAAAGATTTGAGTGGCTGCAGGTCAATTTCGTGATCCCATCACCTTCATTATTCTCCGCTCACTCTTTTATAAGCTCTAAGTATATCTCTCACGTATGTTCAAAGCCTGGGCTATTTGATCAGATAAAGACAGGCTCCCGCTGGAGGCCAATGCAAGTGACATCACAGTTAACCCCAGAGATCAAGGAGTACTGCCCGTGGTGTCATGGAGAGGCAAGATCAGAGCTGGAGATACTCATATCTGTCCAGGTGAAAAGGAATTGTGCATTGTCTTTAAAAGCTCACGTTGTTCTCCCTCTGCCAATTCTGTCTGATTTCCTGAGTTTGATCAGCATTTTTTGTTTTGCTTTGTTTCTCCAATGTTTCCCTTGTTTTTCATGGCTCAAGAATTGCCTTGGGCCACTAGTGGACCTCTTTCTCTGACAGCATGTAACTGAGCACAAAATAAATGGAAATGAAAGGCCTCCTACTTTATTCATGTGAGAAATTAATGACCAACAGAACTAAACGAGCATTCTTTTCCCAAAAATCCAGTGACAGCTAAAGTCACACTTTATGATACTATCGAGAGAAACAGCTGACTTTTTTGGCAACTTCAGGTTAAGCAGACAATACGGTGACCCCACACTTAATATGTCATAAAGTGCTACTTTTAAGTCCTAAGAAGGCCTAGGCAGCCTCTTGCCAGATCAGAATTTCTAATCAAGTGAAATACCATAAAATGGGAAAGCAGTGCAATTTTCTAACAGCCATTTTAACATTTGCACTTTTGTTATTTGCACCTGGCTTAGAATAACAGATTCTTGGCATTTTCTGGAGCAATTTGATGAGTCATCTTGTGGCCTACTTGAGATGGCTGTGCAAAGTAAGAAGAAAATAGGGCAGATAAATTAAGTTGTGAAAATGTAGTTGCTGGGATGAAGTTGGGATTATCCAAATTTACCTCAGCTGGGCCTTCTGCAACAGAAGTTAGACTCTTCAAATCTAAACCCAGAGGAAAGAGGATGTTGCACCATCAAACCCTTCTCTGCCTTCGAATTTGCCCTTGTGCGATTTTTCCCTTTAACTGCAGTAGAAAATCGAAATTACTCATACCAAAAAAACACGTCCTAAACTAACAATAGTCTATACAGATTACGTCTAAAAAACTAAACATCTGTGATTTATTTAGAGTATATGCAGGAGTAAAGCTTTGTGCAGCTTAATATGTGGAGCTGAATTGTTTAGAAGAGTTGTCATTTGATGATAGCGGTTCCTGGAACCCACACTTTATAGCCGTAAACTCTCATCCCCCTAACAGTAACATTCATCAGAATTTTGCATGTTATCAATCAGAAATTTAATACAAATGCCACAAATTACTAATTCACTTTGGAGATTCAAAGAAATCTATTCATAGACCTTTTGAAAGAAAAGGAAAAAAAAATCAGAATAAACTAAATTTCACCTGTACGTCTACAAACAAGAGAAAATCAGCAGATGCTGGAAATCCAAGTAACACACACAAAATGCTGGAGGAACTCAGCAGCCCAGGAAGCATCGATGGAAAAGAGTACAGCCAACGTTTTGGGCTGAGACTCTTCAGCAGTTCTCAGCCTGAAACATCGACTGCATTTTTTTCTATTGATGCTGCCTGGCATGCTGAGTTCCTCCAGCATTTTGTGTGTGTTACCTGTACATCTGTTTGTCTCTGCTTGATACCTCTTTTTATCCCGAAAATCTGCAATGATCCTAAACAGTTTTGTCTCTCAAACAGACTCTCAGGTCGTTTTGGTCAACTGCATCTCCTGAGATAACCCTGCACCTCCAGTGCAACAACGTATCAAATACCCTCACTTTATTAGTGACACATAGGCATGATGGAAGGTCAGGCTGGAGTGTGCGAAGTTGATCTACAATGAAAGGGACATTTTCTGTCAGTACTGCAATAGTTTGTTCATTATTATTTCCAATAAATGTTTGAATTTTTTTACTGGTTTCATCTAATACTTTATCTTGTTTCCTATCATTACTGTCACAATTTTGATAGTAAGAGTGAATTATTTGGTTCCATTCAATGAAATAACAGTTTATCTGTGATCCTCCTCCACAAGCCTATCTTTAAACCCATATTTCTTTGTTCTTTTTGGTTGAAAATGTCAGTCATTAACTGTTGATAATGGAAGTGCATTCAAAACTTGTATTACTTTTGGTAAGTACAAGTATTTCTGTAGTGTATTTAATATTACAGTTACACTTGAGTAATCACGTGTATATAAGCATTCTTGTTCATTTAAATAAATGTTGTTTGTAACTTTGTAACTAATTTAAAGGAACACACAGGATTCTGAAATGGAGGCTTAGCTTTGTCTTTACTTTAAGTGAGGCGCGCATGTATCATGTGGTAGAGTGATGAACCATAATTATTTAAACGATAATTATTATATATAACAAGATTACTCAAATATAACTGAAATGTTTAATGCACAAGAGTTTCCTCTCTCACCCTTTCAAAGTCTTGATCGCATTTGTAATTTGTGGAATCACTCCTTGTAATTTAATGCTTGGATTCTGGATATCATCCTGGTGGATAAAAAATATGCTGCCTTCCCTTTAAGACCTGTTTATCCTCGCTAAGTAGGGTATCCAAAACTGCTTAAATTCTCCTTGTGAATTAGCCATGATCTTGCAGAGCATAACTTTAGTGCCCTTGTGCTCCTGTTCTCTACACATGAAATCATCCACTCCCTTTAATTAGTTTCTTTCTATGTTGTTCATTATATTGTAATGCACTCTGATTTCTGTCTCTTTGAACATCCACTCTTTCTAAATTCTGCCCATTAGGAAAGTATTCTCTTTCTTTGAGGACCACAGTGGATGACTTCAAATATACTTGGATTCAAATTATACTCACCACAATTTGGCTGGTTCACTTACCCTAATAAGCTTTTGTAATTTAATGCTTGCATCATGTTGCTTGCAGTCCTATCTACAGTATATGTCATCAGAAGACTTGTATGGTTACAGTTTATTGTTGTTATTGTAATTTATTAATAAATATAGCTGGACTCCCAATTCAAATTTGAAGCCGTAAAACAGGTTGTTACATAACTTTGCTATCCAACCATTTAAACTAGCTAAGTATTAATTTTACACTCCACCGATTTCCAATCCAAGTTAAAAATTCACCTTCATAAAGAGTCAGTCACTTAAAACTAAAGTGTCTTTTAAAAAAAATATTTTCTTAAAGGGAGCAAATATCTTTAATTCTGTTTCCAGGGTGGAGGAGGACAGATCATTATATTTATTTATAGCTAAATATTTGAGAGATTGAGGGAACCAGCATGGAAGAGTTGAGTCCAGCATATAGCACCAATTATTATATTAAATGGTGGGATAGGTTTGAGGGATCTGGTGACCTACTCCTGCTCCTACTTCATGGTATTATCTTCTTGGGTCAGACTCAGTTCTACAAAGTTCAATTTTAACTGTCTGTGTCCAATGAAGGACTTAGCAAAAACATTCTGGATAGCCATATCTGCAATGTCAGTAGACATCTCACTACCCACGACTTTAAGGAGGTGAATGAAGTTTCAAAGGATTTCTTAGACTTGACCTACTCTTTACAAGTTCATGCTGGCTTCCTGATCAGCTGAAAATTATCCATGTGTTCATCAGTCTCTCCTTAATTACAGACTCTCATAATTACCCCACAATAAACATTGGCCAACTGGTCTATAATTTCCTGATTCTTTTATTCCCTCCTGCAGCTTTTCTTTCTCAAGAGTTACTTCAATGATTTTGCAGTCTTAACTGATAGTTGCCAATCCAAGAGAATTTCTTTTTAGGCAGTCGGCATCTGATAGGAATAATTTGACCTAATGTGTTTTATTTTTCAGAGCAATTTCTTTTTGTTTAATCTATTTTTTAAATCATGCTTCTTAAGGTACATATGTTAGATCATCACTGGTAGTTAAGGTGTGTGTGTGTGTGTGTGTGTGTGTAAAATAACTTTGAGGATCACTAGGATCTGCAGGAATAATGTGATTGCCCAGCATGACCCTGATCTTCCCTTACACCTGTATCCACTGAATAATGGGGCTTTTAAAACTGGGCAAGGAAGCTTTCCTGGCTTTTGCACTCTGACCAGGCATTGCTGCTTATTGTTTACATTTTATTTTTTAAAAGACATTTTCATTCAAAATCAGGGTTTATGAAAAAGGTGTATTTAAAAAAAAGAGCAGAATTGCAAGTGTGGGGCATTGCTTTTCCATTACATCAAGACCTCCTCAGATTGCAATGCTTTGCCCAGTGGTGTGCCAGAAAGAAGAGCTGATAATAAAGTTGTGAGGTCAGTGATGCAGCCAGGATGTTGGCAGGAAGTGGAGCAAACTCTATCTCTTCACCCAGTGAGATTTAGGTCTGTTAGCAAAAGTTTTAATGTTGCTACATGTGAAAAGAGTAAAGGGTAAAAGTAGAAAAAAACAAAGTCAAAATCTAAAAGTTTAAATTTTATATCAACCAAAAAAAAAACATACATCCTGAGGAAGGGAAATATCACATATTTAATTGTTCATTTTCAAGATAATCAGTGGTCACTAACTGATTAGAATGTTTTAAAACAGTAGGTATGCCATTAATTACCAGGTACATCTTTTAGTTGTTATTTTAATAGGGCAATTAATGTACCAATGCAACATCTTCATATAAATCACTATAAGGTAAAGAGGAAAATGCTGTCTCTGTACACACATTATCCATTAATTCACTGGTCATTGCTTCATTGCTATTAGATTCCAACCAAACTGGACATCAATAATTATACATATTGCTGTAATCCATATTTTAACGACAAATTTTGAGCCAAGCTGTACACACATTTTGGAAAGTTAGCAATCTGTATAAATACAAATGCAATAATGAGCTCTATCAACTAATTAACGTTATATTATCAGTAGATTAATATTATTTCTTACAATCTCAGAAAAGCTAATTACAACAAATGTGGTTGTTTTTTTAAGTACAAACGTATGTAGTTAGAATAGTGGATGATATAATTAAATATGTTGCAAATTCTGTCATTAGTAAAACAAATAAATTAAGCTCCTTCTTCCATGAATGAAAATCTATCATTGTTGTCATTTTCAGCAGTCCCCAAGGATTAAGGATCACGTCTTTTCCACTATTGTAGTTTTGAAGAGACAGATAAAGGCCAATTGATGTTTGATGGAGTGGGTTGGTAGATTGGGAGGGGGCCTATTCTTTTGACTGTTTACACTTGGCTTCGGTGTGCAAAATTCTCAACACTTGACGTTCCTCACAGACAAGAGAAAATCTGCAGATGCTGGAAATCCGAGCAACACACACAAAATTCTGGAGGAACTCAGCAGGCCAGGCAGCATCTATGTACAGCTGATGTTTTGGGCTGAGACCCTTCATCAGGTTTGGAAAAAAGATGAGGAGTCAGAGTAAGAAAGTGGGGGGAGGAGAGGAAGAACTACAGAGTTCTGTGAAACAGGGAGGGGGTAGGAGTGAAGTAATGAGCTGGGAAGTTGATTGGTGAAAGAAGTACAGGGCTGGAGAAGGGGAAATGTGATAGGAGAGGACAGAAGGCCATGGAAGAAAGAGAAGGAAGAGGAGCACCAGAGGGAGATGAAAGGCAGATAAGGAGATAATGTGAGAGAGAGAGAAATGTGAATGGGGAATGGTGAAGGAGAGGTGGGGGGCATTACCAGAATATTGAGAAATCGATGTTCATACCATCAGGTTAGAGGCTACCCATACAGAATATAAGCTGTTGCTCCCCCAACCTGAGTGCGGCCTCACCGCGACAGTAAAGGAGGCCAAGGACTGACGAGTCAGAATGGGAATGGGAAGTGGAATTGAAATGGACAGCTCCCCACCAGCTTGAACATTTGGGGTCTGGGAATTCCCAGGAGTCTCTGGGAATAAATTACAGTTTCAAGGAGGTTTTAAACATATCCTGAATTATTTCTTCTGTCCAGTTGGTAATGCTATGACTCTGCTTGGGATGGAAAGTCTGATGTTTAGAACACATGCGGTGTGAACTGCACATCAGAATTGGTTAAATATAGCGAGGGACTCAGCTCTGAAGATATTGGTCTCCAGCAGTTTGTTGATGTTAGTTCACCTTCCTTGCACTGAGCTTGGAGGATTTTCTGGAGACAGTGTTGTGGTATCCTTTCACCGCTCTGAGGTGACTGCTATAGGGACTATGTCTCCAAAACATTTTGGAATCTTTGCAAGTCAGTTGATTACCAGCTTTGTGCTGGATGTAAGGTGTCAATCTTGAAACAATTTTTTCTTTAACTCACACAGTCAGTCCGGATCAGAAGCAGCATCTCCAACACCATCACACTGAGCACGAGGGCCCCCCCAGGGCTGTGTGCTCAGTCCACTGCTGTTCACTCTGCTGACCCACAACTGTGCTGCAACACACAGCTCGAAGCACATCATCAAGTTCGCCGATGACACGACCGTGGTGGGTCTCATCAGCAAGAACGATGAGTCAGCATATAGAGAGGCGGTGCAGCAGGTAATGGACTGGTGCGGAGCCAACAACCTGTCTCTGAATGTGAACAAAACAAAAGAGATGGTTGTTGACTTCAGGAAGACACAGGGTGATTACTCTCTGCTGAACATCCATGACTCCTCTGTAGGGATCGTTAAGAGCACCAAATTTCTTGGTGTTCACCTGGCAGAGAATCTCACCTGATCCCTCAACACCAGCTCCATAGCAAAGAAAGCCCAGCAGCGTCTCTACTTTCAGCGAAGGCTGAGAAAAGTCCATCTCCCACCCCCCATCCTCAACGCATTCTACAGAGGTTGTATTGAGAGCATCCTGAGCAGCTGCATCACTGCCTGTTTCGGAAATTGCACCATCTCGGATCGCAAGACCCTGCAGTGGATAGTGAGGTCAGCTGAGAAGATCATTGGGGTCTCTCTTCCCGCCTAAATGGTCTAAATGGCAATAAAAAGAGACTTGACTTGACTTGACTAAAGGTGTGTTTGTGCAGTGAACATGACAGTGAATTTCATTATTGAAAGCGAGCTCCTGATATAGGAAGGTTGATCAGTTTTTCTAGAATCTCAAGAAACTTTTTCTCCGAAGGCAGTATTGTACAGTGGAAGCAGGAAGGTAGAGGACCTTTAACCTGTCGTCATGAGATGGAAGACTCACTTTACAGCGTGGACAACATGTTAAAATTCAAGCATCATAGGTATGCAGTAACTCATTGCCTGAAGTTGAAGTTCATGTTCATAACTCCCAAAAAAATTTACATTATGTACAGTATGTCAGTGATAACACACTCAGTGGCAACTTTATTAGGAACCTCCTGTAGCTAATAAAATGGGCATTGGGTACATATTCATTGTCTTTGCTGCTGTAGCCCATCCACTTCAAGGTTCGGCCTGTTATGCATCCAGAGATGCTCTTCTGCACTCCACTGTTGTAAGATGTGGTTATTTGAGTTATTGTCACCTTTCTGTCTGCTTGAACCAGTCTGCATTCTCCATTGACCTCTCTCATTTACAAGGTGTTTTTGCCCACAGAACTGCCACTCACTGGATTTATCTTGTTATTCATTCCATTCTCTGTAAGCTCTAGAACAGTGGTTCCCAAACTGGGATCCACGGACGCCTTACTTAATGGTATTGGTCCATGGCATAAAAAAGGTTGTGAACCCCTGCTTTAGAGACTAGTTCATGAAAACCCCATGAGATCTGAAGTTTGTGAGATACTCAAGCCACACTGCCTGGCACCAATAAGCAATCCACGGTTAAAGTTATTTAGATCACAATTCATCCCCATACTTTTGTTCAGTCTGAACGACAGCTGAACCTCTTGACCATGTCTGCATACTTTTATGCATTGAGGTACTGCCACATGATTGGCTGATTAGATATTTGCACTAACGAGCAGGTGTACAGGTGTATCTAAAAAGCAGGCAACAGAGTATAAATCTGATTCTGGATGTGTCAATAAAAGTATACATGTTGGTAACAGTGTATGGCATGCTTGTGGGCACAGAGTATGAGAGTTGGAAGTCATGCTGCAGTTGTATAACATGTTTGACACACTACACGGTGTATTGCATGTAGTCTAGACACAACATTATAGGAAGGATGTAGAGAGTATAGAAGAGGTTTGCAAGGAACCTGCCTGCTTTAAAAGGTATGGACTATGAGGCGAGATTGGATATCTTGGTTTGTTTTCTCTGGAGCGTCAGAAGCTGAGGGTGTTGTGTATTTAATATTTCAGTAAAACTGAAAATATATTGTTTGATTAATCATTCTTTGTTGTTTACATAATTCATTATGTAAGAAGCACGTGGATGGCATACGTCATTATGCCACCATGTCATATATGTACGTCTCATTAAAAGAAAAGGTAAGTAAAACGAGGTAGACATGCTTCCCAGCTCCCATGTTTTTATATTTGGATTCATTTTTGGAATTATGAAACATGATAATGGTGATGAGGTAATCTTGAAACAAACCTGAGATGATTACCTACCCAATGACACACAATATCTTTTTATTTGAAATGGAAGAGAGACATTCGAGATAAAAAAAATTGCAGCACATCTTTTTTTTCTTCGAAAGGGGAGAGAGATGTTCCAGTTTAAAAAAAATATAGACAGGGAATGGACAAAATACATGTGTTCATAAACAGTGAGTACAAGGTGATAATAATAATGAATAAAAAGGCATAAATGGCTGGCTACATCAAAATGATAGACGTATTCATTTGCACAACAGGTAACTGGATGATGTACGCTGAACAAATTGAGCAGTATTTTGAAGAAAATAGACAATAGACAATAGGTGCAGGAGTGGGCTATTCGGCCCTTTGAGCCAGCACCGCCATTCCCTGTGATCATGGCTGATCATCCACAATCAGTACCCCGTTCCTGCCTTCTCCCCATAGCCCTTGACTCCACTATCTTTAAGAAATGAAATAGCCAATGAAAGGTGAGTGCCTGTGCTACTGAGTGCAATAGATGGAAAAGCATACAGTTTGCTTAGGAGTTTAACTGCTCCAGCAAAACCAGCCTAAATGAGCTTTGCTTATATTGTGAAGGTAACCTCGGAACATTTAGAACCAAAACCATTGTTGATTGCAGAATGCTTTAGATTTCATAAGTGGAATCAAAAGGAAGAGAAGTCCATTTTAGCTTATGTAGCTGAATTGATGAACCTGCCCAAGCATTGTCAGTTCATTGATAGGCTTAATGGTGCACTGAGAGATCATTTAGTTTGTGGAATCTTACAAGAAAGCATTTAAAAATGGCTCTTAACTAAAGCACAACTCACATTTAAAAGAGCAGTTGAAATCGATGTATCAATGGAAACAGCAACCAGAATTGCATTTGAATTGCAGAAAGGAATGAAAGTAGGTGTGACAAAATTGCAATCTTTAAACAAAAGCCTGCCTGGCCAATCAAATTGTGTTACTGTTGTGGCAGGGGCTCACCACACCAGACTAATGCAGGTTTCAAAACAAAAAGTGCAGAAATGCAACAAAGTTGGACACCTACAAAGAGCATATTGGGCAGACAAAAATAAATATACTGGACAGAAAAGAGAAAAAGATAAAATTACAAGTTGCAGTTTCAAAAAGAGCAGTAATCTGTATGCTGTTGACGGAAAAATCTGATAAAGATGAGAGTGACACCAGACTAGGTAGCCTTGAGCTTTACGATGTGAAGATTAACAAGAGACAAACAATATGGCTTACACCAGATATAGATGATAAATTAATTAAAATGATGTGAACACTGGCTTGGATATTTCAGTCATTCCACAAAATGAGTTTGAACGGCATTTCAAAGACATTGAACTGAAGCCTGCGGATATCCAACTGCAGGAGAAAAGATAACTTATCCTGGAGAAAAGATAACTCCTGTGGGAATGACAGTTATAACAATGAAATACAACAACCAACAAGCCACATTGGGCTTGTATATAATAAAATCAGGAGGGCCAACATTGTGGGGCCGTGATTAGCTGAGACAATGACATCTTTATTGGAGATCCATCCACCATTTGCATGCCACATCCCCTGCAATAAAGTGAACTGAAAATGAATTAAGAAATGTTCTGGATGATCGCACAGCAAGGTTCAAGGATGGCATTGAAAAACTCAAAAAATATCAAGGGTACAATAGTGTTAAGTGAAAACGCCACACCCAAGTTTTACAAAGCCTGACTAGTTCCTTATACCATCTGTGCTAAAGTAGTCAGTGAGCTAGATCACATGTAGGATGAAGGAATTCTTTCCAAGGTTAAGTGGAGCCCATGGGCAACAAGTTATCCCATTAGTCATAGTCATAGTCATAGTCATAATCATACTTTATTGATCCCGGGGGAAATTGTTTTTCATTACAGTTGCACTTCCTATGACGCTCTGTGCTGCATCTCGGTGGAATGAGTCTCTGGCTGAATGTACTCCTGTGCCTACCTAGTACATTATATAGTGGATGGGAGACATTGACCAAGATGGCCTGCAACTTAGACAGCATCTTCTTTTCAGACACCACCATGAGAGAGTCTAGTTCCACCCCGACAGCATCACTGGCCTTACGAATGAATTTGTCGATTCTGTTGGTGTCTGCTACTCTCTGCCTGCTGTTCTATGTTCTATGTTCTATGAATTCTCTCCCAGATTTCACTCCAATATCACTGCCTTTAGCCAAGAAGGATAGGATTGTCAGGATCTGTGATGATTGCCAGACCTGGATGACATCATTATTACCAATGGGGAGATCCAAAATCTTAAGAAAGTGATAACAAGATTAGAAGATTATGATCTCAGAGCAAAATGTGTCAAGTGTGAATTCTTCAAACCAATTGTCACTTACTGTGGTCACACCATTGATGTACAAGAATTTATACAAGTGTGTTGTGAAAATTCAAGCAGTGGTGGATACCTCAAGACCAAAGGATCTGTCATAATTATGGTCCTTTTTTAGGATTTATCAATTACTATTATAGTTTCCTGCCAAACATGGTTACTGTGCTCCACCCCTTGAGCTCTTTACTACAGATTGGGAAGAAATGACAATGGACAAAGCAGTGTGAGGTGGCTTTCCAAAAGGCATAGGCAATGGTGACGTCAGATTCTATTCACACATTATGATATACATCATCCAATGAAGGTTGCTTGTGATGCTTGAACTTATGGTATAGGTGCAGTCATGTCACATGTTATGAGTGATGGAAGTGAGAGACCCATAGTCTTTGCATCATGTATCCTTACTGCTGCAGAGAAAAATTATGCACAGATTAATAGAGAGGACTTGAGTTTGGTGTGTAAAATGTTTCAACCTGTATGGGAGAGACGTTACCCTCATTACTGATCATCAATCACTAGTATTCATTTTCAAGCCACAGAAGGGTGTTCCACTAACAGCGGCAGCATAAATGCAGAGCGGGGCTCTGTTTCTTGGAGGACATAATGACAAGATCGATTTCAAGAGCATGACTGATGATGGAAATGTTGACGGATTGTCCAATTTACCCTTAGTAAAGGAAATACTTGAAAAATTTACAGAAGAGGTCACTCCTCTTGACATTCTGTCCCTTATGTTAATTTAAAGTCTCAGCATTATGGCAGAGAAGATCCAAAGGGAAACCAGATAAGACTCTGTACTGTCTCAAGTCTGCATGGCAACTGGAAATGGCTGGAAGGTGCAGCAGAAGTTCCAGCTCCCTCATTTTTACCAATGCTGGGATGAATCCACCCTCAATGGGGATTGCGTTATGTGGGATTGAGAGTTGATGTACCATCCAAGTTGAAAACTATAGTGTTGGAGAAGTTACAAGCTGGTCACCCAGATGTGGCCAAAATGAAAGTGTTGCCTCAAAGCTTCGTCTGGTAGTCTGGAATATATCAGCAGATCGAGCAGCTTACCCTATACTGATCAGGATGTCAACAGTCCAGAAGATGCCATGAGCAGTAACTCTCTATTCCTGGGAATGGTCTGTATTATTCTGGGAGAGAATTCATAGAACATAGAACATAGAATAGTACAGCACAGTACAGGCCCTTTGGCCCACAATGTTGTGCCGACTCTCAAACCCTGCCTCCCATATAAGCCCCCACATTAGATTCCTCCATATACCTGTCTAGTAGTCTCTTAAACTTCACTAGTGTATCTGCCTCCACCACTGACTCAGGCAGTGCATTCCACGCACGAACCACTCTCTGAGTAAAAAACCTTCCTCTAATATGCCCCTTGAACTTCCCACCCCTTACCTTAAAGTCATGTCCTCTTGTATTGAGCAGTGGTGCCCTGGGGAAGAGGCATTGGCTATCCACTCTATCTATTCCTCTTATTACATTGTACACCTCTATCATGTCTCCGCTCATCCTCCTTCTCTCCAAAGAGTAAAGCCCTAGCTCCCTTAATCTCTGATCATAATGCATACTTTCTAAACCAGGCAGCATCCTGGTAAATCTCCTCTGTACCCTTTCCAATGCTTCCACATCCTTCCTATAGTGAGGTGACCAGAACTGGACACAGTACTCCAAGTGTGGCCTAACCAGGGTTTTATAGAGCTGCATCATTACATCACGACTCTTAAACTCTGTCCCTCGACTTATGAAAGCTAACACCCCATAAGCTTTCTTAACCACCCTATCCACCTGTGAGGCAACTTTCAGGGATCTGTGGACATATACCCCCAGAGCCCTCTGCTCCTCCACACTACCAAGTATCCTGCCATTTACTTTGTACTCTGCCTTGGAGTTTGTCCTTCCAAAGTGTACCACCTCACACTTCTCTGGGTTGAACTCCATCTGCCACTCCTCAGCCCACTTCTGCATCCTATCAATGTCTGTTTGCAATCTTTGACAATCCTCTACACTATCTACAACACCACCAACCTTTGTGTGGTCTGCAAACTTGCCAACCCACTCTTCTACCCCCACATCCAGGTCGTTAATAAAAATCACGAAAAGTAGAGGTCCCAGAACAGATCCTTGTGGGACACCACTAGTCACAACCCTCCAATCCGAATGTACTCCCTCTACCACGACCCTTTGTTTTCTGCAGGCAAGCCAATTCTGAATCCACCTGGCCAAACTTCCCAGGATCCCGTGCCTTCTAACTTTCTGAATAAGCCTACTGTGTGGAACCTTGTCAAATGCCTTCAGTGGAGTTTGACAAACCATTCATGGGCACAAATGTCTTGGTAGTAGTGGATGCAGCTTCAAAGAGGCCAGATGCCTATCCTCAAGGACTGGTGTTCCAGAACACTTAGTCAGCAATGATGGATCAGTTTGTTGTAGAACAGTTTTGGTCATTCCTGAAAAATATTGGAATAAAACATATTCCATCTGCACTGGATCACCCAGCTACAAATGGCTTGACAGAAATGTTTGTCCAGGGTTTAAAGAACACAATGCGAGTAAGGTCAGCAGAACACGCTACAAGGACAGTAAATCAGAAGTTTGTTAATTTCTTCTTGCATTTGCAATGCGCGCATTCCACAACCAACAACTCACCAGCTATGCTGTTTCTGGGTTATCCTTTGCCCTCATGCTTAGATCTGTTCAAACCCAATCTCAGGAGGAATATGCAGGACAAACAGCTGAGACAAATTGAGGGCTCCTCAATCAAGGAGGTTCGATGTTTCACTCCTGGTCAAGCAGTCCTAGTGAGGGACTACTGAGAAATTCAAAAGTGGCTACTTGGAAAGATTAAGGACAGAACTAGACCATACTCCTACTCAGTGGAGATTGCAACTGATGTCATGTAGAAATAACACATCAATCAGTTCAAGAGAGCAGAGCCAATTGTTAGAGAAGGAAAGTGTCCAGCGCTGTGTCCCAGAGTCAACTCCTACAACCACTATAGAAGAGGCCTCAGAACCTGATATTTTTCACACCCAGAAGCCTCACCTGCCAAGCAGAGTGACCCCCTACTCCCTGCCTGTCAGGAAAGACGTTATCCCACAAGAGAGAGAAATCCTCCACAGTGATTAAATGTTTAAAACAAGAAAGTCTGCAGATGCTGGAAATCCAAAACCACACACACAAAATGCTGGAGGAACTCAGCAGGTCAGGTAGCATCTATGGAAAAGCATGAACAATTAACATTTCTGGCTGAAACCCTTCATCAGGACTCTAATCCTTAAGCCTGATTGACACAATTTAAAACTTACTATGCTGTGGATGTCTATATAGTAGTTGTATTCTATAGTATAGCCGGCTGGTAGCATAGTGGCATCAGCGCTGGACTTCGGGGCGAGCGGTCCCGAGTTCGAATCCGGCCGACCCCCTTTCACGCTCTCCATCCATGCTGAGTTACTCACCCGGCAGAAGGCAATGGCAAACCACTGCTGTAACTTGCCACGTACACGATTTCCCAGTACGTCAGAGTGGCGTGGAAGGAAATCGTCCACCAACTGGAAATTCCAGATGCGACATACTGACGACGATTCTATAGTATATTGTGTGCGTGTGTGTGTATGACCAGAGAGAAAGACTTTACATGTTTGAGTTAAAATGTTTTCTATATTGAGTTGGAGTTTATAGCTAATCAGGGAGGAGTGCTGTGTATTAATTATTTTGTAATATTTGAGTAATTTTATAAATATATTGTTTGATTAAACATTCTTTTTTTGTTTGCATAATTCATTATGTGTTATATGTAAGAAATAAATGAATGGCATATGTTATTTGCCACCACATCATATGTGCACACCTTACTAAAATAAAAGGACAGTAAAACTAAGTAGACCTGTTTTCTGGATCCCATGTTTTCTTTCAATTGGTTTTTGGAGTTGTATAACGTAATAGAGGGAAAACCTGATATAAGCTTATAAAATTATCAGTTAGGATTAGCAGCTAGAATCTTTTCCCTAGAGTAGAAATGTTGAATATTAGAAGGCATACATTTAAGGTTTGAGGGGGAAAGTTTAAAGGGGAAGAGAGGGGCAGGGATGTTTTACACAAAGTGGTAGGTGCTTGGAGTACAACCATGGGTAGTAGTAGAAGTAGATAAGATGGTGCTGTTTAAAGGCAATACCACTTAATCAGATGGGCAGAAGAATATGCAGGATATGGAACACGTGCAGGCAGATATGATTAAGTTGGCATCATGCTGAGCATAGACATTGTGGACTGAGGTGTCTATTCTTATACTATATTGTTTTATGTTCTAAGATCATACTCTAAGTGTTTTTCTGAAAGTTTATGGTTTGTGAATGGTTAGACTCAGTTCCTGATCAGAGTTGAATTCATCCTTCTTCGAATTCCATTTTAAAAAGTGACACTAGAGTGTATGATTGTGAAAAAAATATTCAATATGGGCAGTTAGACACTGCAAATCTGCCTTAAAGTAGGACCATTTGTCTGATAAACTATATTGAAACTAGATAAATGGGTAGATTTACTAAATATTTAGTAATGGATATGGTTACCACTGAAATATTTATTAAGGAGATAGTCAGAATTTTTGTCAGATCTTCAGCAATGGCTACAGACCTGTTTTTGATTTGCAGTCATGGCGTATGAACAGAAAGTGCTGAATATCCCTATCAGTTAATATTTTGCTTAAGGAGAGAAACTGATAATAACCCTTCCTAGCTGTCCTTAGTCACTTCAGGCTTCTGCATATTTCTCTGCTTTAATGGTCATTGCTAATATCGTAGCGTAATATGGACATTAGTGTCTTACAGAAAGTGTATGAATGAGTGGCCACATGACCTATTAGTAGTGTTATTTACAAGTGAAGACACTTCTGTGAGTAGAACAACTGAATTGTTACATCCCCCTAAGTAGGCAAATTAGTACATATGTTCATCTAAGGCCTAGATTGGAATGTAAATTTTCACATTGGGTTTTCAGAAGGCCTTTGACAACATGCCACACATCAGGCTGCTTAACAAGCTGCAAGCCCATGGTATTACAGGTAAGATTCCAGCATGGATAAAGTAGTGGCTCATTGGCAGGAGGAAAAGAGTAGGAATAAATGGAGCCTTTTCTGGTAGGCTACCAATGACTAGCGGTGTTCCACAGGGTTTGTATTGGGACTGATTGTTACGCCATATGTCAATGATTTGGATGATGGAATTGATGGCGTTGTAGCAAAGTTTGCAGATGATATGAAGATAGGTGGAGCGACAGGCAGACTTGAGGAAGTAGTCATAGTCATAGAGAGGCTATAGAAGAACTTAGATGGATTAGGAGAACGGGCAAAGAAATGGCAGATGGAATACAGTGTAGGGAAGTGTATGATCATGCACTTTGGTGGAAGAAATGAAAGGGTTGACAATTTTCTAAAAGGACAGAAAATTCTAAAATCTGAGGCACAAAGGGACTTGGGAATCCTTGTGCAGGATTCCCTAAAAGTTTATTTTCAAGTTGAGTCTGTGGTGAAGAAGGCAAAGGCAATGTCAGCATTCATTTCAAGAGAATTAGAATATAAAAACAAGGATGTAATGTTGAGACTTTATAAAGCACTGGCGAGACCTCACTTGGAGTATTGTGAGCAGTTTTGGGCCCCTTATCTCAGCTGGAGAGGGTTTTAAGGAGGTTCACAAAAATGATTTCAGGATTGAATAGCTTGTTATATGAAGGCCGTTTGACGGCTCAGGGACAGTATTCACTTGAATTTAGAAGAATGAAGCATGACCTAATTGAAACCCATTGAATGGTGAAAAGTCTTGATAGAGTGGATATGGAGAGGATGTTTCCTATGGTGGGAGAGCCTTACGATCAGAGGACACAGCCTCAGAATAGAGGGGCTTCCTTTTAAAATGAAGATGACGAGGAATTTCTTTAGGCAGGGAATGGTGAAGCTATGGGATTCTTTGCCACTGGTAGCTGTGGAGGCCAAAATTTGTATGTATACTTAAGGCAGAGGTTGATACGTTCTTGACTGATCAGGGGTCAAAAGGATCCAGGGAGAAGGCAGGAGTTTGGGGCTGAGGGGAAGATTGGATCAGATATGATGAAATGTTGGAGCAGACTTGATGGGCCAAATGGCCTAATTCTGCGTCTATATGTTATGATCTTATGATCTTAACTATAAACCTGGGTAGTGGTAACGGATTAGCCCTCAGTGATACATCAGACCCAAGTTTCCTGTGCATTGCTTTCAATGAGACATCCATTATTGGTAATTTTCCATCTCAATTAAAGTTAAAATCACTGTAATCTTCCAGCTCCCAGCACTCTTGTATGGCATTTATTATGTGTTCCACAATAAAAGGGAAGATTTAATCCAAATGCTTTAGCTAATGTTGAGCTGCTGGCAAATACATTGCCAATGGATCATTGCAGCATCGAATGGATGCTGCTGTTCAGGGGTTTCCAACCTGGACCCCTTGCTTTATGGTATTGGTCCATGGCATAAAAAAGTTTGGGAGCCCCTGCTGTAGAATATAATTCAAAGAAGTCCGAGTCATCAGTGAATAATTGTTTAAATTTGTTATTTTCTAGCAATGCACTCATCCAAAAAGTAATTGGTTGATGTTCAGAGATAAATGCCATCTGCTGCAATACAGTAGTAGGAAAGGCTTTCCAAAGTAATTACTGTGATGCAACAAAAAGGTATCTGTCAAAAAGTAATGCATTGCAGATGGTGGGGATCTAAGATAAGGTCTACAGCAAAGTGAGAAAGGTCTCTATAGGTCAGAATTGACCATGGACATTGCGTACTGGCTATCTAGAAATGCAAGCCTATGGAGCACGATATGGAGAGCAAACTGTCCCCCATGTAGCAAGTTTCCCCTCTCCAAGAATCTGATGAAATCAAAGGAACAGCAGCGTCACAGGAGTGCCAGTAAGCATTGAACTCAACATAGGACTGCCTTTGGGACTCCAGTTCTGAATTTTTCCTTCGGGGTTTACTCCTGAAGCCTTCCCCATGAGTGGATATAGCTGCAGGTTAGCGGAGGCTTGAGATCAGATCTTCTTTCTCCTAGGTGAGCTGCCAACAATGGTTGTCAAGCCCCATCTGCCCAAAGTGACTGGCTTTAAGGTGCTCGAAACCTGCCTTTACTCCTTCTTCTGTCAGTAGAGATGGTTCCACCAAGCTTAGTAGCAGTTGGTTGTCAGAGGCTATTTGAGGTGCACACCATTGAGAGCATTTAATAGGTACTGGGAGCTTGTTCCCGCTACCACCTCTGGCTATAACAACCTTAGCAAATAAGGCAGCATATGTAGAGTTAACTTCCTTGTTTGATGTCCTTTCATCAGAACTAAAATTTAAAAGACTCTATTAATTGTTTGAACTCTTCAATAATAAAGCAAATGATTGGCTTAATGATGTTCATTTCAATAAAAGCCCACAAAAGTACGACATGATAACCAATCTAAAAAATCAGCTATGATTTTCAGAAATCTGAGATAAATATTTTGTAAATATTATCTGATCAACTATATAGATTATGTGTTGGAAAAATGCAAAAGATTAGTTTGATCAAAAAAATCAAACTGATGATTCAGAAAATGGCCTAAAGTTGTAATTCCTGGAAATGGAAAAGATCACTGCCATTCATTTCCTGCCCTATGAGCTCATAAATTTGAAACAGGTGCTGCCTACTCAGCACATCTCAGTCATTCAGAAAGATGACTAATCCAATTGTAAACATAACTTTGTATTTCCACTTCTCGTAAACTTTTACTCCTTGCTTATCAGGAGCCTGTCTACCCCTCCAATGGTTCTGTCCCACTGTCAGGTCCAACTGGGGTGACCTTCTTCAAAAGGGCATCAATCATATTGGTGCCCCAAGAAGAGCATGGCGAGCTGCCTCACCACCTATTGCCCAGTAGCACTCACATCTACTGTGATGAAGTGCTTTGAGAGGTTTTTCAAGGCTAGAATTAGCTCCCACCAGAGCAAGGACCTGGGCCCACTGAGTCTGCCTACTCCCACAATAGATCCACAGCAGATGCAATCTCACTGGCTCTCCACTCGGCCTTGGATCAGCTGGACAACAGCTGTTTATTGATTACAGCTCAGCATTCAACATGATCAACACTTCAATACTAATCAATAATACTTTATACTTTATTTACATAATACTTTATTGTCACCAAACAATTGATACTAGAATGTACAATCATCACAGCGATATTTGATTCTGCGCTTCCTGCTCCCTGGAGTACAAATCGATAGTAAATATTAAAAATTTAAATTATAAATCATAAATAGAAAATAGGAAATGGAAAGTAAGGTAGTGCAAAAAACCGAGAGGCAGGTCCGGGTATTTGGAGGGTACGGTCCAGATCCGGGTCAAGATCCGTTCAGCAGTCTTATCACAGTTGGAAAGAAGCTGTTCCCAAATCTAGCCGTACAACTCTTCAAGCTCCTGAGCCTTCTCCCGGAGGGAAGAGGGACGAAAAGTGTGTTGGCTGGGTGGGTCGTGTCCTTGATTATCCTGGCAGCACTGCTCCGACGGCATGTGGTGTAAAGTGAGTCCAAGGACAGAAGATTGGTTTGTGTGATGTGCTGGAGGTAAGTTTCAAAACCTGGGGGTCTCTACCTTCCTCGTCAACTGGACCATTAACTCAGAAGACCACACAGATTAGAAGTAACATCTCCTCCTTGCTGACCATGAACATGGGTGACCCTCAAAGATGCCTGCTTAGCCCACTGTTCTACTCTCTCTGTACTCATGACTGTGTGGCTATGCCTACAGTCCATAAATTTGCCAATGAGACAACTGTTGAAAACAGAATCTGAGATGGTTATAATGAGGTGCATAGGAGAGAGATAGATTGGTTGGTTGAGTGGTGTCACTATGCCAATCTTGCACTCACGTCAGTAAGATCAAGGAATTGATTAAGGACATCAGGAAGGGGAAATTGGGAGAACATGCACCAGTCCTCATTGAGAGGCCTGCAGTGAAAACTGTGAACAGCTTTAAGTTCATAGGTGTCAAAAACTCTGAAGATCTATCCTGTGCACAACATAATAAGGTAAATATGAAAAAGACAAGCTGGTGGCTGTAGTTCATTAGGAGTTTGTGGAGATTTGGTATGTCAGCATAGACTATTAAATGTCCACTGATGTACCACAGAGAGCATTCTGAATAGATGCATCACTGCCTTGTATGGAAGCTCCAATGTACAGGATCAAAATAATCTGCAAATCAGCTTAATCATGGGCACTGGCCTCCCTACCATCTAGGACACCTTCAAAAGGCTATGTTTCAAGAAAGCAGCATACATCATTAAGGACCATTACCATTCAGGACATGCCTACCATCAAGCAGGAGGTGTAGGAGCCTGCATACACCCACTAAGAAACAGCTTCTTACCCACTTAAGAAACAGCTTCTTACCTTCCACCATCAGATTTCCGAATGGTCCGTAAACATACCTCCTTATTTTGCACTCGTGTTGCATGATTTATTTACATTGTATATTTCTTATTGTAACTTGTAGTCATTTTTTAAAGTATGGCACCATACTGCTGCCACGAAACAACAAATTTCATAACGTGCAGCATTCCAGTGATAATAAACCTGATTCTGATTTTGGACTGTTTCATCCAAACAGAAAGAGAGCAATACTGATAGAGCGCTGTAATGACAAATTGTCTTTGGATGGGATGTTGAACTAAATCATAGATTCAGCGTAGTCTTCCATTTGGCTGAAGTTTATCCCTCATTATTATTTGAGTGGTCTTTCTTTGCTTGGGTTCAGTGGCATGTTTCCCAAGGTGTAAAGTATTTACATGACTTTAGACAAAGGCTAGCACGATAAATGAGCAAAGGAGTAATATTTACAGCCAATGCCTCTCCAGGTTCTTGTAGCTAAGTAAGATCATAAGAAAGTTAGTGTGTCATGCACTAGTATTCCAAGGGCTGCTCATACAATGACGACCTGCACGGTGGTTATTGTTTGTATAGAAATACAAGTTGGGTTGTCATAGAATGCCTTCACCCTTGTTAATATCTTTCAAATCTTCTCTGCCGATTAGCGCAAAACAATTTTGTATCGCTATTTAAGCATGTCAGGGTCTTTGTCTGCATTGGATCCCTCCTGGCAGAGTGAATCGCCTTGGTTTATGAGCACAGCATATCACTGTAACTATGAACTGCATGCTTTGTATCTTATTCCCCTGAGGGTAATGAACATGAACATTTTATAAAGCACTGAGATTCATGGGTACTGAAATGCCGAAATTTATGCTGACAATTTATCTGATACTACTGAACGTTTTTAGACCGTAAGAACATGACACACAGAAGTAGAATTAGCCATTTAGCCCATTGAGTCTACTCCATCATTCAATCATGGCTGATTTATTTTTGCTGTCAGCCCTGTTCTCCTGCTTTCTCCCAGTAACTTTTGATGCCCTTAATAATAAAGTACCTAACAAACTCCACTTTAAGTATACCCAATGACTTGGCCTGAATAGCTGAGTATTGCAATGAATTCCACAGATTCATCAACCTCTTGCTAAGAAAAAAAAATCCACCTGATCTCTATTCTAAAGAGCAATCCTTCTGTTCAGAGACTGTGCCCTCTGGTCCTAGAAACTCCCATTATTGGAAACATCCTCTTCACACCTACTTTATCTAAGCCTTTCAATACTCTCTAGGGGTCAACAAAATCCTCCTTCATTCTTCAAAACTCCAGTAAGAACAAGCCCAGAGCCATCAATTGCTTCTCATATGTTAATCTTTTCATTCCCAGGATTATTCTCTGAAACCTCCTCTGTACCCTCTCCAGCTCCAGCACATCCCTTCTTAGATATAGGGCCCAAAATTGCTCATAATGCTCCAAATGTGGACTGACAAATGCTATGTAAATCCTCACTGTTTCATCCTTGCTTTTATATTCCAGTCCTCTTGGAATGAATGTTCATGTTCAAGTCAAGTCAAGTCACTTTTTATTGTCATTTCAACCATAACTGCTAGAACAGTACACAATAAAAATGAGGCAACATTTTTCAGGACCATGGTGCTACATGAAACAATACAACGTAAAACAACACAAAAACTACACTAGACTACGTACCTACCCAGGACTGCATAAAGTGCACAAATCAGTGCAGGCATTGCAATAAATAATAAATAATATTGCATTTGCCTTCCTGACTACCATCCCAATCACAAGTTAAACTTCAGTGAATCTGCCACTTAGACTCCCATGTCCCTTGCACAGCCAATTTCTGAATTTGTTCCCCACGTAGAGAATACTCTACCTCTTTATTCCTTTTACCACAGTGCATTATCATACATATCCCTCCGCTATATTCTATCTGCCTCTTCTTTGCCCATTTTCCCAATCTGTCCAAGTCCTTCAGCAGACTTTCTAATTCCTCAACACTACCTGCCCCTCCACCTATCTTTGTATCATTTGCAAACCTGGCCACAAAGCCATCAATTCTATCATCCAGATCATTAACATATCACATGAAAAGTAGCAAGCCAATACTGACCTGTACAGAACACCACTGGTTATTGACAGCCGACTAGAAAAGCCCCTTTTTATTCCTATTCTTTGCCTTCAGCTAGTCAATTAATCTTTTGCATTTATAGTACATATGTTGGACCAGGGGATTGTTCACTGACCTCAACTCATGAGCTTGCGTGGAAAGGAGAATTTGAAACCCTGCTTTGCTTCCGACATCAGCGTGTTGCCACTATCTAAGCCTAAACTTTTGATAGTGAACATGTTGTATTTATTATGATCGATCATAATTCTGTTTTACAGGAATAATAATAGTAGCTTGCTAGCTTGACTTAAAAGGAAAACAACCTGAAGTTTTAGAACTCACCACTCTAAAATTTCCTAGATATTGCTTATTTCAGCAGTATCCACAGAAATTTTCTTTTAGTTCTTCATGACATGTCAGAAAAAAATACATTAAGCTTTTCTGAATGTTTTTGATACAAGGACAGGTTGGTTTCCACATTCTGGAGAAAATGCATAATGTATGAAAAGTTCCTCTACCCAGCATTTTAGTAGCAAATGTACAGTCGTGGAGAACAAGACTGAGGACTTAAGAGCGAGATTGCTATATTGGAACAAAATGCAGAGTTGCTGCATTCTCTGCTTCACAGAGACATGGCTCACCCTGGGCAAGCCAGATTCATTGGTAGGACCCTAGGGTCTTTCAATGCACAGGATGGAACACTCTGATGATTCAGAGAAGGCAGAATATGAGGGACTGTGTTTCATGATAAACACTTTGTGATTCTCTGACAAAGTAGTCTTGTTGCATACTTGTTCCCCCAACCTGAAGCGTCTAACAATTAAGTGCTGACCTTTCTACTGAAAGAGTTCTCTTCCATGGTTCTGACCGTGGTTTACACACTGCTAAAGGCAGATGTTATACAGGCACTCGAAGTATTGAGTGTTGTGATCAACAAACAAGAAACAGCCATCCCTGATGTCTTTCAAATCATGGTCTGGGATTTCAGTAAGGCTTGTTTGAAAACAATCTCTACCCAATTATTATTAACATATTACCTGCAGCACCAGCGGCCCCAACACACTTGGCCATTGCTATACTATGATGAGTAATGCCTTCCATTTCATTGCTAGACCACATTTTTAGGAAATCTGATCACTTGGCTGTGCTCCTCCTACCTGCTTACAGGCCGAGGCGAAAGAGCAAAACTCCAGAGATAAGGACAAGAAAGGGATGGTTGGGGAAGGCAGAGAGTGGCTTCTGGATTGTCTTGAGTCAGTGGACTGTGCGGTGTTCAAGGACTCATCAGAAAAACTGAACTGAACAGTTTTCATGGACTTTTTAAAAATAGTTATAGATGAGTCTACCCCAACCAGAAGCCCTGGATGAACCATGAGATCCACAGCCTGCTGAGAGCTAGGTCAGTAGCATTCAGATCTGGCAACCAAGTAAAATACAAAAGGCCCAGGTACGACCTCCAAAAAGCCACCTCACATCCGAACTGGCAGTTCTGGACCAAGCTTGAATCTCTGAAGGCTGCTCAACAGCTGTAGTAGGGCTTGAATGCCCTACCTTCCACAAAATGACACCAAGTGACATAGATGCCAACAAGGCTTCACTACCACATGAGCTCAATGCCTTTTTTGCTCGTTTCAACTGTCAAAACAGGGAAGCACCTTCACAAACTCTCAGAGTCCCCCGAGATCCCTGTGTTTTCAGTCACTGAGGATGATGTGAGAGCATCCTTCAGCAGGATGAACCCATGGACATCTTTCGACCCAGAAGGGGTACCTGTTCAAATACTAAAGACCTGTAACGACGAACTGACTGGAGTGTTCACCAATCACCAACATCTTTAACCTCTCTCTTTGGCAATCTGAGGTATCCACCTGCTTCAAACAGGCTTCAATTGCACCAGTGCCTAAGGGGAACATGATAACCTGCCTCAAGTTATCATCCAATAGCACTTATATCCACCGTGATGAAGTGTTTTGAGAGGTTGGTGATGAAACGTATAAACTCCTGCCTGAGAAGCAACTTGGACCCTTTCCAATTTGCCTACCAGAGCAACAGGTCAACAGCAGATACCATTTCATTGGCTCTTCACTCGACTCTGGAACATCTGGACACTGAAGATGCTTACATCAGGATGCTCTTCATTGACAGCAGCTCAGCATTCAATTGTCCCCTCAAAACTAATTAATAAGCTCTGGGACCTAGGTCTCAATATCTCCTTGCAAATGGATCCTTCATTTCCTCACTTGCAGACCCCAGTCAACAACATCTCCTCCAAAATCTCCGTTAGCACCAGTGCTTAGCCCTCTGCTCCACTCGCTTTTTTCTTATGGCTGTGTGGCTAAGCACAGCTCCAGTGACATATTTAAGTATGCTGATGACACCATTGTTGTACCAAATCAAAGGTGGTGACAACTCAATGTTCAGGAGGGAGAATGAGAATCTGACTGAATGGTGCCACAACAACAACCTCTCACTCAGAGTCAGGAAGACCAAGGAAATGATTATTGACTTCAGGAGGAGGAGAACGAAGGTCCATAAGCCAGTCCTCATTCGGGGATCAGAGGTAGAGAGGGTCAGCAACTTGAAATTCCTGGGTGTTATCATTTCAGAGGATCTCTCCTGGGTCCAGCATGTAAGTACCATTATGAAGAACTTGCCTCTACTTTCTTAGAAGTTCGCAAAGATTCAGCATGTCACTAAAACTTTAACAAACTTCTATCGATGTGTGGTGGAGTGTGTATAACTGTTGCATCATGACCTTGTATAGAAACACCAATGCTCCTGAGCAGAAAAGTCTACAAAAGATAATGGATACCTGTCCGTCATTGGTAATGCCCTTCCCACCACTGAGCACAACCACACAGAGTGCTCTCATAGGAAAGCATTATTCATCAACAAGGACCACCACCACCCAAGCCATGCTCTCTTTTTGTTACTGCCATCAGGAAGAAGGTACAGGAGCCTCAGAGTCCACACCATTAGGTTCAGGAACAGTTATTAATTGCTCAAACATCAGGCTTTCAAACAGAGGGGCCAACTTCACTCATCTTTACTTGATTCATCATTGAACTGTTCCCACAATCTATGGACTCACTTTCAAGGATGCCTCATCTCATGTTTTAAATATTTATTTAATATCATCATTATTATTATTTCTCTTTTTTTTGCTTTTTATATTTGCACAGCGTGTTGTCTTTTGCACATTGATTGTATATCCTTCCTGCTAGGTATGGTCTTTCATTATTCTATTGTGTTTCTTGCATTTACTGTGGATGGATCTCTAGGTTGTGTTTGGTGACATTTATGTACTTTGATAATAAATTTGCTTTACTTTGAAATTTGAACAACTTAAGACACCTAATTTGTTCTTTGTAAAGACTGAATTGTGAGATGAATACTTTCCTTTGCCTGCTTCCATCATCCAGAATAGTTGTTGTATACGTATCTTCTAGTATAACCTGAAAGGCTGTTTCCTGCTTCGTATCTCAAAGATGGGAAAGGCATGTATGCTTTTTGAAATACCCTGCTTATCTTTTATAAAACACTCTCAGATCAGATTGTAGCAATACTATAAACGAATCCTTTTAAATATAAGCAACACACAGGAACGGACCAAACCGCTGCTTGACTTGCTGAGCTCCTCCAGCATTTTGTGTGTGTTGCTCAGGATTTCCGGCATCTGTGTTTATTGCTTCTTGTGTTTATCCTGTATGCATGGTCAAGATTCCTAAAGCTGTATACTTCACTGGTGTTCCCAACAGGAAACTGGTTCCAAACTAACTCATCAGTAATTTTTGCCTCAATTTATATTTTGTCGTTCATGAGTCACACTATTTGATATTCTTTGAAACTTCATGATTTTCTAAACCCAGAACCTAATTCCCAGGTGATATTCCTTCTAACAACTCTATTCTATTTGCCACACTTGCTTTGTTGAAGTTGAGACACCAGAGATTTCATCTCCAACATTTCTGGTCTTTCTCTTACATGTTCTTGAATGTTAAAAATCTGTGTTAACAATTGAACGTTTCTTCAAAATACAATTGATTTTACAATGCAAAATGTAATGCAAGCACACACCCACAATGTTTGGCTTCAAAATTTCCTCCTTGGTTTCTTGAGTTGTGATAACCTGCTTCGCTCCATAACATAGGCTGAAGTCGACAACTTACCTGACAAATCTGTTGTAATTCTTTGAGGAAGTAGGAGGCAGAATAGCCAAAGGAGAATCAGGGGATATTTTTTAACTTGGATTTTCGGAAGGCCTTTGACAAGGTGCTGCACATGACACTGCAAAACAAAGATATTAGTATGGTCAGAAGATTGGCCGGCTGGCAAAAGGCAAAGAGTGGGAATAAATGGGGTCTCTTCTGGTTGGTTGTTGGTGACTCTTGGTGTTACACAGGGGTCTGTTCACATATGGAGAATTGAGAGCAGTTTTGAAGTTCAGGTTCAATTTTATTATCATTCAATTGTATTGTATACAGGTATACCACCAACGAAACAATGTTCTCTGGTCCAAGGTGCGCAACACAGTACATATAACTCACATACAACACCTTAAGTAATATTACCACAAATAAATTAACAAATAATAAGATGTATTCCACACATTGGGACCTATACCTGAGGAAGGATGTGCTGCCATTGGAGCAGACCAGAGGATAGGACCATGAGAAAGATTCTGGGAATTAAAGGATTAACGTATGAAGAGCATTTGATGGCTCTGAGTATGTTCTTGCTGAAGCATGTAAAAATGAGGGAGGATTTCATTGAAACCTACCATATATGGAAAGGCTGAGACGGAGTGGATATGGAGAGAATGTCTGCAATTGTAAGAGTTTCTCAGACCAGAGGGCACAGTCTCAGTATAGGAGAATGCCTATTGAGAATAGAAATGGGGGGAAATAGAGATGAGAGTTGAGGGTCTGTTCATTGCAATACTTGCAAATGTATATTGTTTAATGCCAGATACATTTGAGCTTTAAACACTACATTCTGTGTTAAGTGGGATAACTGAGCTAAGTATGTATTTTGCATACTTCAACATGAACTAATATAGTGTTGTTTTACCAAAAGAGAAGATCCAGCTGACATTAAAGATACAAAGGCTAGATATTCCAATTGTTTCCTCCTTTCATTATCTAGAGGTTGTAGTGAATGCCGCTTCTAAGACAGAAATTCATTGTTAGTAAGAAATCTGCCTTTGTGTTTTCAAAGGCAGCAAAATCCAAAAATATCTGAGGTATACATTGTGTTTCATTTCAGAACTGCTATGTAGCAGGAGGGCTTCCATCATAAATTATGTCTAGTCAGGCAGCAAACTGAGTGAAAACAGGAAATGGTTATAGGTAAGCTAAGCTTCATCTTTTAATGAATGATTGAATTTAATGAATACAGTGGGAATCAGTTTCTTGCAAAGCAAGTCATGTTTTTAAGGGTTTTCACTTAAGCAAAGAATGATAAGAAAAGAGGGCATGTAGCTTTAGACTGGGTTCTTCAGAACATTAGTACATGGTTTACTGTTCATTCCATCTTGTTGAAGATGATCACCTTGTACCACACTATGACCAAAGGTTAGGTAAATATACTTTTGTTAAAGTAAGGCTCTCTCAGGTAAGGAGCATTGGGTATGTCACTGTGTGTAAGACAGTGAACCAACATTATCACAAGTGGAAATGGCTGTGTGGATCTCTTTGGTAAGGTCATTACTAGATTATTAAGGTTGGTAATAGACAATTCACATTGAATAAAAAACAATGCACATTGCCAACCATTTGAATTCAAGGAGAAAACTGAGTATTGGCATGTTTCTGACTGTTCTAAGCAATTTGCGCAGGTTAAGTGCTAGAAATCAAGTTTAGAAGAGTGTTAGCTATTAAAGGCTATGACATTGTTTGGAAACGCTGCCCATCATTGTATTACTGAATCCATCAATGAAAGTCATAATGCTGAAAACAACACTGTGATGTGCCTTTATTCCTTATGCAGCTTGTCAGTGCATGCAGGAGGACATAAATCCATCCGAGACAGCACAAAGATTTAATGATACATGGAGCCTCTTTCTGAAAAAGTTTGAGAGTAATTTCAATCTGTCCCAAAAGCACAGGGCATGGTGCAAATTGTGCTGGAATATGATATTGTATTGCAATTTGATCATCATGATAAGCCTGCTTGTTTCAATTTGACTTTCTCCCACTAAGGGAGACTTTAAATTCATTTCACTAATATTGTTTAAATACTGTTATTTCTTCATTTGCATACATAAACATGAGTTTATTTGCTGTCAAATTACCAATTGTACAAATGCAAATACATATCACCATTGTGCCATTAATCAGCTTGTCAATTCAAAGGAAGTAAAATAGTGTACTGTTAATATATTGTAGTTTTCACTTGTCCCTTTAAGGTTTTGTTAGAAATATTTTTCTGATAAGTTTTAGTGCCTTAAAATTTACTCTAATGTCTATTGAGGAAACTAGAGATGAGGTTTCTGTGAATGATTACTACAGTAATAGCTGTTTTCATAAGAAATAGGTCAATATAGTTAAGTTTGTAGTATCCTAATGTGCTAGTCTGTACTATTACCAACATTTAACATGGTATTCACGCACAACCAACCAACTCAGTTAGCTATAGATCTGCAGAACAAAACTGCAAAGCAATTTTACATGGTCATGTACTGTACGTTCAACTTGCACCTTCAACTTGTTAATAATGAATCAAAGCAATGCATTGCAACTGATGGTCAGTGTACTCTTAATTTCAATCCTTTTTGACATTGTGATTATCTGCTGACCATATAGTAAGACCATAAGGCATCGGAGTAGAATTAGGCCATTGGGTCTGCTCCATTATTCAATCATGGCTGATTTATTTTCCACTCAACCCCATTCTCTCCATAACCTCTGATGCCCTTACTAAGCAAAAACCTATCAATTTCTGCTTTAAATATACCCAATTATTTGGCCTCCTGTGGCAATGAATTCCACAGATTCAACTCCCTCTGGCTAAAGAAATCCTCCTCATCTCTGTTCCAAAGGTTTGTCCTTCTATTCTGAGGATGTGCTCTCTGGCCCTAGACGCTCCCACTATTGTAAGCATTGTCCCCACGTCCACTCTGTCCAGGCCTTACAATATTCTATAATTGTTTTTGGCACAGGGCTATCAAGCAGTCCTCTTCATCTCACCCTATACCTTTCTATTTTAGTTTGTATTTATCCAGTTATGCCTTAGTACATCCATGCTATTTGCCCCAACTACTGTGTGTTGTTGAAGATCCCTATTCTCAATATTCCTCGAGTAAATAACATGGCATTAAATGGGCTGTACAAAACTACCTACAATTCGGGAATAAATTGCTAGGTTCTTTCCAAAATGTCTCTTGAAGATAGTTGGTAAACCATAATATTTTGTTCCCAGGAAGATATTTCCTTCTGTGTCATCCTTACTTGCAAATCCGGCTTTTATTGCCTAGTTGTTCAGCAGGTGGAAGGTCATCTTCATTGAACTGCTGGCTCATGTTCTTTTGAAGTATAAGTTGAAGCACTAGGGAGAGGGTGTTTCTCTGCGAATGCCCATGTGTACCTTATGCTGGACTGAGTATTAATAGCAGTGGCCTAAAGTTAAAAAAACACCCTTATTCCTTGCACGTATTCCATATTCTTTGTAAATATAAAATGGGCTAAGGGCAGAATGCCCCAGAGTGTGGTCAGGTGATTTGCATTTGTTACATTAGTGGTGGTGATGACATGTTGGAAGTGGCTCATTAGAAGTGGTGGCATTCTCCCCTTCCCCCCTTTAAGTCTGTTCTGGCATGTATGTAGGTTAACGACATCTTTTGGTGCTGCATCCTTTTGTGTACTAGATTCGTAAAAACTTTTCTCATAAAATGATTGACTAAGTTAACATCTCTCTGCTTTCCGCAGGAAAACATTTCACACTTCCATTACCTTTCACATGCTAGCTTTTCTCTTGAGTACACTGGCTCAGATTTTCAGGGTTGTACCCCCTTGTCCAAGGCATCCTTCCAGTCAGACCGGTAGTTTTCAGATTTGCCTGAGCTAATACTTAACTCTTTAGAATAATGACAGCTGTCTAATTTCTGCATGCTGGTGCCATTCAGCTAGTAAAGGGCATTGGTTGAAACCTGGGGGTCCTGTGCTCAACAGGATACCTTTTCTCCTGCTGGTATTATAATTCACATCTTCTCAGAGTTGGTACTAATTGCTACCTTTTCCTGGTTACCATGGCCCTCTTCCAGGACATGAATGTCTGTGCTGAATAAAGTACTAAATGAAAGAGACTTGAATGCAGTTTTGCGTTATTTGTTTCGAGCCATTTGCATCCTTCCAGAACATGTTTCCAATTCAATAGCATTAAAATACCCATCAAGTATAAGAGCTATGTTCAAATCTACAAACGTATGAATTAGGACCAAGCATAAACTACCTGGATACTCAGACTTGCACTGTCATTCAATAATACAAGGCTGATCAAAATGGAAACTGAAATCATCAATTCTATCTGCCTGTAATCATCTGTAACTCCCCCACCCCTTGCTTATTGATAATCTATTCACATCTGATGAAAAATATTCAAAGTCTCTGCTTCCATTCTTTGAGGAATGGAGTTGCAAAGATTTATGATCTCTGGGAAAAATTTCAACTCTTCTCTGTCTTAAATGAACTGCTCATTTCTCCCCCTCTAGCCCTGATTGTAGATTTGCGCACAGAAAGAAATAACCTTTTCTGATCGACCGTATTCAGACTCTGAAGGGTCTTGCGTTTCATTCAAACAAACTTTGGAGTATATAATTTCTTTTCCCTCTCAATCTTGCACTCGTGTTGTGATATATACGTATTTTGTTACTTATTTTGCACACATGAAAGTTATGCATAATATCTATTAATATCAGTTATGGTGACTAATGTCTGATCTCGTCACACAATGTACTGCGCTGCTACTGTCAAAAGCTAAGTTTCATGACATTTATACACCATATGTGTGTCCATGACAACCATAAACTTGAACTTGAAGCTTGAATGAAAATGGTTTCATGACAGAGCAGCAGTTGGCGGAATGCTATTGCAACACCAATGGTGACTCATCAGGTTTCAGCTCCTGCTGCTGTCTTTAAAGAGTTTCTGCATTCTCCCCATCATCATGTGGTCCTTTCCGGTGCTCCGCTTTTCTGACTCATTCCAAAGATGTATACTTAGGGTCAGTGAGTTGTGGGCATGCTGTGTTAGTGCTGTAAGTGTGAGGCCCATCAAAATCCTCTCTGCAACACACATCAAAGTTGCTGGTGCACGCAGCAGGCCAGGCAGCATCTCTACAAAGAGGTACAGTCGACGTTTCAGGTGGAGACCCTTCATCAGGATTAACTGAATGAAGAGCTAGTAAGAGATTTGAAAGTGGGAGGGGGAGGGGGAGATCCAAAATGATAGGAGAAGACAGGAGGGGAAGGGATGGAGCCAAGAGCTGGACAGGTGATTGGCAAAAGGGATACGAGAGGATCATGGGACAGGAGGCCCAGGGAGAAGGAAAAGGGGGAGGGGGGGAAAACCCAGAGGATGGGCAAGGGGTATAGTGAGAGGGACAGAGGGAGAAAAAGGAGACAGAGAAAAAGAATGTGTGTATATATATATATAAATAAATAACAGATGGGGGTACGAGGGGGAGGTGAGGCATTAACGGAAGTTAGAGAAGTCAATGTTCATGCCATCAGGTTGGAGGCTACCCAGACGGAATATAAGGTGTTGTTCCTCCAACCTGAGTGTGGCTTCATCTTTACAGTAGAAGAGGCTGTGGATAGACATGTCAGAATGGAAATGGGATGTGGAATTAAAATGTGTGGCCACTGGGAGAGCTTGCTTTCTCTGGTGGACAGAGCGTAGATGTTCAGCAAAGCGGTCTCCCAGTCTGTGTCGGGTCTCGCCAATATATAGAAGGCCACATTGGGAGCACTGGACGCAGTATATCACCCCAGCCGACTCACAGGTAAAGTGTTGCCTCACCTGGAAGGACTCTCTGGGGCCCTGAATGGTGCTGAGGGATGAAGTGTAAGGGCATGTGTAGCACTTGTTCCGCTTAAAAGGATAAGTGCCAGGAGGGAGATCAGTGGGGAGGGCTGGGGGGGATGAATCGACAAGGACAAGGGAGTCGCGTCAGGAGCGATCCCTGCGGAAAGCAGAGAGCAGGGGGAGGGAAAGATGTGCTTAGTGGTGGGATCCCGTTGGAGGTGAAGTAAGTTACGGAGAATAATATGTTGGACCCAGAGGCTGGTGGGGTGGTAGGTGAAGACCAGGGGAACCCTATTCCTAGTGGGGTGGCGGGAGGATGGAGTGAGAGCAGATGTGCGTGAAATGGAGGAGATGCGTTTGAGAGCAGAGTTGATGGTGGAGGAAGGGAAGCCCCTTTCTTTAATAAAGGAGGACATCTCCCTCGTCCTGGAATGAAAAGCCTCATCCTGAGAGCAGATGCGGCGGAGATGGAGGAATTGTGAGAAGGGGGTGGCATTTTTGCAAGAGACAGGCTGGGAAGAGGAATAGTCCAGATAGCTGCGAGAGTCTCCGTAACTTCCGCCACCTCCAACGGGATCCCACCGCTAAGCGCATCTTTCCCTCCCCCCCCCCCCCGCTTTCCGCAGGGATCGCTCCCTATGCAACTCCCTTGTCCATTCGTCCCCCCCCATCCTTCCCCATCAATCTCCCTCCTGGCACTTATCCTTGTAAGAGGAACAAGTGCTACACATGCCCTTACACCTCGTCCTTCAGCACCATTCAGAGCCCCAGACAGTCCTTCCAGGTGAGGCGACACTTCACCTGTGAGTCGGCTGGGGTGATATACTGCATCCGGTGCCCCCGATGTGGCCTTCTATATACTGGCGAGACCCGACGCAGACTGGGAGATCGTTTTGCTGAAAACCTATTCTCTGTCTGCCGGAGAAAGCAGGATCTCCCAGTGGCCATACATTTTAATTCCACATCCCATTCCCATTCTGATATGTCTATCCACGGCCTCCTCTACTGTAAAGATGAAGCCGCACTCAGGTTGGAGGAACAACACCTTATATTCCGTCTGGGTAGCCTCCAACCTGATGGCATGAACATCGACTTCTCTAACTTCCGCTAATTCCCCACCTCCCCCTCGTACCCCATCTGTTATTTATTTATATAGACACATTCTTTCTCTCTCTCTCCTTTTTCTCCCTCTGTCCCTCTGACTATACCCCTTGCCCACCTTCTGGGTTTTTCCCCTCCTCCCCCTTTTCCTTCTCCCTGGGCCTCCTGTCCCATGATCCTCTCATATCCCTTTTGCCAATCACCTGTCCAGCTCTTGGCTCCATCCCTCCCCCTCCTGTCTTCTCCTATCATTTTGGATCTCCCCCTCCCCCTCCCACTTTCAAATCTCGTACTAGCTCTTCCTTCAGTTAGTCCTGACGAAGAGTCTCGGCCCAAAATGTCGACTGTACCTCCTCCTAGAGATGCTGCCTGGCCTGCTGCGTTCACCAGCAACTTTGATGTGTGTTGCTTGAATTTCCAGCATCTGCAGAATTCCTTGTGTTTGCATTTTACAATCCTCTCTGATCAGATTTGACACAAATCATATATTTCACTGTATCTTTTGATGTTTCAATGTACATGTGACAAATAAAGCTAATTTTTAATCTTTAATCCTTAAGTGTTAATGCATATTCCAGTATGCCAAAAGCAACATACTACTAACTCTGAGAATGAAGGGAGAATGCAATCCTTGGTTCTATCCTGGTTTGTTGGCATCCGTCTGTCTCGACAGACAATGGGTAATGATGACTATCATGGCAAGCCAGGGCGAAAGGTATGGAGATCCTGAGATGCCCAGTCATCAAGATCCCCCTCCCAGCCTCACCAGTGTAGTCCAATGAAGCAATATGTTTGGTACCAACTTGGCTGCAGGAGCTGCTGGAAGGATGTTAAAAGACATCCAGTCACCTTAGAGGCTCCACTCCAGATTTGCTGTCTGGGTTTACTCCAGTAGCCTTTGTCTGTCTCAAGACTGCCCACATGGCAGTGAGGCTATTTACCCATAGCTGGGGATCTGGTTCACGAGCACCAGGGCATGTCCACACACTGGTGGGCCTGTGCGCTATGTGTGCAGGGGCCAGACCTCCTCCCCATCCTCTGTAGTTCTATCTACAGTATATGTTAAGAGTGGTCATTTACAAAAAAAGAGTATGTTTTTAACCTCTCCTGCTGCATTGTACATAGTGCAGAGATGCAACCTGAAGCTGTTGTAAACTGAAGGAATGGAGAAGAGTGTCAGACCTGTGGCTCCTGGGTTTAAGTGAGTGACTGCATTTTGCAGTCTATTGCATTATAATCATGCACAAGTTAAATATGCGAAGCAGTTATTTTGTAATTTACAGTATATCTTAAAGTTGGAGATTGTTCAAGACATGACCAGTGGAAATGCTTGAGGAAATAATTGTGGATTTAACAGAGGAATAGAAGAAAAGTAATGCTTATATATGAATAAATAATATATATTACAAGCAGGAAGAGGCTACTTCGCATCTCAAGCATGCTCTAAACTTCAATGTAATCATGAATGATCTGATTGTAATACTGACTGGGCAAAAAATGTCTACTTACAGTAAAGAATCTGCCTCTCAGCCTTAAAATTACAACAAGGCACCTGCTTCCATTCACTTTTAAAGTAAAAGGTTCTGAAGATTTACTAAAATCAAAGGTTAGAAGATTTCACCTTGTTTGTCTTTATACATGTGATCTTTCTTTCAAAGCAGTGTTTCCTGGTCCCAGATTCTCCCACAAGAGGGAACGCCTATCCAGACATGACATGCAGTCTTTCATGTTTCAGTTGAGCCCCTTTTCACTCTTCTAATTTCCAGTGATACAAATCTAACTTGTCCAATGTTTCCTCAAGACAACTGGCTCATTCCTGATACTGTCTGCACCAATTTCCAGTTGGTGAGATGTTGAATGTAGCCTTGGGTTTTTCATTGGTATGGTATGAGGCACTGTGAACAACTTGAACTGATGAAGTAATCTTCCCCTTCCACGAGTTTCTCAAGTTTCTCGCTGCTGCAGCTGTACAGCTATCTTAGACAGTGTCACCTTCAATTGACTAGCAATCTATTAGTATCACATTATAACATGCCCACAGACTGTTTTGTGTTGATATCAACAATCACTGCCTTTTACCAGTCTTTTTATTTTATTCTGGTGGGCTTTCGCCAGACTGAAAGAACCCTTTGAAACAGTTATACCACCTTCAAAACCCAATTTAGCTTTTTCCTACAAGCAACTCCTTAGCTCTAAAGAGAGTTTCCATAGCTTTAATCATGATGACTCTTTTTTTGCTCAGTTCATTAATTCTAACAAGCTCTGTTACTGCAGAGTAAGAAAGACGTCACCCAAGAAAATCATTTATATATTTCAAGGAGGCTCAGAGAGATGTAGTGGCATTCAAGGGCATGCAACACATAAATGGTTACTACTTGGAGGGTGAAGAAGGGGAAGGATCTCCCTTCATTTTCCCCTCCACTTCATTATAACCCCACACCTGCCATGACAACATACCTATTTGTGACTCTGATACTGATTCCTCCAGTAGCAACTGCATTTACATTTCTTCTCAAATGTCCTGACCAGTAGCGTTTACACCTCCAGAGCATATGAACTGGACTTGTGTTCTACATGCTTTCTTCCAATACTTTGGAAAGGTTATTTAGTGGGCCCCACCATAGCACGGATAGTTTTATTGGTCATGGTGCTTTGGGCTTCATTAAAAAAATGGTGGGATCTCAAATGAAATTACTTCTGGCCTGCTGCACAGTACACTTGGGTTTCCCATCTGAAGTGAGGCACTGCAAGCAATTTAAACTCCCTCCAGAATTTCTTGGCTATTATTGAGGGATCCAATTTGGAAAATGGGCTCAGGATCAAGAGTTAACTTGCACTTGTTGATAATTCACTTGCACATGACACTCTGGGCAGTTATAGTGCAGTTTCAGTTTCTCTCCATAACCATTCATATTCTTCTTGGTTCCATATTAATTCACACTTCTCCAACAGTAGCTTTGATTTCCACATCACTTTGTGGATAAACAGCCCACCTGCTTCAGAAGGACATAATCAAAAAGGATGCCAACTTAAAGAAGCATTTCTAAGAAGATGTATCTATTTGTTGATTTGAAGATGTTAATTTTAGGAAGAACCTTAAAGAAGGAGGGGAAGATAGAGGTCTGGTGATTCAGAATGAAAGCATAACCTGTATTTTACATTATGTCTCTTCATAATCTTGGAATGTCACAAAATGATGAACTCCTAGTAACAGTTGATATGTCTCATTCCCAAAGCTTGGTCTCTTAATTATACTTTAAGACTCAGATCTGTAGCTTACGCCATGCTTATTTTCAGCTTTCACTCCATGTGTTGCCAAGAGATCAATGCAGAATATAGTGCACTAGTAGTAATGTGTGGCAAGAAATATAAATGGTATATATGCACTCACCAAAATATATTTATTTATTGCAATTATATTGCCTTTTTGAAGTGTTTGTGATTGCAATATTAAAATAATTCCAGATGTTTGGGCACAACAAGTTGCCATCAATAGCAGGATGTTCTTATTTAGATATCCTGTGTTTAGTCATGTTGATAAATATTATCCAAAGCACCAAAGAGACAACAAGAGATCATTCCAGAGGACAGGAAGACAGTTAATATTGTATTAATGTACATAAAGATGGAAAAAAAACTTGAAAGGTAAGACCATTCAACCTAACATTAGCATTAGAGAAGTTTATGAAATAATAATACAAGGCTACCTGAAGGCAGGAAATATATTTTTGATTAACCTAAAAACTTTCTTTAAGAGATAACAGAAAGAACATTGGGGAGAAATTGGATAGGTCGCAAGTGCTAATCATATGCTTTCAAGATGGGTAAGTTTCTGATCAGGACATTGGAGGTGGAATGGGTCTGCAATTACTCCTGAATGACATTAGTGTCAGTGTCACAAATGGGTTTGGGATGATTAGTGTCAATAAAAAGGATGGTGTAGCAGCTTTAATTTTTTTTCTCACAATTATTGCTCAGACCTAATTGCCCTATTGCGTACTTATAAATTTTAACGCACCCCCCCCCCAATGATAAGGTTCCACACAGTTACCTTGTCAACAATTGGATCATATTGCTGTGTACTGCACAAAACTGACTTAATTGCTGTGTTGTGTGTTCATTGTAAACATCCAATAAGTTTTAACTGCATTGGCTCTTAGGTAACTTCCTGGCCAAGGGCAAACACTTGGTTCAAAGTTACAGCTTGAGCACTAATTTGGTAAAGGCCAAAGATATATTTTAAAGCTATACTGGGAGTTGTGAAGATGGAACAAAAACTTAGGTGACCAAGGTTAAATCTTGAACTGAATTGTCGGTGCAGCCTATGTTTAGCACAAAATAGCATTTTGATGAAGGATTAATGTTTGTAGTAGGAATAGTTGTCAAGAAGATCATTAAGGGGCTGATTGCTACTTGAATTGATGTCTGGCCCGTACTAAAGGGCATGATTAATCACATTTGACCTTATGCCCACACTGAACAACAGTTGTCTGATTGAGAGTAATGCGTAATTCCATGTGATTTTCTAGAAGTAATTGAAAAATTGTTTTGTTCACTTACTGCTGGAGTTAAAAGAGGGCTTGTGACATTGGGAGACTTCCTGAGACACTTTGTCAAGACTGCAACAATTTATCAACTATTATTCCTGAATTTCTCTGAAGACATCGCACATATTTAGGTTAATGCTACAATGGAAGCAAGGAAAGCTGCCTTCTCCTGGTGTCAGAGCACAAGGTGAAAGTGACAACCATCAATTTATGGCTCAGTCTCCGGAAAGGAGTCAGAATTTAGGACACTTCTTTGTTTTCATTGGATAATAATTGATAATGTATGCATTTTTGGCTGTGAAATGCTGAAAGGCATAATGCTGATAAAAATGAGCCTATTTAATGTGCTGTGAGTGGAAAAGTAGGTGAAGGACAAGTTTGAAATGAATATATTTGAAAACATTACTATTCTTCAGAAAAAAAAAACACCTGTAAAAATGGAGCGTAAGCCAAATAAAACCAATTACCAGGACAGCAAATAATTCTTTAGACTTGGATAAGTCTAGGACTGAATATCGTAAGTGGCCATTCAGTGAAACAGGATACTGGCTAAATTGCTGAAATCAGTGTTAAGTTTTGCTTCAAAGTTGCTGGTGAACGCAGCAGGCCAGGCAGCATCTCTAGGAAGAGGTGCAGTCGACGTTTCAGGCCAAGACCCTTTGTCAGGACTAACTGAAGGAAGAGTGAGTAAGGGATTTGAAAGTTGGAGGGGGAGGGGGAGATCCAAAATGATAGGAGAAGATAGGAGGGGGAGGGATGGAGCCAAGAGCTGGACAGGTGATTGGCAAAAGGGGATACGAGAGGATCATGGGACAGGAGGTCCGGGAAGAAAGACAAGGCGGGGGGGACCCAGAGGATGGGCAAGAGGTATATTCAGAGGGACAGAGGGAGAAAAAGGAGAGTGAGAGAAAGAATGAGTGCATAAAAATAAGTAACAGATGGGGTACGAGGGGGAGGTGGGGCCTAGCGGAAGTTAGAGAAGTCGATGTTCATGCCATCAGGTTGGAGGCTACCCAGACGGAATATAAGGTGTTGTTCCTCCAACCTGAGTGTGGCTTCATCTTTACAGTAGAGGAGGCCGTGGATAGATTCTTTCTCTCACTCTCTTTTTTCTCCCTCTGTCCCTCTGAATATACCTCTTGCCCATCCTTTGGTTCCCCCTCCTGTCTTCTCCTATCATTTTGGATCTCCCCCTCCCCCTCCAACTTTCAAATCCCTTACTCACTCTTCCTTCAGTTAGTCCTGACGAAGGGTCTCGGCCTGAAACGTCGACTGCACCTCTTCCTAGAGATGCTGCCTGGCCTGCTGCGTTCACCAACAACTTTGATGTGTGTTGCTTGAATTTCCAGCATCTGCAGAATTCCTGTCGTTTAAGTTTTGCTTGATTGTTTTTGAAAGCTGGGGAGATTAAATGAATTGCTCACAAATACAAGCCATTCTGTACATAACTGTAGCAAGAATGTGACAAATATCCTTAAGCTTTTTTCCTTTTCTGGAAGATAAAGTGGGATCTTGAATGCAAGGAATAATTTGCAAATGCAGCTGCCATATTGAAAGTGTCAAAGGCATCACTGTTCAAAAAGCGAGAGTAAAATCTGCAGAAACTGCAGCCCAGTTAGTGGGAATCCATGGGTAAATGATAGGTTTAATTAAGAGAATGTGGAAAAATCCAACACAATCAGACAGAATCAACATAGTTTTGTTTGAACATTTTTCAGAGTTCCTTAAAAAACTATGTGAATAAAAGGGAACCAGCGGATGCACTATATCTGTGGAAATAAGGCATTTGATTAGATTCTGCTTTGAAGTTTATTTTCTGCTATGACTTTGATGTGGAGACACAAGAGACTCCCGAATCTGTAACGTGGAGCAAAAAAAAAACCGATAGGGGAACTCAGCAGATCAGTCTGAATCTGTAGAGGGAAATGGAGATTCAACATTTCAGGTCGAAGTCTTGGTCTGGAAAAATGTACAGGGGAGATAGATAGCATAGAAAAGTAAGAACAAAACCTGAACATTGGAGGGTTAGTCCCGGCAGAAGAAGCATGCAAGTGATGGACAAGTGGAGTTGGTGGAGGAGAGGAAAAAATTGTGTGATCGGGGCTGAAGGTGGGGTGCGTTTGAGGAACTGAGAGAAAGTAGGCTACCGGAAGTTGCTTGAGAATCCAACGTAGACACCCCAAGCAGAATATGAAGTGCTATTCATCTAGTCTGTATTTTGCCCCATCTTGGTAGTGGAGGTTGCCAAAGAAAGAAAGATCATTATTGGAATGGAGAGGGGAACTGAAATAGCTAGCAATTAGGAGTTCCAGATGGCCATGGCAAATGGAGTGCAGTTGCTTGGTAAAGTGATCACTTGTCGTGTGAAATGTTAGGGAAGTTACGTAAAAGTAATATAGGATGTTGAGAGCCAGTATTTTCCTTCTTACTTGGGGAAGAATGATGTACCAGAAACAGCTGACAGGGAGTTTACAGGACTGACAGCTGGAATAGAGAAGTTGTCTCATTTGGAAAGGTTGGACAGACTGGGTATGTAGCCATTTACATTTAGAAGAGTGAGAGGTTATTTTAAGGAAATATATAAGATCGTAGCACGAGGAAATCTGCAGATGCTGGAATTTCAAGCAACACACATTAAAATTGCTGGTCAATGCAGCTGGCCAGGCAGCATCTATAGGAACAGGTACAGTCGATGTTTCGGGTCTTCCTTTGGCTCTATACATAGATCCCCTCTTTTGACTTGGAGTGGACTTTTTCTTTCCCTAGCTAGCCTCCTACTCCTAATATACATACAGTGGTGCTAGGAAGTACGTGAACCCTGTAGAATTTTCTCGACTGTACCTGTTCCTATAGATGCTGCCTGGCCTGCTGCGTTCACCAGCAATTCTTAAGTGTGTTGTATAAGATCGTAGGTTGGCTTGATGGTGTGGGTGTGAACATAGAATGGTATAGATTGATATAGGCCCTCTTCAGCTGACTGTGCCTGCATTGATCAAGATAATAATTTATGGTCCATATTTCTCTATTGCCATCCTGCTCACGCATTTCTTAAAGTGCCTCTTATATGTTACTACCATATTTGCTATTACTGCCTCCCATGGCAGTGCATTCCAAGGTACCTAACATTCTGAGTAAAAAAAAAGACTTGCTTCTTTTCCCCTTCTCACCTCAAGACTCTATCTACCCTACTTATGCGTCATAATTTTGTATACTTCTATCAGCTTGCTCTTCAGCCTCCAGTGTTCCAGAGGGAAAAAATACAATCCAACCACATATAACCAATACACTCCAATCCAAGCAACATCCTGTAGAACTTCTTCTTCAACCCCTCCAAAACGTTCACATAATTCCCATAGTGTGGTAACCAGAATGTTACACCATACTCAGTAAGGACCTCATCCACTTCCTTTGGCTCTATACATAGATCCCCTCTTTTGACTTGGAGTGGACTTTTTCTTTCCCTAGCTAGCCTCCTACTCCTAATATACATACAGTGGTGCTAGGAAGTATGTGAACCCTGTAGAATTTCCTCTGTTTTTGCATTAGTATGACCCAAAATGGGATCAGATCTTCATGTAAGTCCTAAAACTATTTAAGGAGAACTCAATTAAATTAATTGCACAAAAACATTATATTTGTTCACTTACTAATTGAGAAAAATGATCCAATATTACACGCATTTGTTGGAAAAAGTATGTGAACCTTTGTTTTCAGTAACTGGTGTGACCCCCTTGTACAGCAATAACTTCAATCAAACGTTTCTGATAATTGTTGATCAGTCCTGCACATTGGCTTAGAAGATTTTTAGGCCATTCCTCCTTACAAAATTCTGGGATGTTCATGGGCTTCCTTGCATGAACTGCTTTTTCAGGTCCTTCCACAGCATTTCTATAGGATTAAGGTCAGGAGTTTGACTCGGCCATTCCAAAACACAAACTTTCTTCTTTTTAAGCCATTCTGTTGTTGATTTATTCTTGTCTTACAGATCATTGTCTTGTTGCATTATCCAACTTCTACTAAGCTTCAGGTGACAGACCACTACCTTGACATTCTCCTGTGAAATGTTCTGAAACAATTTTGAACTCATTGTTCCCTCGACGATTGCAAACTGTCCAGGCCCTGAGGCAGCAAAGTAGCCTCAAACCATGATGCTCCTTCCACTATGCTTCACAGTTGGGATGAGGTTTTAGTATTGGTGTGCAGTGCCCTTTTCCCTCCAATCATAGCAGTGTGCATTTCTGCCAAAAAGTTCAACTTCTGTTTCAACTGACCACAGAACATGGTCCCAGAAGTGTTGTAGAACTTCCAGGTGGTCTTTTGCAGCAACATTTTTTAACTTTTTTTTGGAGAACAATGGTTTCCTCCATGGTGTCCTTCCATGAACACCATTCTTGTTCAGTGTTTTTTGTATAGTAGACACAGGAACAGAGACTTTAGCAAGTTCTAGAGATTTCTGCAGGTCTTTTGCTGTTACTTTTGTGTTCTTTTTCACATCTTTCAGCATTGCAAGTTGTCCTTTTGGTGTGGTCTTTGCACGATACCCACTCCTAGGGAGAGTAGCAACATTACTGAGTTTTCTGCAGTACTGAGTAACCAAGTGAATTCAATACCTCACCTCTCATGAACATCATCTCTTTCCAACACTGAATAATCCCCTTAATTAGTACTGGTAACCTCAGTTTGCCTCTTCCTTCTCTGTTTTTAGAACACAATTTATTAGTTTCTGGTCCCATTCTTTGAGCTGTAGGTTAACTGCATCATAATCCCATGTGGTTATTTATACTTGCTGCTGCTAATCTTAGTCACCACCTTCTGTGTGTTCACTTGGAGCTGGCTTCACGACATACTGCCAACTTCAAATAATTTAATTGACGAATGAACTCCCAGCACCCGACCAACAAACGCCAGCCAAACCCTGCAGCTTGTGAATATTATAAATTTTTCCTTTCTCTTACAAGAAGAGTGAGGGATAAATAATGTTTTATTGCAGACAAAGGTTTGGGGGGAACAATGGGAGAATGCAACTTCACAGAGAAAGAAGAGGAATGCCCCCATGAATTAGGAAGGCAACAGTTAGTAAATTTTTAAAAGCAGCCTTTCCAACTCAGTGAGACAGAAAACAAATTATTTTTGTCTCTGCAGAAACAAAATGAACCCCTTTTTAATGCAAAACACAAATAGCTGGAAATGCTCCCATATGCCAAGCATACTTAAATGAACAATGAATGGTCCTTCATAAAATGAAAAATTATATAATGTAGCCAACAAAATTCTCAATTTATAAGATGATTTTAAATATTCAACTCCATTTGTTCTTTGGTACCTGGTGACATTTTAGTTGCTGCCAGGATAATGGACTCATAGTGCTTGAATGAATCTTTTATGCTTCATGGTGGAGGAAATGCTTCTAGTTATGACAAGTAAATCTGAACACGCTGATCCTGACGATTGCTCAGATAATAATTAACAAACCCCCTATGTAGCCTATTGTAATGAACTGTGTGCAGTCACTCCGCCACAGTGTGTCAATGTCTACCTGCCTTTATGTGGATCTGGTTGACTGGTATGTGGCAAAAAATGCTTAGCATTTCACAAAACCCAAAGGTACAGTATCTTCATACTTATAATGAGATGCTAAACTTTTATTTTCAGTCAACAAAAGAAATCAATGTGTCATATAAAGGGAGAAATGTATGCTCCATGTTTATTATATTATCATTATTGTTCTTAGCTTTATGATGTACAGTGGCAAATTGTACAATAATGTTGCAATATAATGGCATTTACATATTTCCTGTAATAATTATTATTTTTAAAACATATTTTAATGTAGACTTGGATCATAGTAACCTCTAAACCCAGCATCATTAAGTCTTTTCTAAACAACTGAAAACCAGGTTTACAAAATTCAGATGAACACTACAATATCTGTGCAACATAGTCAATTTTAAAGATTGTCCTAACCTTATATTTTTTATGCTGGGCAGTATGTTCAACATGTGATACAGTTCTTGTCAGTATATACATTAGTTTTTACTTCCAAACAATTCTCTGGTATATTTTCCTTAAACCATTTAGGTTAGCATTAAATCACTGGGTTTACAACTTCCACCATGTGGACAAAATGGTTAACTTCTTAGCTAATTCCATTCTCCACTTTACAGTCTTTTCTCTCACTTCCAAGGGACCTATCTTTCATTATTCTTGTCTTTTTACACAGCATAGAAACTCTTACATCCTCACTTTTTCACTGAGGATTATGGAATGCTTATGGAATATTTATTAACACAAGAGATTCTCAGATGCTGGAAATCCAGAGCAACACACACAAAATGCTGGAGAAACTCAGCAGGTCAGGCAGCGTCTATGGACAGGAATAAAGAGTTGACGTTTTGGAGTGAGACCCTTCATCAGGACTGGAAAGGAAGTGGAAAGAAGCCAGAATGAGACAGTGGTAGGATCACAAGGAGTACAGACTGGAAGGTGATGGGTAAGGCCAGATGAGGCGTAAGGTAGGTAGCTGGTCAAAGGGGGAATGAACTGAGAAGCTGGGAGGTGATAGATGGAAAAGGTAACGGGGTGACGAAGAAGGAATCTGATAAGAGAGCAGAGTGGACCATGGGAGAAAGGGCAGGAGGTGAGGCACCAGAAGGAGAAACAAGTCAGATGAAGAGAAGAGAAAGGCGTAAGAAGGGAACCAGAACAGGGAATAGAAAAAGAGAAAAGGGGAAGGAGGGAGAAATTACTAGAAGTTGGAGATGTTAATCTTCATGCTGTCAGGTTGGAGGCTACTCAAATGGAATACGAGGTGCTGCTCCTCCAACCTGGGAGAAGCCTCATTGTGATAGTAGCAGAGGCCATGGACCAATATGTTGGAATGTGAGTGGGGAGTTGAGTTTAAAAGGTTGGCCACTAGGACATTCTTCCTGTTGTGGATGGAGTGAAGCTGCAAGACAAAGCAATCCACAAATCTACGTCAGGTCTCACCAGTGGAAAGGAGGCCATATTGGGAACAGTAGAACAGACTAGCAAGTGAAATGTGGTTTTACTTGAGGGGATTGCTTTGGGCCCCGAATGGTGGTGAGGGAGGAGGTGAGTAGACAGGTGTAGCACTTGTCTCATTTGTAAGGATAAATGCCAGGAGGGAGTGCAGTGGGGAGTGACAACTGGACCAGGGAATGACGGAAGGAGAGAATTCTAGGGGAATCACGCAGAAAGCATAGAGTATGGGAAGGTAGAGATGTGCTTGGTGGTAGGAATGGTAGGAATCAAGTTGGGGTGGTAGGTAAGGACAAGAGGAACCTATTAAGGCAGCAGGAAGCTGGGGTGAGGGCAAAAAAAATTTGTCATCATTTATGCACATCCTGATTTATTTTTGTCAATTCACACCTCACATCCATATAATTGGTTTGATTAAATGTGATGGTCAGGAAGAGTCAAACTGCAACTTCAGTACCAGGGTCAGAAAGGACACATGTTTCTGGGAAGCTAGGATATGCAGTAAAGGAAAAGAGTTGCTGACTCCAGTGGAATCTGCCTTTCTGGAACATAACCATGTCACAACCAACACGTAAGACACATATTAGATCTCCTGGAAAAACCACAGATCCAGAGACTGGCTCCTGTAGATGATAACATCGTTTGAGCAAATGACTGCAGGGCTGTCTGTCACTACCCATGCAGTGACTCATGGTGATGACTGTCAGATTGATCAACAGCTCCAGCATCCTGGTCCCAGAGTGACAACAACAGAACAGTTTAAGGTTTGAAGAACACCTCAGAAAAGGTTCTTCGCAGACACCACGTTATAGATGAACTGATTGTCGCAACCAATAGGAAGCACGGTGTTCATATCATCTAGACTGACCTGAAGACCCCATTATTAGCACTAATTCAGGGGAATTTTGACAGCTTGACCAGAAAATCCCAGGACTAGTTTGATGAGAATGGCAAAGTGATGTAGTAGCTAATTGTCTGAAAACATGTTATTCTTAGATCAGAAGGTCTATCATGGTTCAAGAGAGCAACACAACACACCCACAGAAGTGAAAGTCTTGAGAAGGAGCCTTTCAGTTGCATGTAGAGAGTGGAAGAGATTAGATCTGTTTTCTCTCTCTCTCCAGTAGGTCATGATTAAGATAAAGAAAAATATGTAGGGTAAGATTGGGTAGTCTGCAGGAAACTTTCCCCCTTTTCAAAGGTGAATGCAGTTCGAGGATATATGTAGATTTAGGGCAAGAGTAGAGAGGTTTAGAGAGGATCTAACAAGGACCTTTCTCATCCAGATAATTCTATGTATCTAAAATGCACTGCCAGAGAGAGTGGTGAAAGCAGCCAATAGCAACATTAAAGAGGTTTCTAGATGAGCACTTAAATCACCTGGGCATAGAAGATTATGGGCCAAATGCTGGAAAATGGAATAATACAGATAGGTGCCCACTAGCTGTGTGAGCCTGTTTCCATGGTGCTTGACTCTATGAATCCTATGAACTAAAGAACAAACAATGGGTGGTAATAGCACAGGGAACCCAGCAACTTGCTGATAATGATGATGTGCAGATTCTTTATTGTGATTAAAACTATCTTTTGCCCAAACGCTAAATGAGCCACCAGCTGAGAATCAATGATGGAGATGTAATCATTGCCAGCTGGAAGGAATACTGTAACTGAGAATCCCTTCTTAACATTAGCATCCTTCACTCCACCTCACAGCAAGCTATCCATTTGAACCTTGACTGACAAGAAGTCAATTAACAAAAAGTCATCTCGAGCAGATAATATCCTTAAAATAAAGTGGAGAAGAACTCATGTCCAATACCCTAAAAATGACTTTTCCAGGGCATCTCAGTGACATCTTGACTGTTTTTAAGAAAGGAGACAAATAAGCAGATGCATCAGGTTGAGTGTGGAACAATATGAGCTAATGTAGGAAAAAATGAGAAGAGGCAGTATAGGATAAAAGATGCTGATTCAGAAAGGATGTGAAAGTGCAGAGACCTGGAGATATGGTTACAGAGGTACATAAAAACTGCAGGGTATTTTGAGGAAGTAGTTAATAAGGAATACCTAATTCTGGGTGCTGTCAATAGAGACATAGAATATAAAACACAGAAGGTCATGTTGAAGTTTTTTAAAACTTTGGTCCAGTTTTGGCTGGAATACTGAGTTCACTTCTGCTAGCTACTTTGTAGGAAGGATGGAAAGGCAGAGCAAGGCTTCAAAAAAGATAAAAAGGAATGAAGGACTATGGTACCAAGAATATACCAGTGAGGCTAGAATAGTTTTTTTTCTTCTGTAAAAAGAAGACAGGTGAGTGATCTGATAGGAGTTTATAAGAAGATGATCGTTTGGACGGAGTGAATGTGGTAGGCTCTTTCTTTTGGCAGTGGATTGAGAGCTATAAACCACAGGAATAAGACCACGAGGAGGAAAGTTAAAAGTGACATGAGGAAAAAGATCGACTTTACATGATATGTTTGGGATCTGGAAACATTGCCTGCAGATGGAGTCTGACTCCACTGTGGCCTTCAAGAGAGAGTTTGATAAATTATTGTTGAAGAAAAAAAATGTAAGATCGCAGAGAAGGTGCTGATGGGGTGAACCTGGGTGAAGAGCTGGCATGGATATGATGGCGATGGACAGAGTGGCTGCCTGCTTTGCTGCACCATTCTAGGGTACTATCAATTCCAATTGCAGTAACTAAAGAGGCATTTTACTGCTGTTCCCACGGTGACATTTATCACCAATGTTGTGCATGTTCCTAGTAGCTTAATAACTGTTTCCTGTATCACAGTGTGAGTTCCGTCCACTTGGAGGTACAATATACATTATCTACATCATCACCTAACTACTTCAAGAAAAATTCTGGGAGCAACATCAATTTCTATTGACCATACAAAAGACTTTGGCAAGTTTAAGGAAACACAACAGCTTCTGGAAAGATATTTGTGCAACATACACACAATGCTGGAGGAACTGTGGGAAACGAACAGTTGATGTTTCAGGCTGAAGCCATTCATTAGGACTTACAGTATTTCCCTCCAAAGATGCTACTTGACCTGCTGGGTTCCTTCAGCATTTTGTGTGTGTTGGCAAGTTTTAGATTTTAATTTCTTATTTGAGTTGACATTGCTTAACTTGATACAAAATTCTGCCTCGTATAATATTATCATCCACCCTTGTCTCATTACAGAAAATAAAATCTAAACCTATTTGTTCCAAGGTTGACGTCATGATAAATTACTCCAGAGAACTATTCTAATAAATTTTATGAACTTGTCCTGCAAGTTAATTTGGTAATTTGATTAACATGGTCTATTTGAAGATTAGCGTTCTCCATGATTATTTATGACCTATGTTGTAAGATCCTCTTAGTTCTTGATAGCTATCTGCTCACACAGTATAGCTGCTGATAGGCCTACAAGCTATCCTCAAGTGTGCTTTTTGTTGTCTCTTGCTACACCTTATCAAGAGTCAAGATTGTTTAACGTAATTTCCTGTACGCAATAAATATAAATACATAAGATAGTTTGTATATATAGATTGATTGAGTGCCCATAAAGTAATGCTAGAGTGTACATAAGGTGACTGACAGGAGCTAATAAAATATCAGTGGAGGTAGTGGGTGGAGGTGTTGATCAGCCTTACTGCTTGGGGAAGTAATTGATTTTGAGTCTGATGGTCCTGGTGTGGATGCGATGTAGCCTCCTCTTTGATGGGAGTGGGATAAAGGGTCCATGAGCAGGGTGGTGGAGTCCTTCACGATGTTACTGGCCCTTTTCCAGCTCCTTCCTGTATATATGTCCATGATGGCGGATAGGCTGGTTCTGATGCATTGGGCAGTTCTGATTACCTGTTGTAGAGCCTTTGTGTCCACTGCAGTGCAGTTTCTGTATCAAACAGTGATGCAGGTTGTCAGGATGCTCTTGAATGTGCATCTGTAGAATGACCTTACTCTTCCTACTTTGAGATGACATCCCTTTACTGACCTTTCATCATCATTGACTAAAGTATCTAACACTCCTCAATTCTACCCATGGCCTGGATTCTGGCAGTCCTTGATGATCTGTGCAGCTTTCTTGTGGTAGCCTTCTTTGTAGATGTGCTCAATGGTGAGGAGTGCTTTTCCTGTGATAACTTGGGCTGTATCCATCACTTGTTGTAGGCTTTTCTGTGCCTGGGTATTAGTGTTTCCATACCAGGCCGTGATGCAATCAGGGTATTCTCCGCTGTGCATCTATAGAAGTTTGTCAAAGTTTTAGATGATATGCCAAATCTGCTCAAACTTCTGAGAAAGTAGAATCTCTGTCGCGCTTTCTCTGAAATAGCTTTTATGGACTGGTCCCAGGACAAATCCCCTGAGTGATAACACCCAGGAATTTAAAGTTATTGACCGTACCACCTCCAGTCTCCTGATCCCCTGATCAGATTAGCTCATGAATCCCCAATTTCTTCTTCTTGTATCAATAATCATCTCTTTGGTTTGATGACTTTGAGTAGACGTTGTTGTGGGACCACTCCACAAGATTTTCAATCTCCTTCCCATATGCTGATTTGTCACTACCTTTGATTCAATCAATAGCCGTGGTGTCATCAGCAAGCTTAAATATGGCATTGGAACTGTACTTAGCCTCAGAGTCCTGAGTATAAAGCAAGTGGAGCAGGAGGCTAAGCACACAGCCTTGTGGTGCATCTGTGTTGACGATGATTTTGGAGGAGATGTTGTTGCCAATTCGAATTGACAGGGATCAGCAAGTGAGGAAATTGAGGAACCAGTTACTTAAGGTGATATTGAGGCCTAGGTCTTGGAGCTTATTATTTAGTTTACTTGCAGGAATTTTCAGGAAAATATGGAAATATGATAGAATTTGTGAAAAGCTATACACAAACAAAGACTGGCAAGCAACCAATGTGCAAAAGAAGACAAATTGTGCAAATAAAAAAGAAATAATGCTGAGAAGAAGAATTGTGGAGTGCGCGAAAGCGAGTCTGTAGGTTTCCAAATCGGATCAGAGTTCTGCTGAGTGAAGTTATCCATGCTGGTTCAGCAGCATACTGGTTGTAGGGTAATAACTGTTTCTGTTTCTGCTCCTGTATCTCCTGTCTGATGGTGATTGTGAAAAGAGAGCATGGCCTGGATGGTGGGGGTCCTTGTGCACAGCCTTTTGGTGGTTGTGGAGGAGGTATTGTTTTCAATCTGTACTGACCTGGATCTGCAGTTGAGGAAATCGACGATCCAGTTGCACAGAGAGGTATTGAGTCTCTGGTCTTGGATCTTGGTGATGCGTTTTGAGGGGATGAATGCTGAGTTGTAGTCAATGGAATTTCTTGACTGAGTTGCAGCCACACTAATGCAGGCATCATTCTCTTGGCTTGTGCCTTGCAGATGGTGGACCATTCACAACTTCTCGGATTGTATATTGCAGATGGAGGAAAGACCACAAGGTTCCCCACATCAAATTGGATGTATAGTCAAGCATTAATATGACTGGTCCTGTTGAATTTGTGATCAATGGTGCCCCAGGATCTTGATTGTAGGGAGTTCAACAGTAAAGGAAAGTCGGTTAAACTCTTTCATATTGAATATGTTCATTGCTTGTTAAATATCAGCCCAGTCCTGAATGTTGATTGCTCTTCCTACAAACAGACCTGGCTTGCTTCATTTACTGTGTAAATAAAACGGTGCAATCATCAGTAACTCTTCTTACTTCTAATCTTACAATGACAGGAAGGTCATTGGTGAATTAGCTAAAGGAGCTTATGTCTATTACATCATTGTGAGAATGTTCTTTGGCTGGGCTGATTGACATCTAACAATGCCACTATGCTCTAGCCTTTGATAACCATTGGCATTAGGGCAAAGATCTCCAGCTTTATGATGCTACCTTGATGAAAAGAACAGTCACATTATCTCATCCCTAGAACTCAGTTCTATGATCTGCATTAGAGCAAAACTTTAGAGCTGAATAGCCCTGTTAAAACTCATAGGGTGTCAGTGAGAATGATATTTGCAAGTTCAAAGTAAATTTATTATCAAAGTACATACACTTTGTATGTCTGTGGTCTTCTACTGCTGTAACCCAGCCTCTTGAAGGTTCGACATGTTGTTCATTCAGAGATGCACTTCTGCACACCACTGTTGTAATGCATGGTTATTTAAGTTACTGTCACCTTCCTACAGCTTGAATCAGTCTAGCCATTCTCATCTGATCTGTCTCATTAACAAGGTGTTTTCATCCACAGAACTCTGCTCACTGGATGTTTTTTGTTCTTCATAGCATTCTCTGTACTCTCCAGAGACTGCTGTGTGTGGAAATCCTAGGAGATCATTTGCTTCTGAAATACTCAAACCACCCTGTCTGGCACCAACAATCATTCACCAGTTAAAAGTCACTGTATTCATATGGTCTGAACAACAACTGAACCTCATGACTACATCTTCATCCTTTTATGCATTGAGTTACTGCCATATGATTGGCTGATAATATATTTGTGTCATGCCCTAGTTAAGACCCTTACTGCTCATGCTATAGGGTATTTCATTTCTGTAGAAGCAGTGTGTCCTGCTAATAGAATGTTTTAGTTCCGGCTAAAGATAAAGGGCTATGATGTTAGGAATGTTGTGTTAGCCAATCAGGATGGTGGAACTGGGAGAAGGTTCTTGAGAGATCTGGGCAGAGATAGATTTGTGATGAACACTGGTGGGGTTTGTGGTCTTTTTGGCAGGAGATGCAAAGAGGAGAGGATCAGGAGAGACGGCTGTAAGATTCGATATTAACAACCAATGTGCAAAAGAAGACAAACCATGCAAATAATTAAAAAGGTAATTAAAATAATACTGAGAACACGAGTGCAGAATCCTTGGAGTGAGCCTTTAGGTTGTGGAGTCAGTTCAGTGTTGGGGTGAGTCAAGTTATCCACGTTGGTCAGGAGCCTGATGGTTGCAGAATAAAAACGGTTCATGAATCTGGTGGTGTGGTACCTAAGGTTCTAGTAGTACCTATCCAATGGAAGGACCGGGAAGAGAGCATAGACTAGCTGGTGGCTTGTCCTTGATGATGGATGCTACTTTCTTGTGGCAGCGCTCCTTGTGAATGTGTTCAACATTGGAGAGGGCATTGCACGTGTTGGACTTGGCTGTATCCACCAGTTTTTGTAGATTTTTCTATTCCTGGGCATTGGTGTTTCCATACCAGACCGTGATGCAACCAGCCACGACACTTTCCATTGTGCATTTATAGAAGTTTGTCAAAGATGACACACTGAATTTCAGCAAACCTGTAAGTAAGTAGAGTTGGTGTCATGCCTTCTTTGTGTTGGCACTAGTATTTGTTCCCGTGATATGGTAATACCAAGGATTTTAAAGTTTCTGACCCTCTCCACCTCCGATTCCCACAACCACCCCCACCCCCCGCCCCAAGTGAAGACTGGCTCATGGACACCCAGTTTCTTCCTCCTGTAGTCAATAATTAGCTCTTTGGTTTTGCTGAAATTGAGAGGTTGATGTTGTGGCACCCTTCAACCAGACCTTCAATCTCCCTCCTACATGCTGATTCGTCACCACCTTTGGTTCGGCCTGTGCTGTCAACAATAGTGGTGTTATCAACAAACTTAAATGTGGCATTGGAGTTGTATTTAGCTGCGCAATCATAGATATAAAGCAAGCAGAGCAGGGGACCAAGCACACGGTTTTGTGTGTTGTGTATTTGTGATTAACCACTGCTTGATAGTATTGTCACAAACAAGAGAAAATCTGCAGATGCTGGAAATCCAAGCAACACACACAGAAAATACTGGAGGAACTCAGCAGGCCAGGCGGCATCCATGGAAAAGAGTAAACAATCGATGTTCTGGGCTGAGACCCTTCATCAGGACTGTCAAGGACATATTCCACCATTTTGCTGCTGACTGGGCAATGATTAGCTGAATTGTTATATCCTGCTTTTAGTGAAAAGGATGTACCTGAACAATTTTCCACATCAGGTAGTTTGTAACTTTAGTAACTGTTGCAGCAGCTTGGCTGGAGGTACAGTTGATTCTGGAGTGCATGTCTTCAATACGTCACTGTCCAGTCCCATATTTCAGCCCTGTGGCTTCCCTTCCATTTTCACCCTATGACTTCAGGAATAAGTGAAGATCCGACCTCTCCCAGGGATGAGGATTTTGGAGCTTTTTTTGGTGTTTCTGTTCCCGGGTTTTTCTAGGATGGGGTTGCTAGCCCCATGTTTAAGCCTCCCCGCCCACCCCCTGTTTGCAGCCAGGCTTGGAATCGTCCACAGCAGAGTTCTGTGATTTAGATGTATCCAGTATTGGTTCACTGAATGGCTGTTGAAGCTGTGACGCAGCAGCTACACGAGCTGTACCTCTGAGCACAGTACGGTAGCAGAGAGTTTACATCTTCCCATGAATTATTCCGACATTTTCCCATGCATTTACACAATAGGCGCCATTTATTACACTGGCCAATGAACCTATCAACCTGCATATGTTTGAGATGTGTGAGTCCCACACAGACAGAACATGCCAACTCCATGCAGTCAGCACTGGAGGTCAGGATTGAGTCTGGGCTGCTGATGTTGTAATGCAGCAGCTACGCTAGCTTTACCAGTGTGTTGCGTTCCAATAAAGAGCTTTTCATCTCCTACATGTTCTCTATGATTTGATGATTAATGATTAAGCCCATCACCCCTAATGGGCCATAGGCTGTTGACAGCAGCTCACCAGAGTCCTCCATCCTGGGCCAATGGAAGGCTGATCAGCCCTGTGGCTTCCCTTCCAAGTTCACCCTATGACTTCAGGAATCTTCTAAATGAAGATCCTACCTCTCCCAGGGATGAGGATTTTGGAGCTTTTGTCAGCGTTTCTATTGCTGGGTTTTTCTAGGATGGGGTTGCTAGCCCCATGTTCAAGCCTCCCCCCGTCTGCAGCCAGGCTTGGAATTGTCCACGGCAGAGTTCCGTGATTTAGATGTATCCAGTATTGATTTCCTGAAATGGCTGTCAATTCCTGCCACCTTTAGTTGATTGTTACTGAACATACTATTGAGCATTATGTCTCTTTGTTATAGCTCTCCCACAGAAGGAACTGAAGAAGTGAAATCCATTTATAAAGTTATAAGGCATGGCCGACCAAGGTGCCTATATCAGCTGGTTCCAACCGCCTGTATTTGATCCGTGTTCCCCCAAACATTTCCTATCCATGTACCTAATGTCTTTTAAATGTCGTATTTGTACCTGTCTCTACCACTTCCTCTGGCAACTCATTTCATGTATCAATCATCGTCTGTCTGGATAAACGTGCCCAAACTTCAACCTTGCCTCTTTCACCTTGTATCTATACCTTCCCGGTTTAGACTTCCTACCTTGGGAAAAAGACTGTCATCATCTACTTGATGACTTTAAAAAACTCCATAAGGTTACCCCTCAGCCTCCTTTGCTCCAGGAGATACAGTCCCAGCCTATTCAGTCACTCTTGATAATTCAAGCTCTGCAGTGCCAGAAGTACTCTTCTGCAGCCTGTTTAGCTTAGCCACATCCTTCCTATAACATGACAACCAGAACTTCACATAATACACCAGATCCGTTCTCACCAACATCTTGTACAGCTGTAACGTGACATCCCAATTTCTGTGCCCTAGCCAATGAAGACAAGCACACAAAATGTCTACTGTTTCACCTCTTCTTTCCAAACCCCAATTTTGCGATATACAAATGTTCTTCTATTAATGGAAAAACCAACCTACTGTATAAGCTCTCTCACCTAACTTTTCAAGCAAGTGTTTTCACTTTGTTACCCGTACAGAATAAAAACAATTTCAAAAGGAGGATAGCTCTAAATCCAAGAACTGAACTGATTTTCAGAATCAGAATCACATTTAATATCACTGGCATTTGTTGTGAAATTTGCTGTTATGCGGCAGCAGTATATTGCAATACATAATAATAAAAACTGTGACTAGCAATAATCTAAGTATATATACGTAAATTAAATAAGTGGTGCAAACAAAGTAGTGTGGTAGTGTTCATGGGTTCAATGTCCATTCAGAAATCTGATGGCAGAGGAGAAAAAGCTGTTCCTGAATTATTAAGTTTGTGCCTTCAAGCTCCTGTACCTACTCCCTGATGGTAGCAAAGAGAAGAGGGCATGTCCTAGATGATGGGGGTCCTTAATGATGGATGTCGCCTTTCAGAGGCATCGCTCTTTGAAGGTGTCCTGGATGTTGGGGAGGCTGGTGCCCATGATGGAGCTGAGTTCACAACTTTCTGCAGCTTCTTTTGATCCTGTGCAATAGCCCTCTACCACCTGCTAGACAATGATGTAGTTAGTTAGAATGTTACCAAATCTCCTCAAACTCCGAATGAAATACAGCCACTGTCGTGCCTTCTTTGTAACAGCAACAATATGTTGGGCCCAGGATAAATCCTCAGAGATGTTGATACTCAGGAACTTGAAATTGCTCACTCTTTCTGCATCTGATCCCCCTAAGACGTGTGTTCCCTGTCTTGCCCTTTCTGAAGTCTACAGTCATCTCTTTGTTCTTATTGGTGCAAGATTATTGCTGCGACTCCACTTAACCAGCTGATCTATCTCACTCCTGTAATTGTGTCATCAGCAAATTTATAGATGGCATTTGAACTATGTCTAGTCGTATGGTCATGGGTATAGAGAGAGTAGAACAGTGGGCTAATCACTCATCCTTGAGGTGTGTCAGTGATGATTATCACTGAGGTGAAGGTGTTACTTCCAGTCCCACACAGACAATGAATTCCAGGTGAGGAAGTCGAGGATCCAGTTACAGAGGGAGGTAGAAAGGCCCAGATTTTGGAGCTTTATGATCAGAACTGTGGGAATGATTGTGTTAAACTCTGAACTGTACCCAATAATCAGCATCCTGTTACACAAGTATTGGTATTGTCTGGGTGATCCAAGGCCACGTGAAACGCCAGTGAGGTCACATCCACGTGTAGACCTATTGTGGTGATAGGCAAATTACAGTGGGTCCAGGTCCTTGCTGAGACAGGAATTGTTTCTAACCATAAACAACCTCTCAAAGTATTTCATCATTGTAGATGTGAATGCTACTGGATGATCGTCACTAAGGCAGCTCACCCTGCTCTTTTTGCGCACTGATAAAATTGTTGCCCTTTTGAAGCAGGTGGGAACTTGCAAATGTAGTCATCAGAGATTGAAAATGTCTTTGAACACACCCACCAGTTGGTTGGCACAAGTTTTCATAAGAAATTTTACCTCTAATAAAAACATAAATTTGTATGTGTAGATCTGTAGGAAGCGCATCTGTAGATGTAAACTTCCCACTGTTCAGGATATTTACAGAGACATGTGCGTAAAAAGGGCCCAAAGGATCATTGGGGACCCAAATTACCCCAACCACAAACTGTTCCAGCTTTTAGCATCTGGGAAACGGTACCACAGCATTAAAGCCAGGACCAACAGGCTCTGGGACAGCTTTTTCCACCAGACCATCCGACTGATTAATACACGCTGATACAATTGTATTTCTATGTTACATTGACTGTCCTGTTGTACATACTATTTATTACAAATTACTATAAATTGCACATTGCACATTCAGACGTAAAGATTTACGTAACATAAAGATTTTTACTCCTCATGTGTGTGAAGCAATAAAGTCAATCCAATTCAATTCAAAATTGTCTGAAACAATCAGCAAGTCAGGCAGCATCTATGGAAAGTAAAACTGAGTTAACTTTTTAGGTTGAGAACCTTTTATCAGATCTGAGGAACAGAGAACTATGTTGCGGGCAGGCTGAGAGAGAGAGAGAGAGAGAGAGAGAGAGATGGATGGTTAGGGTGAATGCAATATCTCAGATAGGCTGAAATCAAGTTGACATGAGGATAAATTGCTGATGAAGTCATTTGGTTGATAGTTAATGATGGAATTTATAGAGGGTGAGAACACACAGAAATATAAAATCTGCAAAATGTGGGGCAGTAGGAAATGCCCAATGATGAGAAAAGTATGTTACATTAAAAACAGTACATTAGGTTGGAAGTCCAAGTGAATAGTTTGGTTTAACCGTCTCCACTAGCATAGGCAGACTTGCTGACCATATCCCATAGTTCTGTATTTTGTACTTCCATGTTCCTTTGTGTTTATCTCTAACTGCCCTATCTTCACAGCTTCTGTGTATCCTTTTCTAACTGGCTTTGTTAATCTACAAACCCAATTCTTTAACTCCAATGGATGAGAAGGGGAGATAATAATGGGGCATCTTCTGATAAGCATTTCTTCATTGAAAACAAAATCTGGAAAGTGTCTGCTCCAACATCATGATTGTATTCATACTAGTTTTATGGAGTATTCAAAATTCAGTAACAAAATTTGTAATTGGGATTTGTGTATTATTGTCACATGTACCGACGTACAGTGAAATGCTTGTCTTGCATAGTATTCATTCAGATCAAATTATTACATGTCCATAACAGTGTAGAATACAGCATAAAAGATATACATATAAAGTGCAATGTGTGTCAACAGGTGCAAGATCAAAATAAAAAAGATTGTTAGATCAAGATTCCATCTTATCATATGAGGGAGCCATTTAAATCTTATAACAGCAGGGTAGAAGTTGACCTGAAGCCTAATGTTACATACTTTCAGGCTTTCATTTTTTTTCTACCTGATGGATGAAGGAAGAAGAGAGAATGTCCTGGGTGGGTGGGGTCTTTGATAATCTTGGCTGCTTTACTGAGGCAGTAAGTACAATAAGCAGAGCTGCTGGAGGGGAGTATGGTTTCCATTATGCGCCACAACTATTTGCAGTTTCTTGCAGTCACGTGCAGTTGCCATACCAAGCCAGTACACATCAAGATGGGATGCTTTATGTCATGCCTCAATAAGAATTTGGTAAAGATCAACAGGGGCGTGCCAAATTTCTTTACCTTCCTGAAGAAGTAAATCCTGTAGCAGGATTGGGCAGTGATGTTCACTTAAAGGAAGGTGTTGTTCTTAACCTTCTTAGTCTCCACACTGCTGATGTAGACAGAAGCATATTCACCAGCCACCGCACCCCTCCTGACCAACTGTTTTGTTTTTTGTTTTGTTGGCATTGAGGGAACGTTCTTGTCATGATGCCATTTTGCTAAGCTCTTGATCTCTTTCCTATATTCTGATTCATCATTATTTGGGCTATGGCCCACTACAATGGTATCATTTGCAGACTTGTGTGGATATCATTATGGAACTTCAGTGCATTCTGAATCTAGCCAACACTCATCGCATATTTTGGTGTCTATCCTACTTTGTTGCACCGGGATTCTTAATACTTGTTTTAATGTTTGCCTTTAAGGATACTCTGAAGGTTGTCAATGATGTGCTGTTTTCCAGAAAATATTTTCTCAAGGAAGTATCTTGCCCAAATAGTCCCAGTGCTCTGATTCATCAATAGTGTTTCTTGGGCTCCAATGACCCAAAGACAGCTGGTGGGTGCCTGACTTTACTAGGAGTTCTGCCCTGTAAGAGCATTTGGATTCTTAAAGATATCCCTGCTCTGCTATGTTTTAGACATTGAAGTATATGCTTTTTAATTTTAAATATTCTTTATTTTGTCAGCTCCTTAACAAGAATTTAAAGTGAAATTAATTTTTTTCTGGATCTGCTATCTTTATTGACTGTGTTATGGAAACCCACTTGCATCAGATTCAGCCAGTGATTATGATAATACGATGAATGAAGCATCATTTGCATCACTCAGTCTCAAATTTACGAGTGTTCTCTAGCCAATTGCAAATGTACTGTCAAAAATAATAAGCTTTATGAATGGCCTGATTTAATAACATTTTATCAATGCAAATCTTATCTAATGGTCTAATATTGCAATGCACAACTGGTATTACATTCCAAATTAGTTATGCATTTCTGCTTGCCCAAACGTTTGGTTTACAAGCCACAGTTCAACATTTTTGATGGTGGTAAGCCTATTTATTTACAGGAGTATCTCAACTTTCTTTAACTTTTGGGAGATTTCTTTACTAATAAAGAAAAGAGCATGAAGGCACATTTCTAAATATGCCTTTACGCAGCTGTGATTACACATTCATACCAACTGCTCACTCATAACTGCAGACCTCAGGAAAAAAGCAATGTGTAAACTTAAGTACATGTGTCTGTATTAACAATGACAACTGACAGTTCTTTTACATCTAATTAGATTACTCCTGTGCTTCCATGTGCACAATGTACAAATGTGTGTCACAATGGTAATTTGCTCTGCAAATGCATATATTAGCATAGATGAATGCTTCTTTTATGATAATGAAGTGCAGTTTAAATTAAATTTTAAAGGAAGGTAATGTGTAGACTAAATCTCTACTTTAACCACACACCAGTTCATTCCAGCTTATTTGTGAGCGAGCCGGTTAGGTTGTGTGGGGTGTTGGGAGAGCATTTTGCTGCACTGGTTTAGGTTAATAACATGGGTGGAAATGTGCCGCCTTTTAACTCCTTTCAGCTGGACTTGATCTAGAGTAAAGCCATTCAGTCAGAGATGTTAAATTTATACAAAACAAACTACCTTTGTTGACGTAGTGTATCATAATGCAAGAGCAAGGACACCCTCTAGTGCCGTTTATCAGGATTGGATGTTCCACACAACAGTTTTCCAGTCAATTGAGCATTTCTCCATGCTTTCAGTGACAAAAAGCAAGAAGGAAACAAAAATTAGAATGAAACTTCTAATCATTCTTCAGCGAAAAGGTGATCCTTATTTGTTGATCTTTTTGGTGTAACTTGGGTCAAAAAGACACGGGAAGACTAAAACAAATAGTTTTTTTTCTGGAATTTCTGCAACTCTTCAAGTGGTCGAGTGTGGCAATTCATTTCTTAGAAGAAGAAAATCAATATATGTTGCTTTGCTTCATGCCCTCTTGATCAGATTGACTGTCGGCTTGCTGAAGTGTACTTCCCTGAGCATCATATGTCCTATTCTCTCTACACCACACATACACACACACACACACACACACACACACACACACACACACACACACACACATATATACACACACACACACATACACACACACACTATATCTTTCAGGTTTCTCCCTAGTTCAGGCACACTCAGGCCACACTCAGGTGACTGTAGAGATGTTTGGTCAGTGCAATGTCCTACTGACAATTTTAAACACAGGAACCTTCAAGTTCAGTGATAAAATGAGGTGCGAACTAAATGCTAAGAGCCCACTGGGAGTCCAGATCCTGAATGAAAATTTGAAAACTGTCACTCAGTTTTCTTGTCTTTCCAAAGTTGATTGCCTATTGCTTTCAGTGACAGAAGACCACAAGAGATAATCTTGTCTACTTGTCCTCTGCCTTAGGAGATGGAGATTCGGAATATGGGCATGTACTGTCAATGCATTTTGTACTTCTTTCATTTCTGTTGACAAACAGCTAAACTACCTGCTTTCAGGTAGGGAAACCACCTATGAGGAAATGATGTACAAGCATTGAATTGTACAGCAAGTCTGCTAAGGGCTGCATCAATAGAGTGGTTCTTGCAGTAGCAATTACCATTCACGTGAATCTATAGAATTCATTACTATGAACGGTTATGGAGGCCAAGTAATTTAGTATATTTAGAGTGGAGCTTGATAGTCAGGGCATCAAAAGTTAAGGCGAGAAGGCAGGGGGATAGGGTTGTGAGGGATAATAAATCATCAAAGATGAAATGTCAGAGCAGACTCGATGGACCAAATGGCCTAATTCTGTTCCTATGTCTTATGGTCTTCTGGGCCTTTTATTAATTCAGTCAACTTTTATTTTCAGAAATGCACTTCAATTCAGCTGCCTGCCTACCGATTGCTAAAAGCCTGTAGTGACAGCAGATAATCCTGTGAAACAGTTAGCACTAAAACACGGGAAGATTATATGTCAAGATCCTGCTCTGAATGCACAATGAGGCCCGACCTTTGGAAGTTCAGTTGGGAGCTTTGTGCATGACTCACAGACGTAACACCTACATAGATCATTGTTCCATCTCTTCAATCATGTTGAAAGTTCTACTCCTATGATGGTGACTGGAAATACTTAGTGAAAATATCTTCCCTGCATTTACAATTGCACAAGAAATGGAGATAAGTAACAATACTTCTGTGCTTGTTTGCTTTTTTCTCACTGTAGCCAATAGGATTCCTTCACTTTTATCTTGCGAATGCCCATTCTTGCAGCTAAATTCTAAGGTACTTACTGCTTTAATCTTTACTGTTCAATTGCACGTCCAGGATTCTAATTTTACAGAATTCAGAAATGTGATAGTCAGTTGAGAAAGCATCAAGCGTTGATTAACTTTATCTTGCTTCAGAGATCTGCTTGCTATGCAAAAGTAGAGCAATTAAAGTAACTGTTTCATTCAGAATTTTCGTATGCAATTATGTAAAAGTCAACCATTTTTTTAAATCCCTTTGTACTCTTCTGATTCTTTGTAGATCCATGAAGAACTATCTGTTATTGTATTGCAAAATTATCATGCAATTTATGGGTCAGGAATATAAGAACATAAAACACTGAGGTGAGGCCATTCATCCTTAGTACCTAGTCCACCAGTTGATGTTATTATGGCTGATCTTTCATTTCTTCTATTTACCTACACTAATTCCATAACCCTTGATGTTTGTAAGATCAAAAATTTATAACCCTTTTGGGTAACCCGGGTAGTAATTTCTGGATCCGGGTAGCAACTCCTGGATTGCTTCCTGTGTCACGTGCCAGTGTCATGTGCCAGTGAGGGTAGAAACAGGATGATTTGGCAGAATAATTTGTGGCTGAGAAGCTGGTGCAGGTGGCAGGGCTTCAGGTTCTTGGATCATTGGGCTCTCTTCAGGGGGAGGTAAGACTAGTTCAAAAGTGACAGGTTGCAACTGATCCAGGGGGAACCAACATTCTTGCAGGCAGGTTTGTTAGAGTTGTTGGGGAGGGTTTAAACTAATTTGGCAGGGAGCTGGGAACCAGAGTTAAGGGATTCAGGATAGGAAGGATGGTAAAAACCACACACACAAAAGTTGCTGGTGAACACAGCAGGCCAGGCAGCATCTCTAGGAAGAGGTACAGTCAATGTTTCGGTCCGAGACTCTTCGTCAGGACTATTTGAAAGAAGAGCTAGTAAGAGATTTGAAAGTGGAAGGGGGAGGGGGAGATCCAAAATGATAGGAGAAGACAGGAGGGGGAGGGATGGAGCCAAGAGCTAGACAGTTGATTGGCCAAAGGGATATGAGAGGATCATGGGACAGGAGGCCTAGGGAGAAAGAAAAGGGGGAGGTGGGGAAGCCCAGAAGATGGGCAAGGGGTATAGTGAGAGGGACAGAGGGAGAAAATGGAGAGAGAGAAAAAGAATGTGTGTATATAAATAAATAACGGTTGAGGTACGAGGGGGAGGTGGGGCATTAGCGGAAGTTTGAGAAGTCACTGTTCATGCCATCAGGTTGTCCCTCCAACCTGAGTGTGGCTTCATCTTTACAGTAGAGCAGGCCGTGGATAGCCATATCAGAATGGGAATGGGACGTGGAATTAAAATGTGTGGCCACTGGGAGATCCTGCTTTCTCTGGCGGACAGAGCGTAGATGTTCAGCAAAACGATCTCCCAGTCTGTGTCGGGTCTCGCCAATATATAGAAGGCCACATCGGGAGCACCGGACGCAGTATATCACCCCAGCCGACTCACAGGTGAAGTGTCGCCTCACCTGGAAAGACTGTCTGAGGCTGTGCATGGGAGTGAGGGAGGAAATGTAAGGGCATGTGTAGCACTTGTTCTGCTTACAAGGATAAGTGCCAGGAGGGAGATCAGTGGGGAGGGATGGGGGGGGGGGAAATGAATGGACAAGGAAGTTGTGTAGGGAGCGATCCCTGCGGAAAGCAGAGAGGGGGGTGGAGGGACAGATGTGCTTAGTGGTGGGATCCCATTGGAGGTGGCGGAAGTTACGGAGAATTATATGTTGGACCCGGAGGCTGGTGGGGTGGTAGGTGAGGACAAGTGGTTGAATTAAGAAACTGCAAGGGTAAAAGGACCCTGATGGTAGATATATACAGGCCTCCCCACAGTAGCTGGGATGTAAACCACAGGTTACAACAGGAAATAGGAAAGTTGTGTCAAAAGGGCAATGTTATGATAGTCATGGGAGATTTCAACATGCAGGTTGATTGGGAAAATCAGATTGGTAATGGATCTCAAAAGTGTGAGTTTGTTGAAGGCCTACAAGATTGCTTTTTAGAGCAGTTTGTCATTGAGCCTACTAGGGGAGCAGTTATACTGGATTGGGTGTTATGTAATGAACCGGAGGTTATTAGGGAGCTTAAGTTAAAAGAACCCTTAGGAGGTAGTGATCACAATATGATTGAGTTCAACTTGAAATTTGATAGGGACAAAGTAAAGTCTGATGTAACAATATTTCAGCGGAGTGAAGGAAATTACAGTGGTATGAGAGAGGAGTTGGACAAAGTAAATGGAAGGAGATGCTGGCAGGGATGACAACAGAGCAGCAATGGTGTGAGTTTGGGGAAATTGAGGAAGATGCAGAAATGAAGAAATACTCAAATGGCAAAATAGTACAATCAGGCTGACAAGGCAAGTCAAAGCTAATGTAAAAGCAAAAGAGAGAGCATACAACAAAGCAAAAATTAGTGGGAAGACAAAAGATTGGGAAGCTTTAAAACTAAACAGAGAGCAACTAAAAGAGTCATTTGGAGGGTAAAGATGAAATATGAAAGCAAGCTAGCAAACAATATCAAAGTGGATAGTGAAAGATTTATCAAGTATGTAAAAACATAAAATGAGAGATGAGACCGTATATAGGACCGCTAGAAAATGAGGCCGGAGAAATGATATCTGGGGACAAGGAGATGGCAGATGAACTAAATGAATATTTTGCATCAGTCTTCACTGTGGAAGACACTTAGCAGTGCCAGATGTTGAAGGGTGTGAGGAAAGACAAGTGAGTGCAGTTACTATTATAAGGGAGAAGGTGCTGAAAGACTACGTAAAGACTACATCTAAGACTACATAAATCACTCAGACCAGTTGAAACACACCCTAGGGTTCTGAAAGCAATAGTGGTAGTGATTCTGGAGGTATTAGCAATGATCTTTCAAAAATCATTGGCCTCTGGCATGGTGCCAGAGGACTTGAAAATGGCAAATGTCACTCCGCTCTTCAAAAAAAGAGGAAGGCAGCAGAAAGGAAATTATAGACCAGTTAGCCTGATCTCAGTGGTTGGGAAGATGTTTTGGAGTCAATTAACAAGGATGAGGTGATGGAGTGCTCGCTGACACAGGACAAGATAGAACAAAGTCAGCATGGTTTCCTTAAGGGAAACTTTTGCCTGATAAACCTTTTGGAATTCTTTGAGGAGATTACATGTAGAATAGACAAAGGGGATGCAGTGGATGTTGTACATGTGGACTTCCAGAAGGCCTTTGACGAGGTGCCATACATGAGGTTGTTTACCAAGTTAAGAGCCCATGGTATTACAGGAAAGTTACTAGCATGATTAGAGCATTGGCTGATTGGTAGGAGACAGTAAGTGGGAATAAAAGGATTTTGTTTGATTGGCTGCCAGTGACATGTGATGTTCTGCAGGGGTGGTGGTGTTGGGAACACTTCTTTTTATGCTGTACATTAATGAAATAGATGATGGAATAGGTGGATTTGTTGCCACATTTGCAAATGATATGAAGATTGGTGGAGGGACAGGTACTATTGAGGAAACGGGTAGGCTACAGAAGGATTTAGATTAGGAGAATGGGCAAAAGAGTGGCAAATGAAATACAATGTTGGAAAATGCATGGCCATGCACGTTGGCGCTAGAAATAAATGTGCTGACTATTTTCTAAGTGGGGAGAAAACGCCAAGATGCAAAGGGACTTGGGAGTCCTTGTGTAGAATACCCTAAAGATTAACTTGCAGATAGAGTCTGTGGTGAGGAAGACAAATGCCATGTTAGCATTCATTTTAAGAGGTCCAGAATACAAGAGCAAGGATGTGATGCTGAGGCTTTATAAGGCACTGGTGCGGCCTCACCTTGAGTATTGTGAACAATTTTGGGTTCCTCATCTAAAAAAGGATGTGCTGGCATTGGAGAGAATTCAGAGGAGTTTCACAAGCATGATTCCAGGACTAAAAGGATTATCATATGAGGAATGTTTGATAGCTTTAGGTCTGTACTTGCTTGAGCTTAGAAGGATGGGGGAAGGGGTGGAATCTCATTGAAACTTTATGAATGTTGAAAGCCCTAAACAGAGTAGATGTGGAAAGGATGTTTCCCATGTTGTGGGAGTCTTGGACAAGAGGACACAGCCTCAGGATAGAGGGGCATCTATTTAAAACAGAGATGCAGAGAAATTTCTTTAGCCAGAGGGTGGTGAGTTTGTAGAATTTATTACCACAGCAGCTGTGGAGGCCAGATCCTTGGGTGTATTTAAGGCAGAGATTGATAGGTTCTTGATTGAGTGTGGCATCAAAGGTTACGGGCAGAAGGCCAGGAGTGGGGCTGAGGAGGAGGTAGGATGATCAGCCATGATTGAATAACAGAGTAGACTTGATGGGCCAAGTGGCCTAATTCTGCTCCTATGTCTTATGGTCTTATAGAATAGAAATTTCTAATTATATTAGTCCTGAATTGCCAAACCCTTACTTTGAAACTGTGACCTCTGGTCCTAAGGCAGCCTCTGATCCTGCCTCTTAACTCCTAAGGCAGGGGAAAGATCGCATCTGTATCACTCCTGTCTAACATGATAAGGTGATTTGATGTTCAACCTCATCCCAGAATGTACATGAAACCAAACCACTGGGTAATCCACTTTTGCTGGTTGGAAAATGGTAATATATTAATTTGGTACATTTTTCATTGCTTGTCTTTTTATGGCATCCTGGTTTATGGGAAGCAAAATGTTCAGTTTGGTAAAATGGCTTATGCTGATGTAGTAATTTTTCAACATGTGTGAGTAAATGTAGCACTTATAAAATTAGCAATTAACTTTTACTTATCCAACTGTGACAAATCATAAGATAATATACTTTCATATTGTTGTAAATATTGCATCCCTTTTCCATGCTCCAATGAATGTCAGTGAATGGAGATGCTTGTGGAGAGAGAGCAGAGCATGTGAACACCACTTGTGACCCAAGTTTACACTTATACTGTGACAATATCAGAACACATGCCAGCTATTGACCTCTTCATCAGCAAGAGCATCCCTCAACTCATTTAAATTTTACTCTTGATTTAACTTAATGGATTCAAATACCTTTAAAGCTTCAGCTGAGGCACTCAACATTCAGAAATTTGGTAATTTTATGTCGAGCATGACACAACCAGATTAGCATTGTTGATACTGATTTGTACAAGAAAAAAGTCTTTGTGTTTTTATTTTCTGGCATTGTTCCACAGATATGCTCTTTCCAGTTTTTCACATTAAGATTGGATCCAGCCATAATAGTTTCAGAACTGGTTAAACCATTTCTCCCTAACTGATTCTTACTTGATGACATGGAGTTGGGCTTTTGAACAGGAAAGACTTCATTTCAAAGATTGGATCTATTCAAGTTCTGCTTATTTTTTGGGACTTTATCCCAGTTCAATTAAATTCCCATTCTTAATCACATCTCTGAAGTATATTGGTTTGCAGTCTTGTTTACACCAGACCAGACAAAGGGTTAGTGAACCAGATGGGTCTGCCATTGTTTTAGTGTTACATTTTATTTCATCTGCTCACTTGAATTATTGTGGCTGTGTTTTACCTGCCTTCTCTTGATCACAGTGCTAGGTGTCTGAATGCAAGTATGGGAATTAATTTGGTATAATATCCTTACCATTTAATTCAAATGAATTACTATTGGCATCAGGTATTGACTTGAACCAGTGGAGGAAATGCTGTGATGACTTGTGCAGGTTGGAGCACTTTGGAGAATATTTAACTTCCTACCTCAAAAACCTTTATAAGCAACAAGGTACATCAGAACCGTTAAAGAAGCTTTTTCTCTTGCTGGATGGGAGCAGCTGCAACACTTGTGAACCTCCACAATCTCCGAGGCAAAACAATCCATTGAAATTGAATCCTATAATTAACTGAAACATCTACTCCTTCCACTTCCCGGGTAGTCTGGACCATCTACAGAATGCACTGCAGCATGTTGAGAAAGCTTCTATGATGATTTATTTTAAAATCACAGTTTCCAATATTTGGAAAGTCAAGACTACCAAATGCCTAGGAGGCCATCACATCCAAGCTGCACACATCCAGACTGGATATATTTCCCTGTTTTTTTCCATTGTCACAGGATCAAAATGCTGCAGCCTGCTACCCAACGTCTTTCTGATAGCAGCTCCATCCCCCAGTATGCTGGAGTTCTTGACCTTGGCTGTGTCCATCACAAGCAAAGTCCTTCCCACCATTGACTATATTTATATGGATTACTGCCACAAGAAAGCAGCATCCATCATCAAGGATACCATCCGGGCCATGTCCTCTTCTGGCTTATACTATCGGGCAGAGGTACAGAATAGGTCCCCATGCTACCACATTCAGGGACTGTTATTACCCTAAATCCATCAGGATCCTGAATGCCGTGGATAACGTCAATCACCATTATAACACATCCAATCACCATTACTCTGAACTGCTCTTACGACCTAAGACTCACTTTTAAGGACTCCTTACAACTCATGTTCTGTCTATTCTTTTACTTTTACTTGCACAGTTTCTCTTCTTTTGAACATTGGGTGTTTGTCAGTGGTTGTTTATGTATAACTTTTCAAAAATTCTGTTGTAATTTTTTTTCTGTAAATGCCTACACGAAAACTTAAGGGGGAATTGCTTCACTTAGAGGTTAAAACAAGTTGCCAGCAGAAGTGGTGGATGTGGGTTCAATGTCAACATTTAAGAGTGATTTGGATAGCTACAGAGATGGAAGAGGTATTGGAGGCTATGACCCAGGTGCAGGTCAATGAGACTAGGCAGATTAATAATTTGGCACACATTAGATTGGCTGAAGAGCCTATTTCTGTGTTGTAGTGTTCTATGACTCTGTAAAATGAATCTCAGGGTAGTATATGGAAACATATACATACTTCAATAGTAAATTTACTTTGCACTTTGACAGTCTCCTAGAGCGTGGAGGTGGCATTAAATGACAACCTTCAGCAATACCATCAATCTCAGATTAATGATAGAACAATGTTGATCTTCTTATTAGGCATGATATAACACTGGAGGTTTTTTTAATGTTAGTATTTCATGATTGCTGCTTAGTCAGTAATTTGTAGACATATGTGCAGTATATGAAATCCTAGGAGGCACATTTACCCAGAGAAAATGAATCAAAAACTTGAGGGAACACACATCAAAGTTGCTGGTGAACGCAGCAGGCCAGGCAGCATCTGTAGGAAGAGGTGCAGTCGACGTTTCAGGCCGAGACCCTTCGTCAGGACTAACTGAAGGAAGAGGGAACTTGAGGGAATAGGTTTGAAATGAGAGGGAGATAATTTTAAAGGGATCTGAGGGGAAATTTCTTCACCTAGGGTGGTGTGTATGTGCAATAAGTGACAGGATGAAATGGTTGAGGCAGATATAATAACAATATTTAAAATACATTTGGAGAGGCAGATGGATGGAAAGTTTAGAAGGATATAGGCCAAAGACAGCAAATAGGATTAGCTCAGATGGACATCTTGGTGGCATGGACCAGTTAGACATGGGCCTGTTTCTGAGCTATATGAGCCTACCTCTTTAAGAAACAGTGGAAAATCAGACTGATGGAATTCCAGTAGAGGTCAATTTACCTGGTATTCTGTAGGTATGGGTTATTTGAATGGATTTTGCATAATATGGCTGTTGTAATAAATAAGATTAAACATCTTGGCCTTAGCAGTGTTGCTGAATAACATGACTGGCAACATTTAAACTGCAGATTTCATCATGTTCAGCAATGTCTCTTTATCCAGGATAATTAATCTAAATCTCATTGAGTGGTTTCAAGCAAAATCAATATATGGTCTGCTTAATGTAAGATCATAAACTATAGCACATTGTTACCATGCAAGGTTAGACATCAAACTCTCAAACATCCTGGTAAATTAGCTGATTCTGTCACCACTATTAATATTTCAGAGGTATAGTACAGTACCAGTCTTTGTACCCTTTAATACCACATATAACAACATCGTATCTGGAACATTTCACCATGATTCAAACTAATAGATACAAGGGAGAATGTGGATTTCTGCAGCATTTTTCAAATGTTTGGACCATCCAGTAAAACAATTCAGCCAATGAAGTCTTTCTAAAGTATAATCTCTATATTGGAAATACATTCACCAACTGTGCCCACAAACAGAAACATGAAAAAAACTGATTTATTTCAGTGATGCTGATTAACTGTAAGTGCTGGCCAGGATACCTGCTCTGCTCTTTAGACCAGACTATGGGATATTTTATGTTTACCTAAACAAGCAACTAGGGCTCTAATATGAAAAGGGTTTCTTAAAATGTTTGTGGATAATAGGGTGGTGATTTTTCACATTGAAGACTGGCCAGCTGTGATAATATGCACATTGGGTAGGATTGTTCGTAATTTCTTGAGCAGTTCTAAGATAAAAAGGTAGTTTTAGAACGATGGATGAAATGATTGATTACTGGAGATAATAAACAGGAAATGTCATAAAATTGTAGGAGTTTGCAGTATTCTGCACAAAGTTACCAAACATAGAAACTTTATAATGGATGTGAAAGTAAGAGCAGCAATATCAGTGCATGGAAAATTAACAATAACAGTACTCTATCTTCAAAGAATGCCTTTTTTTTATTGCCCATCAAAGTGAGCTGCATTTCATGCAGAAGCTGTTAAATTATTCTGCATCATTGAGTTAAATTCTTACTCATTCCATGATTGATTGCTAAAGGGGGATAACTAATGGGCTGAGGCACCCATTTTATCTGCCACCAGACAGAAAAGGAGAATTTGGCAAATGTGTTTTTGACCTGATTTGTAGAAGTTCTAATTTAGCAGTATTCTTTATTTTGACATTGATCTTAATATATGGTAAAAATAGATACTACATCATGAAGTATGCTTTTAATACATGTTTGTAGATTACTGTCCTTTGTTTCTAAGGAGGTAAATTGGTTTATTATTGTCACATGTATCGAGGTATTGTGAAAAACTTGCCTCGCATACTGTTCATACAGATCAATTTATTTCAAATGCATTGAGGTAGTACAGTACAACGCTATAACAGGATGCAGAATGAAGTGTGACAGTCATGGAGAAAGTGCAGTGCACTTAGACAATAAGATGCATAGTCAAGACAAGGTAGATTGAGAGGTCAGGAGTCCATTTTATCATACTAGCGAACCTTTCAATAATTTTTTAAACAGAGGAATAGAAACTGTCCTTTGGCCTGGTGTATATGCTTTAAGGGTTTTTTTATTTTCTGCCTAATGGGAGGAGTCAGAAGAGAAAGTCTAGAGTGGGTGGAGACTTTGATTGTGCTGGCTGCTTTACTGAGGCAATGGGAAGTGTAGACAGAGCCCACGGAGGGGAGGCTGGTTTCTGTGATGTGCTGAGCTGTGTCCACAACTCTCTACTGATTCTTGAGGTCATGGGCAGAGCAGTTGCCATACCAAGCTGTGATACATCCAGACAGCAAGCTTTCTGTGGGTGCATTGCTAAGAAAAATGGTGATGGTTGTCCTTAGGTACGTGAGGAAGTGGAGTTGCTGGTGTGCTTTCCTAGATGTGGTGTCTACATGGTTGGGGTTGGACTCGGAAAGGATATTGGTGATGTTCACTCCTCAGAACCTGAAGCTCTCAATCTTTGCAATCTCAGGACCATTGATGTAGATCGATAGAAACATGTGCATCAACCCCCCTTTTATAAGTCAATGACGAGCCCCCTCGTTTTCCTGACTTTGAGGGAAAGTTTGTTGTCATGACACCATGCCACTAGGCTCTCTATCTCCTTTCTATATGCTGACTCATCATTATTTGAGGTACAGCCACTATGGTGGTACCATCTGCAAATGTGTTGGAGCAGTTAGGGGAGAATCTGGCCGTGCAGCCAGGTATGTGTAGAGGGTATAGAGTAGGAGAATGAGGACACAGCCTTGTGGGGCACCAGTGCTGAGAATAATCGTGGGAGAGGTTTGCTGCTTATCCTTGCTAATTGTCATTTGTTGGTCAGGAAGTCAAGGATCCAGTTGCAAAGGGAGGTGCTGAGTTCCAATTTGGAGGAGTTTGGAAATGAGTTTGCTTGGAATTATAGTATTGGAGATGGAGCTGTATCAGTAAGCAGTGATCTAACATAGGTGTCTTTACGGCACTCATGCACCAGAGATGAGCGAGGGGCCACCGAGATGGTGTCTGCCACAGACCTGTTTCTGTGGTAGGTGAATTGCAGAGGGTCAATGTTGTCTAGGAGCTAATGTGTGCCAGAACCAGCCTTTTGAAGCACTTCATGATGGTAGATGTCAGAGTCACTGGATGGTAGACATTAAGGCATGTTCCCCTTTTTCTTAGATGCTGGGATAATAGTGATCTTCTTGAAGCAGGTGGGGACCATGGACTGAAGCAGGGAGAGGGTAAAATGTCTGAAAATATCCCCACCAGCTGATATGCACAGGACTTAAGGATGTGGCCACGGACATAATCTGGGCTGGATGCTATGTGTAATTCTGCTTCCCACATTACAGGAAGGATAGTGTCAGTGAGAAGGAGATTCACCAGGGTGTTTTCTATATTGGATTACATAGTAGGGGCTGAGATTCAATAGGCTGGGCCTATCTATGAAAGGTACAAAATAATAGGTTTTAAGTTGAAAGGAAGAAGATTTAAAAAATCATCGGATTTCCACAGAGAGGAGGGTGCTACCAGAGGAGGTAATGGAAGCAAATAAAGTTGAAGAGATATTTGGAGTGTTTCTTGAACAAGCAAAGCAAGATTAGTTGATGTAAAGCCAAATAAGATTAGTGTAAAGGAATGAAACAGTCAGCATAGACATGGTAGGCTGAAGGCCAACTTGGTGTTGTAAGCTACGAACCTCCATGAACCTATCTAAAATTCAATATGCACCTGCCTTTTAACCACTTGCTGTGATTACCTGTTAACATTTTGTGTTTCATGCACAAGAACATCGAGATCCTTCAGTACTCCACTCGCAGTATTTTTTTCTATTTAGATATTCTGTCTTTTGATTCTTCCTACTTGAAGTGCATAACCTTTCACTCCCCCACATGAAACTTCATTTACCCAGAACAGAAAAAGATATTTTCAAAAATTTGGCTACATTCCACCTTCAAGTTAAAAAAATATGCCCAGGTAGATTCTCCCTCAAGGCTAAATTCTCTTCTGATGATTTAGCTATGATCTGGGGAAAGACCTTTTGTGTCAGGACACTGGATGAACACTTCTCTGTTGCTGTTGAATGAACAGTCTGCTGAAATGAAATTGGAAATGAGCCAATTCACTTGGGAGAACTTGGTAGCCAGTGATTAATATTTGAATTGGAGAAAGATTAGACATTTTAATGAAAACAACTGGAAGTTTTTTGATTAATATGGATAGAGGAAAGGATAGTCATTTACTATTTTAGACCAATCAGCTTAAACCAATACGTAAGGCATATGAACCCAAAGGAACCTAGGTTTTACATGTCAACAAGTATTGCATAATATTAAATGTTATGGCCTTAAAATTTCCAGAACCTCCTATCCTTCCCACTCCACCTAAATTTGCAGTGTTTCTTGAGTTAACCTATTTTGGAATAGTAAAATTGGAATAGCTAACCTATTATTAACAGGTAGAGACTGGGGAGAAGAGGCTTGAAAGATATCCCAGAGTGAACGTCATTGAGATGTTTTGCTTCAGAAGAATATTGGGTGCCATGTTGCCCAAAATAAACATGGTTCTAAACATAAACCTCACAGAACAACAACTTCCAACATTCAAATTACCCTTTCCACTATAATTTAGTAGGGGTATATTTTTCATGCCTTGAACCCATCAAGCTAGCAGATGAGGAACCCACACATAATGCTGCGGGAACTCAGCAAGTCAGGCAGCACCTGTGGAGGCGAATAAACAGTCATTGTTTATGGCTGAGACCCTTCATAATGACTGGAAAGGAAGGGGGCTGAATCCAGAATAAAGTGGGTGGAGGGGAAGGAAAACAAGCAGGCAGGTGACAGATGAGACCAGGTGGGTGAGTGGTAGCGAAGACCAAGTAGGGGAGGGGGATGGGGTAAGAAGCTGGAAAGGGATGGGTGGGTGAGATAAAGGGCTGAAGAAGCCAGAATCTAATAGGAGAGGACAGTGGACCAAGAAAGGAAAGGAGGGGAACCAGAAGAAAGTGATGTGTGGGTGAAGAGAAGGGAATTGGTGAAAGGGTAACTAGAATGGGGAATAGAAAAGGAGAGAATGAAGGTGGGGGGAGACATTAACAGAAGTTAGAGAAATTGATGTTCATACCATCAGGTTGGAGGCTACCCAAACGGAACATGAGGTGTTGCTCATCCAACTTGAGTTTGGCTTCATCATGGCAGTAGAGGAGGAAATGGACAGATATACAGATATATCAGAATGGGAATGGGAAGTCAAATATGAAACAGTAGCCACTAGGAGATCCTGCCTTTTGAGACGGGCAGAGCAAAGGTGCACAACAAAGTCATCCCCCAATATGCGCCTGATCTCACAATGAAGAGGAGGGAGCACCAGGTACAATAGATGAGACTGGAAGACCTGCAGGTAAAGAGAATTTAAGATACCAAAAACATTTTCAAGTCCAGTCTCTTCCTTTGACATCAACATTGGCATGGGGTCATAATGCCCTCACCCACTCCTACCACTCTTTCTCCAGGATACAAAACGGCCCAACTGTGTTGGACTTCACATCAAACCATTCACAATGGAAAGCTTTAGGATTGTATGGCAGCCATTTTTGACTGCTGCACAGTAAAATAGAACATGGGGCAGTACGGCACAGGAAAGGTCCTTCAGCCCACAGTGATATGCCTAACTAAACTAATCTTTCGGCCAACACAATGTTCATATTCTTCCATTCTTTGCACTTCAATTGTCTAAGAGCATCTTGAGTGCCTCTATTATATTTGCCTCCACCACTACCCAAGACAATCCACTCAAGGCACCCAGTACTCTCTGTGTAAAAGAAATATGCTTGGCTCATCCCTTTTGATCTGAATTTCTGTCACCTTAAATGCGTGCCCTCTATTGTTAGATATTTTGAGCCTGTTGTAAAATATCTGCTGTCTACTCTACGAATGCCTCTTATAGCCTTAACCTTCTGTCAGGTTTCCCCTCAACCTCTGCCGCTTCAGAGAAAACTACCTGAGTTTGTCCAACCACTCCCTATAGCACATGCATTCTAATCAAGGCAGCATCCCCATAAAACTCTCTTGCACCCTTTCCAAATTCTTCACGTCTTTCTATAATGGGGCAATCAGAATCAAATACAGTACTCTAGATGTGGCCTAAACAGAGTTTATGAAACGAGGATCCAGTGTTTTTCTGGTGTATATGACAAACAAAGTCTTCTCAGGCTCCCAGCGAGGTACAGGTATTGATTATAACTGGTGTTTTGATGACAAACTCTGCCATCTTCTTCAGGGATGATGCCTGCGTATGTCTAGACCAGAGGGCCATATAGATATAAATAGCTGGAAACTCAAGAAGACCTTATTCATAGAGTTTATAAAACTGCAATTCAGTTTTCTGACACTTTAACTCAGTGCCTTGATTAATAAAGTCAAGCACGCAATGCATCTTCTTTAACACCCTATCAACCTGTACAGCCACTTTGAGGGAGCTATCAATTTGGACCTGAAGATTTTTCTGTATATCAGAGTTGTCAAGGGTCCTGCCGTTGTCTGTGTACCATCCCTTTACATTTGATTTCCCTAAATGCAACACCACAAATATGGCATTTCTCTGTACATATCTGCAACTGGTGGATATTCTGCTTTATCATTTGGCAATTTTCTACACTGCACTACATGAGGGGACTCTATAGGTGCAGATGTGATATTCACCCTGATTTGTAGTATAACTCACCCCTCCTTTTACTTCCCTTTCTATCTTTTCAGAAACACAGCAAACATCTCGTCTTGTCCCTCTCTCAGCCAAGCCTCTGTAATGGCCGCAATAACATAGTTCCATGTATTGATCTTTGTTCTAAGCTTATCATCCATACCCCTAATCCCCAAGTACCTCAATCTGTCTATCCTATCATGTCTAATACATTGCCCATGCCTATCTTCCATTTAGACTTATTTCAAAGTTCAAAGTAGATTTATTATCAAAATACATATCATCATCACCATCATCAGGTGCCATGCCCAGTTTGAGCTTTGACTGCCATGGCCCACACACTCCTGTTTCGGGTCAAGTGGATCAATTTGTAGGTATTCATTTCCAGTTCTCTTGCTGCTGTCTCCATCATCATTTGTCTTTGTCTTCGTCTTGCTTTCTTTCCTTCAAGCTTTCCCATAGTTACCGTGCATTCTAACTCCTCTTTCCTAATCACATAGAAATACATATATGTCACTGTATACAACCCTGTGGTATACTCAATAAATCCAATAATCTCCTTAATGCACGCCTTCTAATCCAGGCATTCTGGTGAACCTCTTCTGCACCCTTACATAATGGGACAACCAGAACTGAGCGTAATATTCCAGATGTGGCCTAAACATAAAACTATAAATTTGAATGCACACAGTATATGAAACAAGATAGATGAGCTTATAGCACCATTAGAAATTGGCAGGTACAATGTTATGGAAATTACAGAATCACAAGTAAAAGATCACAGGTGGGACCTAAATTTCCAAGGCTGCACCCTTCAACTTCCTATTGAAATGACAAACAGCTGGGTAAGGTGGGTGGGGTGGCTCTGTTGATGAAAAGAAATCATACCCTTAGCAAGAAGTGCCATTGGATCAGGAAGTGTTCAGTCTTTGTGGGTAGAGTTAAGAAACAGCAAGGGTAGAGAGACCCTGATGGGAATTATACGCAGGTGTCCAAATAGCAGCTAGAATGTGGTGAACAAATTAAAACAGGAGATAGAAAAAGCATGTAAAAAGGCAATGTTATGGCAGTTGTGGGGGACTTCAATATGTGGATAGACTGGAAAAATTAGGTTGACAATGGATTCCAAGTAAAGGAATTTCTGGAATGTCTACATGATGACGTTTTTTTAGAGCAGTTTATTGTCAAGCCCTTTAGGGAAAAGGCATCTTTGGATCTGGTGTTGTGCAACGAACAGCATTTAGATAGATACTTTATTGGTCCCAGAGGAAGTTACAGTGTCACAGTAGCATTGCAAGTGCACAGGTATATAAATATTAGAAGAGAAGTAAGAGAGAATAAAAAATAAGTTACCTCAAACAGTCTAACAGGAGGGCACAGATGTGAGTAAAGTCTAAAGAGATGGTGCTTGGGAAGCTGAAAGGTCTGAAGAGATAGATAAATCACCTGGACAGATGGACTACACCCCAGGGTTCTGAAAGAGGTAGCTGAAGAGATTGTGGCGGCATTAGTAATGATCTTTCAAGAATCATGAGGTTCTAGAATGGTTCCAGAGGGCTGAAAGTTGCGAATGTTACTCCACTCTTTAAATAGGAGGGTGACGCAAGACAGGAAATTAAAGGCCAGTTAGCCTGATTTCAATGGTTGGTAAGACTTTAGAGTCCATTGTTAAAGATGAGGTTTTGGCATACCGTATTTGGAAGCACCTGACAAAATAGAATGAAGTTGACATAGTTTCCTTAAGGGGAGATCGTGCCTGACAAATCTGTTAGAACTTTTTCAGGAAGTAACCTTGAGTATTGATGTACAATGAGAATTTGAGGTACATATCCATAGTTCCCTGTAAATGGCAACACAAATGGACACGGTAGTGATGAAGGCTTTTAAGTAAAATAATTTGGACATTGTGTTGCAGCCAAACATTACATTTGAGTACTGAATTTTGCAGTTACAGGAACTGTGTCCACTCTTCTCTCTCTTCGTCCGCTCCTCCCATTCTTATTCCCTTTCCCATTATGACCTCCAGTCAAGCCCTCCTTCACCCATTCTAGTTACTCTCCCTCTCTTGCTTCCATCGTCACCACTCTTAACGGTTCACATTAACTTCCCCCTTCCTTATTAGATTCCAGTATTTTGTTTTGTGTTGTGTTCCTGCTTCAGCATTTCTCTCCAACTTCACCCTCCCCCAGTCCCATCTGAATGAAGAATATGGTAGCCATAGACAGGGTATAGGAGAGGTTCACCAGGATGTTGCCTGGAATGGAGGGCTGTCATTGTAAGGAGAGACTGGATGAGCTGGGTTTATTTTCAGTGGAAATCAAGAGGCTGAGAGGTAAGCTTATCAAACTTTATAAAAGTATAGGAGACCTATATAGGGTAGGCAGTCAGAGTCTTTTTTCCCTTAGTAAGGAAGTCTAGAACTATAGGCACAGGTTTACGCTGGTGGGGGGAGGGGAATTAAAATAGATCTGATGAGTAACATTTTTACATTTGAAAGCCTCCATTAGCCAGGGCCGACCGTGAATGCTGCGCCTTGCTATCTAGATATGTAAGCAAGCGAGGGCAGTACAATATGAAGAGCAAACTGTTGCTCATATAGCAAGCTCCCCCTCTTCATGCTTCTGATGATTGAAAGGAATGGCAGTAACCAATACTGATTGGCACCAGTGACAATGAGGGTATTGCCAGTCAATGTTGAACTCAATGTAGGACTGCCTTAGGGATTCCAGCCACAGATTTTCCCTCTGAGCTTACTCCCAAAGCTTTCCCCATGAGTTTGTATAGATACAGTGCAGTGGAGGTTTGCGATCAGAGTTTTCCTTCTGCTAGATGAGCTGTGAGCCATGGCTTACAAACCTCAAATGCCCAAAGTAACTAGGTTTAATGCACCAGTAACCCACCTTTTCCCCTTCTGTCAGTACAAATTGTTCCACTAAGCTTAGTAGCTGAGCCACATGTGAAGGCCAGAAGCTGGGCTTGGTTGTCAGAGGCTATTTGAAATTTTCACATAGACAATGGTCATATGGAATGAGCTCCGGAGGGAAATGGTCACTGCAATTACAGCTATACTTTTTAAAAGGCATTTCAACAGGTACCTATCAGAAAAGCATTGAGGAATGTGGGCCTAATGCAGACAAATGGGATTAGCATAGATAAGCATAATGGTCAATGTAGACCACAAAGGCCCATTTCTGTGCTGTACAGTTCCATGATTTTATGATTCCATGATTCTCATGATAATTTCCAACCGAGAACTTGCCATGCATGCTAGGTATACAAATTATTTTCAAAACCCTACTCTTCCACATACCCATCTGGACCCTCAAACTATAGTCATGGTCCACAGACTACAAGTCCAATTGGTCAGCCTGAACTCAGCCTCTAAAAGCGGAAACAAATTATTCGATGGTTCAGGTTCATAATATCCATTTCCTCGGATGTGATTGAAATTATAATTGGGACCAAAGACTAAATTGCTCATGATTGTCCTACTGTGGTACCCATTAAAATTTCTATTCAATTATTTTGTGAAGCAACTAATTGTAAAGTTTGGTAATTAAGTTTTGTTCTGAAAGTATTTTTTAATAATGAAACCAAGTTGTTTTAATGGGTTGAACTTCACAGAACTTAACACAACAGTAACATTACCACATAAATCTTGTTGTGATATACCATATGTAATTGCATAATTTATGGAATGGAAAGGAACTTCCAGCACTCAGACTGGGCCTTTCTACTCTGATCCCTGCTATGTTTCCTGTATAATTTAGTATCATACTTTTCAAATATTAATCTAACTCTGACTTGCATAAAACATACCTCATTATCCCCTTTTGCAGGTCATTCCATGTTCCAGTCACACTCTACATCAAAATGGCATAATATTCTGTGAGGCTGGCTCAGTTGAATAACTTGAAAGTTGAAAATATTGTTAATAATATCAATTCTTTCTAGAATGATTTGTTATCAGTCATCCCAATGGCAAAGCTCATTTTCTAAGTAAACAAAGTATTGGTTCCACTTCTATTTGCATCAGAAACCATTTTAAAAGTTCAGAGTAGAGCACTGTCCTGCAGATAATCTGGATGAAATATTACTCATATACTTGCAATTTGCTAGCTTGGAGCCAGATCTTCGAGCAAGAAATAACAAATGGTTCGTTGAAAAGTTATCAAGGAGGTAAATTATTACTACTTTGCAGGCTACATAGTCAATGGTAGCACCCTGATGATGTTTATAGAACACAGAGACCTAGGAATAAAAAGACACAAGTCTTTGACTTGCAGGCTGACAGGGTGATGGGGAAGACATTCTGTATGATTGTCTTCATTGTACAGGGAACTGTGTCATTTGACTATGGGTTCAGTCTCCTTGTAGCTGTCCAAACCCAAAGTGTGCTGTTCTATCTTTGTATCTATCAGCACCACCAAACCTGAGTAACTTACTCTTCTTTTATTTGTGGGACCTTCCTCTGTGCAAATTTGTCTTTGTATTTGCCTATGTTTTGAGTGATTATAGTCCAAAAGTTCTGTTGACGAGCTGAGTGCTATGAACCTGCTACGTTCATGTTTTTTTTTTTTAACTCCCTCAACGTTCCTCTTTAGTAGGGCAAATGGTAAGTAATGAATAGTTAGAACTTGCCACACCATTTCAAATAAAAATATTTTAATAGTCCAGTAGTTATTTCCTTACTTGTATATCTTGATTCTTAGGTATTAAAATGAGGACACAGGAACAGCACTAAGTCATTTCAGCCCTCGAGCCTGTTTCCTCCATTTAATGAGATTTTTCCTGCCTTCTGACCCACTATCAGAACCCAAATAAAGTTAGCCCTAGCTTTATTCCTGGATAGTAGAGCACTGCGTGTTTGGGAAATCCAAAATAAAAACAAGAATGCTGGAATTATTCAGCGCGATATGATGAAAGGAAAGATGTATTACTGCATCTCACAGCAGTGCACTATTGTAGCCAAAAGCTCTTTTGTGACAGAAAAGTAATCAATGTTTCAGTATGACCTTTCATCAGACATTTAAAAAGACTTCTGATCTCAGATTTAAAATGAACAATTACAGTAGGTCCTTGATCCATAAACAGCCAAATTGTGATATTATGTTATCACACACTGAGTTTTGAAATATGCTTAGGATATTTACAAAGGTATTTTTCACTCTAAGCACAGTACCCTTTTCGGCACAAAGAAAGGCAGGGTAGTGAAATACACAAAATGCATTTCAGTTAGCCAATTTGACGTCTAAAATTTGCTAACTGAAACATTTTCCAGGACTGTTTGCATTTGGTAAATCAAGAAGTCTGCAGGCTGAAAATAAATGGGGAAGACATAAAGCAAGTACAGAACATTTGCTACTTAGTAAGTTGGGTGATTTCAGATGACAGGTGCGACATGGATATCAAAAGAAGAATAGGGATGGCAAAAGACACCTTTATGAGAATGAGAAGTATACTGACCAACACTAAACGAGGCATGACAACCCGCCTCAGAGTACTGAAATGTTACGTTTATCCAGTTATGTTATATGGTTCAGAATGTTGGATAATAGCTAGTAACATGAGGAAACGAATTGAAGCAGCGGAGATGTGGTTTTTGAGGAGGATGCAAAGAATATCGTGGATGAAATGAGTATCTAATGAGGATGTCATGAACAGAGCAAGTACAAGAAGAGAAATAATGTGTGAGATCATGAAACGGCAACGTAACTTCATTGAACATGTGATTAGGAAAGAGGAGTTAGAATGCACAAAAATTATGGGAAAGATTGAAGGGAAGAAAGCAAAAGGAAGACAAAGACAAATGATGATGGAGACAGCAGCCAGATAACTGGAAATGAATACCAATAAATTGATCTACTTGACCCAAAACCGGAGTGTCTGAACCATGGCAGTCAAAGTTCAAACTGGGCACGGCACCTGATGATGATAGTGACGAAATCAAGAAGTGGCAGTGACTGCTGCTTGTGTAAGGCATTTTCAAAGTCTTTACATTTTTGGCTGGAGGTATTTCTAAATTGAAATACATAAAGGCCTGGCTCTAGTTCATTGGGTTTGTTCCCTAGTCAATTGCTCCCCAGGTGGTGGAAGTAGTTGCTGTTCTTCTGCCCTGTCAGTTTAGCATAAGGTAATGTGGCAGAAAATGTATATAAACAGTAACTTATCTGCAGTTCAACAAATTTGTCAGGAATCTCTTCGTGCAAATTTTTCAGGGTTTAGAGAAGTAAACTAGTTATCCCCTTGAGTGCTGTATATAGAGCTCATGCTTCTGAGGAGGTTTGTACAAGCTTCTATAAATCTACCATTTATGCAGATTTCTTGTCAAATTGACAGGGTTGAAAAGCATTGGTAATTCCCAGGGCATTGATAGAACTTTGATTCAGCTGATGGTGGAAGGGCCTTGCTCATAAAATGGATTTATATTTAAAATATCAACTACCCTATTAATCAACATATGTATTTCAATTATCCATTTGTCAAGCCTATTTGAGTGTTCATTTCAATAATCATTCATGCCACGACTTCACTACCTGTTAGCTTTTTTTAAAAAAATATATAGAACGCATTGATTAAAAAAGTCCTGATGAAAGGTCCCGGCCTGAAATGCTGACTGTTCACTCTTTTTCACAGATGCTGCCTGGTCTGCTGAGTTCCTCCAGAATTCTGTGTGTGTTGCATTGTAATGTGTCTAGTATGCATAAATTGCGCAATATGAAAAGCGTATTATTTTCAAAAATTCTCAATAGCATTTATGTATTGAAAAGTACTATCTGCCTTAAGCTAGCATTTTATATTGTAACATTAAGTGCTTTACTTAAAAATGTTTCTGTGTGCATTTATGGGCATAAATCTGTTGCTGTTTGTATCATTTAGCTGAAAATTTGTTTATCAGAAAATATCCAACTTGTATCCAGAATAATTGGTTTTAAACAATTGACTTTACGGAATTAGAGTGAACCACTTAATAGGGATATAGGTATACAGTACTTAGCTTTGTGGTAAAGTGAATGATCGCTACTGAGTGTTCATTGGCATTACTCTGCAATTAATGGCACTTCACAATGGTGATTAATTTGATCTGTGGCCAATTTTCTGGATTTCAATCAGAATGATTTTGAAAGGAGCCTGATGTATTCCAGAAACTTGATTGGTACGAACAGAATTTAAACCTGAATTTGTTTCATGCTAGTTAAGTTGATTTCAGGTCAACTTGTAACAATGCAGCTGTAACTGTGATCACAGTTCTATCTCCTTTACCATAGCATTGGTGAGCAATAGGAACAGACAAGTTAGGGAAATTTTTAATTGGAGTAAGGGCAAATATGAGGCTATCAGGCAGGAGCTTGGAAGCATAAATTGGAAACAGATGTACTCAGGGAGACATATGGAAGAAACGTGGCAAATGTTCAGGGGATATTTGCATGGGGTTCTGCATAGTTCTGCTCCAAAGAGACAGGGACAGGGAAAATCTAGTCAAGAAAAAAGAAGAGCTTATGAAAGGTTCAAAAAACTAGGTAATGATAGAGATCTAGAAGATTATAAGGCTAGCAGGAATGAGCTTAAAAATGAAATTAGGAGAGCCAGAAGGAGCCATGAGAAGGCTTTGGCAGACAGGATTAAGGAAAACCCCAAGGCATTCAACAAGTATGTGAAGAGCAAGAGGATAAGACATGAGAGAATAAGACCAATCAAGTGTGACAGTGGAAAAGTGTGTATGGAACCGAAGGATATAGCAGAAATATTTAATGAGTACTCTGCTTCAGTATTCACTACGGGAAAGGATCTTGGCGATTGTAGGGATGACTTTCAGCGGACTGAAAAGCTTCAGCATGTAGATATTAAGGACGAGGATGTGCTGGAGCTTTTGGAAAGCATCAAGTTGGATAAGTCACCTGGACTGGACGAGATGTACCCCAGGCTACTGTGGGAAGCGAGGAGGAGATTGCTGAGCCTCTGGCAATGATCTTTGCATCATCATTGAGGACAGGAGAGGTTCCAGAGGATTGGAGGTTTGCAGATGTTGTTCCCTTGTTCAAGAAAGGGAGTAGAGATAGCCCAGGAAATTATAGACAAGTGAGTCTTACTTCAGTGGTTGGTAAGTTGATGGAGAAGATCCTGAGAGGCAGGATTGATGAATATTTGGAGAGGCATAATATGATTAGGAATAATCAGCATGGCTTTGTCAAAGGCAGTTCATGCCTTATGAGCCTGATTGAATTTTTTGACGATGTAATGAAGGTAGAGCCGTAGATGTAGTGTATATGGATTTTAGCAAGGCATTTGATAAGGTACCCCATGCAAGGCTTCTTGAGAAAGTAAGAAGGCATGGGATCCAAGGGGACATTGCTTTGTGGATGCAGAACTGGCTTGCCAACAGAAGGCAAAGAGTGGTTGTAGATGGGTCATATTCTGCACGGAGGCTGGTGACCAGTGGTGTGCCTCAGGGATCTGTTCTGGGACTTCTACTCTGTGTGATTTTTATAAGTGACTGGATGAGGAAATGAAGGGATGGGTTAGTAAATTTGCTGATGACACAAAGGTTGGGGGTGTTGTGGATAGTGTAGAGGGCTGTCAGGGGTTACAGCGGGACATTGATAGGATGCAAAACTGTGCTGAGATGTGGCAGATGGAGTTCAACCCAGATAACTGTGAGGTGGTTAATTTTGGTAGGTCAAATATGATAGCAGAATATAGCATTAATGATAAGACTCTTGGCTGTGTGGAGGATCAGAGGGATCTTAGGGTTCGAGTCCATAGGACACTCAAAGCTGCTGTGCAGGTTTACTCTGTGGTTAAGAAGGCATATGGTACATTGGCCTTCATCAATCGTGGGATTGAGTTGAAGAGCTGAGAGGTAATGTTGCAGCTATATAGGACCCTGGTCAGACCCCACTTGGAGTATTGTGCTCAATTCTAGTCGCCTCACTACAGGAAGGACGTGGAAACCATAGAAAGAGTGCAGAGGAGATTTACAAGGATGTTGCCTGGATTGGGGAGCATGCCTTATGAGAGTAGCTTGAGTGAACTCAGCCTTTTCTCATTGGAGTGACGGAGGATGAGAGGTTACCTGATAGTGGTGTACAAGATTATGAGAGGCATTGATTGTGTGGATAGTCAGAGGCTTTTTCCCAGGGCTGAAATGGCTAGCACGAGAGGGCATAGTTTTAAGGTGCTTGGAAGTAGGTACAGAGGAGATGTCAGGGGTAGTTTTTTATGGAGAGTGGTAAGTGTGTGGAGTGGGCTGCCAGCGCTGGTGGTGGAGGCAGAAATTATAGTGTCTTTTAAGAGACTCCAGGATGGATACACGAAGCTTAGAAAAATAGAGGACTATGGGTAAACCTAGGTAGTTTTAAGGTAAGGGCATGTTTGACACAGTTTTGTAGGCCGAAGGGCCTGTATTGTGCTGTAAGTTTTGTATGTTTCTATGTTTTTAATGCAATCCAGATGAAACTCTTGAAGTACGTCTTTTGTCTTTTCTCAGTGAAATCTTCTTAATATATTTCCTTTGCCTTATTATTTTAGCGTAGCATTTTGTGAATTAAGAGATAAATGAAACTTATTGACATCATTGATATAAAAGATTCACATTCTGTGGTTTGGTTAGAGCCGTTTCATTCTCCATCTGCTAGTTCCACATTGTAGATAATTTATGTTTATATTTGAGTTATAGAATAATGTTTTGCTGCATACGCTCTGTTCAAAAACAAAAAAAATATTCAGCAGACCAGACAGTACCGGAAAGGATTTGACATTTCATCTTGATAAGTTTTCATTGGAACTTGGAAGAGTTAGGGATCAAACTGTTATGAGATGGAAAGGTAGCTCCTTAGTTTCCTAAAAATTGGCAGAAACGCATCATTTCTTGTGTAGTGAAAAGGCTGTAGTGAAGTCTAAAGCAATTATGGAGAATCAATGAAATTTGTAAGCTGGTTAAACATATTCATCTTGGGAGCTCTAGCTTGCACTATGCTATTAGGATTTAATCTTGTTTAAAGATAAACGCCTCCATAGATTATGCAAATTGGATTTGAAAACTGGTATAATCTAGTAATCAAGCGTCAAATTTTAATTAATGATCATCAGAACTGGTTTACAATACTGTACAAGTAAAATTACTAAGATTTTCATTAAGAATCATGAATAATGTATGCGAAGCGTTGAAGGTATTATTCATGACTATGGGGAAATGATCTGACCAAGCAGATATATCAGCAACCTTTCAATTGGTTATCATTAATACTTTTGCCAAAATCAGTGAGCCAATACTATAGAATGGATTTTCAGGCACACAAGTGTGATATGGGTGCAGTCCTGTGACATCAAACTAAATTTGGTGGTATCCTGCACAGTGAAGAAGGTTGTCTACGGTTAAGACAGGACCTAAGTCAACTGGGAAATTAAGTAAAGGGATGACTAATGAGATTTATCTCAAATAAATATGATGCAGTTTAGGAAGTTAAACAAGGCCAGTGAACGACAGATCCTGGGGTAAGTTATTGTGCACTGAGACCTTGGAGATAGGTTTACAGCTTCTTGAAAGGGGAGACACAGGTGGACTGGTCACCACAACATCCCCACTGTGATCTCTGTCTCAGAGGCCGACATCAGAAATTCCTTGAAGAGGGTGAAAACTTGCAAGGTATCAGGGCCAAATAGAGTTCCTGATAATATACTGAAACCTTCCGCCAACTGTTCAAGGACGTCTTCTACCTCCTCTGCAGTCAGAGATTCCCACCAGTTTCAAAAGAGCTCAATCATAAAGGAGCCATGCCAACAGCTATACTTCATTAGGTGTTAGAAGTGATTTGCGATGTCACCAAAGGTTCTAGCAAATTTCTACAGATGTACAGTGTTTAGCATTCTGACTGGTTGCATCACAGCCTGGTATGGAGACTTCAATGCACAGAATTGCAGAAGGCTACATAGAATTGTATACTCAGCCAGTTCCATCACAGGTACAAGCCTTCCCACCATTAGGCTGTGCCTCAAGAAGGTAGCATCCATCCTTGAGGGCTGTCACCATCCAGGACATGCCCTCTTCTTCTTACAACCATCCAGGAGGAAATATTTGAAGTGGTGATGGACAGCGATCTTGATGTGTTGCCAGAGAGATTTGATTGGGTTAAGGTTAAGGTCAAGATTGCTGTCTACCACTGCTCCCCAACTAACTTGACACAGTTTGAACAATTTTGAAAAATGGAAAGGGAGACTTATCCAAAAAAACTACTGGCTGTAATAGCTGAAAGAGGTGGTTCAACCATATACTGAGCAAAGTAGGATAAATACTTTTGGAGGGCTGACATATCACCATATCAAACATATTCCCTTTGTTCTAATCATACCTCTTCTACCTATTTTGTAACTAAAAACAAACTTGTTTTCTCTCATCCAGTTCTGAAAAAAAAATTTAGATCTGTGCTTCTAGCTCTCTTTACCATTCAAATCCTTTAATAGATTACTATTTTGAACTAGAGCAATATAAAAGAAACTATTTCATTCTTAAATATGAAAATAAGATCACAGGTGACTTTTTTTTAAAAGCTCCCATTCAGTGAAGATCAGGTCAACAATCATTTTAATCCTCACATGTTTCTCCTTTCCACTGAAATCTGAGCCATTAACCTATTACATCCATCCTCCCTCTCTTGCTGAGTATTAATCTGGTATTTTATGCTTAAAAAATTGTCCTAAAATAATTGGTTACAGTAATGCAGTCGTCTTGACATGAATTTTGCACGGTATAGTGAAATTGCAGCAGTGCATAAATTATGACCGTGGTTAATTAATTTTCAGTAAGTACGCCATGGTGTGATTTCTGATTTAAGCCTTGTTCATTTGCAACTTCTTTCAAAATGCATATTCAATTAATTGCAATCTGCAAAACTTGCTAACATTGTGACCCTTGCAGCATGGCTTGAGGTGAGCATTTGTAAGGAAGTCAAATGACATGTTCAGAAGTGCTATGAACAGATTATGTCATGGATGAAATAATCCTGTTTAAATGATCTTGTTTACATATTAGAACAAGGTTTTTGGATGCAGGAAAGTAGCTTGTAAGTGTGAGATATATTGAGAAAGAGGTGATAAGCATTGATAGATAGGACAAATTAAAAAAACAATCATATTAGAAATTAATGATAATTAGAATAAATAGGTAGAACCCAAGAATTATTTAAGGCTTATAACAGCAGTGGTGTTCATGAATATGAACAAAGGCATCTCAGAATATTATCTGCACTATCATGCAGTCTCATACCTGCTGGAAGCTAGGCAGGATAGAGAACTGTTTTCAATCATAAATATTTTAGAAATGTTGACCTAAAGTTCAAAAAGGTGGCTAAGGGTGAACATCAAGGATAAATATCATGACATAAATACATATTTTATGAGTGTGGCTTTTTAATATCAATAAAGATCTTTCTTATTCAACTATTCTGGCATATCTTCTGACTGTACATGATAGCTGACTGATGTGATTCATATTCAATAAAGAAACAAAGCCTTTTAAGTACTTCAGACTTCAAGGAAAATTTCATGATATACCTAGACTGCTGTGTGAAGGAAATGGGTTCTTAACAACTTCTATGCTTTTATAAGCATACAGGACCAATCTTCTCCCTCCTTCTAAAACCAGCAGTTACCACTCTCAGTTCTCCATGCCTAGTCTTGGTGAGAAGAGACAATGTTATTAGCTCAAACTATCCAAGACTGCACCTGCACAACACAGTGGAAGCATTACAGCCAGTGATAATTTTTATAAGTTGGACTTGAATTTCAATAATTAGACATTAAAGTAAAACAAAATATTTTTTAAAAGAGAGACTGGAAATGTTTGGCAGATAGAGAAGAAAAAAATAAATGGCCCTTTTATCAGAACCAGGAAAAGTGGAAAATGAAACCATTGTAAAGGTGCAGAGAAATGTGAGGAGTGCAGAGGACAAAGGTCAATGCCCTCTGCAGAGTGCAGATGTCAATGATAGGATGAAGGCCAAGAACAACTGAATGGCACGTGGTAATGGTGCGTTCTCATAAAAGGTGGCAGAGATCTGTATAGGGAAGTTCTACATATGATCCTTAAAATCAATGGAGTCTTGGTTAGGACGTAAGGTTAGACCTAGCTCAAAACCAAGCAACAAAATCCCAGGAAAGATGGTTGGAAAATTCCTCTTAGGATCACATGGACTGAAGATTCTTCAAAGGGAATAACTTTCTGCACAATATTTGTCCCATCAGGATTTGAAGAAATTCCATATTGAAAGCAAGCAAAGTCATAACCCACCTCACCAGCTCACAAGGGATTCTAGAGGCTCAATATCTTCTGAGAAAAGAAAGCTTTAGTCATATCTAGTTAATTCCTTCTCTTAACACAATAACTTAAACTTCCTATGGTCCTGTTTTCCCTAATCATTAAACTGGCATACATCTCAGTAAGATACTCTTCAACCAACCTTTCAATTACTGTACACCTTTGGATGTTCAATATGCCTGCACTGCCTTAATGTAGAGCTCAGTTTGATTGAACCAACTTGCCACCTGCAATATTAGGAGATGAGAAAATTGAACGTACCTAAGTATTGAAGATTTATTCAGACAATAATAACTCTCCTGGATACTTTGAGAATCTTCACCAAGCCCATGGCCCCTATATTTCTAATTATGAGAATAACCAGGTGAAAACACAATGATGCAATCTGCGTAAAGGTCTGTTGGAACCTTAAAGAGACTAAGAGACACCAACTTCAAATTCCAAACTATTTTTTTCTTACTAGTCCTTGTTTGAAATGGCATTGACAAATGGAATGTGTGACAGACCTAATGAAATTTTGTATGATGTGAATATGGAAAATCTACAGAAAATTTATCCAGGATTTCAAGACATCAAAGTAATACTAGAATTTAAAAATGCAGTGTAATAGTACTAAAATAATGCTTTTTTTCCCAATAGACCAAATGTGTATTTTAAATGGTTGAAGACAGTTCACTCTATTTACCCTTTTAATCACATGAGCTGCTTGGCTGTTGATAGTAATATCAGCTAATGTTTAACACCTGGGTGACTCCTGATTTTTCTCACAGCCAACTATAGAGTGTAATTATCTATTAAGTAGTAAGTAGCCAATAATTGACATGCTAGTTCAGAATACTAGATCTTGGAGTGTCGTTTCCACCTATATTTAATCCGTTTGCAGGAAACTTATTCCTGTATATTTTGTGCCTTGTGCATTTCACTTGCAAAACTGGATGATGGTTTGTCCAGTGTTTTAATTAAGTGAGAACAATCGAATTATAGAAACCACATTTAGTTACGAGTAAATACTGTGTGGACATTCTGCTGTGTATGAGATTATGGAAATTGGATTTGAAAACTGGTGTAATCTAGTAATACAGTGTATTAGAATATCAAATATTAATTTTGGTGCACCAAATACTGACCTTGCCTATAGGTATGCTGGGGAAGGCTGGAAAATTGTAGAAAGAAAATGTCAGCAAGGCAGTGTATTCATGGATGATATGTTAATCTTTACAGTGAACTGGGATAATGATATGAGCAGGCTTTGCTTTATATTTGGAGTGACTAAAATGCTACTGGTAGTCTCTGCTGGTGAAATACCTGACTTGGTCATTGGTTCAAAGGATGCTTTTATTCTTTGGCACCACTCAACAGTACCTGCATTGCTGACTTTGAGACCAGGAATGCCTTTGCCATATGAACGTGAGTGCTCTGGATTCTGCTACATGAATATCCCATGTTTTGCTTCCACTTGTCTCAGTTGCCATAGTAATGGAAAACTGATCAACTCCACTCCCCACCCCACCATACTTTTTGAAATTTTAGTATTTACTTCCCATACCCCAATTGTTCCCTCTTGAGGGAAAAATAAACAAATTGTTAATTTTCTGCATCTTAAACCATTATATATGATCTCTGGTGAAGATGCAATTGTACCTCGGAGAGTTTGGGTAATGTGAGTTCAATAATTTAGAACAGTACAGGCATGGTTCATCACCACACACTTGGGATTGATTTAACACTATACCTGCTATTTCTTTGCCCTGACGAAGGGTCTCGGCCTGAAACGTCGACTGTACCTCTTCCTAGAGATGCTGCCTGGCCTGCTGCATTCACTAGCAACTTTCATGTGTGTTGCTTGAATTTCCAGCATCTGCAGAATTCCTGTTGTTTGCTGGTTAAAAGGAGATCTGTTTTTGGAGGCCTTTGTACAGTCAAGGTGTTTCAGTTGATTATAGTAAAAATACGGCTGTATCTGGAAGGTCCAACTGCTGATGGGTCAGTATCCTGGCAAAAACTACACCATAAAGACAAAAGAACACATCAAGCAACTTTGCAAAAAGGTTATTGAAAAGCACAAGTCAGGAGATAGATACAAGAAAATTTCCAATTCGCTGAATATGCCTCGGAATCTTGAAGTGCAGTTAAGTTAATCATCAAGAAATAGAAAGAAAATGGCACAGCTGTAAATCTGCCCAGAGCTGGCTGTTCTCAAAAACTGAGTGACCATGCAAGAAGGGGACTAGTGAAGGAGGCCACCAAGAAATATATGACAGCTCTGGAGGAGTTACAAGCTTCAGTGGCTGATACAGCATAACAGAGACTGTGCATACAACAACTACTCACAACACACTGGAGGAACTCAGCAGGTCAGGCAGCATCCGTGGAAAAGATCAATCGATGTTTCGGGCCGGAACCCTTCGTCAGGACTGTAGAGGGAAGGGGCAGGGGCCCTATAAAGAAGGTGGGGGGAGGGTGGGAAGGAGAAGGCTGGTAGGTTCCAGGTGAAAAACCAGTAAGGGGAAAGATAAAGGGGTGGGGGAGGGGAAGCAGGGAGGTGATAGGCAGGAAAGGTGAAGAAAGAATAGGGGAAAACACAATGGGTAGTAGAAGGAGGTGGAACCAAGAGGGAGGTGGTAGGCAGCTGGGGGAGGGGGCAGAGTGACATAGGGATAGGGGAAAGGAGGGGGGAGGGAATTACCGGAAGTTGTTGAATTCTATGTTCATACCAAGGGGCTGGAGACTACCTAGACGGTATATGAGGTGTTACTCCTCCAACCTGAGTTTAGACAACAACTGCGGCCCAGGTGCTTCACCAGTCACAGCTTTATGGGAGAGTGGCAAAGAAAAAGCCACTGTTAAAAAAAACTCACGTGAAATCTTGGCTATAGTTTGCCAGAAGACATGTGGGAGGCTCTGAAGTCAGCTGGAAGAAGGTTCTATGGTCTGATGAAACCAAAATTGAGCTTTTTGGCCATCAGACTAAATGCTAGATTTAGAGTAGGTCAAACTCCACGCATCATCAAAAAGACACCATACCTACCACGGTGATTGCTGCATTATGCTGTGGGAACGCTTCACTGCAGCAGGCCCTAGAACGTTTGTGATGGTAGAAGGTAAAATGAAATCAACAAAATACAGGGAAATTCTGATGCAGTCTACAAGAGAATTGCATTGGGAGAAGATTTGTTTCCTTCCTACAAAGCAAAATCCTACTTGTCAAGGACTTTTTATAGCCTCACTGGCTCTCCTATTTCTCTTAACTAAACTCAGAATCTATCAAGGTTCCCTGACCTTGCTAACCTTGTGCCATCTTCTTACGGCAACATACTTGCTCTGTAATCTGTGCAATTGGTCTTTAAACACCCTTCACATGCCAGATGTGGATTTGTCCAGGAATAGTTATTCCCAATAAAATCTCACTAGTTTCTGCCCAATACTCTTGTGAGTTGCCCTTCTCATGTAGGGTCCATACTAACCATAATTCATAGTTTTCTTAAAATTAAGGTATTGTGATCACTGTTCTCTAACTGTTCCCTCACTGGAAGGTCTGTCACCTGACCAAGGTCATTACCGAACACTAATATGATCCCTCTTCTTGTTGGACCATCTATGTATTAATTTAAAAATCTTTCCTGGATGCATATATAATAAATTTTGCCCGGTCTAAACCTTGCACTAAGGAGGTCCCAGACTACATAAAGTTGTTTGAAGTCACCCATGACAGCAACCCAGTTGTTTTTACACCTTTCCCTGATCAACCTGTATGTCTGGTCCTCAATGTCCTGGTTTTTGGGAGATCGGTAATTTAATCCTGTTATTGTGTTCACAGTTTTCTTATTTTTGAGATCTACCTACATAGACTCAGAGGATGAGCCCTCTATTATGTCCCCTCTGAGTACAGTTGTGATATTGTTCCTATTTAATAGTGCAACCCTCCCTGCTCACCCTCTTATCTCAAACAAGAGAAAATTTGCAGATGCTGGAAATCCAAAGCAAAACACACAAAATGCTGGAGGAACCCAGCAGGCCAGGCAGCATCTATGGAAAAGATTACAATTGAACTTTTGAGCTGAGACTATGACTGTACTCTTTTCTATAGATGCAGCCTAGCCTGCTGAGTTCCTCCAGCATTTTGTGTGTTTCACCCTCTTAGCTCCCTAACTTTTCTTAAACAGAAGATAGTTCTGACAGAAACTTTTTCTGACAGCTAACACTAGTTTTTCATGGTTGTATTTTAGTTATCTTTAACAATTAGAAAGTTCCAAAATCAAGTTTATTACATTTAAAGTCATTTGTGCTACTAAACAAAAGTTTTTAAAGTGAATCCCCTGTTTGTTCACATAGTGAATTGTGAATCTATGTTGCTCTTCTGTCTTTAAACACAAGGAATTTAATTTTACACAATAAATTTGGTAACACTTTGTTATTTGAAGAACTTAATTACACTCTCTCACTTATCAGATGATAGTTTCCCAGATGACTTTGAATCACTCTCAATCATAGGTCAACTGCCTATGGTGATTGTGTTCATTCCTTTCCCCATTTATTTAATAAGACTTGTGAACATTTTCAATACTTCTGTTCCATTTGTTGATGTAAACAGCAGAAAATTTTTCTACATTTAATAATATTAATAATATTAATAATAGTGAAAGCCTTCCAAAATGAGAAATACCAAGATAAAATTACTGAAATGCTAAATATAGGCTAGCTCATGAATGCAAATTGTTGTTAAATGTCAAACAGATCTGATGCCATACACTTATGGCCAAAGTTTCCAGAACAATCATATCACATGCTCTGAGCAAAAATCTTTACAGCTTGCTTACTCGTATCTTAACTATTATTATCTGATCCTCAGCCAGAACACAGATTGATTTGCATGATCGTTCTAGCCACACCAATTACTGTGGAACAGAGACATGGTTGCATTGTTTGCTCTAATTGCTCAAATGAAATTAGTTTATCAATAATACTTCTTGTAAAATCCCATTTGTGTTGAATACTTTATTGTTGGAGCCTGTTGATTCATGAATGCAAGATCCATCAGGTAGTTTTCCAAATGCAAGATGGAACAAAGAAGTATTCTAAGATGATAAATCCTGATATTGTTTCCAGTCCTGTGAGCTAAGATGTGCTTTCCACAGGTTGTAGCTGAACTCCACTTAGAATCTTTCAATTAATCATAAAATTATTATAGATTGCAACCCCAATGTTTGTAATATATTGGCCATTGATAGTGTAGAATAAAATTGATTTAGATTTTGATTTAATCACCTTCAGTAATGCTATTAATGGGGATTTGTTGTTAATTTTTGCAGTTTGATAGTTACGTGTGGTACCATTGATGTGCCTTTGTTGCTGCCTTTCAGCATAGTGACTGCAGGTACATGAAAAGGAAGGTGTGAACATATACTGTAGTGTCCCATGAACATAGATTCACAGGGTTGCAAGCACATCCCTTAGCTCAGGTATAGGATAAGAACTGGGTTGATATGTGATGGAATAGTTAACCTGTTGATATTGACTGTAGAACAACAGTCTTAAATACATTGAGGCTTTGCTATTGCTTGTTTTCTCTGGTGTCAGATTTTAACATCAAGAAGAGAATCAACCCACAAATAATTTAGAAGTGTTGCAATATAACACTATTAATATCTTGTATCTTATGTTTGTTACAAACCTTTTAATAGAGATGATTACAAGCCTATAAACTACTGGTCTTGTTAAATATAACTATTTGTATGCAAGAGTGAGTTTTGTAGTTCTGAAACAGAACCATGTAGCTGAGGTGCATGTGCACGATTGCTCAAAACAAGAGTCTTCCAGGACTTTCACTGACACCATAGATCTAAACAGTTTGAAGCACCTAATAGTGTACATAACACCCATTCAGGGGATTTTGATGACTGCTTAGTCACAGTTAACAAAGCTTGGCCATTGGTTGGAAATTAAACACTACTACTTGAATAGGAAAAGAAAATATTAAACGTTGAATGAATTAAAACAATGGGTATGTAAATTAGAACAGTAAAAAAAATAAAGTCAATAGGTTTGCTAGCATAGTTTGGGAGGGTTTAAACTAATTTGCAAGAGAGATGGGACCCGGAGAGATAGAGCAGTGAAAGTGCATGGAGTAAAGCCAGATCTAACATACAGAGAGGTTTTGAGGAAAGAGAAGCAGAATAAATGGTGTAAAGGTAGTAAGGCAGAAGGGCTGAAGTGTATGTACCTCAATGCAAGAAGCATCAGGAACAAAGGTGATGAACTGAGAGCTTGGATACATACATGGAATTATGATGTAGTGGCCATTACAGAGACTTGGCTGGCACCAGGGCAGGAATGGATTCTCAATATTCCTGGATTTCAGTGCTTTAAAAGGGATAGAGAGGGGGGAAAAGTGGAGGAGGGGTGGCATTACTGGTCAGGGATACTATGACAGCTACAGAAAGGGTGGGTAATGTAGCAGGATCCTCTTTTGAGTCAGTATGGGTGAAAGTCAGGAACAGGAAGGGAGCAATTACTCTATTGGGGGTATTCTATAGGCCCCCTGGTAGCAGCAGAGATACAGAGGAGCAGACTGGGAGTCAGATTTTGGAAAGGTGCAAAAATAACAGGGTGGTTATCACGGGTGACTTTAACTTCCCTAATATAGATTGGCACCTGATTAGTTCCAAGGGTTTAGATGGGGCAGAGTTTGTTAAGTGTGTCCAGGACAGATTCCTGTCACAGTATGTGGACAGGCTGACCAGGGGGAATGCCATACTAGATCTAGTACTAGGTAATGAACCGGATCAGGTCACAAATCTCTCAATGGGTGAGCATCTGGGGGACAGTGACCACCGCTTCCTGGCCTTTAGCATTATCATGGAAAAGGATAGAATCAGAGAGGACAGGAAAATTTTTAATTGGGGAAGAGCCAATTATGAGGCTATAAGGCTAGAACTTGCGAGTGTGAATTGGGATGATGTTTTTTCAGGGAAATGTACTATGGACATGGTCGATGTTTAGAGATCTCTTGCAGGATGTTAGGGATAAATTTGTCCAGATGAGGAAGATAAAGAATGGTAGGATGAAGGAGCCATGGATGACAAGTGAGGTGGAAAATCTAGTCAGGTGGAAGAAGGCAGCATACATGAGGTTTAGGAAGCAAGGATCAGATGGGTCTATTGAGGAATATAGAGAAGCAAGAAAGGAGCTTAAGAAAGTGCTGAGGAGAGCAAGAAGGGGGCATGAGAAGGCCTTGGCGAGTAGGGTAAAGGAAAACCCCAAGGCATTCTTCAATTATGTGAAGAACAAAAGGATGACAGGAGTGAAGGTAGGACCGATTAGAGATAAAGGTGGGAAGATGTGCCTGGAGGCTGTGGAAGTGAGCGAGATCCTCAATGACTACTTCTCTTCGGTATTCACCAATGAGAGGGAACTTGATGATGGTGAGGACAATATGAGTGAGGTTGATGTTCTGGAGCATGTTGATATTAAGAGAGAGGAGGTGTTGCAGTTGTTAAGATACATCAGGACGGATAAGTCCCCGGGGCCTGACAGAATATTCCCCAGGCTGCTCCATGAGGCGAGGGAGGAGATTCTTGAGCCTCTGGCTAGGATCTTTATGTCCTCGTTGTCCACGGGAATGGTACCGGAGGACTGGAGGGAGGCGAATGTTGTCCCCTTGTTCAAAAAAGGTAGTAGGGATAGTCCGGGTAATTATAGACCAGTGAGACTTACATCTGTGGTGGGAAAGCTGCTGGAAAAGATTCTTAGAGATAGGATCTATGGGGATTTAGAGAAACATGGTCTGATCAGGGACAGTCACCATGGCTTTCTGAAGGGCAGATCGTGTCTAACAAGCCTGATAGAGTTCTTTGAGGAGGTGACCAGGCACATAGATGAGGGTAGTGCAGTGGATGTGATCTATATGGATATTAGTAAGGCATTTGACAAGGGTCCACACGGTAGGCTTATTCAGAAATTCAGAAGGCATGGGATCCCGGGAAGTTTGGCCAGGTGGATTCAGAATTGGCTTGCCTGCAGAAGGCAGAGGGTCATGGTGAAGGAAGTACATTCAGATTGGAAGATTGTGACTAGTGGTGTCCCACAAGGATCCGTTCTGGGACCTCTACTTTTCGTGATTTTTATTAACGACCTGGATGTGGGGGTAGAGAGGTGGGTTGGCAAGATTGCAGATGACACAGAGGTTGGTGGTGTTGTAGATAGTGTAGAGGATTGTCGAAGATTGCAGAGAGACATTGATAGGATGCAGAAGTGGACCGAGAAGTGGCAGATGAAGTTCAACCCAGAGAAGTGCGAGATGGTACAGTTTGGAAGAACAAACTCCAAGGCAGAGTACAAAGTAAATGGCAGGATACTTGGTAGTGTGGAGGAGCAGAGGGATCTGGGGATACATATCCACAGATCCCTGAACGTTGTCTCACAGGTGGATAGGGTAATTAAGAAAGCTTATGGGGTGTTAGCTTTCATAAGTCGAGGAATAAAGTTTAAGAGTCGCGATGTAATGATGCAGCTTTATAAAACTCTGGTTAGGCCACAATTGGAATACTGTGCCCACTTCTGGTCACCTCACTATAGGAAGGATGTGGAAGCATTGGAAAGGGTACAGAGGAGATTTACCAGGATGCTGCCTGGTTTACAGAGTATGCATTATGATCAGAGATTAAGGGAGCTATGACTTTAGTCTTTGGAGATAAGGAGTATGAGAGGAGACATGATAGAGGTGTACAAGATAATAAGAGGAATAGATAGAGTGGATAGCCAGCGCCTCTTCCCCAGGGCACCACTGCTTAATACAAGAGGACATGGCTTTAAGGTAAGGGGTGGGAAGTTCAAGGGGGATATTAGAGGAAAGTTTTTTACTCAGAGAGTGGTTGGTGCGTGGAATGCACTGCCTGAGTCAGTGGTGAAGGCAGATACACTGGTGAAGTTTAAGGGACTACTAGACAGGTATATGGAGGAATTTAAGGTGGGGGGTTATATGGGAGGCAGGGTTTGAGGGTCGGCACAACATTGTGGGCCAAAGGGCCTGTACTGTGCTGTACTTTGTTCTATGTTCTATATAGTCAAGTTTTGGAAGCAGAGTGCAATGCACAAATTTCATTTCTCAGTAGAGCACATTCAAATCTGACCAACATATAACCTCTCCATCTTACACATGTTTCTATAATGGTTTTTACATTATTGGAAACAAGATATGCTATTATTTTTATAATACTCTAAACTACATTATGCTCCTAATACTCATACCACTTAAAACACCTGAATCACATTAACCCTTTTTTTAAACAAATCGTTAGATTAATGGGGAACTGCAACACTGGTCAAAGTGACACTTGGAATTTTATTGATTGCTAGTTTGCTGGATGGATGGGTGGGATCCTTAATAATACTAAGGGCCCCGCGTATGCAGTGTTCCTGATAAATATCCCCAATGGTTGGTAGGGAGACCCCTATGATCCTCTCAGCTGTTCACACAGTCTACTGTAGGGATTTCTGGTTCGATGCTCAACTGCTCCCACACCACAGGGAGATGCAACTTGTCAAGATATTCTCAATGGTGCTCTAGAGAAATGCAGTTAAGACGTGGGGAGGGAACTTTACTTGTCTGAATCTTCTTAGAATGTGGAGGTGCTGTTGTGCCTACTTATTCAGGAAGATGATATTAAGGGACCAGGCAAGGTCATCCATGATGCGAACTCCTAAGAACTTAATGCACTTACAGTGGCATGCAGAAGTTTAGGCACCCCTGGTCAAAATTTTTGTTACTGTGAATAGTTAAGAGAGTAGAAGATGAACTGATCTCCAAAAGTCATAAAGTTAAAGACAAAACATTCTTTTCAACATTTTAAGCAAGATTAGTGTATTATTTTTGTTTTGTACAATTTTAGAGTGAAAAGAAGGAAAGGAGCACCATGCAAATGTTTAGGCACCCCAAGAGATTTGAGCTCTCAGATAACTTTTACCGAGGTCTCAGACCTTAATTAGGTTGTTAGGGCTATGGCTTGTTCACAGTCATTGTTAGGAAAGGCCAGGTGACGCAAATTTCAAAGCTTTGTAAATACCCTGACTCCTCAAATCTTGTCCCAACAATCAGCAGCCATGGGTTCTTCTAAGCAGCTGCCTAGCACTCTGAAAATTAAAATAAATAATGTCCACAAAGCAGGAGAAGGCTATAAGAAGATAGCAAAGTGTTTTCAGGTAGCCGTTTCCTCAGTTCGTAATGTAATTAAGAAATGGCAGTTAACAGGAACGGTGGAGGTCAAGTTGAGGTCTGGAAGACCAAGAAATCTTTCCGAGAGAACTTCTCATAGGATTGCTAGAAAGGTAAATCAAAACCCCTGTTTGACTGCAAAAGACCTTCAGGAAGACTTAACAGACCCTGGAGTGGTGGTGCACTGTTCTACTGTGCAGCGACACCTGCACAAATATGATCTCCATGGAAGAGTCATCAGAAGAAAACCTTTCCTGCATCCTCACTGCAAAATTCAGCATCAGAAGTTTGCAAAGGAACATCTAAACAAGCCTGATGTGTTTTGGAAACAAGTCCTGTGGACTGATGAAGTTAAAATAGAACTTTTTGGCCGCAATGAGCAAAGGTATGTTTGGAGAAAAAAGGGTGCAGAATTTCTTGAAAAGAACACCTCTCCAACTGTTAAGCACAGGAGTGGATCAATCATGCTTTGGGCCTGTGTTGCAGCCAGTGGCACGTGGAACATTTCGCTGATAGAGGGAAGAATAAATTCAATTAAAAATACCAGCAAATCCTGGAAGCAAACATCACACGGTCTGTAAAAAAGCTGAAGATGAAAAGAGGATGGCTTCTACAACAGGATAATGATCCTAAACACACCTAAAAATCCACAATGGACTACCTCAAGAGGCGCAAGCTGAAGGTTTTGCCATGGCCCTCACTGTCCCCCGACTTAATCATCATCGAAAATCTGTGGATAGACCTCAAAAGAGCAGTGCATGCAAGACGGCCCAAGAATCTCACCGAACTAGAAGCCTCTTGCAAGGAAAAATGGGCGAAAATATCCCAAACTAGAATTGAAAGACCTTTAGCTGGCTACAGAAAGCGTTTACAAGCTGTGATACTTGTCAAAGGTGGTGTTACTGAGTACTGACCATGCAGGGTGCCCAAACTTTTGCTTCGTACCCTTTTCCTTTTTTGTTATTTTGAAACTGTAAAAGATGGAAATAAAAACGTAATCTTGCTTAAAATATTAAAGAAATGTGTCATCTTTAACTTTATGCCTTTTGGAAAATGAGGTCATTTTTTACTTGCTTAGCTATTCACAGTAACAGAAATTTTGACCAGGGGTGCCCAAACGTTTGCATGCCACTGTATGGTAACTCTCACTATGGAGGATCTATGTATTCACAGAGGGAGGTGCACCTTCCTAAAGTCCACAATGATTTCCTTTGTCTTCATGTTTTTTTTTGTCTGTCTTCTTCATGTTCAAGCTAAGGTTGTTCTTCTTGCACCAATCTACCAGCTGCTCCACTTCTTCTCTATACTCCATCTCGTCATCGTTCCTGATAAGGCCAACCACTGTTGTGTTATCCATAAACTTGATGACCCGGTTTGAGCTGGGTCCTGCAACACAGTCATGTGTCAGCAGTGTGAACAGCAGTGGGCTGAGCACACAGCTTTGGGAAAAGCCATTGCTCAGCATAATGGGACGAGAGACTTTACTGCCCACGTAGACTGACTGTGGCCTTACTGTTAAGAAGTCTTGTATCCAATTGCAGAGGGAGGTGTTGAGACCCAGCCAGGATAGTTTCCCCACCAGTTTCTTGGGTATGATGATGTGGAACACTGAACTGAAGTCTATAAACAGCAGTCTAGCATATGAGACCCCATTTTCCAGGTGGAACAGGTCAGAGTGGAGGGAAAAGGCTATTGCATCAGAAGTGGGTTGATTTGAGCAATAAGTGAACTGAAAAGGGTCCAATGTAGCTGGGAGAAAGGAGTTAATGTGCACATGACCAGCCGCTCAAAGCATTTCATAATGTTTGATGTTAATGCCACTGGGTGATGGTCATTTAGGCAGGTTAATGTCACCTTCTTTGGCACTGGAATGATGGCTGCACCTTGAAAACTGAGGAGACAATGGATTGTTCTGGAGAGATGTTGAATATATCCATCAGCAATGCCAAGGCTCTATTAGACCTTCCATTTGGCTTAGGAATTATTAGCTCCAGAATGCCACTGACTGGACTCCTGGTATTTTTCCACCTCCCTGCAACCTCTTCCAGCTTGTGTTACTCTAATTTTCTGTCAGTAGTTCCTTTATTGTTTTTTAGCATACTTAACTGGAATGTTTTATCAATAGCAGGTTATTTATTATTCAGAAATCACTTCATGCTAATTTGCAATTTATAAATATTAAGTTGATGGCACTTTTACACACATTATTCCCAATAAAAGGCTTCAACTGTCACTCAGCACTGAGTTAAATGTATGTATATTTTGTACTGTCCAAAATATAACCAGTTTATTTCTAACCCATTGGCTATTGTATCACTCATTGATATCACAGTTGAATTGCATTTTTTACATCTATTGCGCATTTGCATGGCAACATTTAGCTGGAACTCTCCTCCATAAAATTGCCCTGATGGCCAGAATGACTTGAAAATAATACTTGAATTTTAACATAGCAAGATGTCCTTCATGAAAGTTAGGTAAAAACATTTAACAATAAACCCTTAAAGATTTTTTACGTGGATAACCAAAGTCTTTTATAGATTGACGTGATGAGGCCACACTCAGGTTGGAGGAGCAACAACTTATATTCCATCTGAGTGGCCTCCAACCTGAGGGGAAGAACATTGATTTCTCTAACTTCTGGTACCACCCCCCCTCCTTTCTCCTTCATCATTCCCCTTTCCTGTTTTCCTCTCTTACCTTCTCTCCTTACATGCCAATCAGCTTCCTCTGGTTCTCCCCTTCCTTCTCTTTCTTCCGTGGTCTTCTATCCTCTCCTATCAGATTCCCCCTCCTCCAGTCCTGTATTTCTTTCACCAATCAACTTCCCAGCTCTTTATTTCAGCCCCTCCCCCTTTCCCGGTCTCATCTATCACCTGTCTCCACATACTTCTTCCTCGCTTCCCTCCACCTTCTTATTCTGACTTCTCATCTTTCTTTCTAGTCCCGATGAAGGGTCTCAGACTAAAATGTTGGCTGTTTACTCTTTTCCCTCCAGCATTTTGTGTGTGTTTCTTTTACAAATAGTTAGTTCTAAAGACACAAGGGAGAGTATGGTTGCTGAAAAGTGGAGCAATTCCACAGATTCATCATCCTCTGGCTAAAGAAATTCCTCCACAACTCTGTTCTAAAAGGACATCCTTGTTTTCTGAGGCTGTGCCCTCTAGTCCTAGACTCCCCACTATAGGAAACCATTATCACCTTCCTTGTCAGATTCCAGCCTGTAGGCTTCGTGACCTGCTTATCACCCTTGGCCTCTGTCCTCACCTTCACCCTGCTCTGCCTCTATTTGCCTCCTTTTTCCCATATCTGGTCCCATCTGTCACGAAATCCATCTCTCCACCCTGGCCTCTGTCACCCAACTTTGCCATCTTCCATCAATCTATCACCTACCAACTCTGCCTCACCCCTCCCCGCCTCCTCTTTATATCAGCTTACTTTCTTTCCACTCTATACTGATGCAGGGTTTTATCCAAAATGTCAGCACTTCCTTGCCCCACCCCCACAAATGATGCTCAAAGTGCTAAGTTCTTGCAGCAATCAGTTTTTGTTGCAGCTGAATTTGAAGGATTGCCCTAACCGAAGAAAAGAGACAAAGGCAGCAATGCCAATGCATTAATATTTTTTAAACTCTAAGTATTGCTGATTTTTGCAATTCTCTATTAACTATAGCTGATACTGATAACATCTTATCTGGGTGCTCACACAGGAATGCACATATGATAAATTATGTCTACACCTACATTAAAATAGCAAAAGCTTGCCTCGGAATTTATTTATTTTTCATAATACATTAATCAACCGCCACTCAACCCATCCAAAATGACTTGTATCATCTTCATCTTTGTCTTGTTTCTTTGCTGTAAACTTGTTAAATCCTTTCTTCTGTGGCAGTGAATTTGCCCACTGTTTTTTCATGGGAATTTCATTCTGTTTGATGTTTTAAACATTATCCACATATTGTTTCAATGAGGAAAGCTCTGGCTTTATCTGGGCTTGGGTTTCACTGCAGCAATTATTTGAACATTAACATTTCCAAAGTCTTTCAGGAATGAATCTAGATGCTAGATGGTTATTCTTCTTTGTGAGCTTTTAAATCTTTTGGACAGGCATAGCAGAAAGATTCTGAGCAGCAAACACAGTTAGAATGAAACAAATGTGTCACTGTGTGGTCTGGTTATACTTTTCTACTTTTATTCATAGAGAAGCACCCTTTTTGTGCTTCAGTATGAATAGCTCCTCCAGCATTTCCTTAAACACACAGCCTGTACAGAAAGTTAATTTAAAGCCCCCTTTGTTGCTCACAGCATGCTGGAATGTGAAGCTTGGTCAACTTTTATGTGTGAAAAGTAGACAATTTGCCTTTGAGTCTAGCATCGATGGTGGGTTAAATGTAATCTTGCTGCAGGTCTATGCACATCCATTGCTCAGAATATCAAGAAAAATAAGTAAACTGGATGAGGAGAAAAATGTAGAAAATCTGTTTTGTAATAGACACTGACTCAAGCAAGTTATCACCAACAAAAACACACAACTTTCTATTATATTTTTTAAATTCAGTATTGCATTAATTATTAGATATTAGATTCTCAATATCTTTCAAGAAGACATTGAATTGGATAAAGTTCAAATATTAATCCATCCAGAATCACTCAGTCATATCAAAATCACAGTCAGCTCTGCAGTCATGAATATATATTGAAGGTGCAATTTTGAGAAATCTAAAACTGTAGAAATAAGAATGAGGTAGGTAAAGTGCTCTTAGATCGATCATTCAACAAAGTCATTGTTGAAGTTTCTCCCCAGCTAAATTCTCTCTCTAAAATGGGTGAGGATGAGACATTTCTCCAGAGGAGACTGAAGTTGGTTGGGGTGATTCCTGTACTTAGATTTGCACTCTCGAATCTAAGAACCTTTTCCACCCCCCACTATATGGCATTCTAAAACTTGAAGCCATGTCAACGCTCTGGTGTCATATTCCAAGATGGCTGCCTAAATACTAGCAAAACTCAAAAGATCTATTAAAAATGCTTGTGGCTAAAGGAAGCTTTTGGTTGGAGTATGTTAAAGCTGAGTAAAAATAAAATCCATTAAGAGTCAAGTTATTGAATGTAATATTTACTCTCAATTGACTGGGAAAGAATAAATGTGCATGCCTGGCTAATAAATACAGTAAGTTGGCTTTTGAAGTATATTTGCCATGGTTCTGATCCATATTGCTTACCTTATGACAGTCTGGATTACAGGCATGTTATTTCCTGGAGCATGAATAGAAGTGGGTTTAGTCTTAGAGGGTAACGGATAATCTATTAGTTGTAAGGACTGTTAACAATTGCGTATGTTCACATTTATGTAAAATTTGATTTCAAAATCAACACACACAAATTGCTGGAGGAACTCAGCAGGTCAGGCAGCATCAATGGAGAGAACAGCAGTCAACCTTTCAGGCTGAGAGCCTTCATCACTTGATTGCCAAATGTAGCAATTTACGATAGTTTGCCATTGTAGCCGACGTGGCCTTTTGTGAGTGAAGTTAGCCAATATAAGGAACAGTAGATTCCCCACAAATGGGCTGAGAGTTGTCTGACTTAGTTTATGCGGTGGTGTATACCTTGCACCATTTATGCAGGGCTTCTGTGTACTTGATGCATAAACTCACTATTTTCAATGTCATTGTAGGGTCAAAGGCCAGATATTCCCAAGAGTCAATGAGGATATTGCCTTTCATCAAGGAGTCTCCTTGACTCTTTTCATCTGCCTATGATATCAAACTAAACTAATCCCTTCCACCTGCATATGGTTCATCTCCCTCTATTCCCTGCATATTGATGTGCTTATGAAAATAAGCTTCTTAAACATCACTGATCATATTTGCTTCCACTACCATGCCAGCTCTGCATGTTCCAGGCATTTACCACTCTCTGCAAGTAAAAAAAATATACTTGCCTGGCACATCCACTTTAACCCCCAGCTTCCCCACCTTCAGGCTACGCTCTCTAATATTCAGCATTTGTATCCTGGTGAAAAAATATTCTTGCTGCCCACCCATGACTCTCTAAATATTATCAACATCCATTTGAATTTTCTCCCTTCTCATCTTATGGTTTGAGATAGTTCTTGAATTTATGTCAAACTAAATTAATTCATTTGTGTTGACTTTTTGGTAATGATCTTGAATATTTTGAAATGGTTTGGTGTTTATTGTTTACTGTACCAGAGTAAACTATTGAATCTCCCTTATCATGATACATAACCTTAAACTCTTTAAAGCTCCCCCCAGAGTTCAGATATCTTAAGCAATGTATTAACATTGGAGGTTATATGGAAAAGAACAAGAATGCTGGATATTCACTGTATGTATGTGAACCAGGATTGTATGTCAGATAATGCTATATTTATCTCCTCCAGGGATTTGCACAGTTTCTTTGATTAGATGAGTCAATATTAGTTTCTCTGATACAGAGAGTCAAATAGCACGGAGGCATGCCCTTGAACTCAATAACTCCGTGCTGACCATCAAACACCTATTTAAATTAATTCCATTTCAAGTTCAAATTCAATTATCATTTGATCATACGTAAATATAGCCAAACAAAACATCATTCCTCTGGAGCCAAGGTGCAAAGCACATTACCAACAGTGCACAGCACACTGCACATACACATAGCACAAGGTTATGACTTCAGAAAACATGCAGTCACAAAGAGAAAAAAATAATATAGCCCAAGTCCCTGAGTGGCATGACTGCAAATTGGTAAGTTGCCCTGGTCCAGCTTGTTTTTCCACCAAGTAAACACCGGAGGGCAGTTCTAAGCAAGCACTGGAGGGCAGCACTGAGTGAACACTTGAGAACAGCACCAAACGAACACTAAAGGGCAGCACCAAGCAAACACCGCAGGGCAACATCAAGCGAACACTTGAGGGCAACACTGAGCATACACCAGAGGGTAGCACCAATGTGTGGTGCCAGTCCTCAACCCAGTACCGATTCCAATGTGCCCACAGTGACCCCTGCTGTCTCCCACACCACCTCAGCATCTTCTCCCCTGGGTGGCTGCAACAGGCAGGGACCCACCACAGCAGGACGGCTTAGTCCTTGCCACAACCAGGACAACACAGCTCCCCTGTGAGCCTCGCAAGTCAAGAAGTGAACCGGATTTGCAGAGTTCTATGTTACCAATGTCCAAAGGAATCTTGCAATCACAAGAGAAACATCCAAGATAATCACACACACTGTGCACTGTCTGAGCACAACAACAGTACGCTACAAGTCCAGGCAACAACACAGCCACGGCACACAACAAGTTTAGCTCCATTGCTCTCGAGCAACTCACTGGTGGGATATTCCTGCTGTACAACGTTTTTAATGTCTAGCAGTAATTCGAGATCATAAAATAGACATACAAGATGAATAAATACACCTTTCATTGGACCCAGAGTGGCCACTGCGTCTCAACGTGCTGGCAACTTATCAAATTTCATAGAATTCATATTTTCCCAAAATTCTCATCAGCCGCCTGGAATTCTACCACTCAGTTGAACACTGGGGCTTACCTACAATGTACATAGCTTTGAGATGTGGGAAGATAGAGAAGCATTCTGATGAACACTATGGTATCACAGGTAGAACATGCAAACCTAACACAAACAGCACCAAAAATAAGCAGAGAATCAGAGTCGGTGCAACAGTGCATTGGCACCTCTGTTAGTTGGCCCCTGTGCTCTTCAGAATTGGTGAACCCACTGATCTGAATACCCAATGAGGTATTGATAAAGCCTATGGAAAATAAAAATTCAGAGCCAAGGTATATTGCAGTTAGTGCAACCTTTTAAAAAACAGTTTTGCTTGAACTCTGCAGCAGCTGTCAATGGAAACACTGGCTTGGTTCACTGAGTGACGATTTGGCTTGTATCACCTTGCAATAATGTGACATGAGACCCAAGGCAATGCCACCATTGCTCTGATTCCAACTTGGAAAATAACTTGGCCAGATTTTTGCACAATACAAAGATACCTACAAATGTTAACAAAATAAAGATGCATAAGCACTGAAGTTGCACTTATGTTGTTGTTGCCAGTAATAAATGCTGGCGAGAAAAGAAATCAGCAGGTCAGGCAGCATCTCTGGAAAGAGAAATGGAAAATGTCTCAGATCTGGCTGCCTTCATCAGAACTGATCAATAAATTTCAAGACCTTGACCACAATACATCTTTGTGTAATTGATTCTTCAATTTCCTCACTTGCAGACCCCAGTCGTTCGGATTGGCAACAACATTTTCTCCACAATCTACATCAGTGCAGGTGTACCAAGAGGCTGTGTGCTTAGCCCCTTGCTCTACTCAGTACACTTATGACTGTGTGGCTAATATTCAAGTTTGCTGATGACACCACTACTGTTGGCTGAATCAAAGGTGGTGACGAATCGGCCTATAGGAGGGAGATTGAAAATCTGGCTGGGTGGTGCCACAGCAAGAGCCTCTCACTCAGTGTCAGGAAAATCAAGGAGCTGGTTATTGACTTCTAGAGGAGCAGACTGGTGGTGCATGAGCTAGTTCTCACAGGGGAATCAGAGGTGGAGAGAGTCATTAACTTTAAATTCCTCAGTGTTATCATTTCAGAGGATCTGTTGTGGGTCCAGTATGTAAATGCCATTGCAAAGAAAGCACAGCAGCGCCTCTACTTCCTTAGAGGTTTGTGAGGATTCAGCCTGACATCTAAACATTTGACAAACTTCTGTAGATGTGTGGTGGAGAGTATATTGACTTGTTGCATTATGGCCTGGTATGGAAACACCAATGCCCTAGAACGGAAAATACTACAAAATGTAATTGATATGGCCCAGTCCATTAAGGGTAAAGTCTTCTCCACCACTGAGCACATCGATACAGAGCGCTGTCACAGGAAAGCAGCATCCATCATCAAGGACACCCGCCACCCAGGACATGCTCTCTTCCTGTTGCTGCCATCAGAAAGAAGGTGCAGGAACCCCAAGAGCGACACCACCAGGTTCAGGAGCAGTTATTACCCGTCAACCATCTGGCACTTGAACCAGTGGGGATAACTTCACTCAACTTCACTCGCTGTACTGTTCCCACAACCTGCGGACTCACTTTAAGGAACTCTTCATTTTATGTTCTCGATACTTATTGCTTATTTATTAATTATTATTATTATTTGTTTTTTTTCTTTTATATTTGCACAGTTTGTTGTCTTTTGCACATCGGTTGCTTGTTTTGTCGTGTGGGGTCTTTCATTGATTCTATTACGGTTATTGGATTTATTGAGTATGCCTGCAAGAAAATGAATCTCAGGGTTGTATGTGGTGACATATACAGTAAGTACTGTGATAATAAATTTAATTTGAACTTTGATGTCACGTGATGAAAACATACGGAATTAAGTTCTTTGGAAAGACATGAGATTGAAATACCTTCATCTATTAGGCTTAAAGTTGTTAAGTACCTGAAAGGAGGATAAATAAGGGGACAATCACATTTAGATTTATGATAGTGTTGCCATGCACCAGCTGCATTTCTCCTTTATGATGGTGAAAGCTGAAGTTTGTAGGTGCTGTAGGATTGTTCTGGGTGAGTGACTGCTCTGTGTTTTACTTCCTAGGTGTGGTGAAGGGAACTGAATATTATGTAATCATCAGCAAAAACTCTCACATAAAGGTCATTGATGAAGTAACTGAAGAAGGCTGCGTATGGAACTCATGCAGTAATATCCCAGGGCTAGGATGACTGATTGCAATAAATACTATCATCTTAGTTCATGGGTAGTGTGACTCCAACCAATAGAATGATTTCCTCCTTGATGCCCACTAACATCAGTATTACCAGGCTACATTAATGGTCAAATGTTGTATTGATCTAACTCACCTCAAAAATTCAGATCTTTTGTCCATGAAGTGCATGATGATGTTCAGAGCCAAGTGGTCCTGATGAAGATTTCCCTTCACACTGATAAACAGATTATTAGTGACTACGTGGCTTTACAGTGCCTATAAAAAGTATTCACCCCTCTTGGAAGTTTTTATCTTTTATTGTTTTACAAAATTGAATCAGTGTATTTAATTTAGCTTTTTTGACACTGATCAACAGTGTCAAAGTGAAAACAGATCTCTACAAAGTGATCTAAATTAATTATAAATGGAAAACACAAAATAACTGTTTGCATAAGTATTCACCCCCACCACCACTTTTAAATATGACACACTAAATCATCACTGGTGCATCTGATTTGTTTTAGAAATCCATAAATGGTTAAAAGCACATCTGTTTTTGGAGATCTGTGTGCCGTCAAGGTGTTTCAATTGATTGTAGTGAAAATAGACCTGTATCTGGAAGGTCCAACTGCTGATAAGTCAATATCCTGGCAAAAAACTACACCATGAAGACAAAAGAACACTCTAAATAACTCCGCAGTTAAGTTAAGTCAACCATCAAGAAGTAGAAAGAATATGGTACAGCTGTAAATTTGTCTGGGGCAGGCCACCCTTAAAAACTAAGTGACCATGCAAGAAGGGGACTAGTGAGGGGAGCCACCAAAAGACCTATGACAACTCTGGAGGAGTTACAAGCTTCAGTGTTTGAAATGGGAGAGACTGCATATACAACAACTGTTGCCCAGGTGCTTCACCAGTTGCAGCTTTATGGGAGAGTGACAAAGAGAAAGCCATGTTGAAAAAATCTCACATGAAACCTTGGCTAGAGTTTGCCAGAAGGCATGTGGGAGGCTCTGAAGTCAGCTGGAAGAAGGTTCTATGGTCTGATGAAACCAAAATTGAGCTTTTCGACCATCAGACTAAAGGTTTGGAATAAGCCAGACTCCGCACATCATCAAAATCTCACCAACCCTACTGTGAAACATGGTAGTGACTGCATCATGCTGTGGGGATGCTTCACTGTAGCAGGCCCTAAAAAGGTTGTGAAGGTAGAGGGTAAAATGAATGCAGCAAAATACAGGAAAAATCTGATGCAGTCTGCAAGAAAACTGCAACTTGGGAGAAGATTTGTTTTCCAGCAAGACAATGACCCCAAGCATAAAGCCAAAGTTACACAGTAATGGCTTATAAACAACAAAGTTAATGTCCTAGAGTGGCGAAGTCAACATCCGGACTTCAATCCAATTGAGAATTTGTGGCTGGACTTGAAGGTGCTGTTTACTCACAATCCCCATGCAATCTGACAGAGCCTGAGCAGTTTTGTAAAGAAGAATGGGGAAAACTTGCAGCGTCCAGATGTGCAAAGCTGACAGAGACATCCACACAGACTCAAGGCTGTAATTACTGTCAAAGGGGTATCTATTAAATGCTTACTTATGCAGTTAATTATTTTGTGTTTTATAATTCAGTTCACTTTGTAGAGATCTGTTTTCACTTTGACAGGAAAGTGTCTTTTTTAGTGTTAAAAAAGCCAATTTAAATCCACTGTGATTCAACGTTGTAAAACAATAAAACATGAAAGCTTCCCGGGGGGGTAGTGAATGCTTTTTATAAGCACTGCATATAACACTGTCAGCAATACCTACTATGATCTGCCAATAATTGGTTAGTAATTAACCGGTCCTGCTTTTTGTGAAGAATCTGAACAATTTTCCATGTTATTGGGTGAATGCTGTTGCTCTAACAACTGTAATTGTCTGACTTGAAGCACAGCTGGTTCTGGAGTAAAAGTCTTCAGAAATATAGCTAGGATGGTGTGTGTTCCTACAGCCTTTGGTACATCCAGTACTTCTAGCTACTGTTTTATCAAGTAATGTGAATCAAATTGACTGAATACCTGCTTTGGGTTCTTAACAAAAATAAAATTTAAAAATGTTTGAAATAATTAGGAAACATCTTGGAGTAAGAAGCCAAGTTAAGGGCGAAAAGCAATATTCAGTTTTTGGATTATTGTTTTTGGGAAATTATTTGTTTCATACAACGAGTAATTGAAATGGGAAATGTATTTCTAAGTAAAATGTACTGATAATTCTAGTTAGTCATTACATAAAGTGGAGGTGTTTTTAATTTAGTGCAACCAGTTAAGAGGAGGTGAAGACCTCAAAATTGTTCTTCAGCACAGAAGGTCCTTTTTTACAGATTTACTGCTGGATGGCCATATTTCAAGTCTTTAAACCTCATTATTATGCATATTGGATTTCTAGGACCACAATTTCAATTTTAGGTTAGAAGGGATTAATATGAACTTATCTTTATAGGGCCTGAAGGACAGATCACAAAATGTATTCATGATGAACTGAAGAAAGTGAAGAAATAATTAAGACAAAGCCTGAACTGGTCCATCATTGTAATCATTAATAACTTATTTTGCAGTGTTCTGATAAAAAATTGATGAATGCTTTAAAAGTTTTTGGATTCAATGGGGTATGGTAGCATAGCAGTTTGCGTAACACTGCACACCACCACCAACCCAGGTTCAATCCTCACCTCTGCTGTAAGGAGTTTGTATGTTCTCCCCATCAGTTTTTTTCAGGTCCTCCAGTTTCTGATGTACAGGTTAGTATAGGTTGGTAAGTTGTGGGTATGCTATGTTGGCACTGGAAACATGGCAACACTTGTGGGCTGCCCTCAGCACATGCTCAGACTGTGTTGGAGTTTGATACAAATAATGTATTGCACTATATGTTTCGATGCTTCAATGTACTTGTGACAAATAAGGCTCATCTATCAGGCGGTGCAGTAGCGTAATGCCAGCAATCACCAATTCTCTCCACTGTCTGCAAGGAGTTTGTATGTTCTTCCCATGACTGTGTAGGCTTCCTTTGGTTGCTCTGGTTTCCTCCCACAACCCAAAAGACAGAGGGTTAGGGTTGGGGTTAACGAGCTGTGGGCATGCTATGTCTGTGTTGGAGGTGTTGCAACAACTGAGGGCTGCCCACAGCACAATCCTTGGACTTTGTTGGTCATTGATGCAAACGATGCATGTTACTGTACATGTGACAAATAAAGCTAATCTTTGCCATTTAAAAAAATCTACTGTTAATTTAAACAGTTGCATGTTAATTACACTCACTTTCAATCAAAAAGTCAGAATTATACAGCATAGAGGCAGGCCATTTGGCCTATCATTTCAGTGCTGACCATTGTGACTATCCATACTAACCCCACATGCCTGTGCTAACATGATATCCCACTAAGCTTGTTCCTTCAAGTACCTATCGAGGTGCCTCTTAAACATTGTTACTGTGCTTGACTGCACCAACATCTCTTGGCAGTTCAGTTCAGATACCAGCTAAATATCTTTGTATGTGAAGTTTACCCCTCAGAACCCCTTTAAAACAGCTCCCTCTCACCTTAAATCGTCATCCTCTAGTTTCAGACATATCACATGATCAGACAGGAGCCTTGCCCTTCACTTTAACAAGAATATGTTGACCTTGAACTCTTCTTATCTTACTTTAGAAAGCATCCCACTTGCCTGACATCACTTCAACTGAAAACCGCCTCTCACAGTCAAATTTCAAGGGTTCCTGTCTGATGCCATCAGAATTAGCTGTCCCCCAATTTAAGTCAAATCCTATCGTTTTCCCTAACTATCTTGAAACCTACTTAATAATGATCACTGGTCTCAAGGTGCGCCCGCTGACACATCAACCACTTCCCCAACCTTGTTGCCTAAGAGGAGGTCATGAACAGCCCCTTCTCTAGTGGAGCCTGTTATACTTTGGAGTCATTTCCCGATGAATATGTTCCCCTAATTCCCGCTGACTACTGGAAGGTTTGTAGTATAATTCTACCAGAGTGGTCACCACTTTCTAATTTAATAATTGAATCTATATTGCCTTGCCGGACATTTCTCCTGACAAATCCTCTCTCAATTACTGCTGTGAAGCACTTCCTAATCAATATTTCAATTCTGTCTCCTCCCTTACCTCCACTTCTGTTACACTGGAAGCATCCCAGAACATTGAACAGTTCTGCCTATCCCTCAACCATGTTTTTGCAATAACCATAAAGTATAATTTCACGTGCCAATCAATCTGAGAGTGAGGTTTCTTGCATTGCAGTAAGTGCAGCTTGGTCTATCAGATTTTCCTTGCCTCTTGTCCTGGCTGGCCTGCCTACCGCACCAGCTTTCTTTCCACTTTCTCATCTGTTAGACGATTATTTTAGGTCTCACCCCACCTGCTAAACTGGTTTAAACTCCGCTGAGTAGCACCAGCAAATCTCCCTGCAAGGGTATTGATCCCTCCTCAGTTCAGATGCAACCCATCCACCTTGTCCAGGTCAACGCTGTCCCAGTGGGGTATTCAATGGCCTAAGTTGCTTACAACAGCCCTTCAGCATTTACTTACTCTACGTTTCCTATTCCTACTCTCAAGAACACAAAGCACAGGCTATAATCCTGAATTATAACATTTTAGACTCTGCTTTTCAGCCTTCTTCCTAACTCCCTTTGCATATCTCTGTTCTGCCCTGGTGGTGCTAATATGACCCTCGGCTGCTCACACTCCCCTTTCCCCCTTTCAGAATGGGGAGGGTGAACAGCCAGCTTCTTATAGACTTCTATTTGAAACTTAAAATCTTTACTACCTTTCATTTAGATTATCTTAAAACAACTTAAAATGGAAAACGTTATAATTTCAGTGGAACAGAATGTGTTGAGGTGAGTATATCCAAATGTATATGTTTTTTGTAGGTATTTCACGATGGTGATTATGAATGCCTTCCCATTGCTCTGTTGAGTGTAAAACTCGGCAATGTTCATCATGAAGGAATTGTGAAATCAACAACCTTTGTGGTGAAGACTGCAAAAAAAAAAGAAAAAAATCTTGAAAACTCATTCATATGATATTGCTCATATTGAGCACTTGGGAACTTTCAGGATTTGACCCTGAGGTGTTAAGGATACTATATAAATGCAAGTAATTGAACTAGTAGGAGCTTATAGCCCAAGAGAGCTCAAGGTCAGTTACGTAAATACAAAAATCCCCAGCTATGACCTAGCTGTATTGTAACCAAGTACAAAAGTCCTGCCTAATGCAAAATTCAAAAGTGCCAAAAGCCGTCTTCCTGTAAATAATGAGCTCTCAGAGCATGTTCATGTACTTTGTTCCTGATCTTTGTACCTCCCCAGAATTTACATATTGTCCCATGTTTGAGACAGGTACTGTATCACTTTCCTCATTTGTATTTACCCCATGACCTTGTCATTAACTGTAAAAAGATTTGAAACTTAATTCATGGAGGACTATCCAGTCATCATTCACAGCTTAGCATCATAGAGGTACAGCACTTTTTCCTACTGCTCCTTCCTCACCAGTATCCAATGATCTAAACAGCACTTCCAGATGAGGCAAATATCCACATGCATCTCTTCTAGTCTTGTCTACTGCATTTGGTTCTCCTGCTGTGGCCTCCTCTACATTGGCAAAATGAAACCTAGACTGTTAAACCAATTTACAGAGCTCCTATATTCTGTCTGTGATAGTCATCCTGAGCTCCCAGTTAAACACCACTTCACTTCCTCTTCCCATTCCTAAATTGATTTGTCTAACCTCAGCCTTCCCCATGGCTCGGGCAATGCCCAGCAAAAACTGGAGCAGCTCATACTCTGCCTTGGTAATAGTATAAACATTGAACTTTCCAATTTGAGGTAACTTCTGCCATCATTTTCACCTACACTCTTCTCTCTCACTCTCAATCCTTCTCCAGTCTTTTCTTTCTCCTCTTTCCCAGAACCACCCCCCATTGGCCCTTGTTGTTCCATCCATCTACTACTCATACATTTCACCCACTGCTACTTTCTCTCCCCACCACCACAATCTAGTCCAGTATTCATCTGCTATTTAACTTTTCCCCCCAAAGAACTTTATGTTCCAGATTATCATCCCCCAGCAGGTGCCTCTCCATCTTTACGTTACTTTACTCCTCCTTGCTTTGTCTATTTTTGTTTGCTTCCATCTATTATTTATCTGCCTCTGTCTCCTAAACCACCCTCTCCCATCTCCTTACCTGGCTCACTTTGTCTCTAATCCACCCCCCCTCAGTCTACCGACACCTGTCTTACCATTCCCCCTCTTTGCCTTATACTGGTCATCTTCCCTCTCTACTCTTAGTCCTGCTGATTTTTGACTTAAAACGTCAAGTTTCTTTCTCTCCATAGCTGCTGCTTGGCCTGTGTTGCTGCAGATTCTGGCATCTGCAGTCTTTTGTGTCTGTTTGGTTGAGCCAAATCAATGAGCAGGAGAGAACCTTAAAGCCATATAAACAACAGCTGATTCCCAACTGACTTTGTGATCTCCACTCCAAAGCTTTACCTGCCCTCAACTGCTTTTATTTAGTAGATTGTTTACTGTTCAAACTTGAGTATTTCATGTGTGCTTGTCAAAGCCTTCAGAATATACTTTTCTATTACTGTTCTTAAACATTTAGGAGTACTTTATGTATTGATCGCCAGCTCATGAGATGTCTTCTTTATGTTAAGGGTCAAGAAAATCTATTCTTAATAATATCTTCAGCCTAGCGATGAGGTAGTGATATCCCCATCTGAGTGTTCCACTCTCTTTACTGTGATTTAGTTGTAGCCAAAACAAAAAAAAACTAGAAATAATCATATGGGCCAAAAATATGATTTTTGAAAGATTTCAAAAAGGAAAGATGGGAATATACCAGGGTATTTGTCGTGATGGAACTTATTGGGCAATTATTTTTAACATGTAAAATATTTTGAGACAGTTAAATAAAAATATTTTGTTTTCTATTTATATTGTAGTTCATGAAACAAAAAGGATGAATGCCCATTTTTCCAACTGCCCCAGAAAGCAGGAAAGAAGTAAATTAGGTCTGTTCATGTTTGTTGAATTTTTGATGAAAAGGCAGCGGTAGCTAAATTAGACAACACAACTATGTGTGCACTAGGATCACAGTGCCAAATGAACTTGTTGGTGAAATACGTCATTTGTCCTTCCATGTTGTGCCATAGTTTACCTATCTTGTCTGTTAACTAAGATGTTTAATGCCTTGGCACATAATCAAATAAGAGCATAAGACATTGCTCATTATGTGTTACGTCATATGATATTGGAGATAATGGTCTTTCCATTACCATGATTGTTCCTGGCCAATTTTTCTACAGAAATAGTTTTCTTCCGGGCAGTGCCTATATGAGGTGGGTGGCCCCAGTCATTATCAATGCTCTTCCCTGGTGTCAGTGGTCACATAACCAGGACTTGTGATATACAGCAGCTCCTCATATGACCATCAATCACCTGCTCCCATGGCTTCTTGTGACCCTGACTGGCGGTCTAAGTAGCTGCTACACCCTGACCAATGGTGACCTGCAGGCTAGTAGAGGGAGGGAGTGCCTTACAGCTATTTTGGTAGAGATGTATCTCCACCCTGCCATAAGACAAAGAAGCAGAATTAGGCCATTCGGCATATTTGGTGTGCTCCACCATTTAATCATGGCTGATTTATTATCCCTCGCAACCCCCTTCTCCCTGTAACCTTTGATGCCTGTATTAATCAAGAACATATCAACCTCCATTTTAAATATACCCGATGACTTGGCTTCAACAACAGTCTGTGGTAATGAATTCCACAGATTCACCACCCTCTGGCTAAAGAAATTCCACCTCATCTTTATTCTGAAGGGACCTCCCTCTATTTTGAGGCTGTTCCATCTAGTCCTAGACTCCCCCACTATAGAAAACATCCTCTCCAAATCCACTCTATCTGGGCCTTTCAGTATCTGATATGTTTCAGTGACATCCCCCACCCCCCATTCTTTTAAACTCCAGTGAGTACATGCCCAGAGCCCCCAAACACTCTTCATATACTAATGTCGTTCCTGAAATCATTCTCGTGAACCTTCCCTGGACCTTCTCCAGTCCCAGCACATGTTTTTTCAGATAAGGGCCCCAAAGCTGCCTACAATACTGTAAGTGCGATCTGACCAATGGCTTATTAAGCCTTAGTATTACATCCTTAGTTTTATGTTCTAAATGAATGCTAACATTGCATTTGGGTTCCTTAACACTGACACAACCTGTAAGTTAACTGGTAGCGAATCCTACACAAGGACTCCCAAGTCCCTTGGCACTTCTGATTTTCCAAATGTTCTCCCCATTTAGAAAATAGTCAATGCCTGTATTACTTCTACTGAAGTGCAAGACTATACACTTTCCTGCATTATACTCCATCTGTCACTTCTTTACCCATTCTCCTAATCTGTCAAAGTCCTTCTACAGACTGCCTGCTTCCTCAGACCTACATGGCCTTCTACCTATCTTCATATTTTCCACAAAGTTGGCCAACAAAACCATCAATTCTATCATCCAAGTCATTGAAATATAATGTGAAAAGAGACAGTCCCAATTTAGAGGGTCTAGCTCCAAATGATCCAGTCTAAGAGTTTAGTATCAATCTCACTTTACTCTTTACAACAAGTAAATGCTCATTTTAATTCTAGTGACTTTTTTCCTTCAGATGGCTACGTTCCTTTCAAATTGAGGGTAACTTGCTGTGTCTGGTTTTGAGGTGATAGATGATGTTAATGTAGGGACTGCCACAGGTAAGACAGGAGGAGCCAAATGGAACAGGCGAGTGGGCAGTTTGTGAGGTGGCACACTTCTCCAGTTTACACCAATTTACTATGTGCTTCTTGACACAAACCCAATTCATCTCAAATGTCATTTTTTGTGTCAGGCTCATAAGGGCAGTGGGATGTTGCATTATTTTAAGCAGATTTTAAAAGTACCATTGAATCTTTTCCTCTGCCTATCCTGTAAGCTATTGTGGTGATAGAACTCAGAATAAAAATTCTGTTTGCGGGCATGTTAAAAATGTGTTCGGGTATTGCAGTTGACGAAGGGGACAAAGAGGATGTGATGCCTGCCACTCAGTGAGATCCTCAGAGCTAGAGCCAGGCACTGCACACTTCAGGAGTTAGCTTAAGAGTTGCCCTTAAGCTATCCCCTTATGATGGCCAATTAACCTACCTTCCCCACATCTCCATTATGGGAGGAAACTGCAGCACCCACATGCCCTTACACTTCCTCCCTTACCACCATTCAGGGCCCCAAACAGTCCTTCCAGGTGAGGCAACACTTCACCTGTGAGTCGACTGGGGTGATATACTGCGTCCGGTGCTCCCGATGTGGCCTTTTATATATTGGCGAGACCCGACGCAGACTGGGAGACCGCTTTGCTGAACATCTACGCTCTGTCCGCCAGAGAAAGCAGGATCTCCCAGTGGCCACACATTTTCATTCTACATCCCATTCCCATTCTGACATGTCTATCCACGGCCTCCTCTACTGTAAAGATGAAGCCACACTCAGGTTGGAGGAACAACACCTTATATTCCGTCTGGGTAGCCTCCAACCTGATGGCATGAACATCGACTTCTCTAACTTCCGCTAGGCCCCACCTCCCCCTCGTACCCCATCTGTTACTTATTTTTATGCACACATTCTTTCTCTCACTCTCCTTTTTCTCCCTCTGTCCGTCTGAATATACCTCTTGCCCATCCTCTGGGTCCCCCCCACCTTGTCTTTCTTCCTGGACCTCCTGTCCCATGATCCTCTTGTATCCCCTTTTGCCAATCACCTGTCCAGCTCTTGGCTCCATCCCTCCCCCTCCTGTCTTCTCCTATCATTTTGGATCTCTCCCTCCCCCTCCAACTTTCAAATCCCTTACTCACTCTTCCTTCAGTGAGTCCTGACGAAGGGTCTCGGCTTGAAACGTCGACTGCACCTCTTCCTACAGATGCTGTCTGGCCTGCTGCGTTCACCAGCAACTTTGATGTGTGTTGCTTGAATTTCCAGCATCTGCAGAATTCCTGTTGTTTGCACCCAGAGGAAACCCACTCTGTATCAGGGAACGTGCAAACTCCACATGATCAGCACTGGAGATCAGGGTTGTTGGAGCTCTGAGATAGTAGCTCCTATGACTCTGACATTGTGCTGTCCATACTTGCTTCACTTTCATGCACACATTTATAATTCACAATTTCTATATTCAATGCAATGCATTTCTTGTGTAATTGAGTTTTGCATAAATTCTTTTCATGTTTCAAGCCAAGTACAGGTATTGATTATAACTGACATTTCGATGAGAAACTCAGCCGTCTTCTTCGAGGATGATACTTGGGCATGTCTAGTCCGGTGGTATTTATTCCCCCATTGTTCTCATCCAATCAGGTTTCTGCTCTCCCACTTTGCTTACAATTGAATTCCAGTCCTTACTGAGAGCGAGACCTTCGTCTTTTTTAAAAATCTCCTGGAATTCGGAGGAAAAGAATTTTGACAAAGAACAAGGTCTCACTCTAAATAAGAATTAAACCGATTGTAAACAAGGTGGGAGTGTAGAAACCTGATTGGATGAGAATTAACCAATCAGAGGGACTGACCACCAGACTAGACATGACTCATCATCATCATCATCATTATTAGGTGCCGTACCCAGTTTGAGCTTTGACTGCCATGGCCCACACACTCCTGTTTCAGGTTAGGTGGATCAATTCATTGGTATTCATTTCCAGTTCTCTAGCTACTGTCTCCATCATCATTTGTCTTTGTCTTCCTCTTGCTTTCTTCCCTTCAATCTTTCCTATAATTACCGTGCATTCTAACTCCTCTTTCCTAATCACATGTCCAATGAAATTACGTTGCCTTTTCATGATCTCATACATTATTTCTCTTTTTGTGTTTGCTCTGTTCATGACATGCTTGTTAGATATTTGTTTCATCCATGATATTCTTTGCATCCTTCTCAAAAACCACATCTCTGCTGCTTCAATTAGTTTCCTCATGTTACTAGATATTATCCAACATTCTGAGCCATATAACATAACTGGATAAACGTAACATTTCAGTACTCTGAGGCAGGTTGTCTTGCCTAGTTTAGTATTGGTCAGTATACGCTTCATTCTCGTAAATATATCCTTTGCCATCCCTATTCTTCTTTTGATATCTATGTTGCACCTGCCATCTGATGTCACCCAGCTTCCTAAGTAGCAAAAGTTCTGTACTTGTTTTATGTCTTCCCCGTTTATTCTCAGCCTACAGATTGGACTCTCCTTCTTTTTGGATATCACCATACATTCTGTCTTTTTGCAATTGACAGATAGACCCATTTTTGCACTTTCTTCAGCAATATCAATTAAGTTTTGTAGTTCTTCATAATTGCAATTAACACAGTGTCATCTGCATATCTGAAATTATTGATGTTTTCACCGCCAACTTTGATTCCCAAGATGTCTCTTATTTCTTGTAATATTGTTTCACTGTTCACATTAAATAAATCAGGGGAGAAAACACACCCTTGTCTAACACCTCTCTTGACATTCGTAAACTGACTCACTTCTCCATCTATTCTTACAGCGGCAGTTTGTTCCCAGTGCAGATTTCTGATTAGGCGGAGGTCTATCGAATCTAGATCTAGAGATTCCTGTAATATTTCAAATAACTCATTGTGCTTCACTTTATCAAATGCTTTTGTGTAGTCGATAAAACATACAAAAAATTCTTTTTGCACTTGAATAGCTTGTTCTGATATGACTACCTGTATAAATACCACCAGACTAGATATGACCAGGCATCATCCCTGAAGCAGATGGCAGAGTTTGTCATCAAAATGTCAGTTATAATTGATACCTGTACCTGGCTTAAAATGCAAATAGAGTTTATGCAAAACTCGATTACACAAGAAATGCCTCGCGCTGACACAGGGGTGGAGCCTGATGTGGATTAGTTTGCAATCTAAAACTTCCCCCCTATACAATGGAGATGGAAAAGAGGATGGCTGGAGAGACCAGCACATCAGGGAAGAAGAAGGCTGGAGAGACCAGCGCTTCGATTCGTGGGGCTGGGATCAAGAACACTGTCCAATTGAGTGTTTGGGATCTGAAGGAAGACAACGGTTTCAGTAGGGAGACCTTTATTCGCAAGGTGCTACTGGATTGCTGTGGCTTCAAGGCGGATGATCTTTACTGCATCCAGGTTTTTGCCGGTTACTACGACGTCACCTTCCGGCATGCCACAGGGTGGCAGAAATTATGTAAGTGCTTTCGTGAGAAGAGGAGCGAGGCGCTGCTGTTACTACTAAAAGCGCAGCCCCTCTTTGCCAATGCAATGCAGCAAGAGAGAATAGTTACAGTGCAAATGTTCAACCCCTATCTACCGATTGTTGACGTCCTCACATTCCCAGTGCGATATGTGGAGAGCGTGGGTAGGTGTGAGAACGTCAGTGACAGTCTGGGAGTATGGACAAGTAAAAGGCAGGTCAGGGTGGGCACCAGCGGCTGTTTCATCCACCCACCCGCAGTCTTCGCCATCGGAGGGAACCGGGGCTTCCTAGTTTACACCGGGCAACCCACAGTGTGCCGCAACTGTGGTAAGGTGGGGCATGTCACTGCCCGGTGTAAGGCTGTGGTGTGCAGAAACTGCGAGGTGGAGGGACACCGCATCAAGTCCTGCAACCTCTGCAGGCAGGTGGGCCACCTGTACAGGGCCTGTCTGAAACATGCGGGCCCCTACGCACAGGCGGCCAGGGGAGATGATAACACCGAAAAGGCCCCAGATGGATTGGAGGCACCGCCACCTCTGCAGAGGCAGCGCCAGTAACAACGGAGGAAGACGCATCCACCCTGAGGTCTCCCTCCCCCTTGCAGAACACCCAGGACCCACCACTTGATGAGGAGGAGTCCATGGAGGAGGGGAGGGATGAGGGGGATGAAGAGCCTGGAGTATAGTTACCAAACGGAAAAAGCCTCAGAAGGTTCCACCCAAAAGACAGCAAGTGGAGCAACTGGAGAGCTCAAAAAAAAGGGCGGTAGATTATAACACATTCTCTGGGCTCCTGTCCTCCTCCTCCTCGGAAGGCGGTGGGGGTGGCCAGCAGCCCTAGCAGAGGAAGAGACGTATTAATAGGGCAGAGAGTCAAGGGAACAGTGAAGGTCTGCTGGCCACCCCCCAGGCGCAGGAACTGGAGATCAGCAGCACCCCTCAGCTCCGGGAATCCAGGATCAGCAACATTTCCAGTGGCCTGCAGCCAGAAAGAGAGGCAACCCTGGAGGTCTGTTTAGGGACCGAACTGGTACTGCCTCTCCCTAGCGAGGACTACCCGCAGTACCTGAGCCCTCAACAGGTGGAAGACTTCAGCAGGACTGTGGGCATGAGGGTTCAGGATGGCAAAGGAGAGGACGAAGATCTGTAAAGGGTGATGGACCTTAAACTTGCGTCCTTAAACGTTCGCAGTGTGAAGAGTACTGGGCGTTGCGTTAGCGCACTCCGACACTTGAACACTGTGAACGCCGACGTGAACTTCCTCCAAGAGTGCAGTCTACCGCACCTCCGCAACTACCTGAGGTGGTCACGGTGATGGTCAAGGTTTGTCGGTGTGGTCGGGGGGCATTGATTGCCGTTCTTCTGGTCTGGGTATTCTGCTACGGGGAGGTAACTTCTCAATCACCCAAGTTAAAGAGGCGGTTGCGGGTGCCTCTTGGTAGCAGATGTCAAATACCGGGGCACTCCACTCCGGCTAATCAATGTGTACGCCTCCCCCGTGCGGAGCGAGCGGCTCCCACCGCTACTGGTGATGTCCCAGCTGGTCGTGTTTGCCAGAGACTTCAACTGCACCATTGGTGTGGCTGGACGATCCGGCAGTGCTGACGGCAGGCTGGACAGTACCTCCAGACTCCTGACGGAAATGGTGAAGACAGCGAAGCTGCGCGACGCCTTTGGCATCCCCACGAGTGGAGCGCAGCCGCAAGCCACCTGGACACGATCGGAGGGCTCAGCCCACTCCTGGTTCAACTTCCTCTTCCTCTCAGCGTCCATCTCGCTTCGATCCACCGACGTCACGCCCGTTTTCTTCTCTGACCACTGCCTTCTGCAAGCCACCTGTCACTTACGGGAAGACCGGAAGTCAGGCAGGGGGACGTGGAAGCTGAACGTTAAGCTGCCGACCCTTAGAGAATGTTGTGGAACGAGAGAAGGAGTACACAAGTTGGAGAACCTTGAAAACCTTCTTTGATTCCCCGGTTCTCTGGTGGGAAGCCACCAGGGAGAGCATCAAGAGGTTCTTCATTCGCAAGGGCATCCAGAAGGCAAGGCAGGAGCACAGGGAACTGCGAAAACTCCAGACTGAGTTGCAGCAACTCCTCCTTCTGCAGTCGAAGGGGGTGGATGTCAGGGAGAAATTATGAGAGGTGAAGGGCCGGCAAGCCCAGCACTTCACCGCCGAATCCTCCAAGATCATCTTTCGATCAAGGGTCCAAACCGTGGAGCAGGACGAGACACGCTCTTGCTTCTTCTTCCAGAAAGTGCACAGGGGGAGCTCTGTGATCCACAGCCTTGTGGAAGAGGACGGCTCAGTCACGTCCTCACAGACGGACATATTGAGGATCTGCAGGTCCTACTATGCTGGTCTGTACGACAGAAAGGCCACAGACACCACAGCCTCCCACAACTTCCTATTGTCTATCATGCAGGTCTTAGACAACGGATGTGGGAGAGTCTGGATCAGCCACTGACCCTGGACGAGCTGACAGGCTCCGTCCATTCCTTTGGGTTGAATAGGACTCCCAGAAGCGATGGCTTACCAGTCGAGTTGTACTCGGCTCTGTGGAACTGGATGGGCCCTGACCTGCTGGAAGTGTATAACGCTATGCTTCTGGCTGGCTGCATGTCAGAGTCCAAGAGGAAGGGCATCATCACCCTCATCTACAAGCAGAAGGGGAAAAAGGAGGAAATTAGGAACTGGAGGCCCATCTGTCTCCTGAATGTGGACTACAAGATCCTGTTCAAGGCTATCACCAACAGGGTCAAGTCTGCTCTGGGACAGGTGATCCACCCGGACCAAACCTGTGTTGTACCGGGCAAGAAGGTCTCGTACAGCCTTGCGCTGCTGAGGGACTCCATCGCCTACGTGCAGGACAGGGGGGTGAATGCCTGCCTGGTCAGCTTGGACCAGGAGAAAGCCTACAACAGGATATCGCACACGTACATGGCAGGCGTGCTGTCCAAAATGGGATTTGGGGAGAGAATCTGGAATTGGATCAGACTGCTCTACACAGACATCTGTAGTGCAGTCCAGGTCAATGGGTGGGAAACAGACAGCTTGCCCATCAGGTCTGGAGTCAGGCAGGGCTGCCCTCTCTCCCCTGTCTTGTTCGTGTGCTGCACAGAGCCCTTTGCCGAAGCCATCAAGAGGGATGAGGGCATAAGAGGGGTGATGCTGCCAGGGAGCAGAGGGACGCAAGTCAAAACCTCCCTGTACATGGATGACATCACCGTCTTTTGCTCTGATTGGAGGTCACTTCGCAGACTTATTGACATCTGCTTACATTTCGAGCAGGCGTCGGGGGCCAAAGTCAACCGCAAGAAGAGCGAAGCCATGCTGTTCGGCAATTGGCCCGACTGATCCGGTGTCCCCTTCACCATCAGGTCTGATCACGTGAAGGTGTTGGGGATCTGGTTCGGAGGGGCTGAGGCGTGCAGGAAGAACTGGCTGGAGCGGACTGCTAAGGTGAAACAGAAACTGGGACTGTGGGGAGGGCGCTCCCTACCGATAATGGGCAAGAACCTGGTCATCAGGTGTGAGGTTCTCTCAGGGCTGCTGTACTTGGCGCAGGTGTGGCCCGTTTCCCACTCCTGCAGCATGGAAATCTCCCGAGCTTTCTTCAGATTTGTCTGGGGATCCAAGATGGAGCGGGTCCGACAGACCGTCATGCACAAGTCCCTGGACAAAGGGGGCAAGAACGTCCCCAATGCCGCCCTCACCTTGATGGCCAGCTTCATGTGTGGCTGCATCAGGTTGTGCGTAGATCCCAGATACGTGGGCACTAAGTACCGCTGCATGCCCAGGTTCTACCTGTGGCTCTGGCTATGAGGGATGGTCTGGCCCCTTTCCTGCGCAACACCCCCGTCAGCTGGTCGTTGCCGCACTACCCGTCCTTCGTAGAAAAGTTCTTCAGGGTCAATGCCTTTGACCACAGGGCCATCAGGCAATGGTCGGCACGTAATGTCCTGCAGGCACTGCAGGAGAAGGACGTGATGGACACAGTGGGGTGGTTCCCTGAGCAGACCGTCCAGTACATCTGGCAAAATGCCTCATCGCCAGACCTTACCAACAGGCACCAAGACCCCCCCTGGCTGGCAGTGAGAGGGGCCCTCCCAGTCAGAGCCCTCCTGTACACCCGGAACGTTGCATCCACACCCCGCTGCCCACGGGAGGACTGCAATGAGGCGGAGTCCGTGTCTCACCTGTTTGCACACTGTGGGTTCACAAAGAAGGTGTGGAGGAGGATTAAAGGGACGGTGTCGAGATTCATGCCCAGCAGCAGTGTAACCGAGGACTCCCTGATTTACGGGCTGCTCCTGGGGGGACACACAGAGACCAACATCTAGTGCTGCTGGCAGATCATCAACTCAGTGAAAGTCGCTCTTTGGTCAGCTCGAAACTTGATGATCTCCCAGCACATGGAGATGTCCGTGGCTGAATGCTGACGACTGGCACATTCTCGCCTGCAGGAATACATACTGAGGGATGCACTCAAACCTGGTGCAGCCACCGCGAAGGCCTGTTGGAGAAGGACCACAGTTTAGGGTTCGTCACCCGCGGGAGTGGGAGGGGTCGAGTGAGGAGGAGTATTCCCCTCATCAGCAGTGTGGATAGATGAATCAACATATTGCCACAGGAGTGGCTGGAAATGTGGAAAGATATAGACCGTAAGGGAACTTCAGTAAAGGAATGAGAGTCAATGTCTGGTTTTTACTGTAAATAGTTTTATCGTAAATAAGTTTTATTCTTGACTAAGGTTTGAGAGTCAACAAATGATTTATTGTAAATAACTTTATTTATTGAATAAGGGCTCAGAGTCAACAAATGTTTTTTTGTAAATAACTTTATTTTGTAATATTTCTGAATAAAGTATATTTTGGGGAAAAAAAGTCAGTTATAATTAATACCTGTACCTCGCTGGAAGCCTGAGAAGACTTTATTTGTCATAAATGCCGGGAAAGCACTAGATCCTTTTTTAAAATCAAGTTTTGTTCATCTCAGCTTTGGCTGTAATGATGAATAGGTGGTAGGTTAGTATAGTAGTCAGCACAACGCTTTAGAGTGCCAGAATTCCTGGCATTTGTACATTCTCCCCGTGACCGCGTGAGTTCCCTTCAAGTGCTCGGGGTTACTCCCACAGCCCAAAGACATACTGGTTTGTAGATTAATTGGTCATTGTTAATTGTCCTGGCACTAGGTTAGGATGAACTCGGGGGATTGCAGGGCGACGTGGCTCGAAGGGCCAGAAGGGCCCACTCTGTGCTGCACTTTAATAAATAAATAAATAAACCTTATAGCAGTACATCACAGGAATAGACCCTTTGGCCCAGTTTCTCTGTGCTAACCATGATCCAATCAAACTGATTCCATCTGCCTGCATATGATACAAATCCCTTTCTGCTCAGCCTGTTCATGTATCTGTCTAAGTTTATTCAAGCTCTTCTTATAGCTAAAGCTCTCCAATCCTGGCGACATTCTGGTAAACCACTTCAGTCCCCTCTGGGAAGCTTCCACATCCTTTCTATAGTGGGGTGACCAGAGTTGAACACAATAGTCCAAATGTAGCCTCACAAAAGTTTTATATACGTAGTTGCAATACATATATATCCCAACCAATAAAGGCAAGTGCTTTGTACACTTTCTTTACCACCCTATCTATAATGTTTCTACATTCAGAGAACTATGCACTTGCACCCAAGGATCTCTCTGTACATCAACGCTCCCAAGGGTCCTCACATTTACCGTGTTCTTTCCTCTGAACATGTATCATCTGACACTTACCTGGAGTAAACTTTTTCTGCTCTCTCACTGCCCATGTTTCCAACCTATATACAGTATATCCTGTTGTCTATTTTGGAAGCCTTCCTCACCATCCACATCTCTATCAATTTTCAAGTTGTCTGTAAATGTAAACAGCTATTAAAACTAAGAAGGAACTCTGGAGATTGGTCAATATCGTTAAAACAAAGTAAGTTCCATAATCAAGGCAAGCTATCAACTCGCAGGAATTAAAAGGTGAGTTTTCACAGAAAGTGGTATGAATGCTTTGGTTTGGTTTATATAAAAAATAGACTTACAACCATAATGAATTCTACTTCCCGCACATTAGAACATTAAAATTCAGCACATGATCTAATTTCAGAGATTTGTAAGTGACAGATTATCAGGAATGAACGTGTTAGTAGTCTAATTAAGAGATTCTGTAAACCTGAAGTCCAAGATTAAACATCTTACTGGTGAAGAAGTTATATTGATCTGTGAGCTGACTTCTAATGGACCTTCTGAGCTAAGCAACAGGGGAACAAGTGGTCAGATCCTGAGCAGCCATCAGGAAAACATTATTGCCTTCAGTCTTAGTAAGTGAAATAGACAGTTGGAAGCTGAAAAGCCCCTGTACATCGAGGAATTGTTAAAAGGAGAAGAAAATCTTTATTTTTGTAAAATAGTTGAATGTATGAATTTAAATGAAAGAAATAGCAAAGTAAAGACCTTGCAACCTTAAACAATTAGGTGTTATTGCTTTCATTTAAAAGAATAATTGAAGACTGATTTCAGTTTGCCAATGCTTTAGAATGGACTGACTGAATAATCTGAACACTTTTGACTATTCAAGGAGAGCTGGGATGAATTTGAAGATCTCATCATGATTGATGAACTTGAATGATATTTTTGAATAGAAAATTGAAGAAAAGGGTTGTGAACATGTATGAAAGTTTCTGTTTGGACTTTGTAAGACATTTCATGAAGGCCTTCATGAGATTGTTAGCTAATGTTAGAGCTCATAGAACTGAAGACAAATTATTTATCTCACTACATAGAGTAGAGATAATGGACAAAGACCCAAAATAGTAGAATATGTGCAGTGGCGTTTTAGAAGAATTTGTTGGGGTGGGGTTTGATTATTCAGCATGTTTATAACAGTTTGAATGATGGTAAAGAAAGCTGTTTAGCAGTTACTCAAAAACGTCTATTGCAGTTTGAAGCAAATTAGCAAAAATGCAAATGTGAGATCTTCCACTTTGAACCCAGGCAACAAATTAAGCTTAACAAATAATAAATGTTGAAAGAATAGAGGCACCTGAGCACCAAATGCATGTGCATAGAACATTAAAAGTTGTGGATGATATAGAAAGTAAAACTGGCTGTTAGGGCTAAATTATGAACCTCTGGTTTGAGCATTCTTGGGTAATTCTCCATTCCTTTTTCAGATCTTGGTCCCTCATCCCCTCTCTGTGTCCTAGACTTTTGACTGTTATATGTGAGTCCAAGCCTACTCCATTCATTTGTGTTTTCCTGCTTTGATCTTTGTTTTACCCTTTCATTTTCTCGAGTTTCTGCACTTACCAATTTTCTGAGTCAGTTCTCAAAGGGAAGGATCATCAGTAGGTACTTTAAGGGGAGATGCTGTCTGATTTAAACAAAACCAGAAATGTTGGAACTTCAAATTCCTTGGTGGTGTCATTTCAGTGGCCCAGCACATGTGCAATTATGAAGAAAGCACAGCAGTGCCTCTACTTCCTGAGGAGTTTGCAAAGATTTGGCATGACATCTGCAACTTTGACAAACTTTGATTGATGTGTGGTGGAGAGTATATTGACCAGCTGCATCACAGCCTGGTATGGAAACACTAATGCCCTTGAACTGAAAAGCCTATAAAAACTAGTGAATATGGCCTAGTTCACCATAGGTAAATCCCTCCCCACCATTGAGCAAACCTACACAAAGTGTTGTCACAGGAAAGCAGCATCCATCATCTGGGACACCCGCCACTCCGCTTAAGCTCTCTTCTCACTGCTGCTATCAGGAAAAAGGTACAGGAGCCTCAGGACTCACACTACCAGGCACAAGAACAGTTATTACCCCTCAACCATCAGGCTGTTGAACCAAAAGGGATAACTTCACTAAACTTCACTTACCCCATCATTAAACTTTTCCCATGACTTAACTTTCAAGGACTCTTCATCTCATGTCTTTGATATTTATTGCTTATTTATTATTATTATTGTATTTTTACTTTTTCTTAGTTCAAACTGGTAAAACCTGAGGTATGAGCAGAGCCAAGCACACTCATGTTTTAAAAAATGCTGGTGAACGCAGCAGGCCAGGCAGCATCTATAGGAAGAGGTACAGTCGATCTGAAATGCCAACTGTACCTCTTCCTATAGATGCTGCCTGGCCTGCTGCATTCACCAGCATTTTTTATGTGTGTTGCTTGAAATTCCAGCATCTGCAGATTTCCTCTTGTTTGCACACTCATATTTTAATTGCTTAGAACTTTTGGACTATTATAGTGGTGGTCAGTATTGAGGTGTTCTGAAGATTTACATAAATCTTGCTGTGTAAGCCTAATTGTTTAAAGTTATTGTGTAGTAACTTTGGGATGATACCAGTTGTAGATATTACCATTGAGACAATGTATACCCTGTTCACGTTCCATAGACTTTCAATTTCCTCTTTTAATTCAGCACATATTTTTCACATTTTTATCATGTTTTTCACTTATTGATTTCTGTATGTTGTGTGTGTGTGTGTGTGTGTGTGTGTGGAATGGCTATATTTATAAAGTAAGTTGCTCTTTCCTGTTTATCCTGTAGTAATATATACCGACAACTATTATAGATTGTCCTATCTATAATAATGGATCGGTTGTAATATAATTTGTAAGACTCTGACTCTAAAACTGGATCAGGTTTGTATTTATAGTAAGGTATGGTGTCTTCTATGAGTTTGTATTTTGAAGCAAGATTTTGGTGAATGATGTTTGCCACTTGATTATGCCCGTATAAGTAAACAGATTGAGTTAAACTGCTGCAAGATTCTGTAATGAGTTGCATTGTTTCACCATTTTCTGCATTGCTCATCTCAAATTTTTTGGTTTTTAATAATGGATTTTTGATATTTTTTGGTGATTTAAACACCTGGTCCTGTATTGCCATAAGAAATCCTTTTGTTTCTGAGAACAGGTCTCCAACTCTGAGCCAGGCGTTCAGACACTTATTATTATTTTTGCTTTTTCTCAGCTCAAGCTGGTAAAACCTGAGGTACGGGCATAGCCAATCACACCCATTTCTCAATTGCTAGGAACTTTCAGACTATTCTTGTGGTGTTTAGTATTGTGGCTTTCTGGAGATTAACATAAATATTACTTGTAGGCCTAATTGTTTAATGCTATTGTGTAGTGACTTTGGGATGATACCAGTGTAGATATTACCATTGGGACAATGTAAACCCTGTTCATGTTCCATAGTCTTTCAATTTCCTCTTTTAATTCAGCATATTTCAGGTGTTTTTCCCTTGTTAATTTCTGTACGTTATGTGTGTTTGAAATGACTATATCTATTAAGTAAGATGTTCTTCTTATTTTTATTATTTATATTTTTTCTTTCTTTTTATACTTGCACAGTAGTTTGTTTTTTGCACAGTTGTTGTCTGCCCTGTTAGGTGTGGTCTTTCATTCAATGTATGACTGTCATTCGATTTATTCAGCATGATTCACAAGAAAATGAATCTCAGGCTTGTACATGGTGACATATGTGTACTTTGATAATAAATTTACTTTGAACTTTGGAAGAATTTAGACACTCCTGTCTGACTAATTTGAATCAACTTTTGGAAGAGATAACTAAGTATGAGGTCATGGACTTCATTAAGGCCATGACACAATCTCACATGAGATACTTGTCCATAATGTAAGAGGCCATGGGTTCCAGGGCAGGTTGGTAAATTAGACCTGAAATTGGCTTCGTGTTAGAGAGTAAAGTGTTACAGTTGATTTTTTTTTGTGGATTTGAAACCTTTCACTCCTGGTGTTGGAATTCTTACTGTTTGGTTCAATGAATGAATGATTAATAAGTTCCTAGATGCCGATGTTTTCAATGGTGAGGGGGTTGCTTTTAGCTTCAGAACATCATTAATGAATTGGTATGATGACAGAGCAATTGCAGGCGGAAATTAATCCTGAAAAAATGTGAATTGTTGCACTTGGGAAGACTAATAAGGCTAAGAATTATACAATGGTTGGTAGGAATTCAGGAGGTACTGCAAACAGAAGGAGCTTAGTACGTAAGTCCAAGGATCTCTGAATAGAACACAAATAGATAATGTGGTTAAGAAGGCAACAGGATACATACCTTCATTAGGTATTGATATTTGTTTATTATCATCATATATACTGAGATACAGTGACAAGATTTTGTTTTGCATGCCATTCAGACACATCATGTATGTATACTGATGTAGTAAAAAGGAAACAGAATGCATAATATACTATTGCAGTTACAGAGGAGGTGTGGTGCAGGGAAGTAACCAAAGTGCATGAGCCAAGACAAGGTCAATTTAGAGTTGGAGAATTCAACTTTTTTAGAATGTGAGATTTTGTTCAGGAGCCTTATAACAGTGAGATGAATGTACAGATACTCCAAGAGGGCCACAACTTTGTCGTAGGGTTAGAGGCTTGCCCAATGACACAGACACCTATATTGGATGGAGTCAAGGCCTTGTACTTTGACTCTTGGTAGGATCACCCATGCCAAACAGGTCAAAGGGTAGAGGCCAAAATAAGAGCGGTTCACTGATCCTCCAGGATTGGGGGTTCAACTCTGGGCTAACTACACTGACTGTCAAAAAAAAAATTGTCATGGAAACAGCATTGAAGAATCCTTCTATATCTGTGGTGTGATGGTATGGACAGACAGAGATGGAAGACCTTCATTGCTGCCCTAAATGCCAGCGGCATAACAGACAGTAAGTATGTAAGATGCATTGATGATGAAAAGCTAATAGGTTATGGTACAATTATATAAAGCCTCAGTTAGGCCACAGCTGGAGCATTTCTGGTTACCATGCTATAGAAAGGATGTGTTTGCACTGGAAAGTGTGCAGCATAGGTTCTCCAGGGTGTCGCCTGAGATGCTGTGCTTCAAGTCAAAGAGAGATGGGATAGATTGGGTTTGTTTCCCCTGGAGCACATAAGTCTAAGATAGAAACTGTTTGTAGTACAGTATATAAAATTATGAGGGCCATTGATAGTATAGATGGTGAGAAACTTTTTCTCTAATCTATGGCTGACAAGTGAAGTCTGAGCCAAAGTAAGAGCAAAATAGATGGCATAGAACAAATGCAAAGCTAGTGGAAAGATAGAGATTTGGGAAGCTTTTAAAAACTTGCAGAAGGAAACTAAGAAGGTCATTCAGAAGGAAAAGATGAATTATGAAAGGATCAAAGGAGATACTAAAAGCTTTTTTAAAGTATATAAAGGGTAAAAGAGAGTTGATGGTAGATATAGAACCAATACAAAATAACGCTGGAGATATTGTAATGAGAGACACAGAGATGGCAGAGGAACTAAATGCATATTTTGCATCAGTCTTCACAGTGGAAGACGTCTGCAGTATACTCGACATTCAAGAGTGTCAGGGAAGTGAAGTTTGTGCAGTGAAAATTACAACTGAGAAGGTGCTCAGGAAACTTAATGGTCTGAGGGTGGATAAATCTCCTGGACCTGATGGAGTGCACCCGCAGATTCTGAAGGAAGTAGCTAAAGAGATTGCAGAGGCATTAACAATGATCCTTCAAGAATCGATAGATTCTGGCATTGTACTAGATGACTGGAAAATTGCAGATGTTACTCTGCTATTTAAGAAGAGTGGGAGGCAGCAAAAAGGAAACTACAGACCTGATAGCCTGACCTCAGTGGTTGGAAAGTTGTTGGAATCGATAGTTAGGGATGAGATTACGGAGTAGCTGGGAGTTTGAATTCTAAGCCCATGTATTACATAATAACGCTGTTGGAGTTAGCAGGTTGTCACAGCAGAGCATTCCATCTGTAATATGCAATCTTTTTCAATTATCTAGTGAGGGATTGAAGACTAAAGCCCATCATACACTAAAGATTCAAAGTACATTTATTATGTAGCATACAAGCCTGAAATTTGTTTTCCCCACAGTCACAGAATAAAGAGCCATGGAGCCAACCCATTCAAAGAAAAACATCAAACATCAAACCTCCCTTGCCAAATACAAGTCTAAATCGCACAAACAGCAACAAAAAATATGAGTGAAAACACAGAATATAAAAGACAAAACCAAAAGGCATATTTCAGTACAGTTCAGCTAATGTTCATCATCTGCAGACTGCCCCGATTCAAAAATCACCCAAAAGTAGTAACAGAAAGGAGCGACCAGAACCAGAACTAGAAGCTAGAACACATCATAAACCTGAAGTAGAGTCCAAATATACAATCTGAGTCAATTAAACCTTGCTGCGATGCCTTTCGGCAACAGCATCGAGGGAGAGAGAGATCACTCAAACGCAAGGCCCTTCCCTCAGATGCCGCGAGCAAGAGACCGCCATACGCAGCCACCTTCCTCCAGCAGCAGCAAGCAACAGGTTGGTAGACGATGCCGAACACTTGCTCGCTTTCCGCACCTGCCTCAGTGCCATTATCCATGCCATTGAAACATATTTTAATAAAAGGCCTTTATACTCAGAAAAATGTCGAATAGTTGTTTTTATGTCCAATGTATAAGATAAAACATAAATCCTGTTATAATAATACTGTTGTTATTTTTAAGTCCTAATGAACCCTATGAACTGTCTGGACCCAGTTATTTATGTGACTGAATAATTAACATGATGCTTGACTGCAGCTCCCAGTGAAGCAATTAATATTCGTTGATAGTGCTATTTCTGGCCTAATCTTCCAGGCACCTTACATCTTCATATTTTAAAATCTCCCACAGCTGCAAATTGAAAAGAAGAAACCATCCTTATCACTTTTATTCTTACTTAACTTCATCAAAAATATACTCATACAGTATACTCTGCATATTTAGGATGCACATTGTTTTTTGATCTAACAGTTGTTGGATTTAATGCTGTTTCAAAACTAGAATTTAATCATTATGAAGTAAATGCCATCAGAACATTTAGGCACAGAATTCAGAATTCTAACCCAATTACAATAAGGAAATTCTTGTAAATACACCACCTTGGAGGAGGATTTTTGTGGTATAATCCCCATGTACCTAATTTCTTGTTCTTTTAGATGGTAGAAGTGCCAGATTTGGAAATGCTGTTGAAAATATCCTGGCAAAATTCACCAATGCATCTTGTAAATGACAGTTAAGTGGCGGAGAGATTGAAAATTTAGGTACCAATCAAATTGGCTGCTTATCCTAAACCATATGATGATTATATTGAAAGGCCAAATGGGCTACTCTTGCTGTCTTCTTTCTTACTATCATCTTTAGAAGGAAGGTGGTGCATCATTATTTTCATTATTCTCAACCAGGCTGTTCTCTGCAGGAGACACCGCATCAATAGTTCTTTTCAGAAACAGTCTTCTTCAATAAATCCACAGCAGTGTGCATCCCTCCAAAGTGTACATGCTTCTAAAGTTGGAAACCTCGCCCTGCTTGTCCTATTCAGCTGTTAGTGCAATTTATATCTTAAAGCATAATACTTTAAATAGGATCAATTGAAGGTAGTGCTCACATGAAGAATGAATAAATTGTGAAACATGCTCTGGAATATTACTATATAATCCATAGGACACTGTCTGGAAGTAAAAGAAATATTTCTACTTAGCTTAGTTTATCAAATATTCTTAACATCTATCCAGGGTACATAATTCTTCAATCCATGTGATTTGTGTGCAAAATTTTTGCATGCTTCTGAAGTATCTACTATTGATAGTGTTACGTACCCCGTAACTGGGTTGCCAAACCAGCAGAAATGGAACGCTCGTTGGAGTGTGTGATTACTAGGAACTAATCAAGTGTTATTAAAGAGATAAGTAATACAGTACACTAATCGTAAGGATATAAATGTAACAGGTTAACAATGATAATACACACATATACAGAACTAGGGTAATAGGAATCAACCAAGCTCTATCGCAGTCTAGGGGTAAAATGATCAGTCTTAAGTGAAGCAGAGCTCAGTTCAGTTTAGTGCAGTTCGAAGTAGTCACTGTTGTACCGTTGGGGGGGGTGGGTGGGAGAGAGAGAGAGAGAGAGACAGAGAGAGAGAGAGATGCAGTTGGTTTCAGGCAGGCCTTTTGATGTCTTCACAGTTGGTTTCTGGCAGACCTTTTGATGTCTTCTAATCCCGCTGTGGTCACCGACTGTGACCCCTCCATTCCGGATACGATCGTTCTTCCGTGGTGAACCTGGCACCCAGGCAAGGGCGGACACACACCCCAGGTTCCCACCGATCGTACCTTTACACCCTGTGAGCCTCTGATCGGTTCCCACGAACCGGTCCTCCAAACTCCCACCATCTTGTGGGGGCACACTGGTCTTTCCAGGGTCTCGTGGCGTGTCTTGTGCCTTAGCAAACCTGCTCTTTTTATCCCCCTGCTGGGGTATCACTTGTCCGTCAAACTTCAAACAGTTCAGGTTCAAAGCAACCGGTCTGTCAATATCTGAATTGTGTTTCTTTCTCGTTAATCTCTCTCTTCTCTCTTATTAGCATTTTGAATGTTTCTCCATTGTCTTCCGTTATCTCTCTCATTAGCATCACCTGTCCGGTAGCGCTGCTTGGCGTCACATGTGACACCCCCCACCCTTAAAAGGATTTTTACCAGGGTAAAAATTATGGCCATGAATTCACGTTATAAGATACACACTAATATACAGGTAGTCATCAGCTATTCGGCTAATACAGAGAACTTTAAGTTTTAACACCTTGACAGACAATCAGCAATCACATTGTCCGTTCCTTTTATATGTTTTATCTTAATATCAAATTCCTGTAACACCAGGCTCCAACTTAGTAAGCGTTTGTTTTTATCCCTCATTGTGGCCAAAAACACTAATGGATTGTGATCAGTGCAAAATATCAGTGGTTTCCGTGTCGGACAAATATAAAGCTCAAAATGTTGTAATGCCAGTATGACTGCCAGTAATTCCTTCTCCACAGTGGAATAATTTCTCTGATGGACATTAAACTTCTTAGAAAAATAAGCCACTGGGTGGTCAATTTCCTCTTCGTCTGTCTGCAACAGCACTGCCCCCGCTGCTTCGTTGCTAGCATCTGTTGCTAGGGAGAAGGGTTTTGAAAAGTCAGGCGCATTCAATACAGGGTGGTGACACAGAATCACTTTCAGACTCCCGAAGGCTTGTTGACAAAAGTCGTTCCACACAAACTTCGCATTTTTCAGCAAGAGCTTAGTAAGAGGGAGGGTAATATCCGCAAAGTTTTTGCAAAACTTCCGATAGTACCCCACCATCCCCAAGAACCTTCTCAGGGCTCTCTTGTCCGTTGGGATAGGAACTTCCGAGATAGCCTGCACCTTAGCCTGCATCGGTGCCAGCTGCCCCTGTCCTACCACATACCCCAGATAAGTGACCTTAGCGTGGCCGAACTCGCTTTTCGCGAGGTTCACTGTCAGGTTGGCTTCAGACAGCTGTTTAAACAGTTCTTCTACTGCCACAATGTGCTCCTCCCACGTGTCACTCCAGACCACTAAATCGTCAATATACGCTTCTGCATTCTTTAACCTTTTTATCACTGAATTAATCACCCTTTGGAAGGTCCCTGGGGCGTTTTTCATGCCAAAAGGTAAAACATTATGCTCATATAACCCGGATGGAGTGACAAATGCTGAGATTTCTCTCGCCCGGTTGGTTAAAGGAACACACCAGTACCTTTTCAGCAAATCGATCTTTGTGATGTACTTAGCTCTCCCCACTTTATCGATGCAATTGTCTACCCTTGGGATGGGGTAAGCATCAGTTTTTGTGATGGCATTCACCTTTCTGTAATCTGTACAGAATCGTATGCTCCCATCGGCTTTCGGGACAACCACACAGGGAGAAGCCCATTCCAATTTGGATGGCCTAATAATACCTGTGGCTAGCATGTGTTCAATTTCTTTCTCCACTAGCTTGCCCTTCTCCAAGTTCATCCTATAGGGGTGTTGCTTAATAGGCTGATCTGATGTGACAACAACATCATGTACCGTCCCCTTTCATCGTCTCGGGACATCCGGACATACATCTGCATGCCAGTTAATTAGCTTTATCAGTAGCTTGCTCTGTTGAGGGTTAAGTGAGAGACCTTATCAGCAAAGCTGGCCAAAACAATAGAGTTCTCCAATCTGGTCGGCACCATATTTATCTTTTCAAGATGGGTTTTCCCCTTATCATTTGACACCCCAGCCTCATTAGTTTGTGTGATAACACCGACTAGATCTGCTTTCTGATCGTGGTAAGCTTTTAACATATTAATATGTACTAATTGGGTTGGCTTACGTCTGTCCGGCGTTTCGATAACATAATTCAAAGAGTCTATCTTTTTAACCACTTTGTATGGACCATGGAATCTCGCCTGGAGGGGGTTGGTTACCCCTGGAAACAGAACTAAGACCCTATCGCCCACTTGAAACACTTGTTTGCGGGCACGTCTATCATATCACTGTTTCATTTTAGTTTGGAAGTGTCGTAGATTTTCTTTAGCAAGGTCACAGAGCTTTTTAAGCCTCTCACGAAATTTTAAAACATGATCAATCACATTGACTTGTACGGTCGGATTGGACCATTGCTCTTTCAGTAAGGTCTGGGGTCCTCTGGGCCGATGACCGAAGACGAGCTCGTATGGGCTGAACCCCAATAACTCCTGAACCATGTCCCTTACGGCAAATAACAGAAGAGGCAAGGCATCATCCCAGTCGCCAGTGTTCTCTTGACAATAAATTTTAATCATGGTCTTTAATGTTGCGTGGAATCTTTCCAACGCCCCTTGGGACTCCAGGTGGTACGCGGAGGCCAAAATCTGCTTTGCTCACATCTCATCCAACTTCCGTCGGCATGTGTGAGATGTGAAGACACTCCCCTGATCTGACTGGATTTCCCTTGGCAGCCCCACCACAGTGAAAAATTTCACAAGCGCCTTTACCACTGCGAGAGCCTTGACGCTTGCCAGGGGCACCGCCTCCGGAAACCTGGTGGCGGCGCACATCATAGTCATCACATACTCTCGCCCACTCGCAGTTCTGGCAGGGGACCGACAAAATCCACAATTATTCGGGAAAAAGGTTCCCCGAAAGCGGGTATCGGTTGAAGGGGTGCTTTAGGCAGGACCTGATTCGGCTTTCCTACCACCTGACAGGAATGACACCGTCTACAATATTCAATAATATCCTTCCTCATGTTCGGCCAGTAAAATTCTTTCATAATTCTATCGACTGTTTTCCTCACCCTAAAATGTCCACCGAGTGGTATCTTGTGGGCCAGGTTAAAAATCTCATCCCCATAAATTTTCGGCACTACCACCTGGTGTACCACCCCCATTCCTCATCTGCGGGCACGGTACTTGGTCTCCACTTCCTCATCAGTACTCCCTCCTTCACATAATAGCCCACTGGTTCCCTGTTTATTTCTGCTTCGGAGAGAGCTGTCTCCGTCAAAACAATCAGCTCCTCGTCTCGTTCCTGTGCCTGTATAAATTCCTTCCACGTTAATGATAAATCTACCTCAACTCCCTCACTTCCTTCCACTCCACTATGCTCCTTCTTCTCACTTTCTAACCCCTCCCAGTACAAGGCTGGTAGAAATGCCTCAGCTTAATAGAACCATAGAACCATAGAAACTACAGCACAGAAACAGGCCCTTTGGCCCTTCTTGGTTGTGCCGAACCATTTTCTGCCTAGTCCCACTGACCTGCACACGGACCATATCCCTCCATACACCTCCCATCCATATATCTGTCCAATTTATTCTTAAATGTTAAAAAAGAACCCACATTTACAACCTCGTCTAGCAGCTCATTCCATACTCCCACCACTCTCTGTGTGAAGAAGCCCCCCCCCTAATGTTCCCTTTAAACTTTTCCCCCCTCACCCTTAACCCATGTCCTCTGGTTTTTTTCTCCCCTTGCCTCAGTGGAAAAAGCCTGCTTGCATTCACTCTATCTATACCCATCATAATTTTATATACCTCTATCAAATCTCCCCTCATTCTTCTACGCTCCAGGGAATAAAGTCCTAACCTATTCAACCTTTCTCTGTAACTGAGTTTCTCAAGTCCCGACAACATCCTTGTAAACCTTCTCTGCACTCTATCAACTTTATTTATATCCTTCCTGTAATTTGGTGACCAAAACTGAACACAATACTCCAGATTCGGCCTCACCAATGCCTTATACAACCTCATCATAACATTCCAGCTCTTATACTCAATACTTCAAATAATAAAGGCCAATGTACCAAAAGCTCTCTTTACGACCCTATCTACCTGTGACGACATTTTTAGGGAATTTTGTATCTGTATTCCCAGATCCCTCTGTTCGACTGCACTCCTCAGTGCCTTACCATTAACCCTGTATTTTCTACCTTGGTTTGTCTTTCCAACGTGCAATACCCCACACTTGTCAGTATTAAACTCCATCTGCCATTTTTCAGCCCATTTTTCCAGCTGGTCCAAGTCCCTCTGCAGGCTCTGAAAACCTTCCTCATTGTCTACTACACCTCTAATCTTTGTATCATCAGCAAATTTGCTGATCCAATTTACCACATTATCATCCAGATCATTGATATAGATGACAAATAACAATGGACCCAGCACTGATCCCTGTGGCACACCACTAGTCACAGGCCTCCACTCAGAGAAGCAATTCTCTACCACCACTCTCTGGCTTCTTCCATCGAGCCAATCTACATTCACTTCGGCAGCCTTTCTGGACATGCACCGAATTACTGCGCAAACGGGATAAACCTGTGAGTCCATGGGTGGGTCCTCAGTCCTGGCAGGCTTGCTTGTCAGTTTTACTGCTGAGTACACCTCTCCGCCTGCAAGGTCGTTACCAAGTAAGACCTCCATGTCTTCCATCGGTAATTTGGGCCTCACCCCTATTGTGACCGGTCCGGCGACCATGTCACTTTTTAGGTGTATCTGGTGCAAAGGTACTGCTTCAGTCCCTTTCCCAATGCCTTTTATCACACTGACCTCCCCAGTCTCGGTCTCTGAACTAAAGTCTAACACCCTCCTTAAGATCAATGACTGACAAGCCCCAGTGTCTCTCCAGATCCGTACTGGAACTGCGTTTGACCCCTCCTTCACCGACACCAATCCGGCCGAAGTAAACTTCTCGTGCCCTTCCTGAACTCTATCAGACCTCTTCTCCCCTAGCGGTTTGTTTGCCGGCTCAATACAGCCAGTCGGAGTTGTCGTTTTTCCTTTCCCCGTTTCTTTCTTTGGGACAAAACACCTGGACACAATGTGACCGGCTTTCCCACAATTATAGCTTACGACTCCAGGAGACTTCCTACCAAACTGCTTCCTGTCTTCCTTATCCTTCTCACTAGTCCCTGGCTTACTTTCTGGCTTTTCCAACGGACTTTCTCCGCCCTCTCGACCACCCTTCTGGTAGCTCTTACTCGGGGTAAACTTTGCTTTGTGTGTTAATGCATACTCATCCGCTAATTTAGCAGTCGTGGCTAAGATTTCTGCCTCTTTCTCATCTAGATAGGGCCTCATACCTTCAGGGACACAACCTTTAAATTGTTCAATCAGTATTAGCTGTAACAGTCTGTCATAATTCCCAGTGACCCCTTTCGAGGCACACCAATGCTCACAATACATCTGCATCTCACGGGCAAACTCTAGATACGTGCGGCCCCAGTGCTTCCTCACATTTCGGAACCTCTGCCGGTATGCCTCCAGGACCAACTCATAAATCCTGAGTATAGCCTCTTTCACCACATCATACCTCTGGGCATCTTCTGCTCACAACACTGAGTAAGCTTGCTGAGCCTTCCCTTTAAGTACGCTTTGAAGCAAAACAGCCCACTTGTCCCTCGGCCAGTCCTGACTTGCAGCAACTTTTTCAAAATGTAGAAAGTACTGATCAACATCGGCCTCCTCAAATGGGGGAACCAACCTAACCTCCTGGGTTGCCCTGAACCCTTCACGTTAGTTCGGCATTTGGCCCCTCTCCTTAACTTCTCCAGCTCAAACTCCCTTTCCTTCTCTCTCTCTTCCCATTCTAACTGCTGTACTCTCTCTTCCTGTTCTAACTGCTTTACTCGGAACTCGTGCTCGAGTCTTAATTTTTCCATCTGCAGCTGCACTGCTTCTCCACCAGGTTTGCTCATAGACACCACCTCCAGCTCCCCGTGGGGAAACACACCTTTAGATACATAATGCTCAATGATAGCTCTGTGCATCTCTGCTCTCCTCATTGCCGACTTCCCCTTAAAAAGATTCAACCATTTTGCAACAGTCGCCAATTCTGATTTCCTGGCATCCTCTAATGCCTCCAAGGTTGGCGCCTTTAGAAATTCCTCAATCTCCATTCCTGCTGTTTGCCCTTTTTTTTCCTTTCGGGAATTTTAACCCAATCAATTTACCCAGTCACAATTTTGGCATTCAAAATCCCGGACGAGATCCCCACTTATGTTACGTACCCTGTAAATGGGTTGCCAAACCAGCAGAAATGGAACACTCGTTGGAGTCTGTGATTACTAGGAAGTGATAAAGTTTTATTAAAGAAATAAGTGATATAGTACACTAATCGTAAGGATATAAATGTAACAGGTTAGCAATGATAATACACACATATACAGAACTAGGGTAATAGGAATCAACCAAGCTCTATCGCAGTCTAGGGGTAAAATGATCAGTCTTAAGTAAAACAGAGTTCCGTTTGAAGCAGTCACTGTTGTTGTACCATTGCAGAGAGAGAGAGAGAGAGAGAGAGAGAGAGATGCAGTTGGTTTCAGGCAGACATTTTGATGTCTTCGCAGTTGGTTTCAGGCAGACCTTTTGATGTCTTCTAATCCCACTGTGGTCACCGACTGTGACCCCTCCGTTCCGGATACGATCGTTCTTCCACGGTGAACCCGGCACCCAGGCAAGGGTGGACACACACCCCAGGTTCCCACCGATCGTACCTTTACACCCTGTGAGCCTCTGCTCGGTTCCCGCGAACCGGTCCTCCAACTCCCACCAACTTGTGGGGGCACACTGCTCTTTCCAGGGTCTCGTGACGTGTCTCATGCCTTAGCAAACCTGCTCTTTTTATCCCCCTGCTGGGGTATTACCTGTCCATCAAACTTCAAAAAGTTCAGGTTCAAAGCAACCGGTCTGTCAATAACTGAATTGTGTTTCTTTCTCGTTAATCTCTCTCTTCTCTCTTTAAATGTTTCTTCATTATCTTCCGTTATCTCTCTCATTAGCATCATCCGTCCGGTAGCTCTGCTTGGCGTCACACATGACAATATTAATAAACAATCCTTTCAGTTAAGAGAACTGAGATAAAGCTATCTGAGAATATCATGAATCCAGGATATTGTAAATGTGTAATCTGATTTTTACTCCAGTGTTAAATTGTGTGATCAAGTAGAAAGTAATTTCAGCCAACAGAGGACTGATTTAAAAATAACCTACAACAGAGCAAGGACCATGGAATGATTTGATTCCATAATAACATTTGCTTCAGGTGTAGGATCTTATTCAAAACAAATTTGCACAAGTCCTTTGCCATTGCTTGGTTTACAACCAGGAACTCCCTATTGAATAACAATGTACAGGTACCTTTACCCAGGGGAATGCAGCAGTTTCAAAAGGTCCCTTCCTTATGTTAGTAATTGCTGGTCTTATCTGTAAAATTATTTTTTAAAATTTGCTTTCTTTTTTGCCTTTATAATATGCAGTTTCCTTGCATCGGCAGTTTAGCACACAATTCCATAGATTAAGGATATATTTTAAAGTGCCTTGGCTGGCAACTATGATCTTCCAAGGGTAGTGGATGTTGAAAGTAAAAGCATTAAATTGGTTACTAGAAGGAATAATCCCTGTACAATACTGAGCATAAAGAGAAAGATGTATCCAGAGTTTTCCAAAATTGATCTATTATATAATAATGTAACATTTCATTTAATTAAAAAGGAGTAGAATTAGACTGTAGAGTTGTGAGCCTGTACTACCACTTAATAAGATCTTGGTTTATTTAAGGCTAATCTTAGCTGCCCTTTCCTGCTTGATCACTTATTTCTCGATAACCCGCAATCTGCCCATCACAGCTTTGAGGACACTTCGTGGCACGGCCACCATATCTCACTATGGTAGACAATTCCAAAAATTTACAAACCCAAGAAGAAATTCCTTTTCCACCTTAAGTGGACAAAACCTTAATCTGAAAACTTGTTTCTTAATTATACATTTCCCTCTTTGAGATGCATCCTCTCAGCATCTACCTCCTTAAGGCTTCAAAATGCTTGTGTTTTCAATAAAGTCACCAGTCATTCCTTTAAATTCCATTGAGTATTGGCCAATCTGTTCATAAGATAATTCTAAATGGTACGATAGCATAACGGTTAGTGCCATGTTTTACGATGCACCAGCTGTAAGTTTGGGGTTTGAATCCTGCTGCTTTTTGTAAGAATTTTCTACACTTTCCCTGTGACTGTGTGGGTTTACTCTGGGATCTCTGGTTTTCTCCAACATTGCAAAGACGTTTGGCTAGGATTAGTCAGATGTGGGTATGCAATGTTAGCGTGAAAGCTTGGCAACATTTGTGGGCTGCCTAGCACAATCCTCGCTGATTTGATCTGATGCAAATGATGCTTTTCACTCTGTGTTTCGAAATATAAATAAAGCTACTCATTAACTTTTTAACTGTTTCATCCCAAGGATCAATGAAGGGAATGTTTTCTGAACTGCCTCAAAGTATATTCAAGTTCTTCCATTGTAGTCTTACTAATGCCAGAGATAAATGTGGCATAGTTTTCCTACTTCTATACTCTTTTCTTTTTCCAACCAAGTGCAACATTCCGACATACTCTCCCTAATCAGTTGATTTACCCTTATGTTAACTTGTGCTTCATGTGCGAGGATCGGTCTGTACTGAAATATTCTGCTGACTTTCTTCAATTAAGTAACATTCTGCTTCCAAAGTGAATATCCTCAAATTTTATTATATGATGCCGGAGTTTTGCCTAAGACCTTTATCTATACTGCATCGTAGAGGCTTCATATCTTCAAAACTTGATTTCCCACCTAACTTTGTATCGTCTGCAAATCTGGCTAGAGAATGAACAGCCCCATTGATGAAGTGAAAAATGTGGAAGTGGACTAGTTACAACTTGCTGATCTGAAAAAGAGCTGTTTATCCTGACTCTACTTTCTGTTGGTCAGTCCTCTGTTAATGCAGACCACGGACAGAGCTGTGGTAATGCTAGTGGAGTTGCTGCCTCACAGCTGTTGTGATGTAAGTGTATGTAACTTTCTCTGTAAGTGTCTGCATGGTGTTTACATACTCTCCTGCAGATACCATAGGTTCTCTTTGAGACCTTTGGCTTCTTCCTGTGACCAACAATGTGAGATAATAAGTTAGGTAGCTTCTGTGAATTGTCCCCAATATATAGGCAGGCAGATTCTCATTTTTTGGGGGTGGTGGAGGTTGCAGTTGATGGAAAAGAGGAGAGAATAAAATAGGCTAGGATGGACTTGTGAAAATAGTGCTTTATAGTCACCATGGATTGAGCCTATTTCCAAGCTGTATCTCTGTGAAATATCTCTCCTCCCTCTCCCCCCCCCAGCAGTCTTTTTAAGTAGCCCTTACAATAATACCATATCTACTGGTTCCCTCTATTCACCTTACTCTTTAATTCCACAAAAAATGGTGAACACAATTCATAAAGTCACGTTAGCCCTGTTTATATCTCTGACACATTTACAAATATCTGACTAATACTGTATTCAAATAAAGACTTACAAAATTTCCTAAGAATGAATATTAGGCTTATAGGTTTACAAACTCCTGCCTTTGATTCCTTCATTCCTCGAATTTGCAATTTTCTAACTGTAGCATTAACTTTCTAACAAGTCTTCATTATATTTTGATTGCTATAGTGCAGTTACTGTTTGGGGATGAGGAAGTGAGTGATGCCGTCTGTAAACTTCTCCCAGTAATTACTTCAAATTGCTAATTCTTTTTGCCACCTGTCTCTCGATCTTAATCGTCAAAGCTAAATTACATCTTAATCATATACTAATCACTTATCAGCAGAGATGCCCCACGAGCATATACCCTACAAAACTTTTGGAATGATAATTGCCGCAGAATATTCATTTCTAAGCCTTGGCCATCTTGCCAACAAGTCTCTGTATATCTCCAAATGTCTCCATACCCATTTGTTTTCATTTGTACCATCAGTTCATCTATCTTGTTATGAGCATTTCACGCATTTAGAAAAGGAATTGATAAATTAGTTTTTCCATAATTTTCCTCTCCCCTAATTCTATTTGAAGTTGTATTCTGATGTTCCCAGTCTGTTAATCACTCGTTGACATTAACTACATCACTAGTGGTGCTATTGCTGAGTTTTTTCTCAGTAGAAAGTGTGGGCTGGAAAGTGCTAAGGGGAATTCTCTGCAGGTTCTGGATGAGAGATGAAAAATGAAACGGTAGTGGTTATGGTCAATCACCTTGTCTTGCATGATGGAAAGCAGCCACAAATAAGGAAAAAGAAAGTTCAAAGTAAATTAGTTATCAAAGTATGTATATGTCATCATATACTGCTCTGAGATTCATTTTCTTGCAGACATTCGTAGTAGAACAAAAAAAATGTATTGTAACCATTGAGAGAGACATGGGTGCTGACAGGACAGATGCATCAAACTGAGAAGTTGAGCAATTAGAAAGGAGTCCCAGACTGGGAGGAAGTGCAGCCATAGCTCTGAAATGGGAGTAGGGAAGCTGATCAATGAGAAGCAGTTTTGGATCACTGCTCTGTATTCTGAGTATGCACAAATGTTATACACGAATATTTCATTTTGTCCCTGCTTTGGTGTCTCTATTAAGCCCTGTCTGAATTTCAGCTTCATTTGCCAATATTTAACCAAATACTTCCAGTTTAGATTTGCTTCATGGGAACAGTTATTAAAGGTTTCATCTTTAGATAATATTACTATTTTCAGTGGTAGTCATGAAGGTTTCCATTTCAGATTCACTGTGTACATTCGTCAGCTGTCCTTATTTCTGAAAGTGTAACAGGCTCTAAAAATTAAATTTGGCAATCATTTCAATGCTCTTGTTACAGCATGCACATTAAGACAGGCTTGTACAATACAGTAAGCCACATTACAAAACTAGTCAAAATAAACATAATTTCAAAAATTAGATATTTAAGTTGTTATTTGTTTTTTCTTTATGTGCCATGTCATATGATGTAGACGAGCGGTCTTTCCATGAACATGATTGTTCTTGGCAAATTTTTCTAAAGTGGTTTGCCATGAGTTGTTATTACAGTACATAAAATGTTAAATGAACAAATAGATTTGCAGTCAGTACTTTGAAATTATAATGTATGTATTACTAGGCACAGGGCTCATTTCTTTTTCATTGCGACTACTGTATTTAATAAGCAAAGAGTAATGCATCCACTCTTGAATGCACTTAGCTCAGAGAGAATGATTTCATGCACTAGCAGGCTATGATATCTTACAGAAAACTATTTTTCCCTAAGAAATTCTCTGCAAGGCTTTCTTGTATAGTGAATGAGAATTACCAAGAGAAAATGACAGTTATTCATGTAAAATTGGTGGTAAAAGTTCAAGCATTTAGTTAAGCATTTATACAGCAATAGAAGAGCATAGGGAGAATAGTAACATCATTAATATGTTACATACCCAAATCAGAATATTTCTGGAAGAATTAAAATTGCTATAAAATTATGTGGCTAACTTAAAAGTAGCTGATTAACACAGAATGGCAATTAAGTAAGAAATGAGGATATGGTGAAGGATTTTGATGGTCATTGATAACAGGCTGAATTCTTGTGCAATTTGATTGAGGCTTTTCTGGCAGGTGCTGGATTATCTTCTGAACAACTTGTGTGTTTATCACATGGATCACTGGGTATGTAGCTCTGGGATTACAGAGTCAAGGGGAGTCATAGAAACCTACAGCACAAAAACAGGCCTTTCAGCCCATCTAGTCTGTGCTGAACCATTTAAACTGCCTAGTCCCATTAACCTTCATCTGGATGCATGCAGCATAAGGAATAAGGTGGATGATCTTGTTGTACAGCTACAGGTTGGCAGGTATGATATTGTGGCCATCACTGAGACCTGGCTAAAGGATGCATGTCTCTGGGAGCTGAACGTCCAAGGATACACGGTGTATCGGAAGGATAGGAAGGTAGGCAGAGGGGGAGGCGTGGCTTTATTGGTAAGAAATGATATTAAATCATTAGAAAGAGGTGATATAGGATCAGAAGGTGCAGAATCTTTATGGGTTGAGCTAAGAAATAGCAAGGGTAAAAGGACCCTGATGGCAGTTATTTATAGGCCTCCAAACAGCTGCAGGGATGTGGACTACAAATTACAACTGGAAATAGAAAAGGTTTGTCAGAAGGGCAGTGTTATGATAATTGTGGGGGATTTTAACATGCGAGTAGATTGGGAAAATCAGGTCAGCACTGAATCTCAAGAGAGAGAATTTGTAGAATGTCTGCGAGATGGCTTTTTAGAACAGCTTGTTGTTGAGCCTACTAGGGGATCGACTGTACTGGATTGGGTATTGTGTAATGAACCAGAGGTGATTGGAGAGATTGAGGTGAAGGAACCCTTAGGAGTCAGTGATCATAACATGATTGAGTTCACCGTGAAATTAGAAAAAGAGAAGCCAAAATCTGATGTGTCGGTGTTTCAGTGGAGTAAAGGAAATTACAGTGGCATGAGAGAGGAACTGGCCAAGGTTGACTGGAAAGAGACATTGGCAGGAAAGACAGCAGAGCAGCAGTGGCTGGAGTTTATGCGAGAAATGAGGAATGTGCAAGACAGGTATATTCCAAAAGAGAAGAAACTTTCGAGTGGAAAAAGGATGCAACCGTGGTTGACAAGAGAAGTCAAAACCAAAGTTAAAGCAAAAGAGAGGACATACAAGGAAGCAAAAATTAGTGGGAAGATAGAGGATTGGGAAGTTTTTAAAACCTTACAAAAGGAAACCAAGAAGGTCATTAAGAGAGAAAAGATTAACTATGAAAAGAAGCTAACAAATAATATCGAAGAGGATACTAAAAGCTTTTTCAAGTATATAAAGTGTAAAAGACAGGGTGAGAGTAGATATAGGACCAATAGAAAATGATGCTGGAGAAATTGTAATGGGAGATAAGGATATGGCAGAGGAACTGAGCAAGTATTTTGCATCAGTCTTCACTGAGGAAGACAGCAGTATACCGGACACTCAAGGGTGGCAGGGAAGAGAAGTGTGCTCGGTCACAATTACGACAGAGAAAGTACTCAGGAAGCTAAATAGGCTAAAGGTAGATAAATCTCCTGACCAGATGGAATGCACCCTCGTGTTCTGAAGGAAGTAGCTGTGGAGATTGCGGAGGCATTAGCGATGATCTTTCAAAAGTCGATAGATTCTGGCATGGCTCCTGAGGACTGGAAGATTGCAAATGTCACTCCGCTATTTAAGAAGGGGGCAAGGAAGCAAAAAGGAAATTATAAACCTGTTAGCTTGACATCGGTGGTGGAAGTTGTTGGAGTCGATTGTCAAGGATGAGGTTACAGAGTACCTGGAGGCATATGACAAGATAGGCAGAACTCAGCATGGATTCCTTAAAGGAAAATCCTGCCTGACAAACCTATTACAATTTTTTGAGGAAATTACCAGTAGGCTAGACAAGGGAAATGCAGTGGATGTTGTATATTTGGATTTTCAGAAGACCTTTGACAAGGTGCCACACATGAGGCTACTTAACAAGATAAGAGCCCAAGGAATTATGGGAAAGTTACATACGTGGATAGAGCGTTGGCTGATTGGCAGGAAACAGAGAGTGGGAATAAAGGGATCCTATTCTGGTTGGATGCCGGTTACCAGTGGTTTTCCGCAGGGATCAGTGTTGGGGCCGCTTCTTTTTACATTGTACATCAACGATTTAGATTATGGAATAGATGGCTTTGTGGCTAAGTTTGCTGACGATACGAAGATAGGTGGAGGGGCTGGTAGTGCTGAGGAAACGGAGAGTCTGCAGAGAGACTTGGATAGGTTGGAAGAATGGGCAAAGAAGTGGCAAATGAAGTACAATGTTGGAAAGTGTATGGTTATGCACTTTGGCAGAAAAAATAAACGGGCAGACTATTATTTAAATGGGGAAAGAATTCGAAGTTCTGAAATGCAACGGGACTTGGGAGTCCTCGTGCAGGATACCCTTAAAGTTAACCTCCAGGTTGAGTCAGTAGTGAAGAAGGCGAATGCAATGTTGGCATTCATTTCTAGAGGAATAGAGTATAGGAGCAGGGATGTGATGTTGAGGCTCTATAAGGCGCTGGTGAGACCTTACTTGGAATACTGTGGGCAGTTTTGGTCTCCTTATTTAAGAAGGGATGTGCTGCCGTTGGAGAGGGTACAGAGAAGATTCACTAGAATGATTCCGGGAATGAGAGGGTTAACATATGAGGAACGTTTGTCCGCTCTTGGACTGTATTCCTTGGAGTTTAGAAGAATGAGGGGAGACCTCATAGAAACATGTTGAATGTTGAAAGGCGTGGACAGAGTGGATGTGGCAAAGTTGTTTCCCATGATGGGGGAGTCTAGTACGAGAGGGCATGACTTAAGGATTGAAGGGCGCCCATTCAGAACAGAAATGCGAAGAAATTTTTTTAGTCAGAGGGTGGTGAATCTATGGAATTTGTTGCCACGGGCAGCAGTGGAGGCCAAGTCATTGGGTGTATTTGAGACAGAGATTGATAGGTATCTGAGTAACCAGGGCATCAAAGGTTATGGTGAGAAGGCAGGGGAGTGGGACTAAATAGGAGAAAATGGATCAGCTCATGATAAAATGGCAGAGCAGACTTGATGGGCTGAATGGCCTACTTCTGCTCCTTTGTCTTATGGTCTTGTCTTGTCTTATGAATCATAGCCCAACATACATACCCCTTCCATCCAAGTACCTATCCAATCTTCTCTTAAACATTGAAATTGAGCTTGCATGCACCAGTTGCACTTATTCCACACTCTCACCACCCTCTGAGTGAAGAAGTTGCCCCTCATGTTCCCCTTAAAATTTTCACCTTTCACCCTTAATCCATGACCTCTAGTTGTAATCTCATCCAACCTCAGTGGAAAAAGCCCGCTTGCATTTACCCTGTCTGTATCCCTCATAATTTTGTATACTTTATAAATTATAATCCTTGAGTTTCTGACAAAATGAACTAAATCAATAACTTCAAGAACTTGCATTTGTATAGCAGCTTCCATTGTTCTTTTAATGTATTCCAGTGCATTGAAGTGAATTTACTGTTGTAACTTAGGAAGCATAGAGGCCAAGGCAGCCCAGTGGTGTAGCTGGTTGAGCTCTGCCTCATAGCTCCAGCAGTCTGGGTCCAATCTGATGCTTGATGTTGTCTATGTGAAGTTAAAAAGTACAAAACCAGTCCTTAGCTTTTTACGCCTTAGTGATTCAAGAACTCCTGCAAGTACTTTTAAAAATATCGTCAGGGTACAGGCCACCACCAGCACCTTATGTATTCCAGATTCCATACTTACCCTGAGTGAAAAAATGAAGTTCTTACTCAGAAGCTCTCCAGTTTTTGCATCTCTCACCTTAAACCTGATATCTCTGTTATGACAAACCATTTCTTCCTGTCTTCATAGTTTTCCATATGTCTCCATTTTCTCTCTTCTATTCTAAGGAAAACAAATGTATTCATTCTCTAATAAACTCTTCTTGGGTTTCAGGCCAGGTACAGGTATTGATTATATTCGTTGTGTCTATGACAAACTCTGCCATCTTCTGCAGGAATGAGGCCTGAAGAAGATGGCACAGTTTGCCACCAAAGCATCAGTTATACTCAATACCTGTACCTAGCCTGAAGCCTGAGAAGAGCCTATTTGTCATATACGCCGGGAAAGCACGAAATCCTTTTTCAGTCTCCATTCTCTCTTCATAATAGAAGCATTCCATCTCTGGGAACATCTTGATAACCCAGCTCTGTACCCTTTCTAGTGCAGTCACAATCTTATAGTATGGCAACCAGAACTGCGCACAATACTCCTATTGTGGTCTAACCAAGGCTTTAAGGTTGTACCATGACCTCACTTCTCCTACCTTCTACGGCTCAAGACATGAAGGCCAGAATCATGTATGCCTTCCTCACCAGATTAAGGTCTTTCTGTTTGTTAACCATTAATTTTGTACATCCTACCCTGTCTGCACGTCCTCCCCACAGCCAGATATATTTTCTCCAGGTGTCTGGTTTCCATCTACGTCCCATTGTCAGTGAATTGGCAGATTGATTGGCCACAGTACGTTGCTCCTTGTGTGCAGCTGAGTGGTAGTGTCTGAAGGAGCTAATAAGAATGTGCTGAGAATAAATGACAAGGAAAATTAATAGGAATTGTGACTGCTCTGTGAGGAAGCATGCACTGAACGACAGGAAGATTTATGCAATACATCTTCAAAATCTCCCTGCAAGGTGAATTAAATGAGCATGAGGGGAAAAAGAAAACTGAAAACAACCAAAAAAAAACTGAAACTGGAAGAACTCAGGGAGTATCTGTGGAAAGAGAAACCAGTTAATATTTCAGGATGAAAACCTTCATCAGGATCAGAAGTTCATCAGATTCCTGGATATGCATTTTTATTTGTTCTACTGACAGGAACACTACTTTCCTGCAAAGTAACCTTTTCATATAGATTTATGCCACAGTCTCTTTTTGAAGGAAATGATTGATTTTGTGCCTGCTTATGTTTTTGAGAGGGGAACGTCATAAATAGCCATTTTATATGGACAATGAAAGTTGTGGGGGTACTAATGACAGTGTCACAATGGGAGGTACATGATAACCGGTAGTGCCATGACACTGCAGCAAACGTGGCAATGAGAATGTTATATTAATACATGAAGCTGTTTGGAATGAATGCTTTGAATGTATTGGTTATAAGGAGGGTGTGAGGAGGCACCGGTAGAAAAAGCTCAGAACATGTGGGAGGCCATGAAAGGTGGAATATAATTCAAATTCATAAAGGAATAGGTTCTGCTTTACTTAAAAAATGGAAAGGCTTGCGCCCTGGAAACCTTCCAAGGTGCAAGTCCATGGTCTCTCGAGACTAATGGATGCCTAATTAATTATAGGGTATATTTTAAATAGTGAAAAACTGAAAATTCTTTAGGCAGACCTAGATGACCTCAAATGCAAATCACTGAAACTTAACATGATACTTTGGCCTTTATTGAAAGAAAATAGTCTATTGACCTTTATTTGGTTTGAGTGCAAGAGCAAAAACACCTCATTCGATTATGTATAACTTTATACTTTATACTTTATTGTCGCCAAACAATTGACACTAGAATGTACAATCATCACAGCGATATTTGATTCTGCGCTTCCCGCTCCCTGGATTACAGATATTAAATATTAAAAATTAGTAAATATTAAAAATTTAAATTATAAATCATAAATAGAAAATAGAAAACTGGAAAGTAAGGTAGTGCAAAAAAAACCGAGAGGCAAGTCCGGATATTTGGAGGGTACGGCCCAGATCTGGCTCAGGATCCGTTCAGCAGTCTTATCACAGTTGGAAAGAAGCTGTTCCCAAATCTGACCGTACGAATCTTTAAGCTCCTGAGCCTTCTCCCGGAGGGAAGAGAGATGAAAAGTGTGTTGGCTGGGTGGGTCGTGTCCTTGATTATCCTGGCAGCACTACTCCGACAGTGTGCGGTGTAAAATGAGTCCAAGGATGGAAGATTAGTTTGTGTGATGTGCTGCGCTGTGTTCACGATCTTCTGCAGCTTCTTTCATCTTGGACAGGACAACTTCCATACAAGGTTGTGATGCACCCTAGAAGAATGCTTTCTACGGTGCATCTATAAAAATTAGTGAGGGTTTTAGGGGACAGGCCAAATTTCTTTAGTTTTCTCAGGAAGTAAAGGCGCTGGTGGGCCTTCCTGACAGTGAACTCTGCTTGGTTGGACCAAGTCAGGTCATTTGTGATATTGACCCCGCGGAACTTAAAGCTTTTGACCTGTTCCACTTGCGCACCACCGATATAAATTGGGTCGTGCGGTCTGCTGCTCCTTCTGAAGTCAACAACCAATTCCTTTGTCTCGCTGATGTTGAGGGATAGGTTATTGTCTTCGCACCATGCCACCAGGTTCTTAATTTCCTCTCTGTACTCAAACTCATCATTACCCGAGATACAGCCTACAATTGTTGTGTCATCAGCAAACTTATATATTGAGTTTGATGGAAACATGGCTACACAACCATGGGTGTACAGTGAATACAGCAGGGGGCTGAGTACACAGCCTTGTGGGGAACTGGTGCTCAGAGTGATTGTAGAGGAGAGCTTATCCCCTATTTTTACAGCCTGGGTCCTGTTTGTGAGGAAGTTGAAGATCCAGCTGCAGATCTGAGTGCTAAGGCCCAGGTTCCAGAGTTTAGGAGTCAGTTTATTTGGAATGATGATATTAGAAGCAGAGCTGTAGTCAATGAAAAGGAGCCTTACGTATGCGTCTTTATTCTCCATGTGTTCTAAGGAGGAATGTAGGGCCAGAGAGATGGCATCTGCCATTGACCTGTTGCTCCGGTAGGTGAATTGCAAAGCGTCGAGGTTGACCGGTAGGCTGTGGTTGATGTGTGCCATAACCAATCTGTCGAAGCACTTCATATCAATTGATGTCAGAGCCACAGGTTGATATTCATTCAGGCATTCCACCTTGCTCTTCTTCGGCACTGGGATTATCGTTGCCTTCTTAAAACATGAGAGGATCTTAGACTGAAGCAAGGAGCAGTTGAAGATGTCAGCAAACACTCCAGCTAGCTCGCTTGCACAGGCCCGGAGAACCCGTCCCGGGATGCCCTCTGGGCCCGTCGTCTTCCTTGGATTTATCTTCAGGAAGGCCCTTCTAATGTCCTCCTCAGTGACGATGAATCTCGATGCCATCAGGTCCGGTTCATGCGGAGGAAGCGGGATGCTCCTCTTCTGTTCGAATCTTGCGTAGAATACGTTAAGTTCATCAGGAAGAGAAGCGCCACAGTTATTGATATTCCCAGCCTTTTCTTTGCGCCCAGTGATCTCATTTAGACCCTGCCATAGTCTACCGGCATCTCTCAGGTTAGCCTGGGCTTCCAACTTGGCTCGATATTGCCTCTTGGTGCCCTTAATGGCTTTCCGGAGTTCACGCCTGGATTCCGTGCTGAGATTGCATCTTGAATGCCATGTCTCCCAACCTAAGAATATAAATATTTGGAGTGCAGTAAATATCACCAGAGTGATGGTTAGTTCATCATGTGACCCAGAGTAGAGACAGGCTTGGACTTTACTCTCAAATTTGGAGGAGGTGTATACAGAATTCTTAAGGGATATGATAGGGTGGATGTGTAATTGACTTGTTAAGTGTCTAGAAACACTGATTGTTGTCTCAATATAAAGGGTTAGCTATTCAATATCAAAATGAGTCAACAATTCTTCTGTTGGAGACTACTGAATCTCTGGAATTCTCCAAACAGAAGTTCTGTGGAGGCTGAGTCATTTATCATATTCAAGAAAGTTAATTATATATATTTTTTAGATATTAAAAGAATCAGGGCATATGGTGTTGATGAAGAAAAATGTGGCTGAGGTAATATATTAGCCATAGAACAGGCTTGGGAAGATAATTGGCTCACTCCTTATCTTTCTTGCATCCTTGCACATTGATTTTTTTTCTCTGTCAGGTACGTATATCTTTTGATAATCTATATTACCTGAATAGTCATGTTAGGAAATTATTTAATCTGAGGCTGCCCTACCTTCATCTGATAAACATTGAGAGAAAACCATACTAAATTGCTTCTTTCCTTCAACACATCCTAGGGCACCAAGCATGAATATGTCCATTGATTAAATGCCATAGTACTAGGTATAGGTATTTTATCTCACCTATTGGAAAAGCTTTTAGGAATCATTTACTGTAGGCTACCATGTGGAGTGTATTAGTTGCTAAATGTAACAACTGTAAGGTTAGCAATGACCTTTATAGGAACCATGTATCTGTACTCTATCTTGTATTGTACATTACATTTGTTAATGTTGCATGTTAACTACGTTTATTATGGTAAACAGTCATATGAGTGGAGGTGGGGTAAAAGTGAAAGGAATTAGTTACCTCCGTGCTTTTTTTGGGGCAGTTTGCAGCTGGGTCCGATGAATGTCATACCTTTTGTTGACCACTCAGTTACGCTTAACTTTGCTTAAGTTTCATTGCTTTAATATTGTATATTTGCTATTTCCTAAATTACATATCTTCGACTTCTTAAAAGATCATTGTTGGAGCTGAGGGCGCGTCATACAAGCTTAATAATTCTGTAGGCACCAGCAGTGGCAGTTTGGCTTGGGTAAACTTGGCTACTAGTTGGCAGGTGGTGGCAACAGCACTTGACTTACAGGCCAATGCTCCTGGGTTTGAATCTGGTTGGCTCCTTCTGTGATGAGCTAGCAACTCAGCCTCTTAAGAAACAGAAAAATGATGAGGAAATGACAAAAAATGCTGCCCTATGCACCTCAAGGTGTGAAAAGGAACAACAACAACTTAGCTGCTTCAACCTTCTCTACAGTCTAGAAAATCTACATCAGTGATGTGAATATTTTCAGAACACAATGGGCCCTTTTAACAAACTCTGACTTTTTATTTTGCATAATTTGAATTAAATTTATGAGCATATCTTAATAAGGTTCCACTTAAAACTATAAAGTAGTGATTAAAATATTGTTTTATATATTTATAATAATTGGTGCAAATTTATATTATAAAAACAGCTGGTACTTGCTGCTGCGTTTTGGCATTTATTTTATCTGTGCAAAAAAGGTGAATTCTGCTTTTCTGACTGCAAAGCTTCTCACTTGTAAGAAATAGGAACGTTGTGTTCTGACCTTCGGTTAATCCACCTTGTGGGAACAGCTACCGATATCTAATGATGTATGATGCTTTAGAATCTTTCTAATGTTTCATAATTAGGTACAAGATTTGTGTAAAAGAAATAGGACTGATTATGTCTGTGGCTCTCTCCCACTCTGTGCTTTAATTTTCCCTCTTTCTTTCAAAAAGATAATACTACAGATAATTCCATCACTGTAAATTAAGCATTAAAGGCATGACTAATCAGCATGCATATTGAAGAAGAAAAATCTAAGAATCAGTTCAAGGCTGGATTCATGAATACTTGACAGCATCCCCTGCTACAGGAGTACTGACAGCCCTTGAGACAACCCTATTACTGGTCCAGTTAAGTTTATCTAACTCTGCTGAGCTGAAATTTTCTAGCTATGGAGAACTCTGTATTTATGAATCAAATCATTAGAAACCAGATTGATAAAAAATATGGCACTTGCCCTTATTAAACCACCTTCTTGAACCACTGTAGAGTGCCTGATGAGGTTACATCCACCATGCTGTTGAGCTGATGGTTCCAAGATTTAAACCATGTTAAGAGGGAGGATTTGTGTTTCTTTCCAAGTCTGAATGGTGTTTGACTTAGAGTGGAACTTGCAGCAAGGGAAGCTATACACCTCCTTCTGCTGTCTTGTACTCCCTGGTAGCAGAGGCTGGAGGTTTGCCGTTGCATGATTTTTTTTGGCATGGGGGTGGTTTGTGGTTTGATGGTCATGTTGCCTTTCTTTCTTTTTGCCATTTGGTGCGATTTGTTAGTTCTTTTGTGCAGGAGGAGTTTTGGGGCCTGATGTCCTTGCTGTTTGCCTGGAGGAGGGGTGTTTGATGTTTTTCTTTGAACGACTTCCATGGTTTTCTTTGTTTCGTGGCTATCTGGAGAGGACGAATGTCAGAGTTGTATACTGCAAATGAACCTTTGAACCTTTGAGAGGGTGGTGTTGGAGCTGAATGATGATTAGGATGCTTTATAGATCATGTACACTGTAGTGCGGAGTATCCTATAATGTTCCTAATGTGGTAAGGATTTTGGAATGCCAGGAGTTTTATCATTTACTGCATGATGTCCAGCTTCTCATCTTCTTCTCTAGCCATAGTAGTCATGTAGCTGGTACAGTTTAGTTTCTGATCAGTGGTGACAGGACATTGATGGTGAGAAACATTATGATGATATGTCAAAAGGCTGAGTACAAAACAGAGTACAAAATAGAATCTGATACAGTGGTCACCCTCGTCCATGTCTCTTGTAGGTCGAATTAATGTTATTAAAATGTATATCCTTCTTAAATTTTTATACCTATTTCAGTCTTTACCAATTTTTATTTCTAAAGCTTTTTTTGATGCATTAGGTTCTATTATTTCATCCTCTTTATGGAAGGGTAAACGCACTAGACTCAATAAAGCTCACCTTCAAAAATCTAAAAAGGAAGGCATTGCCTAATTTTTGTTTATATTATTGGGCAGCCAATATTCATTGTATTATGTTTTGGTCTTTCTTCCATAATCCGTCTGACTGCCCAAAATAGGTGGCAATGGAGTTGAATTCTAACAAGGATCTTTCCATTTCTGCACTTCCTGATTCCACACTTCCCTGTCATTTGCCTGGACTAATTGTTAATCCTCGGGGGTGTTAGCTTTCATAAGTCGAGGGATAGAGTTTAAGAGTCACGAGGTAATGATGCAGCTCTATAAAACTCTGGTTCGGCCACACTTGGAGCACTGTGTCCAGTTCTGGTCGCCTCACTATAGGAAGGATGTGGAAGCATTGGAAAGGACACAGGAGATTTACCAGGATACTGCCTGGTTTAGAGAGTATGCATTATGATCAGACATTAAGGGAGCTAGGGCTTTACTCTTTGGAGAGAAGGAGGATGAGAGGAGACATGATAGAGGTGTACAAGATAATAAGAGGAATAGATAGAGTGGATAGCCAGCGCCTCTTTCCCAGGGCACCACTGCTCAATACAAGAGGACATGGCTTTAAGGTAAGTGGTGGGAAGTTCAAGGGGGATATTAGAGAAAGGTTTTTTACTCAGAGAGTGGTTGGTGTGTGGAATGCACTGCCTAAGTCAGTGCTGGAGGTAGATACATTAGTAAAATTTAAGAGACTACTAGACAGGTATATGGAGGAAATTAAGGTGGGGGGGGGTTATATGGGAGGCAGGGTTTGACGGTCGGCACAATGTTGTGGGCCGAAGGTCCTGTACTGTGCTGTACTATTCTATATTCTATGTTCTATGTTCTATTAGACATACTCTGAGAATATTGGCTCAGTTCAGAAAGTATAACGGCCTTCATGGTTTCTCTCTCTCTAGCCATATTTTACACAATCATCTTTTCCTATCTTGCTTGCGGGATTCAACATCTTACGATTGGAATAGAAAGGGTATTAGGCATTTTGAAGATCTTCTCATAAGTAATCGTTTTGCAACTTTTCAACAATTGTCTGTAAAGTTTAATCTACCTAATACTCATTTCTTTAGATATCTTCAAATTAGGCATTTCATTAACCCTTTAATATCAAACTTTCCTGAGAAGCCTGAGAAAAACATTCTGGACCTGTTTCTTTGTATCAATCCATTGGGTAAAGGTTTAATATCTGTTATTCGGGATAAGTTAGTGATCTTGATGCTTGCCCCCTTCGATAAAATTAGAACTGCCTGGGAACATGATTTAATTATCTCCTTATCTGATGCGGTTTGGGATTCAATTCTTAAGTCAGTGAACTCAACCTCTTTATGTGCTCGCCACTGCCTTTTGCAGTTTAAGGTTGTACACAGGGCTCACATGTCTAAAACTAAGTTATCGCAGTTTTACCCTGACATTAGTCCCGTTTGTGTTAAGTGTAAAGGGGTTGAGGCTTCTTTTATCCATATGCACTGGGCGTGTCCTAGTCTAGAGAAATTCTGGACAGAATTTTTTTGAACCCTATCCCATATTCTTAATTGCCACTTAGAACTTAACCCTCTGATTGCTCTTTTTGGCACCTTGGGTGAAGCAGATATGCACCTGAGTCCGACTAAACATTGAACATTATCTTTTGCCTCTCTCTTGGCTAGACGGTTAGTTCTTCTTAGGTGGAAAGATGCTGCCCCACTCACTTATGCTCAATGGCTTAGTGATATTATGTCCTGTTTAGACCTTGAAAAGATTTATTATTCACTTTTCAATTCGGAGATGAAGTTTCATAAGGTGTGGGGACCTTTTCTTGAATACTTTCATAACTTCTCTTTAGATTAAGTTTAAACTTTTTTTTGTACTACAATCCCTTACTTTCAGCTTTTTTTTTCCTGTAAGTTTTACGTTTTTTGTTGTTGTGAATTACATTATAGTTTTGGTAATCAGCATTCTATTTCCTTTTTATATATATATATATTTACAGCTCTGTGGGGTCGAATGCTCCGATTAACTTTTTTCTTTTATGCACAGAAATGGTTGGCCTGAGGTTTTATTGTTAGTGGGAGATTGGGGAGGATACTAATCTTACATGAGTTTATTTTGCAAACAAGAGGAATTCTGCAGATGCAGAATTGCAGTCCTGACGAAGGGTCTCGGCCTGAAACGTCGACTGTACCTCTTCCTAGAGATGCTGCCTGGCCTGCTGCGTTCACCAGCAACTTTGATGTGAGTTTATCTTGGGTGCTTTTTCTTCATTGTTATGAATTATATATAGAACATGTTTATTTTGCACTATATAAATCTCCATTTTGTTGATGTTTTTTTCCTGTAGCTATATTGTAGAAACATATTAAAAAAAAGGCTGAATTTAAGGTCTTGCTGCATGCAGACATAGGTTCTCCATCTGCTGATATATTGCAAATTGAATCGAACATTTGTGTAATGATTACTAATCCTGTGATGAAGCCACTAATGAAACTTGGGGTTGGGACACTACCACAAGGATCCCTGGCAATGATGTCTTGGGGCTGGAAATATTGAACTCCAATAGCCATAACCATTTTTCTTTGTGTGAGGTGTAACTCAAACCACTGGAGCGCTTCCACTTTGATATCCAATGATTTCAGATTACCAGGACTCTTTGGTGCCAATCTCAGCCAAGGGTTTCCTTGATGTCAAGAGCTTTCACCCCACCTCACTTACCTGCCACAGACACAATCTGACAGCTTTGTCGTGCACATTTGTATTCCTCAAGACATAGAAGAAAGCCATTCAGATCATCAAGTTTATGCTGCCTCTTCCAGACATCCCATTCCCGAACATTTCTAGTCAACCTGTTCTCTCTCACACACCCTTTGGGACTCAGCCATGCTAGTCAGTCATGAAGCCTCCTGTCAGAAGTACAGTCTGTTTGCCCATTTTAATACTTCTTCCAACTGTTGTTTATTCAGTTTGGAGAAACGTTGATTCAACAGTGGAGGAAGATGGTTAGTGGTAATTTGCTGGATGATCAGGTGTCATGGGATTGCGTGCTGACTTCATGTTTAGGTTCAGGTTCATTGTCTTTCAATCACATACATGTATATCACTAAACGAAACAACATTATCCCAGACCAAGATGCAAAGCACAGCACCTGTAACTTACATGCACAACACTTGAAATAATATAATACCAGATAAATTATAAATGATAAAATATATTCCATAAGATTGACATTTAGCATAAGGTGCATTTATAACACGTTAAATGTAAACAGTGTAATGCTACTTGCGCTTCATAAGTGCTAAGACCTGGGTGGCGGCAGGGAGTTCACTAGTCTCACACCCTTGGTACGAAGCTGATTCTCACCCAACAATCCTTGTCCTAACGCTACTGCCTGATGGTAGGGTTTCAAGGAAATTGTAAAATGGATTAGAGGGATTCTTGCTAATGCTCACAGCCGTGCATACACGGTGCTGCTGATAAAAATATAGAACGGGTGGAAAAGAGACCCCAGTGATCCTGTCAGCAGCCTTCGCAATCCATTGTAGGGTCTTGCGGTCAGATGATGCAATTTCCATAGCAGACGGTGATACAGCTGGACCAGATATAGAAGGTTTCACGGGAAATTCCCTCCCACCTGTATACTACCACGTCATATATCCTCTGGTGGGTCTGTCCTGGCAGGAGCACAAGAAACACCCAGGGATTGTGATGGAGAACACTGATATGGTGGTATGTTGTGAGTAAGTTATGACTTTGTGAGTTGAACTGCCAGGTTTTTGCTTGACTGGGACATCCCTCCCAATATAAACACCAGTCTCCAGATGTTTCTGAGGAAGGCTATGGGAGGTTAACTGGACCAGGAGCAACTTTGCAATTTCTAAATTAAGGCCTACATCAATTAAAAGTGATCCACTTAGCTTTATTCTTTTTCTTTTTCTGTTTGAATGTCGCAATAATGGTACCATTGAAGAGCTTGCTTGCTTTGCCACTTCAAAGAGCATTTAAGTAAGGAAAATCATGTTTGACAAATATGCTAGAGTTGACGATGTACCAAATAAATGAAGAAGAACAAGTACATGCTCTCTAAGATGCCACATAAAGGTTAATTGCACAAGGCAGGAGCACACAATGCTAGGACAGGGAGAGAGAATTCAGATAAAAGGATCCTTAATGCATTGGCCAGAGGATCAGTGCTAGAAACATAACTATTTATGATTTATATTAATAAAGGATGAAAGGACAGAGTGTACTGCAACCAGATTTGCTACTGATAGAAAGACAGGAGAGTCAGCAAGTTGTCAGAGCATAGAGGTTGGTTAACGTGAGTGGGCATGAAGTTGACAGATGAAGTTTGATACGGGAGAATGTAGCATTATCCACTTTGCAATGAAGAATGTCACGCAAGCTATTATTTAAATAGAGTGAGACAACTAAATGTCACAAGGACACCGTAGAAACCATAGTGCTTAAAACAATGGATGCAGCAAATAATTTGGAAGGTTTTAATTGCAAATACACAGTATATCAATATAGGGAAGTTTTGATGCAAATTTGCAGGAGACTGGTGAGTTTGTGCTTGGATTCTTGTTCATGTTATTTTGGTCCCTGAATTTAAGGCGGTGGGAATGAAGCAACAGGGAGCTTGGACAAGATGGAAGAATGCGGTTGAGAGGAAAGTGACCTGAGCTGATCTTTGGAAAGCCGAACCACACCGCATCCAATTTCTCATCCAGGCAGTGTACGATGTGCTTCCAAGCCCATCAAACCTGCACACATGGGGCAAGGCAGAGTCATCTGCGTGCCCACTGTGCTCCAAGTGAGGAAACCTGGAGCACATCCTCAGCGGCTGCACAAGGGCACTTGGTGAGGGACGGTACAGGTGGAGGCATGATCAGGTCCTGAAGACCATCGCTGAAGCCGTCAGTGCAGGAGTTGAGTGGGCGAAGTGGTCCCGACCCTCCAAGCAGACCATTGCCTTTGTCAGAGCTGGGGAGCAGCCAATACCTGCCAAAAGAACATCTGCAGGCATTCTGACCTCTGCAAAGGACTGGCAGCTGTTGGTGGACCTCGAAGGGCAGCTGAAGTTCCCCAACCATATCGCAACCACCACCCTGCGACCAGACATTGTCCTAGTGTCTGAGTCTACCAAGCAAGTGGTGCTGCTGGAGCTGACAGTCCCATGGGAAGATAGCTTGGAAGAGGCCTTTGAAAGGAAGCTCTCTAAGTACGCAGGACTGGTCAGCAACTGTCAGCAGGCTGGATGGAGAGTGAGGTGTCTCCCAGTGGAGGTTGATTGTAGGGGATTCATAGCCCGTTCTTTAGTTAGAGCCTTCAGCATTTTGGGCATCGAGGGAGAAAGGAAGAGGAGAGCCATCCGCAGTACCACCGATGTGGCAGAGAGGGCCTCAAGATGGCTGTGGCTCAAAAGAGGGGAGCCATGGAGTCATAAGTAGCTAGCAATCTGGACACAAGCTGGGGTCTGATCAGCCCTAGCTGGGTCACCTGGAGGAGGTTGTATGATGTTGAAAGACCCGAAACACCCGATGATTCCAGGAACATCACTGAAGATGTGTCCAGAAGCATCAATAGATGTATGTACACAACTTGTATTGAAGGTAGTGCAAAGTAAGTTCACACAACTGATTCCTAAGGGCCTCGGCCCGAAACATCGACTGTACTTTTTTTCCTGGCCTGCTGAGTTCTTCCAGCATTTTGTGTGTGTTCCCATGATAAAAAGCATTTTGTTGTCATCATTACATAGACTTCCAGTAGCTATTACCAAATCCAGATGGTTAACTGATTTTAAACTCCACACTGTTGTGGTGGGCTTTGAACTTGTGTTTTTCTGATAGTTCAGCCACACCTGTGAATTACTAGTCTGATACTTTAACTGCTGTCTCATTATTATTGCTGGGAAGGATGGTGGATGGGTGGTCATTGCTTACATGGAAGAACTCACCAGGTTATACCTAGATTATGAAAAGTATCCTCCTCCTGTTTTACAACAAATATAGGAATGTGACTGGGATATACGACAGAATTTTAGATCTCAAAGTATCCAATCATTATCCCCTGCACTTTTGTTATTGGCTCATTGTAGAATGGACAATGGACAGCAGTTAATGGATGCAATGAATAGGAAAAGAAAACTCTACAAACAGATACTTGAAAAGAAAGTCCATACCTGTAAATTTCTCACGTAATAGTATATTCGCAATAACAAATAGTTGATTGATGGAGCAGTTCAGCTAGCACTGATATATTTCCAGTATAAACCAGAGATGGCGGGGATGGAGAAACAATGTCTGGCAGAGGAAGTGAAAGTTAATGTTTGCTCATTGTCAAAACAAAGAAAGAGTAAACTCAGGTATTTCATTTTAATTTGACTTGTGTAATTTCAAAATTATTCACTAGTTGGTACATTTTACAAACACTAGTGCTTCAAATCTAATTAAATGCCCTACAAATGTGAAGTATTTACACTTTCAACATTGAAAGGGAGCAGTCTGTAATGTCAGCCTGCATGGCTAATTACTGTTGCAGCAAATTATTGACATGACATTACTGGCAGTTCAATAATCGGGAATGAGAAGGAAGCCACATGGTTTCAAGTAGCATAGAATATTACAATTGTGCAGCTCTCTTCTGATGCTTTGAAATGCTTAAAATGCTTGAACTGGTTTCATTTACCAATGTGACATTTGTATCACAGACAATCTCTCTGTTCTCTCTGCCCAAAGCTTGATTAGCAACTAAAAAGAACACTGTCAAATTCTGATAAAGGGTCATTGACCAGAAAGGTTATTTTTATGTCCTTCCTACACACAAACACATTTTATACATATATATATATATATCCCTCCCTCTCCCTTTCCCTCTCCCTCTTTCCCTCTCCCTTTTTCCCTCTTTCCCTCTCCCTCTTTCCTTCTCCCTCTTTCCTTCTCCCTCTTTCCCTCTCCCTCTCCCTCTCTCTCTCTTACTCTTTCCTCTTTCTCTCGCTCTCACTCACACACACGCACTCTATTATAAACCCACGACTCCGCTCACAGCTACCTCGACTATACCTCATCCCATGCTGTTACTTATAAATATGCCATCCCCTTCTCTCAATTCCTCCATCTCCACCACATCTGCTCTCAGGATGAGGCTTTTCATTCTAGAACAAAGGAAATGTCCTCCTTTTTCAAAGAAAGGGACTTCCCTTCCTCCACCATCAACACTGCCCTCAACTACATCTCTTCCATTTCACACACATCTGCACTTACCCCTTCCTCCCACCACCCTACCAGGGATAGGGTTCCTCTTGTCCTCACCTACCACCCCACCAGCCTCAGCATCTAGCACATAATTCTCTGAAACATCCACTACCTCCAACAGGCTTTCCGCAGAGATTGGTCCCTATGCGACTCCCTTGTCCATTCGTCCCTCCTTATTGATCTCCTTCCTGGCACTTATCCTTCAAGCAGAAAAAGTGCTACACCTGCCACTACACCTCCTCCCTCACCACCATTCAGGGCCTAAACAGTCCTTCCAGGTAGGGTCATATACTGTGTTCGGTGCTCCCAGTGTGGCCTCCTGTATATCAATGAGACCCAACATAGATTGGGAGACCACTTCGCCAAGCACCTACGCTCCATCCACCAGAAAAAGTGGGATTTCCCAGTGGCCACCCATCTTAATTCCACTTCCTATTTCCATTCTGATATGTCCATCCATGGCCTCCTCCACTGTTGTGATAAGGCCACATTAGGTTGGAGAAACAATACCTTATATTCCATTTGGGTAGCCTTCAACCTTAAGGTTCTCAAACTTCTGGTAATGCCCCCCACCCCACCTCCTTCACTATTCTCCATCCCCTTTTCCCTCTCTCACCTTATCTCCTTGTCTGCCCATTGCCTTCCTCTGATGCTCCTCGCCCCCTTTTCTTTCTTCCATGGCCTTCTGTTCTCTTTCAGCAAACAACTTCCCAGCTCTTTACTTCATCCCTCCCCCTCCAGGTTTCCCCTATCACCTTCTGTTTCTCTCTCCCTTCCCCCAACCTTTTAAATCTACTCCTCAGCTTTTTTTCTCTAGTTTTGCTGAAAGGTTTTGGCTCAAAACGTCGACAGTACCCATAGATGCTGCCTGGCCTGCTGAGTTCCTCCAGCATTTTATGTGTGTTGCTCAGATTTTCAGCATCTGCAGATTTTTTCTTGTTCACATTTTCTCTCTCTTGCTTTCACTCTCTTAACAAGACACTAGTTAAATCCATACTATCAGGAAGGACTGATTGTGCTGGAGAGAGTGTAGCGGAGATTCTCCAGGATATTGCCTGGATTGAATATGTTGATTTATAGGGAAAGACTGGAAAGATGTTACTACTATTCGATCAATCATTGGGTGCTTTAAGAAGTAGCAAGTCAAAAAGTGAATCTGTTTCCTCTGAGCAAAGTGCTTACAGTGTCATTTGGTGTAATGGCTCTTTGAAAGTGATGGGTTCACTGCAGGAGCTACAGTCATGAAGTTCCATGCTGTTTCAGTTAATTCTAGTACATTAATAAATTAGCATAATGAAGCTTTCTGAATTAACAACGCCATGATTTTATGCCAACATTTTGCAATTTCTATTTACTGTTAAAGAAACATTATTGAGTATGGGTTTTCGTTTTGCACCATCTAAAACCATGCAGAGCGATTGAGTGTTCTCAGAGGTTTACCAAGGTGCTGCCTGGGTTAAACACTATTAGCTCTCAGGGCAGTTTGTGCAAACTTGGATTGTTTCCCTGATGGGTGTATATAAAATTTAGGCTGCATTGTGAGTATTTCATTCAATGCTGGTCGCACATTACAGGAAGCATGAGGAGATTTTGGAGAGAATGCAGAAGAGGCTTATCAGGATGCTGCCTGAATTACAGGGTGTGCATTTTAAGGAGGAGTTTGACAAACTTGGGTTGCTTTTCCAGAGCAGCGAAGACCGAGAGGAGCCCTGTTAAAAGTTTCTAATAGTATGAGAGGCATAGATAGAGAGCAGGTATCTTTTTCCAACGTTGAAGTGTCTAATACGAGACAGCAATCATTTAAATTGAGAAAGGGATAAGTTAAGCAAGATGTATGGAGCACAAATTTTACAAGCAGAGTGATAGATACCTGGAATTTGCCGGCAGGGTAGTAGTGGAGGCCAATAGGATGGAGGCATTTAAGAGGCTCTTTGATGAGTGCATGGATGTGCATATAATGGAGGGATATGGACATTGTGAAATGAGAAGGGACATGGGACCAAGGGCCTGGCCCTGTGGTGTACTGTTCTATGTTCTAAACTACAAATGAACTAGAACATCATTGAATTTGCCAGAGAAGAAGATTCCTTCTTCTCTAGTAGCCCTTAACCTTTTTCACCCACCTGGCTTCACCTGTCACCTTCTCGCTAGCCTCCTTCCCCTCCCCCCACCTTCTCATTCTGATGTCTGCCCTCTTCCTTTTCAGTCTTGAGGAAGGGTCTCAGCCCGAAACATCAACTGTTTTTTCATTTCCATGGATGCCACCTGACCTGCTGAGTTCCTCCGGCATTTTGTGTGGTTTGCATGGAATTTGCCCTCTCAGAATAGATTGGCAACTCAGTTTTGAAAGAAAAACTTCTGGGCATTTAATCCTATTCTTTCAGAGAGGTGATCGGGATATTGTAGCAGAGTGGTTTACTTGCATGCTGATAAGGTTAAATGAACCTATGCATATCAATGGCATGGTTCCTTAATTTGCTGCATCATGATGGTGACTACACTTTAAGAGTACTTCATTGGCTGCAAACATTTGGCCAAGAGAAGTGCTGTACAAATGCAAAATTATATATAAATCAGACAATCCACTGAGCCGATAAATGCTATTAAAAAGCACAGTTATCTTTCCCCAGTTCTACATTTCCTACAATAACAGGCTTTTAAACCAGATGGCATGCTGAATATTTATTCTAGGGCTTTTCTACAATACATGTCAGGGGGCCTGAGTTTTCTCAATATTCTAGATATGATCTAACTAATTATCAGTCACTATAGCTTCCTTGTTTCATATTGTATTCTCTAAGAAATACATCCACTATTAAAATAGCCTGCAGAATACCCTTATTGTGAATGTTACGGTGATGAATGGATTTTAGCGTGCAAAAGATCTTACTGTTCAGCAGTATTTGCTATAATCTTTGTGCCTTATATTTATACCTAGCTTTGATCTTCAATACTTGCACTCTATTATCTTTGCTCATTTTACCTTTTATCAAGACATGTTTTACTTTTTAAAATCTCATTCAGTTTTCAATTTAGTATGAATCTTCCTGTCATAGTGACTGGCAATTCTCCAAATAATATTATTCATGTCTTTGCTATAGAGTTGCACTAACAAGAGGTCCCTTTACGATCCAAGAATAATGTCTTACAAATTAGCCATTTAATACATTGTAACATTGTGTTATCTGGGTTATGAACTTCCTCAAAAAAGTCCAACATGTTGGTGAAACATTTCTTACGGTGCACTGTTAGATACATGTCAAAAATAACATCAGAAATGATTTATACTCAGCAGATCAGATAGCATCTATGGAGAAAGAATAGTTAACATATTAGATGGCTCATTTTTTATCATCAGTGGCTGTAGAGAAAAGCAGATTTAATGCACTGGAATGACGCTTGTGGGTGAAACTGTGGTCATATCTCTGCATAAATGCAAACACATTCAGAATCTCTGAATTAACATGAAAATGTTGAAGGATGCTGGTCACTCTTCATTGGTGTCTGCTAGAGTTCAGCAGCAAGAAAACATTAAAGAATCCAAAGAACATTTATTTGAGTCAGTATGGGTGGAAGTCAGTAACAGGAAGGGAGCAGTTACTCTCTTGGAAGTATTCTATAGGCCCCCATACCAAGGAGCAGATTGGGAGGCAGATTTTGGAAAGGTGCAAAAATAACAGGGTTGTTATCATGGGTGACTTTAACTTCCCTAATATTGATTGGCACCTGATTAGTTCCAATGGATTAGACGGGGCAGAGTTTGTTAAGTGGGTCCAGGACGGATTCCTGTCACAATATGTTGACAGGCCGACTAAGGGGAATGCCATACTAGATCTAGTATTAGGAAATGAACTGAATCAGGTCACAGATCTCTCAGTGGGTGAGCGTCTGGGGGACAGTGACCACAGTGCTGCCTGGCCTTGGGCATTATCATGGAAAAGGATAGAATCAGAGAGGACAGGAAAAATTTTAATTGGGGAAGGGCAACTTATGAGGCTATAAGGCTAGAACTTGTGGGTGTGAATTGGGATGATGTTTTTGCAGGGAAATGTACTATGGACATGTGGTCAGTGTTTAGGGATCCCTTGCAGGATGTTAGGGATATATTTGTCCCGGTGAGGAAGATAAAGAATGGTACGGTGAAGGAACCATGGGTGACAAGTGAGGTGGAAAATCTAGTCAGGTGGAAGAAGGCAGCATACATGAGGTTTAGGAAGCAAAGATCAGATAGGTCTATTGAGGAATATAGGGTAGCAAGAAAGGAGCTTAAGAAAGTGCTGAGGAGAGCAAGGAGGGAGCATGAGAAGGCCTTGGTGAGTAGAGTAAAGGAAAACCCCAAGGCATTCTTCAATTATGTGAAGAATAAAAGGATGACAGGAGTGAAGATAGGACTGATTAGAGATAAAGGTGGGAAGATGTGCCTGGAGGCTGTGGAAGTGAGCGAGGTCCTCAATGAATACTTCTCTTTGGTATTCACCAATGAGAGGGAACTTGATGATGGTGAGGACAATATGAGTGAGGCTGAAGTTCTGGAGCATGTTGATATTAAGGGAGAGGAGGTATTGGAGTTGTTAAAATACATAAGTGCCCAGGGCCTGATGGAATATTCCCCAGGTTGCTCCACGGGGCGAGGGAAGTGATTCTTGAGCCTCTGGCTAGGATCTTTATGTCCTTGTTATCCATGGGAATGGTATTGGAGGATTGGAGGGAGGCAAATGTTGTCCCCTTGTTCAAAAAAAGTAGTAAGGATAGTCCGAGTAATTACAGACCAGTGAGCCTTACGTCTGTGGTGGGAAAGCTGTTGGAAATGATTCTTAGAAATAGGGTCTATGGGCATTTAGAGAAACCTGGTCTGATCAGGGACAGTCAGCATGGCTTTGTGAAGGGCAGATCATGTCTAACAAGCCTGATTGAGTTCTTTGAGGAGGTGACCAGGCATATAGATGAGGGTAGTGCAGTGGATGTGATCTACATGGATTTTAGTAAGGCATTTGACAAGGTTCCACACAGTAGGTTTATTCAGAAAGTCAGAAGGCATGGGATCCAGGGAAGTTTGGCCAGGTGGATTCAGAATTGGCTCGCCTGCAGAAAGCAAAGGGTTGTGGTAGAGGGAGTACATTCGGATTGGAGGGTTGTGACTAGTGATGTCCCACAAGGATCTGTTCTGGGACCTCTACTTTTTGTGATTTTTATTAACAGCCAGGATATGGGGGTAGAAGGGTGGATTGGCAAGTTTGCAGACGACACAAAGCTTAGTGGTGCTGTGGATAGTGTAGAGGATTGTCGAAGATTGCAGAGAGACATTGATAGGATACAGAAGTGGGCGGAGAAGTGGCAGATAGAGTTCAACCTGGAGAAGTGTACACTTTGGAAGGACAAACTCCAAGGCAGAGTACAAAGTAAATGGTAGGATACTTGGTAGTGTGGAGGAGCAGAGGGCTCTGGGGGTACATGTCCACAGATCCCTGAAAGTTGCCTCACAGGTAGATAGGGCAGTTAAGAAAGCTTATGGGGTGTTAGCCTTCATAAGTTGAGGGATAGAGTTTAAGAGTCGCGATGTAATGATGCAGCTCTATAAAACTCTGGTTAGGCCACACTTGGAGTACTGTGTCCAGTTCTGGTCGCCACACTATAGGAAGGATGTGGAAGCATTGGAAAGGGTAACAGAGGAGATTTACCAGGATGCTGCCTGGTTTAGAGAGTATGCATTATGATCAGAGATTAAGGGAGCTAGGGCTTTACTCTTTGGAGAGAAGGAGGATGAGAGGAGACATGATAGGGGTATACAAGATATTAAGAGGAATAGATGGAGTGGACAGCCAGCGCCTCTTCCCCAGGGCACCACTGCTCAGTACAAGAGGACATGGCTTTAAGGTAAGGGGTGGGAAGTTCAAGGGAGATATTAGAGGAAGGTTTTTCACTCAGAGAGTGGTTGGTGCGTGGAATGCACTGCCTGAGTCAGTGGTGGAGGCAGATACACTGGTGAAGTTTAAGAGACTACTAGACAGGTATATGGAGGAATTTAAGGTGGGGGGTTATATGGGAGGCAGGGTTTAAGGGTCAGCACAACATTGTGGGCTGAAGAGCCTGTACTGTGCTGTACTATTCTATGTCCTATGAAACCAACAATTAGAGTTAGAAATGTATAGTGATAGGAAATATTATGTTTTATAATTCCAGAACATTAAAAAAACTAATTGAAAGGAAAACAAGGGAACAGAGACTGTGAGTCCGACTTTGTTTCTTACTTTAAGCAAGGAGCATGCATGTCATGTGGTAGTGACATGATGTACAGTATGCAACTCATGTGTTTTACATATAACCTGTAATGATTTATTTAAACAAATAAGAATGCTTAATCAAACAATATATTTACAATATTACTCAAAAATATTGGAATATTAAATACAAACACTCCTCCCTGCTTAGCTATAAACTTCAACTCAATATAGAATGCATCTCAACTATATACACATTATATAATTCTACTCTATACAGAATTCCACAACATTATGAATTTTAAATTGCCCTATTCAGGCCTAAAGACTTAATCACTGTGGAGGATTTCTTACTCTTGTGGGATCACCTGCTTTGCAGGTGAGACTTGTGGCTGTGAAAACAAATTCAGGTTCTGGGGCCTCCTCTGTGGTTGTAGTAATTGACTCAGAGGCTGCAGGAAGTTGTTCTGACAGCTCTGGAAACCTTTCTTCTCCTTCCTTTCTCTTATTCTAGTTTGTGCACCTTGATCTGGGAAGGAGCACTTAGTTCACTGGAGTATTCTGTTATTAATCCTTCCACTGCTCCCTTTATGATCTGATCTCTCCTCTTGGTTTCCACAGCTACAACATCATCTGATGAATCCTCTGATTTTGTATCTCCATTGACTTCCTTTCATTAAGCCAGCTGGGCTTTGATCATTGCATCTACTTTTACCAGCAGTTGTTTGTCTCCCTGGAATTTCATGCAATAACCTTAATGCACACAGAGTTGATTCTGGCTCGTTATACTCACAACAGCTGAATGCTTGCAACTTTCCTGAAGCTTGTTAAATTCTCCTCCAGTTTAAGACCATGCAATCAACAATGGTTTTAGTTCTAAATGTTCCTGCATTACTTCCTTGATGTCAGCAAAGCTTACTTCTGGTGAATTGGTTGGAACTGATAAACGTTTAAGCAAAATGTATGCCTTTAGACCCAATGCACTCAGCAAAAGTGACACTTGCTTCTCATTGTCTATTTCATTTGCTTCAAAATACTGCTCAATTTGCACAGTATACATGAGCCAGTTATTCACTGTGTAATCAAACACAATAAACTCCAATATAGCCAGTCATTTCTGCTCTTTTTTATATATATGTTTATTATCACCCAGAACTCACTGTTTATGGATCCAAGAATTCTTCTGTTTTCTGCCTGATCGTCTTTCCTTTTTCAAACAAAATGTGCTGTTCTGAAGAAAAAGAAAGTGCTGCACTTTGTTTCTTAAACTCGACTATTTCTTGCTGCTCTTATTTTTAACTTGAACGTCTCGCTGCACTTCAAAAGGTTGGTAATCATCTTGGATTCATTTAAAACTTTGTCATGACCACTGTTATGTTTTGTAACTCCAACACGTAAAGACTAATTGAAAGGAAAACGAGGGAGCAGAGAATGCAAGTCTAACTTCAATTTTTACTTTAAGCAAAGTGCATTCATATCACATGGTAGCATCATGATGTACTGTATGTAACTTACGTATTTTTACATATAATCTGTAATGAATTATGTAAACAGCAAAGAATGCCCAAGATTTTTAACAGTTTTGATGGAGAGATATCACACATTTGTAATACATACAGTTGTAAATTCAACAGTAATGAGAGGAATAAATACATGAAGGCAAATAAATTATTTTATGAAAGCAAACAAAAGTTCCTGAACATGCAGAAATCAGTAGCTAGGTTGTGGTTATAGCATTTCATGCATTTCTACATAACGACATAATATTCTATTCAGCAGATAAGAGTACAATGATTCCTGAAACAATATCACTTGGAATGTACCAGGAATGGAAATTATACTTTAAATTAGTGGCATGAAATATGTGTAGAAGAGAAAAAGACAAAATCATATGACTCACAAAATCATGAAACTATTTCAGAAGATGAACAACAAGATTGATTGCATTGACTACAATTTGATAGGGTTAATGAGCCAGAATTGCACAAGATGATAAATTTAGAGAACAATTGTGTGTAAGAACACTTAGGTGCTGTATTCAATACATCATCAATTAAATAAATCTGTCATTAAGGTAACTGGAGTCTTGCTGCATGGTTCACATTCTTCATCCTCTGTGTATTTGCCCTATAAAGGTCAGGGGGTGAGGGTGGGCATTGAGGTGGGGTCCACCTCACCTATTTCAACTACTCTTGACATATTTTTAACTTTACTACTGGGAGGAGATCTCTGAATTTCTGAACACAAAGATACAGTCTTCTTGTGATTTGAGCTGGCTCTTGCAGTTGCAGATAGATCTGAATAAAGGTACTCCTGACTTGAGGGAGCTGATACTGAAGATGCTCATGTTAAACAGTTGGCTGTAAGCCCATAAAATATCAACAGAATGCAGAGTATTGTCATTACTAAAATGGAAACAGAATCTATTTGCATAATGTTCTGCAAAGATTTTGTAATATTTTATCAATTATAGGGTGTGGCTAAATGCAAAAGGTTACATTTTCACCTGACATTTCTTCCTGCTGAACTCCACCTTCTGCCATATTACTTGGCACTTGCCTTATTGTAAACTGGGGAAGGATAGTTAAAATTTCTTTGCAACTATAATGAGCTTGTACTGGACTCATTACCTTATACAGTGGGATGGGTCACCCATGGTCGGCAATTTTTTTTGCCCACAGGCAAGTAGATGGATTGTAGCTGTGCAGTTCTTGCTTATCTTTTGCGTAGATGTCATGATTGTCCCTAGAACTGAAATGGTAGCTCCTGAAATGCCACTCCCAGAATGCCCTTGGGCAATGGAACAAGAGAAATTGGAATAGCAGCCAGTCCATTAGAGTCCTAATTCTTTTATCCCATTTGGTCCGCACTGATCACCTATTTTCACCAATAGTGCCTTAATCCCATTTTTCATTCTCCCAACTTCTCACCTTCTCCCCCGACACACAAAGAGCAATTTGTGATGGCTAATTAACCTACCGACCCAAATGTATTTGGGATGTGGGGAGAAAGCAGAACACTCAGATGAAACCCATATGGTTACAGAGTAGGCACATGCCCAGGTGAGTCCTTTGAGAACTTAATGAGGTCATATTTCATTCTTCTAAGTGCTAGGGAGCAGAAGTCAAATCTAGCCCACTCAGTACTATACCAGTCACAGCCTGCCAGCCCAAAAAATTCTTGATACAGGGTTTCAAAGTTGATATTTCTTTTCCTCCTTCTCTCCCCCCCACCCCCGCCCCACCCCACCCTGGCCACCAAAAATGCTGATCAATCTGCTGCCTTCCTCCATGGTTTATTTCTACCTTTGCAGTGTGAAGATGAATGGACAAAAGAGTCGATTCAATGTGTGCAAGAATATTCTTGTACAGCAATTATTTAGGGTCCAAAAGGCACTAAAACAGAGGGAGATTCAACTACAATATTGATACAAGAGCTGGGTAAGTGAAAGGAAAAGAAATGCAGTACTGCTGGGGGAAGGTGAAGGAATGAGAAGAGCAGGCCAGGCAGCATCTCTAGGAAGAGGTACAGTCAACGTTTCAGGCCGAGACCCTTCGTCAGAACCTCTTCCTAGAGATGCTGCCTGGCCTGCTGCGTTCACCAGCAACTTTGATGTGTGTTGCTTGAATTTCCAGCATCTGCAGAATTCCTCATGTTTGAGGAATGAGAAGAACTAGATTGCATACATTGAACTAATACAAGCCAACCTAGCCAACAACTGCCTCCAGTTCTGTGATCTTTACTTCCCCATTTCAACAGGAAGGTGCAAAAGTCAAAGGTAACTGAGAAGGGCATCACTAATGTTCACAAAAAATATACTGAGCAAACAATGGGCTGGACCATTTTTAAAGTTTGAGCTAAAAAGTGGCCGGTGCCAGGTTTCCATAATCATTAGCATATTTTGGACCATCGACCATTTGCTCAGCTTATTTCATTTCTGTTTTGAAACAGTATACCCTCTGTGCAGTGAAAAATGTCCACTTCTCAAGGCAAGTGGCAGTGGAATATAACCTTCTTGCCTTTGTCTTCCAATATTGTACAGAAACAGTTATTGCTTGACTAAAAATATTGTGCAAACCTCAAAGTTTGGGGATTTGTAGGAAAGAAAAAAAACCTTAATTTAAAGTATCATATTAGCTTTCAATACTTTAAAAGGCAAAGCACCAGAACAATCAGAAGCAATTGCCTACATCAGTGCATGTTCTTTGACAGTCTCTATAATGTGATTAGGATAAGCAATGTAGTCTGTTCTGTGCATCAGTGCTGCAGGGAATTTGTCTAAAATGCAATGTATGAACACCTTCTGGAAGGAATACAAAATCTAGATGGGAACAGGAATGTGTCGATATCTGAGAGATATTTCGAGCCTTTCTGAAAATCCAGTTTCAATCAGAATATTTGTTTTCAAATGATTCATTTAGATGTCCTGCTGTGAAGCCAGGTTTTTCATATCTGGTACATTTTGGAGCCTGCATTCTGCCATTTATACCCCATGGCATAGAAGGAACTTAAACATTCATATCATCTTTCTGATTTGCAGTATAGTGTAAAGAGCTTCACAAACAGTTTGAAGTTCAAAGTAAATGGCACATAAATGATATAAAAATGGAGGACTGTGTAACAGGGATCTTACAATAGGTTAAAGCAGTGGTCCCCAACCACCAGGCTGCGGACTGGTACCAGGCCACAAAGCATGTGCTACCAGGCCGCGGGTCGCGAGGAAACGATATGATTTGGTGATATGAAATGATATGCGTCAGCTGCACCTTTCTTCATTCCCTGTCACGCCCACTGTTGAACTTTAATGCACGCGAGGTCATCAGTGACCCAAGACGTGTAAAGGAATGGGTCCGTGACCCATTTGTGAATGTTTCCGTTGAATCTTCCATGTCAGCGTGGGAAGAAGATCAACTCCTCGAGCTTGCAAATGACGGTGGGCTGTAAAGTATGTTTGACGTAACATCTCTGCCGGCATTCTGGATCAAAGTCAAGGCTGAATATCCTGAGATAGCCACGAAAGCACTGAAAACATTGCTTCCATTTCCAACATCATATCGCTGCGAAGCGGAGTTTTCTGCAATGAATGCAATGGAAACTAAATTGCGGAATAGACTGGACATAAGGAACCTCCTTCGAGTATCGCTGTCTCCCATCACCCCTCGATGGGACCATCTTGTTGCAGGAAAACAAGCCCAGAGTTCCCACTGATTCAGCGATATTGGTGTGTTGTAATGATTTTATATGTTCTTACGAGGAAAATGTGCGCTATGTGTTTAATATCCAAACGTTACTTAAAATGTTTTGATGCTATTGACTTATAAGTGACTTATAATTCAGTGGTCCCCAGCCTCCAGGCTGCAAAGAATGCAGCAGTACAGCAGTAGCCGGAACGCACCCAGCACATCTTAAAGAAAAAAGCCGAAATAAACAAGCTAATTGATTAGGTGCCACCCGGCACGTAAATGTTGGCCCAGATCAGAGACAATTGTCGATTGCGTCACCTCTGATCTGGGCTGACATTTACGTGCCGGGCAGCACCTAATCAATTAGCTTGTTTATTTCGGCTTTATTCTTAAAAATGTGCTGGGTGCATTCTGGCCACTGTTGCATCCCTGCGTTCTTCATGGCACTGTATCAGCCCATGGCCTGGAGGTTTGGGACCACTGTTATAATTGACTTATCATTACATTCATGTGAGGAAAATATGCGCTGTGTGTTTATTATTAAATTTGTTAGATAAACCCCTTTAGAAATGAAATTTAGTGTATTAGCCACTTATAAGTGACTTATAGTTGACTTATCACCTATATTCCAATTGTGATTAACGCCCACCCCCACCACCACTGCCCCCCCACCCCCAGGTCGGCTGGTCCACAAGAATATTGTCAATATTAAACTGGTCTGTGGTGCAAAAAAGGTTGGAGACCCCTGGGTTAAAGGGTCGGCATAATACTGTGGGCTGCAGGGCCTGTACTGTGCTATAATGTTTTATGTTCTAAATTTATTATCAAAATATGTACAATATACATTACCATACACTACATTGAGCTTCATTTTCTTGCAGCCATTTTCAGGGAAAAAAAGAAATACAATAGAATTTTACAAAACACGATACCTAAGCAGTCAAAGACTGCTAAACAGCAAATATGCAAAAGAAGACAAACTGTACAAATAAAAAAAATTATACTGAGAACATGAGTTTAAGGAGTCTTTGGAAGAGAGTCTGTAGTTGTAGAATCAGTTCAGAGTAGTGGTGAATGAAACTATCCATGCCAGTTCAAGAGCCTGAATGATGTAGGGTAATAACTGTTCCTTGAGCTGGTAGGATGGGGTGTAAGGATTCTGTACCTCCTGGTATTAGTGAGAAGATGATATGACCTGGGGGTGGTGGGGGTCTTTAATAACGAATGTTGTTTTCTTGTGGCAGCGCTCTATGTAAATCTACTCAGAGGTAGGGAGTACTTTGCCTGTGAAGAACTAGGCAGTATCCACAGTATTCATAGCCCTTACCTTTCCTGGGCACTAGTGTTTCCCTATGAGGCCATGATGCAACCAATCTGGATACTCTCAGATGTGCATTCATATATATAATTTATCAAAAGATTCGGTGACATGCCGAATCGATAGAATGTTCAAAGAAAGTACCGACTCTGTTGTGCCTCCTTTATGTTGACGCTTGTGTGCTCATCCCAGGGCAGATCCTCTGATATGATACTGACAAGGTACTTAAAGCTACTGACCCTCTCCATCTACCTCTATTCCCCTAATGAGGAGCGGCTCTAAGAACTCTCGCTTCTTCCTTCTCTGGTCGTTAATCGGCTCTTTGATTTTGCTGATGATTAGTGAGAAGTTGTTGTTGTGCCATCACTCAAAAAGATTTTCAAGCTCCTAAATGCTGATTCGTCACCACATTTGATTCGGCCAACAACAGTGGTGTCATCAAGCAAAAATAAATGCAACAGTGAAACTGTAAAAAGCCACATAGTCCTAGGCATAAAGTGAGTAAAGCAGGAGGCTAAGCATGCAGCCCCGTGGTGCACCTGTGTTGATGGTGAATCTGGAGTAGATATCGTTTTCAATTTGTACTAATTGGGGTCTGCCAGTGAGGAAATCGGGGACCCAGTTGCACAAGGAGGTACTGAGGTTCAGTTGTTGGAGCTTAGTGATGAGTTTCAAGGGGATGATAGTGTTGAATGCTGAGCTGTAGTCAATGAGGAGCATCCTGACATGTGCACCTTCATTGTCCAGGTGTTCCAGAGCTGAGTGAAGGGCCAATGACATGGTGTCTGCTGTTGACTGATGTGATGGTAGGCAAAAAGGAGCACATCCAGGTCATTCCTCAGCCAGAAGTTCATATGATTCATGGCCAACATCTCAAAGCACTTCATCTTGGTGGATGTAAGTGCTACTGGACAATAGTCATTGAGGTGGGTTACCCTGTTCTTCTTGAGCACTAGTATGTTTAATGTCTATTTGAGCAGGTGGGCTTCAAACACTTCGTTACATTAAAGTCTAAGCATGGAAGTTAAATTCTGTGCAGAAATTTCCTTTTGACTGCTTGTTAGAAAGAGTCTTGTTATTTGATTGGTAATTTTTGTTGAGTGAAGAATGTGAACCTTCTCGTTTTTTTTTCCAAGCTAAGTCTTCACTTCAACAAATTCCAAGTATTTTGCTTTAACATCTAATCCAGAAAAAGGTACCTCCAACAACGCAACACTTGCAGTGCTGTTTACAGATTTTGTCACCATGTTATAGGAAAGATGTGATTAAACTGGAAAAAGTGCAGAAAACATTTACAGGATGTTACCAGGGCAAGAGAGTCTGAGTTATAGGAAGAGGTTGGCCAACATAGGTCTTCACTCCTGGGAACGTTAGAGAATGAGGGGGCCACCATATTGAAATGTTTAAAAGGATGAAATCCATAGATAAGGTAGATCATAACACTGTCTCTCCCAGGATGGGGGGGGGGAGCAAAACTCTCTGAGGGGCAATCCTTTCCACATAGAGTGTGGTAAATATGTGGAATGAGCTGCCAGAGGAAGTGGTTGAGGCAGGTACAGTAATATCATTTAAGAATCACTTGGACAGGTACATGGAGGGGTGGGGCTTAGAGGGATATGAGCCTAAATGCAGGAAACTAGGATGGGGGTAGCTGGTGGACACAATGGTTGACATGGATGCCTTGAGTCAGAGGGCCTGTGCTTGTGCCATTTTGCTCTATGACTTATTCAATAGTGCTGAAGTGTCAGCTTATATTGTATGTTCTAGACCAGGCATTGGGTTTAATCTCCATGCAGTTCACACCAATAAACTGTAGTAAAGTACAGTCAGTGCGGTTAATAGTCTAATGCCCTGGTTCATATTTTTACTGTTATGCTGTATGCTGTCCATTCAGAATTTAGCTATTCTGTAAGAGCAGTCTGTTCTGCTTTCAGCCTGTTCAGGTTATTGTTGAAGATAAGTGATGATGAGGAATACATGCCATTCAATTAGGATAGTAGAACTGAGGGGGTTTTTCTGGTGAGGAACACTAAGATTGGACTTGAGGCTTTTCCTTGGTGGGTGATGAAGAGAGAAGATGCTGGAGAGGATTCAACTTGGAGCAGGACCATAATTCCATGAAGCCAGTGACTGGGATATGATTGAGGAATTGTGTATATGGTGAAACGTTGAGCTCCAACTTGTGCACATTTGATTGTTTAATTAAAATGGGCCCTTTTCTTTTTGTTTTTCTTTGCTTAGCCTTTAGTTAGGTTAAGATTCATAAATATAATTCCTTTAATCTTATGCAGCGTACCGTCTGTCATTTTGTGGCACTGGTCTAACAAGATGATAAATCACACAGCATCCACACAAACCGGGGTTTGGGGTGGGAGAGCACCTCAACCTCACGAGTTTGGTGGGACCAGAGAGAATCTTCCCTAGACTTGGGTAGCCAAGGAATCCGGGGATTTCAAAACTAAATAATTAAAACATAATTCTGCGTGGTTGTGTTGCACCATTGATTTGCAAATTGTTAATTCACCTAACTTCAGGTGTAAGTACTTTTATCAGTAGACCATGTGTTTGAAGTTATCTTAATATATAGTTGTTCATAATTTCCTGGCAATTTTAGAATACAACTATTTGATTATGCCAAGATACAGTGGGGTAATTGGTCAAAAAGCTAACAATGGCAAATTACCTCTTATAGATTCTAATTTTATTTCCAGCAGACTATGAGGCCTAATTGCTGCTAAAAATCCTGGATTCATTTAGACAACTATAGGAGATTTGCAAATACACAGATAACTGTGATTTTTCCTGGAATCAAAAATTCTCATTCTCCATTCTCACTTTGTTCTTGTGCTTCCGTAAAAATTGTTCCATTTGGCTTACAATAGGTAGTCTTCAGAATTATAATCAGCTTTAGCATCTTAGGCCTGAGTCGACGATCCCTCCCCTCCCCTCCCTTAGCATCACTGGTGTATGTCGTGAATATATATAACTAGCTGAGTAGTGTAAAAAGAGAGCAAAAGAAATTTGTGAGGTTGTACTGTATTCTTGAGTTTAGTGTCCATTCAGAAATCAGATGTCAAAGGGGAAGAAGCTGTTCCTAAACACTGAGTAAGTGTCTTCAAGCTCCTTCATACCTCCCTATTGGTAGCAATGAGAAAAGGGCATATGCTGTGTGGTAGGGTCATTAATGATGGATGCCACCTTTTTGAGGCATCACTTCTTTTAGATGTCCTGGATACATTGGAGGTTAGTGCCGATGATGGAGATAGCTAGGTTTTCAACTTTCTTCAGCTCTTTCCACCCCTGTGGATGGACCCTCCATTCTAGACAGTGATGCAACCAGTTAGAATGCTCTCCATGGTACATATGTAGAAATTTGTGAGAGCCTTTGGAGACATACCAAATCTCCTCAAACTCCTAATTAAATGTAGCTGGTGTCATGCTTTTTTTTTTGTAATTGCATCAATATGTTGGGCTCACTGCTCAAACATTTGATCCGTCTCACTCCTGTGCACCGCCTCATCATATCTGAAATTCTGGCGACAACAGTTTTACAATCATTGGTAAATTTATATAGATGTTTGAGCTGTGCCTGTCTGCACAGTCATGAGTATAAAGAGAGTACAGCAATGGGCTAAGCACACATCCCTCAGATTCATCAGTGTTAGTTTTCAGCAAGGAAATCTTATTTCCAATCCGCACTGACTGTAGCCTCCCAATGAGGAAATCAAGAATCCAAATGCAGAGGAAGGTACAGAGGCCCTGGTTTTGGAGCTGAGGGTATGCAGTGTTGAATGCTGAGCTGTAATAAATAAACAGCAGCCTGATGTCGGTACTGCTGTTGTCCAGGTGATCCAAGGCTGTGTGGAGAGCAAGTGAAATTGCATCCTTTGTAGACCTACTGTGGCGACGGGAAAATTGCAACGGGTTCAGGTCCTCACTTAGGCAGCAGTTGATTCTGGCCATGACCACCTTTGTAAAGTACTTCATCACAGTAAATGTGAGTGCAACTGGGCAATAGTCATTGAGGCAGCTCACTCTGCTCTTCCTGGGCACTGGTATGATTGTCACCCTTTTGAAGCAGGTGGGAATCTCTGACTGCAGCAGTGAGAGATTAAAAATGTCCTTGAAAACTCCTGCCAGTTGCTTGGCACAGGTTTTCAGTATTCTGCTAAGTACTCCATCAGGGCCTGACACCTTGCAAGTGTTCACCCTCTTGAAAAGATGCTCTTTCAATGGCCTCCATGATGGAGATCACAGGGTCGCCAGATGCCGCAGGGATTCGCATTCTTCCTTGCTCCCCAACCAAATATACATCTGAATTAGGACTATAATTATACAGTATTCAGTCTACATTAATAAAATTCCTGATGCTTATTACATTCTCTTCATCCAGTTATGTTTTAGTTTATATACTTCCTCTAATCAAGACTCAGAACAGGCAAAGGTTTTGGCTGGATTTTCAAAGCAATTAATCAATTATTAGCCACCATGTTGAGATAAGAACTACAGAAAGTCCCATTTATCTCTTTCAAATTAATGTGAAAATCCATAGAATTAGTATAGAAGACATGATCAAGGTCAAAGTAACACTAAGGAAGAGGTGATGAATAGGCCAATAGGCATTATTTGTATTGAAACCAATTTTTAAAGGTTGTGTGTTTTAAAGGATTAAGGAAGCAGATTTAAAAGTTTAGTGCAAGTGATAGAGCACTCCTTGCGCAGCAGCGTGATGCGGTCAGTAGCAAGACTTGAGTGGAGTTCAAACAGGACAGCTGTAGTAGTGTCCATTGACCATCACCCAATCGCACCAAATTTCCAGCTGAAAATAAGGAAAATTGGCTTTCAGAATTCTTGGTGTAATTTCAAATGAGTGAAACAATGATTAATCTTTTCTCCATGATTTATGTCTTGCTCCATGTAGTCGACTTTCCCAGTAAAAAGAGAAATTGGAAACAAAATGATTTATCTAGCAGATGTACAATGTGATTTTGTTCCTATTTATATTTCACATGACCTTGACTCTTAGAGCCATAAAAGATTAAAAGTAAATTATGGTATTTCTGTATGGAATATAAATGATTTGAATAAGAAATATTGATTTACAAAATTGAGAAAACAGTTTAGACTCGAATGGAGATGAAAAGAAACTGCAGATGCTAGCTATCTAATCTGTGGCTACAACCATTCCAAGATATTCACTGAATTGTTCCTGCTCTGGCTCATGGCTCCAACAGAGTTTTGTCATTCTCAAGTAAGCAAATCCCATACTTGAACAATGCATAATACAAAGTTCAAAGTAAATTTGTTATCAAATATACGTATATGTCACCTTATACAAACTGGATTCATTCTCTTCGTGGGCATACTCAATAAATCTATAATAGAATAATAACCATACTAGAATCAGTGAAGGACTACACCAATTTGGGCATTCAATCTATGTGCAAAAGACAGTAAACTGTGCAAATATAAAAATAATAATATATAAATAAGCAATAAATATTTAGTAAATGAGATGAATAGTCCTTGAATTTGAGTCTATGCATTGTGGGAACATTTCAAAGATGGGACCATTGAAGTTGAATGAAATTAGCCCCTTTGGTTTCAAGAGCCTAATGGTTGAGAGGTTATAACTGTTCCTGAACCTGATGGTGTGAGTCCCAAGGCTCCTATACCCTTTTTATCTGATGGCAGCAGTGAAAAGGCATCATGTCTTGGATGGTGGGAGTCCCTGATGATGGATGCTGCTTTCCTGCAATAATGCTTCATGTAGATGTGCTCAGTAATGTGAACTGTGGAGGAATTTATGCATGGTGGACTGGGCTGTATCCACTACTTTTTGTAGGATTTTTCCATTCAGTGGAATTAATATTTCCATACCAGGCTATGATGCAGCTAGTCAATATACTCTCCACCACACATCAATAGAAATTTATCAAAGTTTTAGATACCGTACCAAATCTTCGCAAACTCCTAAGGACGATGTGTTTTCTGCCGTGTTGTCTTCGTAATTGCACTTACGTGCTGGGCTCAGGGCAGATCTTCTGACATAAATACACTGAGGAATCTAAGCTTGCTGACCCTGTCCACCTCTGATCCTCCGATGAGGACTGGTTCATGGATCTTTGGTTTCCTCCTCCTGAAGTCTATAACCAGCTTCCTGGTCTTGCTGACGTTGTGTAAGAGGTCGTTATTATGGCACCACTCAACCAGATTTTCAGTCTATGTGATATGTGACTAACATCTACACGTTTCAGTGTTTTCTCTGTTACTGGGTTCTATGCAGAGTCTGATGAAAGATTTAGGACTTGCTGGTGTACGGGGTCTTTCTTTTTTGTTAAATTTAAAATGGCTTCTTTTGTTATGTTATACTGAGGAATGCTAGAAAGTCTCTAACTAGACAGTTGCTTACCAGGGTGCAGGGTGCTACTAACCAATGAGTGGTCATGTATTGTTTTGTTTTCGGATACCATGCTGTATCATATGACTGTGGACGGGATTTTTGGTGGGGAGTCAGAGGAGAGACGGGGAGGACGGCGGACGTGCGGGGGTTTTTGGCGGGGAGTTGGAGGAGAGACGAGGAGGATGGTGGACGGGGTTTTTGGCGGGGAGTCGGAGGAGAGATGAGGAGGTCAGCAGACGTGCGGGGTTTTTGACGGGGATTCAGAGGAGAGACGGGGAGGACGGACGGGGTCTTGGGGGGGAGTCGGAGGAGAGTCGGGGAGGACGGTGGACGGGGTTTTCGGGGGGGAGTCGGAGGAGAGACGAGGAGGACGGCGGACGTGCAGGGGTTTTTGACAGGGAGTTAGAGGAGATTTGGGGAGGACGGTGTACATGCTGGGTTTTTGACGGGGAGTCGGAGGAGAGACAAGGAGGACGGTGGATGTGCGGGGGTTTTTGACGGGGAGCCAGTGGAGAGACGGGGAGGACAGTGGACGTGCGGGGGTTTTTGGTGGGGAGTCGGAGGGGAGACGAGGAGGCCGGTGGAGAGACGGGGAGTCGGAGGAGAGACGAGGAGGACGGTGGACAGGGGTTTTTGGCGGGGAGTCGGAGGAGAGACGGGGAGGACGGTGGATGGGGGTTTTTGGAGGGGAGTCGGAGGAGAGACGGGGAGGACGGCGGACGTGCGGGGGTTTTTGACAGGGAATCAGAGGAGAGATGGGGAGTCGGAGGAGAGACGAGGAGGATGGTGGAGAGACGGGGAGTCGGAGGAGAGACGGGGTTTTTGAGGGGGAGTCGGTGGAGAGACGGGGAGTCGGAGGAGAGACGAGGTTTTTGGCAGGGAGTCGGAGGAGAGACGGGGAGTCGGAGGAGAGACGAGGAGTCGGAGGGGAGACGGGGAGTCGGAGGAGAGACGGGGAGTCGGAGGAGAGACGAGGAGTCGGAGGGGAGACGAGGAGTCGGAGGAGAGATGGGGAGGACGGTGGACGGGGTTTTTGGGGGGTAGTCGGAGGAGAGACGGGGAGTCGGAGGAGAGACGAGGAGGACGGTTGAGAGACGGGAGATGGGGAGTTGGAGGAGAGATGAGGAGGACAGTGGACGTGCGGGGGTTTTTGGGGGGGAGTCGGAGGAGAGACGGGGAGGATGGCGGATGGCGGATGTGCGGAGAGGCTCCGGTCGATCACTCAGGGTGGTCCCGAACCGTGAGTCAACAGAATTCGGGTGGTCGTCCGGAATCGATTGAGCTCCAACGGTTGCGTGCGAAGAACTTGGACTTTGATAAGTGTTGGCGCCTTTTTTTCCCCATTACTTCCCTTTCTGTATCGAATTTATACTAATGTCATAGAATTAGTAATATCTATTAAGTGTATTTGTTAAAATTTACTGGGTGTGCTGGCTGATGATTGATGTTTGGGCTTGATTCGGGTGGCAACCGACCCTATGGGGACTGTTGAGGCAGGAGCTGGGTGGGATTTCCCCTAGACATATATGAGCCCCAATATAACGGAACGTTACACTGGGATTTCCCAGGAACCTGCCTCACTATGCCATTCATGCTTGATGTGGGAACAGCCACCATTAATCTGCATAAAGATATCAAAACAGAGTGACAAGAGGAGAAAGTAAATTTTAAGCTTTACTTTCCATTAACTCACTCACTGGAGGAATTAGCTTCTGTGCCATCTTCTATCAGGACAAAACCACCACTCCCATTCCATACTTATTCCCCAGTAATCATTACACTTATGCTTGACCACACGTTGATCAATTTTTTGATTCTTTTGACACTTACCTGCACTGGTGGAAAACCAGTTAACCTATCTACACACCTTTGGGATGTTAGTCATACTTTATTGATCCCAGGGGGAAATTGGTTTTTGTTTCAGTTGCACCATAAATAATAAGTAGTAATAGAACCATAAGTAGTTAAATAGTAATATGTAAATTATGCCAGTAAATTATGAAATATGTTCAGGACCAGCCTATCGGCTCAGGGTGTCTGACCCTCCAAGAGAGAAGTTGTAAAGTTTGATGGCCACAGGCAGGAATGACTTCCTATGACGCTCTGTGCTGCATCTCGGAGGAATGAGTCTCTGGCTGAATGTACTCCTGTGCCCACCCAGTACATTATGTGGTGGATGGGAGACATTGACCAAGGTGGCATGCAACTTAGACAGCATCCTTTTTTCAGACACCACCGTCAGAGAGTCCAGTTCCATCCCCACAACATCACTGGCCTTACAAATAAGTTTGTTGATTCTGTTGGTGTCTGCTACCCTCAGCCTGCTGCCCCAGCACACAACAGCAAACATGATAGCACTGGCCACCACAGATTCATAGAACATCCTCAGCATCTTCTGGCAGATGTTAAGGGACCTCATTCTCCTCAGGAAATAGAGACGGCTCTTACCCTTCTTGTAGACAGCTTCAGTGTTCTTTGACCAGTCCAGTTTATTGTCAATTCGTATCCCCAGGTATTTGTAATCCTCCACCATGGATTGTTGGAGGAAGTACCCGTGGGATCTAGGGAAACCTGTGGCGTCATGTGGCAAATCCCACACAGACAGCAGCCAAATTCAGGATCGAACCCAAGTCACTAAGTCTCTGATGTAGAAATGGTAGCTGCTGCACCAATTATTTCTTTATATTTGGACACATTTTAATCAGTTCTGTGTTTTAACAGCATTTTTAATTAGCTAAAACAATTTTAATTATTTTTAAATGAGTCTCAATTCCACCAGGGATTTCCAGGCATGTGGCTTCAGCAGTCTGCCAGTGAGACTGCCTTGTCAGATGCTTCCTGAGTAAAGAGGGTCAAATCAATTAGTAATGGTGAGTGAGGGAGGGTGGGTGTGGCATAGGGGCATTGTGCCTGAGGGATGAGTAAAAGAGACTTTGTGCATTATTGCTTCAGTAAAATGAAGGTCACACCAATTCTGACTCGTATTTTCTATATTCCTTGATGATTTTTTAACCCCTCCCATGCTAGGTTCATCTTACCCAAGCACCTGTCAAAGATTTGAACTCAAAGCTGTGGGTCAGATTATTCCTATGAGCCAGTTCCACTTGATGTAGGTGAGATACATCAGAGGCTACCATAGTTAGCGCCTGCCTGCTGGAACCTTAAAACATGAACCAGCGCTGCCCATGGTATGAATTCTCTGCTAACTTTATGTAAAGCTTATGAAACTCATTCTAATGATTTTGTTCCTTTCACCATTTCCACCAGATGCAACAAAATTCCACTCCCTGCTATATCTTTCCTCCTTCCCCCTTTCTGCCTTCTGCAGACACCACTTTCTCTGTGATTCTTTAATCTGCTTATCCCTCCCTGATCCAGATATGTACCCTTTCCCATTCCTCAAAGTCATCTTGATCTTCTTCCAAACTTTGATTTCCGTTAAAGGCTTGATCTTCCAGATGAAATTCACCTACTAAGATCTACTAAAATGTTTGCACTGTATATTTCAAACCAGACCTAATTTAGTTGTGCCTGCCAAATTCTGCAAAACAACTTGGAGCATGAATTGGCACTGCAAGATGAAACAGCACACTTGACATTGTGAAAAGGATGTCAAAATTTTGTAGAAAAGAATGGTTCATAAAATAGTATCATGGTAGACTACAGGATTCACATAAGTGCATATGCTATGAGCAGTGTACATTGATTGAGTCAAGAACTTCAGTTGAATTGTATTGACTGCAATATAAAAAACAACTGACTTCAGCATCACAGTGGGATCTCGGACACCCTACAAAGAATGTGTGCAAACACCTCCGGTCTAAAATGTTGCTGATACTAATAAATATTGCTTTTGTGGTTTGGGATCTGATCTAATGGAGAATTTGCATGAGTAACAGATTGAAGTTTTAATTTGTTAACCCTATTTCATGCTTTAATTTAATGCTGGTGCTACACAGGTGATGCATTTCTAATGCAAGCATTCTGAATTTATGAGAACCCCTGTATTAATAGCTTCTGTATTCCAATATATTTGACATCTTCTCAGCTTGTTACCATGTACTTGTGATACTCTCAGAATCACATCACAGAATGGTTGTAGTATAAAGAAACCACTTGGGTTGTCAACTCTAAACTAGCTCAGATTTAGCAATCTCATCAGTTCCATTCCCCTGCCCTCTCGGATGGCCCTGAAAGATTTTTTTTCTTTTCAAATACTGATCCAACTTCTATTTGATAAATCTGCCTCCACCATTGTGTCCTGGCAGTGCATTCAAAATCCGATCTACTTAATATAAAAAAAAAGCCCCACTTCCCTTTTCATTCTTTAGTTCTCTCCATCCACTCTTTAAAGGTATGTGCCCTGTCCTGGGGAAAAAAGGATCATGCACATTTATCATATCTATGCCCCTCATGATTCTATATACTTCTTTAATATTACCTGTCATACTTCTACGCTGCAATAAGTGAAGTCCTAGCCTGATCAACCTTTCTCTGTAACTCAGTCTCTCAAGTTCCAGCAATGTCCTAGGGTGGCTTAGTAGCATAGCGGTTAGCATGAAGCTATTACAAGTCCAGGTGGTTTGGAGTTCAATTCTGGTGATCTGTCTGTGACTGCATGGGTTTCTTCTGGGTGATCCGCTTCCTCCCATAGTCCAAGGGTTAATTGTAAGTTGTCATGGAAAATAACAACACAGGAACAGGCCCTTCAGCCCATCTAGTCCATGCCAAACTATTTAAACTGCCTTCTTCCATCAAACTGCACCGGGATCATAGCCCTCCATCCTCTTACCAATCATATACCTATCCAAACTTCTCTTAAGCATTGAAATTAAGTTTGCATGTACCACTTGTGTTGGCAACTCATTTCACACTCTCATGACCCACTGAGTGAAGAAGTTTCACCTCATGTTCCCCTTAAACTTTTCACCTTTCACCCTTAATCCATAACCTTGGGTTGCAGTCCCACCCAAACTCGGTGGAAAGAGCCTGCTTGTACTTGCCTGATCTATTCCTCATAATTTTGGATACGTCTGTCCAATCTCTTTTCAATTTACTACACTCCAAGGAATAAAGTCATAACCTATTCAATCTTTCCTGATACCTCAAGTCTTCCAGACCAGCAACATCCTTGTAAATTTCCTTTGCACTCTTTCAACTTATTTACATCTTTCCTGTAGGTAAATAACTGAAACTGCACACAATACTCCAAATTAGGCCTCACCAATGTCTTATACAACTTCAACATAACATCCTATCTCATGTCCTCAATACTTTGATTTTTGAAGGCCAATGTGCCAAAAGCTTTCCTTATGATCCCATTTACCTGTAACACAACTTGCAATGAATTAAGGATCGGTGTTCCCAAATCCCTTTGTTCGACTACATTTCTGAGTGCCCTACCATTCATTCTGTAAGACCTACCCTGGTTGGTCCTACCGAAATGCAGTACCTCACACTTGTTTGCATTAAGTGCATCAAATTGTCCTGTGATTAGGTTAGGGTTAAATAGGCGGTTTCTGGCCAGTGAAGTTGGGTTGGAAGGACCTGTTCCATGTGGTATCACTAAATAAAGTAAACTAAAATAAAATAAAATAAAATCTCCTCTGCACTCTTTCCAGCCTAATGACATCTTTCCTATTAACAGAGTGACCAAAATGGAACACAAAATTTCAAATCCAGCCTTACTAACTTCTTGTCCAACTGCAACATAACATCCCAATTTCTAAACTCAGCACCCTGACTGATGAAGGTTGCCTTCTTCTCCACCTTGTCTACCTGTGATGCCACTTTCAGGGAAGCACGCACTTGTAATCCTTGGTCCCTCAGATCTACAACACTTCCCAGATGCCTACCCTGATTTGTCTTCCTAAAATGCAACACCTCACACATAGCCAAATTCAACTCCATTTGCCATTCATTGGCCCACTTACCCAGCTGATCACTATCCCATATCTTTTCTGTTTACTACACCAACAGTTTCAGTGTCATTTGCAAACCTATTAACCATGTTTGCATGTTTGGGGAACAAGACTGGCCATGTTCTCTAGTCTGGAAAAACAACATTTCACCACCACCCCTTGCTTCTTACCATCAAGCCAATTGTGTATCCAATTATCTGACTCTCCCAGGATCCCATGCAATCTAATCCTCCCCAGCAACCTATCATGTGGACCCTTATTTAAAGCTATACTGAAGTCAGATACAGCCTTCATACAGATGTAAACCAATAAAATGATAGTATAGCAGTTAGTGCAATGTTATTACTGCTCCGGGCTTTTCAGAGTTCAGTTCTAGCACTGTCTGTAAGGACATTGTGTGTTCTCTCAGTGAAACTGGTTTTCTTCAGGTGCTCTGGTTTCCTCCCACAGTCCAAAGACACACCAATTAGTAAGTTTGTTTTACTGTCAGTTCAGCCGCTGGTGTTTAGGGCATCAGTGAAGCTCCTCCATCTCTGTCTGCCAATACCGTGGCAAACAAATATGGAAAGGTTCATTATTGCTGTTTTTGTAACAATTTTTTAAACCTGCCGGGGTTGTTACCCCTGAGCTGAACCCCTGGAACCTGGAAGACAAATGGACCACTCTTATTCTGGCTTCTACCCTTTGACTAGTTTGGCATGGGTGACCCTACCAAGGGCCAAAGCATAAAGCCCTGACTCCAACCAACATAGCCCTCTGGGTCACTGAGGCATGCAGGAACCCAAAACCTATGACAAGGTTATAGTCCTCTTGCAGGAGTTGGTTAATAGGAGCTGGTAAATTGTCCTGATTAAGCTAGGGTTAAATAGATTGGTTGCTAGGTGGTACAGCTCGTTGGGCCAGAAGGACCTATTTCATGCTGTATCTCTAAATAAATAAATAAAATAAGGTCCAGAACTGAGATACCCTTGCAGAATTCAGCATGAGCATCAGTATCAGAAAGTAAGTAGCACTTCATCTATTGATGACAACGCATTCTATTTTTGATGATTGAGAAAAGACTGATGCAGCAATAAATTTAAAAAAATGTTTTGTGGATCTGATACACCAATATAACTGATGCACATTGGTGGATAATTGTACTTTAATCTGCAGCTAGTTTTGACTGAAGCACTATTCATTGAGATTCCAATATTGTCATCTCTGCTATTTTTTGTTAACACCTACGGCGAATCAAATGGGCTGAAGATTAGCTGCTGTGATAGTGGAGACTTAAAGATTGTGGTAGGCATTACTGAGCATCAGACATCCAATAGACTGCCTGCAGTTACTATTCTGAGATTGTAGCCGCAGCAGGTGCATGAATCAGTGATAACACACTTGGTGAAATACAAACATCTTAAACATTAGCCAGTACCATTATCCATATTAGAGAACTACCTAAATCATGTTTGCTGATAAAGCTTCCTCCTGGAAGCCCTTCTGCCTCTCCACCCCTTCCCTTTCTGGCTGTTTATACTGCTTTTTTATGCCCATTCAGCCAGCCAAGTTCAATGTTCAGAGGATGATTGACTGGTCCTCAACCTGGGAACAAGTGCCTTTGTAAAAGTTCTAAATCAGAAGGAAAACACTACTATCAGGAACATGAAGAGTTAATCAAAATATAAAGTACAAAGTTACCTCCTACCTCCTACCTCCTACCTCCTACCTCCACCTCGTAGTTGGATGGCTGGTTGATGAAAAATCAGATGAAACATCAAGTTAGGTGATTATATATTTTGCTTTTCAGCTCTGGGATTAGATAGTTAGATTTTTATCAATCTATTTTGTCGCTGCATGTTTTGGACTGAAACTGACCCAGAGTGGCTATAATGAGTAAAACAGAATGATGAGATCATGTGACAGACACCGCAGTGTAAACTTAAGTGATAACTAGGTCCACTCCCAAGTTGAGAGGGGATCAAAAAGGAAAAGAGGGAAAGCGAGGTCTGCAAATGTAAACAGAAAATTAAGAAGTGGAGCTGATCAGAGACCAAAGAGAAAATCCTGTCATGGAGTTAGGGGGCATAGTTGTAGTAATAATTGATTGCTGGAGTCTCAACAAAGGGAGATTTAGACAATTCTAAATGAAATAAAAATGGCGTAGGTGGGATACATCCTCAGCTTCTGTGGGAAGTAAGAAAAATGCACTGGCCCAGCCAGTATCACCAGAGCACAAACAAATTCATGGCTGTGGTCTAAGAAGTGAAAACATTAACTATTTTTTAATATTGTCTGCATCTCTAAAATATATTTTAAAAATCATAATATATTAGTTTTGTGGTAGTCATCTATCCAAGTTATAATTCATCCACCACTGCAAACTGAAAGATGGCTTGGATCCACTCAGCTGCCAACTGTGCTACCTAATGTTACTCTGAATTTTGTACCACATTAGAATCTGGGCTGGTAGCAACTGTGCCAATGATGCACTGAAGCATTGTTTAGATTGTGGAATCTTACAAGAAATCATTCAAAATCATCTCCTAACTGAAGTCCAACTCACATTTAAAAGGGCAGTTGAAATTACTGTATCAATGGAAACAGCCAACAGAGGTGCAATTGAGTTACAGTCAGGAATGAAAATGAACGTGAACAAAATTACAACATCTAGTCAGAAATCTGTCTGGACAAACAAATTGTGTTACCATTGTGGCTTTGGCTCATATAAACCAGTCAAAAGCAGGCTTAAAGGTGAAACTTGCAGAAAATGCAACAAAGTAGAACACAAACAAAGAGGATGTTGGGCAGCCAAAGTAAATGCTCTGCACAGGGAAGAGAAATAGATAAGAAATCATATTGCAGTTTCAAAAGTGGATATTAGTGCAGTAATATGTATGCTGTTGATGAAAAATCTGATACTAATGAGAGTGACAAAGGACTGAGTGAGCCTTGAGATTTCCTATGTGAAAACTGACAAGAGACAGGCAATATGGGGTATACCAGAAGCGAACGGTAAATTAATTAAAATGAAATTGGACACTGGCTCAGCTGTTTCAGTCATTCAGCAAAATGAGTTTGAGCAGCAATCCAAAGATACTAAACTGAAGCCTGCAGATATCCAACTGATAAATTACCCTGGAGAAACTATAATTACTGAGGGAATGATACCCGTAACAGTGAAACACAACTATCAACAAGCCATACTGGGCTTGTATGTGGTAAAGCAGAAGGGCCATCATTGTGGGGTCATGAATGGCTGAGACAACTACAGCCTGACTGGAGATCCATCCACCATTTGCTTGTCACATCCCCTGCAATAGTCAATTGAGAGCAAATTAGGAAAAGCACTGGATGATGCCACAGCAGTGTTCATGGATGGCACTGGAACACTTGAACATATCAAGGGTAAGATGGTGTTAAATAAAAATGCCACAACTGAGTTTTACAAAGCCTGCCAGGTTCCTTATACGATCTATGATAAAGTAGCTGGTAAACTAGATGGCATGGAAGCTGAAAGAACTCTTTCCAAGGTTGAGTGGAGCACATGGGCAATACCAGTGGCCTCAGTAGCTATGAAGAATGGGTCTGAGGTGATTTTAAGGTCACTAACAATCCAGGACTGAAAGAAGATCACTACCCTCAGCCCAGGAAAAGGGATATTTTTGTAAACCTTCCTGGAGGAAAACACTTCAGCAAAGTGGACTGAGCTGAGGTTTACCTACAGATGGAGATGGAAGAAGAGTCAAAGATGTCTCTCACCATAAGCACTCACAAAGGGCTTTATCACCATAATAAGCTTAATTTTGGAGTGGCATCTGCACCTGCACTCTGGCAGAAAGCTATGGACCAGGTGCTGAAAGGCTGCCCAGGTGTTCAGTATTACCTGGATAACATCATTGTTACCAGTAAGGATTATAAGGAACAGCTCCAAATCTCAGTGTTGAAAAGATTCGAAGATTATGGGCTCAGAGCATAATGCAATGGGTGTGAATTATTTAAACCAAGCATCCCTTAATGTGGTTACACCATTGATTCACAAGTTTTAAGAAAATTCAAGCAGTGTGAATCCCACAAGGCCAAAGGATGTATTCTAGTTGTGGCCCTTTTGAGGATATGCCAATTACTATAACAGTTTCCTGCCAAACATGGCTACTGTGCTCCACCACTTGAACTTATTACTACAGATTGGAAAGAAGTGGCAATGGACAAAGTACTGTGAGGTGGATTTCAAAAAGGCAAAGGAAATAATGAAATCAGACAATGTATAGTCAACATCATCAGTGAAGCCTGGTTGTGGCAGCTCAACTTATGGTATAGGTTCAGTCATATCGCATATAATGAGTGATGGAAATGATCATCCCATAGCCCAAGCACCACATTCCCTTACCACTACAGAGAAGATTTGTGTGCAGGTTGACCGAAAGGCCTTGAGTCTGGTTTGTGGTGTAAAACATTTCAGCCGGTACTTGCATGGGAGAGTCTTTACGCTCATTACTGACCATCAACCACTAGTGCCCAGAGGGGTGCTCCACAAACAGCAGCGGCACGAATGCAGAGACGGGCTCTGTTTCTTAGAGGACACAATTACAAAATCAAATTTAGAAGGAGAACTAATTATGGAACTGTTTATGGACTGTCCTTGTTTATCCTTGGGAAAGGAAATGCCTATCAACACTCTATTGTACGTATTCTTTCCAATGCAAATCGGACGTTTCCCTGTTCTGGCAGAAATGATCCAAAGGGAAACTAGAAAAGACCCTACTCTCTCTCAGGTCTACATGGCCACTCAAAATGGCTGGCATGTGCAGCAGATATTCCAGTTCCCCCATTTTTACCAGTGGCAGGATGAACTTGCCGTTGAAGGAATTTGCTTTATGTGGAGATTGAGAGTTGTTAAGTGCTAAAGTGTTGGAGGAGCTATATGCCAGTCATCTAGGCATGGTCAAAATTAAAGCTTTGGTTGGGAGCTTTGCCTGGTGGCTTGGGATAGAGCAGCAGATCGAGCAGCTTGCCATGCACTTTTCAGAATGCCAACCTGTCCAGAAGATGCAAATTGCAGGGTACCTCTCCATCCCTGAGAATGGCCTACATTATTCTGGCAGAGGATTCATGTGGATTTTGCCAGACCATTCATGGGCAAACACTTTCTGGTAGCAGTGGATGCAGCTGCAAAGTGGCCAAAAGTGTTTCCAATAATCTCCACTACAGCCTCACACACTGTTGGTGTGTTGAGAAGCCTCTACTCAAGCACTGGTGTTCCAGAACAACTAGTCAGTCACAACGGACCACAGTTTATTGCAGAGCAGTTTCAGTCATTCCTGAAAATGAATGGAATAAGATGGTACCACTCAGAACACGCTACAGTAACATTGAATCAGAAGTTCGCCAATTTCCTCCTTGCATATGGCAATGCAGTACACTCCACAACCAACAACTCACCAGCTATGCTGATCCTAGGTTGTCCCTCGTACTCACGCTCTGATCTCCTCAAACCCAATCTCAGAAGGAGTATGCAGGACAAACAGCTGAGCAAACTTGAGGGCTCCTCAAACAAGGACATTCAATGTTTCACTCCTGGACAAGCAGTCCTGGCAAGGGACTACAGAAGTGATCAAAAATGAGTATTACAGAACGGGACCACTCTCCTACACTGTGGAGATTGTGTCTGATATTATCTGGAGACGGCACATCAATCATTTGAAGAGAACAGAGTCAATTGTTGGAGAAGAAAGATGCCCAGAGCTGTCATAACCACTTCCTAGAATTAACTCCAACAACTACATGCTCTCTCTCTCACTCTCTCACTCTCTCACTCTCTCACTCTCTCACTCTCTCACTCTCTCACTCTCTCACTCTCTCACTCTCTCTCTCACTCTCTCACTCTCACTCTCGTAGATAAACTAACTGGAAAATTGCAAATGTCACTCCACTGCTAAAGAAGTGAGTGAGGCAGAAGAAGGGAAATTTTAGGCCAGTTAGTCTGACCTTAGTGGTTGGGAAGATGTTGGAGTTGATTATTAAGTATAAGGTCTCAGGATACTTGGAGGTATATGATAAAATCGGCCATAGTCAGCATGGTTTCCTCAGGGGAAAAATCTTGCCTGACAAATCTGTTGGAATTCTTTGAAGAAATAACTAGCAGAATAGACAAAGGAGAATCAGTTGATGTTGTGTACTTGGATTTTCAGAAGGCCTTTGACAAGGTGCCACACATCAGGCTGTTTAACAAGCTATGATCCCATGGTATTACAGGAAAGATCCTAGCATGGATAAAGCAATGACTGCAGAGGCAGGCAGCAGAGTGGGAGTAAAGGGAGCCTTTTCTGGTTGGCTGCTGGTAACTAGTGGTGATCCAAAATGGTCTGCGTTGGGACTAACACTTTTAACATTTTGTGTCAATGATTTGGATGATGGAATTGGTGGTTTTGTTGCAAAGTTTGCAGATGATATGAAGATAGGTTGGAGGAGCAGGTAGTATTGAGGAAGTAGAGACGGTACAGAAAGACTTAGACAGATTAGGAGAATGGGCAAAGAAATAGCAGATAGAATACAGTGTCGGGAAGTGTCTGGTCATGCACTTTGGTAGAAGAAATGAAAGGGTTGGCTATTTTCTAAATGGACAGAAAGTGCAAAAAACTGAGGTGCAAAGGGATTTGGTCAGCCTTGTGCAGGATCCCCTGAGGGTTAATTTGCAGTCTGAGTCTGTGGTGAGGAAGGCAAATGCAATGTTAGCATTCATTTCAAAAGGACTAGCAAGGATTTATTGTTGAGAATTTATAAAGCGCTGGTGAGTCCTCAGTTGGAGTATTGTGAGCAGTTTTGGGCCCCTTATCTTAGAAAGGATGTGCTGAAACTGGAGAGGGTTCAAAGGAAGTTCACAAAAATGATTCCACGATTGAATGGCTTGTCATATGAAGAGCGTTTGATGGCTCTGGGCCCGTATTCACTATAATTCAGAAGAATGAGGGGTGAACTCATTGAAACCGATGGAATGATGAAAGGCCTTGATAGAGTGGATGTGGAGAGGATGTTTCCTGTGGTGGGAGAATCTAAGACTAGAGGACACAGCCTTAGAATAGAGGGGTGCCCTTTTAGAATGGAGATGAGGAGGAATTTCTTTAGAAGTTAGAAGTAAAATGAAACTAAGACGTGCATCTCCCAGCCCCATGTTTTTCTTTCAATTAGTGGAGTTACAAAAAAATGCAACAGCAGACATAATCTTTTGGGTGATATATATGGCTGACATGCCGCACAGCTGCCTCTCGGCACAGACTGTGTGTTGTGGAATTTTAGATTTGAAGTAGTGCATGTCACGCTGAAGTGTATGGTTGTAAGGTATTGGCTCTGAATGATTCTGGATAGCTCTGTGATAGGTGTATGACCATTTGAATGTTGGCTGAGGTTTGTGCTGCAATTGGTTGGTTGTGGCATTCAGTAGCCTTTACCACGACTGACAAATCATTTGTGCAACAGCTGCAGCTCCTGAGGCATTGACTCCTGATTATCTGCTTTCCCCACTTTCTGATTTCTCTCAGTGGAGTTTTAGCTGGGACCTGTTTTCTGAACTGGCAAGAGCCATTTTAGAATCATAGTGCTCTTGTGACATAGGAGCATGCTGAGTGTTCAATAAGCAGAGCAATCCTGCCTGTTCCGTTTCCTGTCTGAGGAGGGGCATCAGGGGCAGGCTTTTCCACGCAGAGGGTGTAAGTATCTGGGATAAGCTGCCAGAGAAAGTTGTTGGGCAGAGTACAGTTGCAAAGATTAAAAGGCATTCGGACAAGTATATGGATTAGAAAGGTTTAGAAGGACGTGGACTAAAAGTAGGCTATTGGGACTAGCTTAAGTAGAAAGTACATCATGGTCTGAATGTGCAAGCTGGGCCACAGGGCCTTTTTCTGTTCTGTGTAACTCCATAAATCTATTTCCTTCACTTTCTCCACAGGCCTACAAATTATAATTGCTCTTGATCATGTTAAATTTGTTTTTGAAGGTGATACTTAGTTCTGACATGCATCCAGGCATTGTATTCCTGATCCTAACTACTCTGTTTTTTAAAGGCTTTCCTCACAAATTCGTTGATCATTTTACTCAAAATTAGTTATCTTCAAATTCCAGTCCTTGACTAGCCTTTGTTTACTTCTCCCTAATAATCTCTCCAAATCAGTCATAATCTCTTAAAATCTCTCTTCAAATCTCTTTCCTCGAAGGAGAACAATCAGCTCCTCATGTCTAAATTTTATAGCTGAAATCCCTCATGTCAGAAGCCAACTAGTAAATCCCTTCTACTCAAGGACCAAAACATTCCTTCTAAAATTTGGCAATCAGAAGTAATAAAACAGTTCATTTGGGTCCTAATCAGTGTTCTTTCTCTTACTTGTGAATTCTTAGAAACCCCATATGCTTTTCTAACTATTCCCTCATTGCAGCCTATCACTTTAGATGATTTATAACATTTATATGCAGATCGCTCTGGGATGTGCCATTTAATATAATTCTTCTTTTTAAATTTGTCTATTCTGTCAATCTGGATCCTCTTGGAATCTATGACCATCCTTTTCACTGTTTTATCACACTTCTGAACTTCGTTGCATCAGGCTACATTAAGCAAAAACCCAAATGCTTTTTGACGTTCTTCACTACTTAATGCTTACAATCCCTAGTCACCAGGGATAGTCCCATCAAAATCTGAACTAAGCATTCAAATCATTACTTGTCAAGTTGTTTTCTTTAAAAGCTATCAGCTTTGCAAATGTTGTGCCTCCTAATAAGAGGTTTCTGCTTTGAATTCCATTCCAAAGTTTCAGTGCATTATTTATGCTGACAGTTGAGTACAGTACTAATGAAATGTTTCATGATTGAATTTTTTGAACAATTAGTTCCATTAAAATGAACAGTTTTCTTCTTCTCCACAATCTCTTACACCACAATACAACAGGATGTGTTTGCTCCATCCAACAGGCTGTGAATTGCCAGCAGAGTTCGTTAGCTCCCAATTCCAGGAGCTCTGGGCATGTCACAGATTTTTTTCTAGTTTTGGCATTGAATGGTCTTGTTATCCAAAGACATCTGGATTCTAATTCTCTTTCCCCAAACTCAGGCTTCAAGTTAGCAATTAAGTGTCTCATTATGGACCAAATGAGAATCATCCAGAACAACTAACCACTTTTCACAAAACTTAGGCTTGAGTTTGATTTCATCACCCATATACAGTATGTCCTATTTATAAATTGCTTTTTGTAATCAGTCCTCCATCCATAATGGTGATTCAGATTTCAGTCCTTCAGTTTCTTGGCTGTACGAGTTTGACCTCTTTCTACCAAACCCCTTTCCCTCTCATACATTACCTTTTATTTTATTTGTTTTCTGTTTCAAAGCTCTTAAAATTTTCATTGAGACACACAGTATATAAAGATGTGTTAATATGTGAAAGTTGCTATTTGGGACAGAATGCTTATTATTCACAAAACAGAAACAACATTTGTTTAAAATAAGTTATTTTATTTATTATTGGTTAATGTTTATTTTATGTTGTTCTTGTACTATATATCTTCCTAATGTCCATGTTTAGGACAACATATGAATAATTGTGAACACTCTTTCCATGGTGTTTGAAAAGTAGTGATTTTTGTTTTTTGTAAGTTAACTTATAAAGATTTTTAGAGTTATGTTTTCCCCTAGGAGATACCCTCTTCTCATTACTACCATCAGGAAGGATGTAGGGGAACCTAAAGACCCACCATCAACAATTCAGAAACAACTTCATATTTCTGAATGGTCCATGAACACTACCTCGTTATTCCTTACCTTTTTCACTATTCATTTACTTTGTCATTTATAATAAATTTACGTCTCTGCTACCACAAAGCAAACACATTTCACATCATTTAAGAGTGTGGCGATAAACCTGATTCTAATTCTGATTTTCCTTCAGGTCAGTGAATGTTCCTGCAGTAGATACAGACCTCGGGCAGTCTCATTTCAAATAGAGGGCACATGAGGAGAATTTAAATAATTAAAGGCAATGTTTTCATTGTCGAACAAGGTAGCAATATAATGCTTCCAACAGATGTCCCTTCCAGGAAGATCAGAAAAACAGCTGAACACCACTTAGGAGAAATGCATCACCAGCATAAAGGTTATTTAAATGATGCGAAAGGACAGGAGAACTGCATACTGAGGAAGTGGAAAGTAACCTCTTAAAGGAACATATCAATTCAGATCTAATAAATAAATTCAAACCACTTCATTGTGTCATTAGTACGTAGGTACTAAATAATGCTGTCAATATAGTGCCAAAATATCCCTACCCCAAAAAATTGCCAAAAAAAAAAATTATGGTCATTTCTTGTACTTTCAGACACACTGAACAACATATAAAAAGTTGGACAGAAACAGAGCATGGGAAAGTAAAAGAATCTGACGTTTATAAAAATGGCCACCAATGAAAAGAATCAGACCCATACCTGTCTTATTTTGCCGTACTTTACCGTTTCTAACAATGGTAATGCCATAATTGTGGTATAAATTGTGAATGGGAATACCCTCAGGGTGTGTTTTAGCACCAGAACTATGAACTATTATTTCATGATGTCACACTGTGGGTCAACTACCAGCACATGGTAGGGATTGCTGGGGCACTTGTTGTGGCTGATCGAATGGGGTCATGGGAGATGCATCTCGGTGTCATCTCAGCTTGCTTGCCGATATTTGCGGCCGCTGGCCATCTCGTCTCTATCTCCAGAAGATGCATGCATTGGAGGATGACAACCCTGAGGTTCATCAGAAGTTCCATTCTGGGTTCCGCGTAATCAGACGCAGCAGCTAATACTGGGCTGGCCTTGGCTCTGATCTTGTGATAGAACAGACGCTAAAGCGCTCACCAAAAAGCCACGGGGGCCTAACGCGGGGAAGTGGGATGTCAAAGCACCAGAGAGCAGTTTGGACTATGTCTTCCACTCTTACAACCTTGCCATGCAAGAACTGACCGCGAATAGTTACACAACAGGTGAACAACATAAGCAGTTGTCCACCTCCAGTGTGAGTAGAGATGAGGCTAACCTTGAAAAAGTTGTAGCAAAACTGGACTGTTTCACGCCATTTTCGGATGATAAATCACTGCACAATCATCATCACGGGTTTATGCAAATGAGGATGTCAATGTACATGACCTGTCCACAATAGGAAATGACATAATTAGGAAGATGGACGGACACTCTGTTTTCTCATATTCACACAAAAGGAGTTTGAAGGTCAAGACACTGGCATCCAGCAGGGCAGGCAAAGTTGCTGAAGACCATACCATAGATCCAGCATTGTTATTCCAGAGGTTCCTAGTTGTGTCAGACATGTGATCTCCAGCTAGATGAAGTGATGAACTATGAACTCTGTCCATAACCGATGTCTTTGCTTGAAGCAAAGAACATCTTGCGCCAGCCGGATAAGCCACAACTGGCAGAAGCGGTAAAGAACTTCGTCAACCCCAAATCGGACAATGCTGTCACACAGATGGTCCCAGTGACAGATCACTATGTTCTAGATGGGGGATCACTTCTGCACCGCTTAAAATGGACGGAGGGGTGCACGTACAGTTCAATTTCAGATGACTACGCCTCATTCACTGTCAAACACTATGCCAGGGCCACTGTAGTGTTTGATGGTTATGGGGTTGGGCCAAGCATAAAGGACTGTACTCATCAGTGTCGAAGTAGAAATTTGAATGTGAACAAGGTGGACGTTACAGGGGCGACTAAATTTGTTGGAAAAAAGGAGGACTTGTCGAATGAGGCAAACAAGCAAATAATTATCCAGCTCATCATGGAATGTTTGTGACAGAGAGGCTGCGAAGTGATTCAAGCTGAAGGAGATGCCGACATTGAGATTGTAAAAGCAGCTGTCACAATGTCTGCTTTCAAATCTACCACCCTCGTTGGAGAAGACACAGATCTCCTCGTACTCTTGCTCTACCATATAGTGGTAACAAACTGCACTGAGCTCTATTTCCCCTCAGACAAGGCAAGATCAAATGCCTGTAATATCAAGGTCCTTAAGCAGATACTCGGAGAAGCAGCTTGTAATGATCTATTGTCTCTCCATGCCTTTACCAGATGTGACTCAACGTCCAGAGGATTTGGGATCAGAAAGACGTCGGAGTTACAAAGAATCATCAAGAAAGAAAAGGGAATCAGAGACTGTTCAAAAGCGTTCTGTTCACCAAAGTGAAGTCAGGATGTTGTGGAAAGCAATAGCTGTAGGACAATGGTGGCATTGTTCAATAGAAATCAGAACGACTCCTTGGCACCTATCAGATACAATATGCTCTGCAAGAAAGTTGCAAGAGCTAAGATGTTCGTCAAGCCTGAAAGACTGCCACCAACCACCTCGGCCTGTAAATTTCATTCCCTAGAGACTTACTATCAGGTTATGGAGTGGATGGACTGTAGTGATGAAATGGAGCCGTCTGAGTGGGGATGGAGGGTAGAAGGGGAAAAACTCGTTCCAGTGATGGCAGACAAAAGGCCTACTCCAGAGGTACTTATTCAGATGATTCACTGCAACTGTTCGAGAGGGCGCAATACGCGAAAATGTACCTGAAGAAAGCATGGGCTGGAATGCACCAGTGCATGTGGGCATTGCCAAGATGGCAACAGTGACAATATGACAAATGAGCCAGGGATAGAAGAGGATGATGAACAAGACTGCATCTGAGAAGCCATAAGGTGGCATATTATGTGTCATGATGTCAGTACTTAGTACCAGAGTTGTCCCTTGATGTGTCATGATGTCAGTACAAATGTAACTTTCATTCCAGGAACTACTGTTATTTGAAAAGCATTGGAGAAAATAGTATTCATTAAAACATCAGGTTTAAAAAACTTACAATTTGATGGTTATCAATAAGATTTTTGACATCTTTCTGCTGGTGGACCATCTTGTCTTTTGATGTCATTTTTGGAGACTTCCTCATGTGTCAAAATTGTCCAACTTTTGAAATGTTGTTCTCCACATTGAAATGATAAAACATTTTTTTGCAATTTTTTTGGGGGTTAGGTGGTATATTGACCCGTCTAAAATACTTAGCAAATAAATGGAAAACCTTTTCGATTAATATTGCAAAACAACAGCTTGTGCTGTTTAATGTAGCTCATTTTTAACACTTTGTGGAAAAACTGATGATCAAAATATGTTACCATGCCACAGAAAATATTAGAGTAGATGCTGAAAATCCTGATCAAAGGGATTCAAAGGTGTGCTTGAATAGAAGAAAGAGGTGGTTGGAAGGAAGAGTGTCTGGCATCCTAAAGCAGATGAAAAAACAGCTGTGAAAGCGTAGTTAAAATTGTGAATGCTCCAGAGCTCAGAATTGCAATGATACAGATATTCCAGAGTATAGTAGTGCTGAAGAAGATTTCAGAATTAGAAGTGAGTGCGTGGAGATCTTACGGGGAGAAAATGAGTTTCAAAGGCAGGGTGTGTTGTCCTTAAGGCATTTTATTTAACTTTATTAAACTTCTATTTTAAATAATTTGTTTGTAATTATTTTCTAGTTAAAGTTAAAGGTTGATAACTACATTACGGTTTAACAAAAGGTAAAATTTATTGTCTATGGTATATCGCGGCACGTGATAATGTCACTTCTGGTTTTGCCTCGTCTTGTGGGTAACTTCTGGTTCGTAGAAAACAAGGGAAGTGAGGCTGACGCATGCAGCATGATTGTGAAAGACTCCATTTCTATCCACAAAGAAACATCAGAGGCAATGCCTTTTCACCATACGATGTTAATGAGGAAGAGTGAACAGTAAACGATTAACCTTACTACAACTCTGTCTTCATTGGCTCCGGTTCAACTTGGTGTTTAGTCAGAGTTTCAACACACTGCACAAGAACACTATAAAGGGAGAATAGACTAATGGTAGAACAAGGACAGCAGAATTTTGGAAGACGTCAGGAATGAGGCAGTCTGTTAAAGAATGCAGTGGACTTATCAAGTCTGAAAATAATAAAGGCATGGTTGAGAGTTTTAGCAGGTGAGAAGGGAAGTAATTGGGTGGTCATGGTTTAGGAATAGATGTGAGAGAGACTGAACAGACAGGAGGTTCTGTCAGCCTGACAGAGATAACTGCAAGGTGTGTTTCCTCCCTGGTGGCAGGGTACGGGATGTCTCGGATCGGGTGCAAGAGTATTCTGAAGGGAGAGGGTGAACAGCCAGAAGTCTTGGTATATGTTGGTACCAATAACATAGATAAAATAAGGGAGGAGGTCCTGAAGAGACAATTCAGGAAGTTGGGTAACTAGCTGAAAAGCAGGACCTACAGGATAGTAATCTCAGGATTGCTGCCCGTGTCACGTACTAACGAGTGCAAGAATAGCACGATCAGGCGTATTAATGTGTGGCTGAGAGACTGGTGTAGGGGGCAGGGATTCAGATTCCTGGATCATTGGGGCCTCTTCTGTGGGAGGTATGACCTGTACAAATAGGACGGGTTACACCTGAACCCCAAGGGGTCCGATATCCTAGCAGAAAGGTTTAATAGAGCTGTTTGGGAGGGTTTAAACTAATTTGGCAAGGGGTTGGGAACCGGAGTGATAGGGCTGAGGAAGGAGAAAACAGAAATAAATCAAAGATAGCGTACAATATAGATGATAGAAAGGACAGACAGGAGATGAGGCATAATCAGAGCCAGTGGGATGAGTTACAGGGCAATAGTGACACGGTGCAGTTAAAACAGAAAGCAACAAATACTGGACTGAAAATGTTATATTTGAATGCACGCAGCATAAGAAATAAAATGGACGATCTTGAAATTCAGCTACAGATTGGCAAGTATGACGTTCTGGCCATCTCTGAAACTTGACTAAAGGATGGCTGTCATTGGGAGCTGAACGTCCAAGGATATACGGTATAATCGGAAAGATAGGTTAGTAGGCAGAGGGGTGGTGTGGCCCTGTGTATAAGAAATAATATTAAATCATTAGAAAGGAATGACATAGGATCAGAAGGTGTAGAATCTCTATGGGTTGGGTTAAGAAATGGCAAGGGTAAAAGGACCCTGATGGCAGTTGTATACAGGCCTTCAAACAGCAGCCGGGATGTGGATTACAAATTAGAGCAGGAGATAGAAAAGGCGTCTCAGAAGGCCAATGTCATGATAATCGTTGGTGATTTTAACATGAAAGTGGATTGGGAAAACCAGGTCAGTACTGGACCTCAAGAGAGAGAATTTGTAGAATGTCTAAGGGATGGCTTTTTAGAATAGCTTGTTGTTGAGCCCACTAGGGGATCGGCTGTGCTGGACTGGATATTGTGCAATGATTCGGATGTGACAAGAGAGCTTAAGGTTAAGGAACCCTTGGGGGTCAGTGATCACTGTATGATCAAGTTCACTTTGCAATTTGAGAAGGAGAAGCTAAATTCCAATGTGTCGGAATTTTAGTGGAATAAATGAAATTACAATGGTATGAGAGGGGATCTGGCCAAGGTCGACTGGAAAGGGACACTAGCAGGAAGGACAGCAGAGCAGCAATGGCTGGAATTTCTGTGAAAAATGAGGGAAGTGCAAGACAGATATATTCCAAATAAGAAGAAATTTTCAAATGGAAGAAGGACATTACTGTGGCTGACAAGTGAAGTCAGAGCAGAAGGGAGAGCATACAATGAAGCCAAAGCTAGTTGGAAGATAAAGGACTAGGAAGCTTTTAAAAACTTGCAGAAGGAAACTAAGAAGGTCATTCAGAAGGAAAAGATGAATTATGAAAGGAAGCTGGCAACTAATATCAAAGAAGATGCTAAAAGTTTTTTTAAGTATATAAAGGGTAAAAAGAGAGTTGAGGGTAGATATAGGATCAAAACAAAATGATGCCTGGAGATATTGTAATGAGAGATGCAGAGATGGCAGAGGAACTGAATGCGTATTTTTCATCAGTTTTACAGTGGAAGGCATCTGCAGTCTAACAGACATTCAAGAGTGTCAGGGAAATGAAGTATGTGCAGTGAAAATTATGACTGAGAAGGTGCTCAGGAAGCTTAATGGTCTGAGGATGCTCAGGAAGCTTAATGACCTGATGGAATGCACCCTCGAGTTCTGAAGGAAGCAGCTGGAGTGATTGCAGAGGCATTAACAATAATCTTACAAGAATTGATAGATTCTGGCATTGTACCGGATGAATGGAAAATTGCAAATGTTACTCCACTAATTAAGAAGGGTGGAATGCAGCAGAAAGGAAACTATAGACCTGTTAGCCTGACATCAGTGGTTGGGAATTTGTTAGAATCGATTGTTAGGGATGAGATTATGAAGTACCTGGAGGCACAGGACAAGATAGACCGAAGCCAACATGGTTTCCTGAAAGGAATATCCTGCCTGACTAACCTACTGCAATTTTTTTGAGGAAATTACAAGTAGGTTAGACAAAGGAGATGCAGTAGATATGGTGTACTTGGATTTTCAGAAGGCCTTTGACAAGGTGCCCCACGTGAGGCTGCTTAGCAAGATGCGATCCCATGGAATAACAGGGGAGTTACTTGCATGGGTGTAATATTGGCTGATCGGCAGAAAACAGAGAGTGGGACTAAAGGGATCCTATTCTAGCTGGCTGCCAGTTACCAGTGGAATTCCACAGGAGTCGATGTTGGGACTGCTGATTTTACAATGTATGTCAATGATTTAGACTATGGGATTAATGGATTTGTTGCTAAATTTGCCGATGATACGAAGATAGGTGGAGGAGTGAGTAGTGTTGAGGAAACAGAGAGCCTGCAGAGAGACTTGGATAGTTTAGAGGAATGGGCAAAGAAGTGGCAAATGAAATACAATGTTAGAAAGTGTATGGTCATGCACTTTGGTGGAAGAAATAAATGGGCAGACTGTTATTCAGATGGGGAGAGAATTCAAAATGCAGAGATGTAAGGGGATTTGGGAGTCCTTGTGCAAGATACCCAAATGGTTAATCTCCAGGTTGAGTGGGTGATGAAAAAGGCAAATGCATTGTTGGCATTCATTTCTAGAGGTATAGAATATAAGAACAGGAATGTGATGTTGAGGCTCTATAAGGCACTCATGAGACCACACTTGGAATATTGTGCGAAGTTTTGGGCTCCTTTTTTTTAGAAAGGATATATTGACATTGGAGAGGGTTCAGAGAAGATTCACAAGAATGATTCCAGGAATGAAAGAGTTACCACATGAGGAATGTCTGGCAGCTCTTGGTCTGTATTCCCAGGAGTTCAGGGGAATGAGAGGGGATCTCATAGAAACATTCCAAATGTTAAAAGGCCTGAACAGATTAGATATGGTAAAGTTATTTCCCATGGTAGGGGAGTTCAGGACAAGGGCACATCTTCAGGATTGCAGGACCTCCATTTAGAACTGAGATGCGGAGAAATTACTTTAGTCAGAGAGTGGTAAATCTGTGGAATTTGTTGCCATGAGTGGCTGTGGAGGCCAAGTCATTGGGTGCTTTTAAGGCAGAGATAGATAGGTTCTTGATTAGCCAGGGCATCAAAGGGTATGGGAAGAGGGCAGGGGGGTGGGGATGATTGGAAGAATTGGATCAGCCCATGATTGAATGGCAGAGCAGAATGGCCTACTTCTGCTCCTATATCTTCTAGTCTTATGGACTTAAATGAAGGTTCCTAGAACAAAAGAAGTTAAGAAAGGGTACAAAATTAGATAAAGTGTAAGTTGAGATTTATTGCATATGAATACACAATTACAAATGAAAAACTTGCTCATAGCAGCATCATAGGAACATGGCATCATATGCGTAGCATTCACAAGAAAAACATTCAGCATAAATTATACACAATTTTTACAAGATTAACACAATTAGAACTAAAACAAATCACTAAGTCAATTTCAATGCAAAATGATCAAAGTGGTCATAATGTTGCTGAGCTGTAGTGATTCAGGTTTTGGCCAGTTAGTTCAAAACCTGAATAGTTGAAGGGAAGTTGCTGCTCTTAAACCTCATGGTCGGAGCTTTCCAGCTTCTGTATCTTCTGCCCAATGGTAGCTATGAAATGATGGCATAGCCTGGATGTTGGGGATCTTCGATGGTATATGAGAATGAAAGGAAAGGTAGAAGAAAAACCCCTCACCACAAATGATAACAATTGTGGTGCCCTTATATATCGAAGTCTTAAAATTGATAGTTGAGGAACTTGTTTATCCAGACATCATCAGAGTATAGCCTTTATTCATGTTTGTACTTCCATATCAAATAAAGCATAGGTTCAATTCATAGCAGAGCTCTCTTTATTCCACTGAGTAGCACATCAGCTATATCATTGATAATAGTATGATATATTTAATTTTTTTATTTCATTAGCCTTTGATTCTGAACCCAAGATGAGAATGTAGTGTAAGTACACGAAGGTAATTTGTGGGAAAATGAACTTATTGATCAAATGCCAGTTCCAAAGGATCATTAGATATAACAGCAATTTCAACTACTTTAAATTATGGAAATTCTAATTTAGCTTCAGAAACACAAGCAGCCACCTAAACATAATTCTGAAACACATTTAATCTGGACTTGAGTAGCTCTCAAGTTTTAAGTATGGTTATGAATGCTTTATTCAAACAAGTGACCAATTTATTAGGTTCTGCTTTGAAAATGACGGGAAATATTGGGGAGGCAATATTATTACCTATCCATTCAGCAAGTTTGCACAACTGATGTTAATTGGGACTGTAGGTAAGCAATGGTTGTGAAATTCAAACTGATGGGAACCGTTGCAGAGAAATATTATAGCTGGGGACATATTTTTGAAAGGTGAAAGACATCCTAAGCATGTATAGTCCCTGCTATGTTTTTGTTTGCATTGAAAAGACACAGCATGCAAAAAGAAAAGGAGTTTGTGGCAGCTTGAGACTGCTGCTGTTTGTTTATTTATTTATTGAGGTACAGCTCTCCTGGCCCTTTGAGCCACAAGTCCAGCAACCCCTGATTTAACCCCAGCCTAATCACAGGAAAATTTACGATGACCGATTAACCTCCAACCAGTAGGTCTTTAGACTGTGGGAGGAAACTGGGGCACCGGGAGGAAACGCATAGAATCATGGGGTGAACGTACAAACTCCTTACAGACAGCAGCAGGAATTGAACCTGGATCGCTGGTACTGTAAAGCGTTGTGCTAACCAGTACACTACCGTGCTGCCACTGGTATGCACCCTCCTGGAGTTAGCATTAGGTAACTTTGCAGAATGTGGCACAGCTCAGCATTTGCTTCTCTGCTGGCACAGACATATGACAGCAACTTCTCTTCACTATGCCAGAGCAACGATGCATTTACTTTGGCCAAGTGATGCCTGAACAACTGGCGTTGCTCAAGTTTGATAACTATCGAGTAGTTGACATGTTTTTTTTTCAGAGAGTATCATGTAGAGAATGAAATCTGTGATTGCAGAAGTTTGTGAAGTTATTCAGCATGATATTGCATTGTGTTTACCTGTGGTACTTGAATTTCTGTCAAAATCCGTCAAGCAGAAGTTAACTAGAGAGACAAAATATTCTCTGCTTACTTATCTCTGCCATTGTGCACAGCACTGTCATCTTAGCAATTAATGTGTAACTCATACTTGTGGTCTTCTTTTCTCTTCCCTTTATCTTTGGTCACAGCATTCCAATTGGGAATCCTGATAACTGTATTGTTTCTGTGGAAAACAAAACAAAACTTTTAATGTATAGACTTAAAATAATCTAAGCTTTCTAATAAAAAGTAGATAGTTGACTTGCATTCTGAGCAACTCCAGACATGTTTTGACTCTCATATACTATTCTTTTGTTCTGAGAAGGATTTACTTTGCCTGTCCTTCCACCTATTATACTGTACCTCCTCAAAGGGCCCTTAGTTCTTCCATCTCTCTTGCACTTGTCCTGACTCTGCCCCACTCACACTAGTTATTTGCTCTAGCAGTCCTTCAACCATAATTAATGGATTACTCAAATATATTGTTTCAATTGATCAACAGCATCCAACCTGTCTCTCTGCCATTTCTGACACCTTCAGTATTGCATGGCTAAATATTATTCCTTTCTATAGCATCCTATTAGGTCGTTCCAGTCCACCAGAACTTCGTTTATTCCTCTAATAACATTAATATCCTACACTTCACCTTCTCATGGGACCATCCTGTGCAAATCTAGAAGATGCAGTACTGCACTTTTACATCCTTTTTCCACACTCTCCAGAACCCTTAGCATTTAAAGCGAGATCACTGTTTCTTGTACCTTTAATGAAGCAATCTCCTTATCTTGGGGAAAACAAATGCCGTATGTGAAGAGTGTTGCAAAACATTGCAAAACACCACCTTTCCTTTTCCTTCCACACTTCCCCTACTTTACTTTTCAAATGAAGTTCAGTGGAAAATTGATGAAAGGAACTTTTGGTTGACCAGGCATGTTATTTCCTCCTCAGACCTAATATTGAATTGAACAATTTAACATAGTGACTCTGGTGCTCTCATTTATACCTCTTCTTGAGATATTTTTTGATTCTTTCCTTGCCCCATTTTGCCTTCTTTGCCTTCTGCCGTCACCCATTTTGTTGCTTACATTCAACTCAGTCACTGGCTTTCTCGTTTTGTCATAGGGTCATAGAGCTGTAAAGCTGAGAAATGGGGCTGTTGGTCTGTTATGCCAATGCCAATCCTTTTGCTCACCTACACTAATCCCACTTGCCTGCATTTGGACCATATCCTTCTATGCCTTGCCTACATGTCTAAATGTCTCTTCAAAACATTTAGTTCTTTATAAATGCAAGAAAGTTTGCAGATGCTGGAAATCCAAAGCAACGCATCCACATTGCTGGAGGAACTCAGCAGGTCAGGCAGCATCCATGGAAATGAATAGAGAGCCAGCGTTATGGGCTGAGACCCTTCTTCAGGGCTGAGTTCTTTAGTTCTTTTCCCATTTCTCCCTGTCCTTGCATTGCTTTATTTATAACTCTTTCTGGTGTTGAATGTGAAACGTCATCTCTTGTCACAGATCTTACCAGACTTACTCTGTAGTCTTCAGCATGTACTTTATTTTAATTTAGAATACCAGTCTTTGCAGTACTTTACTTGGGCCCTTAGCTCCCAGTGGGGCATAGGCTATCAATGACCTCCCATCTCCATCGTCCAAAGGCGATGGTATGGTTGGGGTTCTTCAACGCTTCTGCAATCCATTGTATTCACTGTACAGGTGATTGGACATAACAGCTTCACCAGAGCCCTGTTGGTCACCCTACCCGTTTCCACCTGTCATGATAGGACCATTGGGTTGGACTTTGAGAGACAGCATTTGCACTCTTCCATGCTGTTGTTTCCTTAGTGTTGCACTTCAAATCTAAATGAATACTCTTTACTATCAAAATGTTATTGCTTCAGTCTGCAATAATTAAGACATTTACAAATAATATTTATCAAAAAAAAAACCATACCCTTTGGTCCTTTTTTTCAAATTTAGTATCCTCACAGCTTAAGAGACAAGTCTGAATCCTACATGTTGTTTGGGCTCTTTTCTGTTGAAGCTCTATAGGAGAGGTTCCCAACCTGGTGGTCAACAGACCCCTTGATTAATGGTATTGGTCCATAAAAAAGGTTGGGAACCCCTGTGCTAGAGGCAGTAAACAATCCAACAGAAATGGAAAAGACTTCAAAAGATGACAGAAATGAAAAGCAAAACAAACAGAAAAATATCCAATGTGAAATAAAAGAAGATTGAAAATTATAAATGCAAGACCAGAGTGGGTTGATTTTGTAGAACTGCCTTGATTGGTACCCTTATTGAGAGGCTTTAAAATGCCCAAATTGAATAAATTGAAAACCATAAAATGAGGGGTTTTTGTTTAGTAGTCTGTACAAGTACATTCATTTATTGTCAGTGAAAGTCAAAGTTTGATTTTAAAAATTCTGAATGATGTGGATTTGTGGAGGTGTAAACAGGGCCTGCTTGAGTACAGAAAAGGTTGAGTAATTTATTGGCACAGTATGCCCGCGGGTGAGTGACAAGGCTGCTGGATATCTACTCAGTCTTCCTCAGTGCTTACACCTGTAACGTGTCATGGAATTGGAGAGCCCAGGGAAAGGCTTTTGGCCTACCACATCCATGCTACCTTTCCTCACTCTAATCCCCTACGTAGCTGGCCAGCACCTGCACTGGGCTTCAAGGCGAGCTGTCCCGGATTCGAATCCTGCTGGCTCCTTGCACACTTTCCATCCATGCTGGGTTGAGTGTTGAGTTAGTAACTCGGCCTCGTAAAAAACAGACAAACGCTAAAGAAATGGCAAGGTTGCTACCTGATGTGCCACAAGGTGCGGAGAGGAACAACAATCCCATACACCTACAACCGTTTCCTTCTATGCTCTGCCAAGTTGAGCCTCTCTCTAAAAGACTCTTAACCCAGTGATAGTATCAGATTCCACCATCTCCTCTTGCATCATGTTCTAGATGTCAACCTCGAACCCCTTGGATCCCCTTTAGAAATCCCTCCCTGCACTCTACCTGTTATTTTTGATATCTGTACCATAGGAAAAGGATCTTGACTGCCTAGCACATCTTTGCCTCTCAAACTTTTATATACTTCTGTCAAGTTACTGTCTTAGTCTCCTTTGTTGCAGGGGGAAAAGTTTAACTCATTCAATGTCTCCCCATAATCAAAGCCTTCCAATCCAAGCAATATCCTGGAGAATCTCCTTTGCATTCCCTTTAACATTGTAAAAAGATACTTAACAAATACAGAAGGGCAGAAATGCTTAAGCTAAAGATTGTTTTTAAAATGAAATGCAAATCTAGATTAGTAATAATTATCTGAACAGGTTAGTATTAAAATGGAGAAATTAATAGCAAAATAAATGAAAAATAAAACATAACTTCAGTAAACTTGAAAAGCATTTAAATTGTAGAACTAAAATGTGACCAGTTAAGTGTGAGGAAAGCAGCATCAAGGCAGAAGGACAACATTAGTTCTAATGTTCAGAGAGGTCAAATGGATATTAATATAAAAAATCAAAAAAAGGAATTTAGACAAAAATCACAAAGAAAATTTTCTTAGTGGCCATCACAGAAACCTAACTACTGTGTATATTGAGTATGGATGGAAAAATAATTATGTTGCCTAAAAGGATTGGGCAATTAAAGAAGGAAGGAGCAACAATGTTAATGAAGACTTTATCACACATTTAGCAAAAGGCATATCAGTAAAAGTACGCTGATAACAGGAACTCTCTCTAGATAAATTGCAAATCCTTTGTGCAAATCCATTCATAATTGGCCTGGCAGCTGTGGGAAAGAATCTGAATACATAAGCACAAGGATTAGAAAAGCATGTTGCAAAAACAGAATTGTAACAATAACAAAGATTAATTTTCACATTAAGTGAAACAGCTCAGGTCCCAAAGGCAACAACCCTCTTAACAATATTCAAGATATTTTTCCAAAACTGTATGTAGTTGGATCATGCACATGGTATTTAGATCCAGTGAGAAGAAATGAGCCTGAATCCAAAAACAAGGGAGCACCAAGATCACTGTGATCATAACATAAGACCATAAGACAAAGGAGCAGAAGTCGGCCATTTGGCCCATCGAGTCTGCTCCGCCATTTTATCATGAGCTGATCCATTCTCCCATTTAGTCCCACTCCCCCGCCTTCTCACCATAACCTTTGATGCCCTGGCTACTCAGATACCTATCAATCCCTGCTTTAAATACACCCAATGACTTGGCTCCACTGCTGCCCGTGGCAACAAATTCCATAGATTCACCACCCTCATCATCACCCATAACATGATGATTTTTAATTTTTTAAATGGGAAAGAGGCCAAGATTCAAACCAATTTTCCATCCATCAGCAAGATATCCTTTGGAAGAATGAGGGAAGAAATGTCTGCAATAAACTGAGCAAAACTACCAAGGAGTCAAATTGCACATTCAATAGTGGGAAGTGTTCAAAGTAGAATTTGTTGAAATATAAGACTTGTACATATCCTGATCCTCTTGGGATCAAAGAAAGATAGATCGGACTACTTTCCAAAAATAATGAAAAGCTAGGATCAAAATGCGGTTTAATGAAAAAACTATTTGACAGTGAGGATCAAGGATTAGCCTTATTCACCATATACATTTGAAGATTCAAAGATCATACATTATACGTTCTTAATACATTTATATGTATTAATAATTTTCTGTGGTGTGTTGGCATGACATACAACAAGAAGCAACACACAACAATGATAAAGAATAAAGAATTATATAAAAAATAAAACTGACATTGTAGTACAGATATGAAGTAAGAAAAGCATAAATACCAGTATGTACTTACAATGTAAACAGCATTATAAAAATGGTTTGAAGTATTTACTTTATGTGAATGGGGTAGTGAGTGCAGTGAATGGGCTGGGGTAGGATAACTACAATAGTTGATTGGTTTAACTGCCTTGGGGAAGAAACTTTTAAGATAGCATGAAGTTTTTGTCTTAATAGCCCTATAGCGCTTTCCAGAAACAATTTTTTGGAAAAGGCAGTTTGCAAGGTGCTTGCAATATTTTTTCCTGACCACTTCTCTTTCCTGGACACATTTAAGTCCTGGTGTGATGGTAGACTACAGCCAATGACCTATTCTGCTGCCCTGACAGTTCACTGTAGTATTTTTATATATTGTGAGAGGATGCTGCATGAAACCAGACAGTAATTGCTCTTGTAAGCATGCTCTCTAAGATGGCAGTATAAAATTGCTCCACTACGTTCTGAGGAAGATGGAATTTTGCCAACTGCCGCAAGAAGTACTTTCTCTGTCGAGCCTTTTTGTTAATGAAGGAGATATAGTTCTACAGAAGAGGATCTGACAAATAATGATGCCCAAGAACATGAATTTTGAAATGGTACTAATTGCAGAGTTGTTGATGATGAGTGGATGGAGACGAGACACATTGCTCCTGAAATTGATATGCTTTTTTCCATGCTTATGAGGGCATTCAGCTCCAAGTTTTTGTGATTTCATCAGGAAACCAGCTTGTTTGCTTCCTGGTGGTACTTGGTTTCATCACTTCTGGTGATTTGTCCTATAACAATGGTGTTGTCCACAAACTTTAACTAATAGATCACTGGAGATGCCGTCACTGGTGTATAGAGAAAATAGGAGAGGGGAGGGAACATCCCTGTGGCACATCAGTGCTGACTGATTGTCAGGATGTGGAGATGTTTTGCCTGGTCTCACATACTGCCTCCTATCAGAGAGGAAGTTTGTGGTCCATCTGCAGACTAGACCTGGAGCATCAGGTTTGGATAGTTTCTCTTGCAGAGCTCAGGCATGATGGTCATTGAAATCAACGAAGAGAATCGTGACATCGGTACCATGGTGCTAAGTCAAGAGCAAGGCTAACTGCATCATCAGCAGGCCTGTGGCTCTGTAGCTAAGCTGCAGCGGATCTAAAAATATTTAAGTTATAAATTTGAGAAATGACATGACCATCCTTTCAAAAGTCTTCACTATGACTGACATGAGAACAAAAGGCCTGTTGCCATTGAGTCCAAAGATCTTTAATTTTTTTTTTGGCGACTAGATTAATAACATATCTTGAAATATGCTGGAACAGTGAATAGTTCAAGAGGCTGATTGTAAATGTCTGTGAATAGTACATAAAGAAACATTAGAACATTAGTGTTTATCACAGGGGAGCGGAAAACAAAAGGGAGGAAGTAATATTGCAGCTGCTTATGGCTCCAGTTGGAGCCCATTTCATTCATGTGCATCATACCAGATGATGGCCTTGAGGGTTAAATTGAAAATTAATCATGATAACGTATTGTTTTGTTAATCATTAAATTAGAGAATGTGAAAGAGTAATCAAATACCATTGCATGTGATGACTAAAGTAATTGATAGGATAGTCAGAAACATTATTTCCTCTAGTTATGGAATGAGGAACAATTCTCCATCAACATAAAATTCAATCTATTCCATTTAGAAACACTCACACACAAAAGTGAAATCCTCGTTCAAAACATGTTTTTAAGAATGGGCATTGAAAATTCTAAATATGAGTTTGTTAGAGCAGTAAGTTTTTCAGATCACGATGGTTGAAGGAGTTCACCCATAATTTAACCGAAAGGTAAAATTTTCCTGAGGGTCTAAATCACCTATATCTCTTTTTTGTTCCTGTGTTTTAAGGAAGACAAGATTTTGAAATGAAGCAGATTATATCTAAATGTAAAACTGATGGATGTCAATTGTGTCATGTTTTCACATTTCTCACAACAGGAACAAAGACCAATGGTCTCCTTAACTGTCAAAAGGTATTTCCTCGGGTGCCATAGTACCACAACCCTTTTAGTGTGCTTCTATTTCTCTTTTTCTAAGATCAGGAAAAAAAAGTCTTCCTTGGGCATAATTCCAAAGCTCCAGTACATTGTTACTATAGTACATGGTAGAAAGGCTTAAATAATACAACCCTTGGAAGAGATCATCTTTGTTATTGAATCAGGGCCAATAGACAGATTTAAATGCATATCGAAGTTCACGACGTGGCAAACGTTGTACTTTTTTTAAAAAGGTACTGCAGTGAGGAACTGCAGTTTCTCAGAATGCTCAAGAACTTGTATGTGAATCTGAAATATTAACTGCTACTCATGCTGAAGGAAGGAGCTTTCAGTTTGGCTTGAAAGGCACACTGATCTATCGGCCAATTTTTCAATAAACCAATTGGCAATTGATTGGTTAGCTGAAGGACTGTGGCAGAGCTATTTAATCTTTGTGGAATGAGCTCATTTTTCCTGATTCAACACAACTTTCAGCACTGAAGGACAACTGCCTCTGGGGTTTATGTTAAAATCTTGATGTTGCAAACAGTCCTGATTAGAGTACAGTATCCCACTTTGTATATTGTATTCTAAGAATCTATGTCATTAATGGGCAAATAGCTCACAATTAATCTTCCTGATTGCATTGAAGAATGCCTAGGGAGGCACAGAAATAAATTGTTCAGTGATACTGAGTTGAAGTAACTGTTTTCAATAAGAATTATGAGAGATAGTTCTCAAAGTCCTTGACATATTAAGTTCTTTCAAGTTCTCAGAGTTACCGTATTTTATTACTGAAGTGTGCACCATTTTTCCGGACTTTTCACCATTCTTCTCCCATAGATGTCCGAAAAATGCTTTGTTTAAATGGTAACATACTTGCACTTTCTTTATCACTTGATGTGAACGAAATTAGTGTCATTAAGCATCATGCATTGAGAAGTACACTATTGAACTCAAATTTGGTTCAAACCACTGATCTTCCCACTGCTGTTTTTTGCTGTATGAAGAACAGGTGAAAATCCCTGCCTGCTGCTGGTGCTTCCACAGCAACAAACTTTCGCTGTTTCCTGTGGAGAGATTGCTTGTGTGGGCTTGGGATGTGCAGCCTGGGTACTGATGCAGCTCCTCAGCAGTGGGATGTGGGGCCCAGAGTGCACCCTGGCTGAAGAGGTGAGTGTAGGGCACAGCTAGGGGCTAAAGGCTCTCTTATCAGCTCATGCTAGGTGTGATGGTGATAGCTATCATCCCCTCTTTGTTGGCCTGTGGAGCTCTTTTCACCCGAGGGATTTTGCTAATGGCACTGCCTGTGATGCCAGTTCCGAACAGTGGGTGCACTCACGGTGCTGAGCAATACTTCCCCGCCTTCCCTCCATCCCAGCACCAGCCTCATATGTGGTCTCTCCACGTCAAACTGTGACAATTCATTACCGTGGGAATGCCAGACATAGTCAGTAGCTTTTACCAGGTTCTTGATGCAGCAGTGGACTACAATGAAGAAAGCTGGGCTTCATGCCATCTTCCTGACATCTCTGGCACACAGGGCTTAAGTGGGTGTTGTTTTTTTTTTGAAGTGTACATGAATACCATAAGACCATAAGACAAAGGAGCAGAAATCGGCCATTTGGCCCATCGAGTCTGCTCCACCATTTTATTATGAGCTGATCCATTCTCCCATTTAGTCCCACTCCCCCGCCTTCTCACCATAACCTTTGATGCCCTGGCTACTCAGATACCTATCAATCTCTGCCTTAAATACACCCAATGACTTGGCCTCCACTGCTGCCCGTAGCAACAAATTCCATAGATTCACCACCCTCTGACTAAAAAAATTTCTTCTGAATGGGTGCCCTTCAATCCATATGTCATGCCCTCTTGTACTAGACTCCCCCATCATGGGAAACAACTTTGCCACATCCACTCTGTCCATGCCTTTCAACATTCGAAATGTTTCTGTGAGGTCTCCCCTCATTCTTCTAAACTCCAAGGAATACAGTCCAAGAGCGGACAAGCGTTCCTCATATGTTGACCCTCTCATTCCCGGAATCATTCGAGTGAATCTTCTCTGTACCCTCTCCAACGTCAGCACATCCTTTCTTAAATAAGGAGACCAAAACTGCCCACAGTACTCCAAGTGAGGTCTCACCAGCACTTTATAGAGCCTTAAAATCACATCCCTGCTCCTATACTCTATTCCTCTAGAAATGAATGCCAACATTGCATTCGCCTTCTACACTACTGACTCATCCTGGAGGTTAACTTTAAGGGTATCCTGTACGAGGACTCCCAAGTCCCATTGCATCTCAGAACTTTGAAATCTTTCCCCATTTAAATAATACTGTGCCCGTTTATTTTTCTGCCAAAGTGCATAACCATACACTTTCCAATATTGTACTTCATTTGCCACTTCTCTGCCCATTCTTCCGATCTATCCAAGTCTCTCTGCAGACTCTCCGTTTCCTCAGCACTACTGGCCCCTCCACCTATCTTCATATCATCAGCAAACTTAGCCACAAAGCCATCTATTCCATAATCCAAATCGTTGATGTACAATGTAAAAAGAAGCGGCCCCAATACGGACCCCTGTGGAACACCACTGGTAACCGGTAGCCAACCAGAATAGGATCCCTTTATTCCCACTCTCTGTTTCCTGCCAATCAGCCAACTCTCTATCCATGTATGTAACTTCCCCATAATTCCATGGGCTCTTATCTTGTTAAGTAGCCTCATGTGTGGCACCTTGTCAAAGGCCTTCTGAAAATCCAAATATACAACATCCACTGCATCTCCCTTGTCTAGCCTACTGGTAATTTCCTCAAAAATTGTAATAGGTTTGTCAGGCAGGATTTTCCTTTAAGGAATCCATGCTGAATTCTGCCTATCTTGTCATATGCCTCCAGGTACTCTGTAACCTCATTCTTGACAATCAACTCCAACAACTTCCCAACCACCGATGTCAAGCTAACAGGACTATAATTTCCTTTTTGCTTCCTTGCCCCCTTCTTAAATAGCGGAGTGACATTTGCAATCTTTCAGTCCTCCGGAACCATGCCAGAATCTATCAACTTTTGAAAAATCATTGCTAATGCCTCCGCAATCTCCACAGCTACTTCCTTCAGAACATGAGGGTGCATTCCATCTGGTCCAGGAGATTTATCTACCCTTAGCCTATTCAGCTTCCTGAGTACTTTCTCTGTCGTAATTGTGACTGCGCACACTTCTCTTCCCTGCCACCCTTGAGTGTCCAGTATACTGCGGATGTCTTCCTCAGTGAAGACTGATGCAGAATACTCATTCAGTTCCTCTGCCATCACCTTATCTCCCATTACAATTTCTCCAGCATCATTTTCTATTGGTCCTATACCTACTTTCACCTGTCTTTTCCTCTTTATATACTTGAAAAAGCTTTTAGTACCCTCTTTGATATTATTTGCTAGCTTCCTTTCATAGTTAATCCTTTCCCTCTTAATGACCTTCTTGGTTTCCTTTTGTAAGGTTTTAAAAACTTCCCAATCCTCTGTCTTCCCACTAATTTTTGTTTCCTTGTATGCCCTCTCTCTTGGTTTAACTTTTGCTTTGACTTCTTTGGCAACCACGGTTGCATCCTTTTTCCACTCGAAAATTTCTTCTTTTTTGGAATATACCTGACTTGCCCCTTCCTCATTTCTCGCATAAACTCCAGCCACTGCTGCTCTGCTGTCTTTCTCACCAGTGTCCCTTTCCAGTCAACTTTGGCCAGTTCCTCTCTCACGCCCCTGTGAATTCCTTTACTCCACTGAAATACCGACACATCAGATTTCGGCTTCTCTTTTTCAAATTTCACAGTGAACTCAATCATGTCATGATCGCTGCCTCCTAAGGGTTCCTTCACCTCAATCTCCCTAATCACCTCCGGTTGATCACACAATACCCAATCCAGTACAGCCGTTCCCCTAGTGGGCTCAACAACAAGCTGTTCTAAAAAGCCATCTCACAGACATTCTACAAATTCTCTCTCTTGAGATCCAGTGCCAACCTGATCTTCCCAATCCACTTGCATGTTAAAATCCCCCACAATTATCATAACACTGCCCTTCTGACAAGCCTTTTCTATTTCCAGTAGTAATTTGTTGTCCACATCCCTGCAGCTGTTTGGAGGCCTATAAATAACTGCCATCAGGGTCCTTTTACCCCTGCTATTTCTTAGCTCAACCCATAAAGATTCTGCACCTTCTGATCCTATATCACCACTTTCTAATGATTTAATATCATTTCTTACCAATAAAGCCATGCCTCTCCCTCTACCTACCTTCCTATCCTTCCGATACACCGTGTATCCTTGGACGTTCAGCTCCCAGAGACATGCATCCTTTAGCCAGGTCTCAGTGATGGCCACAATACCATACCTGCCAATCTGTAACTGTACGACAAGATCATCCACCTTATTCCTTATGCTGCGTGCATTTAAGTACAACACCTTAAGACCAGTATTTGATACTTTTCGCTTTGATTTCACTGCAACTTTATTGCACTGCAACTCATCTCAATGGCTACAAATTTCCCCCATCACCTGCCTGTCTTTCCTGACATCTTTACTGCTCACCATCTTAGATTTATTTCTGTTTTCCCCTTCCTCCGCTCTGTCATTCCAGTTCCCATCCCCCTGCCAAATTAGTTTAAACCCTCCCTAACAGCTCTATTAAACTTTCCCGCCAGGATATTGGTCCCCTTCGGGTTCAGGTGTAACCTGTCCTTTTTGAACAGGTCATACTTCCCCCGGAAGAGATCCCAATTATCCAAGAATCTGAAACCCTGCCCCCTACACCAATCTCTCAGCCACGCATTCATCTCCCTGATCCGACTATTCTTGCCCTCCCTAGCACGTGGCACAGGTAGCAATCCCGAGATTACTACCCTGGAGGTCCTGCTTCTCAGCTTCCTTCCTAACTCCCGGAAGTCTCTCTTCAGGACCTCCTCCTTTGTCCTATCTATGTTATTGGTACCAACATGTACCAAGACAACTGGCTGCTCACCCTCCCCCTTCAGAATATTCAGGACCCGATCTGAGACATCCCATACCCTGGCACCTGGGAGGCAACACACCATGCGGGTATCTCTATCAGGCTCACAGAATCTACTGTCCGTTCCCCTCACTATGGAATCCCCTATGACTACCACTTTTCTCTTCTCTCTCCTTCTCTCCTGCACAACAGCGCCAGGCTCAGTGCCAGAGACCCGGTCACCATGGGCATCCCCTGTCAGGTCATCCCCCTCAACAGCATCCAGAACAAGATATCTGTTGCTGAGGGAGACAGCCACAGCTGTGCTCTCCACTATCTGGGCATTTCCGGGAGTGAAACTTGGAGTACTGAGTCCAGTTCTGGTCACCTCGCTATAGGAAGGATGTGGAAGCATTGGAAAGGGTACAGAGGAGATTTACCAGGATGCTGCCTGGTTTAGAAAGTATGCATTATGATCAGAGATTAAGGGAGCTAGGGCTTTACTCTTTGGAGAGAAGGAGCATGAGAGGAGACATGATAGAGGTGTACAAGATAATAAGAGGAATAGATAGAGTGGATAGCCAGTGCATCTTCCCCAGGGCACCACTGCTCAATACAAGAGGACATGGCTTTAAGGTAAGGGGTGGGAAGTTCAAGGGGGATATTAGAGGAAGGTTTTTCACTCAGAGAGTGGTTGGTGTATGGAACGCACTGCCTGAGTCAGTGGTGGAGGCAGATACACTGGTGAAGATTAAGAGGCTACTAGACAGGTATATGGAGGAATAAGGTGGGGGCTTATATGGGAGGCAGGGTTTGAGGGTCGGTACAACATTGTGGGCCGAAGGGGCTGTGCTGTGCTGTGCTGTACTGTTCTATGTTCTATGTTCTATTTCCCTTCCCTCTCTTGACAGTGACCCAGTTTTCTGACCCCTGTAGCCTAGGGATGACTACCTCCCTGTAGCTCCTGTCTATCACCTCTTCACTTTCCCTAATAAGCAGTAGGTCATCAAGCTGCAGCTCCAGATCCCTAACACGGTCTCTGAGGAGCTGCATCTCGGTGCACCTGACGCAGATGTGGCCATCAGGGAGGCTGGAGGTCTCCCAGGATTCCCACATCTGACACCCTGAACAAAGCACTAACCCTGCAGGCACGCTATCTAATTCCACAGGAATGAAACAGGAAAAATAAGTCTACTCACCCACTTACCTCGCCAAACAGACAAACTTTTTAAACCGTTAGCTCGTACCCTTAGCTGTGAGGGCCCTGCTGTTCCTGTCTGTCCAGGCTGATTCACGAAAGGTGGGGGAGGAAAAAAAGAGTTGGCGCTTCACTCTTGCCTCTTCCCGTTTACCGCCAAAGCCCGTTGAAGCCAAAGCCCTACACTCTGCTACCACTCACTCCACTGCCCGCTCCGACAGCTGCACGCTGTATAGGGTGGTCTCCCTTTTAAACTCTCCGCGCAGTCCTGTTAACGTTACGCGCCTGCGCAGTCTCGCCCTTCTTGCACTCGAAGAAGTTTTTTAAAAAACTGCCTTCCTTCAGAATTCAGCTCCCACGATGCTCTGTAGTCCCGATCCAAAAGAGAGCTGTTGGCAGCAACCTGCCTTTTTAAACTCTCCGCACGGTCCTGTTCCACCTGCTACTATTTAGGTTGAAGGACCAAGAGAGCAGCGTGAATCAGCACTCTGTTGAGTAGAGCTAAGGAGGGAACTTGCCGACAATGAAAAAATCAGAACAGGTTTTTATTCCCTGAAAAGTTTCCGTTAAATATCTGAGCATTGGCAAGGAACTATTCAATTGGGGGAGGTTGCTCAATATAACTAGTATTCTTTGTCAAGATTGAAGAGCACAATAAAAGCATGAGAGATGGATCCCAGACCTGATTTATATCACTATCAAAGGTAATGACACTTACCGGTGATAAAATGTACATCTTCCTAAAGAACCAAAGGATTTTTCTGAAGACATTTCTTGAACTGCTTCTTCCAGGGAAAATTCGGATGCTTCAGAGAATTCATCTTTATCCCCAGGACATTATAAACACAATAAAATCAGAGGGAGGGAGCAAGTTCAAGTTCTCCTAAGAAGAAAACCCCCCGACTTGAAGTGCTTTTCACATTATTGGCTGTTTCACAAATATATGATCAGTATGTTGAATAACTAATCTATCCAATCCTACTGTCTCTGTAACTCTAGGGCTTTTAGAATGCACTGTAATTTTTCAACAATTACCCATCAGTCCCTTCTGAGAGCTCTTATCAGAATGCAGATGCTTGTTCATTCAGTGCTAATTCTTTAGTTTGTAAATTTGGAGTAACAGTCCAAATTTCAGACATGCACGACTAAGCCAATATAGCAGTGCATTTTTCTTAATTTTAGATTTGCATCAGCTCTTCTTTATGTTTTGCCTAATAGTTGCTATAGAATGTTATGTAGCATAACAAATGAGTCTTTCAGCCTCAGCTCAGCATTGTTGCTGACATGTTCCCTACACTTTTCAGCACTTGGTATAATGTTTCACTTCTCATCTGTTACCAAAAAGAGCACAATGCTGAGTCTTAGTAACCAGTCTCCACCACCCCTCCCCAATCTCGTGCATGGTCCAGTATTAAAATCATTTTTTGAGGATGTGACTAAACACATTGATGAAGGTAGAGCAGGAGATGTAGTGTATATAGATTTCAGCGAGGCATTTGATAAGGTACCCCATGCAAGGCTTATTGAGAAAGTAAGGAGGCATGGGATCCAAGGGGACATTACTTTGTGGATCCAGAACTCGGTTGCCCACAGAAGGCAAAGAGTGGCTGTAGACAGGTCATTTTCTGCATGGAGGTCGGTGACCAGTGGTGTGCCTCAGGGATCTGCTCTGGGACCCTTACTCTTTGTGATTTTATAAATGACCTGGATGAAGAAGGGGAGGGATGGGTTAGTAAATTTGCTGATGACACAAAGGTTGGAGGTATTGTGGATAGTGTGGAGGGCTGTCAGAGGTTACAACGGGACATTGATAGGATGCAAAACTGGGCTAAGAAGTGGCAGATGGAGTTCAACCCAGATAAGTGTGAAGTGGTTCATTTTGGTAGGTCTAATATGATGGCAGAATATAGTATTAATGGTAACACTCTTGGCAGTGTGGAGGATCAGAGGGGTCTTGGGGTCCAAGTCCATAGGACACTCAAAGCAGCTGCACAGGTTGACTCTGTGGTTAAGAATGCATATGGTGTATTGGCCTCCATCAATCGTGGAATTGAATTTAGGAGCCGAGAGGTAATATTGCAGCTATAAAGGACTCTGGTCAGACCCCAGTTGGAGTATGGTGCTCTGTTCTGGTCACCTCACTACAGGAAGGATGTGAAAGCCATAGAAAGGGTGTACAGGAGATTTGCAAGGATGTTGCCTGGATTGGGAAGCATGCCTTATGAAAACAGGATGAGCGAACTTGACCTTTTTCCCTTGGAGCGATGGAGGATGAGAGGTGACCTGATAGAGGTGTATAGGATAGGGTCTTTTAAGAGACTTTTGGATAGGTACATGGAGCTTAGAAAAATAGAGGGCTATGGGTAAGCCTAGTAATTTCTAAGGTAGAGACATGTTCAGCACAACTTTGTGGGCCAAGGGGACTGTATGGTGCTGTAGTTTTTCTATGTTTCTATATCTGCCTAAAACCTGGAAATTTGGTTCTATATCAACATCATATATTTGGGTATTTGTGAGTTATGTTAACAGGAAGTGAGGCAAATGCAAAAAAATATTCTTTAGTACAAAAATATCCCAAAATATGTTTGATAAACGTTACTGAGCATTATTTGACTGATTAATGTAATGAAAATATTTGAGCCATAAAATCCAGAGAGTTCACTGAATTCCTTCAGGAATGGATATCACCTATTCTCAGCAGGTCTAAGCTTTATGTGACTACATTCCCAGGACAGATTAGTTCCCCCTTAATTTATGGAAAGCTGCTCAGTTTGGGGACAGATAGGAAGAGCAATGTATGTTCTTCTGCCAGTGAAGCCCACATTTCTTGAATTAATAGATAGGATTTGAGAACAAAAATGAGCAAGGCTTGTACTGCACTTCATAAATGGATTATCTTTAACATTCAATATCAAATACTACTTGTGAAGAATGGTCACATTAAAATATTAAGGCTTCTTCTGATGCCCCATCAGAACTTTGTAAGAGACAGCAATTCAATAAAAAAAATATTTGCTGCTGTTTCTCCAGCAAAATATTAGGAGACTGGGACACCTCAAGAGAAAACCTTCCCCTCAAAGTATTTTGTAGAGACATGAAGGGGGAAAATGAATGGAAAAAGGAAGGAATTACAAATGAAATCTCATCCTACAGAGCTGTGGCATATTGAAGCACCTCCCCAATGGAGTAGTAGGGTATAGAATTCATGTCATGCTTCAGTAAATTGACTTGATGATCCGAGTAGTCGTGTTTCTTTTTGAGCTTTGTTTGGTCTTTTTTTTATGAAGAAAACACAAAGGTATTCAAACAGATTTTTCTAAAAATCAAAGATGTCAAAAGTAATTGCTTTAAGTACACATTTCGAGAATCAAAATGAATTGTTATAGTTTGATAATTTCAGCAAATTGAATTTTCTCTTTTGTTGGTCAGTACCGTACACTGATGTTAGTCATTTATGGAATCTCAGTTTCTAAGACTGTGGCTTGTAGTAGTAATATCTGTACAATGGGAAGAGGTCTCCTTTTGAATTATTGACAATATCTTCAAATTTCTTACAGCTTTCCTTTGCTGCAACTACACCAGTCCTAGCTGATAAAAAGAAGTACCCCTATTTCTTCCGAACAGTTCCATCAGATAATGCAGTCAATCCTGCAGTCGTCAAGTTCCTCAAACATTTTCATTGGCGTAGGGTAGGAACCTTGACCCAGGATGTACAACGTTTCTCTGAGGTATGACTTTTTGCATTTTTTTAATACAGAAAGATAAGTATATATTGGACAACTCACTAGTGTCAATAGTGCTGATAGATTTATTATTGCCAGTGGAAGATTCTGTGCCCCACCTTTATTTCACAGTATTCAGAGCAATCTCAAAGTTTTGCAAGAAGAACACAGTGTGTCCCTTTATTTACTGCAGTTCTCTCTCTATTAGTTGTTTGCCATTCTGATGTTATATTGTAACTTGATTTCTGAGGAGATACATGCATAGAAATCACTGAAATTAATAGATAGCTTTTGTAAACCACTGGCAAATGAGGATGAACCACAGATTCTTCAACAGATGTTAATCCTCTCAAAGGAGTACATGCGAATGAGCAATAACCATCTGCATGGCATTTTTTCATTGTGACACTGCTAGTGTGTGCCAACAGACTACCTGAGCATGAAGGACATTGCACAATTAATACTTGGAGACTTCTGTTCAAGAACATTCCCAACTCAAGGCGCAGTCCATTTCTGGTGGCTCTGTTAAATTGAGAAGGCAAACAGTTTGAAGATAAACAATAAGAATTTACTAATATCCAGCTCTAATTGTATTGATGAACCACACAGACATGTGAATTTTAGTCTGCTGAGCTTATTTTCCCTGTAATGTTTGTACACAGCTGTGGCACAACAAATTTCTGCTCTAAATTTCTAACAGCTATTTCGATTCAATTTACTTTTAATGATCGTGAAAAGACCACATTGAGATAGCAGAAGGATACATACAGGGCACACCACAGGATACCTGTGCTTTGATTACAACAGCTTAGCACTGGCAGAGGAACTCAGAAGATGCATTATTTCTTGTTCTGTGAATTAGCTGAATTTAAGCTGAATAAATCTTGAATTAATCAGTAAAATAATTACGATCTATGCATCTGGCAAGTGCCTATGTTTGATGTTGAGCTGCATTGATATCACTTAAAATTACAAACCATTTTTGAAAGAGTAAAAAACTTGAGCAGAAAGAAACATAATAATTAAGTGTGAATTAAGTCAACTCATGAGTTAGAAAATGCTGGTACTGTATTGTGAAAGTGTGTGGTACGGATACCTGTACTTGCCCATTGAACCAGCTTGCAGTCACACTTCTCCCAGTCATATCTTCCAGCTATGAGCTTCCCATAGTCACTATGGGCTTTCTTCCATGATTATCCTGTGAGCAGAATAATTGTAAGCAGAGGCCACTTGTCAACTCCTGAAGCTATTTATCTGGCATTATCCTGACAGTGACCAGCAGAAAGAGCTGATAAACAGATGTTTAGAATTGACAGAAATTGATATAAATACATTGAAATGTTAGAAAGCATAGCAAAACTAAAACAAAGGTTTATCTAAAATTTGTTAAGACAGGTAAATAGTGAACTAAAAAAAAGGTGATTAGCATCAAATTCCTAAAAAATCAACCACAATTTTCAGACTCGTTTTCAAAGCCTTCAAATTTCCCAGACAATGATCACTCAGGCTCAAGATTTGGCCCTGATGATGTGGTGTGTAATTTGTTTCCCTTGAAGATCCTGATTCAAGTGCACAGATCAGCAAAGACCAGTCATCCAAGCACCATATGGTGAGGCTGACTATTTCTGCTAGTACAATCATAGTTTGTTGATTGTATTAAGATATGAATGCAAAAATCAAAGTTGCAAAAATGGCCAAATAGATCAAGCTATATATTATGCCCAAAGCTCAAAGGTATTATCATCATATTCATTGTCATCCAGGATATTACAAGAACCTATACAATCACCATTATTTGAGCTATTATTGGATTATCTAGTACTTTTGTGCTACAGCCTAATTTTCCAAAGATAAAATGCCACAATTACATCAGAGGTTAAAATAATAAACAAAAGCAGAATTGAAAAACCTTTCTGCTGTAAACCATCCACTATATAAAGCTGTTTATCCTCATTTGAATTGTTGTTGGTCTGCATATTCAATTATTTTTCTGTAGGTAGGAAAGGTATGGCCACATTAGTGGGGTTGTATTACAGACCACCCAATAGTCAACGAGAATTGGAAGAGCAAATCTGCAGGGAAATAGCAAGCAACTGCAGGAAACATAAAGTTGTGGTGGTAGGGGATTTTAATTTTCCACATATTGATTGGGACTCCCATACTGTTAGGGGTCTAGATGGTTTAGAGTTTGTAAAATGTGTTCAGGAAAGTTCTCTAAATCAATATATAGAGGGACCAACTAGAGGGGATGCAATATTAGATCTCATGTTAGGAAACGAGTTAGGACAAGTGACGGAAGTCTGTGTAGGGGAGGACTTTGGTTCCAGTGATCATAACACTATTAGTTTCAACTTGATCATGGACAAAGATAGATCTAGTCCTAGGGTTGAGGTTCTTAACTGGAAGAAGGCCAAATTTGAAGAAATGAGAAAGGATCTAAAAAGCATGGATTGGGACCGGTTGTTCTCTGGCAAGGATGTGATCGGTAGGTGGGAAGCCTTCAAAGGAGAAATTTTGAGAGTGCAGAATTTGTATGTTCCTGTCAGGATTAAAGGCAAAGTGAATAGGAATAAGGAACCTTGGTTCTCAAGGGATATTGCAACTCTGATAAAGAAGAAGAGGGAGTTGTATGACACGTATAGGAAGCAGGAAGTAAATAAGGTGCTTGAGGAGTATAAGAAGTGCAAGAAAATACTTAAGAAAGAAATCAGGAGTGCTAAAAGAAGACATGAGGTTGCATTGGCAGTCAAAGTGAAGGATAATCCAAAGAGCTTTTACAGGTATATTAAGAGCAAAAGGATTGTAAGGGATAAAATTGGTCCTCTTGAAGATCAGAGTGGTCGCCTATGTGCGGAACCAAAGGAAATGGGGGAGATCTTAAATAGATTTTTTTGCATCTGTATTTACTAAGGAAACTGGCATGATGTCTATGGAATTAGGGGAAACAAGTAGTGAGACCATGGAAACTGTACAGATCGAAAAGGAGGAGGTCCTTGCTGTCTTGAGGAAAATTAAAGTGGATAAATCCCCGGGACCTGACAGGGTGTTCCCTCGGACCTTGAAGGAGACTGGTGTTGAAATTGCAGGGGCCCTGGGAGAAATACTTAAAATGTCGCTGTCTACAGGTGAGGTGCCGGAGGATTGGAGGGTGGCTCATGTTGTTCCGTTGTTTAAAAAAGGATCGAAAAGTAATCCGGGAAATTATAGGCCGGTAAGTTAACGTCGGAAGTAGGTAAGTTATTGGAGGGAGTACTAAGAGACAGAATCTACAAGCATTTGGATAGACAGGGACTTATTAGGGAGCGTCAACCTGGCTTTTTTTGGCAGGTCATGTTTGACCAATCTATTGGAGTTTTTCGAGGAGGTTACCAGGAAAGTGTATGAAGGGAAGGCAGTGGATATTGTCTACATGGACTTCAGTAAGGCCTTTGACAAGGTCCCGCATGGGAGGTTAGTTAGGAAAATTCAGTTGCTAGGTATACATGGAGAGGTGGTAAATTGGATTAGACATTGGCTCAATGGAAGAAGCCAGAGAGTGGTGGAAGAGAATTGCTTCTCTGAGTGGAGGCCTGTGACTAGTGGTCTGCCACAGGGATCAGTGCTGGGTCTATTGTTATTTGTCATCTATATCAATGATCTGGATGATAATGTGGTAAATTGGATCAGCAAATTTGCTGATGATACAAAGATTGGAAGTGTAGTAGACAGCGAGGAAGGTTTTCAGAGCCTGCAGAGGGACTTGGACCAGCTGGAAAAATGGGCTGAAAAATGGCAGATGGAGTCTAATGCAGACAAGTGTGAGGTATTGCACGTTGGAAGGACAAACCAAGGTAGAACATACTGGGGTAATGGTAAGGCATTGAGGAGTGCAGTGGAACAGAGGGATCTGGGAATACAGATACAAAATTCCCTAAAAGTGTCGTCACAGGTAGATAGGGTGGTAAAGAGAGCTTTTGGTACATTGGCCTTTATTAATTGAAGTATTGAGTATAAGAGCTGGAATGTTATGATGAGATTGTATAAGGCATTGGTGAGGCCGAATCTGGAGTATTGTGTTCAGTTTTGGTCACCAAATTACAGGAAGGATATAAATAAGGTTGAAAGAGTGCAGAGAAGGTTTACAAGGATGTTGCCGGGACTTGAGAAACTCAGTTACAGAGAATTGTTGAATAGGTTAGGACTTTATTCCCTGGAGCGTAGAAGAATGAGGGGAGATTTGATAGAGGTATATAAAATCATGATGGGTATAGATAGAGTGAATGCAAGTAGGCTTTTTCCACTGAGGCAAGGGGAGAAAAAAACCAGAGGACATGGGTTAAGGGTGAGGGGGGGAAAGTTTAAAGGGAACATTAGGGGGGGCTTCTGCACACAGAGAGTGGTGGGAGTATGGAATGAGCTGCCAGACGAGGTGGTAAATGCGGGTTCTTTTTTAACATTTAAGAATAAATTGGACAGGTACATGGATGGGAGGTGTATGGAGGGATATGGTCCGTGTGCAGGTCAGTGGGACTAGGCAGAAAATGGGTTGGCACAGCCAAGAAGGGCCGAAAGGCCTGTTTCTGTGCTGTAGTTTCTATGGTTTCTATGGTTCCAACAAGGAATCACACTACCTTCCCTCAAGGGCATAAGTGAACTATCTGAGTTCTTATGATAATGCAGTAGTTTCATAATTATTTTTGAGAGTGGTTTCTTGTCCTTAGATACTGAATTGATTTAAGTACTAGAATTATGTAATTCTTAACTCACCTGATGGCACGATGGGTTTCAAATTTTGTGCCCGTTTTGGTCACCCTGTTATAAAAGACACGGTTAAACTGGAAAGAGTGTGTCAAAGATTTATAAGGATGTTGTCAGGGCTGGATGGCCTGAGTTATGGTGATGGTTTGGAAAGGCTAGGTCTTTATTCCTTGAAATGCAGGAGGGTGAGGGGCAACCTCATACAAGTGCTTAAAATTATGAGGAGCATAGATAAGGAAGATGGTGATAATCTTTGACCCAGGCTAGGGCCTCCAAACTAGGGAACATAGGGTTATAGTGAGAAGGGAAAGATTTAAAAGGGATCTGAGGGGCAACTCTTCACACAGAGAGGGTGGTGAATGTTGGAATGAGCTTTCAGAAGAAGTGAAGGAAAAAACAAGCTTTCAGAAGAAGTGAAGGAAAAAACAATCAGCTAGAGGAATTCTACAGGACATACAGCATGTGCAGAAGGAAAGAAATTGTCAACATTTTGGGTCAAAACCCTATATTAGGACTGAGAGCGGAGAGGTGAGGTGGCCAATATGGAGAGAAAGGGAGTGGCAAGAAAGGGTTCTGAGGCAATTGGTGGGCTGAGGAGGGATGTAAGGTAATGCCAGGTTGGGTGGAGGGTGGATATGGAGTTAGAAGACAGTGACAGGAGAATGATAGTTGGAGATAGACAGAGAGAGGAAAAAGAGGGAAAAAAACAACCGCTGGATTCAGATAAGTAAAGGAAACAGAATGGGAACTATTCGGGAAGAGGCAAATAACTTGGAACCAGATGGGGCTAAATTGGTTAAACAATAGGTCAATGGCAGATGCAATCTCAATGGCTCTCCACATGGCTTCAGATCACCTGGACAACACAAACACCTATGTCAGAATGCTGTTCATTGACTATAGCTCAGCATTTAATACCATCATTCCTACAATCCTGATTGGGAAGTTACAGACCCTGGGCCTCTGTACCTCCCTCTGCAATTGGATCCTCGACTTCCTAATCGGAAGACCACAGTCCGTGTGGATTGGTGATAATATCCTCCTCACTGACAATCAACACTGGCGCACATCAGGGGTGTGTGCTTAGCCCACTGCTCTACTCTCTCTATACCCATGACTGTGTGATTAGGCATAGCTCAAATACCATCTATAAATTTGCTGATGATACGACCATTGTTGGTAGAATCTCAGGTGGTGATGAGAGGGCGTACATGAATGAGATATGCCAACTAGTGGAGTGGTGCCGCAGCAACAACCTGGCACTCAACGCCAGTAAGATGAAAGAGCTGATTGTGGACTTCAGGAAGGGTAAGACAAAGGAACACATACTAATCTTCATAGAGGGATCAGAAGTGGAGAGAGTGAACAGCTTCAAGTTCTTGACTGCCAGGGTTTCTGAGGAGTTAATCTGGTTCCAGTATATCAATGCAGTTATAAAGAAGGCAAGACAGCCATTGTACTTCATTAGGAGTTTGAAGAGATTTGGTATGTCAACAAATACACTCAAAAACTTCTATAGATGTATCGTGGACAGCATTCTGATAGGCTGCATCACTGTCTGGTATGGGGGGTGGTGGCTACTGCACAGGTCCGAAAGAAGCTGCAGAGGGTTGTAAATTTAGTCAGCTCCATTTTGCGTACTAGCCCAGGTCATCTTCAGAGAGTGGTGTCTCAGAAAGGCAGCGTCCGTTATTAAGGACCCCCAGCACCCAGGGCATGCCCTTTTCTCACTGTTACCATCAGGTAGGAGATACAGAAGCCTGAAGGCACACACTCAGCGATTCAGGAACAGCTTCTTCCCCTCTGCCATCCAGTTCCTAAATGGACGTTGAACCCTTGAACACTACCTCACTTTTTAACATATTATTTCAGTTTTTTGCACAATTTTAATCTATTCAATATACGTATACTGTAATTTATTTATTTATCTATTATTATTATTAGATTTTATTTTTTCTCTTCTATATTATGTATTGCATTGAACTGCTGCTGCTAAGTTAACAAATTTCACGTCACATGCTGGTGAAAATAAACCTGATTCTGATTCTGATTCTGATTCTGTGTGTGAATTGGATGGATAGAGCAAGAAAGAGGAAGGAAATTGTGGATATCACAGCAGGGGAGGGGTGTAAGGAAAGGAGGGGAAAGAGGACAAGTCCGATTATTCAAGGAAGTATCCAGATATAAACATTAGCATCTAACAACATGTATTACACACTCGGACAGAACTACAACTAAATTCAATTACACATTCAGGGATGTTTGAATGATAAAGGGATGTTAGGTTAGTGGAATATTATGGTGCGGTAAAATATCAGCTACGTTTGCGTTGAACAGTGGGACAAGCAAAATGGGCAACTGTCTGGATACTGACTGGAATTACTGTGTGTGGAAATAATGGATATGAGCAAGATTTTAAATTAATACTTATTATCAGTACTCACTAGAGAGGAGGATGTGGAGGGTGGAGAGGGGAATGGTAACATTCTCCAACATATCGGTGTTAGGAAGAAGGTGTTGGATCTGGTTATAATGATTCAGAGGTTTTTTGAAGGTCAATAAAGAGGCATAAAATTTAGCTTCTTGAAAATACAAAACCAGCTGCACTATAATGACTAGGAAAATCACTGAACAATTACAATTAACAATTATTGTTATATAAAATTACAATCAAGCATAGGCAAGTTAAACTACAAGGAAAAATACTAGAAAAACAACAAATCTACACCCTCTTCCAGCATAGAAGTGTAAGAAATAGTGTTGCAGATTAGGGTGGATAAATCCCCAGGACCGGATGGGATCTATTCAATGATGCTAAGGGAAGCAAAGCAGAAAATTACTGGAGCTCTGATGGAAAATTTAGTACCTGCATTAGTCTATCGTAAGATACTGCAAGACAGGAGATTAGCTAATGTTGTCCCCTATTCAAAAAAGAGCAGTAGAGGTATGATTGGAAAGTGTCGGTTGATGATCCCTTTGTCGGTGGTAGGGAAGTTGTTGGAGAAGATTTTGTGGAAGAGGATCTATGTTTACTTGGAAAGATAGGTTCTGATTAGGAGGAGTCAGCATGGTTTTGTGCAGGGAGATCATGTTTCAACTCTGATTGAGTTCCGTTGAGGAGCTAATGAAAAGTAATGAGAGCAAGGCAGATAATGTTGTTCTATTGGACATTGGGAAGGCTCTTGTCAAATGCCTGGAAGGTAGGGAGTCTAGAAAGTTAAGCCACAAAGTATATGAGGCATATTGACAAACTGAATCCAAAATTGGCTTGGTGATGAAAGGCAGAGGACGTTAATGGTGGATGAGTGTTCTATTAACCAGAAATCTGTAACAAGTGGTATATTGCAGGGCAAACACGGGGAAATCTGCAGATGCTGGAATTTAAAGGAACACACATAAAAGTTGCTGGTGAATGCAGTAGGCCAGGCAACATGCTGCCTGGCCTGCTGCGTTCACCAGCAACTTTTACGTGTGTATATTGCAGGGATTAGGTCTGGAACATTTGCTGTTTGTAATATACATAAATAACCTGGGAGAGAATGTAGGTGATCTGATTGGTAAATTTGTAGATGACCTGAAAATTGTAGGTGCTGAAGAAGTTCATCTCAGGATACAGTGGGACTTGCACCTGCTGGAGGGTTGGGTAGAGCAGTGGCAGATGGAATTTAATTCAGAGAAGTGTGAGAGAGTGCACATTGGAATTGAAGTTCTGGTAGGGCATGTTGAGTGGATGGCAAAGACCTTAGCTGCACTGATAGACAATGGGAAATTTGGGTGCAAGTTCATAGCACCCTGAAAATGACAGCACAGGTGGATCGAGCAGTGAAGAAGGCATTTGACATGCTTGGTCTGAAAGGATGAGGCCTTGAGTATAAGATTTGAGAGGCCACATTGTAATGGTGCAAAAGGTAGTTAGAGTCCATGTAGTATTTTATACATTTTTGATTACCATGCTAAAGGAAGAATGTGGTAGCAATATGATTTACTAGGATATTGTCTGAAATAGAAGGCTGTAGTTATAAAGAGAGATTGAATAGGCTGTGTTTGTTCCCACTGGAGATTAGGAGACTGAGGGGTCACCTTTTCAGTTTTACAAAATTGTGTGGGGCATAAATAGGATAGTCAATCATTTTCCCTGGGCATGTGGGTATCAAGCTAAATAGTACAGGTTTAAAGTGAGAGGCAAATAATTTTAAGGAGGTCTGAGGGATATGTGTTTCACCCAGCGTAGTACCTATCAGAGGAGGTATAGAAGCAGGTACAATTATTATGTTTAAAAATGTATTTGTACAGATATTTTGACAGGAAATTTGTGGAACTGTACTGGTCTAATGAAGGCAAATGTGATTAGTGCAAATAGGTATCAGTCACTAAAGATGCTGTGGACTGTAAGGGTCTAATTTTGTGTTGTATAATTCTATGCTCCACTCCAACTTTTATTTATTATTTCTAATGTTCAGACCTATATTTTCTTCTAAGTCAATTACATCATATCAAATTAACTGGACTGTTATATCTGCTTATGGGACCATTTGTTCTACAGATTGACTGTCACCTTTGTCTACAATCTAACGATGACTTTATCTCAACATAAAGAAAATACCGACACTTCTGACAATGCAATGTACATAGAAGAAATAGTTTTTTTCACCTTCATGCTTGAAGTCCATTTCCAATCATCTTATTCTGCCAATGTGAGGCTGCTTTCAATTATTGCAAACCAACTTTATTTAATTAATTCTACAATTGTTTTTGTATCTTTATTAAATTAGTTTCATAATTTGAAACATAAAATCTTTACTTCGCTTTGGTACTTTGCAATTAGGTGACCCAAAATCTTGTTAATTATTTTTATGTTTTGTCTTCATTTCTCCTTGCCATTGTGAATTTAATTTATTTCATGGCCAATGTAGATTAAAATATTTCACATTCAATCCGGCTGTGTGGCCAGGCATAGCTATAAATTTGCTGATGATACAACCATTGTTGGTATAATCTCAGGTGGTGACCAGAGGGCGTACAGGAGTGAGATATGCCAACTAGTGGAGTGGTGCCACAGCAACAACCTGGCACTCAATGTCACTAGGACAAAAGAGCTGATTGTGGACCAAAGAAACACATACCAATCCTCATAGAGGGATCAGAAGTGGAGAGAGTGAGTAGTTTCAGGTTCCTGGGTGTCAAGATCTCTGAGGATCTAACCTGATCCTAACATATCGATGTAGTTATAAAGAAGGCAAGACAGTGACTGTACTTCATTAGGAGTTTGAAGAGATTTGGTATGTCAACAAATACACTCTAAAACTTCTATAGATGTACCGTGGAGAGCAGTCTGACAGCCTGCATCACTGACTGGTATGGGGGATTGGTGGAGAGAGCCTACTGCACAGGACTGAAAGAAGCTGCAGAGTGTTGCAAATTTAGTCGGCTCCATCTTGGGTACTAGCCTACAAAGTACCCAGGATATCTTCAAGAAGCAGTGTCTCAGAAAGGCAGCGTCCGTTATTAAGGACCTCCAGAACCCAGAACTTGCACTTTTCTCACTGTTACCATCAGCTAGGAGGTACAGAAGCCTGAAGGAACACACTCAGTGATTCAGGAACAGCTTCTTCCCCTCTGCCATCCGATTCCTAAATGGACATTGAACCTGTGAACACTACCTCACTTTCTTAATATACAATTATTTCTGTTTTTTGCATGATTTTCTTCTTCTATATCATGTATTGCATTGAACTGCTGCTGCTAAGTTAACGAATTTCATGACACATGATAATAAACCTGATTCTGATTTACCTTCAGGGTAAACTTCATTTATTACAAGTGCTGTCAACAAGGGAGTCACCCATCCTTGAATGAATTCTTGCTGACCGAAAGTTTCTGGTGGCACCCTATTTGATGCCTTGCCTTCAACCACCCTGCAATCCCCACCCTATCTCTTTCATACATATTGAGTGAATATAAAGGACAAGGCTCTGATTTACAGCAAGCCTGAATGGCCAGCTTATTTTGGGAGCCCGATGTATTTCTGCTCCTTGCAGGGCATTCCAAGCACCTATCACTATCTGTATAAAAAAAACTTACCTCTGACATCCCCCTATACTTTTCTCCAATTACCTTAAAATTACACCCTTCGTATTCTACCTGGGGATTTTTACCTGGGGAAAGAGTATCTAGCTATCCACTCTATCTATGTCTTTTATCATCTTTTATCAAGTCACCTCTCATCCTCCTTTACTACAGAGAGAAAAGTCCTAGCTCATTCCGCCTATGCTCATTATGCTCTCTAGTCCAGACAGCATTCTGTTAAATCTCCTCAGTATTGTATAATGCGTATCCAAGTATTGGATACTGGACCCCACACTTGTGGTTGAGAGCAGTCTGAACTGACTGCAGCCAGCTTCATGCAGCCTTCTCCTCTGCATCCCTATTACAGTGCTCCGCACCAAGTCACTTAATGTTCAAGAATATCATAAATCAATATGCTGAGTCCAATAACTATTTCATATTTTTGTTTTCTAATTCTGAATCATTTTTAGGATTTTAATTTGTCCTAATCTTATTATGTGACAGGCTGCCTTCCTGGTCATGTTCCATTGCTCTCTATTGGCATTACCTCCATTAGACCATGAGACATAGGAGCAGAATTAGGCCATTCAGCCCATCAAATCTGCTCTGCCATTCCATCATGGCTGATCCTAGATCCCACTCAACCCCCTACACCTGCCTTCTCACCATATCCTTTAATGCCCTGACTGATCAGGAAACTATCAATTTCCACCTTAAATATACCCATGGACTTGGCCTCCAATGTAGTCTGTGGCAGAGCAGTCCACAGATTTGCTACTCTCTGGCTTAAAAAAAAATTCTTCCTTACCTCTAATTTTAAATTTCTCGTACAAAAGGAAGGAAAGACTGCTTTATATTTTACTAAAAGGTCGCCCCTCAATTTTGGGGCTGTGCCCTCTCGTTCTGGATACTCCCACCATAAGAAACATCCTCTCCACATCCACCTTATCTTGCCCTTTCAACATTCGGTGGGTTTCGATGAGATCCCCCATATTCTTTGAAATTCCAATGAGTAGAGGCCATTGTTTGTAACTCAGCTTTTCATTCCAGAGCTTACAAACTTCACTAATACTATAATTGCCGAGTTTTCTATCTCTTAAATACAACCAGTTTCCAGGCAAAGTTGCACCTCAGTACACTTGCCCATACTTATGGCACTTGTCCATTATCAATGCTTATGACAGAAAGGGTATTCATTTATAATTCTTACAGAACAGGAAACAACATCTGTAATTTTTACATCTGTAAATTTAATTTCCCAATCAATACTATAAACCCCATAACAGGGACAAATGAAAATCTATTGAATTTCAGTAACTCAGTTGGAAAATAACATGTGTTCTTAATATATTGTAAAATACAATATTATGTTATGTTATACAATGAGTATCTCTTGGTTTATGTTGAGCAAGTCTGCAAGTGGTTTACTGATATTACGATCAATATGATGTTATAATGCTTTTACTGTACTTAATTGGGAGATTTGCTAATTCTTTAATAGTCAGCTATTTGAATGTGTTTTCAATCATTCCTAATTGAGTTACAGGACAGTTTTAGAGGAGAACCTACCACAGAGAAAATGTATCATATCTCTGTAGAAATTAATGACCTTGTCAACAGCTAACGAGTCTATGCAGGCAAATGTCTACATCTACATCAAGCAAACCAGAAAGTTTACAAATAGTTTTTCCTACAGACAGGCAGTTATGAGGGAAAAAATTACCGTGTAGAAATCTGAATGTTGAGAAATCCTAATTTTAAATTGCTCGTACATAAGGAAGGAAAGACTGCTTTATATTTCACATTTTGCATCACAATAATTTTTGTGTGCATAGTGTTTAACTTGACCTTCTATACAAGATGCATTCACATTACTGAAAAAGTGTAATGCTAAGACAATTATTTTATGTTACTGGAGAAGTCAGATGGGGGTATAGAGAGTAAGAGAGGAGAGGAGGAGTTCACAAAATTTGTGGATATTTTTTGCTGCTATTTTAATTCTTTCGGGGGGAAAAAAGGGTTGTACAATAGGCAGGGTGCAAAGCTGAAAGGTATACTCCACTTTCAAAGATGTAAATGGGAAATTATACCAGTCATTTTATTGCTGGGCTATTTAACTTCAGGACTTTCCCTACAAAGAAAATAACATACCATTGGACTGAAAACATTCTATCCTGGTTTCCAGGATACTTAATAGTGGGAAAAGAAGAGGTCCATCAAATGTTATAGTTAAGTCGTTCAGCTCACCAAAATAAGGGCTGAAGACCACATGCGATTAGTTAGATTGCCATGATGGTCAGCACAGACAGAGCTGATCCTATGCTGTAATGACAGGTCTCAAAGAATCTGTACACTGTAGCTGCAATTAATGAAAGAGTTGTGGTTTATTTGGAAAGTACTTAAATGGTAGTACAAACTTACAGAGCTGAGAGTACCATAAATTTTCAGCAAACTCCTTTTAAGAGATTTTATTAATATTTGCTTAGTATGAATGCCTTAATTGAAATCTCATGCCTACTGCAGCCTCTATCTTCAACATCAAGACAGGATGAAAGTTACACTGTGGTCAAGGTCACATCAGCTATTTCTACCTATACTTGAACACGTACTAGGTTGAAGCAACAAACAATCTGCTAGAGGACCTCAATGGTTCAAGCAGTATCTGTGGGTGGGGGGGAAGGAATTGTCAACATTTCTGGGTAAGAAGTTTCATCAGGATTGCACTAGTTATGGGAGTGAGACAACAGCAGAACTAATACAGAGAATCAGATCAAAACAACTTTCAAGCCTTGTTTTAGGAGGGTTTGATAGTGGACATTGTTCCGATATGCGCTAGTGACACACTACATCACAGTGCAAAAAGAAAACCTCATTCATCGTAGAGATACTGACAGGTTGATGCACTGAGCCATTTGGGCGTAGTGGTTAGTGCAACACTATTACAGCTTGGGGTTCAATGTCAGCGGCCTCCGTAAGCAGTCTCCGTATATCCTCGCCGTGGATTGCGTAGGTTTTCTTCAGGTGATCTGGTTTCCTCCCACAGTCCAAAGACGCACTGGGTAGGTTAACTGATCGTTGTAGATTGTCCCATGGTTAGACTAGGGTTAAATCGGGGTTGTCGGGGGTTGCTAGATGGCACTGCTCAAAGTGCAGGAAGAGCCTATTCTGTGCTGTCTCGCTAGATAAATAAGTACTGAAACTGAGATCAAAGGCATTAATTACGATTGTGTGTTGAGAGTCTATACACTGTACCACAGTGAGTATTTACAAATCCATTATTGGTTATCTATCTGCATCTGTTTGCAGTTAAAGTGTTCAAATTGAAGGAAGAGTGATAAATCAAATTGCCAAAAATACACAGACAGTTCAGCAATTGATTTGGATGGTATCAGCCTGTTCAAGCTCCAGTAAAGGAGCGAGCTACAACACATCTACCCATGCTAGATAACCATCCATATTTAAGCTGTCAATCAGCATTGCGATCCATGTTTCATCCTGTCAGTATCTCTAAGATGAATGAAGTTTTTTTGCATTGTGATTTTAGATTACCAATCACTCAAGCAATTGGAGGGCAACAATGATTGCTCTCAGAATGGAGCAGATTGACTATTTATTCTAAATGAATTGGCACTTCTCTGAAAAAGCCCACATGCCAATTTGTGGTGCATTTACTGACATTCTATACAGTTAACAATAGCCTGGTGTCCTAAGCCATTAAAAACAGAAAAATAGTTGGTGTATAGTAGCCCATTGATACCTAATTGCTGAAATTCAAATTATCTCAGTGATTCCTGATAGAGAAGCAGATGTTACGTTTTATTTCAATAATATTGATCACTCTTATACCTTTTGATCTATTTAAAAATGAAAGTTATTCCATCATTAAATCAGCATATGTTTATCCTAGTTAACTGTTCCCTGGCCTGACCAGGTTTAAAACCATATCAGAAGAATTTGTTGGTGATTATTGAAAAACAGTATATTGGAAAATATTTTAAATTCATACATTAACAATGTATCTGTGGTTAATTTCCCAATAAGAATCCCATCACCCTGTAAAGTTGAAGTCCATACAGCTTTTCTTTGTTTTACATTGGTAGTAACTGTAACCTTCAGTAGTAAATTACTTTCAAGATGCAGAAGTTCTGTGAGCCTTAGAGTTCAAGTGAATGCTCAAGTGTTCAAAGTCAAAGTGACATTGTTGATTGTTTCCCACATCTTCTGAGAGAATGAATCATCTTTTTGGTAGTTACAAATGTGCTTCAATAATTTCTAAGTCCATCATTGTTCCAATCTTTCTTAAGCTTGAATAAAATGTTTTGATATCAGCTGCAGCTGGACTATAAATTATTGCAACCTCAATCTATCAGCACTTTCAGCCTCATCATCACACAATTTTTATCCATATTTTCCTGGTGTCAAGCCAGTTTTTAATGCTTTTCCAGGTTGTTTTTTCAGCCTGCATTTTACCATTGCTGGAGCTCATTACCTTTACTTCTGTGTATTAGACTAGCTTTTCCTTGCAAATAAAGTTCAGATTCCACTATGGACATTCTTTTGGCAATTAATCTATGCAGGGATTGCTGGAATGCAAAATCCTTGGGGAGCTATTTGAACACTCCATCAGACACATGAGTAATGTACCCAGAAAAATTAATGGAGCGAGGTTCATCTTGTTTTCATGGATGGGCCTCATTTTCATTCTGTAAATCTGTCACATCACTAAACCTGATATGACAAGTTGAAGATATGGCTAAAGATGGATTGGAGCATAATGTGTGGAAGGTTGGAGTTTTCAAAGATCAGTGGGAATGTCTAGAACGCACACACATAATGGCAGTGGTGGTGTAGAAGTGGAACAGCAGTGTATGTCACTTTAGGAAGGTAGAGAAGCCTCGTGGGCAGAGATACCCAAGAATTTTCTGCAAAGCCCATCCCTCTTATGAGGACACTTCCCATACACCCAAAGAATTGTTCCAAAGCAAAAAGACATGGACATCTTACCTTCTTGTGATCACCCCCCTGCCTCACATCTGCTTTCCTGCGAAATGTCCTTCCAGGATGTTGGTTGCTAAACAGATTGTATGGCTGTTTCACTTCATCAATAATCCACAATTTTCACATTTTAATTAGATGAGAAAACGAGTCATGAGCTTAAAAGTGAGGCTAAGCCCACACTAGACCGGATAATTTTGAAAACGCCGGTTTCGCGTAAAAACAATAGGTGTCCACACCAGGCATTTTTAAAAATGTTTCCATCCACATTAGAATGGATATTTGGGCGAATCTCCTCCTACTGGGCATGTGGAGGACACACAGCAAACAAGCGAAGAGGAAACAGTATACATGGTGCGCATTTGTCCAGTTACAGACTACAAAAACTTCAAAGGAATTGCTGTTGGCTCTCACACAGGAGGACTTAAAATTAAAAAACAACAAATACTGGAGCATGTGGAGGCAACCGACAGGGAGTTCACGGACAGTATGACCCAGCTGACGACGAACATTGAAAAACTGACTCACTCTGTTGCATTAGTAAAGCACCTTGTTAAATGTATAAAACATGTCTGCATCAGTGTTATCTTGTATTTCCATACAACGTTACGTTAGGCTGTTACACATCTATTGTCAGAGAAGTACTTGCATAAATAGGTAAACCACCTTCATACAAGCAAGGACAGAAAACAGGGCAAAGTGAATATACTTATTTATTCAGTAAGCTATGGGTCAAAGTATTTGGTGAGTACATTTCTAACTCTTCTGGCTTCAGTCTCGTTGCTGTCTGTTCTGAAATTGTTGGGTTGTGTGGGGGGTTGCATTCAAGAAAACAATGAAATGCCGCGCTGCGGCCATCTGTTCCAGCATGTCATGACAGCGTTTTTAAAAAATATCTGTTTACCCCATCCACACTGCTCTGCACAATCGGTGTTTTCAAATTTACACACTCTGGAGGGCGTTTTAGAAAATCTCCATTTCCGGGTGAGGAAAATGCCGTTTCAGTGTGGATGGAGGGTCAAAACGAAGAGAAAAAGCTTCGGTTACGGATTTATCCAGTCTAGTGTGGACATAGCCTCATTTACAATGGAATGGCACCTGACAGAAGCAGAGTGACTTTAGGCCAGCACATTCATACCCAATTTTTACCCCATTAACTGCATAGCAACGTATTTTGAATAAGCACATCGCCCATGGCAAAAGTATAGAAGAAAGAAGTTTTCATGTGTCACATAGGTGAATAATCTAACAGTACAGAGAGTATCTTTTCAGGTTCTCTAAATTTTAAGGCTTCCAAACATATTGAAAAATATGCTCTTAGAAAATAAACAAGAGAAAATCTGTAGATGCTGGAAATCCAAGCAACAGTCATGCCATCAGGTTGGAGGCTACCCAGACAGAATATAACCTGTTGTTCCTCCAACCTGAGTGTGGCTTCATCTTTACAGTAGAGGAGGCCGTGGATAGACATGTCAGAATGGGAATGGAGTGTGGAATTAAAATGTGTGGCCACTGGGAGATCCTGCTTTCTCTGGCAGACAGAGCGTAGATGTTCAGCAAAGCGGTCTCCCAGTCTGTGTCGGGTCTCGCCAATATATAAAAGGCCACATCGGGAGTACCGAACATCAACTTCTCTAACTTCCGCTAATGCCCCACCTCCCCTCGTACCCCATCTGTTATTTATTTTTATGCACGCATTCTTTCTCTCACTCTCCTTTTTCTCCCTCTGTCCCTCTGAATATACCTCTTGCCCATCCTCTGGGTCCCCCCCTCCCCATCTTTCTTCCCGGACCTCCTGTCCCATGACTCTCTCGTATCCCTTTTGCCTATCACCTGTCCAGCTCTTGGCTCCATCCCTCCCCCTCCTGTCTTCTATCATTTTGGATCTCCCCCTCCCCCTCCAACTTTCAAATCCCTTACTCACTCTTCCTTCAGTGAGTCCTGACGAAGGGTCTCGGCCTGAAACGTCGACTGCACCTCTTCCTAGAGATGCTGCCTGGCCTGCTGCGTTCACCAGCAACTTTGATGTGTGTTGCTTGAATTTCCAGCATCTGCAGAATTCCTGTTTTTTTTTATCCTTTTGGTTTTTTTGCACAACATCCCATATTTGGCTAAAACTTCTGTTTTTCACTTGGTTTCCTATGGATTATTTTAAGCTTTTCTCTCCAACTTGCTCGACAGAGGAAGGAATGTGTTCCTCAGAATCTTTGATCTGGTTCTCAACATCTTTTCCATTCTTGAATGCCATTTAAGGAATTCTTGTTAAAATGCTTAAAGTCAGAGGTAAGGTGGGAGTTATTGCTCTTAACATTTAGGAGAATGTCTTAGTAGCTTTCTCATCAATGGGAATCAAGTCAAAGTCACTGTTGACTGACTGAATTCTGGAGCTGAGGTGACAGTGACTGTCCTTGTCACTAAAGCAGCATTTGAAACAGTGTGGCATAAAGGCACCCTAGTAAAATGGAAATCAAAGAAAACCATGTCAGTTGTTGAAACTTGAGCAAAGGAAGATGCTCGTATTCATCAGTAACCAATCAACCCTGCCTAGGATATTATATTTTTTATTATTAGATTTTATTTGTCACATGTACATCAAAACATACCATGAAATGCATTGTTTCCATCATTTTTGCTCTGTGCTGGGTCTGTCATGTTTTCAGCACCAACATAGCACGCCCAGGACTTACTAACCCTAACCCATATGTCTTATTTTTGGAATATGGGAGGAAACCGGAGCACCTGGAGGAAACCTGTGTGAACAGGGAGAACGTACAAACTCCTTACAGACATTGAACCGCAATCACTGCGGTTACAATAACATTTCACTGGTATTGTAAAATGTTACCATAACTGCTTCTCAATCATGCTGGTTCATTGCAAGCATTCCTTGGGAATATCCTACGCCCAACCATTTAAGCTGCCTAATTAATAGGCCAGTGATGTTGTGGGGATGGAACTGGACTCTCTCACGGTTGTGTCTGAAAAGAGAATGCTGTCTAAGTTGCATGTCATCTTGGTCAATGTCTCTCATCCACTACATAATGTACTGGTTGGGCACAGGAGTATATTCAGCCAGAGACTCATTCCACCGAGATGCAGCACTGAGTGTCATAGGAAGTCATTCCTGCCTGTGGCCATCAAACTTTACAACTCCTCCCTTGGAGGATCAGACATCCTGAGCCAATAGGCTGGTCCTGGACTTATTTCATAATTTACATATTACTATTTAACTATTTATGGTTCTATTACTATTTATTATTTATGGAGCAACTGTAACGAAAACCAATTTCCCCCAGGATTAATAAAGTATGACTATGACTAATGACAACCTTTTTATCATAAAGTTCAGAAGTAGGGATGTTCACTGATTACTGCATAATATTTAAGTCCATTTGCAAACCATCAGCAAATGAAGTAGCCTATGCCTGCATGAGGCAAGACCTTGTCAACATTGCAATGGCAGGTGACATTTGCACCTCAGAATGGCAGGCAATGACCATTTCCAACAAGAGTTCAGTTATCTAATCTTGCATTCAATAACACAACATTACTGAATCCTTCAGTGTTAACAATTTGGGAGTTACCATTGACCAGAAATCCAAACTGAACTGACCACCTAAATACAATGGTTACAAGAACAGTTCTGAGGCTGGATATCCTGTTGCAAGTGATTCATCTGCAAGAGTGCCTTAAAGTGATCTCCATTTGTCTGATTAGGTACAGCTTACGTGGGCTGAAGCTGGGGAACTGTTTCTCACTAACCACTCTGCCTAGACCCTCAGCTCCAGGGCAAAGAAGTCTACTTGAATGGCACCCCTTTCCCCACGCTAAACAGTGATCTGTGTGAGTTCTTTGAACAGAATAACAAGATTCAAGCTATTTATCCCTTTCTGTTTTTTTTTATTAATTGAGTGACTAAGGTGAAATGAGAAGAAAAACAAGCAAAACTCAAAGGACAAAAACAATTAGAAACCAAGTGAATTATGAATTCATATTAATTGATGTAAACAGCAAGCACTACAAGTATAGGGAGCCAATTAAACATATTTTCAGTTGACATTTTTAACAGTTAAAATTTAACATTTAATCTGAGCTGAGATAAAGATGATTTTATGATGCAAAGGTGGTGGGAAAGAGATCAGAGAATATAGTAAATAACTATGATGTGGTGGAGGGCATGAATGAAGAAAGATGGCAAAAGGTCAGGTAAAGAAATCAAAGATCAGCAGGTGATGCAAAATGAAAAAAAATAGAATCCTCTGAAATTGTTGAACTATTTGGTGATAAATTCATATGTTAATAAGTTTATGATTAATTGCATGTGACGAATGTGATTGCAAAAGGGAATGTTAGAAATGGAAACTGATATGTCTTACCATAAATACAGTGAGATTTCTAAGGATGAGGAACAACGTGTTGGAACTTAATGAATTGTATTTGTGGGAGACATTAATATACTATTGACTAAATAATAATAAAGAGGCATGAAGCCATGGATAGACTAAGAGTTTGAAAGAGTCACATCCATGGATTCAGCAGCGCAGTAGATACGGCAATTGTGCTTGTGAATATGCACGTGTCAACTAATTCTTTATTATTTCATTGTGACAGTATTTAATTCCATACTCCTCGTCATAGTGCTTGTCGAGACTTGGACACAGCAATGCTTCGCTGCCTGCATTCCGCCATGCCTCAGAAATTAGACTATCGAGTCAACTGACTCTGAAGACTAGTGGCATTTGTTTTACTCTTAGTTGATCTTTTCAGCCGCAGTGTAGGCTTCGTTTTCCATTTGAGAATTTCATTTAATGGCCCTGTTTGGCCTAGCATTTATTGTTTCCTTTTCCCTTTAACATTGTTTGCATTAAAGTCTGTGAACTATCGACCTGCTTCAGTGTCTCTCACTCCGCACTTGGGCCACACCCAAGCTCGGTGACAGCAAGTCTCAATCACACAAAGATGGACCCAGCAGAGAGAGAGCAACTGACCTTGGCTGTGCAATTTATTGGTCAGGTAAGAGACAAGCTACAGGCAAAGGAATCTATTCTCAGTAAAGTTACAGAGGCAATGAGGCAGATAATCTCATGCTGACAAGCCCAGTCTCACTTGAAGGGAAAGGTATCGTCCCTAGCTTCAACTGTCCAACCCCTCCAACTGGTGCTCGAAGGAAACCATCATGAAGAAATATCTTTCTATCTGGTTAATTCACCTGAACTGCCACTGGTACTTGTTCTTCCCTGGTTATCCTGACATAACCCATGGATCAATTGGTCTCTGAAGGTACTTCAAGAATGGGGACCGGCATGCCTGTCCACCTGTCTGGGTCCAGCTCAAGCTCCGTTCCATGAATCCCCTCCTGCGTCAGCTAAGGATGTGGACCTGTCTGGGAATCCAGCTGAATTATAAGAACATAAGAACATAAGAAATAGGAGCAGGAGTAGGCCATCCAGCCCATCGAGACTGCCCTGTCATTCAATAAGATCATGGCTGATCTGTCCATAAACTCAGCTCCATCTACCTGCCTTTTCCCAATAACCCTTAATTCCCCTACTATGTAAAAATCCATCTAACTATCTTAAATATATTTAGTGAAGAAGCCTCAACTACTTACCTGGGCAGAGAATTCCACAGATTCACCACTCTTTGGGAAAAACAATTTCTCCTCATATTCGTCCTAAATTTTCTCCCCTGAATCTTGAGGGAATGTCCCCTAGTTCTAGTCTCACCTACCAATGAAAACAACTTTCCTACTGATATCTTATCTATCCCTTTCAAAATTTTGTATGTTTATATAAGATCCCCTCTCATTCTTCTGAATTCCAGAGAGTATAGTCCCAGGCGACTCAATCTCTCCTCATAGGTTAACCCTTTCATCTCTGGAATCAACCTGGTGAACCTCCTCTTCACTGTGTCCAAAGCCAGTACATTCTTCCTCAAGTATGGAGACCAGAATTGCACACAGTACTCCAGGTGCGGCCTCACCAGTACCCTGTATAGTTGCAGCATGACCTCCCTGCTCTTGAATTCAATCCTTCGAGCAATGAAGGCCAACATTACGTCTCCCTTCTTAATAACCTGTTGTACCTGCAAGCCAACCTTCCGCGATGCTTTTTGCAATTCATGCACAAGCAATTGGATCTTCTTGAGGTTTCCAGTAAAAGAAAGGCCACCACCCTGCCCTCACCCTGGCCATACGACTGTGCCGTAGACCTCCTACCTGCCACTAGTCCTCTCGGAGCCAGACCTTTTCCCTTTCTCGTCCTGAAACGGTGGCCATGGAGGAGTTCATCAAGGAGGCATTGAGCATGGGGTTTATCCATCCATCAACTTTGCGGGCAGGAGCGGGCTTCTTTTTTGTGAGCAAGAAAGATGGCAAGCTCCATCCTTGCATCGAGCAACATCTCCAGCCAGCAACCATAATTTCCAAAATTGATCTGCGCAATGCTTACAATCTGATTCGCATAAGAGAAGGGGATGAGTAGAATACAGTTTTCAACACCTCTAATGACCAGTATGAGTACCTGGTGATGCCTTTTGGTCTAGCCAACGCCTCCACTGTATTCCAGGCCTTGGTTAACGATGTGCTCCCAGTTTGTGTTTGTGTATTTAAATGACATCCTTATCTATCCCTGCTCTCATCAGAAGCACATCCAGCATGTCCAAAGAGTACACAGACGGCTTCTTGAAAATAACCTGCACGCCAAGTCTGAAAAATGTGAATTCCATAAAGACCAGGTATCATTTTGGGGCTATATACATGCCCCATCCAGTGCTCAAATGGACCCTACTAAAGTTCAGGCAGTTGCAGAGTGGCCCAAATCGTCTACAGTCAAACAGGTATGACGCTTCATGGGGTTTGCAAACATTTATCGCTGTCTCATCCAGAACTTCGGCTCTATCGCAGCTCTAAATACACTCACCAAGAAGACCTTGGCAGGATTCCATTGGACGGATGATGCCGACCAAGTATTTTCCGAGCTAAGGCGACGCTTCACCACTGCCTGGCTGCTGCAACACCCAGACCCATCTCAGCCATTCACTGTCGAGGTGGATGCATCCGATGTGGGCACTGGAGCTGTCCTCTCCCAGCGCTTGTCTGCGGATAGCCGGCTGCACGCTTCTGCCTTTCTTTCCTGTCGCTTGACTCCGGCCAAGAGGAATTACGATGTTGGGAACCGAGAGCTTCTGGCTGTCAAGGAGGCCCTGGAGGAATGGCGACACTGGCTGGAGAGGGAAGAACATCCATTCTTGTTCTGGACAGATCACAAGAACCTCTCCTACATTCAGGATGCTAAGAAGCTCAATTCTCTTCAAGCCTGGTGGGCTCTATTCTTCACAAGGTTCAACTTCATCCTCACTTATCGTCCTGGCAGCAAGAATACAAAGGTTAATGCTCTCACCTGGCAGTTGGACGGATCTGAGGACAATACCGATTCAGAGCCCATTCTTCCTCGCTCGTGCATCACCGCCCTGGTGACCTGAAGAATAGAGGCAGAGGTGAGGGCCGCCCAACAATCAGATCCAGGCCCAGATGGGGATCTCCCAGCCGGCTATTTGTCCCTGCTACGGTGCATTCCAAAGTGTTGGAATGGGGTCACTTGTTTTCCATTTGGGAGTTTTAGTCAACGACCCTGTTTGGCTTAGCGTTTATTGCTTTCTTTTCCCTTTAACATTGTTTGCATTGAAGTCTGTGAACTATCATCCTACTTCAGTGTCTCTCACTCCGCACTTCGGCTATATCCAAACCTGGTGACAGAAGGTTAATAATTGGAGAGTTCATCCTGTGTCTCCTACACATGGAAAAAATAATTACTGTTCAGACTTAGGCAGAGAGTTAACAAATTTTGCAAGACAAAGTAGAGAGGAACAAAGTTTGTAGAGACATTTTGGCAACAGAGATATACAGGTTCCTTTTAAGTGTAAAGTAGGAAGCAGGTATGTTAAAAAAGGGGCCAGCTACCACTTTTAGGTAGGAAATCGGTCAGAGGCAATGGGAATGGTATTCTTTCTAGGATGGTTGTGAGGACCTGTATAGGGCAGTTGCAGTTTACTGCAACCTCCAAGGCTAAGGTAGGAACTAATGAAGCACCATCGATTCAACATAATTGGATAAATGATCACGCACTCTCACCATTGTAATAATTTCCTTCTGTTTTTTCTGCTTTAACCAAAGTGGAAGACCTCTCTGTTTTCAACATTCTGTTCCATCTGCTGTGGCCTTGCCCATTTATTAAACTGATTATTATATACTCACAAAACACTGCCACTGTCACCAGAGTTATATCATCCATAGATGTAGATTTTTTTCTCTGACTCCCCAATCCAATTCATAGACATAGACTGTAAACACCTGAAGCATCAGCACTGCTCCTCTCCACTAAGCAATCTCTGGTCTTGGCATCTCAACCTCAATTTATTCCACCCCTCAGTTTCTATCCTAAAGGAAAGTAAAGATCGACTTTCAAGCGTAAAGTTTTTAATACTGTATTCGTACAATGTACAACTGCATGACTACAGTTCAGAATTCAGAAATCTGGAACAACAAAATTTAGACGTGGATTGAAATTTGGCACATACAACATTTATGTGAGACAACTAAGTAAACACAAGAAGACAAAGAAACGACATACTTTCAATTTTTGTCAAGTGCTTGTGTTAAAGAAAATCTCAATTTGGATGGTTTTCTAAGAACTCGATCCCTCCATAACAGAGGACGTATTGCAAATTGATTGTGTCTCCTGTTGTTCCTTAGAACGAACATCAAACATGCTCACAATTTCAAAATTTACTGCTTGAATTCCAAATTTCAGTTTGTGCCATTTTCTTTCTTTTTTTTGATTTTTTGTTGCATAGATTAAATTACCCAAAAATACCTATAGCTTTACAGCTTTTGAACCAGAGTTGGGGGTTAGGGTTCTAAGAGTACAGTTGGCTGTTTGTGCTGGACTCTGACAGTCATATAGACAGTAGCACACAGACAAGTAGCCACAATGTTTAGAGCAATGAAGACCTGCCTCAATGTTGCTTAATTATTTAAGTAATTTTTGATATTATTACATATTTAAAATAGATTCATTTTGAGAATTTATACGTGTCTGGCATTTGTTGACTATTCCTAATGTTTCTATAAGATGTCTGTGGTGAGCCATTGCCCTAACTGCTCCAGCTTTTCTGTTAAAATAGTTCCACACCGCTGTTCCGTGTGGAATTCCACAATGACACTGGTGCAGGAATGGTGACATTGCTACTTTGATTCAGCATACAATAAACTGCACCAGCTAATGACTCTACCTAATAACCATATTAAACACAAATAGTACAAAAAGGTTTGTTGAGCAACACATGAACACCATGTTAGTAGAGAGTTACTAATCATTCAATATCGAAGGTAAGTGATAGGCTCTCTTGTTAGAAACTTAAAACACTGCAGATGCTGTAAATTTGAAATGGATCAGGTAGCATTAGTAAAGGAAGCAGTTCACTTTGAGGACCAGGATACTTCATTAGAATGGTTCTCAAGCCGTTTCCCCCCTTCAGTATCATCATAGCAGTTAAACTTGGGTCTCCTCGATGTGGTAATGGGGATTTAGTGAATGGAAATCTGGGCACCAAGTATACCTACTAATCTCTATACATGATCATTAACTCTGATCTGTTCAATAGAACACTGGTATTTTCAGAAAGATTCAGATTAAACTGAGTTCTATTGGAAATTAATTGCAATGCAATTAATCTGAATGGGAAGATGAAATTGTACTCAATGCATACAGAAGTCTGTGCCTTCTCTGCAAAAGCATCATCACTATACCAAAGCTGTCCTGGTCTACCATTTCACATCGTCCTTCAATGCACTTAGAAATGTGGTAAATGACTTTTTTCCGAAGATACATTAAAAGATCTTAAATTTCTTAACTCCTTAATTCTAGTACTCATGCCTACCTTACTGAGTGTCGCTTGCACTTTGTGATATTAGCTGCGATGGTGTGCTGAAATGCACTGCTGAATTAGAAGTTGTCCACCAGGCCTTTTAGTCCTATAGTTTTAAGATGGATCAACATGAAAATTGTAAGTGATTAGAATAATCAACATCTGGTTCAGAGATTTCAGAATTAATTAACATTTAAACTTTTAAAATGCCATTTCAGTAAAGAGGGAAAGTGAGACACGCCAGGAGCTCAGCAAACCCAAAGGAAATCAATCTTGAAAGAACAATTCAAATTGTCTTCACCTCACCTGAATCACTGGTTTTAAGTTTAAAGCAACAGTATTGTAAAAGTCAGCTTCAGTGCAGGAACATGAAACACCAGCATTGCACCTGAAATCACACAATGATGAATTTCTCCTCCAAGGTCTGGAAATCCATTCTCTGGTCTCTAACCATCACATTGATGAGTGTTTCAATCTCAGTTGTGGTTGTGTAGAAATAATCTAATCTCTGGGTCAGAAGGTTTTAGATTCATGCCTCACTGAAGAATGATGATTACAGAGAATGGACAATGCCATTCTCATTTTAAAAAATGAACTATAAGGCAACAAGCTTTACAAAATGATAAAGTAGGATATATGCAGAAAAAAAAACAGCGGGTAAGCCTAGAAATGTTTTGTAATAAGCAAGAGACTGTCAATATGCAGGACATCAGTGTGAAAGACTGGTTTAGCTGTGAACCATGAATTTTACTGAATACCACATTTTTCTTCCACTGAGTTTCCTCAAACTTTCGAATGATACTTAATACGAGACTTCACAATAGATTTCTTCAGGGTTGGCCAAATAATTCAATTCTGATTCCCATTCCCATTCTGACGTGTCAGTCTATGGCCTCCCCTTGTGCCAAGACGATGACACCCTCAGGCTGGAGGAGCAACACCTACACCTCCTCCCTCACCACCATTCAGGGCCTCAAACAGTCCATCCAAGTGAGGCAGCACCTCACCTGTGAGTCTGTTGGGGTCACCAACTGTGTCCGGTGCTCCCGGTGTGATCTCCAGAATATTGGGGAGGCCACTTTGCCAAGCAACTATGTCCACCAGAAAAGGTGGGATCTCCCAGTGGTCACCCATTTTAATTCCACTTCCCATTCCCATTCCGATGTGCCAGTCCATGACCGCATTCTGGCAGAGCAGGAATGGATCCTTGCATAGAACTGTAGCTAAGTATGTGATGCTGTTGAGCTGGTTTGCTCCTGTATGCCAGGCACCAGAAAGATTTTGGACTGACCAGAATCTCATAATCATGGATAATGGAGCAGTCATAGAGGAAAGTGAGATCATGAAAAGATGGGGTGGGTATTAGATCCAGAAATGCCTGCCTCCACAGCTGCAGCTTGAACCAACACAGCCACCTATAGCCTTCTGCTTTCACCCTAAGCCCGGTGCTGGCTCAAGGCCTCCCAGCACCTAACCCACAGCCCATTGAAATGCAGTTCTGCAATCATTTAGGGCAACAGGTAGAATGGGAGTTTTAAATCAGTTTTGGCCTAGTCAAATAGGGCCAGTCCTACTCCTGAGGACTACACTACTCCCTTTTTGACTCCCCATACTTCTAATAGATAATGGTAATGAGCCCCAAGACTGCTTTGTCTTCTCCGTTATATGTTGGTTCCTCACTTCCTTCCATTTTCCCGTCTCTTTGCAGTCCTCTCCAATCCAATTCCGGTTCCCTCACTCCCTGCACCCTGCAATACCCCCCACTTTCTAACCATAGTCTCCCCTCTTTCTGCACCTTTTGTAATTGCACTCTAGATCCCTGCAACTTCCTCTCCTTCATTCTGCCTAATTCTGGTTTCTGCTGTTTCATTTCAAAGTCAGTGGAGGTGACATCTATGGGCAGCTAATACTTCTGACAGCTTTGACGAATGTTAAACTTCACTAGGGGTGTAGTTTTTCTGTCTTGAAAAGATTTTCTCAGCAGTTAAATGGCCTGGATTTGTTCTTTCACACCTACATAACCCAGTTACTTAAAGTAGTGATGCATTGTAAGGCTCTCTGGTCAGTCCCTTAGCCAACAAGCTTATTCAACTCATCCAAACCAAATGAGTATACGTCAATAGGGAATCTATGTCATAATCCCCAATTAGCAAAATCTAGGCCAATGATTCCAGAGCCAAGCCCTCTCTCTTGCTGGGAGAATAAATACCCCTGTTCCTCACTTTTTTCTTCCTCCTGTTCCAATTTGTTACTATCCCTATAGCAGATACTTTTTTTTTACCAAAAATATCAAATACGTGATAGTTTTATATTCTGACTAGTTGCATCAGACCCTGTTATGGAGGGGCCAATGCCCTCCCATCAGATTTCTGAAGGTCTATGAACCCCCAAATAAAATCTCATTATTTCATTAAAAACTTGTAAAATTCTGGGAGTGTGTCTGAAGATTTTAAAACAGCCATTGTAACTTTCTTAAACACATGAGATTCTGCAGATGCTAGAAATCCAGAGCAACAAACACAAATTGCTGGAGGAACTCAATAGGTCAGGCAACATCTATGGAGAGGGGTAAACCCTTCATCAGGACTGTGTGTGTAACTTTCTTGTTCAAAAGGAAGAAGGCAGAAGATGGGGAACTATACTATACTAAATATAGGCCAGTTAGCTTAACATAATATTGATGGCAAGATGTTGGAGTAAATAATCAAAGAGGAAATATTGTAAGTAATCATATAGAAAAGCTTGTTTTTGTCTCGTCATTACACAAGGCAAACCTAATCAACAAGGTTTTATACAACTTAAATCCTGCTTGTCAAATTTGCTTGAACTCTTTGAGGATGTGGTAGAATGATAGAGGAGAAGATGAAGATATAGTTTATAGGGATTGCCAAAAGGCAATTGACAAGTGCCACATAGGCTAGTGTTTCAAAGAATGAGGTTTATGAGAACTGACATAGAAGAGAAGTTGAAGCCAACATAAATCAGCCATGTTCAGAGAAATAGGATCAGATTTAATATCACTGGGATATGTCGTGAAATTTGTAGTTTTGCAGCAGCAGTACAGTGCAATACATAATAATGAAAACTATAAATTGCAATAACAAATAGATATATAAAAAACAAACTAAACAAGTAGAACCAAAAAAAAGAGAAAAAAAAAAGTGAAGTAGTGTACATGGGTTCATTGTCCATTCAAAAATTTGATGGTGGAGTGGAAGAAGCTGTTCCTGAAATGTTCAGTGGGAGCCTTCAGGCCCTTGTATCTCCTCATTGATGGTAGCAATCAGGAAAGAGCATGTATGGGTGATAGGTGTCCTTAATTATGGATGCTGCCTTTTTGAGGCATCACTTTATAAAGATGTCCTGGATGCTGGGGAGGCTAGTGCCCATGAGGGAGCTGCCTGAGTTTACAACTTTCTGCAGCTTTTTCCGATCGTGTGCAGTGGTCCCTTCATACCAGATGGTGATGCCATTAGTTAGAACGCTCTTCACAGTACTTCTGCAGAAACTTGATTGTCTTTGGTGACATATCAAGTCTCCTCAAACTCCTGATGAAATATAGCCACTGTTGTGCCATTTTGTAATTGCATCAATATATGTTGGCCCAGCATACATCTTCAGAGACATTGATACCCAGGAACTTGAAACTGCTCACCCTTTCCACTGCCAATCCCTCAATAGGGACCGGTGTGTGTTCCCTTAGCTTCCCCTTCCTGAAATCCACAATCAGTTCTTTGGTCCAACTTACACAGAGTGCAAGGTTGTTGTTGCTGCACCACTCAATCAGCTGGCCTCTCTCTCTCCTGTAGGCCTCCTTGTCACTATCTGAATTTCTGCTAACAATAGATGTGACATTGGCAAATATATAGATGGTGTCTGAGCTGTGCCACACAGTCATGGCTGTGGAGAGAGTAGACCAGTGGGCCAAGCATGAATCCTTGAGGTGTGCCAGTGTTGACCGTCAGTGAGCAGAAGATGATATTTTCATTCCTCACTGACTGTGGTCTCTTGATGAGTAAGTCGAGAATTGTTTTATCACTCTAAAAATAACCTTCCGTAGGTGAAACCTGGACCTCGTATATTTCTGAAACACCGGTCAGGAATGCCACTAATCTAGCCCTCAGCAGACTATAGTTCTCCTGGTTTATCCATGGCTTTTGGTTTCATGGCTAGTGTGTTCTTGAAGGCACATATTCAGCAACAGAGGTCTTGATGATAAATGTGGCATATTCATTCCGATTCAAAGATGGATCCCTGAATACAGTCCGAAGCAGTAATGTAAGTGCTCCTCTGCCTCCCTTGACAATTCCTTCCTGGTTCTCACCACTGGTGCTGCTGTCTTTAGTCTCTACCATACACCAGGAGTAGAAATACAGCCAAGCGATCAGACTTCCCAAAGCATGGGCATGGGATGGCACGGTAAGCATTCTTGACGGTGATATAACAATGGTCAAGTGTGTTGACTCCTCTAGTTTCACAGGTGATATGTTGTTGGTGGTTGTTCAGAGACTTCTTCAAGCTGGCCTGGTCGAAATCTCCCACAATAATAGGGAAGACATCCATGTGCGCTGGTTCATCACAGCTGATCATGGTGCTCAGCTCCTCCGTTGCCTTGCGATCTTGATCCAAGGTCTTCAATTTTACTTTCCAGAGACTGTACATTTGCCAGCAGGATAGTTGGGAGTGGGAGTCTAAGGCCTCTGTGCTTCAATCAAACCTGCACATCTACTCACCTTCCATGCTTCCTCATTCTTAAATGGGAAGTGAACTCACAACCTGAGACTGCTGCTCCAGAGTCCACTGATGTTGAGTATTGATAGATATTTTAAATGTCCTAAAGCAATGTTGCCTACTTAAGTACCCATTGTTGTGGATTTCAGCTGTAGTCCTAAATGAAAACATTTAATGGTTCCCATCAGAGCTACGCACAATGAGTCACCACTTATTGGCACCATCTTGAACGTGAGTGAATGATGGAGAAGGTCTGAGGCCTGGTAGCTTAATTCTGCTCTTACTTTTTTGTCTTCATGTGGAACTTAATTATATAATACAATCAAGAGTTAAAGTACTTGGAAGTTATTCTTGAATCCTACAATTTATATTTTTAAAAGTCTGTGCTTAGGCACAGATTTAATTAATTCTCTATGGAAAGTTTGTAAAATAGAAGGCTTGGTAAATGTAGCAGAACTTAGAACAATATTTACCACCTCATACAAGGAGTGGGAATCAGATTTAAAAAAGAGAGATAGAAAGAAATTAAGATTAATCATTATCCTTTTCAACTATTTGAATTTTGAAAGAAGTATGGTTATACATCTTCCATATGACAGTTTGCATCGGAGTGTGAATTTCCATGTATTTTACTCTATAGAAAAGCTTCTTTCGTTCATCTCCTCAGAGATTGCATTGATCTTGGGTAAGGACAAGACAAGAATCATCTGTGTTTCATCTCCTGTATCAGTTTTAATCTTCTTGATAGAGGTTCTCTCCCTGGAACTGTGTATTGACATCTTTGTTTTGCGAAAATTACATTGACATCCAAAAACAGTTTGTAGTTTATTGGTGGAGATCAATGCTCTCAGGGGAGACTTAATCCGATGACTGGAATAAGGAGTTGCAGCACGTAATTTTGTCAAATCACGTTCATGTGCTCATTTGGAACACATGAACAAAAATATTACAACAAAATTAAATTTGACAGCTACAAACAAAATTATCATTGATAGGTGATTTATTGCTAATTTGGTTAATAATACAGAACTAACCTTATATCTCATCTTCTATGCACCATAAATTCACATCAGTAACTTGATCTGTTTATGTGCTCAGAATTATTGTCAATGGTGAAATGGGTTTAAGGTGCTTAAAAAAGACATGCAGACTATAATGATTAAAGTAGCACTTAATATTTAGGCATTATATAGCCACGTAAGAATAGAGAAAATTGTACATGATGTCACCTTGGTGTAATGGTTAATGGCTGGCATCCTACAGGACAATGAGGTTAACCAGTGACGAGTCCTCCATTTTCAGTATTCCGAGTTTTTGCAGAATTTCTTATGTTTATGAGCCTATCATTGTCATTTTTCATCTTGAGGTACTCCTTACCACTCCGTGTAATATTATGATACCCTTTCGGTGCTATTCTAAGGCTTGCGGTGGTTCATTCCATTTCTGGCTCTGTTGCAGTATTTGAAAATTTGCTTTACATAGTTATTATTTACATATGTTAGGGGAAGTGGCATCATGGTCTTGCAATGGTGGATATCTCATCTGTAGATATCATTTCCACACCACTCACATCTCCACACATACAGACAGAAATTCCATCTTGATGCCTGGCCCTGCTGAAGGGAGATTATTGTTTTTAGGGATCCTGAAATAAAAATGTAGAAAATGTTTGTGTTATGGTGATATGACTCAGGAAGGTAAGAAAAACTTGCAGTCTAAGGTTGAAAGAGATTTTTCAAGGTTAGAAAAAAGGAGGGGAAAAGGATATATGTATTTGTCATTATTGCCAGTAGATACAACTTGGACAATACTGATCTGATCAACGCTGTCATTTCCAGATGCACTGTGGTGTTTTCCTCATCTCTCCTTCTGCCTTCCCTCGCCTATAAGAAAGAGGGAAATATGTCTAGGAGTGTTCTGTAGTTTTACTGGGTGATGTGTCATTGCTGAATTGCTGCTTACGTTTTTGAGTTTTAATTATGGGTGAGATGCATAGCAGTGTGAGGTAAAGTGGATGATTTGAAGTGTTAAATAGTGATTGGTCAAGGGAATGGTAGGTAAGCATCAAGGGTGTTGAGTTGTGTATAAAACTATGAATATAGTTATGAGAGTATGCATTTTAAATATCAAACTCTTACCTCAACAAGTTATGCTAGATTATTAAATGTTTCTATCTATTGCAACCATACTTCTGAAATAATACACCGGGCAATGACCTTTGTTATTACTTCATCTTGCTGTTTCAGGATCTGTTTACTGCTCCCACCCCAGTTAATTAAGGATTCCTCTCCCTTCTGTCACTGTAACATGTACCTTGTGGTATTTTCATCCGTTTCTCACAGTATTGTAATTCACGTGTAATTTTGGAATAGTATCTCCCTCTTCTTGCAGCCACATTGCATTGCAAGGTGTGCAGGTTCTCTTTAAGAATGCTAGTGGCCTATTGGTGCCTCTCTTGGAGGGTGCAAGAGATAACACTGTGGGTCTTGTTAAGCACTTGCATCAATCTCATTAGCCAACGGGCAATAACCTGAAATTTTCAATCCTAAGGAGGCCTTCTGACTGTCACAACACAGGCAAATGACATTGGAGAACAGTGAAATCGGGTACCAATTATATTATTACAAGCTTGTCTTGACACCTGAGGTCAAAGCTGTCCAGTCCCCAAGGAAGACTTTCACATTAATCACTTTTACCATTCAGCTTGATGAAATGTGAAACAGCCGGCATTTGATTTTTTCCATAATTAGCAGTACGATTTCGGAAGTACAGTAATTCAAATATTATTATTTTTTAACCACTCAAGTGGAAGGGGTGCAGACAACAGTTTATACTTTGAATTTGCAGAGATTTCACCACTTGGTGGTTGGCCAAAAACCTTGCAGGAATGGAAGTGAGATATGCTATTGTTTCTCCATTGTTTCGCAGGGATTCTGCCAGTTTTTCATTAGTAACAATGAGAGATGAGAAGTAATGCTAAGAAATTCCAACTGTCAGACCTATTTGGAGAGTGAGACTAACTAAATGTGCCATATAAGTTTACAAGATGTTGTTCAAATGTGAAAAAAACTGTTTCTGCATTTCCACATTTTACAATGATTATATTTTAAACTGTTTAATTGAAGTACTCTGAAACATCCTGTAACTGAGAAAAGCCATAAATAACCAGATATTTCCCTTTGTTTCTGCAATAGTTTTATTTCTTGTTTTATCTTTCTACTTGAATCTTTATTTGGATGCATGCTACCCAGCTATGTAGTACAGAGTCAATTTTCCACATGATTGATCTTAATTATCTATACTCTGGCTAAGGTCTCAATGTAGGAAAATAAGAACATGAGTTATATATTTTGGAAGCAAGAATAAAAGAAAGTATCTTTTAAATGGTTTAAAAATATTGCTGTACATAGGGATTAGGTTGTGTGGTTTTATGAAATCCAAGAAGTCATGCACACAATTAGCAAGACAAATGGTACATTCACCTTCACTGAAGTGTGAATGATGTACAAGGCTAGGGTGTACACACTGGTAAGATATAGACCATTTAGTCTGATCACGGGTCAAATATTGTGTTCAGTCTTGCCTTCAAGAAACAAATTCATTTTTGGTGTATTCCTCCTGTAACTTTTACCTCACTGGCATATAGTCTGTGTAAGCTCTGTTTATGATGAGCACTCACATCTGTTATCGAGATAATGAGATTACCTCCATCTTTATTAGTTGATCAAACTCATCCACAGTTTCCTTGCAGTTATCCTATTTTTCTTCTGAGTTTCCTGCAAATGTTTTCCCCATTCATCCTGAAAATAAATCATGTCTGGGACATTTCATTAAAGTTAATGCCTCCCTTTGTGAATGTTTGTCCCCAAATGCTATGCAAAATAGCACCTTCCTTTGTGGTTGTGCATGCATCATTTACTCATTTAGTCCCAGGTCAACAATTTCCACTGAAATGTTATCTTGACAGGGAGTTACTTCGTGCTCACCTGCACTCGATGGAAATTAGGAAATCTGCCTGAATTCTGAAATCAGTACTGTGGAACCTGTGTGGAGAAAATGGATATCTTATGACTTTGGTTTCATTTGTTTGGGAGGGACAACAATCCAAATATAGGTTCAAACATCAAACAAAAACATAGGTTCTTCATCTTACAGAGTTAATGCTTTAATTATTTTATGAGTCCAAAACACCATAAAACACAGGAGTAAAAGTAGGCCAATCTCCGTTTTAAATATACACAATGACTTGGCTTCCTCAGCCATCTGTGGCAATGGATTCCACAGATTCCACCCCATCTGCCTACCTGCTTGTCTTTTCAATGTGTATCCCTAGATTTTAAGCTCCCAACTCTGATATTCTTTCAGCCTGTTGTTCCTCTTTGATGTTGGGAGAGAATATTTTGATTATTGTTGGTTCAGCGGGAGTTAAGTGCATTCCTTGGTGTGGGATCCTGACTAGAACACAACATTGAACATAGAAATCTACAGCACATTACCGACCCTTTGGCCCACAATGTTCTGCCAACTATATAACCTACTCTAGAAACTGCCTAGGATTTTCATATACATAGCCCTCTATTTTTTAAGCTCCAGGTACCTATCTAAGAGTCTCTTAAAAGACCCTATTACATCTGCCTCTACCACCGTCGCTGGCAGTGCATTCCACGCACCCACCACTCTCAGTGTGAAAAACGTACCTCTAACATCCCACTTGTACCGACTTCCAAGCACTATAAAACAATGTTCCTTCCTGTTAGCCATTTCAGCCCTGGAAAAAGCCTCTGGCTATCCACACAATCGATGCCTCTCATCATCTTATACACCTCTATCAGGTCACCTCTCATCCTCCTTCGCTCCAAGGAGAAAAGTCCAAGTTCACACAACCTATTCTCGTAAGGCATGCTCTCCAATCCAGGCAACATCCTTGTTATTCTCCTCTGCACCCTCTGTATAACATCCACACCCTTCCTGTAATGAGGTGACCAGAACTGAACACAATATTCCAAGTGGAGTCTAACGAAGCTCTTATATAGCTTTTACATTACCTCACGGCTCTTGAACTCAATACCACGGTTGATGAATGCCATCACATCATATGCCTTCTTAACAACACTGTCTAACAGAGCTCTAACAGTACTTAGTTTCTTGAACATGTCATAAGCTTTTCTTTTCTTAACTAGATTTTCTACATCCTTTGTTCACCATAGTTCTTTTACCCTACCATCCTTTTTTCCTGCCTCATTGGAACATAACCTATGCAGAACGCCATGCAAATATTCCCTGAACATTTGTCACATTTCTGCCATGCATTTTCCTGAGGACATCTGCTCCCAACTTATGTTTTCAAGTTCTTGCTAAATAGTATCATAACTCCCCCTAACCCAATTAAATGCTCTCCTAAATTGTCTGCTCCTATTCCTCTCCAGCACAATGGTAAAGGAGATAGAGTTGTGATTACCACTTCCAAAATACCCTACCACCAAGAGATCTGACATCTGACCAGCTTCATTTCTTAATATCAGATCAAGTACAGACTCTCCTCTAGTTGGCTTATCGACATATTGTGTCAGGAAACCTTCGTGAACACACCTAACAAACTCTACTCCATCTAAACCCCTTGCTCTAAGGAGATGCCAGTCAATATTAGGTAAGTTAAAATCACCCATCGCAACAACCCTATTAGTATTACACTGAGCAACACACACAAAATGCTGGAGGAACTCAGCAGGCCAAGCAGCATCTATGGAAAAAAGTACAGTCAACGTTTCGGGCCAAAACCCTTTGGCAGGAAATGTCAACTGTACTTTTTTTTCCATACATGCTGCCTGGCCTGCTGAGTTCTTCCAGCATTTTGTGTGTGTTGCTCGAATTTCCAGTATCTGCAGATTTGCTCTTGTTTATTATTGCACTGTTCCAGAATCTGCCGTCCTATCTGCTCCTCGATGTCTCTGTCTCTATTAATAATGGGGTCTATAGAAAACATCCAATAGTTATTCCCCCTTTCCTGTTTCAGACTTCCACCCACCATGACTCAGTGGACAATCCCTCCATGACTTGCTCCTTTTCTGCAGCTGTGATATTATCCGTGACTCGCAATGCCACTCCCCCTGCTCTTTTGCCTCCCTCCCTGGCCTTTTTGAAACATGTAGAGCCCAGCACACTCAGCAGCCATTCCTGCCGCTGAGACATCCCAGTCTCTGTAATGTCCACAATCTCATAGTTCCATGCATTGATCCATGTTCTAAGTTCATCCGCCTTGTTACTCCTTGCATTAAAATAGACACATCTCAAAACATCGGGCTGAGTCCATCTTTGCTCTATTATCTGCTTTTCCTTCCTTACAGACCCCCTACAAGCTGTCTTCACTTGTGTGCCAGCTGCCCCATCCTCTGCCCCTTCACTTTGGTTCCCACCCCCTTGCAAATCTAGTTTAAACCCTTCCCAATAGCATTAGAAAACCTGCCTCCCAGGATATTGGTTCCTTTTCCAGTTCAGGTGCGACCTGCCTCACTTGTACAGGTCACCCCTTCCCCACAAAAGTTTCCAATGATCCAAGAACTTGAAACCTTGCCCCCTGCACCATCTCCTCAGCCACTCATTCATCTGTGGTATCTTCCTGTTCTAACCTTCCCTAGCTTGTGACACCGGGAGTAATTTGGAGATTACCACCATGGAGGTCCTGTTTTTCAACATCCTTTCCAACTCCCTAAACTTTACTGCGCAGGACGTCTACCCCTCTCCAGCCTATGTCATTAGTACCAACATGTACCATGACCTCTGGCTGCTCACCTTCCCCTTCAAGAGTATTCTGCAAACGCTCAGAGACATCCTGGACCCTTGCACCTGGGACGCAACACACTATCCTGGTGTCTGTTTTGCTACCGCAGAATCTCCTCTCTTTCCCCCTAACTATTGAGTCCCTATGACTATTGCTGCACCCTACCATTTGGAGCTCAGAGCTGACCACAGTGCTATTGGTCTGACTGCTGCTGCTTTGCCCAGATAGGTCGTTCCCCTCAGCAGTATCCAAAGGGGTATACCTGTTGCTGAGGAGAATGGCCTCAGGGGGACCCTGTACTGACTTTCTCCCTTTACCTCTTGCTGTTCACCCGCCTACTCCCTGAATTCCGCACTCTGGGTGTAACCACCTGCTCAAGAGTCCTATCTATCAATTGTTCTGCCTCCTGAATATTCCTTAGTTCATCCAGCTCCAGCTCCTTGCTGCAAGTCTTTCATGAGCTGGAGCTGGCTGCACTTCCCACAGGTGTAGTCATCAGGGAGACTATCAGGTTCCATGAATTCCCACATCCTACAGGAGGAGCATTTCTCTGCCATATCTGCCATCCTGCCTGCACTGTATAATGGGCAACCAAGGCCAAATCAGCAATAACGCAAAGAAAAACTAACCCTTCTAACCTGTTTCTTTGGCTTCGGCCGCTTCTCGTCGAATCTTCTTGAGTCAAAGCCTGACGCTCCTACTCTCACTGCTGGCTGACTCCCAACAATGATCACACTGATAATGGCCGCCCCGCTTGTCCCTTCTGTACTTTTATTTGATTCGCAGCGCTCTGCCCCCTCTGCTGATTGGGCCTCCGGAATGTCCAACCACCCATGAAGCTCTCCTTTTATACAAGCTTCGTCGACCTGTGAGTGGCCTCGTCAAAGTGCTCTGCAGTGCTCTAAACAGTGTTTTAGAATTGGTGCAATAATATTTTATGACATGCGCTCCCAAGATGAGGGCCAATAAAGAGAAATTCTGTAAAATGGGCATTTGTGCTCTGTCATTATCAGATTGAGCTAGGATATCAGTGCAACAAGAAATTGTGAGAGGATTGATTAGGTAAATCAATGACCTCATGGTTAAAGCATTCCAAAAATTTGCCCAAAGATCTGATGAAGAAATTCTTCTTATCTTGGTCCTGAATGTCTGACCATTTATTTTGAAATTTTGACTCTGATTCTAATCACACCAAATGAAAGGAAATTAACCTTGCATCTGCCCTGTCAAACCTTGTAAAAATTTGTGTCAGCACTTTATTTGTCATGGGAGTTAATGAGAAAATTCTGCAGTATACATTGGTTTCACCTGAGCTAATTGTTAGCCATAACTTGTGCAACTTTGTCTCAGCATACCACATTTAAGGATGCTTGTATCAAAATGGAATTTTGTAAATAAGTTATCTAGTGGTTGACATGTTAGATTTTCAATAGCCTTGAAGATGCAAGACAGTAAGTAATGGAACTTGATGAAAGGCATGTGAAAATATATAGGGCAAATGGGACTTCTTAGCAAAATGAACTTTAGTAATTCTGTCTTATCAATAGAACAGTTGTATAGTTTCATGTTCTCCTACACTTCTTTGCTCTAGAGCAATTGGGGTCTTTACATTATCCACAATGATTTCTCTTTGGTCATGCAATGTCTAGCATGCAGCACAGATCTTGAAACCAAAGTCAGTTGTATTCAACATACGGCAAAATTTATGCTGAATGTTTCAAAGGAGTAATCTGTTTCAATGAATTTTCTTATGATTCATATAGACACCAATATTGTTGAGAGAATTGCTTGAATGCAAGTTACAATCCCTCTGATCTTTGGGAATCCTGCTATTCAGTAAAATGCCTGGCTACTCCTGTTACTGCTCTTGGGGTGCAGTCAATCTAGAAATGAATCCATTCCTTGCTTTATATGCCTTTGGACTGCTCGTTCAAAATTCAAAGTAAATACATCAAAAAATATGTATACTATCCTGAGATTTATTTTCTTGCAAGCATTCACAGTAGAATAAAGAACTACATTAAAGAAAACTACACACAAAGATTGACAAACAACCAATGTGCAAAAGAAGACAAACTGTGCAAATACAAAAAAAATACTAACTATAGTAAATCAGTAAATGAGAACATGTGTAGGGACCCTGAAAGTGAGTCCATTTGTGGAATTAGTTCTGAGATGCGGTGAGTGAAGTTATCCACACTGGATCAGGATCTTGATGGTTGCAAGATTGATCATTGGAATTAATTTTCCCAGTGACCCAAAAAACCATTTGGTTGTTGATAAGCACAAGGGTTGGCAGTGATATCCCCAAGGATACATTTAGCTAAAATCATAAAATTAAAATTGTTGAGGTAGAGCTTTCTACCCAGTGAACCTGTGCTGGCTGAACAAAACAACTCAATTGAAGCATTAGTCCTCTGATGTGCTAAAATATGTAATTCTCACTGTAAAAGCTAATGCATTAAATAACCTCTATAAATCATCACCTGCTCCAATCTAGGCACAATACACTGAAATTCTATAATTTTAAATCAAACTCAACAATAATGGGTGATTTTCAAGAAGACACTGTAAAATCATATTGGAAAAAATAGCACTGGCCTGCTGGTTATCACAAAGACCTCTCAGCAGCTGAGAACAAAAAGCAAAGGAGGAAATGAATAATATTGAAAGTTAGGGAGTGTGGGAAGGATGTAGAACGGTAAATTTACTGCAGTACAGGAACATACCTTCAGCATATGATGCCCGTGCCAATGATGATGCCAATCCAGAACTGAGCTGCAGTATCCATCAGTGTCATGGCTCAGAGTTAGTTATTTTTTAAGGTTTTTAGGCATGGATTTGGGGATAGAGAAGGGAGTTAGGAGTCAGGTTGGAGTTTAGGGACAGGTTAGGAGAACTAAGTTAAGAATATGGACAACCAACAAAGGTCCCATAATTGATCCTTGTGGAACATCACAGGTCACAGAGCTCCAGTCAAAATAACAACACTCAATCACTTATTTCTGTCTTCTATGGCCATCAGTTTTTAATCCAATCTACAACCTTCTTGATCTCACATGCCTTCAACTTTAGGATCAACCTACCACGAAGAACTTTGTCAAAAGCTTTACTAAAATCCATGTACACAATATCCATAGGCTTACTCTAATAAATCATTTTCATCTTCAACTCAGAAAAAGCAGAATCAAGTTTATGAAACAGGAATCTCCATACAAAACCAATTACAAACAAATCTCTGCTTTTCCAGATGTGAATAGATCCTATTTCAAAGAGTCTTTTCCAATAATTTCCCAACTGCTGATTTCTGTCATATAATTTCCCGATTTGTCTCTGCTGCCTTTCTTAAGCAGAAAAACGATGTTGGCTATTCTCCAGTCCTCTGGGACCTCCTCTGTGGCTAATGAGGACACAAGATTTCTCTTAACGCTCTAATATTCTCCTCTTCCACCTCAGAAACCTGGGATGGATCCCATCAAGCTCTGGGAACTTGCAGTCAGAGCAATACAGGATGGATACCGGACTTCGATCCAACAGATCTAGGGTAACCACTTTGCCTACCCAGCTAATCCCAGTTTCCTGAGTTCAATTCATATTCCTGAAAGCTCTGCCCGGCCATGCACTTGTCCACCTTCAAGATGCCCTAAGATATCTGCATACCCCTTCCTGATTTCATATCCTCTAAGTCCTTCTCCTTTGTGAATACCCAATGTAAAAACCTACCAGGAGGGGGGAGAAGATGGCGACGTGATAGCAGCACGCACGGCCACTTTGGTGATATCTGTTATCTGTCAAGTAGGGGACTGTGCACAATTCTGATTTGATGGAGACAGACGTGAGAGCATGGAGGAACATCTAGAAAACTTCTGAAATGCCCGCTTCACTGCCACTGCTACTGTGTGGTAACCGGAATCTCCGGAGCTGAAGGTCCTGAAATCCTTGGCTTTGCGTGTTTCGGCGGCCCGGGAGAGGTCGAAGGCACTCGGCAGAGGATGGCGCTCAGGAGACTGTATCAGAGAGGCTGGTCGGAAGCTCGAAGTTTTCCGACGGATGGACTCAGTGTCGGCTGTGGTCGGCTGCTTCTAAGGTATCGGCAAGTTGACGGTGCCTGGAGGTTTATGGCAGGGAGTTTCTCTCTTTTGCCGCCTGCTATCGGGGACTCGGATTCGATCAACTCAGGACTTTGAGACTTTTTTTACTGTGCCCATGGTCTGTTCTTCATCAAATTATGGTACTGCTTTGCACTGCTGTAACTATATGTTATAGTTATGTGGTTCTGTCAGTGTTAGTCTTTGGTTTGTCCTGTTTTCTGTGATATCACTCCGGAGAAACATTGTATCATTTCCTAATGCATGTATGCATTTCTAAATGGCAATAAAAGAGGACTGAGTGTTCTCATAATCTAATTTAGTACCTCACTCATTTTCTCTGTCTCTGGGCATAAATTCCTTCCTTTGTTTTAGAGTGGCCCTGCCCTCTAGGTTTTAATGTATGTGTAAAATGCCTTCTGATTCTCTTTAATCTTTCACATCAAAGATATTTGATGTCTGACTTTAGCCCTCCTGTTCCCTTGATTAAGTTCTTTCATGCTTGTTTTACATTCCTCAAGAGCTCTGTTCTCTGTTCGTCCATCACTGTCTGGTTTGGATCAGCTACCAAACAAGACAAGAATAGACTCGAAAGAACCGTCAAGGCTGCGGAAAGGATTATTGGTGTGATGCTGCCCTCGATCCAGGACTTATATGCATCTGGAGTCAGGAAGCGAGCAAGCAGCATCATTGTAGACCCATCACACCCTGGACATCACCTGTTCCAACTCCTTCCTTCTGGTAGGCGCTTTAGATCACTGTATGCCAGGACAAATAGGTACAAGAACAGTTTCTTTCCGTATGCCATCAGTCTTATGAACACTTGAATTTTAGTCTATTATAAGCCAAGTCCACCTGTACATACACAGGTATACCTCATTGTATATAGTTCACGATTACTTGCACTATTGTTTTGTTTGCTTTTTGATTCTATACAGCGAGAGCTCAGGGAAACCGACATCAAATTCCCTGTATGCGTCCACATACTTGGCGATAATGAAGGATTCTGATTCTGATTCTCTGTCTGGATTCACTTTTCTAAACTTCACCCATACGTGTGTTTCCTTTCTCTTTTTTATCTACACTTACAACATCTCTCACCATCATTCCCGAACCTTGCTATCCATATCTATCTTCCCCTCAGGAACATATTGGACCTGAAACTTGACTAACTGATTTTTGACCAACTGCCATGTGTCAGATGTGGAATTCCCCAATAACAGCTCATCCCAATCTAGACATATGCCTGAAATCTAGAACAATACACACAAAGTGCTGGAGTTGCTCAGCAGGTCAGGCAGCATTAATGGATGGAAATAAAGAGTCAATGTTACAGGCCAAGGCCCTTCATCGTGAGTCCTCATGTAAGCAATCTGTCTAATGCTTTATAAAACCTCAGCAATATATCCTTGCTTTTATATTCTCGTGCTCTCAAAATGAATACGAACATTGCCTTACCACTAGCTCAACCTGCAACTTAACCTTTAGGGAATCCTGCATGAGGACTCCCAAGTCCCTTTGCATCTCTGATTTCTGATCTTTCTCCCTGTTTAGAAAATAGTCTACACCATGGTTCCTTCTACCAGATTTCATGACCGTATAGAGTACGATGCAAAAGTCTTAGGCACATGTGAAAAGGATTCTGTAAAGTGTAGTTGCTTTCAAAAATATTGAAAAGAGAAGTTTCTAAATATCAAAAATATTACAAATAAAGAGCAGTACACAGTGAAAAACTATCAATCAAATCAATATTTGGTATGACTATCCTTCAACTTTGAAATTGGATCAATTCTCTTAGGTACACAGTCATGCAGTTTTAAAGAAAATCAGCTGGTAGGTTGTTCCAGTCCAAGCATCTTGGAGAACATGCAACAGCTCTTCTGCAGACTTTGACTGACTTGCTTGCTTCTATATCTCCAGATAATCCCAGATATCCTTGATGAAGTTTAAATCAGGGCTCCTTGGAGATCGTACCATTGAAAACCATATATAAAATTAGGGTGCCTAAGATTTTGCACAGTATTATACATCCCTACATTATATTCCATCTGCCATTTCTTTGCCCATTCTACTATTATGTCTAAGGTATAGAAACACAGAAAACCTACAGCACAATACAGGCCCTTCGGCCCACAATGCTGTGCGGAACATGTACTTACTTTAGAAATTACCTAGGATTACCTATAGCCCTCTATTTTTCTAAGCTCCATATACCTATCCAGGAGTCTCTTAAAAGACCCTATCGTATCTGGCTCCACCACTGTCGCCGGCAGCCCATTCCACGCACTCACCACTCTCTGCGTAAAAAAAAACTTACCCCTGACATCTGTGTACCTACTTCCAAGCACCTTAAAACTGTGCCCTCTCATGTTAACCATTTCAGCCCCAGGAAAAACCCTCTGACTATTCAGACAATCAATGCCTCTCATCATCTTATACACCTCTATCAGGTCACCTCTCATCCTCCACTCCAAGCAGAAAAGGTAAAGTTCAATCACCCTGTTCTCATAAGGCATGCTCTCCAATCCAGGCAACATCCTTGTAAATCTCCTCTGCACCCTTTCTATAGTTTCCACATCCTTCCTGTAGTGAGGTGACCATAACTGAGCGTAGTACTCCAAATGGGGTCTAACCAGGGTCCGGTATAGCTGTAACATTACCTCTCAGTTCTTGAACTCAAACCCAATGGTGATGAAGGCCAATACACCATATGCCTTCTTAACCACAGTGTCAACTGCGCAGCAGCTTTGAGTGTCCAGTGGACCAAGATCCCTCTAATCCTCCACACTGCCAAGAGTATTACTATATTCTGCCATCATATTTGACCTACCAGAATGTACCACCTCACATTTATCTGGGTTGAACTCCATCTGCCACTTCTCAAACCAGTTTTGCATCCTATCGATGTCCCGCTGTAACGTCAGACGACCCTCCACACGATCCACAATGCCCCTAATCTTGTGTCACCAGCAAATTTACTAACCCATCCCTCCACTTCCTCATCAAGGTCATTTATAAAAATCATGAAGAGTGGGGTCCTAGAACAGGTCCCTGAGGCACAGCACTGGTCACCAACCTCCATGCAGAACATGACCTACTACAATCACTCTTCACCTTTTGTGGGCAAGCCAGTTCTGGATCTACAGAGTAATGTCCCCTTGGATCCCATGCCTCCTTACTTTCTCAATAAGCCTTGCACTGGGGACCTTATCAAATGCCTTGCTGAAATCCATATGCACTACATCTACTGCTCTACCTTCATCAACGTGTTTAGTCACATCCTCAAAAAAATTCAATCAGGCTCATAAGGCATGACCTGCCTTTGACAATATCATGCTGACTTTTCTAATCATATTAAGCCTCTCCAAATGTTCATAAATTCTGCCTCACAGGATCTTCTCCATCAACATACCAACCACTGAAGTAAGACTTACTGGTCTATAATTTTCAGGGCTATCTCTACTCATTTTCTTGAATAAGGGAACACTATCTGCAACCCTCCAATCTTCCGGAACCTCTCCCATCCCCATTGATGATGCAAAGATCATTGCCAGAGGCTCAGCCATCTCCTCCTTTGCTTCCCACAGTAGACTGGGGTATACCTTGTCCGGTCCCGGTGACTTATCCAACTTGATGGTTTCCAAATGCTGCAGCACATCCTCTTTCTTAATGAATATGTGCTCAAGCTTTTCAGTCCACTGTAAGTCATCCCTACAATCGCCAAGATCCTTATCCATGGTGAATACTGAAGCAAAGTATTCAGTAAGTACCTCCACTACCTCCATACACACTTTTCCACTGTCACACTTGATTGGTCCTCTCTCTCACATCTTGTTAGATTAGATTCAACTTTATTGTCATTGTGCCAAGTACAGATACAAAGCCAATGAAAAGCATTTAACATCTGACCAGAAATGTAAAGAATAGTGTTATTTACAAAATAACTGTGCATAAAAAAGTGCTACAGCACACCAATATAAAAGTACTGAGACAGTACAATGCAGATGCAATACTGCTTAGTGCTGTGATGAGAGGTTCAGCAGGGTCACAGCCTCAGGGAAGAAGCTCTTCCTGTGCCTGCTGGTGCGGGAGAGAAGGTTCCTATAGCACCTAACGGATGGGGGGAGAGTAAAAAGTCCATGGTTAAGGTGAGATCTTCACTTACTTGTACAAATGTAGAATGCCTTGGGGTTTTCCTTAATCCTGCTCGCCCAGGCATTCTCATGGACCCTTCTGGTTCTCCTAATTTCATTGTTAAGCTCCTTCCTGCCAGGCTTATAATTTTCTAGATCTCTATCATTACCTAGTTTTTTGAACCTTTCATAAACTTTTCATTTTTTCTTGACTAGATTTGCAACAGCCTTTGTACACCATGGTTCCTGTACCCTACCATCCTTTCCCTGTCTCATTGGAACGTACTTATGCAGATCGCTACGCAAATATCCCCTGAACATTTGTCACATTTCTGCCATGCATTTCCCTGAGAAAATCTGCTCCCAATTTATGCTTCCAAGTTCCTGCCTGATAGCTTCATATTTCCCCTTACTCCAATTAAACGCTTTCCTGACTTGTTTGCTCCTATCTCTCTCCAATAAAGGAGATAGAATTGGGATCACTATTTCCAAAATGCTCTCCCACTGAAGGACCTGACACCTGACCAAGCTCATTTCCCAATACCAGATCAAGTACAGCCTCTCCTCTTATAGGCTTATCTACATATTCTGCCAGAAAACCTTTCTGAATGCACCTAACAAACTCCACTCCATCTAAAACCCTTGCTGTACAGAGATGCCAACTAATATCTGGGAAATTAAAACCTCCCATCACAACAACCCTATTATTAGTGTACCATTCCAGAATCTGTCTCCCTATCTGCTCCTCGATGTCCCTGTTACTATTGGGTGGTCTATTTACTCCTTCCTGTTTCTAACTTCCACCCACAGAGACTCAGTAGACAATCCCTACATGACTACCTCATTTTCTGAAGCCATGACACTATCTCTGATCAGCAGTGCCATGCCCCCACTTCTTTTGCCTCCCTCACTGTCCTTTCTGAAACATCTAAAGCCTGTCACTCTAGGTAGCCATTCCTGCCCCTGAGCCACCCAAGTCTCAGTAATGGCCACAACATCATAGCTCCAAGTACTAATCCACACGCTAAGCTCTTACCATGTAACGTACTCCAGAATCTGCCTAGAATAACCCTATCACATAGCCTTCTATTTTTCTCAGCTCCTTGTACCATCTAAAGTCTCTTAAGAGACCCTGTTCTATCCATCTCTACCACTGTCTCTGGCACTGCATTCCACACACCCATCATCCTCTGTGTGAAAAACTTACCTCTGACATCCCCCTTGTACCTACTTCCAAGCACTGTAAAACTATGCCCCCTCATGTTAGCCATTTCAGCTCTAAGAAAAAGCCTCTGGCTATCCACACGATCAATGCCTCTCATCATCTTATACACCTCTATCAGGTCACCTCTCATCCTCCATTGCTCTGAGAAAAGGCCAAGTTCACGCAACCTATTCTCATAAGGCACGCTCTCCAATCCAGGCAACATTCACGTAAATCTCCTTTGCACTCTCTCTATTGTATCCACATTCTTCCCATAATGAGGTGACCAGAACTGACCACAGTACTCCAAGTAGGGTCTAACTAAGTTCTATATAGCTGTAACATTGCCTCATGGTTCTTGAACTCAATCCCTTGGTTGATGAAGGCCAACATACATCTTCTTAACAACACTGTCAATCTGCACAGCAACTTTGAGTGTTATATTGACACGGACTCCAAGATCTCACTGATCTTCCACACTGCCAAGGGTTTTACCATTAATATTATATTCTGTCTTCAAATTTGACCTACCGGAATAAACCACTTCACACTTAACTGGGTTAATCTGGTATATTAGTGTCTAATAAACTCAAAAATAACAATCTATTTTAACAAAATCTTATTGACACCTTTAGATTTACTTCTATATATTATAACATCAACTTACAAACTATGCTTCTGCTGGGGAAACAACTGAATGGCTTTAGATTGAAATTTCTTTAACTCCTAACATAAAGTTCTGGCTTTCTGCCAGCCAACATGCTTTCCTGGTTACTACTTCCTGACTGCACAGGATGTGACCTAAGGCAGATCTGAAACTGCTTATTTTAAAATAAAAGCTGCTTAATCACACAGTAGAAACAAATCAATTGTTCGGAGGACAGAACAAGTATTCTTCTAAATCAATCAAAAACAATTCTCTCTTGATTTGTGATACTGAAAATGAAATAAGATTGTCTGCAGTTTAAACAGAGGAAAGGAGGCTGCTTAAGTTAACACAGTGCCTTAGATTTTTTTTACTAGATAATATATTGTTCAGTTCATGTCAAAATATTTTGAATTCCTTAAATATACTTATTTTCTTTTTACGGCAATGTCTGTTAATCTAGATAAATAACATTCTAAAGACACCAGTGATAAAATGGAGTATATTAATTGCCTGTAAGTGGTTTTGGCAAAGGAAGTAATATGGTCAAGATGTAGAGAAGACTAATAGTTTTCTTTCGTACACTGCTGTGAGATTTTTATGGCTGCTTAAACAGGTAACCAAGATCTTTTTAGAGATTCCATCCAAAAAGCAATGCAAATGCTGCTTTGGAGTATTATCTTAGGTTAGTGATTCAAATCCCAGAAATCTTGATCAGAAGATCTCTGTTTATAAGGTAATGCCTTAAAATGTTCAGTGACCTTCACATGTGTAAATGAGTATGCTGACACCTGCATAAAAATTCCTCTGCAAAATTTGGTTTAACATTTATATCTGTATCAACTGCATTTCAGCTGAAGCACTGACCCTGGTAAGAGCACCCACAGTTCACACCAAAAAAGTGGGATGCAATCTGCTGAAAAACAAAATGGGTACCTGAATGTCAAGTGCAGAAGAGTATTCTACATTTGAAGTCCATCCTCTATATTGGGAGTCCATCATCTGTAACCTTCATCCCCTTTACTGATTTCCTCCATGTGATTTGTCCCTTCTCATTATGTCTCACACCTTTTCCCCATTACTCTTCTCTCCTCATCTTGCCCATTCTGATTAGTTGCCAGCCTCATATCTCTCCAAGTCTAATTTGAGGATAACTGCTTATAAGGCATTCCCCCCAACAAAAAAAAATCATTTCCAGATTGTAAAAGGGCTGCCTCAATGCAGATGACTCAGAAACTTATAAAATAGCAGCTCAAGGCCCAATATCAAGCATTCATTATATCTGAATTTTGGGTTGGGGATCATTTCCACCTGGTTTTTGATCACATCTTAAGGTGTGCCTCATGAGTTTATAACCTAAAGGGAGCTGTACCACTGAATCAAACTAGAGAATCAGTGATTTTTTTTTTTTGTTTCCTTCCCTTCTGATAAGAGGTCTATATAAAAATATGAAGATATTTTAGATTTTGCAATTCCTATACCCAGCTTAATTGATTCATTCTTTCAAATAGTTCAGCAAGAAACTACTTTGTTTATGAATATGCAACATAAAATAAGACCAGCAGTTGCCCATTTGCACTCGTGAGCATGCATCACAATGGTAAGATTATGAATGATGTTATTGGAACTTCATTTCCTCATTTCCCCTCAATCCACTTGGTAACATTTCATTCCCTTGCTTATTAAATGCTCCTCTTAAAAGATACTTGAATATTTTACTTCCTCTGCCCTGCCAGGCGAAGATTTTGAGAGACATATGATGTGCTGAAAGAGAAAATTTCATCTCTTTATCTAAAACTGGGCAATCCCTTTTGAAACTGCACAAAAGAAAAGGCATATCTTTAATTTGTCTCAGGAAAGTGAGGAGAAGCACAATGGATCTGGCAGGATGGTGACAATGTCAGGGTAAAGTTGGAATGCCATACTGTATAATTTGAAGCAAAGGAACACATCCCTGGATTTGTCTTTTAGGCAATGCATCCCTGCTGTGATGTACGTACATTGTACACTGAATGAAATTCAGCCTGCTGTTTCAAAGAAACTCTGCTCAGAATGTTGAAGCAACCTAGAGCTCAGTGTTCCTCCATCAATGGCAGAAATTTCAGAGAGTATAAAATGTAAGTCCTAACTGCACAAAGATCTATTCACGACAGTTTTAATAATATCTGCTGGATATCAGTGGCTCTGCAGAGGAATAGTTTTGTTACATGAGCTTTATTGCAGCATTGAAAGATTTTAAAGATTAGCTTTATTTATTATATGTACATAGAAACATCAAAACATACCATGAAATGTGTCTTTTGTTTGTAATGTGCTGGGAACAGCCTGCAATATCACCATGCTTCTGGCACCAACATAGCATGCCCATAAGTTAATAACCCTACCCTGTGCATCCTTCTAGAGTGTATTAAGAAACCTGAGCACCCGGAGGATACCCATGCGTTCACGAAGAGAATATACAAACTCTTTCATGATGGTGGTGGGAATTAAAGCCAATCTTCTGACTGCTGGCACTGTAAAGCATTACACTAACTGCTGCTCTACTGTGTTTCCCATTCAGTGAAGCTGCATTCAGTAAAATTAGCATACAAATACAGAAATTCTATTAATTCCTGACAGCTATGAATCTGACTTAGGGAGGTTAGAAGAGTGACAGAAATCTTCTTTGACGTGCCTATACCTTGTTTTTCAACAACTTCTTGCTAAGTGCAATTGAGAGCTTTATTTTATTGTAATAGCATTTAAGTGGATCCCAACTTTTAAGGCACCTACTTATTATTTGCACTGGGTGCAGAGTCTCATTGACTGTATCTATATGCAGAATGATTTCTGGTGACAAGGAGGACACATAGGATTTGCTGTAAAAGGGAGACACTTTTGTTTGGTTGAGCTGCTGAAATCAGCAGGCAAATTGCTGTAAGGATGTCTCTTTTCGATGAAGTTTTTCTGGTGCATTTTTTTCACTGTTTCTGGTGAGGTTTGTGGCATTCTTACTTTCTAATCCTGCAACTTTAATCTGAACTCTGAGTACTTGAGTGATGTCTGAGAATCAGCTTACTTTTGTTTGGATGTATGAGTAAAACCAGCTTTTTGATCATTTTTAAGCAATTCACTATAAAATTCTATTTGATAGTGTTCCTGTGAATGACCTGGGAAATTGTTGTCATTACAACAAAAACAACTTTAATTTCTCCAGTGTCCTTAGCATAATAAAACCACATCAGTGAATTCCAACTCCCATTGTATTACTGGTGTGGAAAAATGCTCCCCTCATATCTAATCCTTCTATCAATATACATAACTGATTCTCTGAAAGGGAAGAGGATCCTTCCTAGTTACTCTATTCAGATACTTCATAACTTTATTCACCCTATTAAGTTTTATTTTATCCATCATTGTTTCAAAGAAAACAATCCAAATATTCATTCTTTCCTCACTGCTACAACTTTTCCTCCCTGCCAACAACTTTATAAATCTCCTTGCACTCTCTTCAGTGCACCTACATCTTTCATGTGGTAATCTTACACTTCTCAAGATTAAATTCCATTTATCATTTTTCACCAAATAGAGCATGCCATGTAGACAGTCCTATAGCCTTAATCCTTCCTCCTCACTGTGAACCACAACTACTTTATTATATCCCAAACATTTAGGTCCAAACCATCCAAAACATGAAGGGCCAAGTATTGAGCCTTGTGAAACCTCATTGGAACTAGTCTTCCAGTCACAAAAATGTCTGTCAATCATTAGCCCTTTGTTTCTTTCCACAAGACTAGTTTTAGATCCATTTGCCTCTCACTACTGGATCAGAGGGCGATTTTCCCTTTTGCCTAGCAAACATCTGGAACTTGTCAAAAATGTGTTAAAATAATCTTTACTACAACAAATGCATTGTCCCCAGCAGTCCATCTTGATATCTGTTTGAAAAACATAACCAAAGTCATCAGATACTATCTAGCCTTAACAAATTGACCTCCCTGATTAATCTGTGCCTTCTCAAGTAAAATATATACAAGCAGTAAGTGGTTAAGAAAGGTGAATCTGACTTCTGAATTGAAGAAACATTCATCACATTAATATTTGTTATACCGGGTTATTATGCAGGTGATAGGGAGACACATGCTCTCAAAGATGAAATGAAAATATTGAAGGGGAACCAAGTCAAAATTCATGTTTTCCTAACGCAAGTTAGCCCTTATGCATTGAACTCAAAATTGGTGGCAAACATTGACAGGCTTTTCAGAAAGAAAATAATTCAACTTGTTAAATACTCAGAATAGGCTGCTGCTGCTGTGTGGTAACCGGACTTTCCGGAGCAGAAGGCCCCGAATCCTCGGCTTTGCGTGTTTCAGCAGCCAGGGCGAGGTTGAAGGTGCTCAGCAGAGGATGGTACTCGGGAGGCTGTATCAGAGGGGCTGGTTGGAGGCTCAAAGTTTTCGGACGGACGGACTCAGTGTCGGCTGTGGTCGGCTGCTTCCAAGGCATCGGCAAGTTGACGGTGCCTGGAGGTTTATAGCAGGGAGTTTCTTCCTTTGCTGCCTGCTATCAGGAACTTGGGAGTCGAAAGACTTGAGGACTTTGAGACTTTTTTTTTACCATGCCCATGGTTTGTTCTTCATCAAATTATGGTATTGCTTTGCACTGCTGTAACTATATGTTATAATTATGTGGTTCTGTCAAGTGTTAGCCTTTGGTTTGTCCTGTTTTCTGTGATAATCACTCCGGAGAAACATTGTATCATTTCTTAATGCATGTATGCATTTCTAAATGACAATAAAAGGGAACTGAGTGTTCTCATAACCTATATTTAAAAAAAAGGCAGCACTTACCGTGTCAGTGTTAAAGCCGGGTAGATATATTGGGATATGCGAAAAATACATGTTGATTGATAAGAGTTTTATTCCTAGAATTCAAGACTCATTTGTCTTGAATATGAGTTATGCATATCAACAGATGGTGCGCGAGGATTAATTGTAAATATAGGAATCTCTAGGGATGAATGTCTGAAGATTCTTAAGTACTATATTTTTCCAGTAATGTATATTGATTAAAATAGGAAGGTGGTTGGAATACAGAAATAAAAGTACTTAGCTTCATATTAGCTCAGTAGTATTAAATGTTATTTGGTAACTGGAAGGTCATAATATACAGTACTGTGCAAAATCCTTAGGCACCCTAGCTATATACAGTATATGTGCCTAAGATTTTTGCACAGTACTATAGCTTAGTGACATGGTGTCGTGGCAACAATCTTTCCCTCTGTGTCAGCAAAATGAGAGCTGGTCATTGACTTCAGGAAACAGGGCAGTACACACTCCACTTTACATCCATGGTGCTAAGGTGAAGAGTGCTGAGAGTTTCATGTTTCTAGGAGTAAACACCACAAATTGCCTGTCCTGGTTTAACCATGTAGATGTCATGGCCAAGTTAGCTCATCAGCACCTCTACTTCCTCAGTAAGCTGAAGAAATTCAGCATATTCGTGTTGACCTTCACCAATTTTTATTGATGCACCATAGAAAACATCCTACCTGGCTGCATCTTGTCTTGGTATAGCAGCTGTTCTGCTTGAGAACACAAGAAAATATGGAGAGTAGACACAGCTCAGCACATCATGATATCTAACCTCCTCTCCATGGACTGTTCTTACACTTCTCACTGACATGGTAAAGCAACCGACAAAATCAAAGACCCCTCCCACCCTAGACATTCTCCCTTCTCTCCCCATCCATCAGACAGAAGCTACAAAAGCTTGAAGGCACTTATCACCAGGTGCCTGGACATTTTCTATCCTGCTGTTATACAACCACTGAATGGTCTTATTGTATGACAAAGTGGACACTTGACCCTACAAGCCACCTTTTGTCTGACAACACTGCACTTTCTGTAACAATATACACACATTCTGTCATTGCTTTTCCCTTGTACTATCACAGATGGGATGAAATGATCTATATGGATGGCACACAAAACTAAGGTGTTCACTCTACTTTGGTACATATAACAGTGTGTACACCTATTTACCAATCTTTCATTATGAAAGTACCCTAAATTAACTTTAGCAATGGGCTTTCCTTTTTCAGTCTGCTGAGGGGATTAGAAAAGACTGCACTATGTAAATAAACATAGTGTTGGGAAGTTGCGTGCTGTATTTTAGATATTGGCTGGACACAGAAAGATTCAACCAGTTCAAGAGAAGTAAAAATCTAATGCGCATGCTCTCGTCACGACTAACATAACTGAGCCGAAGGCATAGACAGAATTGTTGAATAGTTATGATATATTCCTATCAAATCTAGCAATCTCCATCTCACTGGTTGCTGCATGAGGATGTAAATCAAAGGTTGACTAGATCTAAAGAAAATGATTTTGTGCACTCCAAAAAAAAATGACTACTAGCTGCAGATGTGTTAATCTGTTACTCAGGACAGACTGCAGATATGAATCTTGCGAAGCAGCACCACGGATGTTGGTAGAGTATTGTCTCTATCTGGTGGAAAACAGTGCTGAAAATCTGATGAGGGTATGACCAGAATGCTGATAGCAGCAGACACGTAGTGCCCCCAGCCGGTTAAAAATGGTTTAGCCACCTTGTTTAGCATGCAGTTGTTCCGTTAGTATGTTTAGGTAGTTCTTTTCATCTTCTGCACAGATAATCAAACCTTGCTCTTTCTGTTCCATGAAATGAAACCCCTGATAATGGTTTCCTTAACAGTTCAAAGGTAAGCAAAACATGAGGTGCTAGAGAATCACTGTGGGTAGGTGGCATCTGTAGAAGGAAATGGGCAGTTAACATTTCAGGATGTAATACAGTCAGAGTTGTGATTGGCAGAGACATTCTAGCCACAACAAACTTACAAACAAAAAAATAAATCTGCTGAACAGATAAAACTAAACCTCCTCATAGCATGGCATTGTGAGAAACAGAGAAGTCCTGGAATGAAATTCCAATGCTTTAGGCCTGGAAGCTGAAGGCCTAACTGCCAGGGTAGATCACTTAAATTCAAGAATGGGTCAAGAGGTGAAATCAGGAGTAGATCTCTTGGAGTATTATTGTGACTGAAGAGAATAAATAACTAGGAAGAAGTGTGGCAATGGACGGACTGGAAAACAAGAATAAAACAATTATAATTGTTGCATTACTTAAGGTCAGAATGTGGAATGATGACTAAGTAAATCTTGGTATGAGTTTGAACAAAGCCATAGTGTTTTGGATGAAGTTAAGTATATAGAATGTAAAATGAGGGAGGCTTGCCAGGAAAGCATTGGTTTAGTCCAGTCTGCTGGTGACCATAGATAGAAAACAATTTGATAACCACATATGAATAGAAATTTTAGTCATCCCAACAGAAGAGCTCTTCCAAGGTAGCAGACTGCTGAATGGCAGGTAGAAGTATACACAAATATCTTAAAGAGCCAGTGACCTGGATTGCATGAATGCTGAAGGAAGTTTTTCCAAGGTGGAATATTACCAGAAAGCATTCAAAAATGGCTCCTAACTGAAGCACAACTCATGTTTGAAAGAACAGTTGAAATCATTATGTCAATGAAACAGCAGCCAGAGACACAATTCAGTAATAGTCGTGAAAAAACGTGAGCATGAACAAAATTGCAGCATCTAAACACAAACTTGCCAGGGCGAACAAACTGTGTTACCATTGTGACAGGGGCTCACATACAACAGAGCAATGCAGGTTTAAAGGATAAACTTGCTGAAAATGCAACAAAGTAGGACACATATTCTGTTAGGCAGGTAGAAATAAGTGGACTGCACAGAGAAGAGAAAAAAGATAAAAAGACTAAGTAGCCTTGAGATTTTATGTGAAAACTAACAGTAGACGTGCAATATGGCTTACACCATTAGTGAACGACAAATTAACTGAAAAGGAATTGAACACTAGCTCGGCTGTTTCAGTCAGTATACAATATGAGTTTGAATGGCATTTCAAAAATACTGAACTGAAGCCTATAGATATACACTTGAGAAAAGATAACTCTTGATGGAATGACATTTGTAACAGTGAAATACAACACCCAACGGGCCACATTGGGCGTGTATTTGGTAAAAACAGGAGGGCCAACATTGTGGGGCCGTGATTGGCTGAGACAACTCCAACTTGACTGGAGATCCGCCCACCATTTGTATGCCACATGTCCTGCAGTAGAATCAACTGAAAGCCAATTAAGAAAGGTACTGGATGATGCCACAGCAGGGCTCAAGGATGGCACTGGAGAATTCAAACATATCAAGAGTAAAATTAGTGTTGAATGAAAATGCCGCATCCAAATTTTACAAAGCCCATCTGGTTCTTTATACCATCCATGATAAAGAGCCAGTGACCTGGATCGCATGACTGCTGAAGGAAGGAATTCTTTCCAAGGCTGAGTCGAGCCCATGGGCAATGCCAGTGGTCCCAGTAGTGAAGAAGGATTGGTCTGTTAGGATCTCTGGTGATTTTAAGGTCACCACCAACCCAATACTGAAAATAGATCAATACTCTCTGCCAAGGATAGAGGAAATACTTGCAAACCCTTCTGGAAGAGAACACTTCAGCAAAGTGCACTTAGCTGAGGCCTACCTACAGATGGAAATGGAAGAAGAGTCCAAACCGTTTCTTGCCATAAACACTCACAAAAGGCTTTATTACTATAATAGGCTTATTTCTGGAGTAGCATCTGTACCTGTACTCTGGCTGAAAGCTATGGATCAGGTGCAACAAGGCTGTCCAGGTACTCAGTGTTACCTTGATGACAGCATTGTTACCAGTGAGGATGACAACCAACATCCTCAAAACCTAAAGATAGTGTTAAAAAGACTGGAAGATTATGGACTCAGGATGTGACGCAACAAATATGAGTTATTTAAACCGAGCATCACTTAATGTGCTCACATCACTGGTGCACAAGAATTTACGCAAGAATGCTGCAAAACTTCAAGCAGTGGTGAATGCCCCAGGACCAAAAGATATGTCACTGTTGAAATCCTTTTTAGAATATGTCAACTACAGCAGGTTGCTACCAACTATGGTGACTGTTCTCCACCTCTTGAACTCATATTCTCCCTAATACAAATCGAAAGTCTCACCATTACCACAGAGGTGATCCTAAGAAAATCCAAAAAAGACTCCACACTGTCTCAGGTCTATATGGCAACCCAAAATGGGCAGAATGTGCAGTAGAAATTCCAGTTGCTCCATTTTTACCAGTGCTGGGATGAACTTGCTTTTGGAATGTGTGATTGAGAGATGTTGCCTCATCCAAACTGAGAGCTAATATGTTTGAGGAGCTACATGCTGGTCATCTGGTATAGTCAAAATGAAAGATTGAGAAGAAATGGGAATAGACAAGGCAATGTGAAGTGACTTTCCAAAAGACTAAACAAATGGTGATGTTGAATATTATACTCAGACATTATGATCCACATCGTCCAATGAAGCTTGCCTCTGATGCCTCGCCTTATGTTATAGGTGTTGTCATATCATGTTTTGTGAATGAGGGAAGTACATGCCCCATAGCCTTTGTATCATGTACCCTTACTGCTGCAGAGACAAATTATGCACAGATTGACAGAGAGGCCTTGTGATCGGTTTGGGGTGTAAAATGTTTCAACCAATACCTGTATAGGAAAGAGTTTACTCATATTACTGATTATCAACCACTAGTGTCCATTTTCAGTCCTCTGAAGGGTGCTCCACTAACAACAGCAGCATGAATGCAGAGATGGGCTCTGTGTCTTGGAGGACACAATTACAAGATTGAATTCAAGCAGACAACTAATCATGGAAAAGCTGATGGATTGTCCTGTTTGCCTTTAGAAAAGGAAATGTCTGAAAAACTTACAAAAGAGGATATTTCTCTTGACGTATTCTCCCTAATACAAATCGAAAGTCTCACCAGTACCACAGAGGTGATCCAAAGAAAATCCAAAAAAGACTCCACACTGTCTCAGGTCTATACGGCAACCCAAAATGGGCAGAATATACAGTAGAAATTCCAGTTGCCCCACTTTAACCAGTACTGGGATGAACTTGCTCTTGGAATGTGTTGCTTTATGTAGTGATTGGGAGATGTTGTATCATCCAAGCTGAGAGCTAATATGTTTGAGGAGCTACATGCTGGTCATCTGGTATGGTCAAAATGAAAGTGTCGGCTTGAAGCTTTGTCTGACGACCTGGGATAAATCAGCAGATTGAGCAACTTGCCATGCACTGTTTGGGATGCCAATACCTCACTCTGGTACGACTGTCAGCCTTGGCTCAGTACCAGCAACCCTCAGTCTGGGTCAGGCACTTATTGATTCAACCCTTGTTCTGAAAAGTTGTAAGTGAAATGAACATTTCATTGAATCAGTGAAATAATGCTGTAGCTTTCAAGGAGATGCTAAATACAGGCAAAATCTATGTTCCAGAAGATGGAAAGAATCAAAGATTTACATTGCTATGACACAGCTAAATTTCATCTTTAAACGAATCATAGATTAGGAGAGATTTTTCAATCATTGTTTTGTCTCATTTGCCATAGCCACTGAATGACAGGTTCTGATAAGAAATGACACTGCTTCATCTCAAACTATGTTCTCAGAATTTCAGTGGATGTTGAATGTCTGCGTGAGCCTATTATTTACTACTCAGAGATATAAAAACATGACTGTAAAAAATCCTGATTTCATGTTGTTCACGGCATCACGATTTTCTGAGGTACATTACACCCAAAAAGTACTTTTTAATTTACTTTTTATAATGTAGAAAATATACTGGCAATTTGTGCTGAGGAAGTTTCCACAATCAGCTTGAGGAACAAATATAAAAGCACATTGTGGAAAAATGTAAAAGCAACCAATGTGTTGTGGCAAATGAACTTAATTTCCCCAATATGAACTGGAACTTCCTTGGTTTAGATGGGGGAAATTTAAATGTGTCCAAGAGGGGTTTTTTGAAACAGAAGTAAATAATCCATCCAGGGAACGGGCAAATTAGGCCTTTTATTGAGAAATGAGCCTGGACAGGTGATTTGGAAAGAATTTTGAGTAAGATAGTTGTGAATAGGATCAGTCTGGACTTGGGGTTGGGAAGCAAATGGCTAAATTGGGGACAGGTAATTCGGACAATATTACGCAAGATCTGGGGAGAGTTAATTGGGGGCAGTTGTTATTGAAGAAGTCCACATCTGATGTGTGGGAATCATTTAAAAAGCAGCTGATCAGAATTCAGGACAGATATCCTCTAGTGAGAAAGAAAGACATAAGCGGTAAGGTTTAGGAACCATGGATAATACAAGATGTGGTAAATGTCATTTTAAAAAAAGGGGGGAGAAAAAGGCATTTGCTGCATCTGGTCTGGGAAGCTGAGATCAGACAAGGCCCTTAAAGACTGTAAAGAAAACATCAAAGGACTCAAGCAGGAAATCAGGAGGGCAATTAGAGGCCACAACATGCCCTTGATGAGTAGGATTAAGGAAAATCCCCTCGCATTTCATATATACATTAAAAACAAAAGGATGACTAGGTACACAATAGAACTGTTCCAGAATCAAGGAGAAATTTGTGCCTGGAGTCAGAAGAAGAGCATGAAGTGCTAACTAATGACCTTCTATTGGAATTCACCAAGGAGGAAAACATGGAGGATAGTGAAAATCAACGTGACAGTTCCCTAATCTTCTAGGTATGTTGATAGCAAGACAAAAGAAGTGCTAGATCTCTCGAAGAATAATAAGGTAGAAAAGTCTCCAGTACCTCATGGGATCAATCCTACGTTATTAAGAGAGGCAAGAGAGAATATTGCTGGGGTCTTGGTGGAGATCTTTTTATCCTTTCTAAGCACAGGATATGAGCAGAGGAATGGAGAATTACTAATATTATTATTTTGCTTAAGTAGAGTAAGAGGGATAATCCAACTAATTATAAACCAGTGAGCCTTATTTCAGTGGTAGAGAGGTCTGGAAAAGATTCTTCGAGATATGATTTACTTGCTTTTGGAAAAGCACAGACATATTAAGCATAGGCTTATTAAGCATAGTCAGTATGGTCTTGTACAAGTAGGCCATCTATTAAGAACTTGTTTTTTTTTGAAGAGATGATTGATGAGGGTAGGACAATGGATGTTGTCTATGTGGTTTTTTGCAAGGCATTTGACATGGACCCTTATGGTAGGGTGATTCAGAAGATCAAGTATATGAGACAGTGATTTGGTAGATTAAATTCAAATTTGGCTTGGCCATAGAAAATACAGGAAAGTGGTGGAGAGCCACAGAAATGGCAGAAAGGGTATAATCCAGTCAGGTGGGTTATGTAACACACATCAAAGTTGCTGGTGAATGCAGCAGGCCAGACAGCATCTCTAGGAAGAGGCACAGTTGACGTTTTGGGCCGAGACCCATCGTCAGAACTAACTGAAGGAAGAGCTAGTAAGAGATTTGAAAGTGGGAGTGGGAGGGGGAGGGGGAGATCCAAAATGATAGGAGAAGACAGGAGGGGGGGGGGGGGGGATGCAGCCAAGAGCTGGACAGGTGATTGGCAAAAGGGATATGAGAGGATCATGGGACAGGAGGCCCAGGGAGAAGGAAAGGGTTATGTTGCACTTTGGGATGTCAAATGTGAAAGAATGGTGTGCAGTGAATGGCAACACTTTTAAATGCATTGATAAACAAAGGAATCTTGGGGTGCAAGTCCATAGTTTCCTGACTGTGACAATGCAAGTAGATCTGATGGTAAAGAAGTCATTCAGAAGGCTTCCTTTCTTTGGTACAGTTCTGGTCACCACACTTCAGGAAGGCTTTGGAGAGGTTGCAGTAAAGAGGAACTAGGAGGCTGCCTGTATGAGACAACATTAGCTATAAGGAGAGACTGGACAAAGTTGGATTGTTTTCTCTGTTGCATCAGAGCCTGAGGGGAGAGTTTACAGAGATATGAGAATATTGGTAGGGTAGATGGTTTTCCCACACTGGAAATGTCATGCATTAGTGGGCATAGCTTTAAGCTGAGAGATGGAGGTTTACATGAGCTGTGTGAGGTATTTTACACAGTAGGTGGTATGCACGTGGACTGTGTTGCCAGAGTGGGAAAATGTAGATATGTTTGTAACTTTTGGGCACATTTGGACAGGCACGTGAGCATGCAGAAAATGGAGGCACATTTGGACAGGCACATGAGCATGCAGAAAATGGAGGGATAGAAATCGTGAGGGCAGACATAATTGTTTGATACAGAATCATTGTCAGCACAAACAAAATGGCCAAAGGGCCTGTTTCTATGCTGTGATGTACTGTTCAGTATTTTAATGATCAGACAATGCTGATGTAATGCACCAATATTAACTCTATCATGCAACTTCATATCATCAACACAACGTTTATACCCACCAATCACGTAAGCAGGTACTTATCATTAAATTTCCAGCACAGCATTCCTCATCTAATGCCACATTATAAGATTAATAGCCATCCAACAAACTTGGATGTAAAAAAAAAGTTCTTAGAATGTGCAAATGAAGTCTGTAAATATGATCACAATATTTAGTTTTCAATTGTATTTTTGTTTTACCTTGACTTGAAAATTCTAAACTGAAAGCTCTGATATTAATGTGTGTGCTTGTGTGTGTTTATGGGGATTGAAGAGCTCAAAGTTTACTTTATGCAAACTTTGTAAAAATCTGGTAAGCTAAGAAAAAAATTAGGCAGAGTTATGCATTGGGTTTAATCCTAAGCATCATTGACAATTTCACAGTCAGTCCTTTAATAGCACTACAGTAAATCAATTGATTGTAAGCAGCATTCTTCAAGAACTGGTTTAGTTATGACACAAAGGAATTGCAGGATGATACCTTTATTAATACAATGTAGTGATCAAAATTCTTTGAAGTTTTTCATGGAGCCTTTCGTAGTAGTCTCATACAACAGAATCTCCATTATTTTCTCTTTCAGAAAAGTGTTAGATTTCTTGTCAATTTAAAATCAATTTCCCATAGCCGTTACCCAAAATCATTATTTCGTCTACTTAAGCAGAAGATGAGATATTTGGTTTTGGAGAATGCTGTTCATCGCTTCTCTGCTGCACCACAAAATAACTAAACTTTTCTGTTTAATTGTATCAGCAATAGTTGTATATCTTTCAGATGTGTATGCAAAAGATTCTGGTTAACTGGGCCATTGGTTATTCAGTGCAGCTGCTTATTTGGGATGACTCTTAAAGAACAAAAACAAATTAAGAAAATAGCCAGCATTCCCTTCATTTATTTGTGAGACTATGTCTCTTAATTGCTGAAGTTTCTAACTAGCATCAGCCATATACACTCGTGTGGTCGTTATACCGCACTTAGAGTGAACAGTTTTTTAAATAGTGTCAGTTGTGTGTGTTTGTGTTCAAAAAGCAGTGATCTTGTCACTGATAGTTGGTGAGAAATGAGCAGTAAGATAATCTGGAACAGTTTTGCTCACTGTGGTTTCAAGCATTCAGGCTTGCAGATGCCAGAAATGGCTGGAATTAAAAATGAAATGATTTCACTATTTCAGCAAGTTAGGAACTATGAAGAATTTGAAGGTATTGAGAATTATATTGAAAATTACAATGAAAATAAAGATTTGGAGGATGCAATCATTGACAGTATTGTATGAAGGCAGTCCATTATCTTCACTAGGTATCAGCACAGATTTTGTTCATTTAGTCAATCAAAATAAGATGGCAGTATACACTGGATGAAATATTCCATCAATAGCTATTAGAAGGAACTAATACACAGTACTACAATTTTGTACTTCCAATTTGTCCTGTATGTCAATTAAAATGCATAATTTGCAGTTTAAAAAAAAACAAAATTGAGGTTTAGAACTAGTGTCAGGAAACATTTCAAATGGATGAACATGTGAGAAGATCAATTTTGGAGATTTCCACACATATATATGTGTGTGCCTATGCAGACAATGTACCTAGCACATGAAAAGGAAGAAAGATAATTTAGATGCAATGATATGTGTATGTATAAGGGTGCAGTTTTCAGTAAGAATTTGATAGCTGGACCTCCCAACACACAGGTGTTACAAAAGATACATGTTAGAGACTAAGTCTAAGGATTGCATTGCCAAATAAATATAAGGCATAGAGCATTGGCTGTAAAATTCATTTTTAGAGGTGTTATGTGAATGGTGCCATTAAGTATCTGCCTGAAACTGGGTCAGTGTGTATTGATTGTAACTGACCTATTGCTTTACACTTGTACAGGAGATGAACACACAGGCAACCACAAATTTTAAAAACATATTTAAAGTTCAAAAGTTCAAAGTAAATTTATTTGAAAGCACCCTGGACCAACAAGTTCAAGGCTATCAATTTATTATCCAATGGAAGGTCATAGGTTATAATCAGTGAAGAATTTCCATATGATGGATAATCTGAAGCATATCCTCAAACAAGGAGGTTTGACGTTTTATTCGTGGACAAGTAGTCCTGCTGAGGGACAACAGAGGTAATCAAAAGTGGCTACTTGGAAAGATTAAGGACAGAACTAGACCACTGTCCTATACAGTGGAGGTTGTGTCTGATATCATCTGGAGAGAACGCATTGATCAGATGAAGAGAGCAGAGTCAATTGTTAGAGAAAATAGGTGGCTACTGCTGTCAGAGCCACTTCCTGCCGTCTCTGAGTCAACTCGTCAATCACACGGAAGAGGCCCCGGAACCTGAGATTGCTTCACAGCCACAAGTCTCACCTGCCGAGCAGATTGAGCCCCCTTGTCAGGAAAGACGTTATCCCGCAAGAGGAGGAAATCCTCCACAGCAATTAAATCTTTGTCTGAATGGGACAATTTTAAATTTACTATGCTGTGGATGTCTTTTTATCGTAGTAGTACTAAATACTAAATATGTATTTAGTTGAGTTGGAGCTGCATATAGTTGAGATGCATTTTCTATTGTGTTGGAGTTTATACCTAAGCAGGAAAGAATGTAGTGAATTTAATATTTCAGTGATATTTGAATAATCTTGTGTGTGTGTGTGTGTGTGTGTGTGTGTGTGTGTGTATATGTATGTATATATATGTAGCCCCCCTGGTCAGCCTCAGGGTCGCTCGGCTCGCTGTCGTCTAGGGAAACAGCCTCTGCCCCGCCAAACTGGGTAATTAGTTTGTGTGGATGCTGTGTGATGTACCCCACCCCGCCCAAATAACAGACAATACACCAGATACGATTAAATGACTTACAGTTTATAGATATTACTGGAACTATATAATTAAGAGAGAATAAAATATAAAAGGAAAATAAAAGGCGCCACACTTATGAAAGTTCAAACTCTTCGTGCACCGTTGGAGCTCAAGGACCTTCTTCTTCACCCTGTGACCCCTCAGACCACCTCGACCGGCCGCCTGGGACCAACAACGGTGGTCGACCAGACGCTCCACGCGAGTCCGTCTCTGTCTCCTCGCTGAACGCCCTCCTCGGGGTCCGACCCTGTTAGCGGACATCACAGCACATCGTCCATCCTCTGTCTCGCTCTCCCACCTTCTCCCCCAAAACCCCGCGCATACAGTATCTTCAAATACACCAAAACCATAACAACTATCCCAATTGGTTAATAGCATTCTCTTATCACACTCTAAAGCAAAACAAGCTGCTAGCGCAAACTTTCTCTGCGTTTAACAACAAAGCCGCATTCCCCAGCTTAACATAACAAAGACGCCATTTTAATTAGCCTCCGCAGTAACATAAAAATTGAAACCCCCTTACATATACATATCAATTAAGTATTATTGTTTGTTTAAATAATCTGTTTAAATTTTGTTTAATTACAGGTTATATGTATAAATATGTGAGTTGCATGCGTCCTCACACTGCCATGTGATACGTGCAAACCTCACTTAAAGTAAACTTGAAGTATATGACTGACACAAAATACTTAGTTCAGTCACTATTTATTTGCCTCCAATACTACCTCTCTAGCGTCATTTTCCATTTACTCTCACCTTACTTTTATTCTTTATATACCTGGAAAAAAAACTTCTGGTATCCTCTTTTATACTATTGACTATCTTAGATTAGATTAGATTATGAGGACACTCAGTCCTCATTTATTGTCACTTAGTAATGATACAATGTTCCTCCAGTATGATATCACAGAAACACAAGACAGACCAAGACTAAAACTGACAAAAACCACATAATTATAACATATAGTTACAATAGTGCAAGGCAATACCGCAATTTGATGAAGAGCAGACCATGGGCGCGGTAAAAAAAGTCTCAAAGTCCTGTTAGCCCCATCATCTCACACAGACGGTAGAAGGAAGAAAAACTCTCCCTGCCATGAACCTCCAGTGCTGCAAACTTGCCGACGCAGCACCCTGGAAGCACCTGATCACAGCCGACTCTGAGTCCGTCTGAAAACTTCGAGCCTCCAACCAGCCCTCCGACACCGAGCACTGAGCACCATCTCTGCCGAACGCTTTGACCCCAGCCCCAACCGCCAAGCAACAGGCAAAGCCGAGGATTCAGGGCCTTCCCCTCTGGAGATTCTGGATCACACAGTAGCAGCGGCAGCGAAACAAGCATTTCAGAAGATTCACCAGATGTTCCTCTGTGCTTCTCACATCCGTCTCCATCAATTCAGGATTGTGCACGGCATCCTACTTGACAGATAACAGATATTTATTCCGGAGTGGCCGCTGCGTCACGCCACCATCTTCTATTGTTTCATATTTCTCTTCCTTCTCTTACCTTCATATTTCATCTTTTCTCACTATATTCATTTTTAGTTGCCTTCTGTGGGTTTTTAAAAGCCTCCCAATCCTCTAACTTCCCACTCAGTTTGCTATCTCATATGCCCTCTCCTTTGCTTTTATGGTGTCTTTGGCTTCCCTTGTCAGGCTGTTTTAGGTTTTTTTTGCATGGTAAATTAGTCCTAAATTTGATGCTAGATCTCAAACATCAAGGTGTATGGCTTTTCAGGGTTGATGGAATTGAATGTGCTCTTGTTGAGTTCCCATTCACTCCCCTAAGTTGCGGTGAAGCCACTTGTTATTTTGTTTGTAATGGTTTAGCTACTTGTTTCTTTGTCGTGGATTGGATTGCCAACCCATTTGACAGGACAGTTAAAATCTTGTATTTAGCTGGGGAAGTGGAGTCACATATACTCACCAGAAATGGATAGAACATGTTGGAAAAATGAAAAAAAAATACTGGAAAGTTGAAATAGAAATGTTGGAAACAATATACAACTCAGACAGCGTCTGTGGTGAGAGAAGCAGAACTAAGATTTCAAGCCAGTGTATGTTTTATAAACCCTGTTATGGTTCTACGGTAACTTTTATTCAAAGTGCCTTTTTATTTCCAGATTATAACAGGGATTTCAAATTTTCACATGACAAAATAACATTGAAATTTAGCCATCGCTGCTCATGATTTTCTAAACTTTTTGTTTGGAAATTTACATAATTCATTTCTCTGATTCTTTGATATTCCACAGTGCCATTGTTACAAAATTAGCTTTTCTATTTGAATTTTCCGTATCTAATTCTTGATCACATTTATTAGAAATTACATATTTAATTTAACTCTTGGACTATGAGCCAAAGGTTCGTATTATATCATTCATAGCCAAGAAAACATTTGTGAATGAAAGGTATTTGAACTCTGAATTGTGAAAACAATAAATTGTACTGATAATGTAAAAGGTGAGGTGGAAAGTCACTATTTAGTTACAAGAACTATCACACTTCTGGTAGGTACTATTGTCTATGAAATAGACATTTTGGAGATATTTCTGATTTGTCTTTATCTGTGTGATGTTATACAGTAGTTATTTCAACATTTCTGGCTTAGAAAATTTGTTTGAGAAATCATTGTGATATATCCATTTTCTCAGTTCAAGTCCTATTCTAGAAATGTCAGCACATTTGAGAATGTGCTACATCTCTGAGGTGTTGACTTTGAAAGAACATTAAAATAATTTTTGATCTGAACTGCATATAAAAGAATCTATGACATTATTTGAAAAACAGGGAATTAATCTGTGGTAAATCATAAACACAAGAAAATCTGTAGATGCTAATAATCCAATGTGACACACACAAAATGCTGGAGGAACGCAGCAGGTCAGGCAGTACCTATGGAAAAGAGTAAGCAGTTGACATTTCGGGCCGAGCCCTTGTGAGTCCTGGCATTTATTTCGAAAAGTTAACCAACATTCTTAAAGGAAATCAAATTAATTTGCTGTAATTGTAAAAGAGCTATTTTTCTGGACCAAGACATTTGCTTAGAATTAATTCCTCTTGTCCCCCCACAACTATGCCTTCTTTGCTCAGAAGTAGAAAGAAATTTCTCTTGTTCCTTGCATCCCTGAGTAAGGCAATGAAGTCAGGATGGTGGTTATAGGCAGAACTATGCAGATGGGCTTCCCCCCATTGTTCCCACCCCCAAGTCTCTCCAGACACCGTGGTTGCCTTTGATAGGAGGCAAAGCAGGAGTGCAGAATTGTCTCCCGTCCAAACCCTGTGACTTTAACCATTTTTAAATGTTGCTCATATCCTGAGGCAGTTAAAAATTAATAAAAGTTGAAGTAAATAATTTAGGAAAAGATCTGTAGGTTTGAGTCCCTGTTGAAATCAGTGGGCACAGGATCAGACAGACAATTTTCCCAGAGCAATCTTGAGCATTTCCAACAAAAATGGATTCAATGGGAAGTGGCATGTCAATAAAGAAATTGTCTTTTGAGCTGCTGCCTCACTTAAACAATCTCAGATACATATTTTGCGCCAGTGTTGAGACTCTAGCAGTGGCTTATGCAAAATGTGCAGTCACCTAGTGAGAGTTTTTGCATAAAGTAGTCTCTACCCTTGATGGTGAGTCTTTGAGTGGAGCAGAGCAGCATGAGTACATATGAGGACCCACCTTAGAACTCCAGAACTACCATGAAAATACTGGGAATCAATTACTAGCAGCAGACTAAGCCAAGTCTCCATCAAAGCATGATGAATTACAAACAGGAAATACTGGAAGTACTTAGCAGATCAGGAAGTATCTATGGAGGGAGTAACAGACAATATTTAAGGTCAATTGTTTCATCGGAACTGGGAAAATATAGAAATGAAGCATAACTAATAATATTTTTCATTGTGAATGTTTTTTCCTGATATTTGGAAACACTCCTAACCTTTTAATGGTTTTAGAATTATTAAGAAAATATACTGTTCGTGAAGGCAAAGCAGTTAAATGAACTTTAATCACTATAGTTTTCTATTTGAATAGGGTAAAAAAAATTGTAAGTAAGCAAGTGTTGAAAATCTACCCTTGGACATCATGTTCATTCCTCTTTGTTTAAGTGAATTGAAACATTGTTCCTGTATTGTAACCTGCCATAAATTGTTTGGTGAAGTGACTCCCCAGTCCTAATCTTAGTGAAGTGACATAACATCCTATCATGCCATTGGCCTCGAGGAGTTCAGTGTCAATCAGATTCCAACATGTTGTCAGACTCTAGCACATTGCCAATTTCCACGTTTGTGTGCTCAGTGGGTGAATCTTGAAATTTGTGAGAAATCAGAGGTACCTCCCTGCAATATCTAAGCCAATATTTTTAAGTTTATTTGGAAGGTAAGACACATCTGACAAATTTTCTGGCACTGGGAGGACTAGACATAAAAGCAAAGATATATTTCTTGGGTTTTATAAAGTATTAGTCAGACTGCATCAGTTGCTTTATAAACAATTTTGGGCTCCATATCTAGTGAGAGATGTGCTGTTCCTGGAGAGGGTCCAGCAGGGCTTCAGAAAAGTGACCCTAGGAAAGAAAGTCTTAATCTATGAGGATGCCTGATTCTTTAGAGCAGTACTCAATGGAGTTCAGAAGGATAAGAAAAGATGCCTTTGAAACCAACGAAATATTGAAAGGCCTGGATAGAGTGGATGTGGAAAGGACACTTCCATTGAGAGGGGAGTCTAATACACCACAACGGGCAACAGTAGAATGGTGCAGAAAGAACAGGGATCCTCACTTACTGTTTTTGTTCACAACTGCGACCTATCATTGGGGTCAGGCTTGCTCTTAATATTTTGCTGCCTCTACCAAGACTTGTACAGGACGGAGGTGACTGACATTTGTGGCAGCTTATCATAGCAAGAGATAGCAGTGAACATTTTAAATAAATAAGCATGCTTTTATGGCCTTGAAAGGGCTGTTTGTTTTGTCTAAGAATCTCCCTTCAAATGCAGTTCAGCAATTTCCTCTGGTGGTAACTGAAGAGAGAGAACGGCAGAATTTTCTTAGACTGTTTCAAATCATGTCTGAGAAGTAAATATTTTCTGAGTTTTTAAACTGGGAGAGAATATTGAAAGATTAATTTAAGTTTCTGCACTTGACTCTTCATAAGATTATTGCCTATAATAATCTTCTTTCATTTTCATGTTGACAGGTGAGGAATGATTTAACCAGTGAACTGGAGAAAGCAGATATTCAAATTGCAGACACTGAGAGCTTCTCTAATGATCCTTGTATGAGCGTCAGAAAGCTCAGGGTAAGTAAGGGGAATGCTAACATTTACCATTTAATGTCTTTTATTAATCTGAAGTAATGGGTAAATTTGAAATGTTGTCAACTTACACATCATGTGTTTTTTAACATTCTAATAAGAGGAAAATTCTACTCTAATTATGTTCAGAATTCAATTAATGTGAATTTAGAAATCATTGGCTGATCAGGTTTCTCTAAAATATAACTGAGCATAAAATGGTGCTGTTCAAAATAGATAGTGATATTCGATGAAGATATTATTTCCCTATTCATTTTTTTTGTGATCATCAAGAATTAGAACACAGAACATGCAATATACAACAGTATAGCACAGGAACAGGCCCTTCGCCTCACAATGTTGTGCCAAACCAAATAAATTGGAAACCAAATGGTCATTTAAGCTTATTCCTTATGCCTACAGAATGCCCATATCCCTCCATTTTCCTCACATTCACGTGCCTATCTAAACATTTCTTAAGAAGTCCCTAATTTATCTGCCTCTGCTACCATCCCAGGCAGCACATACCAAGCACCCACCACTCTGTGTAGAAAAAAAAAACTTGCTTCTCACAATTCCTTTAAAATTACCTCTTCTCACCCTAAATGCATGCCCTCTGATATTAGACATTTCAATTCTGGGGCAAAGCTACCGTCTATTTGCTCAATATATGCCTCCCATAATTTTATAAACCTCTATCAGATCTCCCCTTGGCCTCCACCACTCCGGAGAAAACAGTGTTGCCAAGTGTGTCCAACTTCTCAATATAGCACATCCTAGTAAACCTCTTCTGCACCCTCTCCAAAGCATCAACATCCTTACTATAATGGGGCAACCGGATCTCTATGCAATACTCCAGAGGTGGCCTAACTAGAGTTTTATGAAGCTGCAACATAACTTACTGACTTTTGAATTCAGTTCCTCAACTAATAAAGGCCATATGGCTTCTAAACCACCCATAACACCACCAATGTGTAGCCACTTTCTCTGAACTTGGACACAAGAACCCTCTCCTCATCAACACTGTTAGGATCTTGCCCTTAATAGTTTTCTATTGCTTTACATTTGACCTACCAAGGAGCAACAGTTCATATTTGGCTGGGTAAACTCCATCTGCCATTTCTCCATTCATATCTGCAACTGATCTATATCCCACTGTATTCTTTGCCAGTCATCTGCACTATCCATAACACCACCAATCTTTGTATCATCCACTAATTTACTAACTGACCCATCTACATTTTCATACAGGTCATTAACATGCATCACAAACAGCATAGGTCCTTGTAGAACACCACTAATCACAGATTTCCAGCTAGGATAGGTCCCTTCAACCTCCACCTTCTGTCGTTGATAGTCAACCATGCATTTTAATCTTCTAACTGAGCCTCCCTTGTCACTGTACTAAAAGCTATGTAGACAACATCCACAGTTCAAACTTCACCAATCACCTCATCAAAAAACAAAATCAAGTTAGTAAGACAAGACTTGCCCAGCACAAAGCCATACTGGCTCTCTCTAATTAGACCATGGTTTTCCAAATGTTCATGAATCCGAACTGTAAGAATTCTCTATAGTAACTTCCCTACCACTGATGAGGAACTCACTGTTCTATAGTTTCCAAATTATGCCTGGTTTCCTCCTTTGTCAATGGATGAACATTAGCTACACACCATTCTTCCCGCACCTCAACTGTGGCTAGAGAGGGCACTAAAATATTGGACAAGGCCCCAGCAATCTCTTCACTTGCCTCTCTCAATAACCTGCAGTATATCCCCTCAGGCCCTGTGTGTTGCGGATTTAATATTTCAGTAGCATTGTAAATATATAGTTTGATTAAAGATTCTTTGCTGTTTACGTAATCCATTATGGGTTATATGTAAAAGTACGTGAATGACATATGTCAACACGCCACCAACTCATAACAGTGTGCCTCACTAAAGTAAAAAAGTAGGCATTCGTCTCCTTGCTCCATGTTTTTCCTTCAATTGGAGGTACAAAATATAATAATGACAACAAGTATTGCAGGGATGTGTGCTTAGCCCCCTGCTCTTCTCTTTACACCTACGTCTGGGTGGCTACGTACAGCTCCAACACCATATACAAGTTTGCTGATGATACCACTGTTGTGGGCTGTATGATAGGTGGTGATGAGTCAGCATACAGGAGGGAGATTGAAAATTTGGGTGAGTGGTGTAATAACAACCTCTCACTGAATATCAATAAGACCAAGGAATTGATTCTAGACTTCAGGAAACTGGAGGTCCATGAGCCAGTAATTATCGGAGGATCAGAGGTGGAGAGGGTCAGTAACTTTAAATTCCTGAGTGTCACTATCTCAGATGACCTGTCCTGGACCCATCATATAAATATATTTGTGAAAAAAGCACAACAGCACCTCTACTTTCTCAGGAGTCTATGCAGATTCGGCATGTCATCAAAAACCTTAGCTAAATTCTATAGATGTGTGGTTGGAAGTGTGCTGGCTGGCTGCATTATGGTATAGTATGGGAACACCAATGCCTTTGAGCAAAAAAAGTAGTGAATTCAGCCCAGAACATTACAGGTAAAATCCTCCTGACCACTGAGCACATCTACATGAAATGTTGCCTTAGAAAGGCAGCATCCATCACCAAAGATCTTCACCACCCAGAGCATAAACTTTTCTCACTGCTGCCGTCAAGTAAAAAGTACAAGGGCCTCAGGATTCACACCACCAGGTTCAAGAACAGTTACCAGCCCTTAACCATCAGGCTCTTGAACAAAAGGGGGTAACTGCACTCATTCTACTTCTGTTGTTCCCACAAATGATGATCTCACTTTCAGGACGGTCAAAAAATTTACTCTGTTTTTATCATATTTTACTGTAAAAGAATTTTGTCACCAATTTACTGTGAGAGACTTTACTCTGTTAGGCAACAGAAATAAACACATTGACCTTGGTGAAAGGTTAATCCCTTTATTACGTGATCACAGGGAGCCATTGTCCTAAGACTCCATCAATGTCAGTTTACATCGTAAACTTATGCAGTAAATTTTGGGCAATAGCCAACAGCTAAGCATACTTGGACAGTGATTTCAAGAAGCACTTGTTGCGTATCAACAAGTCTACCAATATTCCTGTGTGAAACGCAAAGTTCGAAATGCACTTCTACAATCAGTTCTTCTGTTTGCTAGACAATCTCAGAAAAAGGTTAACAATACCTCATTGCCGGCATGATTTATTGCTAGTTATTGTTAGCTCGCACAAGCAAGGCAGCAGATGCATCTTATCCTGTCACCTTCTGCACCTTCATTCTGGTAGAAATCTATGGATCAGGTACTGCAAGGCTACCCTGGCACACAGAGTTACCTGGAAGACATCATTGTTACTAATGATGATGACAAGGAGCATCTCCAAAATCTCAAGACAATGTTGAAAAGAATAGAAGAATATAGGCTCAGAGAATGAAGTAACAAATGTGAACAAGAAGTCCTTTTTAGGATAATCAATCACTATAACAGGTTCCTGCCAAACCTGGCTAATGTGTCCACCCCTTGAACTCATCACTACAGATCAGGAAGGAACAGGCAAAGCAGCGTGAGATGGCTTTCTAAAAGATAAAGTAAATGGTGACTGTATTTACACATTATGATTCACATTGTCCAGTGAAGGGGTCTAGGTGCAGTCATATCACGTGTTATGAGTGATGGAAGTGTAGACCCCAAGGTTATGTATGAGGAACATCTGGCAGCTCTTGGGCTGTATTCCCTGGAGTTCAGGAGATTGAGGGGGGATCTCATAGAAACCTTCCAAACGTTAAAAGGCCTGAACAGATTAGATATGGTAAAGTTATTTCCCATGGTAGGGGATTCTAGGACAAGAGGGCACGACTTCAGGATTGAAGGACGTCCTTTTAGAACTGAGACGCGGAGAAATTTCTTTAGTCAGAGGGTGGTAAATCTGTGGAATTTGTTGCCTTGAGTGGCTGGGAAGGCCAAGTCATTGGGTGTATTTAAGACAGAGATAGATAGGTTCTTGATTAGCCGGGCCATCAAAGGGTATGGGGTGAAAGCAGGGGAGTGGGGATGACTGGAAGAATTGGATCAGCCCATGATTGAATGGCGGAGCAGACTCAATGGGCCGAATGGCCTACTTCTGCTCCTATATCTTATAGTCTTATATTCTTTGCATCACATTCCCTTACTGCTGCAGAGTAAATTTACGCATAGATTGGCATGAAGGCTTTGAGTCTTGATTGTGGTGTAAAACATTTCAACCAGTACTTGCATGGGAGAGACTTTACCCTCGGTACTGCTCATCAACCCCTGGTGTCCGTTTTCGAACCACAAAAGGGTATTCCACTAACAGCAGCATGAATGCAAAGATGGGCTGTTTCTTGGAGGACACAATTACAAATGAATTCCAGAGGACGACTAATCGTGGAAATGCGTTGTCCCATTTACCCTTGGAAAAGGAACTTTCTGAAAAATTTGCAGAAGACCACATTCCTATTCTCCCTAATGCAATTTGAAAGTCTCGCTATTAGGCTGGAGATAATACAAAGGGAAACCAGAAAAGACCCTACACTGTCTCACGTGCACATGGCAACCAAAATGGCTGTAATGTACAGCAGAAACCACAGTTCCCTTATTCTTACCAGCTCTGGGATGAACTTCCCCTTAACTCAGTTTGCCTTATGTGGAGATTGAGAGTTGTTGTACCATCCAAGCTGAGAGCTAAAGTGTTGGAGGAGCCAAATGCTGGTCACCTAGGCATGCTTAAAAAGAAAGCTTTGGTGCAACGATTTGTCTAGTGGCCTGTGAGATATTAGCATATCAAACAGCTTGCCATGCACTCTTTGGGATGCCGGCAAGTCCGCAACATGCCAAGAGCAGCTTGGAAAAGAAAGGTGTCCAGAGTTGTCAGAACCACTTCCTGCAGTTGCAGAGTCAACACCAACAACGACTGCCGAGGAGACCCCAAAACCAGAGATGGTTTCACAGCCACAAGTCCAACCTGCCAAGTAAAGTGACCAGTGACTTCTCTTGTCAGGAAATGCGTTAATCCACAAGAATAAGAAATTCTCCTCAGCGATTAAATATTTAGGCCTGAATAGGACAACTTAACATTTACTGTGCTGTGGATTCTATACAGTAGTTGTATTATAAGTGCATCTTTATTAAGTTGGAGTTTATAACTAAGCAGGGAGGAGTGTTGTGCATTTGATATTACGAACATCTTGTTTGTTTAAGCATTCCTTGTTTATATAATTCATTATGGGCTAAATGTAAAAGTACATGAATGGTATTTGTCATCATGTCACCACGTCATAAAGGTTCACCTTAATAAAATAAAAAATGAAGCAGACACTCATCTCCTGGCTTTTTTTTCTTTCAGTTGGTATTCTGTTTTAGAGTTACTAGACATAACACTGGAGACTTAGCCACATTAAAGCACCTTAAGAGACCCAACGTTATTTATTCCTTGACTTCAATATGCCCTAGCACATTAATACTCTTGGCACTGATTTCCCTGTCCTCCACATCCTTCTTGGTAAATACTGATGTAAAGTACTCAGTAAGGATTTCACCCACATCCTTTGCATCCAAGCAAATGTTCCCTAATTTATCCTTGAGTTGTTCCACCCTCTCCCTAGTTATTCTCTTATTTTTGATGTATGTATAAAGTGCCTTGGGATTCTGTTTAATCCTACTTGCCAAGGACTTTTCATGGCCTCTCCTGGCTTTCCTAATTCACTTCTTGAGTTTTTTTCTCTGGCTTCTTTATAATCCCTAAGTGCTCCGTTTGATTCTAGCTTCCTAAGCTTCACATACTTTTCCTTTTCCTTTTTCTTCTTGATTAAATTCTTCACTTCCCTCAACATCCAAGGTTCTCTTTGAAACATAGAAAACCTACAGCCCAGAAAGCTGTTACAACATTGCACAAACTCATCCAACAGAGATGAGGCAGGAAGAAATGCTTGTATTTAAGGATGAAGACTCTTAACAGGAGGGAAAAGAGGCATAGGAAGTTTGTGAGGAAGAAAAGAAAACACTCTTTAATTAGCTTGTATTATCGGCACTTATGTTATTATTAAGGAGACCTCAGTTTTGTGCATTCTATATGTCTGTGCTGCTTCCTGCAAGTCTCAGGGTTAGAATTCTTAATGTTTCTACTACATCAAGTTAATTGCAATGGCATTTGTGCTCTAAGACAGAGAGAAGGTGGGAGAAATATAGAATCTTCCTGCTGTATTTGTTAAAGTTGTAATTGTATGTGTACCTCAATGATTTTCCATGTGTTGGGAACTTTAGACTGAGCAAAGAGATTCTTCTTTTGGAGAGGATGGAATGAAAACAGTGAAAACATTATTTATTCCTTTGCAACTCATTACACCTTCCTGCATCAACCACGCAGAATGACTCATCTCCCAATCTTTCCTGCCTGGACGTCCATTGGTGATGCAGCATCAGCTCTATTCTTTCCATGAAGATATTTTTGAAATGCTTGTTATCACTTGGAAGGAGATCATTCAACTTACTTAGTCTTTGCCAGATCCCAGTAGAGCAATCCCTTCAAACCTGTTCCCCTACTGTTTTATTCTCTACCACCACAGCAACGTATGAGTGTTATAATGTTGCTACTTCCAGAAACTGTCATTGCATTTTCCTATTGTCACCGTAAGGAAATGTTTACTTCTGGTTATTAACATATTACAGGTATCTTTTCGGAAATAATTCCTTGGAATATCAAACAAGTAAAGGTTAGTAAATAGGGTTCACACAATGAGAGACCTTAATATTAGCATTTTCAAAAAGTAATTGAATAGGTTTCAACCTTGTGGATTCATTGTGATTACCCACTGTGATAATTAACAACCTTGACACTTGGAATGCAGCCAAAGCTGTCATCAGCAAGTTTAAAGAAAGAAATGTTACTATATAGTCTAATGAAATAAGAGTATTTTAGCCTCACAATGCACAAACACTTTGGAATAAAAGAAAGTTTCTCCACAATATGTGATTTAGGACCCACAAACACCCAAACAACTCTTACTACAGTTAAACACTACTCTATAGAAATCTACAGCACATTACAGGCCTTTCGGCCCACAGTGTTGTGCTGAACATGTAACCTACTGTAGAAACTGCCTAGAATTTCCCTAAGCATAGCCCTCTATTTTTCTTAGCTCCATATACCTGTCTAGAGTCTCGTAAAAGGCCCTATCATATCCGCCTCCACCACCGTCACTGGCACTGCATTCCACGCACCCACGACTCTTTGCGTGAAACACTTACGTCTGACATCCCCCTAGTACCTACTTCCAAGCACCTTAAAACTTTGCCCCCTTGTGTTAGCCATTTCAGTCCTGGGAAAAGGACTCTGGCTATCCACACAATCAATGCCTCTCATTATCTTATACACCTCTATCAGGTCACCTCTCATCCCCCGACACTCCAAGGAGAAAAGGCCAAGTTCACTCAACCTATTCTCATAAGGCTTACTCTCCAATCCAGCAATGTAAATCTCCTCTGCACACTCTCTATAGTATCCACATCCTTCCTGTAATGAGGTGACCAGAACTGAGCACAGTACTCAAAGTGGGGTCTAACTAAGGTCTTGTATAGCTGTAACATTACCTCATGTGTCTTGAACTCAATGCCACGGTTGAAGGCTAACACATCCTACGCCTTCTTTACAACACTGTCAAACTGTCAGCATCACTGTCAGTAGCTTTGAATGTCCAATGGACATGGACCTCAAGATCTCGCTGATCCTCCACACTCCCAAGAGCCTTAGTATATTCTGTCTTCAAATTTGACCTACCAAAATGAACCACTTCATACTTAATTGGGTTGAACTCCATCTGCCACTTCTCAGTCCAGTTCTGCATCCTATCAATGTCGCTCTGCAACCTCTGACAACCCTCCAGACTATCCACAACATCTCCAACCTTTGTGTCATCAGCAAACTTACTAACCAACCATTCGACTTCCTCATTCAGCTCATTTCTAAAAATCGCAAAGAGGAGGCATCCCAGCACAGATCCAGATCCCTGTGAAACACCACTGGTCACCTTACTTCATGCAGAATAAGTACCATCTACAGCTACCCTTTGGGCCTTCTGTGGGCAAGCCAGTTCTGTATCCACAAAGTAAGGTCTCCTTGGATCCGATGCCTCATTACTTTCTGAATGAGCCTTGCATGGGGATCCCTATCAAATGCCTTACTGAAATTCATATTCACTACATCCACTGCTCTACCTTCATCAATGTGTTTTGTTACATCCTCAAAGACTGCAATCAGGTTCGTAAGGCATGACCAGCCCTTGAAAAAGCCATGCTGACTATTTTTAATCAGGTTATGTCTCTCCAAATGCACATAAATCCTGCCTCTCAGGATCTTCTCCAACAACTTGCCCACCACTGAAGTAAGACTCACTGGTCTATAATTTCCTGGGTTATCTCTACTCCCTGTCTTGAACAGGAGAACAATATTTGCAACCTTCCAATCCTCTGAAGCAAAGATCGTTGCCAGAGACTCAGTAACCTCATCCCTCACTTTTCACAGTAGCCCAGGGTATATCTTGTCTGGTCCCAGCGACTTATCTAACTTAATACCTTTCAAAAGCTCCAGCACATCCTCTTTCTTAATGTCTATACGCTCAAGCTTTTCAGTCTGCTGTAAGTCATCCCCAGAATTATCAAAGTCCTTTTCACTGGTGAATACTGAAGCAAAGTATTCATTAAGTACTTCCATAATGCCCTCCAACTCCATGCACATATTTCCACTCTCGTTCCTGATTGATCCGAATCTCACACAGCTCATTCTCTTGTTCTACACATATTTGCAGAATGCCTTGGTGCTTTCCTTAATCCTACTCACCAAGGCCTTCTCATGGCCCCTTCTAGCTCTCCTAATCTCATTCTTCAGCTCCTTCCTGACACTCTTGTAATTTCCTCGAGCTCTAACAGTACCTAGTTTCTTGAGTCTTTCATAAGCTTTTTTTCACTTCTTAACTAGATTTTCTACATCCTTTGTACACTTTGGTTCTTTTACCCTACCATCCTTTCCCTGCCTCAATGGAACATACCTCTGCAGAACGCCATGAACATTTGCCACATTTCTGCCATGCATTCCCTGGGAACACTCACAACACGCTGGAGGAACTCAGCAGGTTGGGCAGCATCTGTGGAAAAGGTCGGTCGACGTGAATTTGAGGGCTGGGTGGAAGTTAGAAGTAAAGTCGATGAAATTGAAAGTCCCCCTTCTCGATCTCTCGGTCTCCATCTCTAGAGACAGACTGTCCACTGACATCTTCTACAAGCCCACTGACTCTCATAGCTACCTCGACTATACCTCTTCCCACCCCGCCATATGCAAAAATGCCATTCACTATTCCCAGTTCCTCCGTCTCCACCGCATCTGCTCCAAGGATGAGGTTTTCCGTTCCAGGACATCTCAAATGCCCTGTTTCTTTAAGGATCGTGGTTTCCCTCCTGCTATCACCAATGGTGCCCTCACCTGCATCTCCTTCAGTTCCCGCACTTCAGGTCTCACCCCATCCTCCCGCCACCACAACAGGGACAGAGTTCCCCTTGTCCTCACCTACCACCCCACCAGCCTCCGGATCCAGCACGTTATCCTCCGCAACTTCCGCCGCCTTCAACAGGACCCCACCACTAAGCACATCTTTCCCTCTCCACCCCTCCCCGCTTTCCGCAGGGATCGGTCCCTCCGTGACTCCCTGGTGCACACGTCCCTCCCCATGGATCTCCCACATGGCACTTATCCCTGTAAGCGCAAGTGCTACACCTGTCCCTACACCTCCTCTCTTGCCACCATTCAGGGCCCCAAACAGTCATTCCAAGTGAGGCAACACTTCACTTGTGAGTCTGTTGGGGTCATCTATTGCATTCGGTGCTCCCGGTGCAGCCTCCTCTACATCGGTGAAACCCGACGCAGATTGGGGGACTGCTTCATCGAGCACCTCTGCTCCGTCCGCCAAAACAGACAGGATCTCCCATTAGCCACCCAGTTCAACTCTTCTTCCCACTCCCGTTCAGATATGTCCATACACGGCCTCCTCTACTGCCATGATGAGGCTAAACTCAGGTTGGAGGAGCAACACCTCATACACCGTCTAGGTAGTCTCCAGTCCCTTGGTATGAACATAGAATTCTCCAACTTCTGTTAATTCCCTCCCCCTCCCTTCCCCTATCCCTATGTCACTCTGCCCCCTCCTCCAGCTGCCTATCACCTCCCTCATGGTTCCTCCTCCTTCTGCTACCCATTGTGTTTTCCCCTATTCTTTCTTCACCTTTCCTGCCTATCACCTCCCTGCCTTCCTTCCCCCACCCCTTTATCTCTCCCCTTACTGGTTTTTCAGCCTTCTCCTTCCCACTCTCCCCCCACCTTCTTTATAGGGCCTCTGCCCCTTCCCCCTACAGTCCTGACGAAGGGTTCCGGCCCGAAACGTCGACCGGTCTTTTCCATGTGTTGTGAGTGTTGCTTTGACCCTAGTATCTGCAGATTATTTTGTGTTTATGCATTCCCTGGGAACATCTGCTCCAAATTTATGTTCCCAAGTTCCTGCCTATTAGCATCATATTTCCCGCTACCCCAATTAGATCTCTTCCCAAATTCTCTGATCCTGTTCCTCTCCAGTACTATGGTAAAGAAAATAAAGTTGTGATCACTGCCTCCAAATTGCTCTCCCACTGAGAGATCTGACAACTGAGCAGATTCACTTCCCAATGCCAGATCAAGTACAGTCTCTCCTCTAATTGGCTTATCTACATATTGCATCAGGAAACCTTCCTGAACACACTTAACAAACTCTACCCTATCTAAATCCCTTGCTCTAAGGAGATGCCAGTCAATATTAGGAAAGTTAAAATAACCCATTACAACAACCCTATTGTTATTGCAACGTCCAGAATTTTCCTCCCTATCTGCTCCTTCATGTCTCTATTACTATTGGGGGGTCCATAAAAAACACCCAGTAGAGTTTATTACCCCCTTCCTGTTTCTGATTTCTTCCCACAATGACTCAGTAGACAATCCCTCATGACTTCCTCCTTTTCTGCAGCCGTGATAATATTCCTGATTAGCAGTGCTGCCCCCCCCCCACTTCTTTTGCCTCCCTCCCTGTCCTTTTTAAAACATCTTCGGCCCGGCACACTCAACAGCCATTCCTGCCCCTGAGACCTCCAAGTCTCTGTAATGGCCACAAGATCGTAGTTCCAAACTACGTAGAATATCGGGTCATGTGGAACATTTGGGACTTTGGTACCAGAAAAGCAGCATTTCAGACCTATTAGATATTACTTTATTTACCCAGTACTTATTATTGTAATACCAAAGCACATACGGCATATGGAAGAAACAAATCCAACCATCAAAAGGAATGAGTTTGTAAAATAAAAATCAGTGAAATAATTTTAGACTGTATTGACAAGTGTTGTATTAATTCAGTTGATTTGCAATTTCATCCATTATTGGCTCAGGACCACCAAGTTTCACTGTGACTTTGAGGCTTTTACAGATCTGTAGCAAGGATCATGTATTCATTAGGCACCCTTGTAAAGGAGCCTTGCAGCTGTTGCAGCTGAAATTTCACTTCAAAGGACAAGACATAGACACACAGCGGAGATAGAAACTATTGATTATACCAGGTCCAGAGCTGCTGCAGGCAATATGCCACATTGAAAGATTATGACCAAGATGAGGAGGAATTCTCCTGAATCTTTGGAATGTCCTGCCCAGGAGAATTATGGATGAATTAACTATATTCCAGACAAAAATGAATGTATTTTTTGGACTATAAAGGAAGGCAAGGTTCAAGCAAAGCAGAGTTAAAGTTGTTATAACGTAACAGTTTTGCTCTGAATGGAGCAATCTATCTTATTGTGATTGCAGAGACCCGTTTCCAAGGAGCATTTCATAGCAAGAAGGTGAATATTTCAAAACAATAATAATAGAAACTGCTGATATAATGCACTCATTAGTAACTGCAATGATAAATATCTGAAATATGGCTACTTCAAGGGGCAGAGTGTGCCAAGCTGGCAAGATGTTGGAAGGTTATTTGATCTGTTCTATCCATCCTCCTGTTAAATGAACTTCAAAAACCACTCCAGCCTTCAACCAGATTCCAAGATGTTATTCCTCCATTGTTCACATGTTAATTATGCTGATTACCCTGAACAATAGCCATTTGAATGTTTCATTTTGCTGGCATGAAATAGTTTGAAGTGGTGCTTTTGATTTCATTTTTATTACAGGGTTTGGTTACCCTGTAAGATTTCAACATAGTAAGTATGAAGAATAGTACTGAGGAATATTATTTAAAATATGCATAGCTTTCTAGTGTTGATAGTCAGATCAAAGAGGGTGTCCTCGTACAACAGAAAAAAATTCAGTATTCAGCACAGCAAGTGATTCAAAATGTTGGCCTTTATTAGGAAGGAAATGATGTAGGGAAGTTTTCTTTCAGATATCAGGGTTTTGACAAGATCACAGTGAGTAGTGTGTATAACTCTCCAGTTAAAAGCAAGAACTTGTATGCAGTGCAAAGAAGGACTATAAAATAAAGTAATTATCTAATAAGGATAGATTAAGCACATTCATTTACTGCATGTTCTCTAGAATATTGAATTAGTGGTGAATTTATTGAAGCATATAGATATTGAGGTAGTGTAAGGAAGGAGTTAAATTTGGTTCTTCCTTAGTATATGCTAAAATATGTACCACAACTTGTAAGTTGTAAGACAAAATGGTGTCAACATGGAATAGCTTGAAGATGTGCATGGACACACATACTTGAGATTAGATACTGATAAGGAATGTTTTCTTTCATGCAAACCTGCTGTCTCTATTTCTAAGGTATGTGCCTAGGCTGAAGTTCATGAGAGGTAAGAAGGTACAGGCTGGTACCACTGGGGGAAGAAAAGGTACTGGTGTAAAAGGGCAACATCTTGGTGCAAGTAGGAATCTTGAGTTTGGTCACGACTAGTGCTGAGAGCTAGAGATGACATCAAGAGAAGGAGAAGGAGAGAGACAGGCCATTAAAGCTGTTGGTCATTTGCATTTATCTCCAGAATATTGTGTAGTGTGGCTCAGAGAGGTTTACCTGTGTTAGATCTTGTGAAATCGGTGTATCCTGTAGTTTGGCTTTGGTACCTACCTACCTACTGCCTGTTACACTGCTAGGCAGCAAAGAAAGTCCCCCGTCTCCAGCGATGTTCAGGGCTTCCTTCATCATGTCAGCAGCTCCATTTTCACTACTGTCAGTCATGTAAGTCCTGGGTGGAGACTCAGGAATACCATCGCACAAATGTAGAAGCATTGCTGTTTCCGTAACAGTTTTATTTGACCAGTCAGGGTTGTTAGCCCTGAGCTGAACCCCTGAACCCTGGAGTGGACCACTCTTAGTCTGGACTTTCTGTTTAGCGTGGGTGACCCTGCCGAGAGCCAAAGCATAAAGCCCTGACTCCAACCAGCATAGCCCACTGGGCCACTGAGGCACGAAAGCCTCTGAACCATATAGCAAGTTGTGGTCCTCTTGGAGGTAGGGCTTTGGTACATTGCAAATTTATTCCCGAAGACAGTTTACCTGCTTGAGTACAAACTGAAATGTATCACTTGGTTGGACAAATGTTACTTTCTGTAAAAGTATTCCTTGTAAACATTCACAATGCTGGTGGAACGCAGCAGGCCAGGCAGTATCTATAGGAAGAAGCACAGTCGACGTTTCGGGCCGGGACCTTTCGTCCTGAAAAAGGGTCTTGGCCCGAAACATCGACTGTGCTTCTTCTTATAGATGCTGCCTGGCCTGCTGCATTCCACCAACATTTTGTGTGTGTTGCTTGAACTTCCAGCATCTGCAGATTTCCTCGTGTTTGCCTTGTATTCATTTCCTGGATAGATGAAAGTAGCTGTGGCTAAGAGCACGGATACAGCAATGTACACAGAAGACTTCAGTTGCCGCTAGTAATTTTTTTGCCGGGAGTGTTCAGTCTGCCAACCCAAGCAAGCCTGACATTCCACATGGCTCCGTGAAGCTGAATGTGAAGTAACATTAAAACCAATCTGTGAGCAAGTGGTGTTTTTAGTTCAAAACTGCACCTTATTCATACAAGTTTGTATGAGAAATATATTTGGTACATCTCTTTCTCTACATTCATTGTCCCATTCATTTAATATATTGAAATTAATTAATGCCCATGTTTCCTCCTGGAACAAGTTGCCCTTGAGACATTTAAGAAACTGTTACACAGAGCCCTCTTCCTCCATGTCCTGTGTCCTAGGCTTTGGTCCAAACCTTTTGAAGTGGCTGCACTGAGCTTCAGTGCCACCTCTACTTGTACTCCTGCACCTTGGAGTGTGTCAGTCAGGAGCATTTGCTTGTAGATTCTTGCCCATTCTTCCTTGCTCAGAAGAAATAGAGACTCCAGTTTTCTATAAATGGCAGTATATAAGTCATCTCTCCTTCAGGCCGACATGAACAATGTTCAAAACCGTTTATCTGCCATTAAAATGTTGATTGAAGTTAGTACTTATTTACAAACACCTCTCACATCTTCTTCACTTTAAAATCTCAAGCCTTCATGCTTGGGAATGCTTTCCTGTTCTTACATGTGGGAATGATGTGTGTTCCTGAACATATGCTGTACTTTTGTCATTAGAGAATATTGTATTGCATCAGTGATTTTTTTCATAAAATGTGAAGTTGTATAAGAAAATAAATTTCAAATAGTAAGCAAATAAATAGGCAACATAGATTTCTGAATCAGAATCAGGTTTAATATCACTGGCATACATTGAGAAATTCGTTAACTTTACGGCAGTAGTACAATGAAATACATGATGCTGTGTACATACATCTACTGATGCTTCTGGACACATCTTCAGTGATGTTCCTGGAATCATCGGGTGTTTCGGGTCTTTCAACATCATACCACCTCCTCCAGGTGACCCAGCCGGGGCTGATCAGACCCCAGCTTGTGTCCAGATGGCTAGCTACTTATGACTCCATGGCTCCCCTCTTTTGAGCCACAACCATCATGAGGCCCTCTCTGCCGCATCGGTGGTACTGCGGATGGCTCTCCTCTTCCTCTCTCCCTCGATGGCCAAATTGCTGACGGCTCTGGCTAAGGAATGGGCTGCAAATCCCCTACAACCAACCTCCACTGGGAGACACCTCGCTCTCCATCCATCCTGCTGACAGTTGCTGACCAGTCCTGCGTACTTGGAGAGCTTCCTTTCAAAGGCCTCTTCCAAGCGATCTTCCCATGGGACTGTCAGCTCCAGCAGCACCACTTGCTTAGTAGACTCAGACACTAGGACAATGTCTGGTCGCAGGGTGGTGGCTGCGATATGGTTGGGGAACTTCAGCTGCCCTTCAAGGTCCACCAACAGCTGCCAGTCCCTTGCAGAGGTCAGAATGCCTGCAGATGTTCTTTTGGCAGGTATTGGCTGCTCCCCAGCTCTGACAAAGGCAATGGTCTGCTTGGAGGGTCAGGACCGCTTTGCCCACTCAACTCCTGCGCTGACGGCTTCAGCGATGGTCTTCAGGACCTGATCATTCCTCCATCTGTACCGTCCCTCACCAAGTGCCCTTGCGCATCTGCTGAGGATGTGCTCCAGGGGGTAAATAAATGTAAAGCAAAGATACTGAACTACAGTAAGTATATTATGTCTATTAAACAGTTAAGTTAAAAATAAGTAGTGCAAAAAAGCAGAAATAAAAAAAGTAATGAGGTAGTGTTCATGGGTTCAATATCCATTTAGAATTCGAATGGCTGAGGGGAAAAAGTTGTTCCTGAATCGTTCAGTGTGTGCATTCAAGGTAACAGAGCATGTCCTGGGTGGTGAGGGTCCTTAATAATGGGCACCACCTTCGTAAGGCACCACTCCTTGAAGATGTCTTGGAGATTACAGAGGCTATGATGAAGCTGACTAATTTTACATGTTTCTGCAACTTAATTCAGTATTGTGCAGTAGCCCCTTCCCCCCAATACCAGATGCTGACACAGCCAGTCAGAATGTTCTCCGCAGTACATTTGTAGAAGTTTTTGAGTGTTTTAGTTGACACAGCAAACCTCCTCAAACTCTGAATGAACTATAGCTGCTGTCTTGCCTTCTTATAGCTGCATCAATATGTTGCACCCAGGTTAGGTCCTTAGAAATATTGACACCCAGGAACTTGAAACTGTTCATTCTCTCCACTTCCAATCCCTTTACAAGGAGAGGTTTGTGATCCCTTGTCTTACCCTTTCTGAAGTCCACAATCAGCTCTTTGGTCTTGCTGACTCTGAGCTGTTGCTGTGACACCGTTCAACTAGCTGGTATATCTCGCTCCTATATGCCCTCTCGTCACCATCTGAAATTCTGCCAACAATGGTCGTTACAAATTTATGGATGGCATTTGAACTATGCTTAGCCACACAGTCATTTTATGGTTTTGGTCTATTATTCGGTTATTAATTTATAGTTTTGTTTATTAAAAGTATACATTCTGGTTGCTTCAGTAGAACACTAGCATTACCAAAGTAAATGCTAAGTTTGAGAAAATTGGTCAGATTGTAATATTATGTTCACTTCTGGATGCTGAGATGCAAATGAATCTTTTAAACCCTGGGCACGGTAGTGTGACACCGTAAAACTCATCCCTAGCAATAGGTTTGAAATATGAAAATGAACTAGAAAGTGCCAAGAAAGAGGTTGATACAAAGTAATCTTCCAGTTTATAAATATTAGCAAATGATGTGGAAAATGTCAATTCAAAACATTGCTCAAACTAAACCCCTGGCAGTTGTGCTGGGGATCAAGTTTCTAAGCACTACCAGTCACTGGAATATCTTTGGAAATTTGTAAAAGAAATTTATCTTCAATGGTGATACAAAATTGGTGCTATTTGATTAGCCCCATGTTATAAGCAGTGCCTCATTTGATTTTATTGGCCTCCAATGAAATTAAATTGAATATCAAAAGTTCCCATTCCATGGGCCACTGATACAGTTCCATCTGCAGTATACCACTGCCTGAGGAGATTTCTTTTTCCATCAGTACTTTTAATAATTCCAAATAATGAGAATTTTCTAAAGAATAGATGACATTGTCATAATATGCAGTAGGTAATTGTGTTTCATTCCAACATGATCAAAAACATTTGACATCAAAGGAAATTGAACCTCAAAGGAAGTATGATATGTGGCTGATGTGATATCATCCAGAGTGGCTCCTTAGATGTAGAAAAAGTGTTTTCTTTTATTCAGTATATGGGATAAGAGCGTTGCTGGTATGGCCAGAATTTATCGCCCAACTCTAGTTGCCCTTGAGGCCATGCAGTTCTTTAGTGGCAAGTACTCCCAGAATATCATTGGGTAAGAAATTTCAAGGCTCAGTTATACTAAACTGATTCTGTAGTATATTCTACGTGCATCACTCTTAATTCGTCCTTCTAGCCAAATGCATTACTTTGTACATCTACTTCCTAAACACAATTTCCTTTGGTTGCAGGATAATGATGTGCGAATTATTCTCGGCCAGTTTGATGAAAAGACGGCAGCGAAGGTGTTTTGCTGTGTGAGTATTAAATGATGATATTAACATTTGGTTATCAAAGTTATGTCCAGTAAAAAGATTATGTTGAAACACAGAGATTGAGTCGATAGCTGCTCATTCAGAATAGGTATACAAATATATAAAATAAACTTGTTATCTTGCTTGCTTTTGAAGATAAATATGTAATGTTTAAAGGAGTCCCTTGGAAAGCATGCATTGCTTAAAAATTAAATGTGAGTAGCAAAGGTAAGGGCTGAGAAATTCAAATGCATGAAAAAGTTTTATTTTTTGTTGCTACATTTTGGAAACTCATTTTGGTTTTTATTTCAAAAGTGGAATGGAATTTGCATTTATTTCAAAAGTGGAATGGAATTTGAGGGAGTTAGATATGGCCCTTGTGGCTACGGGGATCAGGGGGTATGGGGGGAAGGCTGGGGCGGGGTTCTGAGTTGGATGATCAGCCATGATCATAATAAATGGCGGTGCAGGCTCGAAGGGCCGAATGGCCTACTCCTGCACCTATTTTCTATGTTTCTATGTTTCTATATCTTTGCACATTTGACATTATTTTGAAGCTAGGAGGGCACTGGCATAGTGATGGGAGGGGTGTGGGTAATGCTCTGGTATGATTGGTAAGTAAACAAGCAATGGGAACAGAAGTGGAACAAATTGTCCGTTGAGCTTTCTCCACTTCTCACTGAACATGTGGCTGAAGAACTTCCCACAACGTCTCTACACCCCTAATTCCCTACATACTGTCCTTATGCCTCTTGTAATCTTACATACCTCTATCAGGTCATAGAAACCGGCGTAGGCACCGGCCTGATGAGCCACAAAGGCTTGGGAGAGGACTTTGACTTTGATCAGGTCATCCCTCAGCTTCAATTGCTTCAGGACTCACAAGCTCCTTTTATACGTATTCTTTTTATAACTAAAGAACTCCAATCCAGATAATGAAGATAATCTGCAATGTTCACATGAAGAGAATTCCATGATTTAAAACTGCATTTTCCAAGTCGGAGTGGTATGCACCTTTGATGACCTATGGTGGTGATGTTCCCCATGTGCCTCTTGTCCTGGTCTTTCTTGGTAATCATAGTTGAGGATTTGTTTCAGAGGAGCTTTCAAAAGAATGCAGATGAAAGTAACTATCGTTAAATTCTGTAGGTGGTATACACCTCTGCGCACTAGTGATAGATGGAAAGAATGTTTAGTCTTGTGGGTGGAGTGCTATTGAAGCAGGCAGCTCGTTCTTTATGGTGTTAAGCCTCCGAGTATTGTTGCAGTAGAACTCACCCAGGCAAGTGAAAAGTATTGCATCATGCTCCTGTCTTGTAGGTAAGGACAGTGGCAGAACAGAGAATAATAAAAGATTGCACAAGGCCAATTGAAAACATTAACATTCTTGTTGCAAATAATTTCAATGAAAAAACTGACAATAGGGTAAAATGAAATTGTCATTTTTGCTGCATCTATCAATAAGAAAAAAACACTCAATACATTTATCAGCAGAAAAAAATTAAATGAGTGCACTTTAGAATTGAGAATAAGGAATAAAGTGTGTGATCATATTTTTTTAGATGAGAACAATACAAAGATACAGAGTTCTCTATCTGTCCTCTAAACTCATACTGCTGTGGTACATACATACATAGAAACATACATAGAAAATAGGTGCAGGAGTGGGCCATTCGGCCCTTCGAGCCTGCACCGCCATTTATTATGATCATGGCTGATCATCCAACTCAGAACCCCGCCCCAGCCTTCCCTCCATACCCCCTGACCCCCGTAGCCACAAGGGCCATATCTAACTCCCTCTTAAATATAGCCAATGAACTGGCCTCAACTGTTTCCTGTGGCAGAGAATTCCACAGATTCACCACTCTCTGTGTGAAGAAGTTTTTCCTAATCTCGGTCCTAAAAGGCTTCCCCTCTATCCTCAAACTGTGGCCCCTCGTTCTGGACTTCCCCAACATCGGGAACAATCTTCCTGCATCTAGCCTGTCCAATCCCTTTAGGATCTTATACATTTCAATCAGATCCCCCCTCAATCTTCTAAATTCCAACGAGTACAAGCCCAGTTCATCCAGTCTTTCTTCATATGAAAGTCCTGCCATCCCAGGAATCAATCTGGTGAACCTTCTTTGTACTCCCTCTATGGCAAGGATGTCTTTCCTCAGATTAGGGGACCAAAACTGCACACAATGCTCCAGGTGTGGTCTCACCAAGGCCTTGTACAACTGCAGTAGTACCTCCCTGCTCCTGTACTCGAATCCTCTCGCTATAAATGCCAGCATACCATTCGCCTTTTTCACCGCCTGCTGTACCTGCATGCCCACTTTCAATGACTGGTGTATAATGACACCCAGGTCTCGTTGCACCTCCCCTTTTCCTAATCGGCCACCATTCAGACAATAATCTGTTTTCCTATTTTTGCCACCAAAGTGGATAACTTCACATTTATCCACATTAAATTGCATCTGCCATGAATTTGACCACTCACCCAACCTATCCAAGTCACCCTGCATCCTCTTAGCATCCTCCTCACAGCTAACACTGCCACCCAGCTTCGTGTCATCCGCAAACTTGGAGATGCTGCATTTAATTCCCTCATCCAAGTCATTAATATATATTGTAAACAACTGAGGTCCCAGCACTGAGCCTTGCGGTACCCCACTAGTCACCGCCTGCCATTCTGAAAAGGTCCTGTTTATTCCCACTCTTTGCTTCCTGTCTGCTAACCAACTCTCCACCCACACCAATACCTTACCCGCAATACTGTGTGCTTTAAGTTTGCACACTAATCTCCTGTGTAGGACCTTGTCAAAAGCCTTCTGAAAATCCAAATATACCACATCCACTGGCTCTCTCCTATCCACTCTACTAGTTACATCCTCAAAAAATTCTATGAGATTCGTCAGACATGATTTTCCTTTCACAAATCCATGCTGACTTTGTCCGATCATTTCACCGCTTTCCAAATGTGCTGTTATCACATCCTTGATAACTGACTCCAGCAGTTTCCCCACCACCGACGTTAGGCTAACCAGTCTATAATTCCCCGATTTCTCTCTCCCTCCTTTTTTAAAAAGTGGGGTTACATTAGCCACCCTCCAATCCTCAGGAACTAGTCCAGAATCTAACGAGTTTTGAAAAATTATCACTAATGCATCCACTATTTCTTGGGCTACTTCCTTAAGCACCCTGGGATGCAGACCATCTGGCCCTGGGGATTTATCTGCCTTCAATCCCTTCAATTTACCTAACACCACTTCCCTACTAACATGTATTTCGCTCAGTTCCTCCATCTCACTGGACCCTCTGTCCCCTACTATTTCTGGAAGATTATTTATGTCCTCCTTAGTGAAGACAGAACCAAAGTAATTATTTAATTGGTCTGCCATGTCCTTGCTCCCCATAATCAATTCACCTGTTTCTGTCTGCAGGGGACCTACATTTGTCTTTACCAGTCTTTTCCTTTTCACATATCTATAAAAGCTTTTACAGTCCATTTTTATGTTTCCTGCCAGTTTTCTCTCATAATCTTTTTTCCCCTTCCTAATTAAGCCCTTTGTCCTCCTCTGCTGAATTCTGAATTTCTCCCAGTCCTCAGGTGATCCACTTTCTCTGGCTAATTTGTATGCTTCTTCTTTGGAATTGATACTATCCCTAATTTCTCTTGTCAGCCACGGGTGCACTACCTTCCTTGATTTATTCTTTTGCCAAACTGGGATGAACAATTGTTGTAGTTCATCCATGCAACCTTTAAATGCTTGCCATTGCATATCCACCGTCAATCCTTTAAGTGTCATTTGCCAGTCTATCTTAGCTAATTCACGTCTCATACCTTCAAAGTTACCCCTCTTTAAGTTCAGAACCTTTGTTTCTGAATTAACTATGTCACTCTCCATCTTAATGAAGAATTCCACCATATTATGGTCACTCTTACCCAAGGGACCTCTCACGACAAGATCGCTAATTAACCCTTCCTCATTGCTCAAAACCCAGTCCAGAATGTCCTGCTCTCTAGTTGGTTCCTCAACATGTTGGTTCAAAAAACCATCCCGCATACATTCCAAGAAATCCTCTTCCTCAGCACCTTTACCAATTTGGTTCACCCAATCTACATGTAGATTGAAGTCACCCATTATAACTGCTGTTCCTTTATTGCACACATTTCTAATTTCCTGTTTAATACCATCTCTGACCTCACTACTACTGTTAGGTGGCCTGTACACAACTCCCACCAGCGTCTTCTGCCCCTTAGTGTTACGCAGCTCTACCCATATCGATTCCACATCTTCCCGGCTTATGTCCTTCCTTTCTATTGCGTTAATCTCTTCTTTAACCAGCAACGCCACCCCACCTCCCCTTCCTTCATGTCTATCCCTCCTGAATATTGGATATCCCTGAACGTTGAGCTCCCATCCCTGGTCACCCTGGAGCCATGTCTCTGTGATCCCAACTATATCATAATCATTAATAACAATCTGCACTTTCAATTCATCCACCTTATTACGAATGCTCCTTGCATTGACACACAAAGCCTTCAGGCGCTCTTTTACAACTCTCTTAGTCCTTTTACAATTATGCTGAAAAGTGGCCCTCTTTAATGCTTGCCCTGGATTTGTCGGCCTGCCACTTTTACTTTTCTCCATAGTACTTTTTGTTTCTACCCTCACTTTACACCCCTGCACAATGCTCATCAGTGCTCATCAGTTGGATGGTACAGTATCTGAAATCAGTTTTGTACCATCTATAGCTTTTCAATTTTAAATGGAAAGCTAAGCTAAAAATCCCATCATCTTGATACGTGCGATTAGTGAAGAAAGACCCCCACTGTTGATGAGAACTGAAAATATTGGCTTACTCTGGAGCTGAGAAATTTTGGAATAATACGTATTTCATAAATAATTATGAGCATTTTTGAATGAAAACATAAAAAAATCAGCTAAATTCTCAGCAGCACTGCTCTAATTTAAAACTGACATCATTGTTTCATATGATCCAGAGCCAGCATTAGGACTACCTCTCCTCTTTGTTATGAGGTTTCTGTTTATCTGTCATGTGAGAGTGTCATTACCATTTAACTGGACTCTGAAAGCTTGACTTTTTCCTCAAGCACACTTTATTTAGTTGTGCACGCAGAGAAGAGCATGACCTCCCTCACCAAAATCTGAACAAAGAAATGCCATTATTATTCAGTAATTAACCAGTTGGTATCTTTGTGGATGTTCAAATTCTTTATTTGCATAATCATTAACAATCATACTATGATAATACAGGCAGTAGTAACCAATAAAATCTACACATCAAAGGCCAATAATACTTCAGAATTAGTTAAGTAACTGTGACCAATAGTGTCAACCTAGAACTCTTCACCTGCCAAATGACTCCAACTTCATGCTGTGTCAAAGGGAAGATAAGTTCTTCAAGGATTTCTCTTTCCTGGGTTGACTGCACACAATATGTGAAACTATCTTTGCCTGGACATTATCTTAACCTTTGCCTTGTCAGGACTTCCACAAGAGGTGAGATATTATTTTCGATTTTACCAGTAGTTCACATTTCCTTACGGCCTGAGGGAATGAGCTGTTTCTCATTCAAACAATTCTTGTCCTACTGCCACCATACTTCCTGCCTGATGATTAGGGGGTTTAAAAGATAGCTGGATGGATAGTGGAGGTGATGGTGGATCATTAAGGGCTCTGCGTATGCAGTGATCCTGATAAGTATTTTTTATGGGTGGAAGAGAGACCCCAGTGATTCTCTCAGCAGTCCTTGCAATCCTTTGACGGGACTTGCAGTCAAATACCTTGCAAGTCCCATACCAGATGATGATGCAGCTGGTCAGGACACTCTGAAAGATGGTCATGTAAAAATTGGTTAGAATTGGGGGGTGGTTCGGCGGGGGGCGGGGCGCGGAAGCAAGGGCTCATTCACCACAATCTCCTCAGGAAGTGGAGACGCTGCTGTGCTTTTTTAACCAAAGTTGTAGTGTTAAAGGACTAGGTGAGATTCATAGTGAGCTTCTTGTACTCCCAGAAAATAGCCTCAGGGATCCTAAGGCCATCCCATTTTGTACCGTCCTGTGCTGAGATTTCCCATGAATTGGTGGGGATCTTAGACCTTTCACGGAGGGTTTGAGAACTTCTTAAAGTCCTTTTATCTGACCACCTGGTATACTCTTGCCAAAACAAAGCTCAAAACAGGGTATCTGTTTCAAGATCTTGATGCCAAGACTGCCCAACTGAACTATTTAATAGCATTTAGGACTTCAAAGCTGATAAATTGGCTGAAGTTAGATTGGAAGAGAATATTGGCATTGATTTCTTGTACCAACCAGTGGATGTGGTGGATTGTGTCAGACAGTATTTTAAGTGGTTATTTATTTCTGGCTGGAGGACTATGGCTACTGGTATTTTTCAGGAATTCGTACTGGGACCCTTGCTGCTTATAATATATACAGTATAAATGACTTGGATGAAAATGTGGGATGAGTGGGTTAATACATTCACAGATGATATAAAGATTGGTGGAGTACAAAGTGCAGAAGATTGCCAAAGTGTACAGCATTATAGATCAAATGCATATATTGTAGAAGGATGCAAGCTGCAGCTTAATTCAGCAAGTATGATGTGTTGCACTTTGGAAGAGCAAATGTACAGGGAAGTACAAAGTTGACACAGGACCCTTAACAGAGTTGTATCATGTGCTCCAAGTCTACAGTTCACTAATAGTGGCTGCACAGCTCAATAGAATGGCAAAGAGGGCATATGGCATGCTTGCTTTTATTCATTGAAGCATTCAGTTGACGAGTCGGGAGTTTATGTTGCTGCTTTATAAAACTCTAGTGAGGCACCTGGAGTAATGCATTCATTTCTGGTCACTCCATTATAAGAAGGATATGGAAGCTTTGAAGAGGATGCGGAACAAGTTTACCAGGATGCTGGAAAGATTAGAGGGCAAGATTGGACAAACTTGGGCTGTTTGCTCTGGAGGGGGAAAGCTGAGAGGAGACCTGATAGAAGTTTACAAAGTTATGGGAGGGTGAAATATCTAATACTATAGGGTATTTATTAATGTGAGGAAGGGGAAAGTTCAAAGGAGATGCAAGGATGTGGACATCATAAAGGCAGAAAAAATTAGTTTAGTTAAGCATTTACTTCCTAGTTTAATTAGTTTGGCACTACATTGTGGGCTGCAGTGCCTGTTCCTGTTCTGTACTGGAATGTATCATAAGTGTAAATGAGGACTAGAGCTGCTGCCTAATAAACCGAGGGTTTTATATAAAGCTTGTCCTCAGGTACTGTTTAAACCCCTTTTGACTTTAAATATTTGCTGTCCTATTTTAGATACCCAGGAAATTTGGTATTGAGTTTGAGGTCCTCATCTTCAAACATTCTTCTCTTCACATGGCCAGAACACTTCATAACCTTAACCAGTGGGTCCAGAATATATACAATTTTGGTCAGGCAGACTGTGTCAAAGCCCTAACATTTTCCTTTCTCGCTGCAGTTAACTATCTCACTTCCAGCAAGACTTCCAAATATGTTGCAGCAAAGGTACAGGACTAATGGGAAACTCTACAACCTATGCCACCACCTCTAGACCCAACACACTCCTCGTATCAGTCACTGAGGCACAGTATGCAAACAAGTTTTGTGTCTGCACAGACATGGAGTGCAATGAAAAAGCCTTACTAGGAGCAAAACTAAGGAACCAATATGCCCCCAAGACAAAACACTGGACTATCTTAACAATTCGATGAGAAAACACTGACATGTAGGATGGCTTCTGCACATTGATACTCATGTTAACAGGGAAGTGAGGAGAAGGTAGTTGAAGTTCAGGTTCATATCAGGGAAATCAGAAGGGTGTGGTTTCCTCTGGGCATTTAATTTTCATTTTTTTTTTATTATCTCCCTTTCTTGGCTGCAGCCAGCTAGTTGCAGAGATGTTCTTGTTGAGTAGACAGGCATTTGGTACAAGCTACAGTGAGTGGGGAGAAGAAGAGACTCAGAAAGACCACAGTGTAACAGATAGATTGTTGTGCAACACAGAAACAGGCTCTCCAACCCACCATGTCCATGCTGCCCTGCTCAACCATCTACACTAACCCCATTTGCCTTATTAAAACCCTGTCCTTGGTTCATCTGCAGCAGTAGCCCTCGTTTCAATGAGCACAATAATAAAAAGCAGAATCACCAAAAAATGTTGACTGTTGTTGAAATCTTAAAGCATCCAGGGACTAAAGAAATATAAATTTTCACTGTTTTTGTGTTTGATAGAATGCCCTGAAATAATCACATTTTCACCAAAAATTTTGTACTCTTCAAACACAGTTCAGAAGATCAGCCAGGGTAAGGAAAGTTTAAACTTGTTACGTTAATAAACAAACATTTGAGATAACACTAAAGAAGGGATTATTCTGTGCATTCTCAGGTTAAACTCGGCCTTATCTTGTGAATTATGTTCCAGTGATGCTTTCAATACTTAATACATAGAGTGAGTCAAGAGCAGAAAACAAAATAACACAGTGAATTAAGAACAGAAATGAAAAATGTTATTAACATAACTGGGAATCAATGTAAAGGGAGAGAGAGAGATAGGCAGCAAAACATGAGGGAAAGCGGTGGCAAGCGGTTTTCCCCTTCAAAACACAAGGGACTGCACTCTACCCATGCACAGCTATTATGGCTGATGGAATAAGGAGCAGGCCTTGAATTTCACCCAATAGCTCATTCACTGAGTTCTGTTCTGATCAAGGTAAAAAAAAAGTCTCAGGGACAACAAACTTTGCCAAAAAATAAACTGAGCATTTGATGGGGCAGCCAGGGAGACACAGGACTGCAGATGCAATGAACAATCTGCTGGCGGGACTTTGCCGGTTGAGCAGCAAGAGAGGGAGAAAAGGATTTCTAAACATTTCAGAACTAAACCCTGCATCAGGACTACTTCATATCTGGAATATTTCCCATATCATTTATTACCATTTATAGTGCAGGTTCTACAGAGTTTCTGTGAGTTTAAACATTGTTCCAACAGAATCCTTTGAACTAGAGGAATAAAATTCAGGATTTTAAATGTAATATAATTAAGCTATGTCATTAGTCATGGGGTCAAGTGAAGGAATCTAGCACTCCATCATTGATTCGAATAATACGAAGCAGTTTGAGAGCTGCCATTTCTCACTTAATGATACATTCACAATCATGGTTCTGCTATCACAAGCCGTTGCAAAGGATGATGAATTTTGTATGTTAGATCACACAAACTACATGCAAGTAGTTCTGGAAATTCCAAAATGCGACAATCAAAGCATGAGCTCTTGGTTATAAAAAGAAAAGGGCAGAATGTGATAAATATAATTTTGGAGACAATTAGTAACAATTTAGTTAGCTTTCTCTTCAAATCACACTTCCGTGCTTACTGAGCAGAAGTTCAATGTCATCTCCTGAAACAGTTTTTAGGTTGTTTGTGAGAAATACGCCTGTTCTCTGAAAGAGGAAGGAGGATGCTGTGGTGAAGATTGGCCAATACTCAACAGAATTTAAAAGAATGAGATGTCCATTTGTGAAGAGAGACAAGATGCTGAGAGGGTTTAATTTGGTCAATTTTCTTGAGTCTGTTTCCTCCAGCTGGTGGCTCTAGATCTCCGGAATATCCCGAACTGCTATGTTTCATCGTTGCAGAATGAGATTAAAGGAAGGCAAAGATGTAAATCTGCCACCTTAATGGGTTATGGATATTTAGTTACTGAGTATATTAAAGGTTGAGACGGATAGATTTTGGAACATCAAGGGTATGAACTGAAGGATCAAGGAGCTCAGTGAAGAGTGAAAAGGTTTCAAAAGTCCCAACATTTATTCAGTTCTTGGCGTCTTCGAAAGCTGCAGCCTACAACTGTCAAATTCCTCAGAAGATTACTTTTTGCTAGATTCTGTAAGATTCAAAACTGACATCCACCATATAAAAAGTCACACTTTTATTGAATAGCAGTGGTTGAAGATTATATCTAAAAGCTATCAAAATCTCAGAGCAAGATTGCTAATCCACAAAATACCCTCACCAATAATACAATTGAAACAATCGGAAAATTGTTTATTAAAAGTTAACTGATAAATCTTGTTGATAAAAATGTGTTCTGATTTTTTTTTAAATGACTAAAAGGAAAGTGTGAAAGTAAAAAGAGAATGTTGTTGAACATATATTGATTAAGTGGCATTTTTGTCCCTTGAAAGTTTAAAAATTTAACCAATGTAATTGCAACTTTATTGTGGCAGATTACATTCTGTTAAGTCTTCATTAGCCATCATTGTCATGAGGATATCAAGATAGAAAATTACATCTAATATATCCACTAATGTTTGGATATTAAACAGGATATTTTTTCAAGAGGGAAAAGTGAAAAAGCTCTTGGGTATTGGAATTTAAATTTTCTTGGGTGAAATTTCTGAATAGAATGACAAACGATTTCAATCGCTCACTTGTGCCCACACATGAAGGAGCATTCTCTGTACTTGACCTGTATGTTATTTTTCAATTCACAATTTATCTTTTACTTTAAAACTGTAATGCAATTTGCTTCCAAACCTTTGCATGGGACATTCTATTTCTTCTCTTAAAGAAACAATTCTAAGCATTTGCCAACAAATATTAATGCTGAAAATTGAAAGAGATGGAAACAGGTTTCTCCAATTTATCTTGCCAGAACATTACATAATTTGAGCAACTAATAAAGGTCTTTCATGATTCTCTCTATTGAAATTTTTATGTCATATTTATGCTATGAATTGTATCCATTGTTGTTTATTTTTAGGCCTTTAATGAAAATATGTTTGGAATTAAATACCAATGGATAATTCCAGGCTGGTACCAGACAAACTGGTGGAAAATAGCTTCATCAATTAACTGTACTGTGAAAAATCTGCTCGCTGCCATGGAAGGATATGTATCAGTAGACTTTGAGCCACTAAGTACAAAAGCTATCAAGACAATATCTGGGCAGGTGAATATCCGTATTTTCATTAAATAATTCTAATTTCACACAGACATGATGAGAAATAAATCATGTGCCATGAAAACTAAATCTCTTCTGGAGGAGCAGCAACTGTTCCAAGGAGTTGTAGCGTCATACAATAATAGAACACCGCAGAAACAGGCCTTTCAGCCCATCTAGTCCATGCCAAGCATTCATCTGCCTCGTTCCGTAGACCTGCACCCGGAGCACAGCCTTTCATACTTCCCTATTCATGTACCAATCCAAATTCCTCTTGGATGTTGAAATCAAGACCACATCTACAAGTTGTGTTGACAGCTTGTTCCACACCCTCTGAGTGAAGAAGTGCCCCTCATGTTCTCCTTAAACAGTTCACCTTTCATCCTTAACCCACGGCACCTAGTTGTAATCTCACCCACCCTCAGTGGAAAAAGCCTACATGCACTTACCCTACCTATACCCTGTAAACTTCCATCAAACCTCCCCTCAATTTTCTGTGTTCCAAGGAATCAAGACCTAACTTATTCAATCTTTCCTCATAAATCAGGTCCTCAAGTCCAGGTAACATTCCTGCAGTTTTCTCTGCCCTCTTATTTATATCTTTCCTGCAGGTAAAACTGCACACAATACTCCAAATTAGACCTCACCAATGTCTCATAAAATTTCAACATAACATCTTAATTCTCACACTCAGTACATTGATTTCTGAAGGCTAATGTGCCAGAAACTTTGTTTGCAATTCTATCCACCTCTGACACCACTTTCAAGAAATTAGAGATCTGTATTCCCTGTTCCCTCTGTTCTACTGTACTCCTCAGTGCCTTCCACTCACCATGTAAGACCTACCCTAGTTGGTCCTCCCAAAGTTCAACTCCTCACACTCATGTGCATTAAATTCCATCTGCCATTTTTCAGCTATTTTTCTAGCTGGTGCAGGTTCCACTGCAAATGTTGATAGTTTTCCTCACTGTCCACTACACCCACAATCTTGGTGTCATCTGCAAATTTGCAGATCAAGTTTAGACCATAAGATACAGGAGCAGAGTTAGGCCATCAAGTGTGCTCCGCTATTTCATCATGGCTGATCCAATTTTCCTCTCAGCCCCAGTCTCCTGCTTTCTCTCCGTATCCCTTCATGCCCTGACCAATCAAGAATCTATCAACCTCTGTCTTAAAGACATAGCCTCCATAGCTGCCCGTGGCAAAGAATTCCACAGATTTACCACACTTTGGTTAAAGAAATTCCTCTTCACCTCTGTTCTAAAAGGATGCCCCTCTATTTTGAGGCTGGGTACTCTGGTTATAGACTCTCCTGCCAAAGGAAACATCCAAAGGAAAATAGTCAACCCTTTCATTTCCTCTACCAAAGTGCATGACCATACACTTCCTGACACTGTATTCCATCTGCCATTCTTTGCCCATTCTCTCAATCTGTCTAAGTCCTTCTGTAGTCTATCTACTCCCTCAAAACTACCTGCCCTTTCACCTATCTTCATATCATCTGAAAACTTGGCAACAAAGCCATCAATTTAATCACCCAAATCATTGGCATATAACAGAAAAAGAATCGGTCCCAACAGACACCACTGTGGAACACCACTAGTCACCGGCAGCCAACCAGAGAAGGCTACCTTTATCCTGACTCTTTGCCTCCTGCTAATCAGCCACTGTTTTATCCATGCTGGAATATTTCCTGTAATAGCATGGATTCTTAGCTTGTTAAACAGCCTCACGTGTGGCACCTTGTCAAAGGCCTTCTGAAAATTCATGTACAGAACAACCAATTCTCTTTTGTCTATCCTGCTTGTTCTTTCTTTAAAGAATTCCAACAGGTTTGTCAGAAAAACTTTTCCCTTAAGGAAACCATGCTGACTGTGGTCTATTTTATCATGCGCTTTTAAGTACCCTGAAACCTCATCCTTAATAATCAACCCCAACATCTTCCCAACCTCTGAGGTCAAACTAATTGGCCTGAGGTTCCCTTTCTTCTGCCTCTCTCCCTTGAAGTGTGGAGTGACATTTGCAATTTTCCAGTCTTCCGGAACCCTTCCAGAATCTAGTAATTCCTGAGAGATCATTACTAATATCTCTACAATCTTTTCAGCTTCCTCTTTCAGAACCCTGAGCTGTACACCATTTTATCCAGGTGGTTTATCTACCTTCAGACCTTTCACTTTCCCAAGAACCTTCTCCCTAACAATGGTAACTTCACACACTTCATGACCCCTGACACGTAGAACTTCCACCATACTACTAGTGTCTTCCACAGTGAAGACTGATGCAAAATACTTATTCAGTTCACCCTCTATTTTCTTGTCCCCCATTACCTCCTCTCCAGCATTGTTTTCCAGCAGTCCAATATCCACTCTCACTTCTCTTTTACACTTTATGTATCAGAAGAAACTTTTGGTATCCTCTTTAACAAAATTGGCAACCTTACATTTGTATTCCATTATTATCTTAATGACTTTTTTATTTGCCTTCTATTGCTTTTTAAAAGCTTCCCAAACCTCAAACTTCCCACATATTATATGCCCTCTCTTTGGTTTTTATGTTGGCTTTGACTTCTCTTGTTAGCCGTGGTTATGCCATCTTGCCTTTAGAATGCTTCTTTAGAAATTCCAGCCATTGCTGCTCTGCCATCATCCAGCCAGTGTTCTTTTCCAACATGTGGTAATGTCCTTTACCACACTATCACCCAGATTGTTGATATATTGACGCGACCCGCCAATCGATCCCTGCGGGATGCGTCCACCAACCTCAAAGAGCTGACAACAACACACTGAATCAACAACACACTTGGAAAGATGCACTATTTACCGAGGAAGCGTGGGGAAAGAGCTGGGCTGCTGGTCAGATTGAAGCAGAGGGGCTTCAGGGTCCCTATGCCCACCATTCTACGAGCTAATGTGCAAGCCATAGAGAACAAGGTGGATAATCTTAAAGGGAGACTCACCTACTGCAGGGAGACGCAGAACTGCTGTGTATTCTGTTTCACTGAGACCTAGCTCTCCCCTGCCAGCCCCGACCATGCCATCCGACTGGAGGGATCTTTGATTCATCGGATGTACTGCACGGCGTCTACGGGCAAGACGAGGGGAGGTGGTGTCTGCCTACTGATCAACACTGCGTGGTGCTCGGACACAGTGGCACTGACAAGCTCCTGCAGCCCGGACCTGGAACACCTGTCAGAGAAGCGTCGTCCCTACTATCTGCCATGGGAATTCACCTCGGTCATACTGACAGCGGTCTACATTCCCCCACAGGCGGACGTGGAGTGTGCTCTGAACATACTGTATGCCAACATCAGTGAACTTGAGACCAGGTATCCGGAGTCTTTGCTCATTACAGCCGGGCACTTTAACCGGGCCAACCTCAGAAAGGCGCTGCCAAAGTTATACCAACATGTCTCCTGTCCCACTAGAGGCCCAAATATACTTGACCACTGCTACACAATAGTCAAGGATGCCTACCGTTCCAGCCTACGACCTCACTTCAGAAAATCGGACCATCAGGCCGTACTCCTCCTCCCGGCTTACAAACACAAACTGAAGCGGGAGGTCACGGTGTCAAAAGTAGTGTCGCATTGGACAGAGGAAACGGATGAGGTCCTCCGTGACTGCTTTCAATTGGTGGGCTAGTTAGTATTCAAGGACTCGGCAGCTAACCTCGATGAGTATTCCTCAGCTGTCACGGACTTTATTTGGAAATGCACGGAGGACTGTGTGTCTCGCAAGACGATCTGGGTATTCCCTAACCAGAAACCTTGGATGAATTATGAGGTCAAGTCCCTTTTAAAGGCTAGAGCTGCGGCTTTTAGGTCCGGGGATACCAGTCACTACACGGAATCCAGGCGTGAACTCCGGAAAGCCATTAAGGGCGCCAAGAGGCAATATTGAGCCAAGTTGGAAGCCCAGGCTAACCAGAGGGATGCCAGTAGACTATGGCACGATCTAAATGAGATCACTGGGCGCAAAGAAAAGGCTGGGAATATCAATAACTGTGGCGCTTCTCTTCCTGATGAACTTAACGTGATCTACGCAAGGTTCGAACAGAAGAGCAGCGTCCCACTCCCTCCGGATGAACCGGACCTGATGGCATCGAGATTCATTGTCACCAAGGAGGACGTTAGAAGGGCCTTCCTGAAGATAAATCCAAGGAAAGCGACGGGCCCAGATGGCATCCCAGGACGGGTTCTCCGGGTCTGTGCAAGCGAGCTAGCTGGAGTGTTTGCTGACATCTTCAACTGACATCAATTGCTATGAAGTGCTTCGAGAGATTGGTTTTGGCACACATCAGCCACAGCCCACCGGTCAACCTCGACGCTTTGCAATTCGCCTACCAGAGCAACAGGTCAACAGCGGATGCCATCTCTCTGGCCCTACATTCCTCCTTAGAACACCTGGAGAATAAAAATGCATACATAAGGCTCCTTTTCATTGACTACTGCTCTGCCTTTCATACCATCATTTCAAATAAACTGATTCAAAAGCTCCGGAACCTGGGCCTTAGCACTCAGATCTGCAGCTGGATCTTCAACTTCCTCACAGACAGGACCTAGGCTGTAAAAATGCGGGACAAGCTCTCCTCTACAATCACCTTGAGCACTGGTGCCCTACAAGGCTGTGTACTCAGCCCCCTGCTGTACTCACTGTACACCCATGATTGTGTAGCCAAGTTTCCATCAAACTCAATACGTAAGTTTGCTGATGACACAACAATTGTAGGCCGTATCTCGGGTAATGATGAGTTTGAGTACAGAGAGAAAATTAAGAACCTGGTGGCATGGTATGAAGACAATAACCTATCCCTCAACGTCAGCAAGACGAAGGAATTGGTTGTTGACTTCACAAGGAGTAGCGGACCGCACGACCCAATTTACATTGGTGGTGCACAAGTGGAACAGGTCAAAAGCTTTAAGTTCCTCAGGGTCAATATCACAAATGACCTGACTTGGTCCAATCAAGCAGAGTTCACTGCCAAGAAGGCCCACCAGCGCCTTTACTTTATGAGAAAACTAATGAAGTTTGGCCTGTCCCCTAAAACCCTCACTAATTTTTATAGATGCACCATAGAAAGCATTCTTCTAGAGTGCATCACAACTTGGTATGGAAGCTGTCCTGTCCAAGACCGAAAGAAGCTGCAAAAGATCATGAACACGGCACAGCACATCACGCAAACCAATCTTCCGTCCTTGGACTCACTTTACACCGCACGCTGTCGGAGCAGTGCTGCCAGGATAATCAAGGACACGACCCACTCAGGCAACACACTTTTCGTCCCTCTTCCCTCTGGGAGAAGGCTCAAGAGCTTGAAGACTCGTACAGCCAGATTTGGGAAAAGCTTCCTTCCAACTGTGAAAAGACTGCTGAACGGATCCTGAGTCAGATCTGGGCCGTACCCTCCAAATATCCGGACCTGCCTCTCGGTTTTGTTTGCACTACCTTACTTTCCATTTTTCTATTTTCTATTTATGATTTATAATTTAAATTTTTAATATTTACTAAGTTTTACTATTTTTAATATTTAATATTTGTAATCCAGGGAGCGGGAAGCGCAAAATCAAATATCACTGTGATGATTGTACATTCTAGTATCAATTGTTTGGCAACACTAAAGTGTAACTAACGATCAACAGACCCAGAACTGATCCCTGCAGCATTCCATTAGTCACAGCTCTCCAGTCAGAGAGGCAACCACCTACAACTACTCTCTGGCTTCTCCCACAGAACCAATGTCTAAACCAATTTACTACCTCATAATGTATGACAAATAATAAACCTTCTTAGCAAACCTCCCATGTGGGGTCTTGTGGAAGACTTTGCTGAAGTCCATGCAGACAACATCTAGTGCCTTGCCTTCATTAGCTTTCCTGGTAACTTCCTCAAAAAACTCTATAAATTTGGATATACATGACCTACATGCACACAGCCAAAGTCATGTTGACTACCCTTGATCAGTCCCTGTGTATCTAAATATCTGATCCCTTGGAATACCTTCCAATAGCTTCCCATTACTGATGTCAGGCTCACCAGCCTATAATTTTCAGGCTTATTCTTAGAGCCTTTCTTAAACAACAGAACAACTTTAGCTGTCCTCCAATTCTCTGGCATTTCACTCATGACTAAGGATGTTTTAAATATCCCTGCAAGGACCCTGAAATTCCCACAGAGTCTGAGGGAACACCATGTCAGGTCCTGGGGATATATCCACCTTAATTTGCCTCAATACAGAAATCACCTCCTTCTCTGTAATCTCTATATGGTCCATGACCTCACTGCTGCTTTGCCTCACTTCTATCGGCTCTGTGTTCATCTCCTGAGGAAATACAGATGCAAAAAATCCATTTAAGATCTCTCTCATCTCTCTTGGGTGCAACTATAGATTACCACTGTGATCTTTCAGAGGACCAATTTTGTCCCCTGCAGTTATTTTACTGTTAATATATCTGTAGAAGGATTCTCCTTCACCTTTTCTGCTTGAGCAACCTCATGCCTCCTTTTAGCCCCCCGATTTCCTTTGTAAGTGTTTTCTTGCATTTCTTATACTCTTGAAGTACCTCATTTTTTCCTGTCTACTTATACCTGCTATGCACCTCCTTCATTTTCCTAACCAAGGCTTCAATATCTCTTGAAAACCAAGGTTCCCTAAATCTATTATCCTTGCCCTTATTCTGACAAGAATATGCAAAATCTGGACTCTCAAAATTTTACTTTTGAAAGCTTCCCTCTTAACAAGTACATCTTTGCCCGAAAACAACCTGTCCCAATCCACACTTGCCAGATCCTTCCTGATACTATCAAAACTGGCGTTTCCCCAATTTAAAATCTCAACCTAAGGACTGGGCATATTTGTTTGCATATTTACTTTGAAACTAATGGCATTGTGGTCACTGGATTCAAAGTATTCCCCTACACAAACTTTTATCACCTGCCCTGTCTCATTCCCTAATAGCAGATCCAGTGTTACACGCTCTCTCATTGGGACTTCTGCGTACTGGTTAAGGAAACTTCCCTGAACACATTTGACAAAGTCTATCCCATCTAGTACTTCACCACTAGATAACCTTTCCAGTTTGTCCTGTCTGAGCACTGTGTGACATTTTACCTGACTGGTGATGCAGCCTTTCCCCCCTTAATCGCTCCCGCTCTGTCGCATCTAAAACAATAGAATCCTGGGACATTGAACTGCTTGTCCTGACTCTCCTGCAACCAAGTCTCACTAAAAGATATAATGTCATTATTCCACATGCTGATCCATGCTCTAAGTTCTTCTGCCTTTCCTACAATACTCCTTGCACTAGTCTCACCATGCTCGACCTTTCAATTCCTGACTTTGTATGTAGGCTTAACAACATCTTTCTGCACAACCATTCCACCATCTGTTCTGCTGCTTTGGTTCCCATCTCCCTGCAACTTTAATTAAAACTCTGCGCCCTCCTCCCCCCACCCAAGCAGCACTAGCAAACCTTCCCTCTAGGAAATTAGTTCAGGTGCAAACTGTCTCTTTTGTACAGGTTCCACCTTCACTGTAGGAGAGCCCAATGATGCAAAAATCTGAATCCCTTCCTCTTGCACCATCTCCTTAGCAATATGCTGAAGTGTATGACCTTCCTATTTCTGGCCTCACTGGCACATGGTATGGGTATCAATCCTGAGATCATAAGCCTTAGTACCTAACTCCCTGAACTCACTTTGCAGGAGTTCATTGTCTTTCATACCCATGTCATTGGCACTGACATGGACCACGACCTTGTCTGCTCACCCTCCCCCTGAAGAAAGCTGTGGACTCGATCTGAGATGTCCCTGGCCCAGGCACCTGGGAGGCAGCATACCATCTGGAATCTCATTCTCATTCACAGTAGCTCCTTTATGTTCCTCGTAACCAATTAAACCGCCATCACTACAACTCACATCTTCTCTTCCCTTTCCTTCTGAGCCACCTGACTGCTGTGCCTTTCCTCTTCTAAGTCATCCCCCCAACAGTATGCAAAGCGGTATGCCTGTTATTGAAGGGATCAGCCATAGGGTTGCTCTGACTGTGCCCTTTCCCCTTCCTGACTGTCACCCAGTTTCCTTTGTCCTGAACCTTAATTATCTCCCTTTATGTGCTGTCTATCACACCTTCAATCTCCCAAATGATCCAGAGTTCATCCAATTCCAGATCCAACTTCCATTAGAAGCTACAGCTGGATGCATTTCTTGCAGGTGTAGTTGTCAGGGACACTGAAAGTGTCCCTGTGATCCCACATTTCATGAGAGAGCATTCTACTATCCAGTCTTGCATTGCCACTGCTCTAAATGTGCAATAAGAAAGAAAAAAAGAATCAATAACAGAAGTATCTACCTACAAACTATACCTTTTCTCACCAAAGTCTCAACTCCCCACTCTAACACTGTCCCACTCACACAGTGACCTAACTTCTTTTTATTGGATCTAGCCAAGTACCTAAATAAACAAATCTAATATCTCCTCAGGCACTGTGGCATGCAAAAATGTGCCAAGTGCCCCTATTCTCTTCTTTTAAACTCTCTCTTTTTCTACGCATTCTAACATCTCCTTGTGAACCGCGACACAAAAAACTTACCGACTGCCCGCATTTGCTTCTTTTAAACTCGCTCTCCTTCTATGCAATCCAAAGTCCCCTCGGGAACTGTGGCACACAAAATGTGGTGATGTTACTCTGCTGAGAGCAAGAGATATGAGGTGAATTCACTGCAGGGGTGGGGAAGTGAACTGGGTGAAGATGGAAAAGCTGATGGATTTCTGAAGGCATTTATTGTTATTGAAAATGTTTTTCTTAAAATTCCTTGCAGACACCTCAACAATATGAGCAAGACTATAACAAAATGAGAGGCGGTGCTGAATATAGTAAATTTCATGGATTTGCATATGATGGAATCTGGGTAATTGCCACAACATTACAACGAGTGATCGATTCTTCCGAAAGCCTGGGTCATCCACAAGCCATCCCAAACTATCCTAGCAAGAACCTTAGCCAAATCTTTCTAGATTCCATGAATGAAACAAACTTCTTTGGAGTAACTGTGAGTATTGTCTTTGATTGTTGGATTCCAAACTATTAAGGTTTTCCAATTCATGTGTTATAGGAATCTGGAAGGTGACTGTGGAATGGAACTCTTTCTTTTTCAACTGAAAGGAGAAATGAACAAATTTAAATCACTATAATCACAGTACATGGTAGCATCACATATTTTGGAAAAAGAGCAAATCCTTCAATATTTGCATTCACAATCTCATATGGAGAATTATAACAAAAGAATGACAAAGTAGCTACTTTATTGCAAAGATAAATGACAGAGGTGAATGAATAATCTATAACTAGTAAAAAAAAAAATAATAGGTGGGTTTAAACTACATACCTTTGGAAGAAACTTCAGAACATAGCAACTTCAGCCTCCACCATTTTCTGCACTATGTACTGTGAATATGGTAAGATCAATTTGCTGTGTAGGGTCAGTGTTGCTGTAAGATGGTGCTGGACAACGAAGCTTTTTATCACTATTGGAATCAGCATCAAACTGAGGAAACAAATACTCGTTCATTATGTGCCGTGTCCTACGATATGGGCTTTCCATGTCCATGATTGTTCTTGTCAGATTTTTGTACAGAAGTAGTTTGCCACTGCCTTCTCTTGGGCAGTGTCTTTACAAGATAGGTGACCTCAGCCATTATAAATACACCTCAGAGATTGTCTGCTTGCTTTCAGTGGTCGCATAACTAGGAATTGTCATAGGCACCAGCTGCTCATACGACCACCCACCCCTGCTCCCGTGGTTTCACGTGACACCTTGCCCAAGGATGACCTGCAGGCTAGTGAAGAGAAGGAGTGCCTTACGCCTCCTTTGGTAGAGATATTTCTCCACCCTGCCACCCAAATCAAATGCTAATTAATATAATTCATGCTATTGAATTAGTTAAAACCAGTAATAAGGTGGATGGACCATCACTTATGCTTGGGTTTCTAGATCTTAAGGTTGAAGTCATTCATTGCTTAAAAGAAAATGTCCTGAGTAAGTATCTACTTCTACCTTAAGCTGATTTCCAGGAGGTGAATTGTTATCTGGGTACCAGAGTTTCTTATGAAGTTAATAGAAATACAAAGTCATGTCATCCTATAGTAAATATTATTGGCTCATCATGTCAATTTGATTATGAAGTATTTCAGAACTTCAATGTATCTTAGCAATGGTAAAGGATGTAGATTGACTGTATTACAATACATGCAGAAATTGTCTGGGATTTTCTCAGATTTGTGGATGCTTTTTGACTTTGTCTGATTTTGAAATGCTATCTAGTAACAATTAGGCTAATCTAACAAACTTCAGAAGTAAGCCAAGATCTCTAACCATTTAGTAAACACATCTCTTCAATGTAATAAATATACTACAATCTTGCTTGTATCAATCTGATGCAAAATATTCAAGACTACAGCACAATAATTAACTGGCAGGATTTGAAAAAAAATTGTATTTTTGTGTTTATCTGTCCGGTGCCCAGATACTTCTTCTGTTAGCGTCATCTGCAATTTCATTCCATAGGCTTGATAATTTTCAAGCTTTCTCGAAAGTCACTTCATACATAGTTTTATCCTTACATTTCAAATATCGATTGATATTTTTTGTCGTGTCCTTGAAATGACAAATTGCAAACATTAAATTTTGCTGGATTGTAGCAAACTGACATGTAATTTCAGTGTTTTCTCAGGGGAAACACATTGCTAAAGCCAGGGTTCAATGCAGTCAAAGGGGCACAGATCTGTTGATTGCTATGGACCAGACACAATGAAACAATTATAGCAGGGTCATTTTTACAGAACACATTAGCATCAGTGCTGCCAGGGTAATAATCCTCAGCATAAAATCTTCTCTACAGGTAGAAACTGTCAGTCAAAATCTAGAAAAATAAGAAATGAAACCACAGATGCTGGAAATCACAACCGGTCAGATGAGAAAGCAACAGTTAGTATTTTTGGTCAGTGATCCTTCACCAATCATCCAGCATTAACTCTGATCCTCTCCCCACATGCTGCTGAATATTTCCAGATTTTTTTTTGCATTATTTCAGTTAAACTGTGGTGTTCTTTGAGCACATCTGATCTTTGCTAATTATATTTACCTGATTTGCAGGTGAGTGAAGTGTCGGCAAGTAGCCCACAGTGGAGTACTTTAAATATGCAGCTTGGTAAAGTGTGGGGAGGGGAGGGGAGTGGACCCACTGAGAATTAAGTCTAGAGGATCCTTCAGGATCAGATTGCAAAACGTCAAGACTTTCCTTGTTTCTATTACTATTTAAGATGAAGTTAACCCTCATTGAACGTTTCATAAATGGAAATTATAGGAAAGTATTAGAAATTTTGCAAGGTTTTGTCTTAGCCCCCTTATTCCAGCCAAAGACAGTTTTTAGCCCGACCAGTGTGAACATTCGTGTGCAAAGGAAGTTCAAAAACATAATAAGTACTGGGAAATTATCTGCAAGAAGGATTTTTTGATGGACATGGTAGGATCCTCCAGCTCATTCAGATTCAAGCGTTGCATTTGGCTCAGTTTCAAACCCCTTTCTACTTTGGCCTATATCACTCAGTGACCTACAAACATGTGCATCAACCCTGCTATTTCTTCATTGGGATTAATATGAAGGCTAGCAGGTAAAAAAAAACAATGAAATGCCAAAGACAGTAATGCGCAAATATTTCCTTTACTAATAAACCCTCTTGATGTTTATATGGCAAATGATTACCTGGTAACATAACCTGTGGAAGAAATTTCCAAATAAAATAGATAAGAATCTTCTTTATCAGCAAACCTACATTCTCCTCAAAAGAATTACCCTTTGTTAAGGCATGGCTTCCCTTTTTCTGTATCGTGGCCTTCAACTGGCCCAAAAAAGAAGGCATCTTGCATGCTTTTTTGAACAACTTGTTCAAAACTAAAATTAAAATGTGTGGATATACTACAAACGTTTGTATTTTTTAATAACTGGTTACAGTTAGCTGTAGCAGGATCTCTGAGGGTAGTTAAACTTTCCTCTGTATGTTCTTGAAAATGTGAGCCAGTAAAAAGATAGAAAGAAGAATAGTGTTTCTCCTGAACAGACCAAGATTGTGAAAGGACTAATAGAGAAGCTTAAATTAGCCAAATTTGATGCCAAACCTGATACAATGTCAAGGAAAGAAAGAGAGATAGAAAGGTTAGATTCAGTTCAAAAGGTAAATTGGAGTACTTAAACTGAAAATTTATTTAGTTTTTAAGTCTAAGGCAATTAAAACTTGGAGAAACAAGATTCTTCAATTAAAATAACACACACAAAATGCTGAAGGAACTCAGTATGTCAGGTAGCATCTATAGAAATGATTAAACAGTTGATGTTTTGGGCTGAGACCTTTCTTCAAGACCCTTCTTCAGGACAGAGTCCTGAAGAATAATCTCAACCCGAAACGTTGACTGTTTATTCATCTCCATAGCTGCTGCCTGACCTGCTGAATTCCTCCAGCATTTTGTGTGTTACTTTGGATTTCCAGCATCTGCAGACTTTCTTGTGTTTATATTCTTCAATTAAACTAGTTTTTTGTTAGGGCAAGTGAGATGAACTGGCAGTAATGAATATATTGTCACTGTTAGCATTTAATCCATATATCCTGTTCAAATAAAAGTTGGTGATGAAATGTACTGCAATGTGGCATTATTCCAGCACTAATGGTGGACTGGTGCAACTTTGGAATATGTAAGTATATTGCACATCTGCCCCATTGCTTAACTTTATTGTGTATATGAGCAAAATAAACCATTATTGATGTTTTGTTTGCAAATAATGGCCATTTAGCTTTCCTGCAAGTCGTGAAACAGTGCTTATCGAGTGCAGATAGTGAACGAGTGCATCAAAGTTGGTTGCTCGCTTCACATCAGTGAGTTTATTTGAACACACTGAGGTGAGTGACAGAGGTCCTCGTATCTTGTTTCAGACCTTTTATTTTATTCTGCATTGTATTGCATTCAGTTTTGCTATTTTCAGTTTGACAAAAGATACATATTGTTTTAATGCTGAGCAAAATTTACCCAGCATGCTGAGTAAGTCAAAATTATCTAAAGACTTGGAAAGCCTCACAGCATCTTTTAAATCCATTATGCCAAGGCATCTGTGACCTAAGCTAATTATTGCTTCAATAGTTATTGAAGATCCTTTTTCTATTATTCTTTTGGACACTTTAAAATAGAACAAAATTAATTCTAATATTTGATTTCTCCCTCAGCAGTTTGAGCTTTACTTTGATGTCTGAACTGAAGATCGACATTTTGACAGCACTGTATTACCTTAAAAATGTACTGAACTAGCAGCCTATTAAGTGCAGTCTTCACACGCAGAAGCAGCAATATCTCAATATTGTTAACATAACCAATTGTGCATATGAAAGGTGATGGATATATGGTGTTTCTCAATAATAGATTGGAATGGATTAGTTTATTATTGTCAAATGTACTGAGGTACAGTGGAAAAACTTGTTTTGCCTATCATCCATGCAGATCAATTCATTATAAGAATGCATTGAGGTGGTACAAGATGAAGCAATAACAGAATACAGAATAAAGTGTTGCATTACCGAAAAAGTGCATTGCAAGTTGACAGTAAGATGCAAGGTCACAATGAGGTAGATTGTGAGGTCAAGAGTCTATCATATGGTTGGTTTCAAGTGGTGTTTGTGGCAAGGACTGAGCGTAAGGATTTCTGGATATTGAAGAAGCAGGCCCTGAAGCTGCATTCCTATATTTTTAGGTATGCTGAAACATGATTTGTGAGTATTTCAGTGGTATTTCTAAATTATTTTCAGGAAAATCATGATCTTGGCATTCAAAGTTAACTACTGAACTCTGTCAAATTCTTGACTGTAATAATTCAGCGTTTCACTTCCGCACACTGTGTCTTTGATGAGATGCGATATCGTGCAGCTGCAGTCTCAGAACTCAGCCCTAGAAGGACAATGCAAAATACAAGCAGCGCTCTTCCATCTACTGGAGACTGATGCTGCCAGATTTGTGGCTGGAACAACAAATTAATTTTGGGTTAGAAACTGAACAGACTGATGGAGAGCTTGAAGGGATTCAAGAACCTCCGGATTCAGATTCATTGATGTATCACACGTACATCAAAACATACGGTGAAATCTGCTGTTTGCACTAAGGATGTGCTGGGAGCAGCCCACAAATGTTGCCACCAGCTCTGCATGCTGACAGTGTTCAGCAGAACAACAATAAAATGAAGCAGTAGCAAAATAAGCCCCTTTCCCAAACAAACACACACACACACACACTTCCAAACCCATGGATATTAGCTATTTTAACACTATTATTCATGGAAGAGAATAGCAATGGGTTCCAACAGATCAGCGTTGTTCTATACTGAAAGACATTGTTCCATTGTTCTCTGGAGCGAGATATTTTAAGATCACTTAAAGGATGAATATTAATAAAACTTAGAAAATTTCAGCTGACGGATTCATTGATAAAACAGCAGGCAATTAATACAAAGCTGCTTTGTTTTACAAGTGCTGAGAACTGATTGATAAAATGCCTTTGCCCTGAAACTTTTTTCTAACTGTTTTCTAATTACAAGTAGAGAAATGAGTCATTTGGTCAACCTAAGTACCCTATCCACACTTCTTGCACTTGAGAAATGTGTTGGGAAATATGAAATAAACAATATAGTTTGTTTAATATCACTTTTTCCTCTGATACTTTGGAGTGAGTAATATTGGATTTCAAGAAGAAAAAAAAATTAGAAATGATCGATGGAGCCTCTAATTTAACATAATGTTACTTCCCCAGGTGATTGGGGATTCTCAGAGATGGAGGGTCAATTTCAAATGCAATGCTCCTGGCAGCTTTAGGGAAAGCCCATCAGTAAATGATGGTTTGTGCATGTACTCATCTGCTTCTCATGGTTCAGAGATGAGTTCAATCTACAGGAAGGAATTCAATAATTTATCAATTCCCTTCTCCAAATATAGCCCAGAACATAATAGGATCCATTCTTTAATCCATTTGCTGTGGATGTCTTTTCTGAGGGTGCACTCTGAGCTGCAATTTTGACTATTGATTTTCGAATTAATGTGCAACAACTAAAAAGACAATGTACACAGAAGGACATGTACTTCACTGATGCGGCAAGGAAATATTAATGTTTTAATGTTTCACATGATCTGCAACAGCCAGTATTGTCTCAAATGGGGGATTTGTTCTGGTGTTACACTTGATTTTGGATACAGCAATGAGAGAAATAAGGGAATGCATAATAACTTTATAGCACTAACTTATTCAAGGAATATAAGCAATACTTAGTTGAAGAAATGGCCATGGACCCCGAATCTACTGTATAGCACCTTCGTTCTCTCTTCTGTCCCCAACACCACTCAGGATATGAAACCCTTCCATACATGTGGAGTGGTTGTATTTGCCTCCATCTATACTCATTCTAGGAGAAAGCAATACCTCCCCCCTTGTACAAACAAGTTCTCCTTCCTCACAGGTTGCCACCACAGCTGTGACCCGGCTGTGTTCAGCAAAACAAGGGAGTTCTGTGATCTGTGTAAATTTAGCATAGCATGTCTAGCTAGGTTCTGCAATTCATGTTTTTGAAATGTTCCAGTGAGCTCAGCTACCCTTCACTTAAGTCACATAGCAGCTGCTCAGGATGTAGTCATGTTCCACAATCTGTGCTTCAAAATGAGCTCAACTAATTCTCACTCAAGTCATGTAGCATCTAGTCATAATGTTCTCCCATTGTCCGGCTTTACATTTCAGCTTATAAAAGCCGGTAATTTATTACTATTATGTACCACTGGATAACAGATATCTGAACTGTAGTGATGGCTTTTGAACAGATGCCATTAACTTCATGGCAAAGCTAGCAAATATTTAAGAAAAGTGAGGCTTTTTTTCTTTAGTGCTGAGAACTGATTGATAAAATTGTCTCCAACTTATACTTATTTCTGATCATAATGTGTTACGTGGACAATACAAAAATGAGCCATTCCATACCTCACCTTGGTAAATTATCCACACATCCTCTCTCTCTTAATGAAGTTTAATGTTGGGAAATGTGAAGTTGAATACTTTGGCAGGAAAACTTCAGAAAAGAAGCATTTTATGTAATTGGTGAGCCACTGCAAATCTGATGTGCAGAGAAATGTGGGTGTCCTTAATTTCCAAAAAGTGAGTGGACAGCAAATAAATAGGGAATGTATCATAATATTGTTGTTTATTGAAGAATTTACACCTTACTTATACAGTGCTCTTGAAAGATTCCATCAATAATGGTTTCCTCACTAAAGGAAGTAGGTTAATACTTTGGAAACAGTTCAGAAGAGGTATACTTGACTGATGCCTGGAATGGGCAAAGTTGTCTAATAAAGAAAGCATTGATTGACTAAGCTAGTATCCACTGGAATTTAGAAGTATGAGAGAAAAGATCTTTGGAAATTTTGTAGAGTGCAGAAAAGAAACTGTTTTCACTTCTAGATCTTACGGCCATTGTTAAAAATAAGAGATCACCCAATTTTTAACATAATAACATAGTGGTACATAATAGTAATAAATTACCATCTGCTTATAGAATTAAATTTAAAGCCGGACAATGGGAGAACTTCACCTGTTTAATACAGAACTCTTCAGAACTCTCTCCCTCTAAAAGGGAGTAGAAGCAATGTAAGTAGAGATAGCTCTGTTCTTAATAAGCCACAGGGTAAAAGATTATGGGGAAGGGGTGGGGAATGGTGAGACAGGAATGAAAAGATGAGGCCACAATCAGATCACCTGAAATGTTATTAACGTGTGAATTTGGCTGAGGAGCTGTGTGGCCTACTCCTTTTCCCAAGTTTAATGTTTGCATATTCTCTGTTTTCACCTGGTTATCCAGCAACCCTCAAAATGCATCCATGATTTCTCCATTATTTGTTCCTCTGTCAAAAAGTTCCAAATTCTCCTTGCTGTCAAGGCAGTGACTTTCCTCTTGAGTTTGCATTTATGAGTGATTGTCGCATATTTTTGTCCTTTAACTCTGATTCCTTATCATAGGAGGAACCTGTGCTCTGCATCAACCAAACCAAATCTTTCATGAACTTGAAGGCCATCCTCCATTTTCTCATTTCTAGAGAAAATCCCAGCTATTCAACCCTTCACACAAGGCATAATCTCTCATTTGTAATAGCCCCTGACAGTACCTGCACTCACTTCAAAAGGTTGATGTATTTCTTCATGTAGTAAACCTTAAGTGTATATCATATACCTAATTATTATTAGCATTTTAACAACTGAAGCAAAGACAAAGAGGATGGAGACGTAGAAGATGATAGAAATCTCTTAATCAGGTTTGTGTGTGACCGATGAGAAGAACAGCACAGACTGGTAGTTTGGGCAAGTACTTTGAAATGTATCAAGAAACAAATTTTGTAAATGTTATAAAACAGAAAATGCTATAAGCTATCAACATATTGCATTTGTGAAGGGATCAACAATATTAACATTTCTGATTTTCATCAACCTGAAATAGAAAAGAGAAAAAGTAAACTCCTGGAGAAGCTTTGATTAGTAAGAAGGAAGCAGAATAAGTTTATTGAAGACAAATGGAATGTGACAAACCTAAATGAAGTTTGATACATAAATGGATTTGATGAAGTAAGTAATAGTTTTTCACATAGTAGCTTGGGAATTAAATAGATACATAAGTGGCTGCGAATCTAGACCAACAAATGCTGGAGGAACTCAATAGGTCAGGTAGCATCTATGGAGGGAAATGAACAGTCAATGTTTCAGGCCAAGACCCTCCATCAGGACTTGAATAAAAGGGTAGTGGGGGTGGGATAAAGGGGATGATATGAAAAGCCAGATGGTAAGTGGAAGAGGTGAAAGTCTGAACAAGATGAGATCTAAAAAGAGAGGACAGGAGATGAAAGAGTAAAGGGAACATTGTGAAGAATTAAAGGGAGGAAGATGAAGGTGATGGATGGGTTGTGATGGCAGAGGAGGGAAAAGAGAAAGGAAAAAGCAGCCAAAGGGATAAAAGTAAATGGGAAGGGGAATTAAATAAATGGTCCTAATTTGGATTGAATCAGAATCAGGTTTATTATCACCAGCATGTGACATGAAATTTCTTAACTTAGTAGTAGCAGTTCAATGCAATACATAATATAGAAGAAAAAAAAATAATAATAATAAATAAATCTTATTCAGTATACTTTATACAGTATATATTTGTTGAATAGATTAAAAATCATGCAAAAAACCAGAATTGCTATATATTTTATAAAAGTGAGGTAGTGTCCAAGGGTTCAATGTCCATTTAGGAATCGGATGGCAGAGGGGAAGACACTTTTCCTGAATTGCTGAGTGTGTGCCTTCAGGCTTCTGTACCTCCTACCTGATGGTAAAAGTGAGAAAAGGGCATGCCCTGGGTGCTGGAGATCCTGAATAATGGACTCTGCCTTTCAGAGACACTGCTCCCTGAAGATGCCCTGGGTACTGAGAATAATCTTGAGGAATGAAGGCAGATTATAATAGTGAATGGCTGCTTTTCTGAATAGAAAAAGGACTTCTCAACAGTTAGTATTAGGAATGTTATGTTTCTTGTTTTGTCAATAATGGGCTGGGACATTTTTGATGTTTATGGATGATTAATTAAATTTGGACAGGGCTTTGACAGGAGACCTGGTGAAGCCTCACAGAAACAGATCAAGCATAAGCATAGAAATCAGTTGTCATCTTTCCTCAATTGATGGATCTGTACGTTGAACAAGACATGATTAGCACTGAAGGCAAATTCCACATTTACAAGAGCAAGGGCACAGAATGAACTCTGAAGGAAGAACAACAATGTTTATAACCAAAAATTGCTTGGTAGCATGCTGACTGTGCTGGTCAAATTCTGAAGTAGATAGCTGCTAGATTGAGCCTATGGCAACTGGGGAATGAGTCGGCAAGATGAAAAAGCCTCCCTGATCTCATCACAGTTACCACAGATATATTGATGATAATTGACTATGGCAATGACTGTCCACGGTCCCTAGAAGATCAGAATTACTGAACATATCCCGGTGGCACTAACTCTTGATAAATAGGTCAAGTTTAGAATACATCTGATGACCATTAGACCATTAGGGCATTAGGCAGTCAACCCCAGCAAAATGCTGTTCTTCACAGATACCTATGGAAAATTCTAACAGTATCTATCAGTGAAAACACCTAATTAAAGTTGCACAGTTGCTCTTTTGGGAGGTTTCTGTGGCAGACCTTGAATTCAGAGGAGCCGTCAAGCATCTGCTCTCTTATTGCCAGCCTATATGACATTTGTAAAAATATTTTCCCTGATGTGCAATTTTTCAGAAATTATTATCATTCTAGTCAAAGTTATTTTTTAATAGTTCAACACATGGCGATAAAGTGAAATTTAAATGTTCTACATTATGTATTTCAATATTATGAACATATAATTTATTAAAATTTCAATGTTATTACAAGATACACATGAAATCCTCCCAGATGATGATGAAATTTGCATCATAACATTATCAAAGGTATAATTTTACATCTATTTATGAACATTTAGCAAAATTATATTCTAATTGCTTTAGATAAAAGGTACAGCTTGGACCCTGTTCATTTCCTATTACATAAGACCATAAGATATAGGTGCAGAAGTAGGCCATTCGGCCCATTGAGTCTTCTCCACCATTCAATCATGGGCTGATCCAATTCTTCTAGTCATCTCCACTTCCCTACCTTCTCCCCACACCCTTTGATGCCCTGGCTAATCAAGAGCGTATCTATCTCTGCCTTAAATACGCCCAATAACTTGGCCTCCACAGCTGCTCGTGGCAACAAAATCCACAGATTTACCACCCTCTGACTGAAGTAATTTCTCTACATCTCAGTTCTAAATAGACATCCTTCAATCCTGAGTTTGTGCCCTCTTGTCCTAGACTCCCCTAGCATGGGAAATAACTTTGCCATATCTAATCTGTTCAGGCCTTTTAACATTTGGAATGTATCAATGAGATCCCCCCTCATTCTCTTGAACTCTAGGGAATACAGCCCAAGAGCTGCCAGACATTCCTCATATGGTAACCCTTTCATTCTTGGAACCTTTCTTGTGAATCTTCTCTGAACCCTCTCCAATGTCAGTATATCCTTTATAAAATAAGGAGCCCAAAACTGCACACAATACTCCAAGTGTGGTCTCACGAGTGCCTTATGGAACCTCAACATCACATCCCTGCTCTTATATTCTATAGCTCCAGAAATGAATCCCAACATTGCATTTCACCTTCTTCACCACCGACTCAACCTGGAGGTTAACCTTCAGCATATCCTGCACAAGGACTCCCAAGTCCCTTTGCATCTCTGCATTTTGAATTCTCTCCCAATCTAATAATAGTCTGCCTATTTATTTCTTCCACCAAAGTGCATGACCATACACTTTCCAACATTATAATTTATTTGCCACTTCTTTGCCCCTTCCCCTAAACTATCTAAGTCTCTCTGCAGGCTCTCTGTTATCTTTGTATCATTGGCAAATTTAGCCACAAAGCTATTAATCCCATAGTCCAAATCATTGACATACATTGCAAAGAGCAGTGGTCCTCACACCAACCCCTGTGGAACTCCACTGGTAACCAGCAGCCAGCCAGAAAAAGATCCCTTTATTCCCACTCTCTGTTTTCTGCCAATCAGCCAATGCTTCACCCATGCTAGTAACTGCCCTGTAATTCAATGGGTTCTTATCTTGCTAAGCAGCTTCACGTGTGGCAACTTGTCAAAGGCCTTCTGAAAATCCCAGTGCACCACATCTACTGCATCTCCATGGTCTACCCTGCTTGTCATTCCCTCAAAAAATTGCAGTAGGTTAGTTAGGCAGGATTTTCCTATCTTGTCCTGTGCATCCAGGTGTTCCATAATCTCATCCCTAACAATCAATTCCAACAACTTCCCAACCACTGATGTCAGGCTAACAGGTCTGTAGTTTCCTTTCTACTGCCTCCCACCCTACTTAAATAGCGAAGTAACATTTGCAATTTTCCAGTCATCCGGTACAATGCAGGAGTCTATCGATTCTTAAAAGATCATTGTTAATGCCTCTGCAAACTCTCCAGCTACTTCCTTCAGAACCCGAGGGTGCATTCCATCAGGTCCAGGAGATTTATCCACCCTCAGACCATTAAGCTTCCTGAGCACCTTCTCAGTCATAATTTTCACTGCACATACTTCATTTCACCTGAATGTCCGGTATAATGTAAATGTCTTCCACTGTGAAGACTGATGCAAAATATGCATTATTATGTGCATTAAAATACGCATTATTATTACAAATGTATTATGCTTGAACAAGGGAGACTACAATGGGATGAGGAAGGAGTTGGCTAATGTGAATTGGGAGCACAGGCTACTATATTTGGTAGGACAGTTGAGGAACAGTGGAATACTTTCAAAGAGATTTTTCACAGTGCTCAACGAAAGTATATCCCAATCAAAAGTAAGGACAGTAAGTGTGGGGAGAGCCTGCCTTGGATAACTAAGGAAATAAAAGATAGTATCAAATTAAAAACACGTGTACAAAGTCACAAGAAGTAGTGGGAGACTGGAGGATTGGGAAAACTTTACAAAGCAACAGAGAACAACTAAACAAGAAATAAGGAAAGGGAAGATAGAGTATGAAAGTATTAAAACAGAGAGCAAAAGTTTTTAATAAATATATAAAGCGGAAGAGGGTGGCTAAAGTCAACGTAGGTCCCTTGGAAGACGAGAAGGGGAAATCAATATTAGGTGATAAGGAACTGGCTGGTGCATTGAACGACTATTTTGTGTCAGTCTTCACGGTGGAGGACACGTCTAATATGCCAAAGAAGGATGTTATGGACAAAATGGGAAGTGAGGACCTCAATAAAATCACTGTCACTAAAGAGATAGTGATGAGCAAACTAGAGGACCTGAAGGTAGATAAGTCTCCTGGTCCTGACGGGATGCGTCCCAGGGTGCTGAAGGAATTGGCGGAGGTAATCATTTACCAAAACTCTCTAGACTCTGGGCAGGGCCCGGCGGATTGGAAGATAGCAAATGTCACACCACTTTTTAAAAAAGGATGTAGGCAAAAGACGGGCAACTATTGGCCAGTTAGCTTAACATCTGTAGTCAGGAAAATGCTTGAAGCCATCATTAAGGAAGAAATAGCAAAACATTTAGAAAGGAGTGGTTCAATTAGACAGATGCAGCATGGATTCAGAAAGGGCAGGTTCTGTTTGACAAACTTACTAGAGTTCTCTAAGGACATAATGACTGCAGTGGATAGAGGGGAACAGGTGGATGTCTTATACTTGGATTTCCAAAAGGCGTTCGATAAGAGACTTATAAATAATATACGGATGCATGGAGTCAGAGAAAGTGTTTTGGCATGGATTGGTTAACCAATAGAAGGCAGCGAGTTGGTAAAATGGGTGTTTCTCCAGTTGGCAGTCAGTGGTGAGTGGGGTGTTGCAGGGGTCGGTGCTGGGCCCACAGCTGTTTACCATTTACATTGATGATTTGGAAGAGGGAACTGAGTGTAACATAGCAAAATTTGCTGATGACACTAAACTGAGTGGAAAAGCAAATTGTACAGAGGATGTGGAGTGTCTGCAAAGGGATATAGGTAGGTTAAATGAGTGGGCCAAGGTCTGGCAGATGGATTACAATGTTGGTAAATGTGAGATATTCCACTTTGGAAGGAATAATAGAAAAGCAGATTATTATTTGAATGGTGGAAGATTGCAGCATGCTGTTGTGCAGAGGGATTGGGAGTGCTTGTTCATGGATCCCAAAAAGTTGGCTTGCAGGTACAACAGGTTATTAAGAAGGTAAACGGAATGTTGGCCTTCATTGCTAGAGGAATTGAATTCAAGAGCAGGGAGGTCATGCTGCAACTATACAGGGTACGGATGAGGCCGCACCTGGAGCACTGTGTGCAGTTCTGGTCTCCATACTTGAGGAAGGATATACTGGCTTTGGAGGTAGTGCAGAGGAGGTTCACCAGGTTGATTCCAGGGATGAAGGGATTAACCTATGAGGAGAGATTGAGTCGCCTGGGACTATACTCTCTGGAATTCAGAAGAAAGAGAGGGGATCTTATACAAACATACAAAATTTTGAAAGGGATAGATAAGATAGAAAGTGGAAAGTTGCTTCCATTGGTAGGCGAGACTAGAACTAAGGGACATTGCCTCAAGATTCAGGGGAGAAGATTTAGGACGGAGATGAGGAAAAACTGTTTTTCCCAGAGAGTGGTGAATCTGTGGAATTCTCTGCCCAGGGAAGCAGTTGAGACTTCCTCACCAAATATATTTAAGAAACAGTTAGATAGGTTTTTACATAGTAGGGGAATTAAGGGTTACGGGGAAAAGGCAGGTGGATGGAGCTGAGTTTACGGACAGATCAGCCATGATCTTATTGAATGGCGGGGTAGGCTCGATGGGCCAGACAGCCTACTCCTGCTCCTATTTCTTATGTTCCTCTGCCATCTCTGCGTCTCTCATTACAATATCTCTAGCGTTATTTTGTATTGGTCCTATATCTACCCTCAACTCTCTTTTACCTTTTATATACATAAAAAAGGCTTATGAGGCGCTCCAGGGTTGTTTTGAGGTGACAGACTGCCAGGCACTCTGTGAGCCACATGGAGAGGATATTGATGGGCTCACAGAGTGCATCACTGATTACATCAACTTCTGTGTGGACTGCAATGTTCCAACAAGAACTCTCCTTTGTTATTCAAATAATAAGCCATGGGTAACAAAGGACATTAAGGACATCCTGAATGCTAAAAAGAGGGCGTTTAGAGATGGAAATAGGGAGGAGCTGAGGGCAATACAGGGGGACCTGAAAGCCAGGATCAGGGAGGCTAAAGACAGGTACAGGAGGAAACTTGAGTGGAAACTCCAGCAGAACATCATGAGAGAGGTCTGGAGGGGGATGAGGACCATCACTGGGTTCTGGCAAACTAGCAACAGAGGAGCTGAAGGCAGTGTGGACAGGGCCACCGAACTTAACCTGTTCTTTAACAGATTTGACATGGTGGCCCCTGCCCATCCCCCACATGAGTCATCTGTTGTCGGCCCCCAACCAACACATATTCCACTCTCCCCTCCTACTCCTCCTCACAGTCCCCTACCCTGCTCTCATGACTATACCCCTTCCCCACACGAAACCACCACAGTGGGCTTCACAGCTGAACAGGTGAGAAGACAGCTGAAATGTCTCAACCCAAGCAAAGCTGCAGGACCGGATAGTGTCAGTACCAGGGTGCTCAAAGCCTGTGCCCCTCAGCTATGAGGAGTACTTCGCCATGTATTCAACCTGAGCCTGAGGCTCCGAAGGGTTCCTGTGCTGTGGAAGATGTCCTGCCTCGTCCCTGTGCCGAAGACGCCATGACCCAGCGGCCTTAATGACTACAGACCGGTGGCATTGAGCTCCCTCATCGTGAAGACCCTGGAGAGATTTGTTCTGGAGCTGCTCCGGCCTATGGTCAGGCCACACTTAGATCCCCTCCAGTTCGCCTACCAGCCCCGACTAGGAGTTGAGGATGCCATCGTCTACCTGCTGAACTGTGTCTACGCCCACCTGGACAAGCCAGCGAGCACTGTGAGGGTCATGTTTTTTGAATTCTCCAGTGCGTTCAACACCATCCGCCCTGCTCTGCTGGGGGAGAAGCTGACAGCGATGCAGGTGGATGCTTCCCTGGTGTCATGGATTCTTGATTACCTGACTGGCAGACCACAGTACGTGTGCTTGCAACACTGTGTGTCCGACAAAGTGATCAGCAGCACTGGGGCTCCACAGGGTACTGTCTTGTCTCCCTTTCACTTCACTATTTACACCTTGGACTTCAACTACTGCACAGAGTCTTGTCACCTTCAGAAGTTTTCGGATGACTCTGCCATAGTTGGATGCATCAGCAAGGGAGATGAGGTTGAGTACAGGGCTACGGTAGGAAACTTTGTCACATGGTGTGAGCAGAATTATCTGCAGCTTAACGTGAAAAAGACTAAAGAGCTGGTGGTAGACCTGAGGAGAGCTAAGGTACCGGTGACCCCTATTTCTATCCAGGGGGTCAGTGTGGACATGGTGGAGGATTACAAATACCTGGGGATATAAATTGACAATAAACTGGACTGGTCAAAGAATACTGAGGCTGTCTACAAGAAGGGTCAGAGCCGTCTCTATTTCCTGAGGAGACTGAGGTCCTTTAACATCTGCCAGACGATGCTGAGGATGTTCTACGAGTCTGTGGTGGCCAGTGCTATCATGTTTGCTGTTGTGTGCTGGGGCAGCAGGCTGAGGGTAGCAGACACCAACAAAATCAACAAACTCATTTGTAAGGTCAGTGATGTTGTGGGGATGGAACTGGACTCTCTGACTGTGGTGTCTGAAAAGAGGATGCTGTCCAAGTTGCATGCCATCTTGGACAATGTCTCCCATCCACTACATAATGTACTGGGTGGGCACAGGAGTACATTCAGCCAGAGACTCATTCCACCAAGATGCAACACAGAGCGTCATAGGAAGTCATTCCTGCCTGTGGCCATCAAACTTTACAACTCCTCCCTTGGAGGGCTAGACACCCTGAGCCAATAGGCTGGTCCTGGACTTATTTCCTGGCATAATTTACATATTACTATTTATTATTTATAGTGCAACTGTAACGAAAACCAATTTCCCCTGGGATCAATAAAGTATGACTATGATTAAAAAAGCTTTTAGTATTTTCTTTGATATTAGCCCCTAGCTTCCTTTCATAATTCATCTTTTCCTTCCCAATTCTCTATCTTCCCACTAGATCTGGCTTCCTTATGTGCCCTCTCTTTTGCTTCGACCTCACTTGTCAGCCACAGTAGTGTCCTTCTTCCCTTTGAAAATTTCCTCTTATTTGGAGTAGATCTGTCTTGCACTTCCCTCATTTTTGACAGAAACTCCAGCCATTGCTGCTCTGCTGTCCTTTCTGCTGGTGTCTTTTTCCAGTTAACCTTGACCAGTTCCACTCTCATGCCATTGCAATATCATTTTTTTCCACTGAAATACTGACACATTGGAATTTTGTTACTCCTTCTCAAATTTCAAAGTGAACTCAGTCATATTGTGATCACTGTTCCCCAAGGGTTCCTTGACCTTAATTTCTCTTATCACCTAGTGGGCTCAACAACAAGCTGCTCTAAAAAGCCATCCCTTCGACATTCTACAAATTCTCTCTCTTGAGGTCCAGTACAGACCTGGTTTTCCCAATCCACTTTCATGTTAAAATCCCCAATAACTGACTGGTCTATTGGTCTATTTTTTTTAATTGGAACAACAAGATCAGAAGAAGAGTTTCTCACTGCAGGAATTTCTTATTTACAAATAAAATTGATCCCTTCTGTCTCTTCCGTCAGTATTCTTTAGTCAGTACTGTACTGCTGAATTAGATTAATATGTATATTGTCCTGAATATTGAATTTGTTTTCACAGTTATCAACATAATTTTTTTAATAACAATTGCACTTAAAGCATGTTAAATATGTTAACATTTTTGCCATTTTTAATTTCAATGAGACCATAAAAATTTGGAGCCATGATTTTAACTTGAGTGTGCAGGGTTTATCTGTTATTGTAGCAACATAGCACTTGGGCACTTTTAACTTCTGGACCTTCTCACAAGACTGTAGTGCAGACTCTCAACCTGATTATGGTGGGAGTTCTATAGAGACTGGAGGATGAAGGTAAGATTTCTGGTGGCTGAAGGCCTCTTTCAATAATCCATGTTAATCCCATTGTGCATTGATGCCTACATGAATCAAGTGCTAATCTAGGGGTTTTGTAAATAATGTCAGCGAATCTATTTCCACCACTCTTTCAGTCATTGCATTACAGGTTCTTGCTAATCTCTGTGTGAAAAAGGTTCCTCTTAGAACCCCCCTAAATTTCTAATTAGCCTAAATATATGTCCTTTAGTATTATCTCTCTCTAACATAGAGAAAATTTAATGCAGACTGACTCTCTATATCCCTCATAATTTTATATAACTCATTCATGTCCCCATTCAACCTTCGCCACTCCAGGGAAAACAGACCTAGCCTCTCCTGTTTTTCCTCATTTCTGCTATGGCTGGAAACATCTTGGTGAATCCCCTCTGCATCCTGTCCAGTTCAGTGACATTGTTCAAACTTTATTCATGAATTCTTTTGAATTTCTAGTTCCTGCAATTATTGGAAGTAGGTTTCCAGTACATCTGTTCATAACTCCCTGCATAAGACAGCTTAATGGCCCTTAGGTTGGAGAATTATAGAAGATTAATGTGTTCAAGCAGAGGGTCAGCTGTGATGGCTTAAAGTTCTTCAACAATTACTAGGCCATTTTTGCAGCATTTTCTTCTATTACAAAACTGCTTAAAATTTTAAAAAGGAGAATGATCAATAATAGTCTGAATTGCATCGCCAACAGAATTATAGCCATACACCATGAAACAGGCACTTCAGCCCAACTGGTTATGCCAACCAGGATTCCCATATGCAATTCCCATTGGTCCACCTTTGGCCCATATCCCGTTAAACCTTTACTACTCACGTACCTTTCAAAGTACCTTTTAAATATTGTTAATGCAAATTCCTCAAACACTACATCTAGCAGTTCATTCCATGTACTGATCATCCATTGGATGTAAACGTTGCCACTCAGGTTTCCATTAAATCTCTTCCTCTCTCATAATAACCTATGCTAATAACTTCTTGGTTCCCCAACCCTGCCAAAAAGACTGTGCTTTCAGCTTGTCTATACTGAATGCCATTCATTGTATACACCTCTATAAGATCACTCTTCATTCTTTTACACTCCATTGAATGAAGTCCCGACCTGCTCAATCTCTCTCTATACCTCAGTCCCTCAATTCTGGGCAACATCCTTGTAAATCTCCTATGCACTCGCTCCCGTTTAATGCTTCTTATTCCTGTAACAGGATGATTACAACTGAACACAATATTCTGAATGCATCATCACCAACATAGAAACGCAGAAAACCTACAGCACAATATAGGCTCTTTGGCCCACAAGGCTGTGCTGAACGTGTCCCTACCTTAGAAATTACCTAGGATTACCCATAGCCCTCTATTTTTCTGAGCTCCATGTACTTGTCCAGGTCTTAAAAGACCCCATTGTATCTGTCTCCACCACCGTCACCGGCAGCCTATTCCACGCATTCACCACTCTCTGCGTAAAAAACTTACCCCTTACATCTCCTCTGTACCTGCTTCCCAGCACCTTTAAACTGTGCCCTCTTGTGCTAGTCATTTCAACCCTGGGAAAAAGCCTCTGATTATCCACATGATCAATACCTCTCATCATCTTATACACCTCTATCAGGTTCCCTCTCATCCTCCATTGCTCTAAAGGATAAAGCCCAAGTTCACTCAACCTATTCTCATAAGGCATGCTCCCCAATCCAGGCATCATCCTTGTAAATCTCTCCTGCATGCTTTCTATGGTTTCCACATTCTCCCTATAGTGAGGTGACCAAAACAAAGCACAGTACTCCAAGTGGGGTCTCACCAGTGTCCTATATAGCTGCAACTTTACCTCTCGGCTCCTAAACTCAATCCCACGATTGATGAAGGCCAGAGCACTATATGCTTTCTCAACCACAGAGTCAACCTGTGCAGCAGCTTTGAGTGTTCTATGGACTCGGACCCCAAGATCCCTCTGATCCTCCACGCTGCGAAGAGTCTTACCATTAATACTATATTCTGTCATCATATTTGACCTACCAAAATGAACCACCTCACAGTTATCTGGATTGAACTCTATATGCCACTTCTCAGCCCAGTTTTGCATCCTATCAATGTCCCACCGTAACCACTGACGGCCCGCCACACTATCCACATACCTCCAACCTTTGTGTCATCAGCAAATTTACTAACCCGTCCCTCCACTTCCTCATCCAGGTTACTTATAAAAATCATGAAGAGTAGGGGATCCCAGAACAGATCCCTGAGGCACTCCACTGGTGACCCACCTCCATGCAGAATATGAGCCATCGACAACCACATTTTGCCTTCTGTGGTAAGCCATTTCTGGATCTACAAAGCAATGTCCCCTTGGATCCCATGCCTCCTTCCTTTCTCAATAAGCCTTGCATGGGGTACCTTATCAAATGTCTTGCTGAAATCCATATACACTACGTCTACTGCATTACCTTCATCAATGTACTTAGTCACATCCTAGAAAAATTCAATCAGGTTCGTAAGGCAGGACCTGCCTTTCACAAAGCCATGCAAACTGTTACTAATCATATTATGCCTCTCCAAATGTTCATAAATCCTGCCTCTCAGGATCTTCTCCATCAACTTACCAATCAACCACTGAAGTAAGATCATCAACTTACCAACCACTGAAGTAAGATCTTGTACAATTGCAACATAACATCGAAATTTCTATACTCTGTGCTCTGATGGGTAAAGGACAGTGTGGCAAAAGCCATTTTCACTATCCTGTCTATTTGTGCTATGTATTTGTTCTCCTATATTCCTCTATTCTATAACACTCCCATGGTCCTACCGTTCCTGTGAAAGTCCTACTCTCGCCTTTCTTCCCAAATTGCACACCTCTCACTTATCCCAATTAAATTCCATTTGCCATTCCTTAGTTCCTTTACTCAACTAATTAAGGTCCACTTGTTATTCCATCTTCACTGTCAATGCCACCACCTATTTCAGTGTCATCAGCAAACCACTAGCTATGTTGTAAACACATCATTGACAAATAGCAAAGTGCCTAACACCAAGCCCTCAGGAACACTGTTAGTCATGTGCCTCTTGTCAGAAAAAACATTGATCTACCGTCATCCTGTTTCATTGCATCAAGCCAATTCTGTATCCAATTAGCTATTTCCTAGAGCCTATGTGTTCTAACTTCCCATAGCAGTCTACGATGTGGAACATTATCTAAAGCCTTGCTGAAGTCCATATAAATGACATCTACCACTGTGCCCTCACAGACCTTTTTTTGTTATGTCTTCAATAATCTTAGCAGCCTGATGGTTGAGGGGTAAAAACTGTTCCTGAACCTGGTGGCAGCAACAAGAAAGCATGACCTGTGTGGTGGGGGTCCCTGATGATGGATATGGCTTTCCTGCAATAACGCTTTGCGTACATTTGCTCAATGGTGGGAAGGGCTTTACCCATGACGGATTGGGTCATACCCATTACATTTTGTAGGATATTCTGCTCAAGAGCATTGGTGTTTTCATAACAATAGTTGATGCAGCCATTCAATATGCTCTCCATTACACATCTATAGAAGTTTGACGAAGTTTTAGATTGCATGCCAATTCTTAGCAAACTCCCAAGGAAGTAGAGGTGCTTCCTTGCTTTTTTCATAATTGTCCTTACATACTGGGATCAGGACAGATCCTTTGAAATTATAACACGAGAGAATTTAAAGTTGCTGACCCTCTCCACCTCTGATTTCATCCATCTGAAGTTAACAATCAGCCCTTTGGTCTTACTGATATTGAGTAAGAGGTTGTTGATATGGCACCACTCAGCCAGATTTTCAATCTCCTTCCTACATACTGATTCATCACCACATTTCATTTGGCCTACAACATTGGTGGCATCAGCAAACTTGAATATGGCATTGGAACTGTGCATAGCCGCACAGTCATAAAAGTAAAGTGAGTAGAGCAGGGGGCTAAGCACACAGCCTGTGGTTCACCTGTGCTGATGGAGATTGTGGAGGAGATGTTGCCAATATGAACTCAGTGGGGTCTGGAAGTGAGGAAATAGAGGATCCAATTGCACAGAGATGTATTGAGGCCAAGTTCTTGAAGCTTATTGATTAGTTCTGAGGGGATGATGGTATTGAATGCTGAGCTATAAAGAGCATCTTGATGTATGCATCTTTGCTGTGTGGATGTTCCAGGGTTGTGTGAAGAGCCAATGAGATAGTACCTGTTATGGACTTGTTGATCTGGTAGGCAAATTGGAGCAAATCCAAGTCACTTCTCAGGTGGGATTTGACACGTTTCATCTCAAAACACATCATCACTCTGCCAGGTTACCACATTCTTTTAGACACCAGTATAAGTGAAGTCTTCCTGAAGCATGTGGGTACCTTTGACTGTCAAACTGAGAGGTTAAAAATCTCAGTGAACACTCCAGCCAGTTGATCAGCACAGGATTTTAGTATTTGGCCAGTTACCCCAACAGGGCCAGATGTCTTTTGTGGTTTCACTATCCTGAAGACTGCTTGCAATCACAGGATCGTCAGGGGCTGTGGAAGTCTGAGATGGTTCCTCCATGTCTTTTTGGTTGAAGCAAGCATAGAGCTCATCTGGAAGCAAAGCCCTGTTGTCACCTGATTTTACATTATGAGAGCTGATAGCATTTAAGCCATCCCACAGCTGTTGAGGATCCTTACATTTCACCCATAGGTACACAGGTAAAATTCTCCAATCCAACAATCACATCAAGCAGATCCATCTCAATTTACATATATCTCCCTGTCTGTCAGAGTACTATTTGTGTTTGCTATTGGCTGACTCCACTGTAGCAGTATTACTTCAGGATCTTTTTTCTGCTGAGGTTTCTCTCTGTTGTGTTAACTCTATCACAGTATTGACTTTTACCTTGACTAAACTGACCATTTGCTCATGAGCATCCAACTGACACCTTCTACATCCTCCTTGCCAGCTGGCTAGGTGGCTTGCACGCATTGCTTAGATGGTACAGGAACTTGCTTTGAATGCTGATTAAAACCAGCAATAATATTTCTACAATAACCTTAGGCTCAGCAGTTCTTTTACTCTCTTACCTTTGCTGGATTAGGTGTCAGGCCACTTCTGATAAGTAAACGACCAGACCTATTTTCCTAAGTAGCAGTAACAGATCGAACCTGACTTGATCATTTTGTGCTCCTCTTTCCACTTGTTGCACTTCCTTGTCTCCGATCATCTGGTTTCTCAATATGGTCTAATTCTGTCACTGAAACTAATAACCAGCTCTAGAACTAATAACATTGAATATCAAATGCAATATCCATACCTTCACAGAAGTTTCCATAGTTATAATTTTAAATGTTTTCTTCTCTATCTTGCTGTCTTAATCTGAAAGTACTTAGGGGTTGAATGTCACCCTGCAGGTAATGAAACCAAGCTGTTCAATAAAATAAGCTTTCGTATGCGTATACATGGAAGCACAAGAATGGACATAGCCCCTATGTTTCGGGGATGCCACATAAACTAATGAATATACACATTGCTCATAAAAAGTATTCACCCCCTTTGGAAGTTTTCATGTTTTATTGTTTTACAACACTGAATCACAGGGGATTTAATTTGGCTTTTTTTTTTCGACAGAAAAAGACGAGTCAAAATGAAAACAGATCTCTACAAAGTAATCTAAATTAATTACAAATATAAAACACAAAATAATTGTTTGATTAAGTATTCACCCCCTTCAGGCCAGTATTTAGTAGATGCTCCTTTAACAGTAGTTACACCCTTGAGTCTGTGTGGCTAAGCCTCTATCAGCTTTGCAAATCTGGACACTGCAGTTCTTCCTCATTCTTCTTTACAAAACTGCTCAAGCTCTGTCAGATTGCATGGGGATTTGTGAGTGAACAGTCCTTTTCAAGTCCAGACACAAATTCTCAATTGGATTGAGGTCTGGACTCTGACTTGGCCACTCCAGGACATGGACTTTGTTGTTTTTAAGCCATTCCTGTATAGCTTTGGCTTTATGCTTGGGGTCATTGACTTGTTAGAAAACAAATCTTCTCCCGAATCACAGTTCTCATGCAGAATGCATCAGGTTTTCCTCCAGGATTTCCTTGTATTTTGCTGCATTCATTTTACTCTGTACATTCACAAGCCTGTCAGAGCCTGCTGCAGTGAAGTATTCCCACAGCATGATGCAGCCACCACCATGTTTCACGGTAGGGATGGCGTGCTTTTGATGATGTGCGGTGTTTGGCTTACACCAAACATAGCGTTTAGTCTGATGGCCTAAAAGCTCAATTTTGGTTTCATCAGAGCATAGAACCTTCTTCCAGCTGACTTCAGAATCTCCCACATGCCTTCTAGCAAACTCTAGCTGAGATTTCATTTGAATATTTTTCAACAGTGACTTTCCCTTTGTCACTCTCCCATAAAGCTGTGACTGGTGAAGCACCTAGGCAACAGTTATTGTATGTGCAGTCTCTCCCATCCCAGCCAATAAAGCTTGTAACTCCTCCAGAGCTGTCATAGATCTTTTGGTGGCCTCCTTCACTAGCTCCCTTCTTGCATGGCCACTCAGTTTTGGAGGACAGCCTGCTCTGCTGTAGGCAGATTTACAGCTGTGCTAAATGCTTTCCATTTCTTGACGATTGACTTCATTGTACTCCAAGGGATATTCAGAGACTTGGAAATTTTCTTGTATCCATCTTCTGACTTGTGCTTGTCAATTAACATTTTCACGGAGTTGCTTAGAAGTGTTCTTTTGTTTTCATGGTGTAGTTTTTGTCGGGATACTGACTCACCAGCAGTTGGACCTTCCAGATACAGGTGTATTTTTACTGCGATCAATTGAAGCACCTTGACTGCACACAAGGGATCTCCATTTAACTAATTATGTGACTTCTAAAACCAATTGGCTACACTAGTGATGATTTGAGGTGTCATGTTAAAGGGGGGTGGTGAATATTTATGCAACCAATTATTTTGTGTTTTATATTTGTAATTAATTTACAAATGAAATTAGAAAGACTATGATCACCTATGACATACAATATGGCACCTAATGAATGAAATTGTTGGGGAAAATTACAGCGGTCAATTAACCAATCAACATAGATGTCTTTGATATGTCAGTGGAATCTGGGACACCCAGGCAAAACTCATGTAGTGACAAAGTATGCAAACTCCACAGGGAGAACACTGAAAGTCAGGATTGACCCCAGGTCAGTAGAGCAGCAAGAAAACAGCTCGAATAGCTGTGCCACACTGCCAACCATGGTGTTTGAATAATTGAATGTTCAGCCAATATAAATTAAATTTAAAATTAGAGGTGCGGATTTAAAGAACAATCAAGAGAACCTGGACATCTGTAAAGTCTGCATAAAGTGAATGGGCAAGCAATGCACTGGTCTGTTCAATTGTTAGACATCTTTTATTTTGATATTGCTTAAATTAATCTAAGGATAATTTAGACAAAAGAAAGTCAGCAATGATAAACATAGAAGTAATAAATGATTTAGCTGAATGGTGAAACTGCCATTAAGGATTTCTTCAGTTTCTGTTGTTCTCACCAACAAATTAGAATTAAATATTATTCAATCACATGATCTATGACTACTTGTTAGATGCAATGAAAATATTTAATTGAATTGAGAGTGATATTTTAATTGCAGTGTCAAAAGGTGTAGGAGCAATCTTCATGTACTGTAGATAAAATATTAGTTTATTTGCCTCATTATGAAAATTGCAGTGCTTTAATTGAAACTACGTCAATTAAAAGTGATATCCTTCTATTCAGGAAGTACTGATCAAATATAAATATTGAAGGGAAATTGACCTGCTCAGTGATTGTGTTTGTATATTCTATTATCCACAAAAATAATGTGCCTTTCAGTGAACTTGAAAATAATTTTAAAGCTTCTTGTGTTTGTTCAGTCACATTGAACATTAATTAAAGCTAAAGGAAAATGTTAATCTTCTCTTTATAATGTTGTTAAAGATAAATGTGCACAACTTATGCCATTTGAGAGGGATTTCCAGCAATATTAGATTAGAGAATTGGAAGAATATCCATGGAAATTTGATCCAAAAATCTTGAAGTGGCTATTTCAGTGGGAGAGAAATCTTAGCTCTGCAGCTCACAGAGCTTCTCTCTTACATTCACTCTGGCTTTAGTCCTTTTGGCAAGTGTCCTCATCCTTCCTATCACTGTTCAAGATCCACAGCTGAAAAGTAGTTAGGGCCTATCTACAGGAAAAAGTTCCCTTTATATAACACATAGCCTACCCCCAAACTGCTGTCCTACACTTCACGAAGCCATTATATTGGCAGAAATCACGATCTTAGCCTTCAGAGCTGTCCTACTTTGTCTGTGTATTAGCATGATTTCACTTTATTCTTTCAGGCTCTCAAAGTTATAACCCACAACAACTGCTATTTATATCCATAAGGCTTCAGAACTTTACTTCAGTACACAATCACCTTCTCAATTTCACTCTGCTGTTATTTGGTGCACTTTGATCACTCAGGTAGATAGGGTGGTAAAGAAAACTTATGGAATGCATGCCTTCATTGGCTGAGGAATTGAGTGCAAATGTGAGAAATTAATGTTGTGGCTATATAGAACTTTGGTTAGGCTGTACCTGAAGTATTGTATGCATTCTGGTCACCCCATTACAGGAGGGATGTGGAGGGTTTGGAAAGAACGCAGAGGATGCCTGGATTAGAAAGTATGTGCCACATGGAGAGGTTGAACAAACTTGGCTCCTTTTCTCTGAGTAATGGAGGCTGAAAGAAGAGTTTTCATTTTATTATAGACATAGATAGGGTAGATAATCAAAATCTTTCCTCTAAGGACAGAAATGTCAAATTATATGTATTTATGCTGAGAGGAGAGCATCTCACCTGGTCCAGGAACGCCATTGCGATTGTGAAATGGGCCCAGCAGAGATTGCACTTTCTGAGGAAGCTTTAGCAAGCATCACTCCCCACTAACATCTTAACTACATTCTACAGAGGCGTGGTCGAGCGTGTGCTGACCTTTTGCATCACAACCTGGTACTCCAGCTGCAGTGCTGTCGACAAAAAAGCCTTGCAGAGGATGGTTAGGGGAGCAGAGAAGGTTATTGGGGTCTTCCTACCTTCTGTCCAAGACCTCTTTCAGAGTCGATGCCTCCAGAAGACACGGTACATCATTAAAGACCCCTCACATCCTCTCCATGAACTGTTTGTTCTTCTACCATCAGGGAAACGTTACAGGAGCATCAAAACTAAAAGCACAAGGCTACTAAACAGCTTCCTCCCACGGGCAGTCAGACTGCTAAATAGCTGCTCCACCTGACTCTGCTTTGGACACTTTTAACTTGCACTGGACACTTATAACTTGATTTTAACTGACATGTGGCTGTTGCGTTTTACTATTTATTGTTATGTTTATTATTTAGTGTTGCATTTGTTATGTTATGATTGCACTGCTCCTGAGAAACGCTGTCTCATTCTGCCCTGCAGAGCTGATGTACGGTTAGAATGACAATAGTTTTTTGAATCTTTGAATCTTTAAAGGAGGTGTGCAGGGAATGGGCTGTAAGAAGTAATGGAGGAAGCAGAAACAGTACAGGCTTTTAAGGGGCATTTAGATGGATGCATAATATGTATAGAACAGAGGGATATGGATCCTGAGAATGCAGAAGTGATGTCGTTTAATTTGGCATTGTGTTCAGGACAAACATTGTTGGCCAAACAACTGTGCTGCACTGTTCAATGTTGTATGTTGGATTCTGGGCTGAGATTTTCTTTCTTCTGGTTTTTTGGTTTGTCTCTGTGCATCAAGGTTTTACCGTTATCTCGGCCCTTGGCCCAATCTCACACCCAGGCATTATTCCTGATTGGCTGCACCGTGTCCCTTAATTAGATCATCAACATGGTATGACCATCAGTCACCTAATGGCAACCCCTGCTCTTCCCTCCTCTGTCTCCTCTCACTAAGATCCAGTCGGTAGTGATTGTGGCTGATCATTCTCTTGCATCATCTGCAAATCCTTTAATAATCAGAAATCTATTGATTCCTGTTTCAATGAACTGAGCTTCCACTCTGGGTTCAAGGATTCCAAAGGTTCACTATCTTCTGCGTAATGAAGTTTGTCCTATCCTATCTTCAGACACTTCCAGTCTGTTGAATCCTCTTAAAAAAAAATTGTTTCAATTAAATAATTCATTTTGCTAAAAATCAAGTCAATACAGGCCTAACCTACTCAATCTCTCCTCAGACAGCTAATCTACAATCTCTGAAACCAAGTGAAACTTTGCACTCATTCTATAGCAGGTCTTTTTTTTTAAGGTAAAGTGACCAAAATACTATACAGTACTCCAAGCCCCATGCAACTCCAGAAAGATGGCTTTACTCCTGTAGTCCAATTCTCCTACAAGAAGGGTTGCATAACTTTTCTCTTGGTCATCATTTGCTCTATCGGCATCTTGTCTTTTGCTGATTTTTACACAGGGACACCTTCCCCTGTTTGAATAGTAACATAATTGAATCTCCCATCTTTTAAAAAACACTCGTTCCCTTGTCTAATGTACCAAAATAGGTGACTTCCCATTCTTTAACATTATATTTCATCTGCCCAGACACTCATTGTCATCCATTTACTGTGAATCCTCCTCCCCTCCTCACAGCCGGTTCTGTGTCATCTTGGAAGCATAACACTTCTTTTTGAAGAAAAAAGAGATCAGATGCTAAAATATGAAACCAAAAAAAACAATCCCAATGCAGGGTGTCAGCCTGAAACATCAATTTACATATTTTACCCCAATAAATGCTGATTGACCAGTTGATTTCTTCCAATATTCTGTCTTTTTAGCTAAATTGCTGATATGGATTAAGTATAGCTTCCCAAGCACTGATCATATGGATAATCATAGACTGCTAAGCTGAGTAATGTTACTTATTCCTATTTTATTTTGAGTTAAATAATTAACTTTCAATGTATGCCAGTGTATTTTCGAATCTTATACATTTCAACCTTGTCGATCAATGTTCTGCATGAGACTTTATCAAAAAATCTTTTGAAAATGCAAATACATTGTATCCATTTATTTTACAATCTACATTTACAAAAAATTTCATTCATATGTACAGACCCTATCTAGTACTGTACTATCTTGAGGCATTTTTATTATAGATGATATATTGATTCAGACATATGCCCCACTACTGACTTTAAGTCAACAAGGCAGTAGTTCCCTATTTCCTTTCGTAAAAACCAAATTCATACTTGTTACCATACAATTCACAGGAACAATTACAAAATCTATAGAATTTTGAGAAATCAGAACAAGAATGTACAGTTCTAAATCATTTTCCTTTAAATTTTAGTCTCATCAACTTCTCCAGTACTTTTTTTTAAAGTGATACTTGTTTCCTATGTTTCCTCATTATTGTCCCATTCAAGGACCAACTTGTTCTCTAGTATTCCATGACTGGCACATCTGAGCAAATTTGCCCCATGTGACCGTTCGTGAATGTTTTGAGCCAGTGTAACCACTGTATTGGACTGGCCATTGAGCTTATCGGTGAAGCGGTAAATTGCTGCAGAAGGGCACGGGTGACCTTTGCGTTTAGTTCTGCTTCATGGTAGAAAGAGTGCCTCTGTCATCTGAATGGACTGCCAACCATTTCTGTTATGTTTGACACTCCAAGGCATTTAATAACAATTTAAGAAACCTTTTGCCTGCCAGCTAACAAAGGCTCCAGGGCATCAGAACCCTTCAGCTATGGCCCAGCCACAGTTTGGAGCACGCTCTACCTAATGGGATGTCGGCCAGAATTGCAGGGTTAACAACGTTAGCCCAACCATATCAGGAAAAATAAGTGAAGGTAAATGGGGGCTGCAGGCAGCAAAGTCAATGCACTAGCAAGAGTAACTCAATCTTACTATCATTATACAAGGAATTTGATGACACCACATTCGCCTTCCTAATTGTATTTTTCACATGTAAGGAAGGATGTAATTATTTTAGAAATTATGTAACATAGGTTCAATATATTGATTTCTGGGATTGCTTTTTTCAAGAGAGATAGAGTAAGGTTGGTTTGGACTCTGTCAGCTGAAGGATGATCTCATCAAAATGTGCAAGACAGGGGGTTTGGCAGCATAACTATTGAGACGTTGCTTCCTCTGGCTGGAAAGTAGAACCACAGCATATAAAGCAAAGGAAAAGAGGCCTCTGCAATTTGCTTTAGTCTGATAAAATCAAAAACCCCTTAAAAGAAAATTAATCTAATGTTCCAAGATAGTTAGGAGAAATCATTGCCCATGTAGGTTATCTGTACCCTCTTAGTCTCATACAATTTACCCTCTGTTAATTCCAGGTATTAATATATAGTGTTTAAAATTCATAAAACACTTCTGTAATCTTTGATGTGGAAGCTAAATGACAGACTTGAAAGCAAGTTTGATCCCCTGCAGCTGATGAGGAGTGAGATTTTAAGATGCTTTAAGTTAGCACAGCCAGATATTTTGGAATGCAGGGTTTTATTAGAATCCTTTTGGCATAATGGTATTAGTTTCCCTCTGTGCTATTTCTAGTGCACTAGAAAATGTTTAATTCCATTCTAGAATGCTTAAATGCAAATTTTAAACAATTTTAATGTAATATTGAGCCATACAGAGAGTATTTTGGTTATCAAACTGTAACTTAGAAGGGTCAGTTTCGAAGTTTGTGCTTCCACCCTGAAACCATGGCCACAATCTACACATCAAGATGTTGCAGTTACGACTGAGAGGTGTGTGACAATATATCTATGATTTTCTATTATTCTAGCAGGGCAACCAGGAAAATGTCAGTAACGCTTTTTGAAAAATTAAGGTGACATTTAAGGTGACGATTAACACTCGTATTAAGGTCAGCAAGTAGATTATGATAGCAACAAAAGCACTATAGGGGAGATAGTTCTTACTTTTCTGCTTCCTGAATCATTCTACTAACAGGCATTTGGAACATTTTCATGTCTGCTCAGCTGATGTGTATGATCATAGCTGACTTACATTCTCAGTTGCATTTTTCTCCAATAATTGGATAATTCTTTATTTCTTTACTGTTCAAAAATCTATCAGTTTATATTATTTTGAAAACATGCAGTGACAGAGTCTCCAGAGTCTTCTTGAGAAGAGAGTTTCAAGAACTCACAATAAAGAAATGTTTTGCTTTCAATCATAGAATAAGGAAACAGGCCCTTTACAAGTATGCCACGTGCCACCTTCATCACTCCACCCACATTTGTTGCTACTTTTAGGAAATAATGTATTTCCTAAAAGGAAATGACATATCCTCCTTGTTGACGATTAACAATGGTGCACCTCAGGAGTGTGTGCTTGGCCCACTGCTCTACTCTGCATATACACATGACTGTGTGGCTAGGCGTAGCTCAAATACCATCTACAAATTGGCTGATGATACAACCATTGTTGGTAGAATCTCAGGTGGCGATGAGAGGGCGTACAGGACTGAGATATGCCAACTAGTGGAGTGGTGCCTCAGCAACAACCTGGCGCTCAACGTCAGTAAGATGAAAGAGCTGATTGTGGACTTCAGGAAGGGAAAGACAAAGGAACACATACCAATCTTCATAGAGGGATCAGAAGTGGAGAGAGTGAGCAATTTCAAGTTCCTGGGTGTCAAGATCTCTGAGGATCTAACCTGGTCCCAACATATGGATGTAGTTATAAAGAAGGCAAGACTGCAGCTATAATTTATTCGGAGTTTGAAGAGATTTGGCATGTCAACAAATACACTCAAAAACTTCTATAGTTGTGCCATGGAGAACATTCTGACCGGCTGTGTCACTGTCTGGTATGGAGGGACTACTGCACAGAACCGAAAGAAGCTGCAGAAGGTTGTAAATCTAGTCAGCTCCATCTTGGGTACTAGCCTACAGTGTACCCAGGACATGTACATGGAGTGGTGTCTCAGAAAGGCAGTTTACATTATTCAGGACCTCCAGCACCCAGGGCATGCCCTTTTCTCACTGTTACCATCAGGTAGGAGGTGCAAAAGCCTGAAGGCACACATTCAGCCATCCTATTCCTAAATGAACATTGAATCTTTGGACACTATCTCACTTTTTTAAATATACAGTATGTCTGTTTTTGCATGTTTTTAAATCTATTCAATATACATATACCGAATTGATTTACTTATTATTATTATTTTTATTTTATTATTTTTTTCTCTCTGCTAGATTATGTACTGCGTTGAACTGCTGCTGCTAAGTTAACAACTTTCACGTCACATGCCGGTGATAATAAACCTGATTCTGATTCTTAACCCCAAGATCCCCTGTACACCAACATTCTTTAGTGCCTGACCACTTATTCTTTATTTAACTTGCCAAAATGTATCGCTTTGAACTTGTCAAGATTAAATTCCATCCGCCAATGCTTTACTCAAGTATCTATTTAAACCACAGAGTCACAGAAAAGAACAGCACAGAAACAGGCTGTTTGGCCCATCTTGTCCATGCTGGCTCATTTAAACTGCATACTTCCATGGACCTGATCCTGGACCATAGCCATCCATATCCCTACTATCCATGTACCTATCCAAACTTCTCTTAACTGTTGAAATCGAGCTGATGTGCTCCACTTGTGCTAGCAGCTCATTCCACACTTTCACCACTCTCTGAGTGAAGAAGTTTCCCATCATGTTCTCCTTAAACGTTTCACCTTTAACCCATGATTTCCAGTTGTAGTCCCACACAACCTCATGGAAAAAACCTGCTTGCATTTAGTTTATCTATACCCCTCACAATTTTGTATACCTGTATCAAATTTCCCTTCAATCTTCAACGTTCTGAGGAATAAAGTCCTAACCCATTCAATCTTTCGTCATATCATGGATCCTCCAATCCTGGCAACATCCCTGTAAATTTTCTGTACTCTTTCAACCTTATTTACATCTTTCCTGTAGGTAGGTGACCAAAAGTGTACACAATACTCCAAATTAGGCTTCACCGTTGTCTTGTTCATTTTCACTTCCTATACTTAATACTTTGATTTATCAAGACCAATGTGCTAAAAGTTATGATCGATCCTATCTACCTGTGTGGTCACTTTCAACTTCCCATGCAGCTAGTCAAATGCCTAGGTGAAGTCCATGTAGACAGTTTTCACTGCTTTCATCAACTTCCTTGGTAACTTCCTTGAAAAACTCCACAAGATTGGTTGGACATGACCTCCCATGCATAAAGCCATGTTCACTATCCCTAATCAGTTCCTGTCTATCCAAATACTTATATATATCTCGTCCCTCAGAATACCTTCCAATAACTTTCCCACTATTTATGTCAGGCTCAACACCCTATAATTTCCTGGTTGATTCTTAGAGCCTTTCTTAAAAAAGTGGAACAACATTAGTTACCCTCCAATCTTCCGGTACCTCACCTGTCATTAAGGATGATTTAAATATCACTACTAGGGCCCCTGCAATTTCTGCACTTGCCTCCCACAGGGTCCAAGGGAACATCTTGTCAGGCCCTGAAGATTTTTCATAGTCATAGTCATACATTATTGATCCTGGGGGAAATTGGTTTTCATTACAGTTGCACCATAAATAATAAATAATAATAGAACCATAAATAGTAATATGTAAATTATGTCAGTAAATTATGAAATAAGTTCAGGACCAGCCTATCGGCTCAGGGTGTCTGACCCTCCAAGGGAGGAGTTGTAAAGTTTGATGGCCACAGGCAGGAATGACTTCCTATGATGCTCTGTGCTGCATCTCGGAGGAATGAGTCTCTGGCTGAATGTACTCCTGTGCCCACCCAGTACATTATGTAGTGGATGGGAGACATTGACCAAGATGGCATGCAACTTAGCATCCTCTTTTCAGACACCACCGTGAGAGAGTCCAGTTCCATCCCTACAACATCACTGGCCTTACAAATGAGTTTGTTGATTCTGGCGGTGTCTGCTACCCTCAGCCTGCTGCCCTAGCACACGACAGCAAACATGATAGCACTGGCCACCACAGACTCATCCGGCAGATGTTAAAGGACCTCAGTCTCCTCAGGAAAAATAGGCGGCTCTGACCCTTCTTGTAGACAGCCTCAGTGTTCTTTGACCAGTCCAGTTTATTATCAATTCGTATCCCCAGATATTTGTAATCCTCCACCATGTCCACACTGACCCACTGGATGGAAGCAGGGGTCACTGGTACCTTAGCTCTCTTCAGGTCTACCACCAGCTCCTTAGTCTTTTTCACATTAAGCTGCAGATAATTCTGCTCACACCATGTGACAAAGTTTCCTACCGTAGCCCTGTACCCAGCCTCATCTCCCTTGCTGATGCATCCAACTATGGCAGAGTCATCCGAAAACTTCTGAAGATGGCAAGACCCTGTGCAGTAGTTGAAGTCCGAGGTGTAAATGGTGAAGAGAAAGGGAGACAAGATAGTCCCCTGTGGAGCCCCAGTGCTGCTGATCACTCTGTCGGACACAGTGGTGCAAGCACACCTACTGTGGTCTGCCAGTCAGGTAATCAAGAATCCATGATACCAGGGAAGCATCCACCTGCATCGCTGTCAGCTTCTCCCCCAACAGAGCAGGGCAGATGGTGTTGAACACACTGGAGAAGTCGAAAAACATGACCCTCACAGTGCTCACTGGCTTGTCCAGGTGGGTGTAGACACGGTTCAGCAGGTAGACGATGGCATCCTCAACTCCTAGTCGGGGCTGGTAGGCGAACTGGAGGGGATCTAAGTGTGACCTGACCATAGACTGAAGCAGCTCCAGAACAAGTCTCTCCAGGGTCTTCATGATGTGGGAGGTCAATGCCACCGATCTGTAGTCATTGAGGCCGCTGGGGCGCGGCGTCTTCGGCACAGGGACGAGGCAGGACGTCTTCCACAGTACAGGAACCCTCCAGAGCCTCAGGCTCATGTTGAATACATGGCGAAGTACTCCACATAGCTGAGGGGCACAGGCTTTGAGCACCCTGGTACTGACACCATCCGGTCCTGCAGCCTTGGTTGGGTTGAGATGTTTCAGCTGTCTTCTCACCTGTTGAGCCGTGAAGCTCACCGTGGTGTTTTTGTGTGGGGGAAGGGTATAGTCATGAGAGCAGGGTGGGGGACTGTGAGGAGGGGTAGGAGGGGAAAGTGGAATATGTGTTGGTTGGGTGCCAATAACAGATGGCTCGTGGGGGATGGGCAGGGGTCACAATGTCAAATCTGTTAAAGAACAGGTTAGGTTCGTTGGCCCTGTCCACACTGTCTTCAGCTCCTCTGTTGCTAGTTTGCCGAAACCCAGTGATGGTCCCCATCCCCCTCCAGACCTCTCTCATGTTGTTCTGCTGGAGTTTCCACTCAAGCTTCCTCCTGTACCTGTCTTTAGCCTCCCTGATCCTGGCTTTCAGGTCCCTCTATTTATTTGTCCTATTTGCCTCACGACAATGAACACCTCCATCTCTGTAATCTGTATAGGGTCCATGACCTCGCTGCTGCTTTGTTTCACTTCTATAGATTCTGTGTCCATCTCTCAAATAAATACGGATGCAAAAAATCCATTTAAGATCGCCCCTATCTCTTGTGGTTCCTCACCATTATCATTCTGATCCTACGGAGGACCACTTATGACCCTTGCAATTATTTTGCTCTTAACCTATCTGTAGAATCCCTTCGGATTCTCCTTCACCTTTGACTGCTACGGCAAACTCATGCCTTCTTTTAGCCCTCTTGATTTTCTTCCTAAGTGTTCTCTTGCATTTCTTCCACTCTGTAAGTACCTCATTTGTTCCTACCTGCCTATACCTCCTATGCACATTTTTTTTTTTTAACCAGGACCTCATCTCTTGAGAAACAAGATTCTCTAGACCTGTTATCTTAACCTTCTGATCCTGAAAGCTTTATACTCTAAATTTTATGACTGAACGCCTACCACTTACCACGTACACCTTTGCCAGAAAACAGCCTGTCCAAATCCACACTTGTCAGATCATTTCTGATGCCATCAAAATTGGCCTTTCTCCAGTTTAGAATCTCAACTCAAGAACCAGACCTATGTTTTTGCATATTTACTTTGAAACTCATGGCATTGTGATCACAAGTTACAAAGTCTTCCCCTACACAAACTTTTGTCTCCTGCCCTGTTTCATTTCCTAATAGCAGATCAAGTATTGTACACTCTCTTATTGGGAATACTGTGGACTGATTAAGAAAACTTACCTGGACAGATAAACTCTATCCCATCTAGTCCTTTTACAATATGGGAGTCCCAGTCCATAAATAGATAGTTGAAATCACTTACTAGCGCAACCTTATGTTCCTTGCAACAGTCTGCAATTTCTCTAAAACCCGCGACTGTTGGGTGGTATATAATATAGCCCCGTTAACATGGTCATGCCCTTCTTATTCCTCAGTTCCACCCATAAAGTGTCACTAGATGAGCTTACTAGTCTATCCTGACTGAGCACTGCATGACACTTCACCTGACTAGGAATGCCACCCCTCCCCCTTTCATCCCTCCCGCTCTGTCGCATCTAAAACAAAGGAACCCTGGAATATTGAGCTGCCAGTCCTGTCACTACAGCAACCAAATCTCACTAATGGCTACAATATCTTAATTCCATATGTTGATCCATACGCTGAGCTCATCTGCCTTTCCTGTGATATTTCATGCATTGAAGTATACGCAGCTCAGAACATTAGCCCCACAAGGCTCAACCTTTTAATTCCTGAATTTGTCTGAGGTCTTAACAACATTTGTCTCCACAACCATTCCACAATCTGTTCTAGCACACTGGTTCCCATACCCCTGCAACTCCAGTTTAAACCTTCCATGCAGCACTAGGAAATTTCCCTTCTAGGATATCAGTCCTCCTCCAGTTCAGATGCAAATCATCTCTTCTCTACAGGTCGTACCTTCCCTGGAAGAGAGCCCAATGATCCAAAAACCTGACATCCTCCCTCCTACACCAACTCCTTAGTTACGTGTTACTGTATAATCTTACTATTTCTGGCCTCACTAGCACATGGCACAGGTAGCAATCCTGAGATCACAACACTGGATGTCCTGTACTTTAACTTAGCACCTAACTTCCTATGCAGAATCTCGTCACTTGTCTTACCCATGTCATTGGTACCTACATGAACCACAACTTCTGGCTGTACACCCTCCCACTTAAGAATACTCCGGACTCGATCTGGGATATTCTGGAGCCTGACACCAGAGAGGCAATATAGCATCCAGGAATCTCATTCTTGTCCATAGAACCTCCTTTCTGTTCCCTTACTGAATTAATCCCCTATCACCACGGCTCGCTTCTGCTTCCCCTTTCTCTTCTAAGTCACAGAGTCAGACTCAGACTCAGTGCCAGGGACACTATCATCCACATGACAGTATACTCCCTCAAAACTGTCTGGATATATTTCTCCTACTTTCTGCAGATGCAAAGTACAGACGTGTATAACAATGCACACTCACACAGACGCTATGTCATTTTGCTGGTCATATGGAACATAGAAACATAGAAACATAAAAATAGGTGCAGGAGTAGGCCATTCGGCCCTTCCGAGCCTGCACCACCATGGCTGATCATCCAACTCAGAACCTTGTACCTGCCTTCTCTCCATACCCCCGATCCCTTTAGCCACAAGGACATATCTAACTCCCTCTTAAATATAGCCAATGAACTGGCCTCAACTGTTTCCTGTGGCAGAGAATTCCACAGATTCACCACTCTCTGTGTGAAGAAGTTTTTCCTCATCTCAGTCCTAAAAGGCTTCCCCTTTATCCTCAAACTGTGACCCCTCGTTCTGGACTTCCCCAACATCAGGAACAATCTTCCTGCATCTAGCCTGTCCAATCCCTTTAGGATTTTATACGTTTCAATAAGATCCCCCCTCAATCTTCTAAATTCCAATGAGTATAAGCCTAGCCGATCCAGTCTTTCATCATATGAAAGTCCTGCCATCCCAGGAATCAATCTGGTGAACCTTCTTTGTACTCCCTCTATGGCAAGGATGTCTTTCCTCAGATTAAGGGACCAAGACTACACACAATACTCCAGGTGTGGTCTCACCAAGGCCTTGTACAACTGAAGTAGTACCTCCCTGCTCCTGTACTCGAATCCTCTTGCTATGAATGCCAGCATACCATTTGCCTTTTTCACCACCTGCTGTACCTGCATGCCCACTTTCAATGACTGGTGTATAATGACACCCAGATCTCGTTGCACCTCCTCTTTTCCTAATCGGCCACCATTCAGATAATAATCTGTTTTCCTGTTTTTGCCACCAAAGTGGATAACCTCACACTTATCCACATTAACTTGCATCTGCCATGAATTTGCCCACTCACCTAACCTATCCAAGTCACCCTGCATCCTCTTAGCATCCTCCTCACAGCTAACACTGCCACCCAGCTTCATGTCATCCGCAAACTTGGAGATGCTGCATTTAACTCCCTCATCCAAGTCATTAATATATATTGTAAACAACTGGGGTCCCAGCACTGAGCCTTGCAGTACCCCACTAGTCACTGCCTGCCATTCTGAAAAGGTCCTGTTTATTCCCACACTTTGCTTCCTGTCTGCCAACCAATTCTCTATCCACATCAATACCATACCCCCAATACCGTGTGCTTTAAGTTTGCACACTAATCTCCTGTGTGGGACCTTGTCAAAAGCCTTTTGAAAATCCAAATATACCACATCCACTGGTTCTCCCCTATCCACTCTACTAGTTACATCCTCAAAAGATTCTATAAGATTCGTTAGACATGATTTTCCTTTCACAAATCCATGCTGAAATGTGCTATTATCACATCTTTGATAACTGACCCTAGCATTTTCCCCACCACCGATATTAGGCTAACCAGTCTATAATTCCTTGGTTTCTCTCTCCCTTCTTTTCTAAAAAGCGGGGTTACATTAGCCACCCTCCAATCCTCAGGAGCTAGTCCAGAATCTAAGGAGTTTTGAAAAATTATCACTAATGCATCCACTATTTCTTGGGCTACTTCCTTAAGCACTCTGGGATGCAGACCATTTGGTCCTGGGGATTTATCTCCCTTTAATCCTTTCAATTTACCTAACACCACTTCCCTACTAACATGTATTTCCCTCAGTTCCTCCATCTCACTAGACCCTCTGTCTCCTACTATTTCCAGAAGATTATTTATGTCCTCCTTAGTGAAGACAGAACCAAAGTAGTTATTCAATTGGTCTGCCATGTCCTTGTTCCCCATAATCAATTCAGCTGTTTCTGTCTGTAAGGGACTTAAATTTGTCTTAACCAGTCTTTTTCTTTTCACATTTTTATAAAAGCTTTTACAGTCAGTTTTAATGTTCCCTGCCAGTTTTCTCTCATAATCTCTTTTCCCTTTCCTAATTAAGCCCTTTGTCTTCCTCTGCTGGACTCTGAATTTCTCCAAGTCCTCAGGTGAGCTGCTTTTTCTGGCTAATTTGTATGCTTCTTCTTTGGAATTGATACTATCCCTAATTTCCCTTGTCAGCCACGGGTGCACTACCTTCCTTGATTTATTCTTTTGCCAAACTGGGATGAACAATTGTTGTAGTTCATCCATGTGATCTTTAAATGCTTGCCATTGCATATCCACCGTCAACCCTTTAAGTATCATTTGCCAGTCTATCTTAGCTAATTCACGTCTCATACCTTCAAAGTTACCCTTCTTTAAGTTCAGAACCTTTGTTTCTGAATTAACTATGTCACTCTCCATCTTAATGAAGAATTCCACCATATTATGGTCACTCTTACCCAAGGGGCCTCTCACGATAAGATTGCTAATTAACCCTTCCTCATTGCTCAATACCCAGTCTAGTATGGCCTGCTCTCTATTCCATTCCAACCCTTTTTTGGCACACCCTTGCAACTCCTTCTTTGCTGCATCAGTGCTTCTTCCCACACTCATGCAGAACTCATCAATTTTATCACATTTGTCACCAATTTCCTCCCTGCCCTCAAAGAAGTTCACCTAGACTACCTCTGACACATCTCTTCTTTTTGTGGATCTCTTAGTTGGCGCGTGGCCAAGTGGTTAAGGCGTTTGTCTAGTGATCTGAAGGTCGCGAGTTCGAGCCTTGGCTGAGGCAGTGTATTGTGTCCTTGAGCAAGGCACTTCACCACACATTGCTCTGCGACAACACAGGTGCCAAGCTGTGTGGGTCTTAATGCTGTTCCCTTAGACAACATCGGTGGCGTGGAGAGGGGAGACTTGCAGCATGGGCAACTGCCAATCTTCCATACAACCTTGCCCAGGCCTGCGCCCTGGAAACCTTCCAAGGCGCAAATCCATGGTCTCACGAGACTAACGGATGCCTATATAGTTTCCATCATAGCAGAGAGACAGCGTGCTGACATCTTCTAAAAATCCACCAACTCCCACATGTCCTCCTGCAATGCCTCCTGTAAAACTGCCATCCCCCTTTGTTTCATCCGTCTTTGTTACATTTGTCCTCAAGATGAGATATTCTGCTCTTGGACTTCTGAAATATCCTCCTCATCCTCCCTGAAGCATGTCCTTGCCTTTCACTCCACCAGCCTCTGCATCTAACTACAACATGATCCCACCCCCAGTCACATCTTGCGCTCTTCCCACTTCTTTCCACATTGTCTCCCAACCTCACATCACAGGTCTGATTATTTAAAGATATTCAGACAAAATTTTCAGTGATTTTATCTGGAAAACTGCTGAGTTAAATAGGCCTGAAAGGTTCCAAGTTTAATTTCTGGTCTTTGCTGGATCACTGGATTTCGGTTAATTTCATAATAGCCAAAATGAAATTGGCCTTATTGCATTTGCTTTCAACTATAATCACCAAGTTCCCACTCATGATTTCTGGATGTATATACTCATGCTGAGTGAAGGCAGGTTCAGCTTAAACTGTGAAATCGCAAATACTGTTAGTGTCCAAATGTTAATTATGGATGCTAATGAGACAGACCATAAGACAAAGTAGCAGAAGTCGGCCATTTGGCCCATCGAGTCTGCTCCACCATTTTATCATGAGCTGATCCATTCTCCCATTTAGTCCCACTCCCCTGCCTTCTCACCATAACCTTTGATGCCCTGGCTACTCAGATACCTATCAATCTCTGCCTTAAATACACCCAATGACTTGGCCTCCACTGCCGCCCGTGGCAACAAATTCCACAGATTCACCACCCTCTGACTAAAAAACTTTCTTCGCATCTCTGTTCTGAATGGGCGCCCTCAATCCTTAAGTCATACCGTCTTGTACTAGACTCCCCCATCATGGGAAACAACTTTGCCACATCCACTCTGTCCATGCCTTTCAACATTCAAAATGTTTCTATGAGGTCTCCCCTCATTCTTCTAAACTCCAAGGAATACAGTCCAAGAGCGGACAAACGTTCCTCATATGTTAACCCTCTCATTCTAGTGAATCTTCTCTGTACCCTCTCCAACATCAGCACATTCTTTCTTAAATAAGGAGACCAAAACTGCCCACAGTACTCCAAGTGAGGTCTCACCAGTGCCTTATAGAGCCTCAACATCACATCCCTGCTCCTATACTCTATTCCTCTAGAAATGAATGCCAACATTGCATTCGCCTTCTTCACTACCGACTCAACCTGAAGGTTACCCTTAAGGTTATCCTGTACGAGGACTCCCAAGTCCCGTTGCATCTCAGAACTTTGAATTCTTTCCCCATTTAAATAATAGTCTGCCCGTTTATTTCTTCTGCCAAAGTGCATAACCATACACTTTCCAACATTGTATTTCATTTGCCACTTCCTTGCCCATTCTTCCAATCTATCCAAGTCTCTCTGCAGACTCTCCGTTTCCTCAGCACTACTGGCCCCTCCACCTATCTTCGTATCGTCAGCAAACTTAGCCACAAAGCCATCTATTCCATAATCCAAATCGTTGATGTACAATGTAAAAAGAAGTGGCCCCAACACAGACCCCTGTGGAATACCACTGGTAACCGGCAGCCAACCAGAATAGGATCCCTTTATTCCCACTCTCTGTTTCCTGCCAATCAGCCAACGCTCTATCCACGTATGTAATTTTCCCGAAATTCCATGGGCTCTTATCTTGTTAAGTAGCCTCATGTGTGGCACCTTGTCAAAGGCCTTCTGAAAATCCAAATATACAACATCCACTGCATCTCTCTTGTCTAGCCTACTGGTAATTTCCTCAAAAAATTGTAATAGGTTTGTCAGGCAGGATTTTCCTTTAAGGAATCCATGCTGAGTTCTGCCTATCTTGTCATCTGGCTCCAGGTACTCTGTAACCTCATCCTTGACAATCGACTCCAACAACTTCCCAACCACCGATGTCAAGCTAACAGGTCTATAATTTCCTTTTTGCTTCCTTGCCCCTTTCTTAAATAGCGGAGTGACATTTGCAATCTTCCAGTCCTCCGGAACCATGCCAGAATCTATTGACTTTTGAAAAATCATCGCTAATGCCTCCGCAATCTCCACAGCTACTTCCTTCAGAGCACGCGGATGCATTCCATCTGGTCCGGGAGATTTATCTACCTTTAAACTATTCAGCTTCCTGAGTACCTTCTCTGTTGTAATTGTGACTGCGCACACTTCTCTTCCCTGCCAGTCTTGAGTGTCCGGTATACTGCTGATGTCTTCCTCAATGAAGACTGATGCAAAATACTTGTTCAGTTCCTCTGCCATCTCCTTATCTCCCATTACAATTTCTCCAGAATCATTTTCTATTGGTCCTATATCAACTGTCACCTGTCTTTTACTCTTTATATACTTAAAAAAGCTTTTAGTATCCTCTTTGATATTATTTGCTAGCTTCCTTTCATAGTTAATCTTTTCCCTCTTAATGACCTTCTTAGTTTCCTTTTGTAAGGTTTAAAAAACTTCCCAATCCTCTGTCTTCCCACTAATTTTTGCTTCCTTGTATGCCCTCTCCTTTGCTTTAACTTTGGCTTTGACTTCTGTTGTCAACCATGGTTGCATCCTTTTTCCATTCGAAAATTTCTTTTTTGGAATATACCTGTCTTGCACCTTCCTCACTTCTCACATAAACTCCAGCCACTGCTGCTCGGCTGTTTTTCCCACCAGTGCCCTTTCCAGTCAACTTTGGCCAGTTCCTCTCTCATGCCACTGTAATTTCCTTTACTCCACTGAAATACCGACACATCAGATTTCGGCTTCTCTTTTTCAAATTTCACAGTGAACTCAATCATGTTATGATCACTGCCTCCTAAGGGTTCCTTCACCTCAATCTCTCTAATCACCTCCGGTTCATTACACAATACCCAATCCAGTACAGCCGACCCCTAGTGGGCTCAACAACAAGCTGTTTTAAAAAGCCATCTCACAGACATTCTACAAATTCTCTCTCTTGAGATCCAGTGCCGACCTGATTTTCCCAATCCACTCGCATGTTAAAATCCCCCACAATTATCATAACACTGCCCTTCTGACAAGCCTTTTCTATTTCCTGTTGTAATTTGTAGTCCACATCACTGCAGCTGTTTGGAGACCTATAAATAACTGCCATCAGGGTCCTTTTACCTCTGCAACTTCTTAGCTCAACCCATAAAGGTTCTGCACCTTCTGATCCTATATCACTTCTTTCTAATGATTTAATATCATTTCTTACCAATAAAGCCATGCCTCTCCCTCTACCTACCTTCCTATCCTTCCGATACACCGTGTATCCTTGGACATTCAGCTCCCAGAGACATGCATCCTTTAGCCAGGTCTCAGTGATGGCCACAATACCATACCTGCCAATCTGTAGCTGTATGACAAGATCATCCACCTTATTCCTTATGCTGCGTGCATTTAAGTATAACACCTTAAGACCAGTATTTGGTATTTTTCACTTTGATTTCACTGCAACTCATCCCAATGGCTACAAATTTGCCCCATCACCTGCCTGTCTTTCCTGACATCTTTACTGCTCACTATCTATTTATTTCTGTTTTCCCCTTCCTCCGCTCTGTCATTCCGGTTCCCATCCCCCTGCCAAATTAGTTTAAACCCTCCCTAACAGCTCTATTAAACTTTCCCACCAGGATATTGGTCCCCTTCGAGTTCAGGTGTAACCTGTCCTTTTTGAACAGGTCATACTTCCCCCAGAAGAGATCCCAATTATCTCAGAATCTGAAGCCCTGCCCCCTGCACCAGTCTCTCAGCCACGCATTCATCTCCCTGATCCTACTATTCTTGCCCTCGCTAGCATGTGGCACAGGTAGCAATCCCGAGATTACTACCCTGGAGGTCCTGCTCCTCAGCTTCCTTCCTAACTCCTGGAAATCTCTCTTCAGGACCTCCTCCTTTGTCCTATCTATGTCATTGGTACCAACATGTAGCAAGATAACTGGCTGCTCACCCTTCCCTTTCAGAATATTCAGGACCCGATCCGAGACATCCCGTACCCTGGCACTTGGGAGGCAACACACCATGCGGGTATCTCTATCAGGCTCACAGAATCTCCCGTCCGTTCCCCTGACTATGGAATCCCCTATGACTACCGCATTCCTCTTCTCCCTCCTTCCCTCCTGCACAACAGCGCCAGGCTCAGTGCCAGAGACCCGGTCACCGTGGCCGTCCCCTGTCAGGTCATCCCCCTCAACAGCATCCAGAACAAGATATTTGTTGCTGAGGGGGACAGCCACAGGGGTGCTCTCTACTATTCAAGCATTTCCCTTCCCTCTCTTGACAGTCACCCAGTTTTCTGACCCCTGTAGCCTGTAGCTCCGGTCTATCACCTCTTCACTTTCCCTGATAAGCAGTAGGTCATCAAGCTGCAGCTCCAGATCCCTAACACGGTCTCTGAGGAGCTGCATCTCGGTGCACCTGGCGCAGATGTGGCCATCAGGGAGGCTGGAGGTCTCCCAGGATTCCCACATCTGACACCGTGAACAAAGCACTAACCCTACAGGCGTGCTATCTAATTCTACAGGAATGAAACAGGAAAAATAAGTCTACTCACCCAGTTAACTCACCAAGCAGATGAACTTTTTAAACCGTTAGCTCCTACCGTTAGCTGTGAGAGCCCTGCTGTTTCTGTCTGTCCAGGCCGATTCGCGAAAGGAGGGGGGGGAGAAAAAAAGAGCTGGTGCTTCGCTCTCGCCTCTTCCCGTTTACCGCTGAAGCCTGTTGAAGCCAAAGCCCTACACTCTGCTCCCACTCACTCCGCTGCCTGCTGTATAGGGTGGTCTCCTTTTTAAACTCTCCACACTGTCCCATTGACGTCACGCGTCTGCGCAGTCTCGTCCTTCTGGCACTCGAAGAAGTTTTTTAAAAAACTACCTTCCTTCAGAATTCAGCTCCCACAACGCTCTGTAGTCCCGATCCAAAAGTCATAGAGTTACACGACATTGAAAAAGGTCTTTAACTTCCACTTGATCACGCTAGTCAAAGTGCCTTCCTGAGCTTGTTTCATTTCCCTGCATTTAACCAATATCATTCAAAACATTTCCTGTCAATAAAATTGTGCAACTGTCTTTAAAACATTGTCAATGTGTCTGCCTCTACTACTTTCTTTAGTTCCACATCCTCACCGTCTTTGTGTAGAAGTAATTACACCTTGGGTCCTCTTTAAATCTCTTCTCTCCGACATTAAATCTATGCCCTCTAGTTTTAAACTCCCCTGCCCTGGGAGAAAATTGTGACAGTCTATTTTTTCAGAACCTTCATGATTTTATAAACCACCTTTAGGGAAATCAATCCTCCTCCTTTACTCTGGAGAAGGCAGTTTTTGTCTCTCCTTATAACTCAAGCCTTCCAGTCCTGGAAGCATCCTTGTGAACCTTTCCTGCATCCATCCTGTAGTATGGCAGCCAGAAACTTGCACAATACTCCAGGTGCAATCTAACCAACATCTTGTACATTGCCATTGATATCATTAATACACAGCATATGTCAAACTATAGGGTACCCACAACAAATCCTTGTGGCACATCTCTGGTTATTGGCCAGAAATCTGAAAAATAGCCCTTCACTGCCATGCTCTGACTTCTTCCACCAAATCAAATTTGGATCCAATTGACTGGATAATCATGGATGCTATACGATTTCCCTTCTGGGTCAGTCTACATGTGGGGTCTTTTCAAAAGTTTTGCTAAATTCCAAGTTGGTAACATTTATAACCTTGCCGTTGTCAATCCTCTTGGTTACCTTTTAAAGAAACTTAGTTAAGTTAAGAAACACAACTTCCCACATACAGTGCTTACTATTCCTGACCAATCTTAGCTTTTCCGAATGCAGATCGATCCCATTTTCAGAATCCCCTAACTTTATCTACTGTTAATGTCAAACTCATTAGTTGATCTTTCAAGCTTGTTCTTATAGCCATTCTTAAATAAGGCACAATTTTAGCCATCCTTCAGTTTTCAGCATCTCACCCTTGGCAAAGAAAGATAGTAAAATATCTGCCAAGATCCCAGCAATTTCTGCAAAATGTCCAAAGAAGCATTTGGTCAGGCTGCAGGGGTTTATTCACCTTTAAGCACCTCAAGACTGTCAATACCTTGTCTTTTGTAACATCACAACATTTCAAGACATGGCTGTTCATTTCACTGAATTCCTTCACTTCCATGACCTTAATACAGACAAGATATATTCATTCAAGAATTCATTCCACCTCTCATGACTTCACACAAAGGTGACCATATTGAACCTTGCTCTTTTGCTCTTAACATACGGAAATGATAGATGATAAAGTGGAATAGTACGCAGAAGTTAGAGAAATCACTGTTCATGCTATCAGATTGGAGGTGACCCAGACAGCATACAAGTAGTGGTAGAGGCAGATACATGAGGGACATTCAAAAGATTCTTAGATAGGCAATTGAAAAGAATGGAGGGCTATGTAGCAGGAAAGGACTAGACTGATCTTAGAGTAGGTTAAAAGGTCAGCAGCTTTTAACCTACTCTAAGATCATGTGGGTATCGAACTAAAGGGCTATTACTGTGCTGTAATGGTTCATGTTCTAGTATTTTCTCGGCTAGCATTTTTCTCTCAACAAAGGCCTGTTCCATTCTTTCGTCTTCATTTGAGATCCTTTTGATTTGATTGATTTTGAAGGAGAGCCTTGTTCTTAATTTGACATCCTTTTATCCTTTGGTTGTTTGGCAGGATCACGATAATCTTTTACATGCCCTAATGCTTACCTTTTCTCAGCATTCCTTCAGGTCTTTGAATATGTGAGATTAAAAAAAAAAGTAGATAAAATATGTGCAAGAACAGTCACTTTGATCTAAAATTGAACCACTAGGGATCAGTGATATTCTCACTTTTGACTTTCTATCAGCAGGATTTTGTTATTATGCTTGATTTTCACAAGTTATATAATATTTAATGCTCAACTGAATATGATTCAAGTACGCTGTCTTTACATTCAACCCTGCATCAGGATCAGTGTCTTATTCATTGCTGGTAGTGTACACATGGCATTCTTTACATTGGTTCATATAACCAGGCAGCTTTCTACTGAGAAATTATTGATAATGTGTGATGGCAATGTGTAACTAAACTTAAATGCATCCCTATATGGGATGGATACCTTATTGAACCTTTTTAATGCTGTTCCTAAAAATTGCCCTTGAAATGTATCATTTGAATAGGCACTTCCATGAATCGATATCTGTTAAAGACACATTCTTTCTGAAGAAATCCTCAGAACGTCATCAACACAGGATTCTGCAGCTGTTGAAAATCTTGAGCAACATACAAAATTCTCGGGGAACTCATCAAGTCAGGCAGCATCTATGCAGGAGAACAAAAAGTCGACATTTTAGGCTGAGACCCTTACTCAGGACTGAAAAGGAAGGAGACAGAAGCCTGAATAAGAAGATGGGTTGGGGAAAGAATGCAAGCTGACAGGTGATATGTGAGAGCAGGTGAGGGGGAAGGGGTGTTGATGAAGTAAGAAGCAAGGTGGTAGAGGTAAAAGGCTGAAGAAGAAGAAATCTGATAAGAGAGGACAGTGGAATCATGGAATAAAAAGGAAGGAGGAAAGACACCAGATAATGGGCAGGTGAGGAGAAAGAAAAAGAGAGAACTTCTCGGAAGTTAGAGAAATCAATGTTCATGCTATCAAGTTGGAGGCGACCCAGACGGAATACAAGGCATCGGCCTCTAACATTCATAATATATCAGTTTTCCAATTACAGTACTTCTGGTGATCAATAGTCTGTTCGATTAGGTGGAGAATTATAGGAATTAAATGACAATAAACTAATTCAGAATTTTTCACATCCATTAGATTAAAGATCCAAGTAAAATTATAACCATTCCTAGTAAATTTTGAAAGGTAATTCCACGCCATCTCTGCTCAAAGATCTGGAATTAATGTTCATGTATTGATCAAACTGTATAACCATACACATAAAATGCAAATCTATTCCACCTCTAAAGTTTAATCGATAAAGGCCAATGGTTCCATTTGCAAATCGACCTACATTCATCATCATTCCAAATAAACTGATTCCTAAGCTCCGGAACCTGGGCCTCACCACTCAGATCTGCAGCTGGATCTTCAACTTCCTCACAGACAGAACACAGGCTGTAAAAATAGGGGACAAGCTCTCCTCTACAATCTCTCTGAGCACTGGTGCCCCACAAGGCTGTGTACTCAGCCCCCTGCTGTACTCACTGTACACCCATGATTGTGTAGCCAAGTTTCCATCAAACTCAATATATAAGTTTGCTGATGACACAACAATTGTAGGCTGTATCTCGGGTAATGATGAGTTTGAGTACAGAGAGGAAATTAAGAACCTAGTGGCATGGTGCAAAGACGATAACCTATCTCTCAACGTCAGCAAGACAAAGTAATTGGTTGTGGACTTCAGAAGGAGTAGCGGACCACACGACCCAATTTACATCGGTGGTGCGCAAGTGGAACAGGTCAAAAGCTTTAAGTTCCTCGGGGTCAATATCACAAATGCCCTGACTTGGTCCAACCAAGCAGAGTTCACTGCCAAGAAGGCCCACCAGCGCCTTTACTTCCTGAGAAAACTAAAGAAATTCGGCCTGTCCCCTAAACCCTCACTAATTTTTATAGATGCACCGTAGAAAGCATTCTTCTAGGGTGCATCACAACCTGGTATGGAAGTTGTCCTGTCCAAGACCGAAAGAAGCTGCAGAAGATCGTGAACATGGCGCAGCGCATCACACAAACCAATCTTCCGTCCTTGGACTCACTTTACACCGCACGCTATCGGAGCAGTGCTGCCAGGATAATCAAGGACACGACCCACCCAGCCAGCACACTTCTTGTTCCTCTTCCCTCCAGGAGAAGGCTCAGGAGCTTGAAGACTCATACGGCCAGATTTGGGAACAGCTTCTTTTCATCTGTGATAAGACTGCTGAATGGATCCTGACCCGGATCTGGGCCGTACCCTCCAAATATCCTGACCTGCCTCTCGTTTTTTTTTGCAATACCTTACTTTCCATTTTTCTATTTTCTATTTATAACTTATAATTTAAATTTTGAATATTTACTATCGGTTTGTAATCCAGGGAGTGGGAAGCGCAGAATCAAATATCGCTGTGATGATTGTACGTTCTAGTATCAATTGTTTGGCGACAATAAAGTATAATAAAGTCTAAAGCACATTCTGACCAAATGCAGCCCAGGATTTACATACATGCCATGCAATTCCATGCCTAAATTTGCTGGAGAGCTACATTTGTCAGTAGATTCTGCATAATATCTGAAGGCCAGGCTCACTTTGGAGAATTTGCAGCCCAACGGATCTGTAAAGTTATTGGGGATTCTGGACATGGAGAACAGGAGGGAAGGTAGGATTAATGTTCAATTATTTTTCTTTATTTAGTGTTTCTAAATATTTTCATGTATTCTTAGTTTAGTTAATTTTTAAATTTTAATTTACAGTTTTTAAACTTAATTTTAATCTGAGATGCCAGGAATTTCTTGCAGAGGACAGTGAGTCTCTGGAATTTAGAGAATTGAGGTCATTGAGGAGGAAGTAGATAGTTTTTTTTTAAAAAAAGATCAGGGAAATTGAGAGCACAGGGAGGAACTGAGGCCTGGGCATATCATTTGTGATCATCATGAATGACAGATAGGTTTGAGAGGACAATTTTCTTTGTCTCTGAATATTAATCACATTCAAAATGTGTTAAATTCTGTGTAAGTTTTGATAAAGTACAATAGCTAGTCCTTAGCTTGACCTTCAGCTGGAATCTGTTGGACCATTCCATGATGGCATGTCTGTACCACATTCTCCCCTTCCTCTAGTGAGGCCTGTTTATCATGCAGACCACAACACTGACCTGAGGATAGAGAGAGCCAATGAATTAGGGACATCCATATTTACACCAGGCAAACAGCACAATCCTGCCCAAAATATCTAATCTTATGCCCGATCCATCATTAAAATAGTAACAATTTTTCACAATGATTTCACCTTGAAATTGGAATGAAGGTGTTCTATCAAAGGGATTCTAGGTTTCAATACTGCGGGATTTCTTAAAAGCTCATTAGCACTGAACAAGTCTCATAACATTTTCTGCGGTGTGCGAGGTTCATTGCAACTCAATAGCAGCAATAGATCATCTTCATCCAACAGAACCCACTTTGATAGGTTAATAATTTGCCTAAGGATAAGTAAGCTAAAATGCAGTATGCAGAGAAAGGAAATAAAGTTTTGCATTTACATCCAAAAGCAATTTGTAGATTAGAAAATAATTTTGGCATGGGGTCTTTGCTGTATTATAGGAAACACAGCCCACAAGTTGCATCAGGCAATTTCTCAAATACACAGAGGTGATAATTACCAGGTATTCTGTCATTAATGTTGAGAGAAAGAGAAATATTGGTTGGGACACAAAAGATAGTAATCTTGCTCAAATTCAAAATGAATCTTTTAGGATAGGATGAAGTCCTGGGTTTAACATTTCATCCAAAATAAGGTGAGTGCTGAACTGGTTTTGCCCAACTTTTTGAGCTCAGATCTCTGGACAAGGACTGAATGCATAACTTGCTGACTCAGAGTGCTACCGCAGCTAGAACACACTTTTCAACTCTGCTTGCTACACTGCTTTTGTTGAGATCTGAACTTCGGAATGTTTGTTAATAGAAACATGTTTGACATATGCTGCATTTTGAGATTCCTAATCTTGGTTGGGGATGCATGAAGTGAAGAGTTACCTGTCCTTTGAGGAAAGGGTACCAAATGGAGCAATTATTTAGTACTTTCTTCTCATCAATTCTCAACAACATTGCAGAAGACATACGCACAAGTTTTCTGTTTCAGTTCTGTTTCCCCTCGATGCCTTATTTTAAAAGATACTTGAAAGCAAGTGAAGCAGCAATTTTGTTCAGCAATTTTTTAATACTCAGTTCAACAGGAAATAAAATAATTTCACATCAGCCATAACATGCATGATTGTTTGGAATAAATATTTACCTGCTTCACCATTGTCATTGTGATTAGATATTTAAGAAAGGTTTCAAATAGGCTTTTATTATAAAGTTAACATTTTGATTTCTTTAGACACAACTAGATTGTGCTGTCAACTAAATTACTTAATTGTCTAAAAACCTTGCAGCTTGGTTACAATTTTGCACATCAGTGACTAGTCTGGCCACACCTGTCATGAAACTAGGCAAGAGATCATTCTTTACAAGCATAGATAGAGCAATAAAGCACAGGAACGGGCCCTTTTGGCCCACAAAGTTCTGCCAGACAAATTAAACTTGTAACTGAACTAATCCTTTCTGGCTAACCTACACAATGTCAATATTCTTCCATATTCTGCACAGTCATGTGGCATTCCAAGAGCCTCTGAAACACCCATATTGAATTAACCTCAATTAACATGCTTGGCAGTGTATTCTAGGCACCCACCACACCCTCTATGTAAAAATATAATTATTCAAAATATAAATGCCCTTTGAACATACTCCCTTCTCACCTTAAATGCACGTCCTCTATTATCTGACATTTCAACTCTGGGATAATAGTATCAGCTGTTTAGTCTATCTACGCCTCCCATAATCTTATAAATTTTTAACATATATTCTTTCCTCAGCCTCAGCCACCCTAGAAAAGACAACCCAAGTTTGTCCAATCTCTCCTTATACCATATAACCTCTAATCCAAACAGCATTCTGGCAAATCACTGCTGCATCCTGTTCAAAGTCTATAAAGTGATGAGAACTGAATCTAATGCACCTGATGCAACCTAACTGGAGTTTTCAAAGGTTGCAACTTAAAGTTCTGGCTCTTGAACCCATAGTCTTGACTAATAACCTTCTTCAAGAGACCCAACAGCATTTCTTTCTTTATGCCATGCCACAGAATATTAGTATGTTCCAGAGAGATCTAAGATTAACCTTAGTTGTTTTTCTTTCAGGAGATAATGAAAATACTTGTCAAGATTAGGACAGTAGGTGTTGAATGCTTGGACTTTAGTGTAGGCGTTCAACAGGATCCATCCTACTATGCTGATCCCGAAGATTAAGCCATGTGGGATCCATTGTGACTTGATAGATTAGATTAAAAAATTAGTTGCCAATAGAAGGCAGAAGTTAATGGTGTTATTTTACTCTAGGTCTGTGTTCAGTGGTGCTTCTCGGGGATCAGTGCTGTGTTGGTAATATATAAATGCTCTGGATGAAAAGCTCGATGAGCTAATTAGTCAGTAACAGAAGACACAGCAAATTAGATGTGTTGTGAATATTGAGGGGGGTTGACAAAGGATACAGTAGGCAACAAACCAATGGGATGTATGGGCAGATAACGTTTAATTTGGCCAAAGGGTGAACTTCAAGATGTCAAAAGTAAGAAAAGAAACAGTGAATCTAGGGCAGTGGTCCCCAACCACCGGGCCGTGGACCGGTACTGGACCGCAGAGCATGTGCTACTGGGCCGCGAGGAAATGATATGATTTGGTGATATGTGTCAGCTGCACCTTTCCTCATTCCCTGTCACGCACTGTTGAACTTGAATGCATGGGAAGTCATTACCCACGCGTCATCCATGTCAGCGCGAGAAGAAGATCAACTCCTCGAGCTTGCAAATGACGACGGGCTGAAAAGTATGTTTGACATAACATCTCTGCTGGCATTCTGGATCAAAGTCAAGGCTAAATATCCTGAGATAGCCACAAAAGCACTGAAATCGTTGCTTCCATTTCCAACATATCTCTGCGAAGCGGGGTTTTCTGCAATGAATGCAACGAAAACTAAATCGCGGAATAGACTGGACATAAGGAACCCCCTTCGAGTATCGCTGTCTCCCATCACCCCTCAATGGGACCGTCTTGTTGCAGGGAAACAAGCCCAGGGCTCCCACTGATTCAGCGATATTGGTGTGTTGCAATGATTTTATATGTTCATACGAGGAAAATATGTGCTGTGTGTTTAATATCCAAATATTACTTAAAATGTTATGATCCTATTGACTTATAATTGACTTATTACTATATTCATGAGAGGAAAATATGCGCTATGTGTTTAATATTAAATTCATTAGATAAACCCTTTTAGAAATGAAATTGAGTGTATTAGCCACTTATAAGTGACTTACAGTTGACTTATCACCTATATTCCGGTCATGATTTACACCCCCCCACCACTAGGGTTGTCAACTGTTCCATGTTAGTCAGGACATCCCATATATTGGGCTAAATTAGTTTGTCCCATACAGGACCACCCTTGTCCCGTATTTCCCCCGCTAAGGTAGAGCGTTCCTATGAAAGCTTTCATGCCAAAATGGCATAAAACAAAGAAGCAATTACCATTAATTTATATGTGAAAATTTTTTGAGCGTTCCCAGACCCAAAAAATAACCTACCAAATCATACCAAATAACACATAAAACCTAAAATAACACTAACATATAGTAAAAGCAGGAATGATATGATAAATACACAGTCTATATAAAATAGAAATAATGTATGTACAGTGTAGTTTCACTGAACAGAATCGCCGAAACCGATTTGTAGAAAAAAAATCGGCACGTACACGTATGTAACGCAAGCGCACACAGGTGCCCGTGCAAGGCTTCATAGTCATGGTAGTCTTTCTCGGGGTAAACACAGTGAGAAAATTGGCAACTCTACCCCCGGTCAGCCGGTCCGCAAGAATATTGTCACTATTAAACCGGTCCGCGGTGCAAAAAGAGGTTGGGGACCCCTGATCTAGGGAACATGAGAAGAATCTAGGGGTATAACTCCATAGTACTCTGAAAGTGGCAACATACGTGCATAGGATGGTAAAGGTGTTGTGTTCAGTTGCCTATAACTGCTGATGAGACCCAACGCCAAATAGTAAAACAAGCTGGAATTTGAAATAACCGTTTATTCAGTAAAGCTACGGAATTCTCAAACTCAACACAAGCTCACACTCCACAGTAGAACTACTTAAATGGTTTAGCCCAGTCACACTCCACAGTAGAACTACTTAAATGGTTTAGCCCAGAACAAATCAAATTGTTGGTCGTTGTCCCAATCAATCAGTGAAAGTCAGCCAGGGATTGGTCACAGCTGACCACTAGGTGCTGATTGTTTCGGCTTGCCATAACACCTCCCTCTCGAAGAATATTACCTGTAGGATTTAAGGTGAGGGTTGACTTGGAATAGAAGACTGGCTTACACTGATGATTAGTCCTTCTTGGTGGTTGCAGGCTGTCACTTTCTTGCTGTGATGCTGCTTGCTGTTCTGCTGGCACTGGTGGTTGTTTTGATTGAGGTAAATACAACCTTTCCTGGAGGAAATGAAGGTCCAGCTCTATGTTTGAAAATCTGCCCAACAAACTTATTGGGCCTTCGGGAGCAGAAGGCCACAACTGGTTGATGTGGCAAAGCCAGTGATGTCCATCTGTAACTTCACAGAGCACTTCATTCATCTGTCAATCTGACTGGGTGTGCAGGGATACTGTCTAGCCCACACTGCTGCTCCAGGCTTGAAAATTATCACCTGTCGACAAAAAGTCTTTGTGCACCTGACCATCTTCTGTCTCAAATGTTGGATGCAGCTTTGCATCCAGCATTGTGCACAGTTTTCTTCCCAAAAACACTTCAGCTGGAGACTTCATCTCGAGTTCTGGATGCGGTATAGTTCGAAATGTCAGCATATCGAATGCTCCTTTCGATGGGACGATGTTCCCTCCCATCTTGATTTCAAAAGCGACCAGGTGAAGGTATCCACAAACCTCTCTGTGGATGATATGGGGGGTGAGCAGATGTGGATGATTCCACTGTCCTGGCAGAATGAAGGAAATTGCTGTGAACTGAATTAAGTGTCGTCATTAAAAACAAGTTTACATGGAATTCCATAACAACTGAAGATCTGCAGCAGCTGCTGAATGCTATCCCGTGTCATTATTAACTTCACTTCTGGCTATTTAGACGAGGCGTCAAGCAGGACAAGGTAGGTACACCTATTGGCTAAGCCAACAAACTCAATAGCAATCTACTCCAAGTTTTGGAAGCCTGAGGCCATTGTTGTGGATCAGCTCTACTTGGCTTCTATGCAGCTGTAGAGCACTGAGTACGCTGCTTGCATATGGATGTGATATCTTCATATATTCCCAGCCAGTACACAAAGTATCTTGCCAGGGCTTTCATTCAATTGATGCCCAGGTGACCATAGTGGAAATTTCAGTACTTTTGTTCAAAGTATTTGTGGTATTACTATTCTTTCTCCAATCATTAGGCAGGAGTCCAGAGTTGAGAGCGATGCACAACATTGACAGAAAGGTACAACATCTTTCTCAACTTTGACTGGCCATTCATCAAGGAGGCATCTGGAGATACACTGAAAAAGATATCTGCAGTCATTCCTGCTCTGATCTCATCGACCATGTCTGGAAGACCTCCAGCAGCATCTGACACAACCCAATGGATTTCACAATCTATCACTGCCACCACTGCGTCTTTCACTAACCTGTTGGTTCACAAGTCTGGAGGGGGCATTTGCCTGACTAAGTTTCTGGGTTGTTGTGCATTTGATTTTGAAATCATAGGCTAAGAGCATCGTTGCCCACCTTTGAAGATGGTTGGGTGTATACACTGGAATGACTTTCTTAGACCCAAAGATGAACAACAGTGGTTTATGATCAGTACGGAAAGGAAAGAATCTTTTATAAAGCATCTTGTAGAATTTCATCACAGCAAAGATGATTCCTGAGGCCTCCTTCTTGATTTGTCCATAGTTACTTTCTGCTGCAGTCAGTGATCTGGCTGCATGCATGACAGCCTTTTCAGAACCATCAGGGAAGATATTGGATATAACCTCTCCAACCCATAGCTGGAAGCATCTGTCATGACAATTGGCAACTCTAGGTTGAAAGGAGTCAAGAGAAGGTCAGCTGACAGCATAGTTTTCACCTGATCAAAAGCTTCTTGGCATTGTTTGGACCATTTCCACATGGCAGCCTTGGGTGGCATTCAGTGGTTGCCACAGCCTGAGCGTTACTGGGAGAAATGCCGAATAATGACTGATCAGGCCTACAAATGATCATAAAATGTTGACATCTGATGGTGGAGACATCTTTAAAATAGCAGTGATGTTTTTGAGATCTGGGCGACGACTGTGCTCACCTATGATGAATCCCAAATAATTGATTGAAGACATCATGAAGTTGCACTTCACTGCCCGAAGTCATAAACCAAAGTCTTGTCGTTTGTTCAAGTACATTTATGATCATAGTATGTATGCAGTATACAATCCTAAGATTTGTCTACCCACAGACAGCTATGAAACAAAGAAATACCATGGAACCCGTTCGAAGAAAGCATCAAACACATAATGCACAAGGGAAGAACAAATTGCGCAAACAGCAAAAAACTAGTAAAGAAACACAGAATATTAATCATCAAACACAAAGTCATTGAAACAGTCGAGGAATGTTCAGTTTAGCTCAGTTCGTTTCAATCTATCGCTGTGTCGTTCATTGACTGCAAGCTGCAGATCCAGTTTGCCCCGATCAAAATTGCACAAAATAGCAACTTAAGCAAAAGTAACCAGAAACCAGAAAAACGTAATATGAGCTACAGTGTCCAAGCCACAAACCATGTCGATTAAACCTTGCCCAAATCTCAAGACTCGGAAACCATCCTCTGGCAGTATCAAGCGAAAGGGAGAGAGGGACCCATCGAATGCAGGCATCTTTGTCCAGGAGCAGCAAGTACGAGCGAGAGAAAGAGACCAGTCAAATGCAAACAGATGGCACTAAATACCCACTCACTCTTCTGCTCTCATCCTGGTATTTTATGCTCAACACCAACCACAATCAATTCTGGTATGTTTCACACGCTAGCAATAAAGTAATTCTGATTCTGATGTGCGGTTTAAATTGGCATCATGGTCTGTACAGGTATCGTGGGCCAAACAGCCTGTTCCTGTGCTGCAGTGTTCAATCTTCTATCTTAAAGTAACAATCAGTCTTCAGAATGAACATCTAGCCTTTGTAGTCTGTTTTCAGTTCGAAAAGATATCTTTTTTAAACTGTTTCTGATCCTAAACATAGTGGAAGCAAACAGACGAGATTTTTTTTCCCCGAGAAGTAGGCGCAGAGTGGCTGGAGACTAGATAAGTAAATCTGACTGTTTGGAGAAAGAAGTTTAAAAGAGATGGATGATGATGGATCATTTCTAACATTACAACCATTGCTACACTTCAGAAGTATTTCGTTAACTGTGAAGCAGTTGAGATATCCTGAGGGTGTTAGAGAATTTTTTGTTCTTATTAGTTGACTGAAATGGAGTGATTCATATTTAAATAATTTTGTAAAATGAATAACTTCAAATAACTGAACAAATAATGCTGTCAAAGTGTAGGAACTGCACAATTCTTCAGAAGTAAGAATTGGGCCACTGGACTTGAGGATGAAATACCATATGTTAGAGTGGTTGAAGAAGAGGAATATGTGAGTTATTATAAGCTAATTAGACTTGGTGACTATTCTATTTGTGGACTTATTAATTTTACTTGTGCACTGTCTTTGTGGCATGTTAGAGTTTTTGTTCAATGAACAAAATATTAGGAGAAAAGAGCAGTAGCCAAGATTGCAGTAGACAGCGAGGTAAGCTCTGTCTATTAATGTATTGATATTTCCAACTAAGTTTTTTAAAAGCAAATTCTTTCTAAATTCCTGAGCAAGGCATTTACCCAGTTTCTGGAGATAATATCTGTAATGGAAGTCTTTTTCAATTCAGCACCTTCGTGTTTAAAAACCGGTGTAAAGCAGAAGTTGATAGAGAGTTGATAATAGAGAGGATGCCAGTTCCAGTATTCTCTCTATTATTAACAGCTCCTCAGCCACTGGGACTGTTCCAACCTGCTTCAAACGCGCCGTGGTCCAGCACCTCCTGAAAAAAAACCAACTTAGATCTTACCTTACCTAGTAACTACAGACCTATTTCTAAGCTTCCATTCTTGTCAAAGGTTCTCGGAAAGGTTATTCTTAGTCAATTGCTGCCTTACCTACACCAAAACAACATCTTGGAAAGATTTCAGTCAGGTTTTAAGGCTTATCGTAGTATAGAGTCTGACGTGCTGGAAGTGTACAATGATCTCCTCCTCTCCGTCGACTCAGGTGACTCTGCCATCCTAATTCTTCTTGACCCCAGTGCAGCATTCAATACCGTGGATCATGCCTTTTTAATAGACAGTCTCCAGTACGAGGTTGGTGTTGATGGCACTGCCTTGAACTGGTTCACATCCTAACTCAAAAATGGAATCTTCTCCATCAACCTAGGCAAATTTTCCTCTTCTCCAGCTAGTTTCTTCTGCGGGATCCCTCAAGGTGCCATCCCAGGTCCCATTTTTTTCTCTATATACATGCTTCCCCTCGGCCAAATCATTCAAAAACATGACATTTCCTTCCATTGTTATGCTGATGACACACATTTCTCCCCCTGAAACCAAATGACCAGTCAAATCTAGTCAGCCTCATGAACTGCCTCGAGGACATAAAGTGTTGGATGGCGCAAAACTTCCTATAGCTGAATGAAGGCAAGTCTGAAGTTGTCCTATTCGGCCCCCTGATTCCATCAAAGTGATTACCAACAATTTTGGTAACTTGTCAACCCTTGTCAAACACCTTGGTGTGATATTTGATTCCACCTTTAAGTTTGACAAGCAAGTTAATGCAGTAGTAAAAGCCAGTTTTTTCCAGCTTCGTACTATTGCCAAAATCAAGTTGTTTCTCGCTTTCAAAGATCTTTCAGAAAGTCATCCTCCCGCTTGAACTACTCCAACTCCCTGTATACTGGGATTAGTCAGTCGCCCCTGTCCCGTCTGCAACTGGTCCAGAACACCACAGCCAGGCTCCTGAGAGGTGCCCGGAAGGGGGACAATATTACTTCTATCCTGGCCTCTCTCCACTGGCTACCAGTACAGTTTAGAATTGATTTTAAGGTTCTGCAGTTTGTTTATAAAGCCCTAAATGGGCTGGCCTCCTACTGTATTTCAGACCTTCTAACCCCTTATTCTATTTCCATATCCCTCGGGTCAGCTGACTTGGGGCTGCTGGCTGTCCCGCGATCTAAATTTTTCAGGGGTGACCGCGCCTTTGCTGTTGCAGCCCCTAGACTGTGGAACAGCATTCCCCTCCCTATCAGATCTGCCCCCTCCATTGACTCTTTTAAGTTCAGGCTGAAAACTTACCTTTATTCACTAGTGTTTGAATCTTCCTGATGTGGCTGATTTTTGGCTTGTGCCTAGGCTCATGTGTTGTTTATTTTGTGCCTATAAGCTGTGTGCCTTGTTGTTTATATCTGTGTTTCTTGCATTTGTAATTTTAGCTACCAGTTATGCTTTGGTCAGCATGGGTTGTTTTTAAATATGCTTTATAAATAAATTTGACTTGACTTGACTTAAAATATGCGTGTTGTTGCAGGGATCTTTGATTCACATTACTGTATCTTCTGTAACGTTCTGCATCTGTAATCACCATGAACTCTTTTTGAGACTACAGGTCTAACTCTGTTAGACCATTCGATATGGGAACATAATTAAGCCATTCAGCCCATTGAGTTTTCTCTGCTAATCATTTGATTTATTTTCCTTCTCAACCCCTTCTCCTGCCTTCTCTCCGTAACTTTTGACACCCTTTCTAATCAAGAACCCATTAATTTCCATTTTATACATACACAATGACTTTGCCTTCACAGCTTTCTGTGGGAATGAATTCCACAGGTTCACCACCCATTAACTAAAGAAATGTCCTCACCTCTTCTAAAAGGACATCCTCCTATTTTGAGGCTGTTCCCTTTGTTCCTAGACTCTTTCACTGAAGGAAAGATTCTCCAACGTTCTATATTCTAGTCCCGTGGAGATGAATGCTAACATTGAATTTACCACCCCTTACAATTGATTCACCCAGCTGGTGGCGTAGTGGCCTCAACGTCGGACTTTGGGACGAAAGGTCCCAGGTTCGAATCCAGCTAGCCGGCTGCCCTGCACGCTTTCCATCCATGCTGGGTTACGAGCTGATGATCTCTTTGGAACCTCACCCGGCAGTAGGTAATGGCAAACCACCACTGTAACTTGCCTCATACACGATTCCTCACTATGTCAGAGAGGCGTGGAGGGAAATCGTCCACTAACCGGAGAAACTCCTGATGCGACGTACCTTTCCTTTACAACTGATTCAATCTGCAATTTAATCTTTAGTAAATCCTGTACTAGGAGTCCTAAGATCCTTTGCACATCCTATTTATGTATTTGCCATGCCTTAGTATATTTACTTCCCCACCTGTATTCCATCTGCCCATTCTCCTAATTTGTCCAATTCCTTCTGGATACTTTCTGCTTCCTCTCTCATCCAAGCTAGCATCTTCCCTGTAACACAGTGGGGGGGCTCTGATCCTGTTTAGCGGTCTCATGTGTTATGATATACTTGTATTTGCACTCGTGAGCAGACGATTAAAGTTGGCACGCATACGCTGTTGTTTTTAACTGAAATATCTGTCTCAAAACATGGTGACAGCAGTGGGGCTCGGAAAATTGCTTTTTTCAACCACAGCAGCTGATTTTTTCAAGTTGCAGTTGGCAGCATAATAATAGTGCAAATCTGAAACATCGGAGGGTGAGTGTAAGAGTAGAAAAATGTCCACCGAGATGAGCAACCAGCCACAAACAGAGATGGGTGCAGTAGCAATGCCTGGAGGTGAGACAGCAGAATCCCAGCGGCACCCAGCTCCCGCGGGTGACCCTGTGCCGGGGAAGCATGGTCAGGGCAGAAGTTCTCCCCCAGTCAGCGGCATCCGTCCGCCACCAGCCGTGACGGTCAACCACAGAGTGATAGGCAGGTGGCAGATGTGGACAAACTGTAGTGTCATACCACAACTGCACAAACAAATTCCAGCATACCAGATGGCATTATTTTTACATACAATTGGACTATCAGGACTTAAGATCTACAACAGTTTTGTGTTCACAGATGAGGCTGAAGGCCAAGACCTCACAAAGTTTTTAGCTGCATTTGACAGATATGCTATCGGTGAGAAGAATGAGACATATGAACGGTACTTGTTTAGCTAGCAGCAACAAGGACAAGGTGAGACCTTTGAATTGTTTCTTGCCAGCCTTAGATCTCTTGCAAAGATATGTAATTTTTGCTCGTGTATGTCAGGCAGTCTGCTGAGAGACAAGATCGTACTGGGCATTAACGACTCCCAAACCAGGAACCGTCTGTTACAAGAGAGAAAGCTATCGCTCAGTGACTGCATTGGCATCTGTAAAAGCACAGAAATGGCTGAATCACACCTACAAGCACTCAGTACAGCTGCAGCTAGCAGGTCCGCTACTGTCCATAGGATTAAACCTCGCACTAACAAGAAAGGTTCAAAGCATCCTGGACAGAGGGCTGGTGCTAGTGGTGGAGCCAGAGCAAAAGGCACCTTGAACAGCCACAGAAGCAAAGTGAACCCTTGCGCGTACTGTGGCACGGAACATGCAAGAGACAAGCAACAATACTCAGCATACAGACAGGTGTGCAAGACGGGTGGCATTCGAAATCACTTTGCAAAGGTATGCAAGCAGAAGCCCATGCATGGGGTGGAAGCACGAAGCAGTGACTAAACCGACAGTGACAGCAGCACCGAGTTTATCGACAATGTCATACTGGTGGTCGACAGTCTGAAGACAAAGGATGACGTATTCGCACAGATGCTCATCAATGAAAAGCCAATAGACTTCCAAGTTGACAGCGGGGCGAGCATTAACATTTTACCCCGCAAATACTTGGAGGGAGTAGACCACACACTAAGATAATGCACAAAAAAGCTGATGATGTGGAGCAAGACCACCATGGATGCAGAAGGGATGTGCAGAGTGAAATTGCGTAACACCATGACGAACCATAAGTATTCTGTCGAATTTGTCGTGGTCACAGACGACTTTACAACATTACTGGGAAGCAAGGCCAGCCAGAAAATGAAACTGATTATGGTCAATGATGACAACTTTCGCAGGGTGCGTGCATCTACACTTAAAGAAAAACAATGCACACCAGAAGAATGCCATGCAGAGGTGTTCGATGATGCGCTCGGGGAGCTTCCGGGTGCAGCCCACCTGCAGATCGATGAGGAAGTTCAACCCACAGTGTTACCCCCATGATGTCTACCTCACGCTATGAAGCGGAAAGTGAAAACTGAGCTTGATCAACTGGTAGACCACAAGGTGATAGCTCCAGTCCATGAACCTTCAAGATGGGTTAGCTGTTAGTGGTCGCAGAGAAGAAGAATGACAATCTTCGTATATGCATTGACCCTTGACCATTGAACAAAGCGCTGAGGAGAGGACATGACCTTCTTCCGGTGAGAGAGGATATTATGCCAGATCTTGACCAGGCTAATGTTTTCAGCAAGCTTGGTATCAGTCCTGCATTCTGGCAAGAGAAATTGGACAGTGAAGCAAGCGTACTCACCATTTTCAACACATCTTTCGGGCGGTATAGATGGCTCAGACTCCCGTTTGGAACCAGTGTTTCATCAGAGATCTTCCAGCGCAGGCTGCATCAGGCGCCGGAAGGACTACCAGGAGTGATCTGTGTCACAGACGACATTCTGGTGTACGGAAAACGGGAAACGCAGGAAAAGCAATCACTGATCATGATGTGAAACTTGAGCAGCTATTACAGCATTGTGCAGGGCAGCATATCAGGCTCAATAAGAACAAATCTGTCTTCAGAGCAACAGAGATACTCTTTTTGGGGCATCTCATCACAAGTGAGGGACTTCAGCCTGATCCTAAAAAGGTCGCTGACGTTCTCAACATGTCAGCACCCACGGATGTGCAGGGAGTGCAGCGATTGATCGGATTTGTCAACTACCTGAGCCGTGTTCTATCAAGTCTCTCAGATACCCTTGAGCCAATAAGACAGCTGACAAAGCCAGATGTAGCATGGGAGTGGTCAGCTGAGCAGCAAAACGCTCTCCCCAAGATCAAGCGGATGGTATCCGAAGCACAGGTGTTAGCAAACTACGATTCTAAGGAAGAGCTAACCATCCAATGTGACGCCAGCAACAAAGGCCTAGGGGCAGCACTCCTCCAGAATGGACGTCCAATCGCATAATGCAAGCAGAGCGCTAATGGACACAGAAACGCATTACGCAGCAATCGAAAGGAAATGCTTGCGATCGTTTTCGCACTTGAGCGTTTTTATTAATACACTTTTGGCCGCTTCACAAGAGTACTCAGCAATCACGAGCCGCTAGAAATTATAGTTAAGAAGCCGTTGGTGAAGGCACCAGAACGCCTACAGGGAATGCTTTTTCGCCTGCCGAGCTATGACTTTGACATCACCTACTGTCAAAGAAAGATCATGCACTTCGCGGATACATTATCGAGAGCAGTTAGCGGTACTCCAGGCCAGGAGAACGGCTTCGACGAAGTCAACATGCTATCGCACCCGCCAGTCAGCGATGAGCATCTAGTGCAGATTCGCATAGAAACAGCGAAAGATGACACATTACAGATGTTGAAATGCATTATCATCAGTGGATTGCCGAACGAATGTGACGTGCTACCAGAGCAACTCACACCTTACTATAGCTATAGGGATGAGCTCGCAGTCCAAGAAGGCTTAATCTTCAAAGGTGAGCATGTCATCATACCGCAAAGTGAGCGAAAGCAAATGAAGGAAACAATTTATTCATCAAACTTGGGAGTAGAAGGATGCCTCAGATGGGCACGCAAATGTCTTTTTTGGCCAGGCATGAGCAGCGACATCAAGCAATATATTGCTACATGTGATATTTGTCGCACATACGAAATGAGTCAGCAGAAAGAATCGCTTATGAGTACCTGCTCGGCCGTGGGAAAAGATAGGCATCGACCTGTTTATATTCGAAGGAAAAGAGTATCTCGTCACTGTTGATTACTGCAGCAATTTCTTCCGGGTGGATCTTCTTTGTGATATGACCAGCGCAGCCATTATTCGCAAATTGAAGGCTCATTTTGCAAGATATCGTATCCCAACACAAGTGGTTAGTGATAATGGGCCACAATACATGTAGCGGAGTTTCACAGATTTGCACGAGAATGGGATTTTGAACACTTGTGTAGCAGCCCTGGAAATAGCAGAGCGAATGGAAAAGCTGAATCAGCAGTTAGAACAGCTAAGTGGATCCTCACAAAGAGCAACAAATCGCAAGCTGATCCCTACCTCACATTTATAGACCAATGCAACACACCTTTGCAAGGGCTCAGCACGAGTCCTGCCCAGCATTTGATAAATCGCCACACACGCATGCTCCTGCCTACAACAGTGAGTTTACTGGAACCCAGAGTTGTATGCGAACGTGAGCGTATGAAACAACGCGTCCGGCAGCAGGCCGACAATTACAACAAATCAGCCAAAGATCTTGCCCCACTCGATGAAGGGGATACCATGTACATGCAACCCCTGGTGCAAGGTAAAAAGAATTGGAGAAAACAATTGTGTGTCGGCGCCTTGATGAGAGTTCATATGCAGTTCAAACCCCTTCTGGGATCTACCGACGTGATCGCACACATCTACAAAAGACGGCTGAGGAACCGCCTGAAAAGCTAATCACATATGAACAGGCAAAACTAGGTCAAACAATCGAGATACATGACCATAGTGTGCCTACCACATCAAATGCATACAGCCAAACACTAGCAGAGGCTAATGACACAACACACACTCTAACACAAACGTTGAAACATGCAAATAACAAACAACAGGATTCGGACAAAGCAGTAAAAACTCATTCTGGCCACACAGTGAAAAGGCTACAATATCTATAAGACTTTGTTCCACATTGAATAATTGCATGAACAATTGAACGAACAATTGAACAATAAGTCTGTGACACTATTTGGCATTTCAATGTCATGTTTATACTCAAAGGACCATGTCCTATTTCAGGTTGTGTAGTTTGCAGTTTAAAGTTAAAGTCGAATTTTAGTACGTTTTATATTTTGTATATATGCTCATGCAAACAGAAATAATGAGTGGTGTTATGTAACTGGCAACAATGAATATCAATCGAGACAGGTTATATAAAAACAACCAAGCATTTATTAAACACAGATAAACAATAAAAAAATCAAACGAAAACCTTAACTAGAAGTTAACTGCTATGCAGCCGTTCAACAAGTCGTCACTCGGCACTGGTTCTTAAAGCGTTAAATGTGAAACCAGTTCTTAAAGTGATAAAGTCAGATATAGTTCTTAAAATGGTAAATTCGAAAATCCAACAGATTTATATGTTCAATTGGGAGAGACTTCTCTGGAGAAGGATTTCTTCATAGACATGACTTTCCTGTTGGTTCTGTCCAAAGGACTCACGATGCAGGAAATAAACAGTTTAAAACAACTGACCTCAAATTCTAGAGAGCACCTTGCATGAACTCTTTGCTCTTTTGGCAAGAGTTATCTCGATGCAGGTCACTACTCCTTCAACGAAGACTCAATAAAGTCGATCCTTTGTTAAACTGCAGAACGATACCAACTCCTCTCAATCCTTCGGGTCCTGTACTTCGATAAAGTCTTCACTCTCCCTTCTACTGCTGGAATAAGGTACATCAACACGTGTAGCAAAAATTTCCAGTCCAGCACTATTGTACCTTGCAACAGAATGTAACACTCTGTTTTAAAATTGAAACTGTGTCATAAAACAAATATGCAACAGAAACGGAGACACATCAACGTTCTAGCTGGAAAACTAAAAACTAACTGCGTCATCTGAGGTCTTCCCTTATATACCCGTGGTGCACATGTCATCATGTGACCTCACATCAGCGGGAAAATTACATCAGGTGACCTCCAAAAGATCATTTCATCATCCTCACAAAAAAAATCACAGAACTCCTTGAGGTATGTCACACCTCCCTCCAAAAAAAAATTTGATCTCTTAAAGAACAAAATTTTAACAATTAAGAATTTACACTCAAAACAATACAAAGGTATAAAATTTACAACATGCACAATATATGCAGTCTTATCTTTCAGCACATTACAAACTAATATACAGTAGGAGTGCTACAAATGTTAAAATACCACTCCATAAAAAACAACTTTTCATTGTGCATTTAACATCTAGATTGACAATCAGTGATCACATTATCTTTACCCTTAATATTATTGATCAAAATATTGTACTCCTGTAACATTAAACTGTGTTATTAAATTGGAGTTTGATTTCCTTAACCCTTTTCCTTAAAAGCCACAGTGGCATGGCCAAATTCACTTTTAGCTAAGTTAATAGTTAAGTTAGCTTTTGAAAGTCTCTCAAATAATTTCTCCACCGCAGTAATATTTGCTTTCCACGTATTATTTCCTGTAACTAAATCATCAATATAGGCATTTGAATCTTTTAATCCCTGAATCACGCTATTAATCATCTTCTGAAAAGTACCTGGTGCATCCTTCATCCCAAATGGAAGAACATTATATTCATATAACCCAGATGGGGTTACAAATGCTGAAATCTCTCTACCTCTATCCATCAATGGAACACACCAATAACCTTTCAACAAATCAATTTTTGTAAGGAATTTGGCTTGTATAAATTTATCCACACAATCATCAACCCTAGGGAAAAGATATGCATTAGTTTTCACAGCATTTACCTTCCCGTAATTTATACAAAACCTAATACTATTATCTGGCTTAGGCACCATAACACATGGTAAACTCCAATTCGAATTAGAATGTCTAATAATATCATTCTCTAATATATACTTAATTTTTTGTTCCGCAAGTTCATATTTTCCCTGTTCATTTGATGCGGATGTTGTTTTATAGATTTTGCATCTCCAACATCTACATCATGTGTAGCTACGGTGGTTCTTCTAGGGACATCTGGAAAGAAATCTCTATATTTAAAAATCAACTGTTTCATCTGCTCTCTCTGCTCTGGCTGTAAATGAGCAAATTTTTCATCAATATTTTCTAGAATTTTTGAATTTGGTAACCTCGCTGAAATAATGTTGGTTTAAAATGAGTTTCAGATGAATCATCCATCAAGTTTCTATCAAGATCAGACTCATTATTGATCACAACAGTCATAGTAGCAGCTTCTCTTTCATAATACAATTTTATCATATTTATATGACACATCTGTGTTGTCTTGCTTCGATCTCGGGTTTTTATCACGTAATCTATATCATTTACCTTAGATTTCACCTCATAAGGACCATGAAATTTAGCTTGTAATGGGTTCATTTGCACTGGGAAAAGAGCCAACATCTTATCTCCAGGCTTAAATGACCTCATCTGAGCTTCCTTATCATACCAAGTCTTCATCTTCTCTTGAGCTAATTTTAAATTTTCCTTGGCCAAGCTACAAGCTTTATATAATCTTTCTTTAAATTTTAAAACATAATCTAGCAAATTAGTGTGTACCTCTTTATTAATCCACTGTTCCTTCAACAAGGCCAAAGATCCTTGAACTCTATGCCCAAACACACGTTCAAAAGGACTAAAACCTAATGATTCCTGTACTGCCTTTCATACTGCAAAAAGTAGTAAATGTATGCCTTCATCCCAGTCCTTTTCATTTTCCACACAACATGTCCTAATCATAGTTTTTACTGTAGAATGAAATCTCTCCAAGGCTCCTTGTGATTCTGGATGATAGGCTAATGAAATAATCTGTTTTGCTCCCAGTTTATAAATTATCTGCTGAAACAATCCAGACATAAAATTACTACTTTGATCTGATTGTATTTCCTTAGGCAACCCAAAATAAGTAAAGAATTTTATAAGAGCCTTTGTCACAGTTTTGGCTGTTATATTCCTAAGAGGTACTGCCTCTGGAAACCTAGACGCTGTGTACATAATAGCTAATAAATATTGATGTCCAGTTTTAGTTTTTGGCAAAGGACCTACACAGTCTACAATGATTTTTGAGAACGGCTCACCAAATACTGGAATTGGTTGCAGTGGGGCTACTGGAGTAACTTGACTAGGTTTACCCACAATTTAACACGTATGACACGTTCTACAAAATGTCGCCACATCTTGTCTTAAACTAGGCCAACAAAAATGTTTAGAAATCTTGTTCATAGTTTTCTTTACACCTAAATGACCACCCAAAGGAATACGATGAGCCATAGTTAAAATCTCATTTTGATAAACTTTAGGAACTACTACCTGATGAGTAACTTCCCATTCCTCACTAGCAGGAATTATAGGTGATCTCAACTTTCTCATTAATACTCCCTTTTCAAAATAATATCCCACTCGTACTTTTTCAATTTCACTACCTGGAAGAGTTTGTTCTTTTAATTTAACTATCTCGGGATCTCTACTTTGCTCTGCTATCATCTCCTTCCAAGATAAAGACAAATCTTCCTGGTCAGACTTACCAACAAAATCCTGAACAAATAATGTAGGTAAGAAAGTTTCTGATACATCCTCAAAATTCAAATCTTGATTTGAACGGTCATGGGTAACAACCTCAGCCTGTACATCAATCTTTTTAGCCATAGCTCTTGTTACAACACAGGAAGAATCTGTGTTAGAATCCCTCTGTGGTTCCTCAGAATTTGAATTTATTGTTAAATGCACTTCAGGAAAACTTGTCCACCTGCTAAATCATTCCCTAACAAAAGAGAAACATCATTCACAGGTAAACTGGATTGTAGTCCTACTTTAACAACCCTTGTAACTAATCCTGACCTTAAATTTACTCTATGTAAATTTACTGGCATAAGGGCACTCCCAACTCCCCTTATATAATTCACCTCAGTAATGTCAGACTCATCACTAAATTTTAGCACACTGTCTAATATTAGTGATTGAGAAGCTCCAGTATCTCTAAGTATTCTTATTGGTACTGAATTGGATTCTCCTTTCAAGGATACAAATCCTTCTGTTATAAAATTTTCATACCCCTCCTAACTTGGTCAGACTCGGACACATCTTCATTAGTATTTTCTAAACCCTGTGAATTTACAGGTATTTCAATATGCTGCACACAAGCATCTGGGACTACTTCTTTCTCTTGCTTTTTCAATCGAAAGCAATTAGCTACTACATGTCCAGGTTTCTTACAATAATTACAAATAATACCAAAATGTCTTTCCTTCACATGTCTCCCTTCATCTTTACTTTTCTCACTAACTTCAGATTTAATTTCTGGTTTACCTTGACTCTCTGTACTATTTTTCCTTTTAAAAGTTCTACCTGGAGAAAATTTATTCTTATGAATTAAAACATACTCATCAGCTAATTTAGCAGTCTCCTGCAATGTAGCAGTGTCCCTTTCATTCAAATATGCTCTCACTTCAACAAGAATGCTTCTTTTAAATTCCTCCTGCAAAATCAACTCTTTTAATTTATTATACTCCCCATTCACATTTTTAGAGGAAACCTATCTCTCAAAACACACAGATTTCTCATATGCAAATTCCACATGAGTTTTTTTCCACCGATTTCTTCAAATTTCTGAATCTTTATCTATACGCTTCTGGAACCAACTCATATGTCTTTAATATATGCTGTTTAACAAATTCATAATCCAGTGCTTGCTCAGCATTTAAAGCTGTATAAACTTGTTGTGCCTTGCCTTTAATTACACTTTGTAACATCACTGACCATTGCTCTTTCAGCCACTTTAAACTCAGAGCAATAGTTTCAAAATACTGGAAATATTTGTTCACTTCAACTTCATTAAATGGAGGAGCCAAAATAATCTCACAACCAGCAATAAATTGTTTTGTAGCACCAGAAGACTGATTCCTGGACTTAAATTTCTCCATCTCTAGCTCAAATTTCCTCTGGTTTTCAGCTTCTCTTTCTTCAAATTCCCTTATTTTATTAGCCTCTCTAGTCTCGAATTCCTTCTGTTTATTTACAGCTTCTAACTGACTTCTTTCCAAATCAGCTTCTAATTGCTTTAACTTTATTTGTTCAATATGTAACTGCATTTCCAGATTACTCATTGAAAACCTATCTAACACCTCATCATCAAACATTTTCAAAGTAATATAATGCTCAGTGATTTTTCTTTGTATTAAAGTCTTGGTGTTATTCTTCATAATTCCTTTAATATCCAACCTCCTAGCAATCTCCAATACCTCAGGTTTTCTTGCATTCACTAAAGACCCCGAGTCAGGCGTGTCCAAAAACTTGGCAATATTCATTGTTGCCGAATACCACTCACACACCAATCAAACTAAAAAAAAATTGGGCATTTTCCTTTTCCAAATGAGAATGGCAATTACCAGTACTTAAACTGAAAATCGGAACATATCCCGGAACAGCCCCCACAAATTATGTTACGTAACCGGCAAACGATGAATATCAATCGAGACAGGTTATATAAAAACAACCATTTATTAAACACAGATAAACAATTAAAAAAAACAAACAAAAAACTTAACCAGAAGTTAACCACTATGCAGCTGTTCAACAAATCGTCACTCTGCACTGGTTCTTAAAGCGTTTAATGCGAAAACAGTTCTTAAAGCGGTAAAGTCAGATATAGTTCTTAAAATGGTAAATTTGAAAATCCGACAGATTTATACGTTCAATTGGGAGAGACTTCTCTGGAGAAGGATTTCTTCATAGACACGACTTTCCTGTTGGTTCTGTCCAAAGGATTCACGATGCAGGAAATAAACTGTTTAAAACAACTGGCCTTAAATTCTAGAGAGCACCTTGCATGAACTCTTTACTTTTTTGGCAAGAGTTATCTTCGATGCAGGTCACTACTCCTTCAATGAAGACTCAGTAAGGTCGATCCTTTGTTAAACTGCAGAATGATACCGTCTCCTCTCAATCCTTCGGGTCCTGTACTTCGATAAGGTCTTCACTCTCCCGTACTACTGCTTGAATAAGGTACATCAACACATCTAGCAAAAATTTCCAGTCCAGCACTATTGCACCTTGCAACAGAACGTAACACTCCATTTTAAAATTGAAACTGCGTCATAAAAACAAATACGCAACAGAAATGGAGACACATCAACGTTCTAGCTGGAAAACTAAAAACTAACTGCGTCATCTGAGGTCTTCCCTTATATACCCATGGTGCACATGTCATCACGTGACCGCACATCAGCAGGAAAATTACATCAGGTGACCTCCAAAAGACCATTACATCATTCTCACAAAAAAAATCATAGATCTCCTTGAGGTATGTAACAGTGGTATGTATTTGTGACGGTCATGATTAATGGATGCTTTGAAAGTTAATTCCATGAAAATACACTGGAAAGCAGACTTCAGAGAAATTGAGTTTAATTGTTAACACAATTGTTTCTTTTCTTTGTTTTGATAAAAAGAGGGATGTTATGATATACTTGTACATGCACTCGTGAGCAGAAGATTAAAGTTGGTGCGCATGCGCTGTTGTTTTTATCTGAAATATCTGTCTCAAAACATCGTGTATGACATTTGTGATTTTCCCATTCTCTGGAACCATTCCAGAATCAAGGGATTCTTGAAAGATTAGTGCCTCCACAATTTCTTCAGTTACCTCTTTCAGAGTCCTGGGCTGTATTCTGTCTGGTCTAGGTGACATATTTACCTTCAGAACTTTTCACCCTACCAAAAACCTTCTCCTTAGAAATAGCAACTACACTCCTCTCCCTGACACTCTTGAATTTCTAGCATGCTGCTGGCGTCTTCTGCAGTAAAGACTGACACAAAATATAGACCCAGTCATTGCGTCATTTCCATGCCCCTTTTCCTACCTCTTCAGTGTCATTTTCCATGGTCTCATGTCCACTGGTGCCTCTCTTTTACTCTTCATACATCTGAAAACGATTTTGCTATCCTCTTTTATTATTACTGGCTAGCTTGTCTTCATATTTCATCTTCTCGATGCTTATTTCTTTTTAGTTGCATTATGTTAGTTTTTAAAAGTATCCCAATCCTCCAGCTTCGTACTAAGTTTTGTCAAATAATATGCTCTTTCTTTTTCTTTAATGCAAAAAACAATCAGTTTGGTTAAATCACAACTTTGCAAACAACAATGTTACAGAATAGAAATTACCAATCCACAGCAGTAGGGGGTGAGGGGAACACTGGCTGCTGAGAGATGTGGTTTGTGATGTCAAATGACCATGAAAACAGCTTGCTTGCATTGGCCAAACACAAGGCAATGGGGTTATGTTACTTAGCACATCAAACATGGTTACAAGTTGGGATATCTGTGCCAGACGTCTCTGTTGAGATCTCTGTTGCCAGAAGCTTTTAGGCCATCTGTGTGAATTACTTTGCCCCAGAAAAGGAAAACATCTGGAAAACATCACATGCAAATGATTTCATCTGGTAGAAAATGTAATATAAATATTAGAATACATTGGCGATTGGTAAGAATGACCATGAAAATGACAGAATAGTGGACAACAGAAAGAAGAACTCAAATTCATTGCTCACCCTTCAGTTTCTATGACAGACTACTCGTTGATATCACCTTTCAGTTCATAAGAATTGTACCTGTATTTGGAAATTTTTTGTAGTTTATAATTCTTTTGTCATTTGGAAATCTTTTATAAATGAGAAATCCTCTGAGTGTTAAAGGTTTGTTAAGAACTATTCTCTGAAATTTAAATGTGAATCAATAAAAATAAAATCGGGTATGGCTGAACTACTTGTTAACTGAAAGTACCTCCTCCTTGGTAGTTGGTGTGGGGAGAGGACCCACCACCCAAGCAGTGGGAATTTGCAGCTATACCTTACTGCATTACACTTCATCATTACATTCTTGCTTTTATATTCTATTCTCAAAATGAATGCTAACATTGCAGTTGCCTTCTTTACTATAGGACCATAAGATATAGGAGCAGAATTAGGCTATTTGGCCGATCTAGTCTGCTCTGCCACTTCATCATGGCTGATCCAACTTTCCTCTCAGACCCAATCTCCTGCCTTCTCCCCGTATCTCTTCATACCCTAACCTATCAGGAGTCTATCAACCTCTGCCTTAAATATTCGTAAAGATTTAGCCTCCACAGCTGCCTGAGGCAAAGAACTCCACACTGCGCTGGTTACCACTGACTCAACCTGCAAGTCATCCTTTAGGAAATCCTGCATGAGGAGTCCCAAGTCCAGTTGCAACTCTGATTTTGGAATTTCCTTCCCATTTAGAAAGTAGTCTGTATCTTTATTCCTTCTACCAAAGCGCATGGCTATACAACTCTGTACAGTAGAATTCTATCTGCCACTTCTTTGCTCATTCTCCTAACCTGTCTAGGTCCCTCGGCAGACTCCCTGCTTCCTCAACACTACTTGCTCCTCCATCTACCTTTGTAAACCTTGACACAAAGCAATCAGTTCTGTCATCCAAATCATTAACATACAGTATAATGTGAAAAATAATCAGTACCATCACAGACCCCTGCAGAACACAAATAGTCACTGGCAGCCAACTAGAAAAGATTCCTTTTATTCCCACTCTTTGCCTTCTGGTATTCAACCAATCATTTACCTTTCCTGTAATACCATGGGCCCTTACCTTGTTAAGCAACCTCATGTGTGGCACTTTGTCAAAGGCCTTTTGAGAATCCAAGTAAACAACATACACTGACTCTCCTTTGCCTATTCTGCCAGTTATTTCCTCAAAGAATTCCAATATAAACAATGCTGACTTTGGCCTATTTTATCATGGGCCTCCAAGTACTCCAGTAGTCTATCATCCTTAATAATAGACTCCAACATCATCCCAACCACTGACATCAAATCAACTGACCTATAATTTCCTTCCTTCTGTCTCTCTCCCTTATTAAAGAGTGAAATGACATTTGCAACGTTCCTGTCAGCAGGAACCATTCCAAGATCTAGTGATTCCTGTAAGATCATTATTAGCCCCTCCACAATCTCTTCTGCTACCTTTTTCAGAACCTTGAGTGTAGTCTATCTGGTCTAGGTGACTTTTCTACCTTCAGACCTTTCAGCTTCCCAAGCATGTTATCCTTACCAATAGCAACTACACTCACTTCTGACCCCGACATTCCTGAATTTCTGGCCAACTGCTCGTGCCCTCCACTGTGAAGATTGATCAAAGTACTTACTAAGTTTGTTTGCTATTTCTTTGTTCTCCACTACTATCTCTCCAATATCATTTTCCAGCAATATGTCATCCACTCATGCCTCTCTTTTACTCTTTACATATCTGGGGAGAAAAAGCTTTTATATTATTGGCTAGCTTACCTTCATATTTCGTCTCTTCTCTCATGACATTTTAGTTGCTGTCTACTGATTTTAAAAAGCTTCCCAATGTAATAACTTTTCACTAATCTTTTCGTCATCTTTCCTTCAGAATATTTCTTATACTTTGAGATGTCTCTATCTTGTGCCTTTTGAATTGCTCTCAGAAACTTGTGCTATTGATGTCCTGGTATCATGCCTGCTGGTGTCCACTTCCAATTAACTTTAGCCAGCTCCTCTCTCATGCCTCTGTAATTCCTCTTATTCCACTGTAATACTGATACATCTGACTTTAATTTCTCCATCTCAAGCTGCAGAGTGAATTCTAACATATTATAATCACTGTCTCCTAAGGGTTCCATTGCCTTCTGCTTTTGTTTTGTAGCTACCTGTAAGCAGACGAATTTCAAGATTGTATAATTTACACAAACTTCGATAATGAAGTGTATTTTGACACTTTAACTTTGACATTTTGACCTCAATCTCCCGAATCAAACCCGGTTCATAACACGACACCCAATCCAGCATTGCATTTTCTCTAGTCAACCACAAGTTGCTCTAAAAAGCTATTTTGTAGGCATTCTACAAATTACCTCTCTTGATATCCAGCACCAACATGATTTTCCCAACCTACCTACATACTGAAACCCCCATGACTATCATAACATTACCCTTTTCACATGCCTTTTCTATCTCCCATTGTAATTTGTACTCCACAACCTGGCTACTGTTCAGAGGCCTGTATATAATTCCCATCGGGATCTTATTACCCTAGCAGTTTCTTTACTCTACTCTCAAGGGTTCTACATCTTTTTATCCTATTTCTAACGATTTGATTTCATTTTATACAAACAGAGCCAAATTAATTTAAACCCTTCCCAATATCTCTGGCAAACCTGCCAACAAGATTACTGTTGCCGCTCAAGTTTAAGTGTAACGTATCCTTTCTGTAATGGTTATACATTCCACAGAAGAGATACCAATAATCCAGAAATCGGAAACCATGCCCCCTGCTCATTTCCTCAGCCACACATTCATCTGCCAAAATATCCTATTCTTATCCTCACAGGCAATAATCCAGGCATTACTACTCTGGCGGTCCTGCTTTTCAGCTTTCTACCTAAGCTTCAGGATCTCCTCCCTTTTCCTACTTATGTCATTGGTACTAATATGTACCACAACTTCCAGCAGTTCACCCTCCCCCTTTAGAATGCTGTGGACCAGATGTGAGACATTCTGGCACACTGGAGGTAACATACCATCTGGGGTGTCTCTTTCATGTCCAAAGAAACTCCCATCTGCTCTTCTGAATATGAAATCTCCCATTACCACTGCGCTCCTCTTCACCCCCTTCCCTACTGAACCCCAGAACCAGGATCAGTGCCAGGACCCAGTCACCGTGGCATACCCCAGTAGTTTACTCCTCCCCCAAAGCAGTATACTTATTATTGAGAGGAATGGCCTGTCTTCATTGCCTGTTATTTATCTGTATGTGCTTTAAGAAAAAAGTTGCTAAGATGGTGATGAGTAAATATTCTTAACCTGAATATCAAGTTCCCATTTCACTCTGAAATCTACAGTATTTTAAAGGACATATTTGCAGTGTATACAGCCCAAATTGGGCTGTTTGGTGGTGCAGTGGCATCAGCACTGGACTTCAAGGCAGATAGTCCTGAGTTACTAGCTCTTCCTTCAGTTAGTCCTGACGAAGGGTTTTGGCCCAAAACGTCGACTGTACCTCTTCCTATAGATGCTGCCTGGCCTGCTGCGTTCACCAGCAACTTTGATGTGTGTTACTTGAATCCTGAGTTCAAACCCAGCCAGGTCCCAACCTGGGCAGCGGCGGTATGTACGTGGAAGAAAGGCCTGGCAATCTCCTTCTATATCTCGCCATGAAAACCCTATAGACCCTATTGTCCATGAGGTCACAAAGAGTCAGACTTGACTAAACAACAACAAACAGCACAAATTAATAAATACATTTACTATGGTACCAACAGTTATACCCTTACTCAATGGGCTTGTTGGATAAACACAGCTAATGTCTCAGATTCGTTGCCAGCTTATTGAAGACTTCTTTTGCCGTTAAATCCAAGAGCACTGGAAAGTAATTTTACGCCACTAAAATTCTTTTTGACATCATTGCATAAGACTTCACTTCTAATATCTCACAAGCAACAGTTTTTGGATCAAATGAATGACTTAAGTACACATTTATTTTTCATGTGCTAATATCTGTCGGCTACTTAAATTCCCAGACTGTTAATCTGTAGTGAAATTCAAGCTCTGCAATAATATTCTTTAAATCCTTCACTTCAACTGGGCCTATTTAATATTGGAGGTATTTTATTTGGACATCATCTTCTTACGATCAAATTGTGATTTTCACTGACCCATTGAATATATAATTGCTTTGTAATTTCTGATTGAGCTTGGATCAGTGCATCTTATAATATGCTTTTCTTCATTGGCATTTAGCCACTCTCTTCTTGAATTCTGTACTTCAACATCGAATTAGCAAAATTTAGACGATTTAATTTGACAAAATAGTTTTTCACCCCACTGAGAAATATTGAAGTGTCATTATTAGAAAGACTTCACAATTGGCTCATATCTATATCATTTGAATACATGTATCTATTTCTGCTTGATATATTTGAAAACTAATAAACGTGCAAAGATAAGCCAATTAAAATCATTGTTAAATATGCAAATCAGCAAAAACTTGTATTTGTATAGTTCTTTCAATTTAGCAGAATGTTCTAAGGCAGTGCTCTTTTCAGAAGGAGAATTATCAAACAAAAGTAGGCAATAAGCTGAATAAGATCTTGTATTAAGTCTGATGGCATAAGGACGTAAAAGGAGACCATTTAGTCCATTTAATCTGTGCCAGCTTTCATAACGTTCATTTCAGCCCCTCTCCCTAAGTATTTCTCACAATTGATTCCTTCATGATAATCAGCTCCAACCAATTTCTGGGCAATTTATGGTGGCCAGTTAACCTACCAGCAAGTACAGTGTTTGGGAGGTGGAGGGAAAAGCAGCATGGATTAGAGAGAACTTCTCGGCAGCTAGACTAGCAGTACTGTGACCAAATTCATGGTTAATCTAGAAGCCAGTATTAGGCCATGTTTTTACAGCTGAATGAGGCAAGAGATAGTTACAGCTGAGCACAATGTAGACTTGTAAGTAAACGCAGGGGTTTTAAAATCAACATATATCTTAATCAGGACTTAATAATTGTCCACTCGGCAGAGGAATGGTGAACATGTTAAAACTCAAGAGTTTATGGAGAGTAAAGTGCAGTAAGCTTGGCAGTATTGGGTGACGTATAAGAAGCACTCAGGTATTCCCTCCTGAAGGGATCCATTTGCCCTTAAGGGAGCTACCTTCTTGAACCACCAGTCCTTTTGGTGTGGGAATACCCGCAACGCTGCTAGAGAGAGAGTTCCAGGATTTTTAACCCAGTTGACATGAAGGAATGGAGACATATTTCTAAATCAAGATGTTGAGTGACTTGGAAGGCAGTTTTCCGGTGGTGATGATGCCATGCTTTTGCTGTGTTTGTTCTTGTGCCTGGTAGAGGTCATGGATTTGAAAGGTGCTGCCTGAGGAGTTACTGGAGCACGTCCTGCAAATGGTATGAACTGCTGCTACCTTGCACCAGTGGAGGACTGAGTGAATGGTTGTGCCTATCAAGTGGGCTGCAATATCCTGTAGTGTCCAGCTTCTAAACTGCTATTGTAGCCGCACTCATCTAGGCTCCTAACATAAGCCTTGCAGATGGTGGACAGGCCCTGGGGAGTGAGGAGGTGAGTTACTCACTACTGGCTTCCTAGACTCTGAGCTGCTCTTGTAGTCATATTTTCTATATGGTACTCAGTTCAGTTTCTTGTCAATAGTAACCTTCCCAGACATTGTTAGTGGCGGTGGGTGGGGGGTGTGGATTCAGTGATGGTAATGGCATTGAATGTCAGTGAGCAGTTGCTGGATCTTCTTTTGTTGGATGCCATCATTGCCTGGTGCTTGTGTGGTATGAATGTTGAATGTTACTTGCCACCCATCAACCCAGTCTGGATATTGCCCGGTTCTGCTGCATGTTGGTTGTGGACTGCTTCAGTAACTGTGGGGTCGTGAATGATGGAAGATGAAATATTGCTTGTTACTATTTGACAACAGCTGAATGGATTGGAATGGAGCAAATAAGTGCAGGACCCACCCTGGGATTGCAAATTGAAGCCAGCATTCCTTTAAAATAAAAAAGCAAATGTAAATTAACTTGTAAAATATCAATTACCTCATATTTATCAAGCAAGGTCTGCTTTCCTTTTAAAAAAATTGTGCACTGTTTTCCAGATTCCAATAATAGCTGGCCTCTATAGATACTAGAAACTAGTGCTTGATCTTTATATTTTTCAGTAATTAGTTGCTTAATAAAAATATAAATTCAGTAAGAATACAGATAAAGGTTATTGAAGAAGATCTAGCAGTCCTGCTGCTGCTTTCAGACATGATAGAGCAGCTGTTTATACAGGCTGGAGAACAGGCAAATCTGATTCTGATTTGTTGATTCCTTAAGTTTTGATCTTTTTTTACTACATTGAATGTTGTCTCGCTGGGTCCGATTATAAAATAATCCACTTCATTAATAATAATGCTTTCAATTTGTCAAAATTACATTTGAATCTATTCACACAAGCTGCTTAATTTGATTAAAATTATACAAAACATTTATCCTTCTTTCCAAAACACTGTGTTGCCTTACTTCCTCTCTATCTTCTCTGCTTCCTTTTATCCTCTAAATGTGTCAACCTCTCTACTTTTAACCTCTTAACCATTCTCGTATTTGGTTGCTTCAGCACTTGTGTTGTCCTGCAGAGGCAAATGACTCCAGAATTCCCAGACAGAACCTATCCCTCTAAGTCACTCCCCACTCTCCACTGTATGATTCCCCTTGAAATATAACACCCTGGCCAAATCTACTCATTTGCCTTTATACCAACTTTTATGACTCATTGTCAAGTTTCATTTCGCACAGGTGTGGAATGTCTGGAGGCATTATTATGATATCATTGAACATTAGTGTTAACTGAAGCCTTCCAATTATTTTTCATAATGTAAGGCTATAAACCTGAGATGTCATTTGCTACACATGGAATGTGATTGCAGACACGAGTAACCCGGTGATGCCAATGTATAAATGCATTTATTTATAACATTTGATGAGCTCATTCTACCTGACATTTTTGATACTTCATGCCAAATTGAACAAATTTAGATCATTTAAATGATTCAGATAGAAGGATTATTTTAATAAAGCTGAGAATTTCAGTATCTCCAAGAACATTTCATTTCAGATAATATCTTCGGAATTCTTCAGGGAGGCCTGTTAGCATAATTTCAGTCACGTGCATTTCTCAGCTCTTCTACTTACTCTCTTTCTCTTCGACCTTTCTTTCTGTCCTTTCACTCGGACCTAGTGCTATCCAAGTCATAAAATATGCTACCACATATTTGCAGGTATTGAGACACACAAGAACAAATCCTTATTGAAAGCAACGAACAAGAGGTGTGTCTTTTCCCATCCCTCAATACATGGCCTTTACTAATCATAAACATGATTTCCAACTAATTACTATCTAATCTTGTCTAGACATCATTATTTCCAATTTGCTATATCAGTTCTTTTCAACTCCACAGTTAACGATTTATTTTTTTCTTTGTCAAGATGTGCAACATCCTTATTTAACTCATCAGTCATAGATTTAAGTGCCACTTCTACAAATCTTACCATGGGGAAATTAAAATATTATTGTTATACCATGAGCAAACTGAATTGAGCTGACAAAGTTCAAAGTAAATTTATTATCAAAGTACATATGTCACCATATACAGCCCTGAGATTCATTTTCTTGTGGGCATTCACAATAACTACAAGAAATACGATAGAATCAGTGAAAGTCCACAGCCAACAGGGTGGTCCAACAACCAATGTGCAAAAGACAACAAACTGCAAATACTAAAGAAAAATACATAATGTTATTATATAAATAAGCAATAAATATCAAGAATGTGAGATGAAGAATCCTTAAAAGAAAGTCCATAGGTTTTGTGAATGGTTCAGTGAAGTGGTGAGTGTAGTTATCCCCTTTGATTCAAGAGCCTGATGGCTGAGGGGTAATAATTGTTCATGAACCGGGTGGTGTGGGTCTTGAGACTCCTGTACCTTCTTCCTGATGGCAGAAGCAAGAAGAGAGCATGCCCTGGATGGTGGGATCCTTGTTGACAGATGATTCTTTCCTATGTCAGCACTTCATGTTGGCATGTTCAGTGTTGGGGAGGACTTTACCCATGAAGGACTGCCATATCCACTACTTTTTGTAGGTTTTTCCATATAAGGGCATTGCTATTTCCATATCAGGCTGTGCTGCAACCAGTCAATATACTCTCCACCACACATCTATAGAAGTTTGGTAAAGTTTTAAATGACATGTGGAATCTTCTCAAAATTGTAACAAAGTAAAGGTGCTGTTGTGCTTTCCTCATAATGGCACTTACGTACTGGATCCAGTACAGATCCTCTGAAATGATAACACCGAGGAATTTTAAGTTGCTGACCCTCGCCACTTCTGATTCACAGATCAGGACTGGCTCATAGACCTCTGGTTTCCTCCTCCTGAAGTCAACAATCAGCTCTTTGGTTTTGCTGACATTGTGTAAGTGGTTATTGTTGTGGCGCCACTCATCCAGATTTTCAATCACCCTTCTTTATGCTGATTTGTCACGACCTTTGATTTGGCCTATGACAGTGGTGTTGTCAGAAAACTTAAATATGGTACTGGAGCTGTGCTTAGCCTCAAAGTCATACGTATAAAGCGAGTAGAGCAGAGGGCTAAGCACAAAGCCTTGTGGTGTACCCGATCTGGTGGAGATTGTGGAAGAGATGTTGTTGCCAATCCAAACTGGCTAGAGTCTGCAAGTGAGGAAATCAAGGATCCAGTTGCATGAAGTATGTATTGAGGTCCGGGACTTGGAGCTTATTGATTAGTTTTGAGGGGTGAGAGTACTGAATGCTGAGCTGTAGTCAATAAGGAGCATCCTGAAGTATGCATCTTCACAGTCCAGATGTTCCAGAATTGAGTGAAGAGCCAATGAAATGGCAGCTGCTGTTGACCTGTTGTGTCAGTAGGCAAACTGGAGTGGATCCAGTCAGGAGATGATATGTTTCATCACCAACCTCTCAAAGCCCTTCATTACTATGGATCTAAGTGCTACTGGACAATAGTCACTGAAGCAGGTTTGCACATACTTCTTGTGCTCTGGTATAATTAGAGCCTGCTTGAAGCAGGTGGGTACCTCAGACTGCCAAAGTGAGAGGTTGTAGGTATTGGTCGACACTCTAGCCAGTTGATCAGCACAGGTCTTTAGTACTAGACCAGGTACCCCATCTGGGCTGGATGTTTTCTGTAGGTTCACCCTCCAGAAGGATGCTCTCATGACGGCCTCGAAGACTGAAATCACAGGGTCATTGGGGGCTATGGGAATTTGTGAAAGTGCATCCATGTTTTGATGGTCAAAGTAAGCAGAAGTGGCATTGAGCTCATCTGGAAGCGAAGTCTTGTTGTGACCTGTGTCACTTGGTTTCACTTTGTAGGAGGTGATAACATTCAAGCCCTGCCGCAACTGTCACGTATCCTTCAATTATTCAAGTTTGGTCCAGAGTTGTCAATTTGCATGTGGAGAAGCTTTCTGGAGATTGTACCTGAACCTCTTGTAGTTAACTTGATCGCCAGACCTGAATGCCACTGATCTGGCTCTAGGATTTTGCAGATCTCATGGTTCATCCAGGGCTTCTGGTGAGGGAAGACTCTGAAAGACTTTGTGGGGACACACTCATCTACAACTGTTTTTATAAAGTCTATGACAACCGTGATGCATTTGTTCAGATAAAGACTGGTAGGAACATCATCAGCTTTAAAATACTTTGACCGACTAGTCTCAGTGAATAAGCTGCGTAACTGTAGGCTGACATCATTAACTGTGTGGCTGCCATTCCAATTTGAGAATGGGCAGCAGTGTGAGTAGATGGGTTGCCTGGATGCCTGGTGAAATTATCAATGATCGGTTTAATTCCGTTTTCCTTTGGACCTCATGAGAAATGTTCTTTACTCCTCCTTGTTCTAATTGCAGACCTAATCTTCTGACTTCTCCTTTCCCTGATATTGATCAAAGTACCAATCTTTTGACGGACTTCTCCCGCCCCATAGCCTTCAGTCCTCTACCCCACATCCCTAATGACCATTTACTATTGAGGGTCACTGCTATATTGCTGCCTCCTGTTCTGAACTTCAAATCCCATTCACCTATGGGGAAATGCAGTCGGCTTTCTGACAGATTTGTACGACGCTGGGGCTTTATCAGCAGCACCAGCACTTTAAAGGAATCCTGAACAAATTCAGAAGTGTACACTTACTGCCTCAGTTCCATTGAAGTTAATTGGAAGGGCAGGAATCTTTTGAGATTCCCAGTCTTTGGCCAAGAAATCAGCTTTTACTATTTGCAACAGGCTAGACATTGACATAGCGGCCATAGTTCCATTCATTTAAATGTGAATTACAAAGTTAGGTGAAGATGAGACAATCTGTAGATGCTGGAAATCCAAGCAACACACACAGAATGCTGGAGGAATTCAGAAGGTCAGGCAGCATCTACAGAAAAGAGTAAACTGTCGACATTTTGGGCCGAGACCCTTCATCAGGACAAAGAGATTACATTTTTTTAAAATTTTGTCTTTTGTAGTACGTATAATTATTTGTGTTTTGTGTGTCTTTGATTGACTTTGCTTTTTATCAAGTCCTTAGTTTAAAGGAAGTTTTCATTTTGAGTAATCTTAAGATATTTCTTTTGAACTCCTTTGTCAGCTTTAATATGCAACATCACTTGGAATGGTAACTTGCTGACAATCAAACACTACCAATAGTGTTACATGGACTGAGATTTACCTGGCCTGCTTCTATCACTCAGTTGCATGATAAAATTCCGCACTAACACTTGGATCACACTGCTGGACTCCGGGTCTGTCCATCAAGATTCAGAACTAGGGATTGCTGTGCAACGGAGGACCACTGAGGTAGTCCTGACTTACAAAGAATCAAGCCCAACGCTTCTGTCCTCTCACTTTATGTAACGAGTTTGAAATGTAATCACCAATATTTAATGCTTTGACTTTATTTCAATTTGAATATTTCAGCAACTTGAAGCTGTACTGAATAAATGCCTTTTTAGTGGCATCATGTCTACCTGTTCAGGAGATGTAGGGGTAATTCACAAACCATGGTAGCATTTTTCTACTGCAAAGATTATTCAGTCATGTAATAAAGAGTATATTTTCATCAGAACTTGTCACTCTGCAAGAAAGATCTTTTTATTACTTTTAATCATGTCTTTATTAAAAACCATACAATACTCCCATCCAATTTCCTTCAAAGGTAAAAATGAAAAGAAAAAAAAATCTATCATGTACAGTAACTTTCATTCTTTCTCTCTAGTTACAAAAATCACTGTAAAACTGTTACAGAAGCCAAAACTGCACAATATTAACAATTATTATTTTCCCTGATAATGCTTGATAATACGCAGGACTGGTCAGCAACTGTCAGCAGGCTGGATGGAGAGCGAGGTGTCTCCCAATGGAGGCTGGTTTTAGGGGATTCTCAGCCCATTCTTTAGTTAGAGCCTTCAGCATTTTGGGCATCGAGGGAGAGAGGAAGAGGAGAGCCATCCGCAGTACCACCGATGCGGCAGAGAGGGCCTCAAGATGGCTGTGGCTCAAAAGAGGGGAGCCATGGAGTCATAAGTAGCTAGCCATCTGGACACAAGCTGGGGTCTGATCAGCCCTGGCTGGGTCACCTGGAAGAGGTTGTATGATGTTGAAAGACCCGAAACACCCGATGATTCCAGGAACATCACTGAAGATGTGTCCAGAAGCATCAGTAGATGTATGTACACTGCTTGGTGGCGGGGTGGAGCTACGTCTCTACCAAAGGAGGTGTAAGGTGCTCTTTCACTCTGTTAGCTTGCAGGTCACCCTTGGTAGTATCTGTTTAACCCCTCTAATCAGGGTCATGTGAAGCCATGGGAGGAGGTCGTGGATTGCCATATGAACAACTGGTGCTTATCACAAGTCCTGTTTATGGACCCCTGATGCCAGGCAGACATTCCCTGAAGAATATTGATAATGACTGGGGTAACCTGTCTTATATAGACACTGCCCAGAAGAAGGCAACGGCAAATCACTTCTGTCGAAAAAATTTGCCAAGAACATTCATGGTCATGAGACCATAGTTGTCCACATCATACAACACGGCACATAACGACGTTGATGAGGCCAAATAGCCTCCTGTTTCTTCAGGTTCAGATTTTACCAAGTTGGAGAATTTAAAGATCAATGCATCAATAAATTAAAAATTTACCTCATTTTCAGATCAGAAATAATATGTTGTGAGTTTGTTGACTTATGAAAAGTACCAGATTAAATGTATTATTTCAGCCATTTAGTTGTGCAACTGCTTCTCAGTTATTATTATAGAGTGTAAAATAGAATGAACAAAATCCCTGGTGCCTCTGAATCATAATAATAAATAGAATTTTTGGTTTCTATGATCTTCTCGAGTTCGTTTATTGTCATTCAACTGTACACATGTGTACAGCCAAATGAAACAACATTCCTCCAGACCAAAGTGCACAATATAGTGCATATAACTCACACACAACGCATAAGGTAATATTTCCACTAATAAATTAACAAATAATCAAGTGCATTTACTCCAAATGTCAAAAACGAAACAGTATAAGGCTACTGCTGCTTCATACAGATGAGAGCTGTGTGGTGACAATGAGTTCAGTAGTCTCACGGCCTGGGAGAAAATGCTGTTTCTCACCCTAATAATCTTTGATCCTAATGCTACAGTACCTCCTGCCTGATGGTAGTGGGGCGGGGGGAGCGGGTGTCAAAGAAATTATTGGATGGATGGGAGGGATCATTGAAAATGCCAAGGCTCCTGTGTACGCAGCGTTCCTGATAAATATCTTGGATGGGTGGGAGTGAGACCGCAGAGATCCTCTCAGCAGTCCTTGCAATTCTTTGTAGGGTCTTGTGGTCAGATGCCTTGCAAATCCTGTACCAGAGAGTGATGCAGCTGATCAGGATGCTCCTGGTTCTTCTGTAAAAATCGGTTAGAATGTGAGGGGTGGTTGGAGGGTGAGTTGGGAGGGGAGCCTTACTTGCCTCAATCACCTCAGGAAGTGCAGACGTTGCTGTGCTTTCTTAGCTAAGTGGGTGGTGTTGAGGGACCAGGTGAGATTGTCTGTTATGCGCTCTCCCAACTTGGTGCTCCTAACTCTCTCCTTGGAGGAGTCATTTATATGCAGTGAGGAGTGGTCAGCCTTCACCTCCCTAAAGTCCACCACCATCTCTTTAGCCTTGTCCACATTTGAGACTCAAGTTGGTGTGCTCACACCATCACATAGCATTAACAAGAACCAGCGGGTAAGCATTTACCTGGACTAAATGGCTTTGTGATTGTTTAAGGGATAATCTGGGATGACTGTTTCATTAGTACCAGTACCATCTTACAGTCAGAGGGGATGTTGTATTTCTTCAAGGAAGCTTTGAGTACATCTTTGAGTTTTTCCTCTGTCTGCCTAATTATCTCTTCCCAGATAGTGTCTGTTCAAAAGTATGTTGTCAATAATATGGTAATAATGATGTTGTCCTTCAGCCAAAAATCATTGGTGACTCACAGTCATTGGCCTTTCACCGTCATTGTTATTTGTTGTATTTAACCATACCAATAAAGTGTCACCTGCATAAACATCGGCAACACAGCAACAGATATTGATGAGGGGAATTGTCATTCTGGTATTTCTCTGTAAAATTTCATTGTGATTGTAAAAACTCATTTTTACCATTTTGACGGCCATCTTTATGATAACCAGTGATGATAAAGTATGTGTTACCACTCTTGTACAATAGAGTTGGGAGGCCCAATAAGCCAGCAACTCTGTGGCATTCATAGACGATGTGGATGGCTCCGTGATAGCATAGCAGTTAGACTGACACTGTTACAGCTGGGGGTATTCTACAGTTCAAATCCAGTGTTGTTCCAAAATGTATGTCCTCCCTGTAGAAAGTGTGGGTTTTCCCCAGGTGCTTCAGTTTCTGTGCCCAGTCTGAAGATGTAACAGGTAAGTTAATTGGTCATTGTAACGTGTCCTATGATTAGGTTACAGCTAATTGGGGTTGTGGGGTTCCTTGGGCAACATGGCTTGAAGGGCTGGGAAGGCCTACTCCCCAATTTATCACTAAATAGAATAAATTTCAGCACCATAGCTGTGGTTATTATCAATAGACATGTCCAAGACAACCAGCTCAGCTTAGTGACAATTGAAGTGCAAATAGATAACACGATAAGACCATAAACCATAGGAACGTTGGGTCTGCTCCATCATTCCATCATGGCTGATTTATTTTCCCTCTCAATCCCATTCTCATGCCTTCTTCCTGTAATCTTTGATGCTCTTACTAATCAAGAACCTATCAACCTCCTCTTTAACGATACCCAATGACATGACCTCCACAGGTGCTTGTGTCAATGAATTCCAGATTCACCATCCTCTGGCTAAAGAAATTCCTCATCATATCTGTTCAAAAGGAGCATACTTCTATTCTAAGGCTGAGCCCTCTTGTCCTAGACTCCCCACTACAGGAAGCATACTCTCGACATCCACTTTATCAAGGCTTTTCAAATTTCAGTAGGTTTCAAAAAGATCCCGTCTCATTATTCTAATCTCCAGCAAGTACAAGCCCTGAGCCATTAAACACTCTTTGTGCATTAACCCTTTTGTTCCTGGGATCATTCTCCCGAGCCTCGTCTAGACCCTCTTCAATGCCAGCAGACCTCTTTTTAGATCAAGAGCCCAAAACAGCCACTGTCAGTCACAGCAGAATACCTAAGAACGACTCTGCAGAAAATCAAGCCCCTTAAGACTGCTAGTCCAGACAACATCCTAGGCCGACTACTCAGGGAATGTGCACACCAGCTCACTGGTGCCTTCAAAGCCATCTTCCACATGTCGTGCACCCAGGCTGTTGGCCCCACATGCTTCAAATCTCCCTGTACCAGAGAACTCTGTACCATTACAACTACTGCGCTGTGGTACAGATGCCAATCACCATAAAGTGATTTGAACAACTGGTAATGGCACACATTAAAGACTCCATTCCTGCCACACTGCTCACTGATGGAACCCATCTATGACAGATGCCATAGCAGCTGTGGTGCACCTGGCCCCGACACACCTCAGAAACAAGGACACTGTTTCAGAATGCTGTTTCCAGTTTTCATTCAGCCTTCAACGTATTGTCCCACAGACCTTGGTGAGCAAACTCCTCCTCCTCAGTCTAAGTACACCTCTGTGCGGCTGGGGACTGCACTTCCTCACCAATAGACCAGATACTCAGTGTGCTCCACACTCCTCTCTCCCCTTCATCCACAGCGGGGGTGCTCCCCAGGGCTGTGGGCTGATCCCACTGCTGTATACTCTGCTCACATATTACTGCACAGCCAGACAGCAGAGCTATCTTACTGTCAAGTGTGTCGATGACGTGACAATGGTGAAACTCATCCCCAACAATTGTGAGATGGCCTACAGAGAGGAGCTGGAGGAGCACAAGGCCTGGTGCCAGGCAGACATTAAGGAGATGATTATCGACTTCAGGAGATCTCAGAGCACTCACACCTCTCTACATCAGCGGCTGTTTCAAACTCCTGGCAGTGCCCATCTCACATATCCTCTCATGGTCCACAAAAGCTCACCAGTGCCTCTACTTTCTGAGGAAGCTGAAGAGAAGTGGACCATGCACACCAATATAGATATATAGTAGAGAGCATCCTAACCTGCTGCATCACAGCATGGTATAGAAACTGCACTGCAGCAGACAGGAAAGTTCTACAATGGGCAGACAGAACAGCCCAACGTATCACTGGCACCAGACTACCCACCAGCAAGGGCAAGAATATAGAAAGCTGCCAGAAAAAGGTCAGCAATATCATGAAGGATCCCACCCACCCTGCTCATGAACATTTTGTCACACTCCCATCAGGGAGCATTAACACCAGGACCACAAGACTCAAAAATAGTTACTTTCCCCAAACAGTAAGACTCCACCCACCAACCCAGCCCCCCAACACAACCCCACCACCACTACTTTATTAATAATTTCCTATCAGTGTCAAATTATATACAGACACTCCTGTATCTAGTATCACTTTATGTACATCAATCTATATACTCAATCTATATATATATAATCTATCTAATGTATCTATGCTTATTGTGTTCTTTATCTTATTATGTTTTTTTGTGCTGTCAGATCCAGAGTAACCATTATTCTTCTCGACACTTGTATACTTGAAAACACATTAAACAAACTTAATCTTGATCTCGATCAAAACTGCTCATAATACTCCAACTGTGGTTTGCCCGCTGCTTTATAAAGCTGCAGCACTACATCCTTGCTTCTATATTCTCATCCTCTTGAAATGAATGCTAAGGTTGCCTTTTCCTTCCTTACCACCGACTCAACCTGCAGACGATCCTATGGAGAATCCTGTATGAGATCTCGCAAATCCTTTTGCACCTCTGATTTCTGAATTTGTTCCCTGTCTAGGAAATAGACTATGCCTTTATTTCTTCTACCAAAGTGCATTACTTCCTACGTATACCCAGTGTTCTGCCACTTCTTTGCCCATTCCCCTAACCTGCTTAAGTCTCTCTGCAGACTCCCTGCTTCCTCAACTCTACCTTCCCCCCATCTTGTCTTTGTATTGTCTGCAAACTTGGCCACTAAGCCATCAATTCCATCATCCAATCCATTGACATAAAACATGAAAGGAAGTGGTGTCAACACCAGCCACTGTGGAACACCACTAGTCACTGGCAGCCATCCAGAAAAGGTCCCCTTTATTCACACTCTTTGTCTCCTGCCAGTCAGTCAATCTTCTACCCATACTAAATGGAGCAGTACTCAAGGTGAAAAGCAGTGTTTCTCTAACAAGTAGCTTCAATTTCCAGATTGGACTGCACATATACAGTTGCCAAAATTGCTGTCCGTATTATTCCATAATAGCTGCTGTCAGCTTCACCAATAATAGTTGCACAAAACTTCTTCATGAATTAGAGAGCAATTTATAAAGTACCTGGAAATAGCTTCACATTTTCATTTTCACTTAGAATTTCTTTTATACTCTTGCCAATCTAATGTATTTATCATAACAGGTTTTTTGTTTGGTGTTTTTAAATGTGTCTGAAGTCACTGATGTACTGATATTTTTTCTTCTCAGAACTTATTAACTATAGAAGAGATTTTGTGGCTTATGTACAAAGAAATGGATTATGTTTATTTATAAGAGAAATATTCTGTCCAAATTGAAATTGGATAACTAAATTCACCTTTTTTTATCTTTTAAGAAATCTCTTTCACGTTGATGTGTTCCACGATGTGATAACATTATTTATTTCGTTTTGACAGGGCCAAGTTGTGTTTAGAAATGGAGAGCGAATGGGAACCATCAAATTCTCACAGTTTCAAGGTAACTGAGTGGTTATATGTGGTTTATGATTGTCACATCAAAATGCTTTATTGAAGTTCTCGTTGCTTTGGAGCCCCGTCATCTGAATATTTGCTATGTTGCAGAGATCAGCACCTACTGTGCTCCACTTTAGCCATGACCTAGGCCTCCATAAGTGCTTCAGAAACTTCCATAGCTCTTCATTGCTTGGAATTCAGAAACATTGAGCTTTTATCATCACAAATATAAAGTCTACCATCCATCTGCAATTTTTTTCTCCTAAATGAGCACAATACCTATCAGAATCCATGTTCTATTATGTAATTGTTCTGTTGTATTTATACAAGTGGATGAATTTCTAGGTCTGACTGATGTCCTAATTGTTTTGAAAGTGAGTGGCAGAGTGGATCAAAATCAAGAAAATTGGCAACAAAGACCAAAGCCAAATCCCCGCCACAGGCTTTGGTGCCTGCCTCAGCAAATGTAAATGACAGTGGGGCTGGGGGAGCAGGGTGTGTTTCGGTAATCTGGCTGATCTCTCCACTTTCTTCCACTGGCATAGGTGGATGCAGAGGTTGGCTATTAATTGCGGTCTGCTTCATACTCAAACCTACACCACTGGGAGCAGATTTTGAAATTTTGCACCATGGTATCTCCATTTAATCTTAAATACATTTTTAAAGGTTAAAACCACTGATATTTCAGCTGTTTGACTGTCTTCCTTGTTTTGAAAGCTGTGTCTACCAAATCAATTTTACCTGAGTATAGAACCTGGAAAATTGTCAAAAGGGAAGTGGTGGTGTAATTGGTTCTTAGAGTTGCTAACTGACATGTGCCTGGGTTCTGATGGGATTCATCTAAGAACATTAGACCAATAGGTTAGTGGGGTAGCTGATTATAATATTCCAATATATTTGGAAAAGATTCCAGTAAATTGAAAATACTGAGTGTTGATTCGTTATTCAGAAGGAGATGGGGACAGAAAACAAAAGTTCAAAGTTCAAGGTAAATTTATTATCAAAGTGCATATATGTCACCATGTGCAACTTTGAGATGCGTTTTCTTGAGGGCATATGCAATAAATCTAATAATCATAATAGAATCAATGAAAAACTACATCAACAGGGCAGACAACTAGTGTGCAAAAGTTTTAGAAGTTCATTTGTTATCAAAGAATACAACTCTGAAATTTTTCTTCTCCAGTTAGCCACAAAACCAGAAAAGGGAAGAACGACAGCACGATGATCAACCCCAAAACCCTCCTTCCCACACAAAAAAATGAACAAAAATGGACCAGGCACATCGACCCCTCCCTCAAACCCCCCTCCCCCACACAAAAAAACAAATGAGAAAGACCAGGCAAAAAACACAGAATACAAAAAAACTGTAAGACTGAAAAAGAAGTCCACAGTCCAAGTCTACATCCAAAATGCAGAAAACCTGGACAACATTCCCCCTTTCCATCCCACCAGCAATAAAAAGGCCATCTCTCCTCTCCATAGCAGAGTGATCTCATCAGCAAAAAAAAAGGCAGTCTCCCCTCTTTGGCAGCAGATCAATCCCCCAGCAATAAAAAGGTAGGCAGCTTGCGTTTCAATCTCCCTTGTCTCTTTAATCGGCAAAATGGAGTTGAACACTGGCTCGCAGCCTTCTCACCACGAGGTTTCTGCTTGCTGCCTCTGCATCCCCGAATCCCCTTGGAGACCGCAGAGCACTGAACCATACAAATGATCTTCAAACTGCAAATCACAGGCTCCAACGGTTCCAGAATCACATTCAAAATGAAAAACAAATATAAAAGACATAAAAGAAGTGAAATATATGGTTTCATGATCTATCAGAAGATGTCAACCAAAGGAGAATTGTACACAGGTGCCATCTTTACAACAAACTGTGCAAATGCAAAAAGAAAGAAAATAAGGAAATAAATCAATAGATAGATAAATAAGCAATAAGTATCGAGAACATGAGTTGAAGAATCCTTGAAAGTGAGTCCATAGGTTGTAGGAACAGTTTAGTGATGGAGCAGATGAATTTATTCCCTTTGGTTCAAGAGTCTGATGGCTGAGGGGTAATAACTGTTCATGAACCTGGTGATGTGGGTCTTGAAGCTCCTGTACCTCCTTCCTGATGGCAGCAGTGAGAAGAGAGAATGACCTTGGTGGTGGGGGTCCCTGATGATATATGCTGCTTTCCTACTACAACGCTCCTTGTAGATGTGTTCAATGGTGCTATTATAAGAGCTTACAAGCCACTTATTATGGTATCTCTCACAGTAAAAACATTAAAGGCTACCACTAAAGATATATAACAAGGCACCTAAAATTTCAATATAAGATAAACAAGGTTTTATGAAAGAGATACCTTTTTTGACCAATTGATCGTAGTCCTTTGAAGAAATTCCCTGTGTTGATAAGGGTAAATAATTAGTACCGCAATAATTAGATCTTGAAAAAGCATTTAAAAAGGTTTGCATCAAAGTTTATGGTAGAAAAATATTTTTTTTTCTTTTCAAATCTTTTTATTATTATTATCCAAAATTTACAAGAGTACATCAAAGTAAACAACACTTATAATATCTAAAGAAAAAAAACATTATCATAAAGATTGAAAAAATTTTTGGTAATGAAAAAAAAGACAAAAAACCCTAAAATTTCACTGCAGGGATAGAAGATTGACTGGCTAACAAAAGAGAGTTGGCATAAATGTTTTTATTTCCACTTGCTAAGATGTGATGAGTGGTGTGCCGTATGGGTTGATGCTGGGTATTCAATTTAAAAAATGATGTGACAACTTCAAAACAGTTCAGAGAATTACTTGGTCATTGACTGGAATGGACAAGTTGCCTAATGTAAAAAGATTAACAAGGCAGGTTTGGATTCAGTGGAGTTTCACCATACTGGGAAGGACGTAAGTGAAATAAAACCAGTCCAGAGGAGTCTTGACAGGGTGAAAGCCAGTATTTTCTCTAATAGAATTCAAATTATAAGAGGTATCTTAATTAAAGTAAAAATAAAGTGAAAATCTTTCTTTAATTTGCTTCCTTAAACAGCATGTGAAAGCAGAATCCTTGTATGTTTTTAAGACAGAGAAAATAAGATGGACACAAAGAGGAGTGTAGTTTACCATCAAGTTAGCCATGATGGTATTAGATGGAGAAGCAGTGGCTAAGGGCTAAGCTGGCTTCCTCTTTTCCTGTTTTATGTGTTTGTATAAAGTTCAACATCTATGGAGAGAGAAGCAAAGTTAATATTTCAGGGTGAAAATCTTTTAACAGAGAGTCATCCATCTGCAATATTAACTATTTCTTTCACCATAGAGCTTCTGGTACTTCTGCTTTATTTCGTTTTTCCAGCATCTGCAGTATTTTCCTTTGATAACTTTATCATGGAAATCGTTTTTTTTCCCGTAGTAGTTGATACTTGCTATAAGTGGAAATCATTGTGAATTGTATCTTTTGTCAGATAAAACCATGACAATTGTAATTTAAGTTCCAGCTGACTTTGCTGTCAGCTGAAGTAATTACATTGGAGTTGGGTCATCTTTTGGAAGTAAAATGATCTGTCAGGACTGCTTTGACTGGCAGCTCATTTAGCAGCAAACTTGCCAATCGTTTTTTCATTCTTCCTTCTTATCAGAAATGTGTATTGTGCTGATAATTTCTAGCAACTTTTCTTTATTTTCGCAAAAAAATTAAGTAGGAAGAGCTATTCAAGGTGTTTAAACACATTAATTTATAAAACTATTTTAGATTGATAAGAGATTGCAATGGATGCTTAGACTTCCCAGAAAAATAAAACGCTTTATGTTTAAGTATAAATAAGATTTATGGAAAAGGGAAGAAAATAGTTGAGAGAATGTAATGAGCTGTTTGGCCATCCATTAAAACCTTTATAACTGCACACCATTTTAGTTACATTTGTGCTTAGTCATAAATAGTTAACTTAGATACAAGGGTCATAACAGAAGACCTTGCATCAGTAATTTATCCATTATTGCAGGCACATGGAAAACTGGAATAAATCTTTAAGGCTGGGGTTCCCAACCCAGAGTCCACGGACCTCTCGGTTAATGGTAGGGGTCCATGGCATAAAAAAAAGGTTGAGACCCCCTTGCTCAAAGCCCTAAGGTACCAGCATTCACAATGTTACCATCTGTAATTTCCTTGCTAATGATTCATGCAGAAAGCAAAGTTTCAATTTCTTGAATAGATTCTCAGTACGAGCAAAAGTTGTCCAAACCTCCAGACTCTCAAATCAGTCTCATTTTGCTGACAATGTTGCACTGTTAATTTAAGAAAATAAAATAATTAAACAGATTTACTTATGTATTTACTTACTATTCTCAAAAGGGTGTTAGAAGCTGGAGATGCTCAGCTGAACAGTAGGGGTCCTGAAAAGTTAAGACTGGCTGTGGAGACCATAGCTCTGCCAGTCCAGCTTGAGCAAGAAAATAGCAATTCCAGTTGAGATTGCAAGCATATCAATGATTTTTTTTACTCTAAAGAATCAATATCTTGATTTTAATTTATCTTGGTGCATTATTGTTCTCCAATTATCTCTTAGTTCCTGGCTAGAAATTAGCTCTAATTCTCAACTAACTGTATTTCTTCTATCAAAACTTAAGATGAAAATGGAGAAGGGAGAATCTGCAGATTTTCTCTTGTCTGTAGAAATTCACTGCTATTTGTTAGACAAGGGTCATGCCATTTGCCCCATGTCCAACTCTACCATTCAAACGTACAGGAGGAGCAACTTCCAGCAATGGACCTTCTGTGGTTTGTGAGTATAAGGGTGAGTAAGGGGAAAGGAGGTGTTTTCATGCATCCTCCAAATTCCTGGAAGAACAGTTTAGCATACTCCTAGTTTTAAGGACAAAGACAGAAAAAAATAATGCCCCTTGCTCTGTCTCCATTCTTGGCCACCATTAACAGTTTACTTCACCCTCTCAAGCCCTCATGTGATCAGGTCCCAATGATGGCTGTAATTTCAGGCTAAATCCCATTTCACTTGATATGGACTCACAGTAAACTAAGGCGTCTGGTTCAACTTCAGGTGCTGCCATCTACACCCAGATGCAGGGCAAATGAACAGACATCTGGTTAATGCGTTTGGCTGCTGATGCTGAATAGAGGGGAGTGTCTGGTACAGGACTGACAAAATTCTGTGCTTCAGCTTCATGCTCAAGTCATGCGGAGGACCATGGGCAAAATTTATTGTCTGTGTTTGGGCACCTCCTTTAACTTTCCATTGTTACTTATCAACCCTACCATCCTCTGGTTGACATTTCCACCAATCTAACTCCTGTAACATCTGCCCAACTCAGATCATCCAATGGGCTGCCTGACTGACTGACATCTTCTCCAACCCCTTCAATAATATGACTGAACAAAGCATTCTACCCCCTTTAATAATCTGCCTGAATCCACTCCCATCATCTGCTCACCGCTCAAGCATTTGATCACCTCCCGGATTTCATTCTCATCTCTTCCTGAAAATTCAGTCCTACGAATTACATCCCCGCATCGCTAACAAACCCCCACATAAGTGCAATTACAAAGAAAACACAGCACTGCTCCAACGTTCTTAGAGGTTTGCAAAGATTCAGAGTGGCATCTAATATTTGACAAACTTCCATAGGTGTGTGGTGGAAAGTATATTGATTGGTTTCATCAGAGCCTGGTATGGAAACACCAATGCTCTTGAACAGAAAATCCTACAAAAAGTAGTCAATATGGTCCAGTTCATCGCAGGTAAAGTCCTCTCCACTATTGAGCACATCTACATAGAGCGCTGTCGCAGAAAAACGGCATCCATCGTCAGGGAACCCCACCACCCAGGTCATGAACTCTTCCTGCTGCTGCCATCACGAAGAAGGTGCAGGAGCCTCAGGAGTCACACCACTAGGTCAGGAACAGTTATTACCCCTCAAACATCAGTCTCTTGAACCAAAGGGGATAACTTCACACAACTTCACTTGCCCCATAATTAAAGTGTTCCCAGAACCTATGGACTCACTTTCAAGGACTCTACATCTCATGTTCTCGATATTAATTGTTTCATTTATTTACTTATTGTATTAATTTATTTTATTTTGTATTTGTACAGTTTGTTGTCTTTTGCACATTCGTTGTTTGTCTGCCCTGTTGGGTGGGGTCTTTCATTGATTCTATTATGGTTCTTGGAAATGAATCTTAGGGTTGTATATGGTGACATATATATACTTTGAAAATAAATTTGCTTTGAACTTTGAAAGACTGCACTAACAGGTAGAATACAGCGCTAGGTAAGCAAATAACTGTGCAGAGTCTGGAGTACGTCTTTTCTGAGACAGATGTGTTGCAGCAGGCACCACATCTGTCCTGGAAGGTGTTGTAACTGTGAACAAGGTTACCAGGGAGACTCTGAAGCTGAAGAATACAAAAAGGTCTTATTCAGCAAAAATGAGCAAAAGACGTCATATTGAGATACTCTTGTAAGAAGAAGCCTCCCGACCCAATATTACATGGCATTTGGATATGCTAAGCATCAAAAGTAACAGCAGGGCAATTCTATCATTACAATGTGCTGTATCTACAATGCTTCCTTTGAATTTCAAATAGTTTTCACACACCTCCTTCTTCACCATCACACTCCAGAAACCCCAAATGAATGTTAATCTCCATTTACTCTAGGCTGCATTCATACATATGCAGGTATCTGAGGTCTAGTTGTTCTGAGTTGTGTTTTAAATCCCATCTGCAATCCACATTCAAATCTGAAATTTGGTTGATGGTGAAATTAATATTTGCTATATACCCTAACTCCAGAATACACCCTAATAATCCCTCCTCTTGGCACCCCGGACAAAAATTAATTTATTCCAGGAAAAGCCAAACCTGAAGGAGGACGCAATCAAATAGGACAGCAAAAAAGCCCTGTGCTTTGGAACCCGTTACACAATTACCTATCATATCCTTATGTGCATTTACATCTACCCTATCATCCCTGATGGTTTCCTACAAGACTCTAAATAGAGATTGAGGAGATTAAGCACTTTAAACTGCAGCTTCATCATTCGCATGCCTGTTGCCTCCTTCCCTGCTGGCCGATTGCAGCTTAATCACATTCTTTATCTTCACCCCTTCAAGTATCAGGCTCACAGGCAGCAGTTCACACTCCAGGTCATGATAAAGGATTGTAGAATCTTGACAACTAGTCTCTCAGACCCTCTCATCGATGTTCAGGAGGGGTTGGGTGGTCTCTATTTGGATGACTCCAAGGACCTCAGTCCAGTGGCATCCCCATCCGGACTGCCCGGTTGATCACTGACCCAACCACTGAAAGGGCCCAGCTGTGTGTAATTTAGTTTTTCTCTGTCTGCCATACCATCGAAATGGACCTGCTGTAGCTTGGATCCCTTTCCACCTATTTTTCCCAAATGTTTTTTCTATACTGAGCAATATAACTAATCATCTACTTTCAGCAATCATCCGTCATTACAGAGTACATACTGTATACCATTATAGTACTTTAACATGCTATTCATGGCTTGCTATTGCACTCTCTCAGTATCCTTTACCTCCGCATTTGATGCGGGTCTATTCCCATCAGCCAGCTAGTGTTCGTGTCTTCGGTTCTCTGTTATGAGTGAAATCCTATTGGTTTCCTTGGATGCATAAGTCTAGGGTATGCAGACTCCGATCCCACCAAACCCATAAGACTGAGAACCTGGTATGTGTGGATGCTGTGTAATTGGTTACCCTGTTACAACTCAGTGCCATGAAATAACAGACAGCATACCACATATGATTAAAAGAATTATATTTATGATTCTTAACTTAACTAAAGAGTTAGTAAAGAAAGCAAAAACAAAAAGGGCCAATTATAATTAAACAGTCAAATGTGCACAAGTTAGAGCTCAGCTCTTCCAAAATTCACACATATTTACCGATTCTCAGTGGAGTCCGGCACCTTGCTCGGTCGAATCTCAGTCCCCCACCGGGTCTAATCCGACAACTGGTTCTTTTTTCAAAACACAGATGCGGAGAAATTCATTTAGCCAAATGGTGGTGAATTTGTGGAACTTGTTGCCACATGCAGCTGTGGAGGCCAGGTCATTGGGTGTATTTAAGGCAGAGATTGATAGGTTCTGATTGGACATGGCATCAAAGGTTACGGGGAGAAGGCCGGGAACTGGGGTTGAGGAGGTGAGAAAAGAAGAGATCAGCCATGATTGAATGGTAGAGCAGACTGGACGGGCCAGATGGTCTAATTCTGTTCCTATATCTTATGGTCTTATTGGCTTGGTCATCCGGCTGTAGGAGGATGATCTTCTAACCCTCTGGTTCTTTCTGATCCACAATATATATTGCTTTGTTCAATCTTCAGTGGGCTATCCTGGTCCTTCACATCTCCATGTAACCTTACCAAACTGGCACTTGTAGTTTATTCCTGTACACCTGTAATTTCTGTTGCTGCTTGTTCTTCCATTCTCCTCCTCACACTAATGTCTGTCCATTCATTCCCTTTCCGCTCTTTACTATCCCCTCTCTGGTGATCTTTTACTTTAATCACTGCTACCTCCTCAGGCAGCTGCACTATATCTAACAGCCTCTGACCATGCTCGGCCCCTTCCCTTGGGACCTCCTGACATGGTTCCCACACATCGCCTGTCTTTCCTCCCTGCTTAGGATTGCTGTCTCTCTGTGGGCCATGTTGGCTGCTCTGTGGGTCACATGTCATTTCTAATTTTTTGGAGTTGATGATGCCGGCAGGTGGTGTAGTGGCATCCGCACTGGACTTCGAGGCCAGTGGTCCTGGGTTCGAATCCGCTGGCTCTTTCCACTTATGCTGAGTTGAGCATTGAGCTAGCAACCTGACCTCATAAAAAACAAACGCTAAAGAAATGGCATGTTTGCTGCCTGATGCGCCACAGTGCACGGGGAGGGACAACAACTGAGTCAATGATAGCACCTGCCTTACTCAATGTGTTTATTCCTAGTATACTACTGTACCTTAATTGTTTGGGCATTCCCTCAATCTCAGGTACTTGGAGCTGACTTCTCTCCACCCTCATTGTTTCACCTCCTGCACTGATAATGTAAATTGCCTTTCCATTCGTGGGCAAGGGTAGATCAGTTATTGATACGGATGACCCCATATCCACTAACATTTCACATTGCTGGCCCCCTAATAACCCTCTTGTGTACATCCATGGATGACCACTGCAGGCAATAGAGGGTACCACCAGCCATTTGTCTGAGCTCACCAACTCCATAACCTGGTCAGCAGGCAAATCACCGCCGTGAATTCTGCCTGCTTTGGTGAGTGACTCTGACACTTTATTCTCTTTTCAGGACACTGCCACCAACCGCGGCCTGAGAAGCCGTGGCTGTAACAAGTCACCTCCTTTACCATTCCATGTGGCTGGCACACAAAGCAAGTCCTCTGTGACATCATAGCAGCTACATTCACTACAGTCACTTTATGACTTCTCCTCCCCCTCCTGTGGTGAAGGACTTATGGATGGTCATAATCAAAATCAGGGGCTGGCTTTGGTCATCAGGGTTCTCGACCTGATGTTGCCTGATCTCAATTGATGCCATCCCAACAGATATTCTGGGGATAACCTCTCTCTCAAATATCTCCATACTAATTCCCATATTACACAAAATATAAACGATGGATAAAAATTAAACAGTGCACACTTAAAACCACAGAGTAGGTACTCTACAATCTGTCACTTATGTGCATCTGAACTCATAATGCCTGTTGTATTTCTTTGCATTTAAAACTCATACACCAAGGTTACAGACTTATTCTTAAAACACACAAAGACACTCACAAACCCATCTGCTACTATACTTTATTGTCGCCAAACAATTGATACTAGAACATACAATCATCACAGCGATATTTGATTCTGCGCTTTGTGCTCCCTGGAGTACAAATCGATAGTAAATATTAAAAATTTTAATTATAAATCATAAATAGAAAATAGAAAAGGGGAAGTAAGGTAGTGCAAAAAAAACCGAGAGGCAGGTCCGGATATTTGGAGGGTATGGCCCAGATCCGGGTCAGGATCCGTTCAGCAGTCTTATCACAGTTGGAAAGATGCTGTTCCCAAATCTGGCCGTACGAGTCTTCAAGCTCCTGAGACTTCTCCCAGAGGGAAGAGGGATGAAAAGTGTGTTGGCTAGGTTGGTCGTGTCCTTGATTATCCTGGCAGCACTGCTCCGACAGCATGCGGTGTAAAGTGAGTCCAAGGACGAAGATTGGTTTGTGTGATGTGCTGCGCTGTGTTCACGATCTTCTGCAGCTTCTTCCAGTCTTGGACAGGACAACTTCCATACCAAATTGTGATGCACCCGAGAAGAATGCTTTCTACGGTGCATCTATAACAATTATTAAGGGCTTTAGGGGACAGGCCAAATTTCTTTAGCTTTCTCAGTAAGTAAAGGCACTGGTAGGCCTTTACAGTTCCCAGAATGAGTATACACACACTCTGCTTGCGTCCAGAATAGTCAGTAGCCACCCATTGCAACTGGTGGTCCTGTCTCTCCAAATTAACACAAAAATGTCTAGTCTCTTACATAAACAGACATGCACGCATGCACACCACACTACTTTTACATCCACCAGTTCAGCTCTCCGCCCTGTTCATGATACTTCATGATCCCCTGGTCGCCGACATGAACAGATCAACCAAGTGTGAGTGCTAATTTTAAAAATACTCACCCACTTCAACTGCTGAGATTACTGGCCACATGATGGGTTATGAACATATCACAAATGAGACCTCCCAAAGGCACTGAAGCTAATGGATACAGAGTGCTTTATTCAGCAAAAACAAGCAACAGGCATCTTGTTGACACAAACAAGAGAAAACCCGCAGATGCTAGAAATCTTATTGAGGTACTCTTATATAAAGAAGCCTTCCAACCCAATATTGCATGACATTTTTATATGCTAAAGATCATAGGTAATAGCAGGACAATTCTCTAGTTACTATGTATCTATAATGCTTCCTTTGAAGTACATATAAATGTCTCTTTCATTTCCTCTTTCTCCTTCCAGTCATATCATATTCCAATCATCCCAATTGAAATTCCAAGGACAACACTTATAATTGTCTCAAGGTAACTCCTTGGGCACTGCTTCTGCACCAGACAATGATGATGTTGCAGCATCAGACAGCCGACACTGATCAGCAGCTGACCTTTCAACTCCCCCCCTTCAATGTTGGTACTTATGCCTTGATGAAGGTTCTTCCTGTTGCTTTGTTGATGAAGAGAAATTGGCTGTAGCTCCGAACTTCTCATTGCCATTGCTAGCTTCAAAACTGCTTGTAAGGGGATTGTTGATGTGATCTACCAATCTGTGTATTGCCAGAGGACACTTCGTTGGCACACACTGAGCCCTATGTCTAGATGAACAGAGCAATTCAAGGCTGAGGGTTGTGGATATTTGTGGGTGTCCTTTTGCTTTCAGTTAGTATTTTTTACACCTATTCAATGGCTTCACTTTAATGTTGTGATATTATATAGACAATAGCACAGTTACTGATAACTTGAACAAATTATTCTGACAAGGTGAAAGAAATACCAATCTGCCATTTCCATTAATTTAAACAGAAACACTCAACACAGTTGAATGGAGGTGTGAACAGATGGCTTTCAAAATGATCCGTTACAGAGCACAAGCAAAGAATAGATGTATCTACAGTTGTTATTTAGTGCACATTTTCAGTGCTTCAATTGGCAACACCGCTGAAAAATAATGTTCTGCAAATTCAGGTGCTGACTTTTGATAGTGTAGGTACATAGCTATTGTATTAGAAAAAGTAGTGCAAAGTTATAAAGATTAGGAAGGTCCCTCAGTCATATGGCACAGAAACAGGACTAATGGCCAATGATGTCCTTGCCAGCCTTGAAATACCTACCTTTGTTAATACCATCTCTCTGCACTTTGCCTGTGGCCTTCCATGTCATGGCATATCAAGTGTTCATCCTGTGTGAATGTTGTGAAAGTACCTGCTTCCATCACTCTTTCAGGTAGTGCATTCCAAATTTCAACCATCTGAGTGAAAAATAAGTCTTTCTCAAGTCCCCTCAAATATTTTGTAAATTTCTGTCAGGTCCCTACTCAGTCTTACTACTCCTACTCTCTCCTCTCATTACAAAAATATTTATCTCATTTTGGGTAACATCCTGGTGAATCTCCTCTGCACTGTCTTCAGTGCAATCCAATCGTGTTTTGACTGGAATTGTACACAGTTTTCCATCCGTGGCCTAACTAAGGTTTAATAACGTTATAGGAAAACCTGCTTGTTCAATGTTCTAACCATTGAAAACAAGTATCCTAAAAGCGGACCTGGAATCATAAAGAAATATCAAATTCCCCCGGCTACTGTTTCCTAGGTGTCTACAATTCATCATGCAAATCCTAGTCATTTAAGTTCCTTTAAGTGTCTCTCAGTTTTTAGGATGAAATTCCATCTTATTTTGGTCTGCTCAAGTTAACATTGCTGAGAAGCCAAAGTCTGCCCTCCTCACTATCAACACCACCACCACCAATTATCATGTCATCCGCAAATTATTCTAGCATATCACCTCCATTCATATCTAAACCAATAAGATACGTAAAAGTGATGGTCCCAACACCAGTTCCTGTGGTACACCACTGGTTACTGGCACCTGATACCAGAAACAACCTATGAGCATCACTGTAAATTGTCCCTGGCGCAGGCAAGTGATACAATCTATAGGGATTTGATGGAACTTTGGAGAGAATATGCAATGGATAGTTAACATGTTCCGACATCTACTTTGTAATCTTCAGATGTGGTAATGTGAGCCAAACTAACCCAAAAAAGTGCAGTTGGCCAGTGATTCTCTATGGTATCACTGGCCTGCAACCAGCACAATCCAGCACATTTATGTTTTTCTTCCGTATCTTTTAAGGTATTGAATATTTTCGTATAGCCTTGCTTAGCCATCTTTTATCAAAAAAATGTTTTCCTCTCATAGCTCAGAAGTTTAATTCTACCTATCTATTTTATGCCCTTCAATGCTCTGATTATTTTTCTTAAAAGACAAAGAGAATGATGCACAGCACTCCAGGTGAAGCAGCCACTGAAACATCTGTGCAGCATCAATCATTTGTAATGATTTTGCTGTATTTGTGCATCTGTAGTGCTCAAGATTTAATTTACCATCTTTACTGATGTCCCTTACTGTGCTGATGCCATCAGTGATGGATCAGCTCCTACCCACCCCTAACCCAGATCCTCTGGAGTTTTTGCATCTAATACAGTATTAAGCTCTACCATATTGTGCTTCTGGTCATGAATTTTCCCTCTATGGCATATTGTGTTCATTCCCTTAGCTCCCTTCAGTATTATACTTCCAGCTTCTCTTTCACTTCTCTTTGACACAGGCAAATTGCAGGAAAGCTTGAAGACAGCTAATGTCATCTGTTGTTAGCATTGTAGCTCACCATTAAGAGGAGACACTGGTTGATTGAGCATAGGTTTATAAAGTAAAGTCATACTAGTGTAGCTTCGAATTTTTTTGAAGAGGTGATAAGGAGAATAAATGAGGACAGCACAATTAATCTTCTAATGTAACCTAGGTAGATTTGGCATGGCATTTTGTCCAAAGTGGCCAAGAGAAGATAGCAAATTGGATCAGTGGGGAAAAATCCATATGTGATAGTTAACAGGAGTTTTACTAACTTGAGAACCGTTTACAGTGGGATCTGATGAATACAGTACGTGGTCCTTAACATTTCATGAGATGTTTCATGACATTAATGTAAAATCCATGAATGAAGTATATCATTAATATCAAGGTTTGTAGCATGGTTGTTAGTATAAAAGTTCCAGACTTTTCAGATCTTATCACTGAACTGAATAGGTGAATGTGAAACTGGCAAATTTGATGCAAGGTGAGGTAAACAAGATAAGAAACTTTGAGGTAAATTATGGAATTGATGGCATTGTAGCCATGTTTTCAGATTGTACCAAGATACACTCAGTTGCCACTTTATTAGGTACATCCATAAACCTCCTCATTAAAGCAAATATCTAAATAGCTAATCATTTGGCAGAAACTTAATGCATAAAATCATAAAGACATTGCAAAGAGGTTCAGTTGTTGTTCAGAGCAAACATCCGAATGGGGAAGAAATGTGATCTGGGTGACTTTGTGTTGCTGTAACTGTCCAGCTGACCCGTATATCGAAAACCACTCCCCTATGCCAGCTAAAGATTGCAGTCCTCTGTCTGCCATTTGGTGCCTGCGGCAGCTGTTAACGCAATGGTGCAGGTAGAGTATAAATCCGGCGGGCTGAAAGCATCTGGTCATTCTTTTGCTCTCTGGGTTACTGTGGACCGTCATGGATGGTGCCATGGAAACAGTGGAAGTGTGCTGCAGTAAGAGGGGCACAGAAGCACACTTTAGATAAGTACTTGTAATTGAATAGCTTACTGAATGTTTAGTGTCTGTCTTGTTCTGTAAATAAATAGGTAACATACTTACTGGTAGTGTCTTCTGTTCCCACTCAGCGAACCTGCAAACCTGATTTCACACAGCAATTGGCGCCATGAGCAGGGTTTGGTGATTAAACAAAAGATTAATATGTATAAATACAAAAATAAGAGAGAGAACCCCCATCCACACCCTCCCCCATGTGAAAAGTGCTGAGTCCCAGGGTGGCCCAATAATAGTGTAGGATTTGGGAATCTCGCCAATCTACTGTCGGACCAGAGGACGTGAATAGACTGGTTGGACAAGCTATGGGTTGAAAATGGGACACCACGTCATGTCTGTACTTAATGAGGTAGGGTTTCTGAGAGGAAGAGGAGTTGGGGGGTGCTTCCTAGTTGTTGGTAGCCAGGGTAAAATAGCAGCATGAGACGATCCCACAGAAGGAGAAAGGGCTTGAGAAATGGAGTAAAAATGCTAATTGAGCAATGCATTATGATGGAGGAGGCTGCCCAGTCAGCGTGGACTTGGGATGAACAGTTAGAGAGTTGGAGTACAGAGATGGCACGTCAGCTAGTAAAGGTGCATTAGTCAGAGGCTGTCTGCAAAGCTAACCGGTGACCAGACCCTGTTAAATTCCAAGTGCTAACATTGTGGGAGGCAACCCCGACATGTGGATGGAGGATGGGAATATTTGGTAAAATAGTGTGGATAGGGAACAGAGATTAGAGGAGAGCCTTCATGATCCCATCTAAGTGACCACCCTTCTCCCCATGCAACTGCACCAGTACAGGCCAGACTGCTGTCTTCGCGGTCCCAGCCCCAGCCCCTCGCCCCTCCAGCCTCCATGCAACAAGGTGAGGAAGAGCAGCAGGCTCGGGGGAGAGGAACAGCATGAGGGAAAGGGACCTGGGAACGATACTACAGTGAGTCTCACCGAGACGACTACCATCAGAGAGTCCTTTGTTAAAGGAACTGGTGTCATTGGGAGGCAAGTATAGGCAGAAGCCAGGGGAGCATGTGCTCACATAATTGCTAAGTATCTGGGAGGTGTGCTGGGGGCAAAGGGTTGCTGAAGTGAGTTTATCCAACAGGGAGATAGATATCCTGGAGTGGGGGCAGCTGTCCACCATGTAACTAACAACACCCTATGAATTCCACCCGCTTCTCATGGCGGTGATGAATCGTTATGGGGCAGCATGATAGCAGTGGTTGAAGTCAGGTATCCCTCTCTCTTCGAGAGGGACTTGCAGCCCTGGAAGGAGTGGAGGTAGGGACCAGAGCCCTTTACCTGTGGGATTCTGATCACAAGCATCTCTGGTGACAGTGACAATCCATGGGATAACCTCAACCACGCTGGTGTATTCAGTTAGAGCAGCAGCTCCCCATTTAACAGGAGAGGTACTGCTTTTATTGGGAACAGCAAGAGGGGTTACTGTAGATACCGCCATGAGATTACTGGAGGGATTGGAGTACGGGGGGGGGCGGGGGGGGGAGGGGATGGTCCCTGTAGTCGGGTGCGCAAATTAAACAAACAGCCTGGGGTTGCAGGGCCCCGCGTAACCCTGAAGGAAATATAAGCCAACGTCCTGAGGGAGCAGGTAAATAGGTCGCACTCCCACTCTCCATGCTATGTGGAAGAAGCACTTCCAGGGGAAGAGAGATCAAGGAGGCCATTAATGGGTCATTCTCCAAGCCCTCCCTCAGTAATGGATTCTTCTGTCCTCCACAGGATTCCTCACATTCCACAGTGTTCCTTGTATCCCTCGCTGGAGACTCTGCAAGAGGCATTGGCAGACCTTCAGCGACCTCAGGGCGGTTGGTGGTGCCTTCCCACCCTCCCCATTCTCCCTGCACCCTCCCCCAATAGTAAAGTGTGAATGGTTTGACTTTAAAAAAATGTGTGGCCTCATCTGAGTGAGTGTATGTGAGTGGGTGAGTGAAAAGTTTGTCATGTGTTTGCTAAATCAGTATTGGAAGGATGTTTGAATTAATCCAAGAGGAAGATTTTGTTAGTTAATGTGAAATGAATTTGCAGAATGTCTTATTTTAAGAAGTCTCTAAGAAATTGTGTGAATGTGAGTGTGAGTGTGTCCACCCATCTTCTCTTTTCCTTTGTTTTTCAGAATGTGTTGACTGTGTATTAAATGTTTGTTCCAAGTACTTTTCAGTTTGTTTGTGAAGCTTCAGAAGGAAGAAAAGTGCAAGCATCAAGTTTTGTGTTGCTTTGGAATGGGTATTAGAAAGAGAGAGAGAGAGAGAGAGAGAGAGAGAGAGAGAGAGGGGAGAGAGAAAGAAGTTTCATACTGGCCATGTGGAATCCTTGTTGAGGTGGTGGAATCTGTGCATCTCAATTCTGGATATGAGACGTGCATATTTCAGAAAGAAATCGGCATTTTTGGAAATTCATAATTTGTGTATACTCAGATTGGGAATTAGAAATCAATTTTTTTGGAGGGAGATTGGAAGACTTGTGGAGCAAACCAAAAGTGTTGCTTAACAAGAATGTTCCATCGATTAAAATGTATATATTAGGCATCACACAATATTTTGACCATGGAATGATTGTTGGTGCCAGATGCAGTGGGTTCAGTATCTCAGAAACTGCTGATCTCCTCGGATTTTTGTGCACAACAGTCTTTAGAAGGTACAGAGAATGGTACAAAACACAAAAAAAAAAAATCCAGTGACTAGCAGTTCTGTGGGTGAAAATACCTTGTTAATGAGAGGGGTCAGTGGAGAATGGCCATACTGGTTAAGCTGACAGGAAGGCTACAGTAGCTCAAATAACCACACATTACAACTGTGGTGAACAGAAGAGCATCTTTGAATGCACAGCACGTCAAACCGTGAAGCGGATGGGCTACCGCAGGAGAAGACCATGAAAAAACACTCAGTGACCAATTATTTAGGTACAGGATGTAATGTTGTAGTGGCAGGATGTCTGAAGAAGGACCTGGACAGTTTAGGGAAGTGGCAAAGTAGTGACAGATAGCTTACACCATAGGGAAATGTGGGGTTATGCATTTTGCTAGGAAGAATAAAGCTGTAGACATTTTAATCAAATGGGAAGAGATTTTGGAAATGGGAGATGCAAAGCACCTTGAGAGTCTTGTTTAGAATTCCCTTAAGCTTTTTCCACTGAGGCAAGGGGAGAAAAAAACCAGAGGACATGGGTTAAGGGTGAGGGGGGAAAAGTTTAAAGGGAACATTAGGGGGGGGCTTCTTCACACAGAGAGTGGTGGGAGTATGGAATGAGCTGCCAGATGAGGTGGTAAATGCAGGTTCTTTTTTAACATTTAAGAATAAATTGGACAGATACATGGATGGGGGAGGTGTATGGAGGGTTATGGTCTGCGTGCAGGTCAGTGGGACTAGGTAGAAAATGGTTCGGCACAGCCAAAAAGGGCTAAAAGGCCTGTTTCTGTGCTGTAGTTTCTATGGTTTCTATGGTAAGGTTAACTTGCAAGTTGAATCAGTAGTAAGAAAGGCAAATACAATGTTAAAATTTGTCTTGAGAGAATTAGAATATAAAAGTCAGAATGTATTTCTGACACTTGATAATATGTTAATCAGACTGCATTTGGAATATTGTGAGCAACATTGGACCGCCAATCTCAGGACTCGCACCACCAGGTTCAAGAACAGTTGCTACCCCTCAAAAAGGGATAACTACACTCATTTAAGGACTCTTTTATCTTGTTAATTCATGCTCACTGTTTATTGCTATTTATTTATATCTGTATTTGCACAATTTGTTTACAGGTAACAGTCCCTGATGTTTACAGTTTACAGTTACAGTTCTGTAGATTTGCTAAGTATGCCCACAGAAAATGAATCTCAGGGTTATATGTGGTGACATGTATGTGCTCTGATAATAAACTTTACTTTGAACTTTAAGGGAAGATGAGCTAGCCCTGGAGAGGGTCCAGAGGAAGTTCATGAGAATGATCCCAGGAATGAAAGGGTTAACACATGAGTCACGTTTCATGTCTCTGGGCCTGTACTCAGTTGAGCTCAGGAAGATGATGGGGGCGGGGGGTGCAGCGTGGATTCTGATTGAAACCTACTAAATACTGTTAGACCTGGATAGAATGGACATGGAGGTCATGTTTCCAATGAGTAGGGGAGTCTGAGATCTGAAGGCACAGCTTCAGAATAAAGGAACATCCCTTGAGAACTGAACTGAGGCGGTATTTTTTCAGTAGATGGGTGCTGAATCAGTGGAATTCATTATCATGGAGGGCTGTGATGGCCAGATTATTTGGTGATTTGAGGACAGATACTAATATTGATGTGAATGGTTGGGGATTTATGGGCTTCAGGGAGAAAGCAGGACAATGAGATTAAGTAAAATGATAAGTCTGCCGTGACAGAGCAGATGATGAGCTGAGCGGCCTAATACGAGTCCTATATCTTATGATAAGAAATGTGTGGGAAGAGAATCAGAAGAATCTCAGCGGACATGTCCAACTACCTTCAGAGATCTGATGTCAGGTGGAGTGGTGTATGGAATATTTGTATTTGCTGACCATGTCACAGAATCTGATGGCAGGAAAGTCAAACTAGAACTATATGATACAGTAGTTAGGCCAAAGATAAAGCAGTATGATTCTGGTCAAGGTGCTATTGGAAGGTTACTGTACAATATCTCAGAAGAGAGTGCAGAGATTTTTAAGTTTATTGCCAAGATTGCAGAAGCTTGATCTTGTAAAAGGTTAACCAGGGCATTTTTCCCCCTTCAGAATAAAGGCGTCTGGGGATTTAATTGAGATGAACAAACTTATGAGGGCCTCATTGAGCACTGAGGAATTACTTGTCATGATAGTCATGCCAGTACTGGGAGACATAAACTGAAACTACTCGGTAGGATTGGAAGGGAGACTCAAAAAACTTTCTCAAAGCCTAATAGGAATTTGGAACTCAGTGCACTGATTGCTACTTTATGCTCAATATACTTTCCCAGAAACAAGAGCAATCACAGAATCAGCCCTGGAAGAAATATTACATTGTACATTGAGAGTTGTGTTACTTCCACACAGCAGTGCCAGAAATCTGGTATGAATCCCTGTATACCTCACTGCTCTGCTGGAACTTGGATCCCAGAAATCTGGCATAGATTCAGTAATGCATTACCCACCACTTGATTTGGACAGAGTGCCTGTGTGACTGGTGTTGGTATGCTCAGGTGAGTGTTGGAGCTTGAGGCTGCTGCCCAGCTGGCATAATGAGGACAGACTGTTGCTATGACCGATAGTCAAAGTTCAAAGTAAAATTATTATCAAATCATTTGTGTATGTCAACGTATACTACCCTGAGATTCATTTTCTTGTGGGCATTCACAGTAAATACAAAGAAACTCAATAGAATCAATAAAAAACTGCACACAACGAAAGCAGTCAAACAATCAATGTGCAGAAGACAGAAGTCTGTGCAAATACAAAAAGAATGAAGAACAAGCAAAATTATAAACATATAAATATACATTAATATAAATAAATATATGTGACAGCTATATAAGACCTTGGTCAGACCCACTTGGAGTACTGTGTTCATTTCTGGTCACCTCACTACAGGAAGGATGTGGATGCTATAGAGAGAGTAAAGAGGAGGTTTACAAGATTGTTGCCTGGATTGGAGGGCATACCTTATGAGAACAGGTTGAGTGTGCTTGGTCTTTTTTCCTTGGAGTGACAGAGGATGAGAGGTGACCTGATGGAAGTGTATAAGATGATGAGGGGCATTGGTTGTGTGGATAGTCAGAGACTTTTTCCCAGGGCTGAAATGGCTAACGCAAGGGGGAATAGTTTTAAGGTGCTTGAAAATAGTTACTGAAGAGGATGTCAGGGGCAAGTTTTTCACACAGAGAGTGGTGGGTGTGTGGAATGTACTGCCAGCGGTGATGGTGGAAGCGGATACAATAGGGTCTTTTAAGAGTCTCTTGGTTAGGTACACGGAGCTTAGAAAAATAGAGGGCTACGCGCTAGGAAAATTCTAGGCAGCTTCTAGAGTAGGTTACATGGTCGGCACAACATTGTGGGCTGAAGGGCCTGTAATGTGCTGTAAATTTCTATGTCATATAAGCAATAAATATCAAGAACATAAGATGAAGGGCCCTTGAAAATGAGTCGATTGGTTATTGGAACAGTTTAATGTTGGAGTGAGTGAAGTTATCCCCGCTGGTTCAAGAGCCTGAAGTTTGAGGAGTAATAACTGTTACTGAACCTGGTGGTGGGGATCCTTGATGATAGATGCTGCTTTCCTGCAACAGCATTCCTTGTAGATGTGCTCAATGGTGGGAAGGGATTTACCCGTGATGGACTGGGCAGTATCCACTACATTTTGTGGGCTTTTCCATTCAAGGGCATTGGTGTTTCCATACTAAGATATGAAGCAACAAGTCAGTATACACTCCACCACACATCTATAGAGATTTGTCAATGTTGTAGATCACTTGCAGAATCTTTGAAAACTCCTAAGAAAGTAGAGCCGCTGCCATGTTTTCTTTGTAATGGCATTTACTTGCCGGATCCAGGACAGATCCACTGAAATGATAACACCAAGCAATTGCTGACCATCTCCACTTCTGACTCCCTGATGAGGACTGAGTCACGGGCTACCAATTTCCTCCTCCTGAGGTCAATGAACAACTCTTTGGTTTTGCTGACATTGAGTAAGATGTTGTTGCTGTGGTACCACTCAGCCATATTTTCAATCTCCCTCTTATATGCGGATTCATCATATGAGGGGTGATTGATAAGTTCGTGGCCTAAGGTAGAAGTAGTCAATTTTAGAAAACCTAGCACATTTATTTTTCAACATAGTCCCCTCCTACATTTACACACTTAGTCCAGTGGTCGTGGAACATACGGATCTTGGACCTCCAGGAAGTGTCCACAGATGGGTGATTGATAAGTTTGTGGCCTAAGGTAGAAGGGGATGAGTTATTAACTTCAAACTTTTGCATAGTCACTCAAAGAGTTGAACTGCATGTGCATGTAACGAGAGCTGTATAACTTTCTGGAGGTCCAAGATCCGTATGCTCCACGACTGCTGGACTAAGTGTGTAAATGTAGGAGGGGATTATGTTGAAAAGTAAATGTGCTAGGTTTTCTAAAATTGACTCCTTCTACCTTAGGCCACAAACTTATCAATCACCCCTCGTATTACTTCGTGTATGTTTTAAGGTGCCCCGATTGCATAGTCTCTTGCATCAGCAAATGGAATTGCTGGAGTATCATATTTTCTGCATTTGACCACAGGTCTAGACATTTCTCTTAGGTAAGACTTTCAGTGACGAGCAACCACCAGTAAGCTTGTTACCTTTGACAAGTAACTGAGCTGGGGAGAGAAATCCAGGCCATCAGAGGGGGAGACATCAGCTTCTAGCACAATGAGCAGGAAATGGGAGTGTTCCTGGGGATGCAGACAGTCTCTCAGTACATGGACCAACTACTGTCAGTATTTAATCATGACCTGTACTCACCTTGCCAGCCTGGGGACAGCCTCATGCCCATATCGGAGTGCTTAGTAGCCTCACTGTTAACTTCAGCCTGCCCAGTACGTGCCCTCTTCCATCCTGAGTCGATACTGCAGTAGCCCAAGAGGATAACTTTCTGAAAATACTAAGAGTACACACCTTGTAACGAGTGAGAGTTCTGGCAGTCGGGGAGGAGGGTGGATAGTCAGTGCATAGCAGGGTACCGCTGAAATGAGTGGCTGCAGAAAACCTCTTCAAATTTAACAGCTGCTTGAGTGAGTAATTCAAAAGCCATGGCCAGCAAGCTACTGATTAAGAGCTGGGATTTGCAATAATTTAAATATTCTTTTTTTTTTGCGGATAGAGCCATGATAGACTGTATGGCTAAATCCTGCATTGTGAACTGCCATCCTTCAAGGAGTCACTGGGTATATTTAAAGTGGAGGTTGATAAGTTCTTGAGTAGTTAGGGTGTCAAAGGTTACGAGGAGAGACAGAAGAGTGGGATTGAGAGGGATAATAAAACATAATCAGGTTTAATATCACAGGCATGTGTCATGAAGTTTGTTTTACACAGCACTACAATGCAATATGTAGTAATATTTTTTAAAATAACAGTAAATTACAATAGAAAATACAATGGATTCTGTTCATTGTGACATAGTCATAGTCATACTTTATTGATCCCAGGGGAAATTGGTTTTTGTTACAGTTGCACCATAAATAATAAATAGTAATAGAAATAGTAATAGTAATATTACTATTAGTAAATAGTAATAGTCATAGAAATAATAAATAGTGATAGAATAGTAATAGAAAATAGTAATAAATAGTTAAATAGTAATATGTAAATTACACCAGTAAATTATGAAATAAGTCCAGGACCAGCCTATAGGCTTGGTGTCTGACCCTCCAAGGGAGGAGTTGTAAAGTTTGATGGCCACAGGCAGGAATGACTTCCTATGACGCTTTGTGCTGCATCTCGGAGGAATGAGTCTCTGGCTGAATGTACTCCTTTGCCCACCCAGTACATTATGTAGTGGATGGGAGACATTGTCCAAGATGGCATGCAACTTAGACAGCATCCTCTTTTCAGACACCACTGTGAGAGAGTCCAGTTCCATCCCCACAACATCACTGGCCTTACGAATGAGTTTGTTGATTCTGTTGGTGTCTGCTACCCTCAGCCTGCTGCCCCAGCACACAACAGCAAACATGATCACACTGGCCACCACAGACTCATAGAATATCCTCAGCATCGTCCAGCAGTTGATAAATGACCTCAGTCTCCTCAGGAAATAGAGACGGCTCTGACCCTTCTTGTAGACAGCCTCAGTGTTCTTAGACCAGTCCAGTTTATTGTCAATTCGTATCCCCAGCTATTTGTAATCCTCCACCATGTCCACACTGACCCCCTGGATGGAAACGGGTCACCGGTACCTTAGCTCTCCTCAGGTCTACCACCAGCTCCATATCGGTACATCTAGGCCCAATTAAATGGATATCCCAATTAGCCCGAGTTTTATGGAAATTTTAAGAAGTATAAAATAGACAAACTACCATTTACTGAGTAACAGGTTGTGCACTTGATGAAATACAGAACAAATTAGAATACTAGCAATGCTACTACAATACTATAAAATTGTGTATTAGTGCCTATTATTTATCGACATGGGAATTCATCCAGTGAACGCTGTTGAGTATGGAGTGTCCAGGGAATGTGGCATCTCTAGTGAGGTGGCTTGTTGTACCCAATCTGGGGCAGTTCATTCACCCATGGTGCCCACCAGACACTCAGCTCTCACCTGAGGCCATAAGTAGCTGCTTGCAGGCAACAGCGGCTACACCCTGGTGCACCAATTTGACAGGTGTGGGTAGCCGGGCGGGGGGGGGGGGGGTTGGTGAGGTGTCTCATACCCCAGTGAAATAGGGGCATGCCATTCCTAGCATGTGAAGTCTGTTCCAGTGGACTTGACAGATGAGATCAACAGTGAGATCCAAAGGCCAAGAAGATGGTTCTGTAACATCTTGTGGAGAGTAAAGAACATGACAAGGCACAGAAGAAGTTATAGTTATCCACTGCAACCAAGGAGGACCCCAGTTTGTGATGACTACTTGTACCACTGTACCTGGACTTCCGAGGCCGAGAGAATGGAGTTGTCTCAGTGCAACTGCTTTTCCCTTTAAAAAAAAACCCACACAGGTTTCACTGATATCATCAGATACTAACATGATGCTGTGTTCTTTTGATTAGCTGTAAATGAGCAAAATTAGCGCAGGCACACTGTGCAGATAATGGACTGCCTTCATATAGTGCTTTGAATGATTGCATTCTCCAAATCGTCATTTTATTTGTAGCATTCAAGGTGATTGTCAATACCTTCAAATTCTTCGTAGTGCCTAACTTGTTCAAGCAGTGAAATCATTTCATTTTCACTCCCAGTTGTTTCTGGCATCTCCAAGCCTGAATGCTTGAAACTGCAGTGAGCAAAAGAATTCTAAATTTTCTTACTGCTTTAATCTCACCAACAATCAGTGGCAAAAATCATTGGTTTTTGAACATAAATACATGCAACTGACGCTATTTAAAAATGGTTTGCTCTATACACAGTGTAGTGTCTAATGGACACACGTTCACGTGACTGACGCTAGTTAGAAACTGTTCGGCATCAGTTTCTTGTTGCAATTAAGCATCATAGTGTCCCAGACAAACAAAGGGAATCCTGGCTATTTTCTGGATTAGTTCTTGTTCTTTAAGCATTGTCCCAAATAAGTAGCTGCCCCAATTAACTGACGAACCAATTACTATATATAAAAAAACTAAATTTAAAAAGAAGGCAAAAGAAAAGAAAAAAATGTGAGACAGTGTACATGGGTTAATTGTCCATTCAGAAATCTGTTGACAGAGGGGAAGAAGCTTTTCCTGAAACTTTAAGTGCGTGTCTTCAGGCTCCTGTATTTCTTCCTTAATGGTATCAATGAGAAAAAAGTATGTCCTTGGTGATGGGAGTCCTTAATGATGGATGCCAAATTTTTGAGTGTTTGTTTATTGAAGATTTCCTTGACGGTTGAGAGGCTAGTGATGGAACTGCCTGAGTTTGCAGCCTTCTAAAGCTTTTTCAGGTCCTGTGCAGTGGCCCCTCCATACCAAATGGTGATGCAACCAGTTAGAATGCTCTCCACGGTACATCTGTAGAAATTTACAAGAGTCTTTGATGACAGTCTAAGTTTCCCCAAACTCCTAATTAAATCCAGCTACTGTTGAGCCTTCTTTGTAATTGCATTAATATAGTGGGCCCAGGATAGATCTTCCGAGATGTTGACAGCTAGGAACTTGAAACTGCTCATCTTTTCCACTGCTGATCCTTCAATGATGACTGGTGTGTGTACCCCCAACTTCTCCTTCCTAAAGTCGACAATCAACTCCTCAATCTTATTGACGTTGAGTACAAGGTTGTTGCAAAATCACCCAACCAGCTGATCTATCTCACTCCTGTGTGCCTCCTCGTTACCATCAGAATTTCTGTCCACAATAGTTGTATCATCGGCAAATTTATAGACAGCATTTGAGCTGTACCTACGCATACATTTGTGGGTGTAGACAGAGTAGAACAGTCTACTAAGCACATATGCTTAAGGTGCATCAGTATTGATTATCAGCAAAGAGGAGATGTTATTTCTGATCCATATTGAGTCTGGTCTGCTAATGAAGTCAAGGATTCAGTTGTGAGGGAGGTACAAAGGCCCAAGTTTAGAGCTTGCTGATTAGAACAGAGGGTATGATTGTGTTTATTGCTGAGCTGGAATCAACAAACAGCAGCCTGACATACATATTGTTACTGTCCAGGTGATCCAAGGCCAAGTGGAGAGCCAGTGAGATTGTGTCGGCTGTAGACCTATTGTGTCAGTGAGAAAATTACAGCGGGTCCAGGGCCTTTCTTAGGCAGGAGATGATTATGGCCATGACCAACTTCTCAAAGCATTTCATCACAGTAGATCTGAGTGCAACTGGGCAACAGTACTTGAGGCAGTGCACTCTGCAGCAGTGAGAGATTGAAGATGTCCTTGAATACTCCTGGCTGTTAGTTGGCATAAGTTTTCTATACCCTGCCAGATACCCCATTAGGGTCTGACACCTTGAGAGGGTTCACCCTTGTGAAAGATGTTGTGATGTATTCGATGGACCAATTGGCCTAATTCTGCCCTATGTCTTATGGCCTTTAGCTTCATGTTAAGCCCATGATTGACTGATGATCATGATGGATGATAAGCTAACAATCAGAGAGTTGATTTTGGAAATAACTGATGTTTATTTCAGCAGCAGATGGATCAAGGTACTGGAAGCATTCTGTCAGCGTAAGGCTGTGACTATATCTTGGCCAACCTCTGATTCATTGGGCTATAAAATATCTGACACTCTGTTGCTGTGCGGGCATTGACAGAGGAATTCCAAATGCCAAAGTTACTTATTTCAATTCAGTTCCCATCGCACTTTTGATCTGGAATATTATTTTCTTCATTTGCATTTTACGTGAGCAAAAACTGTACAAGAGTCTCCGAAATTTCAAGATGCTCAGCCATGTTATCACAATTTCAGAAACACTTCCTTTTCGCAGATAATTATGAACTTGCTTCTTTAAACAGTAATAGGGTTACTCCAGTCACAAGGCAAGTTCTTGTTCCTCAGGGCGTAGAAGCATTGGGACCTCATTCCAATTCATATTTCGTATTCATTCTCATAGTATAACCACTGCCGGTAAGACAGAGAGTTAATTCCCAATCTTAATGCAACTACGTGATTCACCAGGACAATTATGAATCAATCATTACTAGGCAGGGAACAGGAGGATATGGACCATGTGCAGGCCTTGGATTTTATTTTAGATTGGCATCATGATCTGTTCTGTTATGGCTGGTCCCTGTGCTGTACGCTTCTATTTCCTGTGTTATTGATAAACTGGAGCAGCATACAGCAAAGAGCTGATAAAATTAGTCATATTTCTTCTTATTTCAAATGGATAAGTGACCACATTGAAATTTAATAAGAAAACCATAGCTTCATGGTTAAGTAAACTGATAAATGGTTTTAATTTTTGAATTATGAATTCAGAAATTAAAACCATGAATTTGAGTTGATTTTTAATTCAGATCCACTTAATTTAAGCAGCACTATAAGTAGCTGGAAGTAAAATGCAGCATTTGTTATAGACAGGGGAAAGCTGTGAACATTAAGATGTTTCGGTTCTTCTCCACAAGGCAAAGCTCAACCGCAACAACAAATTCAGAAAAAGAATTCGGCCAGCGTCAATTTCTTTTCCTGTTAAGTCAGTTCTGAGGCTTAAACTGCTTATCATTTGCAACACGTTGTTACTGAGCAGTGATGTTTACCTGGATACCTCCAGCACTGGCCATCAGACAAGAAAGAAGATGACAGAGAGGCTTACTGAGTGCCTTGCAGGATTCTCTTAAAATAAATTTTGTGTTAACATTTAGACAGATTGATTTGTTTTGTTTGTCAGAGAAAGAAATCTGCCATCCCTACTCAACAAGCCGAATAAGCAGATGATGAACAATAATACTTGGCTTCAGTGGAAATGCACCATCCTGTGAATGAATAGGAGCATACTACAAGAAGTCCTCATAAATCACAATTAGTCTGGGATTTTTCCCCTTCTTATTCCTATGGTTTTGTTTGTAGTAAATGCAAGTTTTGAACAGCAGGTTACCTCAGCACCACCAATGCAAGGTTAGGACTCCAAATTGATTTCCAGCCTCTTCAGCTGTTGGCAAAGTTGCAGTGAGAATACAGCAGAAGGAATGTGGGTTTGCAGCTCCCTGCTCTCTAGCCTGATAATGTTTCATCTGAGATATTACTTACTCACCTCACTCGAAGGAAGAAAAATGTTTTAGGTACTTCTTTTCTACTAAATAATCAGTCTTTTAGAGCTGATTATTGCCTAATTTCTCAGTTAGAAACATCTACTTATGGCAAGCCTTTCCTTTTGGTGGGGTTGCTGTTATGTTTTGTAACTCCAACACATTAAACAAGTTTAAAGAAAAACAAGAGAGTCAAGAGGTGCAAGTTTTAAGTTTGTTCTTCACTTCATGCAAGGTGTGCACATAGTATGTGATAGTGTCATGGAGCATACAATTCACTGATTTTTACATATAACACATAAAGAATAATTTAAACAAACAAGAATGCTTAAACAATATTTTTACAATGTTACTCAAATGCACAACTGAAATATTAAATACACAACAGTTGCCATAATCCATACAATTCTAGATGTTGGTGCAATAAAATTCCTCATAATTACCTTAAGATTCTATAAATTCAGTTGTTGGAGGTATACCAAAAGGCAAAGCAAAGCCAGGACATGATTCAGAGGAGCTGCCATCTGGTTATGAAATGTTCCCTTTTAGGAGTACTGTTGGCTGGGCAGGTGAAGATGGCATTATGACTGCACTAAGACTTTTAGTGAAACAAATCTGTCACTGCTCAAATGTGATCAATACCAACCCTCTTGAGATATTAACTGAGCTCTTCTCACAGTCATTCCACTGTCAACATACTCAAATACATAAGTACACCTACTTACACATTGCTAAACTATATTGTTCTGTACCCTCTCAAGATGCTTGTGCACAAATAACTGCAGTGCTACTTCCAGTCCATTAGTCAGACCTTTAAATAGTTATATGTGTGGCATGTTGCTATATCTGCAAAAGTGGGTAGAAGTAAATTTATACTTGAGAAATTCATCGCCTCTGCCCACAGACAAGTTAGGCAATTAATAAGAGAAGTAGCAAAACCTGAATTTATGTTGTACTTTTTATGTCCTCTGCAGAATATCCCAGATCATTGTGCAGCCAATTAAGTACCTTTTGAAGAGCAGTTGATGTTTCACTGCAGGAACTATAGCAAATAATTTCTGTATAATAAGCTTCCACAAACGACCATATGACAATGACTTAGAGAATCAAGTATCGTGGCTTTCTGGACACCTTCCCTGCTCCTGTCATGGAATTTTAATATCCACCTGGGAGAGTAGACAGAGTCATGGTATAACACCCATCATTATATGAAGGTTCTTCTGACAGAGGAGTATGCCTTCATTGCAGCCCTGGGTAACAGCCTGGTGAGTGTTCATGTCCCTGCAATGTGTTGTAAAGCCACACTCCTATGATTCAAATTTAAGAGTGCTGCCAACTGATAAAGTTGAAAAAGAAACTTTTTTCAATGGAGGCACATGAGGGTAAAAGAAACTTTATTATTTAGATTTATCAAGAATACAAGTTATCAAGAATAGAGGGGGAAAGAAGAAAGCAGGAGAGGGCCTGCTGGCTCCCAACTCTTCCTTGACAATCCATATGATTGTGGCCAATCCACCCAGGCCTCAACTGTTCCTATGTACCAGATCTCCCAAGTCGACAATTATCCCCCACACCCACCCCATAAACTGAAAGTTTGTCCACCTCCACTTTAAATACTTCTAGTGTCCTAGTCTCTACAAATCTCTGGGATGAAGAATTCCAGAGTTTTATTGCACTCTGCACAAAAAGAGTCAGTACAGTATTTGATTACATCTATGACAACTGATTATTTTACACTTTAGTATGCTTACATTGACCCTCAACAGACTTTAAAGAAGCCTGTTCCTACTTACTTTTCCTCTTACTTATGAAAAAAAAGCACTTCATTTGGAAAAAATACTGCTTTAGATTAATTTTTTGACTGAGAGTGTGAACTATCTTTTCAGGCTCTAGTGTTGAGCCGAAATTAGTTCATTTAGTTAAAGGAAATTCTTAAGATGCAGTATCTTCTGAAGTATTCAAAAATAAAATAATGCAGATACTAGAAAGCTGAAATAAAAGCAGAAAATGCTGGAAGTACTCAGCAGGCCAGGCAGCATGAATGGAAGAAGAGTTAGAATTTCAAGTCAATGACCAGTTCTGGTGAAAATTCATTGATTTATATTGCTGATTCTCTCTCCACATATTCTGCCTAACCTACTGATCATTTCTGTGTTTGCTAAGTTTATTTTCTAAATGAATATTTGTTCAGATCATTGATAAGCAGGACAAGTACAATGCTTCACATTAGAATGCATTAAGTTCCATCTACCATTTCTCAGCCCATATGTCCAGCTGGTCAAGAACCCACTGCAAGCTCTCACCGTCTTCCTTGTTGTCCACTACACACCCAAACTTGGTTTCATCCGCAAATTTCCTGATCCAGTTATCTAGGTCATTGATATAGATGACAAATAACAATGGACTCAGTACTAATCTCTGTGGTACTCCACTAATCACAGGCCTCCAATCAGAGAGGCAACCCTCTACTACCACTTGCTGGCTTCTCCCAAAAGGCAATGTCTAATCCAATTTACTACCTCATCTTGAATGCCAAGCGATCAAAATTTCCTGACTAACCTGCCATGCAGGACCTTGTGAAATGCCTTGCTAAAGTCCATGTACACAACATCCACTGCCTTGTCTTCATCAGCTTTCTTGGTAACTTTCTTGAAAAACTTTGTAAGATTGGTTAGGCATGGCCTGGCTTGCACAAAGCCATCATCCCTGGGACATAGTCCCTGTCTATCCAGATGCTCATATATCTGGTCCCTTAGAATATTTTCCAGTAACTTTCTCTATACTGATGTCAGTCTCACAGGCCTATAATTTCCTAGCTTATTTTTAGAGGCTTTCTTAAACAGCAGAACAAAATTAGCTATCCTCCAATCCTCCAGTATCTCATCTGTTGCTAAGGATGATTTAAATATGTCTGCAAGGACCCTTGAAATTTCTGCACTTGTTCCCATAGAGATGAGATAACACATTGTTGGGCCTTGGGTATTTTTCCACCATAAATTGCCTCAAGACAGCAAACGTCTCCTTAGATTCCTTTAGCTTTTAACCTATCTATATAATCCTTTAGGATTCTCCCTCACCTTATCTGCTAGGACAACCTCATGCCTTCTTTTAGCCCTCCTGATTTACTTCTAAGTGTTCTGTGCAACTCTTATATTCAATAAGCACCTCGTTTGTTTCTACCTGCCTATACCTGCTAAGCACCTCCTTTTTTTTCTTAACCAGGACCTCAATATTACTTGAAAACCATGGTTCCCTAAACCTGTTATCTTTACATTTTATTATGACAGACACATACAAGCTTTGTACTCTCAAAATTTCACTTTTGAAGGCTTCCCACTTACCAAGTACACCTTTGCCAGAAGACAGTCTGTCTCAATCCATACTTGCCAGATCCTTCCTGATACATTCAAATTGGCATTTCTCCAATTTAGAATCTTAACCCGCAGACCAGACCTATCTTTCTCCATAATTATGTTGAAACAAATGGCATCCTGATCACTAGATGTGATGTTCCCCTACTCAACCTTCTGCCACATGCTCTGACTCATTCCTTAGTAGGAGATCAAGTATTGCACACTCTTTCATTGGGACGTATGTGTACTGATTAACCAAACTTCCCTGAAGACACTTGACAAAATCCATCGCATCTGGTCCTCATACAATATGGTAGTCCCAGTCAATATGTGGAAAGTCAAAATCACCTACTATTACAACCTTATGTGTCTTGCAACAGTCTGTGATTTCTCTGCAAATTTGTCCCTCTAAATCCTGCAGACTGTTGGCGGTCAATAATACAGCACCATTAACATACTCATATCATTCTTATTTCCTCATTTCCACCCATAAAGCTTCACATGACGAGTCCTCACAACTGTCTTGACTGAGCACTGCCATGACATTTTCCCTGACTAGTGGCAAGAACCTCCCGCTTTAATGGTAGGGCACTGAGGAGTGCAGTAGACGAAGGGATCTGGAAATACAGATCCATAACTCATTGAAAGTGGTGGCACAGTAGATAGGGTCATAAACAAAGTTTTTGGCACATTGGCCTTCATAAATTATTGAGTATAGGGTATGGGATATTATGATGTATAAGATGTTGGTGAGGCCTAATTTGGGGTATCATGTGCAGTATTGGTCACCAACCTACAGGTAAGATGTAAATAAGATTGAAAGAGTACAGAGAAAATTTACAAGGAAGTCACGAGGACCGGAGGACCTGAATTATAAGGACAGACTGAATAGGTTAGGACTTTATACCTTGGAATGTAGAAGACTGAGGGTGACAGAGGTATACAAAATTCTAAACCTCCAATCTAGCAAGATCAAGATCAACAACACCCTGGCGAAGCTACTGACCCAGCTGGAGACCACCACGCCAGAACTGCTTCTTAAACTCCAGACCGCACCTGCACCTGACCAGCGAGGCCCACCACGTTCCCGGAGACCCGCGGTCTGCTACCGTGCCGGAGTGCTTCGAGACACGGCCCATTCCGACCAGCACCTCTCCGGAGCAGATGACCACACAGAAGTGACATCGGAGACCTCAAGGTGCCCCAGACGCTTCCCCGGAGCGACCACCGTAAAGCCCCGTTGGTGGACATCCACAGCTGCCGGAAGTGAGGCCCCTGCCGCCGACCTCGGAAATTGAGCCCAAGGCTCGGCTGGAGCGGAGGGCTCCGCAACCGTGACTCAGCTTACGGACTTGTTTCAGAAAGGAGCCCAGCCCTCCGGGATTAAGTGTCGGCTTCGGGGCCCGACCCAATCCCCAGCCCAGGCCCCCGGCAGCTGGAAGTGGCAGCGGAGCCTCCCCCATTACTCAGCCCGACCCGGAGTGTCGGACGACACAACCCACCGATCGATCCCCGTGGGACACGTCCACCAACCTCAAAGAGCTGACAACAACACACTGCATCGATGGAAACCTGGAAAGATGCACTACTTACCGAGGAAGTGTGGGAAAAGAGCTGGGCTGCTGGTCAGATTGAAGCTGAGGGGATTCAGGGTCCCTATGCCCACCATCCTACGAGCTAATGTGCAAGCCATCGAGAACAAGGTGGTTGATCTTAAAGGAAGACTCACCTACTGCAGGGAGATGCAGAACTGCTGTATATTCTGTTTCACCGAGACCTGGCTCTCCCCTGCCTCCCCGACTGTGCCATCCGATCAGAGGGATTTTCAATCCATCGGATGGACCGCACGGTGTCTTAGGGCAAGATGAGGGGAGGTGGTGTCTGCCTACTGATCAACACTGCATGGTGCTCGGACACAGTGGCACTAACAAGCTCCTGCAGCCCGGACCTGGAACACCTGTCGGTGAAGTGTCGTCCCTACTATCTGCCACGGGAATTCACCTCGGTCATACTGACAGCCTTGTATATTCCCCCCCCCAGGCGGACGTGGAGTGTGCTCTGAACATACTGCATGCCAACGTCAGTGAACTTGAGACTAGGTATCCGGAGGCTTTGCTCATTACAGCCGGGGACTTTAACCAGGCCAACCTCAGAAAGGTGCTGCCAAAGTTATACCAACATGTCTCCTGCCCCACTAGAGGCCCGAATATACTTGACTACTGCTACACAGCAGTCAAGGATGCCTACCGTTCCATCCCACGACCTCACTTCGGAAAATCGGACCATCAGGCCGTACTCCTCTTACCGGCTTACAAACAGAAACTGAGGCGGGAGGTCACGGTGTCAAAAGTAGTGTCGAGTTGGACGAAGGAAACGGATGAGGTCCTCCGTGACTGCTTTGAATCGGTGGACTGGTTAATATACAAGGACTTGGCAGCTAACCTAGATCAGTATGCCTCAGCTGTCACGGACTTTATTTGGAAATGCACGGAGGGCTGTGTGTCTCGCAAGACGATCCGGGTATTCCCTAACCGGAAACCTTGGATGAATTATGAGGTCAAGTCCCTTTTAAAGGCTAGGGCTGTGGCTTTTAGGTCCAGGGATACCAGTCGCTACACGGAATCCAGGCGTGAACTCTGGAAAGCCATTAAGGGCGCCAAGAGGCAATATTGAGCCAAGTTGGAAGCCCAGGCTAACCAGAGGGATGCCAGTAGACTATGGCAGGGTCTAAATGAGATCACTGGGCGCAAAGAAAAGGCTGGGAATATCAATAACTATTTTAAATATTTTTAATATTTAATATTTGTAATCCAGGGAGCGGGAAGCGCAGAATCAAATATCACTGTGATGATTGTACATTCTAGTATCAATTGTTTGGTGACAATAAAGTATAAAGTATAAGTATAAGTTCATTGGACATTGGTGGTGGCATCCGTTAGTGTCGCGAGACCATGGATCTGTGCCTGTGTCTTGTTTCAGTCTCTCCAGGGCGCAGGCTTGGTTAAAGTTATATGGAGGACCAACAGTTGCCCATGCAGCAAGTCTCCCCCCTCCACGACACCAATATTGTCCAAAGGAAGGGCAAGGGCCAATACAGCTTGGCACCAGTGTCATCGCAGGAGTTGCCAGAACGAGATTAAAGGCAATGTCAAACTGCCTTAGGGACTCCAGCTCCAGATTTGTCCTCAGGGTTTACTCCCAAACCCTTTCCCATGAGTGGGAATGGCCGCAAGGCGATGGAGGTTTGAAATCAGAGTTTCCCTCTCTTAGATAGACTGTCTTCCCAGGCTGTCGAGCTCCATCTACCCGAAGCACTGGTTTTAAGGCGCCAGGACCCTCCTTCGCCCCTTCTCCTGTCAGTAGAAACAGTTCCGCTGGGCTTAGAGGCTAAGCCACATGAAAATGCCAAGAATTGGACTTGGTTGTAAGAGGCTACTTGAGATACATACCATGAGGAACACTTTTAGGTAGTGGGAGCTTGTCCCTACTACCACTCCTCGGCTTGACAACCTTGGAATACAAAATTATGAGAGGTATATAGGGCAAATGCAAGCGGGCTTTTCCTACTGACATTGGTTTGATCTACAACTAGAGGTCATGGGTTAAGCATGAAAGGTGAAATGTTTACGGAGAACATGAGGGGAAACTTCTTCACTCAGAGGGTGGTGAGAGGGTGGAACAAGCATCCAGCGTAAGTAGTGCATGTGAGCTCGATTTCAAAGTTTAAGAGAAGTTTGGTACATGGATGGGAGGGGTACGGAGCGCTGTGGTCCAGATGCAGGTTGATGGGACTAGGCAGTTTAATGGGTCAGCATGTACTAGATGGACCAAAGGGCCTGATTCTGCACTCTACTTTTCTGTGATTCTGTGACATCCCATGTGCCAAAATTAAACAAATTGTGCTGATGTTAATGCAGTTACTACTCTCCTACCACAAGCTAAGGTTGATTTAATCATGAGATATAAACTTACTATCATACTTACTGCCTCCAGAAGACACGGTACATCATTAAAGACCCCTCACACCCTCTTCATGAACTGTTTGTTCTTCTGCCATCAGGCAAGCGTTACAGGAGCATCAAAACTAAAACCACAAGGCTACTAAACAACTTCCTCCCACAGGCAGTCAGACTGCTAAATAGCTGCTCCACCTGACTCTGCTTTGGACACTTTTAACTTGCACTGAACACCTATAACTGATATAACTGACATGTGGCTGTTGTGTTTTACTATTTATTGTTATGTTTATTATTTAGTGTTGCCTTTGTTATGTTATGATTGCACTGCCCCTGAGAACCGCTGTCTCATTCTGCCCTGCGGAGCTGATGTATGGTTAGAATGACAATAAAGTTTTTTTGAATCTTGAAAGAGACGAGTGAGAACAGGTTCCAGGAAATAAATGGGGAAGCAGAGTTGATGGGATTGTTCTGAGGGACATCAAAGACTTGATGTGCCTAATGGTCTCTTTCTATGATGTAAGTAAATATGTGACAGATCATTATAGAAAGGTCTGTGAAGTTCTTAGTCACAAAGCAGCAAATTATTGTTTTTGCCCGATGTCCTAGCCAACACCATGATTGTGACATACATAGTTCAGGTTCTTCAAACTATAGAACAGGATTGATCCTAGGAGCTGCAAATTATTCCTCATCATTCAAGCTACACAGACAGTAGAGACAATAGTTTGACAGTATTTGAAGTTTGGTTCCATTGACTTTAAAATACCTGGATCTCAGATGGAGAAAGTAATGCACAGCCACAGCAATGTTGAGGTTTGGGTATTTGTGTTGAATCTCTCCCCTATGAAACTCTAATCATAGAATTGTTTTGCATAGAGAAAACACTTCTGTGAGTTCTTCATTTCTGTCAACCCTATTCCCACCTCTTTTCTCACAGCCCAGCGAGTTATTCTCTTTTAAATGTTTATCAGTTACCTTATCACTGTTTCATTCTGTTTCCACTATCACTATTTTTGTGGGAAAATATATTTCCTAACATAGACTTTTCTCCTTTTGCCAAGATGTCCATGTCCATCAGATGATTAGCCATTTGCAAATGAGAATGGGTTCCCTCAAAAAGATGTTAGCTGAATATGTGTGAAGCAAGCATTTATTGATCTAGCACTTTCTTCAGTTCAACAACAACTCAATATTACTGTCAGTGTCACCTGAAACTTACTCATCAAACATCGGCTGGGGTTAAGCCAGAACTCTTTGGCTTTAGTTCTTTTCTCACAGCATTGATCCAGTTAAAGGCATGAGCATTAATTACCAGAGGAGAAGTAGACAATGTTATCAGAAAATCATTTGGCAGAAAAGAATACAAAAAATTGTCTTTGGGAAAATCTTCAAGCTGTGGTAATTCAATCATCAAGGAATACCTGGAGGTGTAGGACATCTTTGAAATTAGGGAGATCTGTTATTTAAAGTTGAATAGTTATTAGGAGAAAATGTTTCTAATCAAGGCAAGATAACTTTGGTAAAATGCAAGGACGGATTAGAAGTAAATCATAAGTAGTTCAATGTTTAAAACTCATGACAATTTCATGAAATGGAAAGAGAGGACCGGAACATTATTTTTGTACCATAGGACAATGTGCCCATCGCAACACAGTGGGGATTAGTAGTTTGGGTTAACACCTGTGGTATACCAGTCAACAAATTTTGTAAGTTATAAAAAAGCAGAAAATGCTGAAAACACTTGGGTTAGACTAAATGTGCGGAGAGAGAAACAGACTTTACATTTCAGAGTCCTATCATTAGAAAAAAATTTATGACAGCTTCATTATGCCATCTACCAAGTAAATATTGCAAAGGTAATTTATCATAGCCCACAAATAATGCAAGTTGTTTCAGCACAAACTGGAGTTAGCAGTGGTGCTGTTGTTTGTGCACACAGTCAATGGCATTTAATCAACTTCCATCATTGTACTGTAAGATCTTATTTCACCAACAGATCAGTAAAGATTTCTTACCAGAAATAAACCAGAGATTAACGCATGCCTAATTTTTGTAATTCAGAGAATCTGTTTGGCTTAATCCTCTCCATTAAACTAGAGTGTAAACCTCTGTACTAATTGAAGCTCAGATCCATTCTTTAGAAGCAAATTAAAACAGCATGCTGAAATTGGGCAGAAAACTGTACTACCTGTGAACCAAGTGCATCACAATTATTGGTTATATTATGCCATGTTTGTTTTGTATAAAAATGCACGTAAGAAATCCAATCATGGGTGTCACTGCCTCTGCAGCAGAAATAATTTGACATAAAAATTGTATCTGTTACCAAACAAATAAAATTACCTGAATGATATTTCATTGCACTGATTGGCCTGACGCATTCAGGAAGAAGTGCAAAATTACGTGTAACCTTTGTCACTTAAGGACATATTTGCAGACCTATTAATTAATGAGATCGGTGGAGTTGTGCAAAACAACATATCAATTAAATAAAAGCACGCATGTGGAAGATGGCTTTAACTGGTGTATTCACATTGCAGTGAGGGAGAACGAGCAATGCTCATGCTTAGACAACAGCATGTACAAACAATAGATCAATACCTAGTACTAGGGTGGGGGGGAATCATTGCTCTAAAGAAAATAGATCCATACATTACACTTCCTTCCTCTTTAGATCAATGCAATATAAAATATACATATAAAATATTCAGTTTCCCTCTCATAAATCCATATTCCAAATACACATATTTTCACAATAACAGTCCAGAACTAACTTCACAGTTGTAAAGGTTCAGTGTTTTGGGCAGTGTTCTGTTTCTTTCAGGATAGCGCCTCTGGACCTGTGGAGTGGCATCAGGTTTGGTAGCTGTCTTGTCTAAGACAACATTCTTGGCTTCCAGTATCACTCTACTTTCAGGGACATCATCTTTGAGAGTTAAGTCTGGAGACTGTAATCTGTCCATCTTGTTGGATACAGTCGACTCAGGTGTGTTCTTTGGTTGAGCATCGGGTATCTGATCCACATGATGTCTCCATGTCTGATCTCCAACATCCACTATGTACATCAGTGGTCCAGTTCTTGTAGCTACCCTACCTGCTGTCCTCTTGTCCTCCTGGTAGTCACGTGCTAGGACTTCCTGTCCAATCTTGAAGCACCTTGCCGCTTCACTTGGCAGCTGGCTAAACTGTTTATTCTGTACTTCCCTCCATAAATCTGGTTTCAGGAGGACTAGGCGAGATCTCAGATTCCTGCTTATGAACAGGATTGCAGGTGTTTAATTTGTCATCGCATGATCAGAGTTCCAATATACCAAAAAGAAGTTGTCCACCTTGTGCTGTAGAGAAATGTCCTCCTTGGCCATCACTTTAATTGACTTCTTGAATGTTTAAATAAACCTTTCAGTTAACCCATTCATTGCTAGGTGGTGAGGAGCTGAGTTCAAATGTCTGATGCCATTTTTCTTCATGAACAGTTGAAATTCTTCTGACGTGTATTGTGGTCTGTTGTCACTCACAATTTGTTCTGGTAAACCGTTTCTGGTGAAGGTAATCCTCAGGGTGGAGACTGTCTTTGCTGAAGTGGTTGACTTCATTGGTATAATCTCCGGCCACTTCTAATGAGCATCCACAGCAATCAGAGACATGAATGGCCAACAAAGTCAATATGTACTTTTTGCCATGGTGTTGACGGCCACTCCCATGGGTGTAATGGTGCCTGTGGGGGTGCACTTTGAACTTTCTGACATCCTGAACAGTTTTTGGCCAAATTTTGGATCTGTTCATCTATTCCCTTCTCAAACACCTTCTAATTAACATCTAGCAGCTGTGACAGTCTCTGGTTAGTGATACCATTTGGGCTGCCATTGCCGGTTGATGCCACACTGAGGACTTTGACTGGGTGCCAGTCCAGTTGGATTTCTCTCAACCATTCACATCCTAAAAATCCTGGTCCTCCACTTTTCAATACATAAAGCACTAACTGTTGTGTTTGGCCTTCATACGACACATTCACTTTCAGTTTGCCTTTGGGAGACACCTTTTAGCCTTTTTAAATCTTTAGCATCACTGAGGTCTTCTCTAATGGTATCTCAGGAAATGGTCTGTGGTAGTCAGCCTCTGGATACAAGCTGACCCTGTATCCAGCTCCATTTCCAGTTTTACACCAGACACATCTATTGTGACCCAGATGATTTTGTGATCTACTTCAGTAATACTACGCAGTTCTAGGCATGACAACTCACCTTTGTCAGACTCCATGTTGTCTGATTCTGTTTCACATTTGGTTACTTTCTGCATTTGCTTAGATTTAATTTTTGCTTGGTTGTGTTTTTTGTCTGCCTTGCAGATTCTCTCTATGTGACCATGTCGGTGACACTTTCTGAAGACTTTTACTTTGAACCAAGTCATTTGCATCACTAGAGGATTTGCCATATCAATAACAATTTTGGCTTTTTGTACCATTCAGGGACATTTTGTGTATTTCACATTCTAACCTTTTCTATAGTTCTTCAGCATCCTTTGCTGTGGTCTCTAACAATATTGGAATGATCAATGTCCATCCTAAGGTTAGGTCTCTTTCTGACAGTAGCCTCATTTGAATGATTTGACTATGCATGCCACGTACATGTCCCTTATTGCATCAGAAAGTCCATACCTAAAGTCGCAGTAATGGATAATTTTGCTCAGTTCTGCAATGTATTCAGAAATGCTTTCATCTTTTGACTGATTCCTTTTGTAAAATCTACATTTCTCAGCTATCGCCAGCAGTTTAGGGCTCAAGTGATTTTGTAAAAGAGTAACAATTTCATCAAACATCTTGCTTGTTGGCTTTGCAGAGGTTGCTCGGTTGTGTAAAAGATTGTACGTCCTTGCACCCATTAAGCTAAGGAGTGCAGGGGCTTTCTTTTGTTCCTTCATGTTGTTTGCATTACAATACCATTCAACCCTCTTGATATACGACTCCCAGCCTTCAGTAGTGCTATCAAATTCGTCAACTTTCCCAACTGAAGACCTCACCACGTTATTTTCACTTTAAAGTCATCACTTTTCACTGTTACTCAGGGGTCCTTCAGCTTTCTCTTGCTGTTTTGTCCCATGACCGTCAGTGAAATTTGTGATACTTTCTGACATTCAGGTTCATACTGGCTGCCAATTTGTTGTGTCTGTGCACAATTACATATCAATTAAATAAAAGCACACACACAGGAGATGGGTTTAACTGCTGTATTCACATTGCAGCGAGCGAGAGAGAGAGAGAGAAAGCACAATGCGCATGCAAAGACAACAGCACATGCACAGACAACAGATCAATACGTAGTGCTAAAGGGTGCAGATCATTGTTCTAAAAGAAATAGATCTGTACTTTACAAGAAGTAAATCTGTCAAAGAGGAACCTATTAAAAAGAACATAATATTTCATTTGAGAGATATAAATAAGAATATGAATGAGATAAGAAAAGAAATAAATTGCATGTCAGGTGACAATTTATTTTGAAATTGCATGAAAATCGGATTACATCATTTAGGAACTGAAACTTACATTTTCAATCAAGCAGAGCAAAATATTGACTCGTTGGATTGGTGTGTTGGTTGTCCATCGTTTCTGACAATGACATTTGTGTAGTTCATCAATTGTGCATTCTGAGGTGGTTCTACAGTCCGATTCCAGAAAGGCATAAACATTGACAGTAAGGGCAGGTAAGCCGCCTAGGCTGCTGTTGGAGCAATCAATGTGGCCATTTTTCTCCTCTCTTAAGCAGCAGTCAGATCTGCAGTCAGTTTAGATATTTAGATATCAGTAAGTTTAAACAAGGCTTTTTGAATAAATACAGAGAGATATACTATTTCTGCTGTTAGTCTGTAAACACCTTTCAGGTGTTAGTCTCATTTTCCTTCAATAGTGGATTATGACTGGAAATAAAACATAATGTCTCTGTTCTTTCACTAATCTCGCGAACAAGGAACTGAACTGACTCCTCACTTGGAACTCAGCACATCATGACTTTATTCCAAAGAGTTTTCCTGGCTGGTTGCATGGGCCTGAACAAATGATTGCTTCAACACAGAGCAGTCAGTAACATGACCCAATGCTTGCTAAGATAGCAGTCTTAAAACATTAGTCACCCCTTCTCAGCCAGAACAAAAGACAGTTGCAATCTTCATGAACTTTTCTATGTTTATCTGCAGGAAATATTTGAACATATGCTTCCCTTTTTCTACAGATGAAGTGGAAGTTAAAGTTGGAGAATATAATGCTGTAGCAGACTCCCTGGAGCTTATTAATGACACTCTGAGATTTCAAGGTAGGATGTGTTTATATGTGGGAAATTCATTGATAATACTTCGGAATTCTGGTCCTTTATCCTGACCAAAATACACAAGCTCTTAATCACTGTCTCGTGATTAAGAGCATGCACACAATCTTAATCAATCTTATTCGCCACTTGTCTGCATATTTTTTAAATTGCCTCAGCCTAAAATACGATCAAGCACTGAAAAATGAGGTTCACCACTTTCAATTCAGATCGAGTATATTCAATACTGAATTAATGTCAATGCTTCCAGCCCACAAACAACCCTGCTTTCTATTCAGCTATACTTCCTCATATCATACACTGGTCCATCTATGTTATATTCACAGAATTTCCTCAATCCATTCAGTTTGTTATAACTATACTTCTGGGGCCTTGTAAGAGAGAAGTCTTTCCATACTGCCCTCTTTTTTAGTAACTGCAAATGATCATTTCTGAAGTAGGCCTATGTACCTCAAGACGCACAATAGCATAGTTAGCTGCCATAAATAGCTGCTGAAAGCCAACGTTCTGGCCTCTGGCCACCATTGTGCTCTGACTACACACCAAAATTAATCAAATAAATGGTCCTCACATTGTAAGAAAATTACCCTTCAGTAGGATGCAAGCAAATGCAGCGCCTGACAAGTAGTGACAAATGAAGATCATTTTGCCATTTTCATAGTGTTTGCCTGTTTTTAAAATGACTGAACTATAAACCTTTTAAAGATAATTGAATAATTAATTCTTGGCTCTTTGTCAGTCTAGTGTTGAATAGACCAAGACAGTTTGAGCTTTTTGATGCTGATTCATGCTGTGTGATTTACAATGCTGGCCACGCAACATATATTTTATTTCTAATACCACTGCTTTTCTATTTGATAATTTAATAGGTCGGCCAAAGCAAGTTAACCAAAATAACAGGAGGATACCACATCATCTTAAACTGAAGCTTCTGTTCCTGCTTTCAGGTGTTGAACCTCCGAAGGATAGGACCATCATCCAGCCACAACTGCGCAAGATTTCCTTGCCACTCTACTGCATTCTTTCTGCTCTAACCATCGTGGGAATGTTCATGTCCAGTGCTTTCCTCTTCTTCAATATCAAAAATCGAAATCAAAAGTAAGGCTTGTTCTTAGCTCTTGGTTTTAAAGCTCAATACTTAAGGAAAATAAATTATTAGATGGAAGCTACAAGGCATTGATCACACCAAGAATTCGGATGACATCAAAAAACACCAAACATTACTTGGATGATAACAATCTCTTTACATGAGTTGAAGATTTCAGTTGTAATGCTGATCTGTGGTTTTTAATTATTTCATGAGGCTCATGAGATTAGTTTTATTCAGCTTCTATAATACATACATATGCCAGTGGAAATCAGTACATTGATGCCAAGGACTCTCCATGTAACTGGCAATGGATGGTATTCATGCTAAAAAATTAACTATTGTCTTAGGTTTGTTGTATATCTATGAAGAGATACTGGTGGAACAAATAAATGGACCAATCACTATCAAACCTAAATGTTTAAACTGCCATAAATCATGATGAAAGTTATTCTGTGCTGCTTAGTGATGCTTTCAGGACTAACTCAAAAAGCTAAATAGCATAGAAGCAGGCCCTTCAGCTCATCACATCCATCAAAGTCAAAGTTAGAGTAAAATTTATTACCAAAGTATGTATAAGTTACTATATACTACCTTGAGATTGAGTTTCTTGTACACATTTACAGAAAAATAAAAAAAGTATTTACAATAAGACCATACATAAACAAAGACTGACAAAAAACAATGTGCAAAAGAAGCCGGATTATACAAATTGAACACGAGTTGTAAAGTCCTTAAAAGTGAGTCTGTGTTTGCAGAATTCTAAAGTTGTAGTGAGTGAAGTTATCCACTCCAGTTCAGGAGCTTGATGGTTGCAGAGTAATGACTGCTCCGGAACCTGGTGGTGTGGGACCTAAGGCTTCTGTACCTCCTACCCAATGGCAGCAACGAGAAGAGAGCATGACTTGGATGGTGGGGCATTGGTGAAAGATGCTGCTTTCTTATGGCAGCACTCCATATAAATGTGCTCAACAGTGAGGAAAGCTTTGCCTGTGATAGATTGAGTTATATCTACCACTTTCCAGAGACTTTTCCATTCCTGGACATTGGTGTTTCCATACTAGGCAGTGATGTAACCAGTTAGGGTACTCTCCACTGTCTGTCTGTAGAAGTTTGTCAAAGATTTTGTTGGCATGTGGTGTCCATGCAAATTTCTAAAAAAGTAGAAGTGTTGTCATCATTCTTTGTGATGGCACTCACGTGCTGGTCCCAGATCAAATCCTCTAATAAGGTAATGCCAGGGAATTTAAAACTACTGACACTTTCTGCATCCATTTCCCTAATGAAGACTTGCTCAAAGACCTCCAGCTTCTTCCTCTTATAGTCGATAATCAGCTCTTTGGCTTTGCTGAGAGAGGCTGTTGTTGTGGCAGTCTTCAACCAGATTTTTAATCTCTCTCCTATATGCCGATTCATCACCACCTTTGATTTGACCAACACCAGTGGTGTCATCAGCAAACTTATATACAACATTAGAGCTGTACCTAACCACACTATCACAGGTATAAAGTGAGTAAAGAGGGGGTAAGTGCATAGCCTTGTGGTGCACCTGTTCTAATGCCTATTTTGGAGATGTTGTTACCAACTCATATTGACTGGAGTCTGCTAGTGAGGACATCGAGGATCCAGTTACATAGGAAAATATCATGGCCCAGGATTTGGAACTTAACTTTAAGTTTCAAGGGGATGATAGTGTTGAATGCTGAGCTGTGTCCTTAACATTAATTTCCTTGGCATTATCATATCAGAGGTCCTGCCCTGGCACCAGCACATAAATCACAATGGGGGCATTGGGAACAGACCCAAATGCAAGACACAGACACTGAAGTACAAGGACATACAGCTGGGACTTATCCTTAGATAAGCCGGGACTCAACTTTATCTCCACACCAAGGTGGGACAGGTCCATCTGGGAATCCCTGCTTTGCAAAGGTATTTATGTCTCAGCCCCAAAACGAGAATCATGTGCCCACAATAGAAACTGGGGAAAACCAGAAACCCTGGAACAAGGAAACATGGACCGGACCGTGAACCGGAACATGGACTTCACGGACCGGACCATAACAATAAATGTTATCACAAAGAAGCCACAGCAGCACCTCTACTTCATTAGAAGTCTGCATTGATTCAGCAAAAGTGTTGACAAACTTCTATAGATGCACAATGGAGAGTATTTTAACTGATTGCATCATGATCCAGTATGGAAACACCAATGCCCACATTCTAATCTCAACACAAGATGTAGCTCCATTGGGCAGAAGTTTTCTTTTCACGAACACATTAATAAATTAGCCTCACACAATACATTTAATCTACGGTGGGTAAAGCCCTCCCCACCATTGGACACATCTACATGGAGCACTGTCGCAGGACAGCAGCATCCATCATCAAAGACCCCCACTACCAAGGCCATGCTCTCTTCTCACTACTGCCATCAGGAAGAAGGTACAAGAGCTTCAGGACCCACACCACCAGGTTCAGGAACAGTTATTACCCTTCAACCATCTGGCTCTTGAACCAGAGGGGATAACTTCACTCAACTTCACTTGCCATATTACAGATCTGTTCCCACAACATAGAAACATAGAAACATAGAAAATAGGTGCAGGAGTGGGCCATTTGGCCCTTCGAGCCTGAACCGCCATTCAGTATGATCATGGCTGATCATCCAACTCAGAACCCCGTACCAGCCTTCCCTCCATACCCCCTGATCCCTTTAACCACAAGGGCCATATCTAACTCCCTCTTAAATATAGCCAATGAACTGGCCTCAACTGCTTCCTGTGGCAGAAAATTCCACAGATTCACCACTCTCTGTGTGAAGAAGTTTTTCCTCATCTCGGTCCTAAAAGGCTTCCCCTTTATCCTCAAACTGTGACCCCTCATTCTGGGCTTCCCCAACATTGGGAACAATCTTCCTGCATCTAACCTGTCCAATCCCTTTAGGATTTTATACGCTTCAATAAGATCCCCCCTCAATCTTCTAAATTCCAATGAGTATAAGCCTAGTCGATCCAGTCTTTCATCATATGAAAGTCCTGCCATCCCAGGAATCAATCTGGTGAACCTTCTTTGTACTCCCTCTATGGCAAGGATGTCTTTCCTCAGATTAAGGGACCAAAACTGCACACAATACTCCAGGTGTGGTCTCACCAAGGCCTTGTACAACTGCAGTAGTACCTCCCTGCTCCTGTACTCGAATCCTCTCGCTATAAATGCCAGCATACCACTCGCCTTTTTCACCGCCTGCTGTACCTGCATGCCCACTTTCAATGACTGGTGTATAATGACACCCAGGTCTCGTTGCACCTCCCCTTTTCCTAATTGGCCACCATTCAGATAATAATCTGTTTTCCTGTTTTTGCCACCAAAGTGGATAACCTCACATTATTTCCACATTAAATTGCATCTGCCATGAATTTGCCCACTCACCTAACCTATCCAAGTCACCCTGCATCCTCTTAGCATCCTCCTCACAGCTAACACTGCCGCCCAGCTTCGTGTCATCCGCAAACTTGGAGATGCTGCATTTAATGCCCTCGTCTAAGTCATTAATATATATTGTAACTGGGGTCCCAGCACTGAGCCTTGCGGTACCCCACTAGTCACTGCCTGCCGTTCTGAAAAGGTCCCGTTTATTCCCACTCTTTGCTTCCTGTCTGCCAACCAATTCTCTATCCACATCAATACCTTACCCCCTATTCCGTGTGCTTTAAGTTTGCACACTAATCTCCTGTGTGGGACCTTGTCAAAAGCCTTTTGAAAATCCAAATATACCACATCCACTGGTTCTCCCCTACCCACTCTACTAGTTACATCCTCAAAAAATTCTATGAGATTCGTCAGGCATGATTTTCCTTTCACAAATCCATGCTGACTTTATCCGATGATTTCACTGCTTTCCAAATGTGCTGTTATCACATCTTTGATAACTGACTCTAGCATTTTCCCCACCACCGATGTTAGGCTAACTGGTTTATAATTCCCCGGTTTCTCTCTCCCTCCTTTTTTAAAAAGTGGGGTTATATTAGCCACCCTCCAATCCTCAGGAACTAGTCCAGAATCTAAAGAGTTTTGAAAAATTATCACTAATGCATCCACTATTTCTTGGGCTACTTCCTTAAGCACTCTAGTATGCAGACCATCTGGCCCTGGGGATTTAGCTGCCTTTAATCCCTTCAATCTACCTGACACCACTTTTCTACTAATATGTATTTCCCTCAGTTCCTCCATCTCACTGGACCCTCTGTCCCCTACTATTTCCAGAACATTATTTATGTCCTTCTTAGTGAAGACAGAACCAAAGTAATTATTCAATTGGTCTGCCATGTCCTTGCTCCCCATAATCAATTCACCTGTTTCTGTCTGTAGGGGACCTACATTTGTCTTAACCAATCTTTTTCTTTTCACATATCTATAAAAGCTTTTACAGTCAGTTTTTATGTTCCCTGCCAGTTTTTTCTCATAATCTTTTTTCCCCTTCCTAATTAAGCCCTTTGTCCTCCTCTGCTGAACTCTGAATTTCTCCCAGTCCTCAGGTGAGCCACTTTTTCTGGCTAATTTGTATGCTTCTTCTTTGGAATTGATACTATCCCTAATTTCCCTTGTCAGCTATGGGTGCACTACCTTCTTTGATTTATTCTTTTTCCAAACTGGGATGAACAATTGTTGTAGTTCATCCATGCGATCTTTAAATGCTTGCCATTGCATATCCACCCTCAACCCTTTAAGTGTCATTTGCCAGTCTATCTTAGCTAATTCATCTCTCATACCTTCAAAGTTACCCTTCTTTAAGTTCAGAACCTTTGTTTCTGAATTAACTATGTCACTCTCCATCTTAATGAAGAATTCCACCATATTATGGTCACTCTTACCCAAGGGGCCTCTCACAACAAGATTGCTAATTAACCCTTCCTCATTGCTCAATACCCAGTCTAGAATAGCCTGCTCTCTAGTTGGTTCCTCAACATGTTGGTTGAAAAAACCATCCCGCATACATTCCAAGAAATCCTCTTCCTCAGCACCCTTACCAATTTGGTTCACCCAATCTATATGTAGATTGAAGTCACCCATTATAACTGCTGTTCCTTTATTGGAACAACCTCTGGTCTCATTTTCAAGGACTCTTCATCTCATGTTCTCAATATTTATTGTTGGTTTATTTTTTATTATTATTTTTTCTTTTGTATTTTCACAGTTCATTGTCTCTTATACATTGATTGTTTGTCCGCCCTGTTGGATGCAGTCTTTCATTGAATCTATCAAGCTTATTGGATTTATTGAGTACGTCCACAAGGAAGTGAATTTCAGGGCTGTATATGTTGACATATATCTGCTTGGATAAGAAATTTACTTTAAACTTTAATATGTGAAAACCCACTGCTGAAACTGACTAATTTCCAATAAGGAGCTCCTATGCTATATTTGAAGTGCTTGCTTTGTAGTTTAGTTTTGACCTCCTAATAATTAATGTGGCTATTGCTGGATATCAAGGAATGATTCCTTTTGGAAAAAATGGATTGTTGAACATTATCAATTCTTGATCTTCACTAGCTGAGAAAAATAAAGTAAAACATCAGTACTACAATTCATAGTGACATTGTGACTGCTTTGGAACAGAACCACGGTCAACAAAAATGATGAATAATTGATCCATCTCAGCTTCCTCTTGATACCTTCGCCATCCTTTCATTCCATTTGATACCAAGAAATGGCTGAGGGCATTGTGTACAGAAACAATGCATTCTGGGACTAGCTGCCTGTTTGGCCAAGCTGTTCCAATACACAACAGTTGGAATACTGGCATCTGGCTGTTCATGTGGAAAATTGTCCAGATTTGTTCCATTCATAAAAAGCAGGACATATCTAATCATTCTAATTATCACCCAAATGGTCCAATCTCAATTATTAGCAAAGTGCTAGAAGCTGTCATTGACTGTGTCAACAGTCAGCATGTGCCCGCTAGTAGCCTGCTCACTGATTCCCATTTTGGCTTTCACTAGGGCTACTTAGCTCTAGATATCATTAACTCTTCATACAAACTTAGACCAGAGAAATGAAATCCAGAAGTGATATATGGTAGCATCAAGTTGGCATTTATCCAGATATGTCATTAAAGCACTCTGGTAAAACTGAAGTCAGTGAGCATCAGACTCTTAAGAAAACACTTATTGCCTAGATTTCTACCTCACGTGACAGAAGGAGGTTGAGAGTGTAAGGGGTCAATCATCCCATCCCCAGGACATGCACAAGAATGGGCCCAGTTATCTTTAACTACTTTACCAATGACTTCTCTTCCATCTAAAGAGCAGAAGTGTACAGTCCTCAGTGAACTGTTCAATTCGTTTGAAAATACTCAGACAATAAAACAGTCCAAGCCTACATGCAATTAAACCTAGAAGCCATTTGAGCAAAGGCTAAAAAGTAGTCATTCATCAAATGTACCCATCTCCAACAAGGGAGTCTCTCATCCCCTATCGTTGACATTCTTTCTTTTTTCACTATCACTGACTTTTCCCCCGTGAGGGACGTAGGTGGTCACGATTGATCAGCCATACAGATGCCAGTGTTAGCCAGTCAGGAAATGGATACCCTGAGGTCAGTGACTCACCTCCTGACACTTCAAGGCTTTTCCATCATCTATGAGGCACAAATCAGAAGTAAAATGGAATAATCTGTCATTTGCCTGGATAAGTGCAGTTCCAACAACATGAGCTTTTCATCCGGACCAAAGCATTTTACTTGATTACACTGCATCCACCACCCTAGGTGCTCATTTCCTGCAGCGGCAACACAGAATATCTGTACATGCAGCACCTACAGAATACCTTGTGCTGCCTCAGCATCTCCTAGACATTCAAATTCAACCATCAGGGACAATAACAGCAAGATCATGGCAACACTCACAACAGGCTGGAGGAACTCAGCGGGTCGGGAAGCATCAGTGGAAAAGATCGGTCGACGTTTCAGGCTGGAACCCTTCGTCAGGACTGTAGAGGGAAGGGGCAGAGGCCCTATAAAGAAGGTGGGGGGAGGGTGGGAAGGAGAAGGCTGGTAAGTTCCAGGAGAAAAACCAGTAAGGGGAAAGATAAAGGGGTGGGGGAAGGGAGACAGGGAGGTGATAGGCAGGAAAGGTGAAGAAAGAATAGGGGAAAACACAATGGGTAGTAGAAGGAGGCGGAACCGAGAGGGAGGAGGTAGGCAGCTGGGGAGGGAGCAGAGTGACATGGGGATAGGGGAAGGGAGGGGGAGGGAATTACCAGAAGTTGGAGAATTCTATGTTCATACCAAGGGGCTGGAGACTACCTAGACGGTATATGAGGTGCTGCTCCTCCAACCTGAGTTTAGCCTCATCATGGCAGTAGAGGAGGCCATGTATGGACGTATCTGAATGGGAGTGGGAAGCAGAGTTGAAGTGGCTGGCTACTGGGAGATCCTGTCTGTTTTGGCGGACGGAGTGGAAGTGCTCGACGAAGCGGTCCCCCAATCTGCGTCGGGTTTCACCAATGTAGAGGAGGCTGCACCGGGAGCACCGGATGCAATAGTCTCCAGCCCCTTGGTATGAATATAGAATTCTCCAACTTCCGGTAATTCCCTCCCCCTCCCTTCCCCTATCCCTATGTCACTCTGCTCCCTCCCCAGCTGCCTACCTCCTCCCTCTTGGTTCCGCCTCCTTCTACTACCCATTGTGTTTTCCCCTATTCTTTCTTCACCTTTCCTGCCTACCACCTCCCTGCCTCCCTTCCCCCACCCCTTTATCTTTCCCCTTACTGGTTTTTCACCTGGAACCTACCAGCTTTCTCCTTCCCACCCTCCCCCCTCCTTCTTTATAGGGCCTCTGCCCTTTCCCCCTACAGTCCTGACGAAGGGTTCCAGCTTGAAATGTCGACCGATCTTTTCCACAGTTGCTGCCTGAACTGCTGAGTTCCTCCAGTGTGTTGTGAGTGTTGCTTTGACCCCAGCATCTGCAGATATTTTGTGCGAACAGCAAGATCATGTTAACACCACCACCTGCTGGTTCCTCTTCAAGTTGTACACTTTCCTGATAGGGAAATAAAACACAGGTCATAAGCATAAGAAATAGGAGCAGGAGTAGGCCATCCGGCCCATCGAGCCTGCCCCACCATTCAATAAGATCATGGCTGATCTGTCCGTCTACCTGCCTTTTCCCCAATAACCCTTAATTCCCTTACTATGTAAAAACCTATCTAACTGTTTCTGAAATATATTTAGTGAAGAAGCCTCAACTGCTTCCCTGGGCAGAGAATTCCACAGATTCACCACTCTCTGGGAAAAACAGTTTCTTCTCATCTCTGTCCTAAATCTTCTCCCCTGTATCTTGAGGCAATTTCCCCTAGTTCTAGTCTCACCTACCAATGGAAACAACTTTCCTACTTCTATCTTCTCTATCCCTTTCAAAATTTTGTATGTTTCTAAAAGATCCTCTCTCATTCTTCTGAATTCTAGAGAGTATTGTCCCAGGCGACTCAATCTCTCCTCATAGGTTAACCCCTTCATCCCTGGAATCAACCTGGTGAACGTCCTCTGCACCGCCTCCAAAGCCAGTATATCCTTCCTCAAGTATGGAGACCAGAATTGCACACAGTGCTCCAGGTGCGGCCTCACCAGTACCCTGTATAGTTGCAGCATGACCTTCATTGTCAGTATCTAACTCAACTGCAGTTTTGATGTTCCTTCACCAGAGGACTACCATGTCCTCAAGGGCAACGGGAGATAGGTGGCAAATGCTAGCCCTTAAAGCAATAATGAATGAATAAATAAAATTTATCTATGAAGTTACACTAGTGCAGAAGAAAATCTAATACATAACTCTCCTGAAATTAAGCACAATATTTACATTACTATTCATTGTGTTTAGTGAAAATTTTTAACTTTGAAAATCAAAGGAAATGTACAAGACGTTGTTCAGGCCCCATTTGAAATATTGTGTTCCATTGGGGTCACCCTGCTCTGTAGGGAAGATGTCATTAAGCTAGAAAGAGTGCAGAGGAGATTTACAAGAATGTTTCTGGGACTCAAGAATCTGAATTGTGGGGAAAGGCTGAACAGGTTGGAATATTTTTCACAAGGGTGGGTGTTAGGGAATGAAGAATGATCTGATAGAGGTGTGAAACATTATTAACAGGAGAGCTAGGATGAATGTGCAGTTTTATTTTCTCATGGTTGAAGAATCAAGAACTAGAGGTTTAAGATGAAGGGAGTGAGATTTAATAAGACCTAAGGGAATTCCTTTTACTTCCAGGGAATGATCGGTATACAAAACGAGATGCCTGAGGAAGTAGTTGAGGTAGAAACACTGACAACATTTAAAAGATATTTGGACAGGCATATGGATAGGGAGGGTGTGGAGGGCTATGAGCCAAACGTGGGCAAATGGGACTAGCTTGGACAGGAATCTTGATTGGTATGGATCAGTTAGACTGCAGGGCTTGTTTCTGTGCTCTATGACTATAACTGGCCTGTGCTGAACTAACTCAGAAGTGTTCCTGAATCAATTAGCTCACAGCTGAGTAGCAGTGAAACAGAAAATAAATGATTCAATACTGTCTGTGGACCAGATCTTGCTGCTAAGTTGTAAATAAGCCTGGGGCACCTGCACAGCGATGTGAACTGTATGTGTTCCTAAATAACAGTTTTGAAGCACCAGATCTGTTGGCTGAACTCCACATGAAGACCAGTGGTGGAGGTCTCTCTGGCTGATACTCCCCAGTGATGAGTACCCACTGATCCGACTGGAGACCTTAGGGTAGCAGAGAATGAATTTCTTTATTAATTATTCTGGTTAATTCTATTATATATTTACAAAAGGGTGATTTAATTTTATTATTAAGGGTGAATTATTAATTTTGATTAATTTTTAACAATCTCTGACATTTAGAGACACTTGTAGCATTGACAATAATCCTGTAAATGTTTTGGTAATGCCTCGGGAGTCCAGGTTATTTTGGCCAGCAAGTTTCACTCTTATTTCCAAACCTCACCCATTGACAGTCTTCAGGTCTGGGTCAGTATTATTCAGCTACCTGCACCAAGAATTGGTTTTATTCTTCATTATAAAAGTATTACTTTGAAATGAGAGAAAAGTCCTAACGGAATTGAGCTCACATTTCCCATCTTTTACATAAGTGGATTGTAAGGACTGATACAGAACATCATCGCCCAACCACTTCCCCTGCACCTATTCCCCCTTTCCTAAATGCAAATTGCTTCATAAGTTGTGACTCCTGCAGAAATGCTGTGACCAGTAAGTAAGCCACACGCATATTGAGTGTGCTGTGAAAACTATCAAAGGATTTGAATGACAGCATAAACAATCGATAGCTTCAGTAAGCAACATTGTTTTTATATGATTAAAAACTCTATCAATCCTCAAATGACTTTTAAGAAAAAGGAAGTAATGAAGGCGTGCTGGGCTACAGGTACAATAGAAATGCAAAGACCTTAGACCCCACTCCCGACTATCTTGCTGATGAACGTGCAGTATCTGGAAAATAAAATTGAAGACCTCAGAATATGATTGCAGTACTAGAGAGAAATCAGGGACTGCTGTATACTTTGCTTCATGGAAACATGGCTCACCCAGCCATTTTGAACATTTTGAGCAGCCCAAGTGCTTCATGATACACCAACAAGGTAGGTCACCTATTAAGTTTTCTAAAGGTATAGGAGGTGAAGTATGCTTTATGATTAACTCATTGTGGTGCACAGATACTGCAGTTCTGTCTCAATCCTGCTGTCCCGATCCGGAACATCTAGTGGTCAAGAATTGTCCATTTTATCTGCTGAGGGAGTTTTCAGCCGTCATCCTGGTAGCTGTGTACATTCCAGGCACTGTGTACGGGCAAGCATTGGAGGGCCTGAGCACCATTATGCCTTCCCTATCATTGCAGAGGTTTTCAAGCAGGCCAGCTTGAAGAAGTTTCTGAACAACTACCACCAGCAACTCACCTGTGGAACCAGAGGAGCTGTACCACTTGACCACTGTTATACCACCATCAAGAATGCTTAGTGTGCTATCTGACGCCCACTCTTTGGAAAGTACGATCACCTGACTGTATTTCTACTCCCAGCATATAGGTAGAGGCTGAAGACACAGCACCCGTGGCATGGTCAAAGGAGTTGGAGGAGTGCTTACTGGACAGCCTTGAGTCGGTGGAGATTCATCTTCAAAATTGAATGAATATGTCACAGTTGTCAACGACTTGGTCAAGACCTGTGTGAATGAGTGTGTACCTTTGAGGACATACCAGTCCTATTCAAAGTAAAAGTTGTGGATGAAATAGGAGATTCATTGTCTGCTGCAGGTTAGATCTGTAGCATTGTAGATTGTTTATCCAGAACTATACATGAAGTCCAAGTACGACCTATAGAAGGCTATTTTAAGGGTGAGAAAACAATTCAGATTGAAGTTAGAGATGGAATTGGATGCACATCAGCTCTGGCAGGGTTTGCAGCCATTACCTCCTGCAAGGCGAAACCTATCATCATGAATGGCAGTGATTCTTCACTCCCAGATGAGTTCAATGCCTTTTATACATGCTTTAAAAGGGAGAATAAAGCTACACCTGTGCAAATCCCTGCAGCTTCTGATGATCTCTGTCTTGGAGGCCAACCTCAGAACGTCTTTCAAGAGGTCAAACCCTCACAAAGCGACAGGCCCTGATTATGTACCTGGTAGGGCATTGAAAACCTGTGCCAAACAACTGGTGGGAGTTTTCAAGGCCATTTTTGATCTCTCACTGTTGCAGTTGGAGGTTTCCACCTACTACAATAGGGAAACAATCATACCAGTACCCAGGAAAAATAGGGTGAGCTTCTGCAGCAACTATCACCCAGTTGCACTCGCATCTACTGTGACAAGATGCTTAGAGAGGTTGGTCATAGCTAGAATCAACTCCTGCCTTAGAAATTTGCCTTTTGCCACAATAGGTCCACAGTTGACTTCCCACTTAGCCTTCAATCACCTGGACAACAGCAATACCTACGCGGGCTGTTGTTTATTGATTACAGCTCCGCGTTCAACACAATCATTCCCTCAGTACTATCAAAAACCTCCAAAATCTGGGCCTCTGTACCTCCCTCTGCAACTGGATCCTTCACTTCCTCATCAGGAGACCACAGTCGGTATGAGTCAGAAATAACATCTCCACCTCATTGACAATCAACACTGGCACACCCCGGGGATGCGTGCTTAACCCACTACTTTACTGTATCTACACCTATGACTATATGGCTAGGCACAGCACAAACACCATCTGTAATTTTGCCAAAGACACAGAAGTTGTTGGCAGAAATTCATATGGTGATGATATAGTGACATTCATATAGACATACAGGAGTAAGGTGTGGATCAGCGGTGAGTTGAGTGGTGTCACAGCAACAACCATGCACTCAACATTAGTAAGACCAAGGATTAATTGTGGACTTCAGGAAGGGAAAGATGAGGGAACACACACCAGTCCTCATCGAGGGATCAGCAGTGGCGAGGATACACAATTTCAAATTCCTGTGTCAACATATCTGAAGATCTATCCTGGGCCCAACATATTTTAGCAATTACAAAGGAAGCATGACAACAGCTATATTTCATTATGATTTTGAGAAGACTTGTTATGTCGCCAAAGGCTCTTGTAAATTTTAACAGATGTACCATGGAGAGCATTCTAACTGATTGCATCACCGTCTGGTAATGGAGAGGTTACGACACAGGATCAGATAAAGCTGCAGTAAGCTGTAAATTCAGCCAGCTCCATCATGGGCACTACTCTCCGCAGCATGAAGGACATCTTTGAAAAGTAATGCCTCAAAAAGGTGGCATCCATCATTAAGGAACCTCCTCACCCAGGAACTGCCGTCTTCTCATTGCTGCTAACAGAGAGGGGGTACAGGAGCTTGAAGGCACACGCCCAATGGTTCAGGAACAGCTTCTTCCCCTCCGCCATCAGATTTCTGAATGGACAATGAATTCATGTACACTACCTCACTATCTTTTCTTTTTTTCTCTCTCTCTTTGCACAACTTATTTAAGATATATATATACATTTATTATTGAAATTTATAGGTTTTGTTTATTATGGCAATGTACTGCTGCCACAAACAACAAATTTCATGAAATAAGCCAATGGTATTGAACCTAATTCTGATTCTCATAGCTTAAAAAATTAATCACCAATTGTAAAACTTGAAATTTAAAGTTCAAAGTAAATTTCTTGTCAGCGTACACGTGTGAACCATATACTCCTACCCTGAACTGTTCCCACAACCTATGGACTCACTTTATTTCCAATATTTTTATTATTAATTTTGCATTTAAGAATACAGAGTACAAGAAAAAAATATATATCAATACATTATACTAAATCGCATATATAGACTCCTTACCCTATATTCATACAGATTAATGAATTCGTAACATTGAAATATAGTAATTTAATATATTTTTAAAAATCTAACCCACGACCAAGACCGAAGTTGATTAGTAAAGAAAAAAAGGGAAAAAAATTATTAGTCATCATCTGTGCTTTAATGGCAAATCAAAGGTTTTGAAAATAATTCAGAAAACGTCACCACAATGTTTGAAAGTCTTGGCTAGATTCAGAGATTGAACATGACATCACATCACGTAACCATTGAGCGTGAATAGGCAGGGCCGCATCTTTCCATTTAAGGAAGAGCGTCCTTCTAGCCATAAGAGGAATAACAGCCAAAATGTGCAAGTCAGATGATATTCATATGTTCATTCGTATGTTTTGGACATATCTGAGTCTTGGGAAATACTGGAAAGAAGTATTTCAAACTTCATTGATACCTTTCAAAGTAAACTTTAAGCCTAATCCTTTGACCACTTTATTTGGTATTGTTGGAGGAAAGGATATTTTGGAGTCATCTGACTCACTTTCAATGACTATTCATCTCATGTTCTCAATATTTATTGCTTATTTATTTATTATTATCATTTTGTTCTTTGTTTTCACAGGTTGTTAGTTTTTTGCACATTGGTTGGTTGTTTGTCTGTCTTGTGTGTGGTTTTTCATTTAATTCTGTTGTGATTCTTACTGTGAATGCCTGCACAAAAATGAACCTCAGGCATATCTGTACTTTGATAATACATTTACTTTGAACTTTGAGAAAACAAAACAAAATAATAATAATTAATAAATAGCAAGAACATGAGTTGTAGAGTACTTGAAAGTGAGTCCGTAGGCTGTGAAATAGTTCATTGTTGGAGTGAATAAAATTGAGTGCTTATGTGATGCATCCAGTATCTGGCAAGTCATCATTGCTGTTTGATACTGTTTGGGACCTGTTCACTGGCACTCTGTGTGATAGCTAAGCTTTATACAATAGGCTCAATGAAGAAAAACTGCTAATGCTACAGCATCTGGTCTTCACAAAATCTTGGGCTGCTGCCGTTATGTACACATTCTGTAGACGTTTGAGACTTCCTGAGGTTTAAATGTCAAACTAATGGTAATTCATTTCCAGATTACTAAATATCCAGCTGTAAAATGCAGCCAAATAGAAATTAACATTCTTTAAAGACTTAATTATTTGTTGTCGCTTCCCCTTTTGTTCCTTCATTTCATACATCCATACTGGCTCTCAGTTGGGAGGTGCTGAGATAAGCTCTTAGATAGGCTACAGTAAGATTTCTGTGCCTACTTCCCTTAGAACAATTTCCAGGAAAAAAATGTAGTTAAGAAAAATTGGGTTTTAAATTAAACAATGGGACAAGTCCATGAAATGCCATCATATCTGTTGAATAGGCACACAAGCATGACAGTGAAATCCTTTGACAGATAACAGGTTCTGTTCTGGGGAAAATCCTGGTAGAATTTGTTGATGAAATGCGCAGTACGGTATCCAAAGAGATGAAAAGTTTTCAAAATTCACAAGTTTCTTTTTATCGTTTTGTCTCTTGCTGAACAATGGTTGTCAGAAGCTTATTTATGTGTCATTTATCATCATGATTTCCAAGAAGCATAGCTATGTTTAGAAGTGCCATTCTATTTCCAAAAGGCTCTTTGTTTTCTTTTGGCTAGTTAGGTTATAATAAATTTACTTCTTTAGACAAATAGACCATATTTTCTAAAATTCTGTGAGATAGTCCTTGGATTATAATGGTTGGCTCAATTTCTCATCTTGCAAGCTCGAAGAGCTTATCTCAAACACTTGCATGCATATCTGTTTAAGAATTGGGTCATTACTTGTTAAATAGTGGTTGTCATTCTGTGATTTCTGTGCACCAAAGACCACCCTTACAAAAAAAAGCAAGGAGTAATATTATTAAAACTAATAACTGTTAAATGTCTATTTCTTTCTTAGGTTGATAAAGATGTCCAGTCCCTATATGAACAACCTTATTATTCTAGGGGGAATGCTGTCTTATGCATCCATCTTCCTCTTTGGCCTTGATGGATCGTTTGTTAAGCCCAACACATTTGAGACTCTATGTACAGTAAGTACATGCACTGATTTGTATTTCTGTGGACAACAGTTCTTGAGGTCAGTGTGTGGAGCAGGGTCACATTAATTGCCCACCTCTGGTTGTTCTGTGAAGACAAGGGGCTGTCAGTAGTTCATTTTTAAGCAAGTGAAAGAAAAGCTAAATCTCAGTCTCATCATGGCAGAATCATGCACAACGTATAATAATTGTTTTGTGGGTTTATGAATGGCAAAGTATTTGTCAAGATCTGAAGATGTAAGTGCAAGCTTGTTTTAAAGTCTTGTTGTTTAGAAGAGATTCAATTTATCATGTGAGTTTTCAGTGAATCTGCAGCATCTTTTTTGGAGTCACTGTAGCGTTGTTTACTTTCATGTTTTCTGTGGGAAAATAACTTACAGCAAATTGAGACTTACGCCTGGAGACTGTAATATTTCAGACCAAATTCCTACTCCATGTGATTAGTTGATATTTAGTACATTTACAGATATTAAGTAAAAGATGTTGGTCTATCAATAGTTTCAATATAATCCTTTCATTTGCTTTATGGATGGTGAAATAGCCCTCAGCCAACGGTATACATGGCAGTCTAACCATTAGCATGACACTATCACAACATCAGCAATCAGCAGTCAGGGATAATTTTCCACTGCTGTCTGAAAGGAGCTTGTATCTTCTCCCCATGACCATGTGGGTTTCCTCCAGGTCCTCCAGTTTCATTCCACGTTCCAAGCACATACGGGTTAAGGTTAGAATGATTGAGTGACAGAGAGTGAGATTTTTGTCTCCGCTCAGACTCACAGTGTAACAGCAATATTAGTATGCTGGTTGCTCTGTAATAGAAGAACCACATACCATCACCTCTCCCCATCTCATTTGCCCACCCATGTACATTTCTTAAACATTTAACACATTCTTTGACAAATTTGGTTGGTTGTTCATAATTTGATTGCAGTAAATCTCCTCAGCCTTGTGAAATTCTTAGACAATAGTACAAAGACAAATGTAATAGGAAAACTGAACAATCTAAATCATTCAGTACCAACAGTGGAATGAAGCAAGACTTCATACTGGCTTCCGAAAGATTTAACATTTACTTCCAATTTCTTTTAAAATAAGCATTCTATGATGCTCAAGAAAGTGACTACCTCAGCACTAGATTGTTGAAGGCAATGATTAATGGTCCACAGTTCATAGCTAAAATGAAGGATATCATCATTAGAGATTTGTTTGCAGATGATGTAGCCCTTATGGTGATATCATATGACTAAGCTCTCTAAGTCATGCAGAATCTTTGTATTAGCAGTAAGCTTAAAGATGATGTATTATGCACCGGGACTCATCTGAATCAGATCCAGATACTATTTAGTAGTTTTGCCTCCCACTCTTTACAATAAACCACAATATAAATTTTAATAATGAGCTCAACAGTAAAATTGACAATGCAGCTTGATTCTTTGGTCCCTCGCAAGCAAACTTAAAATAATTACAAATTAAAGCATGAATTTATACTTATGAGATAGCTTTTATCCATTTTTCCATGTGACTCAGAAATATGGGCAGCTAATGTCAAATATAAACCAAAAGATTAAATAGCTTTCAACTAAGTTGCCTGTGTAACATTCTTCAAGGAAGATGACAGGAGTGATGATGAAAGTGCAAGAGTTCAACAACACTAGCATGTCATTTTAGCATGGAAAAGTAAAAGCATCAGAGGATCCTGAAGAATCTGGTGTATTCTGAAATTTGTAAAGAACAGCAGACTGATGCACAAATTTTGAGACGCTGCTCGAATGATTTATTAGCCTACACAATCCTCCGGGATGATTGGAGTGCAGAGTGCCTCCATAATTGGCAGTCAGTCTGCAGATGGAGAAGGGTGCAGGTCGTTTTGTCATAACTCCATCAGATAAATTAAGGGTTTGTTATTTACCTCAAGAGCTTTAATCAAGCCTTTCTCATGGCAAAACCATCGAAGTCCCAACTATTGCAAAACTCCTGTGTTGCCCTGTAGGAACTAATGGTGCTATCATAATATTTCCAATGAACCAAATGTGGACAATACTAAATATGTGTTTGGTCTTAGAAGTACAGTTGTAATTGTCAAAAATACCAACATTTGTTATTGTACATTATCTGAAATACATCTTATGGAAATATTTGTTTGATGATGAAATTCAATAAAAAATAAATTACAAAAAAAAGAAAAGCTGTTTACAGCTTTCCTAGAAAGTGATTATTTTAGAATGGGATTATTGAAGTCTCAGGATTTTATTAAAACTTTGTACGTAAGAATGGTAAGTGAAGCCTTCTGAGCATTCTATATTATAGCAAACATTTGTGGAACATATCCTGTTACTTTAACTCCTCAGAAAGCAGGTTTTAATTAACTTGTGAATTAACTCATTGTGTCATGTTTCATGGTACAAAGAGATCACTCGTTGAATTAAGAGCTCAATGGAGTAGACTCTATTTTGCAAGTTGTTTTGGAATTGCTTCGTAACTAGGAAAACACTTTTGGCTTAAGTTTTTGTGACAAAACCCAGAATAGAAAGAAAATGAACTTCATTAACGAAAGATAAATAAAGATAAAGATGTAAAGAAGCTGTCAACTTGTTAATCACCTTTAATTAAAAACAGAGTTAAAATTGATTTTCTTTTTGGCCAGACTCTATATCACTATATTTACATTTCAATGGATGTATGAAATGAAACACTGGTTGAGCACCTCTTATCCAAAATGCTTGGGACCAGAAGTATTTTAGATTTCAGATTTTTTCAGATTTTGGAATATTTACATCTATATAATGGGATATCTTGGAATGGGACCCAAATCTATAAATGAAATCCATTTACATTACATATACAACTTATACACATACCCTGAAGGTAGTTTTATATAACATTTTTAATAATTTTGCGCAGTAAACAATAATGTGTACACTGAACCTCGGCCAAGCAGGTAGACAGTCAGTGGCTGTTTAGCATCATCATCATTCCTGACTCTAAATTTATGTGCTATAGGTAAGCAGTCCTTGTGTTACCTTTACATATTGTATGTACTGATGTAGCCGCTCAGCATGTTAGATTTTCATCAGCGATAATCTTGGCAAATTCATCAATGAGTTTCACTGCTGCTTCGTGATCAGTAGACACTTCATCACAACAAGCCTTTAAAAATTTAATGCCATGCTGCCTTTTCTTAAATTTCTGCAACCAGCCTGCTGACTATTCACAATTACCTTCAATTTTCAGTTCATTGTGGTAGAGCTTTGCTTGATTCATGATCAGCATACCATTAAGCGATATACCACGTGTTCACTCCGACGCTTACAAATTCACTCTTAATGCACGATGAGATGTTCATTTTCACTTTATGTAGTGTTTTTTTTCTATTTTTCATTAACTTCTCTTCATTACATATGTGAGGTCACTTCTCAGAATTACCTGTGGTGCGCAGTCACCAACGCACTGGCTGGGAACTTTCCCAGCGCTTTGTGGAATTTTCCATTTGTGATGTCATGTCAGCGCTCAAAAAAAATTCATATTTTGGAGGTTTTCAGAGTTGGAATTTCACATAAAGGGTGCTCAACCTGTACCTGTTTCTCATTAAATTTACATCCCTTTTGTTTTGGCCGCTGCCAGCCTTTCTTCATGGTTCTATGATTTGATCAGATTTAAATTAGCAAAAAATGTATTAACATGATCTTCTTCTAACTAAAATCTCAGAACAGTAAACAGTTTAGATCACTTAGAGTAGATGCTAATATCCCCTCTAACGATATGTGTCATATTCACAGATACAACTTTTGTAATAAAATCTGTCATTACAGACTATAAAGTTACGTAGTGTAAGGCGTGTTCTGAATCCCTGCTATGTGTTAATTCTATTTCTATATAACTGATGCAGTACAGCCTCAGTAAAATTGCTGAAGACACATGAGGGGCAAAATAATAACGGAGCTTGGAAGCAATTTCTTATAACCTTCTCAAGTTAATTTAATTTCACACAAAATCTGCCACTTTCTCTACTTAAGATCGAACAGTGGGAGAGGGTCAGCATTTTCATTGCTATAATGTTTGCTCCTGAAGTAGCTATGCCTTGAGTTCTTGAAAGTGAGAGAAATTCATCCACTAGTGGATGGAATGGTTTACCTACATTTGATTTACTAATAAAATAGTTACATCTCCACCACCACTGATACAGTGTGGCATGCTGGTGGAGAAATCCAGAGGTCACAAGGCCAAATTCCACATGGCAAACTCTGAATTCAGTGGAATAAATCTGACCCCTTGTAATCATGCATATAAAAATAACTGGAAAAAAATACTGCTTGTTTGTCATTAACTGGTTCAGGCGAGAGTAACTGCCATTTTCATTCGGTGTCTTTCCACTTGACTCCTGTCCTTAAATGTAATGTTGTTTCTGAGTGCAGAACGAAAACGCAATGAAGCGCCTGATTACCTGAGACCATGAAACACACTGGCTCAAATGAACTGCAGTTGCCAGCTCACATTAATTTGAGTTTCAAGAGGAGCACTGGCTGAGCTGAACCACACAACCGCAAGGCACACAATTATAGCAGGTTCTCATGTGGCATTCTTTCGAGGCCCCAGCCATAGAACATCCTGACAGCCTTTGCTCCCAGCTGTATCCCATCAGAGCCTTCTTTTCTGTCACATCAGATCATTACAAGGATTGGAAGTGTCTGACACTCAAAGACAACTAAGTATTAAGGTGCTTTAAATAATTAAGCATTAATTATTTAAAATTAATTTAAATTCAGTCAAATATTAAGAAATAGCTTAAATAATTTTAAAAGTAAGTGAATGCCGAAGAAATTAATAGATTTTATTCTCTGATGGTATTGGGTTTGCTGACTGCAAACTTCAAAACTGAAACAAAGACCTTAAGCCCTATCTGGTAAACCTGTAGATAGCTACGGGTACTCTCAATAAAGGGAGGTTATACTATAATTACCCAGTCTTCAAAGACTAATTCACTTTCCTGCTATTCTCCTTGGTGAGCTTAACTGCCAATTCCCACTACTTGAGTTGTGGAGGGGGGTCCCCTTCCTGCCAAGGAGGAGACACCTCCAGTCAACAAAGTCGTTCAAACACAGTTCATTTATTTTCTGTGATACTCATTTAACTTGAAACAAAGTTCATAAAACTCTCAGAGGCTTTTTATTTTATTAAATATTTCCAAATTACAAACCAGTTCAAAAACACAAAGAATTTCCAAAACACAGATACAATTCTTAAAAGACACGCCCCCAAGCTGCAGATGAACTATTTGTTTGTTGCAGGAAGGGAAAGCAGGGGAATGGATTCTAATTCACCCCTTATTTCTGGCATGCTTCTTAATGTTCCTAAGCCATTTCTAATAACCCTAAACTTCTGTTCTACATTTATACTGTCTTTTTGCCACTTGGGTGACTTCAGACACTTTTTAATGAAAATATTCTTTCAGATACTTTTTAATGCAAGTGGTCTAAAAGTTTCAGGAGACAAAGTTCCCAGGTATCCACAATTAATGTTGTGAAGCTGACTCCATGAGTACACAAATCTTCCAACTTAATAAATGATCAGTAATTGATATGCTAAGTGATGTTATTATTCTAGTCTGCAAGCTTACAACTTAGCCAGCTTTGTCTGTTTTGAAACGACAAATTAAATAACCTATTGTTTTATACTGCACCTCTTGAACAGTAGCCACCATAAGACCCTAAGATATAGGAGCAGAATTAGGCCATTTGACCCATTGAGTCTGCTCCACCATATCTTCAGGGCTGAGCGAATATTCCTCTCAGCTCCAGTCTCCTATCTTCTCCCTGTATCCCTTCATGGCTTGACCAATCAAGAATCTATCAACCTCTGCCTTAAATGTACATAAATGCTTGGCCCTCACAGCTGCCTGTGGCAAAGAATTCCACAGATTCACCAAACTCTGTGTAAAGGAATTCATCCTCATCTCCATTCTAAAAAGACACCCCTCTATTCTACGGCTGTGTCCTCTAGTCCTAGATTCCCCCACCATAGGAAACACACCTCTCGATATCGACTCTATCAAGGCCTTTCATCATCCAGCGAGGTCACCCCTCATTCTTCTGAATTCTGGTGAATACAGCCCCAGAGCCATCAGATGCTTTTCATATAGCAAGCCATTCAATTCAGGAGTCATTTTCCTGAACCTCTTTTGAACCATCTCCAGTTTCAGCACATCCTTTCTAAGATAAGGGGCCCAAACCTGCTCCCAATACTCCAAGTGAGGTCTCATCAGCTCTTTATAAAGTCTTGCTTTTATATTCTAGTCCTCTTGAAATGAATGATAACATTGCATTGCCTTCTTCACCACAGACTCAACCTGCAAATTATCCTTTAGGGAATCCTGCACAAGGTCTCCCAATTCTCTTTGCATCTCAGTTTTTTTTTGTATTTTCTCTCCACTTAGAAAATAGTCAACCCTATCATTTTCTCTACCAAATCATATGACCATACACTTTTGGACACTGTATTCCACCTGCCATTTCTTTGCCCATTCTCCTAATTCGTCTAAGTTCTTCTGTCACCTCTCTACTTCTTCAAAACTACCTGCCCCTCCACCTATCTCCGTACCACCTGCAAGCTTTGCAACAAAACTATCAATTCCATCATCCAAGTCACTGACATATAACGTATAAAGAATTGGTTCCAACACAGACCCCTGTGGAACACCTCTAGTCATCGGCAGCCAACAAGAAGAGGCTCCCTTTACTCCCACTCTTTGCCTCCTGCCAATCAGCTGCTGCTTTATCCATGCTAGCATCTTTCCTGTAATACCATGGGCTTGCAGCTTGCTAAGCAACCTGATGTATGGCACCTTGTCAAAGGCCTTCTGAAAATCCAAGTACACAACATCAACCAATTCTCCTGCTTGTTACTTCTTGAAAGATTTCCAACGGATTTATCAGGCAAGATTTTCCCTTGAGGAAACCATGCCTATTCTATCATGTGCCTCCAAGTACCTTGATACCTCATCCTTAAGAATTGACTCCAACATTGTCCTAACCACTGAGGTCAGACTAACTGGCCTATAGTTTCCTTTCTTCTACCTCTCTCCCTTCTTGAAGAGTAGAGTGACATTTGCAATTTTACAGTATTTTGGAACCATTCCAGAATCTAATGATTCTTGAAAGATCATTACTAATGCCTGCATGATCTCTTCAGTCACCTTTTTCAGAACTCCAGGTTGTACACCATCTGATCAAGGTGACTTACCTACCTTCAGACCTTTCAGTTTCCCAAAAATCTTCTCTCTAGTTATGGTAACTTCACACACTTCATGCCCCCTGACACCTGGAACTTCCACCATACTGCACAGATCCCATAGGTTCAGCGAGTCTGTTCTATTAACAGTACTATTTGCAAAGCTGTGTTTTTAAGTTCAATCTGATTGCTGCTTGCCATTTACATTAAAAACTGAAGACTGGCTCCAGTTTACATCCAGAAGCTAAATGAAGAACATTGGTTTACCAGCTGCTGTGTTTAGAAAGCTGAGCTTGGAAAATAACAAGAAATGTCCCTCCTAATCTTGAAGCCCTATTTGAAAGAATGAGCATTTCAGTCCTGTGCTATGTCTAACTAGCATCAGATTGGAATAGCAAGCTCCTCAGTGAAATGTTGACCAATTCCAAATGGAATCCAGCCATATGATAGAGTGAGGTATTTCACTCAACCATCCAAGACTTAAATGTTCCCACTGAAGACTTTACTTGGTATGGCTAAATGCCGACTGTTCTTTATGGAGATGCTACATACAGCCACTGGCTTGGCCCATTAATAAACTGCCATCAAAGAAGCCTAGGAAAAAAAAGATGCTTTACATCAGGAAATATGTTACCTTCATGGAAGCTTATTTGTATAACATGACCTCAATAACCCTAGTTATAATAATTTAACACAATTTCAGCAGGAGCAAGATTAAACCTTTATTTCAATTGATTAAACATAATGTGCGCATATTACACATAAAAGTATTTCCCAAAGCTAAGTCATAGATAACAGTTTGAAACTGATTATCTGTAATGGACATAAAATTACACCTCCTAGTTAAGCAGCAAATTTAAAGTAAAGATTCAATGTAATTGAAAGCATTTCCATCAGCTATGTGACCAAGTAATTGTTCAAAATGAACACTTTGTTTTGCTTTGTACATTTTTGTTGTGGATCTGTTCTCACCTATTGGATTTGATGAAGTTGGAAACGACAAAAATACTTTGTACAGAAATGTGAGTCACAAAGTCCTCATATAATTGGCTGTTAGGCTCAGAAGGAAAGGGTGTTGTTGAGCAGGGTGACAGTGAGAGGAGACTGGGTAATGTGTGGGATGGACTGGAGATTCTGTGGCTGAGAAGGAGATGGCTGGATGGTGTGTTACCCCTTGGGTGCCAGGATTAAGCTTGTCTCCGAGTAGGTGCAGAACATGCTTGAGGGGGAGGATGAACAGGCAGAGGTTGTTGGTCACATTGCTACAAATGACATAGGTAGAATAAAAGGGTGAGATCCTGCAGAATGAATGTTAAGAGTTGGCTAACAGTTTAAGAAGCAAGACCTCAAAGGTAATGCTCCCTCAATTATTCCTGGTGTCATGTGCTACCAAGGTAAGAAATAGAGCAATACGACAGATGAATATGTCACTAAGAAGCTGGTGCAGGGTTAGGGACAAGGTTCTTTGATCACTGGGATCGTTTCTGGGGCAAGGATTGAAGGGTTGCACTTGAACAAGAAAGGGATCAATATCCTTGCAGTGAAATTTGCTAATGTAACACCAGAAGGGTTTAAAATAGATTTTCAGGGTGTGGGTCTCTGAAGGGGAGCAAGTCATGGGATAAAACATTAACCAGCAAGTTTAGTAATCAGGAAAGCAGTGGCATGGTAAAGGAAGGGAAAAGAATACTTAGTAAAACTACATTCATTTTAATGTATATACCTAGAGCCACAGGACATGGGTGGGATTTTTAAAAAACATTTCTCCTTGTTGTGGCCCAAGGAGAAAGTCAAGATTATAAGATTGTGGAAACAAGTGGAGATGTTTTGAAAAACTTTAATATTACCAGTGAGGAGGTTTTTGCATCCTTACAGTAAATTGAGGTAGATAAATGTCCAGGGCCTGACTAAATAGATCTTCAGACTTGCTTAAGATGAGAAAAAATGTGTGGAGTTCCTTACGGAGATACTTGCTTCATCATTAACTGATTGTGAAGTTCCCAATGACCTGCAACAGGCTATTATTGTTCAATTGTTTACGAAGGCTAACAAGGACAAGCTAGGAGACTACAGACTATTTATAAATGCAAGAGTTTCTGCAGGTGCTGGAAATCCAGAGCAACAGACAGAAAACATTGGAGGAACTCAGCAGCTCAGGCAGCATCTATGGAAATAAGTAAACCGTAGACGTTTTGGGCCGAGACGTTTCTTCAGACCTGGAAAGGAAGGAGGAAAGTGTCTTCCCACTGCCACTCCAGTCCTGAAGAAGTGTCTCAGACTAAAACATCTATATTTTATTCATTTCCATTGATGTTGCCTCATCTGCAGATTTCCTACAGACCAGTCAACCTGCATTATTTAATGAGGAAGTAACTGAGGGAATTCTGAGAGACAGGATCTACCAGCATCTGGATAGACAGGAACTGATTAAGAATCAACATGCCCTTGTGCAGGGGAAGTCATGCTTGAAATTTTTAAAGGGGTAACCAAAAAGGTAGATGATGGTAGGACAGTGGATGTTGACTGTTTGGGCTTTAGCAAGACCTTCAACAACGTATCTCATGGCAGGCTGGTCAGGAAAGGTTAAGTCTGTTGAAGTACTGGGAGAGCTAGTGAGGAGAATTCAAAATTAGCTCAGAGGTTAAACGCAGAGGGTGGTGCTTTAAGTTGTTTCTCAATATAGAGGCCAGTGACTGGTGATATGCCACAGGGCTCAGGTTTTGGATCCTTGTTTGACGTTATTTATACAAGTGATTTGAATGTAATTGCACAAGACTTGATCAGTATGTTTGCAGATGACACTAAATTAGGATGCATTACTGATAGTGAAGAAGTTTACCATGGGGGGGGGAGCTTGATCAGTTAGGGGAATGAACTGAGGGTTGGCAAATGGATTTCATACAGATAAATGTGAGGTGATGTATTTTGAATCTAAATTTGGTTTATCGTCACTATCTTACATAATGTGAAATTTGTTATTGTGCAGCAGTACAGTGAGAAGTCATAGAATTACTGTAAATTACAAAATAAATAACCTGTGCAAAATAAGGAATAATGATGTAGCGTAGGTGGGTTCATGGATCATTCAAAAATCAGGTGACAGACAGGAAGAAGCTGTTCCTGAATCACTGACTGTGGGTCTTCAGGCTCCTGTATTTCCTCCCTGATATTACTAATGAGAAAGAGCCGGATGATGAAGGTCCTTGAAGATGGATGCTGCGTCTGGAACATGTCCTTGATGGCAGGGAGGTTTGTGCCCATCATGGAGATGACTGAGTCTGCAACCCTCTACAGCCCCTTGTGAACCTGTACATTGGAGCCTTCATGCCAGGCAGAATGCTCTCCACTGTATATCTATAGACATTTGGAAGAATCTTTGATGATGTACCGTATCTCCTCAAACTCCAAACAAAGTAAAGCTGCTTGTGTATTTTCTCCGTGATTACATAAATATGTTAGGTGCAGGACAAATCCTCAGAGACATTGCCCAGTAAATTAAAGCAGCTCCCCATGTCCACAATACAAAGAGGTGTGTGTTCTCACACTAACCCTTACTGAAGTCCACAGTCAGTTCCTTGGTCTTGCTGAGATTAAAGGTGAGGTAGTTGTTGTGAAACCAATTAGCCAGTCAAGCTATCTCACTCCTCTACATCTCCTAATTGCCATCAGAGATTTTACTGACAACAGTTGTGTCATCTGCAGATTTATAAGTTGTGTTTGAACTGTGATTAGCCATACAGTCATGAGCGCAGAGACGTGTGGGCTAAGCACATATCTTTGAGGTGCACCTGTGTTGATTGCAAGCAAAGAAAAGCCAGTGTACGACTTATATTATAGATGGAAAGTCATGAGGGAATGTAATAGAACAGAGGGACTTAGTACAAGTGCACAGTTTGTTGAAAGCAGCATCACTGGTAGACAGGGTGATGAAAATTTTGTTTAGCATGCTGGACTTCATCAGTCAAGGCACTGAGTGTAGGAGTTGAGATACAAAATTGCAGTTGTATAAGTTATTGGTGAGATTGCATTCGAGTACTGTGTTCAGTTTTGTCACTGTTTTAGGAAAGACAGGGTTAAAGTGGAAAGGTTGTACAAAAGATTTATGAGGATGTTGCTAGGGCAAGAGGGTCTGAGTCACAGGGAGAGGTTGAGTAGTCTCAGCCTTTATTGGCTTATTATTGTCACATATATCAGCACACAGTAAAAGCTTGAGTCATTTTTTTAACATACCGCCTTAAATGCAAATCGTGGTGTTACATTTCCGTGTGCCTCACTACTTATGAAACTGTATAGTGCATTTGCTTAAACACTCAAACTATTGTATTTAATAGTGGTGCATGCTCAACAGTCCTGATGACCTACTCCTGCCCTCTTTTCTTATGTCCTTCTGTACTGACGTTAGTCTTTGCTCAGTTAATGGCGTATTTGTCATTTACTAATACACATTGTTTCCTGTGGGCTGAAGCTTAACTGACATAAGGTAACTCGCCTAAAGTAGAGAAGACTGCAGATGACCTTAAGGATAACCTTAGAGAGCTGTTGCCCTGGCACTGAACCATTTCACATGGCAGTGGCACTCTAGACTAGCTGGACAGGCATCAGCAATGGCGTATTCTAAGTGGCACTGAATCACAGCATCATTTGGCACAAGTACAGGCTCTGCTTCCTAACATGTCCGTGGCAACCAATGAGCAGCCTTCAGTACCACCCTAATCCATACAAAGGGTGTTCTTACCACATGGGCGGTTACTTCCCCTGGTCACCACTATCCTGGGATTTGCAGCTGGGAAAACTGTTGGAATGCTGGGATGACTTGCAATTAAAGCAGTAATTAGTGAATATCCCCTCTGCATCCCTCCAACTGCTTCCCCTTAAGAGGGACATGCACCAGGTAAATTCTGCTGATACATGAGATTCTAGAATTTACTCAAATTTATTGTGTGCTGATGTGTAAAGCAACACAATTCATGCTATTTGACTGCTGCAATCATTCTACAAGGTGTGTTGTGTGTTACGTACCCCGTAACTGGGTTGCCAAACCAGCAGAAATGGACCACTCGTTGGAGTCTGGATTACTAGGAACTAATAAAGTTTTGTTAAAGAAATAAGTAACACAGTACTCTAATCATAAGGATATAAATGCAACAGGTTAGCAATGATAATACAAACATGTACACAGAACTAGGGTAATAGGGATCAACCAAGCTCTATTGCAGTCTAGGGGTAAAATGATCAGTCTTAAGTGACGCAGAGATCAGTTCAGCTTAGTACAGTTTGCAGTAATCGCTGTTGCACCGTTGGGGGGGGCAGGGTATGCAATTTGGTTCAGTCAGACCTTTGATGTCTTCACAGTTGGTTTCCGGCAGACCCTTTTTTTATGTCTTCTATTCCGCTGTGGTCACCAATTGTGACCCCTCCGTTCCAGATACGATCGTTCTTCCGCGGCGAACCTGGCACCCAGGCAAGGGCGGACACACACACACCAGGTTCCCACCGATCGTACCTTTACACCCTGTGAGCCTATGGTCAGTTTCCGTGAACCGGACCTCCAAACTCTCACCAACTTGTGGGGGCACACCGCTCTTTCCAGGGTCTCGTTATCTCATGATCTCATGGTGTGTCGTGTGCCTTAGCGAACCTGCTCTTTTTATCCCCCTGCTGGGATATCATCTGTCCATCAAACTTCAAACAGTTCAGGTTCAAGGTAACCGGTCTGTCAATATTCTGAATTGTGTTTCTTTTCCATTAATCCCTCTCTCCTCTCTTATTAACATTTTGAATGTTTCTCCATTGTCTCTCTTATCTCTCCAATTAGCATCAATCGTCTGATAGCTTGGTTTGGCGTCACATGTGAAACCAGAATTTCTTGCTATAGGCCCCTTCCACTTCACTACTTTCAGCACCTGTTTTCGAATACAATCAAGAGTTTAAGGCCCATATTTCTTGGCTCGTATTCAAAAATGACTAAATAGCAAAACAATAATGCAATTAGCATTTTAAAGCTTGTTTAAAAAAATGTGTGTGTGTCTAAAGCTGAAAAGTAATTTCCAGGAAAAGTTTTAGAGTGTTGTAATTTTGGGTGGAAGTAATAACATTACTGACTCTCTGAATGTAAATATTCTAATTGATTGGAATTATTCATTGAATATAAATAGTATTCTGTGATCATAAAGTGTTGTTTGGTTAATTAAAGGTTGTTCTTTACCTTTATTTTCCACTTTTTGTCAATCAGGTTCGAACTTGGATTCTTACAGTTGGCTACACAACTGCATTTGGAGCTATGTTTGCAAAAACATGGAGAGTTCACGCTATATTCAAGAATGTAAAGATGAAGAAAAAAGTAAGTACCCCAAGATTGAAATGTTTACTTCATGCTTCAGTAGATGATCTGTGGTGCTGTTCACTGTAAGTTAGGGAATGTGCTGTTTTATAAGGCAAAGAACATATAGAAATACACAGTATGTCATTTTACAGATGAATGCATCTTAGTACATCCCTTTAGGGCTACGAGGTGTAATTGCTGCTATTATGTGCAACCTTAAGTCAACTTAGGATAAGATTGGCTCTTTATTTTTGTTGACTGTCGTGAACTGAATCGGAAGATATTTACTGCTGCTTGGGTAGTTTCTCCAGCACACTGTAAGTGCATGATTCCCTTTGTGTTTGATGTATACTCCTGATGGTTCAGGAGTGATTTCTCCTTCTTCACAATTCAGAGATGCCTGTGAGAGATTTGATTCTGTTACATCTATGCTGACAATTGCATCTTTACAATGTCAATGTTTTTCCTGAATTTTCATGTTCAGCTGCCAGTATCACCACCTGAACTGCATTGCTAAATCTTAAAATGTCCTTCACTAATTCTAATTTCATTAAATTCAAGCTTTTCAACCGTATCCTCGTGATGTTTAGTTTTAAAGGCCTATCTGATTTAAATCTACAAATATCCCTGCATGAAAATGATTATAAGTTTACCAGTTCTCTCTTTGATCTTTCCTGCTAACCAGGGCAATGGCGTTGAGAGTGAGGATGTGGGTGATGATGCGTCTTTGCATAACCACATATCAATTACTCTAACATCAATCGAAAGTTTCCCTCCGATGTAGTCCACTATTTTTCAATCATTCATGTGCCTTTGTAAGATTTTCTTAAATGCATCTACCACCACCCACAGCAGGGAGTTCCACGCATACACCACTCCCTGTGTAGAGTAACTTACCTCTGACATCTCCTCTGACATTCCTTCAATCACCTTAAAATTATGCCCCCCCTGTAATAGTCATTTCCGCCCTGGGAAAAAGTTCCTGGAGATCCACTCAATCTACGACTCTTATCATCTTGCACACCTCTATCAAGTCACCTCTCATTTGCCTTTGCTCCAAAGAGAGAAAAGCTCTAGCTCGCTCAACTTAGTTTCATAATAAATTCCGTCTAGTCCAGGCAGCATCCTGGTAAATGTCCTCTGCACTTCCACATCTTTCCTCTAATGAAGTGACCAGAACTGAAGTGTGGTCTAACCAGAGTTTTATAGAGCAGCAACATTACCTCATGGCTCTTGAACTTAATGAAGTCTAACATAAGATTTGCACAGACTCTCTACATGCTGCATCTAACTGTACACCAACCGTCCCATCCTCTAACCTATCACTCTGGTTCCTGTTGTTGTGCATTTAATATTTCAGCAATAAGTTCAAAGTTCAAAGGAAAGTTTATTATCAGAGTACATACATCTCACTGCATACAACCCTGAGATTCTTTTTCCTGCAGGCATACTTAGCAAGTCTATAGAACGGTAACTGTAAACAGGATAGATGAAAAACAAACTGTGCAAATGCAAATAAAAGTAAACAGCAATAAATAACGAGAGCATGAAAAAACAAGATAAAGAGTCCTTAAAGTGAGACCATTGGTTGTGGGAGCACCAGGGACAGAATGAGTGTAGCTATCCCTTTTTGTTCAAGAGCCTGATAATGAGCCTGATAATGAATATTTGAGTAATCATGTGAGTATATTGTTTGATTAAGCATTCTTAGTTGTTTGTATAATTATGGTTATATGTAAAAATACGTGAATTGCATACATCATAGTGCTACCGTGTGATACATGTGCACCTCGCTTACAGTAGCACAGTTAGACTCACATCTCAGACTTCTGTGTCTGCCTTTGAATTAGTTTGATGTTTTGCTGTTATAAAACATAACACCTCTCTCCCTACCAAACTAGTTTAAATCCTCAACAACAGTCTACCCAATCTGCCTGCAAGGATATTGGTCCCCCCTTGAGTTCAGATGTAACCCGTCCTGTTTTGTACCGGTCATACCTTCCCCAGAAAAGATCCCAATAATCCACAAATCTGAAACCCTGCACGTGCACCAATTCCTCAGCCATGCAACGCTCACTGGCTGAGGAATTATCCACAACGATGAGAAAATCTGCAGATGCTGGAAATCCAAAGCAGCACACACAAAATGCTGGAGGAACTCAGCAGGCCAGGCAGCATCTTTGGAGATAGATACTGCCTGGCCTTACTGAATTCCTTCAGCATTTTATGTGTGTTGCTTAGCACATTATCCATTAGAGTTCAGCGGACTGAAAAGTGATCTTTTGCAGATGTATAAAATCGTGATGGATACAGATAATTTGAATGTGCACACTTGGGGAACCAAGAACTGGGGAGTGTAGGTTTAAACGGAGATTTAATATAAACCTGAGGGGCAACCTTTTCAGGCAATGGTCCACATTTGAAATGAACTGACATTAACAACAATTAACAATATTTAAAAGGAAGTTGCATAGACAGATGAATAGGAACGATTTAGAAGGATGTGGGCCAAATGGGACTAGTTTAGATCGGCAGCTTGGTTGTCATGAAATGATTGTATTGATGGAGCTATTTATGTGTTGTATGTGTTCTGTGTAGTCCACTCAATCATCACCACAGGTCCTGTACTCCATACACCATGGCCACATTCTAACATATCAAGCATATGATCTGGGTTAATTAACTAAGACTTGAACAGCATTTCTCTCTGTTGTCCTTCATATCTGATTAGGACAAGAAAGTAAAACTGAAGGAGAACTTTGCTTCCCACGCCTCTTTGAAATCCATCACTGTTCACTGTTGATTGGCTAGTGTTTCTGAGATATCTTGTACCCGTGTGAAAGGAAATGCGCAAGTTGAGGTCTGCCTGATTAATTATGCTCCAGACTAAGGGTCTTGTTATTTTGAGCTGTCCTCCAGCTGCTGCAGAAACAAATCAATGCCTTTGATTTACAAATGTTCTGCACATCATTAGTGTTACATTTGATACCACATTATCATTAATTCTTTTTATGTTAAGACTGTTCCGGGGATTGGAGACTGTTCATTGAATTTGAAAATGGCGCTGCCAGAAGATATGGCAATGTTTAATCCATTGGGCTATGTAACAAATGCTGGGACTTCAAAACCTATCATATGTCTTGAAGAAACTGAATTTAACAAACCTGGTCATTTGTGGCCTAGAAATTGACCTATAGAGCTGGGTTCATCTGATTGACTAATAAGTTTAAAGGAAGTGAGCATGCCACTCCCTACCAGATAAGACTGAGATATAAAGTTAGTGTGCCTCAGGGGCTGATCCTTAAATGTTTGTATTCTAATTTGGGATGAATGTTAACATTGTCTGAAGAATACAAGATGAATTACTGTCTGATTTAACAAAGGACAAGGGTACTAGATGGATCAAGCTGGGCAAGACAAAAAAAAAAATATCGTATAAGAAAAAAAAGACAACCTAAGAAGATGAAGATCAAGTAGACCTGAAAGAGCAACACACATAAAAGTTGCTGGTGAACGCAGCAGGCCAGGCAGCATCTCTAGGAAGAGGTGCAGTCGACGTTTCAGGCCGAGACCCTTCGTCAGGACTAACTGAAGGAAGAGTGAGTAAGGGATTTGAAAGTTGGAGGGGGAGGGGGAGATCCAAAATGATAGGAGAAGACAGGAGGGGGAGGGATGGAGCCAGGAGCTGGACAGGTGATAGGCAAAAGGGATACGAGAGGATCATGGGACAGGAGGTCCGGGAAGAAAGACAAGCGGGGGGGGGGACCCAGAGGATGGGCAAGGGGTATATTCAGAGGGACAGAGGGAGAAAAAGGAGAGTGAGAGAAAGAATGTGTGTATAAAAATAAGTAACAGATGGGGTACGAGGGGGAGGTGGGGCATTAGCGGAAGTTAGAGAAGTCGATGTTCATGCCATCAGGTTGGAGGTTACCCAGACGGAATATAAGGTGTTGTTCCTCCAACCTGAGTGTGGCTTCATCTTTACAGTAGAGGAAGCCGTGGATAGACATTTCAGAATGGGAATGGGATGTGGAATTAAAATGTGTGGCCACTGGGAGATCCTGCTTTCTCTGGCGGACAGAGCGTTCCCGGACCTCCTGTCCCATGATCCTCTCGTATCCCTTTTGCCAATCACCTGTCCAGCTCTTGGCTCCATCCCTCCCCCTCCTGTCTTCTCCTATCATTTTGGATCTCCCCCTCACCCTCCAACTTTCAAATCCCTTACTCACTCTTCCTTCAGTTAGTCCTGACGAAGGGCCTCGGCCTGAAACGTCGACTGCACCTCTTCCTAGAGATGCTGCCTGGCCTGCTGCGTTCACCAGTAACTTTTATGTGTGTTGCCTGAATTTCCAGCATCTGCAGAATTCCTGTTGTTTGCATTTAAAGACCTGAAAAAGCAATGGCTTAGTGTAGGTTGAACCAGAAACAGGGATGGACAAGGCAGAGGGTCAACTAACTGATGAATGTGCCATTGTCATCAGCCACAGGGTGATTGGAATTGATAAGAAAAATGTGAAGAGGGCTAGGGTGACGAGCCAGCGCAACTGGTAGGATCAGGCTGAGAAGGCAGAGTAAGCCTCAAACTGAGCACAGAGCTTTGGGAGCAGGATGATTTGGAGTGGATCAGGCACACCCGGTGCGGACCTGGCAGTGTAAAGCTCAAGTGACCTAAGAGGGCCGTGTAGGGTGAACCAGAATGAATGATGAAATAACTAACCTACGAATGTGCACACTGGTAATTGGCCACTGGCTGAGCAGGGTGATTGAAAATGGATCAGCAAATGCAGAGAGAAAGCAGATCTGGCATTAAGTTAAGAGGATAAGATCATTCAAGGATAAATGAGGGAACATGAGGTTGGAGGTAGAGGATGTGGGCAAGGTCCTAAAAGAGTACTTTGCATTGGTATTGACCAAGGAGAAAGTTGTGGAGATAATGAGGTAAGTACGGAGCATGCAAATATGCTAGGGTATTTTGATATAAATGAGGAGGTAGTGTTGGGTCTCTTAAAGAACATTAAGATGGATGTCTCCATGGTTTGATTAGATATACAGTACCCCAGGTTATTGAGGTAAGCTAGAGCTGAGATTCTTAGGGCTTAGACCAAGATCTTTGTGTCCTTTTAAGCCACCAGTGAGGTCCTGGAGGACTGGTGAGTAGCTAATGCTGTTCCATTATTCAGGAAGGGAAATAAAGGTATACTGGAAGATGAAGGTGTATGGGTTCCAAGATGATTTATCCATTTGGATTCAGAATTGGCTTGCCCAGAGAAGACAGGGTAATGGGCAATGGAAATTATTGTGGCTGGAAGTCCATTACTAGTTGGGTTCTGCAGGGTTCTGTCCTGGAATTTCTGCAGCTTGTGAGATACATATATATAAATGACCTGGATGAAAATATAGAATGGTTGGTCAATAAGTTTTCAGATAATACAAGGGTTGGTGATGTTGTGGATAGTGCAGACGATCACCATATGATATAGCAAAATATACTGAAGATGACTTGCAGATATGGGTGGAGAAGTGGCAAAGATGGGATGGTAAAGAAGGTGTATACCATGCCTGCCTTGTTAGTTGAGGAACTGAGTTTAGTGAATAAAATTTATATTGCAGTTTTATAAAATCCTGGCATTCAATTCAGATCTCTGATTATAGGAAGGATGTGGAGGTTTTAGAGTGTGTGCCGAAGAGGTTTTCCAGCTGCTGCTTGGATTGAAGGAGTGAGCTGAAAGGAGAGGCTGGACAAACTTGGTTTATTTTCTCTGGAGCGACAGAAGTTGATAGTGTCATCGCTGATAACGAAATAACTGGACCTAGAACACATGCACTCTTAGGACTCCACCAGACTTTATACCACACTTTACTTTACTTGTGCACAAGGAAAACAGCATGGCCCCTGTCACCACACTCTTCTGAATTCTGAACAGAGAAATGACATTTTTAGACAGAATTGACTCGCAGTTACGAATATCGACCATTTTGTAAACAATGTGTGTTTGAATTCCTCGCTTGCAAGAACAATTACCATTCAATGTGCAGGTGTTAATAGTCAATGGAAACTATGAACTGACAACTGATGATACTTTGAAGTTAGTAAAACAATTGTCTCTAAGCTGGTGTGTGTGTCTTGGATCGCTATATCATCTGCAGACCACTGGTGTGCAAAGGGAGGCTATGCTCTTCAAAGACCTTTCTTGCCTGGGCTGCCTGCACTCTATCCTTGCCTGGATATTATGTTAACCCTTGCCTTACTGCACCTTCTATAAGGAGAGAGCTGATAGGCATTTGTATGTTTATGAGAGCTATTTATAGAGTAGATCTCGCTATCTTTTTCCCAGGATCAAAAAGCCTAATACTACTGGGTATGCATTTAAGATGCAAGGGATAAATTCAAAGTAGATGTATTGAACAAGATTTTTTTTTAACGCAGAGAATGGTGGGTTCCTGGAATGTGCTGCCAGGGTTTTAGTGGAGGCAAATGAGATAGAGGCTTTCTAAGATCAACACATGAATATGTAGAGAATGGAAGGATGGACAAAGTATGGGCAGAAGAGATTAGTTTAGTTTGTTAACAGAATATCAGCTTAATTAGTTTGGCACAACAAGGGCCTGTTTGTGTCTTGTACAGTTCTATGGTGCAGAAAATGAGCTGAGGCTAGGGTAATCAACAATTAACTGGCATGCAGACCTGAAGGACGGGTTAGTCTACTCCTGCTCCTGTTTTCTTGTACTTGGATGTGTTTAGATGAGCACTTGGAACAACATGGCAAAGAAGGCTACTGGATGAGGGCTGAAAAATGGGATCAGGATAGAAAGGAACTTGAACGGCAGTTTGGACAGAGTTGCGTGAAGGGCTAGTTTTCATACAGTATTATTCTGACTCTTTCTCATAAAATTCACAGCAGAACAATTATTGTTATAGGCAAAAGTTAATTCTTGATGTATTATTTTTCCCAAAACTCTCAGGGCAGCATGGAATAGTGAGGGAAAGGGGAAGGAAATATATATTTCTGTCAGAGGGAAAGTTAATGGCTTTACTTTCTCAATAGCTGAGAAAGTAATTCTGAAGAAATTTCAGCTCGAAATTGCTTTCCCTCTGCAGAAGTGGTGAAATGCAGTAAACAGTGATGAAAATAATTATGTAATTCTGGAGGATCACATAAAGTAGACAAACTCAGGGCTAATGAATTGTAAATAAGAAGTGTAGTATATCTCTCCAATTCCCTCTTCAATGGCACCATAGAATCTGCCTCCACTATATCGGCATGCAATTCATTCTGGATCCGAAGCATGTGGTTCTTCTTCTCCTGATATCACTCCTCCCCTTAACTCATGCCTGCAACCTTTAGTCAAAGACTTCTCCACTAAAGGGAAGAATCCCACAATATCCACTCTACCCATTTGTGGTGATAGATCTACAGTCCTATGAATTAATAAATTTATTTCACTTTAACATATTGTTTAAGGCAAACAAACTCAACTTCTCAAGTCTCCCCACTGCAGGTCTCTTCTCTCTCTGCCTTCACAGATGCTGCACAAATTCCTCCAGCAGTTTCCTCCAGATTAAAGCATTGAAGTCACTTGTATTTCCATCATGTTGTACACTTCTATCAATTCCCTCCTCAGCCTTCTCTTATCCTGAGGGAGAAGTCCTGGTCTCTGTAATCTATCTTTGTAACATGCTGACTGGAATTGATAGCAATCCCGTTGAGGTCAGATGAGATTTTTTATAAATATTCAAGCACCACTTCTCTGCTTTTATATTCTGTCTCATTGATAAAATTCCAGAATTGTGTATGTGCAATTTGCCCTGGAAATGACTGAACATCACCAAAATTAATATTACCACACTACCACATGGGCTTTTCAAGACAATTATTACCTAATAATCTGCACCTGTTCACCTTGGTATGAAAAACTGCAAAAAGGCAATATGGAATAATGGTCCTGACGAAGGGTCTCGGCCTGAATCGTCGACTGTACCTTTTCCTAGAGATGCTGCCTGGCCTGCTGCGTTCACCAGTGACTGATGTGTGTTGATGGAATAAGATGCATTGTTCCAAAAAGAGGTTTAAGAGCAGAGCACATTTGGACATTAGATGCACAAGTCATTGATAGTGACAGGGCAGGTAGATCCTGCACAATTGCCCTCCCCTCTCCATATCATAATAGATCTTTCAGTTCTTTCTTAACCATGAATTACCATTTCTCTGAGCATTCCATTGGCCCAGCCATTGCTGATGTTCTTAGATCCTGCAACAAATCTCTAGCAAGAAATATTCTCCATACATCCAATAACCCATGCCACTGTTTTAACTCATGGCTCCTATGAGAATGTTAAGGCAAATATCAATCCTATCTGCAGGCTGAGAATAAACAGGGAAGTGTTGGATCTCCTGTTAGGGAATGAGATAGGGCAGGTGACGGAGGTATGTGTTGGGGAGCACTTCGGGTCCAGTGATCACAATACCATTAGTTTTGGTATAATTATGGAGAAGGATAGGACTGGACCCAGGGTTGAGATTTTTGATTGGAGAAAAGCTAACTTTAAGGAGATGCAAAAGGATTTAGAAGGAGCGGATTGGGACAATTTGTTTTATGGGAAGGATGTAATAGAGAAATGGAGGTCATTTAAAGGTGAAATTTTGAGGATACAGGATCTTTATGTTCCTGTTAGGTTGAAAGGAAAGGTTAAAAGTTTGAGAGAGCCATGGTTTTCAAGGGATATTGGAAACTTGGTTCGGAGAAAGAGGGATCTACAATAAATATAGGCGGTTTGGAGTAAATGAAGTGCTCGAGGAATATAAAGAATGTAAAAAGAATCTTAAGAAAGAAATTAGAAACGCTAAAAGAAGATATGAAGCTGCTTTGGCAAGTAAGATAAAAATAAATCCAAAAGGTTTCTACAGTTATATTAATAGCAAAAGGATAGTGAGGGATAAAATTGGTCCCTTAGAGAATCAGAGTGGATGGCTATGTGCAGAGCCAGAAGAGATGGGGGAGATTTTGAACAATTTCTTTTCTTCGGTATTCACTAAGGAAAAGGATATTGAATTGTGTAAGATAAAAGAAATAAGAAGGGTAGTTATGGAAAGTATGCTGATTAAAGAAGAGGAAATACTGGTGCTTTTAAGGAATATAAAAGTGGCTAAGTCTCCGGGTCCAGACAGGATATTCTCTAGGACCTTGAGGGAAGTTAGTGTGGAAATAGCAGGGGCTCTGACAGAAATATTTCAAATGTTATTAGAAACGGGGATGGTGCTGGAGGATTGGCGTATTGCTCATGTTGTTCCATTGTTTAAAAAGGGTTCTAAGAGTAAACCTAGCAATTATCGGCCTGTGAGTTTGATGTCAGTGGTGGGTAAGTTGATGGAAAGTATTCTTAGAGATGGTATCTGGATAGACAGGGTCTGATTAGGAACAGTCAACATGGATTTGTGCATGGAAGGTCATGTTTGACAAATCTTTTTGAATTTTTTGATGAGGTTAGCAGGAAAGTTGACGAGGATAAAGTGGGTACAGTTCACGCTCTGTCCGCCAGAGAAAGCAGGATCTTCCAGTGGCCACACATTTTAATTCCACGCCCCATTCCCATTCTGATATGTCTATCCACAGCCTCCTCTATTTTAAAGATGAAGCCACACGCAGGTTGGAGGGACACCACCTTATATTCTGTCTGGGTAGCTTCCAACCTGATGGCATGAACATTGACTTCTCAAACTTCCGCTAATGCCCCACCTCCCCCTCGTACCCCATCTGTTATTTATTTATATACACACATTCTTTTTCTCTCTCTTCTTTTTCTCCCTCTGTCCCCCTCACTATACCCCTTGCCCATCCTCTGTTTTTCCCCCCTCCCCCTTTTCTTTCTCCCTAGACCTCCTGTCCCATGATCCTCTCATATCCCTTTTGCCAATCAACTGTCCAGCTCTTGGCTCCATCCCTCCCCCTCCTGTCTTCTCCTATCATTTCGGATCTCCCCCTCCCCCTCCCACTTTCAAATCTCTTACTAGCTCTTCTTTCAGTTAGTCCTGACGAAGGGTCTTGGCCCGAAACGTTGACTGTACCTTGTCCTAGAGATGCTGCCTGGCCTGCTGCATTCACCAGCAACTTTTATGTGTGTTGCTTGAAATTCCAGCATCTGCAGATTTCCTCATGTGTGTGTGAGGGTAAAGTGGTGGATGTTGTCTATATGGACTTCAGTAAGGCCTTTGACAAGGTTCCACACGGAAGGTTAGTTAGGAAGGTTCAATCGTTAGGCATTAATATCGAAGTAGTAAAATGGATTCAGCAGTGGCTGGATGGGAGACACTAGAGAGTAGTGGTTGATAACTGTGTGTCATATTGAAGGATGGTGTCTAGCGGTGTGCCTCAGGGATCTGTACTGGGTCCAATGTTGTTTGTCATATATATTAATGATCTGGGTGATGGGGTGGTAAATTGGATTACTAAGTATGCAGATGATACTAAGATAGGTGGAGTTGTGGATAATGAAGTAGGTTTTCAAAGCTTGCAGAGAGATTTAGACCACTTAGAAGAGTGGGCTGAAAGATGGCAGATGGAGTTTAATGCTGATAAATGTGAGGTGCTACATTTTGGTAGGACTAATCAAAATAGGACATATATGGTAAATGGTAGGGCATTGAAGAATGCAGTAGAACAGGGGGATCTAGGAATAATGGTGCATAGTTCCCTGAAGGTGGAATCTCATGTGGATAGGGTGGTGAAGAAAGCATTTGGTTTGCTGGCCTTTATAAATCAGAGCATTGAGTATAGGAGTTGGGATGTAATGTTGAAATTGTAGAAGGCATTGGTGAGGCCAAATTTGGAGTATTGTGTACAGTTCTGGTCACCAAATTATAGGAAAGATGTCAATAAAATTGACAGAGTACAGAGGAGATTTAATAAAATGTTGCCTGGGTTTCATCTCCTAAGTTACAGAGGAGGTTTGAACAAGTTAGGTTTTTATTCTTTGGAGCGTAGAAGGTTGAGGGGGGACTTGATAGAGGAATTTAAAATTATGAGGGGGATAGATAGAGTTGACGTGGATAGGCTTTTTCCATTGAGGGTGGGGGAGATTCAAACAAGAGGACATGAGTTGAAAGTTAAAAGGCAAAAGTTTAGGGGTAACACGAAGGGGAACTTCTTTACTCAGAGAGTGGTAGCTGTGTGCAACGAGCTTCCAGCAGAAGTGGTTGAGGCAGGTTCGATGTTGTCATTTAAAGTTAAATTGGATAGATATATGGACAGGAAAAGAATGGAGGGTTATGGGCTGAGTGCAGGTCGGTGGGACTGGGTGAGAGTAAGAGTTTGGCATGGACTAGAAGGGCCGAGATGGCCTGTTTCCGTGCTGTAATTGTTATATGGTTATATGGAAGACATAAAACAAGTACAGTACTTTTGCTACTTAGGAAGCTGGGTGACATCAGATGGCAGGTGCGACATGGACATCAAAAGAAGAATAGGGATGGCAAAAGACACCTTTATGAAAATGAAGAGCATACTGACCAATACCATACGAGGCATGACAACCTGCCTCAGAGTACTGAAATGTTACGTTTATCCAGTTATGTTATATGGCTCAGAATGTTGGACAATATCTAGTAACATGAGGAAATGAATTCAAGCAGCAGAGATGTGGCTTTAGATTAGATTAGGTTAGATTATGAGGACACTCAATTCTCATTTATTGTCATTTAGAAATGGATGCATTAAAAAATGATACAATGTTCCTCCAGAAGGGTATCACAGAAACACAGGACAAACCAAGACTAAAACTGACAAAACCACAGAATTATAACATATAGTTCCAACAGTGCAAAGCAATACCGTAATTTGATGTTGTTGTTCGTCCACCGTACGTCGATGAGGACCTCGACACCATTATTGATGGCGTCGAGACTAGCGCGTGACTTGGATTTAAGTGAGGGAGAGTTGCGCAGCGTCAGCCTCACTCTCTCTTCCCAATTTCCATCTGGATCCAGTGACCAGGATGTCTTCTGTGTCTTGTCCTGCTCTACACGTTCCATGACGCTTGCAGAGACCACCTTCTTGACCGTTGGACCTTCCATCGGTCTCGTCCGCTCAATCCGCCGGAGTCTGTCTTCACATGCTGGGATAGACAACTCCCTATCTCACTGAGGGTTTGAGACCCGTCGGCTACCCTCACCTGGTTTAGCCAGCTTGTCGAAGCCGTTGCCCGGGGTGTGGCCGCTGTCGCATGCAAACTGCTACGGGGAGCCACAGGTGAGAGCTGAGTGCCAGGTGGGGACCAAAGGTGGACTAACCGCCTTGAAAAGGACGCGACATGTTACCCCACCAGAGGTACTACCCCTCCCTGACACCCCATACACCCCAATTTGATAAAGAGCAGACGATGGGCATGGTTAAAAAAAAAAGTCTCAAGTCCCGATAGCCCCATCATCTCACGCAGGCGGCAGAAGGGAGAAACTCTCCCTGCCATGAACCTCCAAGCGCCGCAAACTTGCCGATGCAGCATCATTGGAAGCACCCGACCGCAGCGGGCTCTGAGTCCATCCAAAAACTTCGAGCCTCCGACCAGCCCTCTGACACCGAGCACCATCCTCTGTCGAGTGCTTCGACCCCGCCCCGGCCGCCGAGCAACAAGCAAAGCGAAGGACTCGGGGCCTTCTCCTCCGGAGATTCTGGATCACACAGTAGCAGCAGCAGCAAAGCAGGCATTTCAGAAGTTTCACCAGGTGTTCTTCTGTGCTCTCGTGTCTGTCTCCATCAAATCAGGATTGTGCACAGCACCCTATTTGACAGATAACAGATATCACCACCGGTGTGGCCACTGCGAGCTGCTTTGCATCGCCATCTTCTCCTCCCACTTTTGAGGAGGATGCAAAGAATATCATGGACAAAACGAATATCTAATGAAGATGTCATGAACAGAGCAAACACAAAAAGAGAAGTAATATATGATATCATGAAAAGGAAACGTAACTTCATTGGACATGTGATTAGGAAAGAGGAGTTAGTATGCACGGTAATTATGGGAAAGATTGAAGGGAAGAAAGCAAGAGGAAGACAAAGACAAATGATGATGGAGACAGCAGCCAGAGAACTGGAAATGAATACCAATGAATTGATCCACTTGACCCGAAACAGGAGTGTGTGGGCCATGGCAGTCAAAGCTCAAACTGGGTACGGCACCTGATGATAATGATGGTGGCTGACATGGTGAAATGTGTGACCATGGGCAACAAAATTCAATTAATCTTCACCAACATTTATCTGTGCAGATCAATGTACTGCATGTAAAAATGAGTATAATTCCAAATGTTCCAATGACAATTCTAACTAATGTCAGTAATCTTCCGCAGACCTTCAGTAATCTTACCTTGGTGACAATAGTCAACTGAGAAAATAGATGAGGGAATGGTTGATGGAATTTAACACAAACAAGTGCAAAGTGATGCATTTTGTGATTTTAAAGCAGGCCAGAACATACAAACTGAATGGCAGCATCCTGTGGCATAATAGAGAACAAAGAAGTGCTGCTACACTTGGTCAGAGTGGTGAAGAAGGTGTGTGGTTTGCTTGGTTTAACCGATAGAGGCACTGGGTTCAGGAAATGAAATGCCTTGTTACAATTGGTTAGGCTGTACTTGGAGAATTGTGGGTAGCTCAGGTTGCTATCTTATTGGAAGGATGCTTAAACCAGAGAGGTACAGAAAAGATTCATGTGAATATTGTCTGGACTGAGTGACTTGGCTTATAAGGAGAGATTTGATAGGCTGGGATTGTTTTCCCTGGAGAGAAGGAAGCTGAGGAGTAACCTTAAAGAGAATTGTAAAATTATGAGGGGCATAGATAGGACAAATAGACACAGTCTTTTTTTTCCAGGGTAGAGGAGTCTGAAAACAAGACAGCATGGTTTTAAGGTGAGGAGTGAAAGATTTAGAAGGGATCTGAGGGGCTGTTTTCTACACAGAGGGCAGTAAGTATATGCAATATACTGCTGTCAGGGGAATGGGGGTATTAGGGGAAAGGATAGGGGTGGTTGTGAAAGATGGGTACAATTTTTTCAGATACATGGATAGGAGATAGTGAGAGGGATATGGGTCAAATACAAGCCAAAAGGATTAATGTAGATTGGCATCTTGGTCAGTGTGGACATTGGGCCGAAAGTCCTTTTTTCATACTGGACAACAATGAATCTCTTTCAGCCTATGCTCTGTTCACATGTGTTGTTAATATCCTCTCTATACATGGCCATTTTCTCTCCTCTTTATTGAGGAGGTTCCTGCACATAAATCCATTCCAAAGTCCTTTAAGATGTGTAGGTACAGTGATTTCTGAGAGAGTAGCAGTGGCAGAATTGGTACCAGAACATACACATGTCCAGTAGTCTAGTTTTCCTTTGACTTCCTCTGTTCATTTGCTCCTGTAGTGCAGGATGGGATTGCAGAGCCAGCAAATCAGTTTGAATGTCCAGCCTAATCACATGGTAAATAAAAGCATTTACCTTATGTGTATAAATTATATTCTGAGAACAGAAGGGGTGATTTTGAAAATTTTGGCCTGCTCTGTTTAGAGTAGGAGGAACTAAATAATCTTTGATCTTAGGAAAAATAATACACCAGATGGTACCATTTCAGTTCCATTTTATATAAACACAACATTCTAAAATTCAAAGCTATTTTGATTGTTCACACACCACAAGTTATTATTACTCTGCAATCCAATGGATTTTCTTAGTAGCAGTTCTCTATATGTATTCAATTTGTTTTATCACTATTATCCAATAATCTCATCTGACTAATTTCCCTGGTGATCTAGGGATTACAAATCTAATCAATCTACCTGATATTATGGCCCATAAATTGTATCTTGGAGGCATTTTATATGAACAGAGAAAACTTTCCTTCCTTCTGCTTTTATACTTACTGCAGACAGGACTTCCAGAGCCAAGCAGGGATGAACTCCTTGTTCATCATCTTAATCTTCATTTAGAATAATAGTTATAGTAGCAGATTCTCATGGGGAATTTTGCATTGCATCTGATAAGTATTTTATTTAAACAGACTTCCTAAAAGTGAAAATATTCAATATGCTAGTGTTATAGTAAACATTGATATGTGGACTTTCAAACTGTGAGTATTGTAGGATCCAAATTCAACCCACCCAGTAAGCTTAGAGGCTGGGCACAGTTAACTTAACTCAACTTAGCTGTCAAACCACTGTGATCCCAATCACACTGAATTCCCCATCACCACCATCTGCTCCCTCTGCCTCAATCACCTTCTTGGGAGTGAAAGACAAGCTCTGACATCCACCGATGGTACTCAATTTCAACAGCTGAGTATCAGAGAGAGAGAGAAAGAGACAAAGGAAAAAGAACCTTATGCCTCCTTCACTGTCATCCCAATGGATGGAACCTTTGAACTTCTGAGATGCATAATTTCCATTCTAGGTATTGTAATTTATGAGTCTATGGAAGCCTCCAAGCTTGCTGGCTCTGGACAACGCTAAATCACAACAATACAACAAGTGGCAGTACTCCAACAACTGAAACAGAAAGTCGTGGGATCAGGTCTCATTCCAGAGGGGCCAAAAGAGCTGACCACTGCTTCTTTTTCCTGTGTTGCCACGGTCATCATTATATTCCTATCGGTGGGATATTTCTCTGCACCAGTTATTAGATTGCTTAATTACTCTGTTGGTTAGCTTCTGGTTCCTTGTGTAGTTTCACAGATATGAACAGCATTGCATTTATAAATAGAATCAATTATTAAGGAAGTAATAGCAGCACATTTGGAAAGTCGTACACTAATCTAGCAGTCAATATAGCTTAACAAAAGGGAACATTGCTTGCAAATTCATTAGGGCTTTCTGAGGAAGTCTTTACCAGAGAGGATAAAGAGAACCAGCAGAGAGATTATTTTGGGACTTCAGGAAGACAAAAAGCTGAGTCATAGTGAGAGAGTACATGATGTTGGGGATAAAATATCATGCAGATGCAGGATTGGCTAATGCAAAGGAAGCAGCAGATGGGGACAACTGAGGAGTGCAGTAGAACAGAATGATCTGGGAATACAGATCAATAGTTCCTTGAAAGTGGTATCACAAGTAGAAAGGGCCATAAATAGAGCTTTTGATACATTGGCCTTCATAAATCAAGTTATTGGGTTGAGATGTTAAGTTAAAGTTGTACAAGATGTTATTAATGCAGATCAATCTGATTCGTTGCTCTTTGGGAGGACAACACAGGGTAGGACTCATGGTAGGGCACTGAGGAGTGCAGTCAAACTGAGAGATCAGGGAATACAGATCCATAATCCCTTGGAAGTGGCTTCACAACTGGATAGCCTCATAAGGAGAGCTTTTGTCACACTGGTCTTCATAAATCAAAGTAATGAGTATAGGAGTTGATGTGTTATGTTGAAGTTGTCTGAGACATTGGTAAGGCCTAATTTGGAGTACTGGATGCAGATTTGGCCACCTACCTACAGAAAAAATATCAAAAAGTTTGAAAGTGTGCAGAGAATATTTACAAGAATGTTGCCATGAATTGAGGACCTGAGTTATAGGGAAATGCTTAATAGGTTAGGTCTTTATTCCCTTGAGTGTAGGAGAATGAAGGGAAATTTGATGAGTTATACAAAATTATGAGGATAAAAGCAAGCAGGCAGTTTCCACTGAGGTTGGGTGAGACTAGAACTAGAAGTCACAGCTTAAGGGTGAAATGTTTAAGGGGAAGCTCAGGGGGAACATCTTCACTCAGAGGATGGTTAGAATGCAGAACGTGCTACCAGCCAAAGTGGTGGATGCTGGTTCAATTTCAACATTTAAGAGACATTTGGATAATACATGGTTGGGAGAGGTGTGGGGGGCTATGGTCCAGGTGCAGATTGATGGAAGTAGGCAGATTAATAGTTCGGCATTAAGTATGTAGGCCGACGAGCCCTTTTCTGTGCTGTAGTGCTCTGACTACTATGAGCAGTCAGACAACTATGACTACCATGAGTCTTTTTCAGGTTCCGGAGGGATCAGTGCAGAGACCACAACTATTTATAATTTATGTTACCAACTTGAAGGAAGGGAAACAAACTTAAAAAACAATACAACAGTAGGTGAGAATGCAAATTGTGAGATGGATGCACACAATTTACAGAGAGATATTGATTGGTTAGGTAGGTGGGCACAAAAGGTGGCAGATGGAGTATAATATTGGCAGGCTGTGTGATGTTACTCATTCTGGAAGTAAGAACAAATTGAATGTATTAGTTAAATAGATAAAACTTGCAGAAAGGAATTGAAGCACAGAGTATAGAAAGTATTACAGAAGTAGAGCAGATAAATGGGAATAATGGAATGCTGGGTTTGGAATATAAACATAGGAAAGTCTTTCTTCAGCAGGACAAAGCACTAGTGATATCACATCTAGAAAAGGCAACTTATCCCGGTCACCCTATTTAAAGAAAAATAACATTGTATTGGAGGTAGCTCTGGAATGCCTCATGAGCATTATTCTGGATATTCTGGGAAACAGCAACCGTGGCTGACAAAGGAAGTCAAAGGCAGCATATAATATATCAGAAATTAGTTTGAAGGATTTCAAAGCCATCAGAAGGCAACTAAAAGAGACCTAAGGAGTGAAAAGATTAAATATGAAGGTAAACTAGCCAATAATATAAAAGAAGATACCAAAAGACTTTTCAGATATGTGAAGAGTAAGAGAAAGGCTAGACTGGATATCAGAGCACTGGAAAGTGAGGTTGGAGTGGTAGCAATGGGGAATAAAGAAATGGCAGATGAACTTAATAAGGATATTGTGTCAGTCTTCACTGTGGAAGACATTAGCAGTATGCCAGAAATCTGATATTGGCAGGGGGCAGAAGTGAGTGTGGTTGCTATTAATAAGACAAGATGCTTGAGAAGCTGAAAGGTCTGAATGTAGATGGACTAAATGGACTACACCCCAAAGTTCTGAGAGAGGTAGCTGAAGAGATTGTGGAGGCATTAGTAATGATCTTCAAAGAGTCACTATTTTCTGGAATGGTTCTGGGGGAATGGAAAATTGCAGATGTCATTCCACTCTTTAAGAAGGGAGGGAAACAGAAGAAAGAAAATTATAGGCCAATTAGCCTGACTTCAGTGGTTGGGAAGATGTTGGACTCCATTATTAAGGATGTGGTTTCAGGTTATTTGAAGGCACATGATAAAATAGGCCAAAGTCAGAATGGTTTCCTTAAGGGGAAATCTTGCCTGACAAATCGGTTGGAATTGTTTGAGGAAATAGCAAGCAGAATAGACAAAGCAGAGTCAATGGATGTTGTTTACTTGGATTTTTAGAAGACCTTTGACAAGGTGCCACACATGAGACAGCTTAACACAATTAGAGCCCATGGTATTGCAGTAAAGATACCAGCATGGATAGAAGATTGACTGGTTGACAGGAGGCAAAGACTAGGAATAAAGAGGGCCTTTTCTGGTTGTCTACCGTGACTACTGGTATTCCACAGCGGTCAGTACTGGAACCATTTCTTTTCACATTATATGTCAGTGATTAGAATGATGGAATTGATGGCTTTGGTGCCAAGTTTGTGGATGATATGAAATAGTTGGAAGGGCTTGTAGTGTTAAGAAGGGAAACTGCAGAAGGACAAATTAGAAGAATGGGCAAGGAAGTGGCATATGGAATGTAATATAGGAAAATGTATGGTCATGCACTTTGGTAGAAGGAATAAAGGTGTAGACTATTCCTAAATGGAAAGAAAATTCAAAAATCAGAGGTGCAAAAGGACTTTTCAGAGGGCTATGGGTAACCCTAGGTAATTTCTAAAGTAAGTACAAGTTTGACACAGCATTGTGGGCCGAAGGACCTGTACTGTGCTGTAGTTTTTCTATGTATTTATGACTTGCGAGTCCTTGTGCAGGATTCCATACAGGTTAACTTGCAAGTTGGTTTGGTGGTAAGAAAGGCAAGTGCAATGTTAACATTCATTTTGTGAGAACTAGAATAGAGCCAATGTCTGCCTTTATGACATACCGGACATAACCAAATCAAAAGCTATGGATGAACCACAAGATTCATTAACTGCTGAGGGCTAGATCTGTGGCCTTCAGGACCAGTGATCCACAACCGTACAAGAAGACTAGGTATGTCCTACTGAGGGCTAGCTGAAGGATAAAGAAACAATTCCATTTGAAGTTAAAGAAGTGTCAGCTCGGGCAGGGCTTGGAGGCCATTTCTTTCATCATGAATTGCAATGATGCTTCATGCACAGATGAGCTCAACACCTTTTATGCATGCTTTTTAAGGGAGAGTGAAACAATTCCTGTGCAAATCCCTGCAACATCCCGTGACCATGCGATCTCTATCTCAGAAGCCAATATCAGAACATCTTTCAAGAAGGTAAACCCTCACAAGGCGTCAGGCCCTACTGGCGTACCTGGTAGGGCTCTGAAAACCTATAGCAAACAACAGGTGGGTGTGTTCAAGGACATCTCCAATCTCTAACTGCTGCAGTCGGAGATTCAAAAGGGTGACAGTCATACCAGTGCCCAGGAAGAGCAGAGTGAGCTGCCTCAATGACAATCACACAATGGCACGCACATCTACATTGATGAAGTTTGAGAGATTGGTGATGGCCCTGCTGAGGCAAGGAGCTGGACCCACTGCAATTTGCCTATCGGCCCAATAGGTCTACAGTGGATGCAATCTCTCCTCTGCAAGCCCTTTGAGAGATGGATTGTTTCTAAGGCCCTGCAACCCAAAGTAGTAACATCTCTGGGCAGCCTGTTGGCATCCAGGCCATTGGAAGTGGTGGCAATGGACTTCACAGTGCTTGAACCATCTTCAGATGGGCAGGAGAAAGTGATGGTTTTGACAGATGGATTCTCCAAGTTTACTGTCGCTCTGCCAAATTATGATCGGCAGGCTGCCACTGTAGCCAAGTGCTTGGTGGACACTGGATTCAGCCGTATGGGGAGCTGGCTCGCATACACTCAGACTAAGGGAGGTGTTCCAAAGCTGAGGTGGTCCAGTCCCTGTGTAAACTCTATGGCATCCAGAAGAGCAAAACAACTCTATATCACCCCTGCACAACGGGCAATATGAAGGGTTTAACCAGATGCTTCACGACCTCCTTTGCACCCTTTACCCAGAGAAGAAGAAGAAATGGGTGGAGCATGTGCCTGAGGTTGTCTTGCCTATAACACCTACGAGCATCAAAGCACTAGGTATTCTCCATATTTTCTCTTCATCAGACAGACTCCCAACATACCCCAAGACATCATATTGGGAGCTGAAGAAGATGACTTTGTGGGGGAGGAGTGGAGGAGTGGATTCAGCAGCACCAGCTCCAATTGCAGGCGGCCGATAGCCAGGCTGTGCTCAGCTGGAAAGGTAGCAGAGCCTGGGTATCAGTGCTCCAGGCACCCCAAGATAGATGCAGAATTGCGCCCAGGACAGTTAGTGTATGTGCGGAATCGGCAATTCTCATTGGCTCTCCACTCAGCCTTGGATCACCTGGACAATAGTATTAGTTACGTCCAGCTGCTTTTTACTGACTACAGCTCAGCCTTCAACATAATCATACACTCAGTTCCAATCAGCAAGCTCTAAAACCTGGGCCTCAGTACCTCCCTCTGTAGCTGGATCCTTGACTTCTTCACTGAGAGACCATAGCCAGTGTGAATCAGAAATAAAACCTCTTCCTCTCCGACAATCAACACGGGCACACCTCAAGAATGTGTGCTAAGCCCATTGCCCTACTCTCTCTACACCCAAAACTGTGTGGCTGGGCACAGCTCAAGTGCCATCTATAAATTTGACAATGACACAACTATTGTTGGCAAGATTTCAGATGATGATGAGGAGATGTACAGGAGCAAGATATATCAGCTGGTTGAGTGCTGTTGCAGCACCGCAAAAAGGTGGCATCCATCATTAAAGAGCCTCATCACCTAGATCATGCCCTCTTCTCATTGCTATCATCAAGGAGGAAGTACAGGAGCCTGAAGACACATGCTCAAAGTTTCAGGAACAGCTTCCTTCCATCTGCCATCAGATTTCTGAATGGACAAAGAACCTAAGGACACACCCCAGTATTTTTCCCTCTCTTTTTGCACTACTTATTTATTTTTTATGTTTTTTATTGTAATTTATAATTTTTATTATTGTGTATTGCAACATACTGCTGCTGCAAAACAACAAAATTCAAGACCTATGCCAATGATATTAAACCTGACTTTAATAAACCTGATACTGTATAAGGCATTAAAATGACCACACCGCACTTGGAGTATTGCGAGCAGTTTTGGGCCTTTTATCAAAGTAAAGATGTGCTGGTATTGGAGAGGGTCCAGAGGAGGTTCACAAGAACGATTCCAGGAAGGAAAGAGTTAACATATGAGGAGTATTTGATGGCTCTGGCCTGTACTCGCTAGCATTTAGAAGAATCAAAAGGGATCTCATTGAAACCAATCAAATATTGAAAGGTCTAGATAGAGTGGATGTGGAGAGGATGTTTTCTGTAGTAGCAGAGTCTAGAAGCAGAAGGCACAGCCTCAGAATAGAGGGATGTCTATTTAAAACAGAGATGTGGAGAAGTTCTTTTTTAGCCAGAGGGTGGCGATTCATTGCCACAGATGGCTGTGGAGGTCAAGCTATTGAACATATTTAATGCAGTGGTCGGTAGGTTCTTGATTCATCAGGCTGTCAAAGGTTATGAGGAGAATGAAGTTGAGAGGGACAATAAATCAGCCGTGATGGAATAGTGGAGCAGACTTGATGGATCAAATGGTCTGATTCTGCTCCTGTGCCTTATGCTCTTATCTTCAGAGGTTGCCCTCTAGAGAAAAGTTGAGCAGATTGGGGCTCATTGGAGTTTGGGAGAATGAGGGGTGATCATAAATGTATATTATCCTTAAAAAGGAAGTATGATAAATGTTGGCACCCATGTTTCCTCACGTGGAAGAGCCCATAACCTGAGGGCATGATTCCTCAGAATTTTTTCTTTCCTATGATTATGAGTCTTTAGAAGTCCTTGCTACAGAGATCAGTGGGGATATACCTAATGCTGAGCTAGGTACACTTCTAGTGATTCAGAGAAGCAAATGTTATGGGGAAAATGGTAGGGAAGTGGACGAGGAATATCAGATCAGCCGTGATCCTATTGAGTGGTGAAACATGCTGAAGGGGCTAAACGTTCTCTCCTGTTCTTCTACTCATGATCTTGCAGTTCAAAAAGTCTTGATTATATACCAGCAGGGCCATACTTGTAGGAGAGGTCAGTACCAATGACAGCAATCATTTTATTGCTGTTTTTTTAGCGAGCAAGAAAACTGAAAGCTGGTCAGAACAGAAGTGGAAAATGTCAGCCAATATTATTAGCACAGTTCTGGTGCATAATATGTGTATATATATCAATGTTTTCATTTCAGAAGAATATTTTTTAAATGTTCAAAAGAAATCTTAATTATAAGATCTTCAAATTTCCACCTTTGATTTATTTTGAATGAAGTCTCCATGGTAACTGCTCAATGTACTGAGACTACAATGTTATTTTACTGCTTCCCCAGCTCTTTCCCTCACTGTCACAGTGGCTTGACTTTACATTTTTGCATGCCCTGTTGTACTTTATTTCACTGTTTCAAAGTTGTAAGGTATGAATGGAAAGGGGGCATTTGGTTCATCTTCTAACTCAATTGCCATATAAAAAATCTATTCATATGATGTGAATGGCCTTGAATAAACTGAATTCATCTATTGATGTAGCTTTTAATGGTGTGGTAAAACACAAACACAGAAGAACATCCTAAGTAACAATGCTTCAATTTTCTGGGTACGAGTTTCTAACTAGTGATGCATAAAACTAGCTAATAGAAGTATGAAATACACACTGTAATTCTGAGGATCATAAATTAGATTTCTGTGAAACCGATTATCAGTGTTCAATACACCTGTGTAACTACATTGTACATTTAGTACATACTGTATAGAGGAGGCTGAATTTCTAACTCATGGAGCTTCTGCAGATCTCCTGCTAAATTTATGCTGGGCAGCACATTGGTTCATATGCTTACATTTACTGAGACAGAGTATGCATTTCCTCAGGACACTTACAAGGACAAACCAATCATGTGCATGTATTCTGAATCTGAAAAGATTCCGGTATGCTTCTCAGACGTAAAAGGATGCCAGTTGTGTTTCTGTAAATTTTACACTTTTACCTCAAACTGGTGTCTGGAAATTAAATTTGTGCATTGGAGATCATTTCAGTAGTTTTCAGAATAATTTTTTAAATGATATAAGTTGTAAAGAGAGAATTTTTACCTTTTTTCCAACTGTTTAACTGTTTTAAAAACATAGCTAGGATGAAGAATTATTTAAGATGAATTATTGTAGGTAGAGCAGAGTTAACCTTTAAATAAGCAAATTCAGTGTTTTGTTCTCAGCAAAATTCAACAAAGAATGAAATAGTTGTTCTAGCCAAACTGCTCTTGATTAAGGAGGAATGTCTGCCAGGCTATCAAAACAAAGCCCTTTGCACTTTAGGTAGCATTGCCAGATCATGAACGATCATTGTATCAGGGAGAGTCTCAGTTTGATACTTTAATAGCATCATAGACAAAGTCATAGAGCAATCCAATATGGATACTCGTTCTTTGGTCCAACAAGTCCATGCTGACTACAGTGCCCAACCAGCTGGTCCCAATTTCCTGTGTTAAACCCATATCTCTCTAAGCTCAACCCTCCATCTACCTGTCCAAGTGTCTTTTTAATGATACTATTGAACCTGCCCTAAACACTTCTACTAGTAGCTCATTTCATATAATCACCATCTTCTGAGTGGGAAATAAATGTCCCTCAGGTCTCCCCTTCTCTGGGAAAAGTCTGCCACTATCCACCTTACCTATGCCTCACATAATTTTAAATGTTTCTATCAGGTCACCTTTCACTCTGCTGTGTTCCAAGGGATAAGGGCCTAAGCTTGACAAACCTCTCCCTGTAGTCCTGGCAATATCTTCGTAAATCTTTTCTTAACTTTTTTCCAGCTTAACCACCTCTTCCTTATAAATTTAGTGTGTTTTCTGAGTTAATCATATTGCAATGCAAAACCAACAGTGCTAAAAAAAAACTGATTTAATAAGGATGTACAAACATGCAACCATCCAACTTAAAAGCAAGAGTACAACAATCAAGCCAAACGACATTTAAGGCCCCCAAACAAAAATGCTTTCAGAAGGTTTTATTTTGCACAATGTTATAGCCGTTCTTCCAAACTATACACGTTTAATGCATTGTTCCCCTCATGAAGCACACATTGTACCATTTTTATTAAAGAAGCAACATGCTTTAAGGAGTATTTGATGACTCAATCATTGAGTCTCACAGCACAGAAAAAGATCTTTCAGCCTGCTATCCACATGCCGGCCATCTGTGCTAATTCATTCAGTGTCCACATTATTAGGTACTCCTGTACACCTGCTTGTTAATGTACATACCTAATCAGCAAACGTATGACAGCAACTCAATGCATGAAAACATCCATACATGGTCAACGGCTTCAGTTGTTGTTCAGACCAAACACCAGAATGAGGAAGAAATATAATCAAGATAACTTTGACCATGGAATGATAGTTGGTCCAGACAGGGTGGTTTAAGCATCTCCAAAAATGCCAACTTCCTGCAATTTTCACACACAGCAGTCTCGAGTTTACACAGAATGGTGCGGCAAACTAAAAACATCCAGTCAGCGGCAAATCTGTGGGTGAAAATGCCTTTTTTACTGAGAGAGGTCACGGGGGAATGGCCAGACTTGCTCAAGCTGACAGGAAGGCAGCGGTAACTCAAATAACCATGCATTACAGCAGCGGTATGCAGGAGAGCATCTCTGAATGCACAACACGTAAAATGTTGAAGTGGATGAGCTACAGCATCAGACACATGCCCATCCAGATACTCAACTATTGTGAGAGTCTCTGCTTCCAACACCTCTGTGGCCCACTCTTACCTATATGCGGATCTAATGAAATTCAGCTAGTGGCTGAAGGCTCATTATTTTGGTTAAGCTTGACTTTGTGCCCATTTGCCTTTCTACGTAAAATTAGATATTTGAGTTTCTCACCCTCCATGATGACAGAGTACAGATCAGAGATTACAATATGGCAATATGGTATTTGATTTTGAGTGGGCGTCATTTCACTCAATCGGATTCCTAAATGCCAAGTTGTTGCAAAACCTGCTGACACCTGGTATTTCCATATTTTATACTAAATACATTTTGTTCCAATTCATCCTGAATTCATTGCTCTGCTTGTATAATCATCAACTGATTTCAATGTTCTTGTAATGTAGATGATTGCATGATCCATTTGTCCCAAAGTTCTCAGGATCTCAGAGGAAGTGCATCCATGTGATAGCATTCTGATCAATCATTTCTTTACAGGAGTAAGATTAATATTTTTACCAGTTTCTCAATTATCATCACCACTAGTGGCTTATCTAATATTCAAGCTTCTGTCCTGATATCACTCATCAAGCTCACTGATGTTTGCACCTCACTTCTGTAGCTTTCTACAATAATTATTTCCCTTGTACTGGTGGCCATCCTAGTTTACAGTGTCAATCTCACCTTGCATTTGAAGGTTATGTACCCTTGCGTCACTGATAGCATTTTGCAGTTCTAAACTGACGGGCTTGAGTTGAGTGGTTTCCATGGCAATGGTAGCAGTATTTTCTGCCGTAGTTATGTTTTGCCCCATTTGTGTACACATGACTCAGACTTTATGTCGGAGGGTCTGCAAATTTTCCTGCCATTGGTCCATAAACTCCCCTTTCACTTAACACTTGTATATCTCTCTCTCTCTACATTTTTAAACATCATTTCCATAGATATGGCTATCCTGCATTGCCAAATTAAATGTGCAATCTTGAACATTTAGTAACTTGTTCAGGATAACTTAGTCTACACACAAAACTATCTCACAGCACTGGTAAGATGGCAGTATGCTCAGTGGCAGCAAACACTCCAGGTCCAGTCAAAAGGTGATTTTGTTCATCTTATAGGTCTTTTTTATGATCACAGGTCACTGCTAGATACTAAGAAGATCAAATACTGCAGGACTATCCTATCAGCGAGTTGCTCGATTTTGATGGAGCCAGGTTTATTGCGTACTGTTGTTGTGTTGTTGCCTGGAATTGTTGTGCACCATTGTGCCAAGAAAGTCAGAACAGTGATTGTCTTAGACAATTTATTTGTGATTGTAAGACCCTCTTGGACATTGGTAACGTAGAATACTACAATTCCAGTTTACTGGTTCATTGATGATACCAACAGTGGGGAAGCTGCATTGTCTTCGTTGTAGCAAAGACTAGGCCTAGGCCAGGGCTGCCTATGGTAGGGGTCCCCAACCCTTTTTTGCACCGCGGACCGGTTTAATATTGACAATATTCTTGCGGGCCGGCCAACCGGGGGGTGGTTTTCAAGCAGGGTTAAACTCACCTCAACTTGTCAGTTACAGTTAGGTTTGCCAACTTTCTCACTCCCAAATAAGGGACAAAAGTAGCAGTCAAATACAGGACACTTGGGTTTACCCCGAGAAAGACTACCATGATCACGAAGCCTTGCACAGGCACTTGTGTGCGCCTGCGTGATGTGCACATATGTGACGTGAGCATGCCCGTACGTGCCGATTTTTTTCTCACAAATAGGTTTTGGTTTAATCTTCCCAACTACACTGTACATACATTATTTCTACTTTATATAGGCTGTGAATTTATCATATCATTCCTGCTTTTACTATATGTTAGTGTTATTTTAGGTTTTATGTGTCATTCGTTATGATTTGGTAGGTTATTTTTTGTGTCTGGGAACACTCAAATTTTTTCCCATATAAATTAATGGTAATTGCTTCTTCGCTTTACGCCATTTCAGCACGAAGGGTTTCATAGGAATGCTCTACCTTAGCGGGGGAAATACGGGACAAAGGTGGTCCTGTATGGGACAAACCAATTTAGCCCAATGTACGGGATGTCCCGGCAAATACGGTTCAGTTGGCAACCCTATGTTCAAGTTCAACAGTGCATGACAGGCAATGAGGAAAGGTGCAGCTGACTCATATCGTTTCCTCGCCGCCCGGTAACACGTTTTGCGGCCCGGTACCAGTCTGCAGCCCGGTGGTTGAGGACCGCTGGCCTATGGCAGTCACCCAGGAGAGGAAATGCTGTGGTAGTACTGCCCTCCAGTGTCTGCTCACTGGAAGAGCAAGCCGGAGCAAGATAACTTTCCATCAATCTAGTTATGCTGAACAGGGACTTGGGCAATATTATTTTATTTTCTCTGTGTGACCGTATCTTTTTTTTCTGAAATCATAACTATTTGTGCTGTGTGCTATGTGCAATATGCTGTGTGCTGTCAATACGCTTTCCACCTTGGCCCCGGAGGAACACTTTCATTTGGTGATATTTGTGTAAGGTTGAATGATAATTGAAGTTGAACTTTAACTTGAACATTCCAAAATTCCTCAAGCTATCCTGCCACTGTGGCTTTTCAGAACAGCTATACAGTATGTTAGTCATCTTTCCTGTTCTCTCATTGTAGGTCTGGAGCTTATAACCCTCTGTGATTGAAGAGATTTTGCAAATCTCAATTGCTTTGTAAATGGTTATTGATTATCCCACAGGCACAGATAGACTTGCCAGAATCACATAGGCACCAGGTCGTATTCCTTTCTACAAACTTTCATTTTCATATTCACATAGAACCACAATATGAGCCTCCTTAACCTTGCCCCCGTTCCAATAATACCATACACCTGGAAGAAGCTCTGTGGTTTTTTTGCTATATAAATTGAAGGATCCCTCCACCTTGAAAGGATTCTCAATATACCCAGTCTAGGACTGTCTGTCAATTTGTATTGAATACCACTTGGGCAGTCCAAGACTGGTCTATTGCATGCAGTCAATTTTGATCTTTAGGGGTTGTGCTTGGGACCGCACCTCAGCTCATGATAAATGATCAGTATTTTTCTGGACACACCTTACTGACGCAGAATACTTTGGTTTGATTTTATGCCTGTGATTCCTTGTCCTTCTGTTCCTGTTGCCAGCATAGAAAGTATGTTCTTTCTGGATTCCCCAAATCCACAGATCCATTGTGCAGCTAACTACAAAGAAAACACACAGACTTTGAGACAAGGCATGATATTCTTGCAAAAATAATCCTCTCAGGTATTGCATCCCAGAAAGATCATGAAATATAGGGCCAGAATTAGGCTATTCAGCCCATTGAGTTACTCTGTTGTTTGATCATGGATGATTTATTTTCTCCCTCAACCCCATTCTCCTGCCTTCACCCCATAAGCTTCGGCACCCTTACTAATTAAGAACCTATGAACATCTGTTTTAAATATAATCAATAACTTGGCCTTCACAGCTATCCATGGCTACGAATTCCGCCTTCTGGCTAAAAAATATCTTCCTCCTGTCTCTGATCTAAAGGGATGTCCTTGTATTCTGAGGCTGAGCCCTCTGGTCCTAGACTCTCCCACTTTTGGAAGCATCATCTCACATCCACTCTATCTAGGCCTTTCAATATTTAGTATGTTTCAATCAGATTTCCCCCTCATTGTTCTCAACTCCAGCGGGTTTCTTAGATATGGGTCCCAAAACTGCTCACGATGCTCCAAATGTGATCTGACTAATGCCTTATACAGCGTCAGCATTACATCCTTGGTTTTATTTTAATATTCTTGAAATGAATGCTACCATTGCATTTACCTTCCTTACTACTGACTCAAACTACAAGTTACCCGATAGGGAATCTTGCACTAAAATTCCCAAGGCCCTTTGCACTTCCAATTTCTGAATTTGCCCCCAATCTAGAAAATAGTCTACTCCTTTATTCCTTTTACCAAAGTGCATAATCTTATACTTTCCTACACTGTATTCCATCTGCTACGCCTTTGCCCATTTTCCTAATCTGTCCAGGTCCTTCTGCAGATTCCCTGCTTCGTCAACACTATTTGCCCTTCCAGCTATTTTTGTATCATCCACAAACCTGGCCACAAAGCCATCAATTCCATCATCCAGATTATTAACAAATAGCATGAAAGGTAGTGGACCCAACACCAACCTCTACTTCCTGAGGAGACTGAGTATGTAGGCTTCTTCTTTACATGTTCTACCAGTCTGTTATCACCAGTAGAATCTTCCCTCTGCAGTGGTGTGCTGGGGCAATATCATCAACATGGGTGATACCAACAGGCTCAGTAAACTGATTAGAAAGGCTGTCTCTGTTATAGGAGTCAAACTGCACACGCTAGAGGCTGTGGTAGAACAAAGGACCCTGTAGAAAATCCTGGCAATTCTGGACAATGTTTTTCACCCTCTGCGTGCCACCTTAGCTGAACAGAGGAGCACCTTTAGTAAAAGACTAAGACAAATGCATTGCCCCAAAGACTACCATATGAGGTCATTCTTACTCTCGGCCATTATGCTCCAGAATGAGTCAACACAGAGCCGGGGAAGTGGTGACCCCATTCTGTTAGATTGTTTGAGGTAACTTATTTTTATTCTTTCTACTTTTCTTCTAATATTTGTATATATGTGCAGTTGTAATGCTATCGTGACACTGTATTTCCTTTTGGGATCAATAAAGTATCTACCTACCTACTTATCCATCTATCTGACCCTCTGGAACACCACTAGTCACTGGTAGCCAACCAGAAAAGGATCCTTTATTCCCACTCTTTGCTTTCTGCCAGTCAGCCAAGCTTCTGTCTATGTTAATATCTTCTCTGTAATACTATGGGCTCTTGTTTAGCCACATGTGCAGCACCTTGCCATAGGCCCAAGTTAACAACAGTGCATCACATCTGCCACTTCTTTGACCATTCAGCTTTTCTGACCTACTGCAGACTCCTTACTTCCTCTTCTGTCTATACCAATATCTTTCCTGTAATACCATGGGCTCTTATCTTGTTTAGCAGTCTCATATCTTGTCTAATGCCTTCTGAAAATCCAAGTAAGCAACATCCACTGACTCTTCTTTGCCTATCCTGCCTGTTATTTCCTCAAAAAAATCCCAGATTTGTCAGGCAAGATTCCCCATAAAAGAAACCATGGTAATTTCAGCCTATTTTTATCATGTATCAGGTATGCTGAAAACTTAATAATGGACTTTAACATCTTGCCAACCACTGAAGTCAAACTAACTGGCCTATAATTTCCTACCTTTTCCTTCCCTCTCTTTTTACTTGACACAATCCTTAAAGAACTAATGCCCTTAAAGTAGTTGCATAATGCATAACCCAAAAGATTACAGCTGCCTTTTTAAGTTTGAAGATTAAGAAGTACTTCCTCAGACCCAGGGTGGTGGTCTGTTGTTCTGTTTCTCAAAAAGCTGGTGAGGTTGAGTTAACTAAGTTTGATAATAGATTTTTTAGGTTGTATGTATTAAGAATCAAAATCAGAATCAGAATCTGATTGTTAAGACTGTGAACAAAGTCACTGGAGAGACACTGAACTGGGGGAAATAGAAGTCTTTATGCAGCAAAACAAGCAGGCGTCATTGGAGACACTCTCAGCGAGGCCTCCTTGACCAAATATTAAAAATCAAAGGTAACAGTAGGACAATGCTTCCTTTGCATTACATATAATTTTCAAACACCTAGATCTTCACACAAACACCTCAGTCACCTGAAATGAATGTCAATCGTAGTTGTTTCTGAGCTGCATTCATGCACATGCAGACATCTCAGGTCTATGAGTGTTCCTTGGTTTGCAATCAACACCAATCTGCAGCTCCAAGAACAGCATTGTTGTGAGCTGCATTTTAAACTCAGTTCACAATCAGGCCTGAAGACGAGCTGTAGTTGAAATTAATATTTTCTATATTCCATAACTCCAGTGTATGCCCTAATAATTATTACTGACATATGTCATGAAATTCAGTGTTTTGTGGCAGCTGCGTAGTGCATGACATAAAATTGCTATGAGCTACAAAAACAAATATATAGTGCAAAACAAGAGTTTTGGGGTAGTGTTCATGGACTGTTCAGAAATATGACAGAGGGGAAGAATCTGTTCTTAGCATGTTGACTGTGTCTTCACCCCCATGGAGGTAATATGAAGAGGGTATGTTCTGGGTAGCAAGGGCCCTTATCGTTGGATGTCACCTTCTTGAAACGCTGCCTCTTGAAGATGCTGTCAGTGGAGGGAAGGGTCATGCTCATGATGGAACTGGTTGGGTAAACAACCCTCTGCAGCCTCTTGTGACCCCGTGCCTTGGTGGCTCCATGCCAAGCTGTGATGCAATCAGTCAGAATGCTCTACAGTGTACATCTATAGAAATGTTCATGAGTTTTTGGCAGCATATCAAATCTCCTCAAACTACCGTTGAAGTAGAGCCAGTGCTCCACCTTAGATAATGGAACCAGTTCAAGTAAATGAATTAAAATGCAAATCTGCCATCAGATAACTGAATTTAAGGCCAAGTCAGAGTGTTGGATGCCCAGTCTCTGTGACTATTTTCACAAGGAATATAACGTACAGACCACAAAATAGGTCATCTATTTAAATTAACAGCACGACATACCTGTGCAATTGAACAATGAATATTGGCCACCTTCAGGACAGTTGAAGATGTTCTGCGCCTGGGACTCTGCTGGATCAAGATGTAACAGTAAACAAGACAGAGCCAGTGAATTGATATCCCCAACTGTAACTTTCACAAATCTCATTCGCCAGGCAATGCTTCTCAATCGTGAATTCTGGCACATAATAATGTTCCAGGCCACAAGACCAACCTGGAGCACTGTGAAATCTTAAGATCAATTTTAACTTATATTTTCTTGTATTATAGACAAGATTTAACAATAATGTCCTGTTATTTTTATGCCTCACCTCATGAAAAGAAAAGTGGGAAAGGTAAGAGACTGTGACAAAGGCCTATCACTAACTACAGACAGCACATGGCAGACTCAGTAAAACACTCATCCCCAGCAGCAATAGTGACTGGGTCTGAAACAGAGCTGCTACATGGAGCTGTCTCATATAGAGGCAGCAGCAACCTGCACAGGTGTGCAGATGGTGGAGGATACCATCTTTAATTAGATAATTGAGTTAATTAGCTTTTGGTTGGTCTGGGGGAGGGGCTTAGCAGTTATAAGCCTCAGGTTACCAAGGCTTTGGGGTTGATTTAGAATGTATGTCTAGTGTACATTCTGGAGCAGAGGGTGGTGGTAATGCACCATTAGGCTGGATGTCAACTGCTGTAAAACAAGATACAGACAGACAAGGTTTTGGGGTTAGTTCTTTTTTGTGTTTAGTTTGAGGGTGGCTTTATATATATCTTGTTTTCTTCCCCCAGTTTTTGTCTTGTTTTGAGGTAAATAAAAGCACATCAATTTATTTTTGTGACTCAAGCCATCTGGTTATTTTTCTTAAACAATTGACTCACAGTTTTTTGTGACAGAGGCCAAACTATAATGAGCTGATAGCAACCACTGAGCAGTGGCACAGATAATAGAACTCAAACCTTCAGTGACTTGGGTATGATGTGACATCTTTTGCTGTCTGTGGGGAGTTTGCATATTCTCTGGGTGCTGCAATTTCCTCCATATGTGCCTTGGTAGGTTAATTGTCCACTGCAAATTGCCCCAGTGAGGAGCTGACAAGAGTAAAATGGCATCAGTTTAAAGTGGTGCTTGATGCTCAACCCAGTCTCAGTGGCCTGAAAGGCTGTTTCCAGGTACTATGACTCAAACTCACTGACCCTCGCCACAATGCTGGTATAAATACAAGCAATTTAGTATTGGCAGGCACAGGAGTACATTCAGCCAGAGACTCATTCTACCGAGATGCAGCACTAAGCGTTGTAGGAAGTCATTCCTGCCTGTGGCCATCAAACTTTACAACTCCTCCCTTGGAGGGTCAGACACCCTGAGCCAATAGGCTGGTCCTGGACTTATTTCATAATTTACTGGCATAATTTACATGTTACTATTTAACTATTTATAGTTCTATTACTATTTATTACTTATGGAGCAACTGTAACAAAAACCAATTGCCCCTGGGATTAATAAAGTATGACTATGACTAAATATTATGATTATTACTTGGAAATGCCTGTTTCACTGCTTTAGTTAGGCATTCATGACAAATATAGTAAACAAGTCCTTGGCACTCTGAGATTGTTGCCTGAATGACGTGGCTGAACATTGAGAACTGATATAATTCCTGATGTCACGTGTAGGGGTTTGACAGTATTGAACGTTAATGCAGCATAACTCTGAATGTGGTTGGCATAACATAATTTCTAATTGCTTTGCATTCAGGTTGTCACCTTATCTTGACAGAGATTGTGTTTCATTTCCCTGTCTGAACTCTACCTTCTGAAGCATGCAGTTGGAATAGCAATTGTTTGAAGTCAGGTCAACAGATGATTTCCTATCTCTGATCTCGCAAAGCAAAATATATATCCCTGCAATTCTGAATGGGACAAGGGCAAACCGCATGAAATCTTTCCCTCAATTCCTGCATTTATCATGCAGAGCTTGCAGTTACTAAAGTAACAAATGATCTCTACTGTCAAAATGGGATTAGTAAATCTTGTTTGGGTAATGTTTGTTGACTAAAATGAGTCAGAAACACTGACTTGTACATTATGAAATGTGTTAGTTTTGCAGCAGCAGTACAGAGCAAACACATAAAATTGCTAAAAGTTACAAAATAAATGAATAGAGCAAAGAATAAAGCAATAATGGAGTAGTATTCATGGATTCATAAATCATTCAGAAATCTGATGGCAGAAGGGAAGAAGTTGTTCCTAAATTGTGATGAGTGGGTCTTCCTCAATGGTAGCAGATCATACACACTTTTCTTTATGAATTAAACGAGACAGCATCTGTAAGGTATCAACAAAAGGTCCCCTTTCCCCTATCTTAAGCATTCCTTAGTCTGCTTATGAACATAAGGGAACTTGTATCTGTTTCTCATCCTGGGTACAACTTAAATATGTTCCAAGGCAGCCAATGCTATTTTTCCCAAATGCCAGTGAAATTAAATTCAAGTCACCAATATACAGTGCTGTGCAAAAGTATCAGACGCCCAGGAGTTTTAAAATAAAGTTTGTTATAGATGTTTAGTGTTTTGTCTTGTGCATTAGTGTGTCAGTAGAAAAGAGCAAATTTTAGGTTTCTGAGCATTCATTTTCCAAAAAAATTAATGTCACAGAGAATTTCTTTGTATTTCATTAAAGAAGGTAACATATTAAGTAATAGACCACATTTCAAATAAAAACTTGATCTCCTTGTAGGTATGTAGCCCAGTACATGATTAAACAAAGATAACAAACAGGCACTAGTTATCATTGATATAATAAGTTGAATGAACTGAACCAAACCAGAAGGGGTGTAGAAGGAAACAAACTGGGAAAAGGACAATCAAACTAAAAAGAGAGGGCGTGGCAGATGGGACAGTTCAGATCATCAGTTCTTATACCATGGCAAGAGTGAGTAACAAGACACAAGGTGGTCATCTGCATCAGGAAGGTCTCTCTCAAGCAGAAATTTGCGGCAGCAAGTGTTTCAAGATGTGCTGCCCAAGCTCTTCTGAAGAAGCAGAAAGAAATGAGCCAGGCTGAGGACTAGAACTGCAGTGGTCGGCCGTAGAAACTGAGTGCAGCAGATGAGAGATACATCAAACTGACATCCCTTCTAAATTAGAATAAGTCTGGCACTGTTATCAGCTCTGAATTCTGAAATTTTTAAGATACTGAGAGGGATAGACAGAGCAGAGAGCCAGTATCTTTCTCCCAAAGTTGAAATATCTAATACTAGATGGTGTGTGTTTAAGGTTGGATGGGATAAACTCAAAGAAGATATGCGGGGCAAGTTATTTATACAGAGAGAGGGTGGTGGGTGCCTGGTGGTAGTGGAGGCAAATGTGATAAAGGTGATTATGGGCACATAACTTTGTAGAAAATGGGGGGAAGCAGATATTCATATTGTAAAGGCAGAGGGAATTAGTTTAGTTGGACATTTATTTACTAATTCAATTAGATTGGGACAAAATCATGGGCTGAGGAGCCTGTTCCTGTGCTATGCTGTTCTGTGTTACCCTCACCTGAAGGCATGTACACACAAGGCTTCACTGTTCAGAATCAGAATCAGGTTTATTATCACCGGCATGTGTCATGGAATTTGACAGCAACGGGGATTGGCTTGAAATTTCCCAGTGCTATATGCACCTAAATTAAGCTTAAGCCTTTTCATACATTACTGGTGAGTGAGGGTAGCTCACCACTGTCGAGTAAGTCTGTCCAAATTCAGAAAAAGGCTTCACAAACTATACTGAAAGTAGAGGTGTTAGATACACGAGTTAAGACAACATGAAAAATGGTTGCAGTTACTTAGCATTTTAGTACAGGGATGTTTAATCGGTGTGTCAAAAATCAAGCGTACAAAAAATTAATGAATATAATGGAAAGAAAACTGCCAATATTTACAAAAGGTACCTACCAGAAAACAAAATAATAGCTTCATGCTTTGTCCATTATGGACTCCTGGCAGCTCCAAACTCTTTCCCCTACTGAGGGTGAAGAGCTCCTTTTTTTTAGGGACTAAGACGTATCATCTTATAAACCAACAAAGTTAACTTAAGACTAGACAACACAAGAATTAGAATATGGTGCACCCCACTTACAAAATAAACAGAAGTATCTACCTTAAATACAGTGTACAAACTACATATTCTCATTTACACATCCCCATTACTAAAGAAGTGGAATATTGCACCATGTATGGTGGGAAAGGCATTGTTAAGCCAACCCAAGCACATCAGCTTGGTTTAGGGCCCATTATGAGACAATATCGGGGAAGACTTTGGAGTGCACACACTCTGCGCTGCGAGAGCAGAATGACAAGGCAACGCTTGTTGGTGTTTGTATGTGTGTGTGTGTATATATAAGGAGTTTGTTTACCACGTGCTCTCTATCACAAGAGGTAATATCAGAGTTAGGTCGATTCCCTGTATGACTCTACTTCCGACATAAGAATGACAATACACAACTCTCCTCTGCAAAATTTGTATTGCGTGTAATTGATTATGCCAAATTTATTCTAAATTATTGCAACATTCAGATTTCCTTGACTGTGAATTATCTGAGATAAACATGATAAATTTTCTGCCATTTATTTACATTGCTCTTCCTTCCTAAGTAAAAGCCACGCTTACACTTTTTTTTGTAGATTTACACACCATGCCAATGACCTTTTCTGGGGTCACTTGATTGTGATGGAGCTAACATTCAAATCCTTCTTCTATGATGTGGCACTATATTTAAATAAAATGCTGACAAATTCATTAAGCTTGAAATAAATTTAATTCCTGCAGTGCTAGCCGTCCTATCAACCCGAATGGTCTTCCTAGTGTAATGTGTGGTAATGGCTGGAAAATGGAAGGACAGAGGCAGGAAGCTCTAGGAGGAGATTCTTCAGCCATATGATGGAAGGCAACTATTTCCTTATACAAACATTTGTACATCTACCATTCTTAGTGTCACTTCGCTTTTCTAGTCTAATTGTCAACACCAAAGAATTTTGAAGGCAGGTAGTATATGCAGAGGAAATATTTCATATTTGATTCATTATTTCAGATCATTTTTTTCTCCACTTCATTAGAACTTTGCAGAGTATAGGCATTGCATCTAAAACTTTGACAAATTTCCATAGATGTGTGGTTAAGAGTATATTGACTGGCTGCATCACAGCCTGGTATGGAAACACCAATGCTCTTGAATAGAAAATCCTACAAAAAGTAATCAATACAGCCCTGGCCATCACAGGTAATGCCTTCCCCACCATTGATTGCATCTACACAGAGCATTGCAACAAAATGCAGCATGCATCAGTAGGGACCTCCACCACCCAGGTTATGCTTTCTTCTCATTGCTGCCATGAGGAAGAAGGTACAGAAGCCTCAGGGCTCACACCACCAGGTTCAGGAACAGTTATTACCCCTCAACCATCAGGCTCTTGAACAGGAGGGGATAACTTCACTCAACTTAATTTGCCCCATCACTGAACTGTTCCCATACCTTATGGACTCACGTTCAAGGACTCTTCATCTCATGTTCTCAATATTTATTGCTTATTTACTTACTATTATTATTTTCTTTTGTATTAACTTTTGCACATGGGTTGTTTGTCCATCCTGTTGGATGCAGTCTTTCATTGATTCTATTTCATTTCTTGCATTTAATATATACACCTGCAAAAAAATGATTCTCAGGGTTGTATATGGTGACAGGTATGTATTTTGATAATACTTTTACTTTGAGCTTTGAAATTTGAATTACAGTGATGATGATGTTCTGACTAACAATATAGATACCAAGCTTATGTGCAAATGTTTGGGTTGTACTGTCGTTGCTGATAACTGGAATCAGAACATGTGCACACTTTTGACTCAATCATACTGTATTTTACTTGTGCAATGGCGGGTGCAGACTCGATGTGCCAAATGGCCAAATTTTGCTCCTGTGTCCAATGGTCTCATTGGTCCAACAGCGCTGTCACCACACTGTTCTGAAGCCAGGACAGAAAAATGCTATTTTTATACAGAATTGGCTTTTCAGTTATGGATATTGACCATTTGGTAAACTCCGTATGTTTGATTTCCTTACTTGCAAGATGATTCCCCATTCACATAAAGGTGTTCAATGTCAACAACTAATGATACTTTGAAGTTAGTAAAACAATTGTCCCTTAGTCGTTGGGTATGCTTCACATCCTTCTGTTATATTCCTTTCCCGTATGTCTCCAGCACTCCTTATTGTATAAAAAGAAGCAATGTTCTTCAAAGACCTTTCTGGAAAAGGTCTCACTTCAGATGTCCCATTCATCTAGGTTGATTGCCCACCACTGCAGTCATCCTCGCCCAACTCATCTGTAGTAAGCAGGGGTGGCTCTGGTTGTCTCACTTATCTAGGTTGACTACACACCACCACTGTCCTCCCCACCTGGATGTTGCCTTTAAACTTTGCTTTACTGCACATCCCACTTCCTCCATTTTGTCCTGTAGAGGACAACACAAATCTTACTGACTTTCAATAGCACAATCTCTGAAACTCTGTGCAGTTTCATCAGGGGCAATTGGCCGTTGTACCATGATGGAGGTAGCTGCTCTGTGGGCCAACATTCCACAGAGTACTCTCAGATGGAGATTAAAATGGATATGGCAACTAGCAAAATGACAACTCCCATTGCCCACTGTACAAAGGAGTTACCCCAGCCCCCTAGTAAAGACTGAACCCAGCTAAAGGGTCCCCAAGATAAGAATGAAGTCCTGTGCAGCTCCTTGCCTATTGCCCGAACCTTATCTGCTTCTACTCAGATGTGCACAGCTAAATTAGTGATATTCTCAGACATGTCAGGGATGTACATGGAACACCCCTGGCCAATGATGGCACAAGTAGCACCCTTCTTTGTCCAACAAAAAGACTAGTGCTAATCGACTTTGAAGGACCACAGTACAGATTGCCATTATTTCAGCAGTAGCGTCATTAAAGGCCAGGCTCATGTCATGTCACGCTAAGGATGTGTTAGCTTCTCCTGCTGAACTGAGGCCATGTCAATACGTTCACAAGTGAGTCTAACAGGTCCCCAATCTCCTTTCAACAGTCTCACTTGTCTGGCTTGACTGCACACCGTCGCTGTCCACCACACCTGGATGTTGTCTTTAACCCTTTCCTTGCCACAACTCCTGCAGTATGATGGTTCGCAGGAGCGGGCCTTATCTTTCCTGCCTCTGTGGTTACTGTCATCACTTGATAGATATCACACACTCTGTAAGTAACTACCAGCAAATTCTAAAGCAGTGTCAAATGAACATGGTTTACCTACACAACATTTGAACTTTAAGTTGAATAACTTAACCTGTGTCAGCTTTAAGGCTTAAAAAAAATTGTGTGAAACAAATGTATGAGTACTGGGAGCATCATGGAGTGTTTTTCTTTCACCAGATCATCAAGGACCAGAAGCTGCTCATCATTGTCGGTGGGATGCTTCTCATCGATCTCTGCATCCTTATTTGCTGGCAGGTTGTAGATCCTCTGAAGCGGACTGTAGAAGACTATCCTTTAGAGGTCAGTTTACAGAGAGTAACTGGAAACGCTGGAGTCTGGGTTGATACGCCTTTCGTGTCGGGGTGGATGCAATTGATCATTTGAAATATAAGCTTAACTATAAACTGAAGAAGACAAACTACCTGTAGAATGTTCTCAGGTGACCTAAACTCATAAATAAAACCAAAATGCAATTGTAAAGTGGAAAATGTGGAGAATTAAAAGATCTATTTAGGATTGGAATTTGCAAAGCATAGAAGGCCACGGGCCAAGCGCTTGGAAATGGGATTATTATAGATAGCTACTTGATGGTTGGCATGGACAGGGTGAGCCAAAGCATGTGTTTCTGTGTGGTATGACTCCATGCCTCTTTAAGCATGATTCTTCATTCCACCAACTTCTTTGATTCTATTTTGCAGCATTAAAACTACATTACAGTACATTGCTGGGTATAATAAAAAAGCACTAGGAAATGAAATTAAAGGTTGCAAATCTATTTTAATGCACTTAAAAATGATCGCTCAATTCATCTGTGTATTAGGAATTGGCAGAAAATTACCCTGAGAGAAAGCCAATTGATGCTTACTTCTAATAGTCCCTTTTTATAAAAAGAAATTAAGCAATAAAGCTTGTAACCAGTATTTCAAGATTGTCCTCAGTTGCACAGGAATGCTGTCAGTTGAGGGTGGAATGATGATCGGAAACTTCTGAATTGTTGAGTTAGTCAGAAGTAGACATACGTTAATTCATCCTTTGGAAACTTCAAGAATTCCCCATATTTATAATGAATTTTGGGAGATGTAGAGGTTAGGCTGAAAAAAAGTCCCTGGAGAAGGGAGTAAAGAGGAGCGAGGCAGTGAATCTTAAAATAAGTAAACCTTAACATGGTTCACTGGAAAATAAACAGTCAATAGAAATTCTTGGCAGCAGGAATAATTAGTATGTGGAAAGGTGTGAAGGCACTACGCAGTGTTGCAAGAGTTCAGGGGTCAAGCAAAGTTTATAAATAATGAAAGTCATGTTATCAAGGAGACCATTTGAAAATTTATTCTCAAAAATGATAAGGGATTTTAATGGGGATTGGGTTAAAGTATAACCAGATGTGCACAATATTTCAGCTGAAAGACAGCTTTAGAAATGGATTGGATATGAGGTTAAAGCTCAGATCAGTGAAACAGAATGACTATATACCCAGTGATATATATAAAAGCCTAAGTATGTTCTTAGAGATATAATGTGGCAAATTTTCAGTGATTATACCAATTTCCCAGAGTTTTGTGGCTCACTGAGTAAAGATATAGTACTTGAACTTGTTCAGTAACTTGCCCCGCCTATAAACTAGAGCATAGTTACAAGATAAAATTACCACAACTGAATCAAATATAAAAATACAATGAATTGCTTCATTAACTTACTGAGTAAATCAGCAATTTTTAAAGGGATGTTGGACAAAACTGATGAAAATTAGAAGAGTTACACATTTAAGTTTAAAATATCCAAGTATTGTCAATATCAAAGAGAAATCATTCCAGGATTTTTACTACAGCTCAACTACGAATCTTTATGGCACTTTTAATATGATAAAATGTAACAAAGCCTTTGAATGATAAGTTGTATTTCACAGTACCAAAAAGCCTTCAAGGCAATTTTATAGCTCCATATACATAAAGAAAATGATCAAGACAAAAATTGACCTTGTGCCTGCTTGCCTGCCATGAAAAAAAAGTGAGCAACTTCTGACTGAAACAATCCTCAAGGTTAATTCTAATTTTATATTAAATCGGTATTTAGACATCCCAGGAAATCAAAACTGATACAAAATCTTTAGAATACAGCGATGAAGGTCTCAAACATTTTTCAAGGAACTTTTTCTTATGATTTGTTGCAATTGAGCAAAATTAGTACCAGGTTTACAGTGCCCAGTTTTGTGCACCATAATACCATAGCCATTCATTGTGATCTTAGTCTCCAAAATGAGCAGATGGCTACACCTCACTAAGCAACCAATCAAAATTCTTCTGAACCTGATATATTTAAAGTCAAAGTAAAATTTATTTTCAGGGTGCATACACGTCAACACATACTACCCCAAGATTCTTTTTCCTGCGGGCATACTTAGCAAATCTATAGAATAGTAACTGTAAACGGGACCGATGAACAGCAAGCTGTGCAAATGCAAATATAAATAAATAGCAATAAGTAATGAGGGCGTGAAATAACAAGATAAAGAGTCCTTAAAGTGAGACCATCAGTTGTGGGAGCATCAGAAATAGAATGAGTGTAGTTACCACCTTTTGTTCAAGAGTCTGATTGTTGAGGGGTAGTAACTGTTCTTGAACCTGATGGTGCAAGTCCTGAGGCACATATATCTTCTACCTGATAGCAGCAGCGAGAAAAGAGTATGGCCTAGAATGTGAGGATCTTTGATGATGGATTCTGCTTTTCCACACCAATGTTCCATGTAGATGTGCCCAATGGTTGGGAGGGCTTTACCTATTATGTACTGGGCTGATTCCACTACCTTTTGTGGGATTTTCCACTCAAAGGCATTGGTGTTCCTATACCAGGTCCTAATGCAGCCAGTCAAGCACTCTTTCCACCACACATCTATAGAAGTTTGTCAAGGTTTTTGATGGCATACCAAATCTCCCCAGATTTAAGTTTTTTTTTAAATCTTCTGCAGTGTCAAATTTAATATGTTTAGAAATTTATTATTTCTGCAACATTTAAATGGCTATCAAGGAATAATATCCTACTAGGTCAATCTTATTAGTGCTATATAATATATATCTAATTACCACATTATGAAAACCTGTTCCCAGTGAAGTATCCGGTGGCATGTTGTGTGGAATTTCTAATGAGCATCTAAATTAATGTTGATTTCTCTGACATGATTGGCCATACCGAAGAAACTGCAGTAACAATGGCCAGGTCAGAAATTATTTCTCATTGAGGAAGGAAAAGCAGCTTGAAAAAGTATAGATAGTTTCTTCAGTTTGTATCTCTGTTGCTAGTATCCTATATTCTGAGTCAGAAGAATATGAGTTCAAGTATCACTCCAGGAACTTGAGTTTAAAAATCTAGACCAAGTCTCTAGTGTCACATTTCAAATGAAAATGCCACATCTATTCACTTTATGAGATTCCACAACACCATAATGAAGAAGGGAAATTATCCCAAAATAGCAGATTGTATAAGCGTAATAAAATTGTTGTTTGTATTAGATTGTTATGCTATGTGGTGGCTGTGTTTTCCACATTGCAATAGTAGTTGTGCTTCAAAAAGTATTAATTGGCAGTGGCCAGGTTTGGGATATCGTAGGTTTGTGAAAGTTATAAGTTCAGATCTTTGATTTCTGTCTGAAAATTGCTGTGAAAAAGAAACACATTAGAAGATAAATAACTGATCACAGTGGAGAGGGAACTATCAAGGGCTATTTGCTGAAGCAGAAGTTGATTGGTATTCCCTTTCAGTCAGTGATCAGTAACCCATCAGAGAGAGAAATATGCTTTACTCTCTGGTGTGTTGAAACCAGGTGTGCTTGCATCTTTGCCTGTTTAGCAGCAGAAATCGTTTGTTCACCCTCTTACTAGGATACTAATTAAACTGAGAAAAATCTCTGAAGTGAACGAGAAACCAGCTAATGAAAGGTGTGCGTAAGTACTCGTATATTGACACTTCAGAGTGATACTGCTACTAAAACAAATTAATGAAAATGTCACTGGCACATTTTATGTTCCAGGGGAATTAAAGCACTAAAATAATAATCAATCTGCAGCATTTTCTATTCTGTAGTTATTTCACTGATGTTATTAGTGGAATATAAAGAAATCTAATCATTGTATCCAAGTTGGACATTGTCCCCAAATCTCATATAAAAGAACAATGCCAGCAGAAAGTTATAACTATACCTGGAACTCCTCCAGCGGACCCAGATAAATTGAATTACTGGTTGAACAGCAAATGTATAAGCTATCAATGAACCCTATAATTCGATTACAACTTAAAGCAGTAAAGCTCCATGAACAGTGGTGGGTCATTACTATGAAAGACAATGCCATCCACTAGTTGCAGTGCCCTCAAGTTACAAGCACTAAGGTCCTTATTACCAGCATGTCATGCTGCAGGATGAGGAGTAACGTGGTAAAGTAGTCTCTCTCAGACCTTCTGCTCTGGCCCAAATCCACCATTAATAGTGGAGACACAAGAGACTTCAGATGCTGGAATCTCGAGCAACAAACAATTTTCAGGGCCTGTAGTAGAGAGTTTTGACCTGGAATTTCCACAATTCCTTTCCTCCCATGGATGCAGCTCGACCTGCTGAGTTCTTCCAGTAGATTATTGCTGTAGCATTGATTATCCAGTCACTTAATCTAGGGGCTAATCTAGGGGCTAAATTAGTCAACTCAGATTCTGGAAAGCACCCAAAATGCATGCACAAATTACTTAAGATCACATAAGCATATCAAAGTTCAAGAGTGCCGCATTCTAGCTGTAAAAAGAAGAGAAGGAAGATGGTCCCAAGTTCAGGTCGAAATACTGGCTAGGATGAAGTTGACTTGTAAATTGGGTGGAAATCTACAGTTATCACTTGATGTTCTTCTTTTGATGTTACAGTGCCTATAAAAAATATTCACCCTCCCCCTTGAAAGTTTTCATGTTTTATTGTTTTACAACATTGAATCACAATAGATTTAATTTGGCTTTTTTAACACTGATCAACAGAAAAAGATCCTTTCGTGTCAAAGTGAAAACAGATCTCTACAAAGTGATTTAAATTAATTACAGTGGTGCATTGTGTTCATATTTGAGCATTAGAATGGCCTACTGGTAAAGCAAATGCACATAAAAGTTGCTGGTGAACGCAGCAGGCCAGGCAGCATCTCTAGGAAGAGGTACAGTCAACGTTGTTTGTGTGGTAAAGCAAATGGTTTTGTTCTGCATAGTGTTTAAGTTTTTTAGTTGCAGCTGCAACCATCCAGGTAAATAGGGAGTTCTTGTGTTACAAAATTATATGGAGGTTTAATAATCAAATAGTACCACTCACTTGCTTATGAAAGTGGAAGCAAGCTTTTCCCAACATCCCAAAGTTGTACATGTTGGAAGGTTATTTGACAGCTAGAAATTATCCTTAGTGTGTAGGTAAGCAAAAAAGTTTGGGAAGAATTGAATAGAATGTGGAGGGTTCTACCATAGCAGTGTGCAGAGGATCTCAGATCCTATTGATTTCAAAGGGTGTATCTGTGGATATATAGCCAAGTTACTATTTCTAAAAAAATCGTTCAGTTTAGATTTATATTTAATGCAGAAGTTGGTGCATATGTGGAACAAGCTCCACAGAAATTAGTTGAGTCAGATACAATAACAGCACTGAAAAGATATTTGAATCAGTACCCAGACAGGAAAGGTTTACGGTTATAAAAAATAGAAAATAGAAAATCTACAGCACATTACAGGCCATTCGGCCCACAATGTTGTGCCAACCATGTAACCTACTCTAGAAGCTGCCTAGAATTTCCCTAGCGCATAGCCCTCTATTTTTCTAAGCTCCATGGACTTATCTAAGAGTCTCTGAAAAGACTCTGTTGTATCTTTATAGTTATATGGAGCAAATGTGGGAAAATGGGAACTAGCTTAGGTGGGTGCCTTGGTCAGGATGCGTTGGGCTGAAGGGTTCTGTTCCCAAACTGAATTACTATATGACTTTAATTGTTTATGTGCTTTCAGATAATATTTCAATCTGTACAAAATATATACTTCTAATATGTGTTTCATTATAATGGTTTTGAAATACTATAAAACATGAGAGCCATTTTAAAAACTACTGAATGGCCCTCAGAGCTTGGACTGCTGACAAAGTTGCGATAGAATTTTGGCAGCTGGCAAAGAGTTCAGGGACAGGGCTTCCTTGGTGCACTCGTGAAGGTCCTGCACCACTTGATACAGCCTACTTGACTTTGGGATGCTTGGAGTCAGCTGCATACAGCTGTGCTAAGTTTAGTCTACATATGTGAGTATAGGTATGGAAAAACTATATCCGTAAAGTTTGGGCAGAAGGACTGAACCAATAAGATTTGTTCCAACAAATACTAATTTTAAAAGGAATTATTTTTAAGAAATGTTTGAAGATTTTAAAATTTTTGAATAGTTAAGTGCAGTGGTCCCCAACCTCCGGGTCGCAGACTGATACTGGGCCACGAAGCATGCAGGGATGCAGTGGTAGCCGGAGCACACCCAGCACATCTTTAAGAAAAAAGCAGAAATAAACAAGCTAATTAATTAGGTGCCACCCAGAAGCCAGTCTTCATTAGAGGAACTGAGGTGGAGAGGGTCAATAATTTTAAATTCTTCGGCATTAAGGATCGACGTTTCTCTCTCTGAAAAGTGTCAGAGGATCTGTCCTGGGACCAGCACGTAACTGTCATTACAAAGAAAGCACAGCAGCGCCTATACTTTATTAGAAGTTTGTGTAGATTCAACATATCACCTCGATCCTGACAGCCCTGTCTTTTCAACCTGTCTGGACTGGTGTTTAAATTGACCAAACAATGGAACAGCTAAAGGCTCCAGCGCCCTGGAAAGAGGAGTGAACATTGTATAGAGCAAGTGAAATCAGCAATTGCCTCTGATCTGGGCCGACATTTACATGCTGGGCAGCACTAATTAATTAACTTGTTTATTTCGGCTTTTCTCTTAAAGATGTGCTGGGTGCGCTCCGGCTACCGCTGCACCGCTGCACCCCTGCGTGCTTTGCGGTCTGTGTCCCAGAGGTTGGGGACCACTGGTTAAGTGGATTATAATATTAAATAGTATGTCTGCTTCAATTGTCATGTATGAATTCGGTTGAGATCTGACAAATTTTCAATATACAATTGTGACACTGCTCCTATAGAATGATTTCATTTGCATTAGCTTGTGCTGTGGATGCCTTTGCCAGTAAGATACAGGAAGGAGAGTGTAAAGGAAATAAAAATCAAATAAATTATTCAAAACAGCTTTCTATACATCATATCCTGCTGTCCAATGTACATCTGTGCTAATTAAACCACCTGCATCCATCAAAATCAGTTTATAGTTACAGTATATATAAATAATAAAGCCTTGTATTTCAAGGGTATTGAAATATATGAGTATTTAAAGGTCTGAAATGTTTTAAAAATCAAACATCGTTATAGGAATTGTCTGTTATAAACGATCTCCGGACTTCAATCTTCATTGAATTTCCATGGCCATGTGTTCATACATGATAATGCTTTTCAGGATTAGATCTGAGTTGCAAGCAATGACATTTTTATTCTGTGCATGTATCTAGTGAAGCCTCGGATTACTAAATTTGCTAACTGAAGCTGAATTAACCCCTTCCATTTCAGCAAGTCTATTAGCTTAAGTACAATCAGGGTAAAGAGCTGATTATTCATTATTTAACTTACTCCTGTTGACATTTTTTCAAAAAGGATCAGAGAATTTAATTGAAGATTTCGCCTTTCGGTGTTCAGTAGTTTTGCTCCCGTGATGTTTCATATGTTCTTCACAAACTCACGGTTACTTCAGTTAGATGATCCAATTTCTTTGTGGTCTCTCAGCCTGGACATTGAGATCTCTTTTTTTCATGAGATCCACTTACTGATATCTTAATTTTCCTCCACATCAGGTCCTCTCTATTTGCCTCTCTTTAAAGCCACCTCAGTTACCTGCAGCCGACTCCCAAAACTACAACTTACTGCACTGAAAACACATTTTTATACCATCTTTGACTGCTGCCCCTGTTCCCCTCAGGGGCCTTTGAGTATGTTTCTACCTCAGCTTGTTGCTCCAGTGTCGCAGTGTTCAGAGGCTGAACCACTTCAGAATTTTGCTCTTGATGAAATGTTTTGATTTCTCCCTCTGGGCAGCACTTCAGATCTCCATGATTCGGTCAAAAATCCAAATGACACTCCACTTTTTCATTTTTGCATCCTTTTAAATCCGACCTCAGGAATTTGAAGCTGAACTACATGCACATACTACTGAGCTGTAAGTTAACTGCCCAGCAATAAACCACATTAAAATACTGTACATTCCAATGTATCATAACGCTGAAAATATGTCCTAATCCTGGGACACAGGTTAGACAAGAGGAAGAGAATTGTTTTTTTTCTCTTTTATCTTGATCACATTGACGCTAACAATGGGGTTGGTGTTAAATTCAATACGTATCTTTATTTGGAGGGCCGCGAAATCCAAATGAGGCTAACTTCCAGGATAACTTCCTTGCATAAAGGTAGTATTCAGTCTAGGAGTGAAAGATCATTTTTGGGTTTTACCTTCTTGTTTAAATTATTGATTGGAGGAGTTTTGAAGCAATGAGGAATGAACTAAAAACTCAAACCGGACGGAATTCTTAAATGCCATTAAGCTGCCATAATGTTTCAGAATGTTAAACAAGGGGGGCTGATAAGCATCTCACTCATTACTGGCCAGTGGTGTAGTGGCATCAGCACCGGACTTCGAGACCAATGGTCCTGGGTTTGAATCCAACCGGCTCCCTGCATGCTTTCCATCTGTGCTGGGTTGAGCATCGAGCTAGCAACTCGTCCTTGTAAAAAATGGACAAATGCTAAGGAAATGGCAAAAAAGGCGCCTGATGTGCCACAAGGCCCAAAAATGAACAACAGTACAAACTCTGAGAATGAAAAGGGAAATAATGCAGAAGTTGGTGCTTATGTGACAAGCTGACATTTCACATGAGCCTCATCGAACAGAATGAGGAAAATTATTTTTTTAAATAACTGCACGAGTTGGAAATCTGAAATAAAATCAGGAATGCTGATAATACTCAGCTAGTCAGGCAGCATTTATGGACAAAGATATATGTAATGTTTCAGACCTGACACTACTCATTAGAACAGAGAAAAAGAGAAATCAAGTTAATTTTTAATTGCAGAGAAGCCGGTTGAAGGATAATAGGACAAAGGAATAAAATCAAATGTAAATCTAGCAATTCGAGGCAGATTATATTTCTTTGTATAAGAGATGCTCGTAGCCAAAAAGTAAGATGTGATCAGCAGCCAGGCTAAGCTCATTGAGCTGGAAAACTGAACCAAAACCATGGATAGATGGACCGTGTTGACCATTTCTGATTCCGAGAAAGAATAGGGTGCTTAGCCAAAGCTGAAGCCCAGGGAAATGACAAGGTCTTGTTTCTCAAGACTGCATTGGGCCTCATTGGAATGATGATGATCAAAGTGAGAGTGCAATGAAGAATTGCAGTAGCAAACAACCAGGACCTCAGGGTTACTCCTACAGGCTGCATATATTTAAGGAATTTTCTTTCCTTATAGACTAATGCTGCTTTTCAAGGCTTATTATTAGCCAGTTAGAAATAGACCAGTCCTAATACAGAGCACAAGGAAATAGCAGGGGAAGGCCCCAAGCTCCTGAAGTCTGCCCTACTATTCAATATTCAGTGTGAGCATACCTGATTAACTCCAAGCCTCAACTGCTTCTCCATGCCAGATCCACAGAGCCCTCAAGCCCCCAGCCCCCAAGCTTTCAAAATATTATCTCTTCCACTTGAAATACATCTAATGAACTTTCTCCCGCAACTCTTTAGGGGGCAGAATTCCAGAGAGTTGTCACTGCCATCTGTGAGAAAACAAATTCCACATACTTCTGTTTTACATACCCTGCCCCTTACCTTGAAGCTCTAACCCTCATTCAAGACCCTCCCACATGTGAAAACATCTCCATCTGTGGTGTCTCCTTAGGATCTATATGCTTCAGTAAGAACACCCATCAGTCTTCTAAATTCTAAACAATTCAAACCCAACCTCGTTAGCCCTTCTTTAAAGTTCAATCCTCTCATCCCAAAAATTAGCTTGATGAATCACATATGGACTGCCTCTACTCTCTTCTTAGGATAGGTGACCAAAACTGTGCACATTATTCCATGTGTAGAATCATCAATCACTCAGCACAATTGTAACAAATCTCCAGTCCTTTTGTAATAAAGACCAAAGTGCTATTTGCCTTCCACACTACTTGTTGTACGTCAGTTGACTAGCTTTGACTCAGGGATTTCCTGATTTTAAAAGTGCACCTCAAGCAAAAGGCCCAATGCCAACCAGGAGTTTGTCATTTCAACTCATATCACCCTGTGTGCAAATTGTTCGCATTTGCTTGCCTGCACAGGCATTCCTGCTTTTGAGCAGAACAATGTTGGGATGGTATTGGTTAGGTTTTATCTATATCCCTGGAATCTGGGGATAATTGTTCGTCCTGTCTGCACAAAATGATTTTTGCTTTTAAGGTACTACAATTGTAAGAATTACCTCTCATGGATGACCTCTGATGATTTACAAGTGCTACACTAGAATACTGAGCAGAACAAGTCATTTCCCATTCATGAAAGGTGAGACCACAAGAGGAACTCAGAGGCTTGAGCATAAAATATGGAGGTGGTGGGGGCGGGGATGATTGAAGTGGCAATGACAGTTCTTTTCCCCCTACAGATTTTTTGATAATTCCTTTCCTGGCCTGCTCATTACAGTCAACTCTCGGTGCAAAACTAAACAAAGAGTTTTGCACATAGAGATTGATTCATATATCAACTTACACCATACTTAGCAATGTTTGAACATAATTAAAACCATAAAATAAGGTTTAGTGAAAAATCATTTAGAAACAATGCTTTCTTTATAGCTATCTTTAGATATTGGAAAGCCTGGTGTACATTTCAAACATTTCCTGTTTTTCAGTCAATAAAATATGGTTCTAGGAGTTAGAAACTTGAAAAGTTCAAGCTAGGTGTATCTATCCCGGCTTAATTTCTGGATTATTCCTGACTGTGGATTCTAATACTAGTCTCACTGAAGTACACAGGTCAGGGACAGGTTCTTTTCCTATGATGACAGTGACATATGTCAACAGGTCCAGAATAGATTTAGGGTAGCTGTCTAATGAAAGCAAACTGACACACTGGGTCAGTCAACCTCCTTGTGCGAAAAGGCCACCCTTCTCCCATTCTGTCCATAACGCTGCTTTTTATCAGAAAGCTGAAAGTTTTGCTCAGAATGGACACTTGCCTTGATTCTTGTTCATGTATACATCCTTCGGTTGTCCAGTTTACCTGAATGTCCAGGAAAAACCTGGGCATCTTTGAACAAAGGGATATAGATTTTGGGAAGTTTCTTCCTAGCTCACTCATCCTAACATAAAAAGTCTCCAATAGAGTGAATAGATGATTTTCTCTGATAAAAACCAGTGGAAATTATTTCAGTGAACTGGGAGCTCCTATGCTTGGATGCTGATCTAATTCTTGGATCTTTGCCATGGTCACTATTTGAAAAGATATGCTTTTTCAGCTTCAAGTACTTTTTAAAGGAACATATGTGTGCTGATTAAACAAGTAATCACAAATAAACATACCCATAATATTGGCAATAATAAGTTTTATGCTCTTTTGTCTCAGATGATTTTCTTGTATATGAAGTAAAGAGTCACTGTTTGTGTGTGACCTTTGATAAGTAGCTGCATATAAGCTACACGTTGGTTCATAGGTACAAGTATAATAAGCTCACTAATTTCAGGAGGAACCAACAAACGCATAACATTTGAGATTTATGTGGATTGATGTTAGTTACTCTTCTCATGGACGTTAACCATTCTAATATAAATTGTACAGCCTTTCCACTTAACCACTTCATGTATTTGTTAAAAGGTGCTTCCATTATGAACTTCAATCCACAACCTGGCTGGTGATCTACAAGACATGCAATACATTGAAGTAAATTATAGTGAAACTTCATTGCCACTTGAGTAAAATATCGCCAATTGTTTAACCAGTATGCAGACAAAGCTGAATAATATCAGTGCCCAGGAGAACTGTGCCCTTTTTCTCAAAAAGAACAAATAGCTACCTAAGTTTTGAAAATATGAAAATTCACAAAGCAACAACTGACATAGTCTGTAGTACTTGGAGAACTAAAAACTGCATGTATCTGCAGCAATTAGATAGCTAGGGACAAACTGCATCAAGACATCTGTCACCGCAAGTCTCAGAAACCATTATCTCGTCTTAAAATATGTCCACCTCAGGATTGTGTGTTACAGTTGTGAGAAAGCAGTATTTTATTGAATCAGGAAGTGTCTGCTTGTGACCTTCCAATAACCTGATACAAAAGCAAAGGCTGTAAATCCTGGAGAAAAAGCAAAAGAATATTTGTTGTCTTCACAGCTTCACCTTAATCACCGTTTATCTCATGAGGCCACAGTTGGAAAATTGCTGGAGTATTTGAAGGTGGATTTCATCTTAATGATTTCCACACCTCTTAACTTCCATGTCACAGTTCCTTCCACGTTTGACACGCCCTGTCACCATTCCCTTAAGCTTGTCACAACTGTGAACTAACCATGTGGAGAAATGCAAGGAGCGTGAATTTGCATGCACATGTTCCATAATACATTAATATACGAGCATGCAGCATAACCAGAGCACCCAGTCATCATTATGTTTGTAACGTGCAAGCACAGTTGAAATCACAGCTGCGTTCTCTCTATATGCCGACTCCAGGGTCAATGAAGTTTTATTACGAGATCTGTCAGTGAATGATTCTGGAGCCATAGTGACTAGTTCTCCTCCTGTCAGCCATCTGCATGCTAATTAACCTTCCCTACACAGGTTAGCTCAACTCACATGTTCTCAGAATCAATACAGAGCTTGCAAATCCATCCATTTAATTTCCCATAAATGCTTTTTAAAGATGATGCAGATTGGCCATTCAACTTCTTGACAAAATTGTCTGAACTACCTTAAGCTCTAACAGACCTGGAAATATTTTAAGGCTTTCTTTTAATGAAACAAAATTATATTCCAAGTTTTAAATTGCAAGGTATATAATCTATATGAAAGAATTATGTCATTATTGTTTCAAACAAACATTTTGATGAACATAAAAGCAATTTCTATCTCCATATTCTGCCTCTCTGTTAAATGAGTGTTTTAGCTAGTTTTATATTTCAATTTTAAAATATGTTATTTACGATTTTGAAAACCAGCTCTTTGATATTTTTAAATTCCTTCAGATGTTAGGGATGTTCAATAATAATTAAACATCCTCAGCTGTTTCAGCTGACAAACCTAGGACTGGGACTCCACTGAGCTGTGGGAGGCCCTGACAATAGGAATCCAGCAGACTTCAAGCTAACAAAATAGGCTCCTGCATCAAACCAGGCAAATGTGGGTGTTGGGCAACCAAGGAGATGATGGCTTTTGTAATGTGCAAGTAAATTGCTGAAATAGAAACCAAAATACTAGAAACTCCTAGAAACATGTTGAAATAATTTATTGTTAAAATGCATTTCTGTAGAAATTAGGAGATATGGTGTTTTTGTTCAAAGTTCAAGGTAAACTTATCATCAAAGTACAAATATGTCACCATATACAACTTGGGCACGTGACCAAGTAGTTAAGGCATTGACTAGCAACCTGAAGGTCGTGAGTTCGAGCCCCTGCCAAGGCAACGTGTTGTGTCCTTAAGCAAGGCACTTAACCACACAGTGCTCAGCGATGACCCTGGTGCCAAGCTGTATCAGCCCTTGCCCGTCCCTTGGACAACATCGGTGTCATGGAGAGGGGAGACTTGCAGCATGGGCAACTGCCGGTCTTCCATACAACCATGCCCAGGCCTGCGCCCTGGAGAGTGAAGACTTTCCAGGCGCAGATCCATGGTCTCGCAAGACTAATGGATGCCTTAAAGATACAACATGAGATTCATTTCCTTGCAGCCATTTGCAATAAGTACATGAATCACTATAGAATCAATGAAAGGCCACACCCAACAGGAACAAACAACCAATGTGCAAAAGTCAACAAATTGTGCAAATACAAAACAAAAATAAATTTAAAATAAATAAATAAGCAATAAATATCAAGAATATGTGACGAAGAGTCCTTGAAAGTGAGTCCATAGTTTGTGGGAATAGTTCAGCGATGGTGTGAGTAAAGTTGTCCCCTTTGGTTCAAGAGCTTGATGATTGAGAGGTTGTAACTGTTCCTGAACTTGGTGGTGTGGGTCCTGAGGCTCCTGTACCACCTTCCTTATTGCAGCAGCAAGAAAAGAACATGGCCTCGGTGGTGAGAGTTCTTGATGGTGGATGCTGCTTCCCTGAAACAGTGCTCCACATAGATATGCACAGTGGTAGGGTGGGCTTTACCCATGATGGACTGGGCTGGTTAACTACTTCTTGAATGATTATCCGTTCAGAGACATTGATGTTTCCATACCAGGCTGTGATGTAGCCAGTCAATATACTCTCCACCACACATCTATAGAAGTTTGTCAAAGTTCTAGATATCATGCTGAATCTTTACAATCTTCTAAGGAAGCAGAGGTGCAGCCATGCTCTCTTCATAATTGCACTTATGTGCTGGATCCAGGACAGGTCCGCTGAAATGATAACACTGAGAAATTAAAAGTTGCTGATCTTCTCCTCCTCTGATCCCCCAACGAGGACTGGCTCATGGACCTCTGGTTTCCCTCTCCCAAAGTCTATAATCAGTTCCTTGGTCTTGCTGACATTTTTAATCTCCCTCCTATATGCTGATTCGCCATCACCTTTGGTTCAGCCTGTGACAGTGGTGTCATCAGCCATCTTAAATGTGACATTGAAGCTGTGCTTAGCCACAGAGTCATAAGTGTACAGCAAGTAGAGGAGGGGGCTAAGCACACAGTCTTGTGGTGCTCCTGTTCAGATGGAGATTGTGGAAGAGATGTTGTTTTCAATCCAAAATTACTAGGTCTGGAAGTGAGGAAATCGAGGATCATATTCCACAAGGGGTATTGAGGCCAAGTTCTTGAAGGTTATTGATTAATTTTGAGGGCATGATCATATTGAACGCCGAGCTGTAGACAATAAAGAGCATCCTGATGTATGCATCTTTGCTGTCCAGATGTTCCAGGGTTGTGTGAAGAGCCAATGAAATGCTGTGCCAGTCCGCAGCAGTTGCCATTTCAGTATATACTGTATACTGGGGTTTCTGCAAAAATTAAAACATTCATGAAAGCCAGGAATGTCAAGAAGTCCACGGATTTTGTTCCAGCTTCCTTCATCCACGTGAGGTGTAACACCTGTTGAGCCTTGCATTCCACAAGCATCCGTTAGACACCAGATCCAGCAAGTTCATTCACAGTGGGATGGTCCGTCTCACAGAGCCTCAGGATCAGCCATTACCTTATTGAATAGTGGCTGCTAACACAAGGGGTTGTCTGACCTTGCTTGTATTTCTTTCATTCTGAAGTTAAGTCCACAAGACAGTTGTCAGGGTTTGGTTTGGGTGCTGGGTTTTGGGTAGTATTATCAGTGATCAGAAATCGTAGGAGATACAGGCAGAGGGTTTGGATTTGGGGAAGAGGGTAGTGTGGGGGGGGGTGTCAGTGGTCCAGTGGAGGGGCAGCATTAGCGGATCAACGGGTGAAGGTTTACGGGTAAAACAGATAAGTAAGTTACACAAAGGGAAGCTCATCAGCACAGGGAGTGAAGCAGGCATCACAGATACTGTGGAATGATTAATGGCCAAGAGACTTGATTGTCAAGCATGTGGGTGAAAATGACAGAAGTGCTACCTGGCTACGTGTTCCACTGCACAGTTTGGGTTGTTCCATATCAGGCGCATGTTAAGTTTTATATTTTCAGTTGTACTCTTCACTGAAATTGAATCATGCAGGCAAGTTTTTATTTATGTAAACTTCAATGATACATAGGGTTGGTTTATGTAAAATTGGTTTGACTTGATGTTATTTTGACCAGAGATACTTTTACAATGTGCAACAATTTCTCACTCACTTCCTGCTCACCTGCAATATAGAGGTTAAGTGGTTTGTGGTGTTCTCCATATTATTGCTCTGATGTGGGAAAGGAGGATAAAAAAATTGCTTGTGTCCATTTGTCACAATTTGCTTGTCGGGTTTGGGTAATTTAATAGGGACCAGAATCAGAACTGGCATGCACGATTGTGGACAAATTGACTGAAATAAAAATAGCTGACGCTTTAAGCTCCTTAAATGCTAACAAGATCTCAGAAGCAGATGGCTCTCATTGGCTGTTGTGCAAGTTCATAAATAATGTGGGTAACCTTTCTAAAAAAGTTGAAATTTTGCCTTGCAAGTAGGACAGTATAATTTGACCTATTTTTGAATTGCTGCCTAGAACTGTTCTTACTGAAGGAAATTATTCATTGTTCATGTACTCCGTGATTAAAGGTTTTTAGTGTCTTAGCATTCCAGCATAAAAGTGTAAACCTCATTACCCTGCTGTGCCATATAATTTCATCACTCTCTGAGGAGAACTCCAGAAGTCAAGACATTACCAGAATATCCTGAAACTTATTGAAAAAGGTTCTATGGTTGTCAAAACTTTTCAGTTTTCAAATGCCAGTAGCAAGGTTTATTCTAATTCCAATTTGATTACTCTGCTGAAGATTCCTCTAGTCTGGGGTCAAATCTGAATCATTCACAAGGTGCCAAAGGCTTTTGCCTGCACACTCCTTTATGCCAGGTGCTAAGAGCAGAGGCAATACTTTCTGTGTCTCAGACCCATCTGACAGGGAGATCCCAAATTGATTATTAATCTTAGATGAATCAATTACTTTTTGATTTGATCTTGTGAAATTTCCACAGTATATAAATAGTAAATTTGTCTCTCAAAGTCTGGACCAAATGGCCTTCGATGATCAGAAAATGATCATCACCTTGAAGTGCTGTGGTGTTCAGTAAAGGGACGTTGGTGTTACGGAACATTTTAGATAGTGAAATATTATTGCTAGAAACTGGACTCCAGAATCTTAGTACAAAAAGCTGAGAATTGACATTGAGAGTTATTACTTTGAATAGAGCACGTGTAGTTTTCATTAATCAGGCAACGATTCTCTTTTTATTCACCATGTAATACCTAGCGGAACAAAATACACTCAGTGACCACTTTATTAGACACAGAAATAAAATCCATTCTGGCCTTCTGCTGCTGTAGACCACCCACTTCAAGGTTCAACATGTTGTGCATTCAGAAATGCTTTTCTGCACACCACCGTAGTAACGTGTGATTATTTGAATTACTGTCACCTTTGTGTCAGTTTGAACCAGTCTGGCCATTCTCTTCTGACCTCTCTCATTAACAACTTGTTTTGGCCCACAGAATTAACATAGAAACATAGAAAATAGGTACAGGAGTAGGACATTCGGCCCTTTGAGCCTGCACCGCCATTCAGTATGATCATGGCTGATCATCCAACTCAGAATTCTGTACCTGCCTTCTCTCAATACCGCTTGATCCCTTTAGCCACAAGAGCCATATCTAACACCCTCTTAAGTATAGCCAATGAACTGGCCTCAACTGTTTCCTGTGGCCGAGAATTCCACAGATTCACCGGTCTCTGTGTGAAGAAGTTTTTCCTCATCTCGGTCCTAAAAGGCTTCCCTTTTATCCTTAAACTGTGACTCCTCGTTCTGGACTTCCCCAACATCGGAAATAATCTTCCTGCATCCAGCCTGTCCAATCCCTTTAGAATTTTATACGTTTCAATAAGATCCACCCTCAATCTTCTAAATTCCAGCGAGTATAACCTTATTCAATCCAGTCTTTCATCATATGAAAGTCCTGCCGTCCCAGGAATCAATCTGGTGGACCTTCTTTGTACTCCCTCTATGGCAAGAATGTCTTTCCTCAGATTAAGGGACCAAAACTGCACACAATGCTCCAGGTGTGGTCTCACCAAGGCCTTGTACAACTGCAGTAGCACCTCCCTGCTCCTGTGCTCAAATCCTCTTGCTATGAATGCCAGCATACCATTCGCCTTTTTCACCGCCTGCTGTACCTGCATGCCCACATTCAATGACTGGTGTACAGTGACACCCAGGTCTCGTTGCACCTCCCCTTTTCCTAATCGGCCACCATTCAGATAATAATCTGTTTTCCTGTTCTTGCCACCAAAGTGGATAACTTCACATTTATCCACATTAAATTGCATCTGCCATGAATTTGCCCACTCACCTAACCTATCCAAGTCACCCTGCATCCTCTTAGCATCCTCCCCACAGCTAACACTGCCGCCCAGCTTCGTGTCATCCGCAAACTTGGAGGTGCTGCATTTAATTCCCTCGTCTAAGTCATTAATATATATTGTAAACAACTGGGGTCCCAGCGCTGAGCCTTGCGGTACCCCACTCATCATTGCCTGCCATTCTGAAAAGGTCCCGTTTATTCGCACTCTTTGCTTCCTGTCTGCCAACCAATTCTCTATCCACATCAGTATCATGCCCCCTTTACCGTGTGCTTTAAGTTTGCACACTAATCTCCTGTGTGGGACCTTGTCAAAAGCCTTTTGAAAATCCAAATATACCACATCCACTGTTGATTGCCACTCACTGGATGTGTTTTTTTTTTTATTTTTGCACCATTCTCTGTAAACTCCAGAGAATGTTGTGCATGAAAATCCCAGGAGATCAGCAGTTTCTGAGATACTCAAAGCACCCCATCTGGCACTAGTAATCATTCCCCGTCACTTAATACACATTTCTTCCCCATTTGGATGCTTTGTCTGAATAGCAACTGAGCCGCTTGACCATGACTGCATGGTTTTGGGCATTGAGTTGCTGCCACGTGATATTTGCATTAATAAGCAGGTGTACCTAATAAAGTAGCCACTGAGTGCATTTGACAAGCTTTTGCTTGTGTCCTTGCTGCTTTTTGCATGTTTCAACAATTGTTATAACTTGATAAAGAAATGTAACTGGATTTTTCATTGATAATTTCTTTGTACCGTTGATCAACTTTGCTCCTAAAAATGTTTAAGTTCAGATGAGAATTTTACCAAAATTAACTTTGGACAGTCCCCTAACTATTCTGTGTTGGGCACATGGCCAATTGGTTAAGGCGTTCGTCTAGTGATCTGAAGGTCGCTAGTTCGAGCCTCAGCTGTGTCCTTGAGCAAGGCACTTAACCACACATTGCTCTAGTGTCTGTGTGAGGAGTGGTGCCCCACACAGACTTCCAATCTGTGCCTTGTATGGTATGAAAATGCCCGACACAGGCCTCTCATGGTCTGAGTTGATGTTCCCTCACTCCCCCTCCCCTCCCTAACTATTCTCCAGTCTGCTTGGCTGTATCTCCACTACCAAGATGATAACTAATAGAAATTTATTTTAGTTGAAATCTGGTGTTGGCTTTGACTGGGGAGAAAACTTGGGCAAGCTTGGAAATGTGAACTGAGAAATTGAGCTGTTTTTGCATTGCATTTCCCACTGGTGAAACCAAGTATCTGAAATTATCAGTCCCTGCACATGACATAAATTTTAAAAATTGTGCAACAAATATTGCTCTGCTTTATAAGATTAGAAATTTAAATTATTTCTTCAATGTATTTCATTAACTGTTTGCACTCATTGGGTGATGCATTTGGCATCTATTTGAGAAATACGATCGATTGACTATACTATAGCAGTATTGAATGTTAGAGGTGCAGGAAAATTCACAGATGCTATTATATGGTACAGTTTGTGTGAGTGACTAAAACCAAGTGTCTACTCTGTTACAAAATGCTATAGATATTAACTCACTTTGAAAGATATATAATTCAAATATTACGTGAAGGAGAATATTGCAACAGAATGGTGTCACATTTAAGAATTAATGTTCTGTTTTCCTGTACTAGAGAAGCCACCATATGATGGAACTGAGGGTCAATATAAATTAAACCAGAAATCTCATCTGCAACCAACCTGCTTACCTCAAATCCCACTGCAGTGCAGATGGAGTCTATTATGAGTCCATTAGGTCTTAACTGTTAGCTTTTACATTACATCCTTTGTAACAGTTTGAAGGATTACTTTGTTTTTAGACCTTTATAGCAATCAGGAATTGATTACTTGTTCAAGTACTTGTTGTGACAGTGTGGTTGGCTGAATATGTAAGAGTAACTTTTGCAGGTATGTTCAGCAGATTTTATTCAGGTTTGTTTTCTTTGCTTAATCATGTCAGAATGATCTTCTTCTAACACTCCTGTTTAATTTGTAGGGGTTAAAACTTAAATTAGCTCACATGAGAACCCCTTTCCAAAGGTACATTAAATTAAAATTCAAAGTAAAATTTATTATCAAAATAGATATATGTTGCCATATACTACTCTGAGGTTCATTTTCTTACAGGCATTTACAGAGAAACAAGAAATAGTATAGAATTTTATGAAAAACTTCTCATAGAGAATAGCTGACTACAACCCACATACAAAAGAAGACAAACTTTCCAAATTAAAATAATACTAAGAACATGAGTTGTAAAGAGCCCTTGAAAGTAAGTCTGTAGGTCATAGAATCCGTAGGGTCAAAATAGCGATGAATGAAATTATCCATGCCAGTTCAGGAGTCTGATGGCTGGTAGAGATGCTAACTGTTCAGGAACTTGGTAGTATGGGACCATTGCAGAATAGTATACCAGAGAGGGGTCATCTCATCCACTCCAACTTTTTCAAAGAACATTTTGGTTTTATCTCCCTCCCTCCCTGTATTCCTGCAATGTATAAAACATTTTTTCCAAATCTTTTCTGAAGCTTATCCTTAAATCTGTTTTTACCATACTTTGACGCAGAGCATTCCATTTGTTGGGTGAAAAATATTATCCTCTTCCCCTTTAGTTCTTTTGTCAATCACTTGAATCTGATCTCTCATTATTGTCTGTTAATAATTGAAAGTTTATCTAAACCCTTTGTAATTTCTAACGCTTCCATCAAATCTCCTCTGAGCCTTCTCTGCTCATAGGACTGCAACTTTGAATTCCCAATTTGGTCACATAATTGCAATCCCTCAACCCAGGAATAGCTTTGGTAAAATAGCAAAAATCTATGGATTCTGGATTGCAATGCATCTCTGCTAAGCCCTCATATTCTTTCTGAAAAATGTTGCCAGTATGTAATGCAGCAGTCAGCTGGTGTGGAGGGAATGCATTGTTTTCAAGTGACACTGGATAAAAATGCTCATTCTAGCAATAGTCATGCCTTATTTGCTATTGGTCCATTTTTATTTAAAATATATTGAACCAAGCAGACTTGATTCTTAAATAACCGCAATTATTTTGAAAATTGGCTTGACTGGATGTACACAAAATCTGGCATTATGGCTTGCACATTATCAAAAGGGAGAATGATCCTTAATTTCTATTCCCTTACATTAATTGGAAAGAAAAACAAGGCGGTTATTTTCCAGTTGAATTCTGTTGGTCTAATTCTTTACTTCGATAGGTAATAATCAATTAAATCTGAGTGGATTTGTTAAATTTGCCATTTATTCGGAAAATATTACCACATTATTATTTGGGAGTTGCATGTATTTCTCAGTCCCGTCATGAAAGAGAATGATAGATAGTCAAGGGGATAGATAGATAGATAGATGTGTGTAGATAGAAATTCTAACTTGAGACTTCATTCAGATCAGACATAAATGAATAGCAGAGGAGGTTTGATAAATGAATGGCCATCTCCTGCTCATTGTTGATAAACTTGTAGCCTACTAATGAGAATTCGGCATTTGGTGGTAGCTATTTGGTGCTAGTCTTAGATATTCCTTGGCTGCCTGAGGGATCCTCTCAGAAATACCACTGAGGACACCATCTATTAAGAAAATAGATAGTGCTCAGGAACAAGTGAAGGCCTTGTACAGAAAAATCCAGTACTAATTACTCTATTGATTAACTGAGGACATTGTGCAGCAAACCTGTTTCTTGCTGATAGTTGTATGGTTCTTTGTTTCATCTCTGATTTGGTCACTTCAAATCAAATGCAATTTATGGCTTTTGTTGGTCAAAAAAAGGTACTAGGACCCTGTAGGATATTTAATATTTCATTATTGTTGTAAAATATATTATTTGTTAAGCATTCTTCATTGTTTACATAATCCATTACGGGTTATATGTACGAAATACATGAATGCATACGTCATTAAACCACCACTTCTCAACTGTTCACCTCACTAAAAGTAAAAGTAAAACAGATGCACATCTCCCAGTTCCTCATGCTTTACTTTCAATTAGTTGTAATTTAATGAGTTACAAAACAAAACAGTGGTGATTAGTAAATTTTGAAATGAACACAAGATGGCAGCCGACCTGTTGAAGCAGTGAGATGTTCAAGTCTTTAAAAAAAGTGCAACATATTTTTTTCACAAGAAGAGAAGATGGTCATTTTAAAAAAGGCTGAAAACCAACAAAATTCATGGGTTCATAAACAGTATTGGGTGATAATAATCGGGAATAAAAATAAACAGAAATGGATAACGGATAGCTACATCAGAAAGATAGATGCATTCAATTGCGCGAGGTAACTGGATATTATACTCTGAGTGAATTGAGCAGTATTTTGAAGAAAATTAAATTACCAATGAAAAGCAAGTGCCACTTTTGATGAGTGCATTGGGTGGAAAGACATACAGTTTGCTTAGAAGTTTAATTGTTCCAACTAAACCAGCCGAAATGAGCTTTGCTGATATTGTGAGAATAATGCAGGAACATTTAGAAATAAGACCATTGTTGACTGAAGAAGGCTTTAGGTTTCATAAGCAGAATCAAAAGGAATTGGAGTTCATTTCAGCTTTCATTGCTGAACTGAAGGCATTGTTTGAGCATTATGAGTTGAGTAAGTTTAATGATGCACTGAGAGATCATTTTGTTTCTGGAATCTTACAGGAAAGCATTCAAAAATGGTTCCTAACTGAAGCACAACTCACATTTAACGAGCAGTTGAAATAGCTGTGTCAATGGAAACAGCAATTAGAGACATAATTGAGTTGCAATCAGGAATAAAAGTGAGTGTGAACAAAAGTGCAATGTCTAGACAGAAACCTGCCTGGCTGAACAAATTGTATTACTGATGTGGCAGAGGCTCACATACGCCAGAACATTGCAGATTTAAAGGCAAAACTTGCAGAAATGCAACAAAATAAGACACATACAAACAGAATATCGGGCAGACAAGATAGATGGACTGCACAGGGAATTGAAAAAGTTAAAAACTCAAGTTACAGGCTGCATGCTACTGATGAAAAATCTGATCATGATGACAGTGACACACAATTGGATACCCTTGAGATTTACAATATGAAAACTAACATTAAACAGGCAATACGGCTGATACCAGAAAAGAATGGCAATTTAATTAAGATGGAATTGGACACTGGCTCAGTTGTTTCACAAAATGAGTTTGAAGGGCCTTTCAAAGTTGTTGAACTGAAGCTTGAAGATATCCAACTAAGAACTTATGCTAGAGAAAAGATAACTCCTGTGGGAATGACATTTATAACAGTGAAATATGACAACCAGCAGGCCACATTGAGCTTGTATGTGATAAAAACAGGAGGACCAGCATTGTGGTGGCATGATTGCCTGAGACAACTACAATTTGATTGGAGATCCTTCAACCACTTACATGCTACATCTCCTGCAACAGAGTCAACTGAATGCAAATTAAGGAAGGCACTGGATGATGCCACAGCAGTGTACAAGGATGGCATTTGAAACTCAAACATATCAAGGGTAAAACAATGAAAATGCTACACCCAAGTTTTACAAAGCTCATTCTGTTCCTTAGTCCATCTGTGATCAAGTAGCCAGTGAGCTAGATTGCATGGAGAGTGAACTAATTCTTTTCAGGATTGATTGGAACTCATGGGCAACACCAGTTGTCCCAGTAACTAGGAAAAATGGGTCAGTCAGGATCTGTGATGATTTTAAGGTCACCATCAACCCAGTACTGAGATTAGGTAAGTACCTACTGCACAAGATATCTTCGCAAAATTTTCTGAAGCAAAACACTTTGGCAAAGTAGACTTAGCTGAGGCCTACTTACGGATGGAAATGGAAGACAAGCCCATAGTGTTTCTCACCATAAACACTCACAAAGGGCTTTATTGCTGTTGTAGGTTTATTTTTGGAGTAGCTTCTGCACCTGCACTCTGGCAGGAAGCTGTGGACCAGGTGCTGCAAGGCTGCCCAGGCACTCAGTGCTACCTGGATGACATCATTGTTATCAGTAAAGATGACAAAGAACATCTCCAAAATCTCAAATCAGTCTTAAAAAGATTAGAAGATTATGGGGTCACAGAACAACACAGCAACTGTGAATACTTTAATCCAAGCATCATTAACTGTGGTCACACTATTGAAGCACAAGAATTACACAAGTGTGCTACGAAAATCCAAGCAGTGGTGGATGCCCCAAGGCCAAAGGATGTGTCACAACTGGGATTCTTTTTAGGATTTGTCAATTAGTATAAGAGACCCCTGCCAAAACCGGCTACTGCGCTCCACCCCTTCAACTCATTGCTACAGATTGGGAGGATATGTTAGTAGACAAAGCAGTGCAATGTGGCTTTCCAAAAGGTAAAGGAAATGGCGATGAGAGACAGTGTACTCACACATTATGATCCACATCATACAGTGAAGCTTGCCTGTGACATGTCATGTTGTGGTATAGGTGCAGTCATGTCACAAGTTATGAGTGATGGAAATGAAGCCTTTGCATCACGTTCCCTTACCAGTGCAGAGAAAAATTATGCACAGATTGACAGAGAGGCTTTGAGACTTGTTCTGGTGTAAAATGTTTGAACCAGTATTTGTATAGAAATGAGTTTACCCTCTTTACTGATCATCAACCACTAGTGTCCATTTTCAATCTACAGAAGGGTGTTCCAAATAGCAGCAGCTCGAATGCAGAGATGGGCTCTCTTTCTTAGAGAACACAATTACAAGATTGAAATTAGAGGATGACTGATCATGGAAAAGCTGATAGATTGTTCCATTTACCTTTGGAACACGAATTGCCTGAAAAATTTAAAACAGAGGACATCCCACTTGATGTATTCTCCCTAATGTAAATCGAATCACTTTCTATTACAGCAGAGATAATCAAAAGAGAAACCAGAAAAGATCCCACACGCTCTCAACTTGACATGGCCAGCCAAAATGGCTGGAACGTGCAGTGGAAATTCTAGTTCTCCATTTTTACCAGCTCCAGGATGAACCTACCCTTGTGGGGATTGATATTTGTTGTACCATACAAGCTGAGAGTTAAAGTGCTAGAGGAGCCACAAGCCTGTCATCTAGGCATGATCAAAATGAAATGCTGCCTTGAAGCTTTTGCTGGTGGCCTGGGAAAGGTTAGCAGATCAATCAGCTTGCCATGTACTGTGAGGGATGCCAACACATGCAGTAGTTGCCAAGAGCAGTACCCCTCCATCCCTGGGAATGGGCTGCATTGCCTGGCAGAGGATTCATGTGGATGTTGCTGGAAATTTCTTGGTAGTAGTGGATGCAACTACAAAGTGGCCAGAAGTCTTCCTGATAGCCTCCTCTCCAATCTCACACACTGTTGATGTGTTAAGAAGCTTCTTCTCAAGGATTGGCGTTCCAGAGCGCTCAGTCAGTGGCAATGGACCACAATTTGTTGCAGAACAGTTTCAGTCATTCCTAACTATGAATGGAGTAAGACATATTACATTTGCACCATACAACCCTGTTACAAATGGTTTGCTGGAAAGGTTTGTCCAGAGTCTAAAGAACGCACTGCGAGCAATGTCAGCAGAGCACACTACACTGACACCGAATTAGAAGCTCACCAATATCCTCCTTGCATATCGCAATGCAACACGCTGCACAACCAACAAATCATGAGCTGTGCTGTCCCTGAGTCACCTCTTGCGCTCACACTTGGACTGCAAACCCACCTCTGAAGTAGTACAATCACAAAGGAGAGAAAATCTGCAGATGCTGGAAATCCAGACAACACACACAAAATGGACGTCATCGGGTCTCGGCCCAAAACGTCGACTATACTCTTTTCCATAGATGATGCCTGACCTGCTGAGTTCCTCCAGCATTTTGTGTGCGTTGCTCCGAAGTAGTACGCAGGAAAAGCAGTTGAGACAAATTGAGACCTCCTCAAATAAGGAAGTTCAATGTCTCACTCCTAGACCAGCAGACTTGGTGAGGGACTACAGAGATGATCAAAAGTGGGTACTTGGAAAGATTAAGGGGAGTACTGGACCACTGTCCTCCACAGTGGAGATGGCAACTGATGTTATCTGCAGGAGACACATCAATCAGTTGAGGAAAGTGCAGTTAATTGTTAGAGGAGAAAGTTGTCCGCGCTGTCAGAACCACTCCTGTAGTCCCAGAGTCAACTCCTACAAACACCATGGAGTAGGCCCCAGAACCCGTGGTTGTTTCACAGCCACAAGTCTCTCCAGAGACAGGAAGACAGGAGTAAGAAATCCTCCACAACGATTAAAGCTTTAGACCTGAGTGGGACTGTTCAAAATTTATTGTACTGTGGATGTCTGTATAATTGTTGTATTACATGCTATGCGGTATGTATATATGCATATATAGAGATATATTCTATATTGATTTGGAGTTTATAGCTAAGGAGGGAGGAATATTGTCTTTAATATTTCAGTAATATTTGAGTAATATAAATATATTGTTTGATTAAGCATTCTTTGTTGTTATTTCAGGTTTATATGAAGTACATGATTGGCATATGTCATTATGCCAGCATGTCATAAATTTTTATAAGTAAAACCAAACTAGGCTCTCAGTTACTGGTTCTCCATATTTTCCTTTGATGTACACAATAATGTAATTTGTTAGAATGCATGCCACATTCTAGTTTTACTGAACAATGATTTCTATTTTCAGTTGTCTTTTTAAGACAGTTGTATAATTCATCAGTGGTTTATTTCAGATCAGGCAGGGCAAAAAGAAAATGTTGGCCTTCTTACTACTTTAATGGTCACGTTACATTTTCCCTATGCTTCCTTCCTCAACTCCTATCAATCCTTTCACGCCCATCTCTAAGGAATGGTGAATATACTGGCTCTTAGGAGTTCCTTCCTGTCTGGTGGCAAATTGACAAGTGCCCTCAGATTCTTGTGGGAGTCTAATATGCCAATGAACTGAGCATTCAACTAATCATTTACAATAGTCTTTGGGAAAAGGGAAAAAGTACTTCCATGTCCACAATAAGTACTGAAGTAAGTTCTGAATCCTTGCAAGGACCGAGTTTTAGCAATAAATGTTTTAAATGAAATTTTTGGAGCAAGTACAGTGCAGAAAATTTCCAATAGTCTCCGATGAACTCGAGGCCAGCAACTGGGACAACAGGTCACAAGTTTGTCAACAGTTATACTCTCCTCAATGCCATATGCCAATGCTAGAGCCTGTCAAGAGATGAGATTTTGCTTCAGCTAACCTGATACAATTTTCCTCTGGACTACCAAAGCACACATTCTGTTGTGTTACATGTTATGCATATCCAGAATGTGACAGACAAGTGGTGAGGGGCACAGAGGATCTGCACCATTACATTCATTATTACTTCAAGCTGAGCAAGTATTTTATCATGATCATTAGAGTTTCAATTGCAATGCAATCAATATACCATTAAATACCTTGTGATTCATTACTAAATGACCAAGACTACTTTTTAAATGTATTTTGGTTTTTCTTGCTTTGTTGTTTTTCACTCTTTTAACATTCCCTCTATTCATAGCTAACAATTCATTCATTTTATTCAATGAAATTAATTTAATTGCTTTTAATACCATGGTTAAATGTTATAGGCATTCCACAGTTAGTTTACTACATATAATATTAATGTATTTTGTTATGTTATTCCAGATTTGCAAATGATGTGTTCTTTAAATAATACTTGTGAAAATGTGAAATGTCCAATAGAAGACAAGATGCACAAGTCTTCTTAAAAGTACACAATTCAAAATATTGTCAAGCGAGTATGAATTTTTAAGTAGTATAATATTAAATTATAAAAAAGGCAAAGACATTGACTGGAAGAAGGAATTGCTTATTTAAAGTACTAATCAATAATGCAACAGTTGCCCACTCAGAATTCACTTAGCTGAACTGGTATATAAATGAGATTTTGTCAGAATTTGGACTCAGACTTCATCTACTCTAAACATGGTCATCCATTTGATAGGGTAGATGGATAATGAAAGCAGATACCTTAATTCTCTGTTTAATCAATGACTGGCGAGTTAGCTGTTGATGTGAAGCGGGTTACAAGCTAACATCCAGAGGAAACAGCAACTTGTGAAGCTCATGAAGAAGCCCAGCTCGGGCCAGGATGGCATTTGGCATTCACTGTACTTGTTTGCCTGTTACATTAAAAACCACATTAATCTGTTCAATGTAAACATAAAAATACAGGTTTTCAATCTAGCAATCTGACTTTCCATTTCTTTAGGAAGTAATATTGCACCATTTCATACCAGTATCATTAATTTGAAGTGGAAAGCAAGACTTTGAGATCATGTATACACCAGTTAAAATGAATCCTGAATTATTTACCCTAATGAAGTTCCTGAACTGGGCACCAAACTGCACTTGGCTAAGTACATTCATCGGAAATTACCCTCTTGGATAAAATTCCACTTACCTTAGCTGCCGCTGGGAAGTTTCATATTCATTTTCTTGCTGTTTGCTGCCTGCTTGCTCTCTTTTATTTATCGATTGCTTAATTGAGGTATAGTGTGGTGTAGGGCCTTCCAGCCCTTCAAGCTGTGCTACCCCAGCAACCTTAGCCTAATCATGGTACAATTTACAATGACCAATTAACCTACCAATCAGTATGTCTTTGGCCTATTGGAGGAAATCAGAGCACCCAGAGGAAATAAAATATCATGGATAGTTTCCATGCCAAAATTCTGATAGAGAACATATAAGCTTTCCTCCTTGTGACTTGTTGAAAAATGAGTAAAGTCAGTTTTTTTTAACACAGAGACCTCAGAGGTCGCTACTTGGATAAATATGAAAGACATTGCAGTACCAGGAAAATGTGTAACCGAAATGGTTGGTTGATCCATCTAAGTTTCCTTGTTGTATATTAGAAAGGCTGACAGGTTTAGCATATTTGAATAAGTAGCACAAATTACCTGCAAAGCTTTACCCTTCCAGTAGTTACTTGCCCTATAGGGCAGTGCAAAATCCAGACTATGAGTCAAGTGAAAAAGAATATGCTGATTTAAAACCAAGTGGCTCCATTTAGTTTGGCTTATTTGTCAGCTTCTGATAAATTAAATGAGTTGCTGAGAGTATGGGTAACGGAATTAGGAAAGAGTTTCTGTGGGCAAGAAGTGACCTATATCTGGAGTGCTGGTATTTCATTAAAATGATATGATTGAGGGATAACTTGCGAATGTTCAAAGCAAGTTCAGCCAGATGGGAAAGATGACTGAGAGCTTGAATCAGTGTTCACAAATAAGCAGATGGTCTATTGGATGTCATGCTCTAAAGTGACTGTCCATTGTAAGAGAGAAACAGTTTGGACCAGAAAGTGCTGAAGAGCATCAAAGGGATATAATAGGTAAGAATAATGGGGTGGAGGTGATGGAGTCAAGATGACAGGAATGTATGTAGGTGGTGTAGGTAGAAGATGAAATAATTTATTCTGTTTGAGGATCTTAAGGGTAAAGATAGAAGCTGAATATTCAGGTTCTGTTAATTGTGTATTGAATTTATTTTGCAACATCCAAATGTTTGTGAAATATTTTGTATTATTTTAATAGTGCAAGATAGATTATCTTTCAGTTACTTATTGCTCTCCTCACCAAGAATCCAATCACTTGCCACGTTCTTGCAATCTGCTTTTATGAAAGTTTGCAACACAAAACACTTCCTTGCAAAATGTGTTGTTTACTTTAAGAAAACAATGTTCAGCCTCAGTATTTTTGAATGGATTATGTGTTCTCCATTAGGCTGCTTTAAAACAAAATAAGATTAGTTGCATCAGACATAAATAGAGGGGAAAAAAGATGAAATGTAATTATACATTCCAAAAGGTGGCAACACAAACGTTCACTAAATTGATGCCTATATCCCTAGTGATGCTGAATTAGATTTAATCCAGATAATTATGACTTGAAAAGCTGGATTCCTTTGAGATCAATGGTAGATCTGGCAGTGGAAGAGGTTGTTGGATGCATAAGACAGTGCCACCTCCATTTTGAAGCTTTGTTGCTGCGATCATCACTGCTGATACGTCATTGATGTCGGGCATCATTCCTGCTGGCAAAAGAGGAACGTCTGGTTGAGAACAGTAAGAGGCAAGAACCAAGACAGATGAAGTCTGAACAGATGGCTGTTTTCTAAAGCTACTTTAAATGTAATATGGAGCTTAAAAATAAAAGGATAATATCAGTTTCAGGTATTTCAGAGAACTATGAACGTCAGAGGAGGATGAAAGAAAAGTCATCCTAGAAAAATGAGGTTATAAATAGTTTTCTCAGTTTTATTGTTGCTTGTAGCATTCATTGCTGATTAACACATGAACTAAGCTAATATATTATCCCACAAACCAGGTTTAAATGCAACTGATAGTGATTGGATACAAGGTTCATCTATTCAATAGTGTAAGCAGTGCAATTCCTAGTGGAAATATGGCCTCTGTTAAAACTCCTAGCATTTTGGTAGAGATGAGCATTCTCAGTCAAAAAGCTTCTCAGAACAGGTAATGTCAGAACTGGAAAAATTCATAGTGCAACAGCGGTAATTAATTATCCTCTGTTTACAAATAAATATTTAAACTCAAGGTTTGCAATTATGTTTCATGCCAGTTATTTCTTAAACCAAATATTTGTCTCCTGAGTTAAATTATTTATATTAGCACCTGTGAATTAAATTTTTCCTCATATTTATGATTACAATAAAACTGCAATAATATTCTGTGCAAATCCCACTGGTTCAGTATCTGCCTCACTGCACTTCCTTCACATTCTCTGAGCCCCAGCTCCCATGCTCTCTTTATACTCACCAGTAGGGGGGAGAGCACAGTAACTGTTGTGTCTCTCTTTTAATTTCCTCCAATCTCACTGTCTATTGCAGGTGGTTTGCTTGGAATCATTAGTTTCTGGTCATTGAATTTGCAGTAAGTCCCAGACTTCTGCATATGCATTAAAGTCTAGGGCCTGCAGTCAAATTCACAGATTCAAATTTGTCTGCTTGTTCTAGAGTGGAACAGAGGTAACCGGGCTTGTTGGGATTTTGCAACATTGCACAGGGGAATTAATACCCAAGACTCCCCCAGTTTCGGTGGTGACTTTGAAATGAAAGACAAAACAGAAATGTAACTTGATGGTTCTACTTACATTACTTAGACTTTGATGTGCTTAATGACTGATGGGTGATATTCGACATTTTAACTTTTGAAAATGCTTTAATGTTTTTATTGGAATAGTTTTAAATTCTGTGTATGTTACAGATATTTATTAACCTCTAAATATCAATAACAGTGTTTGCAGCTGTCAAATTCAATCTGGCGTGTTTCAGGAGTGACACTGTCAGTGATGCGGCCCCTCCTCATCCTGACCAGTGCAGACTTTGGGGAACAGAGGATGATGTCACCAGATTGAGGGACTGGGCCAGAAGGATCTGTTCCCTTGACTAACTGTGATCTGGATAATTGATCAGAGTATTCATAATTATAAAACCAGGTTGTTTCATGTGAAGAGGGAATATGGGAGCTTCAATGTAATAAAGTTTGAGAAAAGGATAGCAGCAAAGGCTTGAAAAGTGATGAAGGTCAATTTTACCAGACTATAATCTAGCATAGTCCTGGGTATGACTCTAAACTGCAACCGGTGATGAGGCTCTGATTGGGGACTTTCAGAACGTTGGGGAAAATGGAGTTATCCCTTAGTCATTCATTGCTCCCAGGGCCACTCTGACCCGACATGATAGCACCTGCAAGGGTAGAATGGTGCAAAATGAATAATCAGGTCATTATGAATGCCTACTTTAAAAACCATTCAAGACACTTTTGGACCTGGAAAAGTCCAGGTGATAACACCAGAAATCAAATTGATTTTATTACTATAAACCAAAGATTTAGAAACTCAGTTACTCAATGCAAAACATATCCAGGTGCAGACTGTAATAGTGACCATAACCCAGTAGTATGCCATGTAAAAGTAAAACTTAGAAAAACTAAAGAAGCAAAAACTTGAACAATTCCTTGACTACTCGCAATTAATTAAAGGAGAAAACTTAAGACAAAAATTTATGATTGAAGTAAGGAATAGATTTCAAAGTCTAGAAAAAGAATCTGTTGATGATGATAGCAATCATGTAGAAATGAAGGTTAACTCTCTACAGGATGCCTTGGTAGAATCAGTGATTCCTAAAAAAGAAAAAAGCACAAAGAATAAATGGATGACAGATGAAATCAAAAATCTAATGGAAGAAAGGAGACAGAAGAAAGCAAATCCTATGGAATATAAGTCCTTAGATAAAAAAGTTAAAAGCTGATGTCAAAAAGCCAAAGAAGAATGGTTAAACTAGGAATGTGAACAAATAGAAAGAATCCCTATTACTGATCCAAAAAGGTTGCATCAACAAATCAAGAATATCACTGGTAAAAAGCTCTTCTGTTCTTCAGGGGGATGTTTGAAAGCAAAGGACAGTACCATTATCATGGAAAAAGATGAGATTATGAACAGATGGACTGAGTATATTTAGGAATTGTTTGAAAACGATCAGGCGAGAAACCAGAAATTAAGAAGAACATTGAAGGTCCAAGTATTTTAAAATCTGAAGTTCGTAATGCAATAAATAAGATGAAGAAAGGAAAGGCAGCAGGTCCTGATGAATTAATAATAGAACAAATTATCGCCATTGAAGATTATGGAATTGAAAAACTTACTGATTTAATCAATGACATTTATGAGACTGGAATAATACCAGAAGAGATGAAAAAATCAATATTTATCACTCTTCCTAAGAAACCTGGAGCAATACAATGTGAATTACATAGGACCATAAGTTTAATGAGTCATATCACTAAGATGCTTCTAAGAATTTTGATGACAAGAGCTAAAAGTAAGATACAAGCTGAAGTAGGTAAAGAACAATGTGGTTTTGTGAAAGACAAAGGTACAAGAAACGCAATATTGATGTTAAGGATACTATCAGAACGAGCTATTCAAGTGCAAAAAAGATTTGTTTGTTTGTTTTATTGACTATACAAAAGCTCTCTCTCTCTCTCTCTATATATATATATATATATATATATATATATATATAAAGACTATATAAAGTGAAGCACAAAAAGTTATTTGAAATATTACAGGAAACTCTAGATCTATATTTGAAAGACATCTGCCGAATCAGAAATCTGTACTGGGAACAAACTGCCGCTGTAAGAATAGTTTACGAAAATGAAGAGAGGCATTAGACAAGGGTGTGTTTTCTCCCCTGATTTGTTTAATGTGTACAGTGAAACAATTTTACAAAAAATAAGAGACATCTTGGGAATCAAAGTTGGCAGTGAAAACATCAATAATTTCAGATACGCGGATGACAATTTGTTAATTGCAAGTATGGAGGAAGAACTACAAAACTTAATTCATATAGTTGTTGAAGAAAGTGCAAAAATGGGTCTATCAATTGCAAAAAGACAGAATGTATGGTGATATCCAAAAAGAAGGAGAATCCTATCTGCAGGCTGAGAATAAATGGGGAAGACATAAAACAAGTACAGAACTTTTGCTACTTAGGAAGTTGGGTGACATCAGATGGCAAGTGCAACATGGACATCAAAAGAAGAATAGGGATGGCAAAAGACACCTTTACAAGAATGAAAAGTATACTGACCAATACTAAACTAGGCATGACAACCCGCCTCAGAGTACTGAAATGTAACGTTTATCCAGTTATGTTATATGGCTCAGAATGTTGGACATGAGGAAACGAATTGAAGCAGCAGAAATGTGGTTTATGAGGAGGATGCAAAAAATATCATGGACAAAACAAATATCTAACAGGGATGTCATGAACAGAGGAAGCACAAAAAGAGAAATAATGTATGAGATCAGGAAAAGGCAAAATAACTTCATTGGACATGTGACTAAGAAAGAGGAATTAGAATGCACGGTAATTATGGGAAAGATTGAAGGGAAGAAAGCAAGTGGAAGGAAAAGACAAATGATGATGGAGACAGCAGCCAGAGAATTGGAAATGAATACCAATGAATTGATCCACTTGACATGAAACAGGAGTGTGTGGGCCATGGCAGTCAAAGCTCAAACTGGGCATGGCACCTGATGATGATGATGATGATGATAACCTTGCAAAAGTGGACATGTAAGTAAATTATTCTGAAAGGAACAGGGCATGCTCTCGGAGACAATTTGGAAATTCTGGCTGAGTTGAGCCCACAGGAGGATAGGTGTGCCAAATCTGGAGTTCTGTGTATGGTAAGGTGCATAAGAGACTCGGATCAGGCAAATAAAGGAAGCTTGTGTCAGACACCAAGTGTTCAATACTTAAGGAATCATAACAGGTTATTGCAAGTGTAGGAGTGGAATTAAAGGGGAAATTCATCATCCAATTAAAATCCAAAAGTGATTGGTAAGTACACAAAGAGCAAAACGATATCTAAGGGAAGAAATAGTGTCTATTAGAGCCTAAGACAATAATCTGCATGAGAAGGCTTAGGAGTCCTAAATGAATATTTTCATTACTTACTGAACACTCTCATCACAAAAGAAGGGGACAGTTCTATTGTTGTAGTTGGAAGGAAGAATGTGAGATGTTGGATAAATGCCACAAGGAGTAGGTGTTAAAGAGTTCAACATCTTTGAAAGTGGAAAAAATTACAAAGTCCAGTCAAAATATCCCTGGCTGCTAAACGAAGCAAGGGAGGAAATTGTCTTGGTTCTGAGATTTTTCATATTCCCTGGCTGCAGCAGTATTGTCAGAAATTTAGAAAGCACTGATGCTGTGCTACTGTTTCAAAAGGAGAGGAAGGGATAGAATGAATAATTGCAAACTAGTTAGTTTATCTTCAGCAATGGGTATATTATCTGAGAGACAGTGCAAATATTTAGAAAGGCACAAATTAATCAGAGACAGTCAAACTAGATTTAATAAGGTGCGCTAGAGGAACTCAGTGGGTCAGGCAGCATCAGGAATTGTCAATGTTTCAGGTCAAAACATCAGCAGATTATCTGTTGCTCGAGGCTACGGAATCAACAGTTTCTTGTGCCTCACTAGAAGCTGACAGGATCCAAGGGAGGGTGGCAAAAAGGATATGAAATTGGCTCAATGGAAGTTAAAGGATGATTGTTAACAGGTGTTTTTCATCCAGTAGGCTCACACAGGACTCAGTATTCAGTTCTTGCATTTTGTAATGTAAGGGTGTGATAAATAAGATTGCAGATTGTGCAAATATTGCTCATGTGGCTGCCAGAAGGGAAGGAAAATTTAGAACATAGAACATAGTACAACACAATAAAAGCCTTTGGCCCATGATATTGTGCCACCCTTGTAACTCCAAAATAAATCTACTGCTTCCCTCCCTCATGGCTTCCATTTTCCTCTCATAAGACGTAAGAGTAAAATTAGGCAATTCAGCTCATTGAATCTGCTCAACCATTATATTATGGCTGGTTTATTATCCCTCCCAACTCCATTATCCTGCCTTCTCCCCATATCATTTGACACCTTTACTAATCAAGAACCTTTTAATCTCTGCTTTAAATATATCTGATGACTTGGCCTCCACGTGTGTCTGTAGTAATGAATTCTACAGATTCACTATTCTCTATCTAAAGAAATTCCTGCCCATCTCTGTTCTAAAGGAATATCCCTCTATTCTGAGGTTGTGCCCTCTGGTCCTAGACTCCCCCAGTAGAGAAAACATTCTCTCCACATCTCCTTTATCTAGGTTTTTCAATATTCAATAGGTTTCAATGAGATTCCCCTCATCCTTCAAAAACTTCAGTGAGTACAGGCCCAGAGCTGTCAAATTCTCCTCATATATTAATCCTTTCATTCCCACAATCATTCCCATGAAATTCCTCTGGATCCTCCATGTGGCTATCTATGAATCTTTTAAATAACTCTAATGGATCTGATTGTACCAACCTCCCGGCTGCACATTCCATGCAGCCACTGTAGTATATTCAGTAATATTTGAGTAATATTGTACGTATATTGTTTGATTAATCATGTTTTCTTCTTTACATAATTTATTACAGGTTATAAATTATGTAAATAAGAAGAACGTGAATGTCATAATATACGTCATTATGCCACCATTTGGAGCTCATTAAAGTAGATACTTTTGCCAGCTCCCGTGCTCTTCTTTCAACTAGTTTTTAGTTACAAAACATAACAGTGGCAATGAGGAATTTTAAAATAAACCTGAGATGACTACCTACCTGTTGAAGCGCAGCGCATGTTTTCTTTGGAAGTTGGAGAGAGAGAGAGACATTTGAGTTTTAAAAAAAAAGGCCGAAAATTGACAGATTTCATGGCTTCATAACAAGTGAGTACCAGGTGACAATAATAATAAATAAACAAGTAGCAGAAATGGCTGGCTACTTTAAGAAGATAGATGTGTTTGATTGCCCAAATGATAACTGGATGATATATACTGAACAAATGGAATGTGTTTGGTACCACTTTCGCTTAACAATTCCACACACAATGGGCCGAGTTGCCTCTAATGTTGTAAATATATATTGTTTCTATTAACAATTACAGTTAAACCTAATTATGGAAACTTACTGTTCATTTCTATTAACTGCGGCGATTTGCAAAAATTAATAGGCAGATCCATTTCTTGGGCTAGACTATTATTATTGTCAAATCATTTAAATTATACCATGAAACCATATCAATGGACTGTTTTACTTCAGTAACTATCACTTACTTTTAATACATTTATTATTCTGGTTCAGCATGCGATTGACTTGGTTCCTGGAAATTGCTGCAGAATTAGTTTGCAGTCTATAATTGATTGGGTTGATTGAAACTGGAACCTCAGAAAAGATAGTATATTTGGTGACCCATTCCATTGTAATAAGGAGCATGTTGACCATAGTCTTGGGAGGGTGCCCAGGGTTCATTCTCCCGTGCTTGGGCTCCCATATGATGACTAGGCTGGCAGGTAGCTCAGGGTGGCTTAGACAGTGCCCCGATAGTTGCAGTCTTCTCGCCTTGATTTTAGTGGTGAGTATCGGTAGGTTGTTATAGAGCTCAACGTTCGTCATGTGCTGTTGCCAACTCACGTCAAGAGCCATCCAGAACATTCGTTTAAGATGTTGTTAATAGTCTTCTAATTCTGTTTAAGTTCAAATGTGAAGAATGGCCAGGGGTTGGAGGGTATTTGATACCTGCACAACCAGATAACAACTCACGAAAATCAAAAAAAAGCTTGCAGGTGCTGGAAATCTGAAATAAAACCAGAACATGCTGAAATACCCAGCAGGCCAGGCAACAAATGTATAAAAATTTGAGTTGCTTGGAAAATCATTGAACAACACAATGGTAATCAAACCTGCTGGGAAGTATATTAAGCTGAAGAAGACTTGAGAACCATTACAGTCATGGATCAGAAAGAAAGAAATAAACAAAGTATAAAATAGTAAAATCTTCATATATTTGTTAGTATTTTGATGATATTGTTCCCTTAAGATGTAGTGAGTTATTGAACCATGCAGACTAAGGTGCTCTTACTTAGAGACTGTCTTCAGAAATTAGCTGCTTCAGGGAGATGATCCTTCTCAAACGAATGTGCTTGGCAATTCACATTTCTATATATATCAAGTAATCGCACGCAAAGATAGTTTCTATCCTGCTGTTATCAAACTCTTGAACGAACCTCTCAGATGCTAAAGGTGAATTCTTGATCTCCCAATCTAGCTCATCTTGCATTTTATTTGTTTGCCTGTTCTGTATTTTTTTCTGCAGCTTTAAACTACACTTAGTGGCCACTTTATTAGGTACAGGAGGTATCTAATAAAGTAGCCACTGAGTGTATGCTTGTGATCTTCTGCTGCTGTAACCTGTCCACTTCTAGGTTTGACATATTGTGTGCTCAGAGATGCTCTTCTACACACCACTGTTGTAACAGGTGGTTATTTGGGTTACAGTCGCCTTCCTGACAGCTTGAACCAGCCTGGCCTTTCCCCTCTGATCTCTCTCATTAACAGGTGTTTTCACCCACAGAGCTGCCATTCGCTGGATGCTTTTTGTTTTTGCACCATTCTCTGCAAACTGTAGAGACTGTTGTGTGTGAAAATCCCAGGAGATCAGCAGTTTCTGAGATACTCAAACCAGTCCGTCTAACACCAACAATAATATCACGTTCAAAATCATTTAGATCGCATTTCTTCCTCATTCTGTATTTGGTCTGGACAACAGCAGAACATTTTAACCACGTCTGCATACTTCTCTGCATTGAGTTGCTGCCACATGATTAGTTGATTAACAAGCAGGTATACAAGTCTACCCAATAAAGGTGGCCATTAAGTGCATATTCTACATTCTGTTTTCTTTTTACCTCATTGATACTCTTATGATTGGCATGGGAACAAATATTTTTCATTGTATCTGGATAAACAGCACATACAAATAGTAAATGAACACCTGTACTACTGGAACAAAATCAGCAATTGAATGGCAATGGCATACTGGCTAAGCCTTCACTTTGATTTCAAAAGATACTTTTGGTTGAAGGTTAGGACTTGTAAATTTTACATACAGTGCAATATTTAATCATGCCATTGATTACTTCTCATTTACTGACTAGGAGAAGATTGAAAGGCCATAAAAGACCAGTTTATATATTGCTTAGTTTTGTAGATGGGATGCTGCTGATGAATGTTCCACAATGTCTGGCAGATACAAATTACATATCTGCACTCCAACAGCTTGGCTATGTCATTAGCTCTAATAAGTAAATATTCTGTTCTACAGGCAGAATTTTTATCATAATCTGCAGATTGCAATATCTGTTGTGGTCAGTCATTTTTCAACATGGAGCGAAATACATTAATTAAATATTGGGTATCTTGGAAAGTGGCAGGGTTGAATAATTCATTTGTTCTTTTGATAGAGAACATTTGCAAACATTTTGGCTTCAAGATTTATTGTAGATCTTTCTTGGAGGAAGTTTCTTAGCCTCTGCTATTTATTGACCTGTTCTGTGTGCTATAAACTCAGTGTACAGCCATCGCAACGGGGAAGAAGTGACTTTGACCATGGAATGATTGTTGGCGCCAGACAGGATGTTTGTGTATCTCATTAAGTCCCCATTATCTAGGCCATGCACTCTTCTCACTGCTGCCATCAGAAAGTAGATACAGAAGCCTTAAGACCTGCACCACCAGGTTCAGGAACAGTTATTACCCCTCAACCATCAGGCTCTTGAACCAAAAGGAATAATGTCACTCAACTTCACTCGCCCTATCACTGAACAGTTCCCACAACCTATGAACTCATTTTCAAGGACTCCTCATCTCATGTTCTCAATATGTTTTGCTTATTTTATTATTATTATTATTACACTTCCACAGTTGTCTTCTCCACATTTTTTGTCTGCCAAGTTGGCTGTGGTCTTTCATTGATTCAATAGTGTTTCTTGTATTTACTATGAATGTCTGCAAGAAAATGAATCTCGGGGTTGCATATGGTGATGTATATGTAGTTTGATAATAAATTTACTTTGAACTCAGAAACTACTGATGTCCTAGGGTTTTTCACATGCAGTAGTCTGTAGAATTTACAGAGAATGGTATGAAAAAGTTTTAAAAACATTGAATGAGCTGCAGTTCGAAGGGTGAAAACACCTTGTTAATGAATGGTCAAAGGAGATTGGCCAGACTGGTTGAAGCTGACAGGAAGACTACAGTAACTCAAATAATTAAGTGTTACAACTGTGATGTGCAAAAGAGCATCTCTGAACGCATATGTTGAACATGTGGACAGACTACAGTAGCACAAGACCATGAACATGCACTCATTCTGTGTGAAAAGGGCGGGAACTAGGCAAAATAGAGAATATATGTGATTATTTTTCATGCCAGAGAAAATCCTGCTGGAATTTGAACAATAAATCTATCTCATATTTGTCACTCTCTTGATAAATGTGACATGATAAATATCCCACTAGTGTGCCTTAGAGGTTCCTATGGCAGGACGGTTCCACAGCACCGTAACTACCGCTCACTCGGAGAGCAGTTCCGACTCCAGATGTAACATTTAAATTATGTTATGACTCTGGTGGCCTGCCCTGTGACTTTGAAGCAATGTCCTGCTGTGTGTACTGGGTCCATAGACAATAAGAATAATCTAAAAAGAGAAGATGACAGCTGTTGACAAATTGCTTATCTCAATGAAAAGCTAAAACATAGACGCAGTCAGCTAATGGCTGATCTCATTGTGTTTCAGATGGATATCCTTGTCCGCTCTCTTGTCATTAATTCCTTTGTCATCCAAAAATCTGTCCCCTCAGTCGTCAATGACTCAAACACCAAAGTACATTTATTACTGAAATATGTTTAGTGGACACAACCTTGAGATTTGTCCCCTTGCAGGCAGCCACAAGACAAAGAAACCCAAAAGAACCCTTTTAAAAAAGAAGACTATCTATAAGGAAGACCCAATGTGCAGAAAGAAAAAAAACAAATCTTGCAGAGAATATACGCAAGAAAATAGCATACTGAACTGAAGTCCATAAAGAGAGTCCATCCACGTACTCTTAGTTCAGTGGAGAGCGGAGCAGTGAGCTGGACAGGCCTGTCCCTCACTACAGACCGCAATACCCTGACCTTTTCAATTATGGTCAGCATCTAAATCGCCGTCCAAACATGGGGTTCAGTCGCTTCAATATGCACTGGGGCCTGGACCCCATCACCTCAATTCAACCTGTACCCAACATTTCCAATTCGGCCCAGTGCTTAAATCGATCAAACCTCAAGTCTTCCTCAGTCTCTGCTACGAGCCTGTTGACTCACCTCCATTCATCGAATTTCCTCCAAGTCCAAAGGGAAGTTACAGGCTATTGTTTGCAATGATCGTTTACCAGAAAAAGAGCAATGTTGTTTTCTTTGTTTCATTGGCCAACAGCCAGAAGTCGCTGAGATTCACCAACACCATCTTAAACCAGAAGGTAACAGATCAGTGATGGATAATAGGTAAAATTTATGATCCATCATACAGAGGATTGAGAGGATTAACAGGCCCAATGTTTTCATACATATATTAAGGTATCTCATTAATAACCCGAGTTCAAAAATTGAAATTACTGATTAAAAAGCAAGTAATTTTAAAATATCATCAGACATACATGCAATATTTTCAGGCTGGAATAAAAAGATTTCCTTTTCAGCATGACATTTATTGACTTGAGACAATAAATTCCAACTTGAACACTAAACTGTCTTAGTAGCCTGTATGTCCAACTCTTATAAGTTTCTCCAGACTTGCTAAGAATATAAATTTGTGAAATAATACAGGTTAGCATTTGTCATGTTAAATGCAGCCAACAATAAAATCTCAAAATGCATTTTACAGAAGGAGTGATGAAGTGAAACTTTTACAGACTTTTAAATTAATAATTACATTAGATATTATAGAAATCATTATTTATAATCAAATGTATTTTGATACAAATTATTATCTTGTAATGAGTGTCCCTTATTAGGGTGAGTGTCCATGGCTTTTCTCTGGTTTTTCTCTCCTGAAGTTAATAATCATCTCCTTGTTCTTGCTGACATTGAGTAAGATGTTGTTGCTCTGGCACCACTCAGCCAGATTTTCAATCTGTTTCCTAAATGCTGATTCACCACCAACTTTGATTTGGCCTACAACGGTGGTATCCTCAGCAAACTTGAATATGGCATTGGAGCTGTGCTTAGCCACACAGTCGTAAGTGTAAAGTGAGTAGAACAGGGGGCTAAGCACACAGCCTTGTGGTTCACCTGTGCTGATGGTGATCGTGGAGGAGATGTTGTTGCCAGTGCAAACTAACTGGGGTCAGCAAGTGAGGAAATCGAGGATCCAATTGCATAAGGAGGTATTTAGGCCAAGTTCTAGGAGCTTATTGATTAGTTTTGAGGGGATATTGATATTTAATGCCAAGGTATAGTCGATAAAGAGCATCTTTATGTATCCATCTTTGCTGTCCAGGTGCTTCCAAGATTGAGTTAGCAACCAATGAGATGGCATCTGCTGTGGACCTGTTGCACCAGTAGGCAAATTAGAGTGGATCTCAGTTGCTTCTCAAGCAGGAATTGATATGTTTCATCACTAATCTCTCAAAACACTCCATCACTGTGAATGTAAGAGCTACTGGATGATAGCTATTGAGGCAGATTACCACGTTCTTCTTAAGCACTGGTATAACTGAAGCCTGTTTGAAGCGGGTGTATACCTCAGACTGACAAAGCGAGAAGTTAAAGGTCTCTGTGAACACACCAGCCAGTTGATCAGCACAGGTCTTTAGTATCTGGCCAGGTACCCCGTCAGTGCCAGATGCTTTTCATGGGTTCACCCTCCTGAAGGCTGCTCGCACATCGGTCTCAGAGACTGAAATCATAGGATCACCGGGGGCTATGGGAGTTCATGATGGTTCCTCCTTGTTTTGATGTTCAAAGCAAACATAAAAAGCATTGAGCTTATCTGGAAGTGAAGTCTATGTTGCTTGATTTAACAAGCCCTGCCACAGCTGCTGAACATCCTTCGTTGATTCAAATTTAGTCCAGAATTGCCATTTCGCATGACTTTCCAGATATCATTCCTGAACCTCTTGTAACTTTCTTGAATGCCTCTGACCTGGCCCTCAGCAGATTACAGATTTCCTGGTTCACCCACGGCTTTGAATTGGGGAAACCTCTGAACGATTTTGTGGGGAAACTACAACCATTTTAATAAAGTCCATGACAGCCATAGTGTATTCAGATCCACAGATGAGTGCCTGGACATGGCCCAGTCCACTGACTTGAAGCAATCCCATAGCTACTTCTGTGCCTTTCACAACCACCTCTTTGTTGTCCTTACCTTTGGAGATTTTCTCTTTAGCCTCTGCCTGTATGCAGGCAGGAGAAGGACAGCCAAGTGATCAGATTTAACAAATGCAGTCTGGGCATGAAATAGTAGACATCCCTTATCTTAGTATAACAATGGTTTGGTTTGTTGTGACTTCTGGTGCTACAGGTTATAGGCTGATGGTAATGGGCAGGAGTTTCTCCAAACAGAATTTCAGGGTTTTATATGGTGATATATGTGTATGTAGAAGTATTGTCCGCTGCCCACAGAACATCGCCATAGTTAACCGGCTTCATGATGAAATAGGTGACAGAAAGTAATAAGTTAGTCTGGGGAGCAGTGAAATGTGAGTGAAACCAGAGCAGTTTCTCAGATAGAGTGAACAGAGGTGGCAGATAAGAAAGTATTTCTGATATGGTTCTGGCATATTGGGACATGTTCAACAAGCCTGACTATACACAGAGGAAAAGAAGAGAGGATGGCAGGTAGAAATCGTCCTTGTGTAGACAAGAAAAAAGCTGTTTTATAAAATGTTAGAGATTTCAATGTTAAGTCCAGAATGCTGCAATCTACAATAGCAAAGTACATTATCAGAGAAATTCCTTTAGTTTCATCCACATCTGTAACGTCTTATGTGATATCTCTGGATACACGAGTAGTAACATACATAGTTGTTTACTATATCCAATTTGGTATAATTGATTTGGACAGTATATTCTAAGAATGAGTCATTTACCAACATGAGTTAATGTATAACATATTCACTAGTGTAGAAGAAATATTAAATTAATTTTCTACAAGGTATATTGTATGTCACATGCACATGCAAAAGAAATATTGCACTGGGTAACAAGCATCTCTCTGAATAGTTATTTAACTGGGTGCAATTGGGAGGTCTGCAAACATAGTGTATAAAAACAGAAATCCTGAAAACACTGAGAAGATCAAATTGTGACTTTGGAGAGAAGAGCATAAATTGAAGTTTAGATGTTTCACTTCGTCTGTGATTGGATTAGCAGTTTAATAATTTGCTTGGCCTAACAATGCAATGTTGATAAAACTGGGAAGTCTACCATCCAATGGACATTTGTGTGTGTGTGTGTGTGTGTGTGCAGCTCAGATCTCCAAAGAACTACAGAATTCACACAAAATCAGAAAGGGATGACGGACACAATTTTCTGTTCTCTCCTGGAAAGCGGTGGTGTTTATTTACAAGCCTGACACTTGCAGCTTAAGTTAAAAGTTTCTTCTCCATGACAGACTTTGGAGATCTACACCATTCATCAGTTTTACATAAAGTAGGTGGTTTTCTCCTAAACTTTCAGGTGTTCTTAGCGCAGTGTGGTACTGGTGCCTAGTGTCTTTTCAGTGATATTGTCCTGGAGTTTCTGTGTCATGTACTTCCTCTATTTCTGTGGCTGTGAATCAGTTTAATTTAATAAATCTGGCCAGTAGTTTGGTTGTGGAAAAAAAATTAAAGATTTTCTAGCTCTGGATTAACTAATGGTTCAATAAGCATCTTTTATAATTTTTTTGAAAGAGTACATTGTGCTATTACGGCAAAGAAAGGTATATGCTTTGCCTCCGTGGAAATTAGATCAGCTTGAGGAAAATGTTGCCGTGAGTTAGAACAGATTTAACCATATCATCCTGTGGTTAATTTTTTATGCAGAATTTTCATTCCTTTAAGACTTAAACGCAGTGTGAAGGATGTCAATACCTAATCACATAATTTGTAGGAATAAGGCATTTATAATAAAATGATTTAAATTATCTTCTATGAACAAGATCACTTTGGCCTACCACCTAATTAACAAGAAATCACAAATGCTAGAAAAACGCGTACTGGAAACTGTCAACAGAGGGAAAGACACTGTGTCTGAGAAAACAGACTTTCATCAGAACTGGCCCAGAAATTGTTGCAAAATTCAAGTGCTCAGGAGGCTAAAAGCATTGTACACAATGGAACAGTTCAAGTTACAGTATATGTAGATGGAGAGGTGTGTCCTCTCCTCCCCACATTGGCAGAGGCCATAGGAGAGGGTGTCACAGTGGAGAATGATTAGGTGGGCTGGATGAATGTAGACTGGGGGCCTGAAGCTCAAAAAGTTGCTTAATCTGTTAGTGACTCTAAACACCAGTCTCAGTGGTCAGAACCTGGTCAGGCAGGCATCGTCTTCCCTGAAGTAGGTGTCAAATTTACTTTAAGCCCTGGTGACATTAGTTCACTCTGATAGCAAGTTATGTATACTTAAATCAGATTTACAGAAGTTTCTCTCACTGTTATAACTCATAGAAACTCTGTCTGAATAAAGGATATGAGCATTAATTTGATGCCTATTTCTGATATGTTGTAAGTTTTTATTTCAAAAATACATTTCATTCATCAAAACGTAGAAAACAACATGAGTACACAATTTCTCTACTTTCATTGTGTCATTAAATGAGGATATTCTCCTCCATTAGTAGGGTGGGTGGGGTGAAGATACGTCTGTACAAAGGAGGTGTAAGGCACTCCTGCCTTCCACAAGCCTGCAGGTCACCCTTGGACAATGTGTAGCAACTGCTTAGCATTCCCCTCCCCCCCAGTCACACTCACGTGAAGCCATGGGAGCAGGTGGTGGACAGTTGTACGAGCAGTTGGTGCATATCACAAGTCCTGGTAATGCAACCACTGATGCCAGTCAGACAATCTCTGGAGAGTATTGATAATGACTGGGGTCACCCATCTTGTAAGAAGGCAATGGCAAGCCACTTCTGTAGAAAAATATTGCCAAGAACATTAGACCATAAGATCATAAGACATAGGAGTAGTATTAGGCCATCTGGCCCATCGAGTCTGTTCCACCATTTCATCATGGCTTATCCAATTTTCCTCTCAGTTCCAATCTCCTGTCTTCTCCCCACATTTCTTCATGCCTTGACCAATGAAGAATCTACCAACCTCTGCCTTAAATATACATGAAGACTTGGCCCCCTAAGCTGCCTTTGGCAAAGAATTACACAGATTCACCACTCTCTGGCTAATGAAATTCTCCTCTTCTCCGTTTTAAAAGGTCTCCCCTCTATTCTGAGGCTGTGTCCTCTGGTCTTAGACTCTCCCAACATAGGAAACATCCTCTTCACATCCACTCTATCAAGGCCTTTCACCATTTGATAGGTTTCAATGAGGTCACCCCTCTGAATTCCAGCAAATACGGGCCCAGAGTCATCAAATGCTCTTCATACGACAAGCCATTCAATCCTGAAATCATTTTTGTGAACCTCCTTTGAACCCTCTCCAGTTTCAGCACATCCTTTCCAAGATAAGAGGCCCAACACTGCTCACAGTACTCCGTTAGGCTTACCAGTGCTTTATAAAGTCTCAATATTACATCCTTGTTTTTAAATTCTAGCCCTCTTGAAATGAATTGCATTTGCCTTGCTCTAAAGCCAACCTACAAATTAACCCTTAGGGAATCCTGCACAATGACTCCCAAGTCTGCTTGCATCTCAGTTTTTTGTATTTTCTCATTTAGAAAATAGCAATTTCTTCCTCTAAAATGCATGACTATAAACTTCCCGATACTGTATTCTATCTGCTATTTATTTGCCCATTCTCTTAATCTGCCTAAGTTATTCTGTAGCCTCTCTACTTCCTCAAAATCACCAGCACCTCCACCTATCTTCATATCATCTGCAAACTTTGCAGCAAAGCCATTAATTCCATCATCCAAATCATTGACATATAACATAAAAAGAATCAGTCCTGACACAGACCACTGTGGAACACTAGAAAATGCCGACCAGAAAAGGTTCCCTTTATTCCCACTCTTTTCCTCTTGCCAACCAGTCACTGCTTTATCCATGGTAGAATATTTCCTGTATACCATGGGCTTGCAGCTTGTTAAGCGACCACATATGCAGCACCTTGTCAAAGGCCTTCTGAAAATCCAACTGATTTTCCTTTATCTATCCTGTTTGTTAATTCTTGAAAGAATTCCAACAGATTTGTCAGGAAAGATTGTCCCCTGAGGAAAACATACTGACTATGGTATATTTTATCATGTGCTTTAAGTACTCTAGACCTCATCCTTAATAATCAACTCCAACATCCTTCCAACCACTGAAGTCAGACTAACTGGTGTAAAGTTTCCTTTCTTCTGCCTCTTTCCCTTCTTGAAGAGTGGAGTGACATTTTTAATTTTCCAGTCTTCTGCAACCATTCCAGAATCTAGTGATTCTTGAAAGATCATTACTAATGCCTTCAAGATCTCTTCAGCCACCTCTTTCAGAACTCTGAGTGTATACCATTTGGTTCAGATGACTTACCTACCTTCAGACCTTTCAGTTTCCTAAGAACCTTCTCTCTAATATGTTAACTTCACACACTTCATGATCCTTGACACTTGGAACTTCTACCATTCTGCTAGTGTCTTCCACAGTGAAGACTGTTATAAAATACTTATTCAGTTCATCCGCAATTTCCTTGTCCCCCATTGCTACTTCTCCAGCATCATTTTCCAGCAGTCCAATATCCACTCTTTGCTCGCTTTTACGCTTTATATATCTGAAGAAACTTTTCATAGTCTCTTTAATGTTTTTGGCTTGCTTGCTTTCGTATTCCATCTTTACCGTCTTAATTAATGTTTAGTTGCCTTCTGTTGATTTTTAGATGTTTCCCAATCCCCTAATTTCGCATTAATTTTTGCTGCATTATATGCCCTCTCTTTGGCTGATATGTGGGTTTTGACTTCTCTTCTTAGGCAAATTTGTGTCATCTTTCCTTTAGAATACTTCTTCCTCTTTCAAATGTATATATCCTGTGCCTTCTGAATTGCTTCCAGAAATTCGCACCATTGTTGCTCTGCCGTCATCCCTGCCAGTGTTCTTTTCCAATAAATTCTGGCCAACTCCTCTCATGCCTCTTCTCACCCCTTCCCTTTTGAGTCACAGAGGCAGACTCAGTGCCAGAGACCCGACCACTGTGACTTTTCTCTGTTAGATCATCCCCCCCCCCGTCAGTATCCAAAGTGATATTCCTGTTGCTACAGGGGTACTCAGCCCTGGCTCCTCAACCCCCTTCCCCTTCGTGTCACCCAGTTTCTTATGTCCTGCACCTTGGGTGTAGCTACCTTTTTATATGCCTGTGCCTTAGCCCCTCAGCCTCCTGAATGATCTGGAGCTCATCTAGTTCCAGCTCCAACTCCTTAACATGATTTGTCAGTAGATGCAGTTGGTTGCACTTCTCGCAGTTGTCGTCGCCAGGGCCACTGGAGATCTCCCTGACTTCCTACATTCTGCTAGGGGAACATTCCATTATCCCATTATTCTGCCTGGCATCTCTTCTGCCCTAGTTGAGCAGATATAAAGAAGAAATCGAAAAAACTTGAGCTTTTCTTTCCCTTGTTTGCTCTGACTGAAGCCTCTCTTCACGGAAGCCTTGAAGAGCTAAAGCGTCAAGATCATCACTCTGACTCTGTCCACTTTGATGACACCACTGCACCAATGGCTGCTGCTCTTGCTAATCAATCCCAAATGCCGACTGGTCACTGGTCAAAGCTCTTTATCGCTGTATCAACACACTACTGCCTTTTATCCTTGGGCAGCGGACCTGATTGAAGTCCCCTCCCCACAAAACTTCTGATGTCTGGACTGGCCACTGGTCTGCTGTGTACATACATCTATTGATGCTTCTGGACACATCTTCAGTGATGTTCCTGGAATCATCGGGTGTTTCAGGTCTTTCAACATCATACAACCTCCTCCAGGTGACCCAGCCAGGGCTGATCAGACCCCAGCTTGTGTCCAGATGGCTAGCTACTTATGACTCCGTGGCTCCCCTCTTTTGAGCCACAGCCATCTTGAGGCCCTCTCTGCCGCATCGGTGGTACTGCGGATGGCTCTCCTCTTCCTCCCTCCCTCGATGCCCAAAATGCTGATGGCTCTAACTAAAGAACGGGCTACGAATCCCCTACAACCAACCTCCACTGGGAGACACCTCGCTCTCCATCCAGCCTGCTGACAGTTGCTGACCAGTCCTGCGTACTTGGAGGGCTTCCTTTCAAAGGCTTCTTCCAAGCTATCTTCCCATGGGACTGTCAGCTGCAGCAGCACCACTTGCTTAGTAGACTCAGACACTAGGACAATGTCTGGTCGCAGGGTGGTGGCTGCGATATGGTTGGGGAACTTCAGCTGCCCTTCGAGGTCCACCAACAGCTGCCAGTCCCTTGCAGAGGTCAGAATGCCTGCAGATGTTCTTTTAGCAGGTATTGGCTGCTCCCCAGCTCTGACAAAGGAAATGGTCTGCTTGGAGGGTCGGGACCGCTTCGCCCACTCAACTCCTGCGCTGACGGCTTCAGCGATGGTCTTCAGGACTTGATCATGCCTCCAACTGTACCGTCCCTCACCAAGTGCCCTTGCGCAGCCGCTGAGGATGTGCTCCAGGTTTCCTCACTTGGAGCACAGTGGGCACGCAGATGACTCTGCCTTGCCCCATGTGTGCAGGTTTGATGGGCTTGGAAGCACATCGTACACTGTCTGGATGAGAAATTGGATGCGGTGTGGTTCGGCTTTCCAAAGGTCAGCTCAGGTCACTTTCCTCTCAACCGCATTCTCCCATCTTGTCCAAGCTCCCTGTTGCTTCATTCCCACCGCCTTGCAGGCTCTCATCTCCTCCACTACTGCTCTCACCTCCTCCTGAACTAGACAACGCCTTTCCTTCCCTCTGGTGTCCATTTGGGGAGTTGGAAAGGATCCCAACCCAGCTCGGCCTCGTGTGACCACTCCCACCAGCCTCCTGTGACACAGCCTCGCCTCTGCCTCCTGAACAGCTTCCTCTGCCCTCCACTTCCTGCCAGTCCTCACTTAGATCCCTGCAGTAGCCACCTTCGGGTCACTTGAGTCCCTATACTGTAGCACTTCTCTGGCTCTTGTTACCTTGAATTCTTCCTCCAAGGATTTGAAGGGCAGTTGCAGTTTGTTGTGCTAGCCATAGAGTGCGATGCTGCTCAGGCTCTTTGGCAGCCCCAGCCATCTCCTAAGGTGGTTGCTAACCCTCCTCTCTAAGGTTTCGACTGTCGAGATCAGAACTGCATAGATGAGGAGGGGCCACAGGATTCTGGGAAGAATGCCATGCTGATAGACCCAGGCTTTAAACTTCCCAGGTAGACCAGGCTTGTCCACAGATTTCAGCCAGCCATCCAACTCGGTGCAGGTTGCCTAAATGGATGTTGTGTCCCTTAAAGAGCTGTCAAAAACTTTGCCTAAGCTCTTGACTGGCTTTTCTGTGATGGTTGGGATGACTGTGCCTGCGATGCTGAACCAGAACTTGTTCTCCACCTTCCCTTTCCTCAGCACCATCGATCTTGATTTGGCAGGTTTGAAACGTATCCGGGCCCACTCCACCAGTTTTTCGAGCCCTTGCAGAATCCTCCGGCAGCCTGGGACTGATTCTGTGGTGACTGTGAGGTCATCCATCAATGCCCTGATAGGTGGTTGACGTTGAGTGGAATTCATTCTGGGCCCTCTGCACCCTGGTTCAGCAGACTTAGTGAGCATGTTCATGGCTAGAGAGAACAGTGTCACTGAGATAGTGCACCCTGTGATGATGCCGATCTCCACCTTCTGCCAGGATGATGTAATTGCTCCTGGAGAGACCCTCATCCTGAAGTTGCTGTAATAATCAGCAATAAGCTCTCTGATTCTGCTGGGGACGTGACATTTGGTCAGTGTGAGCTGCACCAGCTTGTGTGGAATGGAGCCATACGCATTTGCCAGGTCGAGCCACAACACTGACAGGTTGCCCTTGTTCTCTCTGGCCTCCCTGATGAGCTGTGTTACCACACTGATGTGCTCCAGACAGCCTGGCATCCCTGAAATGCCACCCTTCTGGACTGATGTATCAATATAGGTGTTCTTTGCTAGGTAGGTGCACAACCGGTTGGAAACTGCACTGAAGAAGATCTTCGCCTCGACACACAGCAGGCAGATGATGCGAAACTGATCTAGCTGGGTGGCATTTTCCTCCTTCGGGATCCACACCCCTTCAGCCAATCTCCACTGTTCTGGGATCTTCCCCCTTCTGCAGAAGATTTCTCAGGATCTTCCACAGATGCAGCAGGAGTTTGGGGCAGTTCTTGTACACTTTGTACGAGGTGTTGCTTGGTCCTGGAGCCGAGCTTGCCCTTGCTTTGCAGACGACCTCTCTGACTTCCTTTAGTTGCAGCTCTGACATGTTGAACTGCGCATCTGGTTCAGGTGGGTCTATTAGGATGTCGCACTCTCCCAACTTCTGCTCTCTTTCAGGATCATTATATATCTTCTTCAGATGTTGGTCTATGTCTTCCTGCGAACAGGCCAGTTTCCCACTGCGCTTCTCCCCCAACAACTCCTTGGTGAACTTGAAGGGGTTGGCGATAAAGGCAGCACGTTTTCGGGCCCTTTCACGACGCCGCCTCCGATGCCACTCTGCCCGGCGGAGGACCCTGATCTTCTTTCGTAGTATGCACATCAGCTGGGCCGAGCCAATGCGCTCCTCTTCTCCTGCCTCCTTGTATTGGGACTTCAGCGCTTTCATCTCCTGCCTGATGTTGTGGATCCTCAATGCTCTTTCGTTCTTGGAGTAAGATGTTTTGGAGCCTTCCTTCTCCTCTTCTCCGAACCGTTCAGCTGCGATACTGACAATAATTGTTGTCATGGCTTGCAGCTTCCTATCAACCTCTCCCTTCGCCGTTGCCTCCAGAATTTGGTTAACATCTTCATCAAACTGCTTCCACAGTGAAGTCATGTTAGCTGCAGGCCATTTGATCCGCCTCTTTTTAGACTTCATGTTCGAGGGATTAGTTTGCAACACTTGGAGGTTCCGGGCACTAAGGGGTGACTCTGGGCCTGGCCCCTCCTTCGACTCACCAGGTTGGACACCTGCGCGTTGTGCGGCTCCTGCTCCCGCCAAACACTTCATCCTCGCTTGGTGGATCTTCAAGCCGTGATCGTGCTTGCAGATTTCGCCACATGCACACTGCTTCCTCATCGTCGTTTGTTCATTGCCTGGGTCTGATGTCGTTGTGTCCATCCGACTGGGGTGCTCATCCTCCCCCCCTCTCGGGCACCCCGGGGGTATCTTTTCCTCAGATTCTTTGTAGCTTTTGTGGGGGTCCTCCTCTCAGAGGACGCAGATTGGGTTGCCAGCCCGTTCTGCCGTGGTTGCTGTCTCTCCGGGCTGTCACTGACTCTCCAGTCATCACCACTCTTTTTGTAGTTGTCACCCAGTCTTTCCTGGATGTCGCTGATTAACTCAGGGTGTAAGCTGTGTACATACATCTATTGATGCTTCTGAACACATCTTCAGTGATGTTCCTGGAATCATCGGGTGTTTCAGGTCTTTCAACATCATACAACCTCCTCCAGGTGACCCAGCCGAGGTTGATCAAGCTCTTTTTCATAATGATCATGATGATGATCTCCTACAATGCATCAACACCACTGTTCCCTCCCAACTGCAGTAAGTTACCTGTTTAGTGATAAAATTCTATTATAGACAAATGCATGATCTTGCTATAAATGGAATTTCTTGTTCTCACCTTAATATGCTAGAAAATTAGATACAGTTCTTAATAATATCAACTTCATTAGTTGTTCTTTATTACATTCCCAAAACATATACAGACAGGATACTTCTGCGTATTAAATCTCAATTTGATGATATTACAATATTAGTAGTTCCATTGCAGTTTAGATCTAATGGTCTTCTATCCAAATGCTACATAATTCAAGTTTCTTGCCTGAGGCAGCAAACATTGAGAGTGCAAACATGGATCATGTCTGTTCCATATTATGTATAGCACAACTTCACCTGGAAATAATCTTCAGCCTAAATTTTCTCTGGCTACTCTAAACTTCAAATTGGTAATGCTGGAAAAAAAACTTAAAGAACATTGGCCTAGACTTCTTTCAAAGCATCTTTGTGTCACTACTTTTATTGAATGGTTGCGCAAAATAGAACATTATGCAAATAATTTCGATAATTGTAATTAAGGATGCCACATTTGCACTACTGAAAAATGTTGGGTCTTCATGTCTCACTTTGAAAATAACAGAATATACAGATGTTTCAAGAAGAATTCACAGTTTTTGAGATGAGCGAAAAAAACCTGGTTGGTGACATGAGGGCACACGCTTGCAAATGGCGGGGGCAGCAGCCTGTACCAGAGAAAGGGCTACAGCCTGATGCCATGGGCAATGTCCTGAAGAGCAACGGGAGGAAATGTAGATTGCCAATCCAACATCATCAGTTCCATCCCCCATAGTACACAAGTAAACATACAGAAAAGACTAGTCTGGTCAGCACGGTAGCACAGTGGTTAGCACAACACTTTACAGTGCAGGTGACCCAGGTTCAGTTCCCACCACTGCCTCTAAAGAGCTTGTATGTTCTCCCTGTGAATGTGTGGGTTTCCTCCAGGGGCTCTGGTTTCCTCCCACAGTTCAAAGTTGGTAGGTTAATTGGTCATTGTAAATTGCCCGTGATTAAACTAGGATTAAATTGTGGGTTACTGAATGGCGTGGCTCAAAGAGTCAGAAGGTCTTATTCCACACTGATTCTCAGTAAGTTAAAAAAAAGTAGATGATGTGTACATTCCCCTGCATCCTGTTGTGTTGGTGCATGTCTCTAAGTGAACCATTAATTGAATTACTTCAGTGGCTTGCTCCAACATCTGTCTTTCTGGAAGAGTGGCACCTGGCTTAAAGAACTCTGACCTGAAAATACACATTTCCCTTGGTAAACTTCCACTCTGCAGCTGCAGACAGTTGCCAAGAGCTTGAACACTCTGGATGGCTGTCCTCCATCTGCAGTAGTTGTTTGCCATTACAGCCAATGCAGCTGAGAGTTGTGCACGACACATACCTTTTAATCAGATTATAATGCAAAGGGTAAAAATACCCGTGGAAGTCCAGGTTGACCCCTGATTATTATGAGGGTCATTGCTAGCCTGTTGAGATGCTGTTTTTGACTGAGGGTTAGGTTTAGAGTTAAGGTCTTCTCCTTATAAGGTGAAATTATACCCTTATTTCAGCGCATGAGGCCCCATTGTTTTTCCTGCTTTAGCTCAAGTGGAGGAGGTGAAGGCCTTGAATCATTTTTCTTTTAACCCTACTTTAGCTTTGACCTCTGGGTAGAGCCCGGCTCACTTAGATGATCATATTCACATGGCTGATAGTGCAGAGAATGGGTTGTTTTGGGGTCTGTCTATGAGTATCTCGGATTTAACATGTTTGTAAGAAAGAGTGGTATGCTGTTCTTCTGAACTTATCTATTGAGGCCAGGGTATATAGAAGGAGATCATTTGGCCCATTGAATCCATGCTAGTTCTCAGAGCTACCTATCATTTCCCTTCCACCACTCATTTGCTGTAACAGACCTCACTGATTCTCCTACCGTCAGTTTTTATGGGGTGGTGGGGTGGGAATCATTGAGATTTCAGAAGTAACTATAGAGAAACCCAAGTGATCACAGGGACAAGGCACAAGTTCCACAGACAACCCTTCCTGTCAAGGTGAAAGTCAGGATTATTGTGATATGTACTGTATAAGCACAGGTGCAATGAGAAACTTACTTGCAGCAGCATCACAGATATGTCTTGTCAGATAAGCAGCATTCACAGGAAAATCATAAATTAAATATAAGCTAGGCACATTTTTTACAGGAAAGAATACTATTATAACAAAAAAAAAACAAAGACCATTTTACATCAAGATTGATCCTGAATCATTGGAGCCTTATGTCCTTCCATGATTTAAAGCAGCTTGTGTTGCTCTGAACCTCTGAGTTGTATGATACCATTGCAATTTTAATAAAGCATCCATTCGGGTCTGACCTCACTCCTACACATACCTGAAGAACGTCCACCATTTCTTCTGCTGTTCGCCCATATACCTGTTTGCATTACTGCTGCATGTAGATCAAAATTGGACAAAAGTGTGTATATGTGTGTGTTATAATTTCGTATATAGCTGTTCAAATGGTAGATCTACCATTTTCATTATCTTAGACTAAATGAACTCATCATTTGGTCCACATTACACGCATGTAGTTCAAATGGTGAAGGAAGTGAAGAAATGGATCATGGAAGATTAGTCAAATCTCATAATAAAACATCAAATTGCAGTATTTCACCTTGACTAACAGAACAATGCACTCCTGCAGGGACGCTGGTGCACAGAAGACTCAGCATGCGGTCGATTTTCATTCAGTCCAAGTTGGAACAAACAGTAGTTCCCACAGACAATCATCACTACATAAGCAACGAGAGAGATTAAAAAAGTTTAGTGCACAAAAGGGAATTTTTGTACTGCTAACACCTGGCAGGTTAAAACCTCTAGAAAGTGTCCACAGCAGAGGTGATTGATAAGTTCATGGCCTAAGGTAGAAGGAGATGAATTATACAGCTGTCATTACATGCACATGCAGTTCAACTCTTTGAGTGATTATGCAGAAAGGTGAAGTTAATAACTCATCAGTTAACCGATCGGGGTAATTAATAAGTTTGTGGCCTAAGGTAGAAGGAGATGGGTTATTAACGTCAAACTTTCTGCATAATCACTCAAAGAGTTGACCCACTTGTGCATGTAGCGAGAGCTGCATAACTCATCGCCTTCTACCCTAGGCCACGAACTTATCAATCACCCAGCTGTGGACACTTTCTGGAGGTCCAAGATCTGTATGCTCTGCGACCGCTGGACTAAGTGTGTAAATGTAGGAGGGGGCTATGCTGAAAATTAAATGTGCTAGGTTTTCTAAAATTGACTCCTTCTACCTTACCCCTCATACATGGTTTTAAGAGTTACCTGCTAAAGGTTCGTGAGAGAATCAGAAAAGTCCAAATAGACTACTTGTCCTAGCATTAAAGACTCAGGAGAACAGCTAAGAAAACTTTGAATTGGAAGATGTTCCTGAAGTGAACCCCACAATTGTTCAAGAAGAGCCAACATGTTCTAGTTCTGACAAAAGCTGAAGGTGACTACATTCTCAGATGCAGTAATGGATAACATTGCAAAATTGCTGGTGAATCTGAAAATTTAACGAAGTAATATTATTGGTATTGCTAAGTATGTGCAAAAACTCATGATTTTGGTTAAGTTTGCTAATATTTTAAATCCAGTTATTCCTTTTAAAAGGTAGAAAGATGCAGTGTATGTAGCATTAGTTGGGAACAACCTTTATTGTATTAAGGCTCTGGCCCGTATGAAGATTGTGACTCAATTAAATGCTCTCTAGCCATCAAAAACATTCACTGGAAGTTCTAGAAGCAGTTTGCCAAGAGCATTTAAAATACCAAATCACATCTTGATTGAGCTCATTGTATCTATAAGTCTTTGAGGATTAGTGCTCCTGGCATGTTATGTCCAGTTCTCAGTCATTAATGCTGATGATTTGTTTAGAAGCCTCAAGATGGGATTTAAGTGAAAAACTGTAGAGTGCTTGCTAGCCGATGAGGTCTTTATTATTCTGATAGCCACAGAGAATAGGTGTTTTCAGCCCAGGAAAGAATGGAGCCCGGAATAATTAAAAATATTGAAAGAACTAGGCTGCAACAATATGGATAACCTTTTTGTGATAGGTAGGATTATAAAAATAGCCTTGGGTTGCATGAACAAAGCTTAGATGTTTGTCAGTAATATAATGAGTTTCAGTGACCTATCTTAATTTTGAATTGGTTTCAACATTCAAAAATCAGCTGAATGAATTTCTCAAAAGTACTAAAAGTGAATGTGTAAGTAAGTGAGAACTGGGTTTGTACCTAATCTTTAGGAATTGGTTTCTGATCTGTTTGGGGCTCTGAGAGCAATACACCCAGTTTCATATTTCCCGAACTTTGAAAAGATTAATTTCAGTATGTTTTTTCTGGTCATTCCCAGGAGATTACACAACGACTACTGGAAGTGAGCAATGATAGTCATGGTGTTATGTAGTGCAATGAATGTTTTGTGTGAGCACGATGAACCAGCAGTCTTTTCCTTACCAGCTGTTTATGTGAACCTCTGGTCTTCTCTAACACAATAAAATAGTGATAGAGCTGATTTTAAAAATCTGTCGCCACCTTCCCATCACGACCTTTTATAGCAGAGACTGATCAGAACAAAAATAAGATTAATACAGCTCTGTTCAATGCAAGAAAGCATGAAGTTGCGTATTCCTAAATCAGCAATTTAGTTGATTATGGCATCACTATGTAACTCTGTCCTGAATTAAGCTTTCACAAAGGAACAAGCTACAAAATCCTATTAAAGAACCTCGCCTAAAGACTGAAGTTGAAATACCAATTTGAAGAATAAGCACTTCAGACCAATTGGTTAAAGACCTGAATTCTGCTTGCATGTCACATAATATCAGAGCATCATGAACTGTTTAAATCACTGGACCTGATGTTGAGAATTTATTGCATTTCTCTTCCATTTCCCTCAGCATTAAACTGCCCTAATGTACAAAACTGACATTTAGAATGGAAGCACTGAATTTGTCAGTGACATTGTTCCTCAATATTTAATTCAATGCACAGTGACATTGCAGTGCAGCAACCAACTGTTACAGAGAAGACACCATCTGCTACCAGATATTTGCATAGATTTGCATTGAATTAAAAGCTCAGGAACAAACCTCTCTTCTCAAAAGATCTGTCCCAACATGTGATTCTCCACATGGCATTACTCCACATTACTTCATCTCAGTTTTTCATAATATTATTCTATTCCTTTCTTCCTGATACTATCAGCTGCTTCCTCTCACACAAAGTGATGTTACTCACTTCAGTAATTCCACACTGCAGCAAATCCCGCATTGTAATCACAAAGACCTTTTCATACACCATTATTGTTAAAGCTCCTAGTTTTGAAATCTCCCAATTTTCTTATTGTATTCAAACTTATAAGTAATATCAGCTCACCTTAAATTTATTTAAGCTGATCTACAATCTCTTAAGAAAGGAATACAGTGGAAAGGAGCACAGTGAATTCTTCCTGAGATTGAATCAGATCTTTGAAGAGAATTTATCTGTATTTTCCAGTCTCAGACCAAGGACAAAAAAATGAAATAAAAATGTTTATCTTCTCTTCATGTGAATATGCTTAGAGCTTTGGTCGGCAATTATATAACGCTGTAAATAATATTGACACTTATTGCACCATCTACATATGGAGTATGGTTGAAAGGTGCCAGCAAACAATATTATTAAAAATTCTAAGAGTCAAAGTCAAAGAAGCAATTTACTGAGACTGCAAGATATGGCAGTGCATTTGAAACCACATTAATTTATGATTGGTCTAAGCATTTATTGATAACTAATTAGAACATTGACTACTCCATGCACTCAATCCCACTCAACACCATTGCATTTACTAACCAGGCTGTCAGAGCCATTTAATTGAATTTAATTGAATTGTTCTTTCCAAATGCTTTCTCTTTTGCTATTGTCCTCTGAAGAAATATATTTCTAATGGACTCTAAATCTCAAACTGAATGCCCATACTTCTCAAGTGTAACTAAACACGTGCTCTTGCTAAAAATGACCTAACATCAGTTGGCAATGCAAAGGGGAATTGGGAAATGTTGGCCAGGAAGGCTCATTGTGACGTTTCTGCCTGCCTTGTTTTCCTCTCACTTCACTCCAGAAAACACAACCATCTGACCCTCAGTTGTAAAAGGCTCACCGGCAAGCTTTCCACTCGTTACATTACTGCTGAGAAAGGCAACAGGAATAAGAGGACACCTTCAGAAGAGCCGCTGCTGAGCACCAACTCAGAATATTAGGAAAGCCTTTCTTAAAAAGCCAATAATCCTTTAAGTCAAAGCTTTTTGGTCCATGTAAATTAACTTCCTTCCCTTCTGGAGCTCCATCTAAAACCTCCCACTCTCTTGAAGTAACTGTTCATTTTAGTGGTGATGAGCCTACTAAAAAGCCACCACCCCTAAATCTTTCCAAACCCCCACCTCATCCTTCAAATCTCATTGCTGTATTCATACCCCCAACACCCCCCTTTCTCTCTCGTAACCCCCATTTCTCTTCTATCGCTCCTCACCCCCCCTTCATTTACTCTCTTCTCCATAGTTCCCACCCTGGCTTTGCAACCTTTGGCCATTTTCTCTCTCTTGGGATAAGATGACTTTCTGACCATCAGCAATTCTCCTCCTGGTCTAACAACTGTATTGCTCATTGCCTGCAACCAGGCAAGAATGGCCATGAGACTTACCCTCCTCCAAATCCACCTCCTGCACCCTCCCCCAAACCCCAACACCCCTGAGAGGACCGCAGGAAATCATCAGCATCCATGCAATGACGTGTGATATTGCTAAGCCACGGCCACCCTGAGCTCTGTCAGTGAGCGATGAGTTTTGCTGAAGACAGCTTCCATCCGCAGGGCTGACAGCCCAGCACCACCTGTCCCATTTTGCGACCTTCACCTCCATCCTCCATTTTCCTGCACTTAAAAGTTGTGACATAGCATTGCACCAAGCTGCGCGATCCTCAATGTTGTTCGATTTTTGCTCCCAAATGAGAGAAAAATGTGGACAGTTCACGACGTTGATGCAATTTAAATGTGTAAATGATTTTAAACTGGAAGAGGAGGCGGGCAATATAATTGAATTAAAACTGGTTTAATATAGAAGGATGTAAACTAAGCACAGGTAAAAATCTAATTATCAGTGCTTGTCATTACTAAGCTGTGTCAGTATTGCAAAACACCAAACGAAAAAGCTCGACTCCCAAATGTCTAAGTTCGCATAGTAGCAATCGACAAAGCAAATAAACCAAAAAGTACAAAAAATGCTGGAATTACTCAGCGTTTTCTGATCTTGCTTCAGCCTTCCAGCAGCATCTTAGAAAGTAAATGCTGATTCTGGAGGCTGATCTAAAACACTGATGTTGGAGCGACTCATCAGCTCGGCAGCATCTGCAGAGTTAATGGTTCAGCTCAATCACCTTTAATCAGGAAAGTTGTAAAGTTTGAAAAAGCCTTTAAAGCAAGTTTTGCTGAAACAATATATCATATAGTTAGAATTATAACTATATAGTTCGAGCATCAGTTCAAATTTTTCCAGTGAGGTTCAGGCAAGTTAAATAATGGGTCTAGAAGTGTATTTGCGTACTATGCTGAGAGACATAATTAAAACCCAAAGATAAGTCAACAATGGCGCTATACAAAGTTTAATTCATTCTAGTTCTCTGTGCTCATTCAGTGGTTTCTGAAGTTCCCGATATCATTCCTCTGGCCCATACAATCTGCAAATTTGTGAATGCTATCATTTTTCTCTTTTTTTGTAATCCTGAATTCATGTCATCCATGATGCAGCCTTTGTATACAGAGTTATAGGTTTCAAGGGAGAGATTTAATTGATTCATGATCTTTGATTGGATTCCTGATGTCATCAGCCTTTTCAGGCAATAGATTCGCACACTCAACTAAGTTTGAAAGAGACGACTGTTCTCGTATTCACCCTTTTTGCCTATTTACGCTGCAATTTCATAATGTCTTTCTAAATTAGCCAATTAACTAAATAGCACAAGTACTTATTTACTTAAAATATCAAAATGTGCACAAAACACAGTGCAAACTGAGTTAATGTCCATTGCTTTTGTTAAGCTATACTTCAACAAAATTCCTTTATCACTTTTATTGAGTTCCTGAACTGTAAATGCAATTACCCTAGATTTGTCCCATGAGGAACCGCACTGAATCTCTCCTCACAAAATAAAATGGTCACATGTACATTTCATCACATGCTTATCCATTCCCAGAAGTTACTCTAAATTTCCACAGCTTTGAGTCTTAACAAATTTTCCAACCACTTTAATATGAAATCAGACTTAACCCAATGAACTTGAATTGTGATTTCCCCAAATCTGTAAAGAGGATATAATGAAGAGGTCTCTCCTCTCTTGAAGTTTTGTTCATATCAGATGTTCACCACATGGGAAGGAGTTATAATTTTTTAATACTGTGTTTTGTGCACATGTTGATATTTTAAGTAAATAAGTATTTGTGCTAATTAGTTAATTTGGCTAATTTAGAAAGACATTATTAAATTGCAGTGGAAATTGCTGAATAAATTTAGGAAATAATAAATAATGAATAATTTGAATGAGATTGCAATCTATATAAGCCAGATTTGGTACTGGCAAAATTTTAAATTGTATTGTCCTGTTTAAGTATAGAGCAACACTTATGTCCTCAGGCCATTTGCATTATTTATAGTTTATTTGAAATTCTGGAATTTTTAATTTAATAAAAATATTTATATGTTTACTCAGATTTGGTATATTATATTAGGTCATTCTTAGATACAGAAAGTAAAAACAGAAAGTATACTTATATCATTTTTTATGTGGAAATTTCCTAAATAATTCCATCTTTCTGTTTCAAGTCTTAGAATAATAGAGCAACATTAGAAAAGAAGTAGGTCATTTAATCCCTCAGGTCTATTGGACAATTTAATATGATTTTGATTGATTTGTGACGTCAGATTCCTGCCTTTTAACCCTACATTTTTTTTAATTAAAAATTAACAACAATGCATTTGAAATTGACAGAGCAGAATTTGCTGCTTGCAAAGGAGACCTCTGTCTTTTCACTATCCTCAGAAGGTAGAAATTTAAACCGTTTGCTTCATCATAGATTTTCAGTCAGCAGAGAAAATATTCTTTGTGTCAGCTTATCAATTCCACTTAACAATAGACTCTCAAACTTCTATATTCCAGACTTTGTAAACTCCTTTTGCAGTTTAACTCTGGTATGATTCTAATAAATCTATTTCCCTGTAAGTTCAGAAGCAGCCCAGCCAAACATTTGTGTGACTCTGTCAAAACTCATAATCCTTCCTTGCTGTAAAGAACTTTAATATTACCGAATTTGTTGGGATCAATTACATCAGAAGACATTTGACTTGCAGTGATTCCTGCTTTGACCTGTGGATGGGGAGGGTCTGATATTGTATCACACATGAGACCTAAAGCACTGTGAGACAGAATCTCCTACCTCTGTTTAAATCATGGACCAAGTACAATCAGGTGAGAATCTCCACTGGACTATGGGCTACTTGTCTTCATTAGCAGGACATTGATTATAAAATCAGGGTGATTATGGTGTAATTTTTTTTTAAATAGTTAAATTACAATAAATATTTTAAAACCTCCAGAAATATGAAATGAGGATAGAAAAATGCTAAAGCACACTCCAGGTGTGTTCTTGGAACATGTGAAATATATTTTCTTTCCCTAACTGGTGCCTGACGTGCTGAGTATATCTGACATTTTATGTGTTTTATATTGGCTGAGTCACAACTGTGCACAGCTCTTGCACCACACTATGGGAAGGATGTGATGGCACTGGACAAAGTGTAAAGGAGATTCTCGAGGATGTTGCCAGTGCTGGAGTGTTTCACTTAGGATGAAAAGCAGGGTATGCAGGTTTCATTTTCCCCGGAGGAAAGGGGGCTCACTGGGGACCTGATTAAGGACTGGAGGGTCAGAAACACAGTAAATAGTAAGAAACATTTCCACATAGCAGAGGGGCCTGAAACCAGAGAGCATAGGTTTAAGGTAAGATGTATGAGGTGTTACGACATGCATCTGACCATGCCTGCCTCCAGGGTTCAGACACTCTGAATCTTCAGAATATGGCTAGCTGGCACAGCTCCTTTAAAGATTCAGGCCTGCCTCACTAATTGGTGGCCATGTCTTGGCACCAAGATTTTAATATTTAAAGAGCTCCTGAACTGAGTTTCAGTGTTCAATTATCGGCTCAACTTTGTATTCTTGTCTAGTGTCTAGTTTAGAACCCTGTCTACATTTCAGTCTCGTATTGTGTATCAATTCTAATCTTGGATACACTAGCACTTGGGTACTAACAATCCTCGCCTAGGTCTATCGTCACAGGAGATTTAGAGAAGGAAATGAGCACATTTTCTTTTTAACTAGAGGCTGGTTGGAACCCAACATGCACTGTTTAACAGAGTGGAGGCAAAGACTATCAGAAAATATCTGGATGAGCACATGAATGGCCATGACATTGAAGACTATGGACCATTTGTTGGTAAATAGGGTAGGTATAGATGGGTACTCAGCAGCCAGTATAGGCATCATGAGCTGCAGGGTCTGCTTCTATGCTCTTAACTCTGCGATCTACTCAAAATGTGGGTGTTGACAACTTTAGAAATGCTGTAACCACTGCACCAAGCGAATGATTATAAAAGTACTCTTTCTCAATGAACCCAATTTTTGAATCATAGGCTGCGTACATCCTATTTATGGGTTTCTTCAAACCCTGTCCAACAATTGGTGATCTACTAATACCTGGTAAACAGTGATTTCTTCTATTTGTATTTTCCTACTTGTGTTTAGTGGTTACACTATTCTCCCTAAAATGTTCTGTTTCAGATTTGCTTAGTTTTATATTATGTGCAGAGGATAAAGTCATCCTGGAAATGTGCTTAAGGATAGGTTTGACATGCTCAAATGAAATGGGAAGAAATAACTCAGGGTGTGTGAGCCATTAAGTCTTCACCCAAATTCAAGAGCAAACTAAAACCTGTTCCTGTAATTCGTAATTTTGTCCGTAAATAGGTTTTAATTTAAGTTTGCATCTGGAACACAAAAGGTCTTCTAGTTGCCCAAACCTTAACAGATATGTTAAGTTACTTCAGGATTGCTATCATCTTGTTGTCTTAGAAAAGCAGCATCCATCATCAAAGATCTTCACCACCCAGGCCATGCTCTTTTCTTACTGCTGCCATCAGGTAGAAGGTACAAATACCTCAGGACTCTTACCACCATATTCAAGAATGGTTGCTACCCCTCAGCCATCAGGCCCTTGAACAAAAGAGGATGACTACACTCATTCTATTTCTGGTGCTCCCACAACCAATCTTCTCACTTTAAGGACTCTTTACATTGTTATTTCATGCTCTCGTTATTTATTGCTATTTATTTATATTTGCATTTTGTTACGTACCCCGTAACTGGGTTGCCAAATCAGCAGAAATCAGCAGTTGGAGTCTGGGTTACTAGAACTAAGAAAGTTTTATTAAAGAAACAAACAACACAGTAATCAAAAGGATAATAAATGCAACAGTTCAGCAATGATAAACACACATGTGCACAGAATTAAGATAACAGCATCAATCAAGCTCTATCGTTGTCTAGGGGTAAATGACCAATTTCAAAGTGACACAAAAGTCCAGTTCGATTTAGTTCAGTTCGCAGTAATCGTTGCCATGGCGATGGACAACGTGGGGGGGGGGAAGGGAGAGAGAGAGAACGAGAACGGCTGATCATTTAGAACGGCTTCCACTCACAGACCGGCGATATTGCTCACAAGCAGCTTTCGGGTGAGTCCTTTGTGATGTCACCTGAGGTCACCGACTGTGACCCCTCCTCCAGATGCGGTCGATCCTCTGCAGTGAACCTGGCACCCAAGCGAGGGTGGACACACACCGGGTTCCCGCTGATCGTACCTTTCCACCCTGTGCGTTTAAGGTCCGGTACTTCCCACCGACTCGTGAGAGGCGCACCGCTTCCAGGGTCTCGTTACCTCGGGTGTCGTGTGTGTCCACCTTAGCGAACCTGTCCCTTTTTATCCCCCTGCTGGGGTATCGCCTGTCCATCACTTCAAACAGTTCAGGGTTCAAAGGGGGAGCCGCTCCAGACAGCTCTCTCTCCCGTCCCTTCATTACACATCTCCAGACGCTGCTTCATTGTTCCTTATCTCTCCTTCCCCTGAGGACAGGTGGCAGACCAACTGCTGATGCCACTGATGCTAGCCCAGGCCAGCAAACATCTTAATTTATGTGTATTCTCGTCACAATTTGTACAGCTTGTTGTCTTCTATACTCTTGTTCGTTCATTGATCCGGTTTACAGTTCCTATTCTATAGATTTGTATTCCCATAGGAAAAAGAATCTCAGGGGTGTATCTGTGACATGTGTGTACTCTGATAATAAATTTTGCTTTTACTTTGGAACTTTGATCTGCTCAGGACCCAGCTCAATGAACACCTTGGCAAGTGAATTCTGAAAACCATATGATTTCCTTTCCTCTGTGCTCTCACCCATTATTCATAGCACTTAGACTTTCTAATCTAGAGTCACAGTTATCCATTAATAAAACATGACTCCATTTCAAAATCGGATGTCTTCACGGCTACACTGAATAATTCACTATTTTCTCAGCCATGTATTCTTCTGAGACCTGGTCCTGAGAGGGAGAAGAAACGCCAGGAATTGCAGCAGTTTCCAACATAAAGTTTGCTCTCTTCATTGGTAAATAAGTTATGGAAGAGGAAAAGAGAATAGAGAGAAAGTTAACAATCAGCAGGATTGGATGATTGCAGGTTTTTGTTCACCGTAGATGCTCTAAAAATATTGGGAAATCCAAGATAGAAAATCTAGTAATGAAAGGTGCAGGAAATCATGGGGTAGATCAATAAAATGCAGATGCTATTAGAAAAAATGTTGATATAAGTTATTATAAGGAAGTTTCCACTTGTCTATCAGGTGATTGCTAACACTTTATCCAAGGATAGAACAAATCAAAGCTTGATTATTTTTGAAAATATTTACTATAATGATTAATATAGTTTGCTTAAAAATACAACATGAATGGAAAAAATGGATTTCCTTTCCAAAAACAATCACTTTACATTATATCTTCTGAGAGAATTGGTAGGCTAACACTTCTATCGCTGGGGCAGAGGTTTACAAAATTTTTGGGGGCATAGGTCAGGTCAGTCTTTTTCCTGCAGTAGGAAAAGTACTAGAGGGCTTAGATTTAAAGTGAGAGGAGTGAAGAATTAAAAGGGATATGAGGGAAAAGTTTTTCACAGAATGTGGTTGGTATTTGGAACGAGTTGCCAGAGGAAGTGGTAAAACAAGGTACAGTTCAATGTTTAAAAGATATTTAGATCAGTATAAGGATAGGAATAGCTCAGAGGGGTATGGAACAAATGTAGGCAAATGGGACAAAGTCAAGTTGACAATTTGTTGAGAAGAATAAGGTGGGCAAAAGGCCTGGTTGTTCTATGCAACCAATTTTACACTTGGAGCAAAAGTCTGTGAAAGTGGTTGTCTGGTGAATAGATGTCCATTTATGTGACATTGGAAGAGGTACAACAGGCTGCACACACATCATATCTTACAACTTTACATTTAAAGTTTATGATTGAGACAGTGAAACATAACTACAATCAATTTACAAGTGATAATATTATTTCCAAAATTCACCCTATCTTCAGCAATTTACGGGGATTATTCACACTGTATTCACACTGTGGCCAGTGCCTGAACCTAACAAAAGTTTCACCTCCCTAATATTACCAGTCAATTCAGCATGTTTGAATATTAATGAATATGGTGTCAAGTCTTAATGGATTTTGTTCTTGCAGCTGGACCCTGCTGGGAGAGATTTTTCAATTCGACCATTACTAGAGCACTGTGAAAATGCCAACATGAGTATCTGGCTGGGCATTGTATATGCATATAAAGGGCTTCTTATGGTATGAATTGTATTACTCATATTTCTGCATGGTTTTGAGATGATTCACATACATTGTATTGTCCTATTAAAGTGTAACTTCACATGTTCTTTGACGTTCCTCACTATGGTTAAAAACTTCAGTTCAATTTGTGTCAGAGCTTTTGATCCTACACCCTTTTCTGTGTATATATCTGAGTTAACCCAGCAGTGTGTACCTTCCAAATCTGTCATTCCTATGCAGTCTGAGCATTGACCCCATCCCCCATTCTTCCACCACACACAGTGCCCATGAAGTCAACTGGAAACTAATCAACACTCCATTGCCGCAATTTTCTCAGCAGCGCTTTCTGTGTACAGGATTTCAAAGGTCTTCTGACCTTATTACAAGTTTCAAACAAACTCCACCCAGTTTTGTTCCCCTTTCGCAATTAGTTCTTTCAGCCCATTTTTTCCTTTCATAGTCTAGTTCCACATATCACCTTTCTTACAGATTCCAGCACCTGCTGCTGCTTGTGTGTCCTCTAGCCACTAGCCGCCTTCTAGCCTCTGTGTCTATGTCCACACACTCCTAAAGCATCTGGTTCCATCCCCAGTCTCTTCCTCCCCACTACTCTCCCCCTTCCAACCTGTCTTCCCTTTCCTTTCTCTTCCCTTCTTGCCTCTCCATTCTACTCAGTCAGGAATGAGGCCATGGAGTGACAGAGACCAGAATGCCAGAGTAATTACTTAGTCCACAGGTTTATATTATCTAACAGCATTGCCATATTCTTCCATTACATTATGCATAGATATAGAATGCTTCCTCCATTCACTATGCCTGTTCTATAATAAGTTTTAAGGAATTGCATTAATTCACCATTATAAATGAGATGAACATCTTGAAGTTCAAAGCATAACAATTGGAATCAACAAAACAAAATGAGCAGGATTGGAAAGTTGTGAAGATGACATAGTCTGCAGATAGGTTGAGTGAGCGGCAGGAGGTTGTTTGGTGGGGTATAATGAGGGGAAATATGGGGTAATCCACTTTGGAAGGAAGAATGTCTAAGGAAATTAATGAGACTGCAAAAATGTTCTACAAAGGGATCTGGGGTTTTGAGTACATGAGACAAAAAGTTAATTTTCAGGTATAATTGGGGAAACAAATGGAATGTTGGCTGAGAAACGGGGTATAAAACAAGGGAATGATGGCTTTGGGCCTGTATTCATTGGAATTTAGAAGAATGAAGGGGTGACCTAATTGAACAAATCGAATGGTGAAATGCCTTGATTGAGTGCATGTGGAGAGGATGTTTCCTATGGAGAGAGAGAGAGAGTCCAGGACCAAAAGACGCTGCCTCAGAATAGAGGGGTATCCTCTTAAAATGGAGATGAGGAGAAATTTCTTTAGCCAAAGAGTAATGAATTAGTCGAATTATTTGCCACAGGCAGCTGTGGAGGCCAAGTCTTTATGTATATTTAAGACAGAGGTTGATAGGTTCTTGATTAGTCAAGGCATGAAAGGATAAAGGCAGAAGGCAGAAGATTAGGGCTGAGATGAAAAATGGATCAGCCATGATGAAATGGTATAACTTTACTCCTATATCTTATGGTCTTATGGAATGTTTTGAAATTCTACTGGACATTGGAAAGAACATACATGGAATACCACATGGAGGTATGGTCACATTAGAGGAAGTGTGTGCTTGCATTTTTGGTTAGCACAGAGAATGTTTATTGGATTGATGTAAAGCCAGGGTGTGTAAATCCACAATAAATTGTTGCTTGTTTCAGCTAGAACTGAGGCCAAGTTACTCCTCTGTGGTTCTATGATTCAAAGTGTTTTGGAGGCTGTGATTGAATACATTCAAGATGGACTTGATAGAAAAGTTAAACAGTAAAGGAATCAATAAAGTATAGCAAGAGAAGGGAAAAGTGGTGTTGAAACCGAGATTGTATCATCCATTATCTTACTGAATGGCAGGAATGTCTTGAGAGGCCAAATGCACTGTTCCTATTTCTTACTTTCTTTGCTACTTAATCCTCAGTCATCATTGAGCATCCATCTGTTTAATTAAACTAAATTCGCTGTTAAATTAATGTATTAAGCATATGTCTAATAATGATGCAATTTATAATTTCTGAAGTTTACATTAATACTGAATTAAAATTTAATTTGCCTTCCATTTTCAGTTGTTTGGATGTTTTCTTGCTTGGGAAACTCGGAATGTGAGCATCCCTGCCCTAAATGACAGCAAGTACATTGGTATGAGTGTGTATAATGTGGGAATCATGTGCATTATAGGAGCTGCTGTTTCCTTTCTAACTCGAGATCAGCCAAATGTCCAGTTCTGTATTGTTGCTCTGGTCATCATTTTCTGCAGCACCATCACTCTGTGCCTGGTGTTTGTGCCAAAGGTATGTGGAATAAGAAATTGAAGTAAGTTAATGTCATATTTGTGCTATCATAATTTCATATTGCACTCAAGTAGTTTTCTAATGCCCCCAGTTATAAGTTTAAACTGAACATTCAGTGACAGGGCCTCACCTGTTTGTGAATGCTGGACAGCATGAAAACAAGTGCATCAGTACCTCCTCCTCGAGTGGAGTTATTGAGGAAAATAATATGTATCTACTTTGATGAATACAGAGTTTGCCAATAAAATTTTACATTTCCTTGTGGAAAATTCTGCAGAGAAGTTAGAAACAGTTTACATTATTTGCAGAAACTTGACCTTGCAGGTATAAATAATGTTGTGTTAACTTTATATTCCATGCTTCCACAATGGTATTGTCATCCCTCATGTGGTTCACTGAAGCAACATGCAAAGTGTGTGGAAACAAAGAGTTGTAAAAAGTGTGTCTGCTTCATTTAAAGTTCTCAGAATGTACATTGCAGGCATTGACCTTATCCCTATTGACATATACTGAGTAAACTCGTTTATGACACCTGTTTTTAAATATTGATTGTGTTGATTCTGAAACTCAGTAGATGAAGATGTGACATCCATCTCTGGCCTCAATTCGTAACTCTCTTCAGTCATCGAGTGCATCAACTCCTCAATTGTTGGAGATGCTTCAGAATATTTATACTTATGGTCTTTTTCACTATTTTTTAAAGTATGTTGCAATTGATGAGTAATTGTTTCCAAGTTTCTCTCCTATTGCAATAACACTTAGTTATATCTGAACCAACCCAAAAATAAATCACAATGATTCCCAAAGTCAAATGCTTGGTGTCTCTGCCAACTTACCCTCAACCAACAGATGTGTTCCTTCACTGGATCACCATCCATGATAAAACCATCCTGAGTTGAACTTGCAGGAATTTTGCTGCTAACCATAAACCAGGGGTAATTGGGTCCTGGGCAGTTTTCTAGGGTTTTGAGTATATTCCAAAACTACAGTACACCTGAATAGCCACAATATTTTACAATAATACTTTGACATATTGCTTTAAATCTTTCCTTCCTGATTTTCTTCCTGCAGCTGATTACGTTAAAAACAAACCCAGATGCAGCCACGCAAAACAGGCGATTTCAATTCACCCAAAATCAGAAGAAAGAAGATTCAAAAACATCCACGTCTGTAACAAGTGTAAACCAGGCAAATACATCTCGACTTGAGGGATTTCAGACTGATAACCATCGTCTGCGAATGAAAATCACAGAGGTACTTACTTTGCTCTCAAAAAATATCTGCTTTTCTTCAAAATGGACTTTGCAAACAGTTTAAAACCAAAGCTGTTGTGATTTTTTAGAGACTATCCTTGAAGTTTGGAAACTGGTAAGAAAATTATCACGAATATCTATGTGATAGAAAAAGGATTAACAGCTACACTGAGGCAAAGTGGATACAGAGATAACAAATTTTATTAAATTCCTTAAAGTCCGCTTGAAGGAATAAATCAGGAATTCCCATGAGTAAGTCCATTGGCCTTTGAAGGTGCACTCACACAGATACATTGTCAGGAACTGCTGAGCTTAATTAATTAATCAACATGTAGCACAGAGTAGGGCCTTCCGTCTCATTGAGCTGCGCAGTCCAGCAATCCGCCAATTTACTCCTAGCCTAAGCACGGGACAATTTACAATGACCGAATAACCTACCAACCTACCAACCAGTACATTTTTGGAATGTGGGAGGAAACAGGAGCACCGGGAAGAAACCCACGCGGTGACAGGGAGAACATACAAACTCCTTACAGTCAGCGGCAGGAATTGAACCTGGGCTGCCTATACTGTAGAGTGTTGTGCTAACCACTATGCTGTCATGCCACCCCGTACTAAGCTGATAGGCAAATGCTTGTTCTATAACGGTGCTCTGAGAAAGCTGGAAATATTCAGGAGGTCAGGGAAGAGAAAAAAAGGGTTAATTTTTCATGTCAGGTAGAGAAAATATATCATAGATTGAAGCAAGTACCATCCAGGAACTGGGAAGGGGATGCAGGAACAAAATCGGAGCGAGTAACTTGCAGAAGTGATAATAATCTAAGGCAGGGTTTCCCATCCTGGGATCCACGGACTCCTTGGTTAATGGTGGGGGTTAGGACCGCCTGGACTCTAAGGCAAAATGGGATAGTTCTGATGAAAGGTCATCAGATATAATAATGACTCAGCTTCTGTGTTTTTGGATGTTGCCAGCCATATTTTTCTGCTTTTGTTACAGATTAAAATCAAACTTTGGGCCAAAGTGGGATGTGCATGAGCAGTTAGGCAAATGACAATTACAGTTAGTGCTTGGAAAATGTAGGCATAGTGATTATGATCTGAACTTAGTGCTGGATCTGAAAGTTTGTAAATTGAGAGCTTATGCCATGCTTTATTGGCTGATTGGAAGACTGATGTCAGAGAGCAAGCTAGATATAGAGTAAAAAAAATTAAAGTGTCAGGCTATTGAAGGTTTGAGATTAGGCGTGTGCACTTGGCGTAGGTGTTCCAGAAGTATTTACATTTGATCTCCCCACTTTCTTTTCATTAGTGTGAACTTCAATAAAAGAAACATTACAAAATCATTGTTTTGCATAGATGTGGTGTTCACGAGATAAGAATGTAGATATTCAAAGCACTGAAAAACAGATGTTGCATCTTCTGTATCAGTACAAGAATATAGGTGGGAAGGAATTAGGTTGTTGGAGGGGCTAGGCAGTTAAGTAATGTGCTCTTTAGGGAATGATCCCTGTGCTGAACTGCTAACTTGCTCCATCCCTCTTCCTCTGAATTTGCAGCACCCCTTTCTCTGAAGTCCAACCTACAGATCAACACAAACCCTGTTGACAAAGAGTGCCACTGCTGCTATTTGGAGAAAAATGATCTCTACCCTATAGGGGCTAGAATCTTTCTAATTCCTCTTCCTATCTCCCTATGGATCACAATTTCACCATTAAACATCAAGCATCTTTTTCCAAACTGTGGCTGATCTCATTCACAGAAATTTTTTTCCTGCATACTCCACAGTATTCTAATCCTAAACATGATCCATGAAGTATGTGCCAAGGATGAACTTATCTGCGGAGCTTCTCTCTTTTCAATCCCATTTGTTCTGCCTTTTTCAATTCTCTTTTAATCCAATCCATTACTTTTCCATTTGCCCTCCATTTCGTCCACAGGTTCCAATTTCCTTGCCCCATTTATATTCTTGCCATCATTTACATTCAGTCTTCAGAGCCTCCATCACTCAGCTTCTTCCCTGAAGAGATCCAGAGAGTTCCCATGCACCACCACTCCCAGCCTGTTATACAGTTGTTCTCACACTGAACAACTTCTCCTTTGACTTCAGCAAATAATAGGTACCATTATAAGAGCATAAATGGGTCCTAACTAAATCTGTCTTTTCCCAGACTGCATGGAGCATTGTTCATTCCTGTCGCACCCAGGCCTCCGTCTCACTACTTTCCTCAGAATGAACATCCTCTTTACTTCCCATAGCACTCATTGTTTTTATTTCAGAAAGCCTTTACTTTGTTTATATTGACACACATCTGTGGAACATGGATATTCCTTAAGCATAAATTCTTTTCATATAACATAAGAATATAGGAAATAGGGGCAGGAGTAGGCCTTCTGGCCCATCGAGTCTGCTCCACCATTCAATACAATCATGGCTGGATCTGACTATGAACTCATCTCCACCTACCTACCTTTTCCTCATAGCCCTTAATTCCCTAATTCCCTTACTTTGCAAAAATCTATCCAACCTTGTCTTGAATATATTTACTGAGGTAGCCTCCACTTCTTCATTGGGCAGAGAGTTCCACAGATTTGCCACTCTTTGGGAAAAGCAGATCCTCCTCATCTCCATCCTAAATTTACTTCCCCGAACCTTGAGGCTATGTCCCCCAGTTCTAGTCTCACCCACCTGTGGAAAAAATTTTGCTGCCTCTATCTTATCTACCCCTTCCATAATTTTATATGTTTCTAGATGATCTCCTCTCATCTTTCTGAATTCCAGCAAGTACAGTCCAGGCAACTCACTCTTTCCTCATAGTCTAACCTCCTCATAGTCTAACCCCTCATCTCTAGAATCAGCCTGGTGAACCTCCTCTGCACTGCCTCCAAAGCCAGTATATCCTTCCTCAAGTAAGGAGATCAAAGCTGCTCACAGAACTCCAGGTGAGACCTCACTGGTACCATATACAGTTGCAGCACAACCTCCCTGCTCTTAAATTCAATCCCTTGAGTAATGAAGGCCAACATTCCATTCGCCTTCTTGATAGCCTGACCTCCTATTGTTAACCATCCTTTTGCGATTCATGCACAAGCATTCCCAAGTTTTTCTGCACAGCAGCATGCTGCAATCTTTTACCATTTAAATAATAATCTGCTCTTCCATTTTTCCTTCCAAAGCAGATGACCTCGCATTTACCAACATTGTACTCCATCTGCCAGACCCTTGCCCATTCACTTTAGCTATCTATATCTCTGTGCAGATTTTCCGTATCCTCTGCACAATTTTACTTTTCCACGCAATTTATTGTCATCAGCAAACTTAGACACACTACACTCGGTCCCCTCTTCCAGACCGTTAATGTATATCGTGAACAGTTGTGGGCCCAGCACTGACCCCTGCAGCACACCACTCACCCCAGATTGCCAACCAGAAAAACTTCCATGTATACACTCTCTTCTCTCTTTTTTTCACACACTTGAAAAAGCTTTTACTATCTACCTTGATATTGTTTGCTAGTTTGCTTTCATATTTCATCTATTCCCTCCAAATGATTCTTTTAGTTGCTCTCTGTAGGGTTTTCAATGGTTGTCAAACAACTCGATCGGGAAGCTGTAACAAACATGTTCCTCCTGATCAGTAAGAACAGAATCTGGAGTTCAAACTCGACACAGCGGCGGTCAGCTGAATGGGGGGTTCAGGGGAAGGCCAGAGAGTGGGGAGACTGTGAAAGTTGGAGCCACAGGAGGAGGATGTGAAGAAACTAACATGTTTGAAGAAATGATTATACAGAAATGTTACACCTGTCCATTCATCTCCTCTCTCAGCTCCATTCGGGGCCCCAAACAGTCCTTCCTGGTGAGGCAACACTTCACCTGTGCATCAGTTGGGATCGTCTATTGTATCTGGTGCTCATCTACATTGGTGAAACCTGACGGAAATTGGGGGACCGCTTTAGACCATAATACCATAAGACATAGGTGCAGAATTAGGCCATCTAGCCATCAAGTCTGGTCCGCCATTCAATCATGGCTGATCCTTTTTGTCTATCTCCTCCTCAGACCCGGTTCCCGGCCTTCTCCCAATAACCTTTAATGCCATGTCCAATCAAGAACCTATCAATCTCTGCCTTAAAAACACCCAATGACCTGACCTCCCCAGCTGCATGTGGCAACAAATTCCACAAATACATCACCCTTTGGCTAAAGAAATTTCTCCGCATCTCTGTTTTGAAAGGGCATCCCTCTATCCTGAGGCTGTACCCGCTTGTCCTGGACTCTCCCACAATGGGAAATATCCTTTCCACATCTACTCTGTCTAGGCCTTTCAACATTTGAAAGGTTTCAATGAAATCCCCCCTCACCTTTCTGAATTCCTGCAAGTACAGACCCATAGCCATCAAACACTTCTGGTATGATAGCCCTTTCATTCCTGGAATCATCCTTGTGAACCTCCTCTGGACACTGTCCAATGCCAGCACATCTTTTCTAAAATGAGGGGCCCAAAACTGTTCTCAATACTCAAGGTGAGGCCTCACCAGAGCCTTATAAAGCCTCAGCATCACATCCTTGCTCTTGTATTCTAGACCTCTTGAAATGAACTTTAACATGGCATTTGCCTTCCTCACCACCGACTCAACCTACAAGTTAACCTTTAGGATGTTCTGCACAAGGACTCCCAAGTCCCTCTGCATCTCAGATTCCTGGATTTTCTCTCCTTTTAGAAAATAGTCCACACATTTATTTCTACTACCGAAGTGCATGACCATGCATTTTCCAACATTATATTTCATTTGCCACTTTCTTGCCCATTCTCCTAATCTGTCTAAGTCCTTCTGCATCCTACCTGTTTCTTCAACACTACCTGCCCCTCCACCAATCTTCATATCATCTACAAACTTGTCAACAAAGCCATCTATTCCATCATCTAAATCATTTATATATAGCATACATGAAGTAGTCCCAACACCGACCTCTGCAGAAAACCACTAGTCACTGGCAGCCAACCAAAAAAGGATCCTTTTATTCCCACTCATTGCCTCCTACCAATCAGCCAATGCTCTAACCATGTTAATAACTTTCCTGTAATACCATGGGCTCTTAACTCGGTAAGCAGCCTCATGTATGGCACCTTGTAAAAGACTTTCTGAAAGTCCAAATATACAACTTCCCTTTATCTATCCTATTTGTAATCTCCTCAAAGAATTCTAACAGGTTCGTCAGGCAGGATTTTCCCTGAAGAAAACCATGTTGACTGTGTACTATTTTGTCCTGCATCACCAAGTACTCCATAACCTCATCCTTAACAATTGACTCCAACATCTTCCCAACCACTGAGGTCAGGCTAACTGGACTATAATTTCCTTTCTGCTGCCTTCCTCCTTTCTTAAAGAGTGGAGTGACATTTGCAATTTTCCAGTCCTCCATGCCAGAGTCCAATGATTTTTGAAAGGTCATTTCTAATGCCACCACAATCTCTAACACTACCCCTTTCAGAACCCTAGGGTGCAGTTCCTCTGGTCCAGGTGACTTATGTACCTTTAGATCTTTCAGCGTTTTGAGCACCTTCTCTCTTGTAACAGTAACTGCAATTACTTCTCCTCCTTCACACACTACAACATCAGGCATACTACTAGTGTCTCCCACAGTGAAGAATGATGCAAAATACACATTTAGTTCATCAGCCATCTCCTTGTCCTCTTTTATTATTTCTCCTGCCTCATTTTCTAGTTGTTCTATATCCACTCTCATTTCTCTTTTATTTCAGTCCCCAGTTGCATCCAGTGTATTTTGAGTATCCCTGATAAGGCTTATGGTTATTGGAATTGTTTCAATGAATATGGCAACATACTACCTATGTAATTGACTTAAGGAATAATACGGACCAGAATGACAGTCTGCATTCCAAATTCATGAATTTGTGAAGCACTCCGAAAAATGAAAAATTCCAACTCTTGTCTATAACTTGGACACATTACAAATTGCACCGCAATTCTTTGAAGCGTCCAGTGCATTGCAATCCTTCTATGCTTGTAGTTTAGGGAAAGGCACTATAATTCACATTGACTTAATTGAGGTTAAAGTGCATTCACTGAAGATGCATCACTTCCCTCTACAGCTTGACAAGGAGCTTGAGGAGGTTACCATGCAGCTGCAGGACACACCTGAAAAGGCACAGTACGTTAAACAAAACCACATTCAGGAGCTCAATAACATTCTGAGCATGCGGAATTTCACAGATGGAAAAGGTAAGCCCATCTGTCTTTAATAACTTCAGAAATATTAGTAACACATCAAAGGAGATGGAGCCAGTGAGCTTTGAATATTGTTCAATTAATTTCTCATGTACCGTGGCAACTGTGGGTGTTACTTCATATTTAATCACAAGTAACTTTATTTAATCCAGATTTTCTGAAAGATTCTTTACTGAAATTAACACCAGAAGTTTCCAATACACTATGTATAAGTTTTGATATAGTATATGAAATACTGCAGCCCGGTAGATTAATTGTATTCCGAGTCCGGTTAGTCACAGTTAATACTAGATAGCAAGGGAAACATGAATTCACCAGGAAAGGATTGAAGAAATATCAAAACCCAATATGTGTTTTTTTTTATATTTGTTGTATATGCTGTTGCAATACTAGGGAATTGGAATGAGATACAAGTAGGAGTTATGAATCTAACTTCACCAAGTAGCCAGGAAAACATTCCATCAGTACAAAAAAAGTTCAACAAGATATTCCCTTATTCTGTTTTAAGGAGAACACAAAGATATTCTATTTAGGAATTAAATACATCTTAGATAGTGTATATTCCAATTTAATTGTCATTTCCCTGCTTTTGATGTAATTAGCCAAGGAAGGTTATAGTGGTCAGGTCTCTGGCATTGAGTCTGGCTCTGTGACTTTTGAAAGGGGATTCGTTAGTTAAAGAAACAGAATGAAAGTTCTGTGGAAGAGAATGAGATTCCTGGATGATTTATTGCCTCCTGGGTGCCAGAGTCTGGGGCATCTTGGATCAAGTCTTCAGCATTCTTAAGTAGGACTGTGAGCAGCCAGTGGTTGTGGTCCATATTGGTACTAAAGACATAGGTAGGAAGAGGGACAAGGTTCTGCAAAGTGAGTTCAGGGAGTTAGGTGCTAAATTAAAGGACAAGACCTCCAAGGCTGTGATCACAGGATTGCTACCCATGCCACGTGTGAATGAAGCCAGAAGTAGGAAGATGTTACCATTTAACATGTGGTTAAGGAATTGATGCAGGAGGGAGGGCTTCAGATTTTTGAATCATTGGGCTCTGTTCCAGGAAAGGTGGGACATGTTCAGATGATGGTTTGCACTTAAACTGAAGGGGATGTAATTGACTGGTGGAAAGGTTTACTGGTACTGCATGGGGTGAGAGAGGTTTAACTACACTTGCAGGGGGATGGGAACCAGAATACCAGAACACATAGTGGAGTGGTTGTGGGGACAGATGTTGTTAAGACCTCTGCCAAAATCAAGAATCAAAAGGTTGAGTATGGTGAGACTAATATTCTGAGTTGTGTAAGAGGTATCGTAGGAAAGGCAGGTGAGCTGAAGGTATGAATCAACACATGGAATTATGATATTGTAGACATTAGTGAGACATGGTTTCAGGAAGAGCAGGACAGGCAGCTCAGTATTCCGGGGTTCCATTGTTTCAGGTGTGATAATGATGGAGGGATTAAAGGGGAAGGGGTGGCATTACAAGCCAGGGAAATGTCAGGAAAAATGACAGTGCTCAGATAGGACAGACCGAAGAATGTGTCTAGTGAGGCTTTATGGTTGGAACTGAGGAATATGAGTGGTATGACCACATTAATGGGTCCATATCATAAACCACCCAATAGTCTGTGGGATTTAGAGTAACAAATTTGTAGAGAGATAACAGACTGTTGCAAGAAACATAAGTTTGTGATAGTAGGTAATTTTAATGTTCCACATATTGACTGAACTCCCATACTGTAAAAGGACAGATAATAAAATTTGTCAAATATGGTCGGGAATGTTTCCTTAATCAGTACATAAGGGTCTCAACAAGAGAGTGTGCAATACTTGATCTCCTGTTAGGAAATGAGGCAGGGCAGGTGACAGAGCTTGCATGGGGGAACACCTTGCATCTAGTGATCATAATGCCATTAGTTTCAAGGTAATTATGGAAAAAAATAGGTTTGGTCCTCGGGTTGAGATTCTAAATTGGAGAAAGGCCAATTTTGATGGTATCAGAAAGGATCCGGCAACTGGGGATTGGGATAGGCTGCTTACCTGGCAGAGGTGTACTTGGTAAGTGTGAGGCCTTCGAAAGTGAAATTTTGAAAGCACAAACTATGTGCCTGTCAGAATAGAAGGCAAAGATAGCAGGTTTAGGGAAGCTTGGTTTTCAAGAGATATTGGTTAAGTAAAAGAAGAAGGTGCATAGCAAGTCTAGCCTGGGATGAAAAAATGAGGTACTTGATGAGTATAAGAAGTGCAAGGGAACACTTAAAAAGGAAATCAGTAAGGCTAACAGAAAACACGAGGTTGCTCCAGCAGACAAGGTGAAGGAGAATCCTAAGGGCTTCTACAGATATATTAAGAGCAAAACGATTGCAAGGGACAAAATTGGTCTTCTGGAAAATCAGAATAGTCATCTATGAATGGAGCCAAAAGAGATTTTAAATGCAGATATAAAAATCTGCGTTTACTCAGAAGTGAGAAAAAAGGAACAGCAAGAACATAGACCCTATACAGATTACAGAGGAAAATGTGTTTGCTGTCTTGAGGCAAATTAGGGTGGACAGATATTCAGGGCCTGAGAAGGTGTTTCCTCAGACCCTTTGGGAGGCAAGTGCAGAAATTTTGGAAGCCTGAGCAGAGATATTTAAAACATCCTTAGCCACTGGTGAGCTGCCAGAGGATTGGAGGATAACTCATATTGATCTGCTGTTTAAGGAAGGTTTTTATAAAAGCAGGAAATTATAGACCAGTGAGCCTGACATCAGTGGTGGGAACTTTATTGGAAGGTGTTCTAAAGGACTGGGATATATGAGTATTTGGATAGTCAGGGACTGATTAAGGAAAGTCAGCATGGCTTTGTGCATGGCTGGTCAAGTCTAACAAATTTTATAGAGTTTTTAAGGAAGTTACCAGGAAAATTGACGAAGGCAAGGCAGTGGATATTGTCTACATGAAGCTCTGCAAAATGTTTGAAGAGGCCCCACATGGGAGGGAGGTTGTTCAAGAAAGTTCAGTCACTTGGCATTCAAAATGAGGCAGTAAATTAGATTTGACATTGACCTTGTGGGAGAAGCCAGAGAGTGGTAGTAGACGGTTGCCTCTCTGACTGGAGGCCTGCAACTAGTGGAGTGCCACAGGGTTCGGTTCTGAGTCCATTGTTGTTTGTCCCCTATATCAATGATCTGGATGATAACTGGACCAGCAAATTTGCGGATTCCACCAAGATTGGGGTGCAGTGGACAGCAAGGGGGAGGATGTTTATTGTGCTATTTGTGGTTACACCTTCAAATTAACATCTTTTGTTTCAGTGGCTTTAAGTCAGATGCATGTCAGTAAATGGACAAGCTGCAGCCACTGTGTTCTTAATGGGTTGTGCTATAAAATGTGTAATAGTGCCTCCAGGTGCAGAAATGGCCCAAGTGCGGAGTGAGAGACACTGAAGCAGGTCGATAGATCACAGACTTTAATGTGAATAATGTTAAAGGGAAAAGAAAACAATAAACGCTAGGCCAAACAGGACCATTAACTAAAACACAAATGGAAAACAAAGCCTACGCTGCGGCTGAAAAGAGCAACTAAGAGTGAAATGAATATCGTTAGTCTTCAGAGTCAGTTGAATCGAGAGTCCAGTTTCTCAGGCAAGGCTGAGTGCAAGCAGCGAAGCGTAGCTTTGTCTGTGTCCAAGTCTCGACAAATACTACGATGGAATGAAAGGAGTTAAATACTATCACAATTAAATAACAATTATCCGACACGTGCATACTCATGATCGCAATTGCCAAATCTGATGCGCTGCCGAATCCGTGGTTGTGACAAATAGTGGTTAGATTTTCAGATGTACATTTCACTTAATGATGTGCCCCCGAGGGAATGGTTTTGCAAAAAAGGGAGTGAATACACAACAAGGTTCTGGAAAACTATAATAGAAAATTATAGCTAGGGTCACTGGTGAGTCACACATTTCAACTCAACATTCTTTATTTTCCACATTCCTATGTGAGTCTTCACCTTTTCTCTCTCTTCCCTGATATCACAAGGGATGGAGGGGGCACTGAGGCACAACCTGAATGCCAATAGCGTGTTTTCCCACCTGTTCCCATTTTGCTTTACAAGAGAGTTGCTAATGAACTCCATGTATTTGTCTGCAAAATCTATCTTGATGCAATGATAATCATTTGAGTTAGGCTTCTCAAATATTTTTCTCTTTGATTTGAGTGTAAAAGCAGCCCTATTCATCACACATAATGGCTACATCATCTAAAGGTAACTTTTGCTTGGTATGTAATCAGCACAGAGTCTTACCAGAGAAGAGACAGAATGAAACAGAGCGTTAACATTCTGGAAAAAATTCAAGGATCTATTGTATATTCCTGTCAAGTGAGGCCGTCCTTGGAAAATTCATCTTCTAATGCTACTCCTCCCCCAGTTCATTTCATCCTTCCATCATCCCTCCCCATCTGAGCCCATCTGTCACCAACATTCATCTATCCCACTCCATCATCAAGCCCACCCACACCTCACCAACCTCATACTGCTACATACTGGCAATCTTTCCTCTTTCTCCTCACTCCTGATGCAAGGTTACTTACATTTTTTTGCCCCTGCAGATGCTGTTTGAGTAGCTGAGATATAGTCATAGAGGCATTGAACACTACAGGACAGAAACAGACATTTTGGATCCCACCTCATGTACCTAGTCCCATCCTAGTCCCTGCAACCAGACCATAGCCCTCCAAACCTTCCCCATTCTTATCTAAGATTCTCTTACATGTTGTACTTGACTCTGCATCCACCTCTTGCATTGGCAGCTCATTCTACATACTCACCACCATCTGAGCGAAGAAGTTCCCCCTTATGTTGCTGTTAAACATTTCATATTTCATCCTTAACCCATGACCTCCAGTTCTAGTCTCACCCAACCTCAGTGGAAAAAGTCTGCTTGCATTTCAGAATCAGAATCAGGTTTATTATCACCGGCATGTGACGTGAAATTTGTTAACTTAGCAGCAGCAGTTCAATGCAATACATAATCTAGCAGAGAGAGAAAAGTAATAATAATAATAAATAAAATAAAACATATAAATAAATAAGTAGATCAATTGTGTATATTGAATAGATTTTTTTTGAAAAATGTGCAAAAACAGAAATACTGTATATTTTTTTTAAAAAGTGAGGTAGCGTCCAAAGCTTCAATGCCCATTTAGGAATTGGATGGCAGAGGGGAAGAAGCTGTTCTTGAATCACTGAGTCTGTGCCTTCAGGCTTCTGTACCTCCTACCTGATGGTAACAGTGAGAAAAGGACATGTCAGAGCAAACCTGGTGGGCTAAATGGCCTAATTCTGCTCCTATATCTTATGGTCTTATAAAATGCTTCTTCTCCAGATAGCCACAAACCAAGAAAGAAAAGAACGGCAATACGATCATCAACTCCCAAATCCACCCCCTTTTCACATTCATCTCAATGTTTCAATCTCCCTTATCACTTCAATCAGCGAGCAATCAGTGAAATGGAGTTGAACATTACCTCCTCACCATGAGGCTCGTGCTCCCTTCCCCGGCTCCTGGAATCCTCCCGGAGACTGCAAAGTGCTGAATCATCCAAACAATCTCCAAGCTGCAAATCACAGGCTCCAACAGTTCCAGAACCACATTCAAGATGAAAAACAAATGTCAAAGACATATGAGGGGCGATTAATAAGTTTGTGACCTAAGGTAGAAGGAGTCAAGGGAAAACGAGATGACTTATATGGCTCTCGTTACATGCACGTGCAGTTCAACTCTTTGAGTGATTATGCAGTAAGTTTGAAGTTAATAACTCATCAGGGGTGACTGATAAGTTTGTGGCCTAAGGTAGAAGGAGATGAGTTATTAACTTCAAACTTTCTGCATAATCACTCAAAGAGTTGAACTGCACGTGCATGTAATGAGAGCTGTATAACTCATCTCCTTCTTCCTTAGGCCATGAACTTATCAATCACCTCTCGTAAAAGAAGTGAAATAAATAGTTTTGTGGTCTATCCAGAAGATGTCGACTGTGGGAGTGTTCTACATAGGCACCATCTTGACCGGAAGGTTACTTAGAGCCTTTCTTAAACAGCAAAGCATGAGCTATCCTCCAAGCCTGTGCCCCTCAGCTATGTGGAGTACTTCGCCATGTATTCAACCTGAGCCTGAGGCTCCAGAGGGTTCCTGTACTGTGGAAGACATCCTGCCTCATCCCTGTGCTGAAGATGCCGCGCCCCAGCGGCCTCAATGACTACAGACCAGTGGCATTGACCTCCCACATCATGAAGACCCTGGAGAGACTTGTTCTGGAGCTGCTCCGGCCTATGGTCAGGCCACACTTAGATCCCCTCCAGTTCGCCTACCACCCCAGACTAGGAGTTGAGAATGCCATCATCTTCCTGCTGAACCGTGTCTACGCCCACCTGGACAAGCCAGCGAGCACTGTGAGCGTCATGTTTTTAAACTTCTCCAGTGCGTTCAACACCATCCGCCCTGCTCTGCTGGGGGAGAAACTGACAGCGATGCAGGTGGATGCTTCCCTGGTATCATGGATTCTTGATTACCCGACTGGCAGACCACAGTACGTGTGCTTGCAACACTGTGTGTCTGACAGAGTGATCAGCAGCACTGGGGCTCCATAGGGGACTGTCTTGTCTCCCTTTCTCTTCACCATTTACACCTCGGACTTCAACTACTGCACAGAGTCTTGTCATCTTCAGAAGTTTTTGGATGACTCTGCCATAGTTGGATGCATCAGCAAGGGAGATGAGGCTGAGTACAGGGCTACGGTAGGAAACTTTGTCACATGGTGTGAGCAGAATTATCTGCAGCTTAATGTGAAAAAGACTAAGGAGCTGGTGGTAGACCTGAGGAGAACGAAGGTACCGGTGACCCCTGTTTCCATCCAAGGGGTCAGTGTGGACATGGTGGAGGATTACAGATACCTGGGGATATGAATTGACAATAAACTGGACTGGTCGAAGAACACTGAGGCTGTCTACAAGAAGGGTCAGAGCCGTCTCTATTTCCTGAGGAGACTGAGGTCCTTTAGCATCTGCCGGAAGATGCTGAGGATGTTCTACAAGTCTGTGGTGGCCAGTGCTATCATGTTTGCTGTTGTGTGCTGGGGCAGCAGGCTGAGGGTAGCAGACACCAACAGAATCAACAAACTCATTTGTAAGGCCAGTGATGTTGTGGGGATGGAACTGGACTCTGACGGTGGTGTCTGAAAAGAGGATGCTGTCTAAGTTGCATGCCATCTTGGTCAATGTCTCCCATCCACTACATAACGTACTGGGTGGGCACAGGAGTACATTCAACCAGAGACTCATTCCATCGAGATGCAACACAGAGCGTCATAGGAAGTCATTCCTGCCTGTGGCCATCAAACTTTACAACTCCTCCCTTGGAGGGTCAGACACCCTGAGCCAATAGGCTGGTCCTGGACTTATTTCATAATTTACTGGCATAATTTACATATTACTATTTAACTATTTATGGTTCTATTACTATTTATTATTTATGGTGCAACTGTAACGAAAACCAATTTCCCCCTGGGAGCAATAAAGTATGACTATGACTATGAATCCTCCAGCACCTTACCTGTGGCTAAGGATGTTTTGAATATCTCTGCTAGGGCTCCTGCAATTTTAGCAACAACCTCCCTCGGGGAATGCAATGCCATACCCAAGGAGTATATCAAATGGCAGGCAGTGACTAGTGGGGTACCGCAAGGCTGAGTGCTGGGACCCCAGTTGCTTACAATATATATTAATGACTTAGACAGGAGAATTAAATGCAGCATCTCCAAGTTTGCAGTTGACACGAAGCTGGGTGGCAGTGTTAGCTGTAAGGAGGATGCTAAGAGGATGCAGGGTGACTTGGATAGGTTGGGTGAGTGGGCAAATTCATGGCAGATGCAATTTAATCTGGATAAATGTGAGGTTATCCACTTTGTTGGCAAGAATAGGAAAACAGATTATTATCTGAATGGTGGCCGATTAGGAAAAGGGGAGGGGCAACGAGACCTGGGTGTCATTATACACCAGTCATTGAAAGTGGGCATGCAGGTACAGCAGGCGGTGATAAAGGCGAATGGTATGCTGGCATTCATAGCAAGAAGATTCGAGTACAGGAGCAGGGAGGTGCTACTGCAGTTGTACAAGGCCTTGGTGAGACCACACCTGGAGTATTGTGTGCAGTTTTGGTCCCCTAATCTGAGGAAAGACATCCTTGCCATAGAGGGAGTACAAAGAAGGTTCACCAGATTGATTCCTGGGATGGCAGGACTTTCATATGATGAAAGACTGGATCAACTAGGCTTATACTCTCTGGAATTTAGAAGAATGAGGGGGGATCTGATTGAAACGTATAAAATTCTAAAGGGATTGGACAGGCTAGATACAGGAAGATTGTTCCCGATGTTGGGGAAGTCCAGAATGAGGGGTCACAGTTTGAGGATAAAGGGGAAGCCTTTTAGGACTGAGATGAGGAAAAACTTCTTCACACAGAGTGGTGAATCTGTGGAATTCTCCGACACAGTAAACTGTTGAGGCCAGTTCGTTAGCTAATACTTAAGAGGGAGTTAGATATGGCCCTTGTGGCTAAAGGTATCAAGGGGTATGGAGAGAAGGCAGGTACAGATTCTGAGTTGGATGATCAGCCATGATCGTACTATATGGCGGCGCAGGCTCGAAGGGCCGAATGGCCTACTCCTGCACCTATTTTCCATGTTTCTGTGTTTCTATGTTTCACCTCAAGACAGCAAACACCTCCTCCTCTGTAATCTGTATAGGATCCATGACCTTGCTGCTGCTTTGCCCCTTGCAATCCTTTTGCTCTTAATATATCTGTAGAAACCCTTAGGATTCTCCTTCACATTGTCTGCTAGAGAAACCTCATGTCTCCATTTAGACCTCCTGATTTTCTTTTTAAGTGTTCTCTTGCATTTCTTACACTCCATGAGTACCTCATTTGTTCCTGCCTGCCTGTACCTGCTATGCACCTCCTTTTTCTCAAACAAGGCCTCAATATCGCTTGAAAACAAAGGATTCATAAACCTGTTATCCTTGGCTTTTATTCTGACAGAACATACAAACTTTCTACTGTCAAAATTTCTCCTTTGAAGACTTCCCACTTACTAAGTACACCTTTGCTAAAAAAAAGACCTGTCCCAATCTGCACTTGCCTGATCCTTTCTGATACCATCAAAATTGGCCTTTCTCAAATTTAGAATCTCAACCCGTGGACCAGATCTATCCTTTTCTACAATTACCTTGAATCCAATGGCATTATGATCACTAGGTGCAAAGTGTTCCCCAACACAAACCTCTGTCACCTGCCCTGTCTCATTTCCTAATAGAACAAGTATCGCACACTCTCTCATTTGTATTTTTATGTACTGATTATGGAGACTTTCCTGACACATATGACAAACTCTTAACTATCCAGCCCTTTCACAGTATGGGATTCCCAGTCAATATGTGGAAAGTTAAAATCACCTACAATAACTGCCTTATGTTTCTTGAAACACACATCAAAGTTGCTGGTGAATGCAGCAGGCCAGGCAGCATCTCTAGGAAGAGGTACAGTCAACGTTTCAGGCCGAGACCCTTGACGAAGGGTGTCGGCCTGAAACATCGACTGTACCTCTTCCTAGAGATGCTGCCTGGCCTGCTGCGTTCACCAGCAACTTTGATGTGTGTTGCTTGAATTTCCAGCATCTGCAGAATTCCTGTTGTTTATGTTTCTTGCAATAGTTTGCAATCTCTCTGGAAACTTGCTCCTCAAAAGCCCGCTGACTGTTGGGTGGTCTATAATATCCAATTAATGTTTCTTATTCCTTATTTCTTCCCATAAAGCCTCACTAGACAAGCTCTCCAGTCTGTCCTATTGAGCACCACCAGGACATTTTCCTGCCAAACCAACCCCACCCCCCCAGTCCTTCCTGTTCTGTCACATCTGAAACAATGGAACCCCAGAACACTAAGTTGCCAGTCCTGCCTCTCCTGTAATCAGGTCCCACTAATGGATACTCTGTCATAATTCCACGTGCTGATCCATGCCCTCAGATCATCGTCTTCCCTACAATACTCCTTGCATTGAGATATACGCGGCATAGAACTTTAGTCACACCATACTCGATTCCTGACCTTGTCTGAGGTTTTTCTCCACAACCACTACACTATCTGTTCTGACACTCTGGTTCCCACACCCCTGCCACTCTAGTTTACACTCCCACTCCCATGCAGCACTAGCAAATATTCATGCAAGGATCTCACCGTCCCTTTGGTGCAGGTTCCACCTTTCACGGAGGAGAGCCAAATGATCCAAATAACCCTCCCTCCTACACCAACTCCTTCACCGCATGTTAAACTGCATCATCTTCCTATTTCTGGCCTCACTATCACATAGCACAGTTAGCAATCTTCAGATTACAACACTGGAGGTTTAGTCCTTTAACTTCGTACCTAACTACCTGAGCTCACATTGTAAGACCTTGTCACCCCTCCTACCCATGTCATTGGACCACAACCTCAGGCTGCTCACCCTCCCACATCAGAATGCTGCGGACTTGCTCTGAGATGCCCTTGACCCTGGCACGCCAGAGGTAACAAACCATCCAGGAACCTCATTTTTGTCAACAGAACCTCTTTTTTTGTTCTCGTAACCAATGAATCCCCCATTACTGCAGTTTGTTTCTTCTTCCCCCTTCCCTTCTGAGCCTCAGAGCCAGTCTCAGTGCCACAGACCTGACCACTGTGGTTTTCCTCTGCTAGGTCATCACCCCAACAGTATCCAAAGCAGAACACTTATTGTTGAGGGGTCCAGCCACAGGGGTACTCTACACTGGCTACCTATGCCCTTTCCCCCTCCTGATGATCACCCAGTTACCTGCGTCCTGCACTTTGGGTGTTACTATATATCCTGTCTGTGAACCTGTCAGCCTCCTGAATGCTCTGGAGTTCATCCAGTTCCAACTCCAGCTCTTTAATGTGGTCTGTTAGAAGCTGCATCTGGATGCAGTTCTCGAAAGTGTAGTCATTAGTGACACTGGAGGTCTCTCTACATTCCCATATCACACAAGAGGAGCATTCCAGCATCCTGTCTGGAATCCCCACTGCTCTAAATATGAAATATGAAATAAAGAAAGAATAGACAACAAAAAAAAATCTACCTCGGGCCTAGCATCTCCTCACCAAAGCCTGATGAAACAAAGCCTCGTCTCCACACTCCAACACCGGCCCACTCACACAATGGCCGCTCCCACAATGACCATTCAGCTTAAACCTAATTTTTTTTATTGGTCCTTGCCTGGTGCCTAATTATGCACAATCCAATGTCACCACGGGACTGTGGCACATGATATACGCTGACTGATCCATTTGCTTCTTTTAAACTCTCTCTCCCTCTAAGCAATCCCATGTCTCTTCAGGACTGTGGCATGCAAAATATGCCACCCATCTCCACTCTCTTCTTTTAAACTCTCTCTCCTTCCAAGTAATCTGGTGCCTTCTTGGGACTGTGGCATGCAAAAATGTGCCAACTTTCCCCGCAAGCTTCTTTTAAACTCCCTCTCCTCCTAATCAATCTGCTGTCTCCTTTGAGACTGTGGCATGCAAAAAATGCTGACTGCCCCCGCTCACTTCTTTTAAACACTCTCTGTCTCCAAGCAATCCAGTGTCTCCTTTGTGTGCAAATTGTGTCGACTGGCCCCACTTGCCTCTTTTAAACTCTGTCTCCAAGCAATCCAATCTCTTCTTGAGACTGCGGCATGCAAGAAAAGATCTTTTAGCATTCTGTTCCTCATTCCTCATTCCAGATTCCAGGATCTGCAGCTTCTTTTGTCTTCATACTGTTAAGCCAGGTTTATAGATATATCACTAAATTATGTCACATTCAATGAGAGTATTGAGAAAGGTAGAGAGAAATAAATAAATGTTGTTAATTCTAGGTTTATTGATAATACTGTATGTATAACCCTCTCACCGTGGCTCGTAATAAACCAGGCTCATTAGCTAACTCTGACTCAGCATTGCATGTATAATGGCGACAAGGCCATCTTCAATAAGCAACACACGTCTAGGGTCAGTGTGATTTGGGTTCACCCAAACAGGAAAGCTGGAATGTTCCGATGAGGGAATGGACATTACGGTGAACGCTGGGTAAATGCTGCCCCATTCAAAGTTATTGTTCAACAGGAAATAACGGACCTCACACCAGTATAAAATTAAAGTGGAAGTGTTATTTACAGATATTCCAACTCCAACAAACAGTTAATAGGGGAGAAGCAGAAAAGGTCCCAGTACACTTAAACCAGTCTAGATGTGCACATAAATATTGGAGCTCATTTCTGAAAGGGTACTTCACTTTGATTGTTCACGCGCTGAACTCATGTTCTGCGTGAAAAACACCAGCCGCAGTTCGAACTTCCCTCGAAGATCATTTCAAATGAACTGGCTAACTCAGGAATATCGGCACTTCCTCCTAGGAACCATTCACCTGCACAAAGCACTTCTTACAACAGGGTCTCTCCTTTGAGCGGCATTCGGCGGGTATCTTCCCTTGTGCCCTGCTCCACACCTCCTGCCAACAAATGCCTAAGACCAGACTACTGTCCCTCAGAAATCTGAACCCACCCAGCTCTCTTGAATGTTCCGTGGCATCCCACAGGACAGAATGTTACAGCCCGTTACCAAGACAAACCCGGTCATCTGACACTGGTCTGAGCAAATGCTCCTTTTCTCAGCTGAAGCGAAAACACTAGTCTATGAGGCTTAAATAACAGAACACACTGCATTTGCAGAAAAGTTTGCAGAAATACAATAAAACTGTTTCTTAACCAGGACATTACATATGTAAAACACGTATACCTTTACTGGAATATCCAGTCTGGGGAATCTAGTTGAGAAGTATTTAACTAATGAAAACAGAAGAATGATATGGACCTAAACAAGACAAATGAGATTAGTGCAGATTGGCATTATCATCAGCATCGATGAATTGGGCAGAAGGAACTTTACTGCAGTGTTCAACTCTATCTGTCTTGCTGTGACAATGAGGAAGACTAGAATGAGAAGTGTTGGACTTGTGTTATTTCAGAAATGGCCCTACTCTACAAGATTCCCATCATTTGCTTACCATATCCTGCTTATCTGCAGCATTGACCCGCTTCAAGTATAGTACTCTGAACATCTCTGACATTACTCCGGTCAGTAAGCAACACTACCCTGGGGCAACATCATCTGGATGGTCCACAAACTGTTTGTTTCAATTACTTTACATTTTATTTTTCATTTAAATGTGGTTCTGGTACTGTTGGAGTCTGTGATCTACAATTTGAAGGCGTGTTCTCGGGCTGATTGAACGATCTGTTTCTTTGCTGTCTCTGAGTAGATTCCAGCAGTTGAGGCCCAGAAGCTTAGAGACGAGTCCATGATCAACTCCATTTCTTGCCGATCTCAATGATTAAAATGTCAGGGAAGGCCCTTGCATTCGAGTGGTCTCTCTCTCTCTCTGTTGACACTGTCAGAGGATACTACTGAAATTCTCGGTCTGCAATTTGAGGATTGGACTCTTTCGATTTTGTGTTTTTATATTCTATGTTTTCACTTGTTCGTTCTTGTTGCCTTTTGGGCTATTTGTTTCTTTTTGCGCATGGGCAGGGTTGATGATCTTGTTGCCGTTTACAAAACTTGTTTTTTTGTGGGTATGGGGGGAGGTTGATATTTTTCTTTGAATGGGTTCCATGGTGTTCTTTGCCTCATGGCTACTTGGAGAAGACAAATCTCAGGGTTGTGTACTGCATACTTATTTTGATAATAAATGTACTTTAAACTTTGAATTTTTTACTTAATATTGGTACCAGGTTTTAGCTGCACAGCACTAAGAATGCAGTCTAAGGCTTGTTTTGGAGATTTTTAGGACTAGAAGTATAGATGGGGGGGGGGGGGTCAGAACAATGGGCAGGGGTATAGCGGGGAGGATTTTGGCCTGGCAACCTTTGGATGGTTGGGCTGGTTGAAGGAGTCAGCATGATATAAAAAGGATGATTATTGTGGTGAGATGGGATTATTTATTGGGCAGACTCTGGAGGATTGTTTTTTCAGCAGTATTAGGATATTGGTTGGATCAGGAAAAGGAGCATCACAGAGCAGGTAGCATCATTGGTCGAGGTGAATTGCGAGGATTGGTGTTAGAATAGGAAGTCCTAGTGAAAAATGCCATTGAAAAGTTGAAAGGCTAGTAGACAAAGGCTGAGTTTAGTGCTTAAGCACGTCATATTGAAGAAGTCATTGGTTCAAAGAGGAGGAATGATATAGTAGATCAATTCCTTAAGGGCTTATTTTGAGAGTTTGGAACATGTTTTCTGTCACTGGGACACAGTGTTTTGGACTGGCTAGACTAATACAATGGGTGCAGTCAGTGCTCATGAGTTGTTGGGGGTTGAGTTGGCACATCTGTGAGTAATAGCAGTCATGATCTTGTATTTGGGATGGAGCTCACTCTATGGGGATTGGGACTTCCAGGCAACTTACCTTGGGTGAGATCTACCAAGGCCGGATTCTTTTCAGGTACCCTTTAATGAGATGGAAGCAGGCTTCACGCGCACATGAAAGCTGGGCTTCCATCATGGCCTGTGGGTTGTGTGAGCTAGGCATGACTAATTGAAAATTTCAGGTGTACATTTCTCACCGTGGTATATCATTGTACATGTCCAGTCTTTGGTACATCAGTATATTTGATACCTGAAGGACCTAGAATGAAAATTGTAAACTTGATGCAGCTCTTGAATTTTCAGTTCTATTGTGCTTGTTCTTTGAAAGTCAGTCAGAAAGATTGCATAAAGAGAGCCATTTTCTGGTTGGCTACCAGTGCTAACGGTGTGCCGCAGGGGTCGGTGTTGGGACCACTTCTTTTCATGTTATATGTCAATGATTTAGCCAAGTTTGCAGATGACACAGAAATAGGTGGAGGGGTAGGTAGTGTTGGGAAAGCAGAGTATCTGCAGAAGGACTTAAACAGATAGGGGAATGGGCAAGGAAGTCCCAGACAGAATATACTGTAGGGAAGTGCTAGTCATGTACTTTGGCAGGAGGAGTAAAGGCATGGACTATTTTCTAAATGGGGAGAAACTTCAAAAATCAGAGGTGCAAAGGGACTTGGGAGTTCTCGTGCAGGGTTCCTTAAAGGTTATCTTGCAGGTTGAGTTGGTGGTAAGGAAGGCAAATGCAATGTTAGCATTCATTTCAAAAGAACTAGAATACAAAAGCAAAGATGTATTGCTGATGCTTTATAAGCCAATGGTCAGACCAAACTTGGAGTTTTATGAGCAGTTTTGGATTCCTTATCTAAAAAAAGATGTGCTAAAATTGGAGAGAGTCCAGAGGAGATTCACGAGAATGATCCCAGGAAGGAAAGGGTTAACATATGAGGAGTGTTTGATGGCTCTGGGCCTGTACTTGCTGCAGTTTAGAAGAATGAGGGGGATCTCATTGAAATATATCGAATATTAAACGGCCTAGATAGAGTGACTGTGGAGAGGATGTTTCCTATAGTGGGTGAGTCAAGGATCAGAAGCCACAGCCTCAGAATAGAAGGATGTCCACTTAGAACAGAGATGAGGAAAAATTTCTTTAGCTATGGGATGGCAAATCTGTGGAATTCATTGCCACAGACGGCTGTGCAGACCAAGTGACTGGGTATATGTGAGGCAGAGGTTGATAGATTTTTGTTTAATCGGGGTGTCAAAGGTTACGGGGAGAAGGCAAGAGAATAGGGTTGAGAAGGATAATAAATCAGCCATGATAGAATGGCAGAGTGGACTTGCTGGGCCTAGTGACCAGCTTCTGCTCCTATACCTTATGGTCTTAGGATCTTAAAAACGTGGGATATTGAAATGCAATTTCTAGGCATATGTTTTTTCTGTTGTGTGGTGCCCAGAAATGAACAGGTAGGGATGCAACTGCCACGTACATTTTCTTTCTCTATGTTCTAGCTCTCTTGGATCTACCTCTTTTTTTAATTAGACCTTACTTAGCTGTGTGCATGCTGACATCTGTCTTTCAAATTGCAGATGAGTGAAAGGACATTGAAATTCTTTAAGAATCTCAATTTTAAAATAAATTAGCATCTGAAAGTTGCCCATTAGGATAAAGTTATGGTAGAAGTTGGGGTGGGGGGGACAGTTGATTTGAATGAGGGTAGAATAAAACATAAAAACTGGGGTCAATATAGGATTAGTGTAAATGAGTAATTAATGGTTGCTCTGGATTAGGAGGGGTTGAAGGCCCTGTTTCTGTGCTGTTCCCTCTCCCTGATATAAAATGGAGGGACTGGGCTGGGGAATTTAAGGCACAGTTTAAAAAGACTTGAGGGTTAATAGGATGTTGTGACTGAATGGAAATAAAAGAACCAAAAGTAGTGTTGTGTTTTAGGAGCAGGTGGAGGACCGAGGGACTATTCAGGTGGAGAACTTGAGGCATAATAATGTAACAGGAGTGATTTATAAAGTTTAAAATCAATATACCTGCACGAGGGTGCAGTGGAAATGAATGGGAATAATGAGGATGGGGACCATTGAAGATGTTTTTTAGGGTAAATGACAGTCAGCAGAACACATTCAGACCAGTGCTGCCAATTTTAATTAGTTTTAACTAAGGCTGGAATTTAGTCACAGAGGTTACAGGGGTACTGTGAACTTTAATAATCCCTTTAATATTTGCTGATCTCCATGAAGCTTATGACTGATGGGGAAAAAAAAACTTTTATGTATTTTGAACTCATGCAGCCTCCTTACTTTACAGAAACAGATGGAGATTTGTTAGTGACAAAGCATGCATTGGGGAAGGTTGAGAAAAGATCCATCACTGAGCATTTTTTACTTGAGTAACGACTACAAATGGTAGTGCACAGTCAATAAATTGATGTGCATGTACAAAATTGTAATTGTTCTCCCCATACAATTGTGTTTAGCATTTGATGTGCATAATTGAATATTGCTTCCCATGACTTCATTGTCCCTCACGTCAAATTTTCAGTGATTTTGGCACAAGAGATGTGTTTCAAAATTCTAGATCAAATAATAAGAATTCTGAAGTGAAGTTTAGTACCTGCAGCAATAATCTGAAAGAATGCTGTTTTTCTGTGGATAGTGCAGATTACTTGGCCAAACATTTAAACAGTGTGCAGAGCTGCTGCTTCACCACTCCAGCAGTCTGGCTTCAACCCTTACCTCCAATGATTATGTGAGTGGAATTTGGTCATTTACCCGAGTACCATCCAGGGGTTCTGGTTTCTTTCCACAACCCCAAAAATGTCTGGGTTGGAAGGTTAATTACCTTCTGTAAATTGCCCATAGTCAGTAAATGGTGGAATCCAGTCAGACGGGAGAGTGAAGAAAATGTGTGGAGAATTTTAAACAATGGGATTAATATAAATTTGTGTCTGATGGTTGGCACTGGTTCAATGGGATGAATGGCCTTTGTGACTCTATAATGGAAATATTCAAATTTAAAGAAGGATGAGAGAACCACATGCATTTAATCATTGAGGGGTCTGAAATGAGAGACCCTGAGGGCAAAGTTAAATGAAAATGTATCTCTGCATAGGAGTTGAGTATTGTGAAGGGTGAAACAACGTGATTAAAGTGTGTTACTTTATGAGAAAAGTAAGTTATATTTCAACTACTTGAATCTGTTACAGGAGGCATTACATAGAACTGAATCATTAGAATAACCTTTCAGACTCTTCGGTTATCTCCAGATTTTCTCACCATGTTCTTCATGCGATGTGCAGTATTAGCTTTGACCACAACAGCAATTTTGTTGAGCAGGGGTGGGGATTGTTGGTTCTTAGAGTAGACGAGGTAGAGATAGAACAGGGAGCATATGTGATCTAAGTGCCTTTTACTATAGAATGTTTGTTGGTGCCAGACGGGGTGGTTTAAGTATCTCAGAAACTGCTGAACTCCTGAGGGTTTCACACACAGTCTTTAGACCAAGGGCTCCCAACCTTTTAAATGCCATGAACCCTTACCATTAACCAAGGGGTCTGTGGACCCAGGCTGGGAACCCCTGCACTGGACGTTACAGAGAATGGTGTGAAAAACAAAAATAAAACCGTCCAGTGAGCGGCAGTACTGGGGGCAAAAAGCCCCCATTAATTAGAGAGTCAGAGGAGAATGGCCAAACCGGTTCAAGCAGACAGGGAGGTGAAGTAACTCAAATCATCACACGTTGCAACAGTGGTGCTCAGGAGAGCATCTCGGAACACACAAATATGTCGAACATTGAAGTGGATCAGCTGCAGCTGCAGAAAACCATGAACCTACACCCAGTGGCCAATCTACTAGGTACAGAAGATGCCTAACAGTGTGGCCACTGAGCATATATAATGAGCAGGCGAGGGAACACAGCTCTCCATGATCAGTGCTAAGCAAGCAAAAAGCAAAAGGGATCTTTTATCCATCTTCAACTTATTGGTGCAGGGGCTTCTGTTCTTTATCTGATGGCTCTAGAAGGAAGGATTTGAGATACTGAGTTACAATTATTAATGCACTGTATTGAAATGGCCATAGAGAGTGAGTAGGAGCTGGTGACTGTGATCTTTTGGCATGGCTGTCCTACTCCTAGAATTCCGATTAGATTAGAAGCTTCGGCAGACAGACTCAGCAATGTAAGAATAATGTGCCGCTTTCAGAACCCGCAACTGGTAGTGCCCCTCCCCCCTTGATGGCAAAGATTACATGTACATCTGATAAATGCACTGCATTTGATAAGGGTTACAATCAGTCATAAATCAGTGACCTGTAACAATGCAATGTGTCAATGAAATGCTGAGAATCAGGGAACTCAAATGTTGAATATTACCATCATAGGGGTTTGATTAGCCTGCATGTAAATAACTTCTGTAAAGAGATACAGCTTTACAGAGGCATGAGAGAGGAGGTGGCCAAAGTTGATTGGAAGGGGACATGAGCAGGGATGAAGGCAAAACAGTAATGGCTGGAGTTTCTGGAAGCAATTGGGAAGGCACGAGATAGATACATGCCAAAGATCAAAAAAGTATTCTAAAGGAATGATGAGGCAACTGTGACTGACAAGAGAAGTCAAAGAAGCTTGGGAGAAGCTGGGAAGAAGCTGGGAAGCTTGTAAAAACCAACAGAAAGCAACTGAAAAAGCCTTAAGGAGAGAAGAGATAAAACATAAGGCGGATATGATAGGGTCTTGGAGGCAATTGCAACAGGTTTTTTCAAGAGACTCCTGGATAGATACATGGAGCTTAGAAAAATAAAGGGCTATGGGTAACCCTATGTAATTTTTAAAGTAAGTACATGTTCGGCACAGCATTGTGGGCTGAAGGGCCTGATTTGTGCTATAGGTTTTCTATATTTCTATGTTTCTATGTAAAAGCAACATGATCCTCAAAACTTTCTATTGTTATACTCTCCATGTTACAACTCTCCTTACCATTATTTTGCTGTGAATTTCCCTAGCAGACATTCCTGGACAGAAGGCACAGAGGAACATAATTTCCTGAACCAGAAATTTCAAGCACCTAGTTTTCTGACTGAAATTCAAACTGTGATTATCTCAATAAGTATTTGCCGAATCCAAATCCTCAACCCTACTTAATGTAAATATTTGATGAACTTGACAACAGTTTATTCCCATCCACATTCATTCATTCAATTCCACTATATAAGCATCTCAATCCTCCCCCCACTGGGTAAGCTTGTCTTTGAAACATTCAGCATTGATTTAGCAATCTGCTATTAGATATTAAGCTATCCTTCTAACGCTGAGGTAATTTTTGTTGTTTAAAGCTTCAAATTAGCTCCTTAAGCACTGTATTGCAGCACTCTTAGTTTATCTTGTTTATTGGGAACTGATGATGCCCGAATGGATTGATTAACTGAACATGGTACTGCTTTTACATGAAATATTTGAATGATGCTGTGTGCCCTGGCTGCTTATTTTTCAAAATCGCATTTATATTTGCAGAAATAATCAATGTCAATAATAAATGAAGATGAGAATATTACAGTGTCAGAATATATATTTCAACAACAGACTTTGAAAAATAGATCTTGCACAATTCTATTTATCGTAGAATCACCAAATTGTTACAACATAGGGGAAGACTATTCAGATCCAAACAAGCTCTCTCCTGGAGCAACATTCTAGTTTCAGCCCACAGCCTCCTCTATAGCTTTGCAATTAATATCAGCACCATCTATTTATCCAATTCACTCGTGAAGGCAAAATAGAACCTGACTCCATTTCCCCAGAAGGCAGTGGATTCTCTCCAATGCCTCCACCATCAGAAGGACTTAATTGTACTGGAGACTTTTTTTTTGCTTTATTGTCCTCTGTATCTCTTCTATTATTCAGAGAACTCTAGATTTGATTGTTCTTCCCTTTTCCCATTTCAGGACTATGCTTAAATTGAATCTGAACCTTCGCTTTCTTAAAACCCATTGTTCTACTACAATTTTGCCTTTCGATCTTTGGTCCCTATTTACCAGGTTCTGTATTCCTTTGAATTTAGATGAACGGGAGAATGAAGCAGGCATAAAATTTACAAGTCTTTACAAAACAGGGGCAGAGTCGCCTTATGCCCTGGAACCAGGTCAAAAAGAATTGGGTAGAAATATCTTCATCTGGAGACCAACTGAACTTTGGGATTCTCAATTCAGGAAGACTGTGAAGGTCCATCATTGAGTACACTCAAAGCATGGGGATTTTCAGTTTCTAGCTATGAAGAGATTAAAGGAAAGTGTAAGAGATTGATGATAAGGTAAAAGATTGGCTTTGTTCTTATTGAGTGGCGGAGCAGACTGGAGGAGCTGAATGACTAATTTGTGCTTCTATTTCTTAACATCTAACCTGATCTTACACCTCCAGACTTGTTCAAGCAGACGAGGAATACAGTGCTGCACAATATACCATAAAACTCACAACAGTAGCACCACTGGCAGTACTCTGCACAGCTGCTGAGATTTTCTGGAGAAACTGCCACCAGCTTGGGAACCTGAGCTGTTCATTTTGTTATTTTCACATACTATTCAGTAAAGCAGTTTGCAGTTGTGACTAATTCATTATATGCCTTGGGAAATCTACATAAACACCTGCACTAGGTTGAAATTGATTTTAGTGGGTGGAATAGTACAAAAACAATGTAGTTACTGATCTCAGCTTTTATATTGTTTGAAGTTATTTAAGTATTTTAAGTATTTCTAGTGAGTAAATTCTTCAAGTTTTTCATACTCTATATGAGAGGAACTTAGATCATGTGTAAGTAGAAGAGATTAGTTTATTTTGGCATTGTATTCGCCAGAGACACCTTGGGCCAAGGGGCTGTTCCTGGGTTGTTCTGTTTTATGTTATATATGTTAGTAATTTGAAGAGTTTTCAATAGCTCCCAGATATTGGAACCGTTTGGCTTCATAGTGGTTTAGACCATGGTTTAAGCAAGAAAAGCAGCATGGACAACTCTCAAACTTTGCTTGTTGTTTTGGGTGTGGCTCTCATCCGTATACCCCTTCCACCCAATTCTCTCCACCTGATCTCATTAGATTGTAAAAGGCATACCTGTAATAGATGAGACAGCTTTAGCCACAGGTTCCTGCTTGAGTAAACTTAGCTTAGCAAACCAAAGTATGTGCTTCAGAACTCAGCTGTGAGCATGAGTGGTCACTGCTGACTATGCATACTGGCCTCGTGTTTAACGATTAATGTGTATATGCTCCCTTGGGGAATAATTGTAAAAAAACAAAGCATGATATTCAGAGTCCAGTTAACGACGACACAGGCAAAAAGCCTGAACACAGCATTGGCTATCTGTGATGGGTGAACACCCAATATCAAGTTGGATGCTTTTCTGGATTAATTTTGATTCACAAAATTGGCCCTAAAATGAACACATTGCTGTCAGATTTATACCCCTATGTGAGTAGCATTGTCAACTGCACGAGACACCGCAACAAAGCAATCATGGTGGAAAACGATAGCTAGAGTTACCACCTATCCCTGCCACCAGATTTCCTAAGGATGCTGATGCCAGTTTTATTTCCCACATGGAACTTCAGTGGAGATCAGCTATCGCTAGCAAACTGAAGATTGAACCACCATCAGAATTACTTAGCCACTCCCCTCACCATGTTACTTAACTGGAATAGCAGATTTGAGAGAAAGCAGTGCGCAATAAGAAAGCAATGGGGTTGATTTCAAATCTACCACTCCTATGGTGTGGATATTATCCAGTGCAGTGGCAAGAGCAGTCAGCAAGTTCTTTCAAGACTAGCTTGCGGAATGGTAGGGCTGAAGAGGGGAGGAAAGGATCAGCCATGATTGAATGATGGAGCAGACTTGATGGGCCAAATGGTCTAATTCTGCTCCTTTGTCTTGTGACCCTCATCAAGCGAGATGGAGAGATAGACCACTTGAACACAGGGACCTCACAGCTCCCGGGAGAAGGCCGCTGCTTTTGAATGGTCTCTCTCTCATTCTCGCTCAATGCTGCTGGAGGATTATGCCAGAATCTTAGGACTTGGGCAAGGTTTAGATGACGTGGTTTGTGGATAGGACTCTGTAGTTCACGTTATGATTTGTTTCTGGTTTCTGTTCGCTCCTTTTTTTGTTGCTATTTTGGGTGACTTGGATCGGGGCGGCCTGAGGATGGTGACTGACACAGAGCCAGATTGAGCTGAAATAAACTGAACGGAATATGCATTGACTCGACGGTTTCTGTGTTTTTATATTGTGTTTTCTGCTTGGTTTTTTTTGCCCCACTTATGTGATTTTTTATGCACTGCAGGGTGTTTGATGTTTTTCTCCGAACGGGTTTTCTTTGTTTCCTGGCTGTCTGCGGGAAGACAAATCTCAGGGTTGTGTACTGCAACATACTTTGATAAAAAAAACATACTTTGAATTTGGAACTTTGGACTTTGAATTCATTTACTTCAGAAGAACCCTAAAGCTAATTATTGTTGCCATGATTTCCAGTAACATTATCATATGGAAACTAGCCTGCTGGGAGCGGTCAGTTTTGGAAACTGCATTCTCAGAGCAAACCAAAGAACGATGGCTGGAGCTTTTTGAACATAGACAATAATTCAGATTTAAGACTTGTTACAGAAGAGTGACAATTTCAAAAATTGCATTCCTATCCAAAACAAAAACTGATTGGCCTCCTGCCAAAAATCTTAGGACAGAGTAAAAATAATTGCTACTTCCAGAAATATAGTTGTAAATAAAAGCCAGAAGGAATTGGTTGCACAATATTTACTACCTCGCTTGGCATTCAAAATGAGGTAGTAAATTGTATTTGACATTGGCTTTGAGGGAGAAGCCAGAGAGCGGTAGTAGGTGGTTGCCTCTCTGACTGGAGGTCTGTGACTAGTGGAGTGCTGCAGGGATCGGTGCTGGGTCAGTTGATATCTGTCATCTATATCAAAGATCTGGATGATAATGTGGTTAACCGGGTCAGCAGATTTGCAGATGACACCAAGATTGGGGCTGTAGTAGATGGTGGGGAAGACTATCAAAGCTTGCAATGGGATTTGAACCAGCTGGAAAAATGGCTGAAAAATGACCAATGGGATTTAATGCAGATGAGTGTGAGGTGTTGCACTTCGGCAGGACCAAACAGGTTAGGTCTTACACGGTGAGCGGTAGGGCACTGAGGAGTGTGGTAGAAAGGTCCAAAATTAATTCAAAGTGGCAGCACAGATAGATAGGATTGTAAAAAAAAGCTTTTGCCACATTGGCCTTCATAAATTAAAGTATTGCGTACAGGAGATGGGATGTTATGTTAAAGTTGTGTAAGACGTTGTGAAGCCTAATTCAGAGTATTGTGTGCAGTTTTAGTCACCTACCTACAGGAAATATGTAAATAAGTTTGAAAGAGTGCAGAGAAAATTTACAAGGATGTTTCTGGGATTGATGTATAAGGAAAGATTGAATAGGTCAGAACTTTATTCCTTGGGACCTAGAAAATTGAAGAGGTGATTTCATAGAAGTATACAAAATTATGAGCGGTATAGATAGGGTAAATGCAGGCAGGCCTTTTTCCACTGAGGTTGGGGGATCAACTAAAGACCATGTGTTCAGGGTGAAAGGTAAAATGTTTAATGGGAACATGAAAGGGAGCTTCTTCACTCAGAGGGTCATGAGAGTGTGGAATGAGCTGCCAGCACAAGTGGTGCATGTGAGCTAGATTTCAGTGGTTAAGTGAAGCTTTGGATAAGTACATGGACGGCTATGGTCCAGGTGTAGGTCGATGGGACTGGGCTAGTTAAGTGGTTTGGCATGGAGAAGATGGGTTGAAGGGCCTGTTTCTGCGATGTATGTTTCTATGACTATGACTAATTCATAGAACCATTGTGATTCAAATTTTAGTGATGTAACAAAGTGGATTAGTGTTGGCAATGTTGTGGATGGTGCTCTTTTTGAACGTTTAACAGGTTGACAATGTATTATGTTACAAATTGTTCATAAATTGAAGCCTTTGGGAATAAAGGAAGAGTGACTACAAAAATTGACTTAGAGGGAGGAAGTAAAAAGTAGAAGCAGATTATTATTTGTGTGGAGCAAAGATTCCAATGGTGAAATCCTGTTGGTGCTGGAACTGTTACTCTTTTTGATATTTGTGAATCATCTGGACCTGGGGATATAGGCCCCAGGGGATGTTAATGTTTACTCACAAGACCAAGCCAATGTGGTTGTCCAAGGGGATGCCAGATGCTCTACAGTAGAAGTTAACTTGCAGCTATGGAGTACAGTTCTTTGAAGTGGGGATGCTGGTGTCAAAAGCTTGTGGATGTTACCCTGGACCCCCGGTGGAGGAGGTGCAAAGTGGGAGATGTGCTCAGCAGGCTCCCTGGTCAGTTGGACACTGATGCTATGACAGCCAATGTCAGAAATCGTGCTCTGCAGACTAGAATGAACTACTGCCAGAAAAGGCCGATGAACTCAAGTCATCAGGGTGACAGAATGCAAACTCAACAGACAATGCCAGAGCTCGTGACCTGAGCACTAGAATGCACTGCTGCCAAAAACCCAGTTAACTCAATAGTCAGGGTGGCAGAATACAAATTCAACAGACATTTCTCACCTACTGGTATTGGTTTATTATTATCATATTTACTGAACTAGAGCAAGAAACTTTTTGTTTGTGTGCCTTCCAAATAGATCAATCCATACATAAGTATATTTAGGTAGTAAAAAGGAAAACAGAATGCATATTATGGTGTTACATTTACAGAGAGATTGAAGTGCAGGTAGACAAATAAACCTCTCTTGTCCATTTTCCTATATCCCATCAAGCATTACCAGCAATTGCTATCAAATAGGACTTGAATGTAACCATTGAATTAGCTGTACAAAGTATTTACTTTGTGTAAAGTGTTGCACAAGAGCAGGATATATTCAGAGCAGGAGTAAGCCAGCTAACCCTTCAAGTCTGTCCCTTCATTCATTGTGATTTTTCTGATGCTGGCTCTCAATCCCTCTGTCTCCACAGTTGCTACCTGACCTGCTGAGTTCCTCCAATGGCTTCATTTATTCTCTCCGGACCCCAGCACCTGCAGTCTCTTGCGTCTCCCTTCCGTATGGTTTTGATGATCTCTGTCGAGTCTCGACTGCGAACCCGTCTCAGCTCTAGATTGATCTCAGTTCACTGATCTTTCAGAAACTCATCTAGTTCTCTTTTAAGAACTCAAAATGATATATCCTCCATAACCCTTTGTGTGTTTCCAGATAAACTTTGGGATTCTCTAGATTCTGTTAGAAGATTGGAGTGAAACAGGATGGGAGGAAGGTTGATAGAGTTGTACAAGAAGCTAGGTGGCATAGATAGAGTGGATAAGCAGGGACAGAAATAGCTCCTACAGGGGGGCATAATTTTAAGGTGATTGTAGACAAATATAAGGGGATGTCAGAGATTTTTTTAACAGAGAGTGGTAGGTGCATGGAATACGCCACAAAGGATGGTGGTAGGGGAAGATACATTAGGACCATTTAAGAAACGCTCAGATAGGCACATGGATGATAGAAAAATGGAGAGCTATGTAGGGGAGAAGGGTTAGATTGATTTTAGAGTAGAGTAAAGGTGGCACGACATTATGGGTCAAAAGGCCTGTACTGTTCTGTATTGTTCTATGTTCTAAATTCCATTGCTTCTCAGTTCTAACTAACAGCCTATTGTCATTCAATTCCCCCCCCCCCATCAATGGAAATAACTCAACATTCACCCTCTCAAGACCCCTTAGGATCTTAGATGTTTCATTAACCTAACCTTCAAAGAACACAGAAGGCCAAGGAGATCATTGTGGACTTCAGGTATGCTAGCAGCTACACTCACGTCCCCATCTACATCAACAGGGTTGTAGTGGAGCGTGTATCAAGCTTCAAATTCCTTGGTGTCCACATTTCTGAGGATCTCACCTGGTCCCTGAACTCCTCCATCCCGATCAAAAAGGCGCAACAGCGCCTTTATTTCCTGCGGATCATCAAGAAAGCTCAACTCTGTCCCAGGATACTGATGACTTTTACTGCTGTACCATTTAGAGCATACTCACCAACTGCATCTCAGGGCGAAAAATATTATCAAGGATTCATCTCACCCTAACCATGGACTTTTTACTCTCCTCCCATCTGGTAGGTGCTACAGGAGCCTCCGCTCCCGCACCTGCAGGCACAGGAAGAGCTTCTTCCCTGAGGCTGTGACCCTGCTGAACCTCACATCACAGCACTAAGCAGTATTGCACCCATATTGTACTGTCTCAGTTTTTTTTATTTGTGTGCTGTAGCACTTACTTTTTATTCACAGTTATTTTGTAAATAACACTATTCTTTGCATTTCTGATTAGATGCTAACTGCATTTCATTGGCTTTGTATCTGTACTCAGCACAATGACAATAAAGTTGAATCTAATCTAATCTAACAATTTTTTTAGCCATTTGTGATTAGGACCACCCTCATCCAAGGAATCAGTCAAGTAAAACTATTTTGCAATGATTCCAATAGTAGTGTTTTTTTCATAAGTAAGCAGAGCAAAACTGAGTGTAGTACTCCAGGTATGGCTTCACAAACAACCAATTGCAACTATATTCAACTTTTGGTGTTTCCTGCTTCAATAACACTAGATTACATTCAGACTGTTTAATCAGAAATTGAAAGAGTAATGGACACTAACCTGGCATTACCTTTAAAAAATGAAATTGCTAAATGGAAAACTTGCAAAGTCCTAGAAAAGAGCAAGGGAATAGAACTAGTTGCATTATATTTTCAAAGAATAAGATTTTTTGTAACGGGCTGAAAGTCCTCTGTATTTCATTATACTTACAGCCCTTTTTTAATTGCATTTATACTCAGTAGTCAAATAGGATGAAGCCTTGCAGGGCACAAAACTCACATAATCACTGTGTTTTGCAGATAGTGACAAGCCTCTAATGAAAAACCAACATGATTCACGAGCACAGGTTCCTTGGGGAACCACATTGGAGTCTTCAAGAACAAACAAAGATGTCATAGAAGATATCAATTCTCCAGAACAGTAAGTAATGGCACAACAATATTATCAAAATTTAGAGGCAATCTTGGCCAATATTACTGGAATCTTGCAGAATAATATCAAGACTAAATCTTCATGACAAAAATTGCCTTTAAGTCTCCAATAATTTAGACTATTATTTGGTCCAATTTTTTCAAAGTTGTCTCAGTTGTCAACACATCTTAATGTTGCAGCATGAAATTCACTGGGCATTCCATCTTTTATGTTATTGTACATTAACTGAAATTGGAATGGCTTTTCAAAGGAATCCTTGATAGCTGATTTTGTTATCTGATTCCCCAGACTAGGATAAAATCAGAGGTTTACAATAATTTGATGCAATTTCACCTTGGATGTAAGAAACCAATAGTTTCAAAACAGTGAAATAGTTTTTTTCACATAATGCCCTATGTGTTGATGATCTTGAATTCTCCCATCCAGCCAGCTTAACCACTTGCCACTGTAAAAAGGGATGATGACCATGTACTTGGCTTGAGATTGTTCGGTATGCACTGATTTTTATGTATTTGAGGTATAATACAAGCTTTTGATAACACTGGTTTCCTTGACTAGAGTGGCAATGATGGGATTAGTGCATTAGTAAGATGAGCAATATAATGTTCCCTGTAACCATTTGACAATTCTATTGGTGGACGAATGTTAGAAAACATGATATAGGAAAACTTAATTTCTCCACTGTACATGAGTTGTTCACAGAAAAGTAATGTTGAAGGAATTCAACAAATTTGCATTTAAATCCTCAATTCTCTTACTAACTGGTATATCAGGAGAGCCACTTTGAACAAGTTCCACATTACAAAGAAGTCATCCAAATGATTTTAGTTGGGAAGAATTTTTGTGGGGACATGTGCTCTCCCAAGTTCCACAGAACCACTGTGATTTGCTGGCACTCACCTTGCAGACCTGTGTTCCTCAACACCAAATGCCAATGGCATTTGTACAGGTGGGAGCAACTTCCTACCATCTCAACTGAGGAAAATGTTCTCCTGAAATTTCTGTCTCTGAGGAAGAAGTTGGCAAATGGAGTAAACAAAATAGAGTGCATTTTTTGGGGGAATTTGATGCACAATTAGTGGACTATGGTAAATACATTGTCAGCAACCTATCAGAGTAAGTGAACAATAGTCCCCACCACTGCACTACATTGGTAACTAGTGATGCTCACACACTGTTACAAATCTATCTCTCTACTGCCTCTGTATTTCTGATTCATCCTACTGCCGGGGTTCCCAGCCATTTTTTATGCCATGCACCAATGCCATTAAGCAAGGGGTTGGTGAATCCTAGGTTAGAAACCCCTGCCCTCCTGTATCCTAGATAACGAGCAAAGAGCAGTTAAACTCACGTAGGTCATACTTAACAGATAGAGGGGTTGCAGTTTTAAGGAGGGAAGCAATGAAAAATAGAGCACAAATGATAAACAGATGGATATTCACTGAGAAAGAAAGTGGGATATGTTCTTAAAATAGTGAGAATGCACAGGCAAATGGCTTTGATAGTATTGGTGATTAATATCACTGCATGATTCAAAGAAATATGTCAGTTTTTGTGAAAATAGTAAGCAATTAATCAAATAGATTTTGCCCTTGGAACTGGTGTATGTTTCATTATCACTAAATTTTAATGTGTCACTTAAGAGACGCTTAACTCCTTTTATTCTCTTTTGCAGTATACAGCGTAGACTGTCTTTGCAGCTACCCATCCTTCATCATGCCTACTTGCCATCAATAGGTGGAGTTGACGCTAGTTGTGCCAGTCCGTGTGTGAGTCCCAGTGCCAGCCCTCGGCACAGACATGTGCAGCCATCATTTCGAGTCATGGTTTCCGGCCTGTAGAGAGGCTTTGTAGCCCGAACTGATGAGTACTCAGCATCTGGATTGCGTACTCCACCTAGTTCTCTGCTACGTACACAACGCACACTCCCCTTTCCACAGAGGAATGAGCATTTGAAACAGACACTGCTGGGTTCCTGAGCAAGGTTGTGTGGTCATGGGGAGATGTCCAGAATCTGACCTGTAGCCTTATCTGTGAAGTTTTTGTTTCTGCATAAACTGGATGTGCTTTCCTTCCCAGAAAGAGTGACAGGTTTTCTTAAGGATGCAGGGAGTGAAATTTTATCAAAACTGAACAGTTGTTTTATAAATGCCACAATCGTGAAGGGAGAATAATGAGCTGCTATGCAAAATTTGATATACACTAATGGTTCACACTTCAAACAAAATTCAACTATTAAATTGAAAAATTTATTTGTAGCATAAAATAAATACCACTACTTCTGCACACAAATGCACAAAAGAAGCAACCTGTACTAGACCCCTAAATAAATTTTGCTATGGAGAATGAAACTTTATAATCAATATGTCTGATATAGGAATATGTTTCTAGCAGAGAAACATACAACTGATTTTGGAAGACACATTCAGAGGGATTTTGAACATGGTAAGTGAACAGTGTAGAATTTATCTTTTTACTAATTTGATAGTGAGATTTGTGAGCTAAAACGTTACTTCCCAAATATTTAAGTCTGATGAAAACTCTGTTATCTCTTGCTTGCTAATTACTGATTCTGGTTTTTGGTGCTCATATTTTTCAGTACTACAGACTGAAACTGGTGCGCGTTTACTAAATTAGAAACTGATGAACATGAATGCAGTCGATTTCTGAATGAACAAAATAAATAGCAAGTGATTAGTTTCCTTACTCTTTGAAAGCAAGAGATAATCAGTTTTGATGTGTACATACTTATTATATCCTTGGGGAAAGCGTTGCATATCACTGGTTGAAGGGCTTTCACATGTGAATAAATTGCCTCCATTATTTCCCCTTAACTGATATCAACAGTAAAGATACTTCTGTATATCATGTCACCTGACAAGCGATTATTGTGCTGTTGTGACAAGGTGCACTTTTCAGCAGTGCAAAAGGATATGAAACAAAACCTACTTTGAAATTGAACTTGAGGCCAAGGGTATAATAAGACAAAAATGCTTGAGTGCAAAGTGAGCTGGTGTGTAACTCTGGAACTTTCTTTGTGGTCAGCTGGCTAATTTGTATATGTGAGAACGATCATCGTGTTTAAAAACTCTCCAATTCAAGTAACAGAGTTCCATATAAGAAGCTGATATGTGGAGTATATTCTCTCCACATTGTAGGGAAACTGCATCTGCCTACACCTACAGAGTTTAAGAGCAGAAAAGAAATAGCAATGGCTTAGAGATCTCCAAACGTGTATCGGGGTAGTGCTGGTCTTCTACTGGATAAAGCTGAGTATTGGTAAGCTTTGTTGCTTGTCAGCTATGGACTATCTACTTACAGGGTTATCCAGCAGCAAGCTCGAAGAATCCCTACCCCTCTGAGAACCAATGGAGCTGATGAACAATTTACAACATTTTACAGTACTGTGGGCTACTGGCCCAGGTGTGCTCGGAGTATGTTTTAAACGATTGACTCTTAGCTATACGTACATTAACCTGGAGCCAAAATAAATCCGATTAAAGTGCTTCCCGTGCTCTACATGAAGAATAGTTCCTAGTTGGGCTGAGTGAGGTTTTGAGCCACTGCTCACAGGCTACTCCCAACAGAGTGAAGGGTCTAAAGAGGAGATCTGTATTCCTCAACAGCTACCATTGCAGTTAATAGATGTATGTCATAACTTAGATTCTGATCATGTCCAAAAGCCCCACTGAAGCTTAGGTATGCACTGTCCCAAGCCAGATTTGTATTCTGTCAAGGTTGCACAATTCCATGTTCATCAATGTCAAAGGAGCATGCTTAGTGCACTGATAAACACGTCCTAATAAGCTTTTAGTTAACATTGTGAAGACATGCTGTTTTCTGGTATTCTGAATGGTAATACTGGCTATTAACGTATTTCCCTGCCTCCTTAATTCAACTAATAACCAGGTTTATTTTTGAAGACAGTTCATCATATGGAGGGAGGACTGAATACTGTATATAATGTATACACAAGTTCTCTATAGAAATATTATTCTTAATATAGCAGGAAACAAACTAAAGTATTGGGCTGTTGGAGGTGAGCGTGTATATCTGTGACTGTCTGTGAATACTGACTGTGTGCAATTTATTAGGTTTAAACCATGCAGTACATTTCCGTCTTAATGATTATGTAGATTTTCCCCATAAGGAAACATTTTTAATTTCCTGCTAATATCAAAGACCCACAAAGTAATATAGTTATTTAATGTTTCTGTTCTTTTATACAGCAGCAAAAAAGGGTAGATTTATGGAAAGGTGGTGCCTCTGGTGGCATTCTCCAAATCATATTAGTGCACAAATGCTTTAAGTAAGAACTGCCAGGGCAACCTGGAAATGGATAGAAGGTTTCTTGTACCCTTATACTGCATGAATAAATTTTTAATAAAATGTTGCAAATCTGTTTTTATGAATAAAACACAAAAAACTGGTATTTCTTGCATTCTTCATTCCTGTGAAGTAACTTCACTCTTACGGATTTGAAACTAGTATGTTGTATTTTGTAACACATCCCCTGATACATGCCTGCCAAAAAAAAGCAGTTACAGCAAAAGTCACTTTGGCACCTGAGGTCTGTGTAATGGCTATGTCTAATGTAAAAAAAATCTGATCGACAAAAGCAGTTCAATTATTTCCATTAACTCGCAGAATCCCAGTTTCAAATATACCTGTACCTGAATCGTAAACAAATGCTCTGTCAGTATTGGGTTATTGGTCAGTATAGGGTGCTTCATCTCCCCTGAGGCAGGTAAGCTACATTGAAACCAATGGAAAGTAATCTGTGACCAGGTCAGTGGAATTCACGTTTGGGGAGATCGCTGCTGGTGTAGGAGTGATTTGCATGGGGTGGAGAGGAAAGAAGCAACAGCTCACTTTATTTGAACATGACTTAAAAGAAGTTCATGAAGTCTTTAATGATTGAAACAGGTTATTTATCAACCCAAAAATGTGTGCTTTGGATCTTGTCTCCACCATATCATCGGTACATCAATGTAAATCCAAGGCTTTTTACTGAAATTCCAAAGCACAAAATCAGGAACAAAAGGAAAGATGCAGGTAGTGTTGACATCTTCAAGCAGTCTGCAGAGTGAGATTTGAGTCAGTGTGGTGCTTTGAGGAGCGGTTGGTGGCAGACGACAAGAAAGAGAGAGCTTATCCAAGAAGGAACACTGGTATTGAGGTGAATGAGCCCCTCCAGTGCTGATTCCTACACTTCAGGGCAGCTCTGCTTATGCATTCCAGCTAGCTAGTGCTTTCAGTAGTCAGCAGCAGAGGCCAGTGATTACTCACCTGCCTTCAGTTGCTAGAGCTTAGCAACTAAGAACCAAGTAGAGGCTATTCCCCAGGAGTAACACTGGGGAATTAACATGATTTCAATGGAAGAATACAGTCTTTAGGCAGGTACTGGTATTTTAAAACATTTAATTGTCTGCCCTATTCTTTAACTTTTCTATCATTTTTTACATTGTTAAGTGATTTTTTTAATCATTCTGGAATATTTTTAATTTCTTCTAAATGCCAAAAGTGTGGCCTTCAACACTCACATGGACAGAGCTTGTTCTGGAAACTATATTTCATGACCCCTACTCTGCTACCTCCATGACTAAATTTACTTAGGAATTACTACAGGAACAGTTACTACCCCTCAACAATCAGGCTCTTGAATAAAAGGGAATAATGATGCTCACCTGCCCCATTATTGAGATTTTTCCCACATCTAATTATCTCACCTTATGGACTCTTTAACTCATGCTTCTGCTATTTATTGCTATTTATTCATATCTGCAATTGTGGTCTCCTGCACGCTGGTTGATCTTTCATTGATCCTGTTATAGTTACTGTTCTATAGATTTGCTGAGTATACCCACAGGAAAATGAATCTCAGGGTTGTATGTGGTGACATATATATAGTTTAAATATAAAATTTGCTTTGAACTTTTGAACTTTGAGTTAATGTGTTGTGCTGAGTTTCCAAGGGAAATAATGGTAGTCAGGTAAAGTGAAAAAGAAGGTATTTGCATTATTTTCTCAGAAACCAGCTGGAATGTGGACAGTAGAGAAACCAGCCCCTAATCTCTGCCAAACCTCAATCAAACTGGAGTTGGTAATCCCGGGTGCAGAGTGCCAGGTCAGTGCCCAAATCCAGGATATTTCTAGAAATATAGAAAATCTACGGCACAATACAGGCCCTTCAGGGCCACAGCAATATAAAGCTGTGCCGAATATGTCCTTACCTTAGAAATTACATAGGGTTACCCACAGCCCTCTATTTTTCTGATCTCCATGTACATGTCCAGGAGTCTCTTCAAAGATCCGCCTCCACCACCGTCGCCGGTAGCCTATTCCATGCACCCACCACTCTGCGTAAAAAACTTACCCCTGACACCTTAAAACTGTGCCCTCTCGTCCTAGCCATTTTAGCCCTGGGAAAAAGCTTCTGATTATTTCTGTTTAGTTTTGGACTAAAAGCTGAAGTAGGGGTGTGGCCTTTGTGTCTGCTCATCCATTCAATATGGGTGTCACTTGTCATTTATCTTCAGCAATTCTTTCTGGAAAGGATGTCTAAAAAATTTATTAATCTGCTTGAATACATCCAAGTCCCCACCGTCCTCTTGAGTAAAGAAGAGTTCTTATTTTCTCAGTGAAGAAATTTCTTCTCATTTGTCCTGAATGGTGAATCCCATTTCTCAGACACTTCACTCCGTATGATCCCTATCAAGCTGCATGAAGGTTTTGTCTCTGAGCCCCCAATCCTGTAAGGAAAATGGCTCAATCTACTTATATTCCAACTGCCCATTTCCAGGAATTAATTTGGTGAACTATTTCTAATGCAAGTATATCCTTCCTGAGGAAGATCAGTCCAGAACAGAAAATTCCAGATGTTGTCTCTCCTGGACCCTATATAATTGGAGTAAATTACCTTTACTCTTTTATTAAATTAAAAGTCAACATACTATTTGCCTTGCTAATTACTTCTACCTGCACATTTAACTTTTCCGGTACACTAAAGTCCCTTTGATTGCCATTAAAATGTATTGAAACATGAGAGACTGCAGCTACTGGAACATGGAAAGCAAACAGCTGGAGGAACTCAGTAGGTCAATCAGCACAAGAGATGCCTACCCTATAGAAGTTTAAATCTTCCCTTCGAAGAGAGTTAGTGATACTCTTTCTCTCACATTCCCTCTCTGTTGTCTACCACTTTGTGCTTCTTCCTCCCCTCCCCTCCCCACCTTCTTACTCTGACTTCTCTTTATTTCCAGTCCTGACAAAGGGTCTTGGCCCAAAAGAGACCGTCTACTCTTTTCCATACGAGCTGCCTGGCCTGCTGAGTTCCACCAGCAATTTGTGTGTATTGCTTTGGATTTCCAGTATCTGCAGATTTTCTTGTTTGTGATAAAATAATCCTTTCAACTTGTGTCTGTCAAAGTGGATAGATTCACATTTTCCCACATTGTATTCCTTCTGTCATATCCTTGTTTATTCCTCTTTGTCTACACCTCCATCCTCCCATTGTCCTGACCACCTCCCACAAACCCTTGTCTGTGCATCCTCCTGGCAGATTACAATGCCACTAGGAGTCATACATGTAGAATGCAAAATATGGATTATTCACAATTTTCTAACTCCTAGCAAAGTATTGCTGCTATTTCTCCCTCAACTTTTGCCAAGCAAACTTAAAAGGGCAGGATGCAAGGCTTGTCAGAAAGGATGGGAAGGCTGCAGGTACAGGTGATAAAGGGGCAGGGAGGTTTGGACTGTTTAGGATGGAGTCAAAGGATCAATTGAAGCTCAGTTTGAAGTGTGCTGTGGTGGAAATTTGTGGGAAAGAGTAAAATGTGCATGGGTGTTTAAATCAGAGGATGATAAAAGTGAGGAAATGTCGCAAGAAAGGACTTCAACTGAGTGTGCGATGGGCAGAAGTGAATTGAATGAGAATTGTATTTGCAGTGGCTAAGAGGCAATGTTCCTCACCAAGATGAAGTTCCCTTTACCATTGAAAAATATCCTTTATTAGGCGAATTTCTTTAGACGATTCAGCACTAAGCTAAATGTGTTGCCCTTTCCCATGATCCCTTGTGTTGGTTCAGTTCAGTGTCCCCTCAGTGTTGATGTGTGAAACCAAAGTTCACATCACCCTTGCAGTTCAGAGTTACCACTTTCTCCTAGAATTCAAATCTAAGAGAGATAGGGAGAGACGAATAACAATATGTGGAGATGTCATGTAGTCAATCCATGTGAAAACTATTCAGGAGGACTGTTAACGAGATTGGTATTCCTTTATAGTATTTAGGCTGACTGGCATTTTATACAGTAAATGCATAGGATACATGCTTAAGTTAAACAATTTGTGTGCCAGCCCTAGAAATTACAATCATGTTTTTAATTGCATTTTCCCTCTCTGGCTTTGGCCCGAAATTCGATTTTGCTTGGACATTTAGTGTAAAGAAAAGCATTTTGGTAGAGGTGTACTAGTTGCCTCTTCTGTGCAGGCAGTTTCTTATCAAACTGATGTGTTTTACTCATTGCTGCTTTTATGCCCCAAAGTGTAAGGTGTGATTTTCTCTAGTATATCTGGCAGCACATACAACACAAACAGTATCCATGGTGATATGCAAGAGCTATTAATATATGCTCCCAGTTAGCTTTCCTCCATTATAAAGTGCCAATAATTCCAACATCTCTTTTATTGCTAAACTGCCTTTCAATGCATATTAGTTTTTTATTTACAGAAACATGCTCAAAATTAAAGACCTCCTAAAGTAATAGAGGTAGAACAATCTGTTATGTAGCTGGGAGTTTAATATTTGGTATTTGTTTATGCAGATCATTACCATCTGTTTTCATTTGGTTGATCAGTCTGGCTGGCCATCAGAGAGATTCTGGTAATGACATCATTCTTCTGCAGGACATGCATAGCCTGGGATACAGCTACTGTCAGTTTGTAGGCATCTATGTTAGATCTGAATTCAATGGAACGTTGAGAAATTGTTGCAGAAATAAGACCCAGCCTCTCCCAAGGAAAAAGATCATTTTTAAAGACATTTGAAATTTAATTGTGAAGAAATATTTTAAATAAAATGAAATCAGCAAATGGGGAAGTTTAATAAAAACTAATTATTTAAAAATGATTTAATGAATTTGAAAAAAAATGACAAAATCGGCAATCCAGTGGTGTACTTGTCAAGCAATATACAATACCATTGAGAAGCTCATCACATCAGGAAACGTGATCCTTAAGGTTCTCACAAGTAACAGTTTTCCGGTGGTCACAAAAATGCAGACTTTTACATAGTTTCTTGGTATCTACTATTTGTAACTTAAAGATTAAAACATTCCATATTTGCCACGAATAACCAATGTGTCAGATTTGCTAAGTTTGATTTATGACAGTAACTGGAAGTGGGCTTGTCAAGATCCTTCAAGTGTGAACATCTTGAATTTGATTTAGCTGGGCATTCAGTACTTTTCCTAGAGTGAACAGGATATTGACAGTCTGGATAGTCAGAATGTGGATTCATTGCTGCTCAGCTTTTTACAAAGAAGGTGGTTAAAAAAAAAAATCAAGTACCTAACATCTCAAGCCAATGGAAAGATACAACATCTCTGTAAAATCCTCCAGATTCATGAAGAATAACAAACCGTCATTCACACCCTCTTCCAGTCCAGTCCCATGGTCCTGCTATGAATCCCGAGAAGAAGGGAATTCTCCGGAATTGCCCACTCAACAAGTTTTTCAGCCCCCTTATTTCCATGATGTTGTCTTTCCTGGTTGAGATAGCCATACCATGACATTACAGAGATGACACCTGAGCAGGAACAGCTGTTTACTGCCACCAGTTGGTGGCCACAATGATCCTATCACCAATCTTTGTTCTCCTGTTAGTGGGTTTTCAACCGTTTCCACTCTGGATAAAATGTCTTGTCAATCCACTAGCAGAACTGAAGTCTTGTTGTGCAGGCCAAATGGTAGGACACATTTGGCTAGACTATCTGTAAGTATCACAAACAGGTTAAACTAAGGAGACATTGAATATTATAGCAGGATCTATGATGGCATCTCAACTGATTGTGAAGGCGAAAGGAAGAAATTTGGCCTACTGTGGCTAAATGAGGATTCATTCTAAATGGTCCTATTTTTCTACCATACAGCTGTTGATTCTTAGAAAGTGCCAGACAGCACTTAAATTGGTAAGAGGATTTTACCTCCACTACCCTTTTAGTCAGCAAATTGATCCCCAGTAAATCGGCTATCTTTTCATATCTTCTAATACATTGGCCCCTCCAAATCTACACTCATACCCGGGATTTTCCAGTCCTGGCAACGACATCATAAAGCCCCTCTGCACCTTTGCCAGTCCTATTGTGTCTTCCCTGCAGTGTATTGTCCAGGAATGTACACTGATCTTTAGTTGTGCCCTAAGTGAGGGGTTTAGACTGTTTGAGCCTGACTTCCGTCCTCCTATATTCTATGTCTTAGCCAAAAGCTTGGTGAAATTAATGATATTAGTGCACTGTATGAATGCAAGTCTGAATTATCTGTGTCAAGTCATTGGCAAATCAAGTTGTAATCAAAGTCAATGGTCATGTGCATCTGGAATGACTGTCAGCAAGTTAAAGAAATCTGAGAATGACTGAAAGGTTTTGATACAAATTTAAATATACATTTCTCTTCTATTTTTATTTGGAATACAAACATGTCATTGATGCTAAAATGATCAAGCAGCACCCTCTCTTGGTTTACAATGATTGCTGTCGAGCTCCAGCTAGTTTATTCTGTAGGCCACTTAAACAGCAGCCTTTACCAAAAAAAGCTTCTATTAAAAACAAAATGTTGTTTTGTGAATTAGTACATTTTCCACTCTAAAGCTAGAATTGCACTACAGAAATAAAATCAAAATTCGTCAGTGTTGGCAACGTATCAAATTTGCAAACCAAAAACATGAATGAGCTTTGTCAAGTAAGTCACACATAATTCATTAACCCTTATAGTACAGATGGGGTAAGAGGATATCAGTTATACTTTCAAGATGAACTGATTGAGAGAAAGAAATGTGGAAGCAAGCAGTATACAGGCTGAGAGTAATGAAAGAGAAAGAATAAAATATACTGTACACAGAACAAGCTGTGTACCATAAAGTGCAGAGAATAAATATTGTTCCAAGTCTAATCTGCCTTATTATGCTTAATAACAAGGCAACTGTATATTTCTTTTACTAGCACTGTAATTTTATACAGAACCCAGTAATTTATTTTTATTCTGCGTGGAGAAATTTACTTGATTACGTATACCTCAGAAAACGTTCCTATTGCTGTGTAATACGCCAGATGCTTGATTGCAAAGAGCAAGCAATGTGAAAAAAAAGTACCTGTTGTTCAAATGTAATTATTTGCACAGTAAACTGTTAAATAATTAGAACGTGATGGAAATGTGGGACTCTGATGGCAGCAATTCTACTGCATGAAAACAACCAAATTGCTGGTAACAACTACAGTGATTCTGGATCATTATCCAGTTGCTTGATGAATTTCAGAGTTTTATTTACACTGCAGACATAGTTTTCAAAAGACATTTTCTTGGTATCCTTTAAATAGACATGTACTTCTCTGTATGTGTCCCATTTTGCTGCATATGAGTGCAAGTGAAACTAGAAATGTTCAAGATCAAAAATCAAGAAAATTAGTGATATTTTATTCTATGTTATAGTGGATTTTCTTTCTTAGACTACCTATTGCACCTGGCTCCATCGTGTAGAGAAACATCATGATCAATTATTTTGAATGTTGCAAAGGAAAATGATTCATCTTTAAATACTAACATGACATTGTTTAAAATACGATTTGTAATTGTGCATCTGTATATGAGAAGCAGGCGGGCAAAGATTTCCAATTTAAATGCACCTTCTGGATCTGGCATTGCGAGCAAGCCAGACTTATTGATTATATCCTTAGAACCTATGTGCCTGGATGAGTAGTCAACCCCAGGCTACAGATGTCAAAAATGTGTGAATGAGAGACAGAGTGGGGTAAGATAGAGAATACAGAGATGGGTAGAATGGGTGTAATTAGAAAGGTAGACAGAGAGACACACAGAGTGGAAGTAGGAATACAGAGATAGGAGGAGGTAAAAGAGAATGATAAATGTAGATAGAGAGACAGAGGTAAGAGAGGGAAACAATAAGCTACATGGAGGCATATAGATAGAAAGAGGTAGAGACAGAAACAGTGTGATGGACATGGAAACAGGGCAAATAGGGAGCTAGAAAGAGAGCAACACAGACAAAATGCTAGAGGAACTTAGCAGGACAGGCAGTATCTATGGAAAAAAGTAGTTGACGTTTTGGGCCGAAACCTTTCAGGAGGACTGGAGAAAAACCTGAAAGCTAAAGAGCTGGCAAGTTGATTGGTGAGATGAGGTGAGATAGGGTAAAGGGGATGGGAAATAGATAAGGGCGGGGTCAGTTGGGGGTCATTACCGGAAGTTTGAAAATCAATGTTCATGCCATCAGGTTGGAGGCTACCCATACGGAATATAAGGTGTTGTTCCTCCAACCTAAGTGTGGCCTCATCACGACAGTGGAGGAGGCCAGGGATGGACATATCAGAATGGGAATGGGAAGCGGAATTAAAATGGGCTGCCAGTGGGAGATCCCACTTGTTCTGGTGGATGGAACGCAGATGCTCGGCGAAGCAGTCTCCCAATCTACATCAAGTTTCACTGAGGACACACCGGAAGCACTGAACACAGTAAATGACCCCAACAGACTCATAGGTGAAGTGTCACCTCACCTGGAAGGACTGTTTAGGGCCCTGGATGGTAGTGAGGGAAGAGGTGTAGGGGCAGATGTAGCACTTGTTCTCTTGCAAGGATAAATGCCAGGAGAGAGATCAGTTGGGAGGGACAAATGGACAAGGGAGTTGTGTAGGGAGTGATCCCTGCTGAAAGCAGAAAGTGGTAAGGAAGGAAAGATGTGCTTGGTGGCGGAAGTTTCGGATAATTATGTGCTGGTTGCGGAGGGTAGTGGGGTGGTAGGGGAGGGCAAGAGAAACCCTGTCCCTGGTAGGGTAGCAGGAGGATGGGGTAAGAGCAGATGTGTATGAAGTGGAAGGGATGCTGTTGAGGGCAGCTTTGATGGTAGAGGAAGAGAAGCCCCTTTCTTTGAAAAAAGGAGGACATCTCTTCGATTCTTCATTCACTGTCAATTTATATCCCTATTGTGTGGATACCCCTACACATCACACTTTTTGCACAAGGGAAACTTTTTGTTTTTATTATTTCAAATGCTTTATTCGAGACGAGTTAAGTTTAGGAACACTATTTTACTCAATTTTAGAAAACATCTTATGATGACAACAAATTTTTTTTAAAAACTCCTTGTATACTAATTTTCAACATTGGTAACCCCATTCACGCTAATGGTGTCTCAGTTTTTCCAGCAGCCAATTCTGGATTTTAAACACATCCAGCACTAGACAGACTGGTCCACTGCATTCTGTGCTGAACCACCCACTCCTAAGTTCATGATCAGCTGAACTGAATTCCACAGCTAGTCTGAAGCAACCTTCAGCACTAGTGGCTAAAGGAAAGGGTAAAGCTGAATTATTTTCTTGTCAGTGCACAGACTGGTAATGCCTTCTCAAACTGTTGCTGTAAATAAGATTTCCTATCACAGAAATAAACAAGGCACAAGAAGGGAAAAGTACTGCAGATAGAAAATCTAATTTGCTGATGGTACTAAAATCTGAACCAGCTGTCTGAGAAAGTTATCTTGGGTCCTCTATATTTTTGGTATTAAAATACTATTGTCAATAAATACCTGGAAATATCAAATCTTTACTCAATTGATTTACTGAACTCACCAGGTCCAGCATTACCTGTGGAGGTCAGCCTTTTGGACTGAGACCCTACGCCACAACTGAGGAGTGTAAATGGGAGATAGCTAGCATATAGAGGTGAGGGCAAGGGGCTGATAGGCAGATGGAACTAAGTAATGGTACATAGTTTCTGCTCTCTTCCACAAAACCCATGGCAGGATGTCCTACAGTGGCAAAACTGTGTAATGTTTTTGAGTCATACAAGTTGTAAGCAAATGGTGTCCAAAAATTTGTACAATACTTTTCCATATGTTCATTTAAATAGTTGCAAGTTAAATAAATGTTCCTTCACTTGGGCACCAGATACAGGTTTCCAGACATTAGAACATATTTTCATTATTTGATGGCATTTTCCCACTTAGCTAACAGGAATGCAAGAAATCTTTATTAAGGTTTGCTAAAGTGATGATCTATTAATATTGAAAATATTGAGACCATGATCAGCACCACAACTTGCTAGCTGTAACCAGTCACTGTTATCTTCATATTTATAACCTGCTCGCCCCACACGTTGTCTCCAACACAGTCGCTTCACTGTTAGAGTGTGGCATTGTCTGATACCATGGCAGTTAGGGAATATAAGGAATAAGAAAACAAGTTAATGAAGTCTGTAAGGTTCTTCGAATTATGAGTAACTTCCCCTATTCACACCAAGTCAGGACGCTTCGATTCAGTGGTGTCAACTGTGAAAGACAGACTTGGCAAGAATAGAGTAATCAGTCTTTAACAGTGTGACAATTTATAATTCCATTTTGCAAGTTACTCCATATCAAACCTCAGCTTGAATACATTATCAATTCCCACAAAACTATGGCAGTTGTACAATGTTACATTACTTTTTGAAGATTCAGAACTCCAGAAATGACAGGAGAATTGATTTATTTACCTTCATTATATTCCCAGTAATATATTCTAAGTATTTGTGTTGAATAGAGGCCAATCAGCAATCGGAATCATGAGCAGCTCACTTAGGTTCACCGATTGTGTGTGCAGCAGTTTGGTTCTCAAACAGCGGCTAATTAGCGATTGGGATTGATTGGCAAGAACAAATAAAAATAAGGCAGGGCCAAGTGCAGCCGCCACTGCTGGAGTGGACAGTGTGATAGTGATTATTTGAGGCTTTAGTCCTTCGAGGCTTCAGCAAGGAGAGGCTGGTCTGAGAAAAGGTGAAAAAGCTGTAGGTAGATATTTTCCCAGTTTGTTTTCTTCTTTATATTTGCAGTTAGAAGAGTAGGGATGTCAGGCAGGATATCTGAATGCTCCCCTTGTGGGATGAGGGAAGGCAGAGAGCCCTCCAGTGACCCTGACGACTACATCTGCAAGAACTGCATCCATTTGTAGCATCTAACTCTTTGTGTTAAGGAGTTGGAGCTGGAACTGGATGAACTCAGGATCATTCGGTTAAACAGTCAGTGCAGAGTACCCCTGTGGCCATCTCTCTCAACAACAGGATACTGTTGGGGGGTACGACTTAGCAGAGAAAAGTCACAGTGATTAGGTTTCTGGCACTGTGTCTCAGAAGGGAAGGGGAGGCGCTGTGGTGATAAGGAGTTCATTAGTCAGAGAAACACCAAAGGAGATTCCATGGATGAGAACAAGATTCCTGGACGGTAAGTTGCTTACCGGATTGAGTCCTCAGCATTCTCAAGTGGGACTTCAGAATGATCCATGTAGCTACCAATGACATAGGAAAGAAGATTGACAAGGTTCTGCACACAGTGTTCAGGGTGTTAGTTAAAGAACAGAACCTCCAGGCTTGTGATCTCTGGATTGCTATCCATGCCACGTGCTAGTAAGGCCAGGACTAGGAAGATCATAGTTTAACACATAGCTAAGAAGTTGGGATAGGAAGGAGGGCGTCAGAATATTGGATCGTTGGGCTCTCTTCCAGGGAAGGTGGGACCAGTACAGAAGAGACTGTTTGTAGCTGAACTAGAGGGGGACTAACATCCTAGTGAGAAGGTTTGCTAGTGCAGCACAGGGGGTATAACCTAAAGTTGCAGGGGGATGGAAACCAGAGTGCCAGAACAGTTAGTGGAGAGGTTGTGGAGGCAGATGTTGTTAAGACCTCAGACAAAGTCAGGAATCAAAATGTTGAGCATAGTGCAACTAATGTTCTGAGTTGTGTATATTTCAATACACGAGGTATTGTAAGAAAGGAAGATGAGCTCAGGGCACGGATCAACACATGGAATATTGATAGTGTGGCCATCAGTGAGACTTGGTTACAGGGAGGACAGGACTAACAATATTCCAGAGTTTTGTTGTAGACGCGACAAAGCAGGAGGGATTAAAGAGCGAAGAGTGGCGTTACTAGTCAGGGAAAACGTTACAACAATGTTCACTCAGAATAGACTGGAGAACTCATCTAGTGTGGTGTTATGGATGGAACTGACAATAAGAAATGGTATGACCAAGTTAATGGGGCTATATTGTAGACCACCCAACAGTTCACAGGATTTAGAGGAACAAATCTGTAGAGAGATTGCAGACCATTGCAAGAAATGTAAGGTTGTTATAATAGGTGATTTTAACTTTCTACACTTTGACAGAGACTGCCTGTAAAAGGACTAGATGGGATAGAGATTGTCAAATGCATTCAAGAAAGTATCCATATTCAGTACATAGAAGTATAAATGAGAGAGTGTGATATACTTGTCCTCCTATTAGAGAATGAGACAGAGCAGGTGACACAAGTTAGAGTGGGGGAACACTTTGCATCAAGTGATCATAATGCCATTAGTTTCAATCTAAATATGGAAAAAGGTAGGTCTGATCCATGGGTTGAGTTACGAAATTGGAGGAAGGGCAATTTTGATATTATCAGAAAGGATCTGGCAAGTGTGCATTAGCACAGACTCATGACCCTCTGGCTAAAGAAATTCCTCATGAGCTCTTTTCTCTAGGGACATCCTTCTATTCTGAGGTTGTACTATCTGGTCCTAGACTCTCACACTGTAGGAAACAACCTCTCAACATCCACTCTACCTAGGCATTTCAAAATTCAACGAGATACTCCCCCTCCACGCCCACCATTCGTCTAAACTCCAGTAAGTATAGGCCCAGAGCCATCAAATGCGCCTCTGTTAACCCTTTCATTCCCAGGATCATTCTCTAAACCCTCTCCAATGCCAGCATATCTTTTCTCTGATAAGGGGCCCAAACTGCTCACAATACTCCAACTGCGAACTGAGACTTAAAAAGCCTCAGCATGACATCCTTGCTTTTATATTCTAGTCAAAATGAATACATTTGTTTTTCTTACCACTGATTCAATCTGCAAGTTAACCCTCAGGGGTACACCCTACACCCCTGATTTCTGAATTTTCTCCTCACTTACACCTTTATTCTTTCTACCGCTTCTTTAACAATTCTCCTTATCTTTCGAAGTCCTTCCGCAGACGCCCTGCTTCCTCAACACTATCTGTCTTTGTATTGTCCGCAAACCTGGCCACAAAGCCATAACCCTCTCTTTTGCATTTTTGTGGCTTATTTCAGATTTTCGTCAACAATCTGAGTTGGAAAGAGGAAAGGTGAGAGTAGTAGGAATATCATTACATGTTTAATGAGCTACAATCTATTTTCACAAGCTGGATTTGGCTGTATGCACTCTGCACATTAAGTAACAGTGCAAACTACAAGCTTTAAAAGGCAAGTTCAGTTATTCTGTACACCACTGGAGCTATGGAATCATGCAGAACAAGCAGACGCTTTGGCCCACTGAGCACTCGTGCATATTAACCAAAATTAATAGATCAATTTTTAAATTTTTGCCACATTTCCATCAACCGCTCCAGATTCCACAACTGCCTAATTTGCACTAGGGAAATTTACAGTAATCAATTATATACCAACTGCATGTCAGGAGAAAATCTGGGTATGCCGCAAGAACATACACTGCCACATGCACGCTCCACAAAGACGGCACTGGAGATCAGGACTGAACTTGGGTTATGGTACACATATTTTATTTATACAAGACTAATTCAACAACTGGTTCCTCCAAAAATTATTCCACTTAAGGAAGGAAGGAAATATTACAAACAGAAACAATGGATCATTCAGCTCTTCAATTTTAGTATTAACCAAAAAATTCACTAATCTGGATTAAATATACTAATCATCCGAGTCACTGGCATCTGTAATTCAAAGGGCCACCACACTCTGCTTGAAAAAAAGCTCATCTTATCTGACCGCTGAATGACCAATTGATTAGTAAGAGCATCAAGGGTTACTGGGAGAAGGCAGAAGAATGGCGGTGAGAGGGATAATAATTTAGCCATAATGGAATAGTGGAGCAGACTTGATGGGCTGAATGGCTTAATTCCACTCCTAAGTTTATGGTCTTTATTGTCAAACCAAGCAGTGAATCTTGACTCCAGACCACCAAGCCAGGGGAAGAATCACCTCTTCATTTACACTGAAAAGCCTCATAATTTTGTCTTATATATTTCAATGGTATCACTTTCTCATTCCCTGAAATTCCAGGTAGTATAGAAAGATTTGCTTAATCTCCTCTCAGAGAACAAATCTACCATCACAGGAATCAACTTTGTCAGTCTCTCCCATCATTCTGTTATCTTCACTGTTATTAAAAGAATCAAGAATTCATAGAACTGCTCTCCTTCAATCATATTATTCAGGAAAATTCTCCTTTGCTACCCACAGTCTAGAACAACTCTTGGCGCTAGTTAAAATCATTTTGGTAATGATCCACTCATGAGCTTTCATTGCAAAAAATATAAAATCCTGCCATCATAAAAGAGAAAACTGGCTTAAATTTGATTTAGAGTACAATTTGGAGAAAAGCATTGTTTGCAGAAGACGCCAAAACACTAACATTTATAGCATAGTTGACAGTGAAGAAGGTTATTGAGATCACAATAGGATCCAGACCAACTTGGCAAGTTGGCTAAGGATTGGCAGATGAAATTTAAATTGGACAAGAGTCTTGTTCCGGCAAATATGTCTTAATCAGCATGGACAAATTGGAAGGCAAGGCCTGTCTCCATGCTGTATAACCCTATGATTCTTTGGAAGATTTATCCATTACCTGGCTGATACAGTTGTTGATTGTTTCTAAAGAAAAGATAGAAAATTTGTTTAAAATATAATCAATATTAACAAGCTACTGAAACAGGAGAACTGTAATTGGCATTACCCACAAATCCACAAATATAATTCCAAGCATGTGATTTCTAAAATGGACTCTGATATTCAAACCGAGAATTCTCAAAGTGAACTTGTTTAAAACATAATGAAACAGTTTGTCAAGCTATATATGCTGATGGTTAACACTGAATACTTTCACGTAACTTATTTCAAAACAGTTTCGTTGCACAGTTGAATCAGCAAACAGCAGTTAAATTATTGACTTAAGTCTATAGATATAATAGTAAAATTAACTTTAAAGCAGCAGTTATTTTCAATAGGGTACTTAGAGTTTAGTTCATATCAATCTAGTTTCAATCATAGATTTCCAATTAAACCAAGTATTTTCAAGTTCTTTTCATTGGAATGGAATAATAGCATTAAGTATTTATAGCTTGGTTAACTATAGTATTATTTCACACAAAGGATACGATTTGTCGAGTTTCACACATTTAGCCCAGTCAGCATTTGCGGATGGATTTGCATTTGGCTTCCACTTATATAATGATATGTTTCCACAGTCCAAACCTACTGCAAGAATATAGCTGCCAGAGAGAAAAGAAAATCTGATTTTACAATAGGCAATGAAAATGATGTCAATTCTACTTTCATCAAACATTATTAAAACATGCTAATCCAAAAATATTTACCAAAAGGTATAATGAAAAACCAATGATACTGACCCAAAAATGATCAATTATCTGCCTCTACTACACATTTGTATATTGCACAATTAAAACAAGCTGTCATAATGTGAATATGATTGATTAGGAGATGTAAAAGTTGTGCACATGACTCAGCACATCACACCAGAGAAACCAACTTCCCCTCCAAGGACTCTTGTCTACACTGCTCACTGCCTCAGCAAAGCAGTCAATATTATCAAGGACGCTGCCCACCCACGACATTCTCTCTTTTCCCTACTCCCATTGGGCAAAAGAAAGGAAGGCCTGAAATCACGTACCACCAGGCTCAAGGACAGCTTCTATCCTGCTGTAGAAGACTTCTGAATGGCCTTCTAGTATAATAAGATGGACTCTTGACTTCACAATCTACCTCATTATGGCCTTGGACCTTATTGAACCTTCTCTATAACTGTAACACTGCATTCTGCACTTTTCTCTAGTACTGATGAATTGAAATGTATTGAATTGGTTTATTATTCCCACATGTACTGAGGTTCAGTGAAAAACTTGTCTTGCATACCGTCCGTACAGATAATTTCACAACATTGCATTGAAGGAGTTCAAGGAAAAAACAATAACAGAAAGCAGAATCAAGTACAGAGGCGAGGTCAGTTTCTGTGACATGCTGAGCTCTGTCCACAGCTCTCTGCAAATTTTTTGCAATCATAGACATGGTAGTTGTCATACCAAGTTGTATTGCATCTAGAGAGAATATTTTCTAAGGTGCATTGATAAAAATAAGTGAGGGTCAAAGGGAATGTGCCATATTTCTTTAGCTCCAGGAGGAAGTAGAGATGCTGGTGAAATTTCCTTCCCATGGCATCTATGTGGTTTTACCAGGACAGGCTATTGGTAATGTTCTCACCTAGGAACTTAAAGCTATCAAACTTCTTAACCTCAGCACTAATGACGTACACAGAAGTATGTACATCAACTGCAAACCCACAACCCCCCCAACTTCCTGAAGTCAATGCCTATAAGAAGTATTCAACCTACCTGGAAAACCGTTAAATTAGTTTATCATTGTCAGTATATTTCTAAGGTGAGGACATGTTTGGCACAGCTTTGTGGGCCGAAGGGCCTGGATTGTGCTGTAGGTTTTCTAACTTTCTATGTTTCTATTTCATGTCTTATTGTTTTACAACATTGAATCACAGTGCATTTAATTTGGCCATATTCTTTCCATTTCATGATGATTGACTTAACTGTACTCCAAGGGATATTCAGTGACTTGGAAATTTTCTTGTATCCATCTCCTGACTTGAGCTTTACAACAACCTTTTCGCAGAGTTGTTTGGAGTGTTCTTTTCTTTTCATGGTGTAGTTTCTGCCTGGATACTGACTCCCCAGCAGTTGGACCTTCCAGATACAGGTGTATTTTTACTATAATCAATTGAACCACCTTGACCGCATACAGGTTTCCAAAATCAGATCTCTATTTAACTAATTATTGACTTCTAAAACCAGCTGGCTGCACCAGTGATGATTTGCTGTGTCATATTAAAGGAGGGTGAATACTTATGCAATCAATTATTTTTTTTTTATTTGTAGTTAATTTGGATCATTTTATAGAGATCTGCTTTCACTTGGACACAAGAGTAATTTTCTGTTGATCAGTGTCAAGAAAAGCCAAATTAAAACAATAAAACATGAAAACATCCAGGGGGTAGGGGGGGTGAATACTTCTACACTGAAGGAAAGACGATTGTCGTAACACCATGTCTCTAGACTCATTTTCTTTACTCCAACTCATTGTTATTAATTGTAATGAAATAAATTGATGGTATGCAAACAAAGTTTTTCCACTGTACCTCAGTATATCTGACAATGATAAAGCAATTTAATAACTTAATCAGAATTCTTTGGAAATCAGATCAAAGTCAAATAACTGTTCTTGCCTTAATGAACAAACAATTAACATGTTTAGAATATAGTCTTCTGTCTTACTGCTCAGGCATGCATGTTTAGTATAAATCACTGCAAAATGTATTGCCATTCAGCAGGATTAGACACTTATTTTCACTAGTAAAAACAGAATCTAACTGAGAGAACAAAAGGGAACAACATTTGAAGCCAAGCTGAATATTCCCACACTTTTTCACACTGTTATCAGTTGAACCAGAAGTTGTTATTAATTAAAATCTTGGCTGCACTAAACATTGTGGCGTCCTGTTTCGAAAGTCAGTCCCCGCAATTATAAGACTTTACAATGACAGTCAATAGCCTTGTCATCCTGAAGGTGCTTTCCTGTTTTCTACCATGAAGGTGAACATCCAACACAGTGAAAATATTTTAAGCACCAGACGCAAGATGAAAATTTTGCAAATTTTCAATTCCTCCTGTTATGCCACAGTAGAAGTACACTTATTGCATTTAATTCCTTGGAATTGTTAAAGAACTTGTGCAAATGATTAACTTGTCAATAAAAAATCAACCTGATTTGTAAACTGAAAGATCATATGAAATATGGTCTGAAAGGGGGGTAATCTTTCAGGGAAATTTGAGATGAATCTGATACAGAGCACTCAAGACAAAACAAGTGCATGTTCCATAATTTTTTGAGCAGACAGAATTTAATTAAATAAAAAAATGCTGGATTCATGAAATAAAAATAGCCTTTGTATTCCTTTAGCGGTTAAAGAAGAAATTTATATGTAACCCTGATACGAAAGTCAAAGACAGTTATGCTCCAAATAAACTTTTGAATTACAATCACAATTGTACTTTTTCTTCATAACTGTTGACTTGCAGTGACTGTTTGAAGTGTAGAATCACCTCAACTTAATACATACCTCCCATCTAGACTTGTAACAGGGCTGAAGCTGACAGCTGTCACTGCATCCCCTGCATCCCACACTGATGAACAGGGTTTTACAATACCAGGGCTTCCTTCAATTCTTCCAACTAAATCCATGTCACCCCATACAACCAACTAGCAAGTAAAGTGGAAACCAAAATAATTACTGAAAGGACCATGAGAACATTTCAATAATAATTAACAATTTTAAAGTGTGTAGGACAGAAAAAGATTCTTAATATTAGTAAACTAACATTTAGGGCAATGATAAATCAACATTTACTGAACTTTGCCTTCAGTAATATTTGCTAAATTGAGTACATTGGGTAAAACTACGCAGAAGTACAAAAATACAAAGACTTGAAAAAGCAATACACACAAAATATTGAGGGACTCAGCAGCCTAGGCAACATTAGATTAGATTAGATTAGATTAGATTATGAGGACACTCAGTCCTCGTTTACTGTCATTTAGAAATGCATGCATTAAAAAATAATACAATATTCCTCCAGAATGATATCACAAAATAAAAGGACAAACCAAGACTAAAACTGACAAAACCACATAATTTTAACATACAGTTGCAACAATGCAAAGCAATACCATAATTTGATAAAGAGCAGACCATGGGCACGGTAAAAAAAAAGTCTCAAAGTCCCGATCGACTCATCATCTAACGCAGGTGGCAGAAGGGAGAAACTCTCCCTGTAATGAACCTCCAAGCGCCAACAACTTGCTGATGCATTGGAAGCACCCGACCGCAGCTGACTCTGAGTCCGTCTGAAAACTTAGAGCCTCTGACCAGCCCCTCCAATACAGCCTCTCCGAGCGCCATTCTCTGCTGAGCGCTTCAACCCCGCCCCGGCCGCTGAGCAACAAGCAAAGCTGAGGACTCGGGGCCTTCTCCTCCGGAGATTCCGAACCACACAGTAGCAGCAGCAGCGAAGCGGGCATCTCAGAAGTTTCTCCAGATGTTCCTCCGTGATCTCACGTCCATCTCCATCAAATCATGATTGTGCATGGCACCCTACTTGACAAATAACAGACATCACCGGAGTGGCTGCTGCGAACTGTGTCGCATCGCCATCTTCTCCTCCCATCTATGGAAAAGAGAACAATCAATGTTTTGAATTGAGACTTTTCGGCAGGACTGGAGAAAAAAAGATGAGGGGCAGAGTTAAAAGTTGGGGGGGAGGGGGTTAGTAGAGGGAAAAACACAAAGTGATAGGTGGAACCAGGAGAGGGTCGGTGAAGTAAAGATCTGGGCTGTTGATTGGCAAAAGAGATACAGGGCTGGAGAAGGGAGAATTTGATAGGAGAGGACAGAAGACCACAAAAGAAAGAAAGGTGGGGAGGAGCACCAGAGGGAGGTGATGGGCAGGCTAGGAGATAAGGTGAGAGAGGGAAAAGGATATGGGGGATAGTGAGGGAGCTGGGAGTGGCATTACCAGAAGTTCGAGAAATCAATATTCATGCCATCAGGTTGGAGGCTACTCAGACAGAATACAAGGTGTTGTTCCTCCAACTTGAGTGTTCCTCCAACGACAGTGGAGGAGGCCATGGATAGACATATCGGAATGGAAATGGGAAGTGGAATTCAAATAGGTGGCCACTGGTAGATACCGCTTGTTCTGGTGGATGGAGCATAGGTGCTTGGCAAAGCGATTTCCCAATCTATGCTGGGTCTCACTGATATACAGGAGGCCATACCAGGAGCATTGGACACACTATATGACCCCAACAGGCTCACAGATGAAGTATTGCCTCATCTTGAAGGACTGTTTAGGGCCCTGAATGGCTGTGAGGGAGGAGGAGTAGGGGCAAGTGTAGCATTTGTTCCGCTTGCCAGGATAAATGCCAGGAGAGGGATCAGTGGGAAGGGACGAATGCACAAGTATATGACTGATTTTGGGGTAATATATTGTATCCGGTGCTCCTGGTGTGGCTTCCTGTAAGTCCCAACATAGACTGGGAGACCCCTTTGCTGAGCACCTATGCTCCATCCACCAGAAAAAGTGGGATCTCCCAGTGGCCACCCATTTTAATTCCACTTTCCATTCCCATATTTCTATCCTATCCACTGCCTCCTCTACTGTTGCAATGAGGCCAAGTTCAAGTTAGAGAACAACACCTTATATTCCGTCTGGGTAGCCTCCAACCCGATGGCATGAACATTGATTTCTCGAACTTCCGGTAATGGCCTCTCGTCTTTGTCACCATTCCCCATCCCCTTTTCCCTCTTTCACCTCATCTCCTTGCCCGCCCATCGCCTCCCTCTGGTGCTCTTCTGTGCCCCCCCCCACCATTACTTTTTTCCATGGCCTTCTGTCTTCTCCTATGAGACTCATCCCTTCTCCAAGCCTGTATCTCTTTCAGCAATCGATTTCCCTTAACCTCATCCTTTTCTTCCCTCCGGTCCTGCTGAAGGGTCTCGGCCCAAAACGTCGACTGTACTCTTTTCCATAGATGCTGCCTAGCCTGCTGAGTTCCTTCAGCATTTTGTGTGTGTTGCTTGGATTTCCATCATCTGCAGATTTTCTCTTGTTTAAGACTTGAAAAAGCAATTTTTGTCAGTTTGGGTGGTCTCTAAATTCAGCTAACTACTAATAATTCTTGAATTAACAATAATCAACATGTGTTAATTTAAAGTTTAATCTTTGATTTGCTTTGCAAAAAAAATGGTTTAACTTGTAGACGTGACTGACTGTTCCACTAAAAACTGAGATTTTCCTAATTTTCTGTTAATCTGTGTTCTTGCTACACAAATTAAACAGAAGTAAATTCAATTCTAGCATGGAATCTGGAACTACACTTAAGGGTAGTAATATCACATGATCCAACACCAAAATGATAACAAGTCTGAAAAGAAATCATGAGCCACCTGTGACCTTGAAAGGGGACTAATCAATCAAACTGCTTCTTCCTAGATAATGTTCACATTCTCAAGCACAGTCACAGCTGACCTATTCAGGTGAGCATCAAGCATTCAATCTTATTCTTAGTTCAAAGCTTGTAAAGAGTGGAGATTATTAGAGAGTTGTCATTAACAATCAGACTATCTCCCGATGAAATAACTTGAAATGTTATCTCTGCTTCCCTCCCTTATCTATCAGTTACTTCCAGCATTTCTTGTTTTTATTTCAGCCTTCGGGCGTATTTAGTTTTTGACTTTTCAATCAGAATATCCTGCCTTTGGTTTGCTCATTTAACCATACAGTTTTAGACAATAAGCCAAGTGAGACACGAATTGTGGGGATGGGGAGCTTTGTGATAACGGTGACACAGAAGATAAGGGAGAGATGAGCAGTCTTGGTTTACATTCTTCAATCATTTGAGCTGATCACAAGCCGGCATTAATATGATATGTTGTCTGGTGATGCCGATTAATCTGAGGCTGCTCGGACCGCATGCTGTCCGTTGTCAAATGCCACTTTTCTGTTAGAGGTAGCTGATCTTGCCTTCCCCCTATGTAGTACTGATCACCATCTGAAGGATAAAGAGTATAATGAACTGGGAATTGAGAAGTTCATATAAAAATACTTAGCAGGATACTTAGTAGTGTGGAGGAGCAGAAGGATCTCGGGGTACATGTCCACAGATCCCTGAACGTTGCCTCACAGGTGGATAGGGTAGTTAAGAAAGCTTATGGGGTGTTAGCTTTCATAAGTCGAGGGATAGAGTTTAAGAGTCGCGATGTAATGATGCAGCTCTATAAAACTCTGGTTAGGCCACACTTGGAGTACTGTGTCCAGTTCTGGTCACCTCACTATAGGAAGGATGTGGAAGCATTGGAAAGGGTACAGAGGAGATTTACCAGGATGCTGCCTGGTTTAGGAAGTATGCATTATGATCAGAGATTAAGGGAGCTAGGGCTTTACTCTTTGGAGAGAAGGAGGATGAGAGGAGACATGATAGAGGTGTACAACATAATAAGAGGAATAGATAGAGTGGATAGCCAGCACCTCTTCCCCAGGGCACCACTGCTCAATACAAGAGGACATGGCTTTAAGGTAAGGGGTGGGAAGTTCAAGGGGGATATTAGAGGAAGGTTTTTTACTCAGAGAGTGGTTGGTGTGTGGAATGCACAGCCTGAGTCAGTGGTGGAGGCAGATACACTAGTGAAGTTTAAGAGACTACTAGACAGGTATATGGAGGAACCTAAGGTGGGGGCTTATATGGGAGGCAGGGTTTGAGGGTCGGCACAACATTGTGGGCCGAAGGGCCTGTACAGTGCTGTACTATTCTATGTTCTATGTTCTATGTAAAACTTAGTTGTATTTGAAAAGACTATTGGTGAGCAATTTGTACTTCATAGCAGTACTATTCACTTATTCCATTACCTTGTTAATATTTGGGAGGAGATGGGATCAGGTAACAATTGGTCACGTTAGGGTTTGCACCACTTGTTTGTGTACTGGACAACATTTCATCAGCTAATTCATTTAATCAAACTAGTTCGTCTTCTTACCAAACTTAGCAAAATTCAATATCAAAGAAAAGCATTTGACAAAACTAATTATTTATTATCAACTTGAACACTGAACCCCATTACTGTCTGGGTGACTTTTGTACATTCTTCCCTGTGGGTTTCCCTAAGGTGTTTAAATTTTCTCATTCATCCCACAGACTTGCTGGTTGGTAAGTTAACTGGCTACAGTAAATTGTCTCTAACATAGGCAAGAAGAATCAGTGAAGTGTTTATGGACATGTGTAAGAGAATGGGTTATGAGAAAATAAGTGGAGGAATGGAATTGGTGGGATTACTCTGAATGCCAACATAGACTTAACGGGCTGAATGAGTTCCTATTGTGTTGTAAGGAAGACATACAATAAAAGTACAAGAATGCAGTTAAAATACTTCATATTATGCATTATCTGCACAGTTAGTATTTCAGGCTGATGACCTCAATTATTTATTAATTTCACTCGCTGGTTCCAAAATATTGAGCTGCGACATACAAACCTATTCTGGATGTATGCCAATGATATTGTAGAGCTAGATTTTAGAAGTATCACTGAAATTGTAGTAACACATCCATGTACTCTTGTACTAACACACAATAATAATCCTTAGGCAAATGTTATTCAAAACTACTAATCTTCTGGTAGTACTTCTGCAAAAATTCCTACTAATATCACATAATAAACTTGCTCTATCTACTCACCTTCTTGTCACGACTACCAGTGACAAAGTACTTGCTGTTGAAAGTCCAATCACAGGACCAAATAATTCGGCTGTGTATAGGTTTATTTTTATCACTGTGCGCAAAGAGGGAGAAAAAAGGATCTGAAAACAAACAACACAGATTATATAAAAGCCACCAATTCATTTGAAATAAACTCACTATGGACAACTATACTGTTGCAATCTCACGGCTTCCAGCCATCTCTCTCCAAGTGTCCAATAAGTTGGAGATGGAGCTTTTAACAAGCTGCACGTCCTTGAGCTATCCTCAGTCAGTGCTCATATACAGCACTTCCAAATAAGCTTATTCATTTTTGGGATCTGGATTTGCTTGCAAGGCTAGTACTTATTGCCTGTCTCTAAATGCTCCTTGAGAAATTGGGAAGCGATGGTCACAACTGAATTACTTGCCTGGCCTTTTCAGAGACCTGTGTGTCTGGAATAACATTTCAACCAGCAGAAGTAAGAATGGCAGATTTCCTTCTCTGAAGGATAATGGTTAACCAGATGGGCTTTTTGCAACAATCTGGTAGGTTTCTAGTCATCTGAGACAAGTTGTTTCAGATACTGGAAATCTGAAATAGAGAAAATGCGGGAAACACTCAAGGGACGACAGCGTGAGTGGAAAATTATGAAGTCATCGAGATCCGCAGTACAGACATAGGCATCTCAGTTCACCACATCCATGATGACCTCTTTAATCTATCTGATCTTATTTGCTTTTATTGTGTCTGTATCCTTACATGGCTTGTCTATTTAAGTACCTGTCAAAATTATTTTTTAACATGGTGATCATATCTGATTCAATCACATCTTTTGGCAACAAGCTCCAGAAACCAACTACTGTGTTTTAAAAAAATCCCCTCAAATACCCTCTTCAGCCCTTCCCTCTCAATTTAAGCCATGTTATTTTAATACACTATACCCAGAAGCTTAATCATTTTAAACTAAAGTAAAAATCAATAAAATTAAAGATGATTTAAAAATATTAAAATATAGGTAATTATCGTTAAAATGAAGCAAAATAGTTAAGAAAAACCATCCATCTTCCCCTGCTTTGTATAGCTACAATCCCTATTGACGTGAAAAAAGGGATTCAGATCCTATAACAGGTCTGCCTGGTGAGGAAACTGACAAGTAAATGCTGGTGAATCAGAGCAATGTTGTCTAGCGATAAAGCTTATTGACAGAATTGGTACGATTTGTCACTCATTCTGTCCTATTGTCAGTGCACGGCACTTGTGTGTGTCTGTCCTTCGCTATAAAAGCTACACCAAGCAAGATATCCTCCATGGCATCAAAGCAGAAGAATTCAATGATTGGCCACTGCTCAAACACCTCAAATTGCCAATAGTCAGAACCGTGAAACATTAGTAAATGCCATATTCCCTCAGTTATAAATATAATTGTGACATTCAGAAATATTGTTTAAATATTTTCAATCCTCAAACTATTTTTTACCTTGAATTTAAGCTTCCAGTTGAATTCTGTCAATTCAAATACACAACTGATTCTCCTGTTCAAACCAGAATTAGTAAAACTCACCATATGGTAAGCATACTAAAATAGAATGCCCTAATTTGCAAGCAAAGTATCTAATTTGCCTGAAATTACTACATCCATTTAAATTATGCAACTTTTATATGTTCCCATTCATACAGCAATATAATACATCTGTATTAGTCAGTTGGGGATAATGCATCACTGATTCTCTCTTTATTTCAAGCATGCAAATTGCATACAATGCAGTTGATGTTTCAAATTGTTGATAAGTGGGACAAATGCACCCAAGCCAATGCCAGTGACTCTGATGTTTCAGGAGGACTCCCTGCATAAGATTTTAAGGGCATTTCATTTCCGTAGAAGTTTTTCCCAAATGGCACAATGATAATTACTCATTCAAGATCCAAGTTGTAAATGTCCATCCTTCCTAGTTATATCAAATATTGATTTAATATTCATTAGCACTTTAAGCTGTGAGATGATGCAATAAAAGTTAAAGGGCAAAACACTACGCAGATACAAAGCAGGCACTGGAGGAGCTGAGCACCGTGATCAGCAGGCATGAAGCAGTGCACCTGAAGCCTTCCCTATCAGGTCAGCTTGAAGAAATTCTGAACAACTACCATCAACATTATCATCTGTGGAGCCAGAGGAGTCAACAAACATGACGAATGTTCCCTCTAAGGTGTGCGTGTGCATTCATCTTTTGCTCCTAGCACACAAGATAATTTAAACTGCACACAAAATGCTGTCACCCTCTACCTCACTGGCATGTTAAGTATATTTCAAAAATGTACACAATCATATTTCCTTCATGCTCTCTGATGCACATGGTGTTGACAAGGTGGAGTTTGTGATGATTTGTCTGCAGATTTTAGAACTGGATCACTTGTACTGTTTTTACTGAACAAATTATTGATTCACTATGTCAAATTCCAAAGAAATAAAGGGCTTGAAGCACAAAACAACTGCTAGTTCATTTAAAGTGGAATGGCTTAATGAATCAGTAGAAACTGTTACACTGAAAGCTTATGAGGTCAGGAATGTGCAGCTATGGGAAATATTTATGTACAATACAGACACTGATGTTACCTACATGTATTGTCATTATGCAAAAGTTGCTGAAAAATTTGCAAGTGGGAAGAAGTGGTGTGGTATTTGGAAACTTGAATTTTTAAAGCAGCATTTAGCAAGCAAATCACATATAGACAGTGTGCAAAAGCTCCAGCAAGAAAATCCTTCCTTACCCACTACAGGCCTGCTACACGTTTTGTGAGAGTGCAGATGAATGAGAGGGAAAACTATCAAACCCAGAGAAGATCAAAGTTCTTATTGAGAGTGTTTTGCTAGTTGTTAAAATGAATACCTTTATATGTAAAATTCAGTATGCACATGTTGCTGGCACTGGGCAAAAAAATTGCACAGTATAAGATTTTTCCGCACTCTGGTCATTATAAATTAGAGGGAACATTGCACTTGACCACTGTTTTACCACCATCAAGAGCAATTACACGTCATCCCACGCCCACACTTTGATAAGTCTACACCTCGCTATACTTCTACTCCTGGTGTATGTGCAGAGACTAAAGACTACAGCATCAGTAGTGAGGATGAGAAAGGTACGTTCAAGGGAGGCAGAGAAGTGCAACAGAACTGCTTTCAGTTGGTAGACTGAACAATATTCAGGGACTCATCTTCAATTCTGAGTGAATACGCCACAGTTGTTACCAACTTCATCAGCACTTGCGTGGATGAGTGTGTGCCTTTGTGAATATAATTGACATACCCAAACCAAAAGCTATGAATGAGCCAGGAGATTCATAGTCTGCTGAGGGCTAGACCTATGGCATTCAAGACCAGTGATCGAGAACTATACAAGTCCAGGTATGACCTACGGAAGGCTATTTTAAGAGTAAGAGAACACTTACAATTGAAGTTAGAGATAGAATGAGATGAACATCAGCTCTGGCAGGTTTGGAGGTCATTACTTCCTACAAGGTGAAACCTAACATCATGAATGGCTGTGGGCATCACTCACAGATGAGCTAATGTCCTTCACGCATGCTTTGAAAGGGAACCTACACCTGTGCAAATCCCTAAAACATCTGATAACCCTGTGATTTCTGATTCGAAGGCCAAAGAACCCTTGCAAATTATCATACTCTGATGCTGTACCTGATAGGGTAGCGCCAACCAACTGGCAGGAATGTTCCAAGGACAACCTCAATCTCTCACTGCTGCAGTTGAAGGTTCTCACTTGATTCAAAAGGACAACAATGACACCAATGCCCAAGAAGAGCAGGGTGAGCTGCCTCAACTACTAACGCCCAATTGCACCCACATCTACTGTGATGAAGTGGTCTGGTCATGGCCAGAACCAACTTCTGCCTGAGGAAGAACCTGCACCTGCTGCAATTCGTCTATCGCCACAATTGGTCTACATCGGATGCAATCTGACTGGTTGTCCACTTGGCCTTGGATCATCTGGACAATAGCAATGTCCAACTCAGGCTGCTGTTTAGTGATTACAGCTGAGCATTCAATACAATCATACCCTCAGTTCTAATCAACAAGCTTCAAAACCTAGGCCTCTGTACCCCCCTCTGCAACTGACATCCTTACCAGGAGACGACAGTCAGAAATAACATCTCCTTGCTGATAATCAACACTGGCGCACCTCAAGGGTGAGTACTTAGCCCACTGCTCTACTCTCTAGAGCCATGACCATGTAGCCTGGCACAGCTCAAATGCCATCTATAAATTTGCTGATGACTCAACTATTGTCGACAGAATTTCAGATGGTGACGTAGAGGCATACACGAGTGAGATATATCAACTGATTAAGTGGTATCACAACACCAACTTTGCACTCACCATCAATAAAGCCAACTAACTGATTGTGGACTTTAGGAAGGGGAAGTTGAGCAAACATACACCAGCCCTCATCGAGCGATCAGTAGTAGAAAGGGTGAGCAGTTCCGAATTCCTGCAGTGTCAACATCTCTAAAGGTCTATCCTGGGTCCAACATACTGATGCAATTATGAAGAAGGCACAACCGTGGCTATATTTCAATAGGAGTTTGAGGAGAGTTGGTATGCCACCAAAGACTCTTGCAAATTTTTACAGATGTACCAAGAAGAGCATTCTAACTGATGCTTCACCATCTTGCATACAGGGGCCAATGCCCAGGATTGGAAAAAGCTGCAGAAAGTTGTAAACCTAGCTAGCTCCATGATGGGCTCTAGCCTCACCTGCATCGAAAACACCTTCAAAAAGCGATGCTTCAGAAACGTGCAATCCATCAATAAGGAACCCAGGACATGTCCTCTTCTCATTGTTATCACTAGGGAGGAGGTACAGGAGCCTGAAAGCACATACTCAATGATTCAGGAACAGCTTCTTCCCCTCCGCCATCAGATTTCGGAATGGATAATGAACACTACCACATAATCTTTTTGCTCTCCTTTTGCACTATTTAATTTCATTTTTATATATATTTTATATTGTAATTTATAGATTTGTTAGTATTATGTATTGCAATGTACTGTTGCTACAAACCAACACATTTCACAACATATGCCAGTGATATTAAACCTGAATCTAATTCTGATTCTGGATTTGGGGAACTTAGAACTACAGGAGGAAACATAATGGACATGTCACAGCATAGGTATGATAAAATTTTCAAGTTGTGGGTGTAACCCACTTCCCTGAAATATGAAAACTCAATCCTTCAACCAGCATTACAAGTAGTACTGGAGTAATAGACATACAGGAAACAATCACCCTATCACACTCATGTCAGTATCAAACACCTATCCTCTTGTACCCTGGCTATTTAAGATTTGTCTAAATCAGGGGTTCCCCTACCATTAACCGAAGGGTCTATGGACATCTAAATGGAGTGACTGCATTTGATTCAACCATCTGCTCTGGGATGTGTTCCAGCTATCAACCACTTTCTGTGTAAAAGAAAAGTTCCCCTCAGATCTCCTTTAAAACTCCTTCCTCTCATTTTTAACCAACACGCTCTTGTTTTTGATATCCCTGCTAGTTAATCTTTTTCCTATCTATACTTTATAATCTTTCAAAGATTAAAAATGCATTTATTATCAAAGAATGTATAAATTATACAACCTTGAGGTTTGTCTGCTGACAGGCAGTTGCAAAGCAAGGAACTCTAAAGAACTCAATTTTGAAAAATGCAGACCAACCCATAGAGAAAAGAAAAAAAAACAAACAAAACAAACCATGCAAACAACGGAAGTGAGCAACAACAACAGCATTCCGAGCAAACTGAGTCCTTAGATCCAAGTTCCCGGAGCAGCTCAGAGTAGGCCCAAAGCCTCGGTATTCAGTTCATTATATTAGCGAGGCAAAACACCACAAAGTTCACAAACACGAAACACATCTGCCGAGGGCAGTATCAAAACCTTATTGTCGGGGTGAAAGAGGAACTCTCAGACTAACTGAGCTGGCGTTTAAGTTGTCCAAACCTCGCGTTAGGATTCACTGAGGCAAATCGCTCCAGGTTTAGAGTTCACTGCCAGAGCAGCCATTCTTGATCTCTCCAATCACAAACAATAGAAAATTTGCAGGTGCTGGAAATCTAAGCAGCACACACAAAATGCTGAAGGAACTCAGCTCTACTGTTGCGATGAGGCCACACTCAGGTCAGAGAAGCAACACCTTATATTCCGTCTGGGTAGCCTCCAACTTGATGGCATGAACATCAACTTCTTGAACTTCCAGTCATGGCCCCCCCTCCCCTCTTCACCATTCCCCATCCCCTTTTCCCTCTCTCATCTTATTTCCTTGCACGTCCATCACCTTCCTCTGGTGCACTTCCCCTTTTCTTTCTTCCATGGCCTTCTTCCTCTCCCACAGATTCTCTCCGCCTTCTCCAGCCCTGTATCTCTTTCACCAATCAACTTCCCAACTCTTTACTTCACGCTCCCTCACCCAGTTTAACCTATCACTCTGTGTTTCTCCCTCCTCTCCCCCAACTTCTAACTATGACTCTATTTTTTCTTCTAGTCTTGCTGAAAGGTCTTGGCTCTAAACATCGTCTATACTCTTTTCCATAGACACTGCCTGGCCTGCTGAGTTCCTCCAGCATTTTGCATGTGTTGCTCCACCTCTTTAAATTGGCTTGGTGCTCGGAGTGATACAACCTCGCCCAACTCACAACACCCTGCCTTTCTAGTCTATCTGGGCCAAAGTTGAAATTTGATATAAATCTATCAAGTCACCTCACAGCCTCCTTCTTTCCAAAAATAAAAACAAGGCTAGCCAATCTCTCTATACAACCGAAGTTCTTCAAGTCTGGTCATCATCCTGATGAATGTCGTTGGAACTGCACTTTCTCCAATTGATATTCTATGCCTTATATATGAAGGCAAGAATACCATACCCTTCTTCACCAGCCTATTTACTCATGCTGCCACTTTCAGAGAACTATGGACTCTGTGTTCATCAACGATTGTTTGTGCTCTACCATTCACAGTCAATGCCCTATCCTTATTGACTTCACAAATGCACCACCTCATACCTGTCAGGAATAAGTTCAGTCTGCTAATGTTCCACCCAACTTGCCATCTGATCGATATCCTACTGTTGCCTCAGGTAACTTTGAAGCCTTGCTATTCACAACCTAGCTAATCATATCTCCTACATTCACACCTGAGTTGTTAATATATCACAAGCAGCAAAGGTCCCAGCACCAATGCCTGCAGTGCAACACCAGCCTCCAATCTGAAAATCATCTCTTCACCACTATCCTCTGCGTTCTATCACCAAACCAATTTGAGATCGAATTTGCTAACTTGTCTCGAATCCATGTTCTTTAAAACCTCCTGAATCAGTCTATCATTGCTGTAATACAATCCATATATAAATCACCTTGTCTTCAGCCATCCTTTGTTACCTCCTCAAAAAAAAAACTCAATCAAATTAGCGAGGCAAGATTTTCCCTGTAACATGTCCTATGCTTACTGTTCCTGATCAGTTCATACCTTCCCATATGTTAATAAGTCCTATTATTTTGATATTTCTCTAATAATTTCCCTACCACTGATGTAAGGATCATTGGCCCTGTAGGTACCAAGCATATTGCCGCTGCCCTTTAAAATAAGGGAATGACAATAGCTATCCTAAGTCTACTTGCACCTCATCTGTGGTTAATGAAAATACAGAAATCGTTAGTGACCCAGAAATCTCCTCCCTTGATTTCCATGGTAGATCACACCTGGCCCCAGGGAATTATTCACAGTTACGCATCCCCAGACCCCTAACCTACAAATGACCTACAATTTATTCCATAACATGCTGCCTGTGGTCACAAAGGGACATCTAACAAAACTTGGCTTTACTAAATGCATATCCCACATGAGGAGCCAGCATTCTGGTTGGAGTTTTTTGTGAAAAAGCTCTTGATGCCAACAGGAATTTCCAAGGCTTCAAATTGTAGCTAGTAAGGGTGACACAAGCCCAACTCGATAAAAAAAACACTAATTGAAAGCATGCCCATCTGCCCAAGCCAGAAGTGTCAGAACATCAAAAATTAAACTTTCCTGACAATGAAAGGTACTCATAAATACAATTCACAATTCTGTAAACAAGAGGACCTCAGATCACTGAAGGTTTAATTACTTTAAAGCTATGATAGTTCCTCCAAATAAATCCTGCTCATGAAGGTTCTGTCCTTACCTGTATTGGATTCAGCCATTTCACGTTGTTTCCAGAGAGACCAGGTTCGGTCGCGTGAAACTGCCAACAGGAATCGATCATTTGGAGAAAATGCCAACTGGGTAATAGTTAGGCTGTGCAACGGCAAATGCAGTAGTTGTTTCCAACTGGAGGTGCTCCACAAAATAATTGCTGCATGTTCAACTTTCGAAGCCTGTAACCAAAAAAAAACATACAGAAACATTAGGGAAGATTAATGAACTTCAAGTTCTATTTTACAAGAAAGGCAAATGAATAATGTGTGATCTCAAATGAATAATGTGTGATCTCTTCTGTCATGCATGAAAATGTTAGCAGATTAAACACAAATCTTCTCTAATAAAAAAACTTTGAGTATCAATATCCTCAGTTTAGAAAAAAATATTGCCACAATCCTTTACACCTATTCAAAAAAATTGGTCATGTTAATCCTGAGATTTTTACTCTTATTCTTCATAGAGAAAAATTGGGAGTGTGGTAGATTTAAATACACCTTCAAAAGAAGTGATCTACATATTTTTGTTACAGAAATCAGCAGCCATTGATCCATAAAGGTAGGCAGGCCAGTAAGTGGAATAGCACAGTTGATTTTAATTTGAGTTAATTGTTTGGTCTCAAGCCCGCTCTCCAAGATGAGCACAATTATTTTTAGGGGAGTCCAGAAGTTTTTTCCCCACAATGAAAACGGTTTGGAAGCCATTTACTTGAGAGATCAATGCATAAATCGTTAACAGAGTAGATATCAGTTTTCCTCTCAACTACTCTTTGCAGCTAATGATACATTTTGGAAATGATGTCAACATTGTACCAAATGAGATGATGCATTGTTCTTGAAAGAGATAAATGATCAGATATAGCAAGATACTGGTAATTTGGCATCCAAGGGATTTGATGATGCTGGACTCACAGATTTTCAGGACTACTGGGTATTTCTTCTATTAATATACCAATAATTTTTAATTGACTTTTTTTTAAGATGTTACACAGTAGGTTAATAAATTTTCCAGTCAACAGCTGAGTCTAAAATAAGCACAGGAAACAGGGCTCAGTAAATTTGAAAGGAGCATGTAATGTTGAAAGAAAATTATCTGTGGAAAAGAAATGGGTGAACCAAGTGGTAAACAATTGGGATTTTTAAACAATATGATAATCAATCTGTTTTAGTGATGCAGTTTGAATAATAAATATACACAAAAGCCATAGGGAAAACACTACAGATTTTCCAACAGGATAGAACAGAGAATCTTACCCAAAATTCAGCACCTCCAATCATACAGCACTCTAGCAAATTTCCAATCAGCTGACGGCCAAAATTATAAAGTTTCAACTGAGACTTGACTTGAAATAACTGTCTCCCATCAGACATGAGTTTAACTTAACCTTTACCCTTCTACAAAATTTCCAAATAATATGAAAATATCTATTTTCCATTGTGGCCAAGGTCAATCATAAGCACTGCTTACTGTGACCCAAAATCAAAAACAACAAAAAACATCTCAGCAATTGATTAAACTCCCCTATTTTCCAAGTTCTTATTTTTTTGCACAACCAGTGAATTAACAGAAAAATCCATTTATTCACATAGTGCATTTTCAAAGTCTATACATTAGCTTAAATGTAAAATTGATGACATTCACCATCATTACTGCTGGTAACTGACAGCAAATTGCCTACAATAAGATTTCTGTGCAAGCATGGAAGCTACCATCAGTGATTCAGTATTGGGTTGCCATATACAAGAGCAGGGATGTGATGCTGAGACTTTATAAGGCACTGGTGAGGCCTCACCTTGAGTATTATGTACAGTTTTGGGCTCCTCATCTTAGAGATGTGCTGGCATTGGAGAGGGTCCAGAGGAGGTTCACAAGGATGATTCCAGGAATGAAAGGGTTATCATATAAGGAACGTTTGATGGCTCTGGGTCTGTACTCACTGGAACTTAGAAGGATGAGGGAGGATCTCATTAAAACCTTTCGAATGTTGAAAGGCTTAGACAGAGTAAATGTTGAAAGGATGTTTCCCATGGTGGGAGAGTCTAGGACAAGCGGGCACAGCCTCAGGTTAGAGGGGCATCCATTCAAAACAAAGATGAAGAGAAATTTCTTTAGCCAGAAGGTGGTGAATTTGTGGAATTTGTTGCCACATGTAGCTGTGGAGGCCGGGGCGTTGGGGGTATTTAAGGCAGAGACTGAAAAGTTCTTGATTGGACATGGCATCAAAGGTTACAGGGAGAAGGCCGGGAAATGGGGTTGAGAAGGAGAATAAAAGGATCAGCCATGATTAAATGGTGGAGGAGACTCGATGGATCAAATGGCCTAATTCTGCACCTATGTCTTATGGTCTTATATGCAACCAGACAGTGGGCTCATCACAGAGTTTAGAATTTGAGTGGAAATAAACTAATACAGCAGTTACTCCAGGTAATGCACACAAAATGCTGGAGGAACTCAGTAGGCCAGGGAGCATCAATGGAAAAGAGTACAGTCAATGTTTTGGGCCGAGACCCTTCAGCAGGACTGGAGAAAAAAAGGCGAGTAAATTTAAAAGGTGGGGGAGGGGAAGAGAGAAACAAAAGGTGATAGGTGAAACTGGTGTTGTTATAAGGTGTTGGTCCTCCAACCCGAGTGTGGCCTCATAGGTGAAACTGGTGTTGTTACAAGGTTATATTGGCGAGACCCGACGCAGACCGGGAGACCGCTTTGCTGAATACCTACGCTCTGTCCATCAGAGAAAGCAGGATCTCCCAGTGGCCACACATTTTAATTCCACATCCCATTCCCATTCTGACATGTCTATCCACGGCCTCCTCTACTGTAAAGATGAAGCCACACTCAGGTTGGAGGAACAACACCTTATATTCCGTCTGGGTAGCCTCCAACCTGACGGCATGAACATTGACTTCTCTAACTTCCACTAATGCCCCACCTCCCCCTCGTACCCCATCCGTTATTTATTTTTATACACACATTCTTTCTCTCACTCTCCTTTTTCTCCCTCTGTCCCTCTGACTATACCCCTTGCCCATCCTCTGGTTCCCCCCCCCCCTGTCTTTCTCCCCAGACCTCCTGTCCCATGATCCTCTCATATCCCCTTTGCCAATCACCTGTCCAGCTCTCGGCTCCATCCCTCCCCCTCCTGTCTTCTCCTATCATTTCGGATCTCCCCCTCCCCCTCTCAAATCTCTAACTCTTCCTTCAGTTAGTCCTGACGAAGGGTCTCGGCCTGAAACGTCAACTGTACCTCTTCCTAGAGATGCTGCCTGGCCTGCTGCGTTCACCAGCGACTTTGATGTGTGTTGTTATAAGGTGTTGGTCCTCCAACTCGAGTGTGGCCTCACTGTGACAGTACAGAAGGCCATGGATTGACATATCAGAATGGGAATGAAAGTGGAATTAAAATAGGTGGCCACCTTATATTCCATCTGGGTAGCCTCCAACCTGATAGCATGAACATCAATTTCTCAAACTTCTGGTAATGCCCCCCACCCCTTCACCATTCCCCATCCCCTTTTCTCTCTCTCACCTTATTTTGTCTGCCCATTGCCTCCCTCTGGTGCTCCTCTCCTTTCTTTTTTTCCATGGCCTTCTGCCTTTTTCAGCCCTGTATCTCTTTCACCTATCAACTTTTTTCTTCAGTCTTGCCCAAAATGTCATATGCACTCTTTTCCATAGATGCTGCCTGGCCCGCACAGTTCCTTCAGCATTTTGTGTGTGTTGCTTGGATTTCTAGCATCTGCAGATTTTCTCTTGTCCAGGTAACCCACCATGTTTATGCTTTAATCCAAGATCTTCTGATACATTATTAATTCATAAACACACCTAAGTCCCCTACAAGACTTTTTTTAAAATTCCTTCCTTTCACCAAGTTTATTTATAGAAAACAGAACAAAGAACTATGCTTTAATTTTTAACTGTTAAAGAACCTTTTGATACCCTTAAGCATTCACCGTGTTCTTACACTTTGATAGTTCTAGTTAATACTGTGAAGTATCTTAGATGACAATAAGTACTTCCCACTATTATGAATGTAGTAAGTTTTGGTTATGTAATGCTCATCAAGAGAGAGAATGCCTCATTATTAAGAATCCTCCAGTTGATCGATTATAAAAGAGAAGGTAACCTTTAGATACCGAAGTCAGTGCTCAGTGCCATCAGTTCATCACTGCTCAGAGGTTCCAAAACATTCCAGGTCAATAAACTTCCAATCAAATTAGAACAAAAACTTCTGTGAAGAGAGGACAAAACTGCAGAGGCCCATATGGAGATATTTTGCTTCATCTTTAGCCACTGGAAAAGTTCCTAAAGGCTAGATTATGGGTAATGTTGTTATATTGTTTATAAAGGGTAGCAAGGGCAAAGGGTGGTCATTCTGACATCAGATGTGGGCTAGTTATCAGAGGGAATTCTGAGGGGCATGATCTGCCAGCATTTGGATAGTCAATCTGATTAGGAGTCAACATAGCTTCCTGCATAGGAAGTCATGCTTTATGAATCTTTTTGGTTTTTCGACTAAGTAACCAAAACGGTAGATGAAGTTGGACTTTAGCAAAGCCTTTGACAAAGTACCGCATGGTAGGCTGGACTGCCAGGTTTGGTGCCATGGAATCCAGGGACAGCCAGTTAGGTGGATTATCCTCTGCTATTGAGCATAAAGGTTTCATATCATAACACTACTCACAAACAACAGCTTTTTGTAGTAAGAATTTTGCCTATCTCCATTACATTTCCACTAGTCTATTCTTCTTCTTCACTTGTACAGTCATTAGATTTGACCATGTTAACTATGAACACTTACACACCAGCCAGTTACACCAACAAAGCTCTTCTGTGATAAGTTACCACGAAATGGAACACGAGAGCGCGGCCCTTAAATATTAGTTTGTGATTTGTAAACGCTACATTTCTGATTGAAGAATGGCTTTAAAAACATGCAAAAGTAATTCACCAAGTAATTGTAGGTTCAGATAGAAGTCCATGACAATTATAAAACACAGGTAAAACAGTAGAGCCTCATAATGGAAAACCAACATCAATGGTGGTACAGGATTTTCCATTTATATTTAAGTAGAGTTGCTCAATCTTCAGCCAGAGAAATTATTCCTGAGGGAAATCGCTAACTACCGCTGAAGCTAAAGGAACACATCTATTCACAGTGAAAGACATCATGAAGTAAACTCTGAGTATTAAGTTGATTTACCTAACAATGTGGAATTAATATTTTCAGTATGTAATTATTATTTTTCTAATGTAATTGCTTGATACCTTACATGCTGAAGCCACCACAGTCAACGAGGAATTGCAAGCAACACAGAACACTTCATAGCCATGCCCGTATCTGTTGAGGGAAGGAAGACATTTGAGATGTGTATGGTAACATTTCAGGCCTCTCCTGCCATCACACTTCAACAAACCCCTCGTCAGCACTTTGCAAAGTTGTGTCAAACTCCTGATTTTGCAATTGCCCAAGCCATAACACCAAATGGCTGACTCTATGATTGCCCAGGTCCCAGGCTCCAATTTGATTCCTTTTAGACACCCAATACTACCATGGTCTAAATTCTTATCCCTTCCTTCTGCGGTCTAATCATCTGAACAATTGGGCTGAATCGCCTTCATCCAAACATTTAGTTTATTCGGCACCCCCCAACATCCCTACTGTTCTCAACTCTCAACCATGATGCTTACTCAGCTGGACTTGCTGCATTTGGCTATTTGGTAGCAAATCTCTGATGTTAGATGGCACATTTTCCGTACCAAAACAGTAGTTTAGAGATAACTATAGTTTTCAATGACAGACCAACAACTTAAACACAAACTGCTGCTGAATCCAGCAAGTTTAAAAATGAAAGTGCAGGAGAATGAAAATACAGGCCGCTTAAACTAAAGTATTCATAAAAGGCAAGCTATTTCTCTTTGTTGATGAACAAACATCATGTAAAAGAAATGACAGTGTTGCTACTGAACAGATTGATGGATGTGCTCCTAGGGAAAAAAAGATAGGAAATAAAATTTAAAATGAAACTCTAAAAATCAGAAAACCTGAGCAAAATGCATTATGAGAATATTGGTACAATGTAATACTACACAGCAATACAAAATTGTAAATCAAACATCATTCCTGAACGAGTCAATGACATTATTACAAAACTTCATAAATTGTACTTTTGTGAATAGTATTCCATATTTACCTTGTTATTATCCCATTGCTGTAAAGCACAAATATAAACAAGACAGCCAATCCATAGTTTTGGCTTCACTATGCAAAAAAAAAAATAAGACGTACATTTATATTTAAGGGCAAAACAACTCATTACATGCAAGCACAGTTTCTGGTCAGAAGGCTGTGGGAAACGGGTTCTGATTCTCTGATTACACTTCCTGAAGTGCCAACTAGTTAATCTTCATGCAAGCACACTTGCTAACAAGCAGTCATGGGGAAAAATTACTAACTAGACGTTTTCTCCTTTTTCTTGTTATCTTCTCACTTTGAGGAGTAACTTTGCTTCTGGAGGTACTGATGAAAGTTCTGTGACCTGAAACACTGACCCTGCCGTTCTTTCCAAAGAATGATAACTGACCTGTTGAAATCTTCCCGCATTTTTGGTTTTTGTTTCAAATTTCCAGCATAAGTAGTTGTATTTTTTAAACTGAACTTTTGCTAGTGAGATGTGCGAGACAGAAATTTTCTCGATACAGTTTATCTTCATGATGAAGTGAATGCATGCAATCATAATCTACAAGAAATTAAGTTTACAAAATAAGCTTGCAAAAGCAGATAATCTATTTTTTGAAAGCTTTCTTTCTCTCAAAGGGGGAAAAAAAAGCACCAAATGGAGAAAGAAAAGAACAATTGAGAAAATATCACCTGTAGCAACAGTGCCAATTTAAAGCACAAAACATTTTTGAAAATATTCACAAATAACATGCTTAAATATTTTGTAATTCTAATTCCTCTATTTAATCTGTAATACAATTTTCTTTCCACAATGCATAATGCCTCAAGAAAATTGATGTTCAAAGTATCACTGTACTGCAGCAATCAAGATTTAAAGGCATCAGTTACTGACAGCAATGGTAAAAGATTAATTACTTCCACCAACATCTCACAAAGCTCGTCCTTAGATCATCAATTCACATGCTAAGTTTGAAGTTAAATCCATGCAGTATAAGAAAATCAGTGCAGATAAGGTGGTGTAGAACAAATGGAAGTGAATTAATGGATCTTTGTGCTATTGATTGCTGAGCTGCTGTTTGTGAAGCTCACTGCAGTACTCAGCTTTCAGGAGTTCAGGCTGATTTGGGCCTTTGCGTCACATACTTTGATGCGACAAGTCAAATTACAACATTCAGATCTGTACCTCACTAAGAAGATATTTTTATTAACTCATCAGGCATTAGTGTTCAGTTGTAGATCAAAAGAGTAAATAAGAGTAGTGTTGAACTAATAATGCATAATAATAGCTGGCAGTGAAGTTACCAGACAGTACCCATTAGAATAAACTCAACTTGAGCTTTCTTCCTGATATATGATGACTCTGAATGCTCATTCAGCATCACAACATTACAGTTAAGATACCAGAACTAGTCATCTGAACTAAACATAAATCCTTAGGTAAATATCAGAATACAGTAGTAGATAAAAAGTATTTTCTTTTAGTTAAACACAGCCCTCTCAGGAAGTAAACTGGTGTAGTAAAAGCTGCAGCATCAATATCTTGATCATTCACAGCCAAGGTCTACGTGTGCTTAAATACATTTTAAATCACTTTACGAACACATACAACTGCCTGCTGCTGAGCAAAATCCCCATTGGAAATTCACTGCCTTTTTGTGTGTGTTGCTTTTCAATATACATAATAGTGCATTACAATGTGTAAAAATATTCAGAAATTGTAACCTTCGTTACTGATATGAAAAATACTGATTTAAATCTTCACAATTCTAAGACACGTTTAACTAGCTTCAATATTATATTTTAAGCAGAGAACCCTACAGTAACCAACATATATTTTGATTGAATCTACTGAAGGTAAAAATCTGAAATGCTGCCTCCACTGCAACTAATTAACCTAGTTCTGTCATTAGAACCAGCTGCTAATCCATCCTGAAAATAAACTCTATTGCAAGATCTAACATTTATCACAAGCATTTTAACTTCCTTCTTTAGGTTGGACCTTGCATCTTCAATTATCATAATGTTACATAGGATTAGTAATTTAATAATCTGAGATGACATGATGATCATTAAAAATGAGATATTTTATTCAAAATTATGGAGTAAAAAGATGAGCTTTATTTGTCACATGTACATCAAACACATGGTGAAATGCCTCGTTTGTATCAAATGAAATCAGTGAGGATTGTGCTGGGCAGTTCAAGTGTTACCACGATTTTGGCACCAACATAGCATATCCACACTCATTAACTCAAATATCTTTGGAATGTGGAAAGAAAGCGAGCACCCAGAGGAAACCCATGTGGTCACTGGGAAAATGTACAAACTCCCCAAAGGCAACTGAAGGAATTGATCCTCAATCAGTGATAGCTGGCACTGTAAAGTAGCAAACTAACTTCTATACCAGGGGCCGGCAACCTTTTTGCCTCTGTGGGCCGGACCGTGTACGAATGAACAGACGGTGGGCTAGATAAATGCCATAAAAAACTTGAAATATGGTAATTATCCATTTAAATACATCTAGTTATGTTTTGCCTCAAATTAATGAATAACACATGCTAGAAAATCATTTGTGCTTAACCAAGGATGCCAATTAGTAATCAAAGAACTCAGTTTAGTTGCAATTTATTTCAATCAAGGCATCTTTTGAATCTATTAAAAGGACACAAAGAATCTTTAAATATAAATCGTATGAACATGATGCATTGAATGGTGATAAATTAAGTATAATAAAAAAGAAAATTTTAATGCAGTCGATAAATCAACGTGAAACTTGATGCTGTTTGTTGCTTGAAAGCTTCTCAATATTGGGTGTCAGACTTGTTGATGCCAAGAGCAAGATATTATCCAGATGGGCATCAGTTAATCTTGTTCTCAAATGGTTTTTGGTGTGTTTCATTTTTGAATATAATTGCTCACACAGATAAGTGCTGCCAAACAATGACGCCATCTTTTTTGCATGGTCCACTAAGTTAGGATACTTCCCACTTGGATGAATATATTTTCTATAGAAGTCAAGCACTAACACATCTTCAGAATGAAATTTCGATCTCAAAATGTTGTCACACTGTATCTCGATCAATTCCATTTGAAAAAATTTCTGATACAGTGTCCACTTCCACATCAAATGGAGTAGCAAACAGCTTGAACTAATTTGCATGTAAACAAAAATCAGCAAAATCTAGGCAAATAAGACAAACTGGTTTCCCAGCTTGCTCGATATAAAGAAGTAATTTACTGTAACCAAATGTCTCGGAAATTTCGGCACTCAGTGTCTACCTTCCTGCATTTTGCATTCATTGCCATTGGAAATTTTTTCTTCGATTTTATTTCGAAACGCATGTTATTCAACAAGTATCATAGCACATGTAAATATCTGGATATTTAGCGTGGATTTCTTGTTGAAACATAGTGACGCTGTTTCTGTTTACAAATTTGAACAATCCCATCTGAAAACCTGCGCGTTCACGGAGAGTATCTAATACATATTAATAAGGAAGTCTGCCTTCCCGTCATTCATTCAGTGTTTGGTTTGGAAATAAATGGAACCTGGGGCCAGTGTAACAAGATGCCATACATGTCCATCAGTGTGGTCAGGTGAAACACTCAGAATAAGGAAAAATTGCTTGCAGGCCGGATAAGCATAGTATCTCAATATTTGTTCGTGGGCTGTAGGTTGCCTACCCCTGTTCTATACTATACTATCACACCACCCCTGTAATGAATGCACACAATCAGTGAAGAAACTCTCCTGATGGCAATACAACACTGAGCTCCGGGGTATATTCAGTGCTTTTGAGATGGTCTTGCACCTTTCACCAGATGTGTGCTTCTCTATTATCATTTCCCTGACTTGTCTTGAATGCTCTTTCACCTTCATTTTGGTTTGGGCAGTTGAAAAACCTAACACGCTGCTCATCCTTACAGAGGGAGAATTTACTCTTATGAATTCATTGGAAACAGGTGATCCTCCAGTTTTCTACTTTAAAAAGTTGGGTGAGTTGCTAAGGTAATATCATACTGCACCTGAGTGGATGAATACTTTTTCAGCCTCATAATTTTAGTTAATTTTTAGTAAGTTGTTGACAAAATGTTTGATTTGACATGATGCACAATGTTTTGTAGATTAGCTCAAAAAATCCTACTTCAATATATTTTAAATTTAGAAAACGAGATAGTAAAATGCAAAAATAGTTGGGGGGGGCTGATTACTTTTTCAAGGCACTGTATCTTTAAGCGTATAAGGAAGTAGCTACATCTGATGGATGCTTAGCTGGCTCCTCATCATGCTAGAACCAGTAGGAGCCCAAGGTGCTGGCCCTGAATTTGCAGCTGTATCTGGGTCTAATTCTTCTGAAGTCGCAACAGGTTCTTGATCAGGTTTCCTGGAGTCCACTGGTGCTTGCTGTGGGGTGTGTCCATCTGTGTTCCACAATATACTGTTACTGTATCTCCAGTTCTCCTTGCTACCCTCCCTAGATTCTCCATCACTCTGTGGATGACCGTCTTGTCCACATTTGGACTGACTCTGCCTCAGGGCTTCTCTGGCCAGACTCAGCATGTCACTCAATGGTGATATGTCACCACAGCCTGGTACAGAGAGAGAGGGTTGTGCAGCAGCTTCTGTTGAAAGGTGAGCCACTGATGCATTTGGTGCACTGCTCAGTCTTTGTGTGCTCCTATTAAATGGTGAACACACATGTATTTCCAAGTTAGGTCACCTTTGAGCACTCTCACCTTAAATGAGAGTTCATCTTTCTTTGGGTTTGAATGTGAAGCAGAGGGCACAAGTTCATGAGGACTGGGTAAAAAAAAATCTGGTGCAAAACTTGACAAGAAGCTGGTTCCTATCTTTGTCTGCTGCTTTGATTTCATCCTCTGCTGAGCAACTACATTTTATTAGAGGGCTTCCATTTAGAAAATGAGACAGTAAAATGTGAAAATGATTGTTGGGGTTGAATACTTTTTCAATGCCCTGTATGCGAGTCACTTAGTAACGAAATGTCAAATCTTAAGTGTTAGTGATAAACAACTTACAGCTTCTGAACTTCAGCCCAGAGTGTGTTCTGCAGAAGGTGATCTTCTGATGGGGGCTCTGCAGGAAGTTAGTGGAACACAATGAGTCAAATGAAACTAAGGAAATTACATCATGAGGATCAAACTATAAAATGGACCAAATATATTTTTTCCCTCACTGACTGCTTGTATTAGAACTCTGCAGACCTATAAGTTTACAAAGAGTGTTCTTTACACAACTTTCTCACCTTAATTTAGAATGTGACAAACTAATTACCATTGCAACTCAAAACATGGCAAATTAACAGAAAGACTTATGCAAACTACCCAAACTGCTATCATTTTAATAAGTCTTTATCCTCTCCAAAGTCTTTTAAATGTGGCACCCAGTATTAGGCACAATATTCCAAGTGTGGCCAGTCCACAGTTTTATTAAGGTTTTGTTTTCTATTTTCTATTTTTGTACTGGAACACCTCCAGCTGAGCTACACATCCTGCCCAGCAGTTACCCCAAGAGTCTGTGAGAACACGTTCTGGTCTTCTCCTCTTCATAATCAGCAAAGTCCCCAAATGTCACAGCATTCATTAACATTTTGTCCTTTAGTCTCTATAAAATTCAACACATGAAATATTCTGCTGTCCATTTCCAATCACACAACAGGTTCTCCGCTTCCATTTGGGGCAAATTTTCGTTACCTCTCAGTTGCTCATTAATTCATTTTAAAAATTTTGATCCTTCTGTTTAAACTCTTTCCTGTATCCTGACTCATAACTTTTTCCAGCCTAACCAATTTATTCCCTCAAAATTCTGTATCCATTGTTCTACTTTATAATATTCCCACTTTTCATCACATCACTGCTGTCATAAGCTTTATCTAGATCCCAAGTTTAAAATTTGCTTCCAAAAATTTTCCATATTCATCA